>NC_141875.1:694974385-697536885 GCF_056163025.1 Triticum urartu
TGAGGATCCTCATGTCTCTAAAGTAATACTCCCTCTGTCCAGAAATACTTGTCGTTGAAATTAATAAATATGAATGTATCTAAAACTACAATATGTCTAGATACATTCATTTCTTTGACAAGTATTTTCAGGCGGAGGGAGTAAATTTTAAGGAAGCCCCCTAGTGGGGAAAAAGATGACAGATCCAAATGTGCTGCCAATTTAGTGGCATTATTCTTTGACAAACTCAAGGTAGCAGTACTATTTTTAGCAAGTTCATATGCAAAATCATTACAGTAGGTACCCTCGACATAGGTTGTAGGGAAAGTGCATATGTGTGTCCTTCCTGTTAGTTAACTATGCTTAAAGCAAAGTAACATGAATCAGATTACGTGAATTAGTAGCTGGAAGAACTCTGCCATGTACTATACAGCCTAATGTACCAGGTTGACACCTAAGAAATGGATATTTAGTGTCCATAGTTCCCTATCTACAGTAGAAGATAAAACTAAATCAAATCAAAGGTCCCCATGCGTTGCAACGGGACGAAAAAATAGACACATGCATCATTTGCTAAAAGAGAACATCATGCTCTCATCTTCAGACCTGCTACCATGCTTCGCTTTCCTCCGGTGCAGTCTCCCTCTTTTCTCTCAACATCGCGTGCTTCGCAACGGAGCAAACGCCAGATTCCGAGTGCCCTCGCCGTGCATCGATGACAGGTACAATTTGGTTGAGCGAGGCTAGTTTCTGCTCAATGGCACGGGCTTTGGCAGACACACTAAAGCATTTCGCGCCTATGATTCTGTAGTTGCGAGCGTGGTGACAAGCTAATCAGGAAGAGCCGAGCTCGGCATAATGGAGTGCCTCCTCAACTATTAGAAAGCCTTCTCAGTTAAGTGCATAAAATGATATATAGAATGATAGGAGTGTACATTACTAATAGACGTTAAGAGCATGCAAAGATGATACCCTCAAACTTTCTATAGATTAAAATCTGCAAATATTCCTTCAAATCAAAGAAACTGTTATATTAAATTTTCTCATGGAGAGCTCACCACATTTTCTTCCATACTTGCTTTGAAAAGGCGTTTAATATGCAATCTGCATTAGACTAAATAATTTTCTATGTTGAGCTTCCAAATCATCTCCTAAATTTAAAGCCTAGACAATCTGTGAGATACTAAATGACTGAACTTCCCTGAACCTTGTACTCATACTACAGTAAAAAAAATTGCCCACATGATAAATTCTGACATTCGCTGGTGTGGAAAGGATAACAAAAGCTACTACTACATACCTTGACATACGCCAGCAACAACATCCAAACACAAACAGCGGGCACCTTCAGCGAGCAGAGCGTGCAGCGTCTGGTCAGGGGATGTGAAGAAGCTTCACCACCATACAACATTGTCGATGTACACGAACCAAGCCTCATAGGTTGTTTGCTCTAGTTCCATCTCTTTTGTAAATCTGAAATTGAGTTGAATTGTTGCTCTTGGTCAATGAGAGGCAAGATCCATGGAGGGAGATTGGATATGTGGGTTAGAACTTGGTCTTGAACATGGTGTCGGGACGCCGTGGACACAGTCAGGGGCGCAGCTGGTAGAAAGTCAAGGAGGAATCATCTGCTGAGTCCTTGTCCTACAGACCAATGATTATTAGTAAAGATTATTTCAACAACTCATTTTCTAGTGTTAGATATATACCACAGTAAGAAAAAATATGCATAGATGTGGAATAATATCAATCTAAAAATTTAGTTAATTTGTAAACTATTTATATTTACAGCATGATGGGGTCGAAGTTCACGAGGTTGCTCGCCTAAAAGGCAAGCGGTATGGACAAGCGTGGATTTCTTGCCTAGGTGTCCTTTAGGAGCTCGGTGGCTGGAGGATCTCCATTAATCAATTGTCTCTAAGCGCAACCGGGTTCGCCTCCCGGTCACGGTCATATGCAGATCGAGATTGATCTCAAAACTCCTCAGTCATCACCATAAGTCGCAACAGAAAGAACATCACCGTACTTGAGGGTGCTGGGTCCTCGGTCTGCTTGGCCATGGGCGATGCCGACGGTGGGCTCCTTCCTGCCACAGCCCTCAGTGCGGTGGAAATAGGGTGATTGTGACAACATTTAATAGGTATTTAAAATAGAGAAGCATTTGAGAATAGCTAAAAAAAGTAACAATTGCTATGTTAATAGATTTTTATGCTGGTGATATATACCTGAAGTCCTGAACCAACCCATGATATTGGTTGATGTCAAAAAAAACATGATACTGTGATGCTTGTTTTTGTGATGACTTTGACATCTCCACAATGATGGATTTACCTTTTATGTGGCCAAAGCACTGTCAGAGTATGCATCATCTTATAACTGCACAAAAAGTATTGCGTATGTTAGAAGTTTGAATTAGGATTCAATCAAAGAACCTAGTAATAGCTGAACATAAATTAGAATAAAATTGCAATAATAATGGCCATCAATAGTTGCAACAGGAAGAAGAGGCAGATGGACAGCATGCAGGTTTACCAATAACAATGTTCACCAATAATTATTATCACCAACCATAGCTGTTTTCTGTTTGTAATAGGAATGTTTAGGAAATTATAAGCACAAACTCACCTTCTAACACACATGAGCACACCTGCACATATGGTGCTTCCTTCTGGCCATTTTCTGGGTGGCTTCCTCTCATCCTCGAGGCACCAAGAATCATGCAGGATAGCGGTAAAAATCACAATCACAGGCAGCATCGCCACAAGCACACATAAAAGCGGTCAGCGGCACATCACATGCATGCGCGCACACACACACATGCACCTTCGTCAGCAAGCACAAGCAGACACTGTGTGAGAGAGAGAGAGAGACGGAGAGAAAGTGGTGTGTGTATCTCAGAGAGAGATGGGGATAGTATCAAATCCGAAGCGACGTGCAGCCAATCAGCCCAAAATTTGAGTGAAATGCATCCTAGGTCCTTGAACTATTTTGATGGTGTAATGTAGGTCCTCAAACTATGAAAAGTGTCAACTAGGTTCTTAAAAATTCTTGAAGTGTAATAAGTGTGTATATATGTGACACCTCTAAAATAGTTGAAGGACCTACGTGATACCTTTGAAATAGTTTGAAGACCAGGATAACACACGTGTTGCACTTTGAGGACCTGGATAACGATTTTCATAGTTCGAGGACCTATGTGACACCTCTGAATTTCATCGACGACGACTCACACCAGCCCGACCAAGCCCTGGACGCGGCATGCCCAGCCGCTCGGTCCCCAGCCCGCACTGTCGCGGACGCCTCCTACATCGGCGGCATCCTCGAGGGGTCCCCAAGCCGATGTGTGATCCGGCGTGGCGGGAGGGGCTGGCCCCGAGGAGCAGCGAGCAGGCGTGTCCATTGGTCTGGAGCCTGGCCAGCGCCAGCGGCTCAGGGGATCGGTGTCGGATCCTGGACATGGTCGGCGGCGGTTCATCAATGGGATCGGCGGCGTCTCCTGAAGAAGATCGATGGCTCCCGTCGAGGTAGCGCATGGACCGGCGGCGGCTTGATGTGAGAGGGCGGCAGCGAAGGGAGACCGGAGACGGGGCGGCGGCGAACGACTCGTGTGTGTGAGTGCTTCGAGGGTAGAGGAATCGCTCGTACGTGCGAGGGACTGGTTAATTTTCGTAGGTTTTTTTTCTTAGATTTTTTCACACCGTTTTTTTCAAGATCGACCGGAGGTTTGCACCTTATGGGTGCGCGGGTTCCGGAGGGATCGCTGGGACGTGGGAGGTGGGAGGGAGGATGGAAATGAACCGGCTTTGATGGAACAAGAATTAACCGGCGGAGACTACCAAGTACCAACTGCTTTATTAGAAGTAGAGATACTATGTGTGATCTCCATTTACTTACACGGCGTAAATTGATCCTAGATAAAAAAAAGATTTGCGCCAAATTTAGAGCCTTGCCATTTATTTACTTGTTTGAGAAGAATTTAGAGCCTTGCCTTTTTTGTTTGAGGCCATTTGGAGCCTTGGCAGATCCCGCGTTAGAAAGATCCGGCGTTAGTGCCGCGCCTTCACAGCTGCCCCGATTGGGCCCGATCTCGGTGGGCCACTCCGTGTTGGGTCGAGTAGGGAAATGTAACGAGGTAGTACTACCAGCGGTGCGGTGGTTGGAAAGAAACGCAGCCTTGAATTCATCGGAGGGAGGGGAGACCTCACCGGAAGGAAATGGAGGAGGAGACAAATCTGGGCGGCGCCGGCGGAGTGGAGATGAAGGAGGAGGTGGGGGAGGAGGGGATGGAGTCGTTCGAGCCGACGGAGGACGAGCTGGTGCTGCACTTCCTGCGGCCGCGGCTGCGCGGGTTCGCGCCGCGCGTGGCGGGCGCGGTGGTGGAGGCGGACCCGTGCGCGGCGCCGCCGTGGGAGCTGCTGGAGCGGCACGGCCTGCTGGGGCGCGGCCACGGCTACTTCTTCGCGGCGCGGCGGCGCGGGAAGGTGCGGCGCACCCCGGAGGGCGGCGGCGGCGCGTGGATGCACAGCGGCAACAAGGAGGACCGCCGGTCCGTGACGGAGCTGGGCGTGGTCGCGCGCTGGTGCATGACGCGGTACTGCTTCTACCTCCGCGGCGGCGACGGGGCGCAGCAGGGGCGGCGGAGCACCGGTTGGGTCATGTCCGAGTACGAGATCACGGACCCGCGGTGCTACCGCCGCGCCGACGACGGCGAGGAGGACCAGTACTGGGTGCTCTGCCACGTCCGCCGCAGCATCAGGGAGAACGTCAAGCCGCGCTCCCGGAGGCGGTAGGGGGTCAGTACTCAGCAGGCTGCCGCGCCGGCCGGCGCAAGTCCGTGTCCGTTCGTCCTCGTCGTTCGTCGCTAACTCGCCATGCGTGATCTGATCTGCCATGTCCGTCCGTCGGTGCGCGGCACACTGTCTGTAATAAAGCAGAATTTGGTCCCTTCGATTTTGCTGCTCTGCCGTTTGTAAGTCTAAAAATAAGTCAAATTTGTTTCCTCAAAAATGTCAACTCAAGTTATTTCTCCGTCAACAACAACATAAGGTTGACTTGTTGATATAAACATAAGGTTGGCTTCTTGATATATATGTATGCAAATTGTTATGTTCCAGACTTTACAGAGTGGAAGCCCAGATGAAAATACAGATACAACAAGACTTTCTGGGAGGCATGATTACCATGCCTCCGACCGGTCAACCTCAGAGGCATTCAGCAAAGACCATCACAAGGAAAGACGATCTTGTGAATGCCATCAACAAGAGTAACAGGATAAAGCATATATATATCAGAGGCAACCATTGCTTCACACGGTTCAGGATCACAAACCTTGGCAAAGAAGCGATGGTGAGCATTCAGGAACATATCACGATGATCACGGGCCACAGCGAGGCGGTCGCGACGGACGAGGGCCCCGCCGACGAGGACAGCCGCGGCGTTCGATGACAATGAGCATATTGAAGATGGAATGGCGCCTGATATTGAATTGTTATAAAGAATAAGCTCCTACAATAAAGGGGCTCCAAAATCTGACGGCAATGTCCCGGAGAAAGAGTTTCCTGATAAGTCCATGTATTCGGCATTTCTTGGAAATTTTGGCACCATACCTATCAATCTATTATTGGACAGTACTACCATTTTTTGTGTAGTCATAAATTCCAAGGTTGCTGGAAGTGTGCCGGTTATCTCATTATCTGACAAATCTATGAAGTTTGTCCTTGAAAATGCAACCCAAAACCAAGCTGGGATTGCAGTTATGCTTGCATTTGATATATGTAGCAGCCGAAGGCTTGTCTGTGATCTAAGCCATGGCGGGAATGCCGGTCCTAGCTGCAAAGATGTTAAGAAAATTGCTTGTAGCCTGAATGGAGGAATCCAATTCTGACTGACCTTTATCTGAAGGTTTGTGTTGTGCAACCCCAAGAACTTCAAATGTTTGAGGCCTTTTAGATGATATTCAGTAACTATACCATTTAGTCTGTTTCCACCTAGCGATAGGGGTTTGGCCTGGTGGTTGAGGTGGCGAAGCGGCGGCGAAGGCAAAAGAGAAAGAAGAAAGGATAAAAAATGAGGGAGGATGGAGTCACGAGGTCCGGAAAGGGTTTTGGGTGGGCCTAGCGTGTCGGACTCCTATGTTTCGCGTGTCCGGACTCCCACATAGCTTCCCCATTTTTGTCTCCGTTTTGCGAAAGAAATCGCATCCGGACCACCCCGCGGACCGATACTTTTCCGCGTTGGATGGCTCCCGCGGTCCAGATGGATGTGGTTTGCGGGTCCGCCTAAAAGATGCCCTAAGTACACATTATCGCTTTTGTTCTTTTATTTTCAATAATATCTTATTTTTCTCGACCAAGATCGACTAGATAAACCTGGTGGGTAAATATATTATTGCAAGCACCAACAACCATCCAAATCAACCTCCATCATTGACATCACCCGGACTGTTCCCTCAAGAGATGCTTCCAGGAAGGAAATGACATGTGAGTGCTCATATTTTTATTTAGTGATGGGAGCACTTATGTGTGTTCGTTGTCTTACCATTATACATCTCTTTTGCAGGAATTTAACATTCTATTTTAGTTTTTTTAACACAATACAGACGCATGTGTTTATATATACACACATACATTCATCCATATAAACACGCATGCACACCCTAACCTTATGAGCACTTTCGACAGACTGAGCCGACATATTATCTAAGATTAATGAAGTCTTCAAGGGCGCCTCATAGTCGACGAGAGCGTCTCTTTCGAATGAACTAGCTCAAATATTTCTTTCCTCTAGGGATTGTTGCAGATGTGTAAGCTTGCAAGGGAAACATGATGGGTGCCAAGGGAGTTTCGTAATCATCACTTACAATTGATAGGAGTCTTACTTAACTCGACACCACCTTGGTCTAGATCATCAATTGTACCAAAATTTGGGAACAATGTGATTGTTTTAGTGGTGCTTACACCCTGATCTGCATCTGCGTTGCAGAAGAACTTCATCATATTGGGAGGCCTTGACATTTCATTCCCCCGATATGCCGGATATTACCGACATGCACGTCATATCGCACTACTTAATTGGTGATCCTGTTATCACAATTACAGAATTGATGTGTATCTCTCCATCCTTAGTTAGTGATCTCCATTTACATTTTTTTTAGACAAATCTCCATTTACATATGGCCGGCGTTAGTTTTCTTTTTTGGGACAAAAAAAGATCCGGCGTTCGTGCTGTGGCTTTACAGCTGGGCCCGATTGGGCCCAATCGAGCAGACCATTTTGGCGGGCTACTCCGTGTTGGGCTGAATAGTGAAAGGTAGTCTCGGTGGGTGTCCTCTTTTTTTTAGCCATCACTGTCCTCCCGGTCCCTCTCGCCGCATCTTCTTGTCTGGTCTGGTGGTTGCCGAGTGCATTGACTTCGTCGGGGAAATGGAGGAGCAGGAGATAAATCTGGCCGTCGCCGGCGTAGGGGAGGTGCAGGAGGGGCTGGAGGAGTCGTTCGAGCCGACGGAGGACGAGCTGGTGCTGCACTTCCTGCGGCCGCAGCTGCGCGGGTTCGCGCCGCGCGTGGCGGGCGCGGTGGTGGAGGCGGACCCGTGCGCGGCGACCCCCTGGGAGCTGCTGGCGCGGCACGGCCTGCTGCGGCGCGGGCACGGCTACTTCTTCGCGGCGCGGCGGCGGCGCGGGAAGCGCGCCCAGGCGCGGCGCACCCCGGAGGGCGGCGGCGGCGCGTGGATGCACAGCGGCAACAGGGAGGACCGCCGGTCCGTGACGGAGCTGGGCGTGGTGGCGCGCTGGTCCATGACGCGCTACTGCTTCTACGCCCGCGACTGGGCGCAGGGGCGGCGGAGCACCGGGTGGGTCATGTCCGAGTACGAGATCACGGACCCGCGGTGCTACCGGCGCGCCGACGACGGCGAGGAGGACCACTACTGGGTGCTCTGCCACGTCCGCCGGAGCGTCAGGAAGAACCTCAAGCCGCGCTCCCGGAGGCCGTAGCCCGTAGGGGATCAGTACTCAGCAGGCTGCCTCGCCTCGCCTCGGTCGCCGGCCGGCCGGCGCAAGGCGGGGAGAGTCCCCATAGGATTTCGTGTTGCGTTTCTTGTGCTCGTCGCCCGGCATGTCCGTCCGTCGGTGCGCGTGGGCCATTGGCAGCGTTGAGAGAAGAAAGGAAATAAATGCGCGCTGTAATAAAACAGTTGGGTTGGTATGGTTCCGCGTGCGCCATGAGCGGTGCACATGTTTTTCTTTAATTCCATAGCACTCAAAATAATAGCATTTCGACTCTTACAATCTAATAACTATGTTGCTCATGAGTTGCTCGATGCCAAATTTGTTGATGCATCGGGATATATAAACTCATTGAACGTTCCCGAATTCTTATTTGGAAGTTGGATATGATCGTCTATGTTCTCAAATTCCTGACCTTCGACGTCACCTTAACCCTCATCCTCCATGATTATGTTGTTCATGACCACACAATATGTCATCACCTCCCATAAGGTTTCCGGATCCCGTATTTCTATAGGCTCTCGAACAACTTGAAAATAGGCTTGGAGCACTGCAAATGTCATCTCCATATCCTTACTAACTCATTGTCTTTGGGCAAAGCGAGCTCTTTTTTGACTAACTAGCTAAGAGATGATCTTCGCAAAGGAGGATACACATATGTTGTCAACCAGATAGTAGCGCATGTTATAGTCATGTCCAATGGCAATATCCATTGGCAGTATAGTTGCATGGATATTTCAAAATCCATGTCCCAATCCATAACTTCAAACAAGGGACAAAATTTGTCAAAATTTTAGCGCAAACATTTCATCAAACACTTGCCGGGTGTGGTGAACTCACGGACGACATCCGCAGGGGCATGGACTTGCGCGGTGGATAGACGAGAGCTGGAACGGCGGCGTAGGTACATTTTTGGAACAATGTCTTTGAATAAATATTGATCATTTCCAAATACACGTTGAATGTGTTTCGAGTGGTATGAAATACTTTGTTTTTCATTTACTGCCTCTGTCCCAAAATTTATACATCCGTATCTAGACAAATCTAAGACAAGAATTTTGGGACAGAGGGATTATTTTTAAATGTTGCAAGCATTTTGTGAAACACGTGAACATTTTTTGTTGACTGTACAAAACTTTGTTTTAAACTACGTGCACATATTTTACATTGTATAAACATTTTTTATTGTCACAAAAAATTGACAAAAATATTTATTGCATAAACATTTTTTTGAATGGTACAATACACTTTTTTACAAATTCTGTGAACATTTTTATATTCTATTAACACTTTTAAAAGTCATGAACTTTTGGTGATACGCACAAACATCTTTTAAAGGTCATGAACATTTGTTTATGGTAACAACAATTTTTTAAAGTTGCGCCAACACTTTATTTACGCTGCATGAACGTTTTTTAAATGAATAATTATTATTTAAAAAAGATTCCTTTTCAGAAATATAAATAAAAGTTTGTGATAGGGCGCCAGCTATACCTGGCCATGGGCAGCCCGGCCCGGTCGGCCCGACCCGACCCGACCCGACCCGAAAAAGCCCGACCTTGTCCATGGGCCGGGCTCGGGCCTAGGTTTTGAGCCCGAAGCCCGGGCCGGGCCGGGCCCAGGCCCGTCAATTTTGCCATTTAAGGAAGAGGCCCGGCCCGTGGCCCGAGGCCCGACGGGCTTTTAGTGTGATGGGCCGGGCTCGGGCCCGATTTTTAGGCCCGACGGCCGGGCCGGGCTCAGGCCTGGGTTTTTTGCGTCGGGCTTTGGTTGGCCCAGCCCAAAGCCCGGCCCGGCCCGAGGAATGGCCAGGTATAGCGCCAGCGCTCCTCCCATGCTAGGCCGGTCTATTTTGGGCATCCTTGATGCGAGATGTGCTTGTGCCTTGCTGCGGGTGAGACAAAGCCGCTCCCATAGATTATTAAAACACGATGAGCATTTCTTAAATTCATGATGAAATTTTCCTAAAAACACGATGAATATTTTTAAAGTATAATGAATTTTTTAAACATCATATTTTTTAAAATACATTATGAAGTGTTTAAAAAACATGATATAAAATTTAGAATAAAAATGAATATATTTTAATACATTATGAGAAATTTTGATGCGCGGTACTCTCACCGTCCCATAATATAAGACATTTTTATAAGCTATGTTAGTTTGAGAAAACGTCTTATATTATGGGACAGAGGGAGTATTTTTTTTCTATACACGATGATCTTTTTCTGAAAACATACAACTTTTTTAAATACAAGATGAACATTTTTAATACATGATGAGCATTTTCAAATACACAATGATTACTTTTGGATAAAGTATACAGCAGACATTTTTAAAACAGGATGATTATTTTATAGACACAACAATTTTTTTTAAAACATGATATGTTTTCTTTTCTGGATTGGCTGAAAAGCTAACATGCAACGTTCGGCTAACTGAATTTCCTAACAAGACTTCCTGGAGCCATGAGTAGCATGCCGCAAAACTGAAGATCAATATTTGTAAGAGAAGACTCCGGGGCGTGTGATTCCTTTAGCAGTTTTTTTTAGGTAATGGGCGGCGCTTCATTGATTTAATCACAACAAGTTCATTACAAAGCAGAGCTCGGATGAAATCCGGAG
Source organism: Triticum urartu (assembly GCF_056163025.1). Classification (NCBI taxonomy): domain Eukaryota; kingdom Viridiplantae; phylum Streptophyta; class Magnoliopsida; order Poales; family Poaceae; genus Triticum; species Triticum urartu. The sequence goes on from NC_141875.1 coordinate 694,984,992, forward strand.
CTTCAACATACCAAGCACCTACGACGACATGCTCCGCCGATCGCATGATAGCAGTAGCCGCCCTATTACAGACTCAACTAACATGAATATGGAAACTGAAACAAACTTCAATGCTAACAGCTTGATGTAGTACCAGTAGACGACCGATCAGCTTTTGGAGGCATTCAGCTTAGCCACCAGAGAAGAACAATCAGAAGCTCTGAATACCATCAGCAAGAGAACAGGATAAAGTATATCAAGTGGCCATTGCTTCAGCGGGTTCAGGATGGCAAACCTTCTCCTAGAAGCGATGGTGAGCGTTCAGGAACATACCAGTGATCACGGGGACACAACAGAACAACACCAGCACCAATACATTCAGATTGTAAGAAGACGGCAGCATCAAAGTTGACCATAACCTTGTCCTCCCGGCGGACTTCATCTTTGAACTGAGGGGGTGAAATCACAACTTTTGGAAGCTTTGGCTTTGAAAGAGTGCTGCAAAATCATCTCAATGCAAGCTTGGGAGAACAGGAAACAGTGCATGGGTGGAACTTGAAAACTTTGAGACCCTATCGCCCCTCCAGTACTGTAAGGGCTTCCATATCCACAGAGTCCTCACCGTAGTCTGCTCTCTTTGCTGCCTTATTTCTCTGAGAAAAATACAGTGGCTTATCAGGCCTTGCAAGTGGTGTGCTTCTACTCTCCAAGGTTGATACAACGGTTGACATGAGTGGTCTGGCATCCGGATCATCCTGAACACACAAGAGCCCAACATGGATGCAACACAAAACGTCTTCATTCGAGCAGCCCTCTGGAACTGAAGGATCCACCAAATCCATTGCTAACCCTTCCTTCCATAGACTCCATGCCTGAATAAATCGAATCAAAAAAATTTAAGTCAAGTGGTCAAAAGGAATTGCAGACATTGGCAATGATAAATCGTAATCTTACATATATTATAAGGTTGGGGAACTCCTTGATGTTCTCGGTTGAGCTAATCCTTAGACCACTTACAGTTTCCAAGAGCAACACTCCAAAGCTATAGACATCAGACTTAACAGAAAAGAGGCCTTCCATTGCATATTCTGGAGACATATAACCGCTGGATAAATCATATCATCAGCAAGACTTGTACGTTTCGAGTTGAGTTTAACTATGAATGACTTTAATGAGCAACTACACGCAAGATAGTACTTACTATGTTCTGACAACTCGGTTAGTGTTCGCCTGTTGCTCATCTCCACCAAAGATTCTTGCCATGCCAAAATCAGATATCTTGGGATTCATATCTCCATCTAGCGAAATGTTGCTTGTTTTCAGATCCCTATGAATTATCATCAGTCTTGAATCTTGATGGAGATAGACTAGCCCCCTAGCCACTCCTTTTATTATATTGAATCGTGTCGGCCAGTGGAGCATTGACTTCTTTTCAGAATCTGCAATGATGTATGGGATTATGATTTCAGATGTGGCATCAACTGATTTTTCACTGATTAATTTGTGATCGGAACATACTCAAAAGGAAGGTGTCAAGGCTTTTGTTTGGTTGATACTCATAAATAAGTAGCTTTTCATCACCCTGCACACAATAACAGACAAGCCTTACAAGGTTCTTGTGTTGCAGTTTAGCAATCACAACTACTTCATTACTGAACTCTATTGCCCCCTGCCCAGAACCTCTACTCAGCCTTTTAACAGCAACTTCTTTGTTGCCACGTAAGAGCCCCTGCATTATAGTAGCAGGAAGAAAATTAAGGTTGCAAAATACTATGGTTCAGTTTTGAATCACAGCAAAAAGTGACAGATTTTTCATATTTCGGTGCAATTAGAAACACACTGTTGTGTTTATGTTTACCTTGTAAACTTTGCCAAAGCCGCCTTCTCCAAGTAAATTGGACATAGAGAAGTTGTTTGTTGCAGCAACTATTTCCTCGAAGCTAATAAATGGAAGTTCATGAGTTTCCTCTCCAAGTCCATCACTAATGCGCAAACCCCCCATTATCAGTCTCTTTGATCTTCCTTCCTTGTCATGTTTGCCTAAGAGAAATATCATCTTTGTTGTCTTAAAAAGGCCACAATATGTGTCTTCCAAACTGCTTCTCAAAAATTAAATGAATGTACTACCTTTAAGCTTGCGGAACCATACAAGGCATGCCAATAGAAGTATCAGCAACACACTTGCTGAAATTGCTGGTATAACTTTTATTACGATGCTCTTTCGCCCTTTGCCTGAAAAGGAACGATGTTATGAGGTTCAATTTATTGTAAATCTTTACTTTAACCTACAGTTCAGTTAATTGCATCAGGAATGTTTTAGATGAGTACTTGGGCTCACTACCTGTACCACCATTTGGGCATATCAAATACGTTGACATATATAGATAGTACAAACACCAAGCAAATGACAACAACATGGGGATAGCGCATATAGTCGAACAATTTGAATACTGAAATTCTGAAAGCATAGGTTTTCAGATTAGCATGTTAGGATTCTAAGAACTAATACCCTCTAGTGACTTTGCTGCGTGTAGTGGTGGAGCCAAAGTGTGAGCAACTCAAAATTTATTAGCAAGTTATAAGGCAGCAAGTTGTCATGCTCTGCTTCTTATGTTACACACAAATTCTTAAACTGAAGCATTCATGAATGTAAACAAGAGCAGTAGAAAGAGGAACGTACTTGACAAGGCAGCAAGGCGGATATACAGGTTCTCATAGCCGATGGTGCGACCCTTCTCCACATCAATCAGCTCCCCGGCCCACATCAGGCACCTTGTTGCATCCCCATCAATGTTGCTGGTGCTTAGATTAGCATAAGCATATGCTACACATGAGCAATTTTTGCTGCACTCCACTTGGCAGTCATCATAGCTTTTGTTCCACAGGCGTACAAATTTGTCTGGCACCTTCATTGCTGGCAAGGTCAAGAAATTGTCCTCTCCACCACACTGCAGTTCTTCCTTTCTCCGGCAACCATGAGAAAAATTGCCTCTGACCCACTTTGTTCTGTCACTAGGGTCAAATCCATCAAGGCACTTACATGTGGGAATTGCTTCTGTGTTGTCGCAGTAGCCATATGCACCACAGTATCCATAGAGACTACAGCGGTAAGCTGGCGACGGTGGTATAGCAGGGGTCCAATCTGTCAAGCTGGTATTCCATCTCCATAGCGCGGTCTTTCCGGAGTAGTCAACCTTGTAAATTATCCTGGAGGAGCCATCTGATAGTCCAAATGTTGCATAGGCCTCACCATCGAAGCCCTTCGAAACTGTCAAATACATGAGTGGACTAACGGTCTGGAGACCCACGTTGGAGGATACATAGCCGTTCCACACAGTGGCACGGAAGTATGGCACTGACCCATCCCAGACGAAGAACTGTAGGGGACTGTCAAGGTCATTCCCACCAGAGAACCTGCCTTTTGAAGGGTCTTCAGGACCCTTCCAAGAGATCATCCGCCATGGTGGGTGTGTCTTGTGGGTCGTCCGCATAGGCATGCCAGGAAGGACGGTGTCACTTGGGTTTTCAAAGCTCTGCCATAACATGGCACCATCTGGTGATAAGACTACAAGATTGCATTGTTGAGAAGCTTGGCCGAAGAGTTGCTGCCAGTGATTGTGTTTGTCATCCAAAGTATGTGGTGGCCATTGGTTTCGGACAACACAAGGCTAGAGTTGTCGGTCATACTAAGCACCGCGGATGAAGCATCAGTGATCGGATTATCGCGGTTGGCAACCCAGACAACGGTGCGCAATGGGATATCGTTGAACCATATGCCAACATACATATTTTCAGTTGAATTTGAGGGGGAAAAGAAGCCCAAGGCAAACGAACCTTGTTCCGAGATGAGAGTTTTTCCAGGAGTGAGACCCATGCCAGGGACAAGCATGCTGTCAGGTGTGCAGAGACGCACTGAACTGAAGGGCCAAGGAATCAGGAGCATGGTGATGAACAAGTGGAGGGAAGGCAGATACATGCTTACAGCAGGATCAGAGAAGGGGATAAGATTGGGTGGAGAAGATGGAGGAAAAATTTCACAGTGAACTACGAAAACTAACCTTGCAGTTGAAATAGGTGAACCGCTGTTCCATTTCCTTCTTTGTCGATAGTTAAGATAGACAGTGAAGTGTGAACGGAGGGCAGTATTCAATACAATGTAGCTCGACTGGTGGAATGGACCCTGATGCATCACTATCTATCAGCCTATCAACTTGAGAGTGGTAAATGCCAGGAAGGTGACTAGGTGACAGTAAGACAAAGAAAGCAGAGACTAGCAAAATGATACTTCTTCCGTTTCGATAAAGAAAGCTCACGCATATTGTTAGATCATCAACCTGACCAACAAAAAATGAGTTACATGTGCATATTGTCAGAGGACATGACTAATGGTCAGACCTCCCACAATGGAAATGAAAGAACACTACTAATTTGCACATTTATCACTACTAATATGAAACATGTTTCAGTTTGTACAGTGTCCAAGATCAGAGGTTATGGATGGCTGCCAGAGGACGAATCAGATTGCATGATGCCAAATACTACATGATTCACCTACTACTGAAAACATCATCGGATAAAATCAAGAGAAAGTTACTCAGAACCGTGAAAGAGAAAACTAATTATAGCTCTAATATTCAGGGGAGCAACAGGGTACATATGATCCTAAGGGAACATTGTGCAAACGCACACATCATCATGTGTAATCAACATAATTTGATTTTAATTAATATAGTTATTTGTCGACATCATCTTAATGCCTTTTCTAATCATCTGGCAGCTGGCCGGAATAAAGGCCTATGAATAGTATTCCGCTTTAATCATCTCATCTCTGCTACTTTTGTCCACAGAATCACTATGGAAGCGAAGGTAGATTCAGATGAGCTGATTATGTAAGTATCTCTGGTGATTTTTTTCATTTTAGTTCCTTTTGTGTCGTTGCCTCCAACAAAATATGAGGAACTATAACTTGAGCTCCTTTAGATGAATATTCAAGGCCACTCACTGATAATTCAGTGTCAAAGTTAAAACCTGGACATTTCCTCCTATCATTTCATTAACAAATATCTAACCGGTGTTTTCTTACTGTTTACCTTCCTTTTTCCCACTCATCTAGTTGTCTTATTTTGCATCCTGCTAAATCTTACTCTTTTGTCTTTTCATTATCAGAACTATGCTTTTGGTAGAAAAATCACATTTGACTTCAACTTGGGGTTTCAAGGTGTTGTACCTTCGATAACCATGATGCCCGTTACATGTGGACTCTCTCACTCTTGAGTCTTGACTCTTGCACATGTAAGTCATAAGATACATCTTTATCTTGGCAAAGAAAACCCTGTGGAGAACAAGGCATTAAACGAGCTTTCTCTGCACTCAATAATAATATCCGTATCTTTCTTCATATTTCTGTCCATGTGCATTAATATTGTAATAAGAAGTTGCACCTATACATTGGCTTTGGCCCTGGTAAGTCCCTTGGCAGGGGATAATGTCACTGCTGATATTCTTTCATGTGCAGCTGGAAACTTACCATTGTTGCCAGATATGTTGACCTCTGAAACAAGAATCTAAATTTATGAAACCATGTATACCTGCAAGATGGACGACCCATATTTGTTAATCAAGCATTTACATCATCAAACAAAAACTAAAATGAGTGAGTAGTTGCAGTACCATTCAGAGTTAGGGATCCACACATTACTTCACCCAAGTGCAGTGTGCTATCACTAGGAGCCTTTGTATTAGACCTCATAAGGCAGTTGCAAACGGACCCTGATGCTTAAATGAAGTAAATCAAATGCAGTCAACCAAAAATGGCATTTAATTAACGGTGTTTGTCGTACAGACACTGGATCGGTTAGAAGAAGTTGGTTCAACAGTAACCACAGAAACAAACACCATACAATTTGGTATCATTACAGAGCATGAGATCCTCCAGGGCACACCTCAAGCAGAAGGTAGTGGTAAATCATAACATTCTTTGGCCATGTGAATACACTGCAACCAATGTAGGACCTCCATATTAGGGTCCTCCTCTAGAACTACGTCTCTAGCAGCAATCTGAATTGCGCCACGGTACATGACAATCCTCCCACGAACCCTCAACAGGGTGCCCAGGCGTACCACCTCCGACATTTTCGATGCCATCTCTCTAGTTGGATCAGAATCGGACGAACTGTTTGCATTCAGCTATTGGTGGTTCAGCCACAGGACACATGGTACACAGCCAATGCCATCATCAACCAGGAAGCGGAGAAACTTCTCCCTGCGGTCACGTGAAACAACGACCCCAACAACCTCGGCACGAGCAACTGTACGGCCTGAGCGAACAAAGGAAGGCAGCGATGTATGTCGGGGGGTTAGCGTGAGGAGATCGGCAGCCAGAAGCTTGACGTGCACAAGATGAAGGGAGTCCATGCTGAGTCTGCATACAAACCATGAGGCAATGAAGTTCAGAGAAGAGATGTAACTAGAGCTGCACATTGTTACCATACATGATGAAAAGTTAAGCAAAAAAGCTATATATCGCGCTATTCGTCACCCTGGATGAGGAATAGTTATTCTTCACCCCCTCTCTATTTTTATATCAACGCACCGTATTTTTACGTTTCGTAAATTTGGTCTTATTTCATACATAAAGAGAACGTAAGAAAATATGTACTCGCCGTAAAAATATATTTTATGTTACGTAAAATTACGAAATGTAAAAACATAGTTTAAAACATACATAAAATGTGATTTTTCTGGTCTTATAACCTATATTTTTTGTTTTTTATACCAAATTTTACATATTAAATCAATATGCATGTAAATATTTATATTCTAAACGTAATTTATTTAGGAAGCGATCGTAAGACTACCTCGGGTGAAGAATAACTTATTCTATACCCTGGGTGATGAATAGTAACACTATATATATATAATTGGCGGAGCCAGGATTTATATATAAAATTGGCGGAGCCAGGATTCAAGCAAGCCGGACTGAAAGTTTAGCGCTTATAACAAACCAGAAAATTATATCAAGAGGTCAATTGCACAGCTATGGTAGAACTAGAAATCAAGATTTAACGATCCAAAAAAATGGATAATCATGGCCGAAATTACAAATAATAGTACAAGACTACATTTTCCAGACTGAGTTGAACACCAGGTTTCAGATTCTGTAGTTAATTGGTTGGTCTCAGAGTCTGCAGCAAACAACAGCGGTGCTCCTGTCTCCAGTCGCACCGCGAGAAGCAGATCACCGCGGGGAGCAAACATTGAATCAGTACAACATTCACCTTGAAGCAGATCACCGCGGGGAGCAGATCACCGCGAGAAGCAGCTCTGCGTGTAGCAGCTGCAGGCTAATCTAACTGAAGGCCACAAGCTAGTCTAACAGTACAACATTGAATCAGCGCATACACTTAACATCTCTCCGACAAGCATAGATTTCAGAAGACTGAATCAATGTATAAACTCAAGACGCACTTGTTCTTCAATTTTTACAGTGGACAAAAAAAATGCAGTACACGAATTCGAATGAATAACATTCACCTTGCTCTTGCTCTGGATTTCAATTGATGCCCTTCAATGAAGGGATGCCCGAGGACGACTGAACGAGCCGACCGTGTCTAGTGGCGGCGGCGCCGCTCCGCCCGGCCGTGCCGTTCGCGGTAGGGTTCAGAGCTGAGGGCTGGCGCTTCGCTGGGCGTACTACTGGGCCGAGTGTCTGGGCCTGTGGAAGGCTTCAGCCCAGGCCCAGGTTAGGCCCAGGCCGTTTAGGCCCACTTCAATCTTTTTTTTTTGCGGGTGAGGCCCAGTTCAATCCACGAGACGAGAGGCAAAACCTACCTCAACGCCGCCGCCGTCACTCCCTGCCACAAGCAGTCCACCACTCAGTTCACTCCTCTTGCTTGCCGCCGGCGACCATGGTGGATGCCGCAAGAGTGACAGCGCCGCCTCCCGACGGCAGCCTCCCGGACGAGATCACCATCTGGGAGATCCTCGTCCGGCTGCCCCCCAAATCGCTCCTCCGCTGCCGCGCCGTCTGCCGCGCCTGGCGCAGCGCCACCTCCACCCGCCGCTTCCTCCTAGCCCACAACGCCCTCCAGCCCACCCTCCCCCTCCTCTACGGCTACAACTTCGTCGGCGACGAGGTCGAGTCCCTCGACATCATCCCCTTCCACCAGCGGGCAGGCGCCGGCGAGCTCCAGCTCCGGCCCGTCGCGCGGCTTGCGCAAGACTCCGACTTCCACCATCTGGAGGCCTGCTGCGACGGCCTCCTCGTCCTCTCCTTCCGCAACACCAGCGTCCGTGACTGGCGCTTCGCCGTCTGCAACCCCGCGACTCGTCAGTACGCTCCCCTCCCGTTGGCTTATGGCTCCGGCGTCGAGTACTCGCTCTTGGGGATGTACCCACACACCCCCACCGGCGACTACCGACTGTTGATGTTCCGGGACTCGGTATCGATGCATCATCAACTGGTACCTGACGCCGCTCAAGACGGCTCCTACATCTTCACGTTAGGCTCCGGCCAGCCACCGAGGCACATAGGGTTCCTCGAAGCGGAGGTGCTGACATTCACCTTTGGGTCTCTCCTGTTTCGTGGTAGCCTGCATTGGCGCCCACCAGGCAACATGATAATGGTGTTCGACACCACGACTGAGTTGTTCTGGCAGATGCGCGCTCCGGCTGTTCCTCCTGGCCATGCTAAGTTGTTTCAGATGGATGAAATGCTTGGCATGTCCGGCTTTAATGATGCAGCGACAACCATTGATATCTGGGTGGCGCAGGACTACGAGAGCGAGGTCTGGGCCTGCAAATACCGGGTAGACTTCTCAGTTGCAGAGCTCACTCTGCGGTTTGGAAAGTTTGACGAAAGTTCTTGGGTGGTGGTCATGCCTTCGGATGGTGATGTGTTCCTACTGGTCAATTTTGGTGAGTGGCTACTTCAGCTTGACATTGGTGGCAAGTTGGTCGCTACTTTCCATCGCAGAGGCCTCGGTCCTGCAAATCTTCGTCTCAAGCAAACTCTTGTTCAACATACCTTCTTTCCAATACTAGAGGGTTATGTTACCAACTCTCCGCCTTTCATCTGACAGATGTTATGTCAAGTGCTGATTCTATCTAGCCCAACTGTCAGTATCCTCATGAGTTGCAGTGTGTGTGAATTCGGCCCACTATGAGCCAGCTAGTTTCATGTTGATGCATAGACAAGTTATGATCAACAAGCTTGACTGTTTCATGGTTATGTTTATGTTTCTCTGAATATTCTTCTGGGCTGAAGTGGCTGCCGTGAGTCTTAATGCTAAAATTGCAAGTCTCTGTTTACTTTATATTTCTATGTTTATATTTCTCTGATCATTTAACTGAAGAATTAACTTCTCATTATATTTCTGTTTTTATGTTTTGTTTTAGCTGACAATGAAATGAGGCAAATTATCCTGTTTCAATTAGCCAATTTTTCAGTGAAATGTTCTATTGCGGTTCATTTTTATTCATGATTCAATTGCATTTGGTTAAGTACTGAGATATACTGTTTTAATTCTGCCTTCATGTTGTATCATTATTCATTTGGAGTTATATTTATCACTTCACTTTATCTGTAGCCATTTTAAGGAATCAATGATTCGTGTGATGTTTGATATTAACATAAGCTCGAGAAATAGAACCTTTATTTATAAGTAGTAGAAAGGTTATCATGGTCAGGCTCAGTTTCTAGATTGTGCTCCACTTTAAATTCTGTAAGTGTCAGCCATGTTCTTTTGTCCTGTGATTGGCGCAATGCGTATGAATTGGGTCAACTATGAGCCGGCTAGTTTCTTTTTATGTGCTGACTGTTTCATGGTTGCATGCAATTTATGCTTGTGTGAAAATTGTGAACATCCTTTTGGGCTGAAGTGGTTAGCATGTTGATTCTAAAAATCATGAAGCTGTTTTGGCCAGCTTTTGAAATGGCTGCCATTGTTCTGTCTCGTGTCTCTGTTTTCCTTTGAACTGAAGAATTGACTTGGTTTTTAATCGAGATTTTCTTCTTTCACTGTTTCTTAAAGGTCATCTAGTGGTTTCATCTACTAAAAATTTAGCCAATATACACTTGTTTCCTGTTTCCATGTTTTGTTGTAGCGAATGATCAGCTGCTATACCAAGTTTGAGCCCGCGGGCTTCTCTGTCGATGCATATAAAGCTGTGATCAGGAATCTCTTGTAAGAAGTCTTGGTTTAAACAGAAAAGTTGGCTGATGATACCAATCTGTGGTAATGCTAAGTTTGATTGATCAAGGTATTGCCAAAAAGTCATTGCAATGTTGCTTGTGCTGTGAATAGTACTTGTCAGAATAATTTGGTTGGTAGGAACATACATGGTCTAGTCTTTCCTGAAATGGCCTTGCTCTCACATTATCATGCATGTTCTAATATTGGGAGAAAAGTAAATTTGGTGGGTGGATCCAACCAGGATTGCTATCATGGATTCATGGGTGCTCTTATTTCATATCTTAGGTATCATGTGAATCATGGATAAGGTGAAGAGTTGGTGTTCACAGTTACTTGTTTGCTGATCTGTGCTTATTTGAGTATTTGACAAAAGTAAATCTCCTTCCAGTTTGTTTATTCTTAGATCATTACTAGTTTAGACTTGATGCACATTTAAGTCAACAAAATTCAAAGAAAAATTAAGGTTTGACAGTTGCAAAATCCTTTATAAAATGCGGGATTTCTAGCTGTTAATTAATTCATCACTAAAAGAAATATATGTATTTCACATACAGTAGAAAGCTTATGAGCAATGCATTTCTTGTCTTTTATCTTTTCCTATTTGCTCTGTGATCACTATCAGTAATACATTTAACACTGGTCTACCCGAGAACATCCACTTTATTGTTTTCTTCAGCCAACAAGACTCATCATACGCTGCTGTTGTCGCTGACCAGGCACCCTGTGCATTCTAGTTGTGTTTCTTTGTTCCTGCATGAAGCAAGAAGAAACAGGTGATGGGGAACAAGAAAAAATGTTAGAAGTTGCTTGCTGGAACCTACCTTGCAGCCGATACGTTCAAAATTCGGACTGCATGACGACGAACGTATAACAACAGCAAGATCCCACTAGCCCTGAGCAAGCATATCTTCAAATCTAAGGAATGCATCTTGACTCCTTGACCATGGATCGCCTATTTTTTGAGCGACTTGCGTGTAAATAGGTATGTAATCAATATTGACCTGTGGCTCCGACGACGGTCACCAGGGAGATGATGCCTCTGGGAGCAATACAACAGTAATCTGACAAGCAGAATTCAGGCAGAGTTGGTGACCACTCTGTGATTAAAGTCTGGGATAGGACTGTCATTGTCTCTGACCAACACCAGGAAGCACTTCTGCTGGCGGCACGCGCACACTCGGCATAGGCCGATTTATTGAACTGAAGATTTGACTTTGCCTTTTATCCAGGTCTTCTTTTTATTCTTGACTGATTATCTGGTTTTGTTCTTGCTGATGATTAAATGTGGCAGATTATCCCCTCAATTCGGTCACTTGCTAGTTTCACCTGATTGTAAGAAGTGCTTGGAGGACTACCCGTTACATTGAATGGAATGATTGCATTATAGTCCACTTTTTTCAGTAAAATGTTTTGTTGCAATTCATTCCATTAGTCCGGTGCTGAAATGATCTGTCGTAATTCCTTCTTTCTGTTGCATTGTTTGGAATTGTGTCTCACTTTAGCTGCTAAGCATTTTATAGAATTAATGGTTCATACTATGTTCGATTTTAGCATAAGCTGAAGAAAAGATTGTCATGGTCAGCCTCTGGTCCCATTTTTTTTGTTCCTGTTGAGGCACCGGAACTGCCAGCCATGTTCATTTTTCTCCCCGAGTGATGAAATGTCATGTCGAGTATCATTGGTCGAAAGCAGATTATCGCAAGCAGGATCACACCATGATTTTTGTGGCAATACAATTGTAGAAATAAGTGAAAAAACACGCTGGTCATTTGTTACTGGATGTAATTGCCCAGCTCCTCACATCACTTGCAGGCTACCCAGAGTCAGTTATCTGTTGCATGCATGCGTGAGATAAATGTACATATTGGCAACAAAATATTTTGATTGTGTGGTTACAGTTTACACTATCAATGCAATATATAAGTTTGACATCCTGATTGATATATTCCAGTATGTTTGATCGATCTGAAACATGTGAAAAGTCTTTTCAGCTTAAACTGCATTTTCTGCTTTTTGTGTCGAGACGCCGATACGGCATCTGAGTATATGAGCAAGAGTGGGGTTTTACATAATGTTTGGGGTATATATGTAGATAGATAAACTATTTTTACAGGGTATATATGTAGATAGATAAAGTGTGGGGTTTTACATAATGTTTGGCAGTGCATTTATACAAAATATATTACAGCATAAAAAGGCATATTTCAGCAGGGTAGAAACTTGTACTTGTATTGTTTAGGTGCTTCTTTCGATGGTTGCTACTTCCATTGATTCAAAGGTGGCTGTTGAAGGAACTGACAAATCAAGTGGTTAGGAATACGTCGAATTGTTTTTGTGCACCATACAGAGCTTCTCTAGCTGTCAATGTTACTTCCATAAAAGGCTCCAGTGTCATGAGTTCTGACGCTGCAGAATGAGCTGAGAATAAATTGTATTACCTCGGGTGTATATACTGTAGATTGCATGGCAAGCCAGTTATTCTCAATTCTGCTTGATTAATAAGTGGGTATCCGGTTAGCTGAAAGTCTGTAGCCCAAGGCTGAATTTGCAGACGCTGGGCTTCTATTTCTGTTTTTAAAAGTGTGCCTAGTGATTGGTACAGCGAGTGTGATGACGTTAATCTGGACGGGGTCTATGGGTGATCAATAAGGCTCATGGCCTGCCTCCTCTCCCAGAGCGACAATAAAAAAGAGAGTTCTGGAGCCGTTCCCTGTGGGATTTGTAAAACTTAATGTTGATGCATCTTTTAATCATGATCAGCTTAGGGGCATTGTTGGGGCGGTCCTCAGGGATCATAAAGGTAAATTCATTGCAGGGGGAATGAGAAAATAGACTGGTGCGCAGATGTTCTGACAGCTGAAGCTCTGGCTCTTAGATTCGGGTTGTCTCTTGCGCAAAGGGTGGGATGCCATCATCTTGTCATTTAATTCTGACAATATGGAGGTTATCAACACTGAAGAGCGGAGGATGTTTTGCGGGAGCGGCGGCATCGGTTTTTGACGACTACTATCATTTGGCATGCGCTTTTACTATTTCTAGATTCGAACATTGTAATAGAGAAGCAAATAAGGTAGCTCATGAACTGATTGGGTTCGCTAGAATTTCATTGAATTTTGAAACCTTCGAATGAAATTGTAACCCTACTCATTGGTGATGTATTTATTATATCTATTGAATAAAGTTTGGGGTGGGGGGGGGGGGGGGGGTTGATTAAAAAAAAGGCTCATGGCCTACATCAATGGTTCACATTGCACATAGTGAGCACGTTGATCTACCATTACCCCTTTGTGGGAGAGTGGACGTCATAATTTGTGTTATAAGGGGTACGCGTCCTCGCCGCCCCCGCCAAATTATAAAACTGAACTTTTTGTTGAATCTTCTAGTTATGAAATTCAGTTGTGTTTCACTTTGAATTATCCTTGGTACAAACTTTGTTTTGAATTCAACTGAAGCCAGTTAGTGTTATGTTAATGAAAGAAAACTTAGTGCCAGGATTCAAGACCGGTTTTCCAATCAACTTTTTTGCCTGAGATATAAGATTGGTTAATCAGATTATTGTTGTCTTGGTATTAAGATTTTGTTTACCCAGTCCCTGAAATTGTCGCCTGCCAGGGATATAAGATTTGGTTTGATGCTTATGCCCAAAAGAACACACAACCAAAATAAAGATTTGTGATGGAAAATATGAAATAATGGCATCATGCTTCGCAGATCGCGTGATAGCGTGAGCCGGCATATTACAGGCTCAATTACATGAATAATAAAGGAAACTCAAACAAACTTCAACGCTAACAACTTGATGTCATGGATAACAGCACTAGTAGCCGTACCGATTAGCTTCAGAATACCGTCAGCAAGAGTAACCGGATAAAACATATCAGGCAGCCACAACATCAGCATCCAGAAACACATCCAACCTTTCTTCTGTATCTCTTATAAGGGAAAATCTTTGTTACTTCCGTCTTTTTTTTACCATAAAATAAATATTCCGTACTCGTCACGACATAGAAACTGTAATAGTCCAGAGTCCAGACTTCACAGTGGAACCCCAGAGGAAAATACAAATACAAAACAAGAATTTCTTTAAGGCATACCATGCCACATCAAAGGAGAACTCCAGTGCGTGTGATTGCAGTGGCAGATAAATCCTTTAGCAAATTGTTGGAACAACTGAGAAACGGTGCACGGGCGAAACTCACTTCGAGACCCTACCGTCTCTCTACTACTGTAAGAGTCTCCGTATCCACAGAGTCCTAGCCATAGTCTGCTCTCTTTGCTACCTTATTTCTCCCAGAAAAATACAGCGGCTTATCAGGCGTTGCAAGTGGTGTGCTTCTACTCTCCAAGGTTGTTAAAACCGTTGACATGGGTGGTCTCGCATCCGAGTCATCCTGAACACACAAGAGCCCGACATGAATGCAACACAAAACTTCTTCATCCGAGCAGCTCCCTGAAACAGATGGATCCACAAGATCTTTTGCCAGCCCTTCCCTCCATAGACTCCATGCCTGAATAAATCGAATCAAAAAAATTTAAGTCATGTGGTCAAGGCATTCCGGACATTGCCATGGTAAATCATAATCTTACATATATTATAAGGTTGGGGAACTCATTGATGTTCTGGGTTGAGCTAATCCTTAGACCACTTACAGTTTCCAAGAGCAATACTCCAAAGCTATAGACATCAGACTTAACAGAAAAGAGGCCTTCCATTGCATATTCCGGAGACATATAACCGCTGGATAAATCATATCATCAGCAAGACTTGCATGTTTCGAGTTGAGTTTAACCATGTATGCCTTTAATGAATAACTGCACGCAAGATAGTAATCCTACTTAAATGAAGTAAATCAAATGCAGTCGAGCAAAAAAGGCATTTGATTAACGATGTTTGCCGTACACACGCTGGATCGCGTTAGAAGAAGTTGGCTCAACAGTAACCACAGAAAGAAACACCGTACAATTTGGGATCATTATAGAGCATGAGATCCTCCGAGGCACAACTCAAGCAGAAGGTAGTGGCAAATCATAACATTCCTTGGCCATGTGAACGCACTGCAACCAATGTAGAACCTCCACATTAGGGTCCTCCTCTAGAACCACGTCTCTAGCAGCAATCTGAATTGCACCACGGTACATGACAATCCTCCCACGAACCCTCAACAGGGTGCCCAGGCGTACCACCTCCGACATTTTCAATGCCATCTCTCCAGTTGGATCAGAATCGGATGAACTGTTTGCATTCAGGTACCGGTGGTTCAACCACAGGACACACGGTATACAGCCAGTGCCATCATCAACCAGGAAGCGGAGAAACTTCTCCCTGCGGTCACGTGAAACAACGATCCCGACAACCTCGGCACGAGCAACTGTACGGCCACAGCGAACAAAGGAAGCCGGCGATGTATGTCGGGGGGTGAGCGTGAGAAGGTCGGCAGCCAGAAGCTTGACGTGCACAAGATGAAGGGAGTCCATGCTGAGTCTGCATACAACCCATGAGGCAATGAAGTTCAGAAAAGAGATCTAACTAGAACTTCACATTTTTATCATATAATGTTATATATATTATTGGCGGAGCCAGGATTCAAGCAAGCCAGGCTAAATGTTCATCGCTTATAACTAACCAGAAAAGTATCCCATGTCATGGCATAAACAACCATAGCTCAATTGCACAGCTATGGTAGAATTGGAAATCGACATTTAACGATCCAACAAAATAGATAAACATGAGCAAAATTAGAAAATAATAGTACAAGATAATATTATCCGTACTGAGTTGAAAAAGAGGCTTCAGATTCTGTAGTTAATTGGTTGGTTTCAGATTCTGCAGCAAACCACGGTGGTGCCCCTGTCTTCAGTCCGTGGCCGCTGCATGCGAGAAGCAGATCAGCGCGGGGAGCAAACCACCGCGCATTTTTTCAAGGAAACCACACACTGATAACATCTAACAAACGGGATAAACTGTTGACTTGAATTCATCGATGTCGAGAACAGGGATACATATAGCTCTGGTTGTAGGCTTTTAGCAGTTAGATAACCAGACGTGTACTGAATCCTGCTAGAGGATAAGAGTAAGTCACAAAATAACTGAAGGTGACAAGCTAATGTAACAACAGTACACCACTGAATCAATGTGTATCCTTCAGTTTTTTCAGTGGGCAGAACAAAATCAAAATGTTTGCAATACACGAATTCAAATGAATAAAATTCACCTTGCCCTTGCTCTGGAGCTCGATTGACGCACGGTCTTGAGGAAGTGGACAGCCTGAGCCCTGAGGATTGAGGATTCACGGGCTCCGCCGAGCGGCCGACACGGTCTTGAGGTCGGGGCCCGGAGGAGTGAGCACCCGAAGGTATGGAGTTGCGGAAGACGGTGCCTGGTGGCGGCGCCGGATAGCCGGCGAGGATACGCTCCGGCCGGCCGCGCGCCGCACCGTTGGCGGTAGGGTTCAGAGCTGCAGGCCGGCGCTGTGCTGGGAGCAGAAGCCAGAAGAGGGCGTCCTGAGCTGGCCTCGGCTGCATCGGTGGGCCAGTCTTTGGACCAGTTGAATTGGCAAGGAGGAAGCCCAAGTTCAGGTTTGGCCCAGGTGGGGAAAGGGAGGACGGAGCTCCTTTTTTTTAGAAGAAGTCCGGGAGCGGGGGGAGCTGGATTCGAACTGGGGACCTTACCCTTCACATAGCAGTGCACTATGCCATCGAACGACCTGTGCTCACTAACTTCGTTTGCTTTCTTTCATTCTTTCTCCACCTCGCAAAGCCCCCGGTGTGGGAAGCTTTCCAAACCATTTTTTTCCTTTCTTCTCTTTTTCTGTAACGGTTTTTTTTGCCTTTTTTCTTTACTTTTTTTTTGCTAAATGTGCGACTTTTCTAACAAAGAAATGAAAGAAAACTTTTTTTTTCAAAAATGCATGAATTTTTTTCAAATTTGGAAAAAATTCATTTGTTTTTGTAAAAAAAAGTTCATCAAAATTGGAAAATAGTTCATCAAATCTGAGAAAATTTTATCATAATTAATAAGTTCATCGAATCTGAGGAAAGTTCATCGAAATTGAGAAAAGTTCATCAAAGTTAGAAAAAGTTCATTGAATCCAAAAAAATGTTTATCGATTTTGAAAATAGTTCATCAGATAAAGAAAAAATATTCATGAATTTTAAAAAATTACACAAAAATGAAAAAACTTTATTGAATTTCAAAATAAGTTCATCGATTTGAAGAAAAAGTTCACGTATTTGCAAGACAATTCATTGGCCCAGGAAGAAGAAGAAAGGAAAAATAGAAAAGGAAAAAGGAAAAAGGAAAAACAAAAAGAAAGTTAAAAAAAGGGAGAAACGGAAAAGAAAAAATAAAAGGAAGGAAATTTTCTAATTAACCAGATCCGGCTGGTTGGTGTAGTGGTTACACTAGTCTGTGTCGAAGAGGGAGGTCGTTGGTTTGAATCGCCACCAGCGCGTGCAATTTTTGCGGATTAAAACACACGGAAGAAGAAAAACTATATGACCCGGCCCAGCACCATGTTTGCAAAATACAAACTAACGGGCACCTGCACCAAATAGGATTTGCCGTAAGTCCACCCATTCCTAAAAAAAGAGATAAGTACACCCGTGGTCAGCAATTTGGAGCCCAAACTGGTTGGAAAAAACTCAAGGAAAAAAGCAAAGCTATTTAACAAATTCTGCTCCTTCCGATTCAAAATAATAGCCGCAGTTCTGAACTAACCTTAGATCAAAACTGCGAGACTTATTATAGATAAGAGGGAGTAACTTTTTTCACAAAAAACATGTGTATTCTAACTACGTGCATATTTGTATGGACAAATGACTTTTGTATTGCCCTGCGCAAAAACAGATATATAGTGTTCTAGAGATGCTATTTTTGAAGCATGTTAAAGCATTGATTTTGTTTTTCTCGAACATACCACTATGAATTTCGCTTGTTGATCAAAATGTGCATGCGGTTAGACACATTTTACCTCTGGAAAGTGCGTTATATCGACTAGAGGGGGGTGAATAGGCGATTTTTATGAAAGTCTTCAAAACGTGGGAGTTATGAAGACATACAGCGAAGATATGCCTATTACTATGCAACGGAAGTTAGATTACACTAGGCAAGCCATGGTCAAATATTCAATAGAGTGAAAGCACAATGACAAATAGCTGCAGTGTAATAAGGATCAGGTAGGAAGAAGTTATGAAGCTAAACAGATCATACATTCACGTTGTGAAGACAAAAGATAGAGCAAGCATGCAATGGCTTCACAATGAGTAACAGTAAGAAAAAGGAAGTGAAGATGAAACCAGTGACTCGTTGAAGACAATGATGTGTTGGACCAGTTCCAGTTGCTGTGACAACTGTATGTCTGGTTGGAGCGGCTAGGTATTTAAACCTTAGGACACCCAGTCCCGGACACCCAGTCCTGAACACGCAGCTCAGGACACCAAGTCCTCACCGTATTCTCCTTGAGCTAAGGTCACATAGTCCTCGCCCAATCACTCTGGTAAGTCTTCAAGGTAGACTCCCAAATCTTCACAGACTTCGTTCACTGGCAATCCACAATGTCTCTTGGATGCTCTGAACGCGACGCCTAACCGTCTGGAGGATTCACAGTCCTCAAGTGTAATAAGTCTTCAGATCACACAGACAAGAAGACTTAAGTGATGCCCAATGTTTTCTGGCTCTGGGTGGTTAGGACTTTTTCCTCGCTAGGAATTTTCTCTCAAAGGCTTCGAGGTGGGTTGCTCTCAAACGACAGAAGCCGTGCACTGAAATCTGAGCAGCCAACAGTTTATGGTTGTAGGGGGTGGGCTATTTATAGCCACTTGGCAACCCGACCTGATTTGTCCGAAATGACCCTGGGTCACTAAGGATCTGACACGTGTCTCAACGGTCAGATTTCAAACTCTCATGGCAACTTTACTTGGGCTACAAGCAAAGCTGACTTGTCCGGCTCTGGACAAGATTCGCTCTCATTGTCTTCACTCGAAGACATAGGTTTTTGGTTTAGGCATCACTTCAGTCGTTCTGACTGGTTCTCCTGGACCCCACTTAACAGTACGGTGGTTCCTATGACTCAACACAAAAGAAAAAGAACTACGAAAGATCTAAGTCTTCGAGCTCCATAGGCTTCATAACGTGTCTTCTTTTGTCATAGTCTTCAATGTGAATATCTTCATATACCACCTTTGGCTTCAATGTCTTCATACATTTTTAGGGGTCATCTCTGGTAGTAAAACCGAATCAATGAGGGACTTCTACCTGTGTTATCCTGCAATTCTCACAAATACATTAGTCCCTCAACTAGGTTTGTCGTCAATACTCCAAAACCAACTAGGGGTGGCACTAGATGCACTTACAATCTCCCCCTTTTTGGTGATTGATGACAAACTAGTTGAAGTTTTCAACGGGGAATATAGTCTGTGAAATTGTAAAGGATGAGGAATTGTCTTCATAAGTTGCAAGGGCTCCCCCTGAAGATATGCATATAAGTTAATTTGCTTTTGGAATGCAAATGCACATGGCAGGTTGTACTTGTGGAGATCCACTTCAGCTTATGATGACAATCCACTATGCATGTGAAAGTCTATGAAGATAATGACATGTATAATGGAAAATGGACGTCTGCAGAATGAGATAAGTGCGGAATTTATCGTCGCACATGCGGAATTTATCTTCGCAAAACAGGGTGGCAAACAAGTAGCAGACGACCATCTGGTTTAAGTGTTACAACTCAAAAAGGCAAATGTAGCAAAACGGGAGTTGTAAGCACGAAGCAAAATGTAGCAAAGTAAAGGCATCCGCCCATATGGACCCGCTTGAAGACTATCAACCCATATGCTTCTCCCCCTTTTGTCAGTAAGGACCAAAAAGGTTTGAAGACATAGAATGTCTATTCGTTCCCAGGAGCAGCAGGGTCGTTGAAGGTGTTTGGCGGTGCAGAAGAGGGTGGTGGTGAAGTTGCATCATCTTCATCCTCGATGACTCGTGCAGTTACTGTTGCAGCAGATGAAGAGAACTCAGAGTCTTCAAGTGATGGTGTGTTTTGCATCACAGCCCTTCTAGGAGGTGTGGTGTCAAACTTGAATCGCTCAGTGAAGCCATCCTCTTCAAGTTCAGCTTCAGTACACATCATTGATAGCCCTTTCCATGTACGACGACAGGTTTCATGGGTAACGAAAGCATTCTTGGTGGCAAGATTTCGAAGACGATTAACATCCACCAAGAGGCTTTTCATCTGACGCTTTAGCCATTCATGATGCCTATCTTGTTTTTGATGAAGGGCCACAAGAAGCTCTCGGTTATTGAGAACACGAGCGCGCTTCTTGGGTCTTGAAGCAGTTGCACTGTCAGTGGCTTCAGTTGAAGCAGGGTGTGGCGCACGTGTAGTGCCAGCCAAAGGATACACCCTGGAGATGGCTTCAACACCTTCATCGTTCTGAGTGAAGTTCTGGTGTTCTGCATTCTGAAGACTCAAAGGTTGCTTGGCAGGCTCAGGATATATAGCTTCAGCAGAGGTATCCACATCTGGCAAGAAGATCCGATGGTTGCGGGCTGAGGGCTGATATGAGATCGCAGAGTGAAGCTTGATCAGTCTCATTACCCAAGGAGTATAGAACTTTAAACCAAACAGATCTGAGCCTGATGCAGCTAGTTGGCGTATGAAGAAGTCCCGTGCGTTGAAGCATTTGCCATGAAGGATACAAAACAGCAGAGTCTTCATTGCACTCTCGATCTTGGCATTTGGAGAGTGCCCTTTGATAGGCCAGAGAGTCCGCCGGATAATGTGATAGATGGTTCTGGGCAGGTACTCAAAGTCTTCAACGAAGAACTCTGTTGGATAAGGAGCATCGTGGGGCAATGGCTTCATCATGGAGAGCATCTGACTCATATTCGGTTCAGGCCTCTGGAATATGCTCTCAAGAGCTTCAGTGTGTAGTGGACAGCCTTCCTCGAAGAGTTCGCCAGGAGTGGGCAGGCCGGTGAGCTCAATGATATCAAATGCATTGGCTTCGTGATGGACATTGCCGGTCATCCACTCCAGGGTCCAAGTCTTCGGATCTTTGTTGTGTCCTTTGATGTGGAGGGTGGCATAGAATTGCAGCAGAAGCTCTTCGTTCCAGTGCTCTTCATCAGTTACAAACTGCAGCAGACCCACTTGCTTGAAGCAATCCAATGCTTCCTCTAAACAGGGCAGACCAGCAATGGCTTCAACATCAAGGCGCTTGTGCGGGAAGATGCGACCTTGGTTGTATAGGATGCATGAATAGTAGCTGCGCTGAGGATAGCTCCAGAACCTATCTGATGAAATCCTTTCCCTTGAATAGGGGTTCTTGGAGCTGTTGAAGAACGTATTATCTGCCTTGAAGCTATTGATGTTAAAGGATCCAAGTGCTGATGCAGGACCTGGGAACCTCGGCAGCCGTGGGACTGGCTTCTGGACATGAGGCCTGTGCTCAACATGGTAATCAAATTGAGGACCTGCAGCAGACTCAGGAACAGAAGTGTCTGGATCAATAGCTTCATTGTCTTCTGAAGCTTTTGGTGGGGAGGGCTCCACATTGGCTTCAGTGTTGGTTGTGGCAGCCTCAATATTTTCAGCCTCCGCTTGACTAGCTGGAGGGTCGGTCACAAGCACGTTCTCCTGGGGAACTGCTTCTTGGTGGAGCATAGGAGTGGGCTCTTGTGGTGCTTCTTCCGCGGCTGATGCAGCCGGAATGTCTTCAGCATAGACTTGAGGCCTTGGACCTTTGCGAAGCCTGCGGAATGCAGACGACGCCTGTGGGGTTGGAGTGGGCTGGGCCTCATTGTCTACTTCCTCTTGAGGGCGATCTGCCCATGACGCATCTTGTGCAATTGGTGTCAGAGGACGACCAATGCTGATGAGTTCGCTGTGTTCATACTGAGGAAGGGCTGCATCATCTTGTACATTGTCCTGATGACCAATGTCTTCAGCAGCGATGGGGTCGGCTGCTGATATGTCTTCAGCTTCAGGAGCCTCTGTGAAAGCAGGCTCATGAACTGTCAGTTGTCGTTCTGCGTCAGGATAGACGACAGAAAGGGGTTCAACCATTAAGGGCTCTGTGGGAGCAGCCCGAACTTTCTTGATTTTTCGCTTCTTCTGAGTGGGGGCAGACGGAGAGGCTTCAGAGTGTTTCCGCTTCCTGGCTTCAGCCTCTGCAGTTCGCGTCTTCTTGAGCTCTGAAGCGGTTGACCGGCTCTTTGGCTTCGAGCTAGTCGTTGCAGTTGGGAAGACAATTGGAACTGCTTCTTGCCTTGGTGCCTCTGGTTCAGCCATAGCAGGCTTCTTCTTCTTCTTCGCGGCCATCTTGGGGTCGATGCCAGGACGCCCAAGTGCCTTGCGCTTCTCAGCCTCATTGTAGGCTTGCACACATCTTTCTGCCAGAGACTTCATCCGCTCACGTGAACCCTGAGCTTCTGCACGCTTTTTTAGAAAGTTTTTCTTAAGCTCATGCAACATGATCTTGAAGCTCTTCACTTCTTGCATGCTGAGCTTGGCCATATTCTTCTTGAACTGAGCCTTTTCATGATCAATTTTCTGCTTCAGTTCAACAATGCGCTGGGCAATTGCAAGTTCTGAAGCAATAGCGCCTTGGAAGGCGACGCTGAGGCCAACGGGCAGCTGCAGATCTTCGAAGCTGATGTTTGGTGTGGCAAACCATTCGTCGATGAAGTTGTGGATGATGGCGACATCAAAGAGAGGCAAATTATTGAAGATTTCAGCTTCTTCTTTGCTCTTGATGAGCTGCTCTAGAGCGTCATCTCCAAGATCTTCATCACTTGACAGATCAATGGCTTCGCTGCGCAGAATGTCAGCAGCTGTGAGCTCTTTGCTGGTGTGTGGCTGAGGCATCTTGGCCTTCTGGGGCTTGGAGACACGGGATACGTCTTCAAACTGCACACTGTCTTCAGGAGGTGCAGTTGCCAATGGCTTCGCCCTTGAGATTTTTGATGAAGGGGCCGGCTTTGAAGCTTTTGGCTTCTTCGACTGCTTTGGCTTCGGTACAGCAGGAGCTTCATCAGTCTCAGAGTCAGCTGGAGGGTCATTCACGGCAGTCCCTTGGACTAAGATGCGGGTGATGAGGCCCTCAAGGTTGGCATACGGACCGATGATATTGGGTTCTGCGTCGCGTGTGCCATCTGCCCTTGGTGCTGAGGGACCAGGGTTGAAGTCTAACCCAAATTTCTTCTTGTTCTGCTTCGCTGATTGTTGGGCAAACTGGAAGTTGCGCTTGAATAGATTGTCGTCACGACACCAAAGTAGTGACGACGGATGTGCATCATCAGGCTGTGGCCCACGAACCATGCATGGATAGAAGCTTTGGGCAATAGCTTCATCTCTGGACCTGGGTACAAGGTTCTTGTATAAGATGTCTCCCCACGGTCTTTTGATGGCACTTTTCTCAGCATACTCTTGGGTTGTGAAGCGGTATTTGAACCATTGTTCTGCCCAATAGCGTCGAATCCATTGGATTCGGGTCTTGCGCTGCCCATAATTCTCTTCAGGATCTGTTTTATACATTTCTGCCAGGTCTTCAGGCAGATCTTTGGAAGTTCCTCCACGTCTCTGTCTTCCCCCCTTCCTTGCTGTTGCTTCTGAAGCCATAAACTTTAACTTGAAAGGCTTCAAAACTTTCAAAGGCTTTCTTTTGCTGGACCAACAGGAACTGGCTTCAGGAGAATTTATGTGATGCTGTAGGAATTCTGCAAATGAATGCAGACTATGAGAACCAAAGGATTCTCCCACGGACATGTACCTGTGACAGCATTAAGGTGCGAGGGAAGGGGAAGAGGTCATATGCATTCTCAGAAGGTTTTGAAGATTAATCAGTTTAGAAGACATTGACCTCATCGTGCGAAGACATTCACTCATAGATAAGAAGTTGGTTCCAGATTTGTACGAACCCACAGATCAGTACAAGTGAGGAATCTAACTACTTCATGAAGCACAAGTGAATATACTAGGCATGTTATGAGATGCAAATCGAGAGATCTAACTTGTGTGAAGAGAAACTTCTTATGGTAGAAAGTGACAGAACCATGAGATCAAAAGGGGCTGTAAAAAGAAATTTTATTTACCACACTTGGAACTGCTAGACGGAGTGGGAGATGATGCCGAGCAGTTCAGTCCTCCGTGCCCTAACTTGGCGACGGAAGACACCTACGGCGACGGCGGAGAGGACGATGTCCGCGATCGGCGTGAAGACGGCGTCGGAGAGGTTGCGGCAGCGAAGCGCTTCGTCGCCGGCGTCGTCGAGAGCTAGCGGTGGCGTTAGGGTTCGTGCGAGGGTGGAAGAAGGAGATAATGACCGCGGTAAGTGTGAATTTATAGGCACAGGGGCGGCACTGTGCTATTACACAGGTGCCCCTGGCGATTCGCATATGAGGAACGCGTGGCCAGTTTGCGGAAGTTTGGGGTTTGTTCTACGTCCCACGCACGCCTGGATTGTCGGGTGGTCGTTCCTGCTTCTCCGGATTTTATGTGGAGGAATGAGCATTGAAAACGGACTTTATGGTTGTCTCTATATCTTCTGCTGACAAGGACGCAGTGAAGACATTCGACAGTTTCAATAGAATGCATATGACTTAGAGAGATAGAGTTTGAGATAGAAAGCATAGAGAAGTTTGGGGTCCGATCACATTCACTTAGTTCAAAAGATTCAACACGAAAACATAGCTATAAGTGAATGCTGTAGGGGACAGAACACTAGCATATATATATATATATATATATATATATATATATATATATATATATAGTCAGCATAGTGAAGATAATCACGAAAATATGTTGAGTTCGAAGCCAAATCAAATGTGAAGACATTGCAAGGTAACGCCATGAGTGAAACACTTCAAAATGGAACGTTTGGTGGTGGCGTTACCCACCGTATAGGAAGTATTAGACCCAGACACGGCGCACAATTATCGTGGCGCTCCGAAGTCAAATTCCACATTAATGTATTCACACTTAGAATGTATGTCTTCATTGATTGAAGATATACTTCACTTCGTGTGTTGCACATCTAAGTCATCAATATGCATAAGGGTTAGGATGTGTGCCTGATCACAGGACATTTGAGGATTCCAGGATATTTAGCTCACACTGTAACTTGCAAAACCTCTTCTCATCCAAGGGCTTGGTGAAGATATCTGCCAATTGCTCTTCAGTGTTGATGTGTATGATATCAATGTCTTCCTTCACAACATGATATCTGAGAAAGTGATGACGAATTTCAATGTGCTTTGTCTTCGAGTGCTGAACTGGGTTGTTGGCAATCTTGATGGCGCTTTCGTTGTCGCAGTAAAGTGGCACTTGCTTCAGATGAATGCCATAGTCCTTGAGTGTTTGCTTCATCCACAGAAGCTGAGCGCAGCAAGATCCAGCAGCAATGTATTCAGATTCAGCAGTGGAGAGAGATACACAGTTCTGCTTCTTTGAAGACCAACATACAAGTGATCGTCCCAGAAAGTGACATGTGCCTGATGTAGACTTGCGATCAACTTTGTCACCAGCATAATCAGCATCCGAGAATCCAACCAAATCAAACTCTGAGCCCTTTGGATACCATAATCCTAGAGTTGGGGTGTGAGCCAAATATCGAAGAATTCGCTTCACAGCTAAGTGATGCGACTCCTTTGGTGCCGCTTGAAATCGAGCACACATGCAAACACTAAGCATAATATCTGGCCTAGATGCACATAGATAAAGTAAAGAACCAATCATGGAGCGGTATACCTTTTGATCGAACTCTTTACCATTGTCGTCAGGACCCAGATGATGTTTGGCTGGCATTGGTGTTGTGAAGCCTTTGCAGTCTTGCATACCGAACTTCTTCATGCAATCTTTGAGATACTTCTCTTGAGATATGAAGATGCCATTGCGTTGTTGTCGTATTTGAAGACCAAGGAAGAACTTCAGCTCCCCCATCATGGACATCTGATATTGCTCTTGCATCATATATCCAAACTCTTCACTGTACTTCTGATTTGTGCAGCCGAAGATAATGTCATCCACATATATTTGGCACACAAACAGTTCACCATCATATGTCTTCGTGAAAAGAGTGGGATCTAGGGAACCAGGTATGAAGCCTTTGCTCTTCAGGAAGTATTTGAGTGTGTCATACCAGGCCCTAGGGGCTTGTTTGAGGCATACAGTGCCTTGTTGAGCTTGTATACCATGTCAGGATGTTTTGGATTTTCAAAGCCAGGTGGTTGTGCAACATACACTTCTTCTTCAATCTTGCCATTGAGAAAGGCACTCTTCACATCCATTTGATATAGAAGTATGTTATGATGATTTGCATAGGCCAGCAGTATGCGTATGGCTTCAAGCCTAGCCACAGGAGCAAATGTTTCATCGAAGTCAATGCCCTTCACTTGAGTATATCCTTGAGCAACGAGACGAGCTTTGTTTCTGACAACTTGACCATGCTCATCTTGCTTGTTGCGGTATATCCATTTGGTGCCTATTATGTTGTGCTTCCGTGGATCAGGACGCTTAACCAGTTCCCATACATTATTCAGCTCAAACTGTTGAAGCTCTTCTTGCATAGCTTGAATCCATTCAGATTCCATGAAGGCTTCTTCAACTTTCTTGGGTTCTGATATTGAGACGAATGCGAAGTGCCCACAGAAATTTGCTAGCTGAGTTGCCTTTGAACGAGTGAGTGGACCAGGTGCATTGATGCTGTCAATTATTTTGTCAATCTGCACTTCATTGGCAACACGAGGATGTACAGGGCGAAGACTTTGCTCTTGCTGATCTGTGTTGTTGTTGGGAGGAATGTCTTCAGGCTGAGCATTGTCTTCATGTTGATCAGGTGCTGAGATGATAAGTTCTTCTTCAGGATGAGCTTTAGAAGGTATAATCTCCCCAGTTCCCATTAGCTTGATTGATTCACTAGCTGGAATTTCATCTAGCACATTTGGCAGTTGCTCTCTTTGTGAACCATTTGTCTCATCGAACCGCACATCCACTGTTTCAACCACTTTGTAATGAAAGAGATTGAAGACTCTGTAGGAGTGCGAATCCTTTCCATATCCAAGCATAAAACCCTCATGTGCTTTTGGTGCAAACTTTGAGGTGTGGTGTGGGTCCTTGATCCAGCACCTTGCTCCAAATACTCTGAAGTAACTGACATTTGACTTTTTGCCAGTAAGGAGCTCATAAGATGTCTTGTTCAGAAGCTTGTGAAGATAAAAACGATTGATTGTATGGCATGTAGTGTCAATGGCTTCAGTCCAGAATTTTCTTGGAGTCTTGTATTCATCTAGCATCGTTCTGGCCATCTCAATGAGTGTTCTGTTCTTGCGTTCGACGACGCCATTCTGCTGTGGCGTGTACGGAGCTGAGAATTCATGAGTGATGCCCAAGGTATCAAGATATGTATCAAGGCCAGTGTTCTTGAATTCAGTGCCATTGTCACTTCTGATGTGCTTTATCTTGGCGTCAAAATTGTTCATAGCACGATTGGCGAAGCGTCTGAAGACATCCTGCACTTCAGTCTTGTAAAGGATTATGTGCACCCAAGTATATCTAGAGTAATCATCAACAATGACGAAGCCATAGAGGCAAGCAGTAGTAGTAAAAGTTGAGTAGTGAGTGGGACCGAAAAGATCCATGTGGAGCAGTTCGAAGGGTTGAGTAGTAGTCATGATTGTCTTCGAAGGATGTTTTGCCCTCGTCATCTTCCCTGCTTCACAGGCACCGCACAAGTGATCTTTCTTGAACTTGACGCCCTCGATGCCTATGACATGCTTCTTCTTCGCAAGGGTGTGGAGGTTCCTCATGCCAGCATGCCCAAGCCTCCGATGCCAAAGCCAGCATTCTGAAGCTTTTGCAAGAAGACATACTGCAAGTTGTGGCCCTGCTGAGAAATCTACCATGTACAGATCATCTTTTCGATACCCTTCAAACACTAGAGACTTGTCAGATTTCATTAGTACTAGGCAACGATATTTTCCAAACATTACGATCATGTTCAAATCGCAAAGTATTGAGACAGACATTAAGTTGAAGCCAAGGGATTCAACAAGCATGACTTTATCCATGTGTTGATCCTTTGAGATTGCAACTCTACCTAGACCCAATACCTTACTTTTACCAGTGTCAGCAAATGTGATGTGACTCTTGTCGGATGGACGTAAGGTTGAGTCCATAAGAAGGCTTCTTTTGCCAGTCATGTGATTTGTATACCCACTGTCAATAATCCATTCTGAAGACTTTGAAGACGCTGGTGTCGTACCCTAGAGTGCAGTTAGGGGGATAGGCTTCACGAAGAGAATTGTGAAGCAAAAACATTTGACGAACCAGTGGGTTATGAAAACTTAGATCCAGATTAGGACTAATAGGGAGAGTAGCATGCGATTCAGGAACGAAGTACATAATGATAACATTCGGGCATTTTATCTTGCGCCCTACAAGATTTTTAAGGTCCCCAGCAATAGCGTCAGAAGATTTTGGTTTTCTGCTGGAGACCTTTCCCTGCAAAAGAGAGTTAAGCCTTCTTAACCACCCACATCTTCAAGGGTGGCTTAGAAGCAATAAGTCTAAGTGCAGCATTTGAGAATTTTGGCTTTGAAGCCTTAGCAAACAGTCTTGCAGGTGGACAATAGTACTCATAAGAATAAGCAGAATAATTTTTGGTCATATGAACATGACGGTTTGATGAACCGCTCTCATATTCATATGCCTGAGTATGGTTTCCCTGCAAAATATTTGCGTTAGTGTGACTCAGGTGAGTCCTTTGTTTGTATGAAGCCTTTGGACCGTATGAAGCCTTTGGTCTGAGGTTTGTCTTCTTCAAGTGAGGTGTCATGAAGACATTCACAGGAAGATTTTCCAGACACTTTTTCGGAACCCAGATCTTCTTCATAGGCGGTCCATTCCTGCAGTTAGTGCCAATGTATCTGGCAAACACTTCACCATTCTGATTCTTAAACAGTTTATAGTTTGCATCAAAGGATTCATCAATGATAATGGGGTTAGCACAAGTGAAGCCAGATAAATTGGATGGATCTGCTGAAGGTTCCTTTGCAGCAACCCATGTGGTTTTGGGGTACTGCTCAGGTTTCCAGTAAGAGCCATCTGCATTTATTTTCCTTACGAACCCAACACCCTCTTTTCTAGGGTTTCTGTTCAGAATCTGCTTCTTGAGGATATCACATAATGTCTGATGTCCTTTAAGACTTCTGTACATCCCTGTTTCAAGCAATGTCTTCAACCTAGCATTCTCATCAGCAATAGCAGTGGTATCCTCAGCAGAGGGGTTAGTTACCACATCAACAGTTGAAGATATTGCAACAGCAGTAGCAGTGGAACATTCAGCAACAGAAGTAGCATTATCACGCTCAATGCATTTAAGACATGGTGGTTCAAATCCTTCCTGAGCGGAACTGATCTGTTCGGCGCGAAGTGACTCGTTTTTCTTTTGAAGATCTTCATGAGCCGCTCTCAATTTCTCAAGTTCTTGCTTCCTTTGAAGATAATCATAGGAAAGCTTTTCATGAGTTGTTGAGAGAGTATCAAGACGATCTTCAAGTTCCTGATACATAACATGAAGATTTTTTATGTCCTCAATTAAGGATTCAGATCGAGTCATTTCAGCACCCAACAGATCATCGCTTCTGTCTAACAGTTTTTGAATATGTTCCATGGCCTTTTGTTGTTCAGTTGCAATTTTAGCAAGTGTTTTGTAACTGGGTTTTGAATCACAATCTGAGTCATCGTCACTGGATGTTTGATAGCGAGTAGTGCGTGTGATTACCTTGGCACCGCGTGCCATGAAGCAGTAGGTAGGAGTGGAGTCGTCCTTGTCATTTGCATCGGTGTCGGTGATGAAGTCATTGTCTTCAGTGTTGAAGATGGACTTGGCGACGTATGTTGTAGCCAGACTCGCAATGCCAGAATCAGACTCCTCCGCAGACTCCACCTCTGCCTCCTCAGAAACGGACTCCTCCTCTGAATCCATTTCCTTGCCAACAGACGCATGTGCCTTGCCAGATGAGTTCTTCTTGTGTGATGAAGACTTTGAGGAAGACTTAGAAGAAGACTTTGAGTATTTCTTCTTCTTCTTGTCGTCAGAATCGTATTCCTTGCTCTTCTTCTTCCTTCTGTTCTCATTGTCCCACTATGGACACTCAGAGATGAAGTGTCCAGTTTTCTTGCACTTGTGACATGTTTTCTTCTTGTAGTCATGAGCAGAAACTTCATCATTCCTTGAGCTTGACCGTGAAGATTTTCTAAAGCCTTTCTTCTTGGTGAATTTTTGGAACTTCTTCACTAGCATTGCAAGTTCCCTTCCAATGTCTTCAGGATCATCAGAACTGCTGTCAGATTCTTCTTCAGATGAGGAAACAGTTTTTGCCTTCAAGGCACGAGTTCGCCCATAGTTTGGACCGTAGATATCTCTTTTCTCAAAAAGCTGAAACTCATGTGTGTTGAGCCTCTCAAGTATGTCAGACGGATCGAGTGTCTTGAAATCAGGACATTCTTGAATCATCAGGGCTAGGATGTCAAACGAACTATCAAGTGATCTCAGCAGCGTCTTGACGATTTCATGTTTGGTGATCTCAGTGGCGCCGAGGGCTTGAAGCTCATTTGTGATGTCAGTGAGCCGGTCAAATGTGTGCTGGACATTCTCATTGTCATTTCGCTTGAAGTGGTTGAAGAGGTTGCGAAGAACACTGATTCTCTGATCTCTCTGGGTTGAGATGCCTTCATTGACCTTGGAGAGCCAGTCCCAGACCAGCTTGGATGTCTTCAAGGCACTCACACGGCCATACTGTCCTTTTGTCAGATGATCACAGATGATATTTTTGGCAGTAGAGTCCAGTTGAGTGAACTTCTTGACATCAGCAGTAGTGACACCTTCTCCAGCCTTGGAAACGCCGTTCTCGACGACATACCATAGGTCGACGTCAATGGCTTCAAGATGCATGCGCATCTTATTCTTCCAGTAGGGATATTCAGTTCCATCGAAGACGGGGCACGCAGCGGAGACTTTGATTATCCCTGCAGTCGACATAGCTAAAACTCCAGGTGGTTAAACCGAATCACACAGAACAAGGGAGCACCTTGCTCTGATACCAATTAAAAGTGCGTTATATCGACTAGAGGGGGGGTGAATAGGCGATTTTTATGAAAGTCTTCAAACGTGGGAGTTATGAAGACATACAGCGAAGATATGCCTATTACTATGCAGTGGAAGTTAGATTACACTAGGCAAGCCATGGTCAAGTATTCAATAGAGTGAAAGCACAATGACAAATAGCTGCAGTGTAATAAGGATCAGGTAGGAAGAAGTTATGAAGCTAAACAGATCATACATTCACGTTGTGAAGACAAAAGATAGAGCAAGCATGCAATGGCTTCACAATGAGTAACAGTAAGAAAAAGGAAGTGAAGATGAAACCAGTGACTCATTGAAGACAATGATGTGTTGGACCAGTTCCAGTTGCTGTGACAACTGTATGTCTGGTTGGAGCGGCTAGGTATTTAAACCTTAGGACACACAGTCCCGGATACCCAGTCCTGAACACGCAGCTCAGGACACCAAGCCCTCACCGTATTCTCCTTGAGCTAAGGTCACATAGTCCTCACCCAATCACTCTGGTAAGTCTTCAAGGTAGACTCCCAAACCTTCACAGACTTCGTTCACTGGCAATCCACAATGTCTCTTGGATGCTCTGAACGCGACACCTAACCGTCTGGAGGATTCACAGTCCTCAAGTGTAATAAGTCTTCAGATCACACAGACAAGAAGACTTAAGTGATGCCCAATGTTCTCTGGCTCTGGGTGGTTAGGACTTTTTCCTCGCTAGGAATTTTCTCTCAAAGGCTTCGAGGTGGGTTGCTCTCAAACGACAGAAGCCGTGCACTGAAATCTGAGCAGCCAACAGTTTATGGTTGTAGGGGGTGGGCTATTTATAGCCACTTGGCAACCCGACCTGATTTGTCCGAAATGACCCTGGGTCACTAAGGATCTGACACGTGTCTCAACGGTCAGATTTCAAACTCTCATGGCAACTTTACTTGGGCTACAAGCAAAGCTGACTTGTCCGGCTCTGGACAAGATTCGCTCTCATTGTCTTCACTCGAAGACATAGGTTTTTGGTTTAGGCATCACTTCAGTCATTCTGACTGGTTCTCCTGGACCCCACTTAACAGTACGGTGGTTCCTATGACTCAACACAAAAAAAAAGAACTACGAAAGATCTAAGTCTTCGAGCTCCATAGGCTTCATAACGTGTCTTCTTTTGTCATAGTCTTCAATGTGAATATCTTCATATACCACCTTTGGCTTCAATGTCTTCATACATTTTTAGGGGTCATCTCTGGTAGTAAAACCGAATCAATGAGGGACTTCTACCTGTGTTATCCTGCAATTCCCACAAACACATTAGTTCCTCAACTAGGTTTGTCGTCAATACTCCAAAACCAATTAGGGGTGGCACTAGATGCACTTACACCTCTGGAAAAGGATTTTTTTTATTCTTTGCCAAGCAGATGGGAGAGCTTTCATTCAACTTTGAATACCCCCGAATTGCTTTCTCCCAACCTCTATCACTCTGAGGCCACTCTGCATGTTGGTCGTCATGTTTGGCTTGATACTCTCATATCATATGTATGCCTTTGAACATTATTCCTACATAAAGTTTGACTACAAAAATTGCATCCTCCCTTAACATATTTTTTACTACAATAAAACACCTAGTTAGGTGCAATTAACCTACTATACAACTAAACTGGCCTTTTTATCTTCCCTAATCATGCTTAGTCAACCGGTTTAGGACCTGGTTCATTCGGCACTTCTCCCGTTTTGCTATCTACCCATGATACCTTCCTCTGTCTCGCCCTTCTCCTCATGCAGCCAGAGACAGCGGCAACAATGGCAGTGCTACCTTGAAGATCTGGGTTTGAAACTATTCCCAAGTTTATCCAGAAATGACGTAAACTTAGTTGACTCCTACTCGAATCTTCCCCATCTTTTTGATTTTCGAAGGAATCCACAATTGGTGTAAACCTAGGTGGCTCCCACTCGTATATTCCCCATTCTTTTGATTTTTGAAGGAATACGCACTAGCTCCACCTTAACCCCAAGTTCTAGGGTTCGTCTAGTGCCAATGGGAAATAGTCAAATTGGCCATGGGGATGAGGTTGGATTCGTTGAAATGTTTGCAATGTCAATAGGTACTATTGCACTATTTTGCCGGTGTCAAAAGGTATTATTGCACTATTTTGCCGGTGTCAAGAGGTACTATTGCATTTCCTTCCCATGTTTGGGGTGCGGGTTCAGCCGAGTCCGAACCTACATGCACCCAAACGGGATTTTTCATTGT
Source organism: Triticum urartu (assembly GCF_056163025.1). Taxonomy (NCBI): domain Eukaryota; kingdom Viridiplantae; phylum Streptophyta; class Magnoliopsida; order Poales; family Poaceae; genus Triticum; species Triticum urartu. The sequence goes on from NC_141875.1 coordinate 695,018,520, forward strand.
GGCACCTGACGCGGCACGGAGGGGCGAACGGATATGTGCCCTTTTTCGCATGATTGACAGACATAATTTTGTAGAAACGATCTCCAAATATCTCTGTCATTGTTGTCCTTAGCCTAAACAAGCATCTCGCTCTACCCTTCTTCTCTTTGTGGCCGGTTTACCTACTTACCTAGTGACTTTTTTTTTGAACTTCGGCGACATTTGTTAAACAATAATCATCTATGTTATAAGAGAGGGGATCAAGGAGTCAGGAGGATGATCACGCCACTCCATAGAAAGTTTTCCTCTGTAACTAGCTCGGGCAGGATCAGAGGAGGCTTACTTTTCTCGCTCTGGCCGGTTGACACCTAGCGCTGGCCCAGCATATCATCACAATACACTTCATAAATTCGTTACCGACACGTATTAATAGGCAATAAAAAGTTAAACGTGATTGATGGAATGAGGGTGACCGGCCGGGCCAAGGCGTGCACGCAGCGTCAAGCTGCTGCATGCACACAGATGCATGTGCAAAATGATCAACGACGACTCGAGTAGGTGTAAGAAAAAGACACGTACGTACTACCGATCATGCATGTGAGCAGACGACCGGGTGTTGTAAGATTCAGCTAGCTCATCACTATCATCATATCTTACTTAAATTCGATCTCATCCACCAATTTAAGTACTTTAACACGGTCAACGGAGTATTATTGTGGATGCATGGGGCATGAGCTTACTATACTCACATGCACAGGCGGCTAGACTTTGTCCACGAAAGATTTCAAGAACTAAATAATGGCCATTGATGTATGTACGTACCCAACTAGTTGTTGACGAAAAGTCCAGCAAGTTTCCAATTTTGTATAGTACTCCCTCCGTCCCAAAATAAATGACTCAACTTTGTACTAGCTTTAGTACAAAGTTAGTACAAACTTGAGTCACTTATTTTGGGACGGAGGGAATACTATATAAATGAAAATTTGGCACGATAGCAGCCTCTGTCATCGACTCATCATCGTTATGGAAAATTTGGAACGATAATATGCTAGGATGAGCAGGCTGAGGTGACACCTAATCGAGGATCAACAAAAAGTCAGTGCTCTAGAAATGCTATTTTTAAAAGCATGCTAGAGCATCGATTGTTTTTCCCGCACAGACCACTATGAATGTCGTTCGTCGATGAGAATGTGCACGCTGTTAGACACATGTTACCTGTCAAGAACATTTAGAAATCGTCAAAACGTTTTGGTATTCTTTTTCTGAAATTTTTTTCAACCAGATTAGGTGAGCCCGGGCTCAACTTTAAATATACGCCCCAAAGCTACTACTTTCACCCAACCTTTCTCACTCCGGAGCCTCTCTGGATGTTAGTCGTCATGTCTAGCTTAGTACACATGATCTCATATGTATGTATTTGAACATTATTCCTTAATAAAAGTCCCATGTTCCACTAAGAAAATGCATCCCCTCTAAATTATTATTTTACTAAAATAAAACACCTATTTTGGTACAACTAACCTCCTAATACAATTGAACCATTGATTTATCTAGCCTAATCATGCTTTGTCAACCGGTTTAGGCTCTATTTCATTCGGCACTTCTCTTGTTTCACGGTCTCCCCATGACGCTATCCTCCGTCTCGTCCCTCTCCTGATATTGCGAGAGAAGGCGAGACCCACTCGTTCTCCCCCATATTCTTTATTTTTTAAGGGAGATAATTACAACTACAGTACCTGTACTATCTAGCACGTAACAAGATGGTCCTGGCACTCGTTAGTTGCTCCAGTACGGTCCTCATATACGCAGATACGCTCCAAAATGGTCCTGTGTACCTATCTCATACGAACCTGGCTACTCTGCTCGTACGCACGAGGCCCAGACCGCGCGCAGACTGGTCGAGCTGAACTGCTTAAACCAAAGGGGAGGCACACTGGTAGGCCAAAATTCCCCATTCCCTCCCCAACGTAAATCTCAAATTCCTCTCCTCTCCTCGAGATAATTACAACTACAGTACCTGTACTATCTGGCACGTAACAAGAAGGTCCTGGCACTCGTGAGTTGCTCCAGTACGGTCCTCATATACGCAGATACGCTCCAAAATGGTCCTGTGTACCTATCTCATACGAACTTGGCTACTCTGCTCGTACGCGCGAGGCTCAGACCGCGCGCAGACTGGTCGAGCCGAACTGTTTAAACCAGAGGGGAGGCACACTGGTAGGCCAAAATTCCCCATTCCTTCCCCAACCTAAATCCCAAATTCCTCTCCTCTCCTCTCGATAGCATGACGGAGAGCCCCGTTTACGGCGCGGGCAGAAGCGTCGGCTCCCCCGTTAGCCGCGGCAAGGTTGGGCGTCGCACCCGCGGCACCGGCGGTGCTATCGGTGGCTGGTGGTGTGGCGCCGCGGCGACGGCGAGCCGTGCCTCCGACCAGAGACCGGGCGTGTGCTCCTCGCTCCCACGCTGGCGATGGACCTGCTGCAGACTCGCGCAGCCACGTGCTCTGGCGACGGCAGTTGGAGACCGGCAGTGCTGCTCGATGTCCTCGCGAAGAAGTGCCGCGTCAAGCCGACGGAGTTGGGCATGGAGGAGGCCAGCCCGCCGTCATTACGTGCACACATCGCTTACACACTTGGATCTGCAGCAGCGTGGATACACTGGGCCTGCCGAGGCCGACGGCTCAATCTGTATTACGTACTATAGTAGTGAATTAGGATGTCACTATGTCAAGTGGAAGAGGAAAATTGCCAAACTGGCATGCTATGTAATGAAATTTGTATGCTACCTTTTACTGGGAAGTTGCATCCTATGTAAATATGGCCAGTTATGTAATCAAGTTGAACTGGGATGTTATGTAATGAAGTTTGGTAGCTTATGGATGCAATTTTGTATCTTGTGAATGCTGTATAAAATTTACTGGGAATTGCAGCAAGTTTGTCAGCTTGTTACTTTGCTGGAAGTCCACTAGTTGAGTACAATGCATACTGAACTTCATTTAAATCATGCATGTTTCTATGTTCTCATACAGAACAGACAAATAGCAGAAATCATATGCCATTATAACAAAAGCATTCAGTTTGACAAGATTTGCCTAATCATTACATGATCATGAACATAACATGATTAGTCTGACCAAGATTTAACAGGTTGGTGGAAGCAAATAAAGAAGTTCTGCAACTTAACAAAAGAAAACACATAACACTTCATGTGTCAAATGCTTATATCCTCTACTTCCTAAATATATCAAACATGCTACTTTTTCTTGGTTTCTTAAAATCTATCCTGCCCTGACTGAAGTAAGGTCTCTTTGGTTGATGTGGCTGCTCCAAAGTGCTCTGCTTTGCTTGGCATTCATCCTGCCTTTGCTCCTCACTTGCCAACCTAAGATTTCCTTCCATGGATTGTTCCTTTCCTTCCTCAGCTTGTGCTTGTGCTCTGTTCCATTCTTCTGCTTGTCTCTTTCTCTCTTCCCAATCTTGTGTCCTGGATGTATCTTGCTGCAGATTTTGCTTCTCCCATGCCTGTTGCCTTGAATTCTCACCTTGAGCAAGATAATCTTTAAAACCTCTAATTCTTTCCTGCTCATCCTCTTGCATCATAAAAAATTGCATTTCTTCTGCTATTAGTGAATCTTCAACTTTCTTTCTCTTTTCATCTGCAATTCTTTTCTTTTCTGCAGCCTTCACCTTTTTTGCTTCCTCTGCTTGCATCTTTTTAGCTTGCAGTGCATTCCTTTTGGCCTCTGCAAGTGCCTTCTTCTCCTGCTGCTCAGCCAACCTTTTTCTCTTCCTTTCTTCAATTTCTTTCATTTTTTCTTCTGTTGCCAACTGTTTTTCTCTTAGCACAGCTTTCTTTTTCTCCTCAATCTCCAACTTTTTTGCTGCTGCCTCTTGTTTCCTTTTCTCCGCAGCTTGCAAAATCTTTTGCTCTTCCTCTCCGATCTTGTTCAAAGCTGCACCAAACTTTGCCTGATCTGCAATCTCTTTTTTTTCAGCTGCAAGTCTAAGTTTAGCCAGTGCAAGCACCACTCTTTTTCTATGAACATTTTCTTGTGATGTTGCAGTTGTTGGCTGAACAGGGGGTTGGCTTGGGACATTTTGTTCAATAAATGCAGATGGAGGTAAAGAGCCTGAATTAGGTGGTTCTATGATCTGGCTTGCAACATTTGTCTATAATAATTTAGGAAAATTAATTAGCTTGCGGTCATGAACTAGATGGTAGTAATAAAAATTATGAAATCAATTAGATACCTCTTCCATTAATGTCGTAATGACCTCCGCCTCATAAGTAGGTGGTTGTTGTTGTAATAAACCCTCAGTTTGCATGTTCTGCTCCTGATTACAAAAACCATACAAATTAGTAAGCTTCTGGCTATGTAAAAAACAATTTAACATTATGGAGGTTGTGGTCAATTATATTACTTGTGTCATGGCCTCGTATTCTTCATCGGAGGAGGAAACTTTAGGTTCTGCTCTAACTTTCTTTTTTCTTAACTTCCTCTTGGGTTTTAGGCCTAATTTGAAATCTTTGCACCCACCTATGTTATGTCCTGCAGTGCCACAATAGCTACAATGGATAACACATCCACCTCTGCCAACTTTCCTCCCTGCCCTACCCTCAGTCTCTTCTGGTTGTTGCCGTCTGTTCTTCGCCTTTCTGCCTTTTTTCTTCTTAATTTTGGGAGGAAGCACTTGTCTGCCATACATTTTTTCCCACTCACTCACATCTTCACACGGCAAGATTATGCGCTCGTAAGCCTTGCGGTAAGTCTCAATAGAGTAACATGGGTGGACCAATGTTTCAAGTGGAATATTGTCATATCTTGCAGTTGCAACCGCATGACAACACGGAATCCCAGTTAAATCCCACCTTCTGCAAGTGCATTTGCTCAACGATATGTCCACACTGAACTGCCTGTTTTTGTCTTGCACTTCAAAAATGCCCAGTCCAGCAGGATCAGCATGACATGTGGCTGCAGCATCAATATGTCTTTGCAACCTTTTTCTCACTTTGGGACAGATGGTACCATTCCATTTCAGCACCTCCAGTTGCTTACCATAGTGTCTGCCCATCATCTGTCCTTTAATCCTCTGTATCATGGTTAATATGGGGAGTTCTCTTGCATCTAAAATATACCTATTGAATACTTCGCAATTGTTGTTCAATAGTACATCACACTTGGGGAAATCTTTTTGAAATGCCCTCACCCATGTTTTTGGATCTAACTCCTCTAACCAATCATGAGCTTCCTTACTAAGAACTAGCATTCTGTCCATGTTCTCTCTAAACTGACCATGAGTAGTACTTCTAGCACATCTCCACAATTGATTCTTTAGCGCTTCTCCTTTAAAGTTCTTTGTGAAATTCTGCCAGATATGTCTCACACAATATCTATGCTCTGAATCTTTAAATAGTTCTCGCACTGCCTTAATTAAACCCTGGATGTGAATAAATTAAATTAGTGCTAAATAATTACTAATTACGAAGCATATAGTAGAATATGAAGAAATGCAACCAAACTACCAAAGCATATATTACAAGTACAAGTGACTTACTTTTTGCTTGTCAGACATGACTGTCCAGAGTGAGGTGTCCACAATGCCAAGATCTTCTTTAAGAATAGTCAAGAACCATCTCCAAGCTTCTGTGTTTTCAACTTGCACAGCAGCAAAGGCCACGGGATAAATGCAATCATTAGGATCCATTCCTATTGCAGTTAACAAAACTCCACCAAACTGAGTCTTCAAATGACAACCATCTAAGAAAATTACAGGCCTACAAGCTATAAGGAATCCCCTCTTGCATGCATCAAAAGAGAAGTAACACTTCTGGAATTGACCATCATCGGCGACTTGCAACAAAAAAGTACTACCAGGATTTGACCTCCTTAACTCAGCTGCATAATCCCACAACATGTTGTACTGAGCAATATCATCACCATAAATAATGTCAAATGCTATTTTCCTTGCTCTCCAAAGCTTCTGCCTGTGAACCTTCATGTTCCACTCTTCCTGCACCATGACTCCTAAGCCCTTCAAAGAAATCTTATCATCTGCTCTGACCTTGTCGACATACTTTGCAGCAATGTATCTGGCAGTGAATGCTTTAACACTCCACTTCTTTGTGCATGTGTGCTCATCTTTAAATGTTTTAACCTGAATTCCCTTGGTTCTATTGTCAAACGAAGCATATAAATACCAAGGGCAACCACCATTGCACACAGCTCCAATCCTTGTCTTGTCATTCTTGGGAAATGTTATTTGCAGCCTTTCCTTACAACTATACTCCCTAATGGCCTGTCTGATCAATGCAATAGATGGGAAAACCTGCCCCACATAGAACTTGGGGTCCTTCAAATCAACTTCAGTGAAATGTTTGAAATTGAACTTAATGTCATCATCATTATCTGATTCAGGCAGATCAAGACTATCATCCTCAGAGTTAGGATCCTCTACTAGCTCCTTCCCTGTCCTTGTCCCTTTCTCCTCATCACCGACAGCTTTTGCATCCTCGTTGATCAAATCATCGTCACCATCATTGAGGTCATAGTCACTATCAATTATTTCTGGAACATAATCCGAGTCTTCGCTATCAGTTTCGCTACATAACTCCTCGTCTACCTCCGTTGTACCTCTTCTACTCCTCTTGCTTGTCCCTTCTACATTTATCCTGCTCTTCATAGGAGTGATCACATCAGGTGCTTGTGTACATGGATTTGCTAACACGTCATCACATCCTCCTCCACCAGAAGCAACATCATGAACAAGATACAACATCAGGTATTTGTGCCCTTCTCTAACTAGCTTGTTAATGCATTTTGTGTCATTATTGCTTGCAATCAACCTGAGCCCATCTTCATTCACTTGCATCCCAGGCAGCAACAAATAGATTTGAATTCTTCCTGCAGTCTCATAACCCACCTTCTCTACTAATTCATAAAACATCTCCATACAAGCAACACTACTGTCACAGTAATCATAGCAGACCTTGCGACCATTGAGATATGACAGATTACCACCAGTGCCCATGAAAGATCCACCATGGATGAACTCAATTGTACAGAAATCAGTGCCTGCATCTGTTAAACCAACAAAAAGTTCAAATTTTAGCCATTGGACATCGAACCCTAATCATATGTGTAAACCCAAAGCAAATGTGTGCCTAAATCTCCTAAATTGTATCGCAGAACGCACCAAAACGACTTAGTAAATGACAATCGAGGTAGTAACATGCCTAATGCAGCCATGGTGATCCAATCTTCTTACCATACTTGGGTACAGGGGCACCCCTGTGCCGCCGTATAGGATCACATGCCGCCATTCACGGCGGATGACGTGTCGTCGCCGCCGTGCGAGCTCCCACCGGTACGAACGCCTCTCGTCGCCTAGATGTTGCCGATCACCTGCGCCGCCATACGTCGCCGTCGCCTGGAGGATGAGATGAAGACGAAAGGAGCAGTTGGGCTCAAACTGGACGCACTCACGTGGGCAGGGGCCGATTTATAAATTAAGAATCAGTGCGGTCGACCAGCCCGCATGATGACGTGGGGCTCGTCGAACCTGGTTCGTAGCTTGATACGTACGGGGGGGCTGTTTTGGAGCGTATCTGCGTATATGAGGACCGTACTGGAGCAACTCACGAGTGCCAGGACCTTCTTGTTACGTGCCAGATAGTACAGGTACTGTAGTTGTAATTATCTCTTTTTTAAGGAATCTGCATGACCTCCTCCTTTACCCCAATTTATAGGGTTCATCCGGTGCCACCGGCAAAGAGTGCAAAGGATCCACATTGGCCATAGGGGCGAGGTCGGGTTTGTCGAGTGTGATGCCAAAGCCAAGACGTACCTATTTGCACTACGTGGCCACAATCGGATGGGATTGCATTTCCTTCCATGTCTGCTTTACTCTTCCGGGCAAAGGGGGTATCTAGCTTGCACTAGGCCCATGTCTATAGCACTCGCGGTCAATGACTTGTATGAGAACATTTTGGTTGCAAACTAAACTTGGCATGCGGATTCGTCCAGTCCAAATTCCTTTTTCGGTTTTTGCACTTGTTGGTTGTGTGCATCTAGTTAGGCTGGTCACAATGGGGAGCGGAGTAACATCACACACTCCAATACAACTTTGCTTATGTGTCACATATTTAATAAAAAGAGAGGTGCTTGTGGTAACTAGCTAAGTTACCGGAACATCACACACTCCAAGAAACAATGAGTCTATAACCTAATAAATACATTGTTGCATGACACTACATAGATGTTCCTACCCACTGTGGAGGTAGTAACATAGTCTAGGGAAGTGTGTAAGTTACTAGACTATGTTCTTGTCCATTATGACCAGCCTTATACAGAGGCCGGGCGTTCTACGATGCGATTGTATCAACTCAATATTTCAATTCAATGAAATTCCATTTATCGAAAAAAAATGTGGGTTCGTCCAGTCCAAATTCCTTGCACCAGAGCGTGATTTGCCATAGTGGCAGCTAAAGTCACACAAGGGGCGAAGTGGGAGGGACTTCCTGCAAGATTAACAACCATAATTTTATTCTATTTTTGAAACGGACAGCCATAATTTGGTAGAAACGACCTCCAAATCTCTTTGTCTTTGTAGCCCTCGTAAGAAGCCTCTCGCTCTATACCCTTCTCTTTGTGGCCGGCCTACCTAGTGACTTCTTTTCTAAGATTGGCCTACACCTAGCGACTTGATGTAACCAGTTGCAACAATATTGCATTTGCGTGCACGACCCAAATGCTGCAACCAGATTTACTTTGCACTGCTTGGATTTGGACGCCCTCTGATCGTGATGTAAGTCATATCCAACGGGCAGGATCAGAGGAGGCTTATTTTCCCCGCTCTAGCCGGCTGACACCGCGCTCGCCTAGCATATCATCACAAAATGCAGTCTATATATAAATTCGTCAGCGACACGTATTAATAGGCAATAAAAGATAAACGTGATTGAGGGAATGAGGGTGACCGGCCGGGCCAAGGCGTGTACGCAGCGCCAAGCTGCTGCATGCACACAGATGCATGTGTGAAATGATCAACGACTAGGTACACACTAGTAAAGTTGCACGTGCAATGTACGTCTTGATACATAAAATTTAGCTAGGGGTGTTTCAGGCAACAAAAAACAGAATCTTTCATCACAATTGAGGACATTGGTCACAAAGTGCACCGGATCACTTAGGTAATATCTTTTGTTCAATCAATGATTTATCTTATTTTTTATGTTTAAGTCCATATTTTTATTCCATAGACCAAACAAGTGCCTATAATGTCGACACAAAAACCATGGATCTGAAATGAAGACTTGTACATCTATGGGCTGCTTTATTCCTCTCTCGCTTTGTGAAAAGAAGCTCCAAACACCGGAACAAAGACTTGTAGGCCTGCAATTCATGAATTAGCTGAGCACCCATTGATAGCTCCTCCTAACTATCCAGCCAAAGATGAACAACTGACTGGCAATAGGTCTCAATCACCACTCTATGATAGTCTCTTTCTTGGGTCAACAACATGGCATCTTCGCATGCCAGGAGCTCCAATGGTAAATAGACCTATTATGTTATCATGCCTTTTGCAGGCGGCTGCTTGAAATCTTCCATCATGGTCACACACAATCAGTCCGCACCAGAAAATCAAGAGCACCATCACTGTTTATTTTCATCATGCTTTCGATGGACACCACTTCGCTTGCTCTTCACTGGCAACACTCTTGCCAGGGAATTAGAAAGCGCGCACACTCTTATGAAAGCTCCATGAAATGCACTGTTTGCACTGAATTGCATCATGTGTACTTATTCCGACTGCTCCATATTGCCCACAGGACGGAAACCGAAATAGGAGCATCTTTCTTACTAACAATAGCATGCTCAGTACATCAGCCAACCATGTCATTGGACATAGCCTGCGAAATTTAAGATATAAAATGTCAACGGTTGTATTACAGAATAGCTTTGCATGATGGAAACTAACCACAACAAGGTACATATTATTCTATTCATGAGCAGACATAGGGCATATACTAAGTTCTTGATGTGTCTCATTTTCAGTTCACTGAAACTTGGTAAAATATTTTGTAACAACGAAACTTGGTAAAATATTTTGTAACACCGGCCACTCAACGGTACATTCCACTTATTCTCTGCACCTGAAAGTACCCTCTCCTGCATCTCACCTTCTACCTTTCTCTGTATTAGGGCTTAGTATATGCAGAGCGAACTGTGAAATATCCCGAATGGTTCCATGCCTAATCTTCCATGCCCAAGACCAGAAGCCATCTGCATAATTATGGGGTCTTGGCATTCAGAAGAATGTGTACACATCTGTCGGCATGAACACCTCAATTAAATCCTTGTTCCATTGCCCCAAATCAGCATCAATTAAACTTGAAACCAAGTGTACCCGTGTAGCTGCTATTCTCCCCCTCGGTTGCATTGAATTTTGCTTTAGAAATCCATTTGGTTTGCTATATTGAGTTCGACCATTTCCAACCCTACAAATCAAACCCAACTTTAGCAAACATCTCTTCCATTCACAATAGCACACCAAGTTTGCGATGCACTTCGAGGACAGGTTGCCAATTTCAGACTTTTTTGCTGCACGAGAACAATTTACTTTCACACCACCCCTGTATTTTAGATTTAGCTCAAATAACCAACCTACTATGAAAGAACCTCCCACTCTATTTGCAATTCAATCCTCACCTCAATTGAATTTGATATGTACTGTTGAGGCTGAAAAACACCGAACTCTTCATTTTAGTACCACTCTGGCCAGAGCAAGGCTGTAAGCGGATGGAATTCAATCTATGCGCACTCCACCTATCAGCTTTCACAAAAGATTTGGCAATCGTCAGCAAATAAAAGCAAGAAATCATGGTGCTCTTAGACTCACACCAATGCCACCATCAACCGAACCAGCATTGTAACTTTTTAAGATCGGTATTAGCATTGAAAAGAGATCATCAAAAGAGGGTGATAGATATGTTAACAATCTCCAATTCCAATGCTATATTGTTACAATTGCTTGGGAAAGTGTGCCTTTACCACCACTGTATATGGTACGACATTAAATTTTCAAATGTGAATGTGAACTCAGTGAGAATACACTACCACTCAATAGTACGTCTGACTGTGTTAGGATTATTTACCTGATATGCGCCACTAAACTCCGCTGGGTTCTACACGAACCTACAGAATTAGCCATTTTAATCAGTATGTTGGAACAAATTCACAAAAATTACAGTCAGTATATATCACTGAAAGACTTCTGTAGATTTTCCAAAAATTCAATTGAGATATCACATCATGTTTGGAAGTACATGTTAATTTTACTGCATTTAAAAACTTTACAATTTTTGTTTACCTTATAATCTTATATGGAGGTAGCGGAACCTAACCTTCTGCAGCTCCTAGAATATACACACATGGATTAATCGAAACACACACACGTCTAAGTCTTCTTCGATCCGCAACACCCAGGCAAGATCTCTTCCCGAGAAACGATAACCTATAAAATGTATAATCACCAAAGCCAGAGAATCTAATCTCCAGTAGTTCCAGAGTTTACTCAAACAAGAGATATTAACGGTTTTTCATACACACATATAGTCGTAAGTTCAGTTTTGGTGGCCTAATCTTGGAGCATTTAACTGTGTGATTGCATGCTAACTCAAAAGATACTATCAGAAAAGGCAATCATAATATGTTTTCTTTTCAATCAGGAAAGAGAAGGCTGGGATCATGAATTCGTAAATGGAAGAACCTCCATTGCACACTCTCTGTAAATCCTAGTGTGACTGAGCAGATCAAAATTAGAGATTATTCAGAATGGCTGACACATGCCAAGTAATTATGCATTACAGCCTTAGTTCCATAGTTACAAGAAAAAGGCGCAAGGATATCTTGTCGAGCAACCGAACGCCATGGGTAAAATGCACTATCCCGCAATTAACACTGGAAAGCGCGATAACAAATAGCAATTGAACACATGGACATTCTTCGAGTTGTATTCTCTTCTCAACCTTGCAAATTTAAATGGTATCTAGGTTATTATATCTCCTACTCCCTCCGTTCCGAATTACTTGTCTTAGATTTGTCTAGATACGGAGGTATCTAGCACTAAAAATGTATCTAGACAAATCCAAGATAAGCAATTCAGAACGAAGGGAGTAGATGCAAGTCTTTACAATATCCTCAAACTTGTTTTTTAACTGAAAAAAACATTGACGAAGCACCTCTAGAAAACATCTGACTGACATGTGCTTACAAAAATTAAAGCTTGAGATGGAGCAGAATAGAAGCAACCCATTTCCTATATGAAGAGCATGTGTGATTATTGGCCCTCAGGCCCAAATATATTTTTATTTATTGCGGGGGAGGCTCAAAATAACTGGTTGATTTGCCAAGTGCACATGAACTAACTAAATTACAATTATTTGTCTAACAGAACACATCATAAATTCAGGAAGTTGAAACCATTCTAATAGGCTTGGATTTAAGCCATCTACCTGCAAGGATCACCAGATTCCGTGCTTATTAAGTGTAGCATTGCAGACATCATTAGATCTCATATCAGAAAGATGATCGTCATGCTATAATAAGGTACACTAAAAAGGATGCTTCTTCAGACCACTGTCAAAAAGCAACTGAAATCAAGTGCAGAGAAATACATCAATTGGATTGGCGGCCACTTACTTCCAAGATGTACGTACGCTGCCCCAGTGGAGAAGCACAACGCGACTGTAAGGTACTTGTGCCCAGCAGCGAGACTCTCCGGCAGTCGGGACTGGATAAGCTGCAGAGGAACGATAGGCGGAGGCGCGCGACGATGGGGAGAGGACGGTGGCGTGGCCGAGGATCTAGTCGTCTTCTTTGATGAGAATACGCGAGCGGACGGGTGGGGCGCACGACGATGGGGTGAGTCGGCTGTTGTGGTTCTAACTCTGACAGTGAGGTAGGGGGGTATGTATGGAGAGGCTAGATCTCAGCTATGGAGAAGTTGTAAATACACCAGGATGTACGAGTTCAGGCCCTTTACGGAGGAAGTAACAGCCCTACGTCTCGGTGCCCGGAGGCGGTCGACTGGATTATGTGTGTATGAATTACAGGGGTGCCAACCCTTGCTACTGAGGAGGGGGTGGCTTATATAGAGTTCGCCAGACCCCTCCGGTCCTCAGTAATGCAGGGTTAAAATACATTAAGACTGGGCGTTACTGGTAACGTCCCTATTAAAGTGCTATGATGACCATAAAGACTACTTAATGGCCGACCGTTTGCTTGCGGAGTGACTTTAGATCTCCTGGTAGTCGAGTGGTAGCTTCCTGGTCGAGTGTCTTGAATCTGTCGAGTGGGATACCTTCAAGTCGATTGAAAGGTGACTTCTTCCAGGGATGTCCTTGGGTAGGGCTCTTAGGACAGGTCCATGCCCCTACCCTAGGTACATAGCTTCATCATTAGCCCCCGAATGGATCGAGGTTCGAGTGGGGAAGGAGTTGGGGGCCCTTCCGACTGGTTCTTAGTGTTATGCGAATGCCTTGTACTGGATCAATCGTCACGGATGACGTTGTCAACTTCTTTCGGTCACCTTGATCCATTCTTGGTCTCTCGTCGAGTGAATTTCCTTACTTGTGGAATACCGAGTGCCGGCACGAGCGGGCTCTTCAGTTTGATGAGTCGTTCTGCAGCCCGCAGATTTTGCGGGATTCGAATTTCGGGAAGCGAGCGGGACGGGGGCGGCCGAAGTAATCGGATGGGATAGGATGGAAGCTCCTCGATCTCCACGCCACCTTTTTCGCCACATACCGCACGCGCGCCTGTTGCGGGATTTGACGGGATCGCCCGGGCCTACCGGTCAGCCACTCGGAAGCGGCTCCTTATAAGTTGCCGGCTCGGGGCTCCCCAACAGTGTGCTCTCGCCTTTCCTTCTCCCTCCGCAAGGTCCTCTGCCACCTCCGCTCTCACCCTAGTGTCGTAGGTCCGTTCGAGCCTCGCCGGCGACGATGGTGAAGGACAAGACGTCGGCTTTGGAGCGCGCGAAGAAGGCGGCGGCACAGGGGAAGGGGAAGAAGTCCGCTCGGGGCGGGTCTTCCTCGAGGACTGCTCTGCCCAGGGATTGGATCCAGGGCGACTGGATGCCCTCGGTGATTCGGCAGGAAGATCTTGACGACATGGTCGAGGGGGGAGTCATTCCCCATGAAGCCGCGCGTCTCCCGGGGGGAGAAGTCGAACCCCAACCTCGTGACGGTGAGTGCGTCCTCCTCGCCACCCATATCGATCGCGGATTTTCTCTACCTCCTCATCCTTTTTTCCGGAGCTTTTTGAACTTCTTCGGAGCGCAGCTCCACCATTTCACTCCCAATTCCACCGTGTATCTTGCGGCTTTCGTTTCCTTGTGCGAAAGTTTCTTGGGTTGCCGCCCTCATTGGGGACTCTTTAAACACATCTTCACCTGCCGTTCCCAATCAGTAAAGAAAGCCAAGTCGAGTGACGAGCGGACGCAAGTGATCCAGCTATGTGGGGGCCTGGCGATCCAGATGAGGGGTAAAAGTTCTTTTCCGTCTATCACTTTTCCCGAGTCGGTCCGCGGTTGGCAGTCGACCTGGTTTTATTGCCAAGACCAGGTGACCCCAGGGCAGTCGACTGGTCTTCCCCCTTTCTCTCTGGACCGAGCCCAAAAGCCTGCCTCTCTGAAAGTGCTGCTGGAGGAGAAGGCGCAAGTCAAGGTGCTGGTTGGTCGAGTGGTTCAGCTTGTCCGAGAGGGCGTGACCGGCATGGACTTGCTGGAGGTCTTCCTTCGAAGGCGCATCCAACCGCTTCAGACTCGTGACCACCCTATGTGGCTGTACTCGGGTCTCGACGACACCACTCGGGTTCACCCAGAGGAGGTCACCGACGAGATGCTGGAAGGGTGGCTGTCGAGCATCACAGGGAACAAAGACAACCCCCGAGGAGCCAGGAGGGTTTCCCCGCTTGACAGTTCATACGACGTGGACCAGGTCTGACCTTGTGTTCCCAACTGAGATCTTGCTTTCTTCATTTGCTCTCTTTGAATCGGTCGACTGACTTTCAGCTTGTCTGCTATTCTCCAGGCAACTACAGAGATGTACTCGACACCCAACGGAGCACAGGGGCAGGCCGAGGAAGGGGAGGCGAGCGGAGGCGAAAGCGGAGACGAACAGGGGGAGTGGGAGTCTGACGCGAAGGAGAGGGAGACGACGACGACGTCGACTCCGGCGAAGAGGAGGAGGACGAAGCTGAACCTCCCCACTCGGAAAGGCGATCCAAGCTTACACACGACCCTGCGCGGGAACGTGGTAAGGCGACTGCTCCCGTTGGGCAGTCGTCGAAGAACCCTCGGACCTCTTCTCCAGCGCCGACTGAAAAAGCCCCCAAGCACCCCCGCGCGGCGCCGTCCAAGCCACCCAAGGCTCTGCCCAAGATGAGGATGACTGTCCCCACCATTTCTGGGTAATGATGGAACTTGTTCTCCTTTGTCGACCGTGGACGGATCCTTGGTCGATTCACTGAGCTAACTGACGGTCTTTCAAAATTTGCAGTGCTGCTACTTCTGAGATCTCTGCCAAGGACGATGATCAAGAGATGGAAGATGCTGTTACTTCCAACCCTGGTATGATTACTGATGTTCTGCCTTGAATCGACTGACGATTTCTTATAACCCTGGTCGATTGAATTTTTCTCGTAGCTCCTCCTCATGTTATTAACCTTCCTGACGACGAAGACGAAGTGCCGCTGAGAGTGAGGCGGAACAGGAAAGCGTCGGCTGGCGAGACTCCACAATCCACTCTGGCGCCTGAGGCCGTAGCTCGAGACGGTGGCGACACCACCCGGGCTTCTGACTTTCGCCAATCCTCTGACGAGTGTGCGGCCCTCGACGTCGACCGTAAATCCGCCTTTGCTCTTCGCCACACACCACGTCCCTGAGGACCAAGTGGGTGCAGCTAAGGAAGCTGTACGCCAGGCAGGCATCATGATGGAGCAGGTCAAGGTGGTTTGAGATGCCAGCCAAGCGGCTTATGACGCGAGTTCAGCTCTTCAGAGTAACGTCCAGGTCAGTCGATTCACTGCTTATTCTGTTAGGGTATGCTGTCTGGAGAATCTCTTTTCCGAAGATCTTTTAAATCTGTACACCCACTGGGTGTTTCTGTTAAGTCTTTCGGTCGAGTGGGGGCACGCTGAGTGCACCCACTGGGTGTAGTCCCCGAGACTACGGTGGACTGCTGGCAGTCGACTGTAGTCTTTATATTGCGTTGCTGTAGTTTTACTCCTTCACTCGGTCTGGCCAGGCCATGTCAAATGAAACTGTATCCGGTCGACTGCGGGCAGTCGATTTTTTTTTTAAAACCAGTGGGGGCACGCTGAGTGCACCCACTGGGTGTAGTCCCCGATACTACTGTTGAATGTTTTTGATTCAGTTGTAGTCTTAGAAACGTCATCATTGTCTCTTGGTTACTCGGAAGCAACTTATCTTGGACCTCTGTCGACTGACTTTTGCAGAAATCCTGTGAACTTGTGGCTCTCTACACTGAGTTGGAGAACAAACAGATCCAGCTCGACCTTGACTTGAAGCTCGCTCAACAGAACCTGCAGAAGGCGCGAGACGAAGCAAAAGGTATGGCTGGCGAGGTTTCTCATTCCTGACGAGTGACTTCCCTTTCTTGCCCATTCTTGATGTTGAGTTCACTCAACGTTCTGTAGATGAACTGGAGGAAGCTCTGAAGAAGAAGGATCAAGATCTTGCCGAAGCACAGAAGGAGGCCTCGAGCAAAACGAAGCTTGCAGAAGAGAAACTGGCTTCGGTCGGAACTCTTGAACAGGAGAACTCCAGACTGAAAACTGCTCTCGAGACAGCTAATCGAGAGGTCAGTCGACTGAAGAAAGAAAAGATGGTTCTGCACGACAAGGCGGGTGAGCTGGCGGGGAAGGTAAACGATCTGGAGGTTTATCTCGGTGGACTCGCCAAGAAGCTGTTCGTCATGCTTGAAGATAATTACTCTGACCCAGCTGTCTTGCAGTTACCAAGCCCGCGTAAGGCCACTGTCTTATTCTTGAATCGTGTTTGCAGAATTCTGCCAGAGCTTCGAAGAGGAAACCAGTCGAGTGGAGCCAGGCTTGGATCCCGCCAATTCTCTTGTGAAGGACGAGGCTGCTATGAACATGCTCCGACTGGAGTCTCGTGTTGCCAGCGTTGTTGACTATCTTGCTCGGCTGAAGGTTGGATGTCGCGGATCGACACATCACTCTGGCCTGGAACGACGCTTCAGAATGACCTCGAGTCCCTGATGGTTCGACTGGATGAAGTCCCGGGCCGAGTGGCGGAATGGAAGAAATCTTCTGCCAGATGTGGTGCTGATGTCGCTCTGTCTCTGGTCCGCGTCCATTGCAAGGAGGCGCGAGAAGAAAAGCTGGCCGCCATCCAAGTTACCAATACCAGGAAGCACAGCTTTCAGGACTTCATGGAGACTTTCATTGCTGCTGCTACTCGTATTGCAGACGGGATCGACTTGGACGAGTTCGTCGCCCCTTCCAGTCCTCCGCTTGAGGGATGAAAAACTTTTATGCTTCACTTTAAATTTGCCTAGGAATGCCGAGTGGATTCTGTAACCGTTTAAACTCTGTCGAGCCGAGGGCTCGAGTACTTTGATATGAGGTCTTGGACCTTTGGGTTTTATCCGAACTTGATTTATCGTCGAATATCTTCGGGAATTATCTGCCGAGTGGAACTTGGCCTTCACTCGAAATAACTTTGTATTTGTGGTGCAGCTCCGAAGGAAAAGGTAACAGTCGATTCGCATCTTGCCGTCCTTGTGGATTGGGACGTGTTTCGAACTTAGGCGAGCACTGGGCTGCAGCTAAGCCCCCGAGTGGGAGGTTTGCCTTCCACTCGGTGGGATTTTTGAACACTTAGGCGAGCACTGAGATGCAGCTAAGCCTCCGAGTGGGAGTCTGGATCACCACTCGGTAGGATTTTCAAATACTTAGGCGAGTACTTGGACTGCAGCTAAGCCCCCGAGTGGGAGGTTTGCTCTCCACTCGGTAGGATTTTCAAACACTTAGGCGAGCACTGGGCTGCAGCTAAGCCTCCGAGTGGGAGGTTTGCTCTCCACTCGGTAGGATTTTTATATACTTAGGCGAGTACCTGGACTGCAGCTAAGCCCCCGAGTGGGAGGTTTGCTCTCCACTCGGTAGGATTTTTGAACACTTAGGCGAGCACTGAGCTGCAGCTAAGCCTGCAAGTGGGAGTCTGGCTCACCACTCGGTAGGATTTTCAAATACTTAGGCGAGTACTGGGCTGCGGCTAAGCCCCCGAGTGGGAGGTTTGCTCTCCACTCGGTAGGATTTTCAAATACTTAGGCGAGTACTTTGGACTGCAGCTAAGCCCCCGAGCGGGAGGTTTGCTCTCCACTCGGTAGGATTTTTATATACTTAGGCGAGCACTGAGCTGCAGCTAAGCCCCCGAGTGGGAGGTTTGCTCTCCACTCGGTAGGATTTTTATATACTTAGGCGAGCACTGAGCTGCAGCTAAGCCCCTGAGTGGGAGGTTTGCTCACCACTCGGTAGGATTTTCAAATACTTAGGCGAGTACTTTGGACTGCAGCTAAGCCCCCGAGTGGGAGGTTTGCTCACCACTCGGTAGGATTTTCAAACACTTAGGCGAGCACTGGGCTGCGGCTAAGCCCCCGAGTGGGAGGTTTGCTCTCACTCGGTAGGATTTTTATATACTTAGGCGAGCACTGAGCTGCAGCTAAGCCCCCGAGTGGGAGGTTTGCTCACCACTCGGTAGGATTTTCAAATACTTAGGCGAGTACTTTGGACTGCAGCTAAGCCCCCGAGTGGGAGGTTTGGCTCACCACTCGGTAGGATTTTTATATAATTAGGCGAGCACTGAGCTGCAGCTAAGCCCCCGAGTGGGAGGTTTGCTCACCACTCGGTAGGATTTTCAAATACTTAGGCGAGTACTTTGGACTGCAGCTAAGCCCCTGAGTGGGAGGTTTGGCTCACCACTCGGTAGGATTTTTATATACTTAGGCGAGCACTGAGCTGCAGCTAAGCCCCCGAGTGGGAGTCTGGCTCACCACTCGGTAGGATTTTTTTGCAAAGTTAGGCGAAACAGATTCGCAGCTAAGCCACCCACTGGGGGATTTCGTACGCAAACAAAAGTGACAGCAATTACAGGAAGAACTGGGACACTCTTGTCTTTGATAAGAATAAACTACAGAAGTTTTTCTTATTACACCTCATCCGAGTGAGAATTCAAGTGTAAAATGGGCGGAGTAGTTCCGCATTCCAGGCTCGTGGCTCGTCGATCCGGCGACCAACGTTGTAGAGATGATATGCTCCATTGTGGAGGACTCTGGTGACGATGAAGGGGCCTTCCCAAGTAGGAGCAAGTTTGTGCGGTTTCTATTGATCCACTCGGAGGACCAAATCTCCTTCTTGGAAGGCTCGGCTCTTCACATTTCTGGCATGGAATCGACGCAAGTCTTGCTGATAAATGGTCGATCTGATCATAGCCATTTCCCTCTCCTCCTCTAGG
Organism: Triticum urartu; assembly: GCF_056163025.1. Lineage (NCBI taxonomy): Eukaryota > Viridiplantae > Streptophyta > Magnoliopsida > Poales > Poaceae > Triticum > Triticum urartu. The sequence goes on from NC_141875.1 coordinate 695,038,058, forward strand.
AGGTCGACTGCGTCCTGCCGGGCTTGCTCTGCTTCGTCTTTGTTATAAAGCTCAACTCTGGGGGCGTTGTGAAGTAGATCACTCGGCAGGACGGCTTCGGCTCCGTAAACCAGAAAGAATGGCGTTCTTCCAGTCGACCGGTTCGGGGTGGTCCTTAGTCCCCACAAAACTGACGGAAGCTCGTCGAGCCAAGCGCCTGCTGCGTGCTTGAGATCACACATCAGTCGAGGCTTCAGTCCTTTGAGAATCAGACCATTTGCTCTTTCAGCTTGTCCATTCGACTGGGGATGCGCGACCGACGCGTAGTCGACTCGTGTGCCTTGAGAGGCGCAAAAAGCTCTGAACTTGTCTGAATTGAAGTTTGACCCATTGTCAGTGATGATGCTATGCGGGACCCCATATCTGAATATCAACTCTCTGATGAAACTAATAGCAGTGCTAGCATCAAGATTTTTGATAGGCTTGGCTTCAATCCATTTGGTGAACTTGTCGACTGCCACAAGCACATGTGTGAATCCGCTCCTGCCTGTTCTCAGTGGACCAACCATGTCTAGTCCCCAAACAGCGAAGGGCCAGACGAGTGAATGGTCTTCAGAGCTGATGCTGGCTTGTGCGACATGTTGGAGTAGAACTGGCAGCCTTCACACTTGTCGACTATCTCTTTCGCCATTTCGTTTGCCCTGGGCCAGTAAAAACCCGCTCGGTATGCTTTGGCCGCGATGGTCCGAGAGGACGCATGGTGACCACAGGTCCCCGAGTGGATATCATCAAGGATTATCTGACCTTCTTCTGGCGTTATGCACTTCTGACCGATTCCAGTTGCGCTTTCTCTATACAACTGTCCTTTTATGACTGTGAAAGCTTTAGATTGACGGACGATCTGTCGAGCCTCTTCTTCGTCCTCTGGAAGTTCTTTCCTCAAGATATACGCGATGTATGGTATCGTCCAGTCGGGAGTGATTGCCAAGACCTCCATGACTAGGTCGACCACAGCAGGAATTTCGACTTCAGTCGGATCTGTGGCACTTTTCGGTTGCGGGGCTTCTTCTATAAAAGGATCCTCCTGGACTGACGGCGAGCGGATGTGCTCCAAAAACACATCGCTGGGAATGGCTTCTCTCTTGGAGCCTATCTTTGCCAGATCGTCAGCTGCTTGATTTTTCAGTCGGGGGATGTGATGAAGCTCTAACCCCTCGAATTTCTTTTCTAGCTTTCTTACTGCGTTGCAGTAGCCAGTCATAGCTGGGCTTCTGACGTCCCACTCCTTCATCACCTGATTAACCACCAAATCTGAGTCGCCATAGACCATGAGGCGCCGGACACCGAGTGAAATGGCCATGCGCAACCCATACAAGAGCGCTTCATATTCTTCTTCATTATTGGAGGAATCGAAGTGAATCTGGAGAACATATCTGAGCTTATCTCCTTGGGGGGAGACCAATACTACCCCAGCACCGGAACCATTCAACATCTTAGATCCATCGAAGAACATGGTCCAGTGCTCCGAGTGAACTTGAGTCGGAAGCTGCTGTTCAATCCACTCGGCGACGAAATCTGCAATTGCTTGGGACTTGATAGCCTTCTTTGCTTCAAACTTGATATCTAGGGGAAGGAGTTCAATCGCCCACTTCGCCACTCGACCAGTTGCATCTCTGTTGTGCAAAATCTCTAACAGTGGAGCGTCGCTGACGGCTGTAATGGAATGGTCAGAGAAGTAGTGTGCAACCTTCTTCGTGGTCATGTAAATCCCATATACAAGCTTCTGGTAATGGGGGTATCTTTGCTTCGAAGGAGTCAAAACTTCAGACACATAATATACTGGGCGCTGAACTCTGAAGGCCTTTCCTTCTTCTTCCCGCTCGACCGTAAGTACTGTACTGACAACTTGTCCCGTGGCCGCAATGTAAAGCAGCAGAGGCTCCTTACTGATTGGGGCAGCAAGCACCGGCTGGGTGGAGAGCAGGGCTTTGAGCTCTGCAAACGCTGCATCAGCTTCTAGAGTCCACTCGAATTTGTCAGACTTCTTCATTAGTCGGTAAAGAGGCAACGCCTTTTCACCGAGACGAGAAATGAATCGACTTAGAGCGGCCAAGCAACCTGTAAGCTTCTGGACATCGTGTACACGCACAGGGCGCTTCATCCGGAATATGGTGCCAACTTTCTCAGGATTGGCGTCGATTCCTCATTCGGAAACGAGAAAACCGAGTAACTTTCCACCTGGAACTCCGAATGTGCACTTTGATGGATTGAGCTTGACATCATATCCTCTGAGGTTAGCAAAGGTTTCGGCAAGGTCAGCCAGTAGGTCGGAACCTTTCCATGACTTAACCACAATATCATCCATGTATGCTTCTACGTTCCGACTGATCTGAGTGAGCAAACACTTCTGAATCATCCTCATGAACGTGGCTCCAGCATTCTTGAGGCCGAAGGGCATGGTGACATAACAGAAGCACCCGAATGGGGTGATGAAAGCCGTTTTGATCTCGTCGGGTCCGTACAGACGGATCTGATGGTACCCTGAATAAGCATCTAGAAAAGACAAACGCTCACACCCCGCGGTCGAGTCGACTACCTGGTCGATGCGGGGGAGAGGGAAATGATCTTTCGGGCAGGCCCGATAGATATGTTTAAAGTCAATGCACATGCGAAGTGACTTGTCCTTCTTGGGGACCATGGCAACATTGGCGAGCCACTCGGAGTGGTAAATCTCTCGGATGAACTCCGCTGCTAAGAGCCGAGCCACCTCCTCGCCAATAGCTTTCCTCTTATGGACGGCGGACCGTCGAAGATGTTCTTTCACAGGCTTGAACTTCGGGTCGACTCGTAGACGGTGCTCAGCCAGCCCCCTGGGAACTCCAGGCATGTCAGAAGGCTTCCATGCGAAGATGTCCCAGTTCTCACGGAGGAACTGGATGAGCGCTTCTTCCTGTTTGGAGTCGAGCGTCGTTGAGATGTGAGTCGGAGCAGCATTGGGGTCGGTCGGGTGAACGTGAACTGGCTTAGTTTCACCGGACGACTGAAAAGCTGATTCTGAAGCTGGCTTCTTGGCTCGCAGCAATTCACTCGGATCAGCAGTCTTCTGGTACTCTTGCAGCTCGACTACTGACATCTGAGCATCAACGATCTTTGATCCCTTCTGAAGACACTCCTCTGCTTTCTTCCGATTGCCTGTAACGGTGATCACACCTCTGGGGCCGGGCATCTTCAACTTGAGATACACATAGCACGGTCGAGCCATGAAGCGTGCATAAGCTGGCCGGCCCAGAATAGCATGATAAGCACTTTGGAAGTCCACGACCTCAAATGTCAACTTTTCCTTGCGGTAATTCTTTGAATCACCGAAAACCACATCGAGAGCAATCTGGCCGAGTGACTCGGCTTTCTTTCCAGGAATGACTCCATGGAAACTCATGTTGCTGGCACTGAGCCTGGACATCGGAATGCCCATCCCTTTCAACGTTTCTGCATACAGTATGTTCAGGCCGCTGCCACCATCCATCAGGACTTTGGTCAGTCGAGTGCCTTCGATGACTGGATCGACCACCAGAGCTTGCCTCCCAGGGGTGGCAATGTGCGCAGGGTGATCGGACTGGTCGAACGTGATGGCAGTCTGAGACCACTTCAGGTAGCTGGGTGTTGCCGGGGCAACCATATTCACTTCACGGTTAATGACTTTCAGTCGACTTTTGCTTTCGACATCAGCAAAAATCATCAAGGTGGAATTGACTTGGGGGTATCCATCGTCACTATCTTCTTTGTCCTCAACTCTGTCTGACTCTTTTTCCTTGTCTTTGGACTGCTTGCCCTGAAACTACTGGATCAGGAGCCGGCACTGTCGAGTGGTATGCTTTGGGTAAATAAGATTACCCTCTTCATCTTTTTTGGTGTGGATGTGTGAAAGTGCAACTATCCCTAGGTGGTTTTGGTAATTCATAACAACATATAGCTCATTGAGCTAATGCTATTCCAAGATGACTATTTCAGGAAAGCTCAATGATTGGCATGGCATGGATGTGAAAGTGGAACCCTCAAAATGCTAATGACAAAGGATTGGCTCAAGCTCAAAAGCTCAAAACTCTTCATTTTATATTTTAGTGATCCAAGATCACATTGAGTCTTTAGGAAAAGCCAATACTATCAAGGAGGGATGAGGTGTTGCTTAATGAGCCTCTTGCTTCATGTGCTTAGTGATATGCTCCAGAACCCTCAACTACTTTCCCATATCCACATATGACCTAAACCCTAAGCCAAACTCGGTCCTACCGATTCTTTCTATCCGGCGCCACCGAGTTTCACTTGTCATAAGCCACTGCCAAACCCTAGCAATTCGGTTCTACCGATAGGGATCTCGGTCTCACCGAGATGGGATTGCAAACTCTCTGTTTCCCTTTCGTAACTTTTCGGTCTCACCGAAAGAGCGAATCGGTCCCACCGAGATTGCAGTGTAAACTCTCTATTTCCTTTTTGTAACTTTTCGGTCTCACCGAAAGAGCAAATCGGTCCCACCGAGTTTACCTGACCAACTCTCTGGTTAGCTTATTACCAAACTCGGTCTCACCGAGTTTGTGTAATCGGTCTCACCGAGATTACGTTATGCCCAAACCCTAACCATATCGGTCCTACCGAGTTGCATGTCAGTCCCACCGAAAATCTCTAATGGTCACTAGGTTTACCTTTTCGGTCCGACCGAGTTTGTTGATTCGGTCCCACCGAGATTGGAAAACTGTGTGTAACGGTTGGATTTTGTGTGGAGGCTATATATACCCCTCCACCTCCTCTTCATTCGTGGAGAGAGCCATCAGAACACATACACAATTCCAACTCATATGTTCTGAGAGAGAACCACCTACTCATGTGTTGAGACCAAGATATTCCATTCCTACCATATGAATCTTGATCTCTAGCCTTCCCCAAGTTGCTTTCCACTCAAACCTTATTTCCACCAGATCCAAATCCTACGAGAGAGAGTTGAGTGTTGGGGAGACTGTCATTTGAAGCACAAGAGCAAGGAGTTCATCATCAACACACCATTTGTTACTTCTTGGAGAGTGGTGTCTCCTAGATTGGCTAGGTGTCACTTGGGAGCCTCCGACAAGATTGTGGAGTTGAACCAAGGAGTTTGTAAGGGCAAGGAGATCACCTACTTCGTGAAGATCTACCGCTAGTGAGGCAAGTCCTTCGTGGGTGATGGCCATGGTGGGATAGACAAGGTTGCTTCTTCGTGGACCCTTCGTGGGTGGTTGCTTCTTCGTGGACCCTTCGTGGGTGGAGCCCTCCGTGGACTCGCGCAACCATTACCCTTCGTGGGTGGAGCCCTCCGTGGACTCGCGCGACCGTTACCCTTCGTGGGTTGAAGTCTCCATCAACGTGGATGTAGGATAGCACCACCTATCCGAACCACGGGAAAAACATCCGTGTCTCCAATTGCGTTTGAATTCTCCAAACCCTTCCCTTTACATTCTTGCAAGTTGCATGCTTTACTTTTCACTGCCAATATACTCTTTGCATGCTTGCTTGAATTGTGTGATGATTGCTTGACTTGTCCTACAATAGCTAAAATCTGCCAAGAACTAAAATTGGGAAAAGGTTAAGTTTTTATTTGGTCAAGTAGTCTAATCACCCCCCCTCTAGACATACTTTCGATCCTTCAAGTGGTATCAGAGCTTTGGTCTCCATTTGCTTTGATCTCCATAGCTTTTGGTGGTCATAGCCTTGGTTTCACAACCTAGGAGAGTGTGGCGTCTAGCGAGGGAAATTATCACCGTAGAGGTCCTTACTTTGATGGTACTAATTTTGCTAGTTGGAAGCATAAAATGAAAATGCATATTCTTGGACATAACCCCGCTGTTTGGGCTATTGTGTGTGTTGGTTTGCAAGGTGACTTATTTGATGGGAAAGAACCAAACCGTGAAGCTACCGCGGATGATTTGAAGATGTTGCAATACAATGCTCAAGCTTGTGATATTCTCTTCAACGGATTGTGCCCCGAAGAATTCAACAAAATCAGCCGTCTTGAGAATGCAAAGGAAATTTGGGACACTTTGATTGATATGCACGAAGGTACCGACTCCGTCAAGGAATCCAAGTTGGATGTGCTTCAAAGTCAACTTGACAAGTTCAAAATGAAGGATGGTGAAGGTGCCGCTGAAATGTACTCTAGGCTTGCTCTCATCACAAATGAGATTGCCGGCTTAGGAAGTGAAGAGATGACCGATAGATTCATCATCAAGAAGATTCTAAGAGCCTTGGATAGAAAATATGATACCGTGTGCACATTGATCCAAATGATGCCCAATTACAAAGATCTCAAGCCAACGGAGGTGATTGGAAGAATTGTTGCTCATGAGATGTCACTTAAGGATAAAGAGGAACTTCACAACAAATCAAGTGGTGCCTACAAAGCCTCATGTGAAGCCCCTGCATCATCAAGTGAGAAACAAAACTTCAATGAAGAATTGAGCTTAATGGTGAAGAACTTCAACAAGTTCTACAAGATTAGAAGCAAAGATAGAAGCTTCAAGTCAAGGTCCTACAATGACAAAAGATCTTCTAGTCGAGAGCGAAACGGCTACAGTTGTGGAAGACCCGGACACTATTCCAATGAGTGTACGGCTCCCTACAAGAGAAGAGAAGATTCTCCAAAAAGAAGAAGCAAAGAATCACCACCAAGAGAGAGAAGGAGTAGAGATGATCGTTATGAACGAAGATACTCACGGAGAAGCAAGGATTCGGAAAGGAAGGAAAAATCATCAAGGAGCTACACAAAACGAAGACATCAAGCTCATGTTGGTGAATGGGTATCCGGCTCCGACTCCGACAGCCACTCCGAGAGAAGTTATCACTCCGACTCCGAAGATACTCAAGATGAAGGTGTTGCCGGTCTAGCACTTGTGTCAACCAACTCCTACGACATATTTGACTCACCAAATGAAGGAATTGGAAGATGCTTCATGGCCAAAGGTCCTAAGGTAACACACCCCGAGTATGTTGATTTCAATAGTGATGAAGATGACTTGTTAGGTGATGATTTGCTTGTTGACAACTCTAGTGATGAATACTATGATGAAACGTCAATTAATCATGCTAATCAAGATAAAACGAATGACAATGATAAGGATAAGATTGAGGCTCTAACTAAAGAACTAAACACTCTTAAGTTAGCTCATGAAACTATCTTCGAAGATCATCGAGAACTTTTAAGAGCTCATGAGAAATTACGCTTTGAAAAGCTCAATCTTGAGCAAGAGCATGAGTTCTTAAAAGCAATCAATGATGATCTCCGCAAGAAAAGTTCTTCTTACATTGCCAAGCGTTTACTCTTATCCACTTACATGCCTCAAGTCAAGTCTAGTAACAAGAACAAGAAAGATTCTTCCTCTAGCAGTAACAATGATCATGCTAAATCCAATATTGTTGCTTCTGGTAGTTCTCCTGATTCCACTAATGATTCTCTTAGCCAAGTTACACTTGAGCAAGAAAATAGCTTATTGAAGGGAATTACAGAGAAAGGAGTGTACAAAAGCCTTGCCGGGAGTAAGCAATTCGAGGAAATTGTGCGCAAGCAAGGAATGCACCGGAAGAATCAAGGTGTTGGTTTTGAACGAAAATTCAATGCCAATGGAGTTGAGTGGGAAGAAGATCAATACCCCAAGACAAAGTTTGTTCCTCAACAAGAGAATTATGATACTTCTTTCAAGGGGACACAAGCTCAAGATGATCTTCCACCACAAGACTACAAGCAAAAAGGCAAGGACAAGCTTCAAGAGGAAATTGATGCATTTGAAGAAGCTCCTAAGACCTTAGTCAAGTGGATTCCCAAGACTACTTCAAGTTCCACTTCATCAAGTACGACTACAACTCCAAGGATTCCCATCAAGATGGTGTGGATCCAAAAGAAGAAGAACTAGAGAGTTCTTGAGGGTGACTCCGCCAACATACTTCACTCTTATCATTTTGGCAAGAACAAGTGCAATCAACTTCCACATCTTGCACTAGTTCAAGGAGTCACAAACCCTCTTGTTGGTAAGACAAGGGACAAGGTAACCTAAAAGTTTTCATGGACATCATCTTGTGTGTGCATCACTCTATGTCTATGGATATCCTTGTTTGTTCCTTGTGGGACTAACCCATGTAGGTATTGAAAGTGCAATTCACTCAAATGGATAGCTCCAAGTGATCTACATCAACATTGAGCATCCACATCTACATGAAGTCATCATCGACAAAACCCGAGGTTAGTTCATCCCTCTAAGGGGGGATATCACATCTAGGGGGAGCTTTACTCTAAGATTTGAGCTAAAGCAACTCTAAAGATGTGAACACAACAATGCTTTATGTAAAAGTGGTAACCCCACTTGAGCTTAAATGATGAGTATGACCTATGATCAAGTGTTCTCACTTGACTCCTAAGTCAATATACTCATATATAGATGACCTTGTCATCGCAAATTGCTTGATAGATGCTAGAATTGGTTGTGCATGCCTTGTCACATATTTCATTTGCCATCTTATTGTGTGAGCATGCTGGTTGCATATTTTACTCATTCGAGGACATCCACTTGTTGTTTTGATTGTTTGGTTTTATTTCCTTTTGCCAAGTGGATGGACAAGAATGCCTAAGAACCTCCTCTAGCTATCTATGCTTTTCTCGTCTCAAACTCTATTCATGCTACATCACAAAATTTGATCAAGTCAGATTCGAACCACTCTGTGTGAGGAGCGCTCGGAGTCCCCGATTCGTCATAGACTTAAACTTCCAAAACCTCTTTATGATTCTCGGTCTGACCGATACCCTACTTTCGGTCCTACCGAGATCATTGAGTTGATCTAGGTTTTCGATCTCGGTGCAACCGATTTGAACCATTCGGTCACACCGAGTTGCAACAACTGTATACAGTTTTGCATCTCGGTGCCACCGAGTTGTTCCACTCGGTCACACCGACAGGGTCGGGCTATATATAGTCACGGGCAAAAATTTGGAAATTTCTCCGAACCCCTTCGCCCGCGCGATAGCCTGCTCTGCCAACTTGGTCTCCGGATCGTCTCCTCGCCGCCAGCCGCCTCCAGTCGCTGGTCTCCGTCGCCGTCAACGGAAATTCAACCCCGCCGTTGCCGCCGTAGCGAGTCTCTGCCGAACTAGGGTATGGACTCGATCTTTGTGCTATTCCCCAATCCGATTCTTAGCACATTGTGATCATCATGATTCTTGCCACGTTTGTTAAACTTCTGTCCAGTCAATGAACTCGTAGATTGGGTTTAATTTGAAAATTTTAGGGTTAGGTTTCCGCCGAAACCATCTCGGACCCACCGAGTTGAAAAACTCGGTCCCACCAATTTGGCTTATGCCATTGCACAAGTGAGACTCGGTCTGGCCGAGAATTACTTCTCGGTGTGACTGATTTTGGAACTCTGTGAAACCCTAGCAGTCTCGGTGCCATCGAACTGTGACTCGGTCTGACCGAGTTCACTAGTTTAGGTGCCAAAACTGCTTCGGTATCACCGAGTTTAGAAATCGGTAGATCCGAGATGCTTTCAGTGGGAAACTAAAACTAAGTTTTTGAATTATTCTTTTGCAAAAATCTCTGCATTTTGTGATGCTTATTCACTCTATCTCATCTATAACCTATTCACAGGGTCAGCTGTCAGAGTTTGCATCATGTCAGACCAATGTGATAGCCAGAACTTGTCAGAGCAGCAAGTGCAGATGAGTGAGGGCACTAGCCCCTCAAGTTCCTCAGATGATGGCAGCAGGAGCACCCCTAGCAATCTACCTAAAGCTGCCACAAGACAGAGAAAGAAGAGAATCTCAGACTCAGAAGATGAGGATTATGTGGCAGAAGAGGAAGCAACTTCCAAGAGAGTTGAGCCAACACGGGCATATACTTATTGGACAAGGAACACTTGCCCATCCGTCCAGACTTTGAAGATAATCAAGTGGTCATGACTGAGAATGCGCCATCATCTGCCCAAGCACAAGCCAAGAAGGAGAAGGCGAGGAAGGAGAAAGCTGCCAAGATGCCTACTCAAGAGGAGGCATCTGAATATTTCCTGAAAACCAAACAAGAGCAGCTTGGTTACTTGATTGCATCCACCCTGCGGATTGAGCAAGGACTAGCCACCCTAACTTAGAACCAGGCAAGCTTAGAGAGGATCATGGAACAAAAGTTCTATGACTTGGATGTCAAAGTGACAGAGATTCAGACTGCAGTGGAGCAGCTCCAGGATGACATGCAGGAGAGGAGAGGCAAGACTACAACTGATGCCTTTGCCAGAGTGCCATGAGGTCCGAGGTCGTCTGCAGTGCCAGTTGCTGACCCCAGAGCCACTACGTCTGCACCAGCTACAGCCTCAGTTCCACCAGCTCCAGCGTCCACTTCAGCCTCGACTCTGACCACGTCTACAGAAGGCTTCGTCCTTGGAGTGCTCCGGACTCCACCACCACCTGAAGATCAAGCATGAGTGTCGACTTAGCACTATGCATTTTCTAGGAACTTTTTGGTAACTTGTTGCCAAAGGGGGAGAAAATGTATAGATCATAGGCTTCGAGAGAGAGTGTTGCTTTTATTCTCTCTTGTTTTATTTGGTGGTTTTTCGAACTTTGTTTGCTTTTGTGTGAGATACTATGTCTTTGCTCGTGAGACATTGATGATCATGTGTTTGATCATAAGCTACACTTAATGTTTGCTTAATATTATCATCTTATCTATCTTATGTGATCATTCACTATTCTTGGTGATGAGTGCATGTATTTCTTTCTTATCATTTTAAGCGCTCCACCAAGATGTATGTGACATGGAAGAGTAACCCATGACTCTAACTCTTTGTGCATTTGCAGTCCAAAGCAAATTTTAAATATGCACAAATTTAGGGGGAGCTCTTACTTGTCACATACTTCTCAAAGCGACGATATATTTCATGCTTATTATCATTTGTCGAAGCTTTGATCTATATGTTGTCAACAATTACCAAAAAGGGGGAGATTGAAAGTGCAACTATCCCTAGGTGGTTTTGGTAATTCATAACAACATATAGCTCATTGAGCTAATGCTATTCCAAGATGACTATTTCAGGAAAGCTCAATGATTGGCATGGCATGGATGTGAAAGTGGAACCCTCAAAATGCTAAGGACAAAGGATTGGCTCAAGCTCAAAAGCTCAAGACTCTTCATTTTATATTTTAGTGATCCAAGATCACATTGAGTCTTTAGGAAAAGCCAATACTATCAAGGAGGGATGAGGTGTTGCTTAATGAGCCTCTTGCTTCATGTGCTTAGTGATATGCTCCAAAACCCTCAACTACTTTCCCATATCCACATATGACCTAAACCCTAAGCCAAACTCGGTCCTACCGATTCTTTCTATCCGGCGCCACCGAGTTTCACTTGTCATAAGCCACTGCCAAACCCTAGCAATTCGGTTCTACCGATAGGGATCTCGGTCTCACCGAGATGGGATTGCAAACTCTCTGTTTCCCTTTCGTAACTTTCCGGTCTCACCGAAAGAGCGAATCGGTCCCACCGAGATTGCAGTGTAAACTCTCTATTTCCTTTTTGTAACTTTTCGGTCTCACCGAAAGAGCAAATCGGTCCCACAGAGTTTACCTGACCAACTCTCTGGTTAGCTTATTACCAAACTCGGTCTCACCGAGTTTGTGTAATCGGTCTCACCGAGATTACGTTATGCCCAAACCCTAACCATATCGGTCCTACCGAGTTGCATGTCAGTCCCACGGAAAATCTCTAACGGTCACTAGGTTTACCTTTTCGGTCCGACCGAGTTTGTTGATTCGGTCCCACCGAGATTGGAAAACTGTGTGTAACGGTTGGATTTTGTGTGGAGGCTATATATACCCCTCCACCTCCTCTTCATTCATGGAGAGAGCCATCAGAACACATACACAATTCCAACTCATATGTTCTGAGAGAGAACCACCTACTCATGTGTTGAGACCAAGATATTCCATTCCTACCATATGAATCTTGATCTCTAGCCTTCCCCAAGTTGCTTTCCACTCAAACCTTCTTTCCACCAGATCCAAATCCTACGAGAGAGAGTTGAGTGTTGGGGAGACTGTCATTTGAAGCACAAGAGCAAGGAGTTCATCACCAACACACCATTTGTTACTTCTTGGAGAGTGGTGTCTCCTAGATTGGCTAGGTGTCACTTGGGAGCCTCCGACAAGATTGTGGAGTTGAACCAAGGAGTTTGTAAGGGCAAGGAGATCGCCTACTTCGTGAAGATCTACCGCTAGTGAGGCAAGTCCTTCATGGGTGATGGCCATGGTGGGATAGACAAGGTTGCTTCTTCGTGGACCCTTCGTGGGTGGAGCCCTCCGTGGACTCGCGCAACCATTACCCTTCGTGGGTGGAGCCCTCCGTGGACTCGCGCGACCGTTACCCTTCGTGGGTTGAAGTCTCCATCAACGTGGATGTAGGATAGCACCACCTATCCGAACCACGGGAAAAACATCCGTGTCTCCAATTGCGTTTGAATTCTCCAAACCCTTCCCTTTACATTCTTGCAAGTTGCATGCTTTACTTTCCGCTGCCAATATACTCTTTGCATGCTTGCTTGAATTGTGTGATGATTGCTTGACTTGTCCTACACTAGCTAAAATCTGCCAAGAACTAAAATTGGGAAAAGGTTAAGTTTTTATTTGGTCAAGTAGTCTAATCACCCCCCCTCTAGACATACTTTCGATCCTTCAAGTGGTATCAGAGCTTTGGTCTCCATTTGCTTTGATCTCCATAGCTTTTGGTGGTCATAGCCTTGGTTTCACAACCTAGGAGAGTGTGGCGTCTAGCGAGGGAAATTATCACCGTAGAGGTCCTTACTTTGATGGTACTAATTTTGCTAGTTGGAAGCATAAAATGAAAATGCATATTCTTGGACATAACCCCGCTGTTTGGGCTATTGTGTGTGTTGGTTTGCAAGGTGACTTCTTTGATGGGAAAGAACCAAACCGTGAAGCTACCGCGGATGATTTGAATATGTTGCAATACAATGCTCAAGCTTGTGATATTCTCTTCAACGGATTGTGCCCCGAAGAATTCAACAAAATCAGCCGTCTTGAGAATGCAAAGGAAATTTGGGACACTTTGATTGATATGCACGAAGGTACCGACTCCGTCAAGGAATCCAAGTTGGATGTGCTTCAAAGTCAACTTGACAAGTTCAAAATGAAGGATGGTGAAGGTGCCGCTGAAATGTACTCTAGGCTTGCTCTCATCACAAATGAGATTGCCGGCTTAGGAAGTGAAGAGATGACCGATAGATTCATCATTAAGAAGATTCTAAGAGCCTTGGATGGAAAATATGATACCGTGTGCACATTGATCCAAATGATGCCCAATTACAAAGATCGCAAGCCAACGGAGGTGATTGGAAGAATTTTTGCTCATGAGATGTCACTTAAGGATAAAGAGGAACTTCACAACAAATCAAGTGGTGCCTACAAAGCCTCATGTGAAGCCCCTGCATCATCAAGTGAGAAACAAAACTTCAATGAAGAATTGAGCTTAATGGTGAAGAACTTCAACAAGTTCTACAAGAGTAGAAGCAAAGATAGAAGCTTCAAGTCAAGGTCCTACAATGACAAAAGATCTTCTAGTCGAGAGCGAAACGGCTACAGTTGTGGAAGACCCGGACACTATTCCAATGAGTGTACGGCTCCCTACAAGAGAAGAGAAGATTCTCCAAAAAGAAGAAGCAAAGAATCACCACCAAGAGAGAGAAGGAGTAGAGATGATCGTTATGAACGAAGATACTCACGGAGAAGCAAGGATTCGGAAAGGAAGGAAAAATCATCAAGGAGCTACACAAAACGAAGACATCAAGCTCATGTTGGTGAATGGGTATCCGGCTCCGACTCCGACAGCCACTCCGAGAGAAGTTATCACTCCGACTCCGAAGATACTCAAGATGAAGGTGTTGCCGGTCTAGCACTTGTGTCAACCAACTCCTACGACATATTTGACTCACCAAATGAAGGAATTGGAAGATGCTTCATGGCCAAAGGTCCTAAGGTAACACACCCCGAGTATGTTGATTTCAATAGTGATGAAGATGACTTGTTAGGTGATGATTTGCTTGTTGACAACTCTAGTGATGAATACTATGATGAAACGTCAATTAATCATGCTAATCAAGATAAAACGAATGACAATGATAAGGATAAGATTGAGGCTCTAACTAAAGAACTAAACACTCTTAAGTTAGCTCATGAAACTATCTTCGAAGATCATCGAGAACTTTTAAGAGCTCATGAGAAATTACGCTTTGAAAAGCTCAATCTTGAGCAAGAGCATGAGTTCTTAAAAGCAATCAATGATGATCTCCGCAAGAAAAGTTCTTCTTACATTGCCAAGCGTTTACTCTTATCCACTTACATGCCTCAAGTCAAGTCTAGTAACAAGAACAAGAAAGATTCTTCCTCTAGCAGTAACAATGATCATGCTAAATCCAATATTGTTGCTTCTGGTAGTTCTCCTGATTCCACTAATGATTCTCTTAGCCAAGTTACACTTGAGCAAGAAAATAGCTTATTGAAGGGAATTACAGAGAAAGGAGTGTACAAAAGCCTTGCCGGGAGTAAGCAATTCGAGGAAATTGTGCGCAAGCAAGGAATGCACCGGAAGAATCAAGGTGTTGGTTTTGAACGAAAATTCAATGCCAATGGAGTTGAGTGGGAAGAAGATCAATACCCCAAGACAAAGTTTGTTCCTCAACAAGAGAATTATGATACTTCTTTCAAGGGGACACAAGCTCAAGATGATCTTCCACCACAAGACTACAAGCAAAAAGGCAAGGACAAGCTTCAAGAGGAAATTGATGCATTTGAAGAAGCTCCTAAGACCTTAGTCAAGTGGATTCCCAAGACTACTTCAAGTTCCACTTCATCAAGTACGACTACAACTCCAAGGATTCCCATCAAGATGGTGTGGATCCAAAAGAAGAAGAACTAGAGAGTTCTTGAGGGTGACTCCGCCAACATACTTCACTCTTATCATTTTGGCAAGAACAAGTGCAATCAACTTCCACATCTTGCACTAGTTCAAGGAGTCACAAACCCTCTTGTTGGTAAGACAAGGGACAAGGTAACCTAAAAGTTTTCATGGACATCATCTTGTGTGTGCATCACTCTATGTCTATGGATATCCTTGTTTGTTCCTTGTGGGACTAACCCATGTAGGTATTGAAAGTGCAATTCACTCAAATGGATAGCTCCAAGTGATCTACATCAACATTGAGCATCCACATCTACATGAAGTCATCATCGACAAAACCCGAGGTTAGTTCATCCCTCTAAGGGGGGATATCACATCTAGGGGGAGCTTTACTCTAAGATTTGAGCTAAAGCAACTCTAAAGATGTGAACACAACAATGCTTTATGTAAAAGTGGTAACCCCACTTGAGCTTAAATGATGAGTATGACCTATGATCAAGTGTTCTCACTTGACTCCTAAGTCAATATACTCATATATAGATGACCTTGTCATCGCAAATTGCTTGATAGATGCTAGAATTGGTTGTGCATGCCTTGTCACATATTTCATTTGCCATCTTATTGTGTGAGCATGCTGGTTGCATATTTTACTCATTCGAGGACATCCACTTGTTGTTTTGATTGTTTGGTTTTATTTCCTTTTGCCAAGTGGATGGACAAGAATGCCTAAGAACCTCCTCTAGCTATCTATGCTTTTCTCGTCTCAAACTCTATTCATGCTACATCACAAAATTTGATCAAGTCAGATTCGAACCACTCTGTGTGAGGAGCGCTCGGAGTCCCCGATTCGTCATAGACTTAAACTTCCAAAACCTCTTTATGATTCTCGGTCTGACCGATACCCTACTTTCGGTCCTACCGAGATCATTGAGTTGATCTAGGTTTTCGATCTCGGTGCAACCGATTTGAACCATTCGGTCACACCGAGTTGCAACAACTGTATACAGTTTTGCATCTCGGTGCCACCGAGTTGTTCCACTCGGTCACACCGACAGGGTCGGGCTATATATAGTCACGGGCAAAAATTTGGAAATTTCTCCGAATCCCTTCGCCCGCGCGATAGCCTGCTCTGCCAACTTGGTCTCCGGATCGTCTCCTCGCCGCCAGCCGCCTCCAGTCGCTGGTCTCCGTCGCCGTCAACGGAAATTCAACCCCGCCGTTGCCGCCGTAGCGAGTCTCTGCCGAACTAGGGTATGGACTCGATCTTTGTGCTATTCCCCAATCCGATTCTTAGCACATTGTGATCATCATGATTCTTGCCACGTTTGTTAAACTTCTGTCCAGTCAATGAACTCGTAGATTGGGTTTAATTTGAAAATTTTAGGGTTAGGTTTCCGCCGAAACCATCTCGGACCCACCGAGTTGAAAAACTCGGTCCCACCAATTTGGCTTATGCCATTGCACAAGTGAGACTCGGTCTGGCCGAGAATTACTTCTCGGTGTGACTGATTTTGGAACTCTGTGAAACCCTAGCAGTCTCGGTGCCATCGAACTGTGACTCGGTCTGACCGAGTTCACTAGTTTAGGTGCCAAAACTGCTTCGGTATCACCGAGTTTAGAAATCGGTAGATCCGAGATGCTTTCAGTGGGAAACTAAAACTAAGTTTTTGAATTATTCTTTTGCAAAAATCTCTGCATTTTGTGATGCTTATTCACTCTATCTCATCTATAACCTATTCACAGGGTCAGCTGTCAGAGTTTGCATCATGTCAGACCAATGTGATAGCCAGAACTTGTCAGAGCAGCAAGTGCAGATGAGTGAGGGCACTAGCCCCTCAAGTTCCTCAGATGATGGCAGCAGGAGCACCCCTAGCAATCTACCTAAAGCTGCCACAAGACAGAGAAAGAAGAGAATCTCAGACTCAGAAGATGAGGATTATGTGGCAGAAGAGGAAGCAACTTCCAAGAGAGTTGAGCCAACACGGGCATATACTTATTGGACAAGGAACACTTGCCCATCCGTCCAGACTTTGAAGATAATCAAGTGGTCATGACTGAGAATGCGCCATCATCTGCCCAAGCACAAGCCAAGAAGGAGAAGGCGAGGAAGGAGAAAGCTGCCAAGATGCCTACTCAAGAGGAGGCATCTGAATATTTCCTGAAAACCAAACAAGAGCAGCTTGGTTACTTGATTGCATCCACCCTGCGGATTGAGCAAGGACTAGCCACCCTAACTTAGAACCAGGCAAGCTTAGAGAGGATCATGGAACAAAAGTTCTATGACTTGGATGTCAAAGTGACAGAGATTCAGACTGCAGTGGAGCAGCTCCAGGATGACATGCAGGAGAGGAGAGGCAAGACTACAACTGATGCCTTTGCCAGAGTGCCATGAGGTCCGAGGTCGTCTGCAGTGCCAGTTGCTGACCCCAGAGCCACTACGTCTGCACCAGCTACAGCCTCAGTTCCACCAGCTCCAGCGTCCACTTCAGCCTCGACTCTGACCACGTCTACAGAAGGCTTCGTCCTTGGAGTGCTCCGGACTCCACCACCACCTGAAGATCAAGCATGAGTGTCGACTTAGCACTATGCATTTTCTAGGAACTTTTTGGTAACTTGTTGCCAAAGGGGGAGAAAATGTATAGATCATAGGCTTCGAGAGAGAGTGTTGCTTTTATTCTCTCTTGTTTTATTTGGTGGTTTTTCGAACTTTGTTTGCTTTTGTGTGAGATACTATGTCTTTGCTCGTGAGACATTGATGATCATGTGTTTGATCATAAGCTACACTTAATGTTTGCTTAATATTATCATCTTATCTATCTTATGTGATCATTCACTATTCTTGGTGATGAGTGCATGTATTTCTTTCTTATCATTTTAAGCGCTCCACCAAGATGTATGTGACATGGAAGAGTAACCCATGACTCTAACTCTTTGTGCATTTGCAGTCCAAAGCAAATTTTAAATATGCACAAATTTAGGGGGAGCTCTTACTTGTCACATACTTCTCAAAGCGACGATATATTTCATGCTTATTATCATTTGTCGAAGCTTTGATCTATATGTTGTCAACAATTACCAAAAAGGGGGAGATTGAAAGTGCAACTATCCCTAGGTGGTTTTGGTAATTCATAACAACATATAGCTCATTGAGCTAATGCTATTCCAAGATGACTATTTCAGGAAAGCTCAATGATTGGCATGGCATGGATGTGAAAGTGGAACCCTCAAAATGCTAAGGACAAAGGATTGGCTCAAGCTCAAAAGCTCAAGACTCTTCATTTTATATTTTAGTGATCCAAGATCACATTGAGTCTTTAGGAAAAGCCAATACTATCAAGGAGGGATGAGGTGTTGCTTAATGAGCCTCTTGCTTCATGTGCTTAGTGATATGCTCCAAAACCCTCAACTACTTTCCCATATCCACATATGACCTAAACCCTAAGCCAAACTCGGTCCTACCGATTCTTTCTATCCGGCGCCACCGAGTTTCACTTGTCATAAGCCACTGCCAAACCCTAGCAATTCGGTTCTACCGATAGGGATCTCGGTCTCACCGAGATGGGATTGCAAACTCTCTGTTTCCCTTTCGTAACTTTTCGGTCTCACCGAAAGAGCGAATCGGTCCCACCGAGATTGCAGTGTAAACTCTCTATTTCCTTTTTGTAACTTTTCGGTCTCACCGAAAGAGCAAATCGGTCCCACAGAGTTTACCTGACCAACTCTCTGGTTAGCTTATTACCAAACTCGGTCTCACCGAGTTTGTGTAATCGGTCTCACCGAGATTACGTTATGCCCAAACCCTAACCATATCGGTCCTACCGAGTTGCATGTCAGTCCCACGGAAAATCTCTAACGGTCACTAGGTTTACCTTTTCGGTCCGACCGAGTTTGTTGATTCGGTCCCACCGAGATTGGAAAACTGTGTGTAACGGTTGGATTTTGTGTGGAGGCTATATATACCCCTCCACCTCCTCTTCATTCGTGGAGAGAGCCATCAGAACACATACACAATTCCAACTCATATGTTCTGAGAGAGAACCACCTACTCATGTGTTGAGACCAAGATATTCCATTCCTACCATATGAATCTTGATCTCTAGCCTTCCCCAAGTTGCTTTCCACTCAAACCTTCTTTCCACCAGATCCAAATCCTACGAGAGAGAGTTGAGTGTTGGGGAGACTGTCATTTGAAGCACAAGAGCAAGGAGTTCATCACCAACACACCATTTGTTACTTCTTGGAGAGTGGTGTCTCCTAGATTGGCTAGGTGTCACTTGGGAGCCTCCGACAAGATTGTGGAGTTGAACCAAGGAGTTTGTAAGGGCAAGGAGATCGCCTACTTCGTGAAGATCTACCGCTAGTGAGGCAAGTCCTTCGTGGGTGATGGCCATGGTGGGATAGACAAGGTTGCTTCTTCGTGGACCCTTCGTGGGTGGAGCCCTCCGTGGACTCGCGCAACCATTACCCTTCGTGGGTGGAGCCCTCCCTGGACTCGCGCGACCGTTACCCTTCGTGGGTTGAAGTCTCCATCAACGTGGATGTAGGATAGCACCACCTATCCGAACCACGGGAAAAACATCCGTGTCTCCAATTGCGTTTGAATTCTCCAAACCCTTCCCTTTACATTCTTGCAAGTTGCATGCTTTACTTTCCGCTGCCAATATACTCTTTGCATGCTTGCTTGAATTGTGTGATGATTGCTTGACTTGTCCTACAATAGCTAAAATCTGCCAAGAACTAAAATTGGGAAAAGGTTAAGTTTTTATTTGGTCAAGTAGTCTAATCACCCCCCCTCTAGACATACTTTCGATCCTTCAAGTGGTATCAGAGCTTTGGTCTCCATTTGCTTTGATCTCCATAGCTTTTGGTGGTCATAGCCTTGGTTTCACAACCTAGGAGAGTGTGGCGTCTAGCGAGGGAAATTATCACCGTAGAGGTCCTTACTTTGATGGTACTAATTTTGCTAGTTGGAAGCATAAAATGAAAATGCATATTCTTGGACATAACCCCGCTGTTTGGGCTATTGTGTGTGTTGGTTTGCAAGGTGACTTCTTTGATGGGAAAGAACCAAACCGTGAAGCTACCGCGGATGATTTGAATATGTTGCAATACAATGCTCAAGCTTGTGATATTCTCTTCAACGGATTGTGCCCCGAAGAATTCAACAAAATCAGCCGTCTTGAGAATGCAAAGGAAATTTGGGACACTTTGATTGATATGCACGAAGGTACCGACTCCGTCAAGGAATCCAAGTTGGATGTGCTTCAAAGTCAACTTGACAAGTTCAAAATGAAGGATGGTGAAGGTGCCGCTGAAATGTACTCTAGGCTTGCTCTCATCACAAATGAGATTGCCGGCTTAGGAAGTGAAGAGATGACCGATAGATTCATCATTAAGAAGATTCTAAGAGCCTTGGATGGAAAATATGATACCGTGTGCACATTGATCCAAATGATGCCCAATTACAAAGATCGCAAGCCAACGGAGGTGATTGGAAGAATTTTTGCTCATGAGATGTCACTTAAGGATAAAGAGGAACTTCACAACAAATCAAGTGGTGCCTACAAAGCCTCATGTGAAGCCCCTGCATCATCAAGTGAGAAACAAAACTTCAATGAAGAATTGAGCTTAATGGTGAAGAACTTCAACAAGTTCTACAAGAGTAGAAGCAAAGATAGAAGCTTCAAGTCAAGGTCCTACAATGACAAAAGATCTTCTAGTCGAGAGCGAAACGGCTACAGTTGTGGAAGACCCGGACACTATTCCAATGAGTGTACGGCTCCCTACAAGAGAAGAGAAGATTCTCCAAAAAGAAGAAGCAAAGAATCACCACCAAGAGAGAGAAGGAGTAGAGATGATCGTTATGAACGAAGATACTCACGGAGAAGCAAGGATTCGGAAAGGAAGGAAAAATCATCAAGGAGCTACACAAAACGAAGACATCAAGCTCATGTTGGTGAATGGGTATCCGGCTCCGACTCCGACAGCCACTCCGAGAGAAGTTATCACTCCGACTCCGAAGATACTCAAGATGAAGGTGTTGCCGGTCTAGCACTTGTGTCAACCAACTCCTACGACATATTTGACTCACCAAATGAAGGAATTGGAAGATGCTTCATGGCCAAAGGTCCTAAGGTAACACACCCCGAGTATGTTGATTTCAATAGTGATGAAGATGACTTGTTAGGTGATGATTTGCTTGTTGACAACTCTAGTGATGAATACTATGATGGAACGTCAATTAATCATGCTAATCAAGATAAAACGAATGACAATGATAAGGATAAGATTGAGGCTCTAACTAAAGAACTAAACACTCTTAAGTTAGCTCATGAAACTATCTTCGAAGATCATCGAGAACTTTTAAGAGCTCATGAGAAATTACGCTTTGAAAAGCTCAATCTTGAGCAAGAGCATGAGTTCTTAAAAGCAATCAATGATGATCTCCGCAAGAAAAGTTCTTCTTACATTGCCAAGCGTTTACTCTTATCCACTTACATGCCTCAAGTCAAGTCTAGTAACAAGAACAAGAAAGATTCTTCCTCTAGCAGTAACAATGATCATGCTAAATCCAATATTGTTGCTTCTGGTAGTTCTCCTGATTCCACTAATGATTCTCTTAGCCAAGTTACACTTGAGCAAGAAAATAGCTTATTGAAGGGAATTACAGAGAAAGGAGTGTACAAAAGCCTTGCCGGGAGTAAGCAATTCGAGGAAATTGTGCGCAAGCAAGGAATGCACCGGAAGAATCAAGGTGTTGGTTTTGAACGAAAATTCAATGCCAATGGAGTTGAGTGGGAAGAAGATCAATACCCCAAGACAAAGTTTGTTCCTCAACAAGAGAATTATGATACTTCTTTCAAGGGGACACAAGCTCAAGATGATCTTCCACCACAAGACTACAAGCAAAAAGGCAAGGACAAGCTTCAAGAGGAAATTGATGCATTTGAAGAAGCTCCTAAGACCTTAGTCAAGTGGATTCCCAAGACTACTTCAAGTTCCACTTCATCAAGTACGACTACAACTCCAAGGATTCCCATCAAGATGGTGTGGATCCAAAAGAAGAAGAACTAGAGAGTTCTTGAGGGTGACTCCGCCAACATACTTCACTCTTATCATTTTGGCAAGAACAAGTGCAATCAACTTCCACATCTTGCACTAGTTCAAGGAGTCACAAACCCTCTTGTTGGTAAGACAAGGGACAAGGTAACCTAAAAGTTTTCATGGACATCATCTTGTGTGTGCATCACTCTATGTCTATGGATATCCTTGTTTGTTCCTTGTGGGACTAACCCATGTAGGTATTGAAAGTGCAATTCACTCAAATGGATAGCTCCAAGTGATCTACATCAACATTGAGCATCCACATCTACATGAAGTCATCATCGACAAAACCCGAGGTTAGTTCATCCCTCTAAGGGGGGATATCACATCTAGGGAAAGCTTTACTCTAAGATTTGAGCTAAAGCAACTCTAAAGATGTGAACACAACAATGCTTTATGTAAAAGTGGTAACCCCACTTGAGCTTAAACGATGAGTATGACCTATGATCAAGTGTTCTCACTTGACTCCTAAGTCAATATACTCATATATAGATGACCTTGTCATCGCAAATTGCTTGATAGATGCTAGAATTGGTTATGCATGCCTTGTCACATATTTCATTTGCCATCTTATTGTGTGAGCATGCTGGTTGCATATTTTACTCATTCGAGGACATCCACTTGTTGTTTTGATTGTTTGGTTTTATTTCCTTTTGCCAAGTGGATGGACAAGAATGCCTAAGAACCTCCTCTAGCTATCTATGCTTTTCTCGTCTCAAACTCTATTCATGCTACATCACAAAATTTGATCAAGTCAGATTCGAACCACTCTGTGTGAGGAGCGCTCGGAGTCCCCGATTCGTCATAGACTTAAACTTCCAAAACCTCTTTATGATTCTCGGTCTGACCGATACCCTACTTTCGGTCCTACCGAGATCATTGAGTTGATCTAGGTTTTCGATCTCGGTGCAACCGATTTGAACCATTCGGTCACACCGAGTTGCAACAACTGTATACAGTTTTGCATCTCGGTGCCACCGAGTTGTTCCACTCGGTCACACCGACAGGGTCGGGCTATATATAGTCACGGGCAAAAATTTGGAAATTTCTCCGAACCCCTTCGCCCGCGCGATAGCCTGCTCTGCCAACTTGGTCTCCGGATCGTCTCCTCGCCGCCAGCCGCCTCCAGTCGCTGGTCTCCGTCGCCGTCAACGGAAATTCAATCCCGCCGTTGCCGCCGTAGCGAGTCTCCGCCGAACTAGGGTATGGACTCGATCTTTGTGCTATTCCCCAATCCGATTCTTAGCACATTGTGATCATCATGATTCTTGCCACGTTTGTTAAACTTCTGTCCAGTCAATGAACTCATAGATTAGGTTTAATTCGAAAATTTTAGGTTTAGGTTTCCGCCGAAACCATCTCGGACCCACCGAGTTGAAAAACTCGGTCCCACCAATTTGGCTTATGCCATTGCACAAGTGAGACTCGGTCTAACCGAGAGTTACTTGTCGGTGTGACCAATTTTGGAACTCTGTGAAACCCTAGCAGTCTCGGTGCCACCGAACTGTGACTCGGTCTGACCGAGTTCACTAGTTTAGGTGCCAAAACTGCTTCGGTATCACCGAGTTTAGAAATCGGTAGATCCGAGATGCTTTCAGTGGGAAACTAAAACTAAGTTTTTGAATTATTCTTTTGCAAAAATCTCTGCATTTTGTGATGCTTATCCACTCTATCTCATCTATAACCTATTCACGGGGTCAGCAGTCAGAGTTTGCATGATGTCAGACCAAAGTGATAGCCAGAACTTGTCAGAGCAGCAAGTGCAGATGAGTGAGGGCACTAGTCCCTCAAGTTCCTCAGATGATGGCAGCAGGAGCACCCCTAGCAATCTACCTAAAGCTGCCACAAGACAGAGAAAGAAGAGAACCTCAAACTCGGGGGAGGGGTTGGCACTCGACGTCGATCAAACCGGTGATCATACTGCTCATTTCTTCTATATTGATCGTGCCGGTCTCCGCGCCCCTCACGCCTCGGGGGAGATCTTGGGCTGTGAGCCGACTGGACTGTATCCGTTGCAACGGATCGACTGTGGATCCTATTCCGCGACTGAGAAACAGCGGAATTCTGGTTTCCCGTTGCCCGGAGCAACGCTCTGATTTGCAACAAGCCCCTGCCAGCCTCCGACTGGGAGGGCTGAATCGATTCTGCTATACGGGCCGCGGCTGCCAAATTCTTAACTGGGGTTCCATATACCTGCGTCGGCGGGAAGAGCTGACGTCGACTGGACTCGGGAGCTCGCTGACGCGCTTGCTCGTCGAGTATTCGCTGGAGATTCTCCAGTCGAGTGCGCTCGGCCAAGTTAGCCAAGCGCGCGTCCTCCAAGGCCCGGGCCTCGGGGGTTTCTCCGACGATAGGAGTGTGGAGTGCGTCCATGTTCCGGCGGCGAAGCTCCTCTCGCTGCAATGACGTGAGAGGTTCGGGGAGATACTCATCGTGGGGATGCGACGGGTCGCCTCCACCCGCGCCTCCATCAGTGCGAGGGAAACCGGGAGGACTGTGTGTTCCATCGACCGCCAGGACCTCTGCCGCCGGGTCGCTGCTGCCGCACTCGGATGCGGTCTCCGCGGAGCCAGTCGAACAGGCCGTAGAGGGATTCATCGGGCTCGATTGCCGCGACTTGTGGGGCTGCCGACTGGCGGGCCACGGCATGCCTCACCCACCTCTGAAGTCTCGACCGGCCGGAGCGCTTGCGCCGGTGGGAGTCAGGGCGGGAAGATGACTCGGGAGCCGACCGATACTGGGTCGACGGCTGACGCATGAGGACGCCACGAACACATGCGCGGAAGTGCGTCGCACCGCGGACGGGGAGGGCGTCGATGTCGAGTAGAGCCTCCTGAAGCCAAGCGGAGTTGCCGGCGATGAATGTGAGTGCGCCGAGACGGATCTCGCGGCCCTCCACCAAATCTCCGCACGAAAACATGATCAAAGGGATCGGAACAATCGCAACTTCTCCAACTAGGCGCTAAGACTCCGGCCCCACGGTGGGCGCCAACTGTCGTGGTTCTAACTCTGACAGTGAGGTAGGGGGTATGTATGGAGAGGCTAGATCTCAGCTATGGAGAAGTTGTAAATACACCAGGATGTACGAGTTCAGGCCCTTCGCGGAGGAAGTAACAGCCCTACGTCTCGGTGCCCGAAGGCGGTCAACTGGATTATATGTGTATGAATTACAGGGGTGCCAACCCTTGCTACTGAGGAGGGGGGTGGCTTATATAGAGTTCGCCAGACCCCTCCGGTCCTCAGTAATGCAGGGTTAAAATACATTAAGACTCGGCGTTACTGGTAACGTCCCTATTAAAGTGCTATGATGAGCATAAAGACTACTTAATGGCCGACCGTTTGCTTGCGGAGTGATTTTAGATCTCCTGGTAGTCGAATGGTTGGATCTTGGTCGAGTGGTAGCTTCCTGGTCGAGTGTCTTGAATCCGTCGAGTGGGATACCTTCAAGTCGATTGAAAGGTGACTTCTTTCAGGGATGTCCTTGGGTAGGGCTCTTAGGACAGGTCCATGCCCCTACCCTAGGTACATAGCTTCATCATCGGCGGCGGCATCCGAACTGTGATGTCCCCAGCGCCAGCGGCATGCGCTCATCGGCATCCGCGGCGGCTGCATTGGTAAGAAGTGCTCGTTGTGAGCGGCGAGGACAGCAGGCGGCGGGCGAGGCTGAGTGTGCGATCACGGGAGCCGATTAGAGAGGAAGAAAACAAAATGAGAGAAAATTACGGAGGGGATCAAGGTGATGCAGGGCTGGAGTTATTTTCTCCTTTTCCCTCGTGGGTGGGTGGGTGGATGGATTGATTGTGCGTGGGGCAGAGCATTTCGTCTGCTCGGCAGGTAAGTGCTACGTACACGCGTGGCATCCGGTTAGATTAATCCGAGACATTAGAGCTAACTAAATGGGGTAATCTGGCGGTAGTAATCAGGCTGGATACACTTGACGGGTGGTTTTAAGAAAGAAAATGTTTGCTTTTCTAATAGTAGTATAGAAGAAAAAGACACGTACGACCAATCATGTGAGCAGCCGATCGGGTCTTGTAAGATTCAGCTAGCTCATCACTGTCAACTTAAATTCGATCTCATCCGCCATTGCAACATTGTCAACGGAGTATTGTGCATGAATGAGCATGAGCTTATTATACCCACATAGGCGGCCAGACTTAGCCCACGACGATTTTCAAAAACTAAATAATGGACATTGATGTATGTACGTACCCAACTAGTTGTCGACGAAAAGTCCAACAAGTTTCCAATTTTGTATAAAACTATATAATTGAAAATTCGGCACGGTAGCAGCCTCTGTCATCGACTTGTCGTTACGGATCATGGAATACTAAGGCTAGGATGACCAGGCTGAGGTGACACCTAATTAGCTAGGAAGATGGGGAGCCCCTATCAATCTATCATGGACGATGAGATGAGATGAGATGAGATGGTGGAATAAGGAACCGTCTAATGATGCAAGCATATCACATGCACGCATCTCTCATCTCTCCCATGTACTATAAGTAATCCTAGCTAATGGCGTTTCTTATCGCAGCAGCAGGGAGAGCAAAGCATCGACCAGAAATTTTAGCCAGCAGAGACCCAGCTGAAACCTTGATCCCGTAGCTAGCCATGACGATCGGCGTCTGCTACGGCGTGGTCGCCAACAACCTCCCGCCGGCCAACGAGGTGGTGCAGCTCTACAGGTCCAAGGGCCTCACCGGCATGCGCATCTACTTCGCCGACGCCAAGGCCCTCTCCGCGCTCCGCGGCTCCGGCATCGGCCTCATCCTCGACGTCGGCGGCACCGACGTGCTGGCCAGCCTCGCCGCCAACGCCTCCAACGCCGCGAACTGGGTCCGGGATAACGTCAGGCCCTACTATCCGGCGGTGAACATCAAGTACATCGCCGCCGGCAACGAGGTCCTGGGCGGCGACACGCAGAACATCGTCCCGGCCATACGGAACCTCAACGCGGCCCTCGCCGGCGCCGGCCTCGGCGCCATCAAGGTGTCCACCTCGATCCGGTTCGACGCGGTGACCAACACCTTCCCGCCCTCCAACGGCGTGTTCGCGCAGGCCTACATGACGGACGTGGCCCGGCTCCTGGCGAGCACCGGCGCGCCGCTGCTGGCCAACGTGTACCCCTACTTCGCCTACAAGGACAACCCGCGAGACATCCAGCTGAACTACGCGACGTTCCGGCCGGGCACCACGGTGCGCGACCAGAACAACGGGCTGACCTACACGTGCCTGTTCGACGCCATGGTGGACGCCCTGGTGGCGGCGCTGGAGCGGGCCGGCGCGCCGGGGGTGAGGGTGGTGGTTTCGGAGAGCGGGTGGCCGTCGGCGAGCGGGTTCGCGGCGACGGCGGACAACGCGAGGGCGTACAACCAGGGGCTGATCGACCACGTCGGCGGGGGCACGCCCAAGAGGCCCGGCGCGCTGGAGACGTACATCTTCGCCATGTTCAACGAGAACTTCAAGACCGGGGAGCTCACCGAGAAGCACTTCGGGCTGTTCAACCCGGACAAGTCGCCGGCGTACCCCATCCAGTTCCGTTAGTCTGGCTGCGTCGTCCATACATGCGCCCGTACGTACACACGTGCACTGTCAACCTAAATAAGCTGCGTATAGTGCAGGAGTGAAGTGTAACGTGGATACAATATACGTACACGTCGACATATTGTCAGCCTAAATAAGCTGCACGTATATTGCAGCAGTGAAGTGTAACGAGAATGCATGTCATAACATCGATTCATGCAAGAGTAGTGCAATGCAACCATTCCAGGTGGTGTTATATATCGTCTGTCATGAATAAAGAGGAGGAAATTGAGGCAGTTATGAACTTTTTGTGATCCATGCATGCTTTATGTGCAGCGACTCCGCGAGTCCACGAAAACGCCGTCTGCCACTGAAGGGACATCACTGAAAAGCATGGAATAGATCCAAGAAAATGTGGTTGAAAACATATAGAGAAAAGTATATTTTTCGTCTCTCAACTTTTGACGAAGTCTAGATTTGATCCCTCAACTTCGAAACCGGACAACTTACACCCTGAACTCTTGAAACCGGACAAGTTTCGTACCGCTATCACACCAAAGCTGGTTTTGTGCTGACTCGGCACGGTTTTGACTGGTTCTAGTCCATGTGGCAATCTATTTCTCCCCTTTGATTTATCTCTAATGTGGGCATTCTATCAAGCACTTGGCGTCCAAGATATGGAGCTGCTGGCGATGGTGCCCTCTTGGAGGAACATGACCACGAGCGAGTGAATGTTGCCGTCCATGGCCATGTTGACCAGTGACGCCTAGGGGGGGCGCTAAGGGTATTCTTGGGTCTTCATGTGAATACCCATGATTTTTACAAAATAGTATTGATTTTGGTAAAACTGTGACAACTTTCGAAAAACAACAATGATTTTGACAAAATGAATACACATGAATACCTGGTTGCAAATTCCTGGAGCCGCCATTGGTGACGCCATCACCGGTGTACGATTCATCGCCGGAGGATTTTATGGGGAAGACCACGGAGCGGGCACATTCGAGGAGCGAGGTTGTCCGGCTACAGGTATCGAGCAGCGGCGGTGGTCAAACTCGTCCTCGCGGCGCTCGTACTGGAGCCAGATGACGAGGCGACGCAGCGTTGCAGGTCGTCGGCATCGAAGCGCGTTGAAACCCGCACCATGCTCACCGCAAATGGTGCACATCTAGGGCTCTAGGCTGAGCTTGACATCGCGCGTGCTCAGTCAACAAGTTCCTCTGCCTACGTGTAACGCCCTCGATGCGGCTATATCTCCCACGTGTCGAGGCACGACTTAGAGGCATAACCGCATTGAAAGCAATGTCGCAAGTTAGGCAATCTTCACAACATCCCATGTAATATAGATAATAAAAGGGGAGGAACATAGTTGGCTTACACTCGCCACGTCAATCAAAGTATATAAATAGCATTACATCAATCAAACACTCATGGCCCGACTACGGCGCTAAAATAAAAGATAAACCCAACATGCGACACGGACCCGATCGCCCCAATTGGGCACCACTACTGATCGTCAGGGAAAGACACATAGTAACGGCGTGAGTCCTCATCGAACTCCCACTTGAGCTCAAGCGCGTCATCTGGAACGGAGTCATCAGACCCTGCATCTGGTTTGGAAGTAATCTGTGAGCCACAGGGACTCAGCAATCTCGCACCCTCGCGATCAAGACTATTTAAGCTTATAGGTAAGGCAAGGTAAAAATGTGGAGCTGCAGCAAGCGACTAGCATATATGGTGGCTAACCTGTTCGCAAAAGAGAGCGAGAAGAGAAGGCAAAGCGCGAACGAATAACTAGAGAACAACCTGTGGCAAGCATTACTCCAACACCGTGTTCACTTCCCGGACTCCGCCGAGAAGAGACCATCACGGTAACTCACACAGTTGATTCATTTTAATTAAGTTAAGGTTCAAGTTATCTACAACCGGACATTAACAAATTCCCATCTGCCCATAACCGCGGGCACGGCTTTCAAAAGTTCAAAGCCCTGCAGGGGAGTCCCAACTTAGCCCGTGACAAGCTCTCACGGTCAACGAAGAAATAGACCTTCTCCCGAGACATTCCGATTAGACTCGGTATCCCGGTTCTACAAGACACTTCGACAAGTTAAAACAAATCCAGCAACACCGCCCGAATGTGCCGACAAATCCCGATAGGAGCTACACATATCTCGTTCTCAGGGCACACTCAGATATGTCAAGCTACGAGTAAAATCAGCCCTCGAGTTTCCCCGAGGTGGCCCCGCAGGCTGCCTGGTTCGGATCAACACTCAGAGGAGCACTGGCCCGGGGGGTTTAAATAAGATGACCCTCGGGCTCCGAAAACCCAAGGGAAAAAGAGGCTAGGTGGCAAATGGTAAAACCAAGGTTGGGCATTGCTGGAAAAGCTTTAATCAAGGCGAACTATCAAGGGGTTCCCATTATCACCCAACCGCGTAAGGAACGCAAAATCTGGGAACATAACACCGATATGACGGAAACTAGGGCGGCAAGAGTGGAACAAAACACTAGGCGAGAGGCCGAGCCTTCCACCCTTTACCAAGTATATAGATGCATTAAGATAACAAAATAATATAATGATATCCCAACAAGTAAATAATGTTCCAACAAGGAACGGTCTCCAATCTTCACCTGCAACTAGCAACGCTATAAGAGGGGCTGAGCAAAGCGGTAACATAGCCAATCAACGGTTTGCTAGGACATGGTGGGTTAGAGGTTTGACATGGCAATTTGGGAGGCATGACAAGCAAGTGGTAGGCATCGTAGCATAGGCATAGCAAAAGAGCGAGCATCTAGCAAAGCAAAGATAGTAGTGATTTCGAGGGTATGATCATCTTGCCTGCAAGGTTGTTAGAGTTGACTGGATCCTCGAAAGCAAACTCAACGGGCTCCTCGTTAGCGAACTCGTCTCCCGGCTCTACCCAAACAAGACAAACAAGCAACAAGGACACAATCAACCACGTGCAAAGCTCAAACAATATGATGCAAACATGGTATGCTATGCGGGATGCAACATGTGATGCATATGCAAGATTTGACAAGGAATGCATGAACCTGGCCTCAACATGGAAATCCAAGTGTGCCACTGGAAAGGTGAGATGAAATGTCTTGAAAACGGTATAAAGAACGCCGGAATCGGAGTTACGGTTTGGAAATGGCAAGCAATTCAAATATGGCACCGGTCTGCGTTATACAGCACGTAGCCATCTAAATGCAACAAGATGAACATGCTACAGCACCCAAACATGGCATCAAAATACATGGCAGGGATCCATTCATGATTCTTAACAAAAGAGGAACACTGAGCTACGGCCAATTCATCCATTAACAGGTTCAAACAAGCATGGCAAAAATGCATTTGGTAAACAAATTTCAGACTTAGTGAAATTAACACTTGTCTGGAATTTCAGATCAGGTAGCACACTTTGGAGCATGAAAACTATATGCTACAGGACCTGAACATGGCAAAGTAAAGCATGTAATGGAGCTACTAAAAGAGCTTAACAAAAGTCCCTTAGTGACCTTGAGCCAAAAGGGATCAGAAAATACATTTGCAAGCATCTGAACATGGCAAAAAACATAATCAGTTCACAGACTTAGTGAAAAACTGGAGCATGCAAATCAGATATCAAGTAGGCATGTTTACAAGCTCGATGCACTCACTATAGAGCAATTCATGACAATCTAAGCATGCACCCACCAATAATACATATTATACAAGCCAGACATGGCAAGAACAATAACATAGCATGCATTGATCAACTACAACATCCTCCGCAAAATCGCTAACAAGTAGACAATCTGCCCAGATTCACGAAATGACAAAAGTAGAGCTTGATTGACTCAAGCTAGAGTGCTCCATAATTGCAAACAAAGACATGGATGGATAGAGCACTACAAGATTAACAAAACACCCTTACTGATCATCCTCAAAAGAGGCACGGATCACTAGGAAACAACATGAACATATGGCATATTGAGATAAACAGATCAAGGACTTAGTGGAATTGCTAAGTCCCTGAAATCAGCATTAACGATTGCACCACTTTGCAAGCTTGTGCTAGTCACCACACACATCATAAAAATACATGGGTTGCACCTCTGGATAGATGGCAAAACATATAACAAAACTCATGTAGATCTCAGGGGCATATCATGCACACAAAAATCATGGCAAAAATGACAAATATCTAATTGGAGCAGCAGATCTGACAATTATCTCAAATAGCATTCTTCCAGCAGCATTTCGGGCATCAAGATGAACTCAAATGAAAATGATGCAATGAGATGAAATGATGTGCTCTCTGAGACGAACATTTTGATATGCTAAATGTCCAAAACGGAGCTACGGATGCAAAGTTACGACATGATGAACATGGGCAAAATAATTAGGGTTTCGGGCAAAAGTCAACCGAGATATTTTCCTAGATCTAGATCCAGCCGGGCGCGGACTTCGAGGCTCGCCAGAAACTGTTCACCGGGGAGGAGGTTGACCGCCGGAGCTCAACGGGGAAGCGGGGGCCGGCCGGAGTGGGACTTGGGCGGCGCTGTGGAGGCGGCGGTGAGGGACGCCGGCGATGGGGCGGCGTGGAGGCGAGGTCCGGCGAGGGCGCACCGGCCGGCGCGGCAGCGCGGCGAGGTGGTGGCCGGCGCGGGCCGGCGCCTGAGTCAAAGGCGGCGGCGGAGGAGCCACCGGGCGGCGCGGGCGACGGGCTCGCGGGGCCCCGACTTGGGCCTCCCGGGCCAGAGCGGCGGCTGCGGGGGCGTGCCATGTGTCGCGCGCCGATTGGCGCGGGCGCGGCGGCAGGATTTGTCCGGCACGGACCGGACGTGTCCGGTGCGCGGATGGAGCGGAGCTAGGGTTTGGGGGGTGGTTTGATCTGGAAATTTTGGGGGAGAACACCTATTTATAGACAGAGGGAGCTAGGAGAGTCCAAATGAGGTGCGGTTTCGGCCACGCGATCATGATCGAACGCTCTGGATGATGGAGAGGGTTTTGGGCCAAAATGGAGGGGTGTTGGGCTGCAACACACACGAGGCCTTTTCGGTCCCTCGGTTTGTTGGAAATATGCCCTAGAGGCAATAATAAATTGGTTATTATTATATTTCCTTGGTCATGATAATCGTTTATTATCCATGCTAGAATTGTATTGATAGGAAACTCAGATACATGTGTGGATACATAGACAACACCATGTCCCTAGTAAGCCTCTAGTTGACTAGCTCGTTGATCAATAGATGGTTACGGTTTCCTGACCATGGACATTGGATGTCGTTGATAACGGGATCACATCATTAGGAGAATGATGTGATGGACAAGACCCAATCCTAAGCCTAGCACAAGATCATGTAGTTCGTTTGCTAAAGCTTTTCTAATGTCAAGTATCATTTCCTTAGACCATGAGATTGTGCAACTCCCGGATACTGTAGGAGTGCTTTGGGTGTGCCAAACGTCACAACATAACTGGGTGGCTATAAAGGTACACTACAGGTATCTCCGAAAGTGTCTGTTGGGTTGGCACGAATCGAGACTGGGATTTGTCACTCCGTGTAAACGGAGAGGTATCTCTGGGCCCACTCGGTAGGACATCATCATAATGTGCACAATGTGACCAAGGAGTTGATCACGGGATGATGTGTTACGGAACGAGTAAAAGAGACTTGCCGGTAACGAGATTGAACAAGGTATCGGGATACCGACGATCGAATCTCGGGCAAGTACAATACCGCTAGACAAAGGGAATTGTACACGGGATTGATCAAATACTCGACATCGTGGTTCATCCGATGAGATCATCGTGGAACATGTGGGAACCAACATGGGTATCCAGATCCCGCTGTTGGTTATTGACCGGAGAACGTCTCGGTCATGTCTGCATGGTTCCCGAACCCGTAGGGTCTACACACTTAAGGTTCGATGACGCTAGGGTTATAAAGGAAGTTTGTATGTGGTTACCGAATGTTGTTCGGAGTCCCGGATGAGATCCTGGACGTCACGAGGAGTTCCGGAATGGTCCGGAGGTAAAGATTTATATATGGGAAGTCCTGTTTTGGTCACCGGAAAAGTTTCATGTTTTATCGGTAATGTACCGGGACCACCGGGAGGGTCCCGGGGGTCCACCAAGTGGGGCCACAAGCCCCGGAGGGCTGCATGGACCAAGTGTGGGAGGGGACCAGCCCCAGGTGGGCTGGTGCGCCCCCCCCCCCCCCACAAGGGCCCAAGGCGCCTAAGGGGAGGAGGGGGGCAAACCCTAAGGGCAGATGGGCCTTAAGGCCCATGCCTAGTGCGCCTCCCTCTCCCCTCCACCTGGCCGCCACCCAGATGGGATCTGGGGGCTGCCGCCACCCCTAGGAAGGGAACCCTAGGTGGGGGCGCAGCCCCTCCCCTTCCCCTATATATACTTGAGGTTTGGGCTGCCCAAGACACACGAGTTCCTCTCCTTGGCGCAGCCCTACCCCTCTCCCTCCTCGTCTCTTGCGGTGCTTGGCGAAGCCCTGCTGGAGTACCACGCTCCTCCACCACCACCACATCGTTGTGCTGCTGCTGGATGGAGTCTTCCTCAACCTCTCCCTTTCTCCTTGCTGGATCAAGGCATGGGAGACGTCACCGGGCTGTACGTGTGTTGAACGCGGAGGTGTCGTCCGTTCGGCACTAGGATCTCCGGTGATTTGGATCACGACGAGTACGACTCCTTCAACCCCGTTCTCTTGAACGCTTCCGCTTAGCGATCTACAAGGGTATGTAGATGCACTCTCCTTCCCCTCGTTGCTGGTTTCTCCATAGATAGATCTTGGTGACACGTAGGAAAATTTTGAATTTCTGCTACGTTCCCCAACAGTGGCATCATGAGCTAGGTCTATTGCATAGATTCTATGCACGAGTAGAACACAAAGTAGTTGTGGGCGTTGATTTTGTTCAATATGCTTACCGTTACTAGTCCAATCTTGTTTCGACGGTATTGTGGGATGAAGCGGCCCGGACCGACCTTACACGTACTCTTACGTGAGACAGGTTCCACCGACTGACATGCATTAGTTGCATAAGGTGGCTAGCGGGTGCCAGTCTCTCCCACTTTAGTCGGAACGGATTCGATGAAAAGGGTCCTTATGAAGGGTAAATAGCAATTGGCATATCACGTTGTGGTTTTGCGTAGGTAAGAAACGTTCTTGCTAGAAACCCATAGCAGCCACGTAAAACATGCAAACAACAATTAGAGGACGTCTAACTTGTTTTTGCAGGGTATGCTATATGATGTGATATGGCCAAGAAGAATGTGATGAATGATATGTGATGTATGAGATTGATCATGTTCTTGTAATAGGAATCACGACTTGCATGTCGATGAGTATGACAACCGACAGGAGCCATATGAGTTGTCTTTATTTATTGTATGACCTGCGTGTCATTGAACAACGCCATGTAATTACTTTACTTTATTGCTAACTGGTAGCCATAGTAGTAGAAGTAATAAGTTGGCGAGACAACTTCATGGAGACACGATGATGGAGATCATGGTGTCATGCCGGTGACAAGATGATCATGGAGCCCCAAGATGGAGATCAAAGGAGCTATATGATATTGGCCATATCATGTCACTATTATTTGATTGCATGTGATGTTTATCATGTTTTTGCATCTTATTTACTTAGAACGACGGTAGTAAATAAGATGATCCCTCATAATAATCTCAAGAAAGTGTTTCCCCTAATTGTGCACCGTTGCGACAGTTCGTTGTTTCGAAGCACCACATGATGATCGGGTGTGATAGATTCTAACGTTCACATACAACGGGTGTAAGACAGATTTACACACGCGAAACACTTAGGTTGAGTTGACGAGCCTAGCATGTACAGACATGGCCTCGGAACACAAGAGACCGAAAGGTCGAGCATGAGTCGTATGGTAGATACGATCAACATGAAGATGTTCACCGATGATGACTAGTCCGTCTCACGTGATGATCGGGCACGGCCTAGTTGACTCGGATCATGTAATCACTTAGATGACTAGAGGGATGTCTATCTGAGTGGGAGTTCATAAGATGAACTTAATTATCCTGAACATAGTCAAAAGGTCTTCGCAAATTATGTCGTGGCTCGCGGTTTAGTTCTACTGTTTAGATATGTTCCTAGAGAAAATTTAGTTGAAAGTTGATAGTAGCAATTATGCGGACTAGGTCCGTAAACTGAGGATTGTCCTCATTGCTTCATAGAAGGCTTATGTCCTTAATGCACCACTCAGTGTGCTGAACCTCGAACGTCGTCTTTGGATGTTGCGAACATCTGACATACACATTTTGATAACTACATGATAGTTCAGTTAAACGGTTTAGAGTTGAGGCACCGAAGACGTTTTGAAACGTCGCGAAACATATGAGATGTTACGAGGGCTGAAATTGGGATTTCAGGCTCGTGCCCACGTCAAGAGGTATAAGACCTCCGATGATTTTCTTAGCCTGCAAACTAAGGGAGAAAAGCTCAATTGTTGAGCTTGTGCTCAGATTGTCTGAGTACAACAATCATTTGAATCGAGTGGGAGTTGATCTTCCAGATGAGATAGTGATGTTTCTCCGAAGTCATTACCACCAAGCTGCTAGAGCTTTGTGATGAACTATAATATATCGGGGACATATATGATGATCCTTGAGATATTCACGATGTTTGACACCACAAAAGTAGAAATCAAGAAGGAGCATCAATTGTTGATGGTTGGTGAAACCACTAGTTTCAAGAAGGGCAAGGGCAAGAAGGGATACTTCATGAAACGGCAAATCAGCTGCTGCTCTAGTGAAGAAACCCAAGGTTGAACCCAAACCCGAGACTAAGTGCTTCTGTAATAAGGGGAACATCCACTGGAGCAGAATTACCCTAGATACTTGGTAGATAAGAAGGCTGGCAAGGTCGATAGAAGTATATTGGATATACATTGTGTTGATGTGTACTTTACTAGTACTCCTAGTAGCACCATGGTATTAGATACCGGTTCGGTTGCTAAGTGTTAGTAAACTCGAAATAAAAGGCTACGGAGTAAACGGAGACTAGCTAAAGGTGAGCTGGCGATATGTGTTGGAAGTTTTTCCCAAGCTTGATGTGATCAAGCATCGCACGCTCCCTCTACCATCGAGATTGGTGTTTGCATTGAGCATAGACATGATTGGATTATGTCTATCGCAATACGGTTATTCATTTAAGGAGAATAATGGTTACTTTGTTTATTTGAATAATACCTTCAATGGTCTTGCACCCAAAAATGAATGGTTTATTGAATCTCGATCGTAGTGATACACATGTTCATGCCAAAAGATATAAGATAGTAATGATAGTACCACCTACTTGTGGCACTGCCACATAAGTCATATCGGTATAAAATGCATGAAGAAGCTCCATGTTGATGGATCTTTGGGCTCACTCATTTTTGAAAAGTTTGAGACATGCGAACCATGTCTATTGGTGTATATGCATGAAGAAACTCCATGCAAATGGACCGTTTGGACTCACTTGATTTTGAATCACTTGAGACATGCAAATCATACCACATGGGCAAGATGACTGAAAGCCTCGTTTTCAGTAAAATGGAACTAGAAAGCAACTTGTTAGAAGTAATACATTTTGATGTGTGCAGTCCAATGAGTGCTAAGGCGTGTAGTGGATATCATTATGTTCTTACTTCACAGATGATTTGAGTAGATGTTGAGTATATTTACTTGATGAATCACGAGTCTGAATTATTGAAAGGTTCAAGTAATTTCAGGGTGAAGGTGAGAGATCGTCGTGACAAGAGGATAAAATGTCTATGATATGATCATAGAGATGAATATCTGAATTACGAGTTTGGCACAGAATTAAGACATTGTGGAAATTGTTTCACAACTAATACAGTCTGGAACACCATAGTGTGATGGTGTGTCCGAACATCATAACTGCCCCCTATTGGATATGATGCATACCATGATGTCTCTTATCGAATTATCACAATAGTTTATGGGTTAGGCATTAGAGACAACCACATTCACTTTAAATAGGGCATCACGTAATTTCGATGAGATGACACCGTATGAACTATGGTTTAGAGAAACCTAAGCTGTCATTTCTTAAAAGTTTGGGGCTGCAACGCTTATGTGAAAAGGTTTCAAGCTGATAAGCTCGAACCCAAAGCGGATAAATGCATCTTCATAGGACACCCAAAAACAGTTGGGCATACCTCCTGTCTCAGATCCAAAAGCAATAAGGGATTGTTTCTAGAATCGGGTCCTTTCTCGAGGAAAAGTTTCTCTCGAAAGAATTGAGTGGGAGGATGGTGGAGACTTGATGAGGTTATTGAACCGTCTCTTCAACTAGTGTGTGGCAGGGCACAGGGAGTTATTCCTATGGCACCTACACCAATTGAAGTAGAAGCTTATGATAGTGATCATGAAACTTCAGATCAAGTCACTACCAAACCTCGTGGGATGACAAGGATGCGTACTACTTTAGAGTGGTACGTAATCCTGTCTTGGAAGTCATGTTGCTAGACAACAATGAACCTACGAGCTATGGAGAAGCGATGGTGGGCCTGAATTCCGACAAATGGTTAGAAGCCATGAAATCCGAGATAGGATCCATGTATCAGAACAAAGCATGGACTTTGGTGGACTTGCCCAATGATCGGCAAGCCATTGAGATAAATGGATCTTTAAGAAGAAGACGGACATAGACGGTAATGTCACCATCTATGAAGCTCGACTTGTGGCGAAGAGTTTTTCACAAGTTCAAGGAGTTGACTACGATGAGATCTTCTCATCCGTAGCAATGCTTAAGTCCGTCGGAATCATGTTAGCATTAGCTGCATTTATGTAATCTGGCAGATGGATGTCAAAACGAGTTTCCTTACCAGTTTTCGTAAGGAAAGGTTGTATGCGATACAATCAGAAAGGTTTTGTCGATCCTAAGGATGCTAAAAGGTATGCTAACTCCAGAGATCCTTCTAAGGACTGGAGTAAGCATCTCGGAGTTGGAATGTACGCTTTGATGAGATGATCAAAGATTTTGGGTTTATACAAAGTTTATGAGAAACTTGTATTTCCAAAGAAGTGAGTGGGAGCACTATAGAATTTCTGATGAGTATATGTTGTTGACATATTGTGGATCAGAAATGATGTAGAATTTCTGGAAAGCATATAGGGTTATTTGAAAAGTGTTTTTCAATAGAAAACCTGGATTAGGCTACTTGAACATTGAGCATCAAGATCTATGAGGATAGATCAAAAACGCTAAATGGTACTTTCAAATGAGCACATACCTTGACATGATCTTGAAGGTGTTCAAGATGGATCAGTCAAGGAAGGAGTTCTTGCCTGAGTTGTAAGGTATGAAGTTAAGACTTAAAGCTCGACCACGGCAGAAGAAAGAGAAAGGACGAATGTCGTCCCCTATGCTTTTGTCATAGGCTCTATACAGTATGCCATGCTGAGTACCGCACCTGATGTGTGCCTTGCCACATGTCTGGCAAGAGGGTACAAAGGTGATCCAGGAGTGGATCACTAGATAGCGGTCAAAATTATCCTTGGAATAATAAGGACATGTTTCTCGAGTTCGCCGTAAAGGGTTACATCGATGCAAGCTTTAACACCTATCCGAATGATTCTGAGTAGCAAACCGGATACGTATAGTAGAGCAACCATTTAGAATAGCTCCAAGTAGAACAGTTATTTGAAATGGCTCCAAATGTAGCGTAGTAGTTGCATCTACAAGATGACATAGAGATTTGCGAAGTACATATGGATCTGAATGTTGCAGACCCGTTGACTGAAACCTCTCTCACAAGCATAACATGATCAAACCCAAAACTCTTTGGGTGTTAGTCACATGGGGATGTGACCTTGAGTGTTAATCACATATCGATGTGAACTGGATTATTGACTCCAGTGCAAGTGGGAGACTGTTGGAAATATGCCCTAGAGGCAATAATAAATTGGTTATTATTATATTTCCTTGTTCATGATAATCGTTTATTATCCATGCTAGAATTGTATTGATAGGAAACTCAGATACATGTGTGGATACATAGACAACACCATGTCCCTAGTAAGCCTCTAGTTGAATAGCTCGTTGATCAATAGATGGTTACGGTTTCCTGACCATGGACATTGGATGTCGTTGATAACGGGATCACATCATTAGGAGAATGATGTGATGGACAAGACCCAATCCTAAACCTAGCACAAGATCATGTAGTTCGTTTGCTAAAGCTTTTCTAATGTCAAGTATCATTTCCATAGACAATGAGATTGTGCAACTCCCGGATACTGTAGGAGTGCTTTGGGTGTGCCAAACGTCACAACCTAACTGGGTGGCTATAAAGGTACACTACAGGTATCTCCGAAAGTGTCTGTTGGGTTGGCACGAATCGAGACTGGGATTTGTCACTCCGTGTAAACGGAGAGGTATCTCTGGGCCCACTCGGTAGGACATCATCATAATGTGCACAATGTGACCAAGGAGTTGATCACGGGATGATGTGTTACGGAACGAGTAAAAGAGACTTGCCGGTAACGAGATTGAACAAGGTATCGGGATACCGACGATCGAATCTCGGGCAAGTACAATACCGCTAGACAAAGGGAATTGTATACGGGATTGATCAAATCCTCGACATCGTGGTTCATCCGATGAGATCATCGTGGAACATGTGGGAACCAACATGGGTATCCAGATCCCGCTGTTGGTTATTGATCGGAGAACGTCTCGGTCATGTCTGCATGGTTCCCGAACCCGTAGGGTCTACACACTTAAGGTTCGATGACGCTAGGGTTATAAAGAAAGTTTGTATGTGGTTACCGAATGTTGTTCGGAGTCCCGGATGAGATCCCGGATGTCACAAGGAGTTCCGGAATGGTCCGGAGGTAAAGATTTATATATGGGAAGTCTTGTTTTGGTCACCGGAAAAGTTTCGGGTTTTATCGGTAACGTACCGGGACCACCGGGAGGGTCCGGGGGTCCACCAAGTGGGGCCACAAGCCCCGGAGGGCTGCATGGACCAAGTGTGGGAGGGGACCAGCCCCAGGTGGGCTGGTGCCCCCCCCCCCCCCCCACAAGGGCCCAAGGCGCCTAAGGGGAGGAGGGGGGCAAACCCTAAGGGCAGATGGACCTTAGGGCCCATGCCTGGTGCGCCTCCCTCTCCCCCTCCCCTGGCCGCCCCACCAGATGGGATCTGGGCTGGCCGCCGCCCCTAGGGTGGAACCCTAGGTGGGGGCGCAGCCCCCTCCCTCTCCCCTATATATAGTTGAGGTCTTTGGGGCTGCCAACACATGAGTTTCTGACCTCTCCCTGGCGCAGCCCTACCTCTCTTTCTCCTCATATCTCGCGGTACTTGGCGAAGCCCTGCTGGATTACCACGCTCCTCCACCACCACCACGCCGTTGTGCTGCTGCTGATTGGAGTCTTCCTCAATCTCTCCCTCTCTCCTTGCTGGATCAAGGCATGGGAGACGTCACCGGACTGTACGTGTGTTGAACGCGGAGGTGCCGTCCGTTCGGCACTAGGATCTCCGGTGATTTGGATCACGACGAGTACGACTCCTTCAACCCCATTTTCTTGAACGCTTCCGCTTAGCGATCTACAAGGGTATGTAGATGCACTCTCCTTCCCCTCGTTGCTGGTTTCTCCATAGATAGATCTTGGTGACATGTAGGAAAATTTTGAATTTCTGCTTCGTTCCCCAACACGGTTAACCGTTGGAGCATCGAACGAAGTCCAAATGGTACGAAACTTGACAGGCGGTCTATCGGTAGTAAACCAAGGCCGCTTGACAAGTCTCGGTCCAATCCGGAAATGTTTAATCCCCACACACGAAAGAAAGGTAGATATGACCACCGAAGGAGAACGGAGCGCCGGAATGCAAAACGGATAACGGGGAAAATGCTCGAATGCATGAGACGAACACGTATGCAAATGCAATGCACATGATGACATGATATGAAATGCATGACAACAACAACAACACACGGAGACAAAAACCCGAACCCGAGAAAATAAAATAACTTAACGCTGGAAACGGCAAGAGTTGGATTACATATTAGGAAAATCATATCCGGGGTGTTACACTACGCACGCTCATGGAGCGGGGACAAGGCCTCAATGGTGTATACTCAGGGCGACGGAGGGGCATCAACAGTGCCGTCGTTGGCAGCGACAGAAGCAAACGGCGAGCACGAGTACGGCGAGAAGGACCTATGCTCGGAGGCCGCGCAGGAGGGTGCGCGGCGACAGCCAGGTGGTGGTGACCTGTGGGTCCGGTGGCCTAGCGCATGACCCGGACGTGTACACACACGCATGCAGCTATGTACCATGCCCACGGCATGCACATGCACAAGGAAAATAAACATGCAGCTAAACTAGCTAAGACACCCACACTTCCTCCTGCTGCATATCATCCGCGTCTTCCAGACTTCCAGTGCAAGCACATCTGAAGACGGACACGAGCGCTGCAAGTTTCGGCATCCCCGACGCGCAGAGCCACCGCGGGATGACATGGCTAAACACTGCACTATCGCCAGTCAGTGAGGACGGCAGCAGCTGAGACGCGTCGAGTTGCGGCTAGCTGCTCCCTCGGTGAACCGTCCACTTCGCAGGACTTGAACGCAAAGGCCAAGTCGTGCACTGAGCCGAGCGAGGGCGGCGAATCCGGCGCGGGTTTCTGCGAGTGGTAGACTGGTGGTAAGGCTGGTTGTAATGGTAGTATTATATTTAGTATTATGTATGCCAACTAGGCAATTTTGATGAGGTGTCATAGCATTAAATGAAGAAAGAGAGGGTGTAGTATCATATCATGATAGCGTATCATAATAAATGCTATACTACTTTGTGTCATGCATGGCAATAAATAGAGTACTACATAATACTAATATATGATATTATGCATTAGGGAGGTATTATCATACACTAGTATCATATGCATGATACTACCTCTCTCTCAGTTTACAGGGCGTGCGCATACCCCTAGGTCGTCAATTTGATCAACCTAATACACGTCATATATTACAAAAAATATACCAACATAAACTTCGGAGTTTCTACTTTCAAAAGGTATAATTTTTGTGTTATATAGTTTATATTAGGGTGATAAAATTGACAACCTAGATATACGCGTAGGACTTGTAAACTGAAACAGAGGTAGTACTAGTATATGATACTCCCCATTACAACCAACCTGATGAACGCCGTGCGGGGCGGGTCGTTGGCAGCGCCAGACATTGCACGCCAAATGTTTGTCAAAATATCCATACCAGAGTAGACGGAAGGAAAGATAAAACCTGAGCGAAGGACAAAACCTGACCGGTTTTAAGAATTGAGGGTGCAGATTGTCTGGTTTCGAAATTGAGTGACTAAATCTAAAGTTTACTAAAAGTTAAGGGACGGAAAGTATACTTTTCTCAAATATATATAGTAGAAATATGCTATATGTACTACTAGCAAACATGTCTGTGCATTGTAACGGGAGAAAACAACCCTCGCACGCCCTTTACCCATCAGTATCACTAAAGACATCACCTAATGCCCATAACATAATAAACATGACTAATACCTCATCCGCGGGTCCACATCCTCCATTTCAATATAACATCAAACACATGTTTCCGCTTGTCGTCTTTGCCGTCCTCGTCGCCGGTGGTCGCGATACCAGTTGTCACTAACCAAGGTTGGCCAGGTCCAATAGCTGGATTGTTGAGTCACCTTCGTGTCCCACGAAGATCAAGAACGTTGAACAAAGTTTTTTTAATCATCTGGCTAATATAATAGGAAAAAACACTTCACATAATATATGTATGTGTCATCATGTAAATTGAGTAGTTTGTGTCAGATAGACTATGAAATCTTAGTTGGACTCCTCATGCATTTTGACGGGAGTCATTGGGCCGAGTGAGACTGGTCGTATGTGAAGACGCGACAAAGAAAAAGATTCATTTCATATCCCTAGTTTAATAAATTGAACTAAAACAATGCATCAGGTGGGCATATTTCAAAAATTCACCAAGTTTTATTAATAGATATAGATTAAATCAATTTAGCTATAGTACCTCCCATTTTTTTAAACATGTTTTGAAAAATGTTTGCCTTTTCAAGTTTAAAGTTAAAAACATATTTGTGTTCTCAAAATGTTTGCAAATTCAAAAAAAATCACAACAGTACCTCCTAGTTTTTAAAAATTGTTTATGTTTTAAAAAATACTTAGGTTTCAAAAAAACTAAAAAGAGAAATATTCTTATTTTTTATAAAAATTCCAAGTTTCAGTTTTTATTAACAACTTTGCAAAAAAATTCGCGTTCTAAAATATATTTACTTAAAAGAAATCCTTTTTCTAAGGTAAAATGTGTCTAACCGCATGCACATTTGGTTAACAAGCGAAAATCATAATGTTACGTGTGAGAAAAACAAAACCAATGCTCTAACATGCTTCAACAATAGCTTTTGTAGAACACTTTTTTTTCCGCAGGGCAATACAAAAGTCATTTGTCTATACAAATTTGCACTTAGTTAGAATACACACATGTTTATTGTGAAAAAAGTTAATTCCTAGTATAATAAGTGTCGCAATTTTGAACAGAGGTTAAACTAAGCTTAGTTCAAAACTGCGACGCTTATTTTGGATCGAGGGAGTTTGAATTTTTTTTAAATAGCTTCGCTTTTAAAAAGAATCAGCCAGCTTGGGCTCCAAATTGCTGACCCCGGGTGGACTTATCTCTCCGCCTTCCCTTTCCCCACCTGGGCCAAACCTGAATTTGGGCTTCCTCCTTGCCATTGGACTGGTCCAGAGACTGGCCCACTGATGCGGCCGAGGCCAGCCCAGGACGCTCAGTGCTCCTCCTCCCTCCTGGCTTCTGCTACCAGCACAGCGCCGGCCTGCACCTCTGAACCCTACCGCCAATGGTGCGGCGCGCGGCCGGCCGGAGCGTAACCTTCCCGGCTCTCCGGCGCCGCCGCCAGGCACCGTCTTCCGCAATTCCGTACCGTCTGTTGCTCACTCCTCCGG
The DNA here is from genome assembly GCF_056163025.1 of Triticum urartu. NCBI lineage: Eukaryota > Viridiplantae > Streptophyta > Magnoliopsida > Poales > Poaceae > Triticum > Triticum urartu. The sequence continues at coordinate 695,082,644 of NC_141875.1, forward strand.
GCCCCGACCTCAAGACCGCTCGTCGGAGCCCGTGAATCCTCAGGGCTCAGGCTGCCCAGGCCTCTCCACTTCCACGAGCTCCGTCAGTCGAGCTCCAGAGCAAGGGCAAGGTGGATTTTATTCATTTGAATTCGTGTATTGCAAACATTTTGATTTTGTTGTGCCCACTGAAAAAACTGAAGGATATATATACATTGATTCAGTGTTGTACTGTTGTTACATTAGCTTGTCACCTTCAGTTATTTTGTGACTTACTCTTATCCTGTAGCTAGCCCACGATACAGGATTCAGACATTCAGTACATGTCTGGTTCTGTAACTGCTACAAGCCTGCAAGCAGAGCTACATGTATCCCTGTTCTGAACCTCGATGAATTCAAGTCAACCATTTATCCCGTGTGCTAGATTTTATCAGTGTGTGGTTTCCTTGGGAAAAAAATGCCTGGTGTTTTGCTCCCCGCGCTGATCTGCTTCTCACGATGCGGCGGCCCGCGGACTGGAGACAGGGCCTCCGCCGGGGTTTGCTGCAGAATCTGAAACCAACCAATTAACTACAGAATCTGAAGCCTTGTTTTCAACTCAGTACAGATAATATTATCTTGTAGTATTATTTCTATTTTGCTCATGTTTATCTACTTTGTTGGATCGTTAAATGTCGATTTCTAATTCTACCCTAGCTGTGCAATTGAGCTATAGTTGTTTATGCCATGGCATGGGATACTTTTCTGGTTTGTTATAACTTATAAGCGATGAACTTTTAGCCCGGCTTGCTTGACTCCTGGCTCCGCCAATAATATATATAGCTTTTTTGCTTAAATTTTCGTCATGTATGATAAAACTGTGAAGTTCTAGTTAAATCTCCACTCTGAACTTCATTGCCTCATGGGTTGTATCACTTGTATGCAGACTCAGCATGGACTCCCTTCATCTTGTGCACGTCAAACTTCTGGCTGCCGACCTTCTCTCTCTGACTCCCCGACATACATCGCCGCCTTCCTTTCTTCGCTGTGGCCGTACAGTTGCCCGTGCTGAGGTTGTCGGGATTGTTGTTTCACGTGACCGCAGGGAGAAGTTTCTGCGCTTCCTGGTTGATGATGGCACTGGCTGTGTACCATGTGTCCTGTGGCTGAACCACCAGTACCTGAATGCAAACACTTCATCAGATTCTGATCCAACTGGAGAGATGGCATTGAAAATGTCGGAGGTGGTACGCTTGGGCACTTTGTTGAGGGTTCGTGGGAGGATTGTCATGTACCGTGGTGCAATTCAGATTGCTGCTAGAGACGTGGTTCTAGAGGAGGACCCTAATGTGGAGGTTCTACATTGGTTACAGTGCGTTCACATGGCCAAGGAATGTTATGATTTGCCACTACCTTCTGCTTGAGGTGTGCCTTGGAGGATCTCATTCTCTGTAATGATCCCAAACTGTACTGTGTTTCTTTCTGTGGTTACTGTTGAGCCAACTTCTTCTAACGCGATCCAGCGTGTGTACGGCAAACATCGTTAACTAAATGCCTTTTTTGGTCGACTGCATTTGATTTACTTCATTTAAGCATTAGGGTCAGTTTGCAACTGCCTTATATGGTCTAATGCTGAGGCTCCTAGTGATAGTGCACTGCATTTGGATGAAGTAATGTGTGTATCCCTGACTCTGAATGGTACTGCAGCTACTCACTCATTTTAGTTTTTGTTTGATGATGTAAATGCTTGGTTAACAAATATGGGTCGTCCATCTTGCAGGTATACCTGATTTCATAAATTTAAGCTCTTGTTTCAGAGGTCAATATATCCGGCAACAACAGTTAGTTTCCAGCTTGACATGAAAGAATATCAGCGGTGACATTATCCCCTGCCAAGGGGCTTACCAGGGCCAAAGCCAATGTATAGGTGCAACTTCTTATTGCAATATTAATGCCCATGGACAGAAATAGGAAGAAAGATACGGAAAATATTATTGAGTGCAGAGAAAGCTCATTTAATGCCTTGTTCTCTACTGGGTTTTCTTTGCCAAGATAAAGATGTATCTTATGACTTACATGTGCAGGAGTCGAAACTCAAGTGTGAGAGAGGCCACATGTAACGGGCATCATGGCTATCGAAGGTACAACACCTTGAAACCCCAAGCTGAAGTCAAATGTGATTTTTCTACCATAAGCATAGTTCTGATAGTGAAAAGACAAAAGAGTAAGATTTAGCAGGATGCAAAATAAGACAACTAGATGAGTGGGAAAGAAGGAAGGTAAACAGTAAGAAAACACTGGTTAGATGTTTGTTAATGAAGTGATAGGTGGAAATGTCCAGGTTTTGACTTCAACACTGAATTATCAGTGATTGGCCTTGAATATTCATCTAAAGCAGCTCAAGTTATAGTTCCTCATCTTATTGGAGGCTACGACACAAAAGGAACTAAAATGAAAAAAATCACCAGAAATACATAACATAATCAGCACATCTGAATCTACCTTGGCTTCCATAGTGATTCTGTGGATAAAGGTAGCGGAGATGATTAAAGCGGAATACTATTCATAGGCCTTGATTCTGGCCAGCTGCCAGATAATTAGAAAAGGCACTAATATTAAAATCAAATTCTGTTGATTATACATGATGATGTGTGTGTTTGCACAATATTCCTTAGGATCATATGTACATTGTTGCTCCCCTGAATATTAGAGCTATTAGTTTTCTCTTTCACGGTTCTAAGTAAACTTTCTCTTGATTTTATCCGATGATGTTTTCAGTAGTAGGGGAATCATGTAGTATTTGGCATCATGCAATCAGCCATCCATAACCTCTGATCTTGGACAGTGTACTAACTGAAACATGTTTCATATTAAACTTATATACCTATTTGCAGAAGTAGATGTATAAATTAGTAGTGGTAAATGTGCAAATTAGTAGTGTTCTTTCATTTCCATTGTGTGAGGTCTGACCATTAGTCATGATGTCCTCTGACAATATGCAAATGAATTCATTTTTTGCAGCATGCAACTCATTTTTTGTTGGTCAAGTTGATGATCTAAAAACATGTGTGAGCCTTCTATATCGAAACGGAAGAAGTATCATTTTGCTAGTCTCTGCATTCTTTGTCTTACTGTCACCTAGTCACCTTCCTGGCATTTACCACTCTCAAGTTGATAGGCTGATAGATAGTGATGCATCAGGATCCATTCCACCAGTCGAGCCACATGGTATTGAAATACTGCCCTCCGTTCACGCTTCACTGTCTATCTTAACTATTGACAAAGAAGGAAATGGAACAGCGGTTCACCTATTTCAACTGCGATGTTAGTTTTTGTAGTTCACTGAATTTTCCTCCATCTTCTCCACCCAATCTTATCGCCAGCTTATCAGTGCAATATCTATGGATATTGTGGTGCATACGGCTACTGCGACAACACAGAGGCAATTCCCACATGCAAGTGCCTTGATGAGTTTGTCCCTAGTAACATAATAGAATGGGTTAGAGGCAATTTTTTTCATGGTTGCCGGCGAAAGGAGAAACTGCAGTGTGGTGGAGAGGACAGTTTCTTGACCTTGCCAGCAATGAAGGCGCCAGACAAATTCATACGCCTGTGGGATAAAAGCTATGATGTCTGTGCAGTGGAGTGCAGTAAAAGTTGCTCATGTGTAGTGTATGCTTATGCTAATCTAATCACCAGCAACATTGATGGGAATGCAACAAGGTGCCTGCTGTGGCGTGGAGAAGGGTGGCGCCGTCGGCAGTGAGAACCTGTATCTCCGGCTTACTATCTTGTCAAGTACATTCCTCTTTCTGTTGCTCTTGTTTATGTCCATGAATGTTTCAGTTTAAGAATTTGTGTGTAACATAAGAAGCAGAGCATGGCAACTTGCTGCTTTAACTTGCTAATAACTTGTGAGTTGCTGACACTTTTGGCTCCACCACTACAAAGCAAAATCACTAGAGGGCATTAGTTCTCTGAATCCTAACATGCTAAACCGAAAACCTATGCTTTCAGTATTCAAATTATTCAACTATATGTGCTATCCCCACGGCGTTGTCATATTGTTCATGTTTGTACTATGTATATATGTCAACGCATTTAATATGCCAAAATGGTGGTACAGACTTAACAGAAAGTTTGATGCTGCCATCTTGTTATTACAGTTTGATGCTGCCATCTTGTTATTACAGTCTGAATGTATTGTTGCTGGTGCTGTTGCCCGTAATCACCGTGATATATATGTTCCTGAACGCTTACCATCACTTCTATGAGAAGGTCTGCGATCCTGAACCCGCTGAAGCAATGGCCACTCGATATGCTTTATCCTATTCTCTTGTTGATGGTATTCAGAGGATTATCTCAGCTTCAGACTGTTCTTCTCTGGTGGCCAGGCTGAGTGCCTCCGAAGCTGATCGGTCGGCTACTGGTGCTGTTATCCATGACCTCAAGTTTGTTTCAGTTTCCTTTATTTGTGTTATTAGTCGAATCTGTAATAGGGCAGCTGGTGCTATCGCACGATCTGGGGATGATGCCGTAGAAGGTGCCTTAGAATTCTTGGTCCAATTTTCAGTCAGGTAGCAGCACAACTGGCCCAATTTTGTCATGGTTTTAGACCTAACTAGCCATGCCCGCGCGGCGGCACGCCACGCCTATTGATACGTTATGTGAGAAATTCTTTGTATGCTGATATTAAATTTGACCTGTTGATTATTTAATTAATTATTCAGTTTTTGCTTGTTCGCTTTAATTTAGTTTAAGTTTCAGTCACTTTTTCCCTACACTCTCAGATTAAGATCCAATGGACAAAAGGGTGTGCTGCCCAGGGTTTGCATGGCACTTCTAATTACTTGGAAATATTCTTCCCAGAATACTGACTGAACTGATCCGACAAGTGAATAGAAAAGAAATATTGCTGAGCGTAAGCAAGTCTAAAGAAGCAAACCACAGCACCGGTAAGCAAGAAACACATCAGAAGTAGCTTTGGTTTTAGGATTTGAATCATCTTTTGAAATGTTGACATGACCATTCTATAATAAACAAAGCAAAATCTTCTATCGCCGGATGTAGTCCCATCATTACGAACTCCTGCACCACCATTTTGCAGGTGCTATAGCATCATTAGGTTCCAATTCTCCCTGGTTGGCATCGAATGAGTTTGATAACAGAAGAACAACATTTAAGCTCATATTTTTCTCTATCGGCCAAGGTGCTCCAAATTTGTCAGCGGCTTGACAACATTAAACATAGTTGGAAATATGTCACTTTTGTAGAGTATTAGATAAAATAGCCTCTCTGTTGTCCCCCCTACCTTTCATGCGGGAATTAAACTTCTCGAAGGTAAGCATCAGCCATATCCGACGACAGGAATTGCAGCAGTCGATACACATAAACTGTACGTAGGAGTCAGGCGTCGACGCACACCGGCACACGACGTGGAATCCATGGCCGCACCCTTTCGTGACAGAAAAAGCGGATCTCCTCCTTCTCTCGAACTCCGACAGGCAGATGCCCCACTTCGTCAAGTTGTTCTCCTCATCCACGGCCTCCACGAATGCCAAGGCGCCGTGCGCCATGACAGCCGTCGCCACAGCATCCTCAGCTCCGTAAACGCCCTAGTTTTGAGCTGCTTGTTTGCCGCTGCCGCGTCAAAACAGGGAGCCGGCATAGCTAGTGCCGCCGACGCCGCGCCGAGACACATCCGGTCTGCGGCGTCAAATCTCCCCCGCCATTCGGGAGTATTTGACAAAAAACTACCAGAATTGGAGTTTCCGTCCTACAGAACTACCACTTTTTTAAAAGTGGTTGATAACTACCAAAAAATTGAAAGCACGTGACTAAAAACTACCAAGTTGACGAATTGACCGTTTTAGAGCGTTTAAACCCGTTTCTGACAGCAGTGACCCACATGTCAGGTGGACGCCAGCGGTAACGGCTAACGGCGCTCCCTCGCAGCCGTTAGACCCGGCCGTCGCGGTCGCACCTGGTCGGACCGGGCCGCATCGGACCAGGTATAAGCTGGCCGACCAGGCTCGTCCCCACCTGCTCCCTCACTCTCCCCCGAGCTCACTCCCCACTTTGCTCTGCTCTGCTTCTTCTCGCTCTCCGACGACGCCACGACCGACCATGCCGTCCTGGCCCAATAGTAACGAGACCTCGGACGACGATGACGAGTTCATGAGCGAGTTCAGCAGCATGCAGATGGAGTATTTCGTAAGTCAGCTAACTGTATCCTCTCCTCTCCTTCCTGTGTTCTAGGGTTAGGGTTTGAAGATAATCGAGATTTCTTCCATTTAAGTTCATATATGTGAGCTGTAGTTGATACATATATGTTTTTGCTGCTGCAGCAAACTCCTGAAACTGTGATAGACCCAAGCTTCTGTGGGCTTGTGATTGAATCTGACAGAAGGTGCATCTTGCATAGGCAGAGGGCAGGCAAGTTTGTGGCATTTGAAGGCACTGACACTGGCAGGAGATTCATCGGATGTGCTACTGAGGTAATGGACCAACTTGGTGTGGATTTGATTAGCTTGTTTTTCTGCTATGTAGTGGAAACAGAGTAGCGTTTAGTTGTTGTTTTTCTGAATTTTCCTTTAAGTGTGAAAACTTATGTATGTCTGAATATTGTACTTGTAGCAAAGAGCACTAGAAACATATTGATGTGTTGTATTTTGAGTATAGAGCTAGCTAGTGTACCTATGTATAGCACATGTGTTTATGATTTGTTATTCTGAATTTGCTTGTTATCTGTGGTGTTCACTGCAAATATAATTTGATTTTCAGGATGGTGTGAACTGTGGTGTTCTGGAGTGGGTAGATGCCCCCTGGCCTGTAATTCTGCAAAGGTGCTTAACCAAGCTCTAGGATATGTATCATGAGCAGAATCTTGGTAGAGCCCAGGATAATGAGGCTCATGGGACAGAGGTTGCAAAACTGCATAAGGAGCTTGATTCTCTGGCCAATCAGTATAGCCAGCTAGTGGATGATGTGTCCAAGTTGTTTGATTATCAGGATGGAATCAAATCTCATGACATGGATTGCACAAGCCAGGCAATCAATGAACTGAAGGAGAAGAAGAGGCGACTTGAGGAGCAGGCAAAGATTGAGCTTCAAATGGAGAAGCTTAAGCTCAAAAAAGAACAGAGGTGCATCCTTCAGAGTCAAGCTGATATAATCCAAAACACTAGGAAGGCCATGAAGGAGATAGAGGTGGACAGAGACCACCTTAAAGAAGAGAAGAAGAAGCTGGAGAATGTCATTGCTGAGCTCCTGAAGGTTGGTCATGGGTGCAAGGAAAAGCTGGACAAGATCAAGGAAGTTGTGATGGAGGAGTGAAGTGGCAACTCTGGATGGTAAGTATATATGAGGCCTATATATAACTGGCCTTGCTATGTTATCTGATGCAAATATGCATCTTAGCTAGCTATAATACTATATATGAACTGCCTATGAATTGTCCTAGTTTCAGATCATTTTGGGGATTTGTTTTGTGGTGCCCATGGCACTGCATGTGATCTGTAATGCTTTAAGATATTAACTGCCTATGAACTCCAAGTTGTAATGCCAAGTATGGATAGTAAGTTAGCTTATGAACTATAGTCCATGATGATGTTAAATTTCTATATTTGTTTTCATAATCTGTTGCATCCAGTACTGACCTATATATAGCACATAGATAGCACATAGAATTATCTGATCTTGGATACACCAGAGATAGCACATATTCTCTGTAACATAGATAACACATAGTCTCTCTAACATAGATAGCACATACATGCAAATCAAGTTTCAGATAAACATAACTGACGATACTGAACTTGTGAACACTGACGAAACTGAATTAGCTAACACTTGTTTCAGAGATAGGTTCACTTAGGCAACTTGAATAACATTGGATCTACTGCTCATCTTTAGGATTTGCTAAGCGTGCAGAGCGACGCATGATTTGCTTGATCTGCCTTGGATCTGTCTGCTTCTGCACTTCCTCCTCTTCATCGTCTTCGTCGATGACGATGATGGGAGGGGGACGGCGGCGAGCCTGCTCTGCAGGTGGCGCAACTATCTGCAAGTCGTCGTCGTCATCCTCTTCCTGCACTGCTACATCAGTTGCAGCTTGTGTCGGAGCAACATAGCGGTGGGCTTCCCATCGCTTACGCTAGCCATCATCGGAGGACTCTGCCTCTCTCATTGCCCATAGTAGAGTGTCGATGGGCAGGATACCCTTACCTTTAGTTCCATAGCTCTGCTGCATGCACTTCTTCTCTTGAGGCGTCGCCTTCTTCTGGACTAGGTCAGCAGCATCTACTAGTCCATCCGCGCTGTTGTATCTCGTAGCTATCTTCATGTAGTCCAGGAATAGATCTTGGTCACCGCGCGCCGAACCAAATAGCATGGCAACCCAGCCCTTGCCAGTGGGGAATGGGTTGAGCCATGGGTCTGGTGTGGAGGAGGAACCAGCCATGGGTGAAGAGAGGATGTGGTTGTGAGAGAAGTGGCGAGTGAGGTGAAGTTGTGGATATCCAGTGAGGCTGATGTTAAGTAGTTGAAGAAAGAGGAGATGTAGTAAAGAGAGGTGGAGTGATGCAGTAAAGAAGTTGAATTCAGTGAGACTTGGTGGTAGTTGTGCTGTAGTTATTGCGTGATGAAACTTGTGCTGTTTAAAGTTGACAGAAACTTGTGCAGATTTAGAGGCAGTGCACAATAATTCAGATTCAGAGGTAGTTCAGAGCAGGTTTCATTCACATAAATCAACCATGCTAACTTAAAACATAGTACTTTGCAGGATCACATACAATTGATCTAAGTTGCTAAACTTAAAACACGTAGATCATACACTGCAGCAGCATCATCTACATTGCAGCATCCTAAGTACTAACGCAGCAGACGAAGACGCTCTGAACGACGAACAGGACCTTGGAAGCTCTATTTTTTGGCCTTGTTTTTCTTGCTAGATGAGCATGCTTCTTCCTCCTGCACTGGTAGCCGCTCCAGCTCCGGCAGCGCTTGCTCTGGCTGCATCTCCATCATCCTCATGAGGGGCAGCACTGGCACTATGCGTTCAGCTAGGTGATCCACCGGACGCAGATTCAGGCGGTCTTGGTACATATACCAACGGGCTCGCTGAAAAGGGTCCGGCGAATCCCTAGCTTCACCCATTGCCCAGATGAGGTTTTCAATCAAGGGGCGATGGAGGTCAGGCAGGCACTCCCTCTCGTATTCTGTGGCGGCTGCCCTGACGGCGAACGATTGGTTCTGCAGCATGGTAGGCCCGCTGAACCAAGAACTCACCTCACGCGCATACTGCAGCTTCTTGGCATCGCCGGCACATAGCTCCCGTAGGTCCCTATGCCAACCCTCTCCAAATGCCATCGCCGGCGTGAAGGTGGTTTTTTGGATGGGAAGTTGGATAGGCTAATGGTCGAGTAGAAAGAAAGAGAGGAGAAGTGGAGATTACACGTTTTGGGTGTTGGCTTTAAAGACATGGCTGGCCACTACTACTTGTGTGTGGATGCTTCTAGACCTACATTAACTACCATGAACCACCATGCACAAACAATTACAGAGCACAAATAAGAAAATTCAGTTAACTTCACATACATTCAGAGAAATTGATAAGAATTCATACAAGCTGACATTTATTCAAGAGAGAAATCCATAGCAAGCATTAGTGAGAATAGATTCACCACGCCGAATCAAGAATTCTACTCCACCTCGCCCTGGTGACTTGATATCGATGGAAGTTTGCCCTCTCTCTAGCCCACCAAATGATCAGCTCATCAGTGATGTTGGTTCCAGCTGGGAACACCTCGTTGAAATGCCTCACGTCGTTGGAGTTGCGTTCTGCCATGATTATAGAAGCCAACCGTCGCCGTCGCTCATGTCGATGGGCCCTCCTTTCTTCTCTTGCAACCCTTCTTGCTGCCCTACCCAACTCCTCCTGGTCATCAACAACGTCTCCATGGCTGGGATCCATCTCTTTGACTGGCGGCTGGGTTGTAGTGGTGCTGGCGGCTAGGTTTTGGGTAGGGGGAGAGAGGGTTCGCCTTCTTATAGACAACACAGAAGGCTTCGGGAGTTTGATCCAATAACAAAGCCCAATCAAAGGCCCATTTTCACAGGCTCGGACAAATTCAGAAATAGCCAAACATGTTTCAGAGCACAGAACATGTTCAGACAAATTTAGAAATAGCCAAACATGTTTCAGAGCACAGAACAGGTTCGGACAAATTCAGAAATAGCCAAACATGTTTCAGAGCACAGAACAAGTTCAGACAAATTCAGAAATAGCCAAACATGTTTCAGAGCACAGAACAGGTTCAGACAAATTCAGAAATAGCCAAACATGTTTCAGAGCACATAACAGGTTCAGACAAATTCAGAAAGTGCCAAATAGGGTTCAGACCACATAATAGGTTCAAACAAATAAAGAAAGTACCAAACAGGTTTCAGACCACAGAATAGGTTCAGACAACTTGACCACAGAACAGGTTTCATCTCAGCTTACCTGTCACTTCAGTAGTTACCACTGCAATAGAAATAACCTTTTAATTTGGAGCTTGTCATTCTCTTCCTCTTGGTCCCAACTTGATTATCTGAAGTGGTTGCAGCTCTTGGAACAGTGAATCCATGAGTCCTCCCTCTACCTGTAGGCCTACCTCTTTTAGCTCTTGGTGCAGGGCCTGGTGCAGATGCAGAAGGGCCTGGGCCAGATGCAGAAGGGGCTGGTGCAGATGCAGATGGAGTTGCAGCAGGTACTGTTGTGGTTCTTGCAGTTGCAAGAGGAACTGTTCTAGATGAACCAGCTATGTCTTCATAAAATGCCCTGTTTTCCTGCTTGTAACACATAACATTTCTTTTAAAAATTATTTTTGGATGAAAAAGTATGTCTAGAGGAACTGAAATTTTTATAAGAGGTTCAGAAAAATTACCTGATGTCCTGTCTTCCTCATCTGAAGCCTAGGCCTTAGAGTCTTGTTGCAATTTGTATACCTATGTCCCTCCAAACCACAATTTCCATAGGTGATAGTACCCATCCTACTAGTGTCTCTAGGAGCTGGAACCTCAAACTCACCCTTCCTCCTTGTTGTCTGCTTTTTCCCTGCCTTTTCTTTGAACACAGGAGGCTGGATATCTGGAGTGTTTGTATCAGGCCAGCAGTCTGGACCAGGGACAGGGAAAATTATTGCTTTGTATGCCTCCAGGTATAGTGGCTTCTTGAAGAATTCATTAACATAGTCTTCAGGATGGAGCTTTTGCTTTGTCAATGCAGATATGGCATGACTGCAAGGACAACCTGTCATGTCCCATCTCTTGCAGTCACATGTACATGTTTCCATGTCCACACAATATTGGTTTTCTTTGCTTGTTACTTGCCAAATTGTCTCACCAGCTCTGTCAGCCTGGCAGTGCTTGGCATACTTTTTGTTCTCTTCTAAAATCTCTGAGTAATTTGGTGTGATTGTCCACCTGCATGTCTGCAACTTCTCCCTAGTCTGCTGCCTCTTTATCATCTGCTTGGTTCTAATCCCTTCAAACATTGTCCTTATTGGTTTGGCTCTAACATCAAGTATCATCTTGTTGAAGACTTCACTAAGGCTGTTCACAACTAGATCTGTTTTGCAAGTATGATCCATAGCATACCTAGCCCAAGGGGAGACCTCTATATTTTTAAGCCATTTCCAAGCATCCTCAGACTGTGCTTTCAGAGCTGCCATCCCTAATTCATGCCCATTCCTAGTGTAAGAGTAGCTAGTCTGGTCAACACACTGCTTTAGTTCTTTGCTTCTATACCCAGCTGCTTGAAAGTTTGCATATATGTGCCTAAGACAGAATCTTTGAGGTGAATCAGGGAACATCTCATTTATTGCCTTAAGTAACCCCTATACATTCAGAAAACAGGGTCACACATGAACACACTAAAATAATTCCATGAAGTACTATACTATAGCATCAATGATTTACTTGCTAACCTTTTGCCTGTCAGATATTATTGTGTATGTTCCAAATTTGTTACCACTACCAATGCAGCATCTCAGCTGAGTTAAAAACCAAGTCCAACTTTCTCCATCTTCCTTGTCAACCACACCAAAAGCTATGGGGTAGATGTTGTTGTTGCCATCCCTTCTTGTGGCAGCAAGAATTTGTTGTCCAGTGGTTAACTTGATGAAACACCCATCAAGCCCTGGATGCAGTAAAACATTAGCTACAGGCCAAATATGACCCAAAATTCAGAACAGTAAATTCAACAACAATTACCTATAAATGGTCTGCAACCATTCAGAAACCCTTCCTTTGATGCTGCCAGACAATAGAACATGTACTTGAATCTAGGAGTGGGTGCAGGATTTTCTGGGTCAACAAATGCTGTTACAATACATCTGCTCCCAGGGTTTGTGTCAAGAACAGCTTGAAGATAATCCCTCAGTCTCAAGTATTGTTGCTTGTGGTCACCTTGCACCACATCAACAGCCTTCCTCCTTGCCCTATATGCCACACTTCTTGAAACATCAACTGAAAACTTAGTCTTAGTCTTTTTTATTAATGCATCCACAGGAGCTCTAATGTCATCTCTCAATGCTGGTTGTACTGATTTGGACAACCACTTTGTAGTAACCTTTGTGTTCTCTGCACATGCTCCACAAGTGTGCAGCATATCACACTTCTTGATGCAGAAAGTTTGCTCATGAGCTATCTTAGAGGCACAGATATAAAAATCACATCCATGTGCTCTCTCTGAGCACCAAACAATAATCCTATCAGGGGCATTTCTGTGATACTGGAAATCCCTAAGTGCATCTCTGAACACATAAACATTGGTGAAGCACAACCCCTTACAAAACTGTTCTTGTGGATCTGGAAGCTTTTCATTGAACCATACCCTTTCCTTCATCTTCTTTGACCTTCTCTTCCTACCACTTGGTAGTTTGAAAGCTCCTTCAATCTCATCTTCTTCATCACTAATTCCAGGATCACCAGGAAAACAAAATTCATCTACTTTAGGAAACCAGTCTGGTTTTTCCTTCTTCTCAACCTCATGGTGTGATCTACTTGTTGGACCAGGATTTCTCACTGCCTTCAGCTTCTGGACCATTGATCTATTTTGTTTTGCAGCTTCTTCTTCAGAGGAGGAGCCTGTATGTAATTCCACATTGTTGCCATCTTCATCAGAAAGAAATTCAGACACATCAGTGTCACCTTCAAAATGGTTAAGGTCAGCTTCTCTCTGAAGATTGTTGTTCTTAAGCTCATCCTTTCTGTCTTTGGTTGCATCCACCAGCTTCGTGCAACTTTGTTGTGTGTTAATACAATGTTCAGCAAAATAACTATCTCTATTTTCATCTGCATTAGAAGGCTCATCTGCTCTGACAACTCGTATGTTCACAATCTTTTCCTTATCTAATTGGATCAACATCTGCTGCACATCATCTTCACAACCAACATGCTCTAGACCTTCTATTCCTTTCTCCTCATCAACAACATAGTACATATAATCATCAGCTCCACGGCCCTCAGACACAATAAGAGAAACCAGAGTAATATATGATATGTCTGACTAGTAAATTCTTCTAACCATAGATTCTCTGGCTAGAAAATGAAACCAAATTTCCCACTTTGGGTCATCAATACTGCAACATAGATTAAGATAGTTATAATTAAACGGCCTGGACAATATTAAGATTTCTCACAGTTAACTGTTTTTCAGTTCTCTGATAGCTTGGATTCACTGAAAACACAATACAATGTTAAGGTTGCTAACAGATTTCAATTTATGCACAAACAGGGTTGTAATCTGAATCTAAGTGTGCAACTAGCCTATATATCATGCTTCTAAAATTAACCTAAAATTACATAAACATTATGAGAAATCAGATGCCATACCTCGCTCCGCCAGCAGGACGAGGAACCTTGCACCGGCCTCGACCTATGCTTCTTCTCGTCGATGGTACTACAACCGGAAGCGGCCTCACCGACATCTGGGACGGCTGAGATTGCGGTTGGGAAGGCTATGGAACCACGAAGCTTGTGCTGCCTAGCCAGTTATCAACCTCCGAGAAGCCGGCAACATCGCCTCCCACCACGTTGGGGGGGATGCCTCCAAGCGATTCGGCGCCGGAGTTTGCATCCACCGCCGCCATGAACGCCGCCGGCTAGGGTTAGGAGAAGAGCTCGGGGGAGAGTGAGGGAGTGTGGGGACGAGCGGCCCGGTTGGCCAGCTTAGTCCTGCTCCGACCAGGTGCGACCGCGACGGCCGGGTCTAACGGCTGCGAGGGAGCGCCGTTAGCCGTTACCACTGGCGTCCACCTGACATGTGGGCCACTGCTGTCAGAAACGGGTTTAAACGCTCTAAAACGGTCAATTCGTCAACTTGGTAGTTTTTAGTCACGCGCTTCCAATATTTTGGTAGTTATCAGCCATTTTTTAAAAAGTAATAGTTCTGTGGGACGGAAGCCTCAATTCTGATAGTTTTTTGTCAAACACTCGCCATCCGGTCATACACCTAACAATTACACAACCACGTGCATGCACGTGCATGGGCCATGCAGGCGAGCACACACGTACAATCTGGAGTAGACCAAGCAATTACGCAGGCACATGCAGAGCCCATGCAACCAACCACGCACGCGCAGCTCCCAACACCCTTTGCCAATAAAAAAACACAGCACCTCTCCGGCTAAACCATGGGCCACGCTAACGTAATTCTAAACGGCGCCTTAAGCGCCCGTTTAGGTGTTATTCGCAAACAGCTTTTCCTCTCGATCCAGATGGGCCGGCCCGTCTATGTTTTCTTCTGCATTCAAAAGAGAAAAAGTAAATCGGCAAGAGCAGGCACATGCAGAGCCCATGCAACCAACCACGCACGCGCAGCTCCCAACACCCTTTGCCAATAAAAAAACACAGCACCTCTCCGGCTAAACCATGGGCCACGCTAACGTAATTCTAAACGGCGCCTTAAGCGCCCGTTTAGGTGTTATTCGCAAACAGCTTTTCCTCTCGATCCAGATGGGCCGGCCCGTCTATGTTTTTTTCTGCATTCAAAAGAGAAAAAGTAAATCGGCAAGAGCGTGAATCGAACCTACAACCTCCTCCTTTGTGCTTGAAGGCAATGACCACCCCGACAACCAACCTAATGTGTATACGTACATCTTTCACATCCTTTTTATCCATCTACTTTCCTTTTTTTCTTTTTTTCCCTTCATCCTGGTTCAATGAACTTTTCAATTTTTTCGTGAACTTTTTCGCAAACCAATGAACATATTTTCAAAATAAAATAAATTTTATCAAATTTGATGAACATTTTTTTTCCAAATTCGATTAACTTTTTTCAATTTGGATGAACTCTTTTTCAAACTCAAACTTTTTACCAAAATCGATGAACTCTTTTTTCAAATTCGACGATTTTTTTTCAAAGTCAATGAACACTTTTCAAAATCAATGAACCTTTTTGCAAGTCGATGAACTCTTTCAAGATCGATGAACTATTTTCAAAATTGATGAACTTTTTTTCAAAACCGATGAACTATTTTTCAAAATCAATGAACTCTTTTCAAAATTGACGAACCCTTTTCGAAACCTATGAACTTTTTTCAAAATTGTGAATTTTTTTTCAAAATCGTGATCTTTTTTTCAAAGTCGATGAACTTTTTTTACAAAAGCGATGTTTTTTTTGAAATACGCTCTTTTTGTTCGAAACCAATGAACTTTTCTGTAATTCATGAAAATTTTCCCAAATGTTTTCAAATAATTTAAAAATCAAAGCGCTACAGTATGTTTACATGTATATGAATAAATTGTGCGGCGACAGAGTACTTTAAACAGTCTTCCTTGATTTCGCCAGTAGTCCGGTGTAGTGTAGTTGGTTTGCCCGTGTCGTTCGCTACCCGACCAATTTTTGGCTGTTCTTTGCTCGCTTGACTTTTTGCTGGGCCGGCCCAGTTCACAGCCGCGTGGGCGCCCGAACTGCCAACTGGCGCTAAAGGCGCCCGTTAGGAGCTCCCGTACGCCAGATGGTCGAGTCGGCACCGCCTTCCCAGCGCAAAGCGGTACCGCGTACGCTGACGCAGCCCACCACACGTCGACGAAGGGCGACGCGCAGCCCAGAGAAGGAAGGAGGCCCGCCCACGTATACAACCACCGTATAAACCCTAGAAAAGCAAGTCAACGGAGCAGGCTGGCCCATGCGCACCCAATATCGCTAGCTGCACCAACAGAGTAGCTACGCACGTTCAAAAAATTTGAAACAAAACCCTGGATACACAACGCATTTGTACATCACCATGTACCAAAAAAATAACACGTGCCATGTGCCACTTTACCTAGGGGTCATTTTCATCCAAGTGTATCAATATTGGAGCGAAAACTTGGCCTGGAATAGATGCTTGGGTACTAGCACAACTTGACTCAACAAGGAGTATATCCAGCACTGAGTACCAGATCGATTAAACAGCTATCACCACCACCATCTGCAAAAATTAATCTGATGGTAGGTGATCTATGCACATAAATAATGATTTAGCAACATATACTCCTTGTAACAAATGTCCAGTTAATGATCACTATTGTAACTACTACTTTAACCATTGGCAATTTCAGACAGAAAAGATCAAACAATCAAGATGACAGTGTGCACTAATCAACAATCCCTAACACATTTTCGGATAAAGATCAACAACATCTACACGCACAAGATTTAGTATTCAGATTCAGATTCAGTATTCAGTGCCCCTCTATCTTTATCAAATTCAGATGCAAATTCTCACTGGACAAAAAGCCATCACAAGATTCATAACCAAGATGCAACTGTAGGAAAAAAGCTGAACGTACACGGTGCGAACAGGACCGCTGATGCCGACGGTGAAGACGTGGTCGGCGAAGTGGCGGGAGAAGAGAGGCGGCACGTGCTTGGAGAAGACCAATTTTAGCCAAGAGCGATTCTTGGTGTGGACTGTGGAGTTGAGCAGATGCAGTCGGGACCGACTTCGTGGCCGACGGCATCCAGCCAGTGAGGAGGTGTTCGACGACGTGTAGGGCTAGCTTCGGCTCGCCGCCCTCGGGGAAGGACGTCTCCCGTCGGGGAGCATATAAAAAAAAATCAAGCCTTCTCCTTGCCATGGTTCTCCATGGAGAACGAGGGGGAAGCAACGCGGCGGTGGCGTGGGGCGGGGGAGCTCCAAGCGTCGCGCGGGAGAGCTATGTGGGGGAGCAGAGGAGGGGAGCTCTGGCATGGGGGAGCTGACCAAGGGAGCTCCAACGACGCGTAGGAGAGCTATGGGGGGAGCAGAGGAGAGGAGCTGAGCAAGGGAGCTCTGCGCGCGGGGGAGCCGAGCAGGGGAGGTCTAGGGAGACAAGCAAGGAGTGCGGGTTGTGTCGAAAATTTGTGGAGGGTTTTTTTTCAAAAAATGCCACCGCAACATTCTTTTTCGGACGAAGAGAGTAACTCGTTACACCTCCTAAAATGTCGGGATCTGATTAGAGCATGGTTAATAATACAACCAACAATCGGCTATAAGAAGTTGCCCTGTCATCTAGAGTCAACCTAATAGTCGGCTTGTACAATAGTAAGTGTTAAATATGTACTATTTTATTAATAGTTGTCCCACCTTACAATCTCATAAAATGTCATTGGTCTCGTGCTATAGCCAGCTCTTATTCTATAACCCGCTTGTCTTCTCTCTCCTCCAACTAAATAAAGATATAACATTTTAGTCCTTATAGCCTGCTTATATCATTCTATTGTACTTGCTCTTACGTCATCGTTTACGTTATCATTTTTGTAACCAAACACAGTTTATAAACCGTAAACACCTATTCAGAAGCCTGCAAAGCCAACCCCAATTTCTAAGATGCATAACAACAAATGACCTTAAACTTGCAAAAACCAATTCTAGTTTCGGAGACTATGCCAACTTGTGTGATCTTGCAAAGTCAAATCAAACCAGTAAACTATATTCAAGTCGGTTGGTGGACTGAAAGTTCTCCAAATTATCTGTACCACAATAATTGTCTGGATGGGATATACTTTGAAGTACTGTCCTTGCAAAAAAAAAAAATCAACAATCCTTGACACCTACAGGCCATGCATGTATGGTACTTCTTCTGTTCCTAAATATAAGTCTTTTAGGAGATTTTAATATGAATTACATATGGATGTATATAGACATATTTTAAAGTGTAGATTCACTCGTGTAGCTTCATATGTAGTTCATATTGGAATTCATTCGTTTGGCTCCGTATGTAGTCCATATTGAAATCTCTAAAAAGACTTTACGTAACTAGAAGGGAAGACTGGACTAGCGGATCAGGTATCTTCATTTGTCCCCTTCATCCATAGGCCGTGCGTACAACGCCATATACTCTCATACGTCCTGCTCACTTAGTTACTTGCCATGCCATGCGTTGTGGGTAACAGGAAGCAGAGGCTCCAGGCAATTTGTTTACCAAGTCAGGCTCAGTTGCCGTGTGCTAGACTTCTGATGTCTCACTCAGTGTAGTGAAGAATTCCATGAGCGAGAGACTGGAGATCACATCAATGGGACAGAGAAAGTATGGTGTAGTCTCTGCTTTCTTTGTCTTACCATCATCTAGTCACCTTCCTGCATTTACCACTCTCAAGTTGATAGGCTGATATAGCGATGTACTCCCTCCGTTCATTTTTGTAAATCATTTCAGACAACTTAAAATGTGTTGTTTTGTACATTGTCTGAAATGTCTTCAAAGTCTTATAAAAATGAACAGAGGAAGTATTAGAATCCATTCCACCAGTCGAGCCACATGGCATTGAAAATTTGAAATACTGCCCTCCATTCACACTTCACTGTCTATATCAACTATTGACAAAGAAGGAAATGGAACAGCAGTTCACCTATTTCAACTGCAAGGTTAGTTTTCGTAGTTCACTCTAAATTTTCCTCTGTCTTCTCCACCCAATCATATCCCCTTCTCTGCTCCTGATTCCTCATCACTTGTTAACTCAAAGAAGTGGGTAAGCATGCATCTGCCTTTTCTCCACTTGGTCATCATCGTGCTCCTGATTCCTTGGCCCTTCAGTTCAGTGCTTCTGTGCGCACCTGTCAGTGTGCTTGTCCCTGGCATGAGACTCGCTCCTGGCAAAACTCTCACCTCGGACCAAGGTTCGTTCGCCTTAGGCTTCTTTACCCCCTCAAATTCAACTGAAAATACATATGTTGGCATATGGTTCAACGATATCCCATTGCGCACCATCGTCTGGGTTGCCAACCGCGATAATCCGATCACTGATGCTTCATCCGCGATGCTTACTATGACCGGCAACTCTAGCCTTATGTTGTCTGAAAACAATGGCCACCACATACTTTGGATGGCAAACACAATCACTGGCAGCAACTCTTCGGCCAAACATCTCAACAATGGCAATCTTGTAGTCCTATCATCAGACAGTGACATGTTATGGCAGAGTTTCGAGAATCCAAGCGACACCATCCTTGCTGGCATGCCTATGCGGGCGACCCACAAGACACACCCACCATGGCGGATCATCTCTTGGAAGGGCCCTGAAGACCCGCCAAAAGGCAGGTTCTCTGTTGGGAATGACCTTGACACTCCCCTACAGTCCTTCATCTGGAATGGGTCAGTGCCATACTTCCGTGCTGCTGTGAGGAACGGCTATGTATCCTCCAACGTGGGCCTCCAGGCAGTTAGTCCACTCATGTATTTGACGATTTACATGGGCACCAATGGCGAGACCTATTCAACATTTGGACTATCAGATGGCTCCTCCAGGATATTTTACAAGGTTGACTACTCTGGAAAGACCACGATATGGAGATGGAATACCAGCTTAACAGATTGGACCCTCATTACATCGTGGCCAGCTTACCGGTGCAATCTCTATGGATACTGTGGTGCATATGGCTACTACGACAACACACAGGGAATTCCTACATGCAAGTGCCTTGCTGGATTTGACCCTAGTAACAAAACAGAGTGGGTTGGAGGCATTTTTTCTCATGGTTGCCGGCGAAAGGAGGAACTGCAGTGTGGTGGACAGGACAATTTCCTGACCTTGCCAGCAATGAAGGTGCCAGACAAGTTTGTACGCCTGTGGAACAAAAGCTATGGTGACTGCAAAGTGGAGTGCAGCAGAAATTGCTCATCTGTAGCATATGCTTATGCTAATCTAAGCACCACCTACATTAATGGGGATGCAACAAGGTGCCTGATGTGGACCGGGGAGCTGATTGACGTGGGGAAGGGTGCCATTGGCAATGAGAACCTATATCTCCGGCTTGCTGCCTTGTCAAGTATGTTCCTCCTTCTTTCTTTTCTTGAACACAAGTACACTCCTCTTTCTATTGCTCTTGTTTATGTTCATCAACGTTTCAGTTTAAGAATTTGTGTGTAACATAAGAAGCAGAGCATTACAACTTGCTGTTTTAACTTGATAATAAATTGTGAGTTGCTGACACTTTGGCTCCACCACTACACGCAGCAAAATCACTAGATGGTATTAGTTCTATCCCCATGTTGTTGCCATTTGCTTGGTGTTTGTACTATGTACTATATATGTCAATTCATTTAGCATGTCAAAATGGTGATACAGGTATTGAGCCCAAGTGCACATCTAAAATATTCCTTATGCAATTAACTAAACTGTAGATTACTCGTGATACTCAGACAACACTGTTAAAGTACTCCCTCCGTTCTAAAATATAAGGTGTATTAGTTTTTTCAGAAGTCAAACATGTGCATGTTTGACCAAGTTTTTAGAAAAAAAAATTTCTACAACACCAAATTTGTATCATTAGATCCATCACGAAAAGTATTTTTCATATTTTATTTATTTTCTATTATGGATGCTGATATTTTATTCTATAATCTTGGTCAAACATACAAGTTTGACTTGCATGAAAATCGATACACCTTATATTCTAGAACGGGAGGGAGTAAAGATTTACAATAAATTGAACGTCATAACATTGTTCTTTTTCAGGGAAAGGGCAAAAGAGCATCGTAATAAAAGTTATACCAGGAATTTCAGCAAGTGTGTTGCTGATACTTCTATTGGCATGCCTTGTATGGTCCTGCAAGTTTAAAGGTAATCCATTGATTTAAATTTTTAAGCAGTTTGGAAGACACATATTCTGGCCTTTTTAAGACAACAAAGATGATATTTCTCTTAGGAAAACATGACAAGAAAGGAAGACCAAAGAGACTGATAATGGGGGATTTGCGCAGTAGTGATGGACTCGGAGAGGAAACTCATGAACTTCCATTTATTAGCTTTGAGGAAATAGTTGCTGCAACAAACAACTTCTCTATGTCCAATTTGCTAGGAGAAGGCGGCTTTGGTAAAGTTTACAAGGTAAACGTAGACACAACAACGTATCTAATTGCACTGAAATATGAAAAATTTGTCACTTTTTGCTGTGATTCAAAACCAAACCATACTATTTTGTAACCTTAATTTTCTCCTCGTTGTTATAATGCAGGGGCTCTTCCATGGCAACAAAGAAGTTGCTGTTAAAAGGCTCAGTAGAGGTTCTGGGCAGGGGGCAATAGAGTTTAGGAATGAAGTAGTCGTGATTGCTAAACTGCAACACAAAAACCTTGTAAGGCTTGTCTGTTATTGTGTGCAGGGCGATGAAAAGCTACTTATTTATGAGTATCTGCCAAACAGAAGCCTGGATACCACTCTTCCTTTTCAGTATGTTCTGATCACAAATTAATCAGTCAACAATCATTTGACACCACATCTTAAATCATAATCCGATACTACTCTTGCAGATTCTGAAAAGAAGCCAATGCTTCACTGGCCAACACGATTCAATATAATCAAAGGAGTAGCTAGAGGACTACTCTATCTACATCAAGACTCAAGACTGATGATAATTCATAGGGATCTGAAAACAAGCAACATTTTGCTAGATGGGAATATGAATCCCTAGATATCTGATTTTGGCATGGCAAGAATCTTTGGTGGAGATGAGCAACAAGCGAACACTAACCGAGTTGTCGGAACATAGTAAGTACTATCTTGCGTGTAGTTGTTCATTAAAGTCATACATAGTTAAACTCAACTCGAAACGTACAAGTCGTGCTGATGATGTGATTTATCCAGCGGTTATATGTCTCCGGAATATGCAATGGAAGGCCTCTTTTCTGTTAAGTCTGATGTTTATAGCTTTGGAGTGTTGCTCTTGGAAACTGTAAGTGGTCTAAGGATTAGCTCAACCCAGAACATCAATGAGTTCCCCAACCTTATAATATATGTAAGATTATGATTTATCGTTATCGATGTCTGGAATTCCTTTGACCACATGACTTATTTTTTTTCATTTGATTTATTCAGGCATGGAGTCTATGGAGGGAAGGGCTAGCAATGGATTTGGTGGATCCATCAGTTTCAGAGAGTTGCTCGAATGAAGAGGCTTTATGTTGCATTCATGTTGGGCTCTTGTGTGTTCAGGATGATCCGGATGTCAGACCACTCAAGTCAACTGTTGTATCAACGTTGGAGAGTAGAAGCACACCAGTTGCAACGCCTGATAAGCCACTGTATATTTCTCGGAGGAATAAGGTAGCAAAGAGAGCAGACTACGGTCAGGACTCTGTGGATATGGAAGCCCTTACAGTACTGGAGGGGCGATAGGGTCTCGAAGTTTTCAAGTTCCACCCGTGCACTGTTTCCTGTTCTCCCACGCTTGCATTGAGATGATTTTGCAGCACTCTTTCAAAGCCAAAGCTTCCAAAAGGTGTGATTTCACCCCCTCAGTTCAAAGATGGAATCTACCGTGGGAGGACAAGGTTATGGTCAACCTTGATACTGCCATCTTCTTACAATCTGAATATATTGGTGCTGGTGTTGTACTTTTGTGTCCAGTGATCACTTCTATGAGAAGGTTTGCGATCCTGAACCCGCTGAAGTAATGGCCACTCGATGTTCTTTTATCATGTTCTCTTGTTGATGGTATTCAGAGGAATATCTTAGCTTGTGATTGTTCATCTCTGGTGTCCAAGCTGAATGCCTCTGAAGCTGAACGATTGGCTACTGGTGCTGTCGCCCATGACATCAAGTTATTACCGTTGTTGAAGTTTGTTTCAGTTTCCTTTATTCATGTTAGTTGAGCATGTAATAGGGCGGCTCATGCTATCACGCGATCTGCGGAGCATGTTGTCGTAGGTGCTTGGTATGTCGAAGCTCCGGATTTCATCGGACCCGTACTTTGTAATGAACTTATTGTCATTTAATCAATGAAGCGCCACCCATTGCCTAAAAAAACTTGCTAAAGTATTGAGCTCCCACTGGAATCAAACACACTGGAGTCCTCACTTACAAATATTGATTTCAGTTTTGCGGCATGCTACAATACCTCTGGGGTTCCACTCTGTGAAGTCTGGAGCATACCAATTTGTGATTCCTTCTATAAAAGAGTGAGAGGGATGATTTGTTTATTTCTTTCATTTTTTTCCATGTGGAAGGGGGACATAACCCCTCTGCCACTTCTAAGGGGTATTTTGATCAAAGTAATGGTCCAACGCCTTTGACCGGACGAAATCTTGACAGAAGGGCATTCGAGCAACCTCAGGAGCAAATCTAAGGACAAAACTGAGCAGGCTCGAAAAGTGAGGGCAAAATCTGTAGAAACCAACTACAGTCAAAGATGCAAGTCTCTCTATAAAATACATTGGACATTATATATGACAAGTACAAAATGTCAGGCAAATGAATGTTAGATGCGTTTCTCGCCCATAAAAGTGGTTTTTAAGAAAACATCAAGCTCTTTGACAATCTTAATATAAAGAAAAGCATTTTATCAGCACGCCGAACTCTGTGATCTTGGTTTATTTTGAACCTTGAGGGCGTTCCCAAACAGGGATTGTCGACCTGGCAGAGCCAAGTCCTGGGATTGTTGGCTGCGGACGCGATTGGGCCAGCCCATCAAGCGTGAAGCGAAGTTTTTTTTTTACTTTTCCGTAAAGTGCAACGTAAAAATACCCAAAAAGAGACAAACCAGGGGAATCGTAACTGCGACTAGGAGCTGCTAATGATCTGTCACTGATATAATTAGAAGCCCGACCGTAGTTTATAGAAAATGCAGTGTCGAGATTTGAAAACGTGTTTTAAGAGCAAACTTTACAAATGTAAACAAAAATTGAAATCCCCAAACATTTTCTAAAGTGCGAACATGTTATGAAATTCCGAATACTTTTGAAAAACAGACAATTTTTTTAAAACACAATCAGTTTTTAAAAGCGAACACTTTTTGATACATAAACATTTTTATGAAAAGGGGGACACTTTTTAATCCTGAATTTTTTTTGCACAAACTTTTTTTTGTCTTTTCATAAATTAAAAAAATGTTTGGGAATTTTCAAAAATGTTCGTGCATTTCATAGTTTGTACAAAATTTCAAGAAATGTTAATGTTTCCTATTTTTGGTCCAAAATAGAAAATTGTCTCGTGTTTCGAAGACGTGTTTGAAATTAAATTCAAGCTCTGTTTACATTTTAAAAAATCGTTATTTCAAAAATTGTTCACATTTGTCACAAGATGTTCAGATTTCCAAAAGTTTCAAATGTTTCTATTTTTTTAGATTTTTTGCAAAAATTGTGTCACATTTTCCAAAAAACATATTTGTGGAATTGTGTAAATTATTTGTGTTTAAAAAAGGGTGACTTCAATTTCTAAACTTTTGAAAAGTGGCATTTTTTATAATTTGCAAAATTTAGAGTTGCATTTTTCAAAGTTTGGAAAATTGCACTGGCATTTCTTGGAATCGCCAGAATTGGAGTGGCATTTAACCAATTAACCCTTATTGAAAAATTGGCATGTCAAAATTGTTCACAACTTTTTTCAAGAAATGTTTAGATTTAAAAAAAGTGCTTGCATATATGGACACTCCTGTCTATTCTTATTGAGGACGCACTATCTATCGCCATGAGCAGCCGAGTGGCTAGTTGCGGGCGCTCTCAGTGCAAGATCCGAGATTGACTCCTGTAAATCACTCTAGTTAGAGTATTTTTTTTGTCGTTCGGTAAATTTTCGTCGCTCTTTATAGAAGACAAGTGGCTTTGGTAGTTCAAAAAAAGTCATTACAAAATATTGAACTATTTATTATCATTATGAAAATGAAAAACAAAGAAACAAAAAAAGGAAAGGAAAACAAACAAAATAAAATCAGAGCAGCCGGTCAATAATCCTAGTATTTTTTTTGCAGAAATAATCCTAGTATTTGACTTGCCACGTCAGCGAATACCAGCTAAACGCCCTGAAGGTTCAAAATAGACCGGGAACAAAAAGTTTGGTGCGCCATTTTCGATATTACAAGTTCATGATTTGATTTAGCTTTCCGTCTATAAATTCAAGGTCTGTTTCGAACTATTTCCAAAAACACTTGGGCACAAACGCACATCAGCTCGCGCAGCGCAACACATGCGCGGAGCAGGAGAAACCAAGGGAAGGGAGAGGCCCAAGATCGCAACAGCGCACATTTTATTTCCTTCTCTACACACTGCACGTGGCGCACGCGCGCGGACCGACCGACCGACAGATCACACAGCCCGGGCGACGAACACAAGAAACGCACAACGAGATTCTTCGGGGATCCTCTCCGGTCTCCGCCTTGCGCCTGCCGGCGACCGAGCCGAGGCGCGGCAGCCTACCGCCTCCGCGAGCGCGGCTTGACGTTCTTCCTGGTGCTGCGGCGGACGTGGCAGAGCACCCAGTACTCCTCCTCCTCGCCGTCGTCGGCGCGGCGGTAGCACCGCGGGTCCGTGATCTCGTACTCGGACATGACCCACCCGGTGCTCCGCCGCCCCTGCGCACTGTCCCGGGCGTAGAAGCAGTAGCGCGTCATGGACCACCGCGCCACCACGCCCAGCTCCGTCACGGACCGCCGGTCCTCCCTGTTGCCGCTGTGCATCCACGTGCCGCCGCCGCCCAACGGGGTGCGCCGCACCTGCACCGGGCCCCCCTTCCCGCGCCGCCGCGCATGGAAGAAGTAGCCGTGACCGCGCCGCAGCAGCCCGTGCCGCTCCAGAAGGTCCCACGGCGGCGCCGCGCACGGGTCCGCCTCCACCACCGCGCCCGCCACGCGCGGCGCGAACCCGCGCAGCTGCGGCCGCAGGAAGTGCAGCACCAGCTCGTCCTCTGTCGGCTCGAACGACTCGACCCCCTCCTCCTCCTTCACCTCCACTCCGCCGGCGCCGCCCAGATTTGTCTCCTCCTCCATTTCCTTCCGGTGAGGTCTCCCCTCCCTCCGATGAAGTCAAGGAGGCTGAGCCACCCGACAAGAAGATGCGGCTGCGTTTCTTTCCAACCACCGCACCGCTCGTACTTGTTGCATTTCCCTACTCGGCCCAACACGCGTAGCCCGCCGAGATGGCCTGCTCGATCGGGCCCGATCGGGGCAGCTGTGAAGGCACAAAAGGCTCAACAACAAAGAAACATCAAGAAAGAAAAAAGCAGGCAAGGCTCTAAATTCTTCTCAAAAAACAAATGGCATGGCTCTAAATTTGGCGCAAATCTCCTCTTTTTTCTGGGGTCAATTTATGCCGTGTAAATGGAGATCACTAGTAAGTAAGGATGGAGAGATACGCATCGATTCTATAATTGTGATAACACGATCACTAATTAAGTAGTGCGATATTGGGCGCATGTCCGTTAGTATATCCAGCACACTGGGGGAATGAAATGTCAAGGCCTTCCGACACGGTGAACTTCTTCTAGAACGCAGATCAGGTTATAAGGCATGTCCAATGGACCCTTAAGTCATTCGCATATGTTTAGATTGTACGGTCTAGACATGTTTTGTTATTCGACATGGACTTATTAGTCCGCTCGACAATCCAGACACATTTTTTTACGTAAACTGGAGACAAACTAGGAGGCTTTATGGGCATTCGAACCGCTGCTACCTTTGCTTCTCACTACTCTGGCCCACCCAAAACCCTTCTCCCTCGCCCGCGTGCGTTCCCGCCGGGCGTCAGCTATCCGCATTCATGCCTCTGTGAGCAGCCGCTCTGCATTGACATCGGCCAGAAAGGATGCGACCTCTCATTACAGGTGCGCCACTAGTAGCACACCATTAGTATTTTTTACTAATGGCGCACCAGTAGCGCACCACTGGTGCGTCATTAGTATAGCCCACGGTGCGTCATTAGTATCAATCCTATTAAACTTCCCGGGTCAATATGGCTTAATCTCGGGTCAATATGCTTAATCTCAAGTCAAATCGCACTCTGTGGTCAAACTTCCCAGAAGGTCACCCATCCTCACACTACTCCAGCCCGAGCATGCTTAACTTCGCAGTTCTATCCAACCCCAGCACCAGCTCACTTCACAGGCACTTGTTGATATATCTATCATATCAATCCTATTAAACTTTGTTGATGTCTAGGACTTTGTTCATGTTAATGAGTATGATGAAATTTTGAAAAAATATTTCAAACTTCTCGGTCATATTACATATCATATTTTGAAAAAAAAATCGATTTTTTTTCGAAACCAATTTTTTTTCTGTTACTAGTGGCGCACCTAGCAAACGGTGCGCCACTAGTAAGTTTGAATTTTTTTCCATTTTTCCCTCTAGATCTTAAAAGCCCCGTAACTTTTTTTCTGTTAGGTTTTTGGGGATTTTGAAAATGTTTAACAAGGTTCCCATTTTTTTCCCTCTAGATCTTAAAAGAAATTCGGATGTAACTTTTCGAGTAGATGATTTTTCATATATAAAACTTTTTAATCCGAGTTCGTATGCAAAAGTTATGCCCATTTTACAAATTCCAGAGAGATTTTGCAAATAAAGTCGAAATTCATATTTGTAAATTTTCCCAACAAGTAGACCACATATCACATGGGAAACTTATTTTCTTTTATTTTTTTTGACATTTCCATCATTTTCTTTTATTTTTTTTAAACTGAAAAGGCGGTCCACGGGGGGAGGGGGTGTATTCGGTGGAATTTTTGGGCCAAATTAGTAATGGCGCACCGTGGGAGTGGTGCGCCATTACTAGTTAAACTAGTAATGGCGCATCACACCCACGGTGCGTCATTACTAGTTTTAAAAAAATAAAAAATATATGAATTTTTTTTTTGAAAAAAACTTAGTAATGGCGCACCAGTGGACAGTGCGCTATTACTAACAAATTTCTTTTATTTTTTTTTCAAAACTACTAATGGCGCATGGTGGGTGTGGTGCGCCATTACTATGTCAACTAGTAATGGCGCACTATCCCATGGTGCGCCATTAGTAACAAATTTTTTTTTATTTTTTTTTCAAAACTACTAATGGCGCACCACACACCAGGTGCACATTACTAATGGCACCTGTATGTGGTGCGGCATTAGTGTCCATATTATCTATAGCCCTTTTCCTAGTAATGAAACCTACTCCATCCACACGCCCGTTCGTGAGCCGGACAACATTAAACACAACGGCGGTTGGCTCCTCGCATCCAGTGACTATTTAAACAAGGCCAGACGCCGGGCAAGAACCGCACCACACATCCGCTCCCCATCTCCTCGTTGCACCATATTCTCCATACTTTCCATGACATCCGACGAGCAGGAAGAGGGGTTCTTCGGCATAAAAACCCGCTGGTGGCCCGCCGAGCCCACCGGATATGAGCTAGGCAACTCGCTGCGACTCGATCTCCCTCGTCGCTCGAGGTCGTCAATACCATGGCGAGGCTGCAGGCTGGCGTGCGGAGGAGCAACTGGCCGCTCCAAGCCGGTGCGTGGTTCAATAAGTCACCACTCCAAGCCAGCTTGTGGAGGAGCACGTGGGCATGGGACAAGTTGCTGTCGTGGATGAGGCAGTGCCGTACCGCTCCTCCCATGCCATCCGCTGTCAATGTGCGCGTAATCATGCCCTGCCGACGAAGAAAAAAGTTGGTGTCATGGAGATCAACGAGACGGCTAGCACGCCCGCGTCCATCGCCGACAACGAGGAAAAGTAAATCAGGGAAGGCCGCCGCCGCTTGGGTCCCATGAAGGCCACCGCCCGCACGGGGCTGGCGTGCACAGCCGGTGTCTTTCCCTCTTCACAGGCCACCGTTGTCCCCCATCCCAAAAGCCAACCCTGGTACGTGCTTCACGGAAGTGGAGGGCACTCCGATGAGCGACATAGCCAGGCATAGGAAAGACACGGGGGAAACGGAGGCTATTCTTCTCCTCTCGCTGAAGCATATCGGGCTGCCAGACATGGGGAAGGCATGTCAGTGGAGGGGAAGTAGAGGGGCGCGACTTCACTTTCTAGGGCTCATGGCTGGAAGGAGATGAGAAACGGGTGCCGACGGTCATTTTAGACTAAGTTTAGAGTCCAGTCTAGTTGAAAAATGTGAAAATGTAATGAATTTGCTCCGGTTTAGATGAAAAGCATCTGGTTTTATGTAAAAAAAGACTGGTTTATTTGAGTTTGAATCAAATTTGTTCAATTTCGTTGAATTTAATTTGAAATGTAACTAGACATATGCTGTTGGATTTGGATGGTTTGCTCCCGCATCCGTATCCACGCTAGAGATGCTCTTGTAGCTTTTGCTCTGCTCTCGTCCTAGAAATTTTGGTGATTAATGTGTGAGGTGGTTACGTTTCATAAGGTATGATTCTATCAGTGAGAGCGAAGGGTGGATTGGTGGGTGGGTGGGGGCTTCTTAAAAAATGGTTTGGAATTTCATTGTGATAACATCATTTCCGGAGGTAAGTATTACAACCCACTTAATATATAAACCTAAGAGAGTGATCCCATGTGGAGTATCATGTGAGTGTCCCTTAGCGGTTTATGTTGGTTTTTGCCCGGTTTTTCGTGAATTAATTAGGCAACTCTCTTCTGCTTAATCAATGGATGAGGCAAATTGATGTGGGGTGGAACCCTAGATGGCCGATCTTTCACGAAAGGAGTGAGATCCCTCGAAGAACACGACGAACACGGGGATGAACGGAGAGAAAACACGAGAGAAACACTCAACCAACAAGAAATAGATCACACATGCGCTAGATCCAATAACACAAAGAGATACACGATGATCCAAGGTCAACAAAGGATGATACAAAGTAACCGGTTCTTCTCCTAGAAGGAGGTCTTGATGGGGCCACCCAAGAGGGGGTCTTGAATCCAAGGATCTTCTCCGAAGAGGGGTCGCAGTCTCTCTCGAGGAGGAGATCGGTATGGATGAGCGAAACTCTATCTCACATATGAGCTAAACCAACGCTAACCCTAGAAAGAGGAAGGGGATGAAGTATATATAGTCTACGGGGGCGAAAGGGTACATGGGCTTCGGCCCTTCACTGTTCGCACGCAGGCGAGGCCGGATGTCCGGGCGACGGGCCGGATGTCCGGGGCTTCAGGTAAGGCCGGATGTCCGGGCTGGGGGCCGGATGTCCGGGCTGGCGAGGCAAGCTTCTTTGGTCTCTGGACAGACGAGGCCGGATTTTCGGGCTGGGGCCCAGATGTCCAGGGCTTGGTGGGAGGCCGGATGTCCGGGGCTCGGGCCGGATGTCTGGGCTGAAGAGGCCAACCTACGGGTGTCTCCTGTCGTTGGTGCCGGATATCCGGGCTGGGGGGGCCGGATGTCCGGGGGTTCCGGAGGAGCCGGATGTCTGGGGCTTGGGGCCGGATGTTCGGGCCCTGGGGCTTCCTTTGCCTCCTTCCGGTGGCTCTCTTCACCCGTGTACTTGGCGGCTTGTCCGTCTTCACGTGCATCTTCGTGGGGCTCCTCTTGACACCTGATCATGCATAGCATATCGGATTTAGGTAGTAGCCATGTCTCGAGTGGATCATATGTGATATCACTAAGGAAAGAAGTCACCTCATTCTCGAGAGCTCTAGCTCGTGCTCGTGTCATGGGTCCTCTTGACTCTTGATGAGACGGTTGTAGATCCATGGGGATGTTCGTGGGATGCTCCGCATCATCTCCCCTCCCTTGGGAAAGATCCGACCTCGGATCGAAATCCTCAGCACCATGGTACGGGGAGAGATCTTTGATGTTGAAGATGTCGCTCACGGAGTACTTGTCACGTGGGATGTCGATCTTGTAGGCATTGTTGTTGTAGCGCGCGAGCACCTTGAAGGGTCCATCCGCTCGGGGTAGTAGCTTGGACTTGCGTTCATTGGGGAAGCGATCCTTGCGAAGGTGTAGCCACACAAGATCTCCAACATGGAACATCATGGGTTGCTTGTTGACGTTGAGCTTGGTCGCGAGTCGTTGTACTTGGCGCTCGATGGTGTTCCTTGTATCTTCATGCATCTTCTTGAGGAAGTTGGCTCGGGCACTCGCGTCCAAGTTTGTGCGCTCTTGAAGCGGTAGAGGTAGAATGTCCAATGGGGACAATGGGTTGAAACCATAGACGACCTCGAAGGGGGACTTGCCGGTAGTCAAATGTCTTGCTCGGTTGTAGGCGTACTCGGCGATGGGTAGGCACTCTTCCCACTCCTTGATGTTCTTCTTTATCAACACGCGTAGTAGGGTGGAGAGCGTACGGTTGGTCACCTCCGTTTGGCCGTCGGTTTGTGGATGGTATGCCGAAGAGAATAAGAGCTTGATTCCGAGGGCGCATAAGGTCTTCCAAAAGTAACTCAAGAACTTGACGTCGCGGTCCGAGACAATCGTCTTTGGCACTCCATGAAGGCGCAAGATTTCCCTACAAAACAAATTTGCAATATGTGAAGCATCGTCTATCTTGTTGCAAGGAATGAAATGAGCCATTTTGGAGAAACGGTCCACAACAACAAAAACGGAATCCTTGCCGTTTCGAGTTCTAGGCAAACCAAGCACAAAGTCCATGCTAATATCTTCCCATGGTTGATATGGAATTGGAAGTGGCATATAGAGGCCATGAGATTGAGCTTTGGACTTAGCTTTGCGACATGTAGAACACCGGTTGGTGAAGCGATTGACGTCGCGATGCATCTTGGGCCAAAAGTAGTTCTTGGAGAGTGTAGCAAATGTCTTTTCGCGTCCGAAGTGTCCCATGAGTCCACCGCCATGAGATTCCTGCAAAAGCAACAAACGCAAAGAGGACTCGGGGATGCAAAGTTTGTTAGCTCTCATAAGATATACATATTTGATATAGTATCGATCCCAAGAAGTATGCATCAAACACTTGGCATAAGGTATTGCAAATGTAGGATCATGTTCATACAATTCTTTCATATGCTCGAAACCAAGGACATTCAACTCAAGTGTAGTGACAAGAATGCATATACGGGAAAGCGCATCCGCCACAACATTTTCTTTACCCTTAATGTACTTGATGACATAAGGAAATGACTCAATAAATTCACTCCATTTAGCATGACGCTTGTTCAACTTAGTTTGACACTTAAGGTATTTAAGTGTTTCATGGTCGGTATGGATGATGAACTCATGTGGGCGAAGGTAATGTTCCCATTCATGCAAAACTCTCACTAAAGCATATAGCTCTTTGTCATAGATGGGGTAATTGAGTTGCGCTCCGGAGAGTTTCTCACTAAAATAAGCAATGGGGCGCTTCTCTTGCGTTAACACGCCTCCTATACCATTACCACTAGCATCGCAATGAATTTCGAAAGGTTTGTCAAAGTTGGGTAATGCAAGCACGGGAGCATGAGTAAGCAAATTCTTAAGCTCATCGAAAGCAATATCTTGCGATGGTCCCCAAACAAACGGTGCATTTTTCTTACTCAAAGCAAGCAAAGGTGAAGCAATGGTGCTAAAATCCTTCACAAATCTACGGTAGAAACCGGCTAAACCAAGAAAACTACGCACTTGTTGCAAATTGGTTGGTTGGGGCCAATTTTTAATAGCATTGATCTTAGTTTCATCAACATGAACACCCTTAGAAGATACTACGAAACCCAAGAAAACAAGTTTGTCAACACCAAATAGGCATTTTTCCATATTATCATAAAGTTGCTCTTTTCGTAGAGTTTGTAGCACGGTGCGAAGGTGGGTGACATGCTCTTTGAGAGATTTGCTAAACACAAGGATATCGTCAAAGTAGACAACAACAAATTCACCAATGTATGGGCGAAACACATAATGCATAAGACGCATGAAAGTGCCGGGTGCTTCCGATAAACCCATAGGCATGACCAACCACTCATATAGACCAAACTTTGTTTTGAAAGCGGTTTTCCATTCATCACCCTCTTGTATGCGGATTTGATAGTAACCACTTTTAAGATCAATTTTGGAAAAGATAGTGGCACCGCTAAGCTCATCAAGCATATCATCAAGGCGTGGAATGGGGTACCTATATCTAACGGTGATAGCATTGATAGGTCTACAATCGGAGCACATGCGAAAGCTACCTTCACGTTTTGGTACAAGAATGACTGGTACGGCACAAGGACTCAAACTTTCACGCACATGTCCATGGTCTATGAGATGCTTTACTTTCCTTTGTATTTCTTTGGTCTCTTCGGGGTTGACGCGGTATGGTGCTTTGTTGGGAAGCGGCGCTCCGGGGATGAGATCAATTCGGTGCTCAATGCCTCGTAGTGGGGGTAGACCCGGAGGTAGCTCATCGGGGAAAACATCTTGGAATTCTTGCAATAGAGAAGATAACACCAAAGGTAGATCGTGAGAGTTGTTAGCTTTTGTGACCTCGTCCTTGCACAATAGGACATAGTGTAGGACACTTGATGGGTTCTCACACACTTCTCTCATCTCACATTTGGTGGCAAAGAGAACTAAGTTTTTATTGTCGCACATCGTGGAGGCACTCAATTTGGGCTTGTGGCGCTCACTCTCTTTTTGGTGGTTCGCTCTCTCACTATTTTCTCCACGATGGGTGGCTTGCTTGTCGGCGAGCACTTGGCTTGGAGACATAGGACGTAGCACGAACTCTTTCCCTTTCATCTTGAAGCTATAGTGATTTGTACGCCCATTGTGAATGACACCTCGGTCAAATTGCCATGGCCGTCCAAGGAGGAGGTGGCAAACGGTCATCGGAAGGACATCACATTCCAATGTATCTTCATAGGCGCCGATCTTGAAAGAGACTTGTACTCTATCACTGGTAGAAAAAGGGCCTATAGTCCCGGTTCGTAAGGGCCTTTAGTCCCGGTTCCTGAACCGGGACTAAAGTGTCGGTACTAATACCTCCCCCCTTTAGTCCCGGTTCAATCCAGAACCGGGACTAAAGCCCCTCCACGTGGGCAGTGCGCAGAGCCCAGTCAGTAGACCCTTTGGTCCCGGTTGGTGGCACCAACCGGGACCAATAGGCATCCACGCGTCAGCTTTTCTGTGGCTAGGGTTTTTGTTTTTTTTTGAAAGGGGGGGGGGTTGGGGGTTTTGGGGGGTTAATTTAGGTGTTTCATATATTGTGTTAGCTAGCTATAATTAATATAGAGAAGTGTCCTCTCTTATGTCCGTGCTTGGTCGACGCTACATACTATACATACGTATAGAGAGGACTAGACACGCTGGCTAGCTAGTAAAGCAAACGAAGGAAACAGAAGATCGTCATGAACATATATGCATACAGAGAGAAGTGATATCGACCACCTCTCCTTCTCCGAGAGATTGGTCGAACAACAAGTTCTCGTATATCTATCTGACACTACCGGCTACATATATACAATAATTATCTCTTACAAATATAATCATATGGACTCAGGGTTCACATAGAATTCTCCGTCTTCAAGGATCACGTGGTCAAGAAAGAATGCTGCCAATTCCTCTTGAATTGCTCGCATGCGAGCTGGTGCTAGGAGTTCATCCCGCTTCCGAAACATCTAATTTGAAGAAGGGGGTCAATACATATATATATATATATATATGAATGAATGAAACTCAACACAAATGATGGCAATAAAATAAAATTGTGAATATTGTTATTTACGTACTTCATATTGTTCGTTAGAGTACCCGCCCCGCTCACACGTCGTGTGGCGGATGGACTCACAGATGTAGTATCCACAGAAATCATTCCCTTGTTCCTGCCACAACCACTTTACAAGAAATAGAGGTCAATCAAACTGATAAGCAAGAATGCTAAATGGTATTGATGAAACTAGCGCTTGAATCACTAGGAGATGCGCGGAACATGCTACTATAGTACTTACTTTCGGGTGTCTAAATTCCAGCTCCTTCGGCAGTCCCAGAACTTTTTTGGTGAATTTTCTCCAAACCCTGCCGGACAAAGAAAACAATTACTTGATATCAGGAAATGAACAAAGTTGCTGATATGGTGGATAATGATCGATTTAACTTACTTCTTGAGGATTTAATTCATGTCTGCATAGTCCTGGGGATCTTTTCGTTTTGAGTCTAAGACGGTTACTAGTCCCTGCTCAAGCTTAATCTCTAGGAGAATATAGTGGAAACTGCACACGCATGCATAACTCATGAATTACATTACTATAACCTTGAGTAATATATAGGGGAAACCGAATACGCACAAGACAGTAACACTCACTTGAAGTTGTAAGGAAAGAGTATTATATCTTTGTTTTGATTTATTACGAACGATTGTAGCAAGTTGGCCTCGGTAGCTGCGGCATGAAGTTTAACCTGAATTGCATCTATGAGATATGTGTTAATGAACCCAATATCACCGACTTGTCTTTTCTTCAATTCGACGATCTTCAATCTGCATAATATAGTGAGGATGATTATAAATACATGCAATGAAAGAGCTAAGCTATATAGAGAAACTTAATGACAGAAGTAGTACTACTTACAGACAGTAGCAGGCGACCGTTGTTTTATCGAGGGCCAATTGATTGAAAAACTGATAGAACTCCTCAAATGGAACAGGCAACAGATCAATTCCAACGAGGTCATGCTCCTTTTTAACTTTCACATACAAAGTACTACTCCCCCCAGAGTCTCTGCAGATTTTCAAGTACCAATCATGCAATCTTCGCATCATCGTTGATAGAGATCTTTCATCTTTGACGAGAGGCTTCCCGTACTCGTATCTTTGCATCTGCATCTCCATGGGTTCATAATGTATTTCGTCGGGCAGGTAATCTGCAAGATTGCTATAACCGGGCACCATCCTTGGATCATTAGCGACGTTGTGGCTAGGCACCTTGAGCGGGGGGCATGATTGCTTCGCTTGTTTGCCGAGCTGGGCAATTTGTTTCCCAGCTCGTCGTTTTTTCAGCCTTTCATCACTGACAGTACTTCCCGACCGCTCCGCTTCGGCAAATTCCTTTCCAATAATGCGCTCATAGTTTCCTTTCGGCGGATCAGACTTTGGTGGTTTTGTCAGGGCAGCCAGAGTGCGCTTCACTTTCACCCCATCTACCTTCTCCTCCGGAGGTGGATGTTTCTTTGCTTTCACCCCTTCAAAGAATTTCCTCACTTCTTCTCGCGCGATCTCGGCGTTCTCCTCCTGGGTCCTCTCGTATGGTAACTTCTCTGGAGTCTTCAGAGAAGGACCGAATCTGTATGTCCTCCCGCCTCTGGTTGTACTGCTAGACGCCGACCGAGCAGACGAAGCGGTTGTCTTCTTTACTTGCTTAAGAGGCGGAGGAGAAGGACTACGACCCGCCGGAGCAGCTGGAGCGGCGGCAGGTCTCTTCTGCCCTTGCTGACGAGGCGGAGAAGGACGAGGTTGGCTGCTCGGGCGCGTCGGCGCAGGCGGAGACGGAGGCGGAGTGCCGCCACGCGCCGGAGAAGGAGCCGGCCGAGGGCCCTGATCGTCACTCGCCGGAGGAGGAGGCGGTGGAGGAGGCGGAGTGCCCTGACTCGCCGGAGGAGGAGGAGGCGGAGGCGTCCAGTTCAGAAGGTTGATGAGGTCCTTCCGCCATAGGCATGGAGTCCTCAGAGCAGCCGAGTCTCCCCTTCACCGGTAGGGTGGTCAAGCTGGAGGTCCTCAAATCCCTCCGTTATCTCATCCACCATCACCCTAGCATATCCTTCTGGAATCGGCCGGCAGTGAAAAGTTGCGCCGGGTTCAGTAGGATAAACAGAGCCAACAGCCGCCTTGACCTTCAAATTCATCCATTGCGTCATAAGGTGGCAATTTTGAGACTCCGTTATAGCATCCACAGGATAGCTGGCAGGAGCCGTCAAGGCATGCTCCAGCTGAAGCAGCTCGGTGGAAGCCACGCTGCTTCTGCGCTGAGATGGCGGGGTAGCTTCGGGGGAGGCTTCGGCACTACGTTTGCTGCGATTTGCTTCTCGTTCCTCTATCGCTTGTACCCTTGCGTGCAGTGCCTGCAGTTCGGTCTGCTGCACTTTTTTCCTCCTCTCATGGGATTTGTAACCGCCTGCGTCCGGAAACCCAACCTTCCACGGAACGGAGCCTGGCGTGCCTCGTGTCCGTCCAGGGTGCTCAGGATTCCCGAGGGCCATTGTGAGCTCGTCGTGCTCTCTGTCTGGAAAGAACGTCCCTTCCTGCGCTGCGTCGATATACTGCTTAAGCTTACTGACTGGTATGTCCATTTGTTCGTTCGTCCAAATGCATTTCCCTGTTTCAGGGTCCAAGGTTCCGCCAGCCCCGAAGAACCAAGTCCGGCAACGGTCTGGCCAGTTATTTGTCTCTGGTTCGATCCCTTTATGAACCAGATCATTCTCAACCTTGGACCACTTAGGCCGGGCTACGAGGTAGCCACCTGACCCCGTGCGATGGTGAAGCTTCTTCTTCGCGGCATTTTGCTTGTTTGTCGCCGACATCTTCTTACTCTTTTCTGATGTCTTGTAGGCCACAAATGCGGGCCAATGATCTCTGATCTTCTCATATCTGCCCTTGAATTCTGGTGTCTCTTTTTTATCGACAAACCTATTCAGCTCTTTCTTCCACCTCCTGAATAGATCTGCCATCCTCTTCAGAGCAAAAGACTTGATTAATTTCTCTTTAATTGGGTTCTCTGGATTATCCTCTGGCGGTAGGGTGAAATTTGACTTCAGCTCAGTCCAAAGATCATTTTTCTGCATATCATTGACATAAGACACCTCAGGGTCTTCTGTAGCCGGCTTAAACCATTGCTGGATGCTTATCGGGATCTTGTCCCTAACCAGAACCCCGCACTGAGCAACAAATGCGCTCTTTGTCCGGAGGGGTTCAATAGGTTGGCCATCGGGCGCGATTGCTGTGATCTCAAGCTTTTCATCCGAGCTCAACTTTTTCTTCGGGCCTCGTCTCTTTACCGATGTTGTGCTCGATCCGGAGGGCTAGAAAAAAGAACAAAGACTTAATTAATATGTGTACATACCAAAACAATGAATGCATCAATCAGCTAGTCAGCATAGGCTTAACTAATATATATACCTGGCCGGACTCGGTTCGGTCACCGGAGCCGTCATCACGGTCTCCTTCTTGCACCGGCATTGGGTCACCGGAGCCGTCCTCATGTTCTTCTTCTTGCACCGGCATTAGGT
This sequence comes from Triticum urartu, assembly GCF_056163025.1. Taxonomy (NCBI): domain Eukaryota; kingdom Viridiplantae; phylum Streptophyta; class Magnoliopsida; order Poales; family Poaceae; genus Triticum; species Triticum urartu. Next base: position 695,120,891 of record NC_141875.1, read on the forward strand.
CACCGTAGCCAGCTTGTTCACCCTCTCCTTCCAGACCATCGGTTTCGTTGAGATAGTACGAGACGGCATCACTTCCTTGTGCGATTATCTCCCTCAACAACGCTTCTTTTGCTGCTTCGTCTAGGGCGGTGTCCATAGTTTCTACAAATATTACAACATGGCAATTATTATTCAAACATGACATATGGATATATTAGTGCCAAACGTAGAACTAGCTACCTAATCATAGTAAGCTATCGGGAGGGGGTATATATCGACAACGGCGACACTACATCTATGTCCCTCGACGACCCTCGTTCCCGATAAAAAAAAGAGGAAGAAGAAGAAAAAAAAGAGGAGAAGAAATCTTTTTTCTTCTTCTTCCTCTTCTTTTTTTATCCTCTTCTTCCTCTCATGTTCGAGAGGATCGCCTTGGGGTCGGGAGGTTGCCTAGTGTCAAAGGATTCAACAAAACCATGTCTTCATCATTAGGCGAAAGTAACATGTGCATGATGGTAGGAAGCTCTTCAAAGTTGTTCTGGAACAGAGTCCCAGATAGGATAATTCGCTTTTTGGTACAAAGTTCAGCAAGAGCCTTCCGAATATCGCTATTTGGAAGGCCTTTGCTGAATTCGTACCAAAAGGCGGATTATTCTATCCGGGACTCCATTCCAGAACAACTTTGCAGAACTTCGTACCAACATGCCCTGGTTACTTCCGGCTAATGATGAAGGCATGGATTTCTTCAATACTTTGACACTAGGAAACCTCTCTCGACCCCTCGGCGATTCTTGACCCCTCGAACCCTCAACGACCCTGAAACCCTCGACCCTTGACCCCTTAACGACCCTCGACCCTCTACCCTAGTTCCCGACCCTCGACCAATAGAGGAGAAGAAGAAAGGAATAGCTAGAGGAGAAGATCGAAGAAAAAAAAGAAGAAACAAAATAGGAGAAGAAGAAAGGAATAGTGGAGAAGAAGAGAAAATAGAATATATTCTATTTTCTCTTCTTCTCCACTATTCCTTTCTTCTTCTCCTCTTCTTTTTCTTCTTTTTTCTTCTTCTTATTTATTTCTCCTCTTCTTTTCGGTAGAGGAAACCCTAAATAGCTAGCAAGTATCGTGGGTGTGAGATACATGTGGCCTTCGGTGTCGGACACTACATCCACGTCCCACAAGTGACGTGGGCGTCGAAGCCCGCGCCACTTGTGGGATGTGGATGTAGTGTCCGACACCGACGGTACATGTATCTCACACCGACGATACTTTCTATTTAGGGTTTCTCGACCCTCGACCCCTAGGCGACCGTCGACCCTCGACGACCCGATAAAAAAAAGAGGAAGAAGAAGAAAAAAAGAGGAGAAGAAAGAATAGAGGAGATCTTCTCCTCTATTCTTTCTTCTCCTCTTTTTTCTTTTCTTATTCCTCTTCTTTTTTTATCCTCTTCCTCCTCTCATGTTCGACGACCCTCGACCCCTCGGCGACCCTAGACCCCCTCTTGACCCCCTCTTCTTCTCCCTCTTCTTCCCCTTCTTCCCCGCCTAAAATGACCTAAAATGAAAATAACCTAAAATTCACTAAAGTTATCGATGACCCTCTCGACACACCCACGAATAAGAAAATATATCATCATCTTCATCTATTTTTCTCCTCTTCTTTTTCTTCTTCTCCTCTTCTTTTTCTTCTTTTTTCTTCTTCTTATTTATTTCTCCTCTTCTTCCTCTCCCCTCTTCTTCTCCTTTCTTCCTCTTCTTATTTCCTTTTTCCTCTCATTCTTTTTCTTCTTCTTCCTTCTTAAAAATACAATAAGTAGTATTGCCTAATTCATTGTTCATATGAATATACAAACATTTGCATATTTACATACACATATACACATACACATATACACATATACATTATAGCCACATACACATATATGAACAGAAAAAATAGACATATACATTGTTCACATACACATATACATTTTATGAACAGAAAAAATCCTAATTTTTCTAAAAAACAGAAAAAAATAGAAAAAATCCTAATTGTTCACATACACATATACACATATATGAACAGAAAAAATAGACATATACATTAGAAAAAATCTATGAACAGAAAAAATCCTATTTTTTCTAAAAAACAGAAAAAAAAATCCTAATTGTTCACATACACATATACACATATATGAACAGAAAAAATAGACATATACATTAGAAAAAATGTATGAACAGAAAAAAATCCTAATTTTTCTAAAAAACAGAAAAAATAGAAAAAATCCTAATTGTTCACATACACATATACACATATATGAACAGAAAAAATAGACATATACATTAGAAAAAATCTATGAACAGAGAAGAGGGAGAAGAAGGCGCGCGGCGGCTCACAGCGCGGGCGCCGGCGACGGCGAGCACGGGGCAGGGACGGCGAGCACGGGGCGGCGACGGCGAGCAAGGCGCGCGGGGGCGGGACGAGGACGGCGGGGGCGGCGAGGGCGCCGGCGCGCGGGGGCGGGACGGGGCAGGGGCGACGGCGACGGCGAGCACGGGGCAGGGGCGCGGGGCGACGGCGACGGAGAGCACGGGGCAGGGGCGCGGGGCGACGACGGGGCAGGGCGCGGCGACGGCGACGAGGAGGACGAGCAGCCTGGCGGCGTCGGCGATGGGGAATGGAGCAGTTGGCGAAAATTTCGCAAGTGCTGTATATATAGGCAGAGCAATGGTCCCGGTTCGTGGCACGACCCGTGACCAATGCCCCCCTTTGGTCCCGGTTGGTGCGACGAACCGGGACCAAAGGCCAATTTTCAGCAGCCCAAAGGGCGGGAAGCGGCGGCCTTTGGTTCCGGTTGGTGGCACCAACCGGGACTAAAGGGGGGCAATGGTCACGGTTGGTGCCACGAACCGTGACCAATGCCACCTTTAGTCCCGGTTGGTGCCACCAACCGGGACCAAAGCCTTTGTGCTGCCCGCGCCCAAAAGTTTAGTCCCACATCGCTAGCTGAAGGGCGCCGGCACTTGCTTATAAGCGCTGCTGTGCCACCCATTTCGAGCTCCTCTCTAATGCAGGCTTTCGGGCCTAAACGTGCTACTGTCTGTGGGCCTATTGGGCCTCTGCGGGCCTGAATCCTGGCCCATGTAGGGTTTCTAGTCGTATTCGGGCCGTGGAGGCCCAGTAGGTGGCATTTTTTTGGTTTTTTCTTTTTTATTTCTACATTTTTTTGGTTTTTTATTTTTTTATTTCTACTTAAAACTAAATACTTATAGTTTTTTAGTGATTTCTTTTTGCTTTTAGGTCACAAAAATTATAAACTTTCTGTTAGTGCCATTAGTTTTAAATTTTGAATAGTTTAAATTTGAATTTTTAAAAATTTGTGTGAATCACTAGTTTATGAATAACTTTACTATAAAAATAGAATTTGTTTTCTATTTATTTTTTATTTATACTTACAACTAAATACTTATAGTTTTTTAGTGATTTCTTTTTGCTTTTAGGTCACAAAAATTATAAACTTTCTATTAGTGCCATTACTTTTAAATTTTAAATAGTTTAAATTTGAATTTTTAAAAATTTGTGTGAATCACTAGTTTATGAATAACTTTACTATAAAATTAGAATTTTTTTCTATTTATTTTTTATTTCTACTTACAACTAAATACTTACAGTTTTTTAGTGATTTCTTTTTGCTTTTAGGTCACAAAAATTATAAACTTTCTGTTAGTGCCATTAGTTTTAAATTTTAAATAGTTTAAATTTGAATTTTTAAAAATTTGTGTGAATCACTAGTTTATGAATAACTTTACAATAAAATTAGAATTTTTTTCTATTTATTTTTTATTTCTACTTACAACTAAATACTTACAGTTTTTTAGTGATTTCTTTTTGCTTTTAGGTCACAAAAATTATAAACTTTCTGTTAGTGCCATTAGTTTTAAATTTTAAATAGTTTAAATTTGAATTTTTAAAAATTTGTGTGAATCACTAGTTTATGAATAACTTTACTATAAAATTAGAATTTTTTTCTTCTTTGCTATTTATTTTTTATTTATACTTACAATTAAATACTTATAGTTTGATTTTAGGTCACACAAATTATATTCTTTTTGCTATTGAAGAATATTATAGTTTTATTTTAGTTGATCATAACATAATATTTTAATTGATTGTTTTTATTTTCATAAAAGTTTTGTAGTTCATTCTGTTTGCTATTAATTCATTCTTTGAGCTAAATGACTCTGAAATTGGAAAGCATTTCAAAATGAACTCTGAAAAGGTTGAAAGTTGGCATGGTATCATCATTTCACCCACATAGCATGTTCCAAAAAGTAGAGAGGGTTACGGCAAAAACTTGATGCACTTCGTGTACAAAATGGACAATCACTTTCGAAGTATCAAAGTTTCAAACCATAAGACATGAAAGCATTTCAAATGAACTCTGAAAAAGTTGAAAGTTGGGATGCATGGTATCATAATTTCACCCACATAGCATTTTCTTATTGCAGGAGAAAGTCTTCACTTTTTCTTCGCTTGTGTCATCTGCTTATTGCGCCGTAACCATGGATAATCTTCATTGTTTATCAGGATGCTTGGGTCAGCCTTGACATTGAAGGGAGGAATTTCATGAAACTTTTCATAATCTTCAGACATGTCTGTCTTGCCGTCCACTCCCAGGATGTCCCTTTTTCCTGAAAGAACTATGTGGCGCTTTGGCTCATCGTATGATGTATTCGCTTCCTTATGTTTTCTTTTTCTCGGTTTGGTAGACATGTCCTTCACATAGATAACCTGTGCCACATCATTGGCTAGGACGAACGGTTCGTCAGTGTACCCAAGATTTTTCAGATCCACTGTTGTCATTCCGTACTGTGGGTCTACCTGTACCCCGCCGCCAAACAGAATGACCCATTTGCACTTAAACAAAGGGACCTTAAAATCAGGTCCGTAGTCAAGTTCCCATATGTCCACTATGTAACCATAATATGTGTCCTTTCCGCTCTCGGTTGCTGCATCAAAGCGGACACCGCTGTTTTGGTTGGTGCTCTTTTGATCTTGGGCGATCGTGTAAAATGTATTCCCATTTATCTCGTATCCTTTGTAAGTCAATACAGTCAAAGATGGTCCCCTGGACAACAAGTACAACTCATCACAAACAGTGTTGTCACCTCTGAGACGTGTTTCCAACCAACTGCTGAAAGTCCTGATGTGTTCACATGTAATCCAGTCATCGCATTGCTCCGGGTGTTTGGAGCGCAGACTGTTCTTGTGTTCATCGACATACGGGGTCACCAAGGTAGAGTTCTGTAGAACTGTGTAGTGTGCTTGAGACCAAGAATATCCGTCCCTGCATATTATTGAGTCTCTTCCAAGAGTGCCTTTTCCAGTCAGTCTCCCCTCATACCGCGATTTAGGGAGACCTATCTTGTTAAGGCCAGGAATGAAGTCAACACAAAACCCGATAACATCCTCTGTTTGATGGCCCATGGAGATGCTTCCTTCTGGCCTAGCGCGGTTACGGACATATTTCTTTAGGACTCCCATGAACCTCTCAAAGGGGAACATATTGTGTAGAAATACGGGCCCCAGGATGACAATCTCGTCGACTAGATGAACTAGGACGTGCGTCATGATATTGAAGAAGGATGGTGGGAACACCAGCTCGAAACTGACAAGACATTGCGCCACATCACTCCTTAGCCTTGGTACGATTTCTGGATCGATCACCTTCTGAGAGATTGCATTGAGGAATGCACATAGCTTCACAATGGCTAATCGGACGTTTTCCGGTAAAAGCCCCCTCAATGCAACCGGAAGCAGTTGCGTCATAATCACGTGGCAGTCATGAGACTTTAGGTTCTGAAACTTTTTCTCTGGCATATTTATTATTCCCTTTATATTCGACGAGAAGCCAGTCGTGACCTTCATACTGAGCAGGCATTCAAAGAAGATTTCTTTCTCTTCTTTCGTAAGAGCGTAGCTGGCAGGACCTTTATACTGCTTCGGAGGCATGTCGTCTTTTTCGTGCAAACGTTGCAGGTCCTCCCGTGCCTCAGGCGTATCTTTTGTCTTCCCATACACGCCCAAGAAGCCTAGCAGGTTCATGCAAAGGTTCTTCGTCACGTGCATCACGTCGATTGAGGAGCGGACCTCTAGGTCTTTCCAGTAGGGTAGGTCCCAAAATATAGATTTCTTCTTCCACATGGGTGCGTGTCCCTCAGCGTCATTCGGAACAGCTAGTCCACCGGGACCCTTTCCAAAGATGACGTAGGGTAAATCATTGACCATAGCAAGCACGTGATCACCGGTGCGCATGGCGGGCTTCTTCCGGTGATCTGCCTCGCCTTTGAAATGCTTGCCTTTCTTTCGACATTGATGGTTGGTCGGAAGAAATTGACGATGGCCCAGGTACACATTCTTCCTGCATTTGTCCAGGTATATACTTTCAGTGTCATCTAAACAGTGCGTGCATGCGTGGTATCCTTTGTTTGTCTGTCCTGAAAGGTTACTGAGAGCGGGCCAATCGTTGATGGTCACGAACAGCAACGCCTTAAGGTTAAATTCCTCCTGTCTGTGCTCATCCCACGTACGTACACCATTTCCATTCCACAGCTGTAAAAGTTCTTCAACTAATGGCCTTGGGTACACATCAATTTCGTTGCCGGGTTGCTTAGGGCCTTGGATGAGAACTGGCATCATAATGAACTTCCGCTTCATGCACATCCAAGGAGGAAGGTTATACATACATAGAGTCACGGGCCAGGTGCTGTGATTACTGCTCTGCTCCCCGAAAGGATTAATGCCATCCGCGCTTAAAGCAAACCATACATTCCTTGGGTCCTTTGCAAACTCATCCTAGTACTTTCTCTCGATTTTTCTCCACTGCGACCCGTCAGCGGGTGCTCTCAACTTCCCATCTTTCTTTCGGTTCTCACTGTGCCATCGCATCAACTTGGCATGCTCTTCGTTTCTGAACAGACGTTTCAACCGTGGTATTATAGGAGCATACCACATCACCTTCGCAGGAACCCTCTTCCTGAGGGGCTCGCCGTCAACATCACCGGGGTCATCTCGTCTGATCTTATACTGCAACGCACCGCATACGGGCATGCGTTCAGATCCTTGTATGCACCGCGGTAGAGGATGCAGTCATTAGGGCATGCATGTATCTTCTCCACCTCCAATCCTAGAGGGCATACGACCTTCTTTGCTGCGTATGTACTGTCGGGCAATTCGTTATCCTTTGGAAGCTTCTTCTTCAATATTTTCAGTAGCTTCTCAAATCCTTTGTCAGCCACAACATTCTCTGCCTTCCACTGCAGCAATTCCAGTACGGTACCGAGCTTTGTGTTGCCATCTTCGCAATTGGGGTATAACCCTTTTTTGTGATCCTCTAACATGCGATCGAACTTCAGCTTCTCCTTTTGACTAATGCATTGCGTCCTTGCATCGACAATGACCCGGCGGAGATCATCATCATCGGGCACATCGTCTGGTTCCGCTTGATCTTCAGCAGCTTCACCCGTGGCAGCATCATTGGTCACATCATCGTCTGGTTCCTCTTGATCTTCACCAGCTCCCCCCGTTGCAGCATCACCGTATTCAGGGGGCACATAGTTGTCATCGTACTCTTCTTCTTCGCCGTCTTCCATCATAACCCCTATTTCTCCGTGCCTCGTCCAAACATTATAGTGTGGCATGAAACCCTTGTAAAGCAGGTGGGAGTGAAGGATTTTCCGGTTAGAGTAAGACCTCGTATTCCCGCATTCAGTGCATGGACAACACATAAAACCATTCTGCTTGTTTGCCTCAGCCGCATCGAGAAACTCATGCACGCCCTTAATGTACTCGCGGGTGTGTCTGTCACCGTACATCCATTGCCGGTTCATCTGCGTGCATTATATATAATTAAGTGTCCAAATTAATAGAAGTTCATCATCACATTAAAACCAAAGTGCATACATAGTTCTCATCTAACAACATACAGCTCTCCAGAGCATCTAATTAATTAAACCATACATTGAAACTATGTAAAACATTTCAATGCGAAAACAAATGCGATCATAATCGCAACCAAGGTAACAATTGATCCAACGGCATAATGATACCAAGCCTCGGTATGAATGGCATATTTTCTAATCTTTCTAATCTTCAAGTGCATTGCATCCATCTTGATCTTGTGATCATCGACGACATCCGCAACATGCAACTCCAATATCATCTTCTCCTCCTCAATTTTTTTTATTTTTTCCTTCAATAAATTGTTTTCTTCTTCAACTAAATTTAACCTCTCGACAAGGTCGGTTGGCATTTCCGATTCACATACATCGTAGATAAATAAAATCTATGTCACGTTGGTCGGCATAATTTTCATAAACAATAAATGAACCAATAGTTATAAAGATAATATACATACCAAATCCGAATCATAGATAGGACGAGGGCCGACGGGGGCGGATACCAAAACCATCGCACTATATAAGATGCAATAATAAATGTAAGAAAATGATACAAGTATCTATCTAAACATACAAGTAAGAATATTTTTCCTTTCAGAAAGAAGATAAGAACAAGAGGCTCACCACGGTGGTGTCGGTGATGAGATCGGCGCGGGTGATCAACGGCGGTGAAGACGGGGACGGGGCATGACGGACCGCTAAATCTAGACAAATCTCGAGGAAAATGGAGCTTGGAGGTCGAGCTTCGAGAGGAGAAAGCTTAAGTAGTGTGGCTCGGGCATTCCATCGAACACCTCATGTGCATAGGAGGTGAGCTAGAGCACCACAAAGCCCTCTCCCCCTCGGCCAGAAAAAACAGAGCACTGTGCTCTGCTCTTGCGCGAGGGGGTATATATAGGCAATTAATTGGTCCCGGTTCGTGGCATGAACCGGGACTAAAGGGGAGCCTTTGGTCCCGGTTAATGCCACCAACCGGGACCAATGGTGGTGGGCCAGGAGGGAGGCCCTTTGGTCCCGGTTCGTCCCACCAACCGGGACCAAAAGGTCCAGACGAACCGGGACCAATGGCCCACGTGGCCCGGCCGGCCCCCTGGGCTCACGAATCGGGACCAATGCCCACATTGGTCCCGGTTCTAGACTGAACCGGGACTAATGGGCTGAGGCGGCCTGGACCATAGCCCCTTTTTCTACTAGTGTATGCTCGACTTGTATGGTGCCGGTGTCGCTTAGCCTTTGAACCTTGTAGGGGTGAGGGTGCTTCATCTTGACCAATTGGAGCTTGGAGCAAAGTTCTTCACTTGCTAAGTTGTGGCAACTATCTCCATCGATGATGACCTTGACGGAACGTCCATTGATGCCGGCCTTTGTGTGGAAGATATGGCATCTTTGATCTTCGTCTTGTTGATGTTGAAGAGTCAAGACCTTGGAGACTGTTGGGGAACGTAGTAATTTCAAAAAATTTCCTACGCACACGCAAGATCATGGTGATGCATAGCAACGAGAGGGGAGAGTGTTGTCTACGTACCCTCGTAGACTGAAGCGGAAGCGTTGACGCAACGTAGAGGAAGTAGTCGTACGTCTTCCCGGTCCAACCGATCCAAGCACCGTTACTCCGGCACCTCCGAGTTCTTAGCACACGTTCAGCTCGATGACGCACCCCGTGCTCCGATCCAGCAAAGCTTCAGGGAGGAGTTCCGTCAGCACGACGGCGTGGTGACGATGATGATGTTCTACCGGCGTAGGGCTTCACCTAAGCACTGCAACGATATGACCGAGGTGGAATATGGTGGAGGGGGGCACCGCACACGGCTAAGGAACGATCACGAAGATCAACTTGTGTGTCTATGGGGTGCCCCCTGCCCCCGTATATAAAGGAGTGGAGGAGGGGAGGGCCGGCCCTCTCTATGGCGCGCCCTAGGGGAGTCCTACTCCCACCGGGAGTAGGATTCCCCCTTTCCTAGTCCAACTAGGAGTTCTTCCATGTATTAGGAGTAGGAGACAAGGAAGGGGAAGGGAGAAGGGAAGGAAGGAGGGGGCGCGGCCCCTCCCCCTAGTCCAATTCGGACTAGGCCTTGGGGGGTGCGCGGCCTGCCCTAGGCAGCCCCTCTCTCTTTCCCGTATGGCCCAATAAGGCCCAATACTTCTCCCGGCGAATTCCCGTAACTCTCCGGTACTCCGAAAAATACCCGAATCACTCGGAACCTTTCCGAAGTCCGAATATAGTCGTACAATATATCGATCTTTACGTCTCGACCATTTCGAGACTCCTCGTCATGTCCCCGATCTCATCCGGGACTCCGAAATCCTTCGGTACATCAAAACTCATAAACTCATAATATAACTGTCATCGAAACCTTAAGCGTGCGGACCCTACGGTTCGAGAACAATGTAGACATGACCAAGACACGTCTCCGGTCAATAACCAATAGCGGGACCTGGATGCCCATATTGGCTCCTACATATTCTACGAAGATCTTTATCGGTCAGACCGCATAACAACATACGTTGTTCCCTTTGTCATCGGTATGTTACTTGCCCGAGATTCGATCGTCGGTATCCAATACCTAGTTCAATCTCATTACCGGCAAGTCTCTTTACTCGTTCCGTAATACATCATCCTGTAACTAACTCATTAGTTTCAATGCTTGCAAGGCTTAAGTGATGTGCATTACCGAGAGGGCCCAGAGATACCTCTCCGACATTCGGAGTGACAAATCCTAATCTCGAAATACGCCAACCCAACATGCATCTTTGGAGACACCCGTAGAGCACCTTTATAATCACCCAGTTACGTTGTGACGTTTGGTAGCACACAAAGTGTTCCTCCGGCAAACGGGAGTTGCATAATCTCATAGTCATAGGAACATGTATAAGTCATGAAGAAAGCAATAGCAACATACTAAACGATCGGGTGCTAAGCTAATGGAATGGGTCATGTCAATCAGATCATTCACCTAATGATGTGATCCCATTAATCAAATAACAACTCTTTGTCCATGGTTAGGAAACATAACCATCTTTGATTAACGAGCTAGTCAAGTAGAGGCATACTAGTGACACTCTGTTTGTCTATGTATTCACACATGTATTATGTTTCCGGTTAATACAATTCTAGCATGAATAATAAACATTTATAATGAAATAAGGAAATAAATAATAACTTTATTATTGCCTCTAGGGCATATTTCCTTCAGTCTCCCACTTGCACTAGAGTCAATAATCTAGATCACATCTCCATGTGATTTAACATCAATAGTTCACATCATCAGGTGATTAGCACCCATAGTTCACATCGTTATGTGACCAACACTCAAAGGGTTTACTAGAGTCAGTAATCTAGTTCGCATCTCTGTGTGATTAACACCCAAAGAGTACTAAGGTGTGATCATGTTTTGCTTGTGAGAGAATCTTAGTCAACGGGTCTGCCACATTCAGATCCGTATGTATTTTGCAAATATCTATGTCAACAATGCTCTGCACGGAGCTACTCTAGCTAATTGCTCCCACTTTCAATATGTATCCAGATTGAGACTTAAAGTCATCTAGATCAGTGTCAAAACTTGCATTAACGTAACCCTTTACGACGAACCTTTTTGTCACCTCCATAATCGAGAAACATATCCTTATTCCACTAAGGATAATTTTGACCGCTGTCCAGTGATCTACTCCTAGATCACTATTGTACTCCCTTGCCAAAATCAGTGTAGGGTATACAATAGATCTGGTACACAGCATGGCATACTTTATAGAACCTATGGCTGAGGCATAGGGAATGACTTTCATTCTCTTTCTATCTTCTGCCGTGGTCGGGCTTTGAGTCTTACTCAATTTCACACCTTGTAACACAGGCAAGAACTCTTTGTTTGACTATTCCATTTTGAACTACTTCAAAATCTTGTCAAAGTATGTACTCATTGAAAAAACTTATCAAGCGTCTTGATCTATCTCTATAGATCTTGATACTCAATATGTAAGCAGCTTCACCGAGGTCTTTCTATGAAAAACTCCTTTCAAACACTCCTTTATGCTTTGCAGAATAATTCTACATTGTTTCCGATCAACAATATGTCATTCACATATACTTATCAGAAATGCTGTAGTGCTCCCACTCACTTTCTTGTAAATACAGGCTTCACCGCAAGTCTGTATAAAACTATATGCTTTGATGAACTTATCGAAGCGTATATTCCATCTCCGAGATGCTTGCACCAGTCCATAGATGGATCGCTGGAGCTTGCATATTTTGTTAACACCTTTAGGATTGGCAAAACCTTCTAGTTGCATCGTATACAACTCTTCTTTAATAAATCCATTAAGGAATGCAGTTTTGTTATCCATTTGCCAGATTTCATAAAATGCGGCAATTGCTAACATGATTCAGACAGACTTAAGCATAGATACGAGTGAGAAACTCTCATCGTAGTCAACACCTTGAACTTGTCGAAAACCTTTTGCGACAATTCTAGCTTTGTAGATAGTAACACTACTATCAGCGTCTGTCTTCCTCTTGAAGATCCATTTATTTTCTATGGCTTGTCGGGCAAGTCAACCAAAGTCCATACTTTGTTCTCATACATGGATCATATCTCAGATTTCATGGCCTCAAACCATTTATCGGAATCTGGGCTCATCATCGCTTCCTCATAGTTCGCAAGTTCATCATGGTCTAGTAGCATGACTTCCAGAAAAGGATTACCGTTCCACTCTGGTGCAGATCTCTCTCTAGTTTACCTATGAGATTCGGTAGTAACTTGATCTGAAGTTACATGATCATCATCATTAGCTTCCTCACCAATTGGTGTAGTAGTCACAAGAACAAATTTCTGTGATGAACTACTTTCCAATAAGGGAGAAGGTACAATTACCTTATCGAGTTTTCTACTTTCCTCCCACTCACTTCTTTCAAGAGAAACTCCTTCTCTAGAAAGGATCCATTCTTAGCAACGAATGTCTTGCCTTCGGATCTGTGATAGAAGGTGTACCCAACAGTCTCCTTTGGGTATCCTATGAAGACATATTTCTCCGATTTGGGTTTGAGCTTATCAGGATGAAACTTTTTCATATAAGCATCACAACCCCAAACTTTAAGAAACGACAACTTTGGTTTCTTGCCAAACCACAGTTCAGATTGTGTCGTCTCAACGGACTTAGATGGTGCCCTTTTAACGTGAATGCAGCTGTCTCTAATGCATAACCCCAAAACGATAGTGGTAGATCAGTAAGAGACATCATAGATTGCACTATATCCAATAAAGTACAGTTATGACGTTCGGACACACCATTATGCAGTGGTGTTCCAGGTGGCATGAGTTTGTGAAACTATTCCACATTGTTTTAATCAAAGACCAAACTCGTAACTCAAATATTTGTCTCCATGATCAGATTGTAGAAACTTTATTTTCTTGTCACGATGATTTTCCACTTCACTCTGAAATTCTTTGAACTTTTCAAATGTTTCAGACTCATGTTTCATCAAGTAGATATACCCATATCTGCTCAAATCATCTGTGAAGGTCAGAAAATAATGATACCTGCTGCAAGCCTTAATATCCATCGGACCACATACATCAGTATGTATGATTTCCAACAAATCTGTTGCTTGCTTCATTGTTCCGGAGAACGGCGTTTTAGTCATCTTGCCCATAAGGCATGGTTCGCAAGCATCAAGTGATTCATAATCAAGTGATTCCAAAAGCCCATCAGCATGGAGTTTCTTCATGCGCTTTACACCAATATGATCTAAACGGCAGTGCCACAAATAAGTTGCACTATCATTATTAACTTTGCATCTTTTTGGTTTCAATATTATGAATATGTGTATCACTACGATCGAGATCCAACAAACCATTTTCGTTGGTGTGTATGACCATAGAAGGTTCTATTCATGTAAACAGAACAACAATTGTTCTCTAACTTAAATGAATAACCGTATTGCAATAAACATGATCAAATCATATTCATGCTCAACGCAAACACCAAATAACACTTATTTAGGTTCAACACTAATCCCGAAAGTATAGGGAGTGTGCGATGATGATCATATCAAACTTGGAACTATTTCCAACACACATCGTCACTTCACCCTTAACTAGTCTCTGTTTATTCTACAACTCCCGTTTCGAGTTACTACTCTTAAGCAACTGAACCAGTATCAAATACCGAGGGGTTGCTACGAGCACTAGTAAAATACATATCAATAATCTGTATATCAAATATACCTTTGTTCACTTTGCCATCCTTCTTATCCACCAATTACTTGGGGTAGTTCCGCTTCCAGTGACCAATCCCCTTTGCAGTAGAAGCACTTTGTCTCAGGCTTAGGACCAGACTTGGGTTTCTTCACTTGAGCAGCAACTTGCTTGCTGTTCTTCTTGAAGTTCCTCTTCTTCCCTTTGCCCTTTTCTTGAAACTAGTGGTCTTGTTAACCATCAACACTTGATGTTTTTCTTGATTTCTACCTTCATCGATTTCATCATCATGAAAAGCTCGGGAATCGTTTCCGTTATCCCTTGCATATCATAGTTCATCACGAAGTTCTACTAACTTGGTGATGGTGACTAGAGAATTCTGTCAATCACTATTTTATCTGGAAGATTAACTCCCACTTGATTCAAGCGATTGTAGTACCCAGACAATCTGAGCACACATGCTCACTAGTTGAGCGATTCTCCTCCATCTTTTAGCTATAGAACTTGTTGGAGACTTCATATCTCTCAACTCGGGTATTTGCTTGAAATATTAACTTCAACTCCTGGAACATCTCATATGGTCCATGATGTTCAAAACGTCTTTGAAGTCCCGATTCTAAGCCGTTAAGCATGGTGCACTAAACTATCAAGTAGTCATCATATTGAGCTAGCAAAACATTCATAACGTCTGCATCTGCTCCCGCAATAGGTCTGTCACCTAGCGGTGCATCAAGGACATAATTCTTCTGTGCAGCAATGAGGATAAACCTCAGATCACGGATCCAATCCGCATCATTGCTACTAACATCTTTCAACACAAATTTCTCTAGGAACATATCAAAATAAACATATGAAAGCAACAACGCGAGCTATTGATCTACAACATAGATATGCTAATACTACCAGGACTAAGTTCATGATAAATTAAAGTTCAATTAATCATATTACTGAAGAACTCCCACTTAGATAGACATCCCTCTAATCTTCTAAGTGATCACGTGATCCAAATCAACTAAACCATAACCGATCATCACGTGAAATGGAGTAGTTTTCAAAAACATGCCCTACAAAAACAAGTTAGACGTCCTCTACTTTGTTGTTGCAAGTTTTACGTGGCTGCTACGGGCTTAGCAAGAACCAATCTTACCTACGCATCAAAACCACAACGATAGTTTGTCAAGTTAGTGATGTTTTAACCTTCGCAAGGACCGGGCGTAGCCACACTCGGTTCAACTAAAGTTGGAGAAACTGACACCCGCCAGCCACCTGTGTGCAAAGCACGGCAGTAGAACCAGTCTCGCGTAAGCGTACGCGTAATGTCGGTCCGGGCCGCTTCATCCAACAATACCGCCGAACCAAAGTATGACATGCTGGTAAGCAGTATGACTTATATCGCCCACAACTCACTTGTGTTCTACTCGTGCATATAACATCAAACCATAAAACATAGGCTCGGATGCCACTGTTGGGGAACGTAGTAATTTCAAAAAAAATCCTACGCACACGCAAAATCATGGTGATGCATAGCAACGAGAGAGGAGAGTGTTGTCTACATACCCTCGTAGACCGAAGCGGAAGCGTTGACGCAACGTAGAGGAAGTAGTTGTACGTCTTCCCGGTCCAACCGATCCAAGCACCGTTACTCCGGCACCTCCGAGTTCTTAGCACACGTTCAGCTCGATGACGCACCCCGTGCTCCGATCCAGCAAAGCTTCGGGGAGGAGTTCCGTCAGCACGACGGCGTGGTGACGATGATGATGTTCTACCGGCGCAGGGCTTCGCCTAAGCACTGCAACGATATGACCGAGGTGGAATATGGTGGTGGGGGGGCACCGCACACGGCTAAGGAACGATCACGAAGATCAACTTGTGTGTCTATGGGGTGCCCCCTGCCCCCGTATATAAAGGAGTGGAGGAGGGGAGGGCCGGCCCTCTCTATGGCGCACCCTAGGGGAGTCCTACTCGCACCGGGAGTAGGATTCCCCCTTTCCTAGTCCAACTAGGAGTCCTTCCATGTATTAGGAGTAGGAGACAAGGAAGGGGAAGGGAGAAGGGAAGGAAGGAGGGGGCGCGGCCCCTCCCCCTAGTCCAATTCGGACTAGGCCTTGGGGGGCGCGCGGCCTGCCCTAGGCAGCCCCTCTCTCTTTCCCGTATGGCCCAATAAGGCCCAATACTTCTCCCGGCGAATTCCCGTAACTCTCCGGTACTCCGAAAAATACCCGAATCACTCCGAACCTTTCCGAAGTCCGAATATAGTCGTCCAATATATCGATCTTTACGTCTCGACCATTTCGAGACTCCTTGTCATGTCCCCGATCTCATCCGGGACTCAGAACTCCTTCGGTACATCAAAACTCATAAACTCATAATATAACTGTCATCGAAACCTTAAGCGTGCGGACCCTACGGTTCGAGAACAATGTAGACATGACCGAGACACGTCTCTGGTCAATAACCAATAGCGGGACCTGGATGCCCATATTGGCTCCTACATATTCGACGAAGATCTTTATCGGTCAGACCGCATAACAACATACGTTGTTCCCTTTGTCATCGGTATGTTACTTGCCCGAGATTCGATCGTCGGTATCCAATACCTAGTTCAATCTCGTTACCGGCAAGTCTCTTTACTCGTTCCGTAATACATCATCCTGCAACTAACTCATTAGTTGCAATGCTTGCAAGGCTTAAGTGATGTGCATTACCGAGAGGGCCCAGAGATACCTCTCCGACATTCGGAGTGACAAATCCTAATCTCGAAATACGCCAACCCAACATGTATCTTTGGAGACACCTGTAGAGCACCTTTATAATCACCCAGTTATGTTGTGACGTTTGGTAGCACACAAAGTGTTCCTCCGGCAAACGGGAGTTGCATAATCTCATAGTCATAGGAACATGTATAAGTCATGAAGAAAGCAATAGCAACATACTAAACGATCGGGTGCTAAGCTAACGGAATGGGTCATGTCAATCAGATCATTCACCTAATGATGTGATCCCGTTAATCAAATAAAAACTCTTTGTCCATGGTTAGGAAACATAACCACCTTTGATTAACGAGCTAGTCAAGTAGAGGCATACTAGTGACACTCTGTTTGTCTATGTATTCACACATGTATTATGTTTCTGGTTAATACAATTCTAGCATGAATAATAAACATTTATCACGAAATAAGGAAATAAATAATAACTTTATTATTGCCTCTAGGGCATATTTCCTTCAAAGACAACAAGAGCGGGACTTGAATCTTCATCACAAAAGACTTGTTCTTCTTCATCTTCATTGTTCACTTGTCGGTGCATGGCCACTTGCTCAAGAGCTTCCATTTCTCCTTCACTCATGGAGTCATAGGTTCCGTCGTCGTTGAGGATCATGGTGCGCTTGTTTGTGCACTCGAAGGACTTGTGGCCTCGGCCTCCGCATGTGAAACATTTGATAGAACTTGTCTTGACGGTCTCATCGGTTGGAGTAGATGATGATGAAGCTTTCTTGACGTTGCTTGTAGTAGGAGGACGACTTGAGCTTGTCGAAACTTTCTTGAAACTTGACTTGTCGCCGTTGCTTGTAGATGGCTTGGATGAGGTAGAAGGTGTTGGAGTTGTCGAAGCTTGATTGTTGGAGAGGCCATAGGACTTGGATGAGAACTTGGCATACTTGAAGTCGTCTTGTACTTGTCGTTCCGCTTTGGTAGCTTGATGCACTAGATCGATGAGGTTCGAGTATGCTTGGAAGTCGGCAATCTTCTTGATAGGATGATTGAGTCCATTCAAGAACCGTGCCATAGTTTGCTCATCATCTTCCTTGACGTTGGCTCGTATCATGGCAATCTCCATTTCCTTGTAGTACTCTTCAACGCTCTTGGTTCCTTGGTTTGAGTTGTTGAAGTTTCTTGAAGAGGTCGCGGTTGTAGTAGTTTGGCACAAACCGTGCTCTCATGACATCCTTCATTTGTCTCCAAGTGGTGATGGGTGGTTCACCTCTTGCCGCTCGGCGCTCAATGACTTGTTCCCACCAAATGAGGACGTAGTCTTGGAATTCGAGGGATGCCATTGCGATCTTCTTCTCTTCTTCGTAGTTGTGCAAGCGGAAGATTTTGTCAACCTTCAATGCCCATGAGATGTACTCTTCGGGGTCATTGCTTCCATTGAACTTGGGCATGGTGAACTTTAGCTTGCCATAACGTTGCTCTTCATTGTGTTGGGGTCGGGGATGGTGACGCCCATGTTGTTGAGGATTGACATTGTTATCGTGCTCTTGGCGAAGTTGGTTGTCTTCCTCATGTTGCTCTTGGCGAGGAGGGTTGTCAACCTCATGTTGCTCTTGGCGAGGAGGAGGTCCATTATCTTCTTGCTCTCGATGGACTTGACATTCTTGTCTCGCTTGCGGGGAAGCTTGTCTATCTTGACGAGGAGCTTGTCGATGCACACGTGCTTGGTAAATCCTTTCTTGAGCTTCATCGCGAAGTGCTTCTTGATGTAGTCGAGCTTGTTGGCCATGATTGGCTACGGCACGACTTGAGTCGTGAAGGGCACGTTGCGCCTCAAGTGCTTGAGCTTCACGGAGTTGTTGTTGTTCGTGGCGTTCCGCCTCGGCGTCTTGTGCATCTTGATGTTGTCGCGCTCGCTCCTCTTGTTCTTGTTGTCATTGACGTTGCCGTTCTTGTGCTTGTGCGAAAGCCGCTTGGTTTTGGCGATGTCGATGCTCTTGAGAGTCGGTGTCATGTAGAGGATTGCGGTTAGCTTGACGATCTTGACGCGCGTCACGACGAAGAGTATTTGATGTCGGTGTACTTGAACCGGAGATGGTGTCGTCGGAGTGTCGACTTGAGCGGCTCCTTCTTGACGAAGTCGAAGGAGAAGAACGAAGAAACAAAGCTCGAATCTCGTCCATTCTTGCGTCATTCTCAAGCTTGTGTTCGTCGAGCTTGTTGTCGAAGTAATCCCTTGTACGATTCTCAGATTGTCGTAGGTCGATGGCGAGATTGTCGATGCGGTCGCCCAAAGCAAGTTGTTCTTGATGCAAAGCCCGTTGTGCACCAAATAGTTGATTCTTGGTGACGAAGGAAGACATGTCGTCGTCTTGCTCCAATAAGAGTGGGTTGGTAGAAGTACTTGGCCTATCCATAATTCCAAAAAAAGATATGTGAGTGGGAGAAAGGAAAGAACCAATATCCAATGTACCTTGACCGATGTTGACAATGGATCAAAGATGACTCCAATGTGTAGCAAGGAAATAGCACAATTGGTACCAATTCTTGTCGGTTCTCACACCTACACAAGTAAAAGCTTATGGTGGAGCTCGGTTAGGATTGTGGCACAAAATTTGATGCAATTGTAAGTGAGACTCAATAATGTTGGAGAAGATTCACAAATTTGCAAATGCAACAAGTAGACCAATAGCAAGATATGGTACACGGAAACACACACGCAAATAGATAAGATGGGGTTATTCAACCAAGGATGAGCCAAAATGTGGACTTCACCAAGATGCTCTTGTTGCATAACACTAGAGAGACGCTAGCACGATTGCACAATAGGCGGATACGAACTTGTGCACAACCTACTAAGCAAAAATGCAACGACTTCTATCCCAAGTATGCTATATGTATGATGTTCCTATGCTTTGATCCAAGATGATCGAGTATGACAATCTTAATGTTGTATAATGCTATGGTTCTTGCTTATAAGCTCTTTGCTTATCTTTCCTCTTTTGCTTAAAAGCTTGTTTGGCTCTTTGATGTTTGAGCTCTATTCTCATGCAATGCTTCACGAACCAAGATAGCAATTGTGTATGCGACAACAACTTTCTGACACACGTGATGATGCCGAGATATGCAACACGATGATAGTATGTATGCGATGGGAAGTATGAACACTAATGTGCACAAGTCACGTTGCCGGCAATACTCAAGGGCTAGTCTCGATGGGTAAGTGACGCAAAAGTAAGGCCATGGGGTTATCAATGCAATTGCAAAAGAGTATGATGATATCACAATACCAAGTTGATATCCGAGTGAAAGTGATACCAAAGTGGTGTTGATGTAGCCGTTCGTAGTAGTCCTTGGCGAAGATGAGCGGTGGTGATGTTGATGTCGAACCGTACCTAGATAGCCGAAACACAAAAGGACATGGAAACCACAACTCAAATTCTCAAAGAAAAATTTGGCAAAATTGTCGGAGTTGGTAGCGGGAAAGGCTAGGGTGGTGCTATGCGGAAGTGGTGGAGGTATGCGGAAGTGTATGTGGCACCGGGACAAAATTTGGCGAGAGTTAGGCGGGAAAAGGATGGTGGATGGGTGGTTTTGCTGCCAGGGGCCGGATGTCCGGGGGTGATGGCCGGATGTCCGGGGTGCCGGATGTCCGGGCTATTCGGGCCGGATGTCCGGGCTCTGGATCCGTGGAAGAACTCGAAGAACACCGCGTGGAGAGGTCAAATCCGAGGCAAAATTCGGAAGATTTTGTGGATGGAAATTGGGGAAAAGGTGGGGGAATGCTAGATCTACCTGCAACACTTGAAATCCGCGGATCAAATCCAACAAAACTTCATCACACCAACAAATCACAAAAAAAGTTGGGGCTATTTTTGTGGGGCAATTTTCGGATTAGGACGAAAAACAACAAAATCAAGCTAGAAAACAAAGAGAGGGGGCTCCGAAATCGTGATCAACGTGGCTCATGATACCAAGATGATGTCGGGTGGAACCCTAGATGGCCGATCTTTCACGAAAGGAGCGAGATCCCTCGAAGAACACGACGAACACGGGGATGAACGGAGAGAAAACACGAGAGAAACACTCAACCAACAAGAAATAGATCACACATGCGCTAGATCCAATAACACAAAGAGATACACGATGATCCAAGGTCAACAAAGGATGATACAAAGTAACCGGTTCTTCTCCTAGAAGGAGGTCTTGATGGGGCCACCCAAGAGGGGGTCTTGAATCCAAGGATCTTCTCCGAAGAGGGGTCGCAGTCTCTCTCGAGGAGGAGATCGGTATGGATGAGCGAAACTCTATCTCACATATGAGCTAAACCAACGCTAACCCTAGAAAGAGGAAGGGGATGAAGTATATATAGTCTACGGGGGCGAAAGGGTACATGGGCTTCGGCCCTTCACTGTTCGCACGCAGGCGAGGCCGGATGTCCGGGGCTTCAGGTGAGGCCGGATGTCCGGGCTAGGGGCCGGATGTCCGGGCTAGGGGCCGGATGTCCGGGCTAGCGAGGCAAGCTTCTGTGGTCTCTGGACAGACGAGGCCGGATTTCCGGGCTGGGGCCCGGATGTCCGGGGCTTGGTGGGAGGCCGGATGTCCGGGGCTCAGGCCGGATGTCCGGGCTGAAGAGGCCAACCTACGGGTGTCTTCTGTCGTTGGTGTCGGATATCCGGGCTAGGGGTCCGGATGTCCGGGGGTTCCGGAGGAGCCGGATGTCCGGGGCTTGGGGCCGGATGTCCGGGCCCTGGGGCTTCCTTTGCCTCCTTCCGGTGGCTCTCTTCACCCGTGTACTTGGCGGCTTGTCCGTCTTCATGTGCATCTTCGGGGGGCTCCTCTTGACACCTGATCATGCACAGCATTGAAGGAAATATGCCCTAGAGGCAATAATAAAGTTATTATTTATTTCCTTATATCATGATAAATGTTTATTATTCATGCTAGAATTGTATTAACCGGAAACATAATACATGTGTGAATACATAGACAAACTTAGTGTCACTAGTATGCCTCTACTTGACTAGCTCGTTAATCAAAGATGGTTATGTTTCCTAACCATGAACAAAGAGTTGTTATTTGATTAATGGGATCACATCATTAGGTGAATGATCTGATTGACATGACCCATTCCATTAGCTTAGCACCCGATCGTTTAGTATGTTGCTATTGCTTTCTTCATGACTTATACATGTTCCTATGACTATGAGATTATGCAACTCCCGTTTGCCAGAGGAACACTTTATGTGCTACCAAACGTCACAATGTAACTAGGTGATTATAAAGGAGCTCTACAGGTGTCTCCAAAGGTAGATGTTGGGTTGGTGTATTTCGAGAATAGGATTTGTCACTCCGATTGTCGGAGAGGTATCTCTGGGCCCTCTCGGTAATGCACATCACATAAGCCTTGCAAGCATTGCAACTAATGAGTTAGTTGCGAGATGATGTATTACGGAACGAGTAAAGAGACTTGCCGGTAACGAGATTGAACTAGGTATTGGATACCGACGATCGAATCTCGGGCAAGTAACATACCGATGACAAAGGGAACAACGTATGTTGTTATGCGGTCTGACCGATAAAGATCTTCGTAGAACATGTAGGAGCCAATATGGGCATCCAGGTCCCGCTGTTGGTTATTGACCGGAGATTTGTCTCAGTCATGTCTACATTGTTCTCGAACCGTAGGGTCCGCACGCTTAACGTTACGATGACAATTATTATGAGTTTATGCATTTTGATGTACCGAAGTTAGTTCGGAGTCCCGGATGTGATCACGGACATGACGAGGAGTCTCGAAATGGTCGAGACATAAAGATTGATATATTGGACGGCTATATTCGGACACCGGAAGTGTTCCGGGTGATTTTGGATAAAACCGGAGTGCTGGAGGGGTTACCGGAACCCCCGGGGGAAGTAATGGGCCTTATTGGGCCTGAGGGGAGAGAGAGGGCAGCAGCCCAAGAGGTGGCGCGCCCCCCTCATGGGGAGTCCGAATTGGACTAGGAGGGGGGGCGCGGCCCCCCTTTCCCTCTCCCTCTCCCTCTCTTTCCTTCCCCCTCAAGTCTCCTAGTTGGACTAGGAAAGGGGAGTCCTACTCCCACTAGGAGGAGGACTCCCCCTCCCCTTGGCGCGCCCCATAGGGCCGGCCGGCCTCCCCCTTGCTCCTTTATATACGGGGGCAGGGGGCACCCTAGGACACACAAGTTGATCCTCGTGATCGTTCCTTAGCCATGTGCGGTGCCCCTTGCCACCATATTCCACCTCGATCATATCATTGTAGTGCTTAGGCGAAGCCCTGCGTCGGTAGAACATCATCATCATCACCACGCCATTGTGCTGACGGAACTCATCCCCGAAGCTTTGCTGGATCGGAGCCCGAGGAGTGTCATCGAGCTGTACGTGTGCTAAGAACTCGGAGGTGCCGGAGTAACGGTGCTTGGATCGGTCGGATCGGGAAGACGTATGACTACTTCCTCTACGTTGCGTCAACGCTTCTGTTGTGGTCTACAAGGGTACGTAGACAACACTCTCCCCTCTCCTTGCTATGCATCACCATGATCTTGCGTGTGCGTAGGAAATTTTTTGAAATTACTACGTTACCCAACAGTGGCATCCGAGCCTGGTTTTCTGGTTTGATGTTATATGCACGAGTAGAACACAAGTGAGTTGTGGGCGATATAAGTCATACTGCCTACCAGCATGTCATACTTTGGTTCGGCAGTATTGTTGGATGAAGCGGCCCGGACCGACATTACGCGTACACTTACGCGAGACCGGTTCTCCCGACGTGCTTTGCACAAAGGTGGCTTGCGGGTGACTATTTCTCCAACTTTAGTTGAACCAAGTGTGGCTACGCCCGGTCCTTGCGAAGGTTAAAACGGCATCAACTTGACAAACTATCGTTGTGGTTTTGATGCGTAGGTGAGATTGGTTCTTGCTTAAGCCCGTAGCAGCCACGTAAAACTTGCAACAACAAAGTAGAGGACGTCTAACTTGTTTTTGCAGGGCAAGTTTGAAGGAAATATGCCCTAGAGGCAATAATAAAGTTATTATTTATTTCCTTATGTCATGATAAATGTTTATTATTCATGCTAGAATTGTATTAACCGGAAACATAATACATGTGTGAATACATAGACAAACAGAGTGTCACTAGTATGCCTCTACTTGACTAGCTCATTAATCAAAGATGGTTATGTTTCCTAACCATGAACAAAGAGTTGTTATTTGATTAACGAGGTCACATCATTAGTTGAATGATCTGATTGACATGACCCATTCCATTAGCTTAGCACCCGATCGTTTAGTATGTTGTTATTGCTTTCTTCATGACTTATACATGTTCCTATGACTATGAGATTATGCAACTCCCATTTGCCGGAGGAACACTTTGTGTGCAACCAAACGTCACAACGTAACTGGGTGATTATAAAGGAGCTCTACAGGTGTCTCCAATGGTAGATGTTGGGTTGGCGTATTTCGAGAATAGGATTTGTCACTCCGACTATCGGAGAGGTATCTTTGGTACCTCTCGGTAATGCACATCACATAAGCCTTGCAAGCATTGCAACTAATGAGTTAGTTGCAGGATGATGTATTACGGAACGAGTAAAGAGACTTGCCAGTAACGAGATTGAACTAGGTATTGGATACCGACGATCGAATCTCGGGCAAGTAACATACCGATGACAAAGGGAACAACGTATGTTGTTATGCGGTCTGACCGATAAAGATCTTCGTAGGATATGTAGGAGCCAATATGGGCATCTAGGTCCCGCTATTGGTTATTGAACGGAGATGTGTCTCGGTCATGTCTACATTGTTCTCGAACCGTAGGGTCCGCACGCTTAAACGTTACGATGACAGTTATTATGAGTTTATGCATTTTGATGTACCGAAGTTAGTTCGGAGTCCCGGATGTGATCACGGACATGACGAGGAGTCTCGAAATGATCGAGACATAAAGATTGTATATTGGAAGCCTATGTTTGGATATCGGAAGAGTTCCGGGTGAAATCGGGATTTTACCGGAGTACCGGGAGGTTACTGGAACCCCTCGGGAACCATATGGGCCTTAATGGGCTTTAGTGGAAAGGAGAAAAGGGGCTTCCCAAAGGTGGCCGCGCCCCCCCCCTTCCCCTAGTCCTATTAGGATTAGGAGAGGTGGCCGGCCCCCCTCTCTCTCTTTCCCCCTTGGGAATCCTATTAGGAATAGGATTGGGGGGGAGTCCTACTCCCGGTAGGAGTAGGACTCCTCCTGTGCCCTCCTCCTGGCCGGCTGCCCCCTCCCCCTTGGATCCTTTATATACGGGGGCAGGGGGGCACCTCTAGACACACAAGTTGATCCTTGAGATTGTTCCTTAGCCGTGTGCGGTGCCCCCTGCCACCATATTCCACCTCGATCATATCGTTGTAGTGCTTAGGCGAAGCCCTGCATCGGTAGAACATCAAGATCGTCACCACGCCGTCGTGCTGACGGAACTCTTCCCCGACGCTTTGCTGGATCGGAGCCCGGGGATCGTCATCGAGCTATACGTGTGCTAAGAACTCGGAGGTGCCGGAGTAACGGTGCTTGGATCGGTCGGATCGGGAAGACATACGACTACTTCCTCTACGTTGTGTGATCGCTTCTGTAGTCGGTCTGCGTTGGTACGTAGACAACACTCTCCCCTCTCGTTGCTGTGCATCACCATGATCTTGCGTGTGCGTAGGAAATTTTTTGAAATTACTACGTTCCCCAACAGTGGCATCCGAGCCTAGGTTTTATGGTTTGATGTTATATGCACGAGTAGAACACAAGTGAGTTGTGGGCGATATAAGTCATACTGCCTACCAGCATGTCATACTTTGGTTCGGCGGTATTGTTGGACGAGACGACCCGGACCAACCTTACGCGTACGCTTACGCGAGACCGGTTCCCCCGACGTGCTTCGCACACAGGTGGCTTGCGGGCGACTGTCTCTCCAACTTTAGTTGAACCAAGTGTGGCTACGCCCGGTCCTTGCGAAGGTTAAAACGGAGTCTATTTGACAAACTATCATTGTGGTTTTGATGCGTAGGTGAGATTGGTTCTTGCTTAAGCCCGTAGCAGCCACGTAAAACTTGCAACAACAAAGTAGAGGACGTCTAACTTGTTTTTGTAGGGCATGTTGTGATGTGATATGGTCAAGGCATGATGCTGAATTTTATTGTATGAGATGATCATGTTTTGTAACCAAGTTATCGGCAACTGGCAGGAGCCATATGGTTGTCGCTTTATTGTATGCAATGCAATCGCGATGTAATGCTTTACTTTATCACTAAGCGGTAGCGATAGTCGTGGAAGCATAAGATTGGCGAGACGACAACGATGCTACGATGGAGATCAAGGTGTCGCGCCGGTGACGATGGTGATCATGACGGTGCTTCGGAGATGGAGATCACAAGCACAAGATGATGATGGCCATATCATATCACTTATATTGATTGCATGTGATGTTTATCTTTTTATGCATCTTATCTTGCTTTGATTGACGGTAGCATTATAAGATGATCTCTCACTAAATTATCAAGAAGTGTTCTCCCTGAGTATGCACCGTTGCCAAAGTTCGTCGTGCCCAGACACCACGTGATGATCGGGTGTGATAAGCTCTACGTCCATCTACAACGGGTGCAAGCCAGTTTTGCACACGCAGAATACTCAGGTTAAACTTGACGAGCCTAGCATATGCAGATATGGCCTCGGAACACGGAGACCGAAAGGTCGAGCGTGAATCATATAGTAGATATGATCAACATAACGATGTTCACCATTGAAAACTACTCCATCTCACGTGATGATCGGTTATGGTTTAGTTGATTTGGATCACGTAATCACTTAGAGGATTAGAGGGATGTCTATCTAAGTGGGAGTTCTTAAGTAATTTGATTAATTGAACTTAAACTTATCATGAACTTAGTACCTGATAGTATCTTGCTTGTTTATGTTGATTGTAGATAGATGGCTCGTGCTGTTGTTCCGTTGAATTTTAATGCGTTCCTTGAGAAAGCAAAGTTGAAAGATGATGGTAGCAATTACACGACCTGGGTCCGTAACTTGAGGATTATCCTCATTGCTGCTCAGAAGAATTACATCCTGGAAGCACCGCTGGGTGCCAGGCCTGCTGCTGGAGCAACACCATATGTTATGAACGTCTGGCAGAGCAAAGTTGATGACTACTCGATAGTTCAGTGTGCCATGCTTTACGGCTTAGAATCGGGACTTCAACGACGTTTTGAACGTCATGGAGCATATGAGATGTTCCAGGAGTTGAAGTTAATATTTCAAGCAAATGCCCGGATTGAGAGATATGAAGTCTCCAATAAGTTCTATAGCTGCAAGATGGAGGAGAACAGTTCTGTCAGTGAGCATATACTCAAAATGTCTGGGTATAATAATCACTTGATTCAGATGGGAGTTAATCTTCCAGATGATTGCGTCATTGATAGAATTCTCCAATCACTGCCACCAAGCTACAAGAGCTTCGTGATGAACTATAATATGCAAGGGATGAACAAGACTATTCCCGAGCTCTTCGCAATGCTGAAAGCTGCGGAGGTAGAAATCAAAAAGGAGCATCAAGTGTTGATGGTTAACAAGACCACTAGTTTCAAGAAAAAGGGCAAAGGGAAGAAGAAGGGGAACTTCAAGAAGAACGGCAAGCAAGTTGCTGCTCAGGAGAAGAAACCCAAGTCTGGACCTAAGCTGAAACTGAGTGCTTCTACTGCAAGCAGACTGGTCACTGGAAGCGGAACTGCCCCAAGTATTTGGCAGATAAGAAGGATGGCAAGGTGAACAAAGGTATATGTGATATACATGTTATTGATGTGTACCTTACTAGAGCTCGCAGTAGCACCTGGGTATTTGATACTGGTTCTGTTGCTAATATTTGCAACTCAAAACAGGGACTACGGAATAAGCGGACACTAGCAAAGGACGAGGTGACGATGCGCGTGGGAAACGGTTCCAAAGTCGATGTGATCGCGGTCGGCACGCTACCTCTACATCTACCTTCGGGATTAATATTAGACCTAAATAATTGTTATTTTGTGCCAGCGTTGAGCATGAACATTATATCTGGATCTTGTTTGATGCGAGACGGTTATTCATTTAAATCAGAGAATAATGGCTGTTCTATTTATATGAGTAATATCTTTTATGGTCATGCACCTTTGAAGAGTGGTCTATTTTTGATGAATCTCGATAGTAGTAATACACATATTCATAATGTTGAAGCCAAAAGATGCAGAGTTGATAATGAAAGTGCAACTTATTTGTAGCACTGTCGTTTAGGTCATATCGGTGTAAAGCGCATGAAGAAACTCCATATTGATGGACTTTTGGAACCACTTGATTATGAATCACTTGGTACTTGCGAACCGTGCCTCATGGGCAAGATGACTAAAACACCGTTCTCCGGTACTATGGAGAGAGCAACAGATTTGTTGGAAATCATACATACCGATGTATGTGGTCCGATGAATATTGAGGCTCGTGGCGGATATCGTTATTTTCTCACCTTCACAGATGACTTAAGCAAATATGGGTATATCTACTTGATGAAACATAAGTCTGAAACATTTGAAAAGTTCAAAGAATTTCAGAGTGAAGTTGAAAATCATCGTAACAAGAAAATAAAGTTTCTACGATCTGATCGTGGAGGAGAATATTTGAGTTACGAGTTTGGTGTACATTTGAAAAATTGTGGAATAGTTTCGCAACTCACGCCACCCGGAACACCACAGCGTAATGGTGTGTCCGAACGTCGTAATCGTACTTTACTAGATATGGTGCGATCTATGATGTCTCTTACTGATTTACCGCTATCGTTTTGGGGTTATGCTTTAGAGACGGCCGCATTCACGTTAAATAGGGCACCATCAAAATCCGTTGAGACGACGCCTTATGAACTGTGGTTTGGCAAGAAACCAAAGTTGTCATTTCTTAAAGTTTGGGGCTGCGATGCTTATGTGAAAATGCTTCAACCTGATAAGCTCGAACCCAAATCGGAGAAATGTGTCTTCATAGGATACCCAAAGGAGACTGTTGGGTACACCTTCTATCACAGATCCGAAGGCAAGATATTTGTTGCTAAGAATGGATCCTTTCTAGAGAAGGAGTTTCTCTCGAAAGAAGTGAGTGGGAGGAAAGTAGAACTTGACGAGGTAACTGTACCTGCTCCCTTATTGGAAAGTAGTACATCATAGAAAACTGTTTCTGCGACACCTATACCAATTAGTGAGGAAGCTAATGATGATGATCATGAAACTTTAGGACAAGATACTACTGAACCTCGTAGATCAACCAGAGCAAGATCCGCCCCAGAGTGGTACGGTAATCCTGTTCTGGAAATCATGCTACTAGATCATGATGAACCTACGAACTATGAAGAAGCGATGGTGAGCCCAGATTCCGCAAAATGGCTTGAAGCCATGAAATCTGAGATGGGATCCATGTATGAGAACAAAGTATGGACTTTGGTTGACTTGCCCGATGATCGGCAAGCGATTGAGAATAAATGGATCTTCAAGAAGAAGACTGACGCTAACGGTAATATTACTGTCTACAAAGCTCGACTTGTCGCAAAAGGTTTTCGACAAGTTCAAGGGGTTGACTACGATGAGACCTTCTCACCCGTAGCGATGCTTAAGTCTGTCCGAATCATGTTAGCAATTGCCGCGTTTTATGATTATGAAATTTGGCAGATGGATGTCAAAACTGCATTCCTGAATGGATTTCTGGAAGAAGAGTTGTATATGATGCAACCGGAAGGTTTTGTCGATCCAAAGGGAGCTAACAAAGTGTGCAAGCTCCAGCGATCCATTTATGGACTGGTGCAAGCCTCTCGGAGTTGGAATAAACGCTTTGATAGTGTGATCAAAGCATTTGGGTTTATGCAGACTTTCGGAGAAGCCTGTATTTACAAGAAAGTGAGTGGGAGCTCTGTAGCATTTCTGATATTATATGTGGATGACATATTACTGATTGGAAATGATATAGAATTTCTGGATAGCATAAAGGGATACTTGAATAAGAGTTTTTCAATGAAAGACCTCGGTGAAGCTGCTTACATATTAGGCATAAAGATCTATAGAGATAGATCAAGACGCTTAATTGGACTTTCACAAAGCACATACCTTGACAAGATTTTGAAGAAGTTCAAAATGGATCAAGCAAAGAAAGGGTTCTTGCCTGTGTTACAAGGTGTGAAGTTGAGTCAGACTCAATGCCCGACCACTGCAGAAGATAGGGAGAAAATGAAAGATGTTCCCTATGCTTCAGCCATAGGCTCTATCATGTATGCAATGCTGTGTACCAGACCTGATGTGTGCCTTGCTATAAGTTTAGCAGGGAGGTACCAAAGTAATCCAGGAGTGGATCACTGGACAGCGGTCAAGAACATCCTGAAATACCTGAAAAGGACTAAGGATATGTTTCTCGTATATGGAGGTGACAAAGAGCTCACC
Source organism: Triticum urartu (assembly GCF_056163025.1). NCBI lineage: Eukaryota > Viridiplantae > Streptophyta > Magnoliopsida > Poales > Poaceae > Triticum > Triticum urartu. Next base: position 695,151,191 of record NC_141875.1, read on the forward strand.
GTAAAAGGTTACGTTGATGCAAGCTTTGACACTGATCCGGACGATTCTAAGTCGCAAACCGGATACGTGTTTACATTAAACGGTGGAGCTGTCAGTTGGTGCAGTTCTAAACAAAGCGTCGTAGCGGAATCTACATGTGAAGTGGAGTACATAGCTGCTTCGGAAGCAGCGACCGAAGGAGTCTGGATGAAGGAGTTCATATCCGATCTAGGTGTCATACCTAGTGCATCGGGTCCAATGAAAATCTTTTGTGATAATACTGGTGCAATTGCCTTGGCAAAGGAATCCAGATTTCACAAAAGGACCAAGCACATCAAGAGATGCTTCAATTCCATCCGGGATCTAGTCCAGGTGGGAGACATAGAGATTTGCAAGATACATACGGATCTGAATGTTGCAGACCCATTGACTAAGCCTCTTCCACGAGCAAAACATGATCAGCACCAAGGCTCCATGGGTGTTAGAATCATTACTATGTAATCTAGATTATTGACTCTAGTGCAAGTGGGAGACTGAAGGAAATATGCCCTAGAGGCAATAATAAAGTTATTATTTATTTCCTTATATCATGATAAATGTTTATTATTCATGCTAGAATTGTATTAACCGGAAACATAATACATGTGTGAATACATAGACAAACAGAGTGTCACTAGTATGCCTCTACTTGACTAGCTCGTTAATCAAAGATGCACTACAAGAAATATGTCAACTTATGACCACCACTATTGGTCACTGAAAGGTCACAAATTTCCATTTATGACCTTTTTGTGACCAAAAACATAAGGTCAAAAGCTGGGCGTCGTAAACTGACTACAGTGACCTTTCTTCTGGAATGGTCGCAAATGTTTATGACCAAAATAAGTCTACTGTGGCGTTTTGGTCACTAGCAACCTCCCCAGGCCACGTATGCATCCAGCGTGGCAATCTGACATGGCACAAGATTCAGCCCGGTCCGATTAGGTGTTTTACATGGGCCTAGCCCATTAATTCAGCCCATTTATATTTTTTTTCTGTGAATTTTCTGTCAGCTTCATGGACCAAGCCCAACATTGCAGCCTTTTTATTTTTTGCCCATGGCCTTCATTGCAACCTTTTTATTTTTTGGCCCATGGCCTTTTTGTCTCAACAGTTTCATTTTTTCTTTTTTGTCAGGGTCACATTCTTCATTTTCCAATTTAACGTAAATAAATACACAATATTTAAATTGGCATAGAAAACACACAAAATACTTCAAATATTACCAGCCAGTGTTGCTGCTGTACAAATATTACCAATCAATACAGAGTTGCTGCTGTACAAATAACTCTAACATACAATAGTGGAAGTCACAGTTACATGCTCCACAAGTTCAATAACATGGTACTTTACAAGCTCTACAAGTGTTATGTTTTCAGCATGGAGCTCCTTCGACAGCGGTTACAAACTAGGCACATGCTCTTCTTGCCACTGTGAGGAGGTGGATGCTCGCCATGGTGTGCTTGATGATGCACACAACCATGATCTTCTTGCCACTATTGCATACGTGCGCGCTCGATGATGGGGGTACCAATGCATACAAGTAGAACAAAATTACAAGCATTAACCCACAACTTCAAGTACAAGCTAAGTATGTATCAAGTGACAACAAAAACAAGTTTATATGCTAGTACAAAATCACCATCATTAACAAATTTATATGAGAATGAAAACAATCATCAGTACTAGATTAAACACAATGCTATCTTCATATTAGCAAACAGAATATCTTGTTTTCATATTCTCAGTAGGCAAGTACAGTCTGCTTCAACCCATGTTCTAAAAAAGATGTTTATCCCTCCCAGGAGTACATTTGATGGTTTATTATGGGACGGAGGTAATATGTATCAAGTAACTACAAAAACAAGTTGAGTAAAACGGTAAAAATGTTGCATGGAACAAACTTCTTTTATATGGGTATGTTTCAATTGCATACAACAAGACAAGTCATTAATTCAATGTGAATATCAATTCAAATTGTTGCATTGCTGTAGCATATCCTCCAATGACAGATTATTAGTAGTCTTCCCAGGATTCAAGATGCATTATTTTGTCACCAAACTTTCAGAGTGGGCATCAGCACAGATTACAAACAGAAACCCATACATCATCGATGGACTACCTAACAAAACCAGCTTCCCACAAACACAGGACAGTGTGCATGCGTGAGCAAGTGCAGGACCGAATGAACCATGGCGGCAGCAGCAGTGATTATGGGTGTTAAAGGGAAGGCAGAGTGGGTAGCAGCAGTAGTGATTACCAGGAAGTTGTGGTAGACGAATGCCCTAGGCTCCCACGAGATGACCTCCATCCACTGTGCACCGCGCTTGCCCAGCCCCTTGCTGCACCCACCCATGAGAATATGGTATGCAAGATGCCTGCAACACATTCATACATGACAATCATTAGGAACACAGTAAATCTTGCTGCTTGTGAACTAACTTCCATTACAAGTTTTTGGGACATCCCGCCACAAACAGACAAAAGGCTAGCAGCAGGTACTTAACATACAGATCCTTGGATCCATCATCCATGCTCTTGCATCCTTAACTTGCTACTCGTCTTTCCTCTACTATAGCTAGGTAACCGCAGGATCATGGCCCATGCATTCCTCCTCATAATTATCTTGGTTGTCAACATTCTCCTCACCCTTTAATCCCCTTAGCGGAACCTGGAAGCTAAACAAGACACTACTCCCTCCGCTCCAGAGTAAGTGTCGTGGTTTTTGAACTTGAGTACATCTTAAGACTCTCTCAGACCCTGTCAAGCAAACCGAAAGAGTAAGTATTCAGGCCCTAGCATACCGATGAACTACTCTATACTAGGGCGGAATCAACAACATGAGATTAAGAAAACAGATTAAGTGATTAACCATATATACATACTGGAAAAGAGAAAACAAATTAACCAGGAGAAGTATGAGGCAGGTTTTGTTGTACCTTGAGAGACAGGAAAGAAGTGGATAGAGCAGCCACCTGCTGCTCCAGCCTGGTGTTCCTCTCAAGCACAACCTCATACTTCTCCTGCACAACACATTCAGTGTCAGCTCCACATCAGGCACATGATTAACTCATATGATTAACTCATCACGAAATGTGGTGTAGCAACTAATTATAGCTAAATGGGTTGTCCAAATACATAGATTATCATTAGATGGATGAAACCAACAAGATCCGATCATACAAATATTCCAGGGTATCCAACTTTGTTATCCAGAAATATCGCATGAGTGTAGTGCGCACCAGGATAAATTGCAAGACGGAAACACTGGGAGCAAGCAACTGATGTAGTAATAAGCTTTCATGGAATTTTATTTTATGTCATGCTAAATGCAGCAGGCATGCATAAGTTGATTCACAAGGCTGCACACAACATACACAGTGAACTCTCATGAACAAACACACCACACCTTTAAAAACGAAATTTCAAGCATCACAGTGCACAATACGAACCAATTTTGCACAATAGCTACTAAACCTTAACAAACAATGGAGCGTGCACGTACATTTGCTAACTGATCGTGACTTAATAATCATATGCATTTGGACAGAAAGCAGCTTATCAAGAAATATTTTTCAATGAAGGAACTCATCAAAGAGGACATGACACAACAGACACCAGCTACACCATAGAAATGATAACCAACTCAGAGACATAACGGACACCAGCTTCTTCCTTTGCCGCACTGATTGCATCAGCATCATCAGCCGACCCATCGAACGTGGCCAAGTACTTGTTCAGAAACTTGAAGTACTCCTTGGTCATGCTGTCAATCATCATCATAACAAGAACAGATCGCATCAGTATACAACAATCTTGCCATGTTACTTATATACAGTGGTTAAAAATGCAAGGAACTTGGAAGCAAAGGGCAATGCGTGTCGCACTCCTTCTGGTCTTTAAGAATCCTGGTGACGGCAAGGAACAACTCCCTCTGCTCCAGCTTGCCAATGCCCCAGTAGGCGAAAAAGGCATCGATGTTCTTGAAGGTGGGGATGACGCAGTCGGCGGCAGCCTTCCCGGCGGTGGCGGCGAGCTCGAGCGCCGCCGGCCGTTGTGACGGCCTTGACTTGCTGGCCATCGCCTGATTTCGCTCCCTAACCCGCTGCCCCGCCTGCAGGTAATATATACCAATAAAACGAGGTAAAATGAGAACCAACAGAGCACTTTCTGTATTACCAGAACAAAACTGAAATTCAAACAATAACATGGCCCTTGGTATGGAAACAATTCTGCAGGTATATACCAATAAAATGAGGTGAATTGAGAACCAACGGCACAATGTCAAAAAAAGGCCAGCAGGATGAAGCTATAGCCAGCTAGCTATGCACCATAGGTGTCTGTACGGCCAGCTGAGAAGCATAACACGGCTAACATAAGGAGCGACACAATAGTTGTTGTGCTACCACAGAAAAATTGGGATTCAAACCTACCGTAGCCCTTGTATCGAAATAAAAACGCTAGCAGAGTGATGCTTGCTGCTCGATCCTTGTTACTACATGGCCATTCGGTGTCGTCACCTAGTCCTGGATCCTGAGTGCAAAGAGGACCCCCTGCTAATTAAGCTAGGTTTTCCAGCCATCCACCCAAGACATGAAACGGGTGGCATAGGAAGCATACACCGAATCGAATCCCTCGCGAATCCATCGAATCCCCCTATTTCCCCCCATTTTTGTACACCTCAGTGCTAACCTACAGAAGTTAGTTATCCGCAAACTAAAGAAAAGACAATTAGCTGACTCATCTGTCCTTCAGACTATTGGATTTCACATTCAGCAAGCTTGTTCTTTCAGATAATCTGAATACCGCAAAATCATGCGCTAACATGTTAACTACAGTTCCAAACATGTAACTCACCTCTTCACTAGGAAAAACAACAATCGTTCAAATTCCCAACAGAAGTTCCAGCCTAAACAAGTACAGTTTGAAATTTAGGGTGCTATGCACCAAAGAGTGGCAGGGATGGGAGTCACCTTGGTGTTTGCGAAGCTTGGGAGCCGGGTGAGGAAGGGAAGCCCAAGCATCCCCGTGGCAGACGACACGAGCACGACATCCACGCCACCTGCTTTGGCGGCGGCCGCCGCCGCCGGTGACCAGTAGTGGGGCACCGCGCGGATGAGGTCTCCCGCGTCACCAGAGTCCGGGCCGAGTGGCACCGGGGCGAATGCTGCGAGGGACGAGAGGTCGACGGGGCAGTCGAGGAGGAGGCGGACGCCCTCCACCTCCAGTAAGTGGCTCGCCGGCGTGTGGTAGCCGCCGCCGCTGCCGGGGGTGGCCACGCAGGTCAGTTTCATGGCAGCAGTGGCGGATCTAGCACTGGGGCGAGCTCGGGCGGTCGCCCCGTGTCCCCGATGGCGGAGCAACCCCCGCCGGATTCGATGGATGCGATGGCGAACGAGGGGGGGGGCGCGGCGGAGGGACTAGATCTGGATCGGAGAGAGGGAGAGAGAGGGAGGCGGCGAACGAAGCCCTCGCTGGATCTCGCCGGACAGGAGGGAGGAGCGGAGCGTGGGGGTCCTGTTGGTGTGCTGGGCGCCGTCGATTCCCGCCTGAGGTCGCCGGGATCGGGCGATGGAGGTGGCGGCGGCAGGGAGGAGCTGATAGCTAGGGTTCGCGCAAGGGGGAGAGAGGCGGGCTGGATCGATGGACGGATGGGGTTCGCGCGAGAGAGAAGGATTGGGTGGGGTTCGCGCGAGAGAGGGGATGGATCGATGGACGGATGGATGGACTGATGTTTGCCAGGTCATCGATCCAAGCCACTAGTGATTCCACCAATCAGAATTAAGCTTCGGTGGTTTTGTTTTTTCTTTTATTTCTCTTATAATTTTCACCCTCTAATTCAGGGTAAACATTCAACATATTAACCACTTATAGTTTGCTAAAATGAACCAATAGTGTGCACATGTCTGTATCTTGGGATGACAAACAATGTTGATTTGGGAGGTTTTCATTTTCTTTGCACGGAAAATTCATTTTCCATTTTTCGAGTGCCCGAAATGAGGTTTTTTTGTGAAGGACCTACCATATATTTGTTGCAAGAATGTACCAAATCATTTTTATAAAATATTAGGACATATTTAATGCACAATTGACAAAATTTTTGGGTGCCAAAAGTTTTGATCCACCTCTGGTGAAAAAGACAAATTCCCGCCGATTCAGCTAGAAGCGGGTCAAATTTGAATTGTAGCTGCCTCGTAGTTTGCTCTTTATTTTTTCCAAAAATCATTTCTAGGTACATAAGTATATATTTAATCAGAGAAACATCAAAAAAAAATTCAAGATTCAACCACTAGCTAGGAACGGTCAAGCCCGCCGTTTTGACCGCATTTTGAAACGGGCATAAAAAATTCAAAAAAAATCAAAAAATTGGAAAACCTTCGCATTGCGTCATTATATGTGACCAAGTTACCAGGAAAAATAATAAACTTGTAATACGGTAATTATTTTAGAAAAGTGTTCTCATAAATGAGCTATCATGTGTGAAGATTCATGGATTTCAACCCAAACGCTCAATCTCATGGTCACATTCATGGAATAGTTTGTTCAAATAATCTCATATTGTGCACACTCGTGCATCTTGGAATTCCAAACAATGTTGCCTAAGGGAGTTTTCATTTTCTTTGCACGGAAAATACATTTTCCATTTTCCGAGTGCCCGAAATGAGGTTTTTTTGTGAAGGACCTACCATATATTTGTTGCAAAATTGGACCAAAACATTTTTATAAAATATTAGGACATATTTAATGCACAATTGACAAAATGGTTGGGTGTTAAAAGTTTTGATCCTCCTCTCGTGAAAAAGACAAATTTCCGTCGATTCAGTTGGAAGCGGGTCAAATTTGAACTGCAGCTGCCTCATGGTTTGCTATTTATTTTTTCCAAAAATCATTTCTAGTTACATAAGTACCTATTTAATCAGAGAAACATCAAAAAAATCCCAAGATTCAACCACTAGCTAGGAACGGTCATTCTCGCCGTTTTGACCGCATTTTGATACTTGCATAAAAAATTCAAAAAAAATCAAAAAATTGGGAAACCTTCGCATTGTGTCATTATTTGTGGCCAAGTTCCCAGGAAAAATAACAAACTTGTAATATGGCAATTATTTTAAAAAAGTGTTCTCAGAAACGAGCTATCACGTGTGGAGATCAATTGCTTTCAAGCCAAATGATCAATCTTATGGCCACATTCATGGCATAGTTTGTTCAAATGATCTCATATTGTGCACAAGGGTGCATATTGGAATGGCAAACAATGTTTCCTAAGGAAGTTTTCATTTTCGTTGGACGAAAAAACCATTTTCCATTTTTCGAGTGCCCGAAAGGAGGTTTTTTTGTGAAGGAACTACCAAATAATTGTTGCAAAATTGGACCAAATTATTTTTATAAAATACTAGGCCATATTTAATGCACAATTGACAAAATGGTTGGGTGTAAAAATTTTTGATCCACCTCTCGTCAAAAAGACAAATTTCCGCCGATTCAGCTGGAAGCGGGTCAAATTTGAACTGCAGCTGCCTCATAGTTTGCTATTTATTTTTTCCAAAAATCATTTCTAGTTACATAAGGAACTATTTAATCATAAATACATGGTTTGGTGGCGATACGTCGAGGTTTGGGCGGTGGCCGAGGGCCCCAACTCTAGAGCGCGTAAACTCGCATGCCCGTCGCGTGGTCACCGCGTGACCGTAATGTTGCCATGTGTTCGGGCGGCCTAGGCATGTCTAGTGGGTTGGGCACTCCCCGGGTTGGTGCTAGGAAGGAAATTACAACATAAGATTCTCACGAGGAGACCGATCGATGCTCAAACATGAATTAGCAGCCAAGTGTTTGATTTGCGGTACGGGAAATGCACATGGCCAATGGGCGTGAGTTTTGGCTAAGGATGATCATCTACTAAGGAGAATGTCTTCACAAATTTTTAGCTCAAAAGGAGGATCCTAGGTGGTACTTGCTTTGCAAAGTACCACGCTGGACAAAAATATGAATGTTGAAGCTGGGCTCAAAATAATGAATGGAGTGAGCTGAAATTTTGTGGAGGATGGTTATTTGGGCACAGGAAAGAATTGTAGAAAATTGATACCATTTGGACATTCCAAAGTAGTACTTCCTTCACAATGCTCTTCTATGGACAGAAACTTGGGAAAACTAGTGAGAGAGATTGGATGAATGAAATGAGCTCAAAATTGGTGTAGGTAAGTTACTTAGGTATGGTCATGCACTGGTCAATTTTCAGATCATTTGGGTAAGCCTAGCTAGTACTTACTTCACAAAGCTTCTCTCGAGGTAGAAACTTTGGAAATTTCCCGAGAAAGATTTACTAGGAAAATTGAGCTGAATATTATCATGTGGCAATGATTTGGGTATGGAAGAGTGCCCAAAAAGTTTGAGGGTAATAGGAGGGGTCTATATAACACTTGCTTTGCAACGTGCCAATTTGGCCGTACAATATAAATTGAACCTGGGCTCACATAGATGATTTGACTGAGCTGCAATTTGGAGGAGGGTGATAATTTGGGCATATGAAGGAACTGTATACATTTCATGTCATTTATAGATATAAAAAAGGTACTTCCTTCACAATGCTTCTAGGTGGACAAAAACTTTGAAAATTTGCCGAGGAAGATTTGCTAGGCAAATGGAGCTGAATTTTGTCATGCGGTAATGATTTGGATAGGAAAGAGTGCCCAAAAATTCCGAGAGCAATCAAGAATATATAAATAGCACTTCCTTCATAAAGTGTTGTTGTGAACAGAATAGGAAAATGAATATTGTTGAATTAGTTTTGAACTAGGCAAGGAAGGATTTTTACATATTTGATGAAGATATGCCCCAAAGAATTTATGAGATTTTTTTGGGAATTTTGGGAATGATAGAAATATAGGTTGCTTCACAACCTAGGGCAAAAACTGCCACATGGACATGACACATAGGCAAAACTGATGAGATGGCGCCTAGTCATCACAACCCACCACAATCTACAAGGCTATGACCATCTATATTGGTCGTTAACAACTAGAAATAAGGCAGCGGACTAGCACTATTTGCTTTGTGACCATTTCGTGTAAGGAAATTACGACCTTTCTGACCAAAATGGTCGCAATGGTTTAGGGTTTGGAGCCCCCTGAACAGCTTTTGACCAATTGGTCTAAAATGGTCATAAATTTATGACCAATTCTTCGAGGGTCACTGACAGAAGGTCATAAGTTGACATATTTCTTGTAGTGATGGTTATGTTTCCTAACCATGAACAAAGAGTTGTTATTTGATTAAAGAGGTCACATCATTAGTTGAATGATCTGATTGACATGACCCATTCCATTAGCTTAGCACCCGATCGTTTAGTATGTTGCTATTGCTTTCTTCATGACTTATACATGTTCCTATGACTATGAGATTATGCAACTCCCGTTTGCCGGAGGAACACTTTGTGTGCTACCAAATGTCACAACGTAACTGGGTGATTATAAAGGAGCTCTACATGTGTCTCCAATGGTAGATGTTGGGTTGGCGTATTTCGAGAATAGGATTTGTCACTCCGACTGTCGGAGAGGTATCTCTGGGCCCTCTCGGTAATGCACATCACATAAGCCTTGCAAGCATTGCAACTAATGAGTTAGTTGCGGGATGATGTATTACGGAACGAGTAAAGAGACTTGCCAGTAACGAGATTGAACTAGGTATTGGATACCGACGATCGAATCTCGGGCAAGTAACATACCGATGACAAAGGGAACAACGTATGTTGTTATGCGGTCTGACCGATAAAGATCTTTGTAGAATATGTAGGAGCCAATATGGGCATCCAGGTCCCGCTATTGGTTATTGACCGGAGATGTGTCTCGGTCATGTCTACATTGTTCTCGAACCGTAGGGTCCGCACGCTTAAACGTTACGATGATAGTTATTATGAGTTTATGCATTTTGATGTACCGAAGTTAGTTCGGAGTCCCGGATGTGATCACGGACATGACGAGGAGACTCGAAATGGTCGAGACATAAAGATTGATATATTGGAAGCCTATGTTTGGATATCGGAAGAGTTCCGGGTGAAATCGGGATTTTACCGGAGTACCGGGAGGTTACCGGTAAAAGTTAGTTTGGAGACCTAAATAATTGTTATTTAATGCGAGACGGTTATTCATTCAAATCAGAGAATAATGGTTGTTCTATTTATATGAGTAATATCTTTTATGGTCATGCACCCTTGAAGAGTGGTCTATTCTTGTTGAATCTCGATAGTAGTGATACACATATTCATAATGTAGAAGCCAAAAGATGCAGAGTTGATAATGATAGTGCAACTTATTTGTGGCACTGTCGTTTAGGTCATATCGGTGTAAAGCGCATGAAGAAACTCCATACTGATGGACTTTTGGAACCACTTGATTATGAATCACTTGGTACTTGCGAACCATGCCTCATGGGCAAGATGACTAAAACACCGTTCTCCGGTACTATGGAGAGAGCAACAGATTTGTTGGAAATCATACATACCGATGTATGTGGTCCGATGAATGTTGAGGCTCGTGGCGGATATCGTTATTTTCTCACCTTCACAGATGACTTAAGCAGATATGGGTATATCTACTTAATGAAACATAAGTCTGAAACATTTGAAAAGTTCAAGGAATTTCAGAGTGAAGTTGAAAATCATCGTAACAAGAAAATAAAGTTTCTACGATCTGATCGTGGAGGAGAATATTTGAGTTACGAGTTTGGTGTACATTTGAAAAATTGTGGAATAGTTTCGCAACTCACGCCACCCGGAACACCACAGCGTAATGGTGTGTCCGAACGTCGTAATCGTACTTTACTAGATATGGTGCGATCTATGATGTCTCTTACTGATTTACCGCTATTGTTTTGGGGATACGCTCTAGAGACGGCCGCATTCACGTTAAATAGGGCACCATCAAAATCCGTTGAGACGACGCCTTATGAACTGTGGTTTGGCAAGAAACCAAAGTTTTCGTTTCTGAAAGTTTGGGGCTGCGATGCTTATGTGAAAAAGCTTCAACCTGATAAGCTCGAACCCAAATCGGAGAAATGTGTCTTCATAGGATATCCAAAGGAAACTATTGGATACACCTTCTATCACAGATCCGAAGGCAAGACTTTTGTTGCTAAATTCGAAAACTTTCTAGAGAAGGAGTTTCTCTCGAAAGAAGTGAGTGGGAGGAAAGTAGAACTTGACGAGGTAACTGTACCTGCTCCCTTATTGGAAAGTAGTACATCACAGAAAACTGTTTCTGCGACACCTACACCAATAAGTGAGGAAGTTAATGATAATGATCATGAAACTTCAGGACAAGATACTACTGAACCTCGTAGATCAACCAGAGTGAGATCCGCGCCAGAGTGGTATGGTAATCCAGTTCTGGAAGTCATGCTACTAGATCATGATGAACCTACGAACTATGAAGAAGCGATGGTGAGCCCAGATTCCGCAAAATGGCTTGAAGCCATGAAATCTGAGATGGGATCCATGTATGAGAACAAAGTATGGACTTTGGTTGACTTGCCCGATGATCGGCAAGCAATTGAGAATAAATGGATCTTCAAGAAGAAGACTGACGCTGACGGTAATATTATTGTCTACAAAGCTCGACTTGTCGCAAAAGGTTTTCGACAAGTTCAAGGGGTTGACTACGATGAGACCTTCTCACCCGTAGCGATGCTTAAGTCTGTCCGAATCATGTTAGCAATTGCCGCATTTTATGATTATGAAATTTGGCAGATGAATGTCAAAACTGCATTCCTGAATGGATTTCTGGAAAAAGAGTTGTATATGATGCAACCGGAAGGTTTTGTCGATCCAAAGGGAGCTAACAAAGTGTGCAAGCTCCAGCGATCCATTTATGGACTCGTGCAAGCCTCTCGGAGTTGGAATAAACATTTTGATAGTGTGATCAAAGCATTTGGTTTTATGCAGACTTTCGGAGAAGCCTGTATTTACAAGAAAGTGAGTGGGAGCTCTGTAGCATTTCTGATATTATATGTGGATGACATATTACTGATTGGAAATGATATAGAATTTCTGGATAGCATAAAGGGATACTTGAATAAGAGTTTTTCAATGAAACACCTCGGTGAAGCTGCTTACATATTAAGCATAAAGATCTATAGAGATAGATCAAGACGCCTAATTGGACTTTCACAAAGCACATACCTTGACAAGATTTTGAAAAAGTTCAAAATGGATCAAGCAAAGAAAGGGTTCTTGCCTGTGGGTGTGAAGTTGAGTCAGACTCAATGCCCAACCACAGCAGAAGATAGAGAGAAAATGAAAGATGTTCCCTATGCTTCAGCCATAGGCTCTATCATGTATGCAATGCTGTGTACCAGACCTGATGTGTGCCTTGCTATAAGCTTAGCAGGGAGGTACCAAAGTAATCCAGGAGTGGATCACTGGACAGCGGTCAAGAACATCCTAAAATACCTGAAAAGGACTAAGGATATGTTTCTCGTATATGGAGGTGACAAAGAGCTCATCGTAAAAGGTTACGTTGATGCAAGCTTTGACACTGATCCGGACGATTCTAAATCGCAGACCGGATACGTGTTTACATTAAACGGTGGAGCTGTCAGTTGGTGCAGTTCTAAACAAAGCGTCGTAGCGGGATCTACATGTGAAGCAGAGTACATAGCTGCTTCGGAAGCAGAAAATGAAGGAGTCTGGATGAAGGAGTTCATATCCGATCTAGGTGTCATACCTAGTGCATCGGGTCCAATGAAAATCTTTTGTGACAATACTGGTGCAATTGCCTTAGCAAAGGAATCCAGATTTCACAAGAGAACCAAACACATCAAGAGACGCTTCAATTCCATCCGGGATCTAGTCCAGGTGGGAGACATAGAGATTTGCAAGATACATACGGATCTGAATGTTGCAGACCCATTGACTAAGCCTCTTCCACGAGCAAAACATGATCAGCACCAAGACTCCATGGGTGTTAGAATCATTACTATGTAATCTAGATTATTGACTCTAGTGCAAGTGGGAGACTGAAGGAAATATGCCCTAGAGGCAATAATAAAGTTATTATTTATTTCCTTATATCATGATAAATGTTTATTATTCATGCTAGAATTGTATTAACCGGAAACATAATACATGTGTGAATACATAGACAAACTTAGTGTCACTAGTATGCCTCTACTTGACTGGCTCGTTAATCAAAGACGGTTATGTTTCCTAACCATGAACAAAGAGTTGTTATTTGATTAATGGGATCACATCATTAGGTGAATGATCTGATTGACATGACCCATTCCATTAGCTTAGCACCCGATCGTTTAGTATGTTGCTATTGCTTTCTTCATGACTTATACATGTTCCTATGACTATGAGATTATGCAACTCCCGTTTGCCAGAGGAACACTTTGTGTGCTACCAAACGTCACAACGTAACTGGGTGATTATAAAGGAGCTCTACAGGTGTCTCCAAAGGTAGATGTTGGGTTGGCGTATTTCGAGAATAGGATTTGTCACTCCGATTGTCGGAGAGGTATCTCTGGGCCCTCTTGGTAATGCACATCACATAAGCCTTGCAAGCATTGCAACTAATGAGTTAGTTGCGAGATGATGTATTACGGAACGAGTAAAGAGACTTGCCGGTAACGAGATTGAACTAGGTATTGGATACCGACGATCGAATCTCGGGCAAGTAACATACCGATGACAAAGGGAACAACGTATGTTGTTATGCGGTCTGACTGATAAAGATCTTCGTAGAACATGTAGGAGCCAATATGGGCATCCAGGTCCCGCTGTTGGTTATTGACCGGAGATTTGTCTCAGTCATGTCTACATTGTTCTCGAACCGTAGGGTCCGCACGCTTAACGTTACGATGACAGTTATTATGAGTTTATGCATTTTGATGTACCGAAGTTAGTTTGGAGTCCCGGATGTGATCACGGACATGACGAGGAGTCTCGAAATGGTCGAGACATAAAGATTGATATATTGGACGGCTATATTCGGACACCGAAAGTGTTCCGGGTGATTTCGGATAAAACCGGAGTGCCGGAGGGGTTACCGGAACCCCCCGGGGGAAGTAATGGGCCTTATTGGGCCTGAGGGGAGAGAGAGGGCAGCAGCCCAAGAGGTGGCGCGCCCCCCCTCATGGGGAGTCCGAATTGGACTAGGAGGGGGGCGCGGCCCCCCTTTCCCTCTCCCTCTCCCTCTCTTTCCTTCCCCCTCAAGTCTCCTAGTTGGACTAGGAAAGGGGAGTCCTACTCCCACTAGGAGGAGGACTCCCCCTCCCCTTGGCGCGCCCCATAGGGCCGGCCGGCCTCCCCCTTGCTCCTTTATATACGGGGGCAGGGGGGCACCCTAGGACACACAAGTTGATCCTCGTGATCGTTCCTTAGCCGTGTGCGGTGCCCCCTGCCACCATATTCCACCTCGATCATATCGTTGTAGTGCTTAGGCGAAGCCCTGCGTCGGTAGAACATCATCATCGTCACCACGCCGTTGTGCTGACGGAACTCATCCCCGAAGCTTTGCTGGATCGGAGCCCGAGGAGCGTCATCGAGCTGTACGTGTGCTAAGAACTCGGAGGTGCCGGAGTAACGGTGCTTGGATCGGTCGGATCGGGAAGACGTACGACTACTTCCTCTACGTTGCGTCAACGCTTCCGTTGCGGTCTACAAGGGTATGTAGACAACACTCTCCCCTCTCGTTGCTATGCATCACCATGATCTTGCGTGTGCGTAGGAAATTTTTTGAAATTACTACGTTACCCGACAAGCATATCGGATTTAGGTAGTAGCCATGTCTCGAGTGGATCATATGTGATATCACTAAGGAAAGAAGTCACCTCGTTCTCGAGAGCTCTAGCTCGTGCTCGTGTCATGGGTCCTCTTGGCTCGTGTCTTGGCTCTTGATGAGACGGTTGTAGATCCATGGGGATGTTTGTGGGATGCACCGCATCACAAATCTTTTGCCTCCATTTCCATTTTTTTTCAAAACATGCATACTTTCGCATCATCCAGATTGTTGCAGATGTTAGATTACTAACTGGATCCACTAGCATTCATCCGGTCTACTCTTGAGAGTCTTTGCCATGCAACATGCATTAGTGCATTTTATGCGGGTTTCAAATCAGATTGCATTTGATTGTGACATGCACAACTTTTTTGTGTTAAGAAATCTCTCACATAGGTTGAATTGTAAAAACTGAATTAACGTTCTACATAATATTTAGAAACTACATATCCAATTATGTGACAACGCACGGGGCGCCATCTAGTTTATTATGCATTTAAAGCATATAAACATAAGATACAAACACAAATAAAATTAACAAACAAATGTGGACGCTAAATTTGTAGTGGAAACTATAAATGCTTTGCTTGTCTTTGAAATTAGCCCAGCATGTATGAAGTTCAACATTTATCAAAAGCCAAACAAGCTTAAGTTTGACCAACCCTGTAGAAAAGTGTGCCAAGCTCTACAACATCAAATACACATAGTATGAAAAAAATTCATAAAGAATCGCATTAGACTAATTTGGTGTTTTGGATGTTAATGTTTGTATAGACTTAGTCAAATTGAAACATGTTTGACTTGGGCCAAACACAGAACTTTGATTCTTTTGGCTCTGAGCTAGTAAAATGGTTATACTACTCATGAAAAAATGTTGCCATGGATAAAAAATACGTGTGCTTAGAAATGTTCACCTTACTCACAAGTACATGCAGTTCTTCTATTTATCTATATCTATATCTATACCTATACCTACTAATAAAGCAAGGTGCGTTTCTCCAAAATTTTCATCTGTTCACCAGCGAATAGATCTTTTTTTACTATTCGAGGTGGTACTAATTTTTTGTGCATCCATGTGCTAGAAAAAGAAATACAGTTTATCCAGAATTTCGTACATGGGCCATGCGCTAAAGCCCAGTAAAGCCAGCCCACTTATTTCCCTGCCCACGCAGCTGGGAAACTCCTATTTGCCGCACGCGGCGACAGATAGTCAGAGGTTCGCACAGATAGCCCTGGACTGGGCCGGCCCGTTTTCATATTTTTGTGTTCATTTTATATTTAACATTTTATGTTACTTTCTCTTTTTATTTCCGCTTTCTTTTTTAACTTTTCATTTTTAATTTTATTTTTGTATATTTTTACTTTTTTGATCAAATTTTTCTTATGAAATGTTTAGAATGTCAATTTCGTTCAAAATTTTGAAGAATGTTCAGAATTCTAAAATTTTATTCCCGTTTTAAAAATGTTCAGATATTAAAAAATTGTCATTTTGAAATTTGTTGAAAACGGAAAAAATGTTTCTGTTTTACAAAATTGTTTGAGATTTAAAAAAAACATTAAAAATGTCCCAAATTCGAAAAAAAAAATCTTATTGTAGTGAAATGTTCACGAATTAAACATAAAAATAGTTTAAATAGCCCCGTATTGCTGTTTACATATGGTCATACCAATTTATAAACGTGTGTGAAACTACATGTGGTAATAAGATGTATGAAGTATGGATCTATTATGCCGGACGAAGGATGGATGTATTGGCACGTGAGCTAGCTCAAAAAAAATTGTATTTTCCAAAATTGTTCAAGATTCTTAAAAATTTACATTTTAAAAAATGCTCCAAATTTGATAAATATTCTTGCTTTAGAGGAATGCTCATAAATTCAAATAATGTTCACGTTAAAAATCACATTTTCTAAAATTGTTCTGAAAGGTAAACATGTTCCCATTTTTGAAAATTGTTCAAAAATTCAAAAAATGCTTGTGTTCTTATAAAAGGTTCGTGTTTTTGAAAAAAAATGTTTGTAAATTTTAGAAAATGTTCCCATTTCAAATTTTGTTTCTATATTTCTGAAAATGTATGAAACTTCTAAAAAAACAAATTGCAGTTTTGAAAATTGTTTGGGATTTCCAAATTTGTTCATGTTTCCAAGAATATACGGCAATTCATAATAATAATTATTTTTTTAAGTAAATAAAAGTAATCATAGAGTGTTTCAAATCTGATGTTGCGGTATATTCCTAAATATTTACGTTGGCCATTGGTTAGCAGGACATGTTTATTCGAGTCGATGGCAGCACTGTGTAGGTGTTTGAGATCGTGAGTGCGATCCTTCAACTCATCTTTCTTTCTGGATTTGTACTCACGCCTTACAAACACATGTCAATCCGATGTCTGAGAATTTCACACCCCATGCAATTTAGCTAGCCCAGCTACCTAGGAAATAAGGAAAACAAAATATGTTTAATAGTCCCATATTGCTCGTTTACATGTAGTATTAACAATTTTTTTACGTGTGCAAAACTATATGTAGTGAACTGAATGAAGGATAGATGAATTAAACTGAATGAAACATGGATGGATTCGTACGTGAGCTTTCTAAAAAAGGGAATTAAATTCAGTACGTGAGCTAGATGGATGAATTGCTAGCTGAACTATCTACAAAAGGGCCCTAGATTTCTCGAGGATTCCTACTCGAGGCAAAGAAAAGAGAAGACCCGACTACGTGAGCTAGATGCATGAAAAAGAAAAGACCCGGCGACCTCCCACATTATGGAACTTCAGCCTTAAATCCCCTCGACCAAGGAACGCGAAATAGTGGAGTACAATTAACTCCGGTTGTACACATCGGTGGCTTGTACATGGAAAAGAGAAGACCCGCCTCATTTCCATATTATTGAACTTCATGCCTTAAAATCCCCTCGAATGGATGAAAAAATAGAATGAATAATTCACGGACCTTCTCTGGCGTGCGATGACCTAATAAAACTCTTAAATCCACTCGATCAATGAATGAAAAAAATAGCGGATTGATTACTTCACACGCGGCGAAACCCATAACCAAAATGTTCCTTCTTGACATGCACACAGGGTTTTTCTTGCACATATAATTCTCACTGCACTAAGTGCGCACTATAATTCTCACTGCACTAAGTTTGACCATGAATTTAATTAACAAAATATTAATGCATGTCACAAAAAAATAGTATCATTGGATGTTAAATCTATAGTCAAATTTTGCACAAAATACGAAGATGACCAATAAACTAGGACAGAGGTAGTAAGATGCAATGTTCTCACCGCTCGAGAGAGAGTCTACTGACAAAGGCATAAAAACCAAGAACCAAATTAAAACAAGAAAAACTTGAAATCGAAGTAGAAAAAACAAAATAGAATTTTGAAACCCCCCAAAAATGAAAAACTATGAAAACTAATCGAAAGGAAAAGTGGAAAAAATGAATTTTAAAATAAACTAACAAGAAAAAAGGTGGAAAAATCATATTTTTTAGGGGTAAAAAAGGGGGAAAACAAAATCAATTTTTAGGGGTAAAAAAACAAATCAGATAAGTTCCAGCTTTTGTTCTTGCTGGGCCAGTACACTGTGGGTTTGGTGGTCTTGGGTGCGAGCCGCTGGTACTCTGGGCTGTAGCTCTTTTTCTCTTCTCTCTCGAAAAATCACCACTGTCTCATCTCCTTATTCGTTCCCCTTCTTCCTCCTCCTCCCCCACCCACATTGTCCCCTAAACCCTAGCAGATCAGTAGCATTTCCGCAGCAATCACCCATCAATCCGTGCTGGGGCGGCGGATGAGAGTTTCTTGAAGCAAGGCGGAGGAGAGTTTTCAACTCCCCATTTCCCGGAGTAGCTCTACCATGTCGGCCGCCGCCGGCAAGCTGTCCCGATCTGCCTCCGCCATCATTGCCTCCACGGCGAGCGGGTACCACCTTCTCAAGATCGAGGGCTACTCCCGCACCAAGGGGGTACCCAATGGAGAGAAGATAAAGTCCCGCCCTTTCACCCTTGGAGGACATCGATGGCACATCGATTACCATCCCAACGGCTCCAAACCAGAGTACGCAGACTACATATCCCTGTTCCTTGTTCTTGATGACAATGTCACCACGGCAGTGAAGGCGCAACGCAGATTCAGTTTTGCGGATGAGGTAACGAACCAAGCTCCTTCGCTGGTATCAACAACGGTACACAGCTACAGTTCTCAGCAGAGCTGGGGATACAAGACATTCATCAAGAGGGCAGACCTGGAGAAGTCAGAGCATCTCAAGGACGATTCCTTCACCATCAGGTGCGATATCGTTGTCATCAGCGACTACCGCGCAGAGGATCTGCCCCAAGAGACTCCTCCGGCATTTGTCACTGTGGCCCCATCTGATCTGCACCGGCATCTCGGCAATCTCTTCAAGACAGAGAAGGGTGCCGATGTGGTTTTCGAGGTTGGTGGTAACACTTTTGCTGCACACCGGTGTGTGCTTGCTGCCCGATCACCAGTCTTCAGTGCGGAGCTCTTTGGTGGTATGAAGGAGGGGGACACGGCAGGTGTGGTGCGCATAGATGAAATGGAGGCAGAGGTGTTCAAGTCGTTGCTCTGTTTTGCGTATACCGACTCCTTACCGGTGACAGAAAAGGAAGATGAAGATGTCATGTGCCAGCATCTGCTTGTCGCGGCCGACAGGTATAACATGGAGAGGCTGAAGAGTATCTGCGAGGAAAAGCTATGCAAGTACATCAACACAGGCACAATAACGAACATCCTGATGTTAGCTGAGCAGCACCACTGTGAGGGCCTAAAGAAGGCATGCTTAAATTTTCTTCGCTCCCCGGCACATCTTAGGGCTCTGTTGGACAGCGACGGATTCGATCATCTCAGCAGGAGCTGCCCTTCTGTTATTAAGAATCTGATTGCCATGTCGGCCCTCATTTAGTAGTGATTGTTTCTTTAGCAATTATAGTTCCAGGGGTTGAAATGCTTTTCTTGTACTAGCAATGATGCTTAGCTCCCTGGTTTGGTTGGAAGACTCATTATCCGCAGTTATCTTAGATTCAGTACTATCAGACTACCTATCCTAACTTTTGAAGAAAATGGAAACTAGTACGTATTATAGCACTGTCACTTTGTTTCTGTTTTGGTGTTTCCTTACATGTCTGAATCTTTATCAATTTATATCAGGAAGTACTTGGATATCAGGTAGCAGTCCATGAATTATATAGCTCTGTGATTCGGTAGCTATCTTACTACTGGAAAGCATCTACCAAAATAACATGGATCAGTGCATCTCTGATCAGGAGTTGCCTCTATCACGAGGGATTATTTGCCACACATCTATTCTAAAATTATGACCATGTTTATAATTATTTAATTCACGATGCTCATTCTGCCAGTGATAGTATTTGACATCTTTTACATTTTCTAATTAGGCATTTTTGTGCTGGCATATTGCTAAATTTATCCTAAATGCACGCAGAACTATGCTTATGTTTGCCTCTGTTATGTTAGTGCGTTGCTATGTGCTTCTTTCCCCATTATTTAGCAATAACTTTGTTATTAAGTAGCCTTCTTGACTGATATTCACCAGGCTTGCAATTTCTCTGGCTACTGTTTTTCTTTTCATTGAATTCTTTGGATGCCTACTGCAAATCAGGGAAAGAGCTGCAGGTTTTGAATAAATCTCAGACCTTGACTCAAATCCACCAAGGAGTATTCAGTTACTCATGCAGTCAGGCGTTTGGTCTGGAACTGTGAGTACAGATCTGAACCTTCTTTCCTGTATTCTACAGAGAGCAAATTCATGCATTTCCAGTTACAGTGTAAAAGTACAGGCTTCCCTCTTTACATTCCATTCCATGCAAAGTTGCAATGATGATTCGATACTTTCCTTTCGGTCAAGTTAAGCAATTCTTGTGTATTACCTACGTCCCAAAATTTTTGTCTTAGATTTGTCTAGATATGGATGCATCTAACACTAAAATGTGACTAATACATCCCTGTTTACACAACTCTATGATAAGAATTTTGGGACGGAGGGAGTATCTTATTGCAGCTTGTAAGATATAGGATCCTCAAATTGCACCACCTTGTCCTAGGATCTGGGTGAGTTAGGCACGACTAGACATCTTAAAATGTTGTAAATGTGCAAAAGAAATCAGTCCTTTCTTGATATTTGAGCTCCAGGTGTAGTTTTGATCTCCTCACTCCCTCCTGACCCCCTTCTTCCCTCCCGATCCGATCTAGGGCTTCAGCCACCGCCGCCTCTCTCCTCACCGCTGCCAAAGCGCCGCGGGGCAAACTCAGGCGGGGGATGATGGCGGCGGCAGGGACTTCCTCCGCCGTGGCTCCGGGATGTGGTCATGGTGGCGGCGGAGATCTGCGTAGGTGTTCTGCTTCGATGTGTTCGTCGTCCAGCGTCACTGGCTCAACGGTGAGGATTCTTTCATCTTCGACGGGTCACCCAGGCGACGTGGCGGTTCCGGGTGGTGACACCGATGCGGCTCCGGTCGTGGGTAGTTTCCCGGCACCAGAGATGTCCCCATGGGGCGTGCTAGATGACGGTCAAGGAGGATTTGGTGCACCAGCCAGTGATGGGCACGAGTTTGCCAGCGAAAGCTTGGTTCAACCTTGGCCGGAACCGGGGACGGCAGCACCCTTGGGCGTCGTTACCTCGTTGGAGTGTTATGGAGCAATACGTGTTCCCTGTGTGCCCCGGGGGAAACCCCAGATTTGGATTTTGGATTAGATGATGGCGAGGTTCCTACGTCGTCACCCCATCAGGGCATAATCTTTGGAGTTGTACATCAGCTGAAGGGACAAGTGTTTGGCTTTGGTGGTTGGGCGCAGGTCTCCGCATGCTTCTTGTGCGGTGACCAAGGTGGAGCAGCGTGCCATCTACAGTATCGACAACGGCGAGTTTTGGTGGCAATGTGCAGCGGGGTCTCGACGCTGGATACTGTTTGAGGGGCGCCCAGGAGGGCGGCGCTGTCTGGCGTCGTGGTGGTGCCGACGACAGAAGGGTCTGCCAAGGTCAACGCATTGTTTACTCCTGAAGATAGGACGACGGAAGATGGAGGTGACAGATTCTATAGCGTGCGCATATGGTGCATGTTGAGGGTCTGCTAGACCGGTTGGTGCTACCGGCTAGCTGGTGAGTGGCTTGGTGAGGCCATTAGATTTCATGATGTGTGTTCATGCAAGGTCAGGATACATCATCAATCTTGTAGGTAGAGCGATAGTTTCCGTCAGAAATGTGGCTTTGCGTTGATTCATGTATTTATTCTATAAGACCTTGTTGAATAATGCAATAGAGATGATTGTGTGCATCGTTTGATACAGAGACCGAGGGTTATCCTTCTTTTTGAAAAAAGGTGCAGTTTTGAATTAGAACCAATGAGCATCGGATGACTGTTGTTTTAAAATGGAGCAGTGCTAGGTGTACGATAAATTTTTGTACGATGTTGTACGACTTTGCTCAGTCACCCTCCGATCAAATCTATGCATCAACAGCAATCGTTGGATCACTAGGTCAGCCGTGAATCGTACATACGAAGTCATACGCAGAGCAATTTCGTTTAAAATGCACTATATCCTCGCAGCCCATAGGTATTTCTTGTTGGGATTGTTACCTAGTTTTAAAGTTTTAGAGGGTTATGTGATCCTTTTATAAAACCTCATAGGTAATGTGGAGTTCTTTCTAAGCAAGATAATTCATATATGAATCCGGGCTTATCTGCTCATGATGAATAGTAAAAACAAAAAAAATCTGAAATTTATGCATTCAACGTGGATATGCGCACTAGGTGCATGTAAAATTTCAATGTGTTTGAACATCTAAGGAGCCCGTGACAAAAAGAAACAAAATCGGCTCTGCAATGGGCCTGTAAACTTTTGGTGGCTGGCTCGGGTTGCATTTCGTAATGGAAATGAGGGAAAACCCTTTCTTCAAAAATAATAATATTGAATTGCCTATTGACAACATGACATTTTCAGTAAGGATCATAGCCCACTTATTTCTTTTGTTTTTTCAGAAAATAAATATACGATAAGGAATTACAAATAAATTTTAATAGAACAATGTGCAAAATAGACATTTTTAGTGAAACTATAAATGCTTCGTTGGTTTTTGAAATTTGCTTATGTACATATCGTATAGAAAGTTTACGCTAATAATAAAAAACATTGCCCCGGATAAAAATTATTATATGCTTAAAAATGTTCACCTGATTCAGAAGTACTTGCATTCTTCTTCTCTTTTTTCTAAAAGGCACCATTAAGATATGTATGTACCTCCCCTTAAAAAAGATATGTATGTACCATGTGCACAATAAAGTACTCCCTCCGTAAAAAAATACAAGATCGTTTAGAGCACTAAATTTAATGATCTAAACTATCTTATATATTGCACAAACATATTTTTATACTATAAGTAAGAGTTGTGTGACAACAATCGTGAGAAAGCAATGCTCCATGTTTTTCTAGGGAGCTCCTAAGTGGCGCTGAAGGCGCCACTTGGAGGAAAGGGCGCTCACAAGCCCCTGTTTGTGGACCGGCCCATCTGAGGTGAGCGCTTCAACGGTTCCCTGTTCGATCGCTTCGACCGCTCCCCTCCCTCTGAGGCCACAAAGTCGTGGACCAGCCCCTGACAAAAAAGTCACGTTTGGCCAGCTGAATGGTCAACCGTTGACTTTTAAAAATGTGATCTATTTTTTTCAAAAATTCATGAATTTGAAAGTGTGCGTATTTTGATATCTTTTAACAAACTTCAAAAAGGTTCATCGAATTTAAAAGGAGTTCATTGAACTTGAAAAAAATGTTCACCAAATTTGGAAGAGTTCATCAAATTTGTAAAATGTTCATCGTTTTTTAAAGGTCATCAAATTTGAATAAAATTTCATCAATTTTGAAAAACAGTTCATCAATTTTAAAAAAATCATTAAATTTGAACAAAGTTCATCGTTTTTGAAAAGAACTTCATTGGATTTGAAAAAAGTTCATCAATTTTTAAAAAGGTTCACGAATTCAGAAAAGGTTCACAAAGAAAGTTCATCAATTTTGGAAAAACATTCATCGAATTTGAAAAAAGTTCATCAATTTTGAAAAAAAAGTTTACAAATCCAAAAAAGGTTCACAAAAAAAGATCGCAAAATCAAAAAAGGTTCACGAAATTGAAAAATAGAATAAAGAAGAAAGAACAGAAGAAAAAACCGGCCAAAAAGAAAAAAAGAAGACAGATTCACATTCTTTATTTCAAGAAATGTAAAAGTTGCTCTGAGTCACTAAATGACGTTGCCCCGGGTGGTTATTGCACTCATACAGAGACGGTGGGGGTGAAGGATTCGAATCTTTCGAGCGCACCCTTTTTTTTGAGGATTTTGAGAGATGGGGGAAAAAAGAGTAGGACGGGCCGGCCCAGTGCGGATCGGGGGCTGTGCGCCTGATTGCACAAACAACTGTATCGGACGCAGAGGGCGCCGTTTAGGAAATGCCTTTTTTTAGTAATGTTTTCCGTACCATGTTACAGCTAGCTATCGTTGTTGTTGGGCCGATACAAAATTTGAGTTTGTTATTCTTGGGTTTTAGTAACTGCTTTGATATGATGAAAGCGTACAACAGACTTGAATGGTACTATTTACAGGCAATTATGCTTAAGCTGGGTTTCAATACTAAATCGGTGGATATTGTCATGAACCTTGTGAGCTCAGTAGAAACTAGAGGAGTTTAAGCCATCTCGTGGAATCTAACAAGGGGGCCCATTGCCTCCATACTTGTTCTTGTTAGCAGCAGAGGGCCTTTCGTACCTCTTAAAGTCAAGAAGCGGGTCATCAAACTTGAGTGGGCTTCAAGTGGAACCCTCGGCGCCACCGGTAAACCACTTATTTTTTTGCAGATGACAGCCTGCTGTTTTTTAAGACGAATGGTATAGGGGCAACGGAGGTGAACCAAGTTCTGGATATTTATTGTCAAGCTTCTGGCCAGCAAATAAATCATGCAAAATCATCCATCTTTTTCAGCAAAGGGTTTCCAGAAAATATTCGCAATGACATCAAGGGCCTTTTGCATGTTCCAAATGAGACATTGAAGAACAAATACTTGGGCAATGCCTTCTGACATCGGTTCTTCAAAGAATGGTGCATTGCAATATTTAAAGGACCGACTGTGGAGTAGGATTCAAGGATGGATAGAGAAGTCTTTGTCCACTGCTGGGAAAGAGGTTCTTGTTAAAGCGGTTGCTCAGGTGGTATCAGTATATTCCATGTCTTGTTTCAAATTACCCAAAGGTTTGTGCGAACACTTGAATATGCTCATAAGGAAGTTTTGGTGGGGTAGCAAAGAAGGTCAACGCAAGCCACATTGGGTATCCTGGAAAGATATGACTCAACCAAAAAACATGGGGGACTGGGTTTCAAAGACTTTGAGCTTTTTAATCTTGCTATGTTGGCAAGACAAGCATGGCGTTTGCTTCAAAACCCAGATTCCCTGAGTGCTCACATCCTTAGAAGTGTTTACTATCCAGTTCATCAATTCTTGAAGCTTGTCTCGGATCCCATCCGAGCCAAATTTGGAGAGCCATAATAGAAGGGCTAGACATTCTCAAGCAAGGGCTAATAAAGAGAATTGGGAACTGGCAGAACATAGGTATTTGGACTGAAGTGGTTACCTAGGGACGAGATGCTCCATCCATATGGAAGCATGATAGCAAATCCGCCTCGGTTTGTCTCAGAGATCATTGATCCAACCACAACAACATGGGACATACAAAGGGTTCGGGAGGTCTTTCTACCTTTTGACGTGAAAGTTATCACCAGCATACCGCTGTGCACCCGTAATATCACAGATTTTTGGTGTTGGCATTTCGAGAAAAATGGACAGTTTTCCACCGGATCAGCATATAACATGTTAGTATCCACAAGGCAACGGCGCGAGGCTTGGTTGAACGGCAATGCTGGTCCGTCAGGCACTAGAGGTGAGTAGAACGATTGGAAAGCTCTGTGGAAAATGCAAGTGCCATGAAAAATTAGAATGTTCTTATGGAGACTCTCAAAACAATCTTTGCCAACCGAAGATGTTCGCTCTCATCGACACATGTCAAACTCTTCGGCATGCGGTCTTTAATTTGTGGGGCCCTGGTCTCATGGCGCCACTCCCTCCTGGAATGTACTACTTCCAGATGCACTTGAGAGATGGTCGAGGAGGAGATTGGACAGTCGCTGGTGGACAACAGTGAACCAAATGCTAAATAGTGGCTTTTTACACAAATGGAGGCATTATCACATGCTCATTTTGTGAAGTTAGCCGTCACTTTGTGGGCTATCTGGTCGGCAAAGCGGAAGTCTATCCAGGAGGGGATTTTTCAGAGTCCTCAATCACTTTTCTCTTTCACCACAAGGTTCATTGGAGAGTTGGAAAGTATTAAAGAAAGCAAGCCGGTTGGGATCTCAAGGGTAGAAGGGGGCATACACAGAAGAACTCGCCCAAGAGCCCCTCCAGCGAACCATGCTAAGCTTCATGTGGACGCTGCCGTGAGACCAGGACGGGGCGGTTCCGCAGCGGTGCTGTGAGGGGATGCCGACAGGAACTATTTGGGTAGTACTGCTTTGGTGGTGCAAGGAGTGGATGATCCAATGACCTTGGAGGCGCTGGCCTGTAGGGAGGCACTCTGTGCAGTCGAGGACCTCCTTTTGCAGCATTTTGTGGTAGCGTCAGATGCGAAACAAGTAGTGTGGGACATTGCTCAAGGCTCATGGCTCATTCTACCACTTTTTCTTGTAGTTTTATTTTTGAAGGCCGAGACAGTAACGTAGAAGCTCATAGCTTAGCTAGATACTAGCATAGCCCGCGCGGCGGCACGCCACGCCACGTGATGCATTGTATTTATACGGATCGTAAAGGCCATTGTTACATGCCGCGCCACATTGATACGTCGTGCACATATTTGATGTCATTGTTTTGTCTGAATTTAAAGTTGAAATAAAAAATCTACATGCATAAGTTTGTAATTACAAAAAGGCAATCTATGCATGAATGCAAAATGGAGAGGATAGATTTATTATTAGCATGAGTGCTACATATTAGAAAGTAGGAAATACACCCTCAAAAAAAGAAAGAAAGTAGGAAATGCACATCGCCACTTTCTTAATAGGACTACAAAATGCATAACATTCATTTGCAGCTTATACTACTCGACCAGTGGATTGATACTCCCATAACAAACTTATGCAAGTACAAAAATCTACATGCAGTGTTGGGGGATATTTAGTTACGTGGATGGGAATAGTAGGAGGTGCTATGACTGCATGGAGATATTTTCTGAAATTCGTTTTTCGGCCGATTGGTGTAGTGGCGGTGCCCTTGTAGGAGGCCAGTGAATAGGGTGGCATCGAGCCGGAGAGGAGGCCAGATTGAGGAAGGCTCGGTGTCACTTGGTACCGTCTCAAGTAGAAGCCAAACGTGGGAAGAGACGCACATAGAACATGGGAAAAGGAGATAATATCAGCTACATTTTGCGGCTACAGAGCACATCACAGCACGCACACCACGGACACAGAAAACGTGCGCCCACCCATCCGCACACACACATCTAGGCCACGCAACACACACGGCACAACCAGGGCCGTCTCCAGGAATTTAAGGCCCCGGTGCGAAATGTAAAATGGGGCCCTATAACTGAGAATTCAGATAAGCAAAAGTGTGCTTTCATTTTGTTATATAACTTCAAAGTGCTTGTTATTTCTTATAATTGGCATAAATAATATAATACTAAAAGAGGAGAGGTAATATTTAAGCATATGTTCCATGTTATTTCTTATAATTGGCATAAATAATATAATACTAAAAGAGGAAAGGTAATATTTAAGCACATGTTCCACTGAAAAGCCTCATCTTTCTAGTATTTTTTAGAAATAAAATGTGCAATTATGTGTTCGAAATTAATCGTCTCCAGAATGGAAGATCAAATCTTTGATTCAAGATTGAGGAAATAACAAATCACCCTTTACAATCAACAAGCAAATTAGCCTTTCACTTGCTGAATTTGTTCGGTAACCGGACTAAAAAATTGCGTATTTCACATTCAGTTAATTAAAGCCAACAAATGATCAGTTGTGAAGGCAAAAAAATTGCATACATTTGACTATGCATACATTTCCCTTTTACTGCTTCTGGCTAGCTAGCGTCCGCTGCCTTGTATGCCCATCACGTTAAGAAAATTTTCATCCAAGGCCTACAGTCACTAGGGGAACTGTACACACCAGCCTCCCAAAATAATGCACGTGTCCATACTCGGTAGGCTCTCACGTTGCTTTCACCCAGGTGGTGAAATGTGAGAGCAAAATCATCCCCGAAAATAGGGGTTTTTGTAATATGCACTTAATCTAGTCCCAGGAAGTCATGTGTGGTTTGGCCAACCACATAATGTAAGCATTATCCCACTATATGTGGAATTCAATCAGCTTTGGTCACCCGCAAAAAAAAGTACTAACTGCTTTGGGCTGTGGCTCTAAAAAGAACTACTTTGGGCCGTTGGGAGTTGGACTGTCGTCTCATTTTTTTCCCTTCTCTCGGAATAAAATCAGTGTTTCGCTTCCTTGTTTGTTCCCCTTCTTCCTCTTTTCGCCTCCCCGCATTGTCCCCTAAACCCTACCAGATCAACAACACTTCCGGAGACGGCAGAGGAGAGTCGCAGCTCCCCCATCCCCCGGAGCAGGTCTACCATGTCGGCCGCCGCCGGCAAGCCGTCCCGGTCTGCCTCCGCCATCATTGCCTCCACAGCGAGCGGGTGCCACCTCCTCAAGATCGATGCCTACTCCCGCACCAAGGGCGTCCCCAATGGAGATAAGATAAAGTCCCGCCCTTTCACCCTCGGAGGACACGGATGGCACATCGATTACCATCCCAACGGCTTCAATTCAGAGAACGCAGACTACATATCCGTGGACGCGGATTTTTAGAGCTCAGGTTTCTGGACACCCCTTATCCTTACCCTCCAACATTGTTTTGAGATCCGTGCTAGATAACTAACTTTGTACATCAGATTTTCTCTTTTTTTTTTCTTCAAAATAAAAGAACATATGAACTTCAACCTTTGCAAGACACCAAAACGTTCTAACTAGAATGTGAGAAAAAACTTTGAGATTTTTTTGTCAAACATAAATATACGAAATTAGTTTTTTTGTATTAAAAAATGTACATTTTAGTATTTATATTGCACGAAAAATTCTGAAAGTTTTTCCCCACATTCTAGTAAGAATGTTTTGTTGAGCTGCCAAGTTTGAAGTTCATATGTTGTTCTATATGGGAGAAGCAAAAAAGACAAATGTACTCGCACGAATCGTGATGCAAAAATGAGTGGCTAGATAAGGGGGTGTCCCAAAGCCTATGCTCTACAGAATATTTTCCCATATCCGTGTTTCTTGTTCTTGATGACAGTGTCACCACGGCGCAACACAAATTCAGTTTCGTAGACGAGGTGACGGACCAAGCACCTTCACTGGCATCAGCAAAAGTACACAACCACACTAGTCAGCAGGGCTGGGGGCTTTGGAATTTCATCAAAAGGGCAGACTTGGAGAAGTCGAAGCATCTCAAGGACGATTCTTTCACCATCAGGTGTGATATCGTTGTCATCAGCGACTACCGTGCAGAGGATTTGCCGGAAGACACCCCTGCAACATTTGTCTCTGTCGCCCCATCTGACCTGCACCAGCACCTCGGAGATCTCCTCAAGACCGAGAAGGGCGCCGGCGTGGTTTTTGAGTTTGATGGTCATACGTTTGCAGCGCACCGCTGTGTGCTTGCTGCCAGGTCACCAGTCTTCAGTGCGGAGCTCTTTGGCGGTATGAAGGAGGGCGACACCGCAGGTGTAGTACGTGCGCATAGATGAAAT
Source organism: Triticum urartu (assembly GCF_056163025.1). Lineage (NCBI taxonomy): Eukaryota > Viridiplantae > Streptophyta > Magnoliopsida > Poales > Poaceae > Triticum > Triticum urartu. The sequence continues at coordinate 695,180,865 of NC_141875.1, forward strand.
GGAGGCAGAGGTGTTCAAGTCGTTGCTCTGTTTTGCGTATACCGACTCCTTACCGGTGACAAAGAAGGAAGATGAAGATGTCATGTGCCAGCATCTGCTTGTTGCGGCGGACAGGTATAACATGGAGAGGGTTTTTTTTTTTTTTTTGCGAGGATAGGTTATGCAAGTACATCAATGGAGGCTCAGTAACGACCGTCCTGACGTTAGCTGAGCAGCACCACTGTGACGGCTTAAAGAAGGCATGCTTAAGTTTTCTTAGCTCCCCGGCAAATCTTAGGGCTCTGTTGGACAGTGACGGATTCGATCATCTCAGCAGGAGCTGCCCTACTGTTATTAAGAATCTGATTGCCATGCTGGCCCCCGTTTAGTGGTAAATGTTGCGTTAGCAATTATAGTCCCAGGGTTTGAAATGGTTTTCTTGTACTTGTAATGGTGCTTAGCTCCCTGGTTTGGTTTCAAGACCTGTTATCTGCTAGCTATCTTGGATTCTTGCCTTCTTGGTAAATGACTACCAGACTTCGTATCCTAACTTTCGAAGATGGAAAGTAGTATTATTGCACTGTCACTTTGGTTTTGTTTTGGTGTTTCCAACGCATGTCTGCATCCTTAAGTTTATCAGAGGAAGTACTATCAGGTTCACGATTCTATAGCTCTGTAATTGGGTAGCTATCTTAGTATAGGAAAGCTTCTTTCCAATGAACATGGAGCGGTGCATCTTCGATTTGAGAAGCCCCTCTATCACGAGGAGTTGTTTGCCACACATCTATTCTGAAATTATTATCATGCTGCCCCTCTACTATTCCCTTGTTTGCAATTATTTTGAATTCACGATGGTCATTCTGCTAGTAATATTATTTGACAGCTTTTACATTTTCTTATTAGGAATTTTGTCCTGGCATCTACTAAATTTATCCTAATGACATGCAGAACTATATATGCTTATTCTGGTCTCTGTTATGTTTGTTCGCTGCTATGTGCTTCTTTTCCTATTATTTTGTAATAGCTTTGTTATCAAGTAGCCATGTACGTTGATTGATATTCACCAGCCTTGCAAGTTCTCTTACTACTGTTTCTTCTTTTCATTGAATGCTTTGGATGCCTACTTCAAATCAGGGAAAGAGCTGCAGATTGCGAATAAATCTCAGACCTTGACTCAAATGCACTAAGGTGCATCCACTCATGCACTTAGGCGTTTGATCTGGAACTGGGGGTACAGATCTCAACTTTCTTTCTTGCATCCTGTAGAGCAGAAATTCATGCATTTGCTGTTGAAATGTAAAAAAGTACAACCTTTTAGTCTTAGCCCTCTTTCCATTCCTTGCAACGATGATTTTGTATTTTCCTTTTGTTTTTTGACTTGAAGATTCAGTATTCAGTATTTTTTTTCTTTTTTGACGGCAAGATTCAGTATTCAGTATTTTTCTTATGGTTTAAGTTAATTTATTGAATTGCACCGCCATGTTTTAAAATGTGGTTGGGTTCAGATATGCACTCTTTGCTACCTACGCTTCAGTTAGGACTATATATGCTTATTTTGCTCTCTGTTATGCTAGTTCGTTGCTATATGCTTCTTTTCCTATTATTTAGTAATAGCTTTGTTATCAAGTAGCCATGTACGTTGACTGATACTCGCAAGTTCTCTGGCTACTGTTTTTTTTCTTTTCAATGAATGCTTTGGATGCCTACTGCAAATCAGGGAAAGAGCTGCTGGTTTCGAATAAATCTCAGACCTTGACTCAAATGCACTAAGGTGCTTCCAGTTACTCATGCACTTAGGCATTTGATCTGGAACTGGGGGCGCAGATCTAAACTTTCTTTCTTGCGTCCTTTAGAGCAGAAATTCATGCATTTGCTGTTGAAATGTAAAAGGCCCTCTTTCCTTTCCTTGCAACGATGATTTAGTATTTTTCTTTTCTTTTTTGACCCGAAGATTAAGTATTCAGTATTTTTCTTATGGTTTAAGTTAATCGCACTAGTAGAAAAAGGGTCAAACGTGAAGCACATTAGTGCCGGTTTGAATTAGAGCCGGTTCGTGGCGGCGATCAATAGTACCGGTTCGTGGCGAACCTTTAGTACCGGTTCATGCCACGAACTGGTACTAAAAAGGCTGTGTCAGCCTGCGATCAGGCTATGGCCCCACCATCACCATTTAGTGCCGATTTGTACCACGAACCGGTACTAATGAGGTTATGGCAAGCTGTTTTTAGTCCCACCTTGCCAAGAGAGAGGCAGTATGAGCGGTTTATAAGCCGTGAGTGCACAGACAATGACGAAGAGTTGCAATGCTCATCTACATGTTGATTAGCTTCAAGCCTTGCGGAATAGCATAGATTGCACTGAGCTATGTGCAGTGCAGTCTACACTATTTCGAAAGGCTTGAAGCAAATTAACCAGCATTGCACCTTTTTTTTATTTTTAATAACTTATTTAAACTCCGGACTTCTTTTGTGTTCAGTATGCAGCATTTAAAGCGGCGTCATCAATTTCCAACATGTTCTGACATCATTTGTTGTTTTTCGGTCATTTACCTAATTGTTTAGAGAGCTAAATGACCGTGAAATTGAAAATCACTACAAAATGAATCCTGAAAATGTTGAAACTTGGCATGGTATCATCATATCACCCGCATAGCATGCGCGAAAGAGTAGAGAGGGTCATGGCAAAAACTGGACGCACTTCGTGTACAAACTGGACATACTCTTTCCGAGTATCAGGTTTTCGGACGAGAACTCAACTGTTACATGGCCACTTCAATGTTTTTTAAACTTATTTGAACTCCGGACTTCTTTTGTGTTTAGTATGCAGCATTTAAAGCGACGTCATCAATTTCCAACATGTTCTGACATCATTTGTTGTTTTTCGATCATTTACCTAATTGTTTAGAGAGCTAAATGACCGTGAAATTAAAAATCACTACAAAATGAATCCTGAAAATGTTGAAACTTGGCATGGTATCATCATATCACCCGCATAGCGCGTGCGAAAGAGTAGAGAGGGTCACGGCAAAAACTGGACGCACTTCATGTACAAACTGGACAAACTCTTTCCGAGTATTAGGATTTCGGAGTCCGGAGTGGGTACTAATGTGCATCCCACCAATCAGGAAGAATCACACGGATCGTGTGTTTCTTTCTACCTCTTGCGAGTCGTTGGATCAAGGGTGTGTTTCTTCTTAGCTCATGTGAGTCGTTGGATCGAAACTACCACAATCACTTTGTGAGCCAGACGACCCTATATATAGCCCACCTCTCGCCTTCCCTGCATAAGTCTTTCAGTTCATCGATTACATACATCTACCAGTTCATCGACTGCATACATCTACCAGTTCATCGACTGAATACAAATCATTCGGATTCGCTATCATACGTCCAACCGTGCATTTGATATGCATATATATGCATCACGAGCCACGGTTGGGCTGTATGATGGCGATACCGATTGGTTTGTTCTAGATCCGACATAAAAGGTTTGATACAACTTTTTTTTGTGACATAAGAGCTATCTCTCCTCCTACCTATTTTAGTTACACAACTACCTATTTGTGCCAAATTTTCATTTTTGCTGTTGCTCTTGCATCATAAGCATCCATGTTAACTGGACTTACAAGTAATGCAATTTAACCAAACTATCTTGTGATCTTCGCCAAGAGAGAGGCAGTATGAGCGGTTTATAAGCCGTGAGTGCACAGACAATGACGAAGAGTTGCAATGCTCATCTACATGTTGATTAGCTTCAAGCCTTGAAACGCGAAGAAATTTTATGTGCAAGCAAATTCTTTCATGCATTTACTAATTTTTTCAGCTAAATGACCCTGAAATTGAAAAGCATTTCAAATGAACTTAGAAAAGGATGAAAGTTGGCATGGTATCATAATTTCACCCACATGGCATGTGCAAAAAAGTAGAGAGGGTTACCGCAAAAACTGGATGCACTTCGTGTACAAAATGGACAATCTGTTTTGAAGTATCAGGGTTTCGGACGAAAACTCATCCGTTACAAAGGCATTTCATTTTTTAAATAACTTAAGCATTACCAAATTGAATATAATGATAAAACACACTAATATTAAACATAAAAAAAAAGAATCAATGAAAAATGTATTTTTAAAGTTAAGTTATTCACAAACTAGTGATTCACATAAATTTCAAATAATTCAAAATTTAAACTATTCAAATTTAAAAACTACCGGCACTAACTGAAAGTTTCTAAAAACTATCAAAAATATTCACAAAGAAACTCTAAATACAGCAAAAAACAACTAAAAATAAATAAAACAAAATAAATGAATCAGAAAAGAAAAAACTAAATGAAAAAAGCCCACCTATCGGGCCACAGCGGCCTGCATACGACTAGAAACCCAACCTGTTGTTGGGCCAGGATGCAGGCCCGCAAGCCCAATAGGCCTCACAGAGCAGAGTAGCAGAGGTAGGCCCAGAAGGCCTGCTTTAGAGAGGAGCTCGAGACAGCAGCGGCGGCGGGGCTTATAAGCAGGTGTGTGCGCCCTTCGGCTAGCCTGGTGGGACTAAACTTCTGCGCCCCTCGCTTGGCAGCGCACACCCTTTAGTACCGGTTGGTGGCTCCAACCGGTACTAAAAGCCCCCCCTTTAGTACCGGTTGGTGGCTCTAAAAGCCTTCGTTTCCTGCCGCTTGGCCTGGCGAAAATAGGCCTTTAGTACTGGTTGGAGCCACGAACCGGTACTAAAGGCCCATCCTATATATATAGCACTTACGAAAATTTCAGTTTCATCCCCATTTCGTCTCCAACCTCCGCCGCGCGCGCCGCTCGATCCCGTCATCGCCGCCCGTCGCCCGTACCGTCGTCCGTCGTCATCGTCGCTGTCCCCGCCGCCGCCCGTCGTCGTCGTCGTCTCAAGCTGCCGCCCCGAACGCCGCCGCCGTCCGTCGCCATCGCCGCGGCCGCACGTCTCTCTCTCACTCCCGCACACACATACACACACATACATACACACACATACATACACACACATACACACACACGCACACACACCGGCGCCCCCGCCCCGTACGCCGGCGCCCCCGCTCGTACGTACGGGGCGGCGGCGTACGGGGCCGCACACACACATATACCACACACACACACACACGCATACACACACACATACACACATACGTACACACATATACGTATATATACACACACATGCATACACACACATACACACACACATTTTTTTACTTATTTTCTGTTTTTTAAAAAAGTTAATTAGATGATCGAATGTTAGATTAATGTCGAATGTTAGATGAATTAGCTAACTAGATAGAAAAATTGTCGAACTAGAGATTAGAACTAGTTGAATAATTAATATAACTACTTTATTTTTAATAAGAAAATTTAGGTATATGAGATTAGAACTAGTGGAATAATTAATATAACTAGTTTATTTTTAGTAAGAAAATTTAGGTATATGAGATTTGATGATCTAATTAAAATATTATTTGTTAATGAGTTTTTCTGTTTATTTAATTTTTTATATATTTTGAGTTTATATAAATGTTAAATTAATGTCGAATGTTAGATGAATTAGATAGAAAAGTTAAATATATAGTAATGTCAATTGAATATATAGTTAGATATATTAATGTCAAATGTTAGATGAATATATATTTGGCTAGATATAGGTGTTTAATGTTTCACCTATATGAACATAGGAAATGTCATCTGACGACGAAAAAGATTTTATTATGTGCGAACACTGTGAAGACCAGCGCGGCCTGTGCGACCAAAATTTCCTTGTTGATGGTAGGCGCTTCAGCATCAAGCTGGATGAGACATTCGAAGTTGATACAGTAAGTCACTTTGTCAATTATTATTTGAATGCAAAACTTATGCTTCATTTGCTTCAACTTATAATTTTAAATTTTCACTATTCTACTAGCGCATCCCCTGCCATGCAAGAATTTTTGTCTTGGATAAGATAGGTTTTAGTGCTATAGATGATATGGAGGTAAAAAGAGTTTACTTGAAGACGGAGCATGGGTATACTTTCAACGTCAAATTATATAATGGAGACACATACACCCATTTTGAATGCAAAACTTGGCAAGCACTATGCAAGGCTTATGCATTTGAGCCTGATATGGTTATCACCTTTGATATTCGTCCGGAAGATGATATTGAAGGTAATATAGACATCTGGGTCGATGTGCAAACGCCTCCAGTCCTACCATTTGGTGAGTTTTTCTCAACCATGCATGCATATGTTTATGTCTTTCATACAGTTTATTCAAAAATAGTTGACAACTAATTTGTATTGTCAGCTTATTTCGGTTCAAGCAAACATGTCCGGCGCTTGGTAGACGGACCTACTACTGCCCGGGGCTCAACTAAACTGCGAGGAGATAAGTCATTATGTTTCATGGCTTGAGGATCTTAATACTATCAAGACAAATTTTTTTCCTAAACTTAGAAATGTTAGTACTCAAAACGTGCGACCAATGGTGATCGTATTGAACTACGGTCACATCTATAATCAAAAGATGGTAAGATTTTAAATATTTGTCCTTAATTAGTGCATCTTTTGCATACATTATTTTTGAAGCTAAACTTTCATTGCTTAGTATATTAATTACTATACGATGTTGTTCAACAGGGACTTCCGATGACAGTTGTGCCTCAGTGGATCGAGACAAAAGGTCGCATGTCAATGGTTAGCTTACGACCAAGATTTCCTACATTGCACATGAGTGCATTCAGGATTTCTAAAAGTGAAGAATGCTTAATAGTGAAAGATTGGAGCAAAATTGTTAACGATCGCAGAGAAGTACTAGGGGGCAGTAAGGAGAAGCGCAACCCAAGATTAGGAGACAGATTCATCTGCATGCTCCAGTATGATGAATCAGGAGAGCTATACATGTTCTATGCTATTCTACCTGAGAGGGAGCAGCAGGATCAGTAGCTACTACTTCATGCTCTTAATTAGTACTTGTCTCATGGATCCGTGTCCTGAACTTCGATGTTGGTGATGATTATGTTGAACTTGATGATATCTCTTTGCTTCTGTTACAAAGTGAATGTTTCCTCTTTAAGCTAGCCAACGTTGATGATGATTATATAGCTAGCGGTAATGACTATGATGATTAAATAGTGGTAATTAGACGACTACGATGATTTTTAGCTAGCTAGAGTTTATTTATTTATTAATATGCGATGATGATGATGATGATGATGACGACTACAACTCATTATAACGTAAAACAATCCTAAATTAAATTGATAACACAAATTTAATTGAAAAATACAAAATAAAACAAAAATCCACAACCATTTAGTACCGGTTGGTTTTACCAACCGGTACTAAAGGGCTCCCGGCCCCCGGAGCTGGCTCGTGCCACGTGGTACCCCTTTAGCACCGGTTCGTGCTGAACCGGTACTAAAGGGGGGGGGGGCTTTAGTGCCGAAATAATAGTGCCAGTTCCTAAACCGGCACTAAAGGGCCTTACGAACCGGTGCTATTGCCCGGTTCTGCACTAGTGTCGATTCTTGAGTATGTTCCTGTAGTTTGTAAGATTTAGGATCCTTGTGTTGCATCACCATGTTTTAGGAGGTGGTTGAGTTCACATATGCGCTCATTGCTACCTACACTACAGTTAGGCATGACTAGACACATTAAATAAAATGTTGTAAATATGCATAAGATTCAATCACTCACTAGCGGCCTTTTATTATATCGGCTCACGTTGTTGTTGTGGCCTTCATTTACTTCCAGTTAAACTTTTCCTTTATATAGGCACCGGATCCCTTCTGAAGAGGCATCGAATGTAAATGGGTTGTAAACCCGAGGCACCACTGCAGATCCCTATGAATTCGAGGCTAGTTTCCTCTAAATTCTATGTGTTTGTTGTTCTTAAGTTGGTGAGAGCCTATCAATTGGTATTAGTAGGCAACTGTCCTTGGTGGCGTGTTGGATTGTGGCAAGGTGCAATTCGGATCCCTTCCGGAGAGGCATCGAATGTAAATGGGTTGTAAACCTGAGCCACCACTGCAGACCCCTCTGAATTCGAGGCTAGTTTCCTCTGAATTCTATGTGTTTGTTGTTCTTAAGTTGGTGAGAGCCTATCAATTGGTATTAGTAGCCAACCGTCCTCGGTGGCGTGTTGGATTGTGGCAAGGTGCAATTCGGCTAGCTGGTACAATCCTTGCACCTTGACCCACGATTTCGGGGCGGTGATACAATTGGTGGCGCGTGCGGCGGTGGAATGTTTGAGTGTTAAACCAACAAAGCTCAACATACCTCAATTTGCTGGAGAAGATACTCAACACTGGATACAAACATTTGAACAATACTTTGACACTGCCAAAACACCTCTTGAGCAAAGAAGTGAATTTGATGCCTCTTATCTGAAAGGAACTATAGTCCAGTGGTGCAGAGGCACAACCTTTAATGCTCAAACCCTTCCTTGGCACAGATTCTACAGATATCTACGAGATAGATTTGCAGAAAGTTCTATTTGTAACAGTGTGAAGAATTTTCATGCCATGCAAATTGGAACAGTGAGCGAGTAGATTGGAAATTTGAAAGAGCTCTGAAACTAATGAGAAGGGACAACCCCAACTTACTGGATCATTATTATAAGAACTACCACATTCTGTACTAAAATGTGGTGCCAAGTGCATAGCAAAGAGCATGCCACCAGAGTCCAATCCAAAGACCAGACCTTTGAGGGGCACCGTCTTCTTGATTGTTCCATCTCAAGGACTGGGCATCAACCATGAGTGATTACCAACACACGTAAAGTTGTGCGTCAATTTGTGATGTGGGTGGGGTGATACTATAGGAGCTGTGAGGGCACCAAAGGAAACCTATATGTATTGTTGCATGGTATTCGTGTAGGTCACAGGAGAGTTGGACAATTTGATCCACTCATATGCCATTTGTGTGGTGAAATCTAGGGCAATGTCGTCTTGGCTGAATCGCATGGAGTTGAAAACATAGAGCCTTAATGGTCCACTCATCAAGAGTAGCTCTTTGTTCAGTGGTCGCTAGTTTCATTGCTCTAATCTTCTTTATGTTCCTATGAATTGAATTTCTAATACATCCCATTCCCCCACTAGATTACGCTCTGTGAAAGTTAGTGTCAATCACCCTACTCGAACTTGGTGCTCACTTCATGCACCTCGCTATCCTATTTCAGCTCCTCAACCAACTAAACACTACAGGAATCAGACACTTTGTCATCTGTCATGCGTAATAAGCTAGTTATTTATAGGGGGTCAGCTTACTGTGACCAACGATGCATGTGGCCATCACATCATCATTGCTTCACCAAACATCACATGCCAACGTTGTGATCATTTAATTCTACTGAGTGTGGTGTAGTTGTTGAAATTTAGCATCATTACTTCACCCAACCCAAACTGTTGTGGTCGTTTAGTTCTACTGTGAGTGGTGTAGTTGTCCACATTTGTAACACTCAAGGCATATCCAAATATGAGCAACCCTAAGCGGATTGTTGTTAATAAAATTATTGCATAAGGAATAATTAAGGACCCCTTAAGTTCAATTATATGTTGTTAGATGTTATCTAAACTATTCGATCACTTGTATTTACGGATGCTTGCATTGAGGGTATAATCACAAGGATCACATCACTTATCAAAAGCAACGAAACTTAATGTCAATGGAACTAGGTGAACACAACTAGGCGAAATTCTTGCTATCTGCGAAAACGATTTGATCCACATAAGTAATTTCACCGGTTTGTTCTTATAGTTGTGGCCTTCTTTTACTTTCAGTTAAACTTTCCTTTTATATAGGCCACAAATCCTTTTTTTTTAGGGGTCTCACCAAGTTTTATTGCTCAAACTCCATCTGGAGTGGGATTACAAAAGGATCATGGGGTTGGATCAACCACACATGTCTCCCCTGCTCAAGAGAATTGGAAAACTTGGCTAACCTATCGGCATCTCTATTGGCCGCTCTACCTTCAAACGTTATGTTACAATTAAAAATAGCAGCCCTGTTTCTAAAAAGATCCTTCTGGAGAGCATCGAATGTAAACGTGTTGTAAACCCTACGAGAGTATTCTTGCTGTTGGGCCGTGGCTCTAAAAAGAACTACTTTGGGTCATTGGGAGTTGGACTGTCATCTCATTTTTTTTCCTTGTCTCAAAAAAAAATCACATTTTTTTCCTTTCTCGAAATAAAATCAGTGTTTCGCCTCCATGTTCGTTCCCCTTCTTCCTCTTTTCGCCTCCCTGCATTGTCCCCTAAACCCTACCAGATCAGTAACACTTCCGGAGACGGCAGAGGAGAGTCGCAGCTCCCCCATCCCTCGGAGCAGGTCTACCATGTCGGCCGCCGCCGGCAAGCCGTCCCGGTCTGCCTCCGCCATCATTGCCTCCACAACGAGCGGGTGCCACCTCCTCAAGATCGATGGCTACTCCCGCACCAAGGGCGTCCCCACCGGAGAAAGGATAAAGTCCCGCTCTTTCACCCTTGGAGGACATCGATGGTACATCGCTTACCATCCCAACGGCTCCGGACAACAGTACGCAGACTGCATATCCCTCTTCCTCGTCCTCGATGAAAATGTCACCACGGCAGTGAAGGCACAACACAAATTCAGTGTCGCGGATGAGTTGACGGACCAAGCTCCTTCATTGGCATCACAAGCAGTACACAACCACAATTCTCAGCAGCGCTGGGGGAATGCGATGTTCATGAAAAGGGCAGACTTGGAGAAGTCGGCACATCTCAAGGACGATTCTTTCACCATCAGGTGTGATATCCTTGTCATCATGGATTACCGTGCAGAGGACTTGCCCGAAGACACCCCTCCAACATTTGTCTCTGTGGCCCCATCTGACCTGCACCAGCACCTCGGCGATCTCCTCAAGACCGAGAAGGGCGCCGATGTGGTCTTCCAGGTCGGTGGTCATACGTTTGCAGCACACAGGTGTGTGCTTGCTGCCCGATCGCCAGTCTTTAGTGCGGAGCTCTTTGGTGGCATGAAGGAGGGTGACACCGCAGGTGTGGTGCGCATAGATGAAAGGAGGCAGAGGTGTTTGAGGCATTGCTCTGTTTTGCGTATACCGACTCCTTACCGTTGACAGAAGAGGAAGAGGAAGATGCCATGTGCCAACATCTGCTTGTTGCGGCGGACAGGTATGACATGGAGAGGCTGAAGAGTATTTGTGAGGAAAGGCTATGCAAATACATCAACGCAGGCACAATAACGACCATCCTGACGTTAGCGGAGCAGCACCACTGTGAGGGCCTAAAGAAGGCATGCTTAAATTTTCTTCGCTTCCCGGCAAATCTTAGGGCTTTGTTGGACAGCGACGGCTTCGATCATCTGAGCAGGAGCTGCCCTTCAGTTATTAAGAATCTGATTGTCATGTCGGCCCTCGTTTAGTGGTTATTGTTTCTTTAGCAACTATATAGTTCCAGGGATTGAAATGGTTTTCTTGTACTAGCAATGGTGCTTAGCTCCCTGGTTTGGTTTGAAGACTTGTTAGGCCTCTCCCAATGCTCCACCTTATACGGGTGCTAAGCATGCCATGTAGACGAAAAATCTGATGTGGCAAGGCAATTAAGAGGACAGAGATGGGTTTGGTGACCCCAGGAAAAACCAATGTCAAGTGCGTGAACCTAGGTAAAACATTTAAATAAAGCAAACTCACCAATGCATGAGAGAGTTTAATAGCTATATCATTAAATGAAGGCAGCTTAGCTACAAGAAGCTAAGCAACTATGCATTGGGGATTTTGGTTGTTAAGCTATTTAATATGCTTAGCACTCCATCTAAGCACCGGTCCATTGGGAGCAGCCTTATCCGCAGTTATCTTAGATTCCTAGTACTATCAGACTACCTATCCTATCAGACTTTTGAAGAAGAGGAAAAGTAGTACTACCGCACTATCACTTTGTTTTTGTTTTGGTGTTTCCTTGCATGTCTGCATCCCTATCAGTGTATCAGGAAGTACTTGGCTATCAGGAAAGCATCTTTCCAAAGAACATGGAGCAGTGCATCTCTTATTATTAGGAGTTGGCCTCGATGGGCTTATATAGGAGGAGTACAGGGAGAGAGGGAGAGAGGGTACAACGGCACCCCTGTCATGCAAGGCGTGCGGGCGCATGAAGAGCGTGGGCAGTTTGGCCTAGCGAGAGACCTGGCGAGGTCCCCCCCCCCCCCCCCCCCGCCCCCCACACGCGCCGATGTTGAGGCTGGATTGAAAGTCGTTGAAGACGCGTGTTGGCAGCCCCTTGATGAAGATGTCCGCAAACTAACTGGGAGCTCGTAGGGACGTGAAGCACGCGCAGCTCGCCCAACATGACGCGTTCACGAACAAAATGGAGATCGGTCTCAATGTGCTTCGTTCATTGGTGTTGCACTGGGTTGCTGGACATGTAGACGGCGCTGACGTTGTCACAGTAGACCACCGTAGCTCGCGTGGGAGGCTGATGAAGTTCGCCGAGTAGTTGACGTAGCCACACAGCCTCGGCGCCCGCGGTCTTCTGTTCCGCCCGTCGCGACTCCACTTCGCCTCGCCGGGAGTGTTCCAGTCCCGCGCCTCGACAACGCCATGCTCCATCACCTCGCCCCGCCGAACGTCGGCTCGTCCTCCTCCGTCGGCCTCCCCTCATCCATCGCGCATCTCTTTCAATCCCGGCTGGAGTTGGAATCTGGTAACTACACCAAGTGGCGCCAACTCTTTTACCGCATCTGTCGTCGCTATAACATGCAGACCCACCTCGACAAGCCCACAACGTCGCTTCACAGAGCGCGGTTTGGCGCAATGACAACCTCACGGTCGTTCTGTGGTTCCATGGGATCGTCGCCGACGAGCTCATGGAGGTTGTCGCCTCCCCGAAGAGCACCGCGTTCGACATCTGGTCCGAGCTGCACCTGCTATTCCGTGACAACCAAGCGGGGCGCGCCGTCATCCTCGGCGTGGAGTTTCGCAACCTGGTCCAGGGGGACCTGTCCATCGCCGAGTATTGTCGGCGACTCAAGTCCCTCGCCAACGAGCTCGGGGACGTCGGCAACCACATCACCGATCGGGCCCTGACTCTCCAGCTCATCCGCGAGCTCTCCCGCAAATTTCAGATCATGGCGACGCTTCTTCCAGTGCAGACGCCGTTTTCTTCATTTGTGCAGGCGCGCTCGCGGCTCTTCATGGAGGAAATCGCGGCTAACGAGCGCGCTCGCCTCGACGGCCGCCCCGAGGTCACTTCCACCGCCCTCACCATTGCCGGCGGCGCGAACTCCTCCATCGACCGGGCTCCCTCGGGCTCCTCTATAGACCGGGGCTCATCTGCAGACAAGGGCAAAGGGGGCGCTGCCTCCCCGACCAGCGACCCAGGCTCCCACGGCCGTGGGCATGGCCGTGGGCGCGGCTCGTCCTCCTCTGCTGGTTCCTCGACCGGGCGCGGCGCCTCTACCCCAACCCCAGGCCCGCCAAGCAGAGATGAAGAAGAGGGATCGAAGGTGTCTGATTTCAAGTTGAGTTGTATATCTCTCACACACAGTTTACATTGGCCTTGATGGGCTTATATAGGAGGAGTACAGGGAGAGAGTGTACAACGGCACCTCTGCCATGTAGGGCGTGCGGACGTAGGCGCATGAAGAGCGTGGGCAGTTTGGCCTAGCGAGAGACCTGGCGAGGTGGGTTAGCCACCTGGGAGCTGCTGTACGTAGACGTGCAATCGAACAGTCCCACTATCATGAGGGATTGTTTGCCACCCCTATATTATTGCCATGTTTGCAATTATTTTGAATTCACGGTGCTCATTCTGCTAGTAATGGTATTTTACATCTTTTTCATTTTCTTATTAGGAATTTTGTCTTGGCATACTACTAAATTTATCCTAATGGCATGCAGAACTATACTTTTTTTTTGGTCTCTGTTATGTTAGTTCATTGACATGTGCTTATTTCCCTATTATCTAGTGATGATAGCTTTATTGTGGGTGATGCACTCTTCTTGATGACGTCATCGTGGTTCTTCTCTCCGTGTCAGGGCTCCGGGTGAATAACTTTCTCCGTTGTTGACTCAGGCCATGTTTTTGGATGTTGTCGAGTTCCGATATGCAATGTTGCTTCCTGCACTATAGTTAGGCACGACTCAACACCTTAAAATATTGTAAATGTGCAAAAGAAATCAGTCCTTTCTTGATGTTTCAGCTCCAAGTTCAGTTTGAATTCGAACCGATGCGCATCGGATGCCTGTTGAACTGCTTTTAAAATGCACTATATGCTCAGAGTCCGTAGGCATTTCCTGTTCACATGGTTTGTTAGTTCATAACAACTTACCATGTAGTTATGCTGACTGAACTGGAGGTCCAATTGTTCTCTGGTCATCCTCATTTCCTGGCGCGCCGCTGCTAACCAACTTGTACCCCTACTTTGTGTATTGCGGCATTCCGGCCGGGCAACACGGTGAGGGACGCTGTCAACAGGCTGGTGTACACGTGCCTCTTCGACGCCATTGTCATGGTCAGGCGATAACTGACGGAAGGAGCAGGTGTTCAGTAGCTTGGAGGTTCAGACATACACGGAAAGGAACTTGGGGCTGTACTCCTACGGTTCTACCCTCACATTCTCCCAATTTAACAACCCCCAAGTGCCAAGGCTGGACGAAGGTCAATGCAGATGCAGCCAGTGCACCCGGTAGGTCTTCAGTCTTCTTTTGTTTTCTTATTAATTCATGCGACTTTGGGTAGAAATGTTTTGTTTTCATGCTTTGTCCGTTTGAGTCTAAGATCTCTATCTAAAGCCTCCTTTGATTCACGGGATATGAATATCATTGGAATAAGAAAACCGTAGGGAGTGAGATTAGATGTATCTCATTTCCTACAAGTAAAAAAAATATCATTTGATTCATAAGATAAGAATTTTTTCATTGAGTCCAGACTAATGTTTTTTTCTTTAGAATGTGAATGATCGGTTTCTATCCTGCATATGAATAAAAATCCATTTCTACAAACCGAAGGGCGTCAAAGAAATTTTTCCTACATAATTTCTATCATTTAAAATTCTTACGAAATTTATATAAACCAAAGGAGGCCTAATTTTGAAAAACTTCCAAAAACTTAGGTTCCAAAGAGGGACTATGGTTGGTTTGTCATGTCGGTCATCAATCTTTGCTCATCTTTTCACACCCTATTTGAGATCTGCGTCTACATAATATTTCAAAAGCCACAAATAAGCGTGTGTATGTTTGTCGACTCGTGTTTGAAAATGATGCACTACTTTCTGAGTAAAGATCATGCTACATTGCTACTCCTCCTAGTAGACGAGTGTGACCTGTGACATTTCAAACCTTCAATTCAAGAAAGGTTGTAAGTTTGTTGGGTAGCGAGATCGGCTGAGTCCTCTCAGATTATATCCAACTTGCGCTCAAGATTCTATCGAGGTTTATTGATTGTGCGATGAGCTTAGAATCATCAAATTTCTTTGTCCAAATGCATCAAGTTTGTGTTCCTTTAGAATGATCTCTTCCAAAATGAATTTCCAATAAAAATATCTCCTTGGACCTTTTTTTTAAATTCCCTTGGAGCTTTTCAAATGCGTTTCTTATGTCATGAAAAGAGGGACTCCGCGGCTTCTGCATCAGAACGATGCATACGGCCAACTTTATAAATAAGCAAATAGGTTCAACAAGATCTTAAAGTCTCCAACGAAAGTAAAGAAAAGTTCACAAAGAGCCAAAAGGCTAATAACAAAACTAGCCAAAAAAAAGCCACAACCGGCTGGCATAAAAGAGATAGGTAAACTAATTGCCTCTCCTAATACATGCCCGCCATCCAAACCGGTTGAAAATATTTTGTGCTACCATCTCCCACCGGATAGATCCAGTAACCAAACGCTCCCTGGCCTCCGTCGGAGTGAGTAGCGACCACATACGGATCAACGCAGTGACTCGGAAGATAACCTGCAAAAAATGAATATTTGTTGCTCTGTTAAAAACCAAATCATTTCTACAGTTCCATACTGCCCATAATAAAGCACATGCTCCTACGTGAATGTGTCTTGTTGTTTCGGACTCTATCCCGTTAAGCCACGTTCCACATAACGTGTTGACAGAACTCGGAGGAGTAATATTAAAGGCAATGTGGACCGTCCGCCATAAAACTTTTGCCAACGGGCACTCAAGAAAAAGGTGTTTGATGGTTTCATCCCGATCACAGAAGCTACACCTAGTAGGTCCTGTCCAGTTACGCTTTGCCAAATTGTCCTTGGTTAAGATGACTTGTTTGTGTACAAACCACATAAACACTTTAATTTTCAAAGAAACTTTGACAGCCCAAACATATTTGGAACTAGGAATGGAGCTTGAATTGATAACATCAAGATACATTGATTTAACTGTAAACTCTTCAGACCTAGTAAGCTTCTAGCGTAACTTGTCGGGTTGTTGAGATAGCTGAACCTCCATCAGTCTACTCACTAGATGAAGCCACTCTTCCCAACGATTACCGGCTAGCGTCCTCCTGAACTGAATATTAAGGGGAGTGGATTGAAGTACCGTTGCAACAAAAGCATCACGTCGTTGAACAATACGATATAGAGACGGATATTGAAGTGCCGGGGGAGTCTCTCCGAGCCAAGTATCCTCTCAGAATCGTGTGGTAGCACCATTACCGATAATAAACTTTGTCCTATTAAAAAAGACCAATTTGACTCTCATAAGCCCTTTCTAAAAGGGTGAGTCAGTCGGCCTCGCTGTCACCTGGGACAAAGTTTTGGAGTGAAGATACTTGCTACGAAGGATTTGAGCCCAAGTGGCATCAGTCTCGACAGATAGCTTCGACAGCCACTTGCTGAGAAGACATCTATTCTTGACCTCGAGGTTCTCAATGCCAAGACCCCCTTGGTCTTTCGGTCTACAGATAATATCCCACTTGGCGAGTCTGTACTTTCTTTTTAGTTCATCGCTTTGCCAGAAGAATCGGGATCGATAGAAGTCCAGTCTTTTCCTCACTCCAACTGGGACCTCGAAAAACGACAAGAGAAACATAGGCATACTCGTGATAACCGAATTAATCAGAATTAATCAGCCTTCGTAAGACATGAGCTTGCCCTTCCAGCAACTCAGTTTCTTTTCAAAACGATCCTCGATACACTTCCATTCCTTATTTGTCAGCTTACGATGATGAATTGGTATACCTAAATACGTAAAAGGTAAAATCCCCAATTCGCACCCGAACAATTGCCTATAAGCCTCTTGTTCCTCACTGGCTCTTCCAAAATAGAACAATTCGCTTTTGTGAAAGTTAATCTTTAACCCGGTCAATTGTTCAAATAAGCATAACACCAGCTTCATATTTCTTATTTTTGCCAAGTCATGCTCCATAAAGATGATCGTATCATCGGCGTACTATAGGATAGACACATCTCCATCGACTAGATGAGGCACCAATCCACCCACTTGACTTGCCTCCTTAGCTCTTCCTATCAGAATTGCCAACATATCAACTACAATGTTAAACAAAATAGAAGACATCGGATTCCATTGTCTCAGGCCCTTATGTGCCTGGAAATAGCTTTTCAAATGCGTGATGTGTACGTATTATGTATGTGAATTCGTAACCCATGTGAGAATTCGCTAGCCTGGACAGAACTGGCCCGATATCATCTAACTGGGATCCAATGACTTGCTCTAGCTCACCACGTAACATAGCCGTTGGATCGGAAATGGACATCCTGGTACTATAGCCAAAACTTGCCTCAAGCAAGTCAACACACTTTGAAATGGATAACAATTGAGAGTTAATCCTTAAACGAGGGCTACACACATCTTAGGGCATATCCAACTGTGTACCTTAAATCGGACACACCAAACTCCCGGTCGCGTCGCCCCGACCAACATCAATGCCACGTAGTCACATCCGCTTTGGAGCAACACTGGCGGACATGAATGTGTGGCAACGCTTAGTGCGGAGAGGGTTTTTGAGCGGGAGGGTCTTTGGGTGGGACCAGGGTGTCGGACATGACAGCGATCCAGACTCCTGCAAACCCACCCTGGTTTGCCTTCAGATTGCGTTAAAACAGTCCGGACCGGTCCACGGGTCGATGGAGTATTGCGTGAATGGCAAAATGTGTTTGGACTGCTCGGACCAGACAAATGCAGGAGGTTTGAGGGTCCATGTTGAAGATGCTCTTAGCATACAAAGAGAGACAACATAGCTTCTAATGCATGAACAATATGTTTGTAAAAATGCCCACATAAACAAAAGGAATTCAAAAAAATATACACAAAAGTTGTCACGTTTCTTATGCGATTCTGTTTTTTTTTTGAAACATATCACATTTGATGCTTTTTGGCAATGGAGGATTACCCCGGTCTTTACATCAACATGATGCACACAACCATTTTCATTAATTATTCATCAAAGTCTGACAAAATGAATATAAGGATCAACCCGAGGCCCATTTCTAGGCGAACAAACTCGCTACACCTATAAGCACACAGATGTGACATGTCCGCATAACGGACACAATCTAATTCAGTGCCTGAAGACCATCCGGTCTAGGTGCATTGCATGCGCGCGCTTTAGCATTCGTCGTCGTCATCTTCCGCCATCCCGTCTTCAGGAGGAATAATTGCATAGATCTTGCAGTCTCATTTGCCGTCGATGTCATCACGGCATCACACAACGCCACCAGCCTGCGCGTGTCGATCAAACCGCGTCCAACTTTAAGACTCCACTGTTCCACGCCGCTGAGACCCACCATCATCAATGCGGTCAATGAAACAACGCTCCACCTGTTGGCCTCTCCACTAAACCAGTGCTCCAACACTAGTAGAAAAAGGACCTAATGTGAGACACATTAGTGTCGGTTTGATTTTAGCCCGGTACTAATGGTACTATTAGTGCCGGTTCGAACGACTATGCATTAATGCCGGTTCGTGTTGAACCTTTAGTACCGGTTCATGTCACGAACCGGTACTAAAGGGGTGATGGCAGGCTGGCGTCAGGCCGGGGCCCCACGATCACCTTTAGTACCGGTTCGTGTCATAAACCGGTACTAAAGGGCTAACCTTTAATACCAGTTTGTGCCACGAACCGGTACTAAAGGGGTCTGACCTATAGTACCGGTTTGTGGCACAAACCGGCACTATAGGGCAATTTTCAAACTCTACCCCCCCCCCCTCGTGTGTCGCCATTTCAGTTCTGAAAAAATCAAAAGGAAATGATAAAAACTTTAAAAAATAAAATCCTTCAAGAGGTAGTTATATTACTACATCTACTAGTTAGGAAAATTTGAAAACTTAAATTTGGACATGTTTTGCAAAAAGTGTAGGGAAAATATAAAACGGCTATAACTTTTGCATACGATGTCGGAAAAAAATGTATAATATATCAAAAAATTCAGCACGAAAATCCGCATCCGATGGAGACCGCCTACGGCCTGTTTGCAATTCTTTAGAATCCTCAAATTCCAAAACAAAAAAAAGACATGGTCAAATTTTAGTTTTTTTAAAAAAATTGGTTAAATCTGGTCAAACTACTTATTCAAGAAGTATTAATAGGATTTTTTAGAATAATAGTTTCAAACTCAAACGGTGAAACGTGTGACCTAATGTTCAAGCTAAACTGCTAAGGGTTAATAGGATTGACAGCTTACATTTGTTAGGAAAACAACAAATGCAGATTTGGATTTTTTCATAATGTTTAAATTTAAATTTCGGTCACAAGGCACACGGTGACATGCAAACGTGCAATGTCACCTGATCTCTGTCCCTCCCAAACCACAAAGCTCACCCCCAATCCCCACGCCCCCACGCCTCGGCGGAGATGGGGCCGTCGGTGCCGAGGAAGCGCAGGGTGAACCGCCCGGAGAACGAGGAGGTCGCGGCCTGGCTCTTCTTGAAGCACCGCTCCATGGCGGAGCAGCAGCCGGGCGGCCTCCCGGAGCACCAGGCCCGCGCGCTCTCCGCCGCCTACCGCTGCGTCTGCGCCACCAACGTGCCCATCCGGACCTTCGGCGACCTGGCCAGTCTCAGGTGCGCATTTCCCTGCCTCTTTCAAATCAAACTGTTTCCGTTTACGACGCTGTTAGGATGAGGCGAGGTTTTGGTCGGTTTCGGGGCTGGATCTGAGCAATGCACTCGGTCTGCATAACCATTTGGAATCACATGTTTCAGCTCGGCTCCATCGTGTGTCCATTTGCTCTGCTGCAACCGTTGATTTGCTGCAGGTGTATGGTGAAATCAATTCAGGCCATTACTTAGCATTTTTGTCTGGCGAACTGTACTTATATCACCTCTAAGTTGCCATTCAAATTAGGATTTGCCTGCATGTAGATAACCAGAGAACTGCTATTCCACTATACCAGTATGTCATTCGTTTTGACCCATATGTATCTTTTGTTTCTCTTGTGTGTGTGTCAAATTGAGTCATGGAAATCACATACTAGACTAATGTGTGGAATGTATCCAGTACCAAATGTTACTTTCTACCATTGAGTTGCGTCAATTTTTCAGAAACTTTACATTTTTCTGAATCAGTTTGATGAACACTGTTGTTGCTTCTGCGGTTCTATTATTCTTCTCAGGGGCGTTCACCTCCTGAAAGATTCCTTGCCAGGGTCCACCCTTGATTTGCCCCAAGAAAGCCCTCCAACATTTGTCTCTGTGGCCCCATCTAACCTGCACCAGCACCTCGGTGATCTCCTCAAGACCGAGAAGGGCGCCGACCTAGTTTTCGAGGTTGATGGTCACACTTTCGCAGCACACCGCTGTGTGCTCGCTGCCCGATCACCGGTCTTCAGTGCGGAGCTCTTTGGCGGTATGAAGGAGGGCAACACCGCAGGTGCCGTGCGCATAGATGAAATGGAGGCAGAGGTGTTCAAGGCGTTGCTCTGGTTTGTGTATACCGATTCCTTGCCGGTGACAGAAGAGGAAGATGAGGATGTCATATGCCAGCTTCTGCTTGTTGCGGCCGACAGGTATGGCATGGAGAGGCTGAAGAGTATTTGCGAGGAAAAGCTATGCAAGTTCATCAATGCAGCCACAATAGCGACCATCCTGACGCTAGCTGAGCAGCACCACTGTGATGGCCTAAAGAAGGCATGCTCAAGGTTTCTTGGCTTCCCGGCAAATCTTAGGGCTTTGTTGGACAGTGATGGCTTCGATCATCTCAGCAGGAGCTGCCCTTCCGTTGCTCAAAATCTGGTTTATTCGGCCCTTGTTTGGTGGGATTGATGCTTTAGCAATTATAGTTCCTGGCTTTGAAATGGTTTTCTTGTACCAGCAATGGTGCTTAGCTCCTTAGTTTGGTTTCAAGACTTATTATCTGCTGTTTATCGTGGATTCTTATTGTATGACTATCAGACTACCTATCCTAACATTTGAAGAAACTGGAAATTAGTACTGTCACTTTATTTTTGTTTTGTTTTTCCTTGCATGTCTTCATCCTTCTAAATTCATCCTAATGGCATTTGATATCTTTTACATTTTCTTACTGAACTCTTTTACATTTTCTTATTAGGAATTTTGTCCTGGCATATTAGTAAATTTATCCTAATGGCTTGCAGAATTATGCTTATTTTGGTCTCTGTTATGTTAGTTCGTTGACAGGTGCTTCTTTTCCTATTGTCTAGTAATAGCTTTGTTATTAAGTAGCCATGTTGACTGATATTCACCAGGCTTGCAATTTCTCAGGCTACTGTTTTTCTTTTCATTGAATGCTTTGGATGCCTACTGCAAATCAGGAAAAGAGCTGCAGGTTGCATATAAATCTCAGACCTTGACTCAAATGCATCTGGAACTGGGGGTACAGATCTAAACTTTCTTTCTTGCATCCTATAGAGCAGAAATTCATGCATTTGCTGTTGAAATGTAAAAAAGTAGTACAGCCTTCCATTCCTTGCAACGATGATTTGGTATTTTTCTTTTCTTTTTTGCCAGGAATATTAAGTATTCAATATTTTTCTTTTCTCTTTTGACGGGAAGATTGAGTATTCAGTATTTTTCTTATGGTTTAAGTTAATTTATTGAATTTTACCACCATGTTTTAAAACGTGGTTGAGTTCAGATATGCACTATTTGCTACCTACACTTCAGTTAGGCACGACTAGACACCTTAAAATGTTGCAAATATGCAAAAGAAATCAGCTGTTCCTGGCCTCGTGTTTGAGAATGATGCTACTTTCAGAGAAAGGATCAGGCTTTGAATAAAACACTTCATGGTAGGTGAGTGTGACTTGCACCCTCGACATTTCAAACCTTCGATTCAAGAAAGGTTATAAGTTTATTGGGTAGCGAGACCAACTGACTCCTCTCAGATGATGATGAGAGAAGTGCATATTACACCCCTCAACTCTAGCCCTAGTCTAATATACAACCTCCAACTCCAAAACCGTCTAATCTGCAACCTCCAACTCTTAAAAGCGCCAAAATTCAACCCTCCTCTCCCCTTGACCGGTTTTGATCGGGTCTGACCCATTGACTGATGAACAGTAAATTTGAAAACAAATGGAAAATTCAGAAAAATAAAAAAAATTGTAAATTCAAAAAATAGTTGGGAACAAAATTTAAAAATAATTTCGACTTTTCCACCGTGCGAACAGTAATTCAAAAAAAGTTCGAACTTTTGGAACGAAAATTTTCCCTCGGTCACTGTTCACGCAGTGAAAAAATTGATTTCCCTGATTTTTTTACTTTTTTGAATACTGTTCACGCTGTTTACAGTAATTCAAAAAACAAATCCCGGCGAATTTTGTTTCCAATTTATTACCTCCGGGTACATGTAAAAAAACTGAATTTTTAATACTGTTCACCGGTGAAAAGTCGAATTTATTTTTTAAAAATTTTGTTCCCAATTTTTTTTAAATACTGTTCATCCAGAGGCAAAAAATGCTTTCTAAAATTTTATTTTTCTGAATTTTCATCTTTTTCCGAACTTACTGTTCATCAGTCAATGGGTCAAAAACGGTCAAGGGGAGGGGAGGGTTGAATTTTGGCCGGTTTTAAGAGTTGGAGGTTGCAGATTAGACGGTTTTGGAGTTGGGGGTTATATATTAGATTAGGGCTAGAGTTGAGGGGTGTAATATGCACTTCTCTCGATTATGATCTAACATGTGCTCGAGATTCTATCCAGGTTCAGTGTTTGTGTGATGAGCCTAGAGTCGTCAAATTTCTTTGTCCAAAACTTTGTGTTCCTTTAGAATGATCTCTTCCAAAATGAATTACCAATAACATACTCCCTCTGTCCCTTAATCTAAGATGTTTTTGCGGTTGCAAAACCTTCTTATATGAAGGGACAGAGGTAGTATCTCTTTGGAGCTTTTCAAATGTGTCATGTGAGGACGCACCTTGCATGTGAATTCGACGGACAGGGATCAGGTGACTTGCATCCAGATTGTCCCAAGGGAGATTTCATTTCACAGTAGATTGTCCCAAACGCTACAGCTGCTATAGCGACCAATACAGGGCAATTTTAGCAGGAAAACTTGGGATTTTCAGCAAGAAAACAGAATATATATTCAACATCCCTAGTTATAGGTTAGAACTTACAAACAAGCATCACCAGTTCGGCAGTTGAAAAACAAGGGAAATCAAACAAGCACCACCAGTTCGGCAGTTGAAAAACAAGGGAAATCAAACAAGCATCACCAATTACAACAAAACAAGCATTCACCATTCACTTGAATTCAAAGTCTCAAGTTCATAACTTCCCGTGCATCATGAATAATAGAGGTTTGCACCAGGGCCGGTAAGCAAAAAGACCACGTCCATTACATGCATCATGAAATGTTCACAAATCACAGAGTTTTTAAAAGCACAGAGGGTAGAATAAGGAACGACATAAAGAAATCCATAGACAAACTGACAGTCTAACATTTTAGAACCAGAACTCATGTCAGTGTCGTTGCTGCCGTCGTCACTTTCTGAAGCAGAGGAAGCGGAAAGTATATCTTCATGAGTAACAGACTAACAGGAATCATAATCTTCTTCTTTTTTAAGTATTGGATTAAATGCCGAAGTTGATGGTCCAGCTTGCACACTTGCATTTGCAGATGGTAGTTCTTGTTCTTGATCTTTCTGCTTTGGCTTGTTCTTTGTCAACATTTCATAGGGAGTAAGGCCTTACATGTCTCTCCCAAATGCTCCAATCACTGCAAGCATCATTTCAAAGCTTGGAAGTAGGACTGTGTTGAGGGTAATGTCTGTTTCATGGAAGAACTAACAAATATACTCACAGGCACAAATCCTGATCTCTCCCCTTCTTTGAGTGGATAGCTTGGTTTGTAACTTAATAGAAAAGCCTTTCCCCTTCCTTGCAGCTACAATCTTTCTAGTGTTTTGACGCAAAACTTATCCATAGCACTATATGTGGAGCCCTTACTATGGCCTTTCCATGATAATAGAAGAATGCCACCACCACTCGCAAAAAAAGAAGAATACCACCGCCACCGTCACCTTTTGATGCAAAACTTACCCATAGCACCATATGTGGAGCCCTTATTATGGCCTTTCCATGAGAATAGAAGAATACTATCACCACCCGCAAAAAAAAGAGAAGAATACCACCACCCAACATGTCATCTTCATCAGCAATCCCAACATCATTGCCATCCAAAGTTACATCACTTTTATGTATTGTTGTGCCATTGGCCTTCTTTTCCTTTGAATCATCTTTGTTTGAGATCAACTCCCTAATCCTTTACTTTACATCAGTAGGAACATGTCTGCACAAAAAGTCAGTTTCTTTCTTGATGTTTGCAAGGTGGTACTTCATTCAGTAATACCACTAGCGTAAACACCATGGCAGAAGTTGCATTCCACAAGGACTTCTAGTTAATGTCTGGAATAGTGCAATGCATCCATGTCGGGTCATCTGAGTTCACTGGAAGTACATGAGGTGGTTGTACTATCAGGGCTTCTTTGATTTGCATGATTTTCAAAACGCGGGAATAGGAAAAACATAGGAATAGAGTGTCATCTCCTCTTGTATCCTACGTGATTGGGAGAAGTGTTTGATAACACATGAAAAACAAAGAAATTCTACAAAGAGGTTTAAGTGGATGGAAAGTTTCCTCCAAAATGTAGTACAAATGAATCCTATGGAAAAGATCCTAAGGATTCCAATCCTACAAATCAAACGGCCATCATAGGAAAAAATCTTAAGGATCGAAAACCTTCAATAATCCTATGAAATTCCTTTGTATCAAAGGAGCCCTACGTGAAGTGCTTGATCAACCAAGCCTATAAAAATCAAATAGACATAAACAATTCAATTATCTATGTGCTCTGTCAAGAATTTAAGGTCTCCTCTGGTTCATAGGATAGGAATATCATAGGAATAAGAAACTTGTAGGAACTGAGATGACATATATCCCAAATCCTATGAGTAGAAATTGAAAAAGAGATGTCATTTGGTTCACATCATAGAAATTTTTCCATTGAGTCTAGGCTAATTAATGTTGATTTTCCTTTGAAATGTAGAGGACAGAAACCAATCCTACATAGGGATAGGAATCCATTCGTATGAACCAAAGGACTCTAAAGGAAAAATTCTTATAAGAATCATATCCTATAGAATTCATATAAAATTCCTCCAAACCAAAGGAGACCTAAGAATTAATCCATCATCTTCCTACTGTTCTAGTAAACATAAACCAACACAAATATGCAGTTAATCAAACCTATGCAATTAATGAATAAACAAACCAATGTGTGACCAACAAAAATCTACAATTAATCAGTGACACCAATCAAACTATCAAAAAGCTAATGTGCGGCCATAAATTCCATGTTTTGCCAAAAAAAAGCTTTAGCACTAGGCTAGTAGCATAGTCGACAATAAAAGAAATTAAGCCTCAAGAGTTGCGTTGGTGTATCAACAAGCATGGCGTGGTGCAAGATTTGTTGCTGGTGCTACCGAAGATTCACATGGTATGGTGCAAGCATGGCATGGTGAGGAACGAAGATTGATAATGGCAATGTACACTTGATAGTCAAGCAGGTAGAAATAAGGCTTGTCCGTACCAGCCGGCAATGGCAATGCACTGGGAGTTGGAACCATGTGAGACTGAGATGACATTGTGGACTCGTCGTGTAGAGGCGGAGAGGCCCCCCTCTTCGCCGATCGCAGCCTGGCGGCTACTGCTAGGAGGCCTGGTCGTAGCATTGCCTCCTCGTCTGTCACACCCGACAGCTTACAGCAAAGCAACCACTAACCCACCGAGCGCAGCTATGAAGAACCGCTTAGCCGCAACTGCAATCTTTCCAGACGGGAGGGAATGAAGGTAATGGGACAGAACGACTATGTTTCCTTAATGAGTTGCTCTCTATCAGGAAAGTTTTGGGCCTCTCTATTTGGCATCTCTGTGTTCACTCTGCTTAAATGTAATCCGAGCCTATCAGCAACCACAACATCTTTCGGACCATTTCGTGCAACAATTGCGAGTATATATGCCCAGCGTCCTGAACATCGATTCCACCATCATAGCTGCACTTTTGCTGGTGATTTTAACTTTTGTTTGCGCACACCCACCATGGCCTTCATATCCTCCATGCGGTGGACGATGTTCGCAGATATAACGAATCTACTAGAGTTGCTCTTAGCATATAAAGTGAGTTTACATAGCTTTCAAAATGCGTGAACAACATGTTTGTAAAAATCTGCCCACACAAACAAAAGGATTTAGAGAAGTATACATAAAAACTTCAACACCTCCTATGTGATTGTATTTTTTCCAAGCATTTAAAAAAAAGGGTTTTATCATTTATGCTACTGGTTGTGTCCCACTACTCAATTTTGCCATTAGAAATTACAACTGCTCAAAAATGCCATTAGATATCTAAAAAATGCCATCGTTCTGTTAGATGTTTGCTCAAAAATGCCATTAGACATTGTTATTTTTACGTCAAACCCGTTGACCATGTTCTATGACAAAAATAAGCCTAGACCCACATGTCAGTTCTCTTTATCTCACAATGATATGTGTGGCCCCACTTGTCAGGAGTAACCAAGCGAATAATTTTATAGGAAAATAAAAACGCTATTGGGATCAAGTGGGCCCCATACTTTACTGTAGTGAGATAGAGGGAGAGCTGGCATGTTGGTCCATAGGTATTTATGTTATTATAACATGACAAAAGAGATTTGAGATCACAATAATGGTGTTTAGTGGTATTTTTGAGCATGTGTCTAATGAAGCGACGGCATTTTTGAGCGGTTGAAATTTCTAATGGCAAAACTGAATAGTGGGACACAATCGGTGGCATAACTGATAAAAACCCAAAAAAGAGTCACATTTGATGATCGGAAGGAGAAATAAAAGTAAGCACTAAATTTATTTTCCACAAAGGATGCAAAACTCAAAGTTTTTACTGTGTTTACAGAACAAACATATTACTCAGAGATTTAATACTCAGTCCCTGTTTGGTTCAGCTTTTATCGACAGATTCCGCTACCGTGCAGCAGAATCTGAATCAAAGGGCGAACCTAGCAGAATCCGATTTCAGAAATCCGCTGCCAAAATCTGAACCAAAAGCGGAAGCAGCCCAGGACGTGCTTTCTAAAATCTGATTCCGCTGCAGGCCAAAATCTGAAAAAATTGTATTAGCTGGTTTGCCAAATGACCTACATCTTTTTCACATCAGATTTTCCACAACTATTTTTTCATAGCAGATTTTTCATATATTCTTTTAGAAATTCACGGCCAAACCAAACGGGGCCTCAAAACTAGCTCAATACTTTTGGCATTTCGACTTGTCATTTCAAACATGCCTAGTAGGAGTAGGACACGGTCTCTGTGTAGCGTGCACCTCTACGTACGGTCTCGTTCCCATCATGACTGCCGCGGCACTTATTTATCTGTTTTTATTTACCTGTTCAGAGTTAACTCTCGACTGTAAAAAACATTATCGACTGTAAAAACCAGTGAACCACAAAGCCAAAACTTCCGCACCAGTAATGGCGGGCTCCTCCTCCCCACTCCCAAACCCCAAACCCTAACCCCCCCTCCCAACTCCCCACCCCCACAGCCTCAATCCCCTCCCAATCCCACATTCCCACGCCCCCACCCTCGGCGCAGATGGCCCCGTCGGCGCCGAAGAAGAAGCGCAAGGTGAACCTCCGGGAGAACGAGGAGGTCGCGGCCAGGATCTTCGAGAAGCACCGCTCCATGGCGGCGCAGCAGCCGGGCGGCCTCCCGGACCACCAGGCGCGCGCGCTCTCCGCCGCCTACACCGGCGTCTGCGCCGCCAAGGAGCCCGTCCGGACCCCCGGCGACCTGGCCCGTCTCAAGTGCGCATTTCCCCATCCCTCTCAAACTGTTTCATCTTACACTGTTGCGACGAGGCTAGGTTTCGGTCGATTTCGGGGTCGCGCGCTTGGGATTATGTATTGGGTCACATCGCTGCTCTAAGACAAATGGGTCGGTTTATGATTTGGGCGCCTTAGCTCTATTCGGTGGATGTAACGGTTTAGTCCTTAGGGGATTTTAGTTATGCCCATTTGGTCTGAGCATGAATTTTCGGTTTGGATGGCTATTGGTCTGTGGAATCATAAGTTTCAGTTCAGTTCCCCTTATGTTTGCTCATCTGCTGCGGCCGTTGATTTGCTGCAGGTATATGCTGAAATCGATTCAGGCCATTGCCATTTTTATATGGGGAGGTGTATTTATATCCATCCCTTTAGGGTTGTCATTCTACTTGGGATTCGCCTGCAAGTAGATAACCAGAGAAATGGTTCATATAGAACTCTTTCCCTTTGATTTTTCTTTTGTGTGTTCAATTTAGAGGTGGAAATCACACATCAATCGTTGCTTTCTACATTGAGTTGCATCGATTTTTGAAAAAAATTACATTTTCTGAATTAGTTTAATCATTGTTGTTGCTTCCTCGGTTCTATTATTTTTGTCAGGGGAGTTGGAGGTTGGTTTGTTGATGTTATGGAAGACTCCTTTCCAGGGTCCAGCCTTGATTTGTCTCCTCCGACAAGTAATACACCAGGAGAAATGGGTAATAGTTTTCATGACTGCTCACGTGTCCTCTGGAATCTGTTATTCCTTTTTCATCATCAGGATGGCAACAAGTCTTCTTCCCCTTCAGTTTTATCAATACTCAGTTCAATGGAAACAGGACTATTATCATATCTTACAGGGTACTGTCCTTTTAACAGGGAAGAAGAACACACGAAACAAACCTTATGTGCCACGGTTGAAATCAGCTGCTTATGCAATAATGATCACACTCTACAGGTATGATTTTTTTGGGGGTGGGGGTGGGGGGCTATCTTACCTACATTTTTGTTGTTCACGCTGCAAAATTAATGCAACCTTAGTACAAAGGGCAACATTTAATCAGAGGAAAAGGGAAAAGACACTTGAATATGCAACAACGGATATTGACAGTTGTTTCCCCCCCTAGGGAAATGGAAAGAGGGAAGGAATTTATGATGAGGCAAGAGCTTATTGATGCTGCTGAGGCCAGTGGTCTGTCAGAACATGCAATAGGGTACAGTTTCAGTGATTCAGTATATGCCACGGTTGCTGATTTCAGCTGATATTTTAGTGCATCGCTAACTGTCTCTGTTGTATTATGAGCAGCCCAAACAACAGTAGGAATTCTCGGAATGAAGGTTACAGTTATACTGGATGGAATAGCATGAAGACGTTAACAAATAAGGATCTGGTTAAGAAAAAGAGTAATCCTGCAAAGTAATGTACCAGGCTCATCCTCATATTAATGTTATGTTTTTCCGTCATTTATTAAAAAAATAATTGGATCTTTTAGGGGAATAAACCCAATACGTTTTATACTCACGTATTAGAGCACAAGTTTTATTACCTTCACATCACTGGCTATTGCTGTATAATGTACTATTGTCGCTCTGCTAGCTATTGGTTGTGAACTTTTTTACTTTGCCTGATCTTTCTTAAATGATAAATGATATTTTAATGGACTCAAACTCAAGGAGATACCAGAGCTATAAAATACATCACTTGTATGCATGAACTTGACTCTCATTAGAGGGTTCATAGGGTTCTCACGTATTTAAGTATGATTGTGTCTGCACTAGTTTATCTGATTCATGCTCTTGCGACACTCACCGGATAGAAAAGCCTCTCACATGTTTTGGTCTGAGTGTGGATCGGCAGGATCCAAAAATGTGGCTAACATCTGGTGTGCTTTTGCTGTTTGGTAAATGTGTTCTCTAGTAATTTAACTTGTATCAAGAAACAATCCTACTTCAGTTTTTTCTCTTGGTCGGAGAAGTTTGATATAGTGCAGCAGTGAAGTCATATATATGCTAGCAGAGTATCAACATCTGATAGTTTGCTAGTTGATGCTTGTGGGCACCTTAGGTAATATAATGCTCTCTAATCTTTTGAGCTAATTAAGAAAATATATCTTTTAAACATACAGCTCTGCGGTGGCATATCATCAATTTTCTATCGATGGAATAGAAGCAGGCATGTCCAATTCCATAGCTCCTTTGTACTTATCTGGTCCACAATATGAACCTCAAACATGTTTATAAAAATCTTGCACATGTGGCCATTTGGGAATGTTCCAGATATATGCCAGATTGCTACATGAACCAGATCTTGCTCATTATTTTGGTCCTACACTCATCTCCCGTCTTTATTTCCACCCTGAATACAAGCAGAAGCTCACCCTGTTCAGTTTGCAATTCCTTTTCTCTCTCTGGGGCTTTATTTGCCAATCACACACATTCTGTTGAGATACCAAGCATAGACTTGGGACTTACCGTATGAGTTTGCTGTAGGTATTACCTAACAGAAAAAGGCAAAGAGACAGCTCGCGATTGTCTCGCACGATCTGGATTGGATGGTCCTGCAGGACCTTTAACGGCAGCCGGTCATTCTGCAGTTGTGCTCAGCGATTCAGATTCTGATGAACATGACGGCAGCAGTCCCCTGATAGGTATTAATAAAGTTTTCTGCTCATGCACTATGAATTTCCAGATAACCGATTATGGTACCCCAGCAGCACTATAATAAATTCCTTTTACTCAATTGCAGGTTCTGAAAGAAGTGGACTTCCAAACTCAAAAGCAGGCAGTTCCAGTTCCTTTGGTATTAGCATGCTTTCTTTGCATATATATGATGATATATTCCATAAGACTAGTCACAGTGGGGAGTAACTTAGAGTAGTAACATGCATATGTTACTAGTCTATGTTACTACCTTCGCAGTGGGTAGTAACATATGTGTTGTGTCATGCATCACTTCATGTATTACGTTGTAGACTCATCTTTTCTTAATATGTGTGATGTTACAGTAACTAGCTATGTTACCACATGCCTCTCTTTCTTCATTAATTACATGCCACATCATCTATTTTGCCTAGATAAATGTGATGTTACCACCTATATTACTCCCACTGTGGGTAGTCTAAGCAAAATATTACAACCCGCTGATCTTTGTAGTTAATGCCATTTTTTTTCAGACAACGGCCGTGCTACTAATTCTCCTCTTTCATCTCGAGGAATGTTCAGACAGCAATCGTTTAGTGCAATGGTACACTTGACTTTCCCTTTCCGTACCCTTCTTTTTCAAATGGAACATAATGCAACATTTTCTTTTCTAACGTCAGGGTTCTGCTGAGAAGTCTTTACTAGCTATGCCACCTCATCAATATAATGAAAGTTTTCTGAAAGTTTATGACGTGGTGCTGATATTGGATGATCGAGATACTTTCGGGTCTGTATGATCGTATCTTACTCAGGAGTTGTATTTTTTAGTTGTGTCTGATATTTAAGTAGGATCATAATAAGTCTTAGCAAATAAACAATATATTTAGGCCCCCCCCCCCCCCCCCCCTAAAAAACATCTTTTGAGGAGGGTAAAGTAACTGAGGATTGGGAGTATGCGTACCTAGTCTCTTTTTCGCATGACCTGCAAGGGCATTCTATTCTTCATGTTAATATTATTTCTGTTAAAATAAGATAGGCAAGGGATTTCACATATTTATCCACTTAGTGCTGGAATTGTGAATTTTACACTTTGATTCGTTATCTCGTGTTACTTAAACTGTTTAACCTTCTGCTTCTGTATATAAAATTTAGATTCTGCATGTTATTTAATTAAATTATTTTCCAAGGAAACAAATTGATTATTGTTGCATCCATTAGTTTTTTATGTTTTATTTAATCATCCATCTATGTATCAGAATTCAGTTCTCTTATGATTGCTCCCTTTTTGTGCAGGCCCCGTTCCAGAAGAAAAGTTGTTGATAATATACGCTCGCATTTTAATATTCCCGTAGAGGTTAGTTGGATTGAGAGTTATGTGAACTCTTCTTTGTTTAACACTGCTTGCCTTTTCCTTTCTTCTTGTATCTAATTCATCAGTACTCCTCTGGGTGTTATCCTTGTTCATTTCTTCAGACAACCAAAATACACTGCTAAAAGTCATTATATCCATCAACATGGCTCTAAATTAAATGCCCTGTACTGCTGGATTAATTATCTGATATGTTTGGTCGCTGCCCCACCGTGTTGATGATTGCTGACTGCATATTTTTCTTGCTTGTGCGCAAGGAGACAGCATAATAATATTACCAAAGTTGCTTTGCATAGATTGAACTGTTCATATAATGTGCCAAAGAAAATGGTGCTGATCCTTCTGTTTGAACCATGTCATCCAGATTAAACACTTGCCTGTTGGAGACGCTCTTTGGATTGCTCGCCATAAAGAACTTGACACGGAGTATGTTCTTGATTTCATTGTTGAAAGGAAAAATGTGGATGATTTACTTGGGTCGATTAAAGACAACAGATACAAAGATCAAAAACTAAGACTGAAGGTACCATCTGAAAATAGATTTGATTTTTGTCATTAATATTATAAACCTTCCATCTTAACTTTCCCAGTTCTTCATGCTTTCAATTTCTCACTGATAGTAAAAAGGGGCAGCCCACATGCTATCCCCTGTGATTTGTTGTTGCTTGAGTCTAATCTTAGCCGAGGAGATTTTTTTCCTTATTCTTTGTTATCATTAATTGAAAAGCATAGCCCATATTTGGGTATGAGATGATGAAGGACAATGTTATTAGCAGACATAAGCTTGAGCCTGTAGATTGTGCATCTCTTCCCAAAGAAACTGTATTTCTTGTCCATATATATGGGTTTGCTGTGGTTATTTTAGCAACAATACGACGTGATACCTCCATTTGTTGTATCCTTTGCAGAAATGTGGGCTAACGAAGTTAATATATCTAGTTGAAGGGGATGTAAACACTGTAGATGGATCAGAGAGTGTTAAAACAGCGTATGTACTCTTCTCATGAAGCCTGGACGATCATGTTGACCCCTGAATGCCAGTACTTTTTTCTCGTTGTTTAACATTATTAAATATTGTTCCCAATGCTTTGACTGTCAGCCTTATGCCCTATTAACTCTCCTCCACATGCCTTTTATTTCAGCTGCTTCACTACTGAGGTTCTTGAAGGATTTGATGTCCAGAGAACCACTGGGTATGCTGACACTGAAAAGAAATACGGCCACCTCACGGGCTCTATAATTGATTACTACAGCAGAAACTTCTCTGCTGGTGCTGATACCTCTCGACTTTGCCTGACCTACGACGAGTTTGTGAAGAGGTGTTCTGACCTTGAGAAGGTCACTATGGGCGATATATTCGCCCTTCAGCTTATGCAGGTAACTGGGCGAATATGGCCACCTCCACCAAAGTTTGCCGGGTAGTCCATTTCATGCAGTAGTTTTCTCATTTATTGTGCATGCAAATCAGGTGCCACAAGTGACAGAAGAAGCTGCTCTTGCTGTCACGAGTCTCTACCCCACTCTTCTCTCGCTTGCTAAGGCGTACACCTTGCTTGTGAGTCCTCTTTTCCTTTCAACTTATACAATGTTCTTTACATATCGTTAGCTGCTCCTCACGCAATTGATGTACAGAACAATTCAACATGTCTGTAGAACTAAAAGTTTATCCTTGTAACAACTTTGAAGGATGGCGATAGGCGTGCCCAGGAGGAGATGCTGAAGAACAAGAGCGACATGGTCAACACGGGGGCTAGCAAGAACATCTTCAAGCTCATCTGGGCGGAAGGATGAACACCCCGTACTTAGCCGGTCTTTTGGTCACCATCGCGGTGATTTCAGATCTTCTACGCAAGTTCCCAAGGTGAAGACAGGAGGGACCCTTTTTGTGCTGTGCCTGGTGCCTTGGAGAACTGAAAGTCACTGAACTTGTAACCACCACCTAACAGAACGCCTTAGCGTGGCCTCGCTCCCCGTTTAAATTACTACTAGAATTGCATGCTCCAAATTATGGAGTCGTCTTATTAAGGTAGTGCATTAGCGCTTCATGTGTGTATATATACTAATATTAGTTCTCGACTCAGTTGCTTGGATTATGTGATGTCTTGTGTTAACTCGACCTTGCTTGCATGGAAGCAGACAAGGCAGGTATTAGAATTTAGCCTGCTGGCAAAGTGACGTAGACTCGCTAGACCCCATGGTTTTTATCCATGTGCTTGATGGAACCTGAAAGCGTTCTTTGGTCGGCAGGTCCATGTTCTGCAAGAACAACATGTTGAGCAGATTCTATTTTGTGAAGATTGTGGTGTTGAGTTCTGTGAAGATTGTGGTGTTGAGGAGACGATTGAACGTCGTTGCTTCCTTCCGGTCAGGATCCCTTCTCTTCATAGAAATTGTTGATGGCAAGTTTCAGAATCGCATGCTGCTACCACTTTGTGTGGGTGCTGGACGATTTGGACTGAAAGAAACAATAGGAGATATGAAGAACTTCAAATGGGCCATTGATACCATCCACGATCTAGCTGCGCTAGTGGGCTTGAAGACAGCACGAGAACTGAGGGAGAAATCGGTCTGGATACCCCCTGAGATCACTTACAACAAGGTCAATGTTGACCCGAGCTATTACGAGCAAGATGGCTATGGTAGTACGGGAGTTGTTATCTGGGACCATATCGAAGCACTGGTTCAGAGCACAAGCAATTTTGGTATCAATTTTGCACAAAATGCAAGCACTATGGAAGCCTTGGCGCTTGGTGATGGCATTCGTCTTGCTCTTGGACACCTCAAGGTGATCATCGAAAGTGATGCTCAAGATGTACGAATGCTAAATGAGGCAAAATTTTCAAGAGCAGACCTGGTTTCATTGTCCATATCAAACAAAAAAGCAAATGCATATGCGAGATCCAGTTTTCAATCTTGCTCCATTGTCCATATCAACCGAGAAGCAAATGAAGCGGCACACATATGTGCCAAATAGGCTAGTGAGGATTGTAGAAGACGTATCTTGGTGAATTACACCCTTGCTTTTCTTCTAGGATGTATTCACACACACTGTAATCCATCTGAGTAATTCAATATAGCCTGTTGTTGCAAAAAGAAATTGTTCGACCTATTTGTTGTCATTCGGATGGTGGTCTTATGGAGATGTGCCCTTGAAGTGCAGGGCATGAGACATGAAAGAACCATAAAGAAAGAAGAAAACAAAGAATCGTTGGCCATACCGCTTTGTCGCATGGCGCCAATCGGGAGCAGACCGCCGCCCCTTGGGTCCGGTAGGAGCTTCAATAGGGCGCCTTGTTGAGCTTCTTGGCGCCCATGCGCCCCCCTCATGGGCCGGCCCAAGAAGAAAATAGCGGTTGATTGGTTTCCTAATTCCCTTGATCACGTTAGACCGGTCGCGGTCAACCAGTTGACTTTTGAAAGAAATAAGTTTTTTTAATAGTGAACTAAAAAATGCCCATGGTTTTTGAAAGACAAGTTCACAAACTTAAAAAACAATCACGAATTTGAAAAAAAGTTTATTAAATTTGAAAAAAATCACATATTTTAAAAAAAATTAATTGATTTTGAAAGCTCATCGAATTGGAAAAAATCATTGAATTTGAAAAAAGTTCATCAATTTTGAGAAAAACTTCACAAAAATTGAAAAAAGTTCACAGATTTTGAAAATAAGTTTATTGAATTTTAAAAAGGTTTATTAAATTTGAAAAACACTTCACTAAATCTGAAAAAATCATCGAATTTGAAAGAAAGTTCATTGAGCGCCCCGAGCACCCACCTTCGGAATTCGCACAGCCGCCGCAGCCCTGCCATCCGCCCACGCCATCAGCGCGCCCGTCTGACTCGCTGCTGCCGCGCCCCTGGCACGACGCGGCATCCCGCGTTGCGCACACCATCAGGAGGGGAGAAACGCCCTCCCCCCCCCCCCCCCCCCCCCTGCCTACACCAACAGCGGGAGGGGAGGAGAGGCGAGAAAGTGGATGAAAGCAACAGAAGCTAGAGCGGGCGAGACGAGGTTTCGATCAACTCAGATACGTATCCTAAGCTATTATATCCGGGCCAATTTTTTTTACACTTAATAAGTTGGTGCTAGATAAAAAAACGTGGCGTCTTTATTTTTTTTGGCAGTGCTAGGTGTTTCTAACCCATTTGTTTTCACCACGCAACCAATCTGATCCGAAACAAAAAAAAGGAAAGAGGCACGACAACGGTATTCAGGGGCATCGGCTGCCTGGAAAACTCTCGTTCCGCCGCCGCCTCCGCTCCGGATCCAGCCCCGCTCCACTTGCCTTTCGTATCCGCACCCACGCCACACGCACCTCGGCAAGGACAAGCCTCCGCCCGCCGCCACCGCCTCCGCCCCGCCTATAAAGCTCCGCCCTTTGCCCGGCCCGCTCCTCCTCTCCCCGTCCGGGCCGCGCCTCTCGCATCCTTCCTTCGTCCTCGGTCCGCCCTGGCCGCGTGGTGGTCTCCGTTTCGGCCGCCGATTCCAAGTCCGTCCGCCAGCTCGTGCCCTGCTCCCTCTCCTCTCTGCATGCGGGGCCGCGCCGCTCCCCGAGGACGCGGGCGGGGGCTCGGCCAAGTGGCGGGCGACCGGCGGCGGGGGCACCGGCGTCGTGCGCCAGCCGCGCGCGCTCGTCCTCGACTCGTCCCTCTCCTCCTCTCGCGTCCGGTGAGGCGACTCGTCCTCGGTTCTTGCCTCTCCTCGTCTCGCGTCCGGTGAGGCAGTTCGTCCTCGGTTCCTACCTCTCCTCCTCTCGCGTCTGGTTCCATGTTGCTCGTTCTCGCTCGAATTCGTCCGTCGTTTAGAGTAGATAGAAGAATCGCTTCTGATTTGTTCGATTCTGCTCGTCCTCAGTTCCTCTGTTCTGAACCGCGTCTGATTCAGTTGATTTCGCTCGTCCTCGATTCGACCGTTTAGATAGAAATGCGCGTCCGGTTTGACTTGCTCGTCCTCGCCGTCGTCGTCAGTTCAGAGTCGCGTGTGATTTGATTCTTGCCCGTCCTCGCCTTCGCCCTGATGCTCTCGCGTGTTCTTGGGGATGTCTCGTCGGGGGTCCGCGACTCTGGGAGGAAGCGAGCGGTCCGTCGGTCGGTTTGGGTCATCGTCTTGTTTGCGAGCTAACCAGTCTGTTCGAGAAACTTGTTCGTGCGCTGCTGTTATCTGACGATCCTGCGTTTCATTTTCGTGGTCGAGCGATGGTTCCTGCGCTTCTGTTTGAGAACCTTGCGCGTGCGCGTCTGTTACCTGACGACCCTGCGTTTCGTGTTAGCTGTGGAGCGATGCTTCTTGCGTTTCTGTTTGAGAGACTTGTGCGTGCGCTTCTAGTATCTTACGATCCTGCCTGCGTTGTTCGTCGGTTATTTTCATATCTCAAACGCATGCGCCCTTGTGATACTCTGGTTTCCCTCTGTCCATTCTTGTTCTACCGGCAGGCGTGTGTGCTCCCGTCCTAGATGCAGAGAATCTTCTTCTTGTCTCTTACGCTTGTTCTTGCTATCACGCTTTGCTTATGTTCCAATATATGATGATCGATGATGCGTGTTCAACTTGTTTCTTGTTATCATGCTTTGCTTATGTTTCAATATATGATGATTCGTGTTCAGGGGCGCAAACCATGTAGGCCGTGGGTACTGTGATGTGAGGCTTATTTCCTGCTGATAAATTAGGATGATAGGCTGAGAAGAAAAGCCTGACTCTTGTAACAATCACTTGCTTGGTTTCCACTTCTTTGTGTGGCCGATTTGGCATCCAATGCATCATAATCACGTTTTCCCTGCTTGTTTTCATATCCAATGCATCCACTCATCAGAGCACCCTTTTCCCTATTTGTTTTCACTTCTTTTCCTAATAATTAATCATGTTTACCAATACTGCATTTCTACTGCTCTTTGTTCCCTTTTGAAGTTCACCGATTCAAATCTGATGTGACTTCTGTGTTAGTATACTAGCCATGATGTGTTTTATTCAAGTTATTAACCTACAAATTTGGCTTGAGATGCTACATGTTTATATGGCACGATTGATTGTTGTTTGCGTATGGTTATTAAGATTGATTGATTGATTGATTGCTGTTTGTTGATTGATTGATTGGTGTTTGCTGTTTGTTGATTGATTGCTTGATTGCTTGTTGTTTGTTGATTGGTATCAAACTTTGGTATTCGTAGTTCTTGATCTTAGGTAACAGACCTTGCACTATTCTTTTTTCTGAACTTTTTTGTGATTATGCAATGCTTTTCTAAGTATTTAAGGTACAAATATCTTGATCTGGACACATCACATCTGCTCTTTATTGTGTTGCTAAGGACACTGATGGGTTGAGTTGCATATAGTGCAGGTATATTTACATTCTTTACATTTTGTGATGCTGATGCCTCTAGTCCCAAAGTGTTTATTTACCCAAATTTTGCTACTGGAACTTTTGGTTTTAGATATTGGCACCTGATATTTGAATGGATGTTTTCATGATGCCTAATTTGATTCATTATCATTGTTCTGATGGTGTGCTACTGGTGTTTTAACTGAAGCTGTGGATCGCTCATCAACCTGGTATGTGTTTCGATGATAACCCATCTTGAATTTTACTCGTTCCTATATTTTACACAAATGTTTATCTCATGGCTGGTAATGGTAACCTTATGAATGCATAGCCCACATTTTAGCTAGTTATATAGTAATGCCATACTTGCTTGGATGATGTTCTGTATATGCAAGTGTGGTGAGCTCACATATTCTGTCGGCATCTATCTATGCAGCTGAGCTCTTTCTGGATAGGACAGAGGTACAATATTTACATCCATGGCAGAAGGTTCTTAACCCTGAACTCATCAAAGGTCCTTGGACTCAAGAGGTTTGGCACTGCACTCCTGACTTTGCTCGAAAAACAAACCTTTTGCACATTTTATAGTTATATTTATGATTATGATATTTTTTCTACAGGAAGATGATAAAATTATTGATCTTGTAAGAAAGTATGGACCAAGAAAATGGTCTCATTGCAAGGACCTGCAGAAGGACCCTCCGACCTTAGCGCAGGTGATTTCCCCTCTGCCCCTTTTGATTCCGTCTAGATCTTGCCCCGAATTGATGAGCGCGCCGTTGGCGTGGCCTGTTTGTTAACTGTTGTTACTGGTCATGGGGATTAGGTTGTCGATTATTTAGCTGTGCTCTTGCAGTGCTTTTAGGTTTGCTGGATTGATTGGTGGAGAATACTGCTTATGAACTGTACATGGACTACTAATATGATTGACTCATGTCAAGTGTGTGATGTATCTTCTGAGCAGGCCATTTAAAAAAGCCCTTGGATTTTGTTCTGTTAGGTTATAAAGTATGCCAACCTTATTACAATTTATAGTCAGTACCAGTACCACATGGGCAGAACATGCACCACCCTGTAGCACTATATGCTATCTTAACTGCCATAACCAAAAGAAATTAAAATTGCCAAGCACTTCACATTTTATATGGACAGTTAGGCATGACTAGCACTATATAAGAAACATAAACAGTTCCAATCTAATCTGTTAGGCATGGACTAGACTATTTAATAAACTTAAGCAGTACCAACCAAATCAATAGGGAGAATTTTCGAGAGTGAACTATGTTTTAGGAGGTGAGGTGGCAATGGTCACCTGTCTTCCTTAGTCTATTAACGCATACTGGAATAAATATAATTAGTGAAACAACTTCAGCATTCATAATGTGTGTAAACCTGATGTTCTGTGTTTTTGTGGAGAATAAGTGGCTTCAGTGGATGTCCTGGCCTCCTGGGTGACTTGATGTTTTTTAATACAACAGTTGGTTCCACTAACCTCTTGAAATTAAGAATAATGAACTTTGAATTATTCTAATCATTGTACTGGATGGGTATATGATGATTGTTCACACATATAATTTCATGCCTAATTCTGAACTTGTTCACACATAACTAAAGCTGGCCGCTGTTTGATCTCGCAGCAAATATGACTTGTTTCTTACTCATACTTGACTGGCTTCATACGAATGCTTGTCTGACTGTTGTGTAATATGTATTACTTTCCTTTTATTCAGGAAGGTCCTGTAGGTGAGGACATGTTCCACTGGCAGGCCAGTATCATGGGACCCTTGGACAGCCCGTTTACTGGTGGCCTATTTTTGGTGAACATCCATTTCCCACTGGATTATCCCTTCAAGCCCCCAAAGGTAATTTCCGGTGTACCGAGCTAACCTTTGTAAAAAGGAGTTCATATTGATTCTATGATATTGGAATTGCTATTACACAGATGTCTTGGGGTCCTCAAACAATTAGTTTGCTGCTGCTTGCTATCTTAACATTCAGACATGAACATATTTCAGGTCTCTTTCCGCACCAAGGTGTTCCACTTCCACTTTCACCCAAACATTAACAGCAACGGCAACATTTGCCTTGACATTCTCAAGGAACAGTGGAGCCCGACTTTGACCATATCAAAGGTAATGATCTGCATTCCTAGCTTGGTTGTTCCATTTTTGCTTAAAGCTTATTGCTGATATAAGCTTGGTTACTTCAACAACTTAATCTCACAAAAATTCTTCATGTATGTTTCTCTAACATTTACCCGTCTCTGTTAACAGGCCCTCCTGTCAATCTATTTGTTGCTGACGGACCCCAACCCCAATGATCCTCTGGTGCCTGAGATTGCTCACATGTACAAGACTGATTGGGCCAAGTATGAGTCCACGACATGCTCCTCGACACAGAAGTACGCCATGGGTGGATGTATAGGCAAGCAATGTGGAGAGAGGTATTCTTTTGATTGTTCTATTTTTATGGTTTGCTGAAATACATTCCCCCCCGGGTGGGATTGTTTGCTAATTTTGAAACACACTAGTTACTTCCATTTGTGTACTTCTGTTTGTTCTTAGTTCTTCTCAGCTATAGCTAAAGTCAAAGACGACAAACCAGGTGACTTATTGGAGTTGCAGGACTATAAATCATCGGTAAGTTTTTATGCTTTCAAATGGTCAGAGTTTGAATTTTGATCAGTTTGTCTGACTTGTTTTATACTGAATCCTTGATTCCTTGATAACTTAGATATACACACATGAATAATTACTTATGTTATGATCATAAACTGATTTCTAAGTATCTTTGACTCATATGATGCTTTTTACATAACAGGTCATATGAATCTTCATTTGTAAATATGACTGCTGGTGCTGCCGATGATGTAAGCTACTTTTCTTGCTTCAAGAATAATATAAATATCATTTACATCACACTCACATTTTAAGTTGCTCATGTCATTTCAGGCTAGCCATCGGCTTGGAACTAATGAGAGACAACCGCTGTTGCCAACTTGAAACATATACTTTTTAGGTATGAATGGTTTACCTCTCCTCCTCTCGCGTCTGGTGAGGCAATTCATCCTCGGTTCGTGCCTCTCCTCCTCTCGCGTCTGGTGAGGGCAATTCGTCCCCGATTCCCTCTCCTCTCGCCTCTGATTCGTCCATTTAGATTAGAAGAATCGCATATGATTTGTCATTTTGCTCGTTCTCGATTCATCTGCCTTGAAGTGCGTCTAATTCGACTGATTTTGCTCGTCCTAGATTCACTCGTTTATATAGAAAATCACGTTTGGTTTGATTTACTCGTCCTCCTCGTCACTTTAGAGTCGCTTGTGATATGATTTTGCTTGTCCTCGCTGTCGCCCTGATGCTCTCGCGTGTTCTTGGGGCCGTCTCATCTGGGGTCTCTGTCCCTGCGACTCTGGGAGGAAGCGGGCGAGCAAGCGAGCGGTCGGTCGGTCTGGTTTGCGAACTAAAGTCTGTTTGAGAAACTTCTGTTCCTGCGTTTCGTGTTCACGGTGGAGCGATATTTCCTGTGTTTACTTGTGCGTGCGCTTCTGTTATCTAACGATCCTGCGTTTCGTGTTCACGGTGGAGCGATATTTCCTGTGTTTACTTGTGCGTGCGCTTCTGTTATCTGTCGATCCTGTGTTTCGTGTTCGTGTCGGGGCGACGGCTGCAGGAACGATGGGTTCTTGGTTCGGAAATTGGAGCAGTGTCAAATCGTTCCCTCTATATCACCACATGCGTTGTTCGTCGGTTATTTTCATATCTCAAACGCATGCGCTTGATACTCTGGTTGCCCTCTGTCGATCCATGTTCTACCGACAGGCGTGTGTGCTCCCAT
This sequence comes from Triticum urartu, assembly GCF_056163025.1. Taxonomy (NCBI): domain Eukaryota; kingdom Viridiplantae; phylum Streptophyta; class Magnoliopsida; order Poales; family Poaceae; genus Triticum; species Triticum urartu. The sequence goes on from NC_141875.1 coordinate 695,223,250, forward strand.
CCTAGATGTAGAGAATCCTGTTCTTGCCTGTTACAGTTGTTCTGATGCTGTTCTTTTCAATTGTTTATTGTTATCATGGTTTGCTTATGTTCCCATATGGCATGATTGATTGATTGTTGTTTGTTGTTTGATTGATTGGCTTGAGATGGATTGTTGTTTGTTGTTTGATTGATTGGCTTGAGATGGATTGTTGTTTGTTGTTTGATTGATTGGCTTGAGATGGATTGTTGTTTGTTGTTTGATTGATTGGCTTGAGATGGATTGTTGTTTGTTGTTTGATTGATTGCCTTGAGATGGATTGTTGTTTGCTGTTTGATTGATTGCCTTGAGAAGGTACAAACCATGTATGCCGGTTGATTGTTGTTTGTTGCCTTGAGATATTACATGTTTATATGACACGATTGGTTGCTGTTTGTTCATGGTTATTACAATTGATTGATTGTTGTTTGTTGATTGGTATCTAATTTTGGTATTGGTAGTAGGTAACAGACCTGGCGCTATTATTTTTCTGAACTTTTTTGTGATTATTATGCCTTCACATTGCACCGCTCCCAGATTCATATCGACATGCCCACACTGTCTGACGAGGATAAAGATGTAAGGAACTCCTCCCAAGAATCTCTCTTGCTCCTTGTATTAACTTGGCGCTAGACTTTACATGCCATTTTTTTTCATGAAACTGGAGCTCCTTGCTGTAACCCATTATATGACTTTATGAGCATGCGCCACTTTCAGGTTATGAAAAAATGGGATGCTCCAAACAAGATTGACTTCCTATCTTTCTTATACAAGGCATGCAAAAGATGTGTGGCAAGTAAGTAACTCTATGTCGATATTTAGAGTGTACTACTTCACAGTGCCATCTTTCCCAACAGATTGAAATTTTTTATATTGATATTTTGTTGAATATCACATGTTTGTTTGCACTTCATACTTTGGAAAATATTCCTAACGTTGATAGTAATTAACATGTATTTTTCTCTATTGAGTACTACTTTGTCGTTTTTTAAGTGTTCTTATTTCAGAAGTTTGCTCTGCACAAGTGCAACATGGCTGGAAAACCTGCTGCTATTACTTGTGTTGTGGACAGTATGACGGACAACCTAAGGCCTACTCGTGCAGATGCAACTGATGTGGCAAATGCGGTGCTGGATGGTTAGTTTTTGCCTCTTGTAGATATCTTATACTTTGGTGATCCTGTACAGCTGCTCATTACTGCACCCAAACAAACTATAACTACACAAGCTGTAACATGAATCACAATTGTTTTGTTCGTAGTGATGCCATTCTCCTTGGTGCCGAGACTCTCCGTGGGTTGTATCTAGTTGGGACTATTTCAACGGTAGGCAGAATTTGTGCTGAGGTGAACTTTCTTTTGGAGGTATATGTTCTCTTGAGGCCTGTTTGGGAGGGCATTTGTTGATAGGTTCCCTTTTGTAGTTCAAATCAGATTTCAATACTAAAATGTTACAAATAAATACTATTCTTCCCAACAGCCCCTAAATGTGTTCTCAACAAGTATATCTTTGACACTCTAATGGAATCTAATGGAAACTCACTCCTTCCTGCCTTTTCTCTCTTCATATTTGGTGATATATTTTCATGAATTGTTTCACAGGCTGAGAATGTCTTCAACCAGGATTTGTACTTCAAGCGAACCATGAAATGCGTGGGAGAACCCATGACCCACATGGAGTCTATTGCTTCCTCTGAAGTGCGTATTTTGTTTCTTTTCATTCTCCAACCTTTTGTTAGTGTTTACAGGGAACAATTTCTGTCTCCCATTGATTGAATATCAGTCTATGACACTTGGGTTTATAAGTCTGAAATAGTTCACTACCTATTATCTGGGTGCAGGCTGCTATCAAAGTTAAGGCTTCGGTCATCATTTGCTTCACCTCATCTGGACAGGAGAAAAAGAGTATTTCTTCTTATAGGCGCTTCACCTCATCTTTGTAGTTTAATGGAAATTGATTGATATATTATGCCGTATCGAGTATCTGCAGGCTAATTGCCAAGTACAGGCCCACCGTGCCATTCCTCGTCTAAAAACAAATCAATTGAAGTGGAGATTCACAGGGGCATTTGAAGTATGTGAACAACCTTTTTCCTCGTAACCTTTTTAGTACTTCCTGTGTGTGCTATATCTAGGTAATAATGATTCAGAACTAGCATGCTGATCTTCAAACTTTTAAAGATAACCTCAGGCTATAGTTTTTGTTAATGACGAATCTAACACTGAACCTTGCACAATTGTGCAACTCAATACAGAGGAACAATATATAAGTATTTGCCATGTAATGCTAGAATATTCATTTAGCATTTAACCTTCATGGTTTTGCCTTGATACAACATCCTTCTTTTCTCTCAGCAAAAGATTGATGATATGTATTTCTCCTTTATTTTTACTTGGTGCATAATTCCTACTACCTCCGTTTCAGTTTATAAGGGACGCCTATATTTCTAGATCATCAGTTTGACCAACGAAATATGTATTATATGTTGAAGCATACCATTGAAATTAGTATTTGAAATAGGTTTGCCATGGTGTACCTTTTGTAGCATAACTCATATTTCATTGGCCAAACCGTTGATCTGAAAATACGCATGTGCCTAACAAACCGAAAGATTGGGAGTATGTTGTTCAACTGGACTTGCTAATGTACTACAGAATTTACCCTGATGAGAAACAGTGTGGTGTTCAACAAGATTCGCTAATTAATATGTATTACCACGTGTCTAATACATCCCTATCTAGACAAATCCAAGACAAGTAATTGGGGACGGAGGGAGTACTATAGAATTTTGCCCGATAAGAAACAATACTGCTTATGTTGGACCAAGACTTGTCTCTGGTGTTTGGCAGTGTGCCACTGTTATAACTCATCTTTGTTGCATTGTCTTCCTGCAGGCAAGACAATCACTCATAGTTAGAGGCCTCTTTCCCATGCTTGCTGATCCACGTCACCCGGTGAGTTAACCTGCCTTTGATCGGTTGGCTGCATTAACCATTCTTTGTTGGTTCTTTTCAATTTTAGAATACATGACCTAGTATGTATAATATGAAAAATAGGAACTACCTATAAATATCAACGTCTTTGTTCTGAACCTAAAGGGAATAATGGCAGTTGGCCTTATTGCATATTCCCAATATGTGAAAAGTGGACGCTTTACATACACCAGGCCAGTGAATTAATTCTGCTTTTAGGGTTTTTGCTTGCATCATCTTCTACTTACAAATGGGAATAAACACTACACTAGACTGCAGTTCACTTTCGAATAATTGGCAAGTCATCATAAGCTCGGTTAATCAGTACATTATCTTGACTGGTGGTAGGCTGGTGTGTTTATTCTGTATAATATAAACGCAATACTTGAGCTTATAAGCTGGTGTGCACCAGTGAGGCTGATGTTTGGAGGTTTCATCTTGCATCCACCTTGAATTATTTGGTAGCTAGAATTCCTTGATTTGGACCCAACAAGTAAGAAGCTTGGTTTGCCTGGTGATTTGTACTGACATTGTTTCTCTGCCCTGCAGGCTGAATCTACTAGCACTGGAAATGAATCAGTGTTGAAGGTTGCTCTTGACCACGGCAAAGCATCTGGTGTGATCAAGTCACATGGCTTACCTTAGCCAGAATTTCTATAAGAATGTCGCTCATGTTACATGCCTTGCTTTCTCTAGTAAGTAGAACAAGAATACTGTGCCTACAAACTTGTGGGTATTGATGAAGATAATCACTTAATCAACCTCTAACTAACTTCCTATTTTCAGGAACGAAGATCTGGATCACCCTCGCCCCTCTAGAGAAATCAGTTTACTCATTCAAGTTCTGAAAATTCTTTATAGCCTTTTGAGTTTACTTCGGTCTTGCATGTATTAGCTTTCTGTTTGTGCCCCTATTTATGTATGTTTCTTGTGTGCAAGTGCTCCATTCTGTGTGTGTATGACTTGTGTGTGGCTTGACTCTGTGTGTGTGTGGCTTGACTGTGTGTGTGACTCTGTGTGGCTTGACCATGTGTGTGTGACTCTGTGTGGCTTGACTATGTGTGTGTGATTCTGTGTGGCTTGACTATGTGTGTGTGATTCTGTGTGTGCTTGACTCTCTGCTTGTGTGACTCTGTGTGAATGTTGCATTTGTTTGATGGTGTGGCCTGTTTGCTTGCTTGATGATTGGTGTGGTTTAACACTGCCTTTGCCGGTCCCAAGCCCGGATGTGAAAATGTGGAGGGAGCTGCATTTACCTCCTTTGTATTATATATATATTCACCTTCTAAAATTTGTGGCTGATGGCATTCTAGTTTACTTAGACGGTTAGCTTGTTAATTAGTTTTGTGCATGCAAGACTTGAAATCTAGCTGATGTTACTTTCTGTGCATGATAAATGGTTTTGTTGTGCACCTTTTTGAAGATGTGGCCCGTCTTCCCCTCTATTTTCCTCTTTTGGATGTTAAATAGCATTTGCTATGTTTCTGAATTGATTATTTGTTGTAAGATATGGTTATCATATATAGTTCAGAGATAAATGTCTTTGTTTGCAGCAGTACATTTTATTCATTCCAATGGTGATTTTACTACTGTTTTTTGTGTGTTGGAACTCTTGCGGAAGTTCTCTGTACCCCAGTACCAATGTATATCTATTTCAGTGTCATTTTGTACTATAACATCACTGAAACCAGTGGCATAGTTGAGATGAGTGATGTGATTAGATTGTACCAGACATGCGACTGCAGGAGCTCAGTGTATGAGTATGCGCCCCGTGACCGCAATTATCTAGTTACTTTAACAGGACTAGCTAGTCACTTTTGAACAATCAGGTAGTTTACAATATGCAGTTTTACTTGTATTCAAGAATGGAGCTTCTTCACTTCCTAGATGCAGCAGGTTGTCCATGTTGTGTGTTCAATTTCTTTGATTCACCTTTATTTTCATTTCAGCAGGTTGTCCATGTTGTGTGTTCTGTATGGATTAGACGCCGTCTGACTACTTTGTCTTCGATGCCGCAGCCCCTCGTTGGGTCTTTAGTACTTCTTTTGTGTGTTCAATTTTTAATCCCCATTACGTGTGATGCTCTTTGTTTCTGTGTAATTTGAACCTCTGGTTGTGCTCTTGTGAGTTGTGAGCGGTGTCTCTGCTCGTGTGGGCACACATGATTTGAACCGCGATTCTGCTAGTGAGGCAAGCATGATTTCAGCGGTGTTTCCATGTGATTTTGAACTATGTCTGTGTTACGATCTTGTGAAAACGTTGCGTGAATATTTATTGCCAATTGTGTGTCGTGCTAATACTGCCTTTGGTTGATTGTGTGGCTTGTTGCTTAGCTGAATGATTGGTTGTGGTGTTTGCTAATTTTTTTTGTGTTTTGTAGTTTAACACTGCCTTTGCCGGTCCCAAGCCGGATGAGAAAATGTGGAGGGGACTGCAGTTAGCTCCTCTGTTTAGAACTTTCATGGTCTCCAAATATTTTTCAATGAATAGTAGTGAATGAAGTGAGTAGAAGTCACACAATGTGGTGTCAAGCTATTGAATGCATCCTTTTTTGATAAAAAGGATTAAAAAACAATAAAAAAACTCAAAATTAAAATATTCTAAAAAATAAAAGTCTAAAAAATATGAAAGATTTTTAAAAAATAGAATACTAAAATAATAACAGACTCAAAATTATAGAAGATTCAAAATAATAGAAAGACTTAAAACAATAAACAGACTTGAAATAATAAATGACTCAAAATTATGAAAAGACTCAAAAACAAGAAAAGACTCAAAAGTATAAAAGATTCAGAATAATAAAATACTTAAAAAAGAGGAAAAAACTCAAAAAGCAATAAATAAACTCAAAATAATGGAAAGACTCAAAATTATAAAAGTTTCAGAAAAATAAAAGACTCAAAAACATTAAAAAAGAGTCAAAATTATATAAATACTTAAAAACAATAAACAAACTTAAGTTAAAAAAACACTCAGAAAACAATAAAAATACTCTAGATTATAAAAGATTCAAAATTATTTATGGTGCACTAGGAATTACCATGCCAACACTAAATTAATTACCTATGACGTTGATAGAAATACATCACAAGCATTAGATTGTGCCCGGTCAATACAAATGGGCCAATTTGTGGTGTGTTAGAAAAAAGGCAACACCAATACTAACTAAATGGGTCGGGCCAGTTTGTGGTGACGTGCCAAATATGCAAAATGCAACCACTATTTGAAAAAACAATATTGTGGTGGTGTTGGTTGGAAATGGTGTGCCGCCAACTAAAGTTGGGGCTGCCCATTTCTCTACTAGTGAGTACATGTTCCTGTGGTACCTCTGGATAGCAAAATTTTCATTGATAGTTTGTAATGAATTTGCCGGATCAACATGTTCGCCCTCATGGGTCCATCTATTTCGGGAATGCCAAATATACCACATGATCAACACTATCTCTGCTCTACCACCATTGGAGAACATTGGGGCGCTGACAATGTCGCGTGACCAAGTAAGCGGGTGAAGTCGTGGTAGGCAAACCACTTCTGAGCTTCATCCCAAAAGCGTTTGGCGTGTGAACATTGAATCAGTGCATATATGCTTCAGATGCTCGTTCATTGCCAAACAAAGCTTGCGTTGATATCTATCACGAATATGTCATCTATGCAATGAGCATTCATTTGGTAGAATTCCTTTAGTCACTCTCCACTAGAAACACTCTGGTTTTGGCACCACCTTTAGTTTCCACTCGACTTACATAACTGTTCATCTATCATCGAGGTACCCGTAGTTGTCCCTTCCTCCATAGCATTCACTCCTTTTGAGTCATTAGAGACAGGTATGGTGACTTTATAGTGTAGACACCCGACTTCTCAAAAGCCCACACCCCCACCTTGCCGTATTGGAATATTGTAAATTACTATCACATCTAGTGGCAGGCATAGGAAAGAAGTGAAAGGATCGAGAAGAGGTGTCTAGAGGGGGGGGGGGGTGAATAGACTCTTAGTAAGAAAAGTTACAAATTTTAATTTCTTTAAGTTGAAGTGGAGTTTCAGCACAAGTTTAAACATTCACAATACATACCAAGCAATCATGACAAGAGTATATGAGCAGCGGAAAGTAAATCATGCAAGTTGCAAGAATGTAAATGGATGGGATTTGAGTGTGCAAACACAATTGGAGACATGGAGATTTTTGCCGTGGTTCTGATAGGTGGTGCTATCGTACATCCACGTTGATGGAGACTTCAACCCACGAAGGGTAACGGTTGCGCGAGTCCATGGAGGGCTCCACCCACGAAGGGTCCACGAGGAAGCAACCTTGTCTATCCCACCATGGCCATCGCCCACGAAGGACTTGCCTCACTAGGGTAGATCTTCATGAAGTAGGCGATCTCCTTGCCCGTAGAAACTCCTTGGTTCAACTCCACAATCTTGACGGAGGCTCCCAAGTGACACCTAACCAATCTAGGAGACACCACTCTCCAAAAGGTAATGGACGATGTGTTGATGATGAACTCCTTGCTCTTGTGCTTCAAATGATAGTCTCCCCAACACTCAACTCTCTCTCATAGGATTGGATTTGGTGGAAAGATGATTTGAGTGGAAAGCAACTTGGGGAAGGCTAGAGAGTAGAGATCAAGATTTATGTGGTTGGAATGGAATACCTTGACCTCAGCACAAGTGTAGGTGGTTCTCTCTCAGAAAATGTATGTTGGAAGTGTAGGCATGTTCTGATGGCTCTCTTCATGAATGAAGAGTGGGTGGAGGGGTATATATAGCCTCCACACAAAATCTAGCCGTTACACACAAATCACCAAACTCGGTGGGACCGAATCAGAAAACTCGATCAGAACGATTTAGTTCAAAATATGAACGTTAGGATTTTCGGTGGGACCGATATGATCAACTCGGTAGGACCGATGTGATAGGGTTAGGGTAAAGCCTTATCTCGGTTGGACCAATTACACAAACTCGGTGGGACCGATTTGGGTAATAAGCAAAACAGAGAGTTGTCCAAGCAAACTCGGTGAGACCGATTGCATATTTCGGTGAGACCTCAATTACTGCAATAGGCAATAGAGAGTTGGCAAGCCCATCTCGGTGAGACCGAGATCCCATCGGTGAGACTGAATTGACTAGGGTTTCTAGCAGTGGCTATGTCAAGTGAACTCGGTGGCGCCGGATAGGAAATTTCGGTGGGGCCGAGTTTGACTTTTGGTTTGGGACATATGTGGATGTGAGAAAGTGGTTGAGGGCTTTGGAGCATATCACTAAGCACTTTGAGCAAGCAAGCCATTAAGCAACACCTCATCCCCTTTTAATAGTATTGGCTTTCCTATGGACTCAATGTGATCTTGGATCACTAAAATAGAAAATGTAGAGCCCTGAGCTTTGAGCTCGAGCCAATCCTTTGTCCTTATCATCTTGAAGGGGTTCCACATCCTCTAGTCCACGCCACTCCATTGTTGAACTTATCTGAAACATACTAGATGAAAACATTAGTCCAACAAGAGATATGTTGACATTAATTACCAAAATCACCCAGGGAGCACTTGTGCTTTCAATCTCCCCCTTTTTGGTAATTGATGACAACATACATCAAAGCTTTAGATAAAGATATAGAGAATAACCAGTAAAGCTTTGGAAATACATGTAACATGCATAGGCTCCCCCTATATGTATGCAATCATGAAAATATGGAATATAGGAGCATGTGAATGCATGAGCATGACAGAGTAAGCAATGTGTTACATGTATCTTGGCTATATGCATCAGAGCAAAATATGTGAATATAGGAAATGTACCTTCATGCTCATGAGTCCTTCTTGCAAACAATATGTACATCAACAAGAAATCCTCATGCACATGAGTGTGATGCATATACTTAACTTGTGATCTTGAGTTAGCTTAGGAAGGAATGAACCTGAGTAAACAAGGTTAGATAACACAGATACATCTACAAGCCAGAGCAAACAAAAGAAACCACAAGAGTACCAAGACTGGGATGGCATGTAGAGAGTGAGTACTGAGTACTCTTTGGATGTAGACATGTTCCCAAAGGTAAAAGATATGCAATGAATTCAAAGATTCCCTTCCCTTAGATGTCTTGCTCCCCCCTGAATCTTGTATGAGAGATGCTGGGAGAAGATAGGGAACCGAAAAAAATCAGAGCAAAGAAAATGACAGACCGGTGTGACCGAGTTCAACATAGAGAGGACACTTGTCACCTCAGCTCACTAGGCAAATAAGATCTCACAGAGATTTGCAAGGAATTAACTGAAAGATTTACAATGAATTGGATGAAAAAAAAGGAGAAAAGAAAATCTAGATGAAGTTTTTTTTGATAAAGGAAAGGGAATAAATATGCAAAGGACAAATGCAAAAACTCAAGGAAACACTAGAGAACTTCATCTAGAATTGGGTGGTGGCAAAGTCACCTATGTTAGAGTATATTGACTAAGGAGTCAAGTGAGAACACTTGATCATAAGTCATACTCATCGTTTAAGCTCAAAATGGGGTTACCATTTTTTGTTTAAGCATTTGATGTATTAACATCTTGTTGAGTTGCCTTGACCTATGACTTGAGGTAAAGCTTCTCTAAGATGGAATGACATACCGTGGGTGGTGGTGTTGATCTTAGTCATGTAGTTGAACTTGTGTGGGTTGCTCGAGGTTGATGTAGCTCATCAAGAGTTGGGAGAACCACTCGAAAGTGAGTTTATCTACCTACATTGTTTAGTTTTGCAAGGAAGAGTACTTGTGTATCCAAAATGACAATCATGAAATTTGATACCAAATGAAATCTGATATATGGAATTTGTCAAAGGATATGTTGAAGGATTCCAAGCTTCCTTGTCTTCAACCACCATTGTGTAGAGACTTGGTGATGTAGAGATTGCTCAAGTTGTAAGTGAGTTGCAATCTCATAGATTTAGATTCATCCAAGTACCTACAAGGGTTAGATAGCATGCAAGGGTGCAAGAATATCCAAGACATATGATCATCATCATAAGAGAAGTATCAAGGATTGGTCATAGGCTCATGCCTTGCATGTATCCAAATGGAGTTCCTACTCCAAGTTTGAAGCATCAATGATGTTCAATTCACCTCTCAAACGGCAAAAGACTTTCTCATCAAGTGGTTTGGTGAATATATCCACCAATTGCTTATCGGTACGAACATGCTTAAGATCAATGTCCCCTTTAGCAACATGATCTAGAATGAAATGATGACGAACTTCAATATGCTTAGTTCGATAATGTTGCACGAGATTGTGAGCAATCTTAATAGCACTCTCATTGTCACAAAGCAATGGAACATGTTTCACATTGATCCCATAATCTTTAAGAGTTTGGGTCATCCAAAGTAATTGAGCACAACATGAATCGGCGGCAATGTATTTCGCTTCGGCGGTGGATAAGGATACCGAGTTTTGTTTCTTGGAAGACCAAGACACAAGAGATCTACCAAGAAATTGACAAGTACCTGAGGTGGACTTTCTATCAACCTTGTCTCCGGCATAGTCCGAGTTGGAATAGCCAACAAGATCAAAAGAGGACCTCTTAGGATACCAAATGCCAAAATTTGGTGCATGCATTAAGTATCTCACTATCCTTTTTACAGCCTTAAGATGACATTCTTTGGGGGCCGCTTGATATCATGCACACATGCACACACTTAGCATAATATCGGGACGGGAGGCACATAAATATAACAATGGTCCAATCACAAAGCGGTAAACCTTTTGGTCAACTGATTTGCCGTCCTTGGTCAAATCAAGATGTCCACTAGTTGGCATGGGAGTTTTCATACCTTTGCTTTCTTGCATGTTGAACTTCTTGAATAAGTCCTTGGTGTACTTTGTTTGAGAAACAAATGTGCCTTCCTTAGTTTGCTTGATTTGCAAACCAAGAAAGAACTTGAGTTCACTCATCATAGATATCTCAAACTTCTTTGACATTAGCTTTCCAAACTTCTCACTAAAATGAGGGTTAGTCAAACCAAATATGATATCATCAACATAAATTTGGCATACAAATAATTCACCATTGACCCTTTTAGTGAAAATAGTAGAATCTATCTTTCCAATCTCAAAGCCTTTCTCAATAAGGAACTTGTTCAAGCATTTATACCACGCTCTAGGAGCTTGTTTAAGACCATAAAGAGCTTTGTGAAGTTTGTAAACATGATCGGGTTTCTTAGGATTGACAAAGCTGGGAGGTTGTTTAACATAACCTTCCTCCTCAATTTCACCATTTAGAAAAGCACTTTTAATGTCCATTTGGTATAAGGTGATATCATGGTGACTAGCATAGGCAAGTAAGATGCGGATGGACTCAAGTGATGTAGGGTGGAACCCTATATGGACGATCTTTCACGAAAGGAGTGGATCCCGTGAAGAACACGAAGAACACGAGGGGAAACACGAGGGGAAACACGAGAGAATCACTCAAACCAACAAGAACGATCACACATGTGCTAGATCCATGAACACAAAGAGAGATGCATGATCCAAAGTCAACAAGGGATGATACACGGTATCCGGTTCTTCTCCGTAAGGAGGTCTTGAATCCACAAGGGGATCTTCTCGTGAGGGGTCTTGAATCCAAGGTGGATCTTCTCCGTAGAGGGGCCGCGGTCTCTCTCGTGGAGTAGATCCGATATGGATGAGCGATGCTCTATCTCTAATATGAGCTTACACAACGCTGACCCTAGAAAGGATGAGGGGAAGGTCTATTTATAGTCTAAGCCACGAAGGGGTAAGTGGGAGAGAGATACAAGGCCAAAGGCCTGGCTGCGCACAACAGGGTCGGACGTCCGGCCGCTCGCGGGGGTCCGGTCGTCCGGAGGGCGTCGGACATCCGTCGTTTTGCTTCGGGATGGGTGGCACCGGATTTCCGGTGAGCGTTGGACGTCCGGTGCCTGGGACTTGTCGGACGTCCGGTCTTCGTCGGTCATCCGGCGGCTGTAGAGGGTCGGACGTCTGGCGGCTTCCGGTTGTCCGGTCGCTGTCTTTGCAGCTCCTTCTTCTTCCGTCTTCTCTTCCATGCTTCCCTCGCGGATGGTGTAGGTGTTCCTTGGCGCTTGCACTCCTCCTCGTCATCCGTGAAGTTCTAACAATACCTATGCATGCACACGAGAGGGGTGTCAAGTAGTATACCATCCTCGAAGGGTGTTGGGGAACGTAGTAATTTCAAAAAAATTCCTACGCACACGCAAGATCATGGTGATGCATAGCAACGAGAGGGGAGAGTGTTGTCTACGTACCCTCGTAGACCAAAAGCGGAAGCGTTAGCACAACGCGGTTGATGTAGTCGTACGTCTTCACGATCCGACCTATCAAGTACCGAACGCACGACACCTCCGAGTTCAGCACACGTTTAGCCCGATGACGTCCCTCGAACTCCGATCCAGCCGAGTGTTGAGGGAGAGTTTCGTCAGCACGACGGTGTGGTGACGATAATGATGTTCTACCGACACAGGGCTTCGCCTAAGCACCGCTACAGTATTATCGAGGTGGACTATGGTGGAGGGGGGCACCGCACACGGCTAAAAGATCAAATCAATTGTTGTGTCTTTGGGGTGCCCCCTGCCCCCGTATATAAAGGAGCAAAGGGGGGAGGTGCAGCCGACCAGGAGGAGGCGCGCCAGGAGGAGTCCTACTCCCATCGGGAGTAGGACTCCCTTCCTTCCTTGTTGGATTAGGAGAAGGGGGAAAGAGGAGGGAGAGAGGAAGGAAAGGGGGGGCGCCGCCCCTCTCCTTGTCCTATTCGGACTAGAGGGGGAGGGGCGCGCGGCCCTGCCCTAGCCGCCTCTCCTCTTCTCCACTAAGGCCCACTATGGCCCATTGAGCCCCCGGGGGGTTTCGGTAACCCCTCGGTACTCCGATAAAATCTCGATTTCACCCGGAACACTTTCGATATCCAAATACAGGCTTCCAATATATCAATCTTCATGTCTCGACCATTTCGAGATTCCTCGTCATGTCCGTGATCACATCCGGGACTCCGAACAACCTTCGGTACATCAAAACTCATAAACTCATAATATAACCGTCATCGAAACTTTAAGCGTGCGGACCCTACGGGTTCGAGAACTATGTAGACATGACCAAGACACGTCTCCGGTCAATAACCAATAGCGGAACCTGGATGCTCATATTGGCTCCCAGATATTCTACGAAGATCTTTATCGGTCAGACCGCATAACAACATACGTTGTTCCCTTTGTCATCGGTATGTTACTTGCCCGAGATTCGATCATCAGTATCTCAATACCTAGTTTAATCTCGTTACTGGCAAGTCTCTTTACTCGTTCCGTAATACATCATCCCGCAACTAACTCATTAGTTGCAATGCTTGCAAGGCTTAAGTGATGTGCATTACCAAGTGGGCCCAGAGATAGCTCTCCGACGATCGGAGTGATAAATCCTAATCTCGAAATACGCCAACCCAAAAAGTACCTTCGGAGACACCTATAGAGCACCTTTATAATCACCCAGTTACGTTGTGATGTTTGGTAGCACACAAAGTGTTCCTCTGGTAAACGGGAGTTGCATAATCTCATAGTCATAGGAACATGTATAAGTCATGAAGAAAGCAATAGAAACATACTAAATGATCAAGTGCTAAGCTAACAGAATGGTTCAAGTCAATCACATCATCCTCCTAATGATGTGACCCCGTTAATCAAATGACAACTCATGTCAATGGCTAGGAAACATAACCATCTTCGATCAACGGGCTAGTCAAGTAGAGGCATACTAGTGACACTCTGTTTGTCTATGTATTCACACAAGTATTATGTTTCCGGTTAATACAATTCTAGCATGAATAATAAACATTTATCATGATATAAGGAAATAAATAATAAATTTATTATTTCCTCTAGGGCATATTTCCTTCAGTATCCCACTTGCACTAGAGTCAATAATCTAGATTACACAGTAATGATTCTAACACCCATGGAGTCTTGGTGCTGATCATGTTTTGCTCATGGAAGAGGCTTAGTCAACGGGTCTGCAACATTCAGATCCGTATGTATCTTGCAAATTTCTATGTCTCCCACCTGGACTAGATCCCGGATGGAGTTGAAGCGTCTCTTGATGTGCTTGGTTCTCTTGTGAAATCTGGATTCCTTTGCCAAGGCAATTGCACCAGTATTGTCATAAAAGATTTTCATTGGACCCGATGCAGTAGGTATGACACCTAGATCGGATATGAACTCCTTCATCCAGACTCCTTCATTTGCTGCTTCCGAAGCAGCTATGTACTCCGCTTCACATGTAGATCCTGCCACGACGCTTTGTTTAGAACTGCACCAACTGAAAGCTCCACCGTTCAATGTAAACACATATCCCGTTTGCAATTTAGAATCGTCTGGATCAGTGTCAAAGCTTGCATCAACGTAACCATTTACAATGAGCTCTTTGTCACCTCCATAAACAAGAAACATATCCTTAGTCCTTTTCAGGTATTTCAGGATGTTCTTGACCGCTGTCCAGTGATCCACTCCTAGATTACTTTGGTACCTCCCTGCTAGACTTATAGCAAGGCACACATCAGGTCTGGTACACAGCATTGCATACATGATAGAGCATATGGCTGAAGCATAGGGAACATATTTCATCTTCTCTCTATCTTCTGCAGTGGTCGGGCATTGATTCTTACTCAACTTCACACCTTGTAACACAGGCAAGAACCCTTTCTTTGCTTGATCCATTTTGAACTTTTTCAAAACTTTTCAAGGTATGTGCTTTGTGAAAGTATAATTAAGCGTCTTGATCTATCTCTATAGATCTTGATGCCCAATATATAAGCATCTTCACCGAGGTCTTTCATTGAAAAACTCTTATTCAAGTATCCCTTTATGCTATCCAAAAATTCTATATCATTTCCAATCAACAATATGTCATCCACATATAATATCAGAAATGCTACAGAGCTCCCACTCACTTTCTTGTAAATACAGGCTTCTCCAAAAGTCTGTATAAAACCAAATGCTTTGATCACACTATCAAAGCGTTTATTCAAACTCCGAGAGGCTTGCACCAGTCCATAAATGGATCGCTGGAGCTTGCACACTTTGTTAGCTCCTTTTGGATCGACAAAACCTTCCGGTTGCATCATATACAACTCTTCTTCCAGAAATCCATTTAGGAATGCAGTCTTGACATCCATTTGCCAAATTTCATAATCATGAAATGCGGCAATTGCTAACATGATTCGGACAGACTTAAGCATCACTACGGGTGAGAAAGTCTCATCGTAGTCAATCCCTTGAACTTGTCGAAAACCTTTCGCAACAAGTCGAGCTTTATCGATAGTAACATTACCGTCAGCGTTAGTCTTCTTATTAAAGATCCATTTATTCTCAATGGATTGCCGATCATCGGGCAAGTCAAGCAAAGTCCATACTTTGTTCTCATACATGGATCCCATCTCAGATTTCATGGCCTCAAGCCATTTTGCGGAATCTGGGCTCACCATCGCTTCTTCATAGTTTGTAGGTTCGTCACGGTCTAGTAACATAACCTCCAGAATAGGATTACCGTACCACTCTAGTGCGGATCTTACTCTGGTTGACCTACGAGGTTCAGTAACAACTTGATCTGAAGTTTCATGATCATCATCATTAACTTCCTCACTAATTGGTATAGACATCACAGGAACCGGTTTCTGTGATGAACTACTTTCCAATAAGGGACCAGGTACGGTTACCTCATCAAGTTCTACTTTCCTCCCACTCACTTCTTTCGAGAGAAACTCCTTCTCTAGAAAGGATCCATTCTTAGCAACGAATGTCTTGCCTTCAGATCTGTGATAGAAGGTGTACCCAACAGTCTCCTTTGGGTATCCTATGAAGACACATTTCTCCGATTTGGGTTCGAGCTTATCAGGTTGAAGTTTTTTCACATAAGCATCGCAGCCCCAAACTTTAAGAAACGACAACTTTGGTTTCTTGCCAAACCACAGTTAATAAGGCGTCGTCTCAACGGATTTCGATGGTGCCCTATTTAACGTGAATGCAGCCGTCTCTAAAGCATAACCCCAAAATGATAGCGGTAAATCAGTAAGAGACATCATAGATCGCACCATATCTAGTAAAGTACGATTACGATGTTCGGACACACCATTATGCTGTGGTGTTCTGGGTGGCGTGAGTTGCGAAACTATTCCGCATTGTTTCAAATGTAGAACAAACTCGTAACTCAAATATTATCCTCCACAATCAGATCGTAGAAACTTTATTTTCTTGTTACGATGATTTTCAACTTCACCCTGAAATTCTTTGAACTTTTCAAATGTTTCAGACTTATGTTTCATTAAGTAGATATACCAATATCTGCTTAAATCATCTGTGAAGGTGAGAAAATAATGATATCCGCCGCGAGCCTCAAGATTCATCGGACCACATACATCTGTATGTATGATTTCCGACAAATTTGTTGCTCGCTCCATAGTTCCGGCGAACGGCGTTTTAGTTATCTTGCCCATGAGGCATGGTTAGCAAGTACCAAGTGATTCATAATCAAGTGATTCCAAAAGTACATCAGTATGGAGTTTCTTCATGCGCTTTACACCAATATGACCCAAACGGCTGTGCCACAAATAAGTTGCACTATCATTATCAACTCTGCATCTTTTGTCTTCAACATTATGATTATGTGTATCACTACTATCGAGATTCATCAAAAATAGATCACTCTTCAAGGGTGCATGACCATAAAAGATATTACTCATATAAATAGAACAACCATTATTCTCTGATTTAAATGAATAACCGCCTCGCATCAAACAAGATCCAGATATAATGTTCATGCTCAACGCTAGCACCAAATAACAATTATTTAGGTCTAATACTAATCCCGAAGGTAGATGTAGAGGTAGCGTGCCGACGTCGATCACATCGTCTTTGGAACCGTTTCCCACGCACATCGTCACCTCGTCCTTGGCCAGTGTTCGCTTAATCTGTAGTCCTTGTTTTGAGTTGCAAATATTAGCAACAGAACCAATATCAAATACCCAGGTGCTACTGCGAGCTCTGGTAAGGTACACATCAATAACATGTATATCACATATACCTTTGTTCACCTTGCCATCCTTCTTATCCACCAAATACTTGGGGCAGTTCCGCTTCCAGTGACCAGTCTGCTTGCAGTAGAAGCACTCAGTCTCAGGCTTAGGTCCAGACTTGGGTTTCTTCTCTTGAGCAGCAACTTGCTTGCTGTTCTCCTTGAAGTTCCCCTTCTTCTTCCCTTTGCACTTTTTCTTGAAACTGGTCGTCTTATTGACCATCAACACTTGATGCTCCTTCTTGATTTCTACCTCCGTAGCCTTGCATTGCGAAGAGCTCGGGAATTGTTTTATTTATCCCTTGCATATTATAGTTCATTACGAAGCTTTTGTAGCTTGGTGGAAGTGATTGAAGAACTCTGTCAATGATACTATCAACATGAAGATTAACCCCCAGTTGAGTCAAGTGATTATGATACCCAGACATTTTGAGTATATGTTCACTGACAGAACTATTCTCCTCCATCTTGCAGCTATAGAACTTATTGGAGACTTCATATCTCTCAATCCGGGCATTTGCTTGAAATATTAACTTCAACTCCTGGAACATCTCATATGCTCCATGACGTTCAAAACATCGTTGAAGTCCCGGTTCTAAGCCGTAAAGCATGGCACACAGAAATATCGAGTAGTCATCAGCTTTACTCTGCCAAACGTTCTTAACGTTGTCAGCAGCATCTGCAGCAGGCCTGGCACCCAGCGGTGCTTCCAGGACGTAATTTTTCTGTGAAGCAATGAGGATAATCCTCAAGTTACGGACCGAGTCCATGTAATTGCTACCATCATCTTTCAACTTTGCTTTCTCAAGGAACGCATTAAAATTCAACGGAACAACAACACGGGCCATCTATCTACAAACAACATAGACAAGCAAGATACTATCAGGTACTAAGTTCATGATAATTTTTAGTTCAATTAATCATATTTCTTAAGAACTCCCACTTAGATAGACATCTCTCTAATCCTCTAAGTGATCACGTGATCCATATCAACTAAACCATAACCGATCAACACGTGAAATGGAGTAGCTTTCAATGGTGAACATCACTATGTTGATCATATCTACTATATGATTCACACTCGACCTTTTGGTCTCAGTGTTCCGAGGCCATATCTGCATATGCTAGGCTCGTCAAGTTTAACCTGAGTATTCTGCGTGTGCAAAACTGGCTTGCACCCGTTGTAGATGGACATAGAGCTTATCATACCCGATCATCACGTGGTGTCTGGGCACGACGAACTTTGGCAACGCTGCATACTCAGGGAGAACACTTCTATCTTGAAATTTAGTGAGAGATCATCTTATAGTGCTACCGTCAAACAAAGCAAGATAAGATGCATAAAAGATATACTTCACATGCAATCAATATAAGTGATATGATATGGCCATCATCATCTTGTGCTTGTGATCTCCATCTCCGAAGCACCATCATGATCACCATCGTCACCGGCGCGACACTTTGATCTCCATCGTAGCATCGTTGTCGTCTCGCCAATCTTATGCTTCTACGACTATCGCTACCGCTTAGTGATAAAGTAAAGCATTACAGGGCGATTGCATTGCATACAATAAAGAGACAACCATATGGCTCCTGCCAATTGCCGATAACTCAGTTACAAAACATGATCATCTCATACAATAAAATTTAGCATCATGCTTTGACCATATCACATCACAACATGCCCTGCAAAAACAAGTTAGACGTCCTCTACTTTGTTGTTGCAAGTTTTACGTGGCTGCTACGGGCTGAGCAAGAACCGTTCTTACCTACGCATCAAAACCACAACGATAGTTTGTCAAGTTGGTGCTGTTTTAACCTTCGCAAGGACCGGGCGTAGCCACACTTGGTTCAACTAAAGTTGGAGAAACTGACACCCGCCAGCCACCTATGTGCAAAGCACGTCGGTAGAACCAGTCTCGCGTAAGCGTACGCGTAATGTGGGTCCGGGCCGCTTCATCCAACAATACCATCGAACCAAAGTATGAAACGCTGGTTAGTATGACTTATATCGCCCACAACTCAGTTGTGTTCTACTCGTGCATATGACATCTACGCATAAAACCTGGCTCGGATGCCACTGTTGGGGAGCGTAGTAATTTCAAAAAAATTCCTACGCACACGCAAGATCATGGTGATGCATATCAACGAGAGGGGAGAGTGTTGTCTACGTACCCTCGTAGACCGAAAGCGGAAGCGTTAGCACAACGCGGTTGATGTAGTCGTATGTCTTCATGATTCGACCGATCAAGTACCGAACGCACGGCACCTCTGAGTTCAGCACACGTTCAGCCCGATGACGTCCCTCGAACTCCGATCCAGCCGAGTGTTGAGGGAGAGTTTCACCAGCACGACGGCGTGGTGACGATAATGATGTTCTACCGACACAGGGCTTCGCCTAAGCACCGCTACAGTATTATCGAGGTGGACTATGGTGGAGGGGGGCACCGCACACGGCTAAAAGATCAAATCAATTGTTGTGTCTTTGGGGTGCCCCCTGCCCCCGTATATAAAGGAGCAAAGGGGGGAGGTGCAGCCGACCAGGAGGAGGCGCGCCAGGAGGAGTCCTACTCCCATCGGGAGTAGGACTCCCTTCCTTCCTTGTTGGATTAGGAGAAGGGGGAAAGAGGAGGGAGAGAGAAAGGAAAGGAGGGGGGGGGCGCCGCCCCCCTCTCCTTGTCCTATTCGGACTAGAGGGGGAGGGGCACGCGGCCCTGCCCTAGCCGCCTCTCCTCTTCTCCACTAAGGCCCACTATGGCCCATTAAGACCCCGGGGGGTTCCGGTAACCCCTCGGTACTCCGGTAAAATCCAGATTTCACCCGGAACACTTCCGATATCCAAATATAGGCTTCCAATATATCAATCTTCATGTCTCGACCATTTCGAGACTCCTCATCATGTCCGTGATCACATCCGGGAATGTGAACAACCTTCGGTACATCAAAACTCATAATATAACCGTCATCGAAACTTTAAGCATGCGGACCCTACGGGTTCGAGAACTATGTAGACATGACCGAGACACGTCTCCGGTCAATAACCAATAGCGGAACCTGGATGCTCATATTGGCTCCCACATATTCTACGAAGATCTTTATTGGTCAGACTGCATAACAACATACGTTGTTCCCTTTGTCATTGGTATGTTACTTGCCCGGGATTCGATCGTCGGTATCTCAATACCTAGTTCAATCTCATTACCGGCAAGTCTCTTTACTCGTTCCGTAATACATCATCCTGCAACTAACTCATTAGTTGCAATGCTTGCAAGGCTTAAGTGATGTGCATTACTGAGTGGGCCTAGAGATACCTCTCCGACGATCGGAGTGACAAATCCTAATCTCGAAATACGCCAACCCAACAAGTGCCTTCGTAGACACCTGTAGAGCACCTTTATAATCACCCAGTTACATTGTGACGTTTGGTAGCACACATAGTGTTCCTCCAGTAAACGGGAGTTGCATAATCTCATAGTCATAGGAACATGTATAAGTCATGAAGAAAGCAATAACAACATACTAAACGATCGAGTGCTTAGCTAACGGAATGGGTCAAGTCAATCACATCATTCTCCTAATGATGTGATCCCGTTAATCAAATGACAACTCATGTCAATGGCTAGGAAACATAACCATCTTCGATCAACGAGCTAGTCAAGTAGAGGCATACTAGTGACACTTTGTTTGTCTATGTATTCACACAAGTATTATATTTCCGGTTAATACAATTCTAGCATGAATAATAAACATTTATCATGATATAAGGAAATAAATAATAACTTTATTATTGCCTCAGGGCATATTTCCTTCAAAGGGGTCAAGTGAACACGTGTAAAGGAGAAGTTTCACCTTTAGGTATGAGAAGTAGATGTCACACGTGTCACTTGCCAAATGGGCTCTTGACATGGTGATGTCCGTAGGATGCTCCGCATCATCCCCTCCCCCTTGGGAAAGATCCGACCTCGGATCGAAATCCAAATCACCATGGGAAAGAGATGGCGTCGCCATGTAGGGGTGGTCGATCACCAAGTTCTCGTCATCTTGAATCTCGAAATGGGCACTCTCCAATGTTGCACCGTCTTGGAATTACTTCAAAAGGAGCATGGACAACAAACACTTGGAAAAACAAATGCAGTTAGCATTAGTGCAAAACCAAGCATTCAAGCGGTGATTCACCCAACAAGTGTCTTCGTCATGCAAGGCAAATGGTTTAACAAAGGATTGTGACATGGCATGTAAGCACATAAATGGAGCATAATCAAGGATATCATGGGGACAAGCATGTAGATGGTTGTCATCAACCGCATGAAGAGAGCAAGTATGAATCATCGGTGATGAAACAAGGCAAGTAATCATAGTAATGAAGTCGTGCAAGCTAGTAGTGCGAAGATGCAACATACTAGAGTAAATCATGGCAATCATGTCATGAGAGCAAATAATAGGCATAGACAATGCACATGACATATCACAAGCATGAAAGGAGGATATGAGCAAAATAGCATCAATAGCATGAGGCACATGATAAACATGGCAATAGCAACAAGGATCTCCACCAAGCAAGCATGAGTAGTAAAATGGTGAATCATGGGTAGATGCAAGCAAGGGTCACAAGTGCATGGCAAAGGCATAGAAGCAAGCATAGCATGCAAAGTGAACACGAGAAAATGGGCATAACGTAACAAGTGATATATAGCCCAAAGCCGTGTGAGAGACAAGTAGAATAGATGCGCATAGTCATTGCACGAAGAAAATGGTGGGAAGGACAATCCACGGGATCCCAAGTCATCGTTGCTCACAAGAGCTCGTTTCGTCAACTCTTGGGATTGAGAGGTTGACGAGTATACATGAGTACCTACACAAAACAAAGACAAAGGGAAAATTGTGTGTGCGTGGTAGATGTACACATCATCCATCATGATGCACACGTGCAAGTGTTGGTTAGCACAAAATAGCCAATGCTCAAATAAATGAGATGCGTGATATAGAAACATGTCATCCATGATGATAGGTTTGTTTTTATGTATAGCATAATGGAGACTCAAAGTGTGTAATGCATCACAAGAAATATGTAGAGCATTGTTATTCATGGAATGCATACGATGCAAACAATTATGACAACATCCAAAATAAAGCATATTTGGTACAATGTGATCATGGCATGGCATAGTAGATGAATTGCGCAAATCATGTAAAGGAAGCATGGCAATATCATCACATGAAAAAAGCCAATGACCAACATCTCGTCATCTATGCCATA
This sequence comes from Triticum urartu, assembly GCF_056163025.1. Classification (NCBI taxonomy): domain Eukaryota; kingdom Viridiplantae; phylum Streptophyta; class Magnoliopsida; order Poales; family Poaceae; genus Triticum; species Triticum urartu. The sequence goes on from NC_141875.1 coordinate 695,245,559, forward strand.
AGTGCAAATGGGATTTATGTTAATGGGGCATGCGTAGCTACTATGTTGAGATTGAAATGATGCAATATGGGAGATCTCACTCATAGCATATGACAAGTTCAATGGATTGTCAAACATGATGTGACCAATAGAATTTTCACATGATATCCTATGGAGCATAGCATCACAACTAGGCAATTCAACATGCTCATCATCATATTCATCATAAATGGGTGGCATATCGAAACATGACATAGTATGCGATGAATCCATAAGGTGATCATCATCATGCAAGCAATCATTTGCAAGATAGTCCACTAGTGGGACAAGAGAAGCACCATCACCTATGTTACCTTTGGAGCATCGCTCATGTGTTGTAGGTGAGGTGTCGAAGATCCACTCGTTGTCATCTTCATCTTGATGGAACCATGTGGGGGGTGCATCTTCTTCCACCATGGCCATCGTTGTCTCCATTGGAGGTATGGACTCGTCGAGGATATGCGTGTCATCATGTAGGAGACCTAGCACCAAAGAAGAAAACACACTCGGAGTAGAGGTTAGGTCGTTAGAAATCATAGTGGCCTCACATGTCGTGTCAACTACCTCGCTCACTAAGTGTTGTGGCTCACTCACTCCCTCTTGGATGCTCTCACTCATATGGTTGGTGGAGTCACTCAAATGGATCTCAACCTCACATAGGATGTGTGGCATGCTCTCATGTATGGGGCTAGTGGTGGTCACACTCATCCTCTCATAGGAAATGCTCTCGATGTCACGTATGGTGGAGTCACTCATGTCACTCATGTGGTGGTGGCTCTCCTCACATGGCAATTGGGGCATCTCGTCATATGTGGGTGTCGGAGAGATGTAGGTGCAAATGTCTCCATGCTCAATCATGTCGTAGTCGTTGCTGTGGATGAAGGTCGAAGATGGCACATCATCACTCTCCTCTAAGACCAAAGATAAGGTCTCATGTGCGGTCTCGTAGCTTGACTCGGAGTATGAGTCCAATATGGGTGCCGTATTCATGTGGTTGAAGAGGTTCATGCTCGTCGCCGTTGTCGAAGGGGATAGCCCTAGCTCGACCTTCTTGTCGCCGTCTTGTTGTTGTAGGAGGTCCATATGATGTGGCACCTCATAGCTCGTCTCCATGACCGAAGGGAATTTCCCATGCTCGGTTATCTTCCTTGGGGGTCTTTAGAAGATGGAAGTGTCACCCTCGCTCGTAGGTGGTCGCCTCGTTGGTGAAGATGTCGATGTAGGCGAACTCATGGGGAGTAGGCGAAGATGCCGTACGTCCAAAGGCGAAGATGCCTTGATAGCACCCGGCGAAGATGCCGAAGTGGTTGTTGTAGCCGTATCTCCGTCTTGGTGGTGCTCGTCTCGCGGTCTTCTCTTGAACTCATGAGGTTTGTACTTGGCGTGAAGTAGGGCTTGTTGGGACTTGCATTTGCGCTTGTGGAGCATCATCATGATGATGGCGTCGTTGTCGTGCTTGAGCTCGTAGTAGATGTCGTTCGTCGTCGTCGTGCACATGTTGCTTGGAGGTGACTTGCCCTTCATGACGATGTGTATCACGAACGTGATGGTGGTCGCCATGGAGATGTGGACATGGACGGCTTGCGCTTGCATCATTTTTGCGCTCCGAAGACTCGTGACTTGAACGTCGCCGCCTTGAGGATGATGAAGGGGAAGTAGACTTGATCAAGGCTCGAATCTCCTCCATCCTTGCATCTTGCTCCTTCTTTTGTGCGAAAAGCTTGTTGTCGATGTAGTCCCTTTTCCTTGCTTCGGAGTGACGAATGTCGATGGAGAGGTTCTTGATGCGCTCTCGCAATCTTGATTGTGCGCCTTGCATTTGTCGTTGTAGATCGAAGATTGACGCTTTGGTGATGTAGTTGTTCACACCGTCGTTGTTGTGGAAGACCGGAGATGAAATGCCTTGCCTATCCATCACAAGACTCGAGCCAATATGAGTGGGAGAAAGAGAAGAACGAATACCAAATGTACCTTGACCGAAGTTGAAGGTGGATCAATGATCACTCCAATGTTGAACAAGGAAATAGCACAATTGGTACCAAATCTTGTCGGTTTCTCACACCTACACAAATAAGGCTTATGGTGGAGCTCGGTGAGGATAGTGGCACAAAAAATTGATGTAAAATGTTAGCAAGAGTCAATAATGTTGAAAGAGATTCACAAATTAGCAAGTGAAACAAGTAGACCAATAGCAATATGTGGCACACGGAAACACACACACACACAGATAGAAAAATGGGGTCGTGCAACCAAGGATGAGCACAAAATGTGGAATCCACGGAAAACGCTCGTGTTGCACAACTCAAGAGAGACGCTAGCACGATTGCTCTATAGGCGGATACGACACTTGTGCACAACCTAGAAGATGCAAAATAGATAAACTTTCTATCCCAAGTATGCTATGTGTATGATGTTCCGATGGTATGATCCAAGATGATCGGATATGACAATCTTATATGCAATGTGGTATGGTGCTATGACACTTGCTTACAAGCTTCTTTGCTCTTTCTCTTTTGCTTAAAAGCTCATTCTTTTTTTTCTTTTTTTCTATGGCCACTTTGCGAAATGCACAAACCAAGGTAGCAATTGTATATATGCGGGAACAAACTTGAGGCACACAAGATGATATGATACCAATATGATATGGTATGTATGCAATGTATGGTGTAGATCACTAATGTGCACAAGTAACGTTGCCGGCAATACTCAAAGTCTAGTCTCGATAGGCAAGTAACGCAAAATGGACTAGAGGTTATCAATGCAATTGCAAGGGGAATGTACAATGGAGGGATACCATGATACCAAGATGATATGGAGGTTACCGTCCGTGTCGATGATGAGTGGCGGCGATCTTGATGGAGATACCAAGATGATGGAGACTCGTGCCTAAGTAGTCGAAACACCTTAGGAAACGGAAACCGCGAACTCAAAATCTCAAACGTCAAATGGTGGTAGCGGGAATGCGGTGGTGGTTGCGGAAGCTCAATGGGATTGCGGAAATGAAATGATGGGTTTTGAGACGCAATGCGGAAATGGAGTGTAAGGTGGTGGACTATACACGGTGTTGGAGTTGGAAGCACGGTCCCTAAGTAGCCGAAACACCTTAGGAGACACAACTCACAATACAAACAAAATTGGGTTAAGTCGGGGTGGGAGAAGTGTATGGTGGGTAAGCCTATGCGGTAGTGGTGGTGGTTGATGAAGAAGCAACCGTTCCTAAGTAGCCGTAACACCTTAGGAGACTCGAATCACTACTTAAGCAACCACATATGCAATGGGGAACAAAATTGGTTAGGTTGCGGAAGTCGGTGGTGGTGTAGCGGATGATGTGGTGTAAGACCTAGGCAAAGATGCCAAAATTCACAAAATTTGATAGAGTCAAAAGATTTGGGTGGTATTTTTGTGGGAAGGGGGATGTCAAGAGCTTCAAAACGAGCTAAAGAACGTCAAAATCGGACTTTGGATGAATTAGTTATGGCTGAAACAAAAATCAGCCGAAAGTGATATCTACAGGTTACGGACGTCCGAAAAAGGTCGGATGTCCGGGGGCCGGACGTCCGGGCGGGCTCGGAAGTCCGTAAATTCGGCTCAGATTAGGGGTTCCGGTCGTTTGGAAAAGGTCGGACGTCTGTAAAGGGCCGGTCGTCCGGGGGTCGGGGTCAACGCGAGATGCAAGATCCGGGGCGTGATTTTGGGCGGAAAATGATGATTTTGGGCTCAAAATTGAGAAGATTTCGTGGATGAAAGATGGAGAAACTTGGGGAGATGCTAGATCCACTTGAAAACAAGCAAATCCATGGATCAAAATCAACAAAAAATCATCAAACCAACAAATCACAAAAAAATTAAGGCTATTTTTGGTGGGGGTTTTCGAATTTAGGACGAAAAACAACAAAACAAGGCTAGAAACACAACTGGGAGGCTCTGAAATCGTGATCAACGTGGCTCTAGATACCAAGATGATGTAGGGTGGAACCCTAATCGGCCGATCTTTCATGAAAGGAGCGGATCCCGCGAAGAACACGATGAATACGAGGGAACACACGAGGGGAAATCACAAAGGGGAACACAAAGAATCACTCAAACCAACAAGTATGATCACGCATGTGCTAGATCCTCGAGTACATAAGGAAAGATACACGATACACGGACAACTAAGGACGATACAAAGGTAGCCGGTCTTCTCCGTGAGGAGGTCTTGATGGGGCCACGCAAGAGGGGGTCTTGAATCCAAGTGGATCTTCTCCGAAGAGGGGCCGCGATCACTCTCGAGGAGATGATCCGTATGGATGAGCAAAAGCTATCCTCACATATGAGCTAAACCAATGCTAACCCTAGCTAGATGGAATAGGAGGTCTATATATAGTCTTAGTGAAAAGAGGGGGGCGAAGGGGTACATGGACTGCGGCCCAACACGAAACAACACACAGGCGTCGGACGTCTGGGAGTCACCGGTCGTCCGGAAGCTCGCGTGGGTCCGGACGTCTGGTGCTTGTCGGGCGTCCGTAGATTCGGCTCAGGTGGTCTTCGGTCGGACGTCCGGGCGTCGGTCGTCCGTGGGGCGTCGGAAGTCCGTAGTTTTGGCTCGGGTGTGGAAATGTCGGATGTCCGGCCTGGGTCGGACGTGCGGTCCTGGCCGGTCATCCAGAGCCTGTAGCTTCCTCTTCATCACTTCTTCTTCTCCGTCTTCACGTCCATCTTCCTCTCCTTCTTATCCATGCTCCTTAGCTTCCCCATGATACCTGAGTATTGCTACCTCTTGAGCACTGCGTTGGTTTTCCCTTGAAGAGGAAAGGGTGATGCAACAAAGTAGCGTAAGTATTTCCCTCAGTTTTTGAGAACCAAGGTATCAATCCAGTAGGAGGCCACGCACGAGTCCCTCGTACCTACACAAACAAATAAATCCTCGCAACCAACGCAATAAAGGGGTTGTCAATCCCTTCACGGTCACTTATGAGAGTGAGATCTGATAGATATGATAAGATACTATTTTTGGTATTTTTATGACAAAGATGCAAAGTAAAGAAAGCAAAATAAAGACGATGCTAGAAATAACTTGTTGACGGGAGAATGATATGATAGGAAATAGACCCGGGGGCCATAGGTTTCGCTAGTGGCTTCTCTCAAGAGCATAAGTATTACGGTGGGTGAACAAATTACTGTTGAGCAATTGACAGAATTGAGCATAGTTATGAGAATATCTAGGTATGATCATGTATATAGGCATCACGTCCGAGACAAGTAGACCGACTCCTGCCTGCATCTACTACTATTACTCCACACATCAACCACTATCCAGCATGCATCTAGAGTATTAAGTTCAAAAGAACAGAGTAACACTTTAAGTAAGATGACATGATGTAGAGGGATAAACTCATGCAATATGATATAAACCCCATCTTGTTATCCTCGATGGCAACAATACAATACGTGCCTTGCTGCCCCTACTGTCACTGGGAAAGGACACTGCAAGATTGAACCCAAAGCTAAGCACTTCTCCCATTGCAAGAAAGATCAATCTAGTAGGCCAAACCAAACTGATAATTCAAAGAGACTTGCAAAGATAACCAATCATACATAAAAGAATTCAGAGAAGATTCAAATATTGTTCATAGATAAACTTGATCATAAACCCACAATTCATTGGTCTCAACAAACACACCGCAAAAGAAGATTACATCGAATAGATCTCCACAAGAGAGGGGGAGAACATTGTATTGAGATCCAAAAAGAGAGAAGAAGCCATCTAGCTAATAACTATGGACCCGAAGGTCTGAGGTAAACTACTCACACATCATCGGAGATGCTATGGTGCTAATGTAGAAGCCCTCCGTGATCGATGCCCCCTCTGGCGGAGCTCTAGAAAAGGCCCCAAGATGGGATCTCACGGGTACAGAAGGTTGCGGCGGTGGAATTAGGTTTTTGGCTCCGTCTCTGGTAGTTTGGGGGTATGTAGGTATATATAGGAGGAAGAAGTACGTCAGTGGAGCAACATGGGCCCCACGAGGGTGGAGGGCGCGCCCAGGGGGGTAGGCGCGCCCCCCTACCTCGTGCCCTCCTGGTTGATGTCTTGACGTAGGGTCCAAGTCCTTTGAATCACGTTCGTTCTGAAAATCACGTTCCCGAAGGTTTCATTCCGTTTGGACTCCGTTTAATATTCTTTTTCTGCGAAACTCTAAAATAGGCAAAAAGCAGCAATTCTGGGCTGGGCCTCCGGTTAATAGGTTAGTCCCAAAAATAATATAAAAGTGTATTATAAAGCCCATTAATGTCCAAAACAGAATATAATATAGCATGGAACAATAAAAAATTATAGATACGTTGGAGACGTATCAAGCATCCCCAAGCTTAATTCCTGCTCGTCCTCGAGTAGGTAAATGATAAAAACATATTTTTTGATGTGGAATGCTACTTAGCATAATTTCAATGTAATTATATTAATTGTGGTATGAATATTCAGATCCAAAAGATTCAAGATAAAAGTTTAATATTGACATAAAAGTAATAATACTTCAAGCATACTAACTAAGCAATTATGTCCTCTCAAAATAACATGGCCAAAGAAAGTTCATCCCTAAAAAATCATATTGTTTAGTCATGCTTCATTTTCGTCACACAAGAATGTTCTCATCATGCACAACCCCGATGACAAGCCAAGCAATTGTTTCATACTTTAGTAATGTCAAACTTTTTCAACCTTCACGCAATACGTGAGCGTGAGCCATGGATATAGCACTATGGGTGGAATAGAATATAATGATGGGGGTTATGTGGAGAAGACAAAAAAGGAGGAAGTCTCACATCAACGCGGCTAATCAATGAGCTATGGAGATGCCCATCGATTGATGTTAATGCAAGGAGTAGGGATTGCCATGCAACGGATGCACTAGAGATATAAATTCATGAAAGCTCAACAAAAGAAACTAAGTGGGTGTGCATCCAACTTGCTTGCTCACGAAGACCTAGGGCATTTGAGGAAGCCCATTGTTGGAATATACAAGCCAAGTTCTATAATGAAAAATTCCCACTAGTATATGAAAGTGACAAAACAAGAGACTCTCTATCATGAAGATCACGATGCTACTTTGAAGCACAAGTATGGTAAAGGGATAGTAACATTGTCCCTTCTCTCTTTTTCTCTCATTTTTTAGTCCGGGGTCTCATCCCGACTTGTGGGGGAATCATAGTTTCCATCATCCTTTCCTCACTTGGGACAATGCTCTAATAATGATGATCATCACACTTTTTTTACTTACAACTCATGAATTACAACTCAATACTTAGAACAAAATATGACTCTATGTGAATGCCTCCGGCGGTGTACCGGGATATGCAATGAATCAAGAGCGACATGTATGAAAGAATTATGAATGGTGGCTTTGCCACAAATACAATGTCAACTACATGATCATGCAAGGCAATATGACAATGATGAACGTGTCATGATAAACGGAACGTTGAAAGTTGCATGGCAATATATCTCGGAATGGCTATGGAAATGCCATAATAGGTAGGTATGGTGGCTGTTTTGAGGAGGATATAAGGAGGTTTATGTGTGAAAGAGCGTACCATATCACGGGGTTTGGATGCACCAACGAAGTTTGCACCAACTCTCAATATGAGAAAGGGCAATACACGGTACCGAAGAGGCTAGCAATGATGGAAGGGTAAGAGTGCGTATAATCCATGGACTCAACATTAGTCATAAAGAACTCACATACTTATTGCAAAAATCTACAAGTCATCAAAAACCAAGCACTACGCGCATGCTCCTAGGGGGGGGGGATAGATTGGTAGGAAAAGACCATCGCTCGTCCCCGACCGCCACTCATAAGGAGGACAATCAAAGAACACCTCATGTTTCAAATTTGTTACATAACGTTTACCATACGTGCATGCTACGGGACTTGCAAACTTCAACACAAGTATTTCTCAAATTCACAAATACTCAACTAGCACAACTTCAATATCACTACCTCCATATCTCAAAACAATCATCAAGCATCAAACTTCTCTTAGCATTCAACACACTGATAAGAAAGTTTTTTTACTAGTCTTGAATACTTAGCATATTAGGATTAAATTCCCAATTTAAGCAAATTACCATGCTGTTTAAGACTCTCAAAATAATATAAGTGAAGCATGAGAGAATAATAGTTTCTATAAAACAAAACCACCACCGTGCTCTAAAAGATATAAGTGAAGCACTAGAGCAAAAACTATATAGCTCAAAAGATATAAGTGAAGCGCATAGAGTATTCTAATAAATTCCGAATCATGTGTGTCTCTCTCAAAAGATGTGTACAGCAAAGATGATTTTGGCAAACTAACAAATAAATACTCAAATCATACAAGACCCTCCAAGCAAAACACATATCATGTGGTGAATAAAAATATAGCTCCAAGTAAAGTTACCGATGGAAGTAGACGAAAGAGGGGATGCCTTCCGGGGCATCCCCAAGCTTTGGATTTTTGGTGTCCTTAGATTATCTTGGGGTGCCATGGGCATCCCCAAGCTTATGCTCTTGCCACTCCTTCTTCCATAATCCATCAAATCTTTACCCAAAACTTGAAAACTTCACAACGCAAAACTTAACAGAAAATCTCGTGAGCTCCGTTAGCGAAAGAAAACAAAACACCACTTCAAGGTACTGTAATGAACTCATTATTTATTTATATTGGTGTTAAACATACTGTATTCCAACTTCTCTATGGTTTATAAACTATTTTACTAGCCATGGATTCATTAAACATACTGTATTCCAACTTCTCTATGGTTTATAAACTAATTTCCCAAAAGCGGCCCTTGTGCTCACCAGCCCCAGGATTACTGTTAGCTGATGAGACACCAACTTGTTATAGAAACTCCAAGCAAAATACAAAATATGTAGTACAAGACCATTCTGGCCTATGGGTACAACAATTGGTTTCTAGTGGTTGATGGCGGAAGCGGTTTGCAGATCATCAGCGTCTATGGGACTCCATTTCCCACAGGAATAGCTGACCAGGATAACTCCTATCTTTGCGAGGCTGCTATCATCATTGTGTAGGTTCCGGGGCTGTCATCACAACGCTCCTCTCCATGCAAGAAATCTGGCCAAGACAATAGCCAGGGACAAGCCAGTGAGTACTTTGAATGTACTCGCAAACATTAAGAACATAGGTATAATATAGCCATTGATAATCATGCTTTGAAATATTCTATGATTACTTCGTCAGTCATAAATGAAGCTCATGATGCATGCAAGCAGGTTAATCATGTCATATATGAATATGCAATCAACGAGTAGAAATAGAATGCACCGATCGGGTGTCTGAAGCGACGCCTCGAAAGGATAACAATATGAAGTATGCCTCAGTCGGGCGTCTAAGCGACACCACATAAAGGGCTTATAAGTAGATGAAATGACAAACATGCCACAGTCGGGCGTTTGAGCGACACCACATAAAGGGCTTATAAGTAAATGAAATGACAAACATGCCATCGTCGGGCGTCTGAGCGACATTGCATAAAGGGCTTATAAGCAAATGAAATGAAAAGCATGCCACAGTCGAGCGTCTGAGCGACACCACATAAAGGGCTTATATAAGAATAATCACAGTGAATATCCAGGAGGTAGAACCGTCCCAGGGATACTCATAAATTTCAAATAATAAAAATGATTAGTCCACAATAATAATAATCATAATCATCATATGTCACAGATCATAACTAATGTTCTGGTTCAGTAGTTTTTCCTCCGAAGACCGACACTAAGACCGACACTTGACCCATCCCAGACTGTAGTCCTTAACCATGGACACGGCTATTCGAATAGGTATAATATCTCTGCAGAGGGTGTACTCTTTACCCACGCATAACGGATTTCTTTAGTCCATCGGAACTAATTCCGTCTACGGTCTTTTAGTCAAAAACACGCCTTACTTGCACACACCAGCTTAACTTTACTCGTGTCTGGAATCACCCGCGACACCTGTTAAGCAAAACTCTAAGTGGGGAGGCTACAACCTCGCGTAGCATGGGATCAAATTTCTATCGCGCGCTCTAAGGGGTGCCCCCTCTCGGTCCCAACCGGAAACACCCATGCCCCTAGACCAGGTGGCATGCCTACCGGATGCAGCTGGTATCTTCCACCATGGCCTCTCTGTACAGTGTGTGCTAAGACAGGGGTTGACAACTTACTGAACAGTACCCCACCTACGGCAGGGACAAGTGGCATCACGAAACAAGTATGGGGGTTACTGGAACAAGACTCGATCTACGGTCGACTCAAGAGGTTTAAGTATTTCCTGCATGGTTAGCTCAAGAATTATATTTCACATCCATCAGACACCACCACCACTCATCATACCTCCCCCTACCCCACCGGTCATAACCGTCTCAACGAGGGACAAGCTCGTGTCTACCCAAGACAGAGACTTTCCCGGATCCTTCCCGGTAGGCATGAGAGGCATATGAGGGTGATTGCTATCACAAGCATATCCATTTCCAACAGCAAGAATTTTCATTATGCACTCAAAGCGTATGATCACATCATCGCATAAAAAATAACTAATGCTTCATGTCGAGGTGGTGTTATAACCGTATCAAACAACCCACGAAATATTATGCCAGGGTTCAGAATGCTTGCCTTCAAGTTGTGGAGAGGCAGGGTGCATTCCAAAACTTTTGAAAGTTTTCTCCTTCTTCAAACTCCTATTTTTGAAAATATTCAAATAACACATACTTTAAAAACAGTACAAAAAAGTTGTTTGGAAAATTTTGAAATAAATATGAAAATAAACTAGACAATATTTGGGAAACAACAGAAAAAGAATCAAGTCATTTGGATTTATATTTAAAAAGTTATAGCCAGTCAAAGTTTAGTCAAATTCTGTTTTTAAAATAAAACAGAAAGAGGAAAACGTTTCAATACAGAATACGCTTTCTTAGCAGGGGAGACGTACTCTGGGGCGTTGCGCTTTCACTTAAAGAACGTGGTGGCGGGGCTGGTCACTGACAGTGGGTCCAGGGGGCCCACTGGTCAGGTTTGACCAGTCGCCCCCGCCTCCTTCTTCCTCTGGCCGAACAGAGGCGAGGCTCCGGCGATCAACGCCGGCGAACGGTGGCTTCCCGCGGGCTCCGGAGGGTCGGGATGGATCCGCCACCCCGGGGCGGTCCTCCCGGTAGTCTCTAGGGTGGTGGGGGCGAAGGGAGTCGCCGGCGGTGAGCCCCGCGGCGGAGGAAGCTTCGGGTGGGTTTGGGGCTTTGGGATGCCGTGGCTCCCGACCGTGTTTGAGATGCTGGGCAGCTCCGCAGGGTCAAGTGGAGTCGAGCGGTGGTGTTGGAAGGGTGGGGAAGGCTCTGCTGGCGATGCACGGCACCGGAGCGCAATGGCGGCCGAGCTGGCCGGAGACGAGGAAGATGGCCTCCCGCCGTCGATTGTGGGCTGTAGGAGTACCAGTGGGATGGTCTGAGGCTGCCTGCAGGCTTGGATGAGCTCGGGGGCCCCCTTATATAGCGTAGCCATGGCGGTTCCGCGGCCGTGGATAAGGTCGCCGGCGAACCGCCGCTCTGTAGTGGTCAGGGCGACGTGGTGGAGGCTAGCGGGGTCGGGAGGGCGAGCAGATGAGGATGGACTGCTCACGAGGGCAGCTGGCAAGCTGAGGAGGCTCGGGCGGCACTGTCCACGGCAGAGGTTGCTGTGGCCGCCCGCTAGCCGCCGTGGCCGACCTGACGGCGGAGCTGTGGAGCTCTAGGGGCAGCTCTGCGACGCGGGAGGGGTCGGGGCATCGACTGGGAGAGGGGAAGGGCCAGAACGAACGCGGGGCGGGCGGCAGCGAGACGCGGCGGCTCGGTGCACGCGCGTGCAAAACGTGCGCTCTGGGCGCGCCCAGAGCACGCACGCTAGCTGCTCGACGAAATGCCAATGCATGCCACAGAGCTTGGGTGAGGCTGGAAATTAGCAGACCTAGGCTAGTGTCTGCAAGGAGAACAATGGACAAGCTTGTTGGGTCGGAGGATCAAGCTCACAATGCAAACCAAAAATTCATGCCAAATTTGTCCGTGCACTCAAGGTGTTTGCTAGAATGCCAATGGCATCTAGGCAACTTTTGGGGTGGCCCAAATTTCCATATTGGGGTCTCTTTAGATGATACAGAGGGTGGTGAGGTTAGTTTGCCAAAAGCTCAAACTTGTTATTGTAAGTTTTGCAAAACTTCAGTTCTGGGCAGAAGGTAAATGGCATTGTTTCATGCACCAAAAATGCTCCAATGAGTCCAACCTCCTGGACTTAAGGGTTTGGTATGGTGTACTACAAGCAGGAGAAAGCTCATGGACACTAGGGCAAAATTAATTAGGGATGCAGTAGAAAACACCCAGCTGGGCCAGAATGAAAAAGAGGTTGTTTTACTCAAATTTTTCAAAGAACATCACTGTTTTTTTGCATAAAATTGAATAATATACTCCCATTAATATCCCATAATTTTGGTGGAGGCTAGAAAGAAATATTTAAATGGGCTGTAGTGCAAAATTGCCCACTGGAATAGATTTGAAAACTTGGTGTAGAGCTCAAAATATCCCATGAATGAAATATATTTTGCATAAAAGTGATTTAAAAACATCACATGACATCCCCAAATTTTGGTTGGAATTTTAAATAAATTTATCGAATGGTTGCAGTTCAAAAAGAGCTCCAAAACTAATGAAAAATCACTTTAAGGGTTAAAGCTCAGAGCAAAATAATTATGCAAATAAATTCCATTGATAAATAGAAATGTTTTTCTTGAAAGGGCAAACAAGTCCAATAATATATTTGGAAAGTTTTTCACTTGAGGTAAAAACTCCATAATAATAAGGTAAAGAAAGGCCCTGAAACCAAAAGAAAATCCAGAAAATAAAATTTTAAATTTCCTGGCAAAATTTTAATTAATAAAACAAGGTTAAAATTTTGGGGTGTCACAAAGTTGGTAATGATACCCTCAAGTTTATCGATTCTAGTGGAATCCTGATTTATTCTTTCATTAACTATGGGTTCCTTCTCCTTAATATTTTTCAAAGTGACTCCTTCTTTAGATCCATATTGGGTAATTTGGTTGTGGATATTTTTATCCAAATTTTCAATTAACTCTATGGTAGCAACTTTATTTTCAATAATTTCAAGTCTTTGCATTACATGCTCCAAAGTTAACATAGTTCCATTAACCAAAATAGGTGGTGAGCCAAACAAATCTATCATATCATTATAAGAATCAAAAGTATGGCTACCCAAGAAATTCCCTCCGGTAATGGTATCAAGGATATATCTGTACCAAGGAGTAGCGCCTACATAAAAATTACGGAGAAGAACAGAAGTAGATTGCTTCCTGGTAGATTTATTTGAGCATTGCAAATTCTATACCAAGCGTCTTTTAGATTTTCTCCCTCCCTTTGCTTAAAATTAAGAACTTCATTCTCGGGAGACGACGGAGAAGATAGAGGACTAGCCATAACGACAAGCAAATGAAAAAGAGGCAAACAGAAAAGAGAAGGCGAATAAAACGGCAAGGGTGAAGTGGGGGAGAGGAAAACGAGAGCCAAATGGAAAATAATGTAATGCGGGAGATAAGGGTTTGTGATGGGTACTTGGTACATTTTACTTTTGCGTAGACTCCCCGGCAACGGCGCCAGAAATCCTTCTTGCTACCTCTTGAGCACCGTGTTGGTTTTCCCTTGAAGAGGAAAGGGTGATGCAGCAAGGTAGCGTAAGTATTTCCCTTGGTTTTTGAGAACCAAGGTCTCAATCCAGTAGGAGGCCACGCACGAGTCCCTCGTACCTACACAAACAAATAAATCCTCACAATCAACGCAATAAAGGGGTTGTCAATCCCTTCACGGTCACTTACGAGAGTGAGATCTGATAGATATGATAAGATAATATTTTTGGTATTTTTATGATAAAGATGCAAAGTAAAGAAAGCAAAATAAAGACGGTGCCAGAAATAAATTGTTGATGACAGATTAATATGATAGAAAATAGACCCGGGGGCCATAGGTTTCACTAGTGGCTTCTCTCAAGATCATAAGTATTATGGTGGGTGAACAAATTACTGTTGAGCAATTGACAGAATTGAGCATAGTTATGTGAATATCCAGGTATGATCATGTATATAGGCATCACGTCCGAGACAAGTAGACCGACTCCTGCCTGCATCTACTACTATTACTCCACACATCGACCGCTATCCAGCATGCATCTAGAGTATTAAGTTCAAAAGAACAGAGTAACGCTTTAAGTAAGATGACATGATGTAGAGGGATAAATTCATGCAATATGATATAAACCCCATCTTGTTATCCTCGATGGCAACAATACAATACGTGCCTTGTTGCCCCTACTGTCACTGGGAAAGGACACTGCAAGATTGAACCCAAAGCTAAGCACTTCTCCCATTGCAAGAAAGATCAATCTAGTAGGCCAAACCAAACTGATAATTCGAAGAGACCTACAAAGATAACCAATCATACATAAAAGAATTAAGAGAAGATTCAAATATTGTTCATAGATAAACTTGATCATAAACCCACAATTCATCGATCTCAACAAACACACCGCAAAAGAAGATTACATCGAATAGATCTCCACAAGAGAGGGGGAGAACATTGTATTGAGATCCAAAAAGAGAGAAGAATCCATCTAGCTAATAAATATGGACCCGAAGGTCTAAGGTAAACTACTCACACATCATCGGAGAGGCTATGGTGTTGATGTAGAAGCCCTCCATGATTGATGCCCCCTCTGGCGGAGCTCTAGAAAAGGCCCCAACATGGGATCTCACGGGTACAGAAGGTTGCGGCGGTGGAATTAGGTTTTTGGCTCCGCCTCTGGTAGTTTGGGGGTGCGTAGTATAGGAGGAAGAAGTACGTCGGTGGAGCAACGTGGGGCCCATGAGGGTGGAGGGCGCGCCCAGGGGGTAGGCGCACCCCCTACCTCGTGCCCTCCTGGTTGATGTCTTGACGTAGGGTCCAAATCCTCTGGATCACGTTCATTCCGAAAATCATGTTCCCTAAGGTTTCATTCCATTTGGACTCCGTTTGATATTCTTTTTCTGCGAAACTCTGAAATAGGCAAAAAACAGCAATTCTGGGCTGGGCCTCCGGTTAATAGGTTAGTCCCAAAAATAATATAAAAGTGTATAATGAAGCCCATTAATGCCCAAAACAGAATATAATATAGCATGGAACAATAAAAAATTATAGATACGTTGGAGACATATCAAGTATACACAAGGTGTCCAAATGAGGTAGCGCCATGTCTCGTGTGCATCAAAGGTGAAGTGTGAGAGGAGTGAGTTCACCTTATCTTCGATTGCCTTGGCTCGTGCCCTTATCATTGGTGCAAGTGGTGTCGTTGGAGGTGTAGGTACGTCCATGGGGATGATCGTGGGATGCTCCGCATCATCTCCCCTCCCTTGGGGAAGATCCGACCTCGGATCAAATTCTTCATCACCATGGTAGGGCGAGAGGTCCTTGACATTGAAGATGTCGCTCATGTTATACTTGTCGCGTGGGATGTCGATCTTGTATGCGTTGTTGTTGTATCATGCAAGCACCTTGAAGGGTCCATCCGCGCGTGGTTGAAGTTTGGACTTGCGTTCTTGCGGAAACACTAGTATAAAATGGGTCAAATGTGAAGCACATTAGTGCTGGTTTGATTTTGAGCCGGCACTAATGTGTGCATTAGTGCCGGTTCCAACGGCTAGCCGACCGCTCTCATTAGTACCGGTTCGCGGCGAACCTTTAGCACCGGTTCGTGCCACAAACCGGTACTAAAGTTAGTGGTGGCAGGATGTTGTCATTCTGGGGCCCCTCCAGCACCTTTAGTACCGGTTCGTATCACTAACCGGTACTAAAGGTCGTTGAGGGAGTCCTGGATTAGGGGGTCTCTGGACAGCCGAACTATATCCTTTGGCCGGACTGTTGGACTATGAAGATACAAGATTGAAGACTTCGTCTCATGTCCGGATGGGACTCTACTTGGCGTGGAAGGCAAGCTAGGCAGTACGGATATGTATATCTCCTCCTTTGTAACCGGCCTTGTGTAACCCAACCCCCCTCCGGTGTCTATATAAACCGGAGGGTTTTAGTCCGTAGGACAATATACAATCATACCATAGGCTCGCTTCTAGGGTTTAGCCTCTCTGATCTCGTGGTAGATCAACTCTTGTACTTCTCATATTATCAAGAACAATCAAGCAGGAAGTAGGGTATTACCTCCATCAAGAGGGCCTGAACCTGGGTAAATATCGTGTCCCCTTCCTCCTGTTACCATCCGCCTTAGACGCACAGTTCGGGACCCCCTACCCGAGATCTGCCGGTTTTCACACCGACATTGGTGCTTTCATTGAGAGTTCCACTGTGTCGTCGCCATAAGGTTTGTTGGCTCCTTTGATCATCACTAGTGATGCGGTCCAGGGTAGGGTTTTCCTCCCCGGACAAATCTTCGTATTCGGCGGCTTTGCACTGCAGGCCAATTCGCTTGGCCATCTTGAGAAGATTGAGAGTTACGCCCCTGGCCATCAGGTCAGATTTGGAAACTTGAACTACACGGCCGACATCCGCGGAGACTTGATCTTCGACGGATTCGAGCCCATGTCGGACGCGCCGCACAGCCATGACGAGCATGACGTAACTCTGCTGTCGGACTGTGTACGGGGGATCGCATCCACAACTGCTCCGGCCATTAATCCGGGGCAAATCGCGCCACGAGAGTGCGGAGGGATAGACCTCGCCAGGGAGGCCGCACTCTCAGTGGCGATAGAGCCGGATACTGACTTCACCCCTCACGAGAGCCGTGACGCCAAACCACTGGATTCATCTCCGGCCACGGACTCCGAGCCGCTCACATCCGTGCCCGTCGAGTCCGACTGGGCACCGATCATGGAGTTCACCTCTGCGGATATCTTTCAGCACTCACCTTTCGGAGATGTGCTAAATTCATTAAGGTCTCTCTCCCTGTCAGGAGAACCTTGGCCGAACTATGTCTGGCTAGAATGGGATGCGGACGATGAAGAAATTCGCTGCCCACCCACCACCCACTTGGTAGCCACTGTCGATGACTTAACCGACATGCTTGACTTCGACTTCGAAGACATTGACGGCATGGACGACGATGCAGGAGACGAACAGGAACCACCGCCCACAAGGCGGCGGACCACCACTTCATCACATGACGTGTACATGGTGGATACACCCAGAGAGGGCAATGGCGAAGAGACAACGGAGGATGCACCCTCCAAGCAACCCAAGCACCGATGTCAGCGGCGCCGCTCTAAGTCCCGCCATAGCAAAAACAGCGATAACAGCGCAAGAGGAAATAATAGCCCACTCGACTCTGGAAGAAACGCCAACTGCACCACCCCGGTGACAGAGCACGATCAAGATGCAAACTGCATACATAGTACGGACCCAACGTCCGAACACGATGACACCAAGGATAAACCTCATCAAACCCCGTCGGGGGAGGAAAACAGTCCAGACGAAGATGCACACATCATCCCGGAAACACACCTGGAGCAAGAGAACCTCCGCAGAAGGCTTATTGTCACAACGAGGAGCCTGAAGAAACAGAAGCAAAGGCTTAAGGCCACACAAGATACGCTCAACAGCAGGTGGAACAAAGTAACAAAGTATGGTGGAAGTTACCACACAAATAGCTATCCAAAGCACAAGCTATTACCGGAATTCGACGAAGAGGCCTTAGAGCCCACACAGCCGAAGAACGATACGGCCAACCGGCCGGATCCTCCACCTTGTGAGCGCGATAGAGCGACTAACAAGGTCGCGCATAAGTCAACCCACGATCTACGAGACAACTTGCGCCAAAAATCTGGCGCAACCAGGTCCATCTACGGATCTAGGAAGCGCGCTCCGATACAAAACCAAAACCGAATACTACAACCGTCCGAACACCATGGCACATCCCAATATTGGGGTGCCTCACACCCCTTATGTTTCACTGATGAGGTGCTGGATCACGAATTCCCAGAGGGATTCAAACCGGTGAACATAGAGGCGTACGACGGGACCACAGACCCTGGAGTCTAGATAGAGGACTTTATCCTCCATATTCATATGGCTCATGGAGACGATCTCCATGCCATTAAATACTTGCCCCTCAAGCTCAAAGGGCCAGCTCGGCACTGGCTGAAAAGCCTCCCCGAAAACTCAATTGGAAGTTGGGAGGAGCTCGAGGACGCTTTTCGGGCTAATTTTCAAGGGACTTATGTCCGACCTCCGGATGCAGACGATTTAAGTCATATAATCCAACAGTCCGGAGAGTCTGCCCGAAAGCTTTGGAACAGGTTCCTCACCAAGAAGAACCAAATCATCGACTGTCCGGACGCCGAAGCCTTAGCAGCTTTCAAACACAACGTCAGAGACGAATGGCTTGCCAGACACCTCGGCCAAGAAAAACCGAGAACAGTGGCAGCCCTAACAAGCCTCATGACCCGCTTTTGTGCGGGCGAGGACATCTAGTTGGCCCGTAGCAGCACCAGCGACCCAAGCACATCCGAAGTCAGGGATGGCAATGGTAAACCATGACGCAATAAAAACAAGCGTCGAAATAAAGAAGGCAACCCAGATAACACGGCGGTAAACGCCGGATTCAGGGGCTCCCGACCAGGTCAGAGGAAAAAGCCTTTCAAAGGCAGTAGAGAAGGACAATCTGGCCTAAACAAAATTCTTGGCAAACTCTGTCAGATTCACGGCACCCCAGACAAACCTGCAAATCATACCCATAGAGAATGTTGGGTCTTCAAGCAGGCCGGCAAGCTAAACGCCGAACACAAATGGGAAGAGACACCAAGCGAAGACGAGGATGAACCTCGCCAGCAAAGTGCCGGAGGACAGAAAAAGTTCCCACCAGAGGTCAAAACAGTAAACGTGATCCATATGACAAAGGGGAGAAGCAAGCATGCACTCCGATGCACACGAGCCATAGAGCCCGGCACCCCTGGGTTCAACCCCTGGTTGGCCTGCCCGATCACTTTTGATCGTAAGGATCATGATACAAATATCCGGCGCGAAGGAATGACGACCTTGGTGTTAGACCCAATCATAAATGGGTACCATTTCACACGAGTCCTCATGGACGGCGGTAGTGATCTAAATCTGATATATTATGACACAGTCCGCAAAATGGGGATAGACCCGACACAAATAAGCCACAGTAATACTACCTTCAAGGGAGTAATACCAGGCCAAGAGGCCCGCTGTACGGGCTCTCTGCTACTAGAAGTGATATTCAGTTCTCCCGATAACTTCCGAAGCAAAAGGTTAACTTTTCACATCGCTCCATTCCGAAGTGATTATCAAGCACTACTCGGAAGGGCGGCTTTCGCTTGTTTTAACGCAATACCGCATTATGCTTTTCTCAAGCTCAAAATGCCCGGTCCATGCAGCATCGTCTCAGTTAGCGGAAATACCGAACGTTTTTTACGTATGGACGAGAATGCGGCGGGTCTAACAGCCGCAAACTAGACGGCCTCACCAACCAGAAGAAATGGTAGGTCGTCAAGGCCACGGACACGGTTAGACGAGTCCGGCGTTCCATCACATACACATAAAATGGGTTTGATGATCAAACCCTCATAAACGATACCAGGGGCTTCCCTCGTGTAATCAGGGCCAGCCCGGCTCAACTTGGTTTCTCTTAAATCTTGATAGTTCATTTATAGCAACCAATTCTTTTTCAGCATGGCAACTTTCACCTAAGTTCTCTCCTTTGACAGATGACAATCGTGCTACACCCGTCCAGGACACGGCACAACGGAGACACAGGCGCAGACGTGCAACAGGGACCCGCCCAAAGGTTTCTTTTTAGATTAAGACCCTGCGTAAACCTTTTTTACCGTCTCTTGTTGCTCACATCCTCCGGATACTCCACATAACCGAGAAGGATGCTGGCGGTATTGGCATGTGGCCACGCCAGTATTTTGCACGTACCTGGACAAATGGGGTTTCTTATTAAGGGCATTATTTAGCCTGGACAAATGGCGGTATTGGCATGTGGCCACGCCAGTATTTTGCATATACCACTTGTATCACCATCTCTTCGCCAAACTAGTGCACCTATAAAATTTACCATTGTATTGGGTGTGTTGGGGGCACAAGAGACTCTTTGTTATTTGGTTGCAGGGTTGTTTGAGAGAGACCATCTTCATCCTACGCCTCCCACGGATTGATAAACCTTAGGTCATCCACTTGAGGGAAATTTGCTACTGTCCTACAAACCTCTACACTTGGAGGCCCAACAACGTCTACAAGAAGAAGGTTGTGTAGTAGACATCAATTGTGCCCTGGTTCATCCGGACGAGCACCTCAGTAGAGAAAGCCGAAAACTGACTGTCATGATACAACGAGAGACAGGTCAACCACTCGATGACTAATCGGAATCTTCGGGATTTCTCTGTATTAACGAAGGGCCGTTTCCCGGTCATGTACGTACGCGCCCCGTATTCGGACGAGCGCAGAAGTACCAGGAGCTATATAGTAGCCCCACTGTCAAACTCCTATGGCTAAGTGAAAGTGTTAAAGCAATATAGTCTGATTGCCTCGTTCGCTGTGCTATCACCTCCTTAACGGACCAAGATGTTGGATCAAGTGTGGATATGCATTTTGTGCGAACACCCTCGCATTATAGGCGTGGGGGCGGAAGCCAACGACTGCAAACTTTCAGGTTATATACATATATACATAAACAGCCGCACAGGAGGCATCATAGTACTTTCGGGCAAAAGTATAAATACAGCCTTGATAATTCAATAAAACATTGTTTTTACAATGGGAATACATGTCACTCAAACATAATATTCTTCGAGCACTGAGCCTCTATCGAACTAGCGCCTTCAAGAACTTCTTCAAAGTAGTGCTCGGCAGCCACTCGACCTACGGCTGAACCTTGTGTCGCAACAGTGGTGGCCTCCATTTCCACCCAGTATGTGTTGACACGGGCAAAGGCCATCCGCGCACCCTCTATGCATGCCGATCTCTTTACAGCATCGATGCGTGGCACAACACCAAGGAACTGTTGCACTAAACTAAAGCAGCTATTCGGCCTTGGCCCTCTCGGCCACATGTGATCTACAACGGACCTCATGCCAAGTCCGGATAATCTATGGAGCTCGGCCCACTCGGCCATTTGCTCATTCAACAGTAGCGGACGGGCTGGAGCATGAAACTGTGACCAAAACAGTTTTTCCACTTCGTGATCTTTCCGATCCTTGAAGTACTCGGCCGCATCAGCAGCACTTGCAGCCAAATCCATGTAGGCGTCCGCAGAACTCCATAGCCGGTCCAGAGGTGCATACTTAGGATCCCCGAACTTAGTCTGCAACAAGAAGGGCTTCCCAGATACAATATCTGTAGCTTAATGCAGCTCCTCCTTCGTCGCTCTAATTTTGGAGTGGGATTCCTTGGCAACCACAAGGGCCTTCTCCAGGTCCGTCGCCTTCGCCCGGTTTCCTTCTTCAAGAAGCTGGTAACGGTCAGCGGCATCTTTTAACTCTACAACCATCTTGGCTATTTTTTCCTTGCTCTCGCAATGTGCAGCCTGTTCGGCACTTAACTCTGCGGCCGCCTTTAGAGCGGCCGCATTGCTACTCCTTGCTTGCTCCTTGGCTCGGGCAAGCTCCGCCCATAGGGTCTCCACGGTGGCAGCTCCATCTGCAATCACAACATATTAAAGATACTGGCATGATGCTCCTCTTACTATGTGTCGATCACCGGAAAAATCACTTACCCTATGCCTCGTCAAGCCGCTTGCCAAACACGATGTCGGCATCTGCCACATCCAGTTGCCGCTTTAGCTCGGCAAAACCATCAGTCCGGCTAGCCACTGGAGCTTCAGCCACCTGCACACCATGGCGGTCTGGTTATTACCTGGGACTATGATCCTCTGTTTGCCGCCGTTTTCGATGACAACCAGAGTCTCAGGGGCTACTATCTGCATAGAGCACACCTAATGTGTGCGGTATTATCAAAAACATACACTATTTCACGTACCTCGAAGCCTTTCAGCAGACTCATAAATGCTTCATGCAAACTGCTTCCGGCGGATGAAATCCTTTCAATTACCGTACCCATCAACGTACGATGCGCTTCCGAGACGGCCGCTTGCCCTAGAAGATCCTTCAGCATGTCCGACCGCATACTGTACGGACCCTTGCTGCCGCTCTCTTTAGGAGCCAAATACTGGGGATCCTGGGTAGCCAAAGTGTTATCCTTTGGCCTTGGCAGATCCGGAGATACCCTTCGTGACGACACTTCAAGGTCGCCCGCTTCATGAGACGGGGAGCTAGGGGGAGGCGTTTCTCTCTCCATCATCTCCGGAAGAAGATCCCCCGAAGACGAACTCTGTCAAGATGGGCTACGATCCGGACTGCAATTTATAAAGCACTGGTTATTGTCTTTGGAAGTAAGGTAGGATATTTCCACCATTAAGTATGTTTCGACTACTTCAGCTCGGTAGAGGGCTGATCCCCGCACGGACATTGTGCGGCAAGAATACCATCCAAGGCAGGACCCTCTGATGAAGATTTCTTCTCTCGTTTGGAATCCTTAGTTTCCGGATCCTCGGAGGTAGTCCTCTTCCTTCCCCGGGGAGCAAGAATGTCAGATTCTTCCCTTTGGCCGTCCTCCCTCACGGAGGCGCTCATTCCCCCAGTTGGAATGAGTAGCGGTGAGGCCCGCTTTCGCCCTCTCTATTCCCCCCATCATCTTCCTTTGAGGGCACTGGATAAGGTGCCGGCTCGAGCATCTTGTCCAGTACTGGATTTTCCAAGCCCTCAGGAAGGGGGGCCGAACACCTGATCATCATCGCCTTTGTTATCTAGTCCTGGTCAAAGAGTGGCTCTTTAGAATGATGTCATGATAAATAAAAGGACAGCAAGTTCGGCATGGGATTACTTACTTGGGCAGCAGGGCGGTTGCAGCTCAGACCCACGTCCTCGGTGGTGTCCGGACACTCTATTTGGGGTCCGAAGAACGATTTGTACATCTCCTCATGCGTCATGCTGAGGAAATGCTGAATAGCTCGCAGTCCTTCCGGGTTGAATTCCCACATGCGGAGGGGCCGACGTTTGCAAGGCTGGACTCGATGAACTAGCATAACTTGCATTACCATAACCAAACTCAAATCTCTCTCAAAGAGATCTCAGATACGGATTTTCAGTATTGGCACGTCCTTGGCTGGACCCCAGCTCAGCCCCCTACTGATCCATGACATCATTTGTGGTGGGGGGGCCCAAGCAAAAGGTAGGGGCAACTACCCACTTGGCACTTCGAGGAGCTGTGATGTAGAACCACTCCTGCTGCCACAATTCGGACACCTCTGGGAAGGAACCCTCAGGCCATGGAGCGTCAGCGATTTTGCTTATTAAAGCACCTCCGCACGCTGCGTGCTCCCCCTCTATCATCTTCGGCTTCACATCAAAGGTCTTGAGCCACAGCACGAAGTGAGGGGTAATGCGGAGGAAGGCCTCACATACGACAATAAATGATGCGATGTGAAGAAGGGAATCCGGGGCCAGATCGTGAAAATCTAGCCCGTAATAGAACATAAGACCCCTAACAAAGGGATCTAGAGTGAGGCCTAGTCCTCGGAGGAAGTGGGAGACGAACATGACGCTCTCGTTGGGTTCGGGAATAGGGACGACCTGCCCTCGGGCAGGCAGTCGATGCGAAATTTCGGCGGTCAGATATCTGGCCTCCCTCAACTTCTTGATGTCTTCCTCTGTGACGGAGGAAGGCATCCACCGACCTTGAAGGTTGAATCCGGACATAGTTGAAGGTCCGAAGCGCCTGACCTGAGCTTTGGGTGTTAGAACTCGAGGTGGGGGGAGGATTCGATTGAGCACGGGAGGGAAAAAAGAAAAAGCCTTGTCCCCTTTATAAAGAGGGTGAATATCAAGCGTCCTCCTCGTGTTCGTTTGGGACTTGCCTAAGATCTAGGAGTCCTACCAATAGGCACGGTTGGGTTACCCACGAATGTATTGATGTGAATCCCGTGATAAGGGGGACACGATCTCTGCTTTGACGAGACGTGTCAAGAAAACCGCCTCGCGTTATGTGCGGAGCTGGCTGAGAAAAACGATTCGAATAATGACCGAGCCATGGCGTGATGTCATGCCGTCAAAACGTGTCAGCAGATTAGATTTGTGGAAATGTTATTCTCTCTACAATAGTATGTGGAACTTATTTTGAAGGGCCGGACACTATCCTTGTATTCAGAACTCTTCCATGATGTATGCGGAGGAGGAACCGGCCTTGCAATGCCGAACACAACACTGCGTGCCGGACTCATCGTCATTGAAGCCTGGTTCAGGGGCTACCGAGGGAGTCCTAGATTAGGGGGTCTCCGGACAGCCGGACTATATCCTTTGGCCGGACTATTGGACTATGAAGATACAAGATTGAAGACTTTGTCTCGTGTCCGGATGGGGCTCTACTTGGCGTGGAAGGCAAGCTAGGCAGTACAAATATGTATATCTCCTCCTTTGTAACCGACCTTGTGTAACCCTATCCCCCTCCGGTGTCTATATAAACCAGAGGATTTTAGTCCGTAGGACAACATACAATCATACCATAGGCTAGCTTCTAGGGTTTAGCCTCTCTGATCTCGTGGTAGATCAACTCTTGTACTACTCATATTATCAAGAACAATCAAGCAGGAAGTAGGGTATTACCTCCATCAAGAGGGCCCAAACCTGGGTAAACATCGTGTCCCCTTCCTCCTGTTACCATCCGCCTTAGACGCACAGTTCGGGACCCCCTACCCGAGATCCCACTAGTAGAAAAAGGGTCAAACGTGAAGCACATTAGTGCCGGTTTGTATTTGAGCCGGCACTAATGTATACATTAGTGCCGGTTCCAACGGCTAGCCGGGCCGCTTTCATTAGTACCGGTTCGTGGTGAACCTTTAGCACCGGTTCGTGCCACAAACCGGTACTAATGAGAGTGGTGGCAGGATTTTGTCAGACTGGGGCCCCTCCATCCCCTTTAGTACCGGTTCTTGGCACGAACCGGTACTAAAGGTCGTCCTACATAAACCCTTCGTCCACCCGAGCTCGCTCTGTTCTTCCCCTTTCCCCTCTCCTCTCTGTTCTTCCCCTCTTCCTCTCGAGCTCATCACACATTTTGCCCAAATTTTGTCAAGATTTGAAGGCCCCCATCCATTGAAATGATCAGAAAGGTTAGCAACTTTGTCCTTTCATCTCTCATTGCTAGATTTACTCTTGCAATGATTCGGATGTGGTATATATATTCTCTTTTAAAACTAGTTGCATTTCGTGTTTATGACAAATTATGCCCATCAAGTTGACATAGAAATTTTTTCTAGGAGGTATGTGAACCGGAAATTCCAACCGACCCTATTGTCGAGAGGTTAAATTTAGTTGAAAGAGAAAACGAGTACTTGAAAGAAAAATTGAAAAGAATTGAGGGGGAGAAGATGGAATTGGAGTTGCATGCTGCCGATGTCGTCGATGATCACAAGATCAAGATGGAGAAAATGCGCTTGAAGATTAGAAAGATTAGAAAATATGCCATAGATAGTGAGGCTTGGTATCATTATGCTGTTGGATCCATTGTTACCTTAGTTGCGATCTTGATTGCATTTGTTGTTGCATTTAAATGCTTTAGCTAGAGAGTTATTTGTTTGTTGCATTTAAGTGTTGTATGAACTTTATGTATGAACTTGTATTAATTTGGTCTATTCGATGTTGTGTAATGAAGATGAGCCGGCAATGGATGTACGATGACCGATGCTCTCCCCAGTTCGTTGAGGGCGTGCATACTTTTCTGATTGCGGCTGAGGCAAACAAGCGGGCGGATGGTTTTATGCCTTGTCCATGTCCTGGCTGTAAGAATGGTCACAATTACTCTACGTCAAGAACCATTCACGTCCACCTGTTTGAGTCTGGTTTCATGCCCCAATATAAAGTTTGGACCAAGCACGGAGAAAGAGGGGTTATGATGGAAGACAATGAAGAAGAAGAGGACGATGACAGCTATCCTGGCGATGGGTTCCCTGAATACGATAATACAACAATGGGGGAAGAAGCTGAGCCGGTAATAAGGGAAGAAGCTGAGCCGGCAATGCGGGAAGAAGCTGAAGAAGAGGCATCAGATGAGCCCGTTGATGATCTAGGTCGGGCCATTGCCGATGCAAAGAGAAACTGCGCAAGTGATTTGGAGAAGAAGAAGTTGCAGCGCATGTTAGAGGATCACAAAAAATTGTTGTACCCGAATTGCGTAGGTGACAAGAAAAAGCTGGGCACCACACTGGAATTGCTGCAATGGAAGGCAGAGAATGGTGTATCTGACAAGGGATTTGGAAAGTTGCTGGTAATGATAAAGGATATGCTTCCAAAGGACAACGAATTGCCCGAGAGTACGTACGAAGCAAAGAAGGCTGTCTGCCCTCTAGGGTTAGAGGTGCAGAAGATACATGCATGCCCTAATGATTGCATCCTCTACCGCGGTGAGTACGAGGATTTGAACACTTGCCCGGTATGTGGTGCATTGTGCTATAAGATCAGCCACGATGACCCTGGTGATGTCGAGGGCCGGCGCCCCAGGAAGAAGATTCCTGCCAAGGTGATGTGGTATGCTCCTATAATACCACAGTTGAAACGTTTGTTCCAAAACAAAGAGCATGCCAAGGCGATGCGATGGCACAGAGAAGACCGTAAGAAAGACGGAAAGTTGAGAGTACCCGCTGACGGGTCGCAGTGGAGAACAATCGAAAGAAAGTATGGGAAGGAGTTTGCAGATGACGCAAGGAGCGTATGGTTTGGTCTAAGCGCAGATGGCATTAATCCTTTTGGGGAGCAGAGCAGCAACCATAGCACCTGGCCTGTGACTCTATGTTTGTATAACCTTCCTCCTTGGTTGTGCATGAAGCGGAAGTTCATTATGATGCCAGTGCTCATCCAAGGCCCTAAGAAACCCGGCAACGACATTGATGTGTACCTAAGGCCATTAGTTGAAGAACTCTTACAACTGTGGAATGGAACAGGTGTACGTGCGTGGGATGAGCACATGGGGGAAGAATTTGACCTAAAGGCGTTGCTGTTCGTGACCATCAATGATTGGCCTGCTCTCAGTAACCTTTCAGGACAGACAAACAAGGGATTGCTAGCATGCACGCACTGTTTGGACGATACCGACAGTATATATTTGGCTAATAAGAATGTGTACCTAGGACATCGTCGATTTCTTCCGAGCAGGCATCCCGTAAGAAAGAAAGGCAAGCATTTCAAAGGTGAGGCGGATCACCGGACGAAGCCTCGCCACCGTACTGGTGCTGATGTACATGATATGGTTAAGGATTTGAAGATAGTCTTTGGAAAGGGTCCTGGTGGACAACCTGTTCCGAATGACGCTGACGGACGCGCACCCATGTGGAAGAAGAAATCTATATTTTGGGACCTGCCCTATTGGAAAGACCTCGAGGTCCGCTCCGCAATCGACATGATGCACATGACGAATAATCTTTGTGTGAACCTGCTTGGCTTCTTGGGCGTGTATGGGAAGACAAAAGATACACCTGAGGCACGGGAGGACCAGCAACGTATGCACGGAAAAGACGGCATACATCAGGGTCATGCAAGCTACGCTCTTACCAAAGAAGAGAAGGAAATCTTCTTTGAATGCCTGCTCAGTATTAAGGTACCATCTGGCTTCTCGTCGAATATAAAGGGAATAATAAACATGGCAGAGAAAAAGTTCCAGAACCTAAAGTCTCATGACTGCCACATGATTATGACGCAACTGCTTCCGGTTGCATTGAGGGGGCTTCTACCGGAAAACGTTCGATTAGCCATTGTGAAGCTATGTGCATTTCTCAATGCAATCTCTCAGAAGGTAATCGATCCAGAAATCATACCAAGGTTACAGAATGATTTGGTGCAATGTCTTGTCAGTTTCGAGTTGGTGTTCCCACCATCCTTCTTCAACATCATGACGCACTTCCTAGTTCACCTATGCGAAGAGATTAACGTTTTGGGTCCTGTATTTCTACACAATATGTTCCCCTTTGAGAGGTTCATGGGAGTCTTAAAGAAATATGTTCATAACCGTGCTAGGCCAGAAGGAAGCATCTCCAAGGGCCGTCAAAATGAGGAGGTCATTGAGTTTTGTATTGACTTTATTCCTGACCTTAAGCCGATTGGTGTTCCTGAATCGCGACATAAGGGCAGACTGGATGGAAAAGGCACGCTAGGAGGGGAACAAATAATATGTATGGACGGACATTCTCTCACTGAAGCACACTACACAGTTCTACAGAATTCCGCCTTGGTGGCTACGTATATGGATGAACACAAGAATTTGCTACGCTCCAAACACCCGGAGCGGTCTGATGACTGGATTACAAGTGAACAAACCAGGAGTTTCGCCAGCTGGTTGCAAGCACGTACCATGCATGACACCTCTATTGAAGATGACCTGTACTTGCTATCCCAGTTACCATCTTCGAATATAATGACTTTCAAAGGGTACGAGATAAATGGTAATACATTGTACACGATCGCCCAAGATAAGAAGAGCACCAACCAAAACAGTGGTGTCCGCTTTGATGCAAAAACCAAGACGGGAAAGGAAACATATTATGGTTATATACAGGACATATGGGAACTTGACTATTGACGTGGTTTGAAGGTCCCTTTGTTTCGGTGCAAATGGGTCAATATGACACGAGGCAGGGTAACGGAAGACCCGCAGTACAGAATGACAACAGTGGATCTCAACAATCTTGCGTATGCAGACGAACCATTCGTCCTAGCCAATGATGTGGCACAGGTTTTCTATGTGAAGGACATGTCTACCAAGCCAAGAAAAAGAAAAGATAAGGAAGCGAATGCATCGTACGATGAGCCAAAGCGGCACATAGTTCTTTCTGGGAAGAGAAACATCGTGGGAGTGGATGACAAGACAGACAAGTCAGAAGATTATGAAAAGTTTGATGAAATTGCTCCATTCACAGTGAATATTGACCCGAGCATCCCGTTAAATGATGAAGATTTTCCATGGCTACGGTGCAAAGGGACACACGCGAAGAAAAAGTTTCACACCCAAAGATCTGGGATGTGATCGGCTTCATTATCATCACTTTCTTCTGTGTTTCACACCCAGGAGGGAATCTCTGTAATAGTTAGGGTAGTTATGTGTTTTGGCATTTGAAACGCGAAGAAATTTTATGTGCAAACAAATTCTTTCATGCATTTACTGATTTTTTCAGCTAAATGACCCCGAATTTGAAAAACACTTCAAATGAACTCCGAAAAGCTTGAAAGTTGGCATGGTATCATAATTTCACCCACATAGCATGTGCAAAAAAAGTAGAGAGGGTTATGGCAAAAACTGGATGCACTTCCTGTACAAAATGGACAATTCCTTTCGAAGTATCAGGGTTTCGGACGAAAACTCATCCGTTACAAAGGCATTTCATTTTTTAAATAACCTAAGCATTACCAAATTGAATATAATGATAAAACACACTAATATTAAACATAAGAAAAAAGAATCACTGAAAAATCTATTTTCAAAGTTAAGTTATTCACAAAAATAAATAAAGCAAAAAATAAGAAAAAAATCCCACCTACTGGGCCACAGCGGCCTGCATACGACTAGAAACCCAAATTCAAGTTGGGCCAGGATGCAGGCCCGCTAGCCCAGTAGGCCCAACAGGGCATCGCAGAAGAGGTAGGCCCAAAAGGCCTGCTTAAGAGAGGAGCTCGAGACAGCAGCGATGGCGGGGCTTATAAGCAGGTGCGAGTGCCCCTCGGCTAGCGAGGTGGGACTAAACTTTTGTGCCCCTCGCCTGGCAGCGCACACCCTTTAGTACCGGGTCGTGGCACCAACCGGGGGGCCTTTAGTACCGGTTGGAGCCACCAACCGGTACTAAAGGTGGGTTCTATATAAGAAAACACTTCAAAATTTCGTCAGTTTCTCATCTCTCCCTTTGCTTCTTCTCCTCTGCACCGTCGCCCGCCGCCCCCGCCGTCTCCATATCCCTCGTCGCCGCCCCGGCCCGTCGCCGCCCCCGTCGCCGCCCCGTCGTCCCGTCCCCATCGTCCCCGTCGTCACCGTCGCCCCGTCCCGGCCCGTCCCGGCCGCGTCATCACCGTCCCCGTCGTCGTCGCCGCCCCGGCCCGTACGTCCCCGTCCCCGTCGTCGCCGCCCCGTCGTCGCCGCGCCCGTCGCCATCCCCGTCGCCGCGCGCCCCCCGTCGCCTCTCGCCTCGCCGGCCGGTGAGCGCGCACACACACACATACATTTTTAGTTATAGATTTTTCTGTTTTTTAGAAATTGTTAGACATTTTTCTGTTTTTTAGAAATAGTTAGAAATGTTAGAATTGTTAGAATAGTTAGAAATGTTAGAATTGTTAGAAATGTTAGAATTGTTAGAATTTTTCTGTTTTTTAGTTATAGAAATAGTTATAAAAAGTTAGAATTGTTAGAAATTTTTCTATTTTTTAGTTATAGAAATAGTTATAAAAAAGTTAGAATTGTTAGAATTTTTTTTGTTTTTTAGTTATAGAAATAGTTATAAAAAAGTTAGAAATTTTTCTTTTTTTTAGTTATAGAAATATTAGAAATGTTATAGAAATGTTAGTTATATATAGCATTGTTAGAAATGTTATAGAAATGTTAGAAATTTTAGTTATCAAAATCCAATCATTAAAAAAATGTTACTTTTTGCGGGCATATAGCTAGTATTTGTTGTCGACGATGCCCGGCCCGCATCCTCGCCGTCGACACGTCCGCGACGACGTCCAGCTGACCCATGTCCGGGACTGGGCTCCGCCGGGCTGGCACTGGGAGGTGCTGCCTGGAGGGGCGCGCCGCTTGATGAGGAACCCGGCCCCGGGTCCCGTCGTCGACCCTGATCTCGTTTGGTGGCGTTCGCGTGGGCCAGTTTCGGTGCGGAGGGAGCCGGCCCCGCCGGAGGTGGTACGTCGTCGTGTCAGGGAGGAGGACGAGCACGTCCATCGCTACATGGTTGCGTTAGAGGGCGGCAGGTTCTCCAATACCTGGCAGTTTCTTCAGGGATCTCACTTCAGCTATGATCCTGTGAGGGTTCCTTCTCTTTGGGTGTCCACCGCCCGCGCCGCATGATCCGACGATGTATTCGAGATTCTTCTGTAGTATTCGATCTTTAATTAGCTACCTAGCCAGTGATGTAATATTCAATATTATATATTATTCGAGATGATGTATTCGAGATTAAATCTATTATTCGAGACGATGTATTCGAGATTATATCTATTATTCGAGACGATGTAATTTGAATACTAAATTGTTTTATATTTCTTTTGGCATAGTTAAATAAAAGCTATGGAGGACAATACCAACAAAGAGGGAGAACAGACCATGTTCGATATAGTACGCGGGCCAGATGATGATCAGAATGAAGAAGATTATGACGGCTCCAAATTTCTAAACAACACCGGAGAGGGTGATATGATATTCGATCGCGACGACCAAATTGATGAAGTCATGAACTACGATCCTGAAACAACAAACACCGGCGAGGTATATATATATTTATATAAGCAGGAATCTGGTGATCATCGCATGTTTTAAATGAGTTGAAGATATATTAACGAATCGATCTTTCTTCTTTCAGCCATCCGGATCGAGCAAATCTTCAGGCAAAAGGACGAAACGAGGCCCGAACCAAAAGTTGAAGGAGGGCGTAAAGTACAATATCGAGGCATTCAAACCTAATGGTGAACCATTAGCGCCTAAGAAGATTGCGGACAAATTCGTTTGTCAGTGCGGAGTTCTTGTGAAGGACCAACTCCCGATCTCCCTTCAAGAATGGAGAAAGCCAGCAAAGCCATGTCCAAATGTTACTTTTGTCGACGAGAATAAAAAAAACTGCTTTGGGATACTCTCATGGAACATTTCACCCTACCAGATCATTTCACAGAAGCAGATGTGCAGAAAGTCAAGGACGCTGCTTTTAGGAAGATGGCGGTTGCATTCAAGAACCACAAGAGATGTGAATGGGAGAAGTACGTCAAGGGAGGAAGGAAGACTCCAGTATTCGAGGGGATACTAGAGAATCAAAGTGCTCATTGGGACAATTTCGTGAAATTCAAGGATTCAGAATTAGCTAAGGAACGGTCGAGAATAAACAAGAAGAATGCCGAAAAAAAGGATAAGTTCCATAAGCTGGGGCCAGGTGGCTACGCGGTGGCAATGCCTAAGTGGGATAAGTCTGAGAAAGAGATGGAGGATGCAGGTGTCACTCCGGTTACTAAGAGCTGGCCCCCCAGGTGCAGGACTTGGTTCTATGCGCATGGGGGGGGGGAGTTGGACCCGAAGACAGGCAATGTTTCGACGAAGGCATGTCTGAACGGAGCCGACGATGCGATACTTGTTGCAATAGAAGAGGCTCGATCGGGGGTGTTCCAGCCCAACAGAGAGAACGATGAGCTTACGCGTGCCCTGGGAAATCCTGAACACCCGGGAAGAACACGAGGCAAGGGCGCTATTCCGTGGTATGAGGGGTTTTCGGACTGGAACACCGACTACAGAACCCGTGCGAGAAAGAAGATTGCGGAGGACAAGAAGAGGAAGATGGAGGAGGAGCAGAGGAAGCGGGACTATGAACGCCTTCAAGGCCTAGAAGCAAGTCAAGCGGAATTGGCAGTTAAATTCCAGCGGCAGCAGGAGCAGATCGACTGACTTAGCCATCAAAGGGGGTCTCAACATCTGTAGCAGCTAGCGGATGATCCAGCATTGGATAGCACCGCCCCATCCATGCCGAGAAGCAGCCTGGGTTCCGCCCCGGGCGACGCAGTGCTGGATAGATACCCCGTGGATGACATCACGGAGAACACTAACTGCGAGCTACACTTCAAAATGAAGAACATATCCATGAAGGTGGCGGACGCCGTTGCTTTTTCAAATTCCCCCGAGGCAACCTTCCATTGCAACCCGATTCCAGCGGGCTATGCTCGTGTCTTGGTTGAGAGGTGGTGGACCCATATTCGGAGCTACAGCTTGACATTCCTGGAGGTGACGACGAGCACACATTGGGAGAGGCCATACATCATGTCATCCTATGGAGAAAGGATTGCATCATCTTTCTAAGGCCATCGACACCGCGTCACTCGACTCCTCGTCGAAGTCCGCCACCGAGTCAGCAGACTCCCGCTCCAAGTCCACCAACGCATGAGGCCACTCCTCCTCCTCCAAGTCCGGCAAAGTGTTAGGCCACTCCTCCTCCAAGTCCGACACAGCGTCAGACGTCCACTCCTCCTCCAAGTCCAGCACAACCTCAGGCCACTCCTCCTCCAAGTCCGGCACAGCTTCAGACCACTCCTCCTCGTCCAACTCAGCCCCGTCAGCCGTCTCCGCCGCCTCAGCAATCGCAGAAGAGACACCCCGCAGCTATGGTGCGTAGCGGTACCAGTCGAGGTCATAGTACAGGAAGTACAGGCGGAGGCAAGCGATATAAATATGGTCCAAACCTCAGTACTCCTCTTCCTGAGAGGGCTTACGACAGGACCGAGGAGCAAACCAATGCCATAGTGCGGGCAGAAGTCGACGCCCATTTTGGACCGAAACCGCCACCGCCGCCAAGGGAGAAAGTGCCTGTGGAAGTAGTTGACCACTTCATTCGTATGGCTCAACCACCAGCTCCTAAGCTTGTTGACACAGACTATGAGTGCCACATCAGGAAGTTACATCGACAACGTCTACAGAAGGAGGCGAGCTCGAGCAAACAACAAGCAGCTGTCAAAAAAGCGGGAAAACCGTTGCCCAGCTGGGAGAACAGGCGGCGCAATCGATCCCCCCGCTTGTTGTGCCGCCAACAACACGTGACAGTACGCGCGCCCAATATTATTGTGGCCAAACAGTTTATGTTCCCGAGGTGGGCGATGTGGTAATAACCCAGGAGCATATAATGCAGGCTGAAACTCTCAAAATCACTGTTGGACAACTCCTCGAGATCGAGGACGTGCCTGTGCTTAAAGAGGAGGAAATAAAACGGAAATATGCCCGGGGCCAACCTTTGGTCAAGCCAGAAGAGGTCAAGAAGCTCCCAACGAGAATGTATGAATTGCATCAATGGTACATGGACATTACCAAGAGATCCGATCGAGAGTCCCTCATGGTGCAAGTCAAGAAGGATCATTACTACCATGAGAAACCTGTGACCGTTGAGTATTCTGAACTGTTTCAGTTATACAATCAAGACGCACTCGACAAATCTATCGTCAGTTGCTATTGTCTGTAAGTGATTTCTTTCTGTAGTTTAAGTCTCAAGCTAGTTGTAGTGATCCTTGTGATCAATCATTACCTGTAATTATCCTCACTATATTCTTTTCTGTGGTATTATGCAGGATGAAGATGTATGAAATGAGAAAAGGTGGACGCTATGGCATTGGGTTCATTGACCCAAACACCGTTAATGAATACACATGGACAATAAACAAGCATCATGAAAAGCAGGTAGAGGACAACATGCTAGAGTTCTTGAAGTGCCTCAAATACAATGAAGATATACTACTTCCTTACAACTTCCAGTGAGTCACACTTTCTTGTACTACAAATTCTCTGTTTTTGCCTACTAGCTAGGTACATGTTTTTGCTTACATATGCCCGCTTAATTAAGACATGCAAACGTGTGTGCATGCAGATTTCACTGGATCTTGTGTATCATTAAAGTTGATGCCGGAACAGTTCAAATACTGGACTCACTACTCAAAGCAAATAGTGACTATAACATCTTGTTTGGGATAGT
This sequence comes from Triticum urartu, assembly GCF_056163025.1. Classification (NCBI taxonomy): domain Eukaryota; kingdom Viridiplantae; phylum Streptophyta; class Magnoliopsida; order Poales; family Poaceae; genus Triticum; species Triticum urartu. Next base: position 695,280,361 of record NC_141875.1, read on the forward strand.
CAACAGGTAATTCCAATCATTATTAACTATATATCTCGGCCTATTTAGTTCGTCATTTCATGATATGAACTATTTAATAACCCCTTTATTCATTTTCTTTGTCGGCGGGCAGGGCTTGGGCAAGGTTCATCAGCGTCACGGAAGGCGAATGGAAACGACAGCTGAAATGGTTTCGACCCAAGGTAAGTAATTAAGTAGTACTAGCTAGCTAGCTAGCTGCCATCTCTTTAATTATCATGCTTGATTAATTATTATCTGATCAAATTAAATTCCATTCTCGTAATAAAGGCCCTGAAGCAGGCGCAGGGGACTGATCTGTGTGCATTCTGCGTTTGCGAGAACATTCGCATGATGGCGTCCGAAAGGAGCAGATCTCAAAGACAGGAATGAGTACGCTTGTCAGAACACTATTCATAATTTTTACACCATTATCGATATCTAGTCACACAACTAATACACATGCATATTGATCTCCTTCTTAACAGTTCAAAGAGGTGCGGGACAAGCTCCTAGAAACGGAGCGCGTAGAAGCACTTCAAGAGGAAATAGCGGGATTTTTGCTCGACCATGTCATAAATCCGAAGGGAGAATACTATTACCCGCTACCGCCCCCATCGACCAGGTCATGAACCACTTCCAATTGTCATCGTGCTCCGAAGGCACCAATTAGGCTAATGCCACTGGCTCCGAAGGCAACATGCATATGTAGGAGAAATTGTATATAGCTATACATGTGTGTATGTGTAAATTAATATGGTGGTTTGTGAGACATTGATGATATATATATGATTGGTTCTACTAGAAATTATATATATATATATATATATATATATATATATATGCATAACGTGTACAATGTGTAGTACCGTAAAATACCAGCAAACGAAAAAGAATTAAAATGGAAAACACAAAATTAAATGAAAAAGAAATCATAAAACCAAAAACCCCCAAACATTTTAATACCGGTTGAACCGGTACTAAAGGGCTCCCGGCCCCCGGAGCTGGCTCGTGCCACGTGGTTTCCCTTTGGCACCGGTTCGTGCTAAACCGGTACTAAAGGGGGGGGCTTTAGTGCCCAAAGTTTAGTGCCGGTTCCTAAACCGGCACTAAAGGGCCTTACGAACCGGTGCTATTGCCCGGTTCTGCACTACTGTCCGCCGGTTTGGACACCGACAGTCGTCCTACATAAACCCTTCATCCACCCGAGCTCACTCTATTCTTCCCCTTTCCCCTCTCCTCTCTGTTCTTCCCCTCTTCCTCTCAAGCTCATCACACATTTTGCCCAAAATTTGTCAAGATTTGAAGGCCCCCATCCATTCAAATGATCACAAAGGTTAGCAACTTTGTCCTTTCATCTCTCATTGCTAGATTGGCTCTTGCAATGCTTTATATAGTGATTGATTTGTGAGTTTAGTAATTTGGGAGGAATTATATATATGTGCTAGTATTTGATTTATATGCAATTTGAGGTCAAAAATAACATGTAGTTGGCATATGTAGGTGTGGTTTACTTAGTGCCTTCTAAATCTCCGTCGTAACCACCGTCGATCGCCCGCAACGTCCCGTCGCTGGCACCACCTTGTGGTGAGCCTCTTGTTCATGAATGTTTTATATAAAAAATTGATGTTTGTGTGATTTGGATATATAGTTACTCGTATAATTATCTTACCCGTACGTTGTTTGTTGTACATAGTGCCATAGTTTTGATATCCGTCCCCGTCGACCCTTGTCCGGGTTATGATTCGGATGTGGTATATTCTCTTCTAAAACTATTTGTTGCATTTCGTGTTTATGACAAATTATGCCCATCAAGTTGACATAGCTATTTGTATGTAGGAGGTAGTTGAACCGGAAATTCCAACCGACCCTATTGTCGAGAGGTTAAATTTAGTTGAAAGAGAAAACGAGGATTTGAAAGAAAAATTGAAAAGAATTGAGGGTGGGGGAGATGGAATTGGAGTTACATGTTGCCGATGTCGTTGATGATCACAAGATTTAGATGGAGAAAATGCGCTTGAAGATTAGAAAGATTAGAAAATATGCCATTCATAGTGAGGCTTGGTATCATTATGCTGTTGGATCAATTGTTACCTTCGTTGCGATCTTGATCGCATTTGTTGTTTCATTTAAATTTTTTAGCTAGAGAGTTATTTGTTTGTTGCATTAAGTGTTGTATGAACTTTATGTATGAACTTGTATTAATTTGGTATTTTCGGTGTTGTGTAATGAAGATGAGACGACAATGGATGTACGATGACCGATGTTGTCCCGAGTTCATTAATGGCATGCAAACTTTTCTGCTTGCAGTTGAGGCAAACAAGCGGGCAGATGGTTTTATGCCTTGTCCATGTGCTGGTTGTAAGAATGATAACAATTACTCTAAGTCAAGAACCATTCACGTCCACCTATTTGAGTCCGGTTTCATGCCCCACTATAATGTTTGGACCAAGCACGGAGAAAGAGGGGTTATGATGGAAGACAATGAAGAAGAAGAGGACGACGACATCTATCCTGGCCATGATGGGTTCCCTGAATACGATGATACAACAATGGGGGAAGAAGCTGAGCCTGCAATGCAGGAAGAAGCTGAAGAAGAGGCATCAGATGAGCCCACTGATGATCTAGGTCGGGCCATTGCCGATGCAAAGAGAAACTGCGTAAGTGATTTGGAGAAGAAGTTACAGCGCATGTTAGAGGATCACAAGAAATTGTTGTACCCGAATTGCGAAGCAGACAAGAAAAAGTTGGGCACCACACTGGAATTGTTGCAATGGAAGGCTGAGAGTGGTGTATCTGACAAGGGATTTGGAAAGTTGCTGGTAATGATAAAAAATATGCTTCCAAAGGACAACAAATTGCCTAAGAGTATGTACGAAGAAAAGAAGGTTGTCTGCCCTCTAGGGTTAGAGGTGCAGGATACATGCATGCCCTAATGACTGCATTCTCTACCGTGGTGATCAGTACGAGGATTTGAATGCTTGTCCGGTATGCGGTGCATTGCGCTATAAGATCAGCCGCGATGACCCCGGTGATGTCGAGGGTGAGCGCCCCAGGAAGAAGATTCCTGCCAAGGTGATGTGGTATGCTCCTATAATACCACGGTTGAAATGTTTGTTCCAAAACAAAGAGCATGCCAAGGCGATGCGATGGCACAGAGAAGACCGTAAGAAAGACGGAAAGTTGAGAGTACCCGCTGACGGGTCGCAGTGGAGAAAAATCGAGAGAAAGTACAGGAAGGGGTTTGCAGGTGATGCAAGGAACGTATGGTTTGGTCTAAGCGCAGATGGCATTAATCCATTTGGGGAGCAGAGCAACAACCATAGCACCTGGCATGTGACTCTATGTTTGTATAACCTTCCTCCTTGGTTGTGCATGAAGCGGAAGTTCATTATGATGCTAGTGCTCATCCAAGGCCCTAAGAAACCCGGCAACGACATTGATGTGTACCTAAGGCCATTAGTTGAAGAACTCTTACAGCTGTGGAATGGAACATGTGTATGTGCATGGGATGAGCACATGGGGGAAGAATTTGACCTAAAGGCGTTGCTGTTCGTGACCATCAATGATTGGCCTACTCTTAGTAACCTTTCGGGACAGACAAACAAAGGATACCGCGCATGCACGCACTGTTTGGATGATATCAACATTATATATTTGGATAATTGTAGGAAGAATGTGTACCTAGGACATCGTCGATTTCTTCCAAGTAGGCATCCCATAAGAAATAAAGGCAAGCATTTCAAAGGTGAGGCGGATCACCGGACGAAGCCTCGCCACCGTACTGGTGCTGATGTACATGATATGGTTAAGGATTTGAAGATAGTCTTTGGAAAGGGTCCTGGCGGAAAACCTGTTCCGAATGACGCTGACGGACGCACACCCATGTGGAAGAAGAAATCTATATTCTGGGACCTGCCCTATTGGAAAGACCTAGAGGTCCGCTCTGCAATCGACGTGATGCACGTGACGAAGAATCTTTGCGTGACCCTGCTTGGCTTCTTGGGGGTGTATGGGAAGACAAAATATACACCTGAGGCACGGGAGGACCAGCAACGTATGCACGGAAAAGATGGCATACATCAGGGTCATGCCAGCTACGCTCTTACCAAAGAAGAGAAGGAAATCTTCTTTGAATGTCTGCTCAGTATTAGGGTACCGTCTGGCTTCTCGTCGAATATAAAGGGAATAGTAAACATGGCAGAGAAAAAGTTACAGAATCTAAAGTCTCATGACTGCCACGTGATTTTGAGGCAACTGCTTCCGGTTGCATTGAGGGGGCTTCTACCGGATAACGTTCGATTAGCCATTGTGAAGCTATGTGCATTCCTCAATGCAATCTCTCAGAAGGTAATCGATCCAGAAATCATACCAAGGTTAGAGAATGATTCCGTGCAATGTCTTGTCAGTTTTGAGTTGGTGTTCCCACCATCCTTCTTCAACATCATGACGCACGTCCTAGTTCACCTATGCGAAGAGATTAACATTTTGGGTCCTGTATTTCTACACAATATGTTCCCCTTTGAGAGGTTCATGGGAGTCTTAAAGAAATATGTTCATAACCGTGCTAGGCCAGAAGGAAGCATCTCCAAGGGCCATGAAAATGAGGAGGTCATTGAGTTTTGTATTGACTTTATTCCTGACCTTAAGCCGATTGGTGTTCCTGAATCGCGACATAAGGGCAGACTGGATGGAAAAGGCATGCTAGGAGGGAATCAAATAATATGTATGGACAGACATTCTCTCACTGAAGCACGCTACACAGTTCTACAGAATTCCGCCTAGGTGGCTCCGTATATGGACGAACACAAGAATTTTCTAGGCTCCAAACACCCGGAGCGGTCTGATGACTGGATTACACGTGAACAAACCAGGAGTTTCGTCGGCTAGTTGTAGACATGTACCATGCATGACGCCTCTATTGAAGATGACATGTACTCGCTTTCCCAGTTACCATCTTCTAATATAATGACTTTCAAAGGGTACGAGATAAATGGTAATACATTTTACATGATCGCCCAAGATAAGAAGAGCACCAACCAAAACAGTGGTGTCCGCTTTGATGCAAAAACCAAGACGGGAAAGGAAACATATTATGGTTATATACAGGACATATGGGAACTTGACTATTGACATGGTTTGAAGGTCCCTTTGTTTCGGTGCAAATGGGTCAATATGACACGAGGCGGGGTAATGGAAGACCTGCAGTACGGAATGACAACAGTGGATCTCAGCAATCTTGCGTATGCAGACGAACCATTCATCTTAGCCAGTGATGTGGCACAGGTTTTCTATGTGAAGGACATGTCTACCAATCCCAAAAAAAGAAAAGATAAGGAAGCGAATGCATCATACGATGAGCCAAAGCGCCGCATAGTTCTTTCTGGAAAGAGAAACATCGTGGCAGTGGATGACAAGACAGACATGTCAGAAGATTATGAAAAGTTTGATGAAATTGCTCCATTCATAGTGAATATTGACCCGAGCATCCCGTTAAATGATGAAGATTTTCCATGGCTATGGTGCAAAGGGACACACGCGAAGAAAAAGTTTCACACCCAAAGATCTGGGATGTGATCGGCTTCATTATCATCACTTTCTTCTGTGTTTCACACCCAGGAGGGAATCTCTATAATAGTTAGGGTAGTTATGTGTTTTGGCATTTGAAACGCGAAGAAATTTTATGTGCAAACAAATTCTTTCATGCATTTACTGATTTTTTCAGCTAAATGACCCCGAATTTGAAAAACACTTCAAATGAACTCCGAAAAGCTTGAAAGTTGGCATGGTATCATAATTTCACCCACATAGCATGTGCAAAAAAAGTAGAGAGGGTTATGGCAAAAACTGGATGCACTTCCTGTACAAAATGGACAATTCCTCGAAGTATCAGGGTTTCGGACGAAAACTCATCCGTTACAAAGGCATTTCATTTTTTAAATAACCTAAGCATTACCAAATTGAATATAATGATAAAACACACTAATATTAAACATAAGTACAAAGAATCACTGAAAATCTATTTTCAAAGTTAAGTTATTCACAAACTAGTGATTCACACAAATTTCAAATAATTCAAAATTTAAACTATTCAAATTTTAAAACTACCGGCACTAACAGAAAGTTAGTAGTTTTTTGTACCTAAAGAAAAAAATATTCACAAAGAAACTCTAAATACAACAAAAAACAACTCAAAATAAATAAAACAAAAATAAATAAAGCAACAAAAATAAGAAAATAAAAAAGCCCGCCTACTGGGCCAGAGCGGCCTGCATACGACTAGAAACCCAACGTGTTATTGGGCCAGGATGCAGGCCCCCAAAGGCCTAATAGGCCCACAGGGCAGTAGAGAACAAATAGGCCCAGTAGGCCTGCTTTGGAGAGGAGCTCGAGGGAGCTGCCGCACTGGGGCTTATAAACCAGTGCGGACGCCCCTCGGCTAGCGAGGTGGGACTAAGCTTGCCGCACCGCACCTGCACCAGCGCACCCCCTTTAGTACCGGGTCGTAGCTCCAACCGGTATTAAAGGGTGGGTCTTTAGTACCGGTTGGTGCCACCACCCGGTACTAAAGGGGGTGCGGTTCCCGCCGCTTCACCTAGCCAAAGCAGACCTTTAGTACCGGTTGGTGGCTCCAACCGGTACTAAAGGTGGGTTCTATCTAAGAAAATACTTCAAAAAAATTCAGTTTCTCATATCTCCCTCTGTTTCTTCTCCTCTGCCCCGTCGCCGCCGCCCCTCTTCGCCGCCCCCGTCCCCGTCGCCGTCGCCGTCCCCGTCGCCGTCGTTGTCCCCGTCACCGTCTGTCGCCGTCGCCACCCCGGCCGTCTCCGTCCCCGTCGCCGCGCCCCAGCCCGTCATCCCGCCGTCGTCCCCGCCCGTCCCCGTCCCCGTCCCCGCCCGTCCCCGTCGTCGTCCCCATCGCCGCGCCCTGCCGCCCCCCGTCACCTCGCCTCGCCGGTTAGTTATAGAAGTTTTAGTTATAGAAATTTTTTCTGTTTTTTAGTTATAGAAATATTAGAAATGTTAGTTATATAGAAATTTTAGAATTAGCTTTAGCTAGATGGATTAGATTAATGTCAAATTGTTAGACGATGATCGATGTTTTTTTAGTTTCTTATAATTTTAATTATAGAAAAAAATTAGAATTTGCATATAGAATTTTAGTTATCATAATCCAATCATTTAAAAAATGTTACTTTTTGCGGGCATATAGTATTTGTTCTCGACGATGCCTGACCCTCATCCTCGCCGTCGACCCATTTGTGACGATGTCCTGCTGACCCATGTCCGGGACTGGGCTCCGCCGGGCTGGCACTGGGAGGTGCTACCTGTAGGGGCGCGTCGCTTGGTGAGGAACCCGGCCTCGGGTCCCGTCGTCGACCCTGATCTCCTTTGGTGGCGTTCGCGTGGGCCACATTCGGTGCAGAGGGAGCCGACCCTGCCGGAGGTGGTGCGTCGCCGTGTCAGGGAGGAGGACGAGCACGTCCGTCACTACATGGCTACTATGGACGTCAGGTTCTCCAACACCTGGCAGGTTCTTTGGGCAGATGACTAGAGATATGATCCTGTGATGGTTCCTTCTCTTTGGGTGTCCACCGCCCGCGCCCCAGGAACGGCGAGTGGCCTAGATTCTTCTGTAGTATTCGATATTTATTAGCTACCTAGCCAGTGATTATTCGAGACGATATATTCAAGATTATATATTATTCGAGACGATGTATTCGAGATTATATATTATTCGAGATGATGTATTTGAGATTATGTATTATTCAAGACGATGCATATTATGTACTATATGATTCAGTTTTTCCTTATTGATTGCATCCATGCATTGTTTTATATTTCTTCTGGATTAGTTAAATAAAAGCTATGGCGGACAATATCGGCAGAGAGGGAGACGAGGCCATGTTCAAGATCATACGCAGCCCTACCAGGCTAGATGATCTGAATGAAGCAGATGACGGCTCCCAATATCTGAACAATACCGGGGAGGGTGATGATAAGATATTCGATCAGGACGACCGAGCTGATGAAGTCATGAACTATGATTATAATTATGATTATGATGACACAGACAATGTTGATCTTAAATAACAAAGACTACCGGCGAGGTATATTTATATATGCAGGCATCTAGTGATCATCACATGTTTTTTTGATTTGAAGATATATTAACGAATCGATCTTTCTTCTTTCAGCCCTCCGGATCGAGCAAATCTGCTTCTACAGACAGCAGGAGAAAGCGAGGCCTGGGCAAAAAGTTGAAGGAGGGTGTAAAGTACAACATCCATTCCATTAAATCTTGTGGCGAACCCCTCACGCCTAAAAACATTGCGAACAAGTTCGTGTACCCGGTGCTCAGTTCTTGTGAAGGACCAACTCCCGATCTCCATTCAAGAATGGAAAGATCCAAAAACTAAATGTCCAGATGTTACTTGGGTCAATGACAGAGCAAAAGACAATCTTTGGGAATCTCTGATGGATCATTTCACCCTACCAGATTATTTCACTGATGTAGATGTGCAGAAAGTCAAGGACGCTGCTCTTAAGAAGATGGCAATTGCATTCAACACACACAAGAAAACTGTATGGGCCAACTACCTCACCGCAGACAGGAAGACTCCTGAATTCACGGGAACACTGGAGTAGCAAAGAGAACACTGGCCCACTTTCGTAGAATTCAAGGAATCAGAATTATCTAAGGAACGGTCGAAAAAAAAACAAGGCCAATGCCGCAAAAAACACGCAGTTCCATAGGCTGGGGCCAGGTGGCTACGCGGTGGGAATGCCTAAGTGGGATAAGTCTGAGCAAGATATGAAGGATGCAGGGGTCACTCCGGTTACTAGGAGCTGGCCCCCCAGGTGCAGAACTTGGTTCTATGTGCATGAGCGGGCGTTGGACCCGAAGACAGGCGAGGTTTCGAAGAAGGAAAGTCTAAAAGGAGCCGAACAAAAGTTACTTGACGCAATGGAAGATGCTCAAAAGGGGGTGTTCACGCCCAATAGAGAGAACGAGGAGCTTACGCGCGCCCTGGGAAATCCTGAACACCCGAGAAGGACACGAGGCAAGGGCGTTATTCCCTGGTATGAGGGCTTTTCGAAATGGAACGACGACTATGGAAGCCGTGCAAGAAAGAAGAGGGAGGAGGAGAAGAAGAGGAAGCTGGAGGAGGAGCAGAGGAAGCAGGACGCAGAATGCCTTCAAGGCCTAGAAGCAAGGCACGTGGACTTGGCACTTAAATTCCAGCAGCAGCAGATCGACTCACTTAGCCAGGAAAGGGGGTCTCAGCAGCGGCAGCAGCAAGCGGATGATCATCCAGCATTGGATAGCACAGTCCCTTCCATGCCGAGAAGCAGCGTTGGTTCTGCCCTGGGCGACGCACTGCTGGATACATACCCTCTGGATGACATCATAGAGAACACTAACTGTGGGCTACACTACAAAATGAAGAACATATCCATGAAGGTGGCTGACTCCCTTGCTTTTACAAATACCCCCAAAGCAACCTTCCATTGCACCCCGATTCCAGCGGTCTATGCTCGTGTCTTGGTTGATGAGGTGGTGGACCAATATTCGGGGCTAGAGCTTGACATTCATGGAGGTGACATGAGCACACACTGGGAGAGGCCATACATCGTATCATCCTATGGAGAAAGGATTGCATCATCTTTCGAAGGCCACCGACACCGCGTCAGCCGACTCCTCCTCGAAGTCCGCCACCGAGTCAGGGGACTCCCGCTCCTCCAAGTCCACAAACGTGTGAGCCGACTCCTCCTCGAAGTCCGCCACCATGTCTGCAGACTCCCGCTCCTCCAAGTCCACGAACGCGTGAGCCGACTCCTCCTCGAAGTCCGCCACCGTGTCAGCAGACTCCCACTCCTCCAAGTCCACCAATGCGTGAGCAGACTCCTGCTCCAACTCAGCCACGTCAGCCATCTCTGCCGCCTCAGCAATCGCAGAAGAGACACGCCGCAGCTATGGTGCGTAGTGGTACGAGTCGAGGTAGTACAGGAGGTACAAGCGGAGGCAAGCGACATAAATATGGTCCAAGCAGCCTCGCTCCTCTTCCTCATAGGCCTTACGACATGACCGAGGAGAAAAACGAAGCCATAGTGAAGGCCCAAGTGGACGCCCATTTTGGACCGAAATCGACACCGCCGCCAAGGGAGAAAGTGCCTGAGAAAAAGATTGACCACTTCATTCGTATGGCTAGACCACCAGCTCCCAAGCCTGTTGACTCTGACTATGAGCGCCAACTCAGGAAGGCACATCGAGCACGACTACAGAGGGAAGCGAGCTTGAGCTCGAGCCAACAAGCAGCTGCCAAAAAATGCGGGAAAACCGTTCCCCAGCTGGGAGAACAGGTGGCGCAATCGATCCCCCCGCTTGTTGTGCCAACAACACATGAGAGTACACGCATCGTATATTATTGTGGGCAAACCGTTCCCCAGCTGAACAATCTGGTAATAACCGAGGAGCATATAAGCCAGGCTAAAATGCTCGGTATCAGTGTTGGACAACTCCTCGAGATCGAGCCCATGTCTCCTCTTAGAGAGGAGGAAATAAAACGGCAATATGTTCGCGGCCAACCTTTGGTCAAGCCCGAGGAGGTCAAGAACCTCCCAACGAGAATGTATGAATTGCATCAGTGGTACATGAACATTACCAATATTTCCAATCAAGAGTCCCTCATGGTGAATGTCAAGAAGGAGCATTACCATGAAAAAGCTCTGTCCGTTGAGTATTCAGAACTATTTCAGTCATACAATCAAGACGCACTCGACAAATCTCTCGTCAATTGCTATTGTCTGTAAGTGATTTATTTTTGTAATTTAACTCTCAAGCTAGCTGTAGTGATCATTTTGATCAATCGTTACCTATAATTATCCTCACTATATTCTTTTCTGTGGTATTATGCAGGATGAAGATGCATGAAAGGAAAAAATCTGGACGCTATGGCATTGGGTTCATTGACCCTAATACCGTTAATGAGTACACATGGAATATTCCAAGTTGTCGAGCAAGTTTAGAGCAAAGAATGCTAGAGTTCTTCAAGTGCCTCAATAGCAATGAAGATATACTACTTCCTTACAACTTCCTGTGAGTCACATTGTCTTGTACTACAAATTCTGTTTTTGCTTACTAGCTAGCTAGATGCTGATAATTAAGTGTATAGGGTTTAGGCTAGTTGATTAGTGTTGTGCACATGCCCGCTTAATTAAGACATGCAAACGTGTGTGCATGAGGTTTCCACTGGATCTTGTTAGTCATTAAAGTTGATAAAGGAACAGTTGAAGTACTGGACTCACTACTTAAGGAAGAAAGTGACTTCGCCATCTTGAAGGGGATAGTCGCCAGGTATTTTCAATCATTATTAACTATATCTCGGCCTATTTAATTAGTTCGTCATTTCCTGATATCAACTATTTAATAACCCCTTTATTCATTTTCTTTGCTAGCGGGTAGGGCTTGGGCAAAGTTCATCAAGGTGACTCCAGGCAAATGGCAACAAAAGTTGTATTGGTATCGACCCAAGGTAAGTAATTAAGTATTACTAGTTAGCTTACCATCTCTTTAATTATTGTTTCAATATCATTAAGTAATTATCATGCTTGATTAATTATTATCTGATTAAATTCCATTCTCGTAAAGGCCCTGAGGTAGGCTCCGGGGAATAATCTGTATGCATACTACGTTTGCGAGAACATTCGCATGATGACGTCCGAAAGGAGCAAATCTCAAAGACAGGAATGGGTACGTTTGCCAGAACACTATTCACAATATTTACATCATTATCGATATCTAGTCACACAACTAATACACATGCATATTTATCTCCTTCTTAACAGTTTAAAGAGGTGCGGGAGAAGCTCCTAGCAACGGAGCGCATACTAGCACTTCAAGAGGAAATAGCGGGATTTTTGCTCGACCAGGTCATAGATCCCAAAGGAGAATACTATTACCCGCTACCGCCCCCATGAACCACTTGTCATCGTGCTCCGAAGGCACCAAGGCAACATGTAGGAGAAATTGTATATATATACATGTGTATGTGTGAATAATTAATGGTGGTTGTGAGACATTCAATGATATATATATACGATCGGTTGTACCAGAAAATCTATTTATATATATGCATAAGGTGTACAATACGTAGTATCGTAAAATACCAGCAAACAAAAAAGAATTAAATGGAAAACACAAAATTAATGGAAAAATAAAAATAAAACCAAAACCACCCCAAACATTTAGTGCCGATTGGTGTTACCAACCTGTACTAATGTCCTACACGCACTCGGGCCTGGCTCGTGCCACGTGGTGGCACTTTAGCGTCGGTTCGTGATGAACCGATACTAAAGGGGGCGGGGGGGCTTTAGTACCCACTCTTTAGTGTCGGTTGTGGAACCGGCACTAAAGGCCCTTACGAACTGGCGCTAAAGCCCGGTTCTGCACTAGTGAAAGCGGTCCTTGCAAAGGTGTATCCACACAAGATCTCCAATGTTGAAAACCATAGGGTGCTTGTTGATGTTGAGCTTGGTCGCAAGTCGTTGTACTTGGCGCTTAATGGTATGCCTTGTGTCTTCATGCGCCTTGTTGAGATGGTTCATATGTGCGCTTGCGTCCATATTGATGCGCTCTTGTAGTGGTAGAGGAAGAATGTCCAATGGTGACAATGGGTTGAATCCATAGACGATCTCAAAGGGGGACTTGCCGGTAGTTGAGTGTCCACTCCTCCCACTCCTTGATGTTCTTCTTGATTAGCACTCAAAGTAGAGTGGAGAGTGTGCGGTTGGTCACCTCCGTTTGGCCGTCGGTTTGAGGATGGTAAGCCATGGAGAAGAGTAGCTTGATTCCGAGCTTGGCGCATAGTGTCTTCCAAAAGTAGCTTAGGAACTTGACGTCGCGGTCCGAGACTATCATCTTTGGCACTCCATGTAGACGCAATATTTCTCTACAAAAGATATTGGCAACATGTGAAGCATCGTCTATCTTGTTGCAAGGAATGAAATGTGCCATCTTAGAGAAACGGTCCACAACGACAAATACCGAATCCTTTCCATTTCTAGTCCTAGGCAGGCCAAGTACAAAATCCATGCTAATATCTTCCCATGGTTGATATGGAATTGGGAGAGGCATGTAAAGGCCATGGGATTGAGCTTTAGACTTAGCTTTGCGACATGTATATCATCGGTTGGTGAAGCGGTTGACGTCACGAAACATCTTTGGCCAAAAATAGTTCTTGGAGAGCGTAGCAAAAGTCTTGTCGCGTCCAAAATGTCCCATTAGTCCTCCTCCATGAGATTCCTACAAAAGCAACAAACGAAGAGAAGACTCGGGGATGCAAAGTTTGTTAGCTCTCATAAGGTAACCATCTTTGATGTAATAGTGTTCCCAAGATGTGTGCGTCAAACATTTAGCATAAGGAATGGCAAAAGTTGGATCATGCTCATACAAGTCCTTTATGTGCTCAAAGCCAATGACATTCAATTCAATTTGAGTGACAAGCATGCATATGTGGAAAGGGCATCTGCCACAATGTTTTCCTTACCCTTAATGTACTTGATGATGTAAGGAAATGACTCAATAAATTCACTCCATTTGGCATGGCGCTTGTTCAACTTGGTTTGACCCTTAAGGTACTTGAGAGTTTCATGGTCGGTATGAATGACAAACTCATGAGGTCGTAGGTAATGCTCCCACTCATGCAAAACTCGAACTAACGCGTATAGCTCTTTGTCATATATGGGGTAGTTGAGTTGCGCGCCGGAGAGTTTTTCGCTAAAATACGCTATGGGGAGCTTCTCTTGCGTTAACACACCGCCTATGCCGTTACCACTAGCGTCACAATGGATCTCAAAAGGTTTGTCAAAGTTTGGTAAGGCAAGCACGGGAGCATGAGTAAGCAAGTTCTTAAGCTCATTGAAAGCATTGTCTTGGGATGGTCCCCAAACAAAAGGCACGTTTTTCTTGCTCAAAGCGTGCAAAGGCGTAGCAATAGTGCTAAAATCTTTCACAAAGCCACGATAGAAACCTGCAAGGCCAAGAAAACTAAGCACTTGATGTAAGTTGGTTGGTTGGGGCCAAGTCTTAATAGCATTGATCTTGGACTCATCAACATGAACACCCTTTGAAGAAACAACAAAACCCAAGAAAATGAGCTTGTCAGCGCCAAAAAGGCATTTTTCCATGTTTGCATAAAGACGCTCTTTTCGAAGAGTTTCTAAAACGATTCAGACATGGGTGACATGCTCTTTGAGAGATTTGCTAAAAACAGGAAAATCATCGAAGTAGACCACAACAAACTCACCAATGTAAGGGCGAAAAACATAGTGCATAAGATGCATAAAGGTACCCGACGCTTCCGATAGACCCATAGGCATGACTAACCACTCATACAAGCCAAACTTTGTTTTAAAAGTGGTTTTCCATTCTTCTCCCTCTTGTATGTGGATTTGATAGTAACCACTTTTAAGATCAATTTTGGAAAATATAGTGGCACCACTAAGTTCATCAAGCATATCATCAAGGTGTGGAATGGGATACCGATATCTAAGGGTGATAGCATTGATAGGTCTACAATCGGAGCACATGCGAAAGCTACCGTCCTTTTTGGGTACAAGAATGACCGGTATGGCACAAGGACTCAAACTTTCACGCACATGACCATGGTCTATGAGATGCTTTACTTGCCTTTGTATTTCTTTGGTCTCTTCGGGGTTGACTCGGTAGGGGGCCTTGTTAGGAAGAGGTGCTCCGGGGATGAGGTCGATTCGGTGCTCAATGCCTCGAAGAGGAGGTAGACCCGGAGGTAGCTCGTCGGGGAAGATGTCTTGGAATACCTTCAAGAGAGAAGACAACACTAGAGCTAGAGTGTGAGAGGTGTTAGCTTTTGGTACGTTGTCCTTGCACAAAAGGACATAGTGTATGACACTAGATGGGTTCTCACACACTTCTCTCATCTCACATTTGGTGGCAAATAGAACTAGATTCTTCTTGTCGTTCATCATGGAGGCACTCGATTTGGGCTTGTGGCGCTCACTCTCTTTTGGGTGGGTCGCTCTCTCACTATTCTCTCCACGATAGGTGGCTTTCTTGTCGGCGAACTTGTCGGTGATCACTTGGCTTGGAGACATGGGGTGAAGTACGTACTCCTTTCCTTGCATCTTGAAGATGTAGTGGTTCGTTCGGCCGTTGTGGATCACACCTCTATCAAATTGCCATGGACGTCCAAGTAGAAGGTGGCAAACGGTTATTGGAACGACATCACACTCCAAGGTGTCTTCGTAGGCGCCGATTTTGAAGGAGACTTGTACTCGATGCTCGACTTGGATAGTGCCGGAGTCGCTAAGCCATTGTACTTTGTATGGATGGGGGTGCTTCATCTTGGGCAATTGGAGCTTGGAGCAAAGTTCTTCACTTGCTAAGTTATGACAACTCCCTCCATCGATGATGACCTTGACGGACCTTCCGTTGATGCCGGCCTTGGTATGGAAGATGTGGCATCATTGGTCTTCTTCTTGTTGATGTTAAAGAGTCAAGACCTTGGAGACAACAAGAGCGGGACTTGAATCTTCATCGCAAAAGACTTGTTCCTCTTCATCGTTCACTTGCCGGTGTGTGGCCACTTGCTCAATGGCTTGCATTTCTCCTTCGCTCATTGAGTCATAAGTGTCGTCGTCGTTGAGGATCATGGTCCGCTTGTTGGTGTACTCGAATGACTTGTGGGCTCGGCCTCCACATGTGAAGCATTTGATGGAACTTGTCTTGACTGTTGCATCGGTTGGAGTAGATGATGATGAAGCTCTCGGCTTGAAGTTGCTTGAAGTAGGTTGACTTGGAGTTGATGAATCGTTCTTGTAACTCGACTTGTCGACGTTGCTTGTAGAAGGCTTGGTTGATGTAGAAGGTGTTGGAGTCGTTGAAGCTTGGTTGTTGGAGAAACCATAGGACTTGGATGAGAACTTGGCATATTTGAAGTTGTCTTGCACTTGACATTCCGCTTTTGTAGCTTGATGCATGAGCTCGATGAGGTTCGAGTATGGTTGGAAGTCGGCGATCTTCTTGATAGGATGGTTGAGTCCATTCAAGAAACGTGCCATAGTGTAACGCCCACGATGCGGATATATCTCCCACGTCTCAAAGCACGACTTAGAGGCATAACCGCATTGTAAGCAATGTCGCAAGTGAGGTAATCTTCACACAACCCATGTAATACATAAGGAAAGAAGGTACATAGTTGGCTTACACTCGCCACGTCACACAATAGCATAAATAACATTACAGTCATCCAGATACAATCAAGGTTCGACTACGGAACCAAAATAAAGAACAACCCCAAATGCAACAAAGTCCCCGATCGCCTCAACTGGACACCACTACTGATCGTCTGGAAAGGAAACGTAGTATCGTCCTGAGTCGTCATTGAACTCCCACTTGAGCTCAGTAGAATCTCCTGGAATGGTATCATCGGTCCCTGCATCTGGTTTTGGAAGTAATCTGTGAGTCACAGGGACTCAGCAATCTCACACCCTCGCGATCAAGACTATTTAAGCTTATAGGTAAGGTAAAAGGTATGAGGTGGAGCTGCAGCAAGCGACTAGCATATATGGTGGCTAACATATGCAAATGAGAGTGAGAAGAGAAGGCTAAGGCACGATCGATAAACTATGATCAAGAAGTGATCCTAGAACAACCTATGGTCATGCATAATACGAGACCGTGTTCTCTTCCCGGACTCTGCCGAAAAGAGACCATCACGGCCACACTCTGTTGATTCATTTTAATTAAGTTAAGTTTTAGGTTTTCTACAACCGGACATTAACAAATTCCCATCTTCCCATAACCGCGGGCACGGCTTTCGAAAGATCAAATCCCTGCAGGGGTGTCCCAACTTAGCCCATCACAAGCTCTCATGGTCAACGAAGGATATTCCTTCTCCCAAGACAATCCGATCAGACTCAGAATCCCAGTTACAAGACATCTCGGCAATGGTAAAACTAAACCAGCAAAGCCGCCCGAATGTGCCGACAAATCCCGATAGGAGCTGCACATATCTCGTTCTCAGGGAACACTCAAATGAGACTAGCTATGAGTAAAACCAACCCTCAATTTTCCCCGAGGTGGCCCCGCAGGCAGCTCAGTTTGGACCAACACTCAGAGTAGCACTGGCCTAGGGGGGTTTAAATAAAGATGACCCTCGGGCTCCGGAAACCCAAAGGAAAAAGAGGCTAGGTGGCAAATGGTAAAACCAAGGTTGGGCATTGCTGGAGGAGTTTTATTCAAGGCGAACTGTCAAGGGGTTCCCATTATAACCCAACCGTGTAAGGAACGCAAAATCAAGGAACATAACACCGGTATGAAGGAAACTAGGCCGGCAAGAGTGGAACAAAACACCAGGCATAAGGCCAAGCCTTCCACCCTTTACCAAGTATATAGGTGCATTAAAGTAAACAAGATAATATAATGATATCCCAACAATAAACATGTTCCAACAAGGAACAAACTCCAATCTTCACCTGCAACTAGCAACGCTATAAGAGGGGCTGAGCAAAGCGGTAACATAGCCAAACAACGGTTTGCTAGGACAAGGTGGGTTAGAGGTTTGACATGGCAATATGGGAGGCATGATAAGAAAGTGGTAGGTATCGTAGCATAGGCATAGCAATAGAGAGAGCATCTAGCAAGCAAAGATAGAAGTGATTTCGAGGGTATGGTCATCTTGCCTGCAAAGTTCTCCGAGTTGATGTTAGCTTGGTCCTCGTAAACGTACTCAACGGGCTCCTCGATCATGTACTCGTCTCCCGGCTCTAACCCAAAGCAAGAACACAAGCAAAGGGAGAACAATCAATCACGTGCAATGCACAAACAACATGATGCAAAACATGGCATGATATGCGGGACGCGATATGCAATGCATATGCATGCTTCAGAAAGGAAAGATTGAACCTGGCCTCAACTTGGCAAACCAAGAGTGTCACGGGAAAGATGAGTTTATTTCGGTCGAAATCGATATAAAGATCACCGGAATCGGATGCACCGTTTGGAAATGACAAGCAAAACAAATATGGCACCGATCTGCGATTAACAACACGAGACCATCTAAATGCATCAAGAATAAGATGCTACAACACTCTAACATAGCAACAAAATACATGGCAGGGAACCACTCAAGATGCTTGACAAAAGATGAACACTGAGCTATGGCTAATTCACTCAATAACAGATTCAAACAAGCATGGCAAAAGTGCAAAAGATATCAGATTACAGACTTAGTGAAAATAACAACATGTCAGGAATTTAACATCAGGAAGCAATTTTTAGAGCACGATAACAACATGCTACGGGAACATATCATGGCAAAGCAAAGAATGGCTTGAAGCTACTCAAAGCATACAACAAAAGTCCCTTACTGACCATGAGTCAAAAGGGATCAGAAAATACAATGGCAACCATGTGAAAATAGCAATTATCGTTAACAGATTCAGACTTAGCAAAAAACTGGAACATGGCAAAACAGATATTAAGTAGGCATATTTACGAGCTCGATGAACTCACCACAAGGCATTGCATGACAAACTAAGCATACACCCAGCAAGTAGACATGGCATAGAAGCTAAACATGGCAAGAACAACAACATAGCATGTATGGCTCAATTACAACAAGCTCGGCAAAAATGCTTAACATGTCAACATTCTGCCAGGAACATTTTATAGCAAAAGTAGAGCTCGATTGAGTCAAGCTAGGGTGCTCCATAATTGCAAATAAAGGAATGGATGGATAGAGCACAACAATATCTACAAAACATTCTTACTGATCATGCTCAAAAGAGGCACGGATCACTCGGTAGCAACATGAGTACATGGCATAAAAATAATGACAGGACAAAGACTTAGAATATTTCTAAGTCCCTGAAATCAGCAACATTGAGAGGGCTACTTTGCATGCTTGTACTAGTCACCACAAAGATCACAAAAATACATGGCATACACCCCTGTAAAGATGGCATGGCATACTTTAAAACTCATGTAGGGCTCAAGTTCATAGGAGGCACACATCAATCATGGAAAAAATGACAAATGTCCAAATACTGATATGAATCTGAAACTAACAGAAACTAGCACTCTTCCAACAGCATTTAGGGCATCAAGATGATCTCAAATGAACATGATGCAATGAGATGAAATGAAGTACTCGTCGAGAAGAACATTTCGATATGCTACACGCACAAATCGGGGCCACGGATGCAGAGTTATGCCATGACGAAGAATGCTAAAAATATCTGGGAGTTAGACGAAAAAGTCAACCGGTTAGGTTTTCCAGATCCAGATCGGATCAGACATGGAAGTCGAGGTCGCCGGAGTCCCCTGTAGCTGGCCGGAGTTGGGGACGCGGTGGCCGTCTGGGAGGACGCTGCGAGGAGGCGAGGAGGTGCGCCGGTGAGGGAGGAGGAGCCGGCCGGCGTCGAGCTCCTCCACGAGCGCGCGTGCGCGCAGGGATCCGGTGGCCGTCTCGGGTGGCGTGAGGCCGGGCGGCGGCGCGAGCTTGTCGGCGACGTCGGTGGCGGTGGCAGGCGGGCTCGGGCGGAGTCGGGTGGTGCAGGCGGCGTACGGGCGAGGCGCAGGAGGCGTGATGCGGTGGCGGGGCCGATGGGCCACAGGGCCGACCACGGGCTTCGGCGGGCCCGCGCGGTCGGCGGCAATGTGGGCGCCCGCCCGGGACATGTGCCAGAAGCTGGTTCATCCGGCGGAGCGGGCGGACACGTCCGGCCGTCCGGATTTCGTCCGACGGCGCGAGGAGAGGGGAAGGTTAGGGTTCCGCCCGTGATTTCGGGAAGGAGAGCTATATATATATGTAGAGGGAGCTAGGAGGCTCCAAATGGAGCACGGTTTTCGGCCACGTGATCGTGATCGGACGATCTAGATGATGGAGCAGGTTTAGGTGGGTTTTGGGCCGCTTTGGAGGGGTGTTGGGCTGCAACACACACGAGGCCTTTTCGGTCCCTCGGTTAACCGTTGGAGTATCAAACGAAATCCAAATGGCACGAAACTTGACAGGGGGTCTACGGTAGTAAACCAAGGCCGCATGACAAGTCTCGGTCCAATCCAAAAACGTTTAACACCCGCACACGAAAAGAGGTAGAAAGGGACACCGGAGGACATAGGAGCGCCGGAATGCAAAACGGACAATGGGGAAATGCTCGGATGCATGAGACGAACACGTATGCAAATGCAATGCACATGATGACATGATATGAGATGCATGACAAAGACAAAACAACACGAAGTCAAAAACCCAACAATGAGGAAAAATCATAACTTAGTGCCGGAATGGCAAGAGTTGGAATACCAATATGGCAAGTTACGTGTGGGATGTTACACATAGTTTGCTCATCATCTTCCGTAACATTTGCTCTTATCATGGAAATCTCTATCTCCTTGTAGTATTCTTCAACGCTCTTGGTTCCTTGCTTGAGTAGTTGAAGTTTCTTGAAGAGGTCGCAGTTGTAGTAGGTGGGCACGAAGCGTGCTCTCATGACATCCTTCATTTGCGCCCAAGTAGTGATGGTGTTGGGGAACGTAGTAATTTCAAAAAAATTCCTACGCACACGCAAGATCATGGTGATGCATAGCAACAAGAGGGGAGAGTGTTGTCTACGTACCCTCATAGACCGCAATGGAAGCGTTGACGCAACGTAGAGGAAGTAGTCATACGTCTTCCTGATCCGACTGATCCAAGCACCGTTACTCCGGCACCTCCGAGTTCTTAGCACACGTACAGCTCGATGACGCTCCCCGGGATCCTATCCAGCAAAGCTTCGGGGATGAGTTCCGTCAGCACAACGGCGTGGTGACGATGATGATGTTCTACCGACGCAGGGCTTCGCCTAAGCACTACAACGATATGATCGAGGTGGAATACGCCAACCCAACATCTACCTTTGGAGACACCTGTAGAGCTCCTTTATAATCACCCAGTTACGTTGTGACGTTTGGTAGCACACAAAGTGTTCCTCTGGCAAACGGGAGTTGCATAATCTCATAGTCATAGGAACATGTATAAGTCATGAAGAAAGCAATAGCAACATACTAAACGATCGGGTGCTAAGCTAATGGAATGGGTCATGTCAATTAGATCATTCACCTAATGATGTGATCCCGTTAATCAAATAACAAGTCTTTGTTCATGGTTAGGAAACATAACCATCTTTGATTAACGAGCTAGTCTAGTAGAGGCATACTAGTGACACTAAGTTTGTCTATGTATTCACACATGTATTATGTTTCCGGTTAATACAATTCTAGCATGAATAATAAACATTTATCATGATATAAGGAAATAAATAATAACTTTATTATTGCCTCTAGGGCATATTTCCTTCAGTCTCCCACTTGCACTAGAGTCAATAATCTAGATTACATAGTAATGATTCTAACACCCATGGAGTCTTGGTGCTGATCATGTTTTGCTCGTGGAAGAGGCTTAGTCAATGGGTCTGCAACATTCAGATCTGTATGTATCTTGCAAATCTCTATGTCTCCCACCTGGACTAGATCCCGGATGGAATTGAAGAGTCTCTTGATGTGCTTGGTTCTCTTGTGAAATCTAGATTCCTTTGCCAAGGCAATTGCACCAGTATTATCACAAAAGATTTTCATTGGACCCGATGCACTAGGTATGACACCTAGATCGGATATGAACTCTTTCATCCAGACTCCTTCCTTTGCTGCTTCCGAAGCAGCTATGTACTCTGCTTCACATGTAGATCCCGCCACGACGCTTTGTTTAGAACCGCACCAACTGACAGCTCCACCGTTTAATGTAAACACATATCCGGTCTGCGATTTAGAATCGTCCGGATCAGTGTCAAAGCTTGCATCAACGTAACCTTTTACGATGAGCTCTTTGTCACCTCCATATACGAGAAACATATCCTTAGTCCTTTTCAGGTATTTCAGGATGTTCTTGACCGCTGTCCAGTGATCCACTCCTTGATTACTTTGGTACCTCCCTGCTAAGCTTATAGCAAGGCCACACATCAGGTCTGGTACACAGCATTGCATACATGATAGAACCTATGGCTGAGGCATAGGGAACATCTTTCATTTTCTCTCTATCTTCTGCAGTGGTCGGGCATTGAGTCTGACTCAACTTCACACCTTGTAACACAGGCAAGAACCCTTTCTTTGCTTGATCCATTTTGAACTTTTTCAAAATCTTGTCAAGGTATGTGCTTTGTGAAAGTCCAATTAAGCGTCTTGATCTATCTCTATAGATCTTTATGCCTAATATGTAAGCAGCTTCACCGAGGTCTTTCATTGAAAAACTCTTATTCAAGTATCCCTTTATGCTATCCAAAAATTCTATATCATTTCCAATCAATAATATGTCATCCACATATAATATCAGAAATGCTATAGAGCTCCCACTCACTTTCTTGTAAATACAGGCTTCACTGCAAGTCTGTATAAAACTATATGCTTTGATCAACTCATCAAGGCTTATATTCCAACTCCGAGATGCTTGCACCAGTCCATAGATGGATAGCTGGAGCTTGCATATTTTGTTAGCACCTTTAGGATTGACAAAACCTTCTGGTTGCATCATATACAACTCTTCTTTAATAAATCCATTAAGGAATACAGTTTTGTTTATCATAAAATGCGGCAATTTCTAACATGATTCGGACAGACTTAAGCATAGATACGGGTGAGAAGCTCTCATCGTAGTCAACACCTTGAACTTGCCGAAAACCTTTTTACGACAATTCTAGCTTTGTAGATAGTAACACTACTATCAGCGTCCGTCTTCCTCTTGAAGATCCATTTATTTTCTATGGCTTGTCGATCATCGGGCAAATCCATCAAAGTCCATACTTTGTTCTCATACATGGATCATATCTCAGATTTCATGGCCTCAAACCATTTGGCAGAATCTGGGCTCATCATCGCTTCCTCATAGTTTGCAAGTTCGTCATGGTCTAGTAACATGACTTCCAGAACAGGATTACCGTACCACTCTGGTGCGGATCTCACTCTGGTTTACCTACAAGATTCGGTAGTAACTTGATCTGAAGTTTCATGATCATCATCATTAGCTTCCTCACTAATTGGTGTAGGTGTCACAGAAACCGGTTTCTGTGATGTACTACTTTCCAATAAGGGAGCAGGTACAGTTACCTCGCCAAGTTCTACTTTCCTCCCACTCACTTCTTTCGAGAGAAAACTCCTTCTCCAGAAAGTTTTCGAATTTAGCAACAAAAGTCTTGCCTTCGGATCTGTGATAGAAGGTGTATCCAATAGTTTCCTTTGGATATCCTATGAAGACATATTTCTCCGATTTGGGTTCGAGCTTATCAGGTTGAAGCTTTTTCACATAAGCATCGCAGCCCCAAATTTTCAGAAACGACAACTTTGGTTTCTTGCTAAACCATAGTTCATAAAGTGTCATCTCAACGGATTTAGATGGTGCCCTATTTAACGTGAAAGCAGCTGTCTCTAATGCATAACCCCAAAACGATAGTGGTAAATCGGCAAGAGACATCATAGATTGCACCATATCTAATAAAGTAGGGTTACGATGTTCGGACACACCATTACACTGTGGTGTTCCAGGTGGCGTGAGTAGTGAAACTATTTCACATTGTTTTAACTGAAGGCCAAACTCGTAACTCAAATACTCTTCTCTACGATCAGATCGTAGAAACTTTATTTTCTTGTTACGATGATTTTTCACTTCACTCTGAAATTCTTTGAACTATTCAAATGTTTCAGACTTATGTTTCATCAAGTAGATATACTCATATCTGCTCAAATCATCTGTGAAGATCAGAAAATAATGATACCTGTCGCGAGCCTCAATATTCATCGGACCACATACATCAGTATGTATGATTTCCAACAAATCTGTTGCTCGCTCCATTGTTCCGAAGAATGGAGTCTTAGTCATCTTGCCCATGAGGCATGGTTCGCAAGCATCAACTGATTCATAATCAAGTGATTCCAAAAGCCCATCGGCATGGAGTTTCTTCATGCGCTTTACACCAATATGACCTAAACGGCAGTGCCACAAATAAGTTGCACTATCATGATTAACTTTGCATCTTTTTGGTTTCAATATTATGATTATGTGTATCACTACGATCGAGATCCAATGAACTATTTTTCATTGGGTGTGTAACCATATAAGGTTTTATTCATGTAAACAGAACAACAATTTATTCTCTTACTTAAATGAATAACCGTATTACAATAAACATGATCAAATCATATTCATGCTGAACGCAAACACCAAATAACACTTATTTAGGTTCAACACTAATCCCGAAATTATAGGGAGTGTGCGATGATGATCATATCAATCTTGGAACCACTTCCAACACACATCGTCACTTCACCCTTAACTAGTCTCTGTTTATTCTGCAACTCCCGCTTCGAGTTACTAATCTTAGCAACTGAACTAGTATCAAATAATGAGGGTTTGCTATAAACACTAGTAAAGTACACATCAATAACATGTATATCAAATATACTTATGTTCACTTTGCCATCCTTCTTATCCGCCAATCACTTGGGGTAGTTCCGCTTCCAGTGACCAGTCCCTTTGCAGTAGAAGCACTTGGTCTCAGGCTTAGGACCAGACTTGGGCTTCTTCACTTTAGTAGCAACTTGCTTGCTGTTCTTCTTGAAGTTCCCCTTCTTCCCTCTGCCCTTTACTTGAAACTAGTGATCTTGTCAACCATCAACACTTGATGTTTTTCTTGATTTCTACCTTCGTTGATTTCAGCATCACGAAGAGCTTGGGAGTTGTTTCCGTTATCCCTTGCATATTATAGTTCATCACGAAGTTCTACTAACTTGGTGATGGTGACTAGAGAATTCTGTCAATCACTATCTTATCTGGAAGATTAACTCCCACTTGATTCAAGCAATTGTAGTACCCAGACAATCTGAGCATATGCTCACTAGTTGAGCGATTCTCCTCCATCTTTTAGCTATAGAACTTGTTGGAGACTTCATATCTCTCAACTCGGGTATTTGCTTGAAATATTAACTTCAACTCCTGGAACATCTCATATGGTCCATGACGTTCAAAACGTCTTTGAAGTCCTGATTCTAAGCCGTTAAGCATGGTGCACTTAAACTAGCAAGTAGTCATCATATTGAGCTAGCCAAACGTTCATAATGTCTGCATCTGCTCCTGCAATAGGTCTATCACCTAGCGGTGCATCAAGGACATAATTCTTCTGTGCAGCAATGAGGATAAACCTCAGATCACGGATCCAATCCGCATCATTGCTACTAACATCTTTCAACACAATTTTCTCTAGGAACATATCAAAATAAACACAGGGAAGCAACAACGCGAGCTATTGATCTACAACATAATTTGCAAAATACTACCAGGACTAAGTTCATGATAAATGTAAGTTCAATTTAATCATATTACTTAAGAACTCCCACTTAGATAGACATCCCTCTAATCCTCTAAGTGATCACGTGATCCAAATCAACTAAACCATGTCCGATCATCACGTGAGATGGAGTAGTTTCATTGGTGAACATCACTATGTTGATCATATCTACTATATGATTCACGCTCGACCTTTCGGTCTCCGTGTTCCGAGGCCATATCTGTATATGCTTGGCTCGTCAAGTATAACCTGAGTATTCCGCGTGTGCAACTGTTTTGCACCCGTTGTATTTGAACGTAGAGCCTATCACACCCGATCATCATGTGGTGTCTCGGCACGAAGAACTTTCGCAACGGTGCATACTCAGGGAGAAGACTTCTTGATAATTAGTGAGAGATCATCTTATAATGCTACCGTCAAACAAAGCAAGATAAGATGCATAAAAGATAAACATCACATGCAATCAATATAAGTGATATGATATGGCCATCATCATCTTGTGCTTGTGATCTCCATCTTCGAAGCACCGTCATGATCACCATCGTCACCGGCGCGACACCTTGATCTCCATCGTAGCATCATTTGTCGTTTCGCCAATCTGATGCTTCTACGACTATCGCTACCGTTTAGTGATAAAGTAAAGCATTACAGGGCGATTGCATTGCATACAATAAAGCGACAACCATATGGCTCCTGCCAGTTGCCGATCACTCGGTTACAAAACATGATCATCTCATACAATAAAATTCAGCATCATGTCTTGACCATATCACATCACAACATGCCCTGCAAAAACAAGTTAGACGTCTTCTACTTTGTTGTTGCAAGTTTTACGTGGCTGCTACGGGCTTAAGCAAGAACCAATCTTACCTACGCATCAAAACCACAACGATAGTTTGTCAAGTTGGTGCTGTTTTAACCTTCGCAAGGACCGGGCGTAGCCACACTTGGTTCAACTAAAGTTGGAGAAACTGTCACCCGCAAGCCACCTCTGTGCAAAGCACGTCGGGAGAACCGGTCTCGCGTAAGCGTACGCGTAATGTCGGTCCGGGCCGCTTCATCCAACAATACCGCCGAACCAAAGTATGACATGCTGGTAGGCAGTATGACTTATATCGCCCACAACTCACTTGTGTTCTACTCGTGCATATAACATCAAACCAGAAAACCAGGCTCGGATGCCACTGTTGGGGAACGTAGTAATTTCAAAAAAATTCCTACGCACACGCAAGATCATGGTGATGCATAGCAACGAGAGGGGAGAGTGTTGTCTACGTACCCTCGTAGACCGCAATGGAAGCGTTGACGCAACGTAGAGGAAGTAGTCGTACGTCTTCCCGATCCGACCGATCCAAGCACCGTTACTCCGGCACCTCCGAGTTCTTAGCACATGTACAGCTCGATGATGCTCCCCGGGCTCCTATCCAGCAAAGCTTCAGGGATGAGTTCCATCAGCACAACTGCGTGGTGACGATGATGATGTTCTACCGACGCAGGGCTTCGCCTAAGCACTACAACGATATGATCGAGGTGGAATATGGTGGCAGGGGGCACCGCACACGGCTAAGGAACGATCACGAGGATCAACTTGTGTGTCCTAGGGTGCCCCCTGCCCCCGTATATATAGGAGCAAGGGGGAGGCCGGCCGGCCCTATGGGGCGCGCCAAGGGGAGGGGGAGTCCTCCTCCTAGTGGGAGTAGGACTCCCCTTTCCTAGTCCAACTAGGAGACTTGAGGGGGAAGGAAAGAGAGGGAGAGGGAGAGGGAAAGGGGGGCCGCGCCCCCCCCCTCCTAGTCCAATTCGGACTCCCCATGAGGGGGGGGCGCCACCTCTTGGGCTGCTGCCCTCTCTCTCCCCTAATGCCCAATAAGGCCCATTACTTCCCCGGGGGGTTCCGGTAACCCCTCCGGCACTCCGGTTTTATCCGAAATCACTCGGAACACTTCCGGTGTCCGAATATAGCCGTCCAATATATCAATCTTTATGTCTCGACCATTTCGAGACTCCTCGTCATGTCCATGATCACATCCGGGACTCCGAACTAACTTCGGTACATCAAAATGCATAAACTCATAATAACTGTTATCGTAACGTTACGCGTGCGGACCCTACGGTTCGAGAACAATGCAGACATGACTGAGACAAATCTCCGGTCAATAACCAATAGCGGGACCTGGATGCCCATATTGGCTCCTACATATTCTACGAAGATCTTTATCGGTCAGACCGCATAACAACATACATTGTTCCCTTTGTCATCGGTATGTTACTTGCCCGAGATTCAATCGTCGGTATCCAATACCTAGTTCAATCTCGTTACCGGCAAGTCTCTTTACTCGTTCCGTAATACATCATCTCGCAACTAACTCATTAGTTGCAATGCTTGCAAGGCTTATGTGATGTGCATTACCGAGAGGGCCCAGAGATACCTCTCCGACAATCGGAGTGACAAATCCTATTCTCGAAATACGCCAACCCAACATCTACCTTTGGAGACACCTGTAGAGCTCCTTTATAATCACCCAGTTACGTTGTGACGTTTGGTAGCACACAAAGTGTTCCTCCGGCAAACGGGAGTTGCATAATCTCATAGTCATAGGAACATGTATAAGTCATGAAGAAAGCAATAGCAACATACTAAACGATCGGGTGCTAAGCTAATGGAATGGGTCATGTCAATCAGATCATTCACCTAATGATGTGATCCCGTTAATCAAATAACAACTCTTTGTTCATGGTTAGGAAACATAACCATCTTTGATTAACGAGCTAGTCTAGTAGAGGCATACTAGTGACACTAAGTTTGTCTATGTATTCACACATGTATTATGTTTCCGGTTAATACAATTCTAGCATGAATAATAAACATTTATCATGATATAAGGAAATAAATAATAACTTTATTATTGCCTCTAGGGCATATTTCCTTCAGATGGGTGGTTCACCTCTTGCCTCTCGGCGCTCAATGACTTGTTCCCACCAAATGAGGATGTAGTCTTGGAATTCATCAAGGGATGTCATCGCGATCTTCTTCTCTTCTTCATAGTTGTGCAAACGGAAAATCTTGTCAACCTTCAATGCCCATGATATGGACTCTTCGGGATCGTTGCTTCCATTGAACTTGGGCATGGTGAACTTGAGCTTGCCGTAGCATTGCTCTTGATTGTGTTGGGGTCGGGGATGATGATGCCCATGTTGTTGATGATTGTCAAGCTCGTGTCGCTCTTGGTGAGGAGGGTTGTCAACCTCATGTTGCTCTTGTCATTGAAGATCTCAGATGTCATCTTGTTCTTGATGAACTTTATGTTATTGTTGAGCTTGGGGATGCACTTGTTGATCTTGACGAGGTGCTTGGCGATCTTGATGAGGATCTTGGTGATGTAAGTGTGATTGATAGATCCGCTCTTGGACTTCTTCGCGAAGTGCTTCTTGATGCTCACGAGCTTGTCGGCCTCGGGTAGCGACGGCTTGACTTGCCTCACGGAGGGCTCGTTGCGCCTCAAGTGCTTGAGCTTCTCGCAATTGTTGCTCTTGATGTTGTGCCTCGGCATCTTTGTGCATCTTGGTGTAGACACGCTCTATCTTCCTCTTGATGTTGACGTTGACGTTGTCGTTGCTCATGGGAGTCAGTGTCGCATAGGGGACTGAGGCTTTCTTGACGATCGTTGCGCGCGGCACGTCGAAGAGTGTTTGATGTCAGTGTACTTGAGCCGGAGAGGGTGAAGTAGGAGTGGCGACTTGAATGGCTCCTTCTTGAAGTGGAAGAAGAGTGGTTGAGAAACAAAGCACGGATCTCATCCATTCTTGCATCATTCTCTTGCTTGTTGGCGTCGATCTTGTGGTCGAAGTAGTCCCTTGTACATTGCTCGGAGAGTCGCAAGTCAGTGGTGAGATTGTCGATGCGTTCACTCATAGCTTGTTGCTCTTGATGCAAAGCACGTTGTGCACCAAAGAGGTGGCTCTTGGTGACGTAGGAGTTCGTGTCGTCGTCTTGCTCGATGAAGAGTGGGTTGGTAGAAGTACTTGGCCTATCCATCATTCCAAGAAAAATGTGAGTGGTAGAAAGAGAAGAACGAATACCAAATGTACCTTGACCGAAGTTGAAAGTGGATCGATGATCACTCCAATGTAGGACAAGGAAATAGCACAATTGGTACTAATTCTTGTTAGTTTCTCACACCTACACAAGTAAAAGCTTATGGTGGAGCTTGGTTAGGATGGTGGCACAATTTTTTGATGCAATTTGTAAGTGAGCTTCAATAATGTTGGAAAAGGTTCGCAAGTATGCAATGCAACAAGTAGACCAAGCAAAATGTGGTACATGGAAACACAACACACAAAAAGATAAGTGGGGTCTTGCAACCAAGGATGAGCGAAAATGTGGAGTCCACAAGGACGCTCGTGTTGCACAACTCTAGAGAGACGCTAGCACGATTGCACAATAGGCAGATACAAGACTTGTGCACAACCTACTAAGAAAAAATGCAACGACTTCTATCCCAAGTATGCTCTATGTATGGTATTTCAATGGTATGATCCAAGATGATCGAGTATGACAATCTTAATGTTTGTATGATGCTATGGTTCTTGCTTAAAAGCTTTTTGCTTATCTTTTCCTTTTGCTTAAAAGCTTGTTTGGCTCTTTCTTGTTTGAGCTCTTTTCTCATGCAAATGCTTGACGAACCAAGATAGCAATTGTGTGTGCGATGACAAATTTGTGACACAAGAGATGATACCAAGATATGCACCAATGATGTATGTATGCTATGGGAGTATGATCACTAATGTGCACAAGTCTCGTTGCCGGCAATACTCAATGGCTAGTCTCGATGGGTAAGCGACGCAAAGGAGTAAGGATATGATGGCTAACAATGTAATGGCAAGAATGATGTATCCAATACCAAGATGAGGTTACCGTTTCTTGCTTATGGTATGGTATCAAAAAGGTTTGCACGAAGACCAAAATGTCGTCGAGGTGGTCGTTGTTGATGACGCGTCCGTGGCGAAGATGAGCAGCGGTGATGTTGATGTCGAACCGTACCTAAATAGCCGAAACACAATAGGACACGGAACCACAACTCAAATTCTCAAAGCTCGAAGTGGCAACACGTGTCGGAGTGCGAGACATGTAAGCAATGGTGGTGTTATGCGGAAGTGGTGATGGTGTATAAGTGGTAGGGGTGCATATGCGGAAAAGTGGGGCGGTGGTGGTGACTAGACTGAAACAATTCAGTTTAGTCAGGGCCGGTCGGACGTCCGGTAGGGGTCGGACGTCCGGTGCCTGGGCGAATTTTGGGCACGGGATGAACAGCTAGGGTTCGAGGTGGAGATGAGGAAAATCATTGAATCCGGGCGGATTTACGGATGGAAAGGGTGGGGAAAGGGGGAAAAGGCTAGATCCACTGAAGGCAAAGCAAATCCACGGATCAAATCCAACAAAATTTCATCACACCAACAAATCACAAAAAAAATTGGGGCTATTTTTGTGGGGAATTTTCGAATTAGGACGAAAACAACAAAAAAAGGCTAGCAACACAACGGGGAGGCTCCGAAATCATGATCAACGTGGCTCTAGATACCAAGATGATGTAGGATGGAACCCTATACGGCCGATCTTTCACGAAAGGAGCGGATCCTGTGAAGAACACGAAGAACACGAAGAACATGAGGGGAAACACGAGAGAATCATTCAAACCAACAAGAACGATCACACGTGTGCTAGATCCATGAACACAAAGAGAGATACACGATCCAAAGTCAACAAGGGACGATACACGATATCCGGTTCTTCTTCGTAAGGAGGTCTTGAATCCACAAGGGGATCTTCCCGTGAGGGGCCTTGAATCCAAGGTGGATCTTCTCCGTAGAGGGGCCGCGGTCTCTCTCGTGGAGTAGATCCGATATGGATGAGCGATGCTCTAGCTCTAATATGAGCTTACACAACACTGACCCTAGAAAGGATGAGGGGAAGGTCTATTTATAGTCTAAGCCACGAAGGGGTAAGTGGGAGAGAGATACAAGGCCAAAGGCCCGGCTGCGCACAGCAGGGTCGAACGTCCGGTCGCTTGCGGGGGTCCGGTCGTCCGGAGGTCGTCGGACGTCCATCGTTTTGCTTCAGGATGGGTGGCACCGGATTTCCGGTGAGCGTCGGACGTCCGGTGCCTGGGACTTGTTGGACGTCCGGTCTTCATCGGTCGTCCGGTGGCTGTAGAGGGTCGGACGTCTGGCGGCTTCCGGTCGTCCGGTCGTTGTTGACTTTGCAGCTCCTTTTTCTTCCTTCTTCTCTTCCATGCCCCCCTCGCGGGTGGTGTAGGTGTTCCTTGGTGCTTGCACTCCTCCTCGTCATCCGTGAAGTTCCGACAATACCTATGCATGCACACGAGAGGGGTGTCAAGTAGTATACCATCCTCGAAGGGGTCAAGTGAACACGTGTAAAGGAGAAGATTCACCTTTAGGTATGAGAAGTAGATGTCGCACGTGTCACTTGCCAAATGGGCTCTTGGCATGGTGATGTCCGTTGGATGCTCCGCATCATCAAGTCTAGCAACGGGGGCATATGTCTCACCGTAGTCCATACCTTCGACTCGAGTGTAGCCTTGGGTGATGAGACAAGCTTTTTTGCGGACGACTTGACCATGTTCGTCTTGCTTGTTGCAAAACACCCATTTGGTACCAATGATGTTGTGGTTGTTGTCGGGCTTCTCGACCAATTTCCACACTTGATTTCTCTCAAAGTTGTGTAGCTCTTCATGCATGACGTTTATACAATCCGGATCTTCCAATGCTTCTTCAACCTTCATAGGTTCAATGCTCGAGATGAATGAATAATGTTCACAAAATTTAGCCAATTCTCCCGGTTTGAATATCATTGAAGATTTGTTCCACGGGGTGATCTCTTGAGACTCTTGCTCGAACTCGTGGGAGCTTTTGCTTGGGTCGGGGTGGAACATCTTCTTCATCATCTTGTCTTTCTTCTTGATCTTCTTCACTGTTGACGTTGTCGTTCTCTTGTCGTGGTGGAGAAGGAGGTTGATGAGGTTCATCTTGGTGTACTTCCTCGTTTTCTTCATCTTGATGTGTCCCACTCGTGGATGCTTCCATGTCAACTCTTTGTTCACCTTGTCGTGAGGTAGAAGCTTCCACTTGGACGGATGAGGTATTCTCCTTCACCTCCGCTGGTTGAATCTTTCCAATAGACAAGTCTTGGATTGCTTCCGAAGGGTATTTATCTCCTACATCAATTGGCAATTGCTCTACTTGCGAGCCGTTAGATTCATCAAACTTCACATCTACCGTCTCTTCAACCTTTCGGGTGAAATTGTTGTAGACACGGTAAGTGTGAGAGTTTGAGCCATAACCATGTAGGAAGCCTTCCTGAGATTTAGGAGCAAATTTAGAACGACGATGCTTATCAAGAACGTAGCACTTTGAGCCGAATACTTGAAAGTATCCAACTTGGGGTTTGTTACCGGTGAGGAGCTCGTATATATGCCGTCTTACCAAGTAGCTTGTGAAGATACAAGCGATTTGTTGCATGCCAAGCTGTCTCAACCGCTATCGGTGTCAAAACCGGCGGATCTCAGGTAGGGGGTCCCGAACTGTGCGTCTAGGCGGATGGTAACAGGAGGCAGGGGACACGATGTTTTACCCAGGTTTGGGCCCTCTTGATGGAGGTAAAACCCTACGTCATGCTTGATTGTTCTTGATAATATGAGTAGTACAAGAGTAGATCTACCATGAGATCAGAGAGGCTAAACCCTAGAAGCTAGCCTATGGTATGATTGTATGTTGTCCTACGGACTAAAACCTCCGGTTTATATAGACACCGAAGGGGGCTAGGGTTACACAGAGTCGGTTACAAGGAAGGAGATCTACATATCTGTATTGCCAAGCTTGCCTTCCACGCCAAGGAGAGTCCCATCCGGACACGGGACGAAGTCTTCAATCTTGTATCTTCATAGTCCAACAGTCTGGCCAAAGGATATAGTCCGGCTGTCCGGATACCCCCTAATCCAGGACTCCCTCAGTAGCCCCTAAACCAGGCTTCAATGACGATGAGTCCAGCGTGCAGATTGTCTTCGGCATTGCAAGGAGGGTTCCTCCTCCGAATACTCATAGAAGATTTTGAACACGAGGATTGTGTCCGGCTCTGCAAAACAAGTTCCACATACCGCCGTAGAGAGAATAATATTTCCACAAATCTGATCTACTGACGTTCCCCGCAACGTGGCATCACACCACAGCCAGGTCTTTATTCGAATCATTTTTATAACCTATCTCAGCGTGTTTCGCGAGGCGGTTTCCTTGGCACGTCTTGTCGAAGCAGAGATCGTGTCCCCTTATTACGGAATTCCCATCAATACGGACGTGGGTGACCCAACCGCGCCATCAATTACGGTGCTTGGGGGATAAGCGAGTTTTACCAGGCTGGTGGGGGCGCATAGTTTCGTCCTCCCTTATAAAGGGATAAGGTTTCGCCTTCTTCTGCCCACTCCTTCTTCCTCCTTGCTCATCCATTCTTGCGCACTCAAGCTCCAGCGCCCTAGTCCACATCCTTCTCCTCAACCCTCTC
The DNA here is from genome assembly GCF_056163025.1 of Triticum urartu. Classification (NCBI taxonomy): domain Eukaryota; kingdom Viridiplantae; phylum Streptophyta; class Magnoliopsida; order Poales; family Poaceae; genus Triticum; species Triticum urartu. Next base: position 695,314,343 of record NC_141875.1, read on the forward strand.
CAACATGTCCGGAGCGGGAGGCAAGTGGATGGTCTCCTCCATCATGGAGAGAGACATCAAAAAGCTGCGCGGGGCCGGATACTTAGCCGCGGATATCGCGCACCGGCTTCCAGCCGCGGGGCAGATCGTCCCTACCCCGGAACCTCAAGAAAGGGTGGTTTTCCTCCCCCACTTCGTCCGCGGACTGGGGTTTCCCCTCATCCATTTGTCCGCGACCTTATGTTCTATTATGGGCTGGACTTTCATGATCTGGCCCCGAATTTCATCCTCAACATCTCGGCGTTTATCGTCGTGTGCGAGGCTTTCCTCCGCATCCGGCCCCACTTCGGCCTGTGGCTGAAGACCTTCAATATCAAGCCGAAGGTAGTAGGCGGCCAACAAGCGGAATGCGGCGGAGCCATGGTGGGCAAAATGCCCAACGTTACGTGGCTCGAGGGCTCCTTCGTGGAGACCATAAAGGGGTGGCAATCGGGGTGGTTCTACATCACCGAGCCGTGCGACACCAACTGGGTGGCGGCCCCCGAGTTTCGATCCGGAACCCCCACGCGGCTCACTTCCTTAAGGAGAAGGGACGGTCCTGGGGTTCATCGGTGGAGCTGGACGGACTCCAGAAGTGTATCCGGAACATGATAAGCAAGAAACTTAAGCTTGTCAACATAGTCCAGGTCATGCTCTTCCGCTGGATCCTCCCATGTCAACAACAGGCTTTCAACTTATGGGAGTTCGACCCGGCCCAGCACCAGACTCTACGCGAGCTCTTTGACACGACGCATAAGGACGTCTGGAAGGTGCTGTTTAAGGGCGCCAAGGTCCCTCCTTCTCTTACCGAGGACCGCGGGCTAAGTGCGAAGCGCCCTACGAATCCGGTAAGTTTTGTACATCTGGTAGGGTATTTATTTCCCATAGCCTAACCATGTGCGGGGTCTGAGCTCCCATGCCTTTGACAAGACTGGGTGGAGACATCGGAGCAGATTAACTGTCCGGCCCCTCTGCCCGAAGACCCTGCGGACGCTCTCCTGACGGAGATGCGGACTCCGACTCCTTACGAGGTGCCGGAGAAGACCAAGAAGAAGGCCAAGCGAACCCGAAAGAGTTCCCGGCGCCAGGTGGCATCAGACTCATCGTTCGATAACTCCAAGACGCACTCCTCCCATGAAAACAAGGGGGAGGAAGATGAAGACTCTCCCCCTCCAGCCAGGGGAGACAAGAAAAGGAAGGCCGCTCCAACCGGGGAGGCCGAAGGGTCCAAGAAGGGAAGGACTCTCCTTCCGGACTGTTCCACCACCGCCGCCGACGGCGAAGATGAGTGGTTACTCAGGGCCAAGCCCCTGGCGAAGTCGTAAGTATTCGGATACCAGAGTAACTCATAGCAAACTTTTATCGCACTGCTCCTCCTAACGTCGAATATGATCATGCAGTCCGCCCCGAGCCCGTATCGTCGTATCCTCGTCGGACGGTTCCTTGGACTCGTCGGATATGGATAGCGATCCACTTCCATCCGCCTCCTCTCCTCGCCCTACGGACAATGCCGAGGTATTGTCTCAAGGGGCACCGATCCGGAGGGAGGTAGTCCCGGAGGCGCCTCAAGGCGAACTTCCGGACTCCAGGCGCGAAGGGAGCAAGACTCCCAAGGGCTCCGAGTTCGGCCTCCAGCCGAACGCCGCACCGGAACCTCCAGTGGTTCCGGACTCCGGCAGGCGGCCCCCTTCCAAGAGGGGTAAGCCGCCCGTGCCGGTGACCTCTGTCCATCCAAAGGCACCGGACAACCTGCTAGGAGCGCTTCACGGCGCTTCCATCGACGAAGAGCACCGCACTATTATGTGTGCGGTGATCAAGAAGGTTCAGTCCGCCAAGAGCGGACTGACTGAAGCCTGTGCCAGCCTTCTAACAGGCTTTGAGGTAAGTATTTAAAATATAGGAAAATATTACCGCATAGAAAGTAGCCCCTGATGCTCTGTTTGGTGTTCACAAAGAAAAGCCGAATAGAGGATCAAATAATATCCGCAGGAGTCTAAATAAGTATGTCTATATGCGTATGCAGGATTCGCTGCTGGCCTCTACCGCACTGACTGCGGAGGTCGCCGCTCTGAAGCAGAACTTCGAGCGGTCCGAGAAAGAGCTCGGCCTTGCCAAGAGGCAGCTCGACGAGAACAAAGGTAAGTAATACCTTGTGTATATATATATATATACCTACTAATAAAGCAAGGTGTGTTTCTTTGATTTTTTTTCATCCGTTCACCATCAAAAAAATTCTGCTATTCGAGGTGGTACTCAATTTATGTCCGTTCGTGTATTACAAAAGGAAAAACGCCACAATTCCGTACACGGGCCGCCTGCAATGTGGCCCAGCAAAGCCAAACTATTTATTTTCGTGCCCATCCGAAAAACCCTATTTATCGCATGGGGCGTCAAATACTCCCAGTGTCGCATAGGGCGCCCAACCTGGGCTGAACTGTTTTTTTATTATGTTTCTTTTTTTTGTTTCTTTCTCTTTTTCTTTCCTGTTTCTTTTGTATTTTTTCCTTTCAATTTTTTCCTTTCTCCTTTTTTTTCCTTAAATTCATAATTTTCAAAAGAGGTCGTAATTTCGGAAAAAATTGATTTTCTTAAAAAATGATCAGAATTCCAAAACATATCCTGTTTTGTGAAAATGTTCAAAAATTTATATATTTTTCTCATTCGAAAATTGGTCCAAAATTTAAAAAAAATGTTCCATTTTTTCTTTGTGTTTTTAAAAATTGTTGAGATTTTTCAAAAAAATTGCATCTTAAAAATGTGTGCAAATATGAAAAATATTCTTGTTTTAAATATTCGCAAATTCTAAATAATTTATGAGTTCAAAGAAACCCATTTCTAAAATTGTTCTGAATGTTCAAAATATGTTTCCTTTAAAAACACAAATTCAAAAATGTTCATGTTTTTATGAAAGATTCGCGCGGAGATCTTTTTTGGTGGACATGTCAATTATCTCTCCCGTTGCTTCTTGCAAAGAAATGTCTCTCCCGTTGCAACGCACGGGCATATGTGCTAGTATATATATATAAAGATACGGTTGCAAAATGATAGGATCATCATGGATGTGCCAGGGGCCATGACGGAAGTGGCGACCCTGAAGCAAGCGCTGTCCGAGGCCAAAAACAAAGCGGCCAAGGAGCGCACCGAGCGGGAGAAACAAGAGGCACGGGTGGGCGAGGTGCAGCAAGAGCTCCAGGCTCTCGTGAAGAAGCACGAGGCTTTGTAGCTTGACTCGAAGACGCGAGAGTCCGAGCTTGCCACGGCCCTCGAGAGCACAAAGCGTGCCAAGGCGATGAGGAAGATAGCGGCGGGTAAGGCATTCATTATGCAAAGCAAGCATGTGAAAGTAAATTACTTATTACTTACCCGAGTCCGGAGCTCTCCAGGAGCATTCGCAGATTTGCCCCGCAGCGTGTCGGATGCCGCGAAATATTACCAGGCCGAGGACGGAAGCTCGACGGAGAAGTTGTTCTGGTCTCAGTATACTGGGACCGAACACCCGATGCCTATGAGCGACCAGCTGAAGCAACTGGTCGAGCTGCACAAGGCGGCCGAACAGGCCATGAGGGGCCTTATAGTCCGGATGTGGCCTGGCGACTCCCTTCCCAACAGCTACTTTGTCCTGGTGAGGCGGCTTGTGGACGCCTGCCCCCGGCTGGAAGTCATAAAGTGATCCGTCTACATCGAAGGTGCACGCTGGGCTTTTGCCCGTGCGAAGGTGCACTGGGCCAAGATGGACGCCGAGAAGCTGGTGAAGGAGGGGCCGCCGCAGGGCAAGGAGCATCGCCACCCTGAGATGTATTATGAGGGTGTCCTGAAGGGTGCCCGTCTTGTGGCGGACGAATGTGCGAAGGATGTAATTTTTGAATAAACATGCTCGTGTGATCCTGTATTATGAAAACTTGTTCATGTGCTCTATGCAGCGCTTGTTTGAATTTAAAATATTACCTTCTGTGCGACCGTTTATCAAATCTGAGAGATGGCCAGTCGTCGGCTTCTGCCCCCATGCCACGAGTGCTGGGGTGTTCGGGATAAATCTGAGCACTCTTTTTCCCATTGTTAGGTCCTTCGAGGGAGGTGCTCAGCACAGCGAACAAGGCAATCGGACTATAATGCTTTATCACTCTCACTTAGCCATAGAAGTGTACAATTTTAAATTTTGGCGAAGCCCCTAGTATTCGGAAGGCCAAATTCGGGGCGCTATACACGCCTAAGCCGGACAAAGCCGACTCCTCGCCCTAAGCGGCATAAGTCTTTAGGGACTCGAGACCTCTCGAACAGCGACCAGCTCTCGCCTTATCATGACAGTCAGTTTTGGCTTTCTCTACTGAGGTGCTTAGCGCAGGTGAACCAGGGCACAATCACAGTAGTTCTCCCAGTGCTACCTTAGCCGATATAGCGGAACGTAAGGTACCAAAACATGGGAGCCGGGCAAACCCAACTATTGACCCAAGACATGATTCGGAGCTGATGCATATAATGTTATAAGTTCGGGGTGCCGCACTGTCGAAAGTGTTCGGACTTTCTCACACCGTATTATGGGGTACGCTTAAGCCCCTGGCGTATTGGCCGTACCAGTGTACGGGTGTTGAATGTCATGAATGAACATATATATATAAAGAAAGAATAGAGAATGCGGTAATAGTCTAGTGCTATGTATTGTTTATTCAAAAAGGTGCGCAGAAGCAGAATAATACAAGTAGTGCGATAAGCAAAAAGTAGGACTATTTGACATGTCCCCTCCAAGGGCAACCTGAGGAATGGTATTTAAAGCAAGTACTTCACTCGTTATCAGAGACCACCTGGGAGTTCCGTGGTGCGGCATAGCTTTCTGCCTCCTTGGTTGTTGCATCGTGTGTCCGGCAATCGTACTGCTGGACAGGGTTTCCAGAGATTAAAGTCCTGAAAGTGAGAAAAATAACAAAGTGGGAAGCCCCTAGTGCGGTTGAGCCGCGTCTTGGGGCGTGCCGTAGTCGTGCCCCCTCCCCACTAGTGCCCATGGTATTTTCAATGCGTAATTATGTACGCGTGGCAAGGATTTCGCCGTTTGGCTGGTACTAGGGTGGGGGCCGCATTGCTATGCGAGCTCAGAACGTGCCAGGCAGTCTTGTTGCCGATTACTCTGGGCGCGCTTGAAGGTGTCCGGGTCCTTAATCGCCGAACTAGTGGATTGCCTTAAGAGGCTGCTACGAGGGTCGCAGTGTGCTCCTCCGTGCGGAGAGAGCGTTCTGTGTTCCCATTGACTGTGATGACCCCCCGAGGTCCTGGCATCTTGAGCTTGAGATATGCATAGTGCGGTACCACGTTGAATCTCGCAAATGCGGTTCGCCCGAGCAGTGCATGATAGCCACTGTGGAACGGGACTATATCGAAGATTAACTCCTCGCTTCGGAAGTTATCCAGGGATCCGAAGACCACTTCCAGTGTGACTGAGCCTGTGCAATGGGCCTCTACACCTGGTATGACGCCTTTGAAGGTCGTTTTTGTGGGTTTGATCCTTGAGGGGTCTATACCCATTTTGTGCACTGTGTCCTGGTAAAGCAGGTTCAGGCTGCCGCCGCCGTCCATAAGGACTCGAGTGAGGTGAAATCTGTCGATGATTGGGTCTAGGACCAGTGCGGCGAATCCGCCATGATGGATACTAGTGGGGTGGTCCCTGCGATCGAAGGTGATCAGACAGGAGGACCATGGGTTGAACTTTGGGGCGACTGGCTCCAACGCGTATACATCCCTTAACGCACGCTTCCGCTCCCTCTTGGGGATGTGGGTAGTGTATATCATGTTCACCGCCCGCACTTGTGGGGGGAACCTCTTCTGTCCTCCGGTGTTCGGCTGCCGGGGCTCTTCCTCGCCATCGCTATGTAGCCCCTTATCTTTGTTTTTGGCGTTTAACTTGCCGGCCTGCTTGAACACCCAACATTCCCTGTTGGTGTGGTTGGCTGGCGTGCCGGGGGTGCCATGTATTTGACATGAGCGATCGAGTATACGGTCCAAACTGGACGGGCCCGGAGTGCTTCTTTTGAATGGCTTTTTCCGCTGACCGGGTTTAGAGCCTCTGAATCCGGCATTGACTACCGTATCCTCGGTATTGTTGCTATTGACGCGGCGCTTATGTTTGTTGCGACGTGACCTGCCATTGCTATCCTTGGTATCTGAAGTACCGTGGTTCTTTGATATGTTATTGCTGCAAGCCAGCCAGCTCTCTTCTCCCGTGCAAAAGCGGATCATGAGTATCGTGAGGGCTGCCACAGATTTTGGCTTTTCCTGGCCAAGGTGCCGGGCGAGCAACTCGTCGCGGATGTTGTGCTTGAAAGCTGCTAGGGCCTCTGCATCCAGACAGTCGATGATTTGATTTTTCTTTGTTAGGAACCTGTAGGATCGAAAGTATGTCTAGAGGGGGGTGATTAGACTACTTGACCAAATAAAAACTTAACCTTTTCCCAATTTTAGTTCTTGGCAGATTTTAGCTATCTTAGGACAAGTCAAGCAATCATCACACTATTCATGCAAGCATGCAAAGAGTATATTGGCAGCGGAAAGTAAAGCATGCAACTTGCAAGAATATAAAGGGAAGGGTTTGGAGAATTCAAACGCTATTGGAGACACGGATGTTTTTCCCGTGGTTCAGATAGGTGGTGCTATCCTACATCCACGTTGATGGAGACTTCAACCCACGAAGCGTAACGGTTGCGCGAGTCCACGGAGGGCTCCACCCACGAAGGGTCCACGAAGAAGCAACCTTGTCTATCCCACCATGGCCATCACCCACGAAGGACTTGCCTCACTAGCGGTAGATCTTCACGAAGTAGGCGATCTCCTTGCCCTTACAAACTCCTTGGTTCAACTCCACAATCTTGTCGGAGGCTCCCAAGTGACACCTAGCCAATCTAGGAGACACCACTCTCCAAGAAGTAACAAATGGTGTGTTGATGATGAACTCCTTGCTCTTGTGCTTCAAATGATAGTCTCCCCAACACTCAACTCTCTCTCATAGGATTTGGATCTGGTGGAAAGAAGATTTGAGTGGAAAGCAACTTGGGGAAGGCTAGAGATCAAGATTCATATGGTGGGAATGGAATTTCTTGGTCTCAACACATGAGTAGGTGGTTCTTTCTCAGAACATATGAGTTGGAATGATGTATGTGTTCTGATAGCTCTCTCCACGAGTGAAGAGGAGGTGGAGGGGTATTTATAGCCTCCACACAAAATCCAACCGTTACACACAATTTACCAATCTCGGTGGGACCGAATCAGAAAACTCGGTCGGACCGAAATAGTAAACCTAGTGACCGTTAGGAATTTCGGTGGGACTGACATGCAACTCGGTAGGACCGATTCGGTTACGGTTTGGGCATAACATAATCTCGGTGAGACCGATTGCACAAACTCGGTGAGACCGAGTTTGGCAATAAGCTAACCAGAGAGTTGGTCAGGTAAACTCGGTGGGACCGATTTGCTCTTTCGGTGAGACCAAAATGTTACAAAAAGGAAACAGAGAGTTTACATTGCAATCTCGGTGAGACCGAGATCCCTATCGATAGGACCGAATTGCTAGGGTTTGGCAGTGGCAAATGACAAGTGAAACTCGGTGGCGCCGGATTGAAAGAATCAGTATGACCGAGTTTGGCTTAGGGTTTAGGTCATTTGTGGCTATGAAAAAGTGGTTGAGGATTTCGGAGCATATCACTAAGCACATAAAGCAAGAGGCTCATTAAGCAACACCTCATCCCTCCTTGATAGTATTGGCTTTTCCTAAAGACTCAATGTGATCTTGGATCACTAAAATATAAAATGAAGAGTCTTGATCTTTGAGCTTGAGCCAATTCTTTGTCCTTAGCATTTTGAGGGTTCCACTTTCACATTCATGCCATGCCAATCATTGAGCTTTCCTGAAATAATCATCTTGTAATAGCATTAGCTCAATGAGCTATATGTTGTTATGAATTACCAAAACCACCTAGGGATAGTTGCACTTTCAATCTCCCCCTTTTTGGTAATTGATGACAACATATAGATCAAAGCTTCGAAAAATGATAATAAGCATGAAATATATCGTCGCTTTGAGAAGTATGTGACAAGTAAGAGCTCCCCCTAAATTTGTGCATATTTAGAATTTGCTTTGGACTGCAAATGCACAAGGAATTAGAGTCATGGGTTACTCTTCCATGTCACATACATCTTGGTGGAGCGCTTAAAATGATAAGAATGAAACACATGCACTCATCACCAAGAAAAGTGAATGATCACAAAAGATGGATAGAATGATAATATTTAAGCAAACATTAAGTGTAGCTTATGATCAAACACATGATCATCAATGTCTCACAGGCATAAGGACGTAGTATCTCACACACAAGCAAACAAAGTTCGAAAAAGTACCAAATAAAACAAGAGAGAATAAACGCAACACTCTCTCTCGAAGCCTATGATCTATACATTTTCTCCCCCTTTGGCAACAAGTTACCAAAAAGTTCCTAGAAAATGCATAGTGCTAAGTCGACACTCAGGCTTGATCTTCAGGTGGTGGTGGAGTCCGGAGCACTCCAAGGACGAAGCCTTCGGTAGACGTGGTCGGAGTTGAGGCTGAAGTGGACGCTGGAGCTGGTGGAACTGAGGCTGTGGCTGGCGCAGACGTGGTAGCTCTGGTGTCAACAACTGGCATTGCAGACGACCTCGGACCTCGTGGCACCCTGGCAAAAGCATCAGTCGTAGTCCTGCCTCTCCTCTCATTCATGTCATCCTGGAGCTGCTCCACGGCAGTCTGTATCTCTGTCACCTTGATGTCCAAGTCATAGAACCTCTGTTCCATGATCCTCTCTAAGCTTGCCTGGTTCTGAGTTAGGGTGGCTAGTCCTTGCTCAATCCGCAGGGTGGACGCAATCAGGTAACCAAGCTGCTCTTGTTTGGTTTTCAGAAAATATTCAGATGCCTCCTCTTGAGTAGGCATCCTGACAGCTTTCTCCTTCTTCGCCTTCTCCTTCTTGGCTTGTGCATGGGCTGACGATGGCTCATTCTCAGTCATGATCACTTGATTATCTTCGAAGTCTGGAAGGATGGGTAGGTGTTCCTTATCCAACAAGTATGTGCCCGTGCCCATCTTTGAGTTGATGAGCCCCTGAATCTGTGGGGCATACCCACAACTCCTCTTCTGGTCAGCAGCTGTCCTCTTGACTGTTTCCACTATGAGGCTCATGACTTTGAATTTCTGAGGTACATCAAAGATATGTAGCAAGTTAATGGCATGACCTCTGATCATCCTGTGATCTCCAGACTTGGGCAGAAGGGTGTGCCTAAGGATCCAGTTGATCGTAGGCAGTCCTGATAGCAAGTGCTTCACAGACCCAAACTGGTGAGTGTCAAGATCATCTGTTGGAATCTCCTTATACATATTTGCCATGGAGTTGTGATCCATCTTCTTATTGGCATAAATGTCCAAGTCATCTACTTGCTCCTCTGGGGCATTGATCAACTTTTCCCATTCCTCAACAGTTGATTGGTACCTCGTACCTTCAGACATCCATGTGATCCTCCCATCTGGGTAGAAGTGTGCTGTGGAGTAGAATTGTATGATTAGCTCCTCGTTCCACTTTGTGAGCTTCTTCCCAACAAAGTCTGCAACTCCACACGCACTAAAGCTGTCATACACTCCAGGATAGTGTTCCTCATTTTCCTTCATGTAGGTCCAGTCGACCCATCTCATGTCACATACGGTTGGCTTCTTGTCAAGCAGCACTGTCTCATAAAAATCCTGCTGCTCCTTGGTGTGAAACCTGTAGTCCACTGCAGTCCTCCTTCTGGTAGCATAGGGATCTGTTTCTCTCCCCTTCCTCGGCCCTGAGTCTTTCCTGAGCTTCATATTCTCAGCCACAGGATGAGCATCGTTGTGGTCTGGGATCTTGGGCTTGAGCTTCCTAAGGACATGCTCTTCCTCTTCCTCTGCAGCTTCAGGCACTGGGGCCTTGTTCTTTTCAGTGGCTGGGATGCTTCTTGTGTTTCTCTTTAGTGCACTCTTTGTCTTAGATGTAGCCTTGGGTGCTTCCTTGGGCTTGGATGCAGTTGCCCCTGACCTTATGGCATCTCCCATAAGTTTCTGTGCCTTTGGTGCCGGAGCAACAACCTCTTCTTCCTCTTCTTCTCCCTCAGAGTCTCTTCTCATGGAGGGTTTGCCAATAACTCTGGCAGTGGTAGTTCTGGCTCTTTTCTTCTTCTTATCTTGGCCACTTGCTTCCTCTTTAGATTCCATGGTAAACCTCATGGTTTCTTCAGTTGCAGCCTTCCTAGGTTTGGAAGTGGGAACTCTTGCCTTAGACATGGGCTGCCTGCCTGCTGGCCTTTTGATCTTCAGCCCTGGCTTTGTGCCTTGAGCTGGCTCAACTCTCTTTGATGTGGCCTCTTCTGCCACATAATCTTCATCTTCAGAATCAGAAGTTCTCTTCTTCCTTTGTCTAGTGGCAGCTTTAGGCAGATTGCTGGGGGTGCTCCTGCTGCCATCATCTGAGGAACTTGAGGGGCTAGTGCCCTCACTCAACTGTACTTGCTGCTCTGAGAGGTTCTGGCTGTCACTTTGGTCTGACATGATGCAAATCTGACTGCTGACCCTGTGAATAGATTATAGATGAGATGGAGTGGATGAGCATCACAAAAAGCAGAGATTTTTTGCAAAAGAATAATTCAAAAACTTAGTTTTAGTTTCCCACTGAAAGCATCTCGGATCTACCGATTTTCAAACTCGGTGACACCGAAGCAGTTTTGGCACCAAAACTAGTGAACTCGGTCAGACCGAGTCACAGTTCGGTGGCACCGAGACTGCTAGGGTTTCACAGAGTTCCAAAATCGGTCACACCGATAAGTAATTCTCGGTCAGACCGAGTTTCACTTGTGCAATGGCATAAGCCAAATCGATGGGACCGAGTTTTTCAACTCGGTGGATCCGAGATGGTTTCGGCGGAAACCTAACCCTAAAATTTTCGAATTAAACCTAATCTACGAGTTCATTGACTGGATAGGAGTTTATCAAACGTGGCAAGAATCATGATGATCACAATGTGCTAGGAATCGGATTGGAGAATAGCACAAAGATCGAGTCCATACCCTAGTTCGGCGGAGACTCGCTACGGTGGCAACGGCGGGGTAGAATTCCCGTTGACAGCGACGGAGACCAGCGACTGGAGGCGGCTGGCGGCGAGGAGGACGATCCGGAGACCCAGGAGGCAGAGCGAGATATGCACGGGCGAAGAGGTTTCGGAGAAATTTCCAAAATTTTGCCCGTCACTATATATAGCCCGACCCTGTCGGTGTGACCGAGTGGAACAACTCGGTGGCACCGAGATGCAAAACTGTACAGTTATTGCAACTCGGTGTGACTGAAAAGTTCAAATCGGTTGCACCAAGATCGAAAACCTAGATCAACTTAATGAACTCGGTAGGACTGAATGGAATCGGTCAGGCCGAGAATCACAAAGAGGTTTGGGGAGTTTAAGTCTATGACGAATCGGGGACTCCGAGCACTCCTCACACAGAGTGGTTCGAATCTGACTTGATCAAGTTTTGTGATGCAGCATGAATAGAGTTTGAGACGAGAAAAGCATAGATAGCTAGAGGAGGTACTTAGGCATTCTTGTCCATCCACTTGGCAAAAGAATATAAAGCCAAACAATCAAAACAACAAGTGGATGTCCTCGAATGAGTGAAATATGCAACCAACATGCTCACACAATAAGATGGCAAATGAAATATGTGGCAAAGCATGCACAACCAATTCTAGCATCTATCAAGCAATTTGCGATGACTAGGTCATCTATATATGAGTATATTGACTTAGGAGTCAAGTGAGAACACTTGATCGTAGGTCATACTCATCGTTTAAGCTCAAGTGGGGTTACCACTTTTACATAAAGCATTGTTGTATTCACATCTTTAGAGTTGCTTTAGCTCAAGTTTTAGAGTAAAGCTCCCCCTAGATGTGATATCCCCCCTAAGAGGGATGAACTAACCTTGGGTTTTGTCGATGATGACTTCATGTAGATGTTGAAGATGTGGATGCTCAATGTTGATGTAGATCACTTGGAGCTATCCATTTGAGTGAATTGCACTTTCAATACCTACATTGGTTAGTCCCACAAGGAACAAACAAGGATATCCATAGACATAGAGTGATGCACACACAAGATGATGTCCATGAAAACTTTAGGTTACCTTGTCCCTTGTCTTACCAACAAGAGGGTTTGTGACTCCTTGAACTAGTGCAAGATGTGGAAGTTGATTGCACTTGTTTTTGCCAAAATGATAAGAGTGAAGTATGTTGGCGGAGTCACCCTCAAGAACTCTCTAGTTCTTCTTCTTTTGGATCCACACCATCTTGATGGGAATCCTTGGAGTTGTAGTCGTACTTGATGTAGTGGAACTTGAAGTAGTCTTGGGAATCCACTTGACTAAGGTCTTAGGAGCTTCTTCAAATGCATCAATCTCCTCTTGAAGCTTGTCCTTGCCTTTTTGCTTGTAGTCTTGTGGTGGAAGGTCATCTTGAGCTTGTGTCCCCTTGAAAGAAGTATCATACTTCTCTTGTTGAGGAACAAACTTTGTCTTGGGGTATTGATCTTCTTCCCACTCAACTCCATTGGCATTGAACTTTCGTTCAAAACCAACACCTTGATTCTTCCGGTGCATCCCTTGCTTGCGCACAATTTCCTCGAATTGCTTACTTCCGGCAAGGCTTTTGTATACTCCTTTCTCTATAATCCCCTTCAATAAGCTATTTTCTTGCTCAAGTGTAACTTGGCTAAGAGAATCATTAGTGGAATCAAGAGAACTACTAGAAGCAACAATATTGGATTTAGCATGATCATTGTTACTACTAGAGGAAGAATCTTTCTTGTTCTTGTTACTAGAATTGACTTGAGGCGTGTAAGTGGATAATAGTAAACGCTTGGCAATGTAAGAAGAATTTTTCTTGTGGAGATCATCATTGATTGCTTTTAAGAACTCATGTTCTTGCTCAAGATTGAGCTTTTCAAAGCGTAATTTCTCATGAGCTCTTAAAAGTTCTCGATGATCTTCGAAGATAGTTTCATGAGCTAACTTAAGAGTTTTTAGTTCTTTAGTTAGAGCCTCAATCTTCTCCTTATCATTGTCATTCGTTTTATCTTGATTAGCATGATTAATTGATGTTTCATCATAGTACTCATCACTAGAGTTGTCAACAAGCAAATCATCACCTAACAAGTCATCTTCGTCACTATTAAAATCAACATACTCGGGGTGTGTTACCTTAGGACCTTTGGCCATGAAGCATCTTCCAATTCCTTCATTTGGTGAGTCAAATATGTCGTAGGAGTTGGTTGACACAAGTGCTAGACCGGCAACACCTTCATCTTGAGTATCTTCGGAGTCGGAGTGATAACTTCTCTCGGAGTGGCTGTCGGAGTCGAAGCCGGATACCCATTCACCAACATGAGCTTGATGTCTTCGTTTTGTGTAGCCCCTTGATGATTTTTCCTTCCTTTCCGAATCCTTGCTTCTCCGTGAGTATCTCCATTCATAACGATCATCTCTACTCCTTCTCTCTCTTGGTGGTGATTCTTTGCTTCTTCTTTTTGGAGAATCTTTTCTTCTCTTGTAGGGAGCCGTATACTCATTGGAATAGTGTCTGGGTCTTCCACAATTGTAGCAGTTTCGCTCTCGACTAGAAGATCTTTTGTCATTGTAGGACCTTGACTTGAAGCTTCTATCTTTGCTTCTACTCTTGTAGAACTTGTTGAAGTTCTTCACCATTAAGCTCAATTCTTCATTGAAGTTTTGTTTCTCACTTGATGATGTGGGGACTTCACATGAGGCTTTGTAGGCACCACTTGATTTGTTGTGAAGTTCCTCTTTATCCTTGAGTGACATCTCATGAGCAACAATCCTTCCAATCACTTCCGTTGGTTTGAGATCTTTGTAATTGGGCATCATTTGGATCAATGTGCATACGGTATCATATTTCCCATCCAAGGCTCTTAGGATCTTCTTGATGATGAATCTATCGGTCATCTCTTCACTTCCTAAGCCGGCAATCTCATTTGTGATGAGAGCAAGCCTAGAGTACATTTCAGCGACACCTTCACCATCCTTCATCTTGAACTTGTCAAGTTGACTTTGGAGCACATCCAACTTGGATTCCTTGACGGAGTCGGTACCTTCGTGCATATCAATCAAAGTGTCCCAAATTTCCTTTGCATTCTCAAGACGGCTGATTTTGTTGAATTCTTCGGGGCACAATCCATTGAAGAGAATATCACAAGCTTGAGCATTGTATTGCAACATCTTCAACTCATCCGCGGTAGCTTCACGATTTGGTTCTCTCCCATCAAAGAAGTCACCTTGCAGACCAACACAAACAATAGCCCAAACGGCGGGGTTATGTCCAAGAATATGCATTTTCATTCTATGCTTCCAACTAGCAAAATTAGTGCCATCAAAGTAAGGACCTCTACGGTGATAATTTCCCTCGCTAGACGCCATACTCTCCTAGGTTGTGAAACCAAGGCTATGACCACCAAAAGCTATGGAGATCAAGGCAAATGGAGACCAAAGCTCTGATACCACTTGTAGGATCGAAAGTATGTCTAGAGGGGGGTGATTAGACTACTTGACCAAATAAAAACTTAACCTTTTCCCAATTTTAGTTCTTGGCAGATTTTAGCTATCTTAGGACAAGTCAAGCAATCATCACATTATTCATGCAAGCATGCAAAGAGTATATTGGCAGCGGAAAGTAAAGCATGCAACTTGCAAGAATATAAAGGGAAGGGTTTGGAGAATTCAAACGCTATTGGAGACACGGATGTTTTTCCCGTGGTTCAGATAGGTGGTGCTATCCTACATCCACGTTGATGGAGACTTCAACCCACGAAGGGTAATGGTTGCGCGAGTCCACGGAGGGCTCCACCCACGAAGGGTCCACGAAGAAGCAACCTTGTCAATCCCACCATGGCCATCGCCCACGAAGGACTTGCCTCACTAGCGGTAGATCTTCACGAAGTAGGCGATCTCCTTGCCCTTACAAACTCCTTGGTTCAACTCCACAATCTTGTCGGAGGCTCCCAAGTGACACCTAGCCAATCTAGGAGACACCACTCTCCAAGAAGTAACAAATGGTGTGTTGATGATGAACTCCTTAATCTTGTGCTTCAAATGATAGTCTCCCCAACACTCAACTCTCTCTCATAGGATTTGGATCTGGTGGAAAGAAGATTTGAGTGGAAAGCAACTTGGGGAAGGCTAGAGATCAAGATTCATATGGTGGGAATGGAATATCTTGGTCTCAACACATGAGTAGGTGGTTCTTTCTCAGAACATATGAGTTGGAATGATGTATGTGTTCTGATAGCTCTCTCCACGAGTGAAGAGGAGGTGGAGGGGTATTTATAGCCTCCACACAAAATCCAACCGTTACACACAATTTACCAATCTCGGTGGGACCGAATTAGAAAACTCGGTCGGACCAAAATAGTAAACCTAGTGACCGTTAGGAATTTCGGTGGGACTGACATGCAACTCGGTAGGACCGATTCGGTTAGGGTTTGGGCATAACGTAATCTCGGTGAGACCGATTGCACAAACTCGGTGAGACCGAGTTTGGCAATAAGCTAACCAGAGAGTTGGTCAGGTAAACTCGGTGGGACCGATTTGCTCTTTCGGTGAGACCGAAATGTTACAAAAAGGAAACAGAGAGTTTACATTGCAATCTCGGTGAGACCGAGATCCCTATCGGTAGGACCGAATTGCTAGGGTTTGGTAGTGGCAAATGACAAGTGAAACTCGGTGGCGCCGGATTGAAAGAATCGGTATGACCGAGTTTGGCTTAGGGTTTAGGTCATTTGTGGCTATGGAAAAGTGGTTGAGGATTTTGGAGCATATCACTAAGCACATAAAGCAAGAGGCTCATTAAGCAACACCTCATCCCTCCTTGATAGTATTGGCTTTTCCTAAAGACTCAATGTGATCTTGGATCACTAAAATATAAAATGAAGAGTCTTGATCTTTGAGCTTGAGCCAATTCTTTGTCCTTAGCATTTTAAGGGTTCCACTTTCACATTCATGCCATGCCAATCATTGAGCTTTCCTGAAATAATCATCTTGGAATAGCATTAGCTCAATGAGCTATATGTTGTTATGAATTACCAAAACCACCTAGGGATAGTTGCACTTTCAGAATCGTGTCCAGAATTGCCTGTCCGATTCCTCTGGCTGCTGAATTATGTGGCTTAAGTCATTGGCATCTGGTGGTCGCACATAAGTGCCCTGGAAGTTGTCGAGGAATGCGGCTTCCAGATCTTCCCAACAGCCAATGGATTCTGCTGGCAGGCTGTTGAGCCAATGCCGAGCTGGTCCTTTGAGCTTGAGTGGGAGGTATTTGATGGCGTGTAGATCCTCACCGCGGGCCATGTGGATGTGCAGGAGGAAGTCCTCGATCCATACCGCAGGATCTGTTGTGCCGTCGTATGATTCGATATTTACGGGTTTAAAACCCTCTGGGATTTGGTGGTCCATTACTTCGTCTGTGAAGCATATGGGGTGTGCGGCGCCTCTGTAGTGGGCTATGTCGCGACGCAGCTCAAATGAGTCTTGTCCGCTGTGTTCGGCCCAGCCGGATTTACTTTTACTGTATCCGGCGTGACGGTTATCGTCTCGGGTAGTGGCGCGCCCTTGTGATCCGTAGATCGATCTTGCATGTTTTGCTTTGTCCTCCAATACATCTCGCAGGTCTAGCGTGTTTCCCCGTGCCTTGTCATTTGTATTTGCGTGGCATCAGGGTGCGGGCTGAGTCTTTGGCTGAAATGCCTCTCTGTCGCGGCCACGAGGTGGCCGATCAGCCGCGTCATATGCTGGAGATGTCGGTTTTAATGCTTCCCCCTCCAGTCGGGGTAGCAACCTGTGCTTTGGGTAACTCTTGGAGGGGCGTTCGAGTTCATAATCCTCGGCCGCAAGGACTTCAGTCCATCTGTCAGCTAGCAAATCTTGATCAGCTTGAAGCTGCTGCTGCTTTTTCTTAAGGCTATTTGCCGTGGCTATAAGCCGGCGCTTGAAGCGCTCTTGCTCGGCGGGATCCTCCGGCACGACAAATTTGTCATCGTCGAGGCTTGCCTCGTCTTCGGAGGGAGGCATGTAATTATCATCCTCCGCCTATCCATCTGCCGCTCTCTCGGGAGGGCTGGCTTCTCCATCCTCCTACTCTAAATCTTGCTGGAGGGGATTGTTGTCGTCTTCGGCACTATCCGGAGTGTTATTATCTCCTGTGTCGGTGTCACCGCTTTTTCTTTGGCGAGACTTAGAGCGGCTCCGCTGACGTCGGCGCTTGGGTTGCTTCTTGGAGGGATCATCCCCCACCGTCCCGTCGCCATTGCCTTCTCTGGGTGTGTCCACCATGTATATATCATATGATGAGTGGCTGTCCAGTGCCCTGTGGGCAGTGGTTCCTCTTCGTCTCCCGCTCCATACCGTCGATGTCTTCGGAGTCGAAGTCGAGCATGTCGGTCAAATTGTCGACAGTGGCTACTAAGTGGGTGGTGGGTGGGCGGCGAATTTCTTCGTCATCCGCATCCCAATCCTGCCGAACATAGTTCGGCCAGGACTCTCCTGACAGGGAGAGAGACCTTAATGAGTTCAGTATGTCGCCGAAGGGCGAGTGCTGAAAGATATCCGTGGAGGTGAACTCCATGATCGGCGCCCAGTCGGGTTCGATAGGCACGGGCGCAGGCGGTTCGGAGTCCGTGGCCGGGGAAGAATCCGGCAATTTGGCGTCACGGCTCTCGTGAAGGGTAAGGTCGATACTCGGCTCGATCGCCGCTAATAATGCGTCCTCCATGGCGGGGTCTATCCACCCGTGCATGGATGGCGCAATTGGCTCCGAATTGAGGGTCGGAGCGGTTGCCGGTGCAGTCTCCTGAACACTGTCCGATGGTAGATCTAAATCATGCTCATCGTGACCGTGCGGCGCACTCGGTAGGGGCTCGAATCCGTCAAAGATCAAGTCTCTGCGGATGTCGGCCGTGTAGTTTAAGCTTCCAAACCTGACCTGGTGGCCAGGGGCGTAAGTCTCGACCTGCTCCAGATGGCCAAGCGAGTTGGCCCACAGTGCGAAGCCGCCGAATACAAAGATCTGTCCGGGGAGAAAAGTCTCACCCTGGGCTGCATCGCTATCGATGATCAAAGGAGCCATCAAGCCTAACGGTGACGACATAGAGGAACTCTCAATGAAAGCACCAATGTCGGTGTCAAAACCGGCGGATCTTGGGTAGGGGGTCTCGAACTGTGCGTCTAGGCGGATGGTAACAGGAGGCAAGGGACACGATGTTTTACCCAGGTTCGGGCCCTCTTGATGGAGGTAAAATCCTACGTCCTGCTTGATTGTTCTTGATAATATGAGTAGTATAAGAGTAGATCTACCACGAGATCAGAGAGGCTAAACCCTAGAAGCTAGCCTATGGTATGATTGTATGTTGTCCTACGGACTAAAACCCTCCGGTTTATATAGACACCGGAGGGGGTTAGGGTTACACAGAGTCGGTTACAAGGAAGGAGATCTACATATCCGTATTGCCAAGCTTGCCTTCCACGCCAAGGAGAGTCCCATCCGGACACGGGACGAAGTCTTCAATCTTGTATCTTCATAGTCCAACAGTCCGGCCAAAGGATATAGTCCGGCTGTCCGGATACCCCCTAATCCAGGACTCCCTCAATCACTTCCGCCCAAAAGTGTTTCGGAGTCTTGTACTCATCAAGTATCGTTCTTTCCATCTCAATAAGAGTTCGGTTCTTCCTCTCAACAACTCCATTTTGTTGAGGTGTGTACGTAGCTGAGAACTCATGTGAAATCCCTTGTTCGTCAAGAAAGGTGTCCACATTTGTGTTCTTGAACTCCGTTCCATTGTCGCTGCGAGCCTTCTTGATCTTCACTTCAAATTGATTTTGGGCCTTACTAGCGAAGCTCTTGAAGATCTTTTGGACCTGCGATTTATCATCAAGAAAGAACACCCATGTAAATCTTGAAAAATCATCAAATATGACTAGACCAAATGAGTTACCACCGAGACTCTTGTAGGCATTGGGACCAAAGAGATCCATATGAAGTAGCTCGAGCGGTCTTCTCGTGGTCATAATGTTCTTCACGGGGTGACTTCCTCCAACTTGTTTTCCTGCTTGACAAGCACTACAAAGTCTATCCTTGTCAAATATAACATATTTTACTCCAAGGATATGATCACTTTTAATAAGCTTATCAAGATTTCGCATCCCCACATGGCCTAACCTTCTATGCCACAACCAACCTTTCGAAGATTTAGCAATAAAGCAAGTTCTAGGCTGAGCCTTTTTTAGTGAAATCAACAATGTAAAGATGACCTCTACGGATACCGGTAAAGACCATTTTATGATTATCTCTACGAAACACTTGGCAATCTACTTCAGTAAATAGGACATTGAAACCAAAGTCAGCAAGCCTAGATATGGAAAGTAAATTGTAGCCAAGAGATTCAACGAGCATAACATTTTGTATGGAGCTATCATGTGAGATGGCCACCTTACCAAGGCCAACCACCTTACCCTTTGAGTTATCACTGAAAGTGACATACTTTCGAGGGCCGTCGTTTTCAGCAAGCTCACGGAACATATCTTTGTCTTCGGTCATATGATCAGTACATCCACTATCAAGGACCCATTCCTTTCCTCCAGCCATGTAGCCGTGAAGATTAGCCATAAGACCAAAGTGTCTCATTGCATCATCAAGATCATGGTCACTATCATCATTCTCATTGTAGTATCCATGTTCAACATCGTCATGTGATGGATCAATTCCTAGAGAGAGTGACTCATTAGAAGTATGACCATAACAATGTTCATCTCTATGAATCCTAATGACTTCGGAAATGATATTGCTAATAATTCCAACATCTCCTTTGGCACGCATGAGATCAGAAGCTCAAATAGGCACTCATCAAACTTAGGATCACTAGTACTCATCCTATTCAAGGTAATAGACTTATGGAGAATCTCATCTAGATTTTTCAAGGAATAATTTTGGAATCGTTCTTCTAGAACTCTCCATATGGTGTAAGCACAATCTAGAGCAGGTAAGTTAGCAATCAAATTTTTAGGCAATCCTTTTACAATAAGATTGATAGTTCTAAGATTGCGAATCATGTCAAGATCCTCATCGTGTGTGGGATGCGAAGGATCAACAAAGTGAGCACAAGGAGTAGTAATGTACTTGGTTAAATGATATTCATTGAAAATCTCAAGCATCTCATTTTTTCACTCATGAAAGTACTCTCCATCAAGTATAGGCACTCTATGTCTAAGACTCCCCAATGTAGACTCTTCCATATTCCTCCAAAGGTGTTTAAACCAAAGCAATGGAGACCAATGCTCTGATACCAATTGAAAGGATCGAGAAGAGGTGTCTAGAGGGGGGTGAATAGACTCTTAGTAAGAAAAGTTGTAGTTTTTAATTTCCTTAAGTTGAAGTGGCGTTTTAGCACAAGTTTAAACATTCACAATAAATACCAAGCAAGCATGACAAGAGTATATGAGCAGCAGAAAGTAAATCATGCAAGTTGCAAGAATGTAAAGGGATGGGATTTGAGTGTGCAAACGCAATTGGAGACACAGAGATTTTTGGCGTGGTTCCGATAGGTGGTGCTATCGTACATCCACGTTGATGGAGACTTCAACCCACGAAGGGCAACAGTTGCGTGAGTCCATGGAGGGCTCCACCCACGAAGGGTCCATGAAGAAGCAACCTTGTCTATCCGACCATGGCCATCGCCCACGAAGGACTTGCCTCACTAGGGTAGATCTTCACGAAGTAGGCGATCTCCTTGCCCATAGAAACTCCTTGGTTCAACTCCAAAATCTTGACGGAGGCTCCCAAGTGACACCTAACCAATCTAGGAGACACCACTCTCCAAAAGGTAATGGACGGTGTGTTGATGATGAACTCCTTGCTCTTGTGCTTCAAATGATAGTCTCCCCAACACACAACTCTCTCTCATAAGATTGGATTTGGTGGAAAGATGATTTGAGTGGAAAGCAACTTGGGGAAGGCTAGAGATCAAGATTTATGTGGTTGGAATGGAATATCTTGACCTCAACACAAGTGTAGGTGGTTCTCTCTCAGAAAATGTATGTTGGAAGTGTATGCATGTTCTGATGGCTCTCTTCACGAATGAAGAGTGGGTAGAGGGGTATATATAGCCTCCACACAAAATCTAGCCGTTACACACAAATCACCAAACACTAGTAGAAAAAGGGCCATTTGTCCCGGTTCATAAGGGCCTTCTGTCCCGGTTTTGGAACCGGGACTAGAAGGTCGTTACTAATGCCCTTGGCCTTTAGTCACAGTTCTTACACGAACTGGGACAGATGGGCCTCCACGTGGCCGCTGCGGCCAGCCCAGGCAGGGGGGCCTTTTGTCCCGTTTGGTGACACCAACCGGGACCAAAATGTATCCACGCGTCAGCAGCTGGCTGGAGCTGAGGTTTTTTTTAATGGGGCTGGTTTAGGGGTTTTGGGGGTTATTTAGGTTGTTATTAGCTAGCTAATAGAGAGAAGTGTCCTCTCTTATATCTCCGTGCTTGGTTTACAAACGCTATTGCTATGCCTAAACATGGCTTAGATTGAAGTGAAGGCAACATGTGGTGCATGTCGAAAGTAATACAAATCCTAACTTTGATCAAGTTTGGATTGTACTACTTTCGACATGCAGCACATGCATGTTGCCTTCACTTCAATCCAATCCATGTTCATTTCACCCGCTGATATATAATAACTCTTCATGCTCGCATCATGCATCATCATATATAATAACAAGTCCTACTAATCATCATCATACAACTTCTACTCATTATTAATAACAGGTCATACGATCATCATCCTCATAGTCATCGAACCAACCCTACTTAATCGTTCTTAGCACATGATCATCAGTATTAGGTAGGACCTAAATTCCCTTTTTATGGTAAAATAGCATAAAACAATATAGACCCCGACTCTCCATTATGGAGAATGCAGATCATCCTGTCTCCAATTCTTGCGCTTCGCTTCCTTTTGCTTCCAAGAACCTCCTTACGACTGTCCATACATTTTTTCCATTCTTTGATTAGCATGTCTCCACTTCTTTGAGAAATCCGGTATGGACAGTTGAGATTTGTAGGATGACCTGGATATATGTTCAAAACATGAAGGCTACCATTCTGATACATCAAATAAGGCACACAATCCTCTGGGATTCTCTGTTGAAAAACATAGTAATAACTTCATAGTTAGCAATGATGTACTAGTTTTAGAAGTATGCAAAATATGCACAGATGTCATAATAGTAAAAAAATATTACCAGGGTATCTCCATGGTAGTTACCGTAGTTCAACACGTGCACTAGTGGCACGTATTGACCATAATGTTGAGGAGTTTGATTGTAGATATTGTAATTCTCAATATCAGTACAAAATCTGACCAGATGATTTTTCTCATGATAAGTTAATTCGGAGCCATCGGTGTAGTGGGTTTTGTCTACCATCTTCCGAAACTTCAAAATCCACACCATGATGGGTCCTTACGTGAATTTTCTTTGTTTCGGAACTTTCATGGTCTTCAAAACCCATCCTCTCCAAGACATAGCGTCTTGCATGGCATGGGATAAGCTAGTCTAATTGTAAAAGATGAAAAGTACACATTGAAATATTTGAAGTCGTGCTTAATTGCGAAAAAATAACACTTGTCGTCGTTGCGTACCGTTTCAACATCGAAGGTCTCCTTCAGCTTAATGCTGAAGCGCTGATCTTCGTCCAGGTGAGGCCTGTCGCACAGACCTCGGTCGTCGTGGCACCAGTCGCACTCCCCCGGGAGACTTTTGTCGTCCGAGTACGACGTTTCCTATGTTCATAATTCAAATATTAAACATCTAAAATTAAATATATGTACTAAAAAACCTAAGTTAGATCATTATTATTCATCACGGGTTGACTATCGGTCTGTCGAGTCTTTTCTTGAAAACTCTCAGCTCAGATGGTGTATACATTCGACCATTGGTGATGGTCGCTCCTCCTTTCATCCCCAAGTGCATTACACCAAAATGTCTAGCACACTGGGATGAAGGGGAAGCGACCCCCACGACAACAGTCGGGATTCTTCGTCCTCTCATATACATTGTGGAACTCTCCCTCACTGATTCCTCTCTGACATTTGCGACCGTCGGTGATGGTAGCTCCTCCTTTTGTTCCCGAGTGCATTACACCAAATTGTCTAGCACACGGGAATGAAGGAGAAGCTACCCCCACGACTGCAGTCAGGATTCTTCGTCCTCTCATATATGGTGGAGACTCAACAGACTTAAAGTCAACCTGAAATATCGTTTAATTATCTTTCTAAAATTGGTTCATGGCTGGTCTCACCTTGAGGTCGGAGGGGGTCGGTGACTGGGACGACGACGGGGATGATGGAGGGAGGCTCCTAGATTTCTGCGAAAACAAAAACCCTATAAGCTATCAACTAATCATATGCATACGCCTTTCATAGTGCTCTCCAATTTTAGCTTTCAAAGTAGGAGTAGTTTTCCAATTTGAGCATTTAATAAGCAAAATCAAATCACAAAATAAAGTAGTATTCAAATTAGGATGCATTCAATTATAAGCAAAACTACATCATCTCCATGCATCCATACATCGTCGAATATTATCACTAATACACCTCGAATACATATAGTACAGCTAGAACCGTAGCGCCCGACGGGTATCGGTGCGGGCGGTGGACACCCGAAGCGAAGGAACCATCACAGGATCATAGCTCTAGTGAGATCCCTGGAGAACCTGCCAGGTATTGTCGAACCTGCCCTCCAACGCAACCATGTAGCGACGGACGTGCTCATCCTCCTCGCTGACACGGTGACGTACCACCTCAGCGGTGTCCAGAAGCCTCGGCGCCGTCACCAAACAAGGCGAGTCAACGACGGGCTGGCTCCTCACCAACCTACGCCCCCCGGAAGGTAGCACCTTCCAAAACCAGCCCGGCGGAGCCCAGTCCCGGACATAGCCCCTCTGATCAAGTCGGCCTCCTCCGCCGAGTCGACGACGAGGATGCGGGATTGGCATCGTCGACCTCGATGCGGGAATAATTGCTTTAACTAAAAAAATTAACTAGTTCTATTAATTTTCTTGCTAAAAATAAACTACTTCTATAGTAAAATAAACTAGTTTTATTAAATCAATAGTTCAACTACTAAGCACTTACTATAAATAGAATAAAGTAGTACTTACTAAAAATAAACTAGTTTAACTAGTTCTATTATTTTTCTAACTAATTCTATTAAACACTTTCTCTTCTTATTCTATGAACAAAATTACAACAGAAAAAAACATAAAAATTCTATGAACAAAATTACAACAGAAAAAAATCACAAAAATTCTATGAAAAAATTGGCATATTCTTTGCATATATGTGAACACACAAACAGTTTACTATTCAACAATAATATCACCAAAAAAATCTATGAACAGAAAAAAATTCTAACTTTTGCATATTCATTTATGAACAAATTACAACAACTCAACTAACTACACATCTAAATTAACTACACATCTAAATTAGGAAAATTCATATGAGCTCACTACGCAAGGGGGCGGCGATCGACGAGGAGGCACGGCACGGGGGCGACGGTGAGGGGCGCGACGACGGGCGACGAGGAGGCAGGGGGGCGGCGACGGCGACGATGAGGGGCGTGGCGACGGGCGACGAGGAGGCAGGGGGGCGCGGGGCGGCGACGGCGTCGGAGGCAGGGGCGGCGATGGCGACGCGCAGAGGGGCAGCCTGGCGGCGTCGTCGGGGCGGGGAAAGACGAACTGAATGAAAATTTTCACAAGTGCTAGTTATACAGACGAAGCATCCTGGTTCGTGATAACAACCGGGACGAATGCGACCTTTAGTCCCGGTTGGTGCCACCAACCGGGACCAAAGGCCTCTTTTCAGCAGCCCAAAGGGCAGGAAACGGCGGCCTTTAGTCCCGGTTGGTGCCACCAACCGGGACCAAAGGCCTTGTGTTGCTGCGCCCGCGTCGAAAGTTTAGTCCCACCTCGCTAGTTGAGAGGGGCGCGCAGTGGTTTATAAGCCCCACTGCCGCACCCCTCTCAAGCTCCTCTTCATTGCAAGCTTACGGGCCTAATTGTCACTGCTATGTCTGATGGGCCTACTGGGCCTTCTGTGGGCCTCAATCCTGGCCCATCGATGGGTCTCTAGTCGTATTCAGGCCGTGGTGGCATTTTTTTTATTTTTTGCCTATTTTTTGTTTACTTTTTTCTTTATATATTTTGTTTTGTTTCTACTTACAACAAAAAACTTATTTATTTGATTTTGTTTCTAATTACTTATTTATTTTACTTTATGATAATTCTTTTTGCTATTAAAGTTTCTAACAAAAAAAGTTCTTTATAAAAATTCTTTTTGCTTTTAATGCTATTAAACACTTTCTCTTCTTATTCTATGAACAAAATTACAGCAGCCAAAAACATAAAAATTTTATGAACAAAACAAAAATTATATGAACAAAATTACAACAGAAAAAAATCATAAAAATTCTATGAAAAAATTGACATATTCTTTGCATATATGTGAACACACAAACATTTCATTATTCAACAATAATATCACCAAAAAATCTATGAACAGAAAAAATTCTAACTTTTGCATATTCATTTATGAACAAATTACAACAACTCAACTAACTACACATCTCAATTAACTACACATCTAAATTAGGAAAATTCATAGGAGCTCACTACGCAAGGGGGCGGCGATCGACGAGGAGGCAGGGCACGGGGGCGACGGTGAGGGGCGCGGCGACGGGCGACGAAGAGGCAGGGGCGGCGATGGTGACGGGCGTGGCGACGGGTGACGAGGAGGCAGGGGGCGCGGGGTGGCGACGGCATCTGGGCGGCGCGGGACGGCGTCGGAGGCAGGGGCGGCGTCGGCGAGGCGCAGAGGGGCAGCCTGGCGGCGTCGTCGGGGCGGGGAGAGACGAACTGAGTGAAAATTTTCACAAGTGCTAGTATATAGACGAAGCATCGGTCCCGGTTCGTGACAACAACCGGGACGAATGCGACCTTTAGTCCCGGTTGGTGCCACCAACCGGGACCAAAAGCCTCTTTTCAGCAGCCCAAAGGGCAGGAAGCGGCGGCCTTTAGTCCCGGTTGGTGCCACCAATCGGGACCAAAGGCCTTGTGTTGCTGCGCCCGCGTCGAAAGTTTAGTCTCACCTCGCTAGTTGAGAGGGGCGCGCAGTGGTTTATAAGCCCCACTGCCGCACCCCTCTCGAGCTCCTCTTCATTGCAGGCTTACGGGCCTAATTGTCACTGCTATGCCTGATGTGCCTACTGGGCCTTCTACGGGCCTGAATCCTGGCCCATCGATGGGTCTCTAGTCGTATTCAGGCCGTGGTAGCATATTTTTTATTTTTTGCCTATTTTTTGTTTACTTTTTTTCTTTATATATTTTGTTTTATTTCTACTTACAACAAAAAACTTATTTATTTGATTTTGTTTCTAATTACTTATTTATTTTACTTTATGATAATTCTTTTTGCTATTAAAGTTTCTAACAAAAAAAGTTCTTTATAAAAGTTCTTTTTGCTTTTAATGATTTTGAACAGAAAATACTTCGATACTTTTAGTTGCATCAATTTTATATAATTTTAGTTTCAATAATACTAGAGGTTGCTTATAATGTTTTGAAGAGAAAATACTTTGATAATTTTAGTTCATTAATTTTATTTATGTTATTAAAGTTTATTTTATTTTGTTTCTACTTATATATTTTATTAAAGTTTATATTATTTTGTTTCTAATTACTTATTTATTTTATTTGTTATTTTCCATGCACCATTTTTCATGCATTTACTAATTACTTTGAGCTATAAGACCCTAAAATTGAAAAGCATTTCAAATGAACTCTGAAAAGGTTGAAAGTTGGCATAGTTTCATCATTTCATCCACATAGCATGTGCAAGAAAGTTGAGAGGGTTACGGCAAAAACTGGATGCACTTCGTGTACAAAACGGACAATCTCTTTCGAAGTATCACGATTTCATACGGAAACTCGTCTGTTACAAAGGGATTTCATTTTTTTAAACTTATTTAAACTCCTGACTTTTTGTGTGTTCAAAATGCACCATTCAAAGCCAAATCATCAATTTTCAACCCTTTCTGACTTCATTTGTTATTTTTCATGCATTTACTGATTATTTTGAGCTATAAGACCCTAAAATTGAAAAGCATTTCAAATGAACTCTGAAAAGGTTGAAAGTTGGCATGGTATCATCATTTCATCGACATAGCAAGTGCAAGAAAGTTGAGAGGGTTACGACAAAAACTGGATGCACTTCGTGTACAAAACAGACAATCTCTTTCGAAGTATCAGGATCTCATACGGAAACTCGTTTGTTACAAAGGGATTTCATTTTTTAAAACTTATTTGAACTCCTGAATTTTTGTGTGTTCAAAATGCACCATTCAAAGCCACATCATCAATTTTCAACCCTTTCTGACTTCATTTGTTATTTTTCATGCATTTACTGATTATTTTGAGCTATAAGACCCTAAAATCGAAAGGAATTTCAAATGAACTCTGAAAATGTTGAAAGGTGCATGGTATCATCATTTCATCCACATAGCCAGTGCAAGAAAGTTGAGAGGGTTACGACAAAAACTGGATGCACTTCATGTACAAAACAGACAATCGCTTTCAAAGTATCAGGATCTCATACGGAAACTCGTCTGTTACAAAGGGATTTCATTTTTTAAAACTTATTTGAACTCCTGACTTTTTGTGTGTTCAAAATGCACCATTCAAAGCCACATCATCAATTTTCAACCCTTTCTGACTTCATTTGTTATTTTTTTCATGCATTTACTGATTATTTTGAGCTATAAGACCCTAAAATTTCAAATCATTTCAAATGAACTCTGGAAAGGTTGAAACTTGGCATGGTATCATCATTTCATCCACATAGTATGTGCAAGAAAGTTGAGAGGGTTACGGCAAAAACTGGATGCACTCCGTGTACAAAACGGACAATCTCTTTCGAAGTATCAGGATTTCATACGAAAACTCGTCTGTTACAAAGGGATTTCATTTTTAAAAACTTATTTGAACTCCTGACTTTTTGTGTGTTCAAAATGCACCATTCAAAGCCACATCATCAATTTTCAACCCTTTCTGGCTTCATTTGTTATTTTTCATGCATTTACTGATTATTTTGACCTATAAGACCCTAAAATTGAAAAGCATTTCAAATGAACTCTGAAAAGGTTGAAAGTTGGCATGGTATCATCATTTCATCCACATAGGATGTGCAAGAAAGTTGAGAGGGTTACGGCAAAAACTGGATGCACTTCGTGTACAAAACGGACAATCTCTTTCGAAGTATCAGGATTTCGTACGGAAACTCATGTGTTACAAAGGGATTTCATTTTTTAAAACTTATTTGAACTCCTGACTTTTTGTGTGTTCAAAATGCACCATTCAAAGCCGTATCATCGGTTTTCAACCCTTTCTGACTTCATTTGTTATTTTTCATGCATTTACTGGTTATTTTGAGCTATAAGACCTGAAAAGCATTTCAAATGAACTCTGAAAAGGTTGAAAGTTGGCATAGTTTCATCATTTCATCCACATAGCATGTGCAAGAAAGTTGAGAGGGTTACGGCAAAAACTGGATGCACTTCGTGTACAAAACGGACAATATCTTTCGAAGTATCATGATTTCATACGGGAACTCGTCTGTTACAAAGGGATTTCATTTTTTTAAACTTATTTGAACTCCTGACTTTTTGTGTGTTCAAAATGCACCATTCAAAGCCAAATCATCAATTTTCAACCCTTTCTGACTTCATTTGTTATTTTTCATGCATTTACTGATTATTTTGAGCTATAAGACCCTAAAATTGAAAAGCATTTCAAATGAACTCTAAAAAGGTTGAAAGTTGGCATGGTATCATCATTTCATCGACATAGCAAGTGCAAGAAAGTTGAGAGGGTTACGACAAAAACTGGATGCACTTCGTGTACAAAATAGACAATCTCTTTCGAAGTATCAGGATCTCATACGGAAACTCGTTTGTTACAAAGGGATTTCATTTTTTAAAACTTATTTGAACTCCTGAATTTTTGTGTGTTCAAAATGCACCATTCAAAGCCACATCATCAATTTTCAACCCTTTCTAACTTCATTTGTTATTTTTCATGCATTTACTGATTATTTGAGCTATAAGACCCTAAAATTGAAAATCATTTCAAATGAACTCTGAAAAGGTTGAAAGTTGGCATGGTATCATCATTTCATCCACATAGCATGCGCAAGAAAGTTGAGAGGGTTAGGCAAAAACTAGATGCACTCCGTGTACAAAACGGACAATCTCTTTCGAAGTATCAGGATTTCATACGGAAACTCGTCTGTTACAAAGGGGTTTCAAATGAACTACGAAAAGGTTTAAAGTTGGCATGGTATCATCATAATAGTTGTGGAGAGAAGGTCTTCAGTTTTTCTTCGCTTGTGTCCTTTCCTTATTACGTCGTAACCATGGATAACATTCATCATTTATCAGGATGCTTGGGTCAGCCTTGACTTTGAAGAGAGGAATTTCAGGAAACTTTTCATAATCTTCGGACATGTCTGACTTGCCCTCCACTCCCACAATGTCCCTTTTTCCTGAAAGAACTATGTGGCGCTTTGGCTCATCGTATGATGTATTCGCTTCCTTATCTTTTCCTTTTCTTGGTTTGGTAGACATGTCCTTCGCATAGATAACCTGTGCCACATCATTGGCTAGGACGAACGGTTCATCAGTGTACCCAAGATTGTTCAGATCCACTATTGTCATTCCGTACTGTGGGTCTACCTGTACCCCACCTACTGACAGATTGACCCATTTGCACTTAAACAAAGGGACCTTAAAATCATGTCTGTAGTCAAGTTCCCATAAGTCCACTATGTAACCATAATATGTGTCCTTTCCCCTCTCGGTTGCTGCATCAAAGCGGACACTGCTGTTTTGGTTGGTGCTCTTTTGATCTTGGGCGATCGTGTAAAATGTATTCCCATTTAGCTCGTATCCTTTGTAAGTCAATACAGTCGAAGATGGTCCCGTGGACGACGAGTACAACTCATCACAAACAGTGTTGTCACCTCTGAGACGTGTTTCCAACCAACTGCTGAAAGTCCTGATGTGTTCACAGGTAATCCAGTCGTCGCACTGCTCCGGGTGTTTGGAGCGCAGACTGTTCTTGTGTTCATACGGGGTCACCAAGGTAGAGTTCTGTAGAACTATGTAGTGTGCTTGAGACCAAGAATATCCGTCCCTGCATATTATTGAGTCCCCTCCAAGCGCGCCTTTTCTAGTTAGTCTCCCCTCATACCGCGATTTAGGGAGACCTATCTTCTTAAGGCTAGGAATGAAGTCAACACAAAACCCAATAACATCCTCTGTTTGATGGCCCATGGAGATGATTCCTTCTGGCCTGGCGCAGTTACAGACATATTTCTTTAGGACTCCCGTGAACCTCTCAAAGGGGTACATATTGTGTATAAATACGGGGCCCAAAATGACAATCTCATCAACTAGATGAACTAGGACGTGTGTCATGATATTGAAGAAGGATGGTGGGAACACCAGCTCGAAACTGACAAGACATTGCACCACATCACTCCTTAGCCTTGGTATGATTTCTGGATCGATCACCTTCTGAGAGATTGCATTGAGGAATGCACATAACTTCACAATGGCTAATCGGACGTTTTCCGGTAGAAGCCCCCTCAATGCAACCGGAAGTAGTTGCGTCATAATCACGTGGCAGTCATGAGACTTTAGGTTCTGGAACTTTTTCTCTGGCATATTTATTATTCCCTTTATATTCGACGAGAAGCCAGTCGGGACCTTCATACTAAGCAGGCATTCAAAGAAGATTTCCTTCTCTTCTTTGATAAGAGCGTAGCTGGCAGGACCTTCATACTGCTTTGAAGGCATGCCGTCTTTTTCGTGCAAACGTTGCAGGTCCTCCCGTGCCTCAGTTGTATCTTTTGTCTTCCCATACACACCCAAGAAGCCTAGCAGGTTCACGCAAAGGTTCTTCGTCACGTGCATCACATCTATCAAAGAGCGGACCTCTAGGTCTTTCCAGTATGGTAGGTTCCAAAATATAGATTTCTTCTTCCACATGGGTGTGCGTCCCTTAGCGTCATTCGGAACAGCGAGTCCACCAGGATCCTTTCCAAAGATTACGTGTAAATCATTGACCATAGCAAGTACATGATCACCGGTATGCATGGCGGGCTTCTTCCGGTGATCTGCCTCGCCTTTGAAATGCTTGCCTTTCTTTCGACATTGATGGTTGGTCGGAAGAAATCGACGATGGCCCAGGCACACATTCTTCCTGCATTTGTCCAGGTATATACTTTTGGTGTCAGCTAAACAATGCGTGCATGCGTGGTATCCCTTGTTTGTCTGTCCTGAAAGGTTACTGAGAGCGGGCCAATCGTTGATGGTTACAAACAGCAACGCGTGCAGGTTAAATTCCTCCTGTTTGTGCTCATCCCACGTATGTACACCGTTTCCATTCCACAGCTATAAAAGTTCTTCAACTAATGGCCTTAGGTACACATCAATGTCGTTGTCGGGTTGCTTAGGGCCTTGGATGAGAACTGGCATCATAATGAACTTTCGCTTCATGCACATCCAAGGAGAAAGGTTATACATACATAGAGTCACGGGCCAGGTGCTGTGATTGCTTCTCTGCTCCCCAAAAGGATTAATGACAACCGCACTTAAACCAAACCATACGTTCCTTGGGTCACGTGCAAACTCAGCCCAGTACTCTCTCTCGATTTTTCTCCACTGCGACCCGTCAGCGGGTGCTCTCAACTTCCCGTCTTTCTTACGGTCCTCACTGTGCCATCGTATCAACTTGGCATGCTCTTTGTTTCTGAACAGTCATTTCAACCGTGGTATTATGGGAGCATACCACATCACCTTCGCAGGAACCCTCTTCTTGCGGGGCTCGCCGTCAACATCACCAGGGTCATCTCGTCTGATCTTATACCGCAATGCACGGCATACCGGGCATGCGTTCAAATCCTCGTACACACCATGGTAGAGGATGCAGTCATTAGGGCATGCATGTATCTTCCGCACCTCCAATCCTAGAGGGCATAGGACCTTCTTTGTTGCATACGTACTGTCGGGCAATTCATTATCCTTTGGAAGCTTCTTCTTCCATATTTTCAGTAGCTTCTCAAATCCTTTGTCAGACACATCATTCTCTGCCTTCCACTTCGGCAATTCCAGTACGGTACCGAGCTTTGTGTTGCCATCTTCGCAATTGGGGTACAACCCTTTTTTGTGATCCTCTAACATGTGATCAAACTTCAGCTTCTCCTTTTGACTTTCGCATTGCGCCCTTGCATCGACAATGACCCGGCGGAGATCATCATCATCGGGCACATCGTCTGGTTCCTCTTGATCTTCAGCAGCAGCATCGGGCACATCGTCTGGTTCCTCTTGATCTTCACCAGCTCCCCCCATTGCAGCTTCACCGTATTTAGGGGGCACATAGTTGTCATCGTCCTCTTCTTCTTCGCCGTCTTCCATCATAACCCCTATTTCTCCGTGCCTCGTCCAAACATTATAATGTGGCTGGCATGAAACCCTTGTAAATTAGGTGGGCGTGAAGTATTTTCCGGTCAGAGTAAGACATCGTATTCCCACATTTAGGGCATGGACAACACATAAAACCATTCTGCTTGTTTGCCTCAGCCGCTTCGAGAAAATCATGCACGCCCTTAATGTACTCGGAGGTGTGTCTGTCATCGTACATCCATTGTCGGTTCATCGGCATGCATTATATATAATTATGTGTGTCAAAAGTAAGAAAATCAGACAAGTATCTATCTAAAGTAAGAAAATCAAAAAGAAGATAAGAACAAGAGGCTCACCACGATGGTGCCGGCCATGAGATCAGCGCGGGCGATCGACGGTGGTGAAAACAAGGACGGGGCGTGATGGACCGCTAAACCTAGACAAATCACGGGAAAAATGGAGCTTCGAGAGGAGAAAGATTAACTAGTGTGGCTCGGGCATTTCATCGAACACCTCATGTGCATAGGAGGTGAGCTAGAGCACCCAATGCCCTCCCCCTCACCGGCCAGCAAAAAACAGAGCACTGTGGAGTGCTCTGCTACGACGATGGGGTATATATAGGCAACTTATTTGTCCCGGTTCGTGGCAGGAACCGGAACTAACCCCCCCCCCCCTTATGTACCGGTTCTAGGCACGAACCAGTACCAATGGCTGTGGGCCAGGAGCGCAGCCCATTGGTCCCGATTCGTGCCTAGAATCGGAACAAATAGATCCAAACGAACCGGGACCAATGCCCACGAGGCCCCGGCCGGCCCCCTGGGCTCACGAACCGGGTCTAATGCCTCCATGGGTCCCGGTTCGTGAAGAACCGGGACTAATGGTCTGGCCAGGCCCGAACCAAAGCCCTGTTTTCTACTAGTGAAACTCGGTGGGACCGAATCAGAAAACTCGGTTAGATCGATTTAGTTCAAAATGTGAATGTTAGGATTTTCGGTGAGACTGATATGACCAACTTGGTAGGACCGATGTGCTAGGGTTAGGGTAAAGCCTTATCTCGGTTGGACCGATTACACAAACTCGGTGGGACCGATTTGGGTAATAAGAAAAACAGAGAGTTGGCCAAGCAAACTCGGTGAGACCGATTGCATATTTCGGTGAGACCTCAATTACTGCAATAGACAACAGAGAGTTGGCAAGCCCATCTCGGTGAGACCGAGATCCCATCGGTGAGACCGAATTGACTAGGGTTTCTAGCAGTGGCTATGTCAAGTGAACTCGGTGGCGCCGGATAGGAAATTTCGATGGGGCCGAGTTTTACTTTTGGTTTGGGACATATGTGGACGTGAGAAAGTGGTTGAGGGCTTTGGAGCATATCACTAAGCACTTTGAGCAAGCAAGCCATTAAGCAACACCTCATCCCCTTTTAATAGTATTGGCTTTCCTATGGACTCAATGTGATCTTGGATCACTAAAATAGAAAATGTAGAGTCCTGAGCTTTGAGCTTGAGCCAATCCTTTGTCCTTATCATCTTGAAGGGGTTCCGCATCCTCTAGTCTACGCCACTCCATTGTTGAACTTATCTGAAACATACTAGATGAAAACATTAGTCCAACAAGAGATATGTTGACATTAATTACCAAAATCACCCAGGGAGCACTTGTGCTTTCAGGAAGTATGTCAACCCGAGGGAGGGGGGTGAATGGTACATTTAAAATTTCGTCCGGGAAACTTCAAATCTCTTAGTACACAACAGTGGAAAAGGACCAAATTGATACACGACTACTATAGCAAACTACCGAAGCAATGCAAGAGCGACTACTGAACATAATCCGCATGATCAAAACTTAACCGAGGATAAACAAATGAAGATAATGTAGGGTTAAGATGAAACCAGTGATGGTTGATGGGGACAGAAAATTTGGTAGACCAGTTCATGATGCGGCTTGAACTACGTCGGTATTTCCCCAAAGATGAAGGGATGATGCAGCACAGCTACGGTAGGTATTTCCCTCAGTAATGAGACTAAGGTTATCGAACCAATAGGAGAACCATGCAACACCACGTAAATAGCTCCTGCACACAAAGAACAAATACTTGCAACCCGACGTAAGAGAGGGATTGTCAATCCCTCACGGCTAAAAAGATAGTTAAAATTATAGTAGATTGGATAAATAGATCTCGCGGGAATGCGAGATAGAATAAATAAACAAAAATTACAGCAAGTTATTTTTGGGTTTTTGGATTAATAGATCTGAAAATAAAAGCAAATAAAAATAGATCGCGAAGGCAAATATAATAAACAAGAGACTCAGGGGCCATAGATTTCACTAGTGGCTTCTCTCGAGAAAAATAGCATACGGTGGGTAAACAAATAATCATGATGATATCCAGGCAATGGTCATTATATAGGCATCACGTCCAAGATTAGTAGACCGCCCCCTGCCTGCATCTACTACTATTACTCCACACATCGACCGCTATCCAGCATGCATCTAGTGTATTAAGTTCATGGAGAAACGGAGTAATGCAACAAGAACGACGACATGATGTAGACAAGATCTATTTATGTGGAAATAGACCCCATCTTGTTATCCTTAATAGCAATGATACACATGTGTCGGTTCCCCTTCTGTCACTGGGATCAAGCACCATAAGATCGAACCCATCACAAAGCACCTCTTCCCATGGCAAGAAAAATTGATCTAGTTGGCCTAACTAAACCAAAGATTCGAAGAATAAATACGAGGCTATAAGTTATCATGCATATAAGAGATCAAAGAAAACTCAAATAACTTTCATGGATAAAACATAGATCTGGTCATAAACTCAAAGTTCATCGGATCCCAACAAACACACCGCAAAAAGAGTTACATCAAATAGATCTCCAAGAGACCATTGTATTGAGAACCAAAAGAGAGAGATGAAGCCATCTAGCTACTAACTACGGCCCCGTAGGTCTACAATGAAGTACTCACGCATCATCGGAGAGGCACCAATGAGGATGATGAACCCCTCCGTGATGGTGTCTAGATTGGATCTAGTGGTTCTAGAACTTGCGGTGACTGGGATTGATTTTCGTCGACTCCCCTAGGGTTTTTTTGGAATATTTATAGAGCAAAGAGGCGGTGTAGGAGCCCACCGAGGTGGGCACAACCCACCAGGGCGCGTCTGGGTCTAGGCCCCCATGCGCGCCCAGGTGGGTTGTGCTCCCTTCGGGGCACCCCTATGGTACTTCTTTGGCCCATCTGATGTCTTCTGGTCCAGAAAAAATTCACAAAAAGTTTTGTTGCATTTGGACTCCGTTTGATATTGATTTCATGCGATGCAAAAAACAAGCAGAAAACAACAACTGGCATTTGGCACTATGTCAGTAGGTTAGTACCAGAAAATGATATAAAATGATTATAAAATGATTACAAAATGATTGTAAAACATCCAAGAATGATAATATAACATCACGGAATAATCAAAAATTATAGATACGTTGGAGACATATCAGTTCACTCTTCTACAAAAGAGACACATCTGATTAGAGGGACTTGTGATTGAACACAGAAGATAAACTCTCTTCATCCTATTCTTCTCAACAAGAAGTTTGTGAAGTTGTGCCGATCACTCATGGTAGATGCTTGAGGTGATCTCTGAACCTTCATATACTTTGTCTTCGTGAACCACAATTACTTTTGATCACTGAAGAACTTGACACCTAACCATCTTATGAGTTGGCAGCTCTCAAGAGTTACAGGTGGAGCGTATTAACCTTAGATATCTATGATGCTAAACCAGTATCTAGTTTTTCTGCTCTGGGTTTTCTCTTGGTGGATTTTAAGCTCAAATCTCTTGGAGAGGGGTGCTCTGACAAACTGTCAAATTACATAGAGCGGCCAATGATTCATGTTGGAGTGGGTGGCTATTTAGAGTTGTGGCCTTCCTGAGGGGGAAATACAATTTTGGACATGAAAACTAGCCAATGACCAACCGGCATGTTTCCAATTATCGTATTTCAAATGCACCCGACAACTTTACTTGAGGAACAAGTAAGCTGACTCCTCGGTCTGAAGTGTATCTCTCGTAGCCCAAAAGAACGACGTCTCTTCTCTAGCTAACGAGTATTTACTCGGAACACAAATAGATTTCTCTCAACTTCTCATCGGTTAGCATCAGAGAAACAAAAATTTTGAACACTATACCCCTCTTAATAGTATGGTGTTCCTATGACTCAAGAAAAAGAAAAAAAGAACTATGAATGAAAATACTACGTCTTTTCTCCATCTTCATTCTTCTCGACTGTAGTCAAAACACTCGGACCAGGTACTGAAGTATATATATGACGTAAGTTGTATGCATTTGGTGCCCTCAAGTAGAGATAACCCTCACCCCTGGGTGGGCGAAAGATGGAGACAATACTACCGTTGAAGCACAAGAGTGACAACCCGGTTATCGGTGTCAAAACCGGCGGATCTCGGGTAGGGGGTCCCGAACTGTGTGTCTAAGGCGGATGGTAACAGGAGGCAGGGGACACGATGTTTACCCAGGTTCGGGCCCTCTTGATGGAGGTAATACCCTACTTCCTGCTTGATTGTTCTTGATAATATGAGTAGTACAAGAGTTGATCTACCACAAGATCAGAGAGGCTAAACCCTAGAAGCTAGCCTATGGTATGATTGTATGTTGTCCTACGGACTAAAACCCTCCGGTTTATATAGACACCAGAGGGGGCTAGGGTTACACAAGGTCGGTTACAAAGGAGGAGATATACATATCCGTATTGCCTAGCTTGCCTTCCACGCCAAGTAGAGTCCCATCCAGACACGGGACGAAGTCTTCAATCTTGTATCTTCATAGTCCAACAATCCGGCCAAAGGATATAGTCCGGCTGTCCGGAGACCCCCTAATCCAGGACTCCCTCAGTAGCCCCTGAACCAGGCTTCAATGACGATGGGTCCGGCGCGCAGTGTTGTGTTCGGCATTGCAAGGTGGGTTCCTCCTCCGCATACATCATGGAAGAGTTCTGAATACAAGGATAGTGTCCGGCCCTGCAAAATAAGTTCCAAATACCACCATAGAGAGAATAATATTTCCACAAATCGAATCTGCTGACGTGTCTTGATAGCACGACATTATGCCATGGCTCGGTTATTATTCAAACCGCTTTTCTCAACCAGCTCCGCACATATCGCGAGGCGGTTCTCTCGACACGTCTTGTCAAAGTAGAGATCGTATTCCCGTTATCACGGGATTCTCATCAATACAGACGTGGGTAACCCAACCGTGCCTATTGGTGGGACTCCTAGATCTTAGGCAAGTCCCAAACGACCACGAGGAGGACGCTTGATATTCACCCTCTTTATAAAGGGGACAAGGCTTTTTCTTTTTTCCCTCCCGTGCTAAATCGAATCCTTCCCCCACCTCGAGTTCTAACACCCAAAGCTCATGTCAGGCGCTTTGGACCTTCAACTATGTCCGGATCCAACCTTCAAGGTCGGTGGATGCGTTCCTCCGTCATAGAGGAAGACATCATGAAGTTGAGGGTGGCCAGATATCTGACCGCCGAAATTTCGCATCGGCTGCCTGCCCGAGGGCAGGTCGTCCCTATTCCCGAACCCAACGAGAGCGTCGTGTTTGTCTCCCACTTCCTCCGAGGACTAGGCCTCGCTCTGGATCCTTTTGTTAGGGGTCTTATGTTCTATTACGGGCTAGATTTTCACGATCTGGCCCCGGATTCCCTTCTTCACATCTCATCATTTATTGTCGTATGTGAGGCCTTCCTCCACATTACCCCTCGCTTCGGCATGTGGCTCAAGACCTTCGATGTGAAGCCGAAGATGATCGAGGGGCAGCACGCAGCGTGCGGAGGCACTTTAATAAGCAAAATCGCTGACGCTCCATGGCCTGAGGGTTCCTTCCCAGAGGTGTTCAGATTGTGGCAGCGGGAGTGGTTCTACATCACAACTCCCCGAAGTGCCAAGTGGGTAGCTGCCCCTACCTTTCGCTCGGGGCCCCCCACCACAACTGATGCCATGGATCAGCAGGGGGCTGAACTGGGGACCAGCCAAGGACGTGCCAATACTGCAAAGCCATATCCGAGATCTCTTTGAGAGAGATTTCAGTCCGGTTATGGTAATGCAAGTTATGCTAGTTCGTCGAGTCCAGCCTTGCAAACGCCGGCCCCTCCGCATGTGGGAATTCAACCCGGAAGGACCGCGAGCTATTCAGCATTTCCTCGGCATGACGCACGAGGAGATGTACAAATCATTCTTCGGACACCAAACAGAGTGTCCGGACACCACCGAGGATGTGGGTCTGAGCTGCAACCGTCCTGCTGCCCAAGTAAGCAATCCCATGCCGAACCTGCTGTCCTTTTATTTATCATGACATCATTCTAAAGAGCCGCTCTTTGACCAGGACTGGATAACAAAGGCGATGATGATCAGGTGTTCGATCCCCCTTCCTGAGGGCTTGGACAATCCGATACTGGACAAGATGCTCAAGCCGGCACCTTATCCAGTGCCCTCAAAGGAAGATGATGGGGGAAATAGAGAGGGCAAAAGCGGGCCTCACTCGCTACTCATTCCAACCGGGGGAATGAGCGCCTCCGTGAGGGAGGACGGCCAAAGGGAAGAATCTGACATTCTTGCTCCCCGGGGAAGGAAGAGGACTACCCCCGAAGATCCGAAAACTAAGGTTTCCAAACGGGAGAAGAAATCTTCATCAGAGGGTCCTGCCTCAGAGGGTATTCTTGCCGCACAATGTCCGTGCGGGGATCAGCCCTCTACCGAGCTGTAAGTAGTCGAAACATACTTAATGGTGGAAATATCCTACCTTACTTCCGAAGACAATAACCAGTGCTTTATAAATTGCAGTCCGGATCGTAGACCATCTCAACGGAGTTCGTCTTCGGGGGATCTTCTTCCGGAGATGATGGAGAGCGAAACGCCTCCCCCTGGCTCCCCGTCTCATGAAGCGGGCGACCTTGAAGTGTCGTCGCGAAGGGTATCTCCGGATCTGCCAAGGCCAGAGGATAACCCTTTGGCTACCCGGGATCCCCAGTATCCGGCTCCTAAAGAGAGCGGCAGCAAGGGTCCGTACAGTATGCGGTCGGACGCGCTGAAGGATCTTCTGGGGCAAGCGGCCGTCTCGGAAGCGCATTGTACACTGATGGGTATGGTAATTGAAAGGATTTCATCCCCCGAAAGCGGTTTGCATGAAGCATTTATGAGTCTGCTGAAAGGCTTCGAGGTACGTGAAATAGTGTATATTTTTATAGTACTGCACACGTTAGGTGTGCCCTATGCAGATAGTAGCCCCTGAGACTCTGGTTGTCGTCGAAAACGGCGGCAAACAGAGGATCATAGTCCCAGGTAATAACCAGACCGCCGTGATGTGTAGGTGGCTGAAGCTCCGGTGGCTAGCCGGACTGATGGGTTTGCCGAGCTAAAGCGGCAACTGGATGCGGCAGATGCTGACATCGTGCTTGTCAACAAGCGGCTTGACGAGGCATAGGGTAAGTGATTTTTCCGGTGATCGACACATAGTAAGAGGAGCATCATGCCAGTATCTTTAATATGTTGTGATTGCAGATGGAGCTACCACCGTGGAGACCCTTCGGGCGGAGCTTGCCCGAGCCAAGGAGCAAGCAAGGAGTAGCAATGCGGCCACTCTAAAGGCGGCCGAAGAGTTAAGGGCCGAACAGGCCGCACATTGTGAGAGCAAGGAAAAAATAGCGAAGATGGTTGTAGAGTTAAAAGATGTCGCTGACCGTTACCAGCTTCTTGAAGAAGGAAACCGGGCGAAGGCGACGGACCTGGAGAAGGCCCTTGTGGCTGCCAAGGAAGCCCGCTCCAAAATTAGAGCGACGAAGGAGGAGCTGCATCAAGCTGCAGATATTGTATCTGGGAAGCCCTTCTTGTTGTGGACTAAGTTTGGGGATCTGAAGTATGCACCTCTGGACCGGCTATGGAGTTCTGCGGACGCCTACGTGGATTTGGCTGCAAGTGCTGCTGATGCGACCGAGTACTTCTAGGATCAGAAAGATCACAAAGTGGAAAAACTGTTTTGGTCATAGTTTCATGCTCCAGCCCATCCGCTGTTGTTGAATGAGCAAATGGCCGAGTGGGCCGAGCTCCATAGATTGTCCGGACTTGCCATGAGGTCCGTTGTAGATCACCTGTGGCCGAGAGGGCCAAGGCCGAATAACTACTTTAGTTTAGTGCAACAGTTCCTTGGTGATGTGCCATGCATTGATGCTGTAAAGAGATCGACGTGCATAGAGGGTGCGCGAATGGCCTTTGCCCGTGTCAAGACATACTGGGCGGAAATGGAGGCCACCATTGTTGCGACACAGGGTTCGGCCGTAGGCCGAGTGGCTGCCG
This sequence comes from Triticum urartu, assembly GCF_056163025.1. Lineage (NCBI taxonomy): Eukaryota > Viridiplantae > Streptophyta > Magnoliopsida > Poales > Poaceae > Triticum > Triticum urartu. The sequence continues at coordinate 695,355,381 of NC_141875.1, forward strand.
AGCACTACTTTGAAGAAGTTCTTGAAGGTGCTCGTTCGATAGAGGCTCAGTGCTCGAAGAATATTATGTTTGAGTGACATGTATTCCCATTGTAAAAACAATGTTTTATTGAATTATCAAGGCTGTATTTATACTTTTGCCCGAAAGTACTATGATGCCTCCTGTGCGGCTGTTTATGTATATATGTATATAACCTGAAAGAAAGTTTGCAGTCGTCGGCTTCCGTCCCCACGCATATAATGCGGGGGTGTTCGCAAAAAATGCATATCCACACTTGATCCAACGTCTTGGTCCGTTAAGGAGGTGATAGCGCAGCGAACGAGGCAATCGGACTATATTGCTTTAACACTTTCACTTAGCCATAGGAGTTTGACAGTGGGGCTACTATATAGCCCCTGGTACTTCTACGCTCGTCCAAATACGGGGCGCGTACGTACATGACCGGGAAACGGCCCTTCGTTAATGCGGAGAAATCCCGAAGATTCTGATTAGTCATCGAGTGGTTGACTAGTCTCTCGCTGTATCATGAGAGTCAGTTTTCGGCTTTCTCTACTGAGGTGCTCGTCCGGATGAACCAGGGCACAATCACAGTAGTTCTCCCAGTGCTACCTCAGCCGATATAACAGAACATAAGGTACCAAAATATGGGAGCCGGGCAAACCCAACATTCGACTAAAGACATGATTCGGAGCTGATGCATATAGGGCCAAACTCGCGACGCCGAACACTCCCTAAGGTGTTCGGTCTTTATAACATATACCGGACTAAACAATGCCCTTAATAAGAAACCCCATGTGTCCAGGTACGTGCAAAATACTGGCGTGGCCACATGCCAATACCGCCAGCATCCTTCTCGTTTATGTGGAGTATCCGGAGGATATGAGCAACAAGAGACAGTAAAAAAAGGTTTACGCAGGGTCTTAATCTGAAAAGAAACCTTTGGGCGGGTCCCTGCTGCACGTCTGCGCATGTGTCTCCGTTGTGCCGTGTCCTGGATGGGTGTAGCACGATTGTCATCTGTAAAAGGAAAGAACTTAGGTGAAAGTTGCCGTGCCAAAAAAAAGAATTGGTTGCTATAAATGAACTATCAAGATTTAAGAGAAACCAAGTTTAGCCGGGCTGGCCCTGATTACATGCGGGAAGCCCCTGGTATCGTTTATGAGGGTTTGATCATCAAACCCATTTTATGTGTATGTGATGGAACGCCGGACTCGTCTAACCGTGTCCGCGGTCTTGACGACCTGCCATATCTTCTGGTTGGTGAGGCCGTCTAGTTTGCGGCTGTTAGAGCCGCCGCATTCTCGTCCATACGTAAAAAACGTTCGGTATTTCCGCTAACTGAGATGATGCCACGTGGACCGGGCATTTTGAGCTTGAGAAAAGCATAATGCGGTATTGCGTTAAAACGAGCGAAAGCCGCCCTTCCGAGTAGTGCTTGATAATCACTTCGGAATGGAGCGATGTGAAAAGTTAACCTTTCGCTTCAGAAGTTATTGGGAGAACCGAATATCACTTCTAGTAGTAGAGAGCCCGTACAGCGGGCCTCTTGGCCTGGTATTACTCCCTTGAAGGTAGTATTACTGTGGCTTATTTGTGTCGGGTCTATCCCATTTTACGGACTGTGTCCTGATATATCATATTTAGATCACTTTTGCCGTCCATGAGGACTCGTGTGAAATGGTACCCATTTATGATTGGGTCTAACACCAAGGCCGTCATTCCTTCGTGCCGGATATTTGTATCGTGATCCCTACAATCAAAAGTGATCGGGCAGGCCAACCAGGGGTTGAACCTAGGGGTGTCGGACTCTATGGCTCATGTGCATCGGAGTGCATACTTGCTTCTCCCCTTTGTCGCGTGGATCACGTTTACTGTTTTGACCTCTGGTGGGAACTTTTTCTGTCCTCCGGCGCTTTTCTGGCGAGGTTCATCCTCGTCTTCGCTTGGTGTCTCTTCCCCTTTGTGTTCGGCATTTAGCTTGCCGGCCTACTTGAAGACCCAACATTCTCTGTGGGTATGATTTGCAGGTTTGTCTGGGGTGCCGTGAATCTGACAGAGTTTGTCAAGAATTTTGTTTAGGCCAGATTGTCCTTCTCTGCTGCCTTTGAAAGGCTTTTTCTCTGACCTGGTAGGGAGCCCCTGAATCCGGCGTTTACCACTGTGTTATCTGGGCTGCCTTCTTTATTTCGATGCTTGTTTTTATTCCGTCGTGGTTTACCATTGCCATCCCTGACTTCTGGTGTGCTTGGGTCGCTGGTGCTGCTACGGGCCAACCAGCTATCCTCGCCCGCACAAAAGCGGGTCATGAGGCTTGTTAGGGCTGCCATTGTTCTCGGTTTTTCTTGGCCGAGATGTCTGGCGAGCCATTCGTCTCGGACGCTGTGTTTGAAAGCTGCTAAGGCTTCGGCGTCTGGACATACGACGATTTGGTTCTTCTTGGGGAGGAACATGTTCCAAAGCTTTCGGGCAGACTCTCCGGACTGTTGGATTATATGACTTAAATCATCTGCATCCGGAGGTCGGACATAAGTCCCTTGAAAATTAGCCCGAAAAGCGCCCTCGAGCTCCTCCCAACTTCCAATTGAGTTTTCGGGGAGGCTTTTCAGCCAGTGCCGAGCTGGCCCTTTGAGCTTGAGGGGCAAGTATTTAATGGCATGGAGATCGTCTCCACGAGCCATATGAATATGGAGGATAAAGTCCTTTATCCAGACTCCAGGGTCTGTGGTCCCGTCGTACGCCTCTATGTTCACCGGTTTGAATCCCTCTGGGAATTCGTGATCCAGCACCTCATCAGTGAAATATAAGGGGTGTGCGGCACCCCTATATTGGGATGTGCCATGGTGTTCGGACGGTTGTAGTATTCGGTTTTGGTTTTGTATCGGAGCGCGCTTCCTAGATCCGTAGATGGATTTGGTTGCGCCGGATTTTTGGCGCAAGTTCTCTCGTAGATCGTGGGTTGACTTATGCGCAATCTTGTTAGTCGCTCTATCGCGCTCACAAGGTGGAGGATCCGGCCGGTTGGCCGTATCGTTCTTCGGCTGTGTGGGCTCTAAGGCCTCATCGTCGAATTCCGGTAATAGCTTGCTCTTTGGATAGCTATTTGTGTGGTAACTTCCACCATAGTTTGTTACTTTGTTCCACCTGCTGTTGAGTGTATCTTGTGCGGTCTTAAGCCTTTGCTTCTATTTCTTCAGGCTCCTCGCTATGGCAATAAGACTTCTGCGGAGGTTCTCTTGCTCCAGATGCGTTTCCGGGATGATGTGTGCATCTTCGTCCGGACTGTTTTCCTCCCCCGACGGGGTTTGATGAGGTTTATCCTTGGCATCATTGTGTTCGGACGTTGGGTCCGTACTATGTTTGCAGTTTGCATCTTGATCGTGCTCTGTCACCGGGGTGGTGCAGTTGGCGTTTCTTCCAGAGTCGAGTGGGCTATTATTTCGTCTTGCGCTGTTATCGTTGTTTTTGCTATGGCGGGACTTAGAGCGGCGCCGCTGACGTCGGCGCTTGGGTTGCTTGGAGGGTGCATCCTCCGCTGTCTCTTCGCCATTGCCCTCTCTAGGTGTATCCACCATGTATACGTCATGTGATGAAGTGGTGGTCCACCGCCCTGTGGGCAGTGGTTCCTGTTCGTCTCCTGCATCGTCGTCCATGCCATCGATGTCTTTGGAGTCAAAGTCAAGCATGTCGGTTAAGTCGTCGAAAGTGGCTACCAAGTGGGTGGTGGGTGGGCAGCGAATTTCTTCGTCGTCCGCATCCCATTCTAGCTGGACATAGTTCGGCCAAGGTTCTCCTGACAGGGAGAGAGACCTTAATGAATTTAGCACATCTCCGAAAGGTGAGTGCTGAAAGATATCCGCGGAGGTGAACTCCATGAACGGTGCCCAGTCGGACTCGACGGGCACGGATGTGAGCGGCTCGAAGTCCGTGGCCGGAGATGAATCCAGTGGTTCGGCGTCACGGCTCTCGTGAGGGGTGAAGTCAGTATCCGGCTCTATCGCCACTGAGAGTGCGGCCTCCATGGCGGGGTCTATCCCTCCGCACTCGGGTGGCGCGATTTGCCCCGGATTAATGGCCGGAGCAGTTGTGGATGCGATCCCCCGTACACAGTCCGACAACAGAGTTACGTCATGCTCATCATGGTTGTGCGGCGCGTCTGACATGGGCTCGAATCTGTCGAAGATCAAGTCTCCGCGGATGTCGGCCGTGTAGTTCAAGTTTCCAAATCTGACCTGATGGCCAGGGCGTAACTCTCGATCTGCTCCAGATGGCCAAGCGAATTGGCCTGCAGTGCGAAGCCGCTAAATACGAAGATTTGTCCGGGGAGGAAAACCTTACCATGGACCGCATCGCTAGCGATGATCGAAGGAGCCATCAAGCCTTATGGCGACGACACAGTGGAACTCTCAATGAAAGCACCAATGTCGGTGTCAAAACCGGTGGATCTCGGGTAGGGGGTTTCGAACTGTGCGTCTAAGGCGGATGGTAACAGGAGGCAGGAGGCACGATGTTTACCCAGGTTCATGCCCTCTTGATGGAGGTAATACCCTACTTCCTGTTTGATTGTTCTTGATAATATGAGTAGTACAAGAGTTGATCTACCACAAGATCAGAGAGGCTAAACCCTAGAAGCTAGCCTATGGTATGATTGTATGTTGTCCTATGGAGTAAAACCCTCCGGTTTATATAGACACCGGAGGGGGCTAGGGTTACACAAGGTCGGTTACAAAGGAGGAGATATACATATCTGTATTGCCTAGCTTGCCTTCCACGCCAAGTAGAGTCGCATCCGGACACGGGACGAAGTCTTCAATCTTGTATCTTCATAGTCCAACAATCCGTCCAAAGGATATAGTCCGGCTGTCCGGAGACCCCCTAATCCAGGACTCCCTCACCGGTCATCCCTTGCTTTCTCAACTTGAGTAGGAAACTATTGCTTCGTGTCAGCAATTTTTGGGGGTCAACTTCGTCACGCATAATCTTCGATGATAATATTTACTGCAGCACAGGAGATTATCTTTGGAGTTTGTTCGAATCTCCTATCAACTCCAGGGACCTATAATCTCTGTGTACACTTGCCAACACATTAGTCACTCACTTTTCTGTCAACAATCTCCAAAATATAAGGAGGCAAATTATTGCACCAACAGCAGGAAAATGTCAATCAGATCGCTGACCAACTGCACCGTGGTATTGTCCGCCTTGAAAATTGGTTTCATAGATATAGTATCCGGGGTCGATTTATCCTCCCACACAGATATCGTGGATCCTTCGCCCACTCGAGTAATCAATCCATCCTTCGATGCATCCCTCCCTACAATTATTGCTCACCACATCATAGAGGAAGTCGAAGGGATATTAGCATGCATGAAATCTAAGTCTGGGGAATACCTCCCTTTATGCACTCTAGCACAAAATGAATCAGGGGCAGTCAAAAGCCGTCATCCATGCTTCCCTAACAGCGCCAAGTTAAAGTATTCCAGTTCACAAGAACTCATCATGTCTTTACATTTAGGTATTGTGAGTTTATCCCAAGCAAGCCAGTGTAATGATCTCTTATCCAAGGAACTGGTCCACCAATATCTAGCCATGTATGAGGAGTGTTTCGAGCAAATCTTCTTAGTCGACAAGAAGCAACTCATACTATATGTCGGAATCACTAGGATTACCGATTTGATTAGGGTTTCTCTCACCGCACATGACATATTCCTCTCAGATGAGCCATTCATGTTTGCTCGACATCGTTCATCAGTATGATCAAAAGTCCCGCTGGTGATCCTCCCTACTGCCATTGGGAGTCCAAGATACCGCTTTGTGAAAGCCTCACTAGAAATGCCCAACAACTGCTTGACATGAATTCTCCTATACTCCGGAGTGTTAGGGATAAAACAAATATCAGTTTTTTCCTTACTAACTCTACCCGAGCATTGAGAATATATCATGAGGATCTCATTAAAAGGTGTTTTCCTATCCCTCGCAACGGTGACTATCGGTACAGATGATTCAACTTTCTTGCCTTCCATCAATGGTGCTTTGCTTCTAGGGATTTCCACATTCTCAATCCCTTCACGAATAGAAAAACTTTTGATTTTGACCCAACATAGACCTCCGTTTCCATCTGATAATTATCTGATTTGTTTCCCGGGAGTTCCACAATCTCCACGCTTCCATGAACAAATATAACTTTTGATTCAGGCAAGACACATACCTTAGTTCCCTTCTGAAAATTATATGATACGGGATAGTCCAGAATCTACCTAACCTGGTACATAAAATGAATGGAATCAATGATAGACTCTTGCAAAGTTTTTGGGGAAACAAAAGCAAGCAACTCATAGGATAGGTTGGTTGGGCTTGGATAATCGATTTAACCATGACTTCTTTGCCTGATTTGGACAATCCTTGCCCCTTTCATCATGTCACTCTTGCTGTTGATCGTTATATTATATTTTTTTCTTAAATAGTTTGGATTGCTTACCACATGCGTCACACGTATAGTGCTTAAACGTCCCTTCTTTCGAAGAAGACTGGGTTGTCGTCAAGCCAGCTGCCACATCATCTCGACATATAGATTCGTCTCCTTGGATAGGAAAAATGATAATATTGCTAAAAATGTCAAAGGGCAAATGATAAGGGACTTGGATTTATCCTAACTCTATGCGCGCGCAACCTGTATCTGCACCACACATCTAGCCCTACTATCAAATCAATATGGCCCACATGTGTCGGTCATGCATGCGCCAATGTGTATAGTTCAGCCGCATTTCAATTGATTCTACCTCACATGGGACCACTCTCTCGTCTACCCTAATGCACCATTTAAATACAACATTAATCAACATGTTTTAACTAATTGTGGTTTATTATTTACTAAAAAAATGATGTAATTATTCTCAGAAAAATCTAATGAAGTTGATTACTGGATTATACCAAAGGAATTTTTAGATGGCTGTAGCGAACTCTATTGGAAATTCCAAAGAACTTTACAAAATCCAAAGAAACAGTTAGTCATGGCAAAGTGTTCCCAAACGTTTTTCTCATTTTTATGGCAAAGTTCGGACACCATGTTAGCAAAGTCCTGTTAGAAAGTTCTTCATATTTTTTATAAAGTCCTTTGGAAAGATTGAGAAAAGAATAAAAAATTGTTTAAGAAAAAATTCTGAAATATATCAAATATTGGTCTTGTTCTAAAGGTCCTTTTGTCAGGAGTTCAAATATATAAAAATTCCCGAAATCAAAATATTGGTTTAAAAGATATAAATGATTCAATTAGGAAAGTTGAAATAAAAGGAATTGATTTGTTTGGGAGAGAGAGCAGAGAAGAGAGAGAGTGGGCATGCACATGCGATACCATGTGTACCTGTTGATGTGATATGCATGGTGATGTGTGGTGAAGATTGGAGTTGTGCCCGCAAAGGGTTAGAAATAGCCATATTCGAATGATAAGCAATCATCCTAGGTGATGAGACAATTGAAAAAGCCTTTACGGCCGATGAATAAATAAAAAGTAACTCCCTGCAAAAAAATAAAAATAAAAAGTAACTAAAACTGCATCAAGTAAGTTGTGAGAGGGCTTAATCCACCGTTGGTTGGCACTTAAATATTCGTGCAAGTCATGTTTGCCCAATTATCCACCAGGCCTCGCCGCGTCACCGCAAAATTCAGGTCAAACCCTACGATTCGCCGTCGCGGCGAGCTCCTGCGATGGCTGGCGGCGGCGCTGGATCCGTGGTGAACGAGCCGCCGCGCAGGCGCAGGCGTGACCGTGCCGCCGTCCCTGCCCCCATCCCTGACGAGGTCGTCCAGTGGGAAATCCTCGTCCACGTGCCGGCGAAGGTGCTCCTCCGCTGCCGCGCGGCCTGCCGCTCCTGGCGCCGCCTCGCCTCCGACGCCGCGTTCCTGATGGCCCACCACCGCCGCCAGCCATCGCTCCCGCTGGTCTTCTTCCGCACCAGGAGCAATGACTACGCCACCCACGCCGTGGTTGATGCCTTGGATATCCGGCGAACCCCCGCCGCTCGCCGGCCCGTCCTCGGGTTCGACGACTACAACAAATCTCATCGTAGCTTCACCATCCACGCCTCCTGCGACGGCCTCCTCCTCCTTTCCCTCTCCAACCACCGCTTCTACATCTGCAACCCGGCGACGCGCCAGTGGCTGCAGCTCCCGGATCTGACCGGCGGCAGTGTCGCGGCCCTGTACCCTCACCGCCCGTCAGGCGACTACCGTGTCCTCTTCTGGAAGTATCCAGACAACAAGAGTTGCAGGGTTGCCTACTACGTCCTCACCATCAGCTCGTTCCAGGGACAACAGAGATGCATCGGGCTGCCAGTGGCCTCGCCATCCATGAACAAGGACAGGTCCTGGTGGCACCTTCAAGCCTCCGAGCACCCGCCTCTCCTGCTACATGGCTGCCTACACTGGCATGCTTTCAACAGAAAGATAGTAATTTTCGACACGGTGGCAGAGTCATTTAGCTGGGTGCAATCTCCCACAGCCACCAGCTTGGCACATCTGCTTCAGATGGATGGTATGCTCGGCAACGGCTGCATAGATACCGCTGCCATGCCCGCGAAAACATGGGTGTTGGAGGACTACGAGGCAGAAGTATGGTCGTCAAAGTACGGACGGAATTGCCGGAGGAGGAGATGATGGAAGATGGTAAATGTGTTCAGTGTCTATACGGCAAGGTTGTGTCTGAGAACGGAGATATGCTGCTAATCGGTCGCATTTGTTGGTCCCTCTCCCTGTTTCACTGTGACAACAAGGCGAGGTGATCCAGAAATTCCTATGGGAGAACATTGATCCAAAGCTTCTCGAGATCTCTTTCAAAGAGAGCCTAGTCAGGCATCCGTTCTTCGAGAGGAAAGATGGCAGTCGTGTGAGGCTGCCACGTTTTCTCCGAGGGCTGTAGGGGAGCTAGCACTGGTGCTTCTTCTTGATGGTCTCCTTGCTTACTATCGCTGTCAGTATCTAGCTAGAAAATACTCCCTTTGTGACCTAAAACGTCTTATAAGAATTTACAGAGGGAGTAATTCCTAAGTAGGAGGGAGGTTGGACTTAGTAGTATCTACTTTGCTTGTCTATATATGTACTCTAGATACATTCATTGGAGAGACAAGTAATTCCGGACGGAGGGAGTATGAACCAAATGTTAATGCACGCCTGCACTCACCATGCTTGTTTAAAATTTTCCTTTATAGTTTTGCTACTCTATAATATATGCTGAGAATGTGTATAAAACCTTGTGGAAGATGTAAGGATGACACTGATCTATTTTAACCTCAGTAAGAATCTGTTCTGTGAATTGCAAATTGTAGTGTTTTACAGAACTACAATCTGCAAGATGGGGAAAAATGTTTTATACAGATATGGTAGCTTACAGATAACAAAACTGATGATATGCTTGCATGAATACTAGTCATTGTCCTTAGTATTGAAATAGCAGAATACCAGGTGGTTACCGGTAGGTTCTTGATAAGCATTAAAACTTTTGGAGTTTTGCTTCTTGAGACTTAGGGGGTGTGCATTGGACCACTTCCATCAAAATGTTAATGTACCTATCTACTGCTTCAGCCTATATCCACCGCTAAAAGTGCCCAGCTATTTGATGATTATCTATCTGTGGAGTGCTATCGGCACATGTTTGGTTAGTAATCTCGCGCCCAACATATTAGGTTTGCTTGTATTGGTAGAATCACAGTTACAGTTTGCAGTGACAGTTTGAGAATATGCATGCCAAAACCCTGCAAGTTCCTTCGTAGAGGTCTGATACTTTCTCAAATTGGAAGGAAGTTGTGATAGTTTCCTGGACTTGCAGTAATGATCTAGCTTAGATATAATCCAGCAAGGAAGTACTAGTGTGCCGCAACACTGATTAATTTAGTTTTTTCCCATGGCTTGTGTCCACTTCCAGCTTGATGCTAGAATGGGGCTGACCCATTCTCAGCGGTTCATTTTTCGCTTCTTCTAATCTTCAGAAACATCGTCATTTGGCTTCCGTTTATCCTGGTTGCCTTTTTCCCACCCTGACTAGCAGGAGAACAGAGCAATAGCTGTAGCATTATTTTGGAACTGAAAGGAAGCCTCTCCACATTTGAATTTCCCATTCCATACGAAATTCCTGCAGACTTCAAGTTTCGAAATGGGGATGGGTAAACTACCAAAGGCTGTGGCTGCACCGCGTCCCTCACTGTCCGTTTCTTCACACCTGCTACATTCAGTTTGAGGACATTTCCGAAACACAAAATATGATACTCCCTCCGTTCATAAATATAAGATGTATTAGCTTTTGGCCACATTCTACACGTATCAAATGTATCTAGACATGTTCTAGTGTGTACATTCATTCTTTTTAGTATGAATCTAGACAACATGTAGAACACCTAAAACATCTTATATTAAAAAACGGAGGAAGTATTTTCTTATTTACGGGGCATTTCTGAATTATTTGTAATATCCCGTCATATGGGTATATTTGCTTCCTTCTTGTTGGTCAGCTGACGTGTCTGTCTACAAATATGTCACGATCTGAACCACAAAAAATAGAATGACGCATTATCTAAAAGTAGCACCACCATCTACGCAGAGCCGAGCTGAATTTTTCATGGTGTATAGTACGCCTGGGCATCAGTTATATAGACGACGTTATGACGGTGGTGAACGTCTGAGTACCGCTGGAGGACTACAGGATGGAGGGTCTGGTCGCTGAAGCACCGGACTAAATTGCCAGCGGTGAAGAATGAGGCGTGCTGCATAGAGTATGAGATGATTGTAACACGAGGAACTTCTCCTTGCTTATAATTTTCTTATATGTAAGTCTTTGAAAGATGAGTGATGTTCACCCGCAAAAAGAAAGAAAGATGAGTGATGTTGTTTTTCCTCCATGATAATGCTTGCATTTTGATACGATGTGACTTGCGGTTTGTTCCTCTGTTCTGTTTCGGAAGGAGGTTCAAAAAGTAGATAAACGTAGACTTTTTCTTTTTGCATCTAAGATAAACGTAGACAAGGGATATGCACCAGGGGTGGCCCATCAAGAGGACCCGGATGAGCCCGGGGCAGGGGCCCGCAAGGCCCAGCAGAAGGGCGAACCGACTTGCCCAAGTTACGAAACTGAAAGTGGCCTAAAAAACCAATAATTCTACACCTACGTGGAGTTACGAAAGTTCAACGCAAATCCTTCTCGCTAATTATCTCTGACCCCTGATTTTAGGGGGGGTGGGCCCCATCCTCCTCTTAGGTCCAATAATAATCCTCCATATAAGCTTGCCCGTTAACTTACGTAGAATATCTTCGTAGGTCTAGCATTGCTCCTAAACAACTGTCTAGTAGGCCAAACAGCACACGTGCCGGTCCGATTAGCTAACGAGCTTCCACCAAAAAAAAGCTAACCGGCCAAGCTTGGGCTGCTAGGTGCAGCAAGCGGCCGGGACCACCTATTTGACGCATTCTGCGTCCAAAAGTCATCCCTTCGCACAATATTCGCGCGACTGGGCCGATCCATTGGGATTGAACTCGTGCGAGCAAAAATTCGTAAAAAGAAAACTGCAGTCGAGTTGGAATTCGAAAGACAGACCTCTCGTGTGTGTACGCATCTTGCTAGCCACCACACCAACTGAGCCTTCGTGGGAAATATTTGGCTCGAATTCAAATGAACTAAAACAAGCGGCGTAAATTGAGCATTACATAAAAACTGTAAACACTGTTTTGAAATTACGAATACTTTTTGACAAACGCGAACCAAATTTAAATTTTCCGAGCATCTTTCGAAACTGCAAATGAATTTTAAATTCCCGAACATTTTTTGAATTTGCAACAAAAATAAAAAATTAAATATTTTGAAAATCCTAAATATTTTCTATAACGCAAACATTTTATATATTTTCCGAACAGTCTTTTGTAAAATGCGAATAAATTTCCAAAGTCCAGAACATAATTTGAAAAGGCAAACGTTTTTAAATTGGTGAACAAAAATTGAAAACGAGTACAGCTTTTGAAATGCAGAACAAAATTTTGAATTTCAGAACAATTTGAAAATCTTGAAGAATTTTGTCTACGTGAACAAAAAATTGAGAATGGAAACATTTTTTGTAAAACACGAACAAAATTTCAAATTCCAGAACATTTTTAAATTGGTTAACATATTTTGAAAACAGGTACAACTTTTGAAATGAAGAACAAAATTTTGAACTTGAAAGCAATATTAAAACCCCAAAGCTTTTTTGTATATGTGAACAAAAAATTGAAAATGGAAGCATTTTTCGATAACTTCAAACTTTTTCGTTAAACATGAAAAAAACAATTCCATAACATTTTTTGAAAATGCAAACATTTTATAATTTGGTTAGTAAATTTGAAAATGGATACAGCTTTTCAAATGCAGAACAAAATTTCGAATCTGATACAATTTGAAAATCCCAAGGATTTTTTGTGTACAAGATTTTTTTTGAAAATGGAATTTTTTTCTAAAATTTCAAAAAAGAAACATTGGTATAACACGAATTTGTTTTAAAACTTCAAATAATTTTTAAAATACGGAAATAAAATTGGAAACGATAAGAAAAATAGAATATTTGGAACAATTTTGAAATTGTACAATTAAAAGAGGCAAAAAAGGAGAAAAGAAAAAGTAAAGAGGAAAAAAAAGGAAGAAGGAACAAAAGAAGCCGGTTCAGGAACCTTCTAGAAGGACCCCAGAACCGAGAAAACCGGCTAGGAATCTTCTGGAAGGTTCCCAAAACCGGAACTGCCAGCTATACTTCCATGTATGTGTAGATAGGCCGGCCCAATCAATCGCGCCCCTGTCCGTTTGGTCGACACTTTGACGCAGAGAGTGTCAAATAGGGTTTCCCCACGCGGCCGGCACGAGACGGCCCGTTTACTAATCGTGCCCCTGTAGGCCGTGCCGTGCCGGCCCGTTTTGCCAGCCATGTGGCGCCTATCACCCGCCAAACCAAAACCTCCGAACCCACAATAATGGCGGGCTCTCCCTCCCCATTTCCAAATCCCAAACCCTAACCCCCTCCCCCCACCACACCCCGAGTCCCCTCCCAATCCCACGACGCGGATGGCGCCGTCGGTGCCGAAGAAGAAGCGCAAGGTGAACCTCCCGGAGAACGAGGAGGTCGCGGCCAGCATCTTCGAGAAGCACCGCTCCATGGCGGCGCAGCAGCCGGCCGGCCTCCCGGACCACCAGGCCCGCGCGCTCTCCGCCGCCTACACCGGCGTCTGCTCCGCCAAGGAGCCCATCCGGACCCCCGGCGACCTGGCCCGTCTTAAGTGCGCATTTCCCCCATCTCTCTCAGGCCCGTTTCCGTTTACGCTGTTGCGACGAGGCTAGGTTTTGGTCGATTCCGGGGTCGTGTGATTTGGATCGGGCGGCAGTGTCGCGCTTCTGTGCCGTAGTCAGACGCGAATCGGAGAGGCTTATTTATTGTTATATGGTGTCACATTGCCGCTCGAACACGAATGGATCGGTTTATGATTTGGGCGCGTTAGCCCTGGGATCTTAGTTTTGTTTGGTTGATGTAGTGTGCCTTGGGCCTTAGGGGATTTTTACTTGTGCCGATTTGATCTGAGCATGCATTCCGTTTGCATAGCTGTGGAATTATAAGTGTCAGTCCCCATATGTTTATGTGCTCTGCTGCATCCACTGATTTGCTGCTGGTGTATGCTGAAATCGATTTTGGCCATGACCGCTTTATATCTGGCGAAATGTATTCATACCACGTTTAAGCCACCATTCAACTTGGGATTTGCCTGCAAGTGGATAACCTATGAAGTGCTATAACAGTATACCAGCATGGCTTTAGTTTTGATCCATGTAGAACTCTGCACCTTTCGTTTTTCTTTTCTGTGTTGAATCGAGACGAGGAAATCACATACTAGATTAATGTGTGGAATGTATCTTCTACCAAATGTTACTTTCTACATTGAGTTGCATCAATTTTTCAGAAACTTTACATTTTCTGGATTAGTTTGATCATCGTTGTTGCTTCTTCGGTTCTATTATTTTTGTCAGGGGCGTTGGAGGTTGGGTTGTTGACGTCATGAAAGACTCCTTTCCAGGGTCCAGCCTTGATTCATCTCCTCCGAGAAGTAATACGCCAGGAGAAACGGGTACTAGTTTACAACTTTCCATGATTACTCGCGTGGCCTACAAATCTTCTCTTTCTTTTCTTTTCCATCATCAGGCTGACGTTTCTTCTTCCTCTTCAGTTTTCTCAACAGTTAGTTTAATGGAATAGGTTTTATTCATTATATCTTAAAGGGTACTGTCCTTTTATACAGGAAAGAAAAGAAAGCGAAACAAACCCTATGTGCCACAGCTGAATTCAGCTGCTTACGCAATAGTGATCACACTCTACAGGTATGATTTTCTTGGGGGTCTAAATTTTGTTATTCTCCTGACAGAAGTAGTAGCAACCTTAGGACAAAGAGAAGGTAGGAAAAGTTAACTGAATATGCAAGAGGAGATGCTCACAGTTGATTTGTCCCCTAGGGAAATGATAAGAGGGACGGAGATTATGAAGAAGCAAGAGCTTATTGATGCCGCTGAAGCCAGTGGTCTGTCGCGAAAGGCAATAGGGTACAGTTTCAGCGATTCAGTAAATCGCATGGTTGCTTATTTCAGCTGATATATTAGTGCATCACTAACTATGTCCATTGCACTATGAGCAGCCCAAACAACTACAAATCAAAACACGGGAATTCTGGTAGTGACTTCTACACTGGATGGAGTTGCATGAAAAACTTAACGGAAAAGGATCTTGTTGTGAAAAAGAGTAACCCTGCAAAGTAATGTACTAGGCTCACCCCCATGTTTATCTTACCTTTTCTATCATTTATTTAATTTGATCTTTTAGAGGGATAGACCCCATATGTTTTGTAGTCACTTATTATATCGTACAAGTATTATTACTTGTTCCATCACAGACTATTGCTTTATACTGTACTATTGCAGCGCTTCTAGGTATTAATTGTGAGCTTTTGCTTAGTCTGATATGGACTCAAACTCAAGGATTGGGGATATCAGAGCTATATAAACTATTGCACTTGTATCCCTGAACTTGACTCCTCTCATTAGAAGGTTCATAGGGTTCTCACGTTTTAGTTATGATCGTGTCTGCACTAGTTTATCTGATTCATGCTCCCACAGCACTCACCAGATACAAAACCCTTTCACCTGTTTTGCTCTGAGTGCGGTGGACTGGATCCCAAAATGTGCCTAACCTCTGATATGCTTCTGCTGATTGGTATATGGGTTTTCTAGTAATTTAACTTCTATCAAGAAACATTTCTACTTGATTTTTTTCCTTTGTTGGTTGGAGGAAGTTTGATATAGTGTGGCAGTAAGTCATATATATGCTAGCAGAGAAGCAACATCTAATAGTTTGCTATTTGATGCTTGTATGCACTCTAGGTAATATAATATCCTCTAATCATTTGAGCAAATGAAGAAAATATATCTGTTAAAGATACAGCTCTCATGTGGCATATCATCAATTTTGTATTGATGGAATAGAAGCAGGCATGTATGATTCCATAGCTCCTTTGAACTTGTTGGGTCCACAATATGAACCTGAAACACGTTTATAACAATCTTGCACATGCGGCCATTTTGGGAATGTTCCAGATATATGCCAGTTTGCTACATGAACCAGATCCTGCTCAGTATTTTGGTCCTACATTTTATTTCCACCCCGAGTACAAGCAGAAGTTCAGTCTGTTCAGTTTACATTTCTTGTTTCTAGCTGGGACTTTATATGCTAAACACACACATTCTGTTGAGATACCAAGCATAAACTTGCGGCTTACTGTATGAGTTTGTTTTAGGTATTACCTAACAGAAAAAGGCAAAGAGACTGCTCGCATTTGTCTCACAAAGTCTGGATTAGATGATCCTGCAGGACCTTTCACGGCGACCGGTCATCCTGAAAGTGTTATGCTCAGTGATTCAGATTCTGATGAACAAGAAGGCAGCAGTCCCCTGATAGGTATTAGTAAAGTTTTCAGTTCATGCAGTATGAGTTTCCAGATAACTGAACATTGTACCCCTGCAGCTCTATCATTAATTTCATTTACTTAATTGCAGGTTCCGAGAATTTTTCTGAAAGGAGTGGACTTCCAAACTCAAAAGCAGGCAATTCCAGTTCTTTTCGTACCAGTATGCTTTCTTTGCAGATAATATTATATTCCATAAACAAAATATTACTCTCTACTGATATTTTTAGTTAATGCCCTTTCAGACAATTGCCGTGCTACTAATTCTCCTCTTTCATCTCAAGGAATGTTCGGACAGCAATCATTTAGTGCAATGGTACACTTGAGTTCCCCTTTGAGTACCCATTTTCTTTTTCAAACGGAGCATAACACAATACTTTCTTTTCCATTGTCAGGGTTCTGCTGAAAACTCTCTACTAGCTATGCCACCTCGTCAGTATGATAAAAGTTTTCTAGATACTTATGAAGTGGTGCTGATATTGGATAATCGAGATACTTTTGGGTTTGTATGATCATACCTTACTCATGAGTTATTGTATATTTTAGCTGTATGTGATCTTTAAGTAGGAATACACACAAATAAGAATTAAATGGCCTACCCTGTCCCTTCAAAAAAACTTTTCAGGATGGTAAGCAACCGAGGATTGGGAGTATGTGTACCTGTTCTCGCTTGCCCACTGTTTGCAAGGGCATTCCTTTCTTCACGTTTAATATATTTTTTCTGTTAAAATGAGGAAGTTAAGGGCTGTCACGTGTTTATATCTACTTACTGCTGGAATTGTGAATTTGACCACACTTTGATTCATGTCCTTGTGTTACTTAAACTATTTAACCTTCTGTTTCTGTTAATGTTTAGTGCGTGCGTTCACATGTATATAAAGTTTTAGATTCTGTATGTTGTTTAATTATCAAAGTTATTTTTCAAGGAAACAAATTGATTGTTGTTACACCAAATAGTTTATCATGTTTTATTTAATCATCCATCTATGCATCAGAATTCAGTTCTCTCATGATTGCTCCTGTTTTGTGCAGGGCCCGTGCCAGAAGAAAAGTTGTGGATAACATACACACGCAGTTTGGTGTACCTGTAAAGGTTAGTTGGATTGAGAGTGAACTCTTCTTTGTTTAACACTACTCGCCCTTTTTTTTCTTGTGTCTAATTCATCAGTACTCTGGGTGTAATCCTTGTACATTTCTTCAGACAACCAAAATACACTGCTAAAAGTTATCACCATGCATCAACACGGCTCTAAATTAAATGCCCTGTACTGCTGGATTAATTATCTTTTTTTTTGAATTTTTTGGATTAATTATCTGATATGTTTGGCCGCTGCCCCACTGTCTTGATGATTGCTGACTGCACTTTTTTCTTGCTTGTGTACAAGGAGACAGCATAAAATAATCTAACAAAGTTGATTTGCGTAGATTGAACTGTTCATATAACGTGCCAAAGAAAATGGTGCTGATCCTTCTGTTCGAACCATGTCATCCAGATTAAACACTTGCCTGTTGGAGATGCTCTTTGGATTGCTCGCCATAAACAACTTGGCACGGAGTATGTTCTTGATTTCATTGTTGAAAGGAAAAATGTGGATGATTTGCTTGGCTCAATTAAAGACAACAGATACAAAGATCAAAAACTAAGACTGAAGGTACCATCTGAACTAGCTTTGAATTTTCTTCCATCTTAACTTTCCCAGTTCTTTATGCTTTCCATTTCTCAGTGATAGTGATAAGAAAATTTGTATCATAGATTATCATTTACTTTATGCGATAATCCTGATCAGTAGTTATGGCAACACAAAACATTGTTTTGATTGTTTTGGTCATGTTGCAAATAAGTTGATGGGCATAGTCATTAGCCTGCATGTCTAAACAGTTAGATCAGTGGCGAAGCCACACTTGACCTGTTAGGTCAATTGACTACACAGATTTTTGTAAATACATCATACAACAAGTAGAAATCAGGCAACAAAATCTTATAAATTCATACATTTGACTACACAACACCCAATTGACTACACATGATATGATTCGTGGCACCGCCACTGAGTTAGATAAAGACCCTTTTTTTTACTTTGACGAAGAGCAGCAGTGCATCAGATAGGTGCTTCTTTTTATTTTTAGATGAACTTTGTGTAACTTGTATATGATATTTGTTTTTTCTTTTCTTTCTACAACATGCTGAGTGTCTTTTGACCAGCCATGTTTTATGCCCGCATGCTATCCCCTGTGATTTGATGTTGCTTCAGTCTAATCTTAGCTGAGTTTTTTCTTATTCTTTGTTATGATTAATTGAAAAACATAGCTCATATTTGTTTATGAGATAATGAATGACTATGTTATTAGCAGACATAAGCTTGAACCTGTAGATTGTGCATCTCTTCCCAAAGAAACTGTATTTCTTGTCCATATCTATGGGTTTGCTGGGTTTATTTTAGCAACAATACAATGTGATACTTCCATTTGTTCGACCCTTTGCAGAAATGTGGGCTTAGGAAGCTAATATATCTAGTTGAAGGGGATCCAAACACTGTCGATGGATCAGAGAGCGTTAAAACAGCGTACGTACACTTCTCATGAAGCCTGGGCGATCATGTTTAACCCTGAATAGCAGTACTTTTTCTCGTTGTTTAATATTACCAAGTATCGTTCCTTTCGTTCAGGATGCCAGTTGTATGCCCTATTAACTGTTCCATATGCCTTGTATTTCAGCTGCTTCACTACTGAGGTTCTTGAAGGATTTGATGTCCAAAGAACCAATGGGTATGCTGATACTGAAAAGAAATACGGCCACCTCACACGCTCTATAATTGATTACTACAGAACAAACTTCTCTGCTGGTGCTGACACTTCTCGACTTTGCCTGACCTACGATGAGTTTGTGAAAAGGTCTTCTGACCTTGAGAAGGTCACTGTGAGCGACATATTCGCCCTTCAGCTTATGCAGGTAACTGGGCGGCTACAGCCACCTTCACCAAAGTTTAGAGGGTAGTCCGTTTCATGCCGTAGTTTGCTCATCAATCTTGCATGTAAATCAGGTGCCACAGGTGACCGAAGAAGCTGCTCTTGCCGTGACGAGTCTCTACCCCACTATCCTCTCGCTTGCCAGGGCGTACAAGATGCTTGTGAGTCGTCTTCTCCTTTCAACTTATACAGTGTTCTTTTCATGCAAAGCACTTGATCATACCTGGAATTCCGACCAAATGTGAGCAATGCATGTTCATATCATTCGCTGCTGCTCGTACTAGTAATGTCTCTCTTACCAGAATAATTCAACATGTCTGTAGAACTAAAAGTTTATCCTTGTAACTTTGAAGGATGGTGATAGGCGTGCCCAAGAGGAGATGCTGAAGAACAAGAGCAACATGGTCAACGCGGGGGCTAGCAAGAACATCTTCAAGCTCATCTGGGTCGAATGATGAACTCCTCCCTGTATGTACCTAGATAGTTTAAACCTTAACGGCTTAACCGGTCGGTCTTTTGGTCACCGTCATGATGATTTCAGCAGACCACCATCGCAGCAGGAGTGACTTTCAAGTTTGGACGGCGAAAAGCAGGAGGGATCCTTTCTCTGCTGTGTGCCTGTTGCCTCACAAAACTGAAAGTATCAGATCATGTAATTACTGCACCTCCTAAAAAACGGCTTAGCGTAGCCTTGCTCCCCGTTTGAATTACTACCAGTAGTATGTTGTAGAATTCCATGCTGCACATTATGGAAGCATCGTGTTAGCCTAGTGCATTAGCGCTTCATGTATATATAGTATTAGTAGCTCTTGACTCTGTCGCTTGCATCGCGTGTTGTCTCGTGTCATCTGGTTGCTTGCATGGATGCAATCAAATAAGATGGATGCAATAGAAATAATCTAGCCGATGACATGGTACGATTTGTGCAAGAAAAAAAAATTCCAAGAAATCTGGGTTGGGAGAGGAACA
This sequence comes from Triticum urartu, assembly GCF_056163025.1. Taxonomy (NCBI): domain Eukaryota; kingdom Viridiplantae; phylum Streptophyta; class Magnoliopsida; order Poales; family Poaceae; genus Triticum; species Triticum urartu. The sequence goes on from NC_141875.1 coordinate 695,375,319, forward strand.
GCAAGCCTGCCTGAGCTTTTTCTACCTTGGTCGCATGGTGGCCTCTATAGGTTGGCAGGTTTGTTGCGGATTTACAGGCGAAAAATCATGCCGCTACTGGAGGCCTAGTTACCGAAGATTATGTCACGTATTTCCAACACAACAAGATTTTGCCTTTGTCGATTCCCAGTTCAACATGAAACTCCCGGTCCCTAGTTTGAATTCCCCCCAACCCAACCAAACGCGTTGGGCAGGTATGAGAATTCAGCCTGCTGACGAAGTAAGGCTCTCTGTGTAGAGCTTGGAGCCCATGGTTTTCGATCCATGTGCTTGCTGAAACCTGAAAGTGTTCCTTGGTCGCGTCCCGTCCGTGGTTCAAAGCCTGTTTGGTCATCTCTGGGCGACTTTCTCTCCGTCGCCATGCTGGGCCTACTCAGAGCAGAGCGTCCCTTTCTTCTCATTCAGGCCAACTTCACAGCGTGACCCTATCCTATCCGTCCCCGTCCGTTTGGGGTAAAAGGAATAAACGAGACGGCTCAGCGCGCGACGGCCCGGACCCATCTGGTCCGTTTTGTGTTCGGGCGGACCCATTTCGAGCGCAAACTTGCGCCGGGTTTGGGTCGCCGCGGACACCGAACGGACACGCCGCTCGTCCGCGTCTGGCCGCGTGGCGGGGCGGCCACCTATCTCCCACCCGCCAACATCAATGTGCACGGGCGGCCGGCCCCACCTGTCATCGGCCCAGTGGAAGGTCGCCGTCCTTCTTAAATGAGACCCGTGGACCGGTCGTCGTCCTCACTTCCCACTCCGGCCCCTCTCTGCCCCCTCGAAAGCCGACACCCTAGAAACCCTAGCCACTCCCAGTCCTCGAACTCGCCGGCCGGCCGCAGCCATGGGCCTTTGGAACTACGGCCGCAAGGGGAAGCACGACCGCGAGGCCGGCTCCTCCTCGGGCCGCCGCCGCGGATCCGTGAAGGAGGAGCAGAACGCGTCACCGCTGCGCTCCTCCCGTCGAGCCCCCGCGCCGGCCCCCTTCACCATTGCCCCTAGGCCCGCCGGCTACCGCGACCGGCAGTACATCTGCGCGGACGTGTGCCGGAGGTACTGGGAGACGAGGACGCCGGTCCCGTGGAGCGACGCCCACCTCCCCAACGGATGGCCCCTCTCCGCGGACCGGGTCCCCATCCCGCCAGTGGCCGACTGGCCGTGCCCGGCGCGATGAGATCGTGCGCCGCCGCCGCCTCCTCCCCGACGACCTGTACTACAACCACAGGTATGCCCCTGACTCCCCGCTGTGGGACACATGGCTCTAGGACGAGCACGACACGTGGCGCGCATCCTACTTCGCCGGCACCATGTCAGGGCCGCGGAGGCCACATGTAGAGGCGCGCGGGCGTACGCGGGTGCGCGGCCTGACGCCCACGTCATCGCCTTCGCTGTCTCCGTCGCCCCCTCCACCTCCTCGCATGACAGCGAAGGAGGAGGCCCGTCTCCTGCAGCGTGTCATGGACGACTCCATGAACACGCACGACGAGCGGCACTGGAACGCCCTGGAGGAGGCCATGGCGCTCTCTGCCGCCGGGGTCGTCGCCTTCCCAGAGCTGCAGATGGCGGCCGTCACGGAGGAGGCGATGGAGGAGGACCCGCCGGCCGCGTTCCAGCAGCTGCTGGGCCAGGGGTGGGGCTGGTCCTGCATTGCTCCGGAGATGGCCGCCGGCGTGGGCGTGAACTGGTGCCCCACTCCGCCGCGCTCACTGGAGCGGGAGGCGTCGCCACGGGAGGAGGTGGTGCAGGCACCTCCGGCCGTCCAGCCCGCCCCCGTCCACCACGCACCTCCGGCCCACCTGTGGACGCCGCCGGCCTACGTCGACCTCGTCAGCGACGACGATGACACCGGCGGCCAGTGAAGACGGCGACGGCCACGACACCGACAGGCGCGGCAGGAGTTTTTTTTTATTTTGTTTTTATATGTTAATTATGAAACTGGGCCTTTTAAGTGGCCGTGGAAACTGAGCCGTTTTGTGGCCGAGCCCTATATATGTTTTATGTTTTTTAAATGCGTTTATTTACTTTTTTTAGTTATTTCATTCCAGTTTTTATATTTTTTTTATTCACGTCCACCGCGGACATGATTTGAGGTGCGGCCGCGCGGTGCGCGCACACACGATCCATCTGACAAAGCCGGATACGGGCGAACCCATCGACGCCCCAAAGAGACAAAATCCGGCCAATCCGAATATCTGTTTAGGGTCATGCGATGGAGTTGGCCTCAGACGGTGAATCTTACCTTTGGCGTGCAGGTGCAGGGGACACGAGAGAACCGTGAAGAAAGAAAGAAATGAAAGAATCGCAGGCCATGCCGCTTTGGCGCACGGCGCCAAGCAGGAACAGACCGCCGCCCCCCGGTCCGGTCACGCCAGGCCAGGTAGCTAGCTATGCACCACAAGTCCAATCCGGAGACAGACAAACGTTGGTGTTTGTTGGCGCACAAATGTGCGGTGCCCAGGCAAGAGCCTCCGGAGCAACGACAAGAAGCGGTGCACATCGCCCCGTTGTTTCCGTGTGGGTTTTGGACGTGCGCTTTCTTGTCATCATCCGTCCAAACCGGATGGGAACAACGGGGTCGCTGGCGTGCGCTTAAATGGCGCTTTGTTGGGTTCGAAAACAGTTCCCCGCCCAGGTGGGCAACGCTCGAGAAAGTCCAAGGAAGAGAGAGGGGCTCGTGATGGAGGCAGAAGGTGGTCGGCCGTGTGCGATGCGTCCAAGGAACCCGGCTCGGTGGCGCGGGCTACGCGACAGCCCCGCCGCTGTCCCTCTGTCTTGTTCCTCCTTTTCCAAGTTCCTACCCTCTGTCCGTGCTCTCTCGACTTTAATCTGGTTGTTTGTTTGCTTGCTTGTTCCGCCGTTGTTTGTTTAGCATCGCAAACGGGGCTTGGCTAAGGGTGACGAAATCATTCTTCTAAGCTTTTTGGCAAAACAAAAGGCACATGTTGACAAGCCTAAGAAAATTTTGACACACTTTTTAAGTGTATGTGATGTAGGATCCTAGTGTGGCTTGCCTAAGATGTGGCTTGAACCAAACACACACGTAAATTGGTCAAACTTGCCTAATTTTAAGTGTGGCAATCTTAGTCTCAAATCAAACAGCCCCTCAGTTTGCCACACCTAAGCAGAGGCAGGGTGACGAGCCACGGAAAGTGTGGCGGCTAAAATGAGTGCCACATCTTTAGCGTGGCTAGCAAAGGCTACGACCAAACAACCCCTTAATACCTTGGTTTAGAATTTCTTTTTCATATTTGATTTTTTTGTCACGCCAGCATCCCTGGCATCTCAGTTGCACATGAGACGCCGGGGTGCCTGCTATTTCACGTGTGATCCATGCTTTGCAATGTCTCGTTAACCATCTTACGTGCCAATGGGTAAATGTCAGGAACCTCGGCGCCCGCCTCCTAAACGTCACTGGCCATGGTGTTTTGGTCTGATAAGTGATCCACCCGCACAGGCCCAACCCACACATCTTCCCTATCCTTTGTCGGTCGTCAAACGAAGAAACAGAGAGAGCTTCTCTCATGCCCTCTCCCCTTTTCCCTCAGCAAATCATCTAGATCTCCTACTTTCACACGTCGAATTCATGGATCGATATTACCAACTTGCTAAGGTGTTTGCCGCCGTACTCTAAAACACCATCAGGTCTGCCATGTACTCGTCCATCTCTCGCCGTATTAATATCTGATGAAATACTTTGTTTTCAAGGTACATCGATGTACACATGCTATCTCTTTAGTAGTCTAGTTAATCTATGCAATAAATCAATTTAGTAAGCTATATATCACGCGTTAATTTTTTATCCCAAAGCTACCCCCCTTATGGCTATATGGCCTAAGAAAATTAGTTAAATGAGTATATTATTGCTAATTTCTATCTTTTTATCTCTATCTTTTTATTGCTACTTTATTTACATTTTATATAATAAAAAGTTAATCTTGACTACAAAATTATTAAATGTATACAATTAACATAATTTTGCTTTTTTAAAATACTTTAATTTTAAAAATAATATTATTTGTAGCTGGTGTTTCAAAATATGAGTTTTTTATTATCCTATGTGATTACTTTGTGCACCTATATGACTATATATCATAAATATATCGACATTTTGTGTTTTGTCAACATATAGAGCGACAGGCATATATTATTATCATAAATATGTTTATATTTTTTGTTGAAAAAATAAAAATGTATTTCGATACGTGCATCTAATATGTGCTACATGTGACTGAAAAGTTAATATCTTACAATTCACCCCACATATGTTTAATTTCTGGCTCTGCTTCTACGCACTTCCGGATTTATTGTCGGTGCAACCAAATGAATGCTTAAACCATCAAGTCCAAATAGATTTATACTAAAGTTTTATATTTGTTTATAACTCATTTTGTATCATATCATAATCATAGTTAACATTTTTATCCACAACTTACTTAATGTAATTACAAGGTGATAATGGTCCCAAATATAATAATAGTCATTTTCTATTCTATACTCGTAGTGTCCATCGCTAAACCACATAATTACACACGCATGTGCTTTCTTTCATGGATTAGTTTATTGTACTCCCTCCGTCACAGTTTACAAGTCCTACGCATATACCTAGGTTGCCAATTTTATCACCCTAATATAAACTATATAACACAAAAATTATACCTTTTGAAAATAGAACATCTAAAGTTTATATTGGTATATTTTTTGTAATATATGACTTGTATTAACTTGGTCAAATTGACGACCTAGAGATACGCGTACGCCCTGTAAACTAAGAGAGATGGAGTAGTTATAACAACTTAGTTCATATATCAATGTGTGTATACTTAAATATTTGGTTAGATATCTCTAGAATATAGGGTCTAAAAAATATCAATTTAGCTGTTTCTAGTCTATCTCTAAGTGTACAAGAATAAAATATTCTAAAGTGTATAAATTGCTTAATTACGACGAGTTTGTCACCAAATTGTTTGGTTGGATTGCACCAAGCCCCAAACAAAATTCAGAGGAAAAAAAGGAGTAATATCGTATTTGTCTTAAAAAAAGAAATTGCCTGTTCATTATGGTATGACAGAACGACAATTACTTAGATATGTATATATTGCTCGAAATGCAAAAAGGTCAACAAGCAGGTTTTATTACAATGATTTGAAATGCATTTGGACAATATCGTTTTTCGATTGGGTTGATTAGTGAGAGGTTCGTGAGGGATATTATCACCTAGGTTTCATAGGTTTGACCCAAAAAAAATTGCCCCTAGGTTTAGCATATTTTTCACCATACTATAGGTTCTAACTTATGCAATGACCTTGTTGCAATTTGTGTCAACACAGTTGTATTGATCGATACGACTTGAAGATTGATTATCCTTCCCTTTTTGTTTCTGTGGAACCAAACATGTATTGGGTTGGTATTCTATAATTAGTTTTCCGTCCAAAGAATTGTTTATTAACCGATTGAGCACACATGCTAGCTACCCCCTCCAAACAAATCAAAATTCTAGGTTTATCCTAAACAAAAATTATTGAAGAAAGTTAACATCCAAACCACCTTTTTTCACAACAGATACGAACTCCTCTATCACCGTTAAATTTGGATCCCACGATCCCCAACAACCGACACCCTATGGCCCACCAATCGTGTGGAGGGAGGGTAGAAAGTGGTCAACTTTTATCTACTAAAAATCTATTTCGTTGTCTCTAGCTATAGGCTATACAGAAAAATGCACTCAAATTTGACACACTAACCATCACATTAATTATACCAAATCTACGCCTTTAACTAATTATGTGTTGTTATGTTAGCCTATGAAATTACCTTTTCATCCAGTAAACTTTTTTTTGAACACAATCAAACTATAGATTGATTTTGATGAATTTTCGAACCCAATAATCTGCCTGTTTTATTCACCAGTCATGTTTATATTTTTTCATCAATCTCATTTACAAAAATGGTCTTGAACAACGTGAGATTAGATTGTGGCGTTCTTATTCATGAAGCGCATGAAGTGTTTTTTTGAAATATACCCCGCTAATTTCTACATAGCAGTATTTCTTATTTTTGCAACAATACAATGTGATACTTCCATTTGTTCAACCCTTTGCAGAAATGTGTGCTAAGGAAGCTAATATATCTAGTTGAAGGGGGTCTAAACACTGTCGATGGACCAGAGAGTGTTAAAACAACGTATGTAACACTTCTTGTTGTTTAACATTATTAATTATTGTACCTTTCGTTCATGATGTCAATTGTATGCCCGGGCGCCCCCATATGCGTTCTATATTTGGTCTGGATACGAGGGGTGCCGGTCAGTCCGAACGTTTGAGGCCCGTTTGAGGCCTTTGTCTCGGTCGCATTTTCGTGACCGGTCAATCACTGGGCCGTTCGCCTGGGTGTTTGAGGCGGGTTTGGGGCGTCCAGCAGTAGATGCTCCAAATTGTGTAGAAACATGCATATGATTGTTGAGATGTAGAGAGAAAGAGGAAAATATGAAAAACAAAAGGTTGTCCAGGATGGTCCAAATCCAAGGTGGCCGGATGGACAAGCCCGAAAGCCACCATTTCGTACCCACATATGGGCTGGATATCAGGGTAAAAAGGAAAAATCCAGAGCGAACTGATGAAATACATCAAATGCTTTCCAACAGCAACACTTTCAGAAAGGGAACAACACACATACGCGGCCGTTGCCGAAACCAACCACAGAAGGCCAGATAGTGGTTTTCACCCTCAAAATCAAGTCAGAGTAAACTCCAAGCCATGCTTTCGAGAAGGAACATAGACGCCGCCACCACCGATGAAGATTTAAACTTGGTAAAAATTTGTCATGTTCGCTTTTTTAGTTGACATATGTTGAAAATGTAATGAATTTGGTCCGGTTTAAGTGAAAATTGGCTGATTTGCATGAAATCTATTTGGTTTGCTTAATTAATTAGAGAATGTGTCTACGCGTTTGATGGCTAGGGTTGTATGGCTGTCGCGGATGGGTACTGTGTCCGTTCAAGGGGTTAGTTGTAGATGCCATTAGGGCATCTCAAACGGCAACCCACAAATTTCCTCCCGCATCAGTCCACGGACACGGATGCGGGAGGCCGCCATCCAACGCTAGCCGCATACATTGCAAACTCCTTTTCATCAAACGGGATGAAATTCATGCAAACTCGACCGGACTTCATATAAACATGGCAGATTTCATACAAACTGGATGAAAACAGTTACATTTTGGACATATTTCCAACTAAAAACGAAACCGGACTAGTCTACGACTGGCGCAGTGATACATCTTCAACGTATCTATAATTTTTTTATTGTTCCATGCTATTACATTATTAATTTTGAATGTTTTATATGCATTATTATGCTATTTTATATCATTTTTTGGGACTAACCTATTAACCTAGTTCCTAGTGACAGTTGTTGTTTTTCCCCTTATTTTTGTCTTTACAGAAAACCAATACCAATCAGAGTCCAAATGGAACGAAACTTTTTGATGATTTTTCTTAGACCACAAGACACCCTGGAAGCTTCGGGAGGAGGCCAGAAGGACCACGAGGCGGCGACAAGCTTAGGGGGCACGCCCCGAGGGGGTGCCCTCCAAGCTTGTGCCCCCCGGTGGCTCCTCTTATTGGGGAACACAATATTTCAAAAATTTCCTACGATCAGGCAAGATCTATCTAGGAGACGCATAGCAACGAGAGGGGAGAGTGTGTCCACGTACCCTCGTAGACCGAAAGCGGAAGCGTTTAGTAACGCGGTCGATGTAGTCGAACGTCTTCGTGATCCAACTGATCCAAGCACCGAACGTACGGCACCTCCGCTTTCAGCACACGTTCAACTCGCTGACGCCCCTCGAGCTCTTGATCCAGTTGGGGCCGGGGGAGAGTTCCGTCAACACGACGGCGTAGCAATGGTGATGATGAAGTTACCGGCGCAGGGCTTCGCCTAAGCACTACGACGATATGACCGAGGTGTGTAACTGTGGAGTGGGGCACCGCACACGGCTAAGAGAAGACTTGGTGTCCTTTGGGGTGCCCCCTCCCACGTATATAAAGGGGGGAGGAGAGGTGGCCGGCCCAAGGGGGGCATGCCAGGTGTGGGGAGTCCTACTAGGACTCCCTAGTCCAAGTAGGATTCCCCTCTCCCTTTTCCTTTTTCGGAATAGCAAAGAGGGAAAAAGAGGAGGAGTAGGAGAGGGAAAGGGGGGCGCCGCCCCCACCCCATGTCCAATTCGGACTGTGCAAGGGGGGCGCGCGCCACCTCCCTAGCCGACCCTCTCTCCTCCACTAAGGTTCATGTATGGCCCATTAACTTCTCGGGGGGGGGGGGGGGGGTTCTGGTAACCCCCGGTACTCTGAAACTCATCCGATACGACTCGAACCATTCTGGTGTTCGAATGTAACCTTCCAATATATGAATATTTATCTCCCGACCATTTCAAGACTCCTCTCCATGTCCGTGATCTCATCCAGGACTCCGAACAAACTTCGGTTCATCAAATCACATAACTCATAATACAAATCATCATCGAACGTTAAGCGTGCAGACCCTACGGGTTCGAAAACTATGTAGACATGACCGAGACACATCTCCGTGAAGGAAATATGCCCTAGAGGCAATAATAAAGTTGTTATTTATATTTCCTTATATCATGATAAATGTTTATTATTCATGCTAGAATTGTGTTAACCGGAAACTTAGTACATGTGTGAATACATAGACAAACAAAGTGTCACTAGTATGCCTCTACTCGACTAGCTCGTTGTATCAAAGATGGTTAAGTTTCCTAGCCATAGACATGAGTTGTCATTTGATTAACGAGATCACATCTTTAGGGAATGATGTGATTGACTTGACCCATCCGTTAGCTTAGCACGTTGATCGTTTAGTTTGTTGCTATTGCTTTCTTCATGACTTATACATGCTCCTATGACTATGAGATTATGCAACTCCCGAATACCGGAGGAACACTTTGTGTGCTACCAAACGTCACAACGTAACTGGGTGATTTTATAAAGGTGCTCTACAGGTGTCTCTGATGGTACTTGTTGAGTTGGCATTGATCAAGATTAGGATTTATCACTCCGATTGTTGGAGAGGTATCTCTGGGCCCTCTCGGTAATGCACATCACTATAAGCCTTGCAAGAAATGCAACTAATGAGTTAGTTGCGGGATGATGCATTACGGAAACGAGTAAAGAGACTTGCCGGTAACGATATTGAACTAGGTATTGAGATACCGACGATCGAATCTCGGGCAAGTAACATACCCATGATAAAGGGAACAACGTATGTTGTTATGCGGTTTGACCAATAAAGATCTTCGTAGAATATGTAGGAACCAATATGAGAATCTAGGTTCCGCTATTGGTTATTGACCGGAGATGAGTCTCGGTCATGTCTACATAGTTCTCGAACCCGTAGGGTCCGCACGCTTAAAGTTCTGTGACGATCGGTATTATGAGTTTTTGTGTTTTGATGTACCGAAGGTAGTTCGGAGTCCCGGATATGATCACGGACATGACGAGGAGTCTTGAAATGGTCGATATGTAAAGATCGATATATTGGATGACTATGTTTGGACACCCGAAGGGTTCCAGGAGGTTTCAGGCATATACTGGAGTACCGGGGGTTACCGGAACCCCCCGAGAAGCTATTGGGCCTTATGGGCCTTGGTGGAGAAGAGAGAGGGCAGCCAGGAGGTGGCGCGCGACCCCCCTTGCCCAATCCGAATTGTACAAGGGGCAGGGGCGGCGGCCCCCCTCTCCTTCCTTCTCTCCACCTCCTCCTTTGCCTTCTCCTTCTTGGAATAGGAAAGGGAGGGGCAAACCTACTTGGAGTAGGATTGCCGCCCTTGGGCGCGCCTCTCCCTTGGCCGACCCTCTCCTCCTCCCCCCTTTATATACGGGGGTAGGGGGGCACCCCAAAGACACAAGTTGATCATTGATCACTTAGCCGTGTGTGGTGCCCCCCTCCACCATAATCCACCTCGGTCATATCGTAGCGGTGCTTAGGCGAAGCCCTGTTCCGGTAGCATCATCATCACCGTCATCACGCCATCGTGCTGACGGGGCTCTCCCTCGACACTCTGCTGGATCGTGAGTTTGTGGGACGTCACCGAGCCGAACGTGTGCAGATCGCGGAGGTGCCTGATGACCCACAAGTACAGGGGATCTATCGTAGTCCTTTCGATGAGTAAGAGTGTCGAACCCAACGAGGAGCAGAAGGAAATGATAAGCGGTTTCCAACAAGGTATTCTCTGCAAGTACTGAAATAAGTGGTAACAAATAGTTTTGTGATAGGATAATTTGTAATGAGCAACAAGTAACAAAAGTAAATAAAGTGCAGCAAGGTGGCCCAATCCTTTTTGTAGCAAAGGACAAGCCTGGACAAACTCTTATATAGAGAAAAGCGCTCCCGAGGACACATGGGAATATCGTCAAGCTAGTTTTCATCACGCTCATATGATTCGCGTTCGGTACTTTGATAATTTGGTATGTGGGTGGACCGGTGCTTGGATGCTGCCCTTACTTGGACAAGCATCCCACTTATGATTAACCTCTATTGCAAGCATCCGCAACTACAACAAAAGTATTAAGGTAAACCTAACCATAGCATGAAACATATGGATCCAAATTAGCCCCTTACGAAGCAACGCATAAACTAGGGTTTAAGCTTCTGTCACTCTAGCAACCCATCATCTACTTATTACTTCCCAATGCCTTCCTCTAGGCCCGAATAATGGTGAAGTGTCATGTAGTCGACGTTCACATATCACCACTACAGGAGAGACAACATACATCTCATCAAAATATCGAACGAATACCAAATTCACATGACTACTAATAGCAAGACTTCTCCCATGTCCTCAGGAACAAACGTAACTACTCAGAAAGCATAAACATGTTCATAATTAGAGGGGTATTAATATGCATATAGGATCTGAACATATGATCTTCCACCAAATAAACCAACTAGCATCAACTACAAGGAGTAATTAACACTACTAGCAACCTACTAGCACCAATCCCGGACATGGAGACAAGAATTGGATACAAGAGATGAACTAGGGTTTTGAGAGGAGATGGTGCTGATGAAGATGTTGATGGAGATTGCCCTCTCCCGATGAGAGGAGCGTTGGTGATGACGATGGCGATGATTTCCCCCTCCGGGAGGGAAGTTTCCCTGGCAGAACAGCTCCGCTAGAGCCCTAGATTGGTTCCGCCAAGGTTCCGCCTCGTGGCGGCGGAGTTTCGTCCGAGAAGATGACTTGTTATTTTTTTCCCATCGAAAGATTTCATATAGCAGAAGATGGCCACCGGAGGGCCACCAAGGGGCCCACGAGGTAGGGGGCGTGCCCAGGGGGGTAGGGCGCGTCCCCACCCCTGTGGGCAGGGTGTGGCTCCCCTGATGAATCTCTTCCACTGAGTATTTTTTATATATTCTAAAAACGTCTTCCGTGAAGTTTCAGGACTTTTGGAGCTGTGCAGAATAGGTCTCTAATATTTGCTCCTTTTCCAGCCCAGAATCCCAGCTGCCAGCATTCTCCCTCGTTATGTAAACCTTGTAAAATAAGAGAGAATAGGCATAAGTATTGTGACATAATGTGTAATAATAGCCCATAATGCAATAAATATCGATATAAAAGCATGATGCAAAATGGACGTATCAACTCCCCCAAGCTTAGACCTCGCTTGTCCTCAAGCGAAAAGCCGAAATCGAAAAATATGTCCACATGTTTAGAGATAGAGGTGTCGATAAAAATAAAATACGGACATGAGGGCATCATGATCATTCTTAGAACAACAACTTATATAATTCTTGTCATATGATTTCTTATGCTAGAGTAATAATTCAATCACAATTTCAAGTATGAATCGTAAACTTCATTGAAAACTAACAAACTATAATCTCAGTCATTGGAGCAATTGCAATTTATCATAACATAGGAAAGATTCAACGTATAAGAGCTTTTCAGCAAGTACACATACTCAACTATCATATAGTCTTTCACAATTGCTGACACTCACGCAATACTTATGGGTATAGAGTTTTAGTCGGACACAGAGAAAGATAGGGGCTTATAATTTTGCCTCCCAACATTTTACCTCAAGGGTAATGTCAGCAGTAATAGTTCATGAAAACTCACATCCAATTAGCCATATATACCAGGATCTTTCCAACATAATGTGCTTGCCAAAGGATAAATGTAAAAAGGAAGGGTGAAGATCACCATGACTCTTATGCATGGTAGGAGATAAAAGTAAAAGATAGGCCCTTCGCAGAGGAAGCAGAGGTTGTCATGCGCTTTTATAGTTGGATGCACAAAATCTTAATGCGAAAAAATGTCACTTAATATTGCCACTTGTGATATGGACCTTTATTATGTAGTCTGTCGCTTTTATTTCTTCCATATCACACGATCGTACAAAGCTTATTTCTCCCACACTAATAAGTCATACATATTTAGATAGCAATTTTTATTGCTTGCACCGATGACAACTTACTTGGAGGATCTTACTCAATCCATAGGTAGGTATGGTGGACTCTCATGGCAAGACTGGTTTAAGGGTATTTGGAAGCACAAGTAGTATCTCTACTTGGTGCGATGAATTTGGCTAGCATGAGGGAGAAAGGCAAGATCAACCATGTTGGATGATCTATGATAATATAATTTATCTCAGATGTAAGAGAGCATAACCCATTACGTTGTCTTCCTTGTCCAACGTCAACTCTTTAGCATGTCATATTTTAATGAGTGCTCACAATCATAAAAGATGTCCAAGATAGTATATCTATATGTGAAGACCTCTCTTTCTTTATTACTTCTTATTAATTGCAACGATGACCAAAACTATGTTTGTCAACCCTCAACAACTTTTATTCATCATACTTTTTTCTATGCGAGCTTATTACTCTCCATAAGACTCACATGATCTCTTTGCTTATTTTTTATTTCTTTCTCTAAGGATCATGGCAAAATAATCAAGCTCTTGACTCAACACTAATCTTTATTATATAGCTCACAACTCAATTACATAGAAGGACTATAAAGCAAAACTCACAACTAGATCATACTAAGACTTTTATTCTACTAGATCAAGATATTACCAAAAGGATCAACCTAAGAAAAACGGTAAAGGTAAAAGTGATGGTGATATGATACCGGGGCACTCCCCCAAGCTTGGCAGTTGCCAAGTGGAGTGCCCAGACCCATGTGATTATGTCTCTCTTTTCGGGGATGGTGATGTGATATTCTTGGCGATGATGCCCCTCAGGATACGATTCTCCTCCTCGAGCTTATTGACTTGCTGCTTGAGGTCCATTATTTCCTTTCGGAGTTTTCCCGTAACAGCCAAAGCTCCCTGCACCCAAGGGTGCTGCATAGCTGCGGGAGAACTAGTGACACTCTTTTTCATATTCTCATAAGAAAGAAATCTAACATTGGAAGGGATAACCGAGTTTGGAATAGCCGAGCTCTGCAGTTCTACCATTGTGAATCCAGCTCGGAAGCGGGAAGTGACTTCTTGATCCTCTTCCATGGCATCTATCCTCTTCAAGTCATCCTCCATCTCTTCCTCCGTTGTTGGCCCAAGAATGTCAACATTATTGTTAGTCATTGATCTCGGTGCCGGATGAGACACCCGGCTCTCTCCGACTGGCTCTTGCGAAGACATGTTGCTCTAATCTACAGCAGCGACAGTTCGAAACACAAACAGAGGGTAATTGCGTGATACAGGAGTCAAAATCCCCGGGAGATTATATAATGAATTTTTACGGACCAAAATACGTGTCGTGTACGAAAACGGAGTCCGGAAAGCGCACGAGGTGCCCACGAGGTAGGGGGGCGCGCCCAGGGGGGTAGGGCGCGCCCTCCACCCTCATGGAGCCCTCGTGTCCTTCCCGGACTGCTTCTTATTTTTCTATTTTTCTAAATATTCCAAAACGGAGAAATATTGCATTTAGAACTGTTTTGGAGTCGGTTTACTTACCGTACCACATACCTATTCCTTTTCGGAGTCTGAAACGTTTCGGAAAGTGTCCCTTATGTATTCCTCCGGGGTTACAGTTTCAATAACATTGGTTTCAACATTTATGGGATTACCTGAGATATAATGTTTGATTCTTTTACAGTTCACCACCTTCAGATTTGTGCCTTCGAAGTTGTTGATTTTTATGGCACCGGAACAATAGACCTCCTCGATAATGTAAGGAACTTCCCATTTAGAGAGAAGTTTTCCTGCAAAAAATCTTAAACGAGAGTTGTATAGCAATACATAATCGCCTACATTAAACTCCCGCTTTTGTATCCTTTTATCATGCCATCTTTTAACTTTTTCTTTAAACAACTTGGCATTTTCGTAGGCTTGGGTTCTCCATTCATCAAGTGAGCTAATATCAAATAACCTCTTCTCACCGGCAAGTTTAAAATCATAATTGAGCTCTTTAATAGCCCAATATGCCTTGTGTTCTAGTTCGAGAGGTAAGTGACATGCTTTTCCATAGACCATTTTATACGGGGACATACCCATAGGATTTTTATATGCAGTTCTATAGGCCCATAATGCATCATTAAGTTTCTTGGACCAATTATTTCTAGATCTATTAACAGTCTTTTGCAAAATTAATTTGAGATCTCTATTACTCAATTCTACCTGACCACTAGACTGAGGATGATAAGGAGATGCAATTCTACAATTAACATCATATTTAGCAAGCATTTTACGGAAAGCACCATGAATGAAATGTGAACCACCATCAGTCATTAAATATCCAGGGACTCCAAATCTTGGAAAAATAACTTCTTTAAGCATTTTAATAGAAGTGTTATGATCAGCACTACTAGTTGGAATAGCTTCTACCCACTTAGTAACATAATCAATAGCAACTAAAATATGTGTATATCCATTAGAGGAAGGAAAGGGTCCCATGTAGTCAAAGCCCCAAACATCAAATGGTTCAATAACGAGTGAATAATTCATAGGCATTTCTTGACGTCTACTAATATTACCAATTCTTTGACATTCATCACAAGATAAGACAACCTTACGAGCATCCTTGAAGAGAGTAGGCCTAACCAGATTGCAATACCTTATGTGCAGTTCTATCTCCAGCATGGTGTCCTCCATAAGCTTCGGAGTGACACTTGCGTAGGATATGTTCCTGTTCATGCTCAGGTACACAACGTCTAATAACACCATCTACTCCTCTTTATAAAGATGTGGGTCATCCCAAAAGTAATGCCTCAAATCATAGAAGAACTTTTTCTTTTGCTGGTATGTGAAACTAGGTGGTATAAACTTAGCTACAATGTAATTAACATAATCAACATACCATGGAGCAGTACGAGAAGCATTTATGACACTTAGTTGCTCATCAGGAAAGCTAATATCAATAGGAAGTGGGTCATCAAGCACATTTTCTAACCTAGACAAGTTGTCTGCAACGGGGTTCTCAGCTCCCTTTCTATCAATGATATGTAAGTTAAATTCTTGTAGCAAGAGAACCCATCTAATAAGTCTAGTTTTAGCATCTTTCTTTTCCACAAGATATTTAATAGCAACATGATCAGTGTGAATAGTTACTTTAGAATCAATAATATAAGGTCTGAACTTATCACAAGCAAATACAACTGCTAATAATTCTTTTTTAGTAGTAGCATAATTTCTTTGAGCATTGTCTAGGGTTTTACTAGCACATTGAATAACGTTTAATTTCTCATCAACTCTTTGCCCTAGAACAACACCTACAGCATAATCACTAGCATCACACATAATTTCAAAGGGTAAATTCCAATCAGGTGGCTGAACAATAGGTGCAGAGATCAATGCTTTCTTAAGTATTTCAAATTCTTCTACATAGTCATCATTTTAGACAAATGGTATATCGTTTTGTAATAAATTAGTCAGAGGCCGAGAAATTTTGGAGAAGTCCTTAATGAACCTCCTATAAAAACCGGCGTGACCAAGGAAACTTCTTATATATTTTATGTCCTTGGGACATGGCATATTTTCAATAGCATCAACCTTGGCTTTATCAACTTCAATACCTCTTTCAGAAACTTTATGCCCCAAGACAATACCTTCATTAACCATAAAGTGGCACTTTTCCCAATTCAAGACAAGATTAGTTTCTTCACATCTCTGCAAAACTCGATCAAGGTTGCTCAAGCAATCATCAAAAGAAGATCCATAGACGGAGAAATCGTCCATGAAAACCTCACAAATCTTTTCACAAAAGTCAGAGAATATAGCCATCATGCATCTTTGAAAGGTAGAAGGTGCATTACATAAACCAAAAGGCATACGCCTATAAGCAGAAGTACGAAAAGGACACGTAAAAGTAGTCTTTGATTGATCCTTAGCTGACACAGGTATTTGAGAGAAACCAGAATAACCATCTAGAAAGCAAAAATGTGTATATTTGGATAATCTTTATAGCATTTGATCGATAAAAGATAATGGGTAATGATCCTTTTTAGTAGCCTTATTTAATTTGCAGAAATCAATTACCATCCTATAACCTGTAATAATTCTTTGAGGAATCAATTCATCTTTATCATTAGGAACGACAGTAATACCTCCCTTCTTAGGGACACAATGGACAGGACTTACCCACTGACTATCAGCAACGGGATAAATTATACCTGCCTCAAGGAGCTTTAATATTTCTTTTCTTACTACTTCTTTCATTTTAGGATTCAGCCGTCGTTGATGATCACGAACTGGTTTAGCATCTTCTTCCAAATTAATTTTATGTTGACATAGAGTGGGAGTAATGCCCTTAAGATCATCAAGAGTATACCAATAGCAGCACGGTGCTTCTTCAGAGTTTTCAATAGTCTCTCTTCCTCATGCTCTGAAAGGTTAGCACTAATAATAACATGATATATATTTTTCTCATCAAGATAAGCATATTTAAGAGTATCAGGCAACGGTTTAAGCTCAAACACAGGATCACCCTTGGGTGGAGGAGGATCCCCTAGGATTTCAACAGGCAAACTGTGTTTCAGAATAGGTTCCTGTTTAAAGAATACTTCATCTATTTCCCTTCTTTCATTCATAAACATGTCATTTTCATGGTCTAGCAAATATTGTTCTAAAGGATCACTAGGAGGTACGGCAATAGAAGTAAGACCAATAATTTCATCCTTACTAGGTAATTCTTCTTCACGGTGTTGTCTACTAAATTTAGAGAAATTAAATTCATGAGACATATCATCTAAACCGATAGTAACAACATCCTTTTTGCAATCTATCTTAGCATTAACAATGTTTAAGAAGGGTCTACCAAATATAATGGGACAAAAGCTATCTTGTGGGGAACCAAGAACAAGAAAATCAGCAGGATATTTAGTTTTCCCACACAAGACTTCAACATCTCTAACAATTCCCATTGGTGAAATAGTATCTCTATTGGCAAGTTTAATTGTGACATCAGTATCTTCTAACTCAACAGGTGTAATATCATGCATAATTTCTCTATATAGGTCAACAGGTATTGCACTAGCGCTGGCACCCATATCACATAAGCCATGATAACAATGATCTCCTATTTTAACAGAAATAATAGGCATGCCTACCACAGGTCTAGGTTTATCTTTAGCACAAGGTTTAGCAATTCTAGCAGTTTCATCACAGAAATAAATAACACGCCCATCAATATTATCAGCCAAGAGATCTTTAACAATAGCAATATCTGGTTAAACTTTAATTTGCTCAGAAGGTGTATATGTTTTAATATTGCTTTTACGAACCACAGTTGAAGCTTTAGCATGATCCTTTATCCTAAGAGGAAAAGGTGGTTTCTCAACATAAGAAGTAGGAACAACATGATCATTATAAGTGACATTCTTTTCTTCAACTTTAATAGGTGCAACTACTTTTACTTCTATGGGAGGATGATATTTAAACCACTTCTCCTTGGGGAGATCAACATAAGTAGCAAAAGATTCACAGAAAGAAGCTACTATCTCAGAGTCAAGTCCATATTTAGTGCTAAATTTATGGAAAACATCGGTATCCATAAAAGGTTTAACACACTCAAACTTAGGTGTCATACCTGAATCCTTACCTTTGTCGAGGTCCCAATCTTCAGAGTTGTGTTTAATTCTTTCCAATAAATCCCATTTGAATTCAATAGTCTTCATCATAAAAGAGCCAGCACAAGAAGTATCAAGCATGGTGCGATTGCTATCAGAAAGCCGAGCATAAAATTTTTGAATAATCATTTGTCTTGAGAGCTCATGGTTGGGGCATGGATATAACATTGATTTAAGCCTCCCCCAAGCTTGAGCGATGCTTTCTCCTTCGCGAGGCAAAACATTATATATATAATTGCGATCACAATGAACAAGATGCATAGGATAAAACTTCTGATGAAATTCCAATATCAATCGTTTGCAATTCCAAGACCCCATATCATCACATAGCCTATACCATGTCGATGCATCTCCCTTCAAAGATAAAGGGAATACCTTCTTAACAACATCTCCGGGTACACCAGCAAGCTTAAATAATCCACAAACTTCATCCACATATATTAGATGCTCATCAGGATGCTTTGTTCCATCTCCTAAAAAAGGATTAGCTAGCAATTTTTCTATCATACCTGAAGGAATTTCAAAGCAGACATTTTCATTTTCAGTAGGTTTAGTAGGTTGAGGAGCAACTCTTTGCTCTACTGGTCGGGGTGAAGATGCCCCGAACAAGCCCCTCAGAGGATTAGTTTCCATAGTAACAAGTGACAGTAAATTTCAGCACAATATATAAATTTTTCCTTACCAAACTCCACCTACCAAAGGCGTTTCACTCCCCGGCAACGGCGCCAGAAAAGAGTCTTGATGACCCACAAGTATGGGGGATCTATCGTAGTCCTTTCTATAAGTAAGAGTGTCGAACCCAACGAGGAGCAAAAGGAAATGATAAGCGGTTTCCAACAAGGTATTCTCTGCAAGTACTGAAATAAGTGGTAACAGATACTTTTGTGATAGGATAATTTGTAACGAGCAACAAGTAACAAAAGTAAATAAAGTCCAGCGAGGTGGCCCAATCCTTTTTGTAGCAAAGGACAAGCCTGGACAAACTCTTATATAGAGAAAAGCGCTCCCGAGGACACATGGGAATATCGTCAAGCTAGTTTTCATCACGCTCATATGACTCGCGTTCGATACTTTGATAATTTGGTATGTGGGTGGACCGTTGCTTGGGTGCTGCCCTTACTTGGACAAGCATCCCACTTGTGATTAACCTCTATTGTAAGCATCCGCAACTACAACAAAAGTATTAAGGTAAACCTAACCATAACATGAAACATATGGATCCAAATCAGCCCCTTACGAAGCAACGCATAAACTAGGGTTTAAGCTTCTGTCACTCTAGCAGCCCATCATCTACTTATTACTTCCCAATGCCTTCCTCTAGGCCCAAATAATGGTGAAGTGTCATGTAGTCGACGTTCACATATCACCACTAGAGGAGAGACAACATACATCTCATCAAAATATCGAACGAATACCAAATTCACATGACTACTAATAGCAAGACTTCTCCCATGTCCTCAGGAACAAACGTAACTACTCACAAAGCATAAACATGTTCATAATCAGAGGGGTATTAATATGCATATAGGATCTGAACATATGATCTTCCACCAAATAAACCAACTAGCATCAACTACAAGGAGTAATTAACACTACTAGCAACCTACTAGCACCAATCCCGGACTTGGAGACAAGAATTGGATACAAGAGATGAACTAGGGTTTTGAGAGGAGATGGTGCTGATGAAGATGTTGATGGAGATTGCCCTCTCCCGATGAGAGGAGCGTTGGTGATGACGATGGCGATGATTTCCCCCTCCGGGAGGGAAGTTTCCCCAGCAGAACAGCTCCGCTAGAGCCCTAGATTGGTTCTGCCAAGGTTCCGCCTCGTGGCGGCGGAGTTTCGTCCGAGAAGATGACTTGTTATTTTTCCCATCGAAAGACTTCATATAGCAGAAGATGGCCACCAGAGGGCCACCAGGGGGCCCACGAGGTAGGGGGGCGCGCCCAGGGGGTAGGGCGCGCCCCCCACCCTCGTGGGCAGAGTGTGGCCCCCCTGATTAATCTCTTCTGCTGAGTATTTTTTATATATTCTGGAAACGTCTTCCGTGAAGTTTCAGGACTTTTGGAGCTGCGCAGAATAGGTCTCTAATATTTGCTCCTTTTCCAGCCCAGAATCCCAGCTGCCAGCATTCTCCCTCTTTATGTAAACCTTGTAAAATAAGAGAGAATAGGCATAAGTATTGTGACATAATGTGTAATAACAGCCCATAATGCAATAAATATCGATATAAAAGCATGATGCAAAATGGACGTATCAGTGTCGTACTTTCGGTACTAGGATCGGTCGATCGTGAAGACGTACGACTACATCAACCGCATTGTCATAACGCTTCTGCTTAACGGTCTACGAGGGTACGTAGACGACACTCTCCCCTCTCTTTGCTATGCATCACCATGATCTTGCGTGTGCGTAGGATTTTTTTTTTGAAATTACTACATTCCCCAACAGTGGCATCCGAGCCAGGTTTATGAGTAGATGCTATATGCACGAGTAGAACACAAGTGAGTTGTGGGTGATACAAGTCATACTGCTTACCAGCATGTCATACTTTGGTTTGGCGGTATCGTTGGATGAAGCGGCCCGGACCGACATTACGCGTACGCTTATGCAAGACTGGTTCTACCGACGTGCTTTGCACACAGGTGGCTGGCGGATGTCAGTTTCTCCAACTTTAGTTGAACCGAGTGTGGCTACGCCTGGTCCTTGAGAAGGTTAAAACAGCACTAACTTGACGAACTATCGTTGTGGTTTTGATGCGTAGGTAAGAACGGTTCTTGCTCAGCCCGTAGCAGCCACGTAAAACTTGCAACAACAAAGTAGAGGATGTCTAACTTGTTTTTGCAGGGCTTGTTGTGATGTGATATGGTCAAGACGTGATGAGATATAAGTTGTTGTATGAGATGATCATGTTTTGTTGAAGTTATCGGCAACTGGCAGAAGCCTTATGGTTGTCTCTTTATTGCATAAGATGCAAGTGCCATGTAATTGCTTTACTTTATCGCTATGCGATAGCAATAGTTGCAAAAGCAATAGCTGGTGAGATGACCATGTGACGACACGTTGATAAAAGATCAAGATGATGGAGATCATGGTGTCATGCCGGTAACAATGGAGATCATGACAGTACTTTGGAGATGGAGATCAAAAGCACAAGATGCTGATGGCCATATCATGTCACATATTTGAATTGCATGTGATGTTTATCTTTTATACATCTTATTTTAGCTTAGTTCGGCGATAGCATTATAAGATGATCTCTCACTAAATTTCAAGGTAAAAGTGTTCTCCCTGAGTATGCACCGTTGCCAAAGTTCGTCGTGCCGAGACACCACGTGATGATCAGGTGTGATAAGCTCAACGTTCATCTACAACGGGTGTAAGACAGTTTTGCACACGCAGAAACACTCGGGTTAAACTTGACGAGCCTAGCATATGCAGATATGGCCTCGAAACACTAGAGACCGAAAGGTCGAGCGTGAATCATATAGTAGATATGATCAATGATACGTCTCCGTCGTATCTAATTTTCCAAACACTTTTGCCCTTGTTTTGGACTCTAACTTGCATGATTTGAATGGAACTAACCCGGACTGACGCTGTTTTCAGCAGAATTGCCATGGTGATATTTATGTGCAGAAAAAAAAGTTCTCGGAATGACCTGAAACTCCACGCAGATTATTTTTGGAAATAATAAAAAATACTGGCAAAGAATCAAGGCCAGGGGGCCCACACCCTAGCCACGAGGGTGGGGGCGTGCCCCCTGCCTCGTGGGCCCCCTGGAGCTCCTCCGACCTCAACTCCAACTCTACATATTCGTGTTCGGGGAGAAAAAAATAAAGAAGAAGGATTCATCGCATTTTACGATACGGAGCCACCGCCAAGCCCTAAACTCTCTCGGGAGGGCTGATCTGGAGTCTGTTCGGGGCTCCAGAGAGGGGAATCCGTCGCCGTCGTCATCATCAACCATCCTCCATCACCAATTTCATGATGCTCACCGCTGTGCGTGGGTAATTCCATCGTAGGCTTGCTAGACGGTGATGGGTTGGATGAGATTTATCATGTAATCGAGTTAGTTTTGTTAGGGTTTGATCCCTAGTATCCACTATGTTCTGAGATTGATGTTGCTATGACTTTGCTATGCTTAATGCTTGTCACTAGGGCCCGAGTGCCATGATTTCAGATCTGAACCTATTATGTTTTCATGAATATATGTGAGTTCTTGATCCTATCTTGCATGTCTATAGTCACCTACTATGTGTTATGATCCGGCAACCCCGAGGTGACAATAATCGGGACCACTCCCGATGATGACCGTAGTTTGAGGAGTTCATGTATTCACTATGTGTTAATGCTTTGGTCCGGTACTCTATTAAAAGGTGGCCTTAATATCCCTTAGTTTCCACTAGGACCCCGCTGCCATGGGAGGGTAGGACAAAAAATGTCATGCAAGTTCTTTTCCATAAGCACGTATGACTATATTCGGAATACATGCCTTCATTACATTGATGAATTGGAGCTAGTTCTGTGTCACCCTAGGTTATGACTGTTACATGATGAACCGCACCCGGCATAATTCTCTATCACCGATCCATTGCCTACGAGTTTTCCATATATTGTTCTTTGCTTATTTACTTTTCCGTTGCTATTGTTATCATCACTACAAAATACCAAAAATATTACTTTTGCTACCGTTACCTTTTGCTACCGTTACCACTACTATCATATTACTTTGCTACTAAACACTTTGCTGTAGATACTAAGTTTCCAGGTGTGTTTGAATTGACAACTCAGCTGCTAATACTTGAGAATATTCTTTGGCTCCCCTTATGCCGAATCAATAAATTTGGGTTGAATACTCTACCCTTGAAAACTGTTGCGATCCCCTATACTTGTGGGTTATGAAGACTATTTTCTGGCGCCGTTGCCGAGGAGCATAGCTCTATTCTTTGAGTCACTTGGGATTTATATCTGCTTATCATTATGAAGAACTTGAAAGATCCAAGAACCAAGATTTATCCCTCAACTACGAGAGGAGGTAAGGAACTGCCATCTAGCTCTGCACTTGATTCACCTTCTGTTTTGAGTAAGCTTGCGACACCTAGACCTGCTTCTGCTATTAATTCTGATATGTTGCATATTATCGATGATGCCACTTCTTCTATGCATGATACTTATGATGGAACTACTTCTATGCTTGATACAACTGTGCCACTCAGTGAATTTCTTGATGAACAACTTGCTAGGGCTAGAGAGAATGAAATTATTGAAACTGATAATACTGATGAAAGTGAGGATGAAGGCTCTCCTAATAAATATGAATTACCTATTGTGCCTGAGGACTATGTTATGGATGAAGAAACTAAAAGAGACTTTCTTGCTTGCAATGATAGAAGTGATCTTAAGAAATTATTAGCTAAGCTTAAACAAAAAACTCAGAATGCTAGAATGAAATATGATCCTGCTTATGCTACTTCACCTATCTTTGTTACTGATAAGGATTATGAATTCTCTATTGATCCTGATATAATTACTTTGGTTGAATCTGATCCTTTTTATGGCTATGAATCTGAAACTGTTGTGGCACATCTTAGTAAATTAAATGATATAGCCACCCTCTTCACTAATGATGAGAGAACTCGCTACTTTTATATCCTTAAAATATTTCTGTTCTCATTAAAGGGTGATGCTAAGATATGGTTTAATTCTCTTGATCCTGGTTGTGTGCGTAGTCCCTAGGATATGATTTATTACTTCTCTGCTAAATATTTCCCTTCTCATAAGAAACAAGTGAAGGAAATATGCCCTAGAGGCAATAATAAAGTTATTATTTATTTCCTTATATCATGATAAAAGTTTATTATTCATGCTAGAATTGTATTAACCGGAAACATAATACATGTGTGAATACATAGACAAACAGAGTGTCACTAGTATGCCTCTACTTGACTAGCTCGTTAATCAAAGATGGTTATGTTTCCTAACCATTGACAAAGAGTTGTTATTTGATTAACGGGATCACATCATTAGTTGAATGATCTGGTTGACATGACCCATTCCATTAGCTTAGCATCCGATCGTTTAGTATGTTGCTATTGCTTTCTTCATGACTTATACATGTTCCTATGACTATGAGATTATGTAACTCCCGTGTGCCGGAAGAACACTTAGTGTGCTACCAAACGTCACAACGTAACTGGGTGATTATAAAGGTACTCTACAGGTGTCTCCAAAGGTACATGTTGGGTTGACGTATTTCGAGATTAGGATTTGTCACTCCGATCGTCGGAGAGGTATCTCTGGGCCCTCTCGGTAATGCACATCACTTAAGCCTTGCAAGCAATGCAACTAAAGAGTTAGTTACAAGATGATGTATTACGGAACGAGTAAAGAGACTTGCCGGTAACGAGATTGAACTAGGTATTGGATACCGACGATCGAATCTCGGGCAAGTAACATACCGATGACAAAGGGAACAACGTATGTTGTTATGCGGTCTGACCGATAAAGATCTTTGTAGAATATGTAGGAGCCAATATGGGCATCCAGGTCCCGCTATTGGTTATTGACCGGAGACATGTCTCGGTCATGTCTACATTGTTCTCGAACCCGTAGGGTCCGCACGCTTAAGGTTTCGATGACAGTTATATTATGAGTTTATACGTTTTGATGTACCAAAGGTTGTTCGGAGTCCCGGATGTGATCACGGACATGACGAGGGGTTTCGAAATGGTCGAGACATAAAGATTGATATATTGGACGGCTATATTCGGACACCGGAAGTGTTTCAGATGATTTCGGAGAAAACCGGAGAGCCGGAGGGTTACTGGAACCCCCCCGGGAGAAGTAATGGGCCATATGGGCCTTAGTGGAGAGATAGAGGGGCAGCCAAAGGTGGGCCGCGCGCCTCTTCCCCCCTGGTCCGAATTGGACTAGGAGAGGGGGGGCGGCGCCCCCCTTTCCTTCTCCTTCCCCACTTCTTTCCCCCTCCTAGTAGGAGTCCTACTCCTACTAGGAGGAGGACTCCTCCTTGGCGCGCCATAGGGGCCGGCCGGCCTCCTCTGTTGGGGAACGTAGTAATTTCAAAATTTTTCCTATGCACACGCAAGATCATGGTAATGCACAGCAATGAGAGGGGAGAGTGTTGTCTACGTACCAACGCAGACCGACTGCGGAAGCGATCACACAACGTAGAGGAAGTACTCGTACGTCTTCCCGATCCGACCGATCAAAGCACCGTTACTCCGGCACCTCCGAGTTCTTAGCACACGTACAACTCGATAACGATCCCCGGGCTCCGATCCAGCAAAGCTTCGGGGATGAGTTCCGTCAGCACAACGGCGTGGTGACGATCTTGATGTTCTACCGTCGCAGGGCTTCGCCTAAGCACCGCTACAATATGATCGAGGTGGAATTTGGTGGCAGGGGGCACCGCACACGGCTAAGGAACGATCTCAATGATCAACCTGTGTGTCTATGGGGTGCCCCTTGCCTCAGTATATAAAGGATGGAGGAGGAGGCCGGCCAAGGCTATTGGTGCGACCAGGATGGGAGTCCTACTAGGACTCCAAGTCCTAGTAGGAGTCCATCAAGAGGGGAGGAAGGGAGAAGGAAGTGGAGGAGTAGGAAAGGTGGCCGGCCCCCTTTTCCCTAGTCCAATTCGGACTAGAGGGGAGGGGGGGCGCAGCAGCCTTTTTCCTCTTCCCACTAAAGCCCATCAAGGCCCATTACTTCTCCCGTAGCTACCCGGTACTCCGAAAAATACCCGAATCACTCGGAACCTTTCCGATGTCCGAATATAGTCGTCCAATATATCGATCTTTATGTCTCGACCATTTCGAGACTCCTCGTCATGTCCCCGATCTCATCCGGGACTCCGAACTCCTTCGGTACATCAAAACTCATAAACTCATAATATAACTGTCATCGAAACCTTAAGCATGCGGACCCTACGGTTCGAGAACAATGTAGACATGACCGAGACACGTCTCCGGTCAATAACCAATAGCGGGACCTGGATGCCCATATTGACTCCTACATATTCTACGAAGATCTTTATCGGTCAGACCGCATAACAACATACGTTGTTCCCTTTGTCATCGGTATGTTACTTGCCCGAGATTCGATCGTCGGTATCCAATACCTAGTTCAATCTCGTTACCGGCAAGTCTCTTTACTCGTTCTGTAATACATCATCTCGCAACTAACTCATTAGTTGCAATGCTTGCAAGGCTTATGTGATGTGCATTACTGAGAGGGCCCAGAGATACCTCTCCGACAATCGGAGTGACAAATCCTAATCTCGAAATACGCCAACCCAACATCTACCTTTGGAGACACCTGTAATGCTCCTTTATAATCACCCATTTACGTTGTGACATTTGGTAGCACCCAAAGTGTTCCTCCGGCAAACGGGAGTTGCATAATCTCATAGTCATAGGAACATGTATAAGTCATGAAGAAAGCAACAGCAACATACTAAACGATCGGGTGCTAAGCTAATGGAATGGGTCATGTCAATCAGATCATTCATCTAATGATGTGATCCCGTTAATCAAATAACAACTCTTTGTCCATGGTTAGGAAACATAACCATCTTTGATTAACGAGCTAGTCAAGTAGAGGCATACTAGTGACACTCTGTTTGTCTATGTATTCACACATGTATCATGTTTCCGGTTAATACAATTCTTGCATGAATAATAAACATTTATCATGAAATAAGGAAATAAATAATAACTTTATTATTGCCTCTAGGGCATATTTCCTTCAGTCTCCCACTTGCACTAGAGTCAATAATCTAGTTCACATCGTCATGTGATTTAACAGCAATGGTTCACATCACCATGTGATTAACACCCATAGTTCACATCGTCATGTGACCAATACTCAAAGGGTTTACTAGAGTCAGTAATCTAGTTCACATATCTATGTGATTAACACCCAAAGAGTACTAAGGTGTGATCATGTTTTGTTTGTGAGATAATTTTAGTCAACGGGTCTGTCACATTCAGATTCGTAAGTATTTTGCAAGTTCTATGTCTACAATGCTCCACATGGAGCTACTCTAGCTAATTGCTCCCACTTTCAATATGTATCCAGATTGAGACTTAGAATCATCTGGATCAGTGTCAAAACCTTGCATCGACGTAACCCTTTACGACGAACCTTTTTGTCACGTCCATAATCGAGAAACATATCCTTATTTCACTAAGGATAATTCTGACCACTGTCCAGTGATCTACTCCTAGATCACTATTGTACTCCCTTGCCAAATCAGTGCAGGGTATACAATAGATCTGGTATACAGCATGACATACTTTATAGAACCTATGGCCAAGGCATAGGGAATGACTTTCATTCTCTTTCTATCTTCTGCCGTGGTCGGGCTTTGAGTCTTACTCAACTTCACACCTTGTAATATAGGCAAGAACTCTTTCTTTGACTGCTCCATTTTGAACTACTTCAAAAACTTGTCAAGGTATGTACTCATTGAAAAAAACTTATCAAGCGTCTTGATCTATCTCTATAGATCTTGAAGCTCAATATGTAAGCAGCTTCACCGAAGTCTTTCTTTGAAAAACTCCTTTCAAACACTCCTTCATGCTTTACAGAATAATTCTACATTATTTCCGATCAATAATATGTCATTCACATATACTTATCAGAAATGCTGTAGTGCTCCCACTCACTTTCTTGTAAATACAGGCTTCACCGCAAGTCTGTATAAAACTATATGCTTTGATCAACTCATCAAAGCGTATATTCCAACTCCGAGATGCTTGCACCAGTCCACAGATGGATCGCTGGAGCTTGCACATTTTGTTAGCACCCTTTGGATCGACAAAACCTTCCGGTTGCATCATATACAACTCTTCTTCCAGAAATCCATTCAGGAATGCAGTTTTGACATCCATCTGCCATATTTCATAATTATAAAATGCGGCAATTGCTAACATGATTCGGACAGACTTAAGCATCGCTACGGGTGAGAAGGTCTCATCGTAGTCAACCCCTTGAACTTGTCGAAAACCTTTTGCGACAAGTCGAGCTTTGTAGACAGTAACATTACCATCAACGTCAGTCTTCTTCTTAAAGATCCATTTATTCTCAATTGCTTGCCGATCATTGGGAAAGTCAACCAAAGTCCAAACTTTGTTCTCATACATGGATCATATCTCAGATTTCATGGCCTCAAACCATTTCGCGGAATCTGGGCTCATCATCGCTTCCTCATAGTTCGTAGGTTCGTCATGGTCAAGTAACATGACCTCCAGAACAGGATTACCGTACCACTCTGGTGCGGATCTCACTCTGGTTTACCTACGAGATTCGGTAGTAACTTGATCTGAAGTTACATGATCATCATCATTAGCTTCCTCACTAATTGGTGTAGTAGTCACAAGAACAGATTTTTGTGATGAACTACTTTCCAATAAGGTAGAAGGTACAATTACCTTATCAAGTTTTCTACTTTCCTCCCACTCACTTCTTTCAAGAGAAACTCCTTCTCTAGAAAGGATCCATTCTTAGCAACGAATGTCTTGCCTTCGGATCTGTGATAGAAGGTGTACCCAACAGTCTCCTTTGGGTATCCTATGAAGACACATTTCTCCGATTTGGGTTCGAGCTTATCAGGTTGAAGCTTTTTCACATAAGCATCGCAGCCCCAAACTTTAAGAAACGACAACTTTGGTTTCTTGCCAAACCACAGTTCATAAGGCGTCGTCTCAACGGATTTTGATGGTGCCCTATTTAACGTGAATGCAGCTATCTCTAATGCATAACCCCAAAACGATAGTGGTAGATCGGTAAGATACATCATAGATTGCACTATATCCAATAAAGTGTTATGACGTTCGGACACACCATTATGCTATGGTGTTCCAGGTGGCGTGAGTAGTGAAACTATTTCACATTGTTTTAACTGAAGACCAAACTCGTAACTCAAATATTTTACCTCTGCGATCATATCGTAGAAACTTTTATTTTCTTGTCACGATGATTTTCCACTTCACTCTGAAATTCTTTGAACTGTTCAAGTGTTTCAGACTTATGTTTCATCAAGTAGAGATCCCCATATCTGCTCAAATCATCTTGTGAAGGTCTGAAAATAATGATACCTACTGTAAGCCTTAATATTCATCGGACCACATACATCAGTATGTATGATTTCCAACAAATCTGTTGTTTGCTTCATTGTTCCGGAGAACGGCGTTTTAGTCATCTTGCCCATAAGGCATGGTTCGCAAGCATCAAGTGATTCATAATCAAGTGATTCCAAAATCCCATCAGCATGGAGTTTCTTCATGCGCTTTACACCAATATGACCTAAACGGCAGTGCCACAAATAAGTTGCACTATCATTATTAACTTCACATCTTTTGGTTTCAATATTATGAATATGTGTATCACTAAGATCGAGATCCAATGAACTATTTTCATTGGGTGTGTAACCATATAAGGTTTTATTCATGTAAACAGAACAACAATTTATTCTTTTACTTAAATGAATAACCATATTACAATAAACATGATCAAATCATATTCATGCTCAACGCAAACACCAAATAACACTTATTTAGGTTCAACACTAATCCCGAAAGTATAGGGAGTGTGCGATGATGATCATATCAATCTTGGAACCACTTCCAACACACATCGTCACTTCACCCTTAACTAGTCTCTGTTCATTCTGCAACTCCCGTTTCGAGTTACTACTCTTAGCAACTGAACTAGCATCAAATACTGAGGGGTTGCTATAAACACTAGTGAAGTACACATCAATAACATGTATATCAAATATACTTATGTTCACTTTGCCATCCTTCTTATCCTCCAATCACTTGGGGTAGTTCCGCTTCCAGTGACCAGTCCCTTTGCAGTAGAAGCACTTAGTCTCAGGCTTAGGATCAGACTTGGGCTTCTTCACTTGACCAGCAACTTGCTTGCCGTTCTTCTTGAAGTTCCCCTTCTTCCCTTTGCCCTTTTCTTGAAACTAGTGGTCTTGTCAACCATCAACACTTGATGTTTTCTTGATTTCTACCTTCGTTGATTTCATCATCACGAAGATCTTGGGAGTTGTATCCGTTATCCCTTTATTATTATAGTTCATCACGAAGTTCTACTAACTTGGTGATGGTGATTAGAGAATTTTGTCAATCACTATCTTATCTGGAAGATTAACTCCCACTTGATTCAAGCGATTGTAGTACCCAGACAATCTGAGCACATGCTCACTAGTTGAGCGATTCTCCTCCATCTTTTAGCTATAGAACTTGTTGGAGACTTCATATCTCTCAACTCGGGTATTTGCTTGAAATATTAACTTCAACTCCTGGAACATCTCATATGGTCCATGACGTTCAAAACGTCTTTGAAGTCCCGATTCTAAGCCATTAAGCATGGTGCACTAAACTATCAAGTAGTCATCATATTGAGCTAGCCAAACGTTCATAATGTCTGCATCTGCTCCTGCAATAGGTCTGTCACCTAGCGGTGCATCAAGGACATAATTCTTCTGTGCAGCAATGAGGATAAACCTCAGATCACGGATCCAATCCGCATCATTGCTACTAACATCTTTCAACACAATTTTCTCTAGGAACATATCGAAATAAACACAGGGAATCAACAACGCGAGCTATTGATCTACAACATAATTTGCAAAATACTACCAGGACTAAGTTCATGATAAATTTAAGTTCAATTTAATCATATTACTTAAGATCTCCCACTTAGATAGACATCCCTCTAATCCTCTAAGTGATCACGTGATCCAAATCAACTAAACCATAACCGATCATCACGTGAGATGGAGTAGTTTTCAATGGTGAACATCGTTTATGTTGATCATATCTACTATATGATTCACGCTCGACCTTTCGGTCTCCCTGTTCCGAGGCCATATCTGCATATGCTAGGCTCGTCAAGTTTGACCTGAGTATTCTGCGTGTGCAAAACTGGCTTGCACCCGTTGTAGATGGACATAGAGCTTATCACACCCGATCATCACGTGGTGTCTGGGCACGACGAACTTTGGCAACGGTGCATACTCAGGGAGAACACTTCTTGATAATTTAGTGAGAGATCATCTTATAATGCTACCGTCAATCAAAGCAAAAATAAGATGTATAAAAGATAAACATCATATGCAATCAAAATATGTGACATGATATGGCCATCATCATCTTGCTTGTTTGATCTCCATCTCCAAAGTACTGTCATGATCTATATCGTCACCGGCATGACACCATGATCTCCATCATCTTGATCTATATCAATGTGTCGTCGCGTGGTCGTCTCGCCAACAATTGCTCTTGCAACTATTGCTATCGCATAGCGATAAAGTAAAGCAATTATTGAACGCTTGCATCTTATGCAATAAAGAGAAAATCATAAGGCTTTTGCCAGTTGCCGATAACTTCAACAAAACATGATCATCTCATACAACAACTTATATCTCATCACGTTTTGACCATATCACATCACAACATGCCCTGCAAAAACAAGTTAGACGTCCTCTACTTTGTTGTTGCAAGTTTTACGTGGCTGCTATGGGCTTAAGCAAGAACCAATCTCACCTACGCATCAAAACCACAACGATAGTTTGTCAATTTGACTCCGTTTTAACCTTCGCAAGGACCGGGCGTAGCCACACTCGGTTCAACTAAAGTTGGAGAAACAGTCACCCGCAAGTCACCTATGTGCAAAGCACGTCGGGGAAGCCGGTCTCGCGTAAGTGTACGCGTAATGTCGGTCCGGGCCGCTTCATCCAACAATACCGCCGAACCAAAGTATGACATGCTGGTAGGCAGTATGACTTATATCACCCACAACTTACTTGTGTTCTACTCGTGCATATAACATCAAACCATAAAACCTAGGCTCTGATACCACTGTTGGGGAACGTAGTAATTTCAAAATTTTTCCTACGCACACGCAAGATCATGGTAATGCACAGTAACGAGAGGGGAGAGTGTTGTCTACGTACCAACGCAGACCGACTGCAGAAGCGATCACACAACGTAGAGGAAGTAGTCGTACGTCTTCCCGATCCGACCGATCCAAGCACCGTTACTCCGGCACCTCCGAGTTCTTAGCACACGTACAGCTTGATGACGATCCCCGGGCTCCGATCCAGCAAAGCTTCGGGGATGAGTTCCATCAGCACAACGGCGTGGTGACGATCTTGATGTTCTACCGTCGCAGGGCTTCGCCTAAGCACCGCTACAATATGATCGAGGTGGAATTTGGTGGCAGGGGGCACCGCACACGGCTAAGGAACGATCTCAATGATCAACTTGTGTGTCTATGGGGTGCCCCTTGCCTCAGTATATAAAGGATGGAGGAGGAGGAGGCCGGCCAAGGCTATTGGTGCGGCCAGGATGGGAGTCCTACTAGGACTCCAAGTCCTAGTAGGAGTCCATCAAGAGGGGAGGAAGGGAGAAGGAAGTGGAGGAGTAGGAAAGGTGGCCGGCCCCCTTTTCCCTAGTCCAATTCGGACTAGAGGGGAGGGGGGGCGCAGCAGCCTTTTTTCTCTTCCCACTAAAGCCCATCAAGGCCCATTACTTCTCCCGTAACTACCCGGTACTCCGAAAAATACCCGAATCACTCGGAACCTTTCCGATGTCCGAATATAGTCGTCCAATATATCGATCTTTATGTCTCGACCATTTCGAGACTCCTCGTCATGTCCCCGATCTCATCCGGGACTCCGAACTCCTTCGGTACATCAAAACTCATAAACTCATAATATAACTGTCATCGAAACCTTAAGCGTGCGGACCCTACGGTTCGAGAACAATGTAGACATGACCGAGACACGTCTCCGGTCAATAACCAATAGCGAGACCTGGATGCCCATATTGGCTCCTACATATTCTACGAAGATCTTTATCGGTCAGACCGCATAACAACATACGTTGTTCCCTTTGTCATCGGTATGTTACTTGCCCGAGATTCGATCGTCGGTATCCAATACCTAGTTCAATCTCGTTACCGGCAAGTCTCTTTACTCGTTCTGTAATACATCATCTCGCAACTAACTCATTAGTTGCAATGCTTGCAAGGCTTATGTGATGTGCATTACCGAGAGGGCCCAGAGATACCTCTCCGACAATCGGAGTGACAAATCCTAATCTCGAAATACGCCAACCCAACATCTACCTTTGGAGACACCTGTAATGCTCCTTTATAATCACCCATTTACGTTGTGACGTTTGGTAGCACCCAAAGTGTTCCTCCGGCAAACGGGAGTTGCATAATCTCATAGTCATAGGAACATGTATAAGTCATGAAGAAAGCAATAGCAACATACTAAACGATCGGGTGCTAAGCTAATGGAATGGGTCATGTCAATCAGATCATTCATCTAATGATGTGATCCCGTTAATCAAATAACAACTCTTTGTCCATGGTTAGGAAACATAACCATCTTTGATTAACGAGCTAGTCAAGTAGAGGCATACTAGTGACACTCTGTTTGTCTATGTATTCACACATGTATCATGTTTCCGGTTAATACAATTCTAGCATGAATAATAAACATTTATCATGAAATAAGGAAATAAATAATAACTTTATTATTGCCTCTAGGGCATATTTCCTTCATCCTCCTCTCTTGAACCTTTATATACGGAGGCAGGGGCACCCCAGAGACACACAAGTTGATCCACGCGATCATATTCTTAGCCGCGTGCGGCGCCCCCTGCCACCATAGCCCTCGATAATATTGTAGCAGTGCTTAGGCGAAGCCCTGCGACAGTAGTACATCAAGATCGTCACCACGCCGTCGTGCTGACGGAACTCTTCCCCGACACTTTGCTGGATCGGAGTCCGGGGATCGTCATCGAGCTGAACGTGTGCTAAAACTCGGAGGTGCCGTAGTTTCGGTGCTTGATCGGTCGGGCCGTGGAGACATATGACTACATCAACCAAACGCTTCCGTTGTCGATCTACAAGGGTACGTAGATCCCACTCTTCCCTCTCGTTGCTATGCATCACCATGATCTTGCGTGTGCGTAGGAAATTTATTGAAATTACTACGTTCCCCAACAACAAGCTGCCTTAAGGGATATATATAATTTTGTGCAAATTGAAGAAGAGAGTCTCCCACAAGCTTGGGGGAGGCTTCTCCAATTACTTAATGCTTTTCCTGATCATCCTCTTAAGAAAAATGAAATACTTGATATCTTTTATAATGGACTAACCGATGCTTCTAGAGATTACCTGGATAGTTGTGCTGGTTCTGTTTTCAGGGAAAGAACACCGGATGAAGCTGAAATTCTATTGAATAATATGTTCACAAATGAAAATAATTGGACACTTCCCGAGCCAACTCCTGAGCCTATTCCTAAACCCACTCCGAAGAAAAGGGGTGTTCTATTTCTCAGTCCTAAAGATATGCAAGAGGCAAAGAAATCCATGAAAGAAAAGGGTATTAAAGCTGAAGATGTTAAGAATTTACCTCCTATTAAAAAAATACATGGTCTTAATTTACCGCCTGTTGAAGAAATATATGGTTTTAATCCATCACCTATTGAAGAAACACATGGTCTTGATAACCCGACACAGGTAGTAAAGGTAAATTCTCTCTATAGATATGATAAAGCTGAAATCCCTCCTACTAAGTTTGCTAGCCAATGTTTGGATGAGTTTGATAATTTTATGGTTAAGTAAGAAGACTTCAATGCTTATTTTGGTAGACAATTGAAACAAAATGCTTATATGATTGAATGCTTGGGTGATTATATGTCTAGAGTTAAAGGTGAACTTAAACTCATTAGTAAACATGCTTCTATAGTTACCACTCAAGTAGAACAAGTACTTAAAGCTCAGAATGATTTGCTCAATGAATTAAATAGTAAGAAAAATGATAATGCTGTTAGAGTTATGACTAGAGGTGGTAAAATGACCCAGGAACCTTTGTATCCTGAGGGCCATCTGATGACCCACAAGTATAGGGGATCTATCGTAGTCCTTTCGATAAGTAAGAGTGTCGAACCCAACGAGGAACAGAAGGAAATGATAAGCGGTTTTCAGCAAGGTATTCTCTGCAAGTACTAAAATAAGTGGTAACAGATAGTTTTGTGATAGGATAAATTGTAACGAGCAACAAGTAACAAAAGTAAATGAAGTGCATCAAGGTGGCCCAATCCTTTTGTAGCAAAGGACAAGTTGGAACAAACTCTTATAATAGGAAAAGCGCTCCCGAGGACACATGGGAATATCATCAAGCTAGTTTTCATCACGTTCATTTGATATGTGGGTGGACCGGTGCTTGGGTGCTGTTCTTACTTGAACAAGCATCCCACTTATGATTAACCTCTATTGCAAGCATCCGCAACTACAACAAAAGTATTAAGGTAAACCTAACCATAGCATGAAACATGTGGATCCAAATCAGCCCCTTACGAAGCAACGCATAAAGTAGGGTTTAAGCTTCTGTCACTCTAGCAACCCATCATCTATTTATTACTTCCCAATGCCTTCCTCTAGGCCCAAATAATGGTGAAGTGTTATGTAGTCGACGTTCACATAACACCACTAGAGGCTAGACAACATAGATCTTATCAAAATATCAAACGAATACCAAATTCACATGACTACTAATAGCAAGACTTCTCCCTTGTCCTCAGGAACAAACGTAATTACTCACAAAGAATATTCATGTTCATAATCAGAGGGGTAATAATATGCATATAGGATCTGAACACATGATCTTCCACCAAATAAACCAACTAGCATCAACTACAAGGAGTAATCAACACTACTAGCAACCTACTAGCACCAATCCAGGACTTTGAGACAAGAATTGGATACAAGAGATGAACTAGGGTTTGGAGATGAGATGGTGCTGGTGAAGATGTTGATGGAGATTGCCCTCTCCCGATGAGAGGAGCGTTAGTGATGACGATGGTGATGACTTCCCCCTCCCGGAGGGAAGTTTCCCGGCAGAACAGCTCTGCCGGAGCTCTAGATTGGATCCGCCAAGGTTCCGCCTCGTGGCGGCGGAGTCTCGTCCCGAAAAGTTCCTCTATATTTTTTTCTCATCGAAAGAATTCATATAGGAGAAGATGGATGTCGGAGAGCCACCAGGGGGCCCATGAGGTAGGGGGGCGCGCCCTAGGGGGGGGGGCGCCCCCCACCCTCGTGAGCAGGGTGTGGGCCCCCTGGCCTTCATCTTTGGCGAGGATTTTTTTATTTGTTATAAGATGTTCCGTGGAGTTTCAGGACTTTTGGAGTTGCGCAGAATAGGTCTCTAATATTTGCTCCTTTTCCAGCCCAGAATTCCAGCTGCCGGCATTCTCCCTCCTTATGTACACCTTGTAAAATAAGAGAGAATAGCCATAAGTATTGTGACATAAAGTGAAATAACAGTCCATAATGCGATAAATATCGATATAAAAGCATGATGCAAAATGGACGTATCAACTCCCCCAAGCTTAGACCTCGCTTGTCCTCAAGCGAAAAGCCGATAACAATAAATATGTCCTCATGTTTAGAGGTAGAGGTGTCGATAAAAATAAAATACGGACATGAAGGCATCATGATTATTCTCATAACAGCAACATATATAGATTTTGTCATATGATTACTTATGTTCAATTGATGATCTATTCACAATGCAAAAGTATAAATCATAAACCTTATTGGGCTCCGACAAACTATAATCTCAGTCATTGAAGCAATTGCAATTTATCATAACATCGGAAAGAGTCTATGTCAGAGCTAAAAAGCAAGTCCACATACTCAACTATCATTTAGTCCACCATAATTGCTAACACTCACGCAATACTTGTGGTTACGGAGTTTTAATAGGACACAGAGAAAGATAGGGGCTTATAGTTTTGCCCCACAACCTTTTACCTCAAGGGTAATGTCAACAATAATGGTTCATGCTCCCCTACATCCAATTAGATATATATATATATATATATATATATATATCATGTTCTTTCCAACATGCTGAGCTTGCCAAAGGATAAAATGAAAAAGAAAAGGTGAAGATCACCATGACTCTTGCATAAGGTAGAAGATAATAATAAAGGATAGGCCCTTCGCAGAGGGAAGCAGAGGTTGCCATGCGCTTTTATGGTTGGATGTATAAAATCTCAATGCGAAAGAACGTCACTTTATATTGCCCCTTGTGATATGAACCTTTATTATGCAGTCCGTTGCTTTTATTACTTCCACATCACAAGATCGTATAAAGCTTATTTCTCCCACACCAATAAATCATACATATTTAGGGCAATTTTTATTGCTTTGCACCGATGACAACTTACTTGAAGGATCTTACTCTATCCATAGGTAGATATGGTGGAATCTCATGGCAAAACTGGTTTAAGGGTATTTGGAAGCACAAGTAGTATTTCTACTTGGTGCTGAGAATTTGGCTAGCATGAGGGGGAAAGGCAAACTCAACAAGTTAGAGGATCCATGAGAACATACTTTATCTCAGATATAGGAAAGACATAACTCATTACGTTGTCTTCCTTGTCCAACATCAACTCTTTAGCATGTCATATTTTAATGAGTGCTCCCAATCATAAAAGATGTCAATGATAATATATCTATATGTGAAAACCTCTCTTTCCTTATTACTTCCTATTAATTTCAACAATGACCAAAGCTATGCTTGCCAACTCCCAACAACTTTTAATCATCATACTCTTTCTATGTGAAGTCATTACTCTCAATAAGATCAATATGAACTTTTTGTTTCTTTTTATTCTTTTCTCTTTTCTTCTATTCACCCAAGATCATGGCAAAATAATCAAGCCCTTGAATCAACACTAATCTTTATTATATATAGCTCACGGACTCGATTACATAGAAAGATCATAAAGCAAAACTCAAAACTAGATCATGCCATAAACTTTATTATACTAGATCAAGATACTACTAATAGGATCGAACTAAGAAAAACAGATAGGAGTTGTGATTGTGA
This sequence comes from Triticum urartu, assembly GCF_056163025.1. Taxonomy (NCBI): domain Eukaryota; kingdom Viridiplantae; phylum Streptophyta; class Magnoliopsida; order Poales; family Poaceae; genus Triticum; species Triticum urartu. The sequence continues at coordinate 695,413,390 of NC_141875.1, forward strand.
TACGATACCGGGGCACCTCCCCCAAGCTTGGCAGTTGCCAAGGGGAGTGCCCATACCCATGTGATTATGTCTCCTTGTTTGTTGTTGGTGTAATATTCTTGGCGATTATTCCCCTCAGGATATAGTTCTCCTCCTCGAGCTTATTGACTTGCTGCTTGAGGTCGATTATTTCCTTACGAAGATTTCCTGTGTGAGCTAAAGCCCCTTGAACCCAAGGGTGTTGCATAGCTGCGGGAGAACAAGTGACACTCCTCTTCATATTTTCATAAGAAAGAAATCTAACATTGGAAGGGATAACCGAGTTTGGAATGGCTGAGCTCTGTGGTTCCCCCATCGTGAATCTAGCTCGGAAGCGAGATGTGACTTCTTGATCCTCCATGGCTTCTACCCTCATCAAGTCAGCCTCCATCTCCTCCTTCGTTGCTGGCCCAAAGTGGTCAGCGTCGCTGTTTGCCCTTGGTTCCGGTGCCGGATTAGATACCCGGCTCTCCCCGACTGACTCTTGAGAACACATCTTGCTCTAATCTGCAGCAGCAACAGCTCGAAAACAAAAACAGAGGAAATTTGCATGATATGAGAGTCAAAACCTTTGAGAGAATATATAATGAATTTTTACCGACCAAAATACGTAACGTGCAAGAAAACAGAGTCTGGAAGGCACACGAGGTGCTCACGAGGTAGGGGGCGTGCCCAGGGGGGTAGGGCGCGCCCACCACCCTCGTGAGGCCCTCATGTCCTTCCTGGACTGCCACTTATTTTTCTATTTTTCTAAATATTCCAAAACGGAGAAATATTGCCTTAAAAATTGTTTTGGAGTCGGTTTACTTACCGTACCACATACCTATTCCTTTTCGGAGTCTGAAACGTTCCGGAAAGTGTCTCTTATGTATTCCTTCGGGGTTACGGTTTCAATAATATTGGTTTCAACATTTATGGGATTACCTGAGATATAATGTTTGATTCTTTGACTGTTTACCACCTTCGGATTGGTGCCCTCGAAGTTGTTGATTTTTATGGCACCAGAATGATAGACCTCTTCGATAACATAGGGGCCTTCCCATTTAGAGAGAAGTTTTCCTGCAAAAAATCTTAAACGAGAGTTGTATAGCAATACATAATCACCTACATTAAACTCACGCGTTTGTATCCTTTTGTCATGCCATCTTTTAACCTTTTCTTTAAACAACTTGGCATTTTCATAAGCTTGGGTTCTCCATTCATCAAGTGAGCTAATATCAAATAACCTCTTCTCACCGGCAAGTTTAAAATCATAGTTGAGCTCTTTAATAGTCCAATATGCCTTATGTTCTAGTTCGAGAGGTAAGTGACATGCTTTTCCATAAACCATTTTATACGGAGACATACCCATAGGATTTTTATATGCAGTTCTATAAGCCCATAATGCATCATCAAGTTTCTTAGACCAATTCTTTCTAGACCTATTAACAGTCTTTTGCAAAATTAATTTGAGCTCTCTATTGCTCAACTCTACTTGACCACTAGACTGTGGGTGATAAGGAGATGCAATTCTATGATTAACATCATATTTAGCAAGCATTTTACGAAAAGCACCATGAATAAAGTGTGAACCACCATCAGTCATTAAATATCTAGGGACTCCAAACCTCGGGAAAATAACTTCCTTAAGCATTTTAATAGAAGTGTTATGATCAGCACTACTAGTTGGAATAGCTTCTACCCACTTAGTAACGTAATCAACAGGAACTAAAATATGTGTGTATCCATTAGAGGCAGGAAAAGGTCCCATATAATCAAAGACCCAAACATCAAACGGTTCAATAACAAGTGAATAATTCATAGGCATTTCTTGACGTCTACTAATGTTACCAATTCTTTGACATTCATCACAAGACAAGACAAACTTATGGGCATCCTTGAAGAGAGTAGGCCAGTAAAAACCAGATTGCAATACCTTATGTGCAGTTCTATCTCCAGCGTGGTGTCCTCCATAAGACTCAGAGTGACACTTGCGTAGGATCTGTTCCTGTTCATGCTCAGGTACACAACGTCTAATAACACCACCTACTCCTTCTTTATAAAGATGTGGGTCATCCCAAAAGTAATGTCTTAAATCATAGAAAAACTTTTTCTTTTGCTGGTATGTGAAGCTAGGTGGTATAAACTTAGCAACAATATAATTAGCATAATCAGCATACCTTGGAGTACTATGAGAAGTACTTATAACATTTAATTGTTCATCAGGAAAGCTATCATTAATAGGTAGTGGGTCATTAAGAATATTCTCTAGCCTAGACAAGTTGTCTGCAACGGGGTTCTCAGCTCCCTTTCTATCAACAATATGCAAATCAAATTCTTGTAGCAAGAGAACCCATCTAATAAGTCTAGGTTTAGCATCTTTCTTTTCCATAAGATATTTAATAGCAGCATGATCAGTTTGAATAGTTACTTTAGAATCAACAATATAAGATCTGAACTTATCACAAGCAAATACAACTGCTAAAAGCTCTTTTTCAGTAGTAGCATAATTTCTTTGAGCATTGTCTAGAGTCTTACTAGCATAATGAATAACATTTAATTTCTTATCAACTCTTTGCCCTAGAACAACACCTACAACATAATCACTAGCATCACACATAATTTCAAAGGGTAGGTTCCAATCAGGTGGCTGAACAACAGGTGCAGAGACTAATGCTTTCTTAAGTATTTCAAATGCTTCTACACAATCATCATCAAAGACAAATGGTATGTCTTTTTGCAATAAATTAGTCAGAGGCCGAGAAATTTTTGACAAGTCCTTAATGAACCTCCTGTAAAATCCGGCGTGACCAAGGAAACTTCTTATACCTTTGATGTCCTTGGGACATGGCATATTTTCAATAGCATCAACCTTGGCTTTATCAACTTCAATACCTCTTTCAGAAACTTTGTGCCCCAATACAATACCTTCATTAACCATAAAGTAGCACTTTTCCCAATTCAAGACAAGATTAGTTTCTTCACATCTCTGCAAAACTCGATCAAGATTGCTCAAGCAATCATCAAAAGAGGAACCATAGACGGAAAAGTCGTCCATGAAAACCTCACATATCTTTTCATAAAAGTCAGAGAATATAGCCATCATGCATCTTTGAAAGGTAGCAGGTGCATTACATAAACCAAAAGGTATACGTCTATAAGCAAAAGTACCAAAAGGGCATGTAAAAGTAGTCTTTGATTGATCTCTAGCCGACACATGTATTTGAGAGAAACCAGAATAACCATCTAGAAAGCAATAGTGTGTATGTTTGCATAATCTTTCTAGCATTTGATCAATAAAAGGTAAGGGGTAATGATCTTTCTTAGTAGCTTTATCTAATTTGCGGAAATCAATTACCATCCTATAACCTGTGATAATTCTTTGTGGAACCAATTCATCTTTATCATTAGGAACAACAGTAATACCTCCCTTCTTAGGGACACAATGGACAGGACTTACCCACTCACTATCAACAACGGGATAGATTATACCTGCCTCCAGAAGTTTTAGTATTTGTTTTCTTACCACTTCTTTCATTTTAGGATTCAGACGTCGTTGAAGATCACGAACTGATTTGGCATCTGCTTCCAAATTTATTTTATGTTGACATAAAGTGGGACTAATGCCCTTAAGATCATCAAGAGTATATCCAATAGCAGCACGATGCTTCTCCAGAGTTTTCAATAATCTTTCTTCTTCAGGCTCTGAAAGGTTAGCACTAATAATAATAGGATATATCTTCTTTTCATCAAGATAAGCATATTTAAGATTATCAGGCAACGATTTAAGCTCAAACAATGGATCACCCTTGGGTGGAGGAGGATCCCCTAAAATTTCAACAAGCAAATTAGGTTGCAGAATAGGTTCCTGTTTAAAGAATACTTCATCTATTTCCCTTCTTTCATTCATGAACATATCATTTTCATGGTCTAGCATATAGTGTTCTAAAGGACCACTAGGAGGTACGGCAATAGAAGCAAGACCAATAATTTCATCCTTACTAGGTAATTCTTCCTCACGATGTTGTTTACTAAATTTAGAGAAATTAAACTCATGAACCATATCATCCAAGCCAACAGTAACAACATTCTTTGTGCAATCTATGGTTGCATTGACAGTGTTCAAGAAGTGTCTACCAAATATAATGGGACAAAAGCTATCTTGCGGAGAAGTAAGAACAAGAAAATCAGCAGGATATTTAGTTTTCCCACACAAGACATCAACATCTCTAACAATTCCAATTGGTGAAATAGTATCTCTATTGGCAAGTTTAATTCTGACATCAATACCTTCTAACTCAGCAGGTGCAATTTCATTCTTAATTTCTTCGTATAAAGTATGCGGTATAACACTAGCACTCGCACCCATATCACATAATCCATGATATCAATGATCACCTATTTTAACAGAAATAACAGGCACGCCTACCACATGTCTATGTTTATCTTTATCACAAGGTTTATCAATTCTAGCAGTTTCCCCTTCGAACTGAATAACATGCCCATCAATATTATCAGACAAGAGATCTTTAACAATAGCAATATTAGGTTCTACTTTGAGTTTCTCAGGAGGTGTATAAGTTCTAATATTGCTTTTATGAATAACAGTTGAAGCTTTAGCATGATCCTTTACTCTAACAGGGAAAGGTGGTTTCTCAATATAAGAAGTAGGAACAATAGGATCATTATAAGTTACAGTCTTTTCTTCAACTTTAATAGGTGCAGCTACTTTTAATTCTATGGGAGGATGATATTTCAACCAATTCTCCTTAGGGAGATCAACATAAGTAGCAAAAGATTCACAGAAAGAAGCTACTATCTCAGAGTCAAGTCCATATTTAGTGCTAAACTTTCGGAAAATATCGGTGTCCATAAAAGATTTAACACAATGAAACTTAGGTGTCATACCTGACTCCTTACCTTCATCGAGGTCCCAATCTTCAGAGTTGCGTTTAATTCTATCCAATAAATTCCATCTGAATTCAATAGTCTTCATCATAAAAGAGCCAGCACAAGAAGTATCGAGCATGGTGCGATTGTTTTCAGAAAGCCGATCATAAAAACTTTGCATAATTATTTCTCTCAAGAGCTCATGATTGGGGCATGAATATAACATTGATTTAAGCCTCCCCTAAGCTTGAGCGATGCTTTATCCTTCGCGAGGCCAGAAATTATATATATAATTGCGATCACGATGAACAAGATGCATAGGGTAATACTTTTGATGAAATTCCAACTTCAATCTTTTATAGTCCCATGATCTCATATCATCACATAACCTATACCATATCAATGCGTCTCCCTTCAAAGATAAAGGGAAGACCTTCTTCTTAGCAACATCATCGGGTATACCTGCAAGCTTAAATAATCCACAAACTTCATCCACATATATTAAGTGCTCATCAGGATGCTTTGTTCCATCTCCTGTAAAAGGGTTAGCTAGCAGTTTTTCCATCATACCCGAAGGAAATTCAAAAGGAGTTTCATTTTCAATAGGTTCAGTAGGTTGAGGAGCAACTCTTTGCTCTACTGGCCGGGGTGAAGATACCCCGAACAAGCCCCTCAGAGAATTACTTTCCATAGTAACAAGTGACAGTAAATTTCAGCACACTATATAAATTTTTCCTTACCAAATTCCACCTACCAAAGGCGCTACACTCCCCGGCAACGGCGCCAGAAAAGAGTCTTGATGACCCACAAGTATAGGGGATCTATCGTAGTCCTTTCGATAAGTAAGAGTGTCGAACCCAACGAGGAGCAGAAGGAAATGATAAGCGGTTTTCAGCAAGGTATTCTCTGCAAGTACTAAAATAAGTGGTAATAGATAGTTTTGTGATAGGATAAATTGTAACGAGCAACAAGTAACAAAAGTAAATGAAGTGCAGCAAGGTGGCCCAATCCTTTTGTAGCAAAGGACAAGCCGGAACAAACACTTATAATAGGAAAAGCGCTCCCGAGGACACATGGGAATTACGTCAAGCTAGTTTTCATCACGTTCATATGATTCGCGTTCGATACTTTGTTAATTTGATATGTGGGTGGACCGGTGCTTGGGTGCTGTTCTTACTTGAACAAGCATCCCACTTATGATTAACCTCTATTGCAAGCATCCGCAACTACAACAAAAGTATTAAGGTAAACCTAACCATAGCATGAAACATGTGGATCCAAATCAGCCCCTTACGAAGCAACGCATAAAGTAGGGTTTAAGCTTCTGTCACTCTAGCAACCCATCATCTACTTATTACTTCCCAATGCCTTCCTCTAGGCCCAAATAATGGTGAAGTGTTATGTAGTCGACGTTCACATAACACCACTAGAGGCTAGACAACATACATCTTATCAAAATATCAAACGAATACCAAATTTACATGACTACTAATAGCAAGACTTCTCCCTTGTCCTCAGGAACAAACGTAATTACTCACAAAGCATATTCATGTTCATAATCAGAGGGGTAATAATATGCATATAGGATCTGAACATATGATCTTCCACCAAATAAACCAAGTAGCATCAACTACAAGGAGTAATCAACACTACTAGCAACCTACTAGCACCAATCCCGGACTTTGAGACAAGAATTGGATACAAGAGATGAAGTAGGGTTTGGAGATGAGATGGTGCTGGTGAAGATGTTGATGGAGATTGCCCTCTCCTGACGAGAGGAGCGTTGGTGATGACGATGGTGATGATTTCCCCCTCCCGGAGGGAAGTTTCCCCGGCAGAACAGCTCTGCCGGAGCTCTAGATTGGATCCGCCAAGGTTCCGCCTCGTGGCGGCAGAGTCTCGTCCCGAAAAGTTCCTCTCTATTTTTTTCTCATTGAAAGACTTCATATAGGAGAAGATGGACGTCGGAGAGCAACCAGGGGGCCCACGAGGTAGGGGGGCGCGCCCTAGGGGGGCGCCCCCCACCCTCGTGAGCAGCGTGTGGGCCCCCTGGCCTTCTTCTTTGGCGAGGATTTTTATTTATTTGTTTTAAGATGTTCCGTGGAGTTTCAGGACTTTTGGAGTTGCGCAGAATAGGTCTCTAATATTTGCTCCTTTTCCAGCCCAGAATTCCAGCTGCCGGCATTCTCCCTCCTTATGTGAACCTTGTAAAATAAGAGAGAATAGCCATAAGTATTGTGACATAAAGTGAAATAATAGTCCGTAATGTGATAAATATCGATATAAAAGCATGATGCAAAATGGACATATCACCATCCTAAGAGAATTGAGCAAGATTCTCAAAGAAATGATATAGATGCACCTAGTCCTTGTAAAAGGAAGAAAAAGAAGAATGATAGGACTTTGCATGCTTCTAGTGAACCTGTTATTGACACACCGGAGAATCCCACTGATATTTCTATTTCCGATGCTGAAACACAATCTGGTAATGAACATGAAGCTAGTGATAATGTTAATGATGATGTTCATGTTGATGCTCAACCTAGTAATGATAATGATATAGAAATTGAACCTGCTGTTGATCTTGATAACCCACAATCAAAGAATCAACGTTATGATAAGAGAGACTTTGTTGCTAGGAAGCACGGTAAAGAAAGACAACCATGGGTTCAGAAACCCATGCCTTTTCCTCCCAAACCATCCAAGAAAAAGGATGATGAGGATTTTGAGCGCTTTGCTGAAATGATTAGACCTATCTTTTTGCGTATGCGTTTGACTGATATGCTTAAAATGAATCCTTATGCTAAGTACACGAAAGATATTCTCACTAATAAAAGAAAGATACCGGAAGCTGAAATTTCCACCATGCTTGCTAATTATACTTTTAAGGGTGGAATACCAAAGAAACTAGGAGATCCCAGAGTACCAACTATACCATGCTCCATTAAAAGAAACTATGTTAAAACTGCTTTATGTGATCTTGGAGCCGGTGTTAGTGTTATGCCTCTCTCTTTATATCGTAGACTTGATATGAATAAGTTGACACCTACCGAAATATCTTTGCAAATGGCTGATAAATCAACTGCTATACCTGTCGGTATTTGTGAGGATGTGCCTGTTGTGGTTGCAAACGTTACTATTTTAACGGACTTTGTTATTCTTGATACTCCCGAGGACGATAGTATGACTATTATTCTTAGAAGACCCTTTTTGAATACTGCAGGGGCTGTTATTGATTGCACCAAAGGCAATGTCACTTTTCATGTTAATGGTAATGAGCATATGGTACACTTTCCGAGGAAACAACCTCAAGTCCACAGTATCAATTCTATTGAAAAAATTCCATCAATTATTTTTGGAGGTTTTGAATTTCCTCTTCCTACTGTCAAGAAGAAATATGATATTCTTATTATTGGGGATGTGCATATCCCCGTTGAGGTAACCTAGTGTTATTCGAAAATTCTCCGGTTCCATGTTATTCGGAATGAGTTTGTTAACAAGACTTGATCAACCTTGTTAGTGGATTCCTTTTGATGAGCATGAGATGGATGAAGTTAGAAAACACAACTCTCTGTACCCTCTTTTTACTTTCTGTTATTTATATTAAATAAAGCAAAAATAGTAATTTCTGTCTGTTATGAATTATCCATGCAATAAAAATACCCCGAAAATAAAAGTTCTCCAAATGCCCTGAAATTTAAATATATTTTTTTCTGGAATATTTGAGAATATCTGCCACTGAGAACATAGCAGGGGGAGCAAGCACCTGGCCACGAGGGTCCATGACGCCCCCACCCCCTGGGCGCGCCCCCTGCCTCGTGGGCCCATGATGGCTCCCCTCCACTTATTCCTGCACCCACACACTTCTTCTTCCTCCCAAAAAAATCACCATCTAGCTCAAGCACGAGTTCTAGCTCATTTTGCTGCGATTTTCGATCTCCTTGCTCAAAGCACCTCACACAAAACTGCTTTGGGGGATTGTTCCTTGGTATGTGACTCCTCCATTGGTCCAATTAGTTTTTGTTCTAGTGCTTTATTCATTGAAAATTTGTGCTTCCTAGGTGACCATGTTCTTGAGCTTGCATGTCAAATTTATATGGTTCCAAGTAGTTCTAATGCATGATATAGGCTCTAGGCACTTGTAGGAGTAGCTCCTATCAATATTGTTGAGCTTGGTTCACTTTTATTTGAAGTTACTAAAAATTTCAGAAATTTTTCAGAAGAAGAAATATGTTTAGGAAAATGTACCAAGGTGGTTCTTCAAGGAAGCAAGGACCCAGGCTTGCAGTGCGTGATGCTGATGATGAGCCACCAAGGGACGCTCCAGTGCGGCCTTGTGAATGGCCTTCAGAGGACTTCATGGATCGAGCAGGAATTAAGGAAGAATTTAACGCATATTTGCGTAACGCTGATCTTGTGAGCTTCGAGGCAGAAAAGTGCCGCCAGTACCACTATCTCACTAGTTCCTTTGTGAGGAGGTTTGAATTTTCATCTTCACGCAATTCTCAAACTGTCCTGTTTGATCTTTATGAAAATTCTTATATGATGGACTTAGAGGACTTTACCACTGCTTGCAAACTTCCACAATGGGGTAGTGCTAGTGAACCTCGCAAATATGAATTTAGAGATTTTCTTGCTAGTATAACCGTGGGGGAATCTAGAGATATAGCACAAGCTACCATAGGGAGCATTCATTCTCCTGCTATACATTATTTTGCTCTCTTCATAGGTAGGTGCATAAATGGTAAAGATGAAGCATGGCATATGTGTGTCCCTGACCTCAGTATTCTTAGGAGTGCTGTGTTAGGAGATAAGTCTTATAATTTGGGAGCCATTGTTGCACGTAGGTTGCATCATAATAGATTTAATGGAGATTTCTTCGATGGAATTTATGCAACCCGTATAGCTAATTTTCTTGGTATAACCATACGTGAGGATGATATTGAGTTGCCCCCCGCTTATTTGGATTATGAGGCTATGGTTCGTCATCATTTTGTTGAGAGGAACGATCAGTTCCTCCAGTACCGACTAATCTTCGACAGACGATGCACCTATCACGTCGCTCTCCCTACTTCTACTTTCTTTGACTTTCAGGCAAAAGGGAGACATTTTATAACCAGAGAGGAGGCGGAAGAGTATAAGAGGAGGGCTGAGATAGCTCACCTCCAAGCTGCAGGCCACGATGCAATGACTGCTGCATCTCAGTATGACCCCAACTACAACTTTGGGTATCCCACTACAAAAAAATACACTTCTGTGATGATACGTGTTTGTCATAGTAGGTTGCGTTTTTTGTCATGCATGTACATCTATGACAAATTTATGACAGAATCAAGATAGTCATACCTGTGCTGTCGTAGAAGTGTTCCATGACATTACCAAAATTATCATCACGGAAGTGTCCACTTCCATGACGATAAATCGCGCGTCACAGAAGTGCTTTCGTCAAGGGTGACCGACACGTGGCATCCACCGTAACGGAACACCGTTAAGCTATCGGGTCGGGTTTTGGATCCGATAACCCGTTAACAGCCCCGACCAATGGGGATTGTCCACATGTAAAATCATCATTGGCTGGAGGAGACACGTGTCAGGTCCGCGTTGGCACAGGTGTCACTCATCCAATGGGCGAGATGCGCCTATGATATGTTGACACATGGACCGGCCCATCAAGTTTAAATGGGCCGGCCCAACTGAAGGCCCACAAGATTTTGCGGACATAATGGGCCGGCCCAGCTAAAGGCCCACGAGATTTTGCGGACCATAATGGGCTGGCCCAGCTAAAGGCCCACAAGATTTTGTGGGCCATAATGGGCCGGCCCAGGTAAAGGCCCACAAGATTTTTGTGTGCCATAATGGGCCGGCCTAGGTAAAGGCCCACAAGATTCTTGCGGATCATAATGGGCCGGCCCACCTAAAGGCCCACGAGATTTTGCCGACATTAATGGGCCGGCCCAGCTGTAGGCCCACAAGATTTTGAGGACCCTAGTAGGCCGGCCCATTAACTGGCTGCCATGTTTTGGGCCAAATGCCGGTCCATTTTGATCTGGTCCATTAATGGCCTGCCACGCTCCGGGCCTAATAGTGGCCCATATGAGATCCGGCCCGTTAAAAGCCTACCACGTTCTGGGCCAAATTATGGCCCAGATCAGGTCCGGCCCTTTAAGAGGCTTTGGGCTCAATTATGGTCCATATTAGATTCGGCCCGTCAACTGGACACTATGCTTTTGGGCCCACTTGCTAAAGGCCCACTTAGTAATTCGGCCTGATATTAGTTTTGGCCTGTTAAGGGCCCGTTTAACATTTTGGCCCTATATTAATTTCGGCATGTTAAAAGCCCATCATATAGTTGGGCCTAACTACGGCCCGGTTTGCATCCGGCCTGCTCGTAGCCGATATCTGATTGGGCCAAACAAGGACCAAGACAATTTTGGCCTGTTAAAAGCCCATGATTTGATTCGCACAGTCATGGGCCGGTGTTCATTTCGGGCTGCTGCCGGCCATGAGCTGTTCGGCACATTTCAGGCTCAACCTACATCGTGATTGCATGACGGCCCGATTATGTACCGTAATTTTACGGTTTGGCCGGTTTACTGCGAAGACAGGATATATATACAGTAAAATAACTGCAGCATCGTGAATAAGAAAAAACCTAGACTATACAATAAAGAAATTACGGCATATTACATCCACTGGGCATCAAAGTTCGCCACTATGATAATAAAGCACAAGCTAACAGCAGATTACATACACTGGGCATCAAAGATCGCCACTAGTGCAAATAAACACGCCGACAAAATAATATACAAAATCGACAACACTTCAATAGAGTTCAAGAAAGGTTAGCCCTGCTGGGGAGCTGCAGCGCAAGCAGCTGAGCAAGATGATGAGACTGCGCTTGTTCAACACTTATATCTTCCTTACTCTGAAAGATAAACAAGCAGACAGATGACATGTTTTGCACATAAAAGTATGAGTGCTGACAATTCATCACATTTCTTACTGACGAATAAAGTGACACAGTTTAAAATTACATTAACACAATATGGTGTTGTTCAGGTCAAGACATGGCAGGAAATGATATTGTGAAGGAGTTGGCATCTTCATGACACCACTGGATTACAGATCAAGAACTCATAAGTATCAATGGTTAGTGTGCTGTCAATTTATACCATTTCAGATTGGCAAATAAAGAGATGGTTTAGATAATAGTAGAATGGTATGACATTGTTCATAGCTAAGACATTGCAGAATATGACATTGTGCTATAGTGGGTAGGTTCACCACACCACTGGATTACGGATGAAGAACAGAAGCATACATGCAGTGCAAAAGAAGATCACTTGCTCTGTATAGTTTAATTTACATGGTATGAAGAAGGAACTTGGTTGTACAACTGAAAACTTAAATTGAGAAAGGACAAACTTTTGTTTATGAACTACATAATAAACTTTAAACAAGCAATTTGATGCAAACACCAAAAATAAACAACTATTGCAGTCATGCCTAACCAAATATATACAACAAAGTTTGAAGGCTTGAGATGGACAAACTTACATTATTGGTGAAGACAGCCTCTATAAAGGCCTTGTCCATGCTGATGGGGGGGGGCAATTCAAGAAGTTTACCACAGAATCTTCTTCAAAAGCATTGCCTTTATTCTACATTTTGTTAAGAGTAAATATAGATGTGATAATATACGAAAATGGAGAATATTTAAGATAAGATGAAGAGTGATGCTACATAACCAAGTAGCTATAAATGTAAGTGCAGCGATACAGGCAAAAGGTACAGCCAAGAGCAATGCACAGCTAAACTTCTTCAGTACCAACCTTATGGTAAGAGTAAATATAGATCTGATGTGTAGAAAATGGAGGGCAAAGGAAAATAAGCTGCAGAGTGATGGTACATGAACAACTACCTGTCATTATAAGTACACTGATAAAGGACAACATGTACTTACAAGAACAATGTAGAGCTAAAGAAACATTGGCATTGGATATATTCTATGCTAATGTAACCATTCATACAGATCAGATAATTTGGAGAGAACAATTGAAGCAAGCTATCATGCATACTGCTGTCACATAATGAACCAGGTATGTATGCAAGTATAGCGATACAAGACAACTGGTACTAACAAGAGCAAAGCAGCGGGCAACATATTTGCGATATCCCGTCGTTCTTGTCAAACCGGAATTCTTCTTCGAGTAGATTTCCTGCAAAAAAGATTCGTAAGGCACATGCGGAAAAGTAGAAGTTCAAATTGTCATGTGATTTCATAGATAGTACCTCATCCTGGGAACGAGACCATTGCATAACAAGGTTTTTCCATTCAATGTCTTCTAAATTTAGCACAGGAGGCTTCACCGGAAATTCGTTTATAGACTTGCCATCAAAGTGTGATTTCCTCAGGTAACACCGATACTGCTGCAATGCTTCCTTGAAAAGCACAAGCAAGCTTTGCTCGTCATGACTATCCAGATTGACCCTTGCCTAGTTACAACAATGTAATGTAAATCATTGATGTGTTCAATCATCAGAAAACAGGAAAATAGTAGCCATGAATAATAGCACTTACATGTAAGTTGGACAGGAAGATGTGAAAATGGTGTTTGTCTTCACAATAATCTTCCCATGATGGGAATATATGCACATAGTCCCTAACAACATTGAAAGCATTCTCTTTTAAACTGGGAATAAATGGAATGCGGTTCCAATCTGCAGGAATTGGCTGTCTCTACAGTTGGGATAGGTCTTCGGCCGGTGGACTTGCTGTACTTTTTGCTGGAGTGGGATTTTTCTGTGGTACAGCTGGTGCTATGGCAAATGAAATCGGTATACCTTTTGCTAGAGTGCAGGTTCTGTGTGGTGGGGCTAGTGGTGTGGCCAGTGAAGTATGGGTACAATCTGCTGGAGTCGGTCCTACGTTTTGTGTCACTGGTTGTACAACCAATATAAGTGGGGTGATGTCTGATTTCTCCGGCACCACCACGTTTTCCAAGGACTTTGCTGGTGCTCCTTCAGGTTCGGCAATCACCCTCTTCCTTTTTGATGTATGATGCACAAGAACAACATTTGAGTGGAAAAACATGGTATGATGACATATGGAATATGTATTGATAATGGATGGGCATGACATCTCGACATATATGATGAGTAAACTAAGCAGATGGCGGTGAAACAAAGTAGAAGAAATGCAAGACAACATATGCAAGATACCCGCAATCAATAAAACATTGCCAAATTAGAACAGACACCTTGATGGGTGAACAGGACATGCCATCTGCCTTTGACTCCCCGAGGTTAGAATAGTCATTAGGATCATATTCTGAACAAGAATCAAGAGGTGGGGAGCGTATGAGTTTCATTGCATCTAGAATGACACTCAATGCCTTGGTGCCAATTTTGTAAGTCATTGCAGTGTTTAGCTTCAAGAGTGGACTGCTGCTAGTGCGACACAAAGCAGCTACACAGATCATAGTGTAGATATAACGGGAAAACCTTAAGCATCAGAGTAAAATCAGCAAAGTGGAACTTGCTGGAATATATGTGCTAGTATTGCCGGTACGGCTAGAAAGGCTTTGGATACCAGCTCTCTTCAAGTGAAGGTGCGATACTGTTAATATCAGTGTAACTCTCAAAGGCGACACAGCTCCCCGCATTTCCTTGCTATTCTTATAGGATTCAAGTGGGCAGGCCACTACAAATCCTATTCCTATTTTACAAGATCCTACGAATCAAAGAGGCTCAAAGTGTCCATCACAACCGACCGTATAGACCTCTACACTGCAAATGTCCCTGCTCATCTTTAGTACAAGGAACATACTGTACTACTATCATACTCCCTTCGTTCCAAAATATAAGTCTTGGTAGAGAGTTCCACTATGGATCACATACAGATGTATCTAGATACATTTTAGAGTGTAGATTCACTCATTTTGCTCCATATGTAGTCCATGGTGGAATCTATACAAATACTTGTATTTAGGAATGGAGAGAGTACATATTAAAGAAGAACGGAAGAGGAACATGGTAAAGAAGAGCAAGCAGATTTTGGATAATAAAATGTTGGTTGCGCAGTGCCCACACATGATGAACCAGAGCGCATTAAGAATGCAACTCCCAGCTGTCTCTCGACCATTTCAGGCGGTTGGATGAAGATCCTACGTCTCCTAACCCTTCTTCTTCCTCGTCTCTGATTCTTCCCATACAGAACACCGCACGGGCCGCCGACCGGACCACCGGCCCCCACCGCCTGTGTTCTTCCGCCACCCCCACCCCCGCCCCAACCCCACCCGTGTCGAGTTTTCTTCATTCGGTGAGGCCCCACAACCACCCGAGCCCCTTCGATCGCACCGGCGAACTCCGGCGAGCTATGAAAAATCGACTGACCCAATTTTGAAATTTAGTCTACTGTGATTTAACTAGTGTGGAATATAAAAGGGGAAAACCATAAGCATTGGGAGTATAGTGTTGAGCGTGCCATGGCGGATCTGAAGGTGTAAAGGACAAAGGAAACTTCGCAACCAAGACAAGAAATCAGAGTAAAGCAGTGGCGATCTATTTTCTTCTGCGATAAATAAGTTCAGCAGATATGAAAGAGTACCGCCTCTGGTGCGGCGCCATGTACGCATCTGCTGAGGATTTGACGGTGCCGCGGTAGCGATGGCTGTCGGCGGCGTGGAAGCAGATCTAGGAGGGTAGACGGTGGCAGCGGGGCGCGGTGGACGAGACAGTCGTAGGGGCGGCGCCGACAAGGTGGACGACGGCGGGGATAAAGCGAGAGGACGGGATGCAAGGACCCCGGTCCGAAGCCGTGGATGAGAGAGGTCGATCTCTTGTAATGGACGGCGACGTCGGGGTATCAGCTCTGGCATGGTGGAGGAGGACGACGGTGGATGGGGTGGCGGACGGCGGCGGACGGAGGAGGGTGGGGGTGGAGAGGGTGTTTTGGCGCCCACGGAGTACAAATGGGGAAAAGGGAGGTAGAGAGGAAGGGGGAACCATGTATTGAGGGCGCGCTTGTCTCAAATGCGAGGAAATTTACAAACTTAGCCCCCGTTTCAAATTACATCACAACAACATTAGTCGGTTGGGGATAGGATGGTAATCTCGCATACACTGAATATTTGCCGACGAGAGTTTGTTTTTGGCGCCCACCGTGTATGAATATGAATCGGGGAGGGAGTCGATTTCGCCCGAGGACACACTGTGTTTTGGTGCCCACCGTGTATGAATCCGGGTGAGAGGTGGTTACGTCATGTTTGGGTGAAATTACAAACCTACCCCTATCGAAACCTATAGAAATCCAGCAGATAGGCTTTGCGTGGCAGGGATAGGCAGTAGTGATTTCCATCTCGCAGATTTTGGTTTCGGGCGGTTACTGCGACTTTCCCCGCTTCGTTCAAATTTTGCAGAGTGCACGTTTACCGTGCCAACTCAATTCGAATCCTGTTTGTATTCTATTTTTTTCGGGCGGGATCCATTTTCAATCGGAATTACATTCTATATACATAATTTTTTATATATACTTTCAAAAGCAAAACACCATTTATACATAAATATGGTTTACAAATGGCATGATCTCAGATTCCTAAGGTTGTATCCATCAATTTGGATTTTCAAATATTTGAAACCACTTTATGTTGAAATCCAATGTATGCATTCCTCGCTAACTGTCTCCAATTAATGTGTGTTTCATGCGGGTTTTTTTTACTTCCCAAACATGTATAATGTGTTTCACACACGCAACATATAGTGTAATCCCGTTTAGACATTAATTGCATATAAACCTTGCATTGTTTGTAATTGAAGAATCTATGGATCACCAATATTGATAAACTATATAATATTACACATGTGCCCAAATTCAAATGAATATTCATGTTTGATACACCAATTTGCGTTATGATATTAT
This sequence comes from Triticum urartu, assembly GCF_056163025.1. Lineage (NCBI taxonomy): Eukaryota > Viridiplantae > Streptophyta > Magnoliopsida > Poales > Poaceae > Triticum > Triticum urartu. Next base: position 695,430,197 of record NC_141875.1, read on the forward strand.
CGATGTCGTGATCTCCAGTTTAAATATTTGAATCCCCTTTAATCTAGATATTCGTCTCATATAGCCATCCCTCATGCTTATATAGGACTATCTCTCTGGACCTATACGCGTTCATCGTCTCTCAGGTATCTCTCGTGCTACCTGTATGTCGACAATGATCTTTTATCTTCATAACACACTAACGGTACTCTCTCCCTCGACCTTCATCACTCTATCTCTCTCTAAGTATATCTCGCTCCCTGCTATGTGTCTCTAACTATGATTCTCCATGTGTAATATCTTTCTCTCACACAAACACAAAACTTTGTCTCCCGGGGTCTCATTTCTCTCTACTATTCCCATGTGTGCCACTCGCACACCCCTCATACAGAGATGTCTTTCGCTCCTTAGATATGAGAACCTATGACTCTTCCTCTTCAATATCTCTTTCTCACACACAAACACAAACTCTGTCTCCCAGGGTCTCATATTTCTCCATTGTTCTCTTGTATGTCGCTCACACACACCCTCTCTCCCTAGAGATATCTTGCGTTCCCTCGTATGTCGCTCTAGCTATCACTCTCGTTGTGAAATATCTTTCTCTCTCGCAGACACAAAACTCCGTCTCTCTGGATCTCATTTCTCTCTGATCTTTGTTTGTATGTGACTCACATGCACCCTCTCTCCATCTCTCTCACATCCACACACATAACCCAACCTTCTGATCCACTCGACTCCTATCTCTAACACACACTAGCTAGCATCTTTATCTTTCTATTTATCTGTTTCTCCATCAACCTTGTTTCTCTCCCTCACTCTTGATTCCTATCACGCACACTACATATGTTTCTCTCTACATGCAGTCAACTGCCCTCTCACACACATATATAACTTCACCCTTTGAACCACCCGACGGTCATCTCCAACACCCAAACTAGCGGATGTCCCTCTAGTTAGCATCTCCATCTCTATATCTATCTGTAGTTTCTCCATCAACATTTCTTTCTCGCACGGAGTCTTGCTTCCTATCACCCACACTATATATGTCTCTCCATACATATGCATTTATAGGTTGGTCTGTTTTGCAAAATCGTTGCGCCTCACTCCCTCTGCTCGCCATAGATGCATGCTCCAGCCCACACCACTATCTCTTAAAGACAAAAACACATGCTCAATTGTCGGGCCTTCTTCCCTGCATTCTCACATGCATGCATATTTTCATACCGATCCGTCTCTCCCATGTCGTTGATCTTATGACTTATGTCTTCTTTCTTTTATCTCGATCATGCGCGCGTGCACACACACACATCCCACGTATACACGTATACCTCTCACACATGCATGTTCAAGGTCTCTATGTCTCCATACGTAGTTAATTACCCTCAATCCTAATGCCACATCGAATCTTTCTCCTCTTTTGTGCACATAACTTCCGCCTGGATGGGTAAAACACACACTCACACTTAACAATCTCCTTCTAGCTACCCCCCCCCCGCCTCTCACTCTTCCCCTACATCCCCGAAACCAAAAAGACCATCCCTTTGTTTAATTCCCGCCTACATGCACCACCAATATATAGTAGTCTTCCTCGGTGTCTCTCGAACAAACACGTTCTCTCGATGTCGACTCCTCTCACGCGCACACACCTTATCTTCCCTCTCTACGGGCATTTTCTCTCTCGCACCCCATCGTTGGTGGCCTCTGCCATACACATCACCTCTCTATGATGAAGGCATGCACACTTAAATTACATCCGCCACAGAGGATCCCGCGACACACACACACACGCAGGCACGCACCCCCCCACACACTAAGACTCCATCTCTCTCTCTCTCTCACACACACACACACACACAAACACACACACTCACACGCACGTACCTCCCCAAACACACACACTAAGACTCCATCTCTCTCTCTCTCTCTCACACACACACAAACTAAGACTCCATCTCTCTCTCTCTCTCTCACACACACACACCCACACACACTAAGACTCCATCTCACACACACATGCTCTATGCGGAGCATTTGTTCCTACCACCCTTTATCCAACGTTACCCGTATGATAAACAATCACCTTTATTTACTTGCATAACATGGACAAATTCCACTTTACTGTAGTAGTCAGCAAACTTATCATCTGTACCCTTATTAAAAAATGAGTTGGCGGTGATGGTGTGCCTGCCATCTTGTAATACAGACCGTATGATCCATATCTGAGGATAGAAAGCAAACTATGATAATTTTACAAAAGATACCCGCACCTCTCTCCACATCATTATCTCCCACAACCTCATTGCTCAGCAATTAAAAAAGGAATAACTCTCTGGAACAATCTAGCATGCATGGTGGCCGTTGCCGCCTGCCGGCGCCGTCCATCCCCATGCCTCCGCCCATTCCGACCACCAGTCACCACCACGCTCCACTCCTCCTTGCCTTATCTCTCATCTTTCATTTTTTCGATGACATTCATGAGATACCAGTTTTCTGATAAAATTCTCGAGATATCATTAGTTTTTACACATGGGATTACTCCTGCATGGGTCAATCACAACAGGTGTTTTGCAAAAAAATGCATATTGATGTTCCGTGCAATGCACGAGAATCTTGCTTGTAATTATATAACGCAAATCATGAGAAGGAAGTGACATTTTTTGATACAACCACGTTAACATGGCCACGTAAATCACTAGCTAAAGTAAATACCATTATACTTATATCCCGATGCAAAAGGTTGAGTACATGTCCGAAGAGTAGAGTCGCACACACGCACTCTGTCTCTCAGAATCTCTCTCACACACACACCAGTTACGTGACGCCCACTTAAGCAGACACGTATGTTACAATTTGTGCACCCGCGGGTACACGTGATGTTGCGCATTTATTTAAGCCGGAAGGCGAATGCAAACAGTAGCTGCATTCATTCCCCCCCGCCACCTCTTCTCTGGTCGCCGTCGCACGGTAGCCATGGGCCGGCCGAAGGTAACAACATACGCCATACTCCCACCGGAGCGGCGCTTTAATATGGAAATTTTAGTGGTCATGCATGCATCTTTTTGTGCTAGCACTCCTATATAAGGGTTGACCGGTCGCTTCCCGCGGACGTGCGCGGGCGGTGGAAGAGGAAGGAGAAGGGAAGCGGGCTGTGGAGTAACATTTTTTTACCACAATTTCTTAGGAAACTGAGTGCAATAATTGAGTAGTTTTGCAAACTACCAGTACTACACCTGAAACGGTTCAAAACCTATACTTCCTTGCCAGCGCGCGCTTCCCACGTGAAATGGTCAGCGTCACCCTGGAGTGTCCATGCCGCACTAATGCCCGGCCAGAGCGGAGGCGACCTCTCATTGGCGCCGGCTTTGAAGTGGCGCGACGGCCGAGAGAGCGCCGCTTCCCAGTGCACGCGACTTCTCCGCGTCGAGACTGGCCATAGGCCATGTTTGGATCCATGGGTTAGAGTTAGTTTGAGCTAGTTGGGGCTCAAATAGCCTTAAATTATCCAAGCATGAGGGTTTAAATTGGACCAAGTTGCACCGAACCCACCAAAAAAACTATCCCACCCAAGAGGTGCTAACTGTAGATAGTTCTCATTGGGACCACTAAAAAAATCACTTTTCTCTCTCCATGAAGTGCATTTATTGTCAATCTAACTGTCGTGGTTTTGTCACGGCAGATGCCCTAGAGAAAGGACTTAGTCGTGGAGCCATCACGACGAGTTAGCTTGAAGGGGTTAAAGCGGACACAGGGACGCAAGAGAGTTTATACTAGTTCGGCCCCTTCGATGAAGGTAAAAGCCTACGTCTAGTTGTGATGGAATTGATGGGGTTTCGATGATTAGGGAGCAAACAAGCTTCACCTAAGTCTCGAGTTGTTGTCTGTTGTCCTTGAACCGCCGCTAGGTCGTCCCCTTATATACACGGGTGACGCCCGTCGGTTCACAGAGTCCCAATACCGGCTTATAGATGTGTCCGGTTTGGTCTCTACTTATTCCTAACTTATAATACAAGTTAAATACCAACGCCGGTTTACGGCTACAGGCCTTGAACCGACTATGGGCCTTGAGCTCTCGTTTGCCTTCTTGGGTTTTAACATAATTAACTACTGATGAAGTTAACCCTGCCCAGATAGGCCGGTTTACGCCCAGTAATAATATCCCCAACATTAGGCCCCAGATTGATTTGAACAGGTTCATGTCAATCCTTAGCAAAAATCTTCATGTTCAACATCTTCTTGTAGTTTGTTGAACCGCCGTGATGACATCTTCTCTGGTCGCTGTAAACCGGCGTGACGTCACCTGTTATAAAGAACCTTATCCATGATACCTCCTTTTTGTTTTTTTTGTTTAATAGGTCTGCGACAATTAAGGCGACAACTTCATTTCCGAGCCCACGGTCCCTTGATTTTCGTTCCTGACTCCTGTCCCTTGCCTTTATAAATAGGTCCGAAGGGTCATTTCTTTTTCCCCTTCGTGCCCTTCTGCTTCGTCTTCCCCGCGTCGTCCAGCTTTGGAGCTCCGCCGCCGTCGACGACCTCTGCTCCAACCTTGGCCGCTGCATCACCCTGATTGTACCAGAGCATCGCAGCGACCTTCTGTTTCTTCCTCGGCTCCGATGAGTTCTTCACCTTTTCCTTCATAGATCCGTTCTAGGGTTTCCAAGTTCTTCAGTGTTCATCGTCTGCTTCGTACTCATATGATAGATCCTAGATGAACCTGTGAACCTTTGCTCTGTGTAGCGGTAGTTCTTAGCATCCGCCTTTACTTATATGCCTCAAGACCATAGATCTACCTGTATCTCTGCCCATTGATTCGGTACTGTTCTTTTTTGAACCTTGAATATTTTTCTTCTTTTCTGAACTTGCTTCAGATCCGTCGCTGTAGAGAAATCTTGTGAAATCTGTTTCTGTACACTTATCTATCCACAATCTCAACTGTTTCAATGCTTAGATCCGGCGGTTTAACTTTGTAGAAAAATTGCCAAACCGGTATATACCATTAGTCCCCTTGTTGAACCGCCAGATGCTGTTGCTTCATAAAACTCCGGTTTAGATAGAGTTGTCTCTGGTTTAACATTGTACATACCAATGCACTTTAATCAATGCATTCTTGAACCGGAATTACCTATCTTGTAGATTTCATCATGGCCAAGCAAGTATATGAGTGCAACTGGGTTCCTTCTCGCGTCACAGAGACTCAACTGAATAATTTAGTCCTGATCGGCGCTTTAGGCAGCAAAAACACCATCCATTGGAGAGCCCCTGGCAAAGAATGCCCTCCCACACCTCAAGAAGGAGAGGTCGTCGTTTTCGTAGATCACTTAGCCCGGGGCTTTAAGCCGCCCGGTTCTAAATTTTACTGGGACGTTTTAGCCGATTTTCCACTCCAGCCACAAGACACTGGTCCCAACTCTGTTACAAACATGTGTCACTTCCAAGTGCTCTGTGAGGTGTTCTTTCAAGAGGAGCCCACAATGGAGTTGTTTAGAGACTGTTTCCATCTAAATCACTGTACTGAGTTTTCTGACGGTTCCAATACGGAATTGGGCGGTGTGGCGATTCAGAAAAGGAAAGAGGTCACATACCCTCACGCCAAGCTGCACAACCACCCCAGAGAGTGGAATCAAACATGGTTCTATTGCAAAGACACCTCCCCTGCTGGTGAAAATCCTTTGCCTGGCTTTCATCCGGAGCGGCCTAGCAATACACACCCCTTTCCGCAAAGGTTGACTGCCAAGGAGAGAAGCAAATACGCTTCTCAACTGTCCAAGCTCAGAGCCTTCATGGCCAATGGTTTAACATGAGTTGATCTTGCTCGCCGTTGGATATCGTGGAGCATACTGCCCCTTAGTCAGCGCTCCGGTTTGATGTGCGAGTATATTGGCAGTGTTGATGACCCACTGCGACATGCTAACATCCAGCTTACCGACGAAGAAATCACAGAGGCTGTGAATAAAATGCTGAATGAACTGGAACACGTCTGTGCTCGAACCGGCCTGCTTCCCTTCTGTGCCACCAACAAACCGCCAGCTGTAAGAATTTGATTTTTTTTCTTTTTACTGAACCTGTTATTGATATATCTGGTCATTGTTTAATATCAATGTCTGTTTAAACAGGGTAATGATCCGTTTTGGAGCAAGAAACTTCCCCAGGAGAAGCCAGAAAAACCAGACAAACCGGAGCGACCAACCCGGCCAAAGACTAAAGTCGTGAAACGGCCTGCTCACAAGAAGAAAACCACTGCATCTTCTGATCCGGCCCCTGATGATGATGTGGATAATCCGGACCTTGAGGTAGAGCTTGACTCACTTGGCTTATTTTTCATGCGTCTTATTGATGATGATATTTGTCAGGATGATGCCGAAGCCAGCCATGCTGATGCTGCAGAGGTAATTATTCTCTCTTCCGATTCAGAACCTTTGCCTTCACTAAAAATCCGTCAGGCAAACCGGAAAGTTAAATTTTCTCATCCTCTTGCTTACTTGGATCTCAAATTTCTTATGAAGACCTAACAGCACGAAGCTCGCCGCACAACCCGGCACAGCGGCCAGGTAGTTACCTCCGCCGATTTACCGAACAGTCCGGTTCGGAAACGCCGTTCAGAGGTCTCTAATTTGCTTGTCAGTGCTTGTCCTAAAGCGGGCTGTTTTCGTCAACCTCTTAATCCATCTGACTCCGATTATCAGGTTACTTCCCACTCATCCTCTGGCGAGTCATCGGCTACTCAGCTGCCACCGCTCAAAACGGTGCTTGGGTAAGCTATACTTATCATAATATTTCCGGTACATCACCTTGGAACATATGCTGTATTTGACTTTGTTATTCCTTTCAGGGCCAAGCCTAGGCCGAGAAAGAAGGCTCGCCTGGATAAAGCGGCCGAGGAGGATGCCGTCCCTGAACCGGGCAAAACACCAGATCTTGAAGCGGCTATTCCTGAAGATATACCCAATGATCCACCGCAGCGAGATGACAATCTCATTGCTGAAGAGAGGCCTATTGATACCTCAAGTCCTGTCAACCAGCCCACAAGCCCCATCCGGATTGAGAAATCCACCGGTCCAACAAAGCCTACTGATAAGCCAACGGCCCCAGTGCAAACCGGCGATGCCAAGGATGATGAGGTTGTCATTACTGGCATTGGTCGCACAGAGCCAGGCAATCCCGTTGCTTTATCCAGACACACCGCCAAGGAAGAATTTGCTGCCATTGGCAAGGGAAAATGGAATGCCGATCTGACAACTTATGCCGCTTTGAGCGCCCAAGATCTCCATTCCGGCTATCTGAACCGGCTATACACCAGCCATGACTATGAAGCTGGTCTGGTTAATATGATGAAAGAGAAATTTGAGGTAACTTCCATGTACTTTTTCCTGTTTGGATATTTCAATCTTGTTAACTCTCCTAGCCCCCAAGGGCAGGTTTAGAATCTGCATCCAAACCGGGACTTGCTAATATAAATCCCAATGCTTCGGAACTCGCTGATGTAGCCCCCAAGGGCCGGTTCAACTTAGTGTAGTTAAACCGGGACTTTAAGTAATTGAGATCACCGCATCAGAATATATTCGAGCAAATAGCCATTAGCCCCCAAGTGCCAAGTTGAATACTTGTATTGATCTTGGGACTTTATAATCAAGTGAAATATGAAGATCAAATAGGCATTAGCCCCCAAGCGCCAAGTGCATAACTTGTTATGTGGTTGGTGCTTCAATTCTTGCACTGCTTGCTGAATCATATAACTGTCTGTATGCAGGCTGAGCTGAAGACAAAAGAGACCCAAATCGCCGATCTCCAAGAAAATATGAAGTCCCAACAGACTGAAACCTCAAAAGCAAAAGAGGAGTTGACCAGCGCCTTAAGCGTCATGGAACAGCTTAAGAAGGATTTCAAGAAGGAGCGGGCGGATTGGGCTACTAAAAATCCGCTTTAACCAAACGAGCAGAAGACGCTGAGGCTGCACTAAAACTGGTGGTGGACGAACTGACCAGCATAAAGCGGCACGTGCATGCCATGATCGCTGCTATCTTTGGTAAGCCGGTTTGATTTCTGAATTGATTCTGCCGTCTTACAGAGCTGCCGGTTTGTTAACCCTTTGTTATATTTCAGGGACACACATTGGTCACTTGGGGTCAGATGTGCAGAAGAAATTGAAAGCCGCCTACACATTGATCGAACAACTGTACACTGATGCACATCAGATCATCTGTACTGCATCCCACAACAATCCGGCGCCCACTTTGATTCAGGACACTCTGAAGAAACTGTCGGTGCTTCCTGCCCGGGTTGAAGAGCTGAAGAAATCTGCTGCTCGAACTGGTGCGATCAATGCCTTAATCCGGGCAAAAGCTTGGGTGCCGGATTTTGATCCTAATGAAGCAGCTCAGGGCTATCCCAGCTTGAAGGAAGACGGGTCAGAGTTTAGCGAAGCGGATCTGCGAGCAATAAACTGGGAGATGCGTCCGCTAGCTTGTCAATTGGTTGAAGAAGCAGACTTGTCTCATTATCAAGCCCAATATGACAATCAAAACAAGCGAGTAGCTGCACCAATTCATGAAGCAGAAAATCTTATCCCTCCAATCCGTAAGCATACTTACGCTCCCGATATTGAACCGTCGTTGCTGATCCATGATGAAGCTGTCTTTCGAGCATTAATGGGAATCGACTAGACAACTGTTGAATTCCAGCCGCTGGGTAGAGAAACTGAAGTTGAAGCGGCACGGGATGACCCACAACCATCAGGCCAGGCTGGTGACCAAGCTTGAACCGGAAGCCGGTTTAAACTGCTTCTCCTTTGAAAAAACAATGATCTTGTTTTGGGCACCGTGTTGCCTTGTAATAGGCTAGCTGATACTCTTGATCTTAATATGCCTTTGTGCATAACCACTGTAACTTGTGCTTCCTTTGGGTGATGAACTTTCCAAAGTATTTTCTGCAACATAAAAAATCTTAAAGTGCCACCGCGGTTGTACCGTCAGGCGGAGTATGATGTCTGCATATATAAAATCAAAATATCTGAAATTTAAGCATATGATCAAATCTTTGAGATACATAATACCTGCCAACATTGGGCATGAAGTTGCCTTAGCCAATCCTGAAGCGGAGGTTTCATAAACCCACACTGTTGGAGGAGATAGCAGCTCCTGTATATATATAATGCTGGTTTACCATGTAAACCGTGTCGGGTTATAATAAAACACCGTGTTACTCCGTAATAGGATGTTAACAAAAAATCAAACCAAGCAAATAGTCTCTGGACGTTACCATGGTCGGACACGACCAAGCTCCCGATAGGTGTAGCTATGGTTCAAGTTAGCCAGGTCCCCAAATGAAACCGTGGCATTTATGCCGATCAAGAGGCGTGGCAATGGTTCGGGTTCGACCAAGCCCCCAGGTGATTCTGTGGCCTTAGGCCGATCAAGAGGCGTGACTGGTTCAGACGTGACCAAGTCCCCAAGTGATCTGGTGGCTCTCGCCTATCAAGAGGTGTTGCATTGGTTCGGACACGACCAAGCCCCCAAGTGATATAACATGATGCTTTTGAAAAGCTAACTCAAGGGGTAAACCTTAGGCCGCTTTAGAACAACTCCGTGTAACCACACATGATGTAAAAGAATAGATACCCCGCTTTAGCTGAGGTTCCGGTTTATTATATTTAATCATAATATATACATCGTCGTAATATGTACATAAGTAGAGCCAATGGCTCAGGTATAGTAAGGCCGAAGATGAGCTATGTTCCACGGCCTGTTGGTCTCTTCCTCTGATGTACGTGAGTCTTTATGCTCTCGAATATCGATCAGATAGTACGACCCGTTGTGCAGATTCTTGCTGACCACGAAAGGTCCCTCCCAAGGTGGGGATAGCTTATGCATATCAGTCTGGTCTTGGATGAGCCGAAGCACCAAATCTCCTTCCTAAAAGGCTCTGGTTCTGACTCGGCGACTGTGATAACGACGAAGATCCTGTTGGTAAATCGCCGAGCGGGCGGCTGCTATGTCACGTTCTTCATCCAACAGGTCCAAAGCGTCTTGCCGTGTTGTTTCGTTGTCCGCTTCAACATAAGCCTCCACACGAGGTGAGTCATGACGGATATCACTTGGGAGAACCGCCTCCGCTCCATAGACCATGAAGAACGGCGTGTATCCTGTTGATCTGTTGGGAGTAGAATTGATGCTCCATAACACAGATGGTAACTCTTCTACCCAACAACCCGGTGTTCTCTGCAAAGGAACCATAAGCCGGGGCTTGATGCCTCTCAAGATTTCTTGATTAGCCCTTTCTACTTGACCATTGGACTGTGGGTGTGCCACTGATGAAACGTCAAGCCGGATGTGCTCCCGTTCGCAGAACTCCTTCATGGCACCTTTGGACAAATTGGTACCATTATCTGTGATGATACTGTGTGGAAAGCCAAACCGGAAAATCACTTTTTTGATGAACTGAACCGCCGTGGCCGCATCACACTTGCTAACAGGTTCTTCTTCCACCCACTTTGTAAACTTGTCAACCGCCACCAGGAGGTGGGTCTTCTTATCTTTGGACCTTTTGAAAGGCCCAACCATATCCAGCCCCCAAGTCGCAAACGGCCAAGTAATTGGAATCATTCTCAATTCTTGAGCCGGCACATGAGCACGTCTTGAAAACTTTTGGCAACCGTCACATCATCTGACCAGATCCTCCGCATTAGCATGAGCAGTTAACCAATAGAAGCCATGGCGAAACGCTTTAGCTACCAAAGATTTTGAACCGGCATGGTGACCACAATCTCCTTCATGGATCTCACTCAAAATCTCACAGCCTTCTTCAGGAGACACACAACGTTGAAACGCCCCTGATACACTGCAATGATGCAACTCGCCATTGACAATAGTCATGGACTTGGACCGCCGGATTACCTGTCGGGCCAGAGTCTCATCCTCTGGTAACTCGCCCCGGTTCATGTACGCCAGGTAAGGAAGCGTCCAATCCGGAATGACATGAAGAGCTGCCACCAATTGAGCCTCCGGATCAGGAATAGCCAAATCCGCTTCACCAGGGAGCTTGACCGACGGGTTGTGCAGCACATCCAGAAAAACATTGGGCGGGACCGGTTTGCGCTGAGAGCCCAGCCGGCTTAAAGCGTCCGCCGCTTCATTCTTCCGTCGGTCCACGCGGTCCACCTGATAGACTTTAAAGTGACCTGCAACAATATCCACCTCACGACAATACGCTGCCATGAGTGGGTCCTTGGAATCCCAAGTGCCAGATACTTGTTGAGCCACGAGGTCCGAGTCACCGAAGCACTTAACTCGACTTAGATTCATCTCCTTAGCCATCCGGAGACCATGGAGCAAGGCTTGATACTCAGCTGCATTGTTAGTACAAGGGAACATTAAGCGGAGAACGTAACAAAACTTATCACCTCATGGGGAAGTTAATACGACTCCAGCCCCCGAGCCTTCCAATTGTCTGGATCCGTCAAAATGGATGGTCCAATATGTGTGATCCGGCTTTTCTTCAGGTGCTTGCAGTTCCGTCCAATCATTGATGAAATCAACAAGTGCTTGAGACTTAACCGCCGTCCGAGGCACATACTTCAATCCGTGCAGCCCAAGCTCTATAGCCCACTTGGCAATCCGGCCAGTCGCTTCCCGGTTCTGGATGATATCCCCCAAAGGAGCAGAACTGACCATCGTAATTGGGTGCCCTTGGAAGTATTGCTTAAGCTTCCGGCTTGCCATAAAAACTCCGTACACCAGCTTCTGCCAATGCGGATACCATTGCTTGGACTCAATGAGTACCTCGCTGATGTAATAGACCGGACGTTGAACCGGATGCTCCTTACCTGCCTCCTTTCGCTCCACCACAATAGCCACGCTGACCGCACGAGCATTAGCAGCAACATATAGCAGTAACGGCTCCTTGTCAATGGGAGCGGCGAGCATAGGAGGATTGACCAATTGCCGCTTTAAGTCCTCAAATGCTTCATCAGCAGCGGAACTCCAGACGAATTGATCCGTCTTCTTTAACATCTGATACAAAGGGATTGCCTTCTCACCAAGGCGGCTGATAAACCGGCTTAATGCGGCAATCTGACCTGCCAAGTGTTGAACATCATTAATACACTTCGATTTAGCTAGGGAGGTGATGGCTGTGATCTTCTCCGGATTAGCCTCAATTCCCCTGTTGGACACCAGAAACCCCAATAACTTTCCTGCCGGTACACCAAAGACACACTTGGCCGGATTAAGCATCATCTTGTACGTCCTTAGGTTATCAAAGGTTTCCTTCAAGTCGTCAACCGAAGTCTCCTTCTCCCTGGACTTAATCACGATATCATCCACGTAAGCATGTACATTATGGCCAATTTGCTTGTGAAGACAATTTTCTACACACCGTTGATAAGTTGCCTGGGCACTCTTGAGCCCAAAGGGCATAGACACATAGCAGAAGGCTCCAAAATGAGTTATGAATGCCATCTTCTCCTGGTCCTTAACTGCCATTTTGATCTGATGATAGCCAGAATATGCATCCAAAAAACTTGAACGCTCGCAACCCGCCGTAGCATCAATAATTTGATCAATACGGGGGAGGGCAAAAGGATATGCTGGACAAGCCTTATTAAGATCTGTATAATCCACACACATGCGCCAGGTGCCATTTTTCTTAAGGACCAGCACCGGATTGGCTAGCCACTCAGGGTGAAAAACTTCAACAATAAAGCCAGCTGCTAAGAGCCTGGCTACCTCTTCTCCAATCGCCTTGCGTCTTTCTTCGTTGAACCGGCGGAGGAACTGTTTCAATGGTTTGTATTTAGGATCCACATTAAGGGTGTGCTCAGCGAGTTGCCTCGGTACACCTGGCATGTCAGAAGGCTTCCATGCAAAAATGTCCCGATCTCACGGATGAACTCGATGAGCGTGCTTTCCTATTTCGGATCCAAGTTGGCACTGATGCTGAACTGCTTGGACGAATCGCCAGGTACGAAGTCAACAAGCTTAGTTTCTGCTGCCGATTTAAACTTTAGGGCCGGATCATGCTCCGTAGTTGGCTTCTTTAATGGAGTCATGTCCGCCGGATCAACATTGTCCTTATAATACTTCAGTTCCTCGGTGGCACAAACCGACTCTGCGTAGGCCGCATCTCCTTCCTCGCATTCCAAAGCGATTTTACGGCTTCCGTGAACCGTTTTTGTCCCCTTGTGACCCGGCATCTTGAGCTGCAAATACACATAACAGGGTCGTGCCATAAACTTGGCATAGGCCGGTCGCCCAAACAGGGCGTGATATGGACTTTGGATTTTCACTACTTCAAACGTCAATGTTTCCGACCTGGAATCATGATCATCTCCAAATGCCACTTCCAGAGCTATCTTACCAACAGGATATGCTGACTTGCCAGGTACCACACCGTGGAACACCGTATTAGATGGTTTGAGATTTTTATCTGTTAGTCCCATACGACGGAAGGTCTCATAGTACAAGATATTAATGCTGCTCCCTCCATCCATGAGCACTTTGGTGAACTTGTAACCTCCCACCTGAGGCGCCACCACCAGAGCCAACTGACCCGGATTATCAACCTGGGGAGGGTGATCCTCTCTACTCCATATGATTGGCTGTTCAGACCAGCGTAGATAACGGGGCACGGCCGGTTCAACAGAGTTGACTGCCCGCCTCTGAACCTTCCGGTCTCGCTTGTCCAAGCTAGTGGTGAAGACATGGTACTGCCCACTATTCAACTGCTTTGGGTTGCTCTGGTAACCTGACTGTTGTTGCTGCTGGTTGTAACCACCCTGGTTGTTTTGATTATTTTGATTGTTATGTCCACCCGGATTACCATTAAATCCTGAACCGGAATTTCCTCCACCGTAACCGGGCCCGGATCTTGAGCCACTGCCGGAGCCGTGATCATAACGGAAAGCATTAGAATTCTTGAACTCTTGCATAATGAAGCAATCCTTCCAAAGGTGGTTTGCTGGCACCTCCTTCGTCCCATGTCTTGGACAGGGCTGGCTCAGTAGATAATTTAGGCGGTCCGGGTTAGGGTTGGGTGCCCCACTGCGATTTGGCGGTTTACCCTTGCGTCGCTGGCCCTTGTCCTGCGCGTTGGTATTAGCCACAAAGTCCATGTTACCATCCGCTTTACGCTTGCCTCCACCACCATTGCCTGCCAAGTGATGCTGCTGACCTTTGGAGTTGCTGTTCCTCTTTCCCTTCCCTGCCTTGTCATCATCAGATTAGGGATCCTTGGTACTATCAGAATCAGCATACTTTACCAAAGCAGCCATGAGGGTCCCCATGTCAGTGCAATGGCACTTCATCCGTCCCAACTTCAGCTTTAGGGGCCCAAACCGGTAGTTGACTTCTAGGGTTAAGACTGCGGTGTCAGCGTTGATGCGGTCTGATGAATGCAACACTTGTGACACCCGGCGCACCCAATGAGTCGTCGATTCTCCTTCCTCCTGGACACAGGCAGCTAAGTCTACTATCGACATGGGCTGCTTACATGTATCCTTGAAATTACTGATAAACCGGGCTCGTAATTGGGCCCATGAACTGATAGAATTGGCCGGTAAGCTTTTTAACCAAGTGCGGGCCGTTCCTTCAAGCATCATGGTGAAGTACTTCGCACATGCCGCATCATCCACATCAAGCATCTCCATGGCCATCTCATAGCTCTCCACCCATGTCTCTGGGGGTTGATCCATAGTGTAATTTGGTACCTTGCGCGGGCCCTTGAAATCCTTGGGCAGGCGCACATTGCGTAAAGCGGGGACAAGGTAAGGCACCCCCAAAGAGCTAGAAGTAACACCGGGTTCGACTGAAATAGTTGGACGAACCGGCGTAAGCTGCCGAGCCTGATACTGTGCGGCTAACTCGGCCTCCCTGCGCGCTCGGGCCCGGTCCACCACTTCCTGAGCGTTATCAGCACCACCCCTCGGGTGCTCCACGTCATTCATTACTTGACACTGCTGGTTCATCCATACGCCTGCTATAGCTCCGGCTTGGATGAGGGGTCGAGTGGATCCAGTCGCGGCTGTACGAGTACGCTTCCTGTTGGACCAAAGCTGTCCTAAGAAGCTCCTTGACCCGTCGTGTCTCTACCGCCTGCGGCGAGTCAACTTCAATTGGAATGGCCTCCAGCCGTGCAGCAGCGGGAACGAGATTGTCCATTGGGTTGGAGTAGTGACCCGGTGGTGTTGAAACAGCCTGAGGTATGATAGTGTTTTGACGAGGCGGATTCATCAGACGGGGCTGAACCGGCGCACCGGTCCCCGGAGCTTCCGGCTGGTTTCCCTCCAGCGGATTACTGGTTCCTGCTCCTGGGGTGTTGAAAAGGTCTCTGGCCTCGAAAACCGAAGGCAAACGGGATCGGTACTTCCTCTTCATGACTTCATGTGACGCGTTCTAGTCCAACATGAGCCTGTAGGCTTGTGCGTCTAAAGCGGCCCGCTCTGTGGTCATCTTGGCATTCTCAGCTGCCAGGTCCGCCTTGGCCTAGGTGATCTGTTCGTTCACCTTTGCAATCTCCGCATTGTGGACTTCCTGATCCACCGGATTAGCTTCTGCCATAAGCGCAGCCAATGCATCAAATAGATCTGATAGAACTTGAGCCGACGGGCGTGCAGAGCTTCCTGCCCCGGCAGCTGTCGTTGCTGCTGAACCGGAGGTTATTGGCGCAGCGGTGGAAGAATGAAGCGCTGCTTGTGTGCCGGCCATGAATATTCCAACTCGGTTGGGTTGATCAGAGGGGTCCGGAATACTGTCGCCATCGGAACAGCCCCCAACCCGGCCATCTTGTAGCTGATATAGAGATTCAGTTTCTCCGGTTGATGACTCATCGCCGGAATAAACGACGGTCTTGCCGCGAGATTCCGATCCATCCTCACAACTTCCTCCATGGATGACTCCCATGAAGGCACACTTCATGGCCGGTTTAACCCGGGCGGATCGTGCACGCTGAGCCGTTTCGATGAGGTCGGTGCAGATGTTCGGCTCAGGGCCCGGTTCACCGATCCTGTCGATGAAAACGTGTATGCCACCAAAGGGGACCCGGTATCCGTACTCAACTGAGCCGGCCTAGGGGCCCCAGCCTGCATCATCGATGTAGAGCTTGCCGCGATGACTCTTAGTCATCCGGCTCACAACGTAGCCCTCGAGTCCTTCAAAGCGGCCCTCCAAGAACTTGAAACCATCGTGCGATAGCCCCACGGTGGGCGCCAACTATCGTGGTTTTGTCACGGCAGATGTCCTAGAGAAAGGACTTAGTCGTGGAGCCATCGCGACGGGTTAGCTTGAAGGGGTTAAAGCGGACACATGGACGCAAGAGAGTTTATACTAGTTCGGCCCCTTCGATGAAGGTAAAAGCCTACGTCTAGTTGTGATGGAATTGATGGGGTTTCGATGATTAGGGAGCAAACAAGCTTCGCCTAAGTCTCGAGTTGTTGTCTGTTGTCCTTGAACCACCGCCGGGTCGTCCCCTTATATACACGGGTGACGCCCGTCGGTTCACAGAGTCCCAATACCGGCTTATAGATGTGTCCGGTTTGGTCTCTACTTATTCCTAACTTATAATACAAGTTAAATACCAACGCCGGTTTACGGCTACAGGCCTTGAACCGACTATGGGCCTTGAGCTCTCGTCTGCCTTCTTGCGTTTTAACATAATTAACTACTGATGAAGTTAACTCGACCCAGATAGGCCGGTTTATGCCCAGTAGTAATATCCCCAACACTAACCTTGTCACCCAAACACCTCTTTGGCTACAGTTAGTTCAGGGTTAGTCATGAGTTAGTCTAGCTAAGTTAGAGTATCAAACAGGAGCAGTATAGGACATGCAAGTTGCTCAAAGCATACAGGCAAATTCGTACGTGAAAGGATTTTTTCTTTTTGAAAACGGAACGTGAAAGGAATTTTTTTAGAATGCTCTTGGCATGTCGCTAACATGTGATAGTTAACCAACCTCAATAGACGGCAGAAACGCCAGCCCTCCGCACTTTGATAGAGACGAGGAGGGAGAAGCGATACAGGCTGCTGGATTACTAGAGATAGGTGTCGCACGAAAGCCAAGAAATATGGTGATAGCGTGGGTTAGCCATGTACTAGTATGATGTAACTACACTGGGCTGCCGTGTTTCGTACTCTTCCAGTCCACTATGAAGATGATTGGTTAATTTTATATTGTTGAATAATATTAAATATTATGAGTGCAGATGCTCCACCACGAGGTTCCTTGCTCCTTCTCGGTCGTTCGGAATCTATGTTCTTCCACTCTATTTTTTTATGTGAGCTTTGTTCATCCTTTTTGCCAACACGCGAGACATCTAGCATCAAGGTGCATGTGTTATGCAAGGATCGTTCCATCTATGTGAAGAACACGTGGGACTGGAACTACGAGACAGACATGTACCCAGGAGTGGACGTACGGACCTGAGTAATGTAGCGCAGTAAGTGAAGAAGAAAGGCACAAATGGTATGAACATGCATGGCATATAGGGTGTGTTTGGTTGCGTTCTCGTCTCAGCATAGTTGTTCCCTCTTCATGCATGCTCAACTCAACACCCCTCTTCATGCATGCTTCTAGTGTATTCGTGCTAAACTAGTGTGGACTCATGCACCCTCCATAAACTCTACCAAACACCCAAAAGTAGGTCGAGAAGGGAACTCTTGGGCGGCATTTGTCTCTTACTACGTACTACCACTAAATGTTGTACGTGCAATGCACGGTGATGTTATGGAGTACGTGCCTAAGTACTCTACTACTACTATATTAGTTGGAGGCACATATTAACTTTTCTATTTGTTTACGTGTATGCCCCGAGACCTTCCAACTAGACGTGTCTTTCTCTCCAGGTCGCACTTTGTATCGTTCATACCACCAAGTACTACTACGTGTGGTCTCCGACCCAGAAGTGGAAGAAGTGGAGACGCTCTACCACGCTGTTTTTTACGCTGGGCTCTACCACGCTGTTGATGTCCCACTCCTTTCGCTGACGTGTGGGACATCCAGCACGTGCCGTGTTTGGCACCCTTCGTCGTAAGAGTTGAAACGCTAGCATTCATCAGAAATAAAAAATAATTATAAATCGGAAGTGATACTATATTTTTGCGAACCAATCAGCAGTGATACTATACCACACGGTTTCCTTGCTGCTCGATATCGGAAAGAATACTTCCGTTCGCCAACATGTGGGACGTCGACCATCCTGGTCCACTTGCCATGTAGGCAGAACTCCAAGGGAGAGTCACCCAGGTCATCGTGCCGCAGTAACAATGATTAATTTGCCGTCAAATCACAGGCCCACTTCCCACTTTGAAGTTGCTCGGACGAAGGAACCATCATGCCTCCTTTCATACTGACAGTACTGCTAGCTACAGTAGTTACTCCAACAGAGGCCTCCTTTCGTTCATAGGATAGGAATATGAAAATCATAGGAAGTGAGATGACATGTATCTCAATTCCTATAGAGAAAGAGATGCCATTTGATGCTTAGGATAGGAATTTTTCCATTTAGTCTAGGCTAATGTACTGGTAATTTGCTCTAAAAACTACAGTAGTAACTAGTAGTATTGGTACATGCTCGTACTCAGACACAGACACACACACTAACTACTAGTACTACTACTTCTCACATGCTGGCCAGACACCGTCGTTCTCCTTCCCAGCTTTGTCAGCGACACCCCACCGTGCTTGGATCTCCGCCGACCTCTCCTCAGCAGCGCGTGCGTCCTTTTCTTTCTTGCGGCGGCGGGCCTCTCTTTTCTTGAGTGCTTTCGGACTTTTCCGCTCC
This sequence comes from Triticum urartu, assembly GCF_056163025.1. Lineage (NCBI taxonomy): Eukaryota > Viridiplantae > Streptophyta > Magnoliopsida > Poales > Poaceae > Triticum > Triticum urartu. The sequence goes on from NC_141875.1 coordinate 695,448,943, forward strand.
CTCTGTGCGGCTTTGGCCGCCTCTTGCTCTATCGCCCTTTCGGCCTTGGCATCTTCAAATTCCTCCCACATAGTTGTGAGGTCGCGAGCGGCGATGAACTCGGCACAGTGGGATGCCATCGCTTCCCTACCATTTTGTGTGCGGTCGTGGGCGGCGAGGAGCTCGGCGCCGCGGGATGCCATCGCTGCCTTACCGGTTAGTGTGCGGCGCGGTGGCATGAACGACGCTTGGTGAGAGCTCTAGGGTGGAGTGGCCGGACAACCGTATAGTGCATTGGTTTGTCAAGAGCTCTAGGACAGAAGACGAAGCAAATTTGGATTCCCCTTCAATCCTGGTCATTTATTACCGAGTGAAATGCATTGGCGGTCATCGAACTTGTCTTGATAGCTCACTTTGATCATCGTATACGAGATATGGTGATTATACGGTCACTGGCTCAGTGTATAGCTCCGTATTTGTCTGGTTGAAATTTGCTTTGTTTGCACGAATTTCGTCCGGTTAGTTCATATAGTTATCGAAAGGTATGCGGGCAGCATCAAATGGCATCCAGCAGTGTCCTCGGACAGATGCCGGTGTAAATTTGTGGGCCAGCGCTGGAGATGCCCTAACTATCATGCTATAATCGCTAACAATCCACCATTATTTGGCAGGGAACAGCTATGCCTCGATCAAAATTAGATCCGCGGTGTTTCGCATTCCTCCCGCGTAAGAGTGTAAACTCTTGCTTACATAAAAATGGAGCAAGTGGACGGCACTGTAGCACGTCATATCACTCGAACTAGCCCGCCTAACGAGCGGGAAAGCACCACCCTCGTCATTTTGTTCTGGATTTCTATCGATCGATCGCGCGAAAATGTTACGCTTCGCAAGTTCTAAAGGAAAAGGCGGCACACTTACGACTCGTACGCGTCGCAACCCCGATAGTCCGGCTCGCACGCCGCTCACCAGAGGGGACACGCGTTGTCTTGCAGTTTCACTAACATGTGGGACCGTAATTGAATAAACCGAAATCTAATCGCTCGGCGGGCGTCGGCTGAGAAGAGAGAAACGGGGGAGGGAGAAGAGATCGCCCGCCCGCTGCGCACGGACTCCAAGAAATATATGGTGATAATGTGAGGTGGGCCATGCTGGAGTCCGGACCACTTTCGGAGCCTGCTCTCACCGCCCTGGCCCCTCAAGACGCCAGCTGCCTGCCGCATGCATGCATCTATACCAATATAAAAGGACCCAAAGGGGCATATCCAATTAATCTCGGCCATCAAATCATGTCAATCCAACGACCTAGACTGTTTTAATGTCGAGCACTCAACGCGTTTAGCTTTCAGTTAATTTCATGCCAAATATAGTGCTAATCACATAATAACACGCAAATAATATCCTACTTAATATTCGCATGCATTTAATATAATTCCAAATTAACGTGCATTGCACGTACACATTGACTAGCAGCAAGTAGTACTCCTTATGTGGAGGGGAGAGAGGCATTGACAAAGTCAAGGAGTGGGCTCTGCAAGAGCCCGTCTCTACACGTGCTCCTAGGTATAAAAAAATAATTCTAAAAAGGCATAAAAAACAATTCTGTCTTAAAAAAGAAAGGTAAAAAACATTTGAGAGGAAATAGATAGAGAGAAAGTGAGAAAAAGCTGTAACCTGGGCATTACATGAGGAAGGAGGGAGTGGTGCACATGCCAAGTTCATTGGGCTGCCATGTTTCACACTCCTCCGTCGTAACAGTGGAGACAATAGCTTTCATCAAAAATAAACAATGAATACTCGTTGCTCATCCTCTATATCGGAAAGAATACTTTCATTCGCCGACATGTGGGATGTCGACCATCCTGGTCCACCTGCCATGCACAAAATTATCCTGGTCTACCCCGGTCTTATCGCAGGCCCAACCTTTCCCACTGTAAGTTGTTCAGACGAAGGAACCATCATGACTTCATTGAATTCCGCTTCTTCAAGAAAACTTACTGCACCCGCAATACTACTACCACACGCGAAGACTGGACGGCACTGTACCACGTCATATCACTGAAACCCACTAGGCGAAACTAGCCCGCCTAGGTCATCTATTTTGGAACGGAGGGAGTACGTCTCTGCACTACTATGATTTTGTGTTGCACGTTCTCTATACTTTTGCTACGATTTTCCTACCCTATGAACCAAATGAGGCCTGAATGTATGTCGACTATTATCTGATCGATCGCTAAGCCTACAATTTTAGGAGCTAGGGCTATTGGTCGATCGACGAGGGATAAGTATAAGCGTACCACGAGCTCATCAGCCCCAATGTTTCTCTTCGGTGAGTGTTTTGCATGTACTATAGCTCGCATAGTAGCTAGCCTACTAACACCAAGAATCATCAAACAAGCCCTGCTGATATGATAAACAGTTCAAACTTACATCTAAGCATGCCATATATTACATCAAAAGCTGGTGAGGATACATCTGTTTCCATAACTCGGAGAGGGTTCGCATGATTCACTATCAAACAAAAGTAGCAAGATCCGCCCACACAAGTTATTGCACTAGCCCTAAGATGGTTTGATCACATGCATTGTTCTGGTAATTAAACACAGGGAAATGCAAACTACCCTGAAGGATTAGCGCGACCAACTATTTCTTGTCATCGATCTCTCGGGCAATGACCACAGCACGGACATCGGCATGGGAATCGATTTCTGGGGCGATGTCCACAGGACTGACCGCGACATCGGAATCGATCTCTGGGGCGATGTCCATAGGATGGACAGCGGCATCAGAATCGATCTCCGGGGTGATGCCAACAGGACGGGCCACGACATCGGAATCATCAAGGACGTCCACCGGCACCTAGACAACCCTAACATATTAGCAAGCACATTGCAAATAATCAAAAACCACAACTATGGTAATAAGCCATTATTTTTTACCTTGTGCAGCTCACCAGGGGATCTGATCCCTCCGGGGGCCATCTCCTCATCCTCGATGGGGGCCATCACCGTGCCAGGGGAATACTGCTTCTCAATGGCGAATATCTCCTCAAACTCGGTCTTGAGCCTCACATAGGTGGCAATCAGAGTTCCTAGGGTAGGCACGGTGGGGCCCTTGCTGTTCTTCCAACTTCCTTTGAGGAGTTCGTCCGGCAACGTCCTCAACTCTTTGGCTAGTGCTTGTTTCTCGGAGTTCTTCGTCTCCATGGGTTGGCCCGCCAACATGGTCAACTCGTTGGTTGGTGCTCGCTTCCTGGAGATCGCTGTCTCCAGTGGGTTGTCCGCCGGCAACTCTTTTCCTAGTGCTCCAGGATCCATCAATGAATTGACAAACAAAAAGCATTCGAAAGGAAACCACAATCGCAATGAAAAGGGAAAAGAATAGGATGTGAGAATCGGTCGGTGCTTCGCAAAAAGAAGATTCTTGGAATGAAAATATAGCAGCATAACTGATTCGCCCACCTTTCCTTCGTCAGTACAGAAGAAAAATGGCAGAAGTGAGAAGCCTGGAGTGAGGTTTTCTTCAAGAAAGGGAAGAAAGGGCTTGAACGAGCGTTACAGTGAAATGATGGTTGCTTCGTCCAGTCCAACTTGGAGGCCACCTTACCACTGCCGGTAAAGGTGTGGATTTTGTGATATGACGGGTCATGACGGCCACACCGGGGTGATAGGTGAGTCTCGACTGTAGCACCTCGCTGTGATTTGGTGGATGGCATGCGGGCCCGGATGCTTTGAAATGTCCCGCATGTAGATAGAGCGGTAGTCATATAGGAGTGCTCAATATTGTGCACCGCGACCAAGGCGGAGAGGAAAACAAGAGAACTACGTAATTAATGCATGAGTTTAATTAGGGTACTTTTTTAAAGTACGAGATACATTCCTCCAATCGCAAAATGCCTTGGTTCATGAGATTTGAGCCCTATAAACCGGAAGGGAGGGAGTACTGCACACGGTGTAGTCTAGTCACTTGTTGAAATCTCTAGAAAGGCAAATACTCCTTTCCGGTTTACAGGGCTATACTACTCCCTCCGTCTAGGTGTGTAAGTCATCTTACGAAAGCCAAATAGTCCCAAAACACTTAGGCACGGTGCATGAACTTCTACCTTGTTTCTTGTTTCTTGACATATCAACCAATAAGAGATGAGAGGTGTGCATGCTTTTAATGACTTACAATGGCTAATTCATTGCTTGCAATGCTATTAATTAGCAAATAAACATTGGTGACCCTTGGAGGAAACGGTGCTAAGCGCGTGGACCTATGCAGAATGAGTATTAACCAATGGATAATGGAGTTTAATTGTTAAACAATAGCAATTTTGTCTCATGCAAGAGCCTGGCTAGTACTCCAAGGAACCGCACCACGCGAGCGTTCGCAACTGCCACGTTCGGGTTGCGCTTGGCTCTTCACCTCTTCGAGAAGACGAACAATGATGTTACTCCTACTTCTACAGTATCGAATCCACTGCTACATGTCCGTCCACCTCGTGCGGGATGGATAGCGTGTAGCGAAAGCTTCTACTTACTGCTCTTGCCTTTGCGTCTATGACAGGTGGGCCCAACAGGTGGTTGGCCCTCCTGTCATGCAGCCAAAGGCAGGTGCAGTTAAGGCACCGGAGCTTAGTCCGCGAGGGAGAGGGCGTTGTAGTAATCAAATTTCTCGATCTTGTACGAGTTGACGCGACACATCAAAGCACTGCACTCGATATAAGTCTTTTTACACATTTCAAATGGGCTACTTCGTATGTAGGAGTAGACATATTCTGCTTCGTATGTAGTCACTTCTTGCAATCTCTAAAAAGACTTATATTTGGAAACGGATGGAGTACAACGCATGCATGCATGCATGCCGTGACTTTCCTTTTGATACTTGCATGTGTTGATTTGATGCACCTTGCCAAATTTTGACTAACCAAATTTTCATGCATGTCACAAAAAATTACGGGGCTGTTTGGATTGTGATTATGTTTGTCTTATGTTGCCACATTATTTTTCCCACACTTGCCTAACCTGAGTTGCTCAAATTGTTAGACACACTTTGGCTTGCCTAAGGGAATCTTGCCACAATTTTTGTTTCTATGACATGTGGGGTTCACTTCTAATAAAAAATTCTTGTCTTAGGTGTGGCTAATAAAAAAGACTTATATTTAGGAACGGAGGGAGTAGAAAATATAAATAATAATGCATGTTGGGGCAACCCACGTTTCCGCTAATTTTAGCCATGGGCTTGTTCACAATTTTTACGAGGGGGTGGTTGTTCATTTAATGGAGGGACTTGTAGTACCAGACTTGAACGATACAAAGTGCGACCTGGCACACCGTAACACCACTTGGAACAAGCGGGTAGCTATCTCAAAAAACAATCAACAACTAAAAAAACCATGGCCTGGCATATAGTAGTACACAATTTTAAACGATTGTTTTGATGGAGTGAAAAAGGAATACTACCCCACTACGTATATATAGGCCGGAGCCTCTGCGCTTGCTTGCTAGGGTTGCTCTATTCACACACTCTCATCCTCTCCAGATCTAAACAAGATAGGGTTGCTTGCTAGGGTCTTTCTCCCTTCAAAAAATACTGGCTTTTTATCCTCACTGCTGGTTACAGATCCGGACGTATCCCCATCCGCCGGTGAAGGGGAGGAGGGGCAGCATTTAGGCCGTCGTCGACAGCGAGGGAGGAGACCCACTTCCGGACGCACCATTATCTCTGGCCGAGCGCCGACGCGGGAGGTCCTCCGATCCCTTCGTCGCTGCCTGTGGGCGGATCCAGCCTCCCGCCGCCCACCTATCCACATCCCGATGACCTTCAGGTATATCTTCGTTCGAAACTGCCTTAGCTCTACTTCCGCGGCTCGCTACGTCGCTGCATGTGCACCATTTTCTACCTCTCAGCCACTCTCGATCAGATGGTCCAACGTCACATATTTTTTTCTTCTATTGTTAGAGGTAAAGCTACTTCATGGAGTCGAATCTTGTACTCCCTCCGTCCGATAATACTTTTCATTGAAATGGATGTATGTAGATGTATTTTAGTTCTAGACACATCCATTTTGATGACAAGTAATTCCGGACGGAGGGAGTACTTGGTTCGAACAAGAAATAAAGTGGGGGTGGGGGGATTTAGTATGCACATTGGACTTGGTACAAACAGGAAGGAAAGGGGTGAAAGTAGTACAGACTGGTCATCCAACCGGTCTCTTGGTCGAAAAGGGAAATATAGGGGTAACGTTGTACACAATGGTATGACCAGGACTAGATTTTCTATCCACACATAGGAGTAGGTGGCTAGAGTGAACAAAAATGGGACCAACCCAGATATGTTTCTTGGATGTTTGTTTCTCGAGGCAACAAACTATGAATCACCACTTTATGCCCCTGTTTACGTACATGGTGCTGGACTGCTGGTGCACCCACTGTCCCATGCCCTTATACCAAATATTTAGGCTCCGTTCAGAATAAAGGGGCAGAAACCATAGGTCTTGATGAAAATAGAGGAATAGGAAAGGAATGTAGGTATAAAACTATGGAACAACGAACCGGAGGAAACTCTCAAGAGAATGTGTTCGGATGGACTACGAAATGTACAGATTTGTCTTTTTAGAGTAGCATGCTTGGCAGTATGAGATGCTATTTGTTTATTCAGCTGCACAGTGACTACTCTTGTCCTCACCTCACGTACCACACATAGGTTGATTTTTTATTCCGGCAACACAGCACAGCAACCTGTCTAACGCATGGCAGCGAGCGCCTGCCTCGGGCTTCCACCCAAAAAATGAGCAGCGTATGGATGTTTCTAATCCTATGGAATCAGCACTACCAGAGCAGCTTTCCTATGAAACACTATTCACCTTTCCCGTGTTCCGAACGGTTGGGAGGGAAAGAATACCGTAGGAATCGTGTGTTGGGGAACGTAGTAATTTCAAAATTTTCGTACGCACACGCAAGATCATGGTGATGCATAGCAACGAGAGGGGAGAGCATGATCTATGTACCCTTGTAGATCGCAACGGAAGCGTTGACACAACATAGAGGAAGTAGTCGTACGTCTTCCCGATCCGACCGATCCAAGCACCGTTACTCCGGCACCTCCGAGTTCTTGGCACACGTACAGCTCGATGACGCTCCCCGGGCTCCGATACAGCAAAGCTTCGGGGACGAGTTCTGTCAGCACAACGGCGTGGTGACGATGATGATGTCCTACCGATGCAGGGCTTCGCCTAAGCACTACAACGATATGACCGAGGTGGAATATAGTGGTAGGGGGCACCGCACACGGCTAAGGAACGATCACGAGGATCAACTTGTGTGTTCTAGGGTGCCCCCTTACCTCCGTATATAAAGGATCCAAGGGGGGGGTGCGGCTGGCCATAGGAGGCGCGCAGGAGGAGTCCTACTCCTACCGGGAGTAGGACTCCCCTCCCCGTTCCTTGTCCAACTAGGAGAGGTGGAGGCAGAATAGGAAAGGGGGGGGGCGCCGCCCCTCCCTCCTTGTCCAATTCGGACTAGGGGGAGAGGGGGCGCGCGGCCTGCCCTGGCAGCCCCTTCCTCTTCTCCACATTAGGCCCATGAGGCCCATTAACCCCCGGGGGGTTCCGGTAACCCCCCGGTGCTCCGGTTTTATCCGAAACTTCCCCTGAACCCTTCCGGTGTCCGAATATAGTCATCCAATATATCAATCTTTATGTCTCGACCATTCCGAGACTCCTCGTCATGTCCGTGATCACATCCGGGACTCCAAACTAACTTCGGTACATCAAAATGTATAAACTCATAATAACTGTCATCGTAACTTTAAGCGTGCGGACCCTACGGTTCGGGAACAATGTAGACATGACCGAGACACGTCTCCGGTCAATAACCAATAGCGGGACCTGGATGCCCATATTGGCTCCTACATATTCTACGAAGATCTTTATCGGTCAGACCGCATAACAACATACGTTGTTCCCTTTGTCATCGGTATGTTACTTGCCCGAGATTCGATCATCGGTATCCAATACCTAGTTCAATCTCATTACCGGCAAGTCTCTTTACTCGTTCTGTAATACATCATCTCACAACCAACTTATTAGTTGCAATGCTTGCAAGGCTTATGTGATGTGCATTGCCGAGAGGGCCCAGAGATACCTCTCCGACAATCGGAGTGACAAATACTAATCTCGAAATACGCCAACCCAACATCTACCTTTGGAGACACCTGTAATGCTCCTGTATAATCACCCATTTACGTTGTGATGTTTGGTAGCACCCAAAGTGTTCCTCCGACAAACGGGAGTTGCATAATCTCATAGTCATAGGAACATGTATAAGTCATGAAGAAAGCAATAGCAACATACTAAACGATCGGGTGCTAAGCTAATGAAATGGGTCATGTCAATCAGATCATTCACCTAATGATGTGATCCCATTAATCAAATAACAACTCTTTGTTCATGGTTAGGAAACTTAACCATCTTTGATTAACGAGCTAGTCAAGTAGAGGCATACTAGTGACACTCTGTTTTGTCTATGTATTCACACATGTATTACGTTTCCGGTTAATACAATTCTAGCATGAATAATAAACATTTATCATGATATAAGGAAATAAATAATAACTTTATTATTGCCTCTAGGGCATATTTCCTTCAGTCTCCCACTTGCACTAGAGTCAATAATCTAGATTACACAGTAATGATTCTAACACCCATGGAGCCTTGGTGCTGATCATGTTTTGCTCGTGGAAGAGGCTTAGTCAACGGGTCTGCAACATTCAGATCCGTATGTATCTTGCAAATCTCTATGTCTCCCACCTGGATGAGATCCCGGATGGAATTGAAGCGTCTCTTGATGTGCTTGGTTCTTTTGTGAAATCTGGATTCCTTTACCAAGGCAATTGCACCAGTATTGTCACAAAAGATTTTCATTGGACCCGATGCACTAGGTATGACACCTAGATCGGATATGAACTCCTTCATCCAGACTCCTTCATTTGCTGCTTCCGAAGCAGCTATGTACTCCGCTTCACATGTAGATCCCGCTACGACGCTTTGTTTAGAACTGCACCAACTGACAGCTCCACCGTTTAATGTAAGCACGTATCCGGTTTGCGATTTAGAATCGTCCGGATCAGTGTCAAAGCTTGCATCAACGTAACCGTTTACGATGAGCTCTTTGTCACCTCCATATACGAGAAACATATCCTTAGTCCTTTTCAGGTACTTCAGGATGTTCTTGACCGCTGTCCAGTGATCCACTCCTGGATTACTTTGGTACCTCCCTGCCAAACTTATAGCAAGGCACACATCAGGTCTGGTACACAGCATTGCATACATGATAGAGCCTATGGCTGAAGCATAGGGAACATCTTTCATATTCTCTCTATCTTCTGCAGTGGTCGGGCATTGAGTCTTACTCAACTTCACACCTTGTAACACAGGCAAGAACTCTTTCTTTGCTTGATCCATTTTGAACTTTTTCAAAATCTTGTCAAGGTATGTGCTTTGTGAAAGTCCAATTAAGCGTCTTGATCTATCCCTATAGATCTTTATGCCTAATATGTAAGCAGCTTCACCGAGGTCTTTTATTGAAAAACTCTTATTCAAGTATCCCTTTATGCTATCCAGAAATTCTATATTATTTCCAATCAATAATATGTCATCCACATATAATATCAGAAATGCTACAGAGCTCCCACTCACTTTCTTGTAAATACAGGCTTCTCCGAAAGTCTGTATAAACCCAAATGCTTTGATCACACTATCAAAGCGTTTATTCCAACTCCGAGAGGCTTGCACCAGTCCATAAATGGATCGCTGGAGCTTGCACACTTTGTTCGCTCCCTTTGGATCGACAAAACCTTCTGGTTGCATCATATACAACTCTTCTTCCAGAAATCCATTCAGGAATGCAGTTTTGACATCCATCTGCCAAATTTCATAATCATAAAATGCGGCAATTGCTAACATGATTCGGACAGACTTAAGCATCGCTACGGGTGAGAAGGTCTCATCGTAGTCAATCCCTTGAACTTGCCGAAAACCTTTTGCGACAAGTCCAGCTTTGTAGATAGTAATATTATCATCAGCGTCAGTCTTCTTCTTGAAGATCCATTTATTCTCAATTGCTTGCCGATCATCGGGCAAGTCAACCAAAGTCCATACTTTGTTCTCATACATGGATCCCATCTCAGATTTCATGGCTTCAAGCCATATTGCGGAATCTGGGCTCACCATCGCTTCTTCGTAGTTTGTAGGTTCATCATGATCTAGTAGCATGACTTCCAGAACGGGATTACTGTACCACTCTGGTGCGGATCTCACTCTGGTTGATCTACGAGGTTCAGTAGTATCTTGATCTGAAGTTTCATGATCATCATCATTAGGTTCCTCACTAACTGGTCTAGGTGTCACTGAAATAGTTTTCTGTGATGTACTACTTTCCAATAAGGGAGCAGGTACAGTTACCTCGTCAAGTTCTACTTTCCTCCCACTCACTTCTTTCGAGAGAAACTCCTTCTCCAGAAAGTTTCCGAATCTAGCAACAAAAGTCTTGCCTTCGGATTTGTGATAGAAGGTGTATCCAATAGTTTCCTTTGGATATCCTATGAAGACACATTTCTCCGATTTGGGTTCGAGCTTATCAGGTTGAAGCTTTTTCATATAAGCATCGCAGCCCCAAACTTTCAGAAATGACAACTTTGGTTTCTTGCCAAACCACAGTTCATAAGGCGTCGTCTCAACGGATTTTGATGGTGCCCTATTTAACGTGAATGCGGCCGTCTCTAAAGCGTATCCCCAAAACGATAGCGGTAAATCAGTAAGAGACATCATAGATCGCACCATATCTAGTAAAGTACGATTACGACGTTCGGACACACCATTACGCTGTGGTGTTCCGGGTGGCGTGAGTTGCGAAACTATTCCACAATTTTTCAAATGTACACCAAACTCGTAACTCAAATATTCTCCTCCACGATCAGATCGTAGAAACTTTATTTTCTTGTTACGATGATTTGCAACTTCACTCTGAAATTCTTTGAACTTTTCAAATGTTTCAGACTTATGTTTCATTAAGTAGATATACCCATATCTGCTTAAGTCATCTGTGAAGGTGAGAAAATAACGATATCCGCCACGAGCCTCAATATTCATCGGACCACACACATCGGTATGTATGATTTCCAACAAATCTGTTGCTCTCTCCATAGTACCGGAGAACGGTGTTTTAGTCATCTTGCCCATGAGGCACGCTTCGCAAGTACCAAGTGATTCATAATCAAGTGGTTCCAAAAGTCCATCAGTATGGAGTTTCTTCATGCGCTTTACACCGATATGACCTAAACGGCAGTGCCACAAATAAGTTGCACTATCATTATCAACTCTACATCTTTTGGCTTCAACACTATGAATATGTGTATTACTACTATCGAGATTCAATAAGAATAGACCACTCTTCAAGGGTGCATGACCATAAAAGATATTACTCATATAAATAGGACAACCATTATTCTCTGATTTAAATGAATAACCGTCTCACATTAAACAAGATCCAGATATAATGTTCATGCTCAACGCTGGCACCAAATAACAATTATTTAGGTCTAATACTAATCCCAAAGGTAGATGTAGAGGTAGCGTGCCGACCGCGATCACATCGACTTTGGAACCGTTTCCCATGCGCATCCTCACCTCGTCCTTAGCCAATCTTCGCTTAGTCCGTAGCCCCTGTTTCGAGTTGCAAATATTAGCAACAAAACCAGTATCAAATACCCAGGTGCTACTGCGAGCATTAGTAAGGTACACATCAATAACATGTATATCACGTATACCTTTGTTCACCTTGCCATCCTTCTTATCCGCCAAATACTTGGGGCAGTTCCGCTTCCAGTGACCAGTCTGCTTGCAGTAGAAGCACTCAGTTTCAGGCTTAGGTCCAGACTTGGGTTTCTTCTCTTGAGCAGCAACTTGCTTGTCGTTCTTCTTGAAGTTCCCCTTCTTCTTCCCTTTTCCCTTTTTCTTGAAACTAGTGGTCTTGTTGACCATCAACACTTGATGCTCCTTCTTGATTTCTACCTCCGCACCTTTCAGCATTGCGAAGAGCTCGGGAATAGTCTTATTCATACCTTGCATATTATAGTTCATCGCGAAGCTCCTGTAGCTTGGTGGCAGTGATTGTTGAATTCTGTCAATGACGCAATCATCTGGAAGATTAACTCCCAATTGAATCAAGTGATTATTATACCCAGACATTTTGAGTATATGCTTACTGACGGAACTATTCTCCTCCATCTTGCAGCTATAGAACTTATTGGAGACTTCATATCTCTCAATTCGGGCATTTGCTTGAAATATTGACTTCAACTCCTGGAACATCTCATATGCTCCATGACGTTCAAAACGTCGTTGAAGTCCGATTCTAAGCCGTAAAGCATGGCACACTGAACTATCGAGTAGTCATCAGCTTTGCTCTGCCAGACGTTCATAACATCTGGTGTTGCTCCAGTAGCAGGCCTGGATAATCCTCAAGTTACGGACCCAGTCCGTGTAATTGCTACCATCATCTTTCGACTTTGCTTTCTCAAGGAACGCATTAAAATTCAACGGAACAACAGCACGAGCCATCTATCTACAATCAACATAAACAAGCAAGATACTATCAGGGACTAAGTTCATGATAAATTTAAGTTCAATTAATCATATTACTTAAGAACTCCCACTTAGATAGACATCCCTCTATTGCTCTAAGTGATCACGTGATCCAAATCAACTAAACCATGTCCGATCATCATGTGAGATGGAGTAGTTTCATTGGTGAAGATCGCTATGTTGATCATATCTACTATATGATTCACGCTCGACCTTTCGGTCTCCGTGTTCCGAGGCCATATCTGTATATGCTTGGCTCGTCAAGTATAACCTGAGTATTCCGCGTGTGCAACTGTTTTGCACCCGTTGTATTTGAACGTAGAACCTATCACACCCGATCATCACGTGGTGTCTCAGCACGAAGAACTTTCGCAATGGTGCATCCTCAGGGAGAACACTTCTTGATAATTTAGTGAGAGATCATCTTATAATGCTACCGTCAATCAAAGCAAGATAAGATGCATAAAAGATAAACATCACATGCAATCAATATAAGTGATATGCTATGGCCATCATCATCTTGTGCTTGTGATCTCCATCTCCGAAGCACCGTCGTGATCACCATCGTCACCGGCGCGACACCTTGATCTCCATCGTAGCATCGTTTTCGTCTCGCCAATCTTATGCTTCCACGACTATCGCTACCGCTTAGTGATAAAGTAAAGCATTACATCGCGATTGCATTGCATACAATAAAGCGACAACCATATGGCTCCTGCCAGTTGCCGATAAATCGGTTACAAAAACATGATCATCTCATACAATAGAATTTAGCATCATGTCTTGGCCATATCACATCACAACATGCCCTGCAAAAACAAGTTAGACGTCCTCTACTTTGTTGTTGCAAGTTTTACGTGGCTGCTACGGGCTTAAGTAAGAACCAATCTCACCTACGCATCAAAACCACAACGATAGTTTGTCAAGTTGATGCCGTTTTAACCTTCGCAAGGACCGGGCGTAGCCACACTCGGTTCAACTAAAGTTGGAGAGACTGTCGCCCGCAAGCCACCTATGTGCAAAGCACGTCGGGAGAACCGGTCTCGCGTAAGCGTACGCGTAATGTCGGTCTGGGTCGTCTCGTCCAACAATGCCGCCGAACCAAAGTATGACATGCTGGTAGGCAGTATGACTTATATCGCCCACAACTCACTTGTGTTCTACTCGTGCATATAACATCAAACCATAAAACCTAGGCTCGGATGCCACTGTTGGGGAACGTAGTAATTTCAAAATTTTCCTACGCACACGCAAGATCATGGTGATGCATAGCAACGAGAGGGGAGAGCATGATCTACGTACCCTTGTAGATCGCAACGGAAGCGTTGACACAACATAGAGGAAGTAGTCGTACGTCTTCCCCATCTGACCGATCCAAGCACCGTTACTCCGGCACCTCTGAGTTCTTGGCACACGTACAACTCGATGACGCTCCCCGGGCTCCGATCCAGCAAAGCTTCGGGGATGAGTTCCGTCAGCACAATGGTGTGATGACGTTGATGATGTCCTACCGACGCAGGGCTTCACCTAAGCACTACAACGATATGACCGAGGTGGAATATAGTGGCAGGGGGCACCGCACACGGCTAAGGAACGATCACGAGGATCAACTTGTGTGTTCTAGGGTGCCCCCTTGCCTCCGTATATAAAGGATCCAAGGGGGGCTGTGGCTGGCCATAGGAGGCGCGTAGGAGGAGTCCTACTCCTACCGGGAGTAGGACTCCCCTCCCCGTTCCTTGTCCAACTAGGAGAGGTGGAGGGAGAATAGGAAAGGGGGGGCGCCGCCCCTCCCTCCTTGTCCAATTCGGACTAGGGGGAGAGGGGGCGCGCGGCCTGCCCTGGCAGCCCCTTCCTCTTCTCCACATTAGGCCCATGAGGCCCATTAACCCCCGGGGGGTTAATATAGTCATCCAATATATCAATCTTTATGTCTCGACCATTCCGAGACTCCTCGTCATGTCCGTGATCACATCCGGGACTCCGAACTAACTTCGGTACATCAAAATGTATAAACTCATAATAACTGTCATCGTAACTTTAAGCGTGCGGACCCTACGGTTCGAGAACAATGTAGACATGACCGAGACACGTCTCCGGTCAATAACCAATAGCGGGACCTGGATGCCCATATTGGCTCCTACATATTCTACGAAGATCTTTATCGGTCAGACCGCATAACAACATACGTTGTTCCCTTTGTCATAGGTATGTTACTTGCCCGAGATTCGATCGTCGGTATCCAATACCTAGTTCAATCTCATTACCGGCAAGTCTCTTTACTCATTCTGTAATACATCATTTCACAACTAACTTATTAGTTGCAATGCTTGCAAGGCTTATGTGATGTGCATTATCGAGAGGGCCCAGAGATACCTCTCCGACAATCGGAGTGACAAATACTAATCTCGAAATACGCCAACCCAACATCTACCTTTGGAGACACCTGTAGTGCTCCTTTATAATCACCCATTGATGTTGTGACGTTTGGTAGCACCCAAAGTGTTCCTCCGGCAAACGGGAGTTGCATAATCTCATAGTCATAGGAACATGTATAAGTCATGAAGAAAGCAATAGCAACATACTAAACGATCGGGTGCTAAGCTAATGAAATGGGTCATGTCAATCAGATCATTCACCTAATGATGTGATCCCGTTAATCAAATAATAACTCTTTGTTCATGGTTAGGAAACTTAACCATCTTTGCTTAACGAGCTAGTCAAGTAGAGGCATACTAGTGACACTCTGTTTTGTCTATGTATTCACACATGTATTATGTTTCCGGTTAATACAATTCTAGCATGAATAATAAACATTTATCATGATATAAGGAAATAAATAATAACTTTATTATTGCCTCTAGGGCATATTTCCTTCATCGTGTTCCTACAAAAATCCTGCACCAAACCTATGAACCGAACGCAGCCTTAGCTGTTCTTAATCTAATGTCCCTGGTAAAAATGAAGCCATGCCACTGTTATAAGCCATGACAAGTTTAGCCAAATGTTTTTGCCTGTAATTGTTTGTGACTCTGACTGTTTCCTTTGTGCCTTTTTGTGCATACAGGGATATCCAATTCACCTGGTTACTATTGTGACCTTTTGGTGCACTGCACAAAACTCTTCTTAAAAGAAGTGACTTTTGTGTTGTTTAACTGGAATGTCAGAATGGAACAATTGGTTCATTTTGGTGGAACTGCACAAAGGGAGATCTGTGTTCCAATCCTCATCATCCATACTTGCGCCATAACCTTCCTTTAGGTAAGAATGATATTTAATGCATGTGTTCATCTCTATTTTCTGACTGCCATGAGAAAATAATGTTGTGTTTTACTAGTAGACTTGTACTCCCTCACTGACAAAACCAATTCTGAATTAGAAGGCCAATCATGTACTTGGTTTCACCAACTAGTGAGGAGAAAGCGAAACAGAGCATGAAGAGGAATAAGAAGAAGAATAAACAGTGCCAAGGCGATCTTGCTGAAGCCAGAGGCCTCAGTCGAGGCCATTCAAGGGCTCCGGCAACGAATACCTTACATGTGAGACGATCCTCCAGGGAGCCCTTCCACTTCTGCCGTCTCACTTAATTAATTAGGAGTACTTAAGTACCACTAATTTATTACTGCCTAATTTTCCTGTTGGAGTTAAACAAATCTTTAGTAGGACCCTATGCTGAATCATGTATGTGTGTATGTTTGTCTATGGAGGTGAATCATGTGGTGGAGCAGGGAGGGAATATTATTAGTGTCATGACATAATAGTGCTATTGTTTTGCATGTCAATTTATTGCCATTGGTTCAATGAGGTAATGTTTTGCGTATTGTCCAGCATGAATTTGATGCTACTATTTGAGTAATATGCTAATGTCTTCCTATCCTTTCTCACTAAGCTAATGAAGGTTTCACCTTGTTCCTACTTGTGCAAACAGGGATCATGTTGTGCCAATCATACATTTTAGTGGAACTACACAAGACAATACAATGAACTGTATCCCAGCTAGTGCTTTAACTCTGCTGGAAGTTCTTGATAATCTTTCGATATAATCTCAGCACTGGTAAACAAGAGTGATTTCAACCATACATTTGAAGTGCACAAAAATATATACTATTGTGTGATTACAGTGAGTGCTTTCTCATCTCTTATGGGACTACATGAATAACCTTTTTTTATCAAGTTGGTACGGGCCTAAGGCCTTCATCCATATTAGTTTCCTGTCATCTCTATTTGTATCGTGCTACTGTCATGAGAAACTCCTTTATCTTTGCACGTTAAAGTTTTGCAACCTATGATAAATGGCAATGCTTTGAGTGTTGAGTTGAGATAATTGGCACTGATTAAATAAAATAATACCTCTCTTTAAGCAAGACTACTATGTTGCTAACTTTACCCATTAAGATAATGAGGGTGATTCTATTTGTTAGTGTATGTTTCATCAACTAGTCCCACTATCATAGTAATCTCACTCTCTCAATATATGTGCCAACAGGGATGCTCGATTTTGGTGGAACTGCACAAAAACTTTGGGTGCTTCATTGCCTCGACAACTTCTGTCCTTTCCTGTCAGTCGCTAATCTCCGCTTGATTTCTTCCTTTGCTGTCAGTCGCTTGGCTTATCTCGGCTTCCAGTCAAAGGAAATAGTAATTGATATGCTACCTGACACAGGTTGGTACTGGTCTTTATCCTGATTATTGTACCTGTCATATGTATTGGGAATTTGGTATTGTGCTACTATTTGCCGATTTCATTAAGGAGTAATTTGGAGCCTGAACTCGCATGCAAATCATTACATCGGGTGATTTCAGTAGAACTGCACAAAATGATCAGATGGACAGGTACTTATGCTGCTGTTATGTACTCCAAAGTTCACTCAGACAAGCATCGATGTTGACAAGACGTGCCTATATTCATTCGAGTATCAACCGGCGTCAACCATTTGTCAAACTCCAAGTATTAGGAGAGTGAATGCCAAAAATATTGCTTGGTGCATAGCCCAGAAAAACGCAGTCCAGTCTTTGGTCCCAACTTGTGCCTTTTGGTTATCGGCACATATGGTAGCGAACTATATGGCATGGAGTCTAAAGATTCCAGACAAGTTGGTTGACACATATATTCATCTGGCACTTAATCAGTCTGCACGCCAAGGATGCTCCATTTCAGTTGAATTGCACAAAAAATTTGGGTGGTTCATTTTCTCAACCGCCTCCTTTCTCGTCTGCGATGTAGAATTTTGGCGAGATACAGGACCAAGATGAGCCAGTAAACTAGTTCGATGAAAGTAGTGGCGAAGTTGCTCAAACCTCCCTCGGCACGAGGCCACTATTTGAGGATAAACCTACAAGCAAAGTTCAGATTGTCTATGCTGCCTCTTATGTACTCGAAAGTTTACTCGTACAGGAACTAATTTTAGCAAGAAGTACCTTCGATTGAACACCATTTACCAGTCTGTACCCTAGGTAATTAAAGTTCGTCCATGGATCATATTGGCTGTGATATCAATCATTTGGATGCATAAACATACTGAACATGTGTATATCTGAATCTTTTTGTGAATTATGTATGAATATTGTCGTGTGATCTATCAATCATTTGGATGCATAGATATGCTGAGCTTGTGTATATATGAATCTTTTGAGTTGTTGATAGTGAATGTTGGCTATGAATATGAAGATGTCCTGTGAACCTGAGTTTGATATGAATGTTTACCTTTTCTATTGCATTTGTGTGTGAACTTGTTAGTATGCCTACTGTGGGGTATAAAACGCAGGTCTCTTATAAAAGTAATGTTGTGTCCAATTTATGTTTTCCCTTCTAACCACATTATATATATTTATATTATTACTATTATCGTATATTTTATAGAGACTTATATATACATTATAAAAACATCCCACGTGTTATTAACTTATAAAAGTAAATGTTTAACGGAAGTTGGCAAGGAAAATCCTGGTGATTGCGTACAAAAGCTTGCGAAGATTTTAAGGACCAATTTAATAATAACACGCTCATTTTTATTTTGAGCAATAACTCGCTAATTTCTTAATTATATATATATATAATGTGCCTCTCTGGTTTATTCTTTGATATTAATTGCTCCTTCTAACATAACATTATATATATATAATGAGCCCACCTAATACGTGTGTTTCAAGGAAGTGCAAATGGGCTGGGATTTCTTAGAAAATATAAATGGGCCTGATTGACGCGAAATTATTTGTTCACCCAGCCTAGCAAATGGACTGTACATTCTAGAAAACATGGGTTAACTATATGCCACATTTTTGCAGGTTGACATGTGGGCCAATAGGTCGAAGCCTACGCAGGGCGTTGTCAACTTGGTCAACAAATAATTGTGTCATCCACAGCCATTGGATTTATATCCAACGGCCGGCATGCACCTTCAATCTCTTGTCTTCTTCCTCCAGCATCGCCGGGACCGCTTGGTCCGGTCTCCGGCGGCTAGCGGCTTTGCTTAGCACGCATCGCTGCGAAGCGCTACCCCACCGCCGGCTAGGCTATCCCTCCACCCCTCGACACCTCATGTTATTCTCCACAGACTACAGCCCGACGCCGCGACAGAACCAGTTATAACCCTTCTCCTCCTCTCAATCTGCGACTCCACTGCCGCGTTTTCCCATCTCCGAGTCGTTCCCGTCCGGGGCCTCGCCATCGTCCACCGCCTTGCTGCGTTCGGTGCGGCGTGGTCAACAAATGAGAGTCATCGGAAGAGGACTGTACATGGAGAGCCTGACGGATGGGACCCATGAGGTCCATGGTCGCACGCAAGGAAAGTTCCTCCTTATTAAGCTGGAAAAAAATGTTTCCTCCACCTGACAGCTGGGACCCACCGGTTGTATCTTCGCACGGAAGGAAGGGCCTCCTTGTTTTGCGAAAAAAATTATTCATCCTGTTGACAGCTAGGACCCATCAGATTTGGTGACTGACTTGTGGGCCTACTAAGCGGACGTGTACACACGGCTTTGTCAACTTAATCAACAAATGATTCTAGAAGTTGGACCGTTGGATGTTACTCCAACAGCCGTGCTCCTTCTTCAACCTCTGTTCTTGCTCCTGTCTCCCGTGGGCGGCACCACGGCTGTGCTGCCGCGCACCCGAACCAGTGAAGTTTCCCACTCCTCTCCATCTGCGACTCCACTGCCCCGTCTTCCCCATCTCTGGGTCGTTCCAGTATGGGTGCGCTCGGCACGTTGTGGTCAACGTGGTCAACAACCGAGAGTCATCGGAAGATGACTGTACGTGAGAGGCTGATAGTGGGGACGCACCACGCCCATGGACGCATGCATGCAACGGAACACGGCGAGGTCAACGTGGTCAAGGAACAACTTCATCGGAAGTATACTGTACGTGGAGAGTCTCAGCTGGGTCCACGGCCGCAGCAAGTAAGTGCCTCCTTATTACGCGGAAAATAATGATTCCTCCAACTGACAACAGGGACCCACTGGACGGGCCACCGTATTTTTTGAAAAAAATGTTTACCCCCATCTGCTGGGACCCACCCGGCGGGCCACCGTATTTCGTGAAAAAAACGTCCCCCCCCGCTGTCAGCTCGGACCCACCGGAAGTGCCTCCTTATTACGCACAGAAAAATGAATACTCCCCCGGCTAGCTGGGACCCACCTTGGTGGGAGGCTGACGTGTGGGCCTACTAAGTTGACGGGGATGAAGGGCTTTGTCAACTTAGTCAATATGAACGATTCTAGCTCCAATGACCGTACGATATCCATCCAACGGTCGTAGTGCTTCTTCAATCTATGGTCTTCTTGCTCCAGCCGCTCAAAGCAGCGCCGGTCGTGCCGCATGCACCTGCCTCCCGTGGTCGGCTGTGCTGCCGCGGAGGCCTCACCGCCCCCTACTATTCCCACCATTAGCCAGGCCCTGCGGTGACGGCAGCCTCACACCGCAGCCGAACCAGTGAACCCTCGTACTCCTCCCCGCGCGGGCTTCCACTGCCGCGTCTTCCCCGGCTCCGCGTCGTCCCCTTCCTAGGCCTCGCCGTCGTCCACCGCCGCGGTGCTCTCCGCGCGGTGTGGTCAACGTGGTCAAGGAACGACCTCCATCGGAAGATTACTGTACGTGGAGAGGCTGACAGCTGGGTCCACGGCCGCAGCCCAGTTTTTTTGTGATTTGCCAAGTAAGTCGCTTTGTCAGGCTTGTTGGGCTGCAAATCTTTCAAGACGAGGAGAGCTTTCATTCGGCAAGCCGAGAAAATGGCCCATCAGTAATGAGAAATGGGTTGTACATTTTTAAAACACATCAAACCGGTAATTAGTTTCAAATATCTTTTTTTAATTTAGAGATTTTAAATTACACTAATTTTTATGCGTGGAGAATTTGTTGGATTTTATATTGATATACATTTATTTTTAAAAATCAGTTTGAATGTGAGTCAAAATTTCGGGATTAAAAACAGTTCGGACCGCACCGAAATATGCAAAATTTCGTATAATTTTTTAACCGTGGCCACAATATGGGCTGTAATGCTAACAAAAAGAATATGGGCTCCAAAAAAACCTTAAGAATTAGCAAATGGGCTGTAAATTATTAGAAATAATGGCAGATGGGCTGTATGCTGTTTTCCACAGATTTGAGGCTTTCCTAAAAAAAGGTTGACGCACAAGCAGTGACTGTTGGATGTCCATCGAACGGCCGTCGTGCTTCTTCAATCTTTGCTCTTCCTGCTCCAGCCGCTCAAACAAGCGCCGGCGGGACTTCATGCTCCCTCCTCCCCGCGGTCGGCTGTGCTACCGCGCAGGCCTCACCACCCCACCGAACTCCCATCGCTAGCCTAGCCATCCCTCTACTCACCCACACTTGCTGTTATTCTCCAGCGACGGTAGACGAACCAGTAAACCCTCGTACAGTCATACTCCCCTCCGCGTGGGAAACAACTGCCGAGTCTTCCCTGCCTCCGTGTCGTTCCCTTCCTAGGCCTCGCCGTCGTCCACCGCCCTAGTGCTCTCGGCGCAGCCTGGTCAACGTGGTCAACGACCGACATGCATCTGAAGTGGACTGTACGTGGAGAGGCCGACAGCTGGGTCCACGGCCGCACGCAAGGAAATGCCTCCTTATTACGCGCAAAATAATGATTCCTCCACCTGACATCAGGGACCCACCGAAAGGGCCTCTGTATTTTGCGAAAAAAACGTTACCGCCGCTGACAGCACGGACCCACCAGCTATATCTTCGCACGCAAGGAAGTGCCTCCTTATTACGCACAAAAAAATGAACACTCCCCCTGTTAGCTGGGACCCAGTATAGTGGAAAACTGACTTGTGAGCTTACTAAGTTGACGGGGACGGAGGGCTTTGTCAACTTAGTCAATATGCACGATTCTAGCTCCAGTGACCGTACGATGTCCATCCAACGGCCGTAGTGCTTCTTCAACCTCCGGTCTTCTTGCTCCAGCCGCCCAAACTAGCGCCGGTCGTGCCTCGTGCTCCTGCCTCTCGTGGCCGGCTGCGATGCGGCGGAGGCCTCACCGCCCCCTACTACTCCCACCGCTGGCCAGGCCATCCCTCTACTCACCCACACCCCCTATTATTCTACGGCGACGGCAGCCTCACACCGCAGCGAACCCATGAACCCTCGTACACCTCTACGCGTGGGCATCCACTGCCGCATCTTCCCCGGCTCCGTGTCGTCCCCTTCCTAGGCCTTGCCGTCGTCCACCGTCCTGGTGCTCTCGGCGCGGTGTGGTCAACGTGGTCAAGGAACGGCTTCCATCGGACGTGGACTGTACGTGGAGAGGCTGACAGCTGGGTCCACGGCCGCAGCAAGGAAGTGCCTCCTTATTACGTGCAAAATAATTATTCCTCCACCTGACAGTGGGGACCCACCAGACGGGCCACCGTATTTCGCGAAAAAAATGTTTGTCCCTAACTGCTAGGACCCACCAGCTACATCTTCTCATGCAAGGAAGTGCGTCCGGGCAAAAAAAAATGATTCGCCCCCCTGACTGCTGGGACCCACCAGCTACATCTTCGCAGGCAAGGAAGTGCCTGACAGTGGGGACCCACCTGGTCGAAGCATATGTAGCGTTGTCATTCTGGTCACGAACGTGTATGTACATATATACTGGTGGATGTAGAGGCGCACACGTGTCGTAGTAGAGGCACGTACGTATCATAGTAGAGGCGCGCACGTAGCATGTACACGTACGTACAGCGGCCAGGGTGCAAGAAACAAAATACGGCCACGTATGTGTACATACGAGCGGGGTCTCGAACGCCTACTCGCGGATACGTATGGCCAGGGCTCGTGTACATGGCTGGGTCGGAACGGAGAAACATCATCGTCGTCGTGTTCATGGGGAGGCAACGGAATGTGTCGTGTTGATGGGGAGGCAACAGAATGCATCGTGTTAATCGGGAGGCAACGGAACGCGTGGCAGCCAACCGTCTGGGTCGGAACGGAATGCATGGTCGTGTTCATCGGGAGGGCTTGGACGGAACAGGCGATGGAAACGAGGCATGGCGTACCGCACAACGGAGGAAACAGGTCTCCTACGTTCGGAACGGGGCCCTGTTGATTGGGAGGGGTCTGGCGTACCGCAAAACGGAGGAAACGGACCTCCTACGGTCGAAACGGGGGTCCTATTGATCGGGAGGGGTGTGGCGTACCGCAAAACGGACGAAACGGGCCTCCTATGGTCGAAACGGGGGTCCTTTTGATTGGGAGGGGTGTGGCGTACCGCAAATAGGACGAAACAGACTTGTGTTGGAGCGCTACGGTCGAAACAGGGGTCCTGTTCATCGGGAGGGGTGTGGCGTACCGCAAAACGGGACTCCACGCGATACTGTTCATCTCCACCGTCGACCTCCTCCAGCCTCCATGGGCTACCGTCGACCTCCTCCAGCCTCCACGGGCTCCTGTTCATCCCGCCTCCACCGCGCGCTACTCCACCGGCTACTGTTCAACCACCCCTCCACGGGCACCCCTCCACCGTCTACTATTCATCCAGCCCCTCCACACCACGGGGTCCTGTTCAACCACCCGTCCACGGGCACCCTTCCACCGTCTACTATTTATCCAGCCCTCCACCACACCACGGGGTCCTGTTCATCCAGAGGCAACGCCACCGCTCACTTTTCATCCAAACCCCCTCGCAACGCTCACTGTTCATCCCAGAGGCAGCATCGATCGGCTTCAGTTAGCAGCAGTAGCGAAGGAATCAATCGATATGGTTCAGTTAACAGCCATCGATCGATTGCTCAGGTTCAGTAACGCGTAGTCTACAGTGCAATCGCTCGGGTTAGGTTAGAGCCCAACGCCTCGCTCGGGTTCAGTTAGAACCAACGCCTCGCACACACGCGCGTACGTGTACAAGAGAAACGCACATCGCTCGGCCCCCGACCTCCCACCGTAACCGGGAACTCCCTGAAATTTTCCTCGCCCTCGCTCATACCACGGTTTTTTTCGTCATGGACGGCCCAAAGAATGACATGCAGCTACGTCTCTGGCCCGCCTAGGATGAAAAGCCCATTTTCTGTCATGATTTTTTGTCATAGAAGTAGGAGCCCGCCACATCTACGATGATACCGCGTTTTGTCACAATTATCATCATAGAAGTGTCATATGTATGATAGAAAAAAATTCGTTCAGTCCAAAATGTCACGGATGTGTCTTTTTTTTGTAGTGTCTGCCAGGCCATCCATGGCATTAGACCAACTTAGGACAAAAGCCTAAGCTTGGCGGAGTACGTGTTTCCCACCGACATTACATTCATGTTCACACACTCATTGCTAGATGTCGGTGCTCATACTTTTTCTTTGTAATATCCATGCTAGTTTTTTTCCTTTTTATGCTTTCTTCTTGTGTCTTTAATAAACCTTAAGAAAAACCAAAAAATTAGCAGTAACTTTTAGCTAGTTTTAATTTCCATGCTTGTAGTAGTAATTAAAAAGAAAACCCAAAAAGATTTCCTGTTCATCTTTTGCTTGTTGGGAGCTTTCCCGTGTAAATAGTTTTATTTCTTTTCTTTTCTTTGGGGGTCGATAGGAGAAGACCATAATTAAATTGTTAAATTGGCTCTTATATGCATTATTGTTGATCTGACAAAAGAGTCCATATTGCCTTGTCTTCTCCTGTTTATTGAATGCTTGCAGATTCCAGTTTAGTCCAATGCACGCGCACTATTATTATTATTCACATCATTCGGTCGTGCAAGTGAAAGGCAATTATGACAATATATGATGGACTGATTGAGATGGGAGAAGCTGGTATGAACTCTACCTCTCTTGTTTTTGTAAATATGATTAGTTCATCGTTCCTGATTCAGCCTATTATGAATAAACATGTTTGCAATGACAATTAGCGATTATAGTTGCTTATGCCATGCTTAATTAGCTAGGAGCTTATAATGGTTTACCTTGCGTGCCAACATGCTATTAAAATGGTTGTGATGTGGTATGATAGGGTGGTATCCTCTTTTGAACGATTTGAGTGGCTTCACTTGGCACATGTTCACGCATGTAGTTGAAACAAAATCAACATAGCCTCTGCGATATTTATGTTCATGGTGCATTATATCCTACTCATGCTTGCATTCGGTGTTGATTAATTTTAATGCATATTCATGACTATTGTCGCTCTCTAGCTGGTCGCTTCCCAGTCTTTTTCTAGCCCTCACCTGTACTAAGCGGGAATACTTCTTGTGCATCCAATCCCATAAACCCC
Organism: Triticum urartu; assembly: GCF_056163025.1. Lineage (NCBI taxonomy): Eukaryota > Viridiplantae > Streptophyta > Magnoliopsida > Poales > Poaceae > Triticum > Triticum urartu. Next base: position 695,474,235 of record NC_141875.1, read on the forward strand.
AAAGTTATTCCATATGAGTCCACCATACCTACCTATATACGGTATCTACCTGCCGTTCCAAGTAAATTTGTCTGTGCCAAACTCTAAACCTTCAAATAAACATTCTGTTTTGTATGCTCGAATAGCTCATGTATCAACTAGGGTTGTCCGTATCTTCCATGTTAGGCGGGTTATTCTCAAGAGGAGTGGACTCCACTCCTCACTCACGAGAAAATGGCTGGTCACCAGGATGCCCAGTCCCATGGTTTATGCAAATCAAATCAAAATAATTGCAAACAAAACTCCCCCGGGACTGTTGTTAGTTGGAGGCACTGGTTGTTTCAAGCAAGCCATGGATTGATGCTTGTTGGTGGAGGGGGAGTATAAACTTTACCATTCTGTTTGGGAACCGCCTATAATGTGTGTAGCATGGAAGATATCGCCATCTCTCGGTTGTTATGTTGACAATGAAAGTATGCCACTCAAAATATTATTCACCTCTATTTCAAAACCGAGCTCTGGCACCTCTACAAATCCCTGCTTCCCTCTGCGAAGGGCCTATTGATGTCTACTACACAACCTTCTTCTTGTAGACATTGTTGGGCCTCCAAGTGCAGAGTTTTGTAGGACAGTAGCAAATTTCCCTCAAGTGTATGACCTAAGGTTTATCAATCCGTAGGAGGCGTAGGATGAAGATGGTCTCTCTCAAGCAACCCTGTAACCAAATAACAAACAGTCTCTTGTGTCCCCAACACACCCATTACAATGGTAAATTGTATAGGTGCACTAGTTCGGCGAAGAGATGGTGATACAAGTGGTATATGGATAGTAGATAAAGGTATTTGTAATCTGAAAATATAAAAACAGCAAGGTAACTAATGATAAAAGTGAGTGTAAACGGTATTGCAATGCGTTGAAACAAGGCCTAGGGTTCATACTTTCTCTAGTGTAAGTTCCCTCAACAATGATAACATAATTGGATCACATAACTATCCCTCAACATGCAAAAAAGAGTCACTCCAAAGTCACTAATAGCGGAGAACAAACAAAGAGATTATGGTAGGGTACGAAATCACCTCAAAGTTATTCTTTCCAATCAATCCATTGGGCTATTCCTATAAGTGTCACAAACAGCCCTAGAGTTCATACTAGAATAACACCTTATGACACAAAACAACCAAAACCCTAATGTCACCTAGATACTCCAATGTCACCTCAAGTATCCGTGGGTATGATTATATGATATGCATCACAGAATCTCATATTCATCTATTCAACCAACACATAGAACCTCAAAGAGTGCCCCAAAGTTTCTACCAGAGAATCACGCCGAAAACGTGTTCTAACCCCTATGCATAGGTTCATGGGCGGAACCCGCAAGTTGATCACCAGAACATACATCAAGTGAATCACATGGTATCCCATTGTCACCACAGATACGCATGGCAAGACATACATCAAGTGTTCTCAAATCTTTAAAGACTCAATCCGATAAGATTACTTCAAAGGGGAAACTCAATTCATTACAAGAGAGAAGAGGGGGAGGAGAAACATAAGATCCAACTATAATAGCAAAGCTCACGATACATCAAGATCATGCCAAATCAAGAACACGAGAGAGAGAGAGATCAAACACATAGCTACTAGTACATACCCTCAGCCCCGAGGGAGAACTACTCCCTCCTCGTCATGGAGAGCACCGGGATGATGAAGATGGCCACCGGAGAAGGATTGCCCCCTCCGGTAGGGTGCCGAAACGGGTCTAGATTGGCTTTCAGTGCCTACGGAGGCTTCTAGCGGCGGAACTCCCGATCTATTGTCTGTTCTGGAAGTTTTACGATACGTAGGTATATATGGGTGAAAGGAGTACGTCGGTGGACCAAAGGGGGGGCCAAGAGGCAGGGGGGCGCGCGCCCCTACCCTCGTGAGCACCTCCTTCATCTTCTGACGTAGGGTCCAAGTCTATCCGGTAGGTTTCCTTCCAAAAATAACTTCTCCAGTTGATTTCGTTCCGTTTTGACTCCTTTTGATATCCCTTTTCCTCGAAACACTGAAATAGGCATAAAACAGCAAATCTGGGCTGGGCCTCCGGTTAATAGGTTAGTCCCAAAAATAATATAAAAGTGGAAAATAAAGCCCAATATTGCCCAAAACAGTAGATAATATAGCATGGAGCAATCAAAAATTATAGATACGTTGGAGACGTATCAGCATCCCCAAGCTTAATTCCTGCTCGTCCTCGAGTAGGTAAATGATAAAAACAGATTTTTTGATGCGGAGTGCTACTTGGCATAATTTCAATGTAATTCTTCTTAATTGTGGCATGATTATTCAGATCCATAAGATTCAAGACTAAAGTTTAATGTTGACATAAAAACAATAATACTTCAAGCATACTAACTAAGCAATTATGTTTTCTCAAAATAACATGGCCAAAGAAAGCTATCCCTACAAAATCATATAGTCTGGCTATGCTCTATCTTCACCACACAGAATATTTAAATCATGCACAACCCCGATAACAAGCCAAGCAATTGTTTCATACTTTTGATGTTCTCAAACTTTTTCAATCTTCATGCAATACATGAGCGCGAGCCATGGACATAGCACTATAGGTGGAATAGAATGGTGCATTTGGAGAAGACAAAAAGGGAGAAGATAGTCTCACATCAACTAGGCGTATCAACGGGCTATGGAGATGCCCATCAATAGATATCAATGTCAGTGAGTAGGGATTGCCATGCAACAGATGCACTAGAGCTATAAGTATATGAAAGCTCAAAAAGAAACTAAGTGGGTGTGCATCCAACTTGCTTGCTCATGAAGACCTAGGGCATTTTGAGGAAGCCCATCATTGGAATATACAAACCAAGTTCTATAATGAAAAATTCCCACTAGTATATGAAAGTGAAAACATAGGAGACTCTCTATCATGAAGATCATGGTGCTACTTTGAAGCACAAGTGTGGTAAAAGGATAGTAGCATTGTCCCTTCTCTCTTTTTCTCTCATTTTTTATTTTTTATTATTATTTGGGCCTTTCTCTCTCTTTTTTTATGGCCTCTTTTATATTTTTGTTATTTGGGCTACTTTAGCCTCTTTTATTTTTTTTATTTTCATCCGGAGTCTCATCCCGACTTGTGGGGGAATCATAGTCTCCATCATCCTTTCCTCACTGGGACAATGCTCTAATAATGATGATCATCACACTTTTATTTACTTACAACTCAAGAATTACAACTCGATACTTAGAACAAGATATGACTCTATATGCATGCCTCCGGCGGTGTACCGGGATGTGCAATGACTCATGAGTGACATGTATGAAAGAATTATGAACGGTGGCTTTGCCACAAATACAATGTCAACTACATGATCATGAATAGAAATATGACAATGATGGAGCGTGTCATAATAAACAGAACGGTGGAAAGTTGCATGGCAATATATCTCAGAATGGCTATAGAAATGCCATAATAGGTACGTATGGTGTCTGTTTTGAGGAAGGTATATGGTGGGTTTATGGTACCGGCGAAAGGTGCGCGGTATTAGAGAGGCTAGGAATGGTGGAAGGGTGAGAGTGCGTATAATCCATGGACTCAATATTAGTCATAAAGAACTCACATACTTATTGCAAAAATCTACAAGTTATCAAAGCAAAGTATTACGCGCATGCTCCTAGGGGGATAGATTGGTAGGAAAAGACCATCGCTCGTCCCCGACCGCCACCCATAAGACAATCAATAAATAAATCATGCTCCGACTTCATCACATAACGGTTCACCATACGTGCATGCTACGGGAATCACAAACTTCAACACAAGTATTTCTCAAATTCACAACTACTCAACTAGCATGACTCTAATATTACCATCCTCATATCTCAAAAACAATTATCAAGTATCAAACTTCTCATAGTATTCAACACACTCATACGAGAATTTTATTATTCTTGAATACCTAGCGTATTAGGATTTTAAGCAAATTACCATGCTATCAAGACTCTCAAAATAATCTAAGTGAAGCATCAGAGATCAATAGTTTCTATAAAACGAATCCACCACCGTGCTCTAAAATATATAAGTGAAGTACTAGAGCAAACAACAAACTACTCCGAAGGATATAAGTGAAGATCAATGAGTAGTCAAATAATTATGCAACTATGTGAAGACTCTCTAACATTTAATAATTTCATATCTTGGTACTTTATTCAAACAGCAAGCAAAGAAAAATAAAATAACATTCTAAGAATGGCAAACATCATGTGAAGAAGCAAAAACTTAGGATCAACCGAAACTAACCAATAGTTGTTGAAGAAAAAAGGTGGGATGCCAACCGGGGCATCCCCAAGCTTAGATGCTTGAGACTTCTTGAAATATTATCTTGGGGTGCCTTGGGCATCCCCAATCTTGAGCTTTTGTGTCTCCTTAATTCCTCTCATATCACGGTCTCCCTAAATCTCAAAAGCTTCATCCACACAAAACTCAACAAGGACTCGTGAGATAAGTTAGTATAAACCATTGCAAAGACCTTATCATACTATACTGTAGCAAATCGCTAAAATTATTTTTCAACATTGGATACTAAATGCCTCTGATATTTAATAGTCCTATCCTCAAATAGAATCATTAAAGAAGCAAACATATGCAAACAATGCAAACATAACAGCAATCTGCCTAAACAGGATAGTCTGTAAAGAATGCTGCAACATCCATACTTCCGTAGCTCCAAAAATTATGAAATAAAATTCCCACTGTATTAAATTTATCAGATCTTAACATGCAAAAGGTTTCAACATTTTATCAAATTCTCACTTTTCTAGGGAATTATTGCAACAGCGGTAAACTTTCTGTTTTCAAACAGCAACATGTATACTTGTAACATAGGCATAGTAAAGGCTATCAATGCCACTTTTATTGAAATAAAAGATGAAAACATTGTTCTAAATAACAGCAAGAGAATCCTAACAAAATAAATTGACGCTCCAAGCAAAACACATATGATGTGGTGAATAAAAATATAGCTCCAAGTAAAGTTACCGATGAATGAAGACGAAAGAGGGGATGCCTTCCGGGGCATCCCCAAGCTTAGGCTCTTGGCTATCCTTGAATATTACCTTGGGGTGCCTTGGGCATCCCCAATCTTAGGCTCTTTCCACTCCTTATTCCATAGTCCATCGAATCCTTACCCAAAACTTGAAAACTTCACAACACAAAACTTAACAGAAAACTCGTAAGTTCCGTTAGCGAAAGAAAACAAAACACCAATTCAAGGTATTGTAATGAACTCATTATTTATTTATATTGGTGTTAACCCTACTGTATTCCAACTTCTCTATGATTTATAAACTATTTTACTAGCCATAGATTCATCAAAATTAGCAAACAACACACGAAAAACAGAATCTGTCAAAAACAGAACAGTCTGTAGTAATCTGGATCAAACGTATACTTCTGGAACTCATAAAATTCTCAAATAAATTAATGGACATGAGGAATTTATCTATTAATCATGTGCAAAAATAATTAACTAAATAGCCCTTCCAAATAAAAATGGCAGCAATTCTCGTGAGCGCTAAAGTTTCTATTTTTTACAGCATGACCGCAAAGACTTTCCCCAAGTCTTCCCAAAGGTTCTATGTCGGTGTCAAAACCGGCGGATCTCGGGTAGGGGGTCCCAAACTGTGCGTCTAGGCCGGATGGTAACAGGAGGCAAGGAACACGATGTTTTACCCAGGTTCGGGCCCTCTTGAAGGAGGTAAAACCCTACGTCCTGCTTGATTAATATTGATGATATGGATAGTACAAGAGTAGATCTACCATGAGATCAAGGAGGCTAAACCCTAGAAGCTAGCCTATGGTATGATTGTTGTATAATGAAGTTGTCCTACGGAGTAAAACCCTCCAGTTTATATAGACACCGGAGAGGGTTAGGGTTACACAAAGTTGGTTACAATGGTAGGAGATCTTGAATATCTGCATCGCCAAGCTTGCCTTCCACGCCAAGGAAAGTCCCATCCGGACACGGGACGAAGTCTTCAATCTTGTATCTTCATACTCCTGGAGTCTGGCTGAAGGTATAGTCCGGCTACCCGAACACCCCCTAATCTAGGACTCCCTCAGTAGCCCCTGAACCAGGCTTCAATGACGACGAGTCTGGCGCGTAGATAGTCTTCGGCATTGCAAGGCGGGTTCCTCCTCCAAATTCTTCATAAAAGTTTGTAAACACCAGGAGTAGTGTCCGGCTCTGCAAAATAAGTTTCCACGTATTGCCACAGAGAGAATAATATTAACACAAATCTAATCTGCTGACGTATCCCGCAGCGCGACATCACACTACGGCCAAACCTTTATTCAAATCATTTTCACTTTTCCACCTCAGCGTGTTTTGCGAGGCGGTTTCCTTGGCACGTCTTGTCAAAACAGAGATCGTGTCCCCCATTTACGGGATTCTCATCAATACGGACGTGGGTAACCCAACCGTGCCATTTATCACGGCGCTTGGGAGGCAAGCGAGTTTTACTAGGCTGGTGGGGACGCATAGTCGCATCCGCTCATATAAGGGGATAAGGATCCACCTTTTTACCTACGGCTTCTTACTCTTTTGCCTATCCATCTTCTGCACACCCGAGCTCCAGCGCCCAAGCCTGCACTCCCTACCTCAACCTTCTCCAACAATGTCCGGAGCGGGAGGCAAGTGGATGGTCTCCTCCGTCACGGAGGGCCATGTCAAAAGGCTAAGGAAGGCCGGATACCTGTCCAAAGACATCGCGCACCGGCTTCCTGAGGAGGGGCAGCTTCTCCCCACCCCAAGGCCCCATGAGAGGGTAGTATTTCTTCCCCACTTCCTCCGCGGACTGGGTTTTCCTCTCCACCCATTTGTCCGCGGGCTCATTGAGGGAGTCCTGGATTAGGGGGTGTTCGGGTAGCCGGACTATACCTCCAGCCGGACTCCTGGATTATGAAGATAAAAGATTGAAGACTTCGTCCCGTGTCCGGAGGGGACTTTCCTTGGCGTGAAAGGCAAGCTTGGAGATGCGGATATTCAAGATCTCCTACCATTGTAACCGACTCTATGTAACCCTAACCCTATCCGGTGTCTATATAAACCGGAGGGTTGTAGTCCGTAGGACAGAATCAACTCCATACACAATCATACCATAGGCTAGCTTCTAGGGTTTAGCCTCCTTGATCTCGTGGTAGATCTACTCTTGTACTACCCATATCATCAATATTAATGAAGCAGGAGTAGGGTTTTACCTCCATCGAGAGGGCCCGAACCTGGGTAAAACAAAGTGTCCCCTGTCTCCTGTTACCATCCGTCCTAGACGCATAGTTCGGGACCCCCTACCCGAGATCCGCCGGTTTTGACACCGACACTCATGTTCTACTATGGCCTAGATTTCCACGATCTGGCCCCGAACTTCATCCTCAATATCTAGGCGTTTATCGTTGTGTGCGAGGCTTTCCTCTGCATCCGCCCCCATTTCGGCCTCTAGCTCAAGACCTTCAACGTCAAGCCAAAGGTGGTGCGCGGCAACCAGGCGGAGTGCGGAGGTGCCATGGCGGGCAAAATAGCCAACATCCTATGGCTCGAGGGCTCCTTTGTGGAGACCTTGAAGGGGTGGCAGTCAGGGTGGTTTTACATCACCGAGCCACGCGATCCGAAGTGGATCGCAGCCCCTGAATTCCGATCCGGACCACCTACGCAGCTCACGTCCTGGAAGGAGACGGGCTTGTCGTGGGGCGACAAAGAAGAGGTGACCGGACTGCAAAAATGCATCCAGTCCCTGGTGAACAAGCAGCTCAAGCTTGTCAACGTAGTCCAGGTCATGCTCGTCCGCCGGATCCTTCCGTGTCAAGAACGGGACTTCAATTTGTGGGAGTTCAACCCGATGCAGCACCGAACTCTAAGCAGGCTCTTCGACACGACGTACGAAGATGTCTGGAAGGGGCTAACCAAAGGCATCGAGGCTCCCACATCCGCCTCCGAAGACCGCGGATTCAGCTCGCAGCGTCCTGCTGGTGAGGTAAGATATTTTCATCTTTTACAGGATGTTAAGTTTTTTCATAGTTTGACTCTATGCGGGATCTAAACTCCCTCACCTTTGACGGGATTGGCAGGCGAAGTCCGGACTGATTAACTGTCCGGCTCCCTTGCCCGAAGACCCAGCCCCTGCTCTCCTAGTGAAGCTGCTGGTTCCGGCACCTTATGTGGTGCCGGAGAAGAAGACCACGGGGACTCGAAAGAGTTCCCGGCATATGGTGGTGTCGGACTCGTCGTCCGACGAGTCTGAGACGCACTTCTCCCGTGAAGACGAGGAGGAGGAAGAAGAAACCTCTCCCCCTCCAGCGGGGGGAGGAAAGAAGAGGAAGGCCGCCCTAGTAGGGGGGCGAAGGGTCCAAGAAGAGGAAAACCCCTCCGCCGGACTACACCCCCGACGCCGACGAGGACGAAGAGGAGTGGCCGGAAAGGGCCAAGCGTCCGGCGAAATCGTAAGTGTTCGAATACCAGAGTAACTCATGATATTCCTTTTGTTGCACAGCTTTCCCTGATGTCGAATATAATCATGCAGCCCGCCCAAGGACGGGCTCGACGAGTCGTTGAGCGGCTCCCTGGATTCATCGGACGTGAATTCAGTTCCGCCCGCTGCCTCCCCTATGCTGCGGATGACGCCGAAGTGGCGTCGCGACAAGCTCCGGGGCAAGAGGAGGTGGTCCAGGAGGAGCCGCGAGGCGACCTTCCGGACCCTAGGAGTAAAGGGGACAAGACCCCCCAGGGCTCCAAGTCCGGCTTTAAGCCGGACACCGCGCCGGAATCATCAACGGTTCCGGACCGCGGCAAGCGAACTCCTGCCAAGAGGAGCAAGCCTATTGAGCCGGTGTCCTCCGTCCAACCGGAGGCGCCGGACAATCTCCTGGAGGTGCTTAAGGGCGCCTCCATTGACGAGGAGCACCGTGCCATCATGAGTACGGTGGTCCAGAAGGTTCGGTCCGCCCAAAGCGGACTTACTAAAGCTTGTACTAGCCTTCTAACAGGCTTCGAGGTAAGTAGAAATATGTAAAAATATTACCGCATAGACAGTAGCCCCTGATGCTCTGTTTGGCGTTCGGAAAGAAAAGCCGAATAGAGGATCTATTAAATATCGCAGGAGTCTAACTAAAAAGGAGTCAATATACGTATGCAGGCTTCGCTGCTGGCCACCGCCGCACTGACTGCGGAGGTGGATGCCCTGAAGCAGGGCCTCGAGCGGACCGAGCAAGAGCTCGGCCTTGCCAAATGGCAGCTCGAGGAGAAAGAAGGTAAGAGATACCTTATAGAGAAAATGCCTATAAGAAGACGCAATTGCAAAAAATAACAGGAGTATATTGCTTATTGTAGGGGCCACAACTGAGGTGGCGACCCTCAAGCAGGCGCTGTCCGAGGCCAAGAAGAGAGCGGCCACGGAGTGCACCGAGCGGGAGAAATTTGAGGCGCAGGTCGGCGAGGTGCAGCAAGAGCTTCAGGCTCTCATGAAAAAACATGAGAGTTTGGAGCTCGACTCGAAGACGCGAGCGTCCGAGCTTGCTGTGGCCCTTAAAACTGCCAAATCTACCAAGGCCGAAGCCCAGAAGGCCCTCCAGGAATTGGATGCGGTGAAAAAGATAGCGGCGGGTAAGGCATTCTCTATGCAAAGCAGACATATAAAATTAAACTACTTGTTACTTACCCGAATCCGGAGTTCTCCAGGGGCATTCGCAGATCTTCCCCGCAGCGTATCCGATGCCACCGCATTCTACCGAGCCGAGGAAGGCAGCTCGACGGAGAAGGTGTTCTGGTCTCAGTACGCTGAGGCCGGACACCCTGTGCCCTTGAGCGACCAGCTGAAGCACCTGGTCGAGCTCCACAACGTGGTCGAACAGGCCCTGAAGGGCTTCATAGTTCGGCTGTGGCCTAGAGAGGCCCTGCCTGGGAGCTACTTCGGACTAGTGTGGTGGCTGGTGGAGGCTTATCCAAGGCTCGAGGTCATCAAGCGCTCCGTCTGCATCGAAGGTGCCCGTAGGGCCCTTGCCCGTGCAAAGGTGCACTGGGGTAAGCTGGACGGTGAGAAGCTTGTGAGGGACGGGCCGCCACCGGGGAAGGAGCATCACAAGCCCGAGAACTATTACAAGGATGTTCTGGCCGGTGCCCGCCTTATGGCAGATGAATGCACCAAGGATGTAATTTTTGAATGAACTCGCTCGTGTTATCCTGTGCGCTGAAAACTTGTTCATATGCGCTAAGCAATGCTTGAATTCAAAATATTACTTTCTGTGCAGCCGTTTATCAAAAAATTGAGAGATGGCCAGTCGTCGGCTTCTGCCCCCATGCCACTAGTGCTGGGGTGTTCGGGATAAACCTGAGCGCTCTTTTTCCCATGATTGGGTCCGTCGAGGGAAGCGCTCAGCACAACGAACAAGGCAATCGGACTATAATGATTGAACACTCTCACTTAGCCATAGAACTCTATAATTTTAAATTTCAGCGAAGCCCCTACTATTCGGAAGACTGAGTTTGGGGCGCTATCCACGCCTTGGCCGGACAAAGCCGGTTCCTCGCTCGAAGCGGCATAAGCCTTTAAGGACTCGAAAAACCTCTCAAATAGCGACCGGTCTCTTGCCTCATCATGACAGTCGGTTTTATCTTTCTCTACTGAGGTGCTCAGCCCAGCTCAACTGGGGCACAATTGCAGTAGTTCTCCTAGTGCTACCTTAGCCGATATAGCGGAACGTAAGGCACCAAAACATAGGAGCCGAGCAAACCCAACCATTGACCCAAATCATGATTCGGAGCCGATGCATATAGTGCTATAAGTTCGAGGTGCCGCACTTGTGAAAGTGTATGGACTTCTCACGCCATATAGATGGGTACTGAAGCCCCTGGCCTTTTTCACCGTACCATAGTGTACGGATGCGACATGTTATTAATAAACATATATATAGAAAGAGGATAATGCAAAAAATAGACAAAAAGCTATGCATTGTTTACAGAAAGGTTGCTATGAAAGCGGAACGATACAAATAGTGCGATAAGCAAAAGAAATTGGACTATTTAACATGTCCTGGCCAGGGGCAGGCCGCGGAATTGTATTAAAAACAGGTATACTGCTCGCAATAGAGACCACCTGGGAGTTCCATAATGCGGCGTGGCTTGTCTGCTTTCCTGGATCTTGCATCATTTGTGCGACAGTTGAATTGCCGAACGGGTCGTCCGAAGTATGGAGTCCTGAGAGTAAAAAAAAGGAATCCGGCAGCCCCTGGTGCGGTTTAAGCCGTATTTCGGGCGTGCCGTGATAGTGCCCCTTCCCCTGTGCCCATGGTATTTCAAGAGCGTAGTTATGTACGCGAAGCACTGGTTTTGCTATATCGCGAGGGCTAGGGTTGGGGCCGCATTGCTACGCTAGCTCAGAACGTGCCAGGCGGTCTTGTTGTAGGGTACTCCGGGCGCGCTTGACAGTGTCCAGCTTTTTGAAGGCCGAACTGGAGAACTGCCTAGAGAGGGTGCTTTGTACTTCTGCTGCGAGCGCTGCCGTGTGCTCCTCCGTTCGGAGGGAGCGTTCAGTGTTCCCATTGACCGTGATTACTCCTCTAGGGCCTGGCATCTTGAGCTTGAGGTATGCATAGTGCGGTACCACGTTGAATTTTGCGAATGCGGTTCGCCCGAGCAGTGCGTGATAGCCACTACGGAACGGGACTATGTCGAAGATTAACTCCTCGCTTCGGAAGTTATCCGGAGATCCGAAGACCACTTCCAGTGTGACTGAGCATGTACAGTTGGCTTCTACACCTGGTATGACGCCTTTAAAGGTCGTTTTGGTGGGCTTGATCCTCGAGGGATCTATGCCCATTTTTCGCACTGTATCCTGGTAAAGCAGGTTCAGGCTGCTGCCGCCGTCCATGAGGACTCTTGTGAAATGAAATCCGTCAATGATTGGGTCTAGAACCAATGCGGTGAAGCCGCCACGACGGATGCTAGTGGGGTGGTCCCTTCGATCAAAGGTGATCGGGCAGGAGGACCATGGGTTGAACTTTGGGGCGACTGGCTCCATCGCATATACGTCCCGTAACGCACGCTTTCGCCCCCTCTTGGGGATGTGGGTTGCGTATATCATGTTCACCGTCCGCACTTGCGGGGGAAATCCGTTCTGTCCGCTGTTGTTCGGCGGCCTGGGCTCCTCCTCGTCGTCGCTATGCAGCCCCTTGTCTTTGTTTTCGGCTCTTAACTTGCCTGCCTGCTTGAACACCCAACAATCCCTGTTGGTGTGATTGGCTGGCTTTTCGGGGGTGCCATGTATCTGGCACAAGCGGTCGAGTATTCGGTCCAAACTGGACGGGCCCTGAGTATTTCTTTTGAATGGCTTTTTCCGTTGACCAGATTTGTAGCCTCGGAATCCGGCATTAACTAACGTATCCTCGTTGCTGTCGCTGTTAACGTGGCACTTTTGTTTGTTCCGACGCGACCTATTGCTTTTGTCCTTGGTATTCGAATTACCAGGGTTCTTGGTTAAATTGTTGCTGCGAGCTAGCCAGCTGTCTTCTCCCGCGCAAAAGCGGGTCATGAGTGTCATGAGGGCTGCCATAGATTTCGGCTTTTCCTGTCCCAGGTGCCGGGCAAGCCACTCGTCACGGGTATTATGCTTGAAGGCCGCTGAGGCCTCTGCGTCCGGACAGTCAACTATCTGGTTTTACTTTGTTAGGAATCGTGTCTAGAATTTCCTGGCCGATTCCTCTGGCTGCTAAATTATGTGGCTTAGGTCATCGGCGTCCTGTGGTCGCACATAAGTGCCCTGGAAGTTGTCAAAGAATGCGGCTTCCAGGTCCTCCCAAGAACCGATTGAGTCTGCTGGCAAGCTGTTAAGCCAATGCCGGGACGGTCCCTTAAGTTTGAGTGGGAGGTATTTGATGGCGTGTAGATCATCACCGCGGGCCATGTGGATATGAAGGAGATAATCCTCGATCCATACCACAGGATCTGTTGTGCCATCGTACGATTCGATGTTTACGGGTTTGAAGCCCTCAGGGATTTTATGATCTATTACTTCATCTGTGAAGCATAGTGGGTGTGCGGCACCTCTGTATTGGGCTATATCACGACGCAGCTCGAAGGAGCTTTGTCTGTTGAGTTCGGCCCGGCCGGATTCATTGCATCCGGAGTGACGTTCACCATCACATGCCATGGGGCGCCTGCGTGATCCGTAGATCGATCTTGTTTGCCTTGCCTTGTCCTCCAGTATGTCGTGCAGGTCGGGCGCATTTTCCCATGCCTTAGTATGCTTGACGCGGTGCCGGGGCATGGCTTGAGTGGAGGGCCGAGAGGCCTCTCTGTCGCGGCCACGAGGTGGCCGGTCGGCCATGTCATGCGCTGGTGATGTAGGTGCTTCCTCCTCTAGTCGGGGTAGCAGCCTGCGCTTTGGGTAACTCTTGGATGGGCGTTCGAGTTCATACTCTTCGGCCGCAAGGACTTCAGTCCATCTGACAGCTAGCAAATCCTGATCAGCTCTAAGCTGTTGCTGCTTTTTCTTGAGGCTGCTTGCCGTGGCCATAAGCCTGCGTTTAAAATGCTCTTGTTCGGCGGGATCCTCTGGCATGACGAACTCGTCTTCGTCGAGGCTTGCCTCGTCTTCGGAGGGAGGCGTATAATTATCGTCCTCAACTTCTTGGTCCGCCACCCTCTCGTGAGGGCTGGCTTCTCTGTCCTCATGTGCTGAATCTTGCTGGAGGGGGTGTTCTTCGGCGCTATCCGAAGTAGTATTATCTCCCGTGCCGGAATCACCGTTTTTGCTTTGGCGGGATTTAGAGCGGCGCCGCTGACGCCGGTGCTTGGGCTGTTTCTTAGAGGTATCGTCCCCCGCTGTTCCATCGCCATCTCCATCCTTTGGAGTGTCCACCATATATATGTTATATGACGAGGTGGCCTTCCAGCGCCCTACAGGTGCTGGTTCTTGTTCGTCTGCTGCATCGTCGTCCATGCCGTCGATGTCTTCGGAGTCGAAGTCAAGCATGTTGGTTAAGTCGTCGACAGTGGCTACAAAGTGGGTGGTGGGTGGGTTTTGAATTTCTTCATCGTCCGTATCCCAACCTTGCTGACCGTGGTCCGGCCAGGGCTCTCCTGATAAAGAGAGAGATTTTAGAGAATTCAGGATGTCACCAAAGGGCGAGTGCTGAAAGATGTCCGCGGCGGTGAACTCCATTCTTGGCGCCCAATCGGATTCGATCGGCAGGGGCGCGGGGGGCTCGGAGTTCGGAGAGGAATCCGGCTCCTCGGAGTCACGGGTCATGCGGAGTGCGGGGCTGGAGTTCGGCTCTGTCGCCTCTGAGATCGCAGCCCCTGAGGCAGCGTCCAACCGCTGATCCTCGATCGGCGCAGTGGGCTCCGAATCAATGGTCGGAACCGATGCGTATGCGGCCTCCAAGGCGCTGTTTGGCGGCAGAGCTATATCATGCCCATCGAGGCAGTGTGGCGCGCTTGGCTATGGCTCGAATCCGTCGAAGATCAAGTCCCCGCGGATGTCAGCCATGTAGTTTAGGCTTCCAAACCTGACCTGATGGCCAGGGGCGTAGCTTTCGATCTGCTTAAGGTGGCCAAGCGAATTGGCCCGCTGTGCGAAGCCGCCGAAGACGAAGATCTGTCCGGGGAGAAAAGTCTCACCCTGGACTGCATTGCTGTTGATGATCGAAGGAGCCATCGGGCCTGAAAGCGACGACATAGAGGAACTCTCAATGAAAGCACCAATGTCGGTGTCAAAACCGGCGGATCTCGGGTAGGGGGTCCCGAACTGTGCGTCTAGGCCGGATGGTAACAAGAGGCAAGGAACATGATGTTTTACCCAGGTTCGGGCCCTCTTGAAGGAGGTAAAACCCTACGTCCTGCTTGATTAATATTGATGATATGGGTAGTACAAGAGTAGATCTACCACGAGATCAAGGAGGCTAAACCCTAGAAGCTAGCCTATGGTATGATTGTTGTATAATGAAGTTGTCCTACGGACTAAAACCCTCCGGTTTATATAGACACCGGAGAGGGTTAGGGTTACACAAAGTCGGTTACAATGGTAGGAGATCTTGAATATCTGCATCGCCAAGCTTGCCTTCCACGCCAAGGAAAGTCCCATCCGGACACGGGACAAAGTCTTCAATCTTGTATCTTCATAGTCCTGGAGTCCGGCTACCCGAACACCCCCTAATCCAGGACTCCCTCATTCTACTTGGCACAAACACTAATTAAAATCATATAACCACATCTAAACAGAGGCTAGATGAATTATTTATTACTAAACAGGACTAAAAATCAAGGAACAAAAATAAAGTTGGGTTGCCTCCCAACAAGCGCTATCGTTTAACGCCCCTAGCTAGGCATGATGATTTCAATGATGCCCACATAAAGGATAAGAATTGTAACAATAGAGAGCATCATGAAGAATATGACTAGCACATTTAAGCCTAACCCTCTTCCTATGCATAGGGATTTTGTGAGCAAACAACTTATGGGCACAAGAATCAACTTGCATAGGAAGGTAAAACAAGCATAACTTCAAAAATTTAACCAAGTAGAGAGGAAACTTGATATTATTGCAATTCCTACAAGCATATATTCCTCCCTCATAATAATTTTCAGTAGAATCATGAATGAATTTAACAATATAACCAGTACCCAAAACATTCTTTTCATGATCTACAAGCATAGAAAATTTACTACTCTCCACATAAGCAAAATTCTTCTCATGAACAATAGTGGGAGCAAACTCAACAAGATAACTATCATGTGATTGAAAATTAAGATCAAGATGACAAGTTTCATGGTTATCATTATTCTTTAAAGCATACGTGTCATCACAATAATCATCATAGATAGCAACTTTATTCTCATAATCAATTGGAACCTCTTCCGGAATAATGGAATCATTACTAAATAAAGTCATGACCTCTCCGAAACCACTTTCATCAACATAATCATCATAAATAGGAGGCATGCTATTATCATAATAAATTTTCTCATCAAAACTTGGGGGACAAAAAATATCATCTTCATCAAACATAGCTTCCCCAAGCTTGTGGCTTTGCATATCATTAGCATCATAGATATTCAAGGAATTCATACTAACAACATTACAATCATGCTCATCATTCAAATATTTAGTGCCAAACATTTTATAGATTTCTTCTTCTAGCACTTGAGCACAATTTTCCTTTCCATCATACTCACGAAAGATATTAAAAAGGTGAAGCGTCTGAGACAAACACAATTCCATTTTTTTATAGTTTTCTTTTATAAACTAAACTAGTGATAAAACAAGAAACTAAAAGACTCGATTGCAAGATCTAAAGATATACCTTCAAGCACTAACCTCCCCGGCAACGGCGCCTAAAAAGAGTTTGATGTCTACTACACAACCTTCTTCTTGTAGACATTGTTGGGCCTCCAAGTGCAGAGGTTTGTAGGACAGTAGAAATTTCCCTCAAGTGGATGACCTAAGGTTTATCAATCCGTAGGAGGCGTAGGATGAATATGGTCTCTCTCAATCAATCCTGCAACCAAATAACAAAGAGTCTCTTGTGTCCCCAACACACCCAATACAATGGTAAATTGTATAGGTGCACTAGTTCGGCGAAGAGATGGTGATGCAAGTGGTATATGGATAGTAGATGAAGGTATTTGTAATCTGAAAATATAAAAACAGCAAGGTAACTAATGATAAAAGTGAGCGTAAACGGTATTGCAATGCGTTGAAACAAGGCCTAGGGTTCATACTTTCGCTAGTGTAAGTTCCCTCAACAATGATAACATAATTGGATCACATAACTATCCCTCAACATGCAACAAAGAGTCACTCCAAAGTCACTAATAGCGGAGAACAAACAAAGAGATTATGGTAGGGTACGAAACCACCTCAAAGTTATTCTTTCCAATCAATCCGTTGGGTTATTCCTACAAGTGTCATAAACAGCCCTAGAGTTCGTACTAGAATAACACCTTAAGACACAAGTCAACCAAAACCCTAATGTCACCTAGATACTCCAATGTCACCTCAAGTATTCGTGGGTATGATTATACGATATGCATCACACAATCTCATATTCATCTATTCAACCAACACATAGAACCTCAAAGAGTGCCCCAAAGTTTCTACCGGAGAATCACGACGAAAACGTGTGCCAACCCCCATGCATAGGTTCATGGGCGGAACCCGCAAGTTGATCACCAAAACATACATCAAGTGAATCACGTGGTATCCCATTCTCACCACAGATACGCACGGCAAGACATACATCAAGTGTTCTCAAATCTTTAAAGACTCAATCCGTTAAGATTACTTCAAAGGGGAAACTCAATTCATTACAAGAGAGAAGAGGGGGAGGAGAAACATAAGATCCAACTATAATAGCAAAGCTCGCGATACATCAAGATCGTGCCAAATCAAGAACACGAGAGAGAGAGAGAGAGATCAAACACATAGCTACTGGTACATACCCTCAGCCCCGAGGGAGAACTACTCCCTCCTCGTCATGGAGAGCACCAGGATGATGAAGATGGCCACCGGAGAAGGATTGCCCCCCCCCCCCGGCAGGGTGCCGGAACGGGTCTAGATTGGCTTTTGGTGGCTACGGAGGCTTCTGGCGGCGGAACTCCCGATCTATTGTCTGTTCTGGAAGTTTTATGATATGTAGGTATATATGGGAGAAAGGAGTACGTCGGTGGACCGAAGGGGGGGCCACAAGGCAGGGGGGCGCGCCCCAGGGGGGGTGGGCGCACCCCTACCCTCGTGAGCACCTCCTTCATCTTCTGATGTAGGGTCCAAGTCTATCCGGTAGGTTTCCTTCCAAAAATAACTTCTCCAGTTTATTTCGTTCCGTTTTGACTCCGTTTGATATTCCTTTCCTTGAAACACTGAAATAGGCATAAAACAGCAAATCTGGGCTGGGCCTCCGGTTAATAGGTTAGTCCCAAAAATAATATAAAGTGGAAAATAAAGCCCAATATTGCCCAAAACAGTAGATAATATAGCATGGAGCAATCAAAAATTATAGATACGTTGGAGACGTATCACCTATCTATTTACTTTTATGTTGAGTCATCATCCTCTTATTAAAAAGCACCAGTTGGAGAGCACCATTGTCATTTGCATTCATTACTGTTAGTTTACATTGAGTATGACGTGACTGGATCTCTTTTAACATGAATTACAATTTCTAGTCAGTCCTTCATCTTTAAAGGTGCTCTGCATTTATGTTTTGCAGTCTCAAAAAGGGCTAGCGAGATACCATTTTGCTATATCATATTATGATTGTTTTGAGAAAGTGTTGTCATCTGAGATTTATTATTATTGCTCACTAGTTGATTATGCCATTGATATGAGTAAACATGAGACCTAAGAGTTATTGTGAATATGGTTAGTTCACAATCTTTGCTGAAAACTTGAATGCTGGCTTTACATATTTACAACAACAAGAGCAAACAGAGTTTGTAAAAGTTTTTCTTTATCACTTTCAGTTTATCAACTGAATTGCTTGAGGACAAGCAAAGGTTTAAGCTTGGGGGGTTGATACGTCTCCGTCATATCTACCTTCCCAAACACTTTTGCCCTTGTTTTGGACTCTAACTTGCATGATTTGAATGGAACTAACCCGGACTGACGCTGTTTTCAGCAGAATTGCCACGGTGTTATTTATGTGCAGAAACAAAAGTTCTCGGGATGACCTGAAACTCCACGGAGATTATTTTTGGAAATAGTAAAAAATACTGGCAAAGAATCAACGCCAGAGGCCCCTCACCCTAGCCACGAGGGTGGGGGCGCGCCTGCCCCCTGGGCGTTCCCCCTGCCTCGTGGCCCCCCTGGAGCTCCTCCGACCTCAACTCCAACTCTATATATTCGTGTTTGGGGAGAAAAAATAAATAAGAAGGATTCATCTCGTTTTACGATACGGAGCCGCCGCCAAGCCCTAAACTCTCTTGGGAGGGCTGATCTGGAGTCCGTTCGGGGCTCCGGAGAGGGGAATCCGTCGCCGTCGTCATCATCAACCATCCTCCATCACCAATTTCTTGATGCTCACTGCCGTGCGTGAGTAATTCCGTCGTAGGCTTGCTGGACGGTGATGGGTTGGATGAGATTTATCATGTAATCGAGTTAGTTTTGTTAGGGTTGATCCCTAGTATCCACTATGTTCTGAGATTGATGTTGCTGTGACTTTGCTATGCTTAATGCTTGTCACTAGGGCCCAAGTGCCATGATTTCAGATCTGAACCTATTATGTTTTCATGAATATATGTGAGTTCTTGATCCTATCTTGCAAGTCTATAGTCACCTACTATGTGTTATGATCCGGCAACCCCGAAGTGACAATAATCGGGACCACTCCCGGTGATGACCGTAGTTTGAGGAGTTCATGTATTCACTCTGTGTTAATGCTTTGGTCCGGTACTCTATTAAAAGGAGGCCTTAATATCCCTTAGTTTCCACTAGGACCCCGCTGCCACGGGAGGGTAGGACAAAAGATGTCATGCAAGTTCTTTTCCATAAGCATGTATGACTATATTCGGAATACATGCCTACATTATATTGATGAATTGGAGCTAGTTCCGTGTCACCCTAGGTTATGACTGTTACATGATAAACCGCATCCGGCATAATTCTCTATCACCGATCCATTGCCTACGAGTTTTCCATACATTGTTCTTCGCTTATTTACTTTTCCGTTGCTATTGTTATCATCACTACAAAATACCAAAAATATTACTTTTGCTACAGTTACCTTTTGCTACCATTACCACTACTATCATATTACTTTGCTACTAAACACTTTGCTGCAGATACTAAGTTTCCAGGTGTGGTTGAATTGACAACTCAGCTGCTAATACTTGAGAATATTATTTGGCCCCCCTTGTGTCAAATCAATAAATTTGGGTTGAATACTCTACCCTCAAAAACTGTTGTGATCCCCTATACTTGTGGGTGATCAATCAACATTATGATGTTCACCATTGAAAACTACTCCATCTCACATGATGATCGAACATGGTTTAGTTGATTTGGATCACGTGATCATTTAGATGACTAGAGGGATGTCTATCTAAGTGGGAGTTCTTAAGTAATATGATTAATTGAACTTAAATTTATCATGAACTTAGTCCTGATAGTATTTTCATAACTCTGTTGTAGATCAATAGCTCGAGATGTAGCTCCCCGTTTATTTTGATATATTCCTAGAGAAAAATAAATTGAAAGACGTTAGTAGCAATGTTGCGGATTGGATCCGTGATCTGAGGATTATCCTCATTGTTGCACAGAATAATTATGTCCTTGATGCACCGCTAGGTGACGGACCTATTGCAGGAGCATATGCAGACGTTATGAACGTTTGGCAAAGCTCTGTATGATGACTACTTGATAGTTTAGTGCACCATGTTTTATGGCTTAGAACCAGGACTTCAAAAATGTTTTGAACTCCACGGAGCATATAAGATGTTCCAAGAGTTGAAATTAGTATTTCATACTCATGCCCGTACTTTGACAGTACTTTGCCTACAAAGATGGAGGAGAATAGGTCAACCAGTGAGCATGTGCTCAGATTGTCTGGGTACCGCAATTGCTTGAATCAAGTGGGAGTTAATGTTCCAGATAAGATATTAATTGACAAAGTTCTCTAGTCACTATCACCAAGTTACTAGAACTTGGTGATGAACTATAATATGCAAGGGATAACGGAAATGATTCCCAAGCTCTTCGTGATGCAGAAATCGACGAGGTAGAAATCAGGAAAACATCAAGTGTTGATGGTTGACAAGACCACTAGTTTCAAGAAAAGGGTAAAGGGAAGAAGGGGAACTTCAAGAATAATGACAAGCAAGTTGCTACTCAAGTGAAGAAGCCCAAGTCTAGACCCAAGGCTGAGACTAAGTGCTTCTACTGCAAAGTGACTGGTCACTAGATGCAGAACTGCCCCAAGTATTTGGTGGATAAGAAGGATGGCAAAGTGAACAAAGGTATATTTGATATACATGTTATTGATGTGTACTTTACTAGTGTTTATAGCATCCCCTCAGTATTTGATACTAGTTCAGTTGCTGAGATTAGTAACTCGAAACGGGAGTTGCAGAATGAACAGAGACTAGTTAAGGGTGAAGTGACGATGTGTGTTGGAAGTGGTTCCAAGATTGATATGATCATCATCGCACACTTCTTATACTTTCGGGATTAGTGTTGAACCTAAATAAATATAATTTGGTATTTGCGTTAAGCATGAATATGATTTGATCATGTTTATTGCAATACGGTTATTCATTTAAAGTCACATAATTGTTATTCTGTCTGCCTGAATAAAACCTTCTATGGTCATACACCCAAGGTGAATGGTTTATTGAGTCTTGATCGTAGTGATATGAAGGAAATATGCCCTAGAGGTAATAATAAAGTTATTATTTATTTCCTTATATCATGATAAATGTTTATTATTCATGCTAGAATTGTATTAACCGGAAACATAATACATGTGTGAATACATAGACAAACAGAGTGTCACTAGTATGCCTCTACTTGACTAGCTCGTTAATCAAAGATGGTTATGTTTCCTAACCATGAACAAAGAGTTGTTATTTGATTAATGAGGTCACATCATTAGTTGAATGATCTGATTGACATGACCCATTCCATTAGCTTAGCACCCGATCGTTTAGTATGTTGCTATCGCTTTTCTTCATGACTTATACATGTTCCTATGACTATGAGATTATGCAACTCCCGTTTGCCGGAGGAACACTTTGGGTGCTACCAAACGTCACAACGTTACTGGGTGATTATAAAGGAGCATTACAGGTGTCTCCAAAGGTACATGTTGGGTTGGCGTATTTCAAGATTAGGATTTGTCAATCCGATTGTCGGAGAGGTATCTCTGGGCCCTCTCGGTAATGCACATCACATAAGCCTTGCAAGCATTGTAGCTAATGATTTAGTTGCGGGATGATGTATTACAGAACGAGTAAAGAGACTTGCCGGTAACAAGATTGAACTAGGTATTGGATACCGACGATCGAATCTCGGGCAAGTAACATACCGATGACAAAGGGAACAACGTATGTTGTTATGCGGTCTGACTGATAAAGATCTTCGTGGAATATGTAGGAGCCAATATGGGCATCTAGGTCCCGCTATTGGTTATTGACCAGAGATGTGTCTCAGTCATGTCTACATTATTCTCGAACCGTAGGGTCCGCACGCTTAACGTTACGATGACAGTTATTATGAGTTTATGCATTTTGATGTGCCGAAGTTAGTTCGGAGTCCCGGATGTGATCACGGACATGACGAGGAGTCTCGAAATGGTCGAGACATAAAGATTGATATATTGGAAGCCTATGTTTGGATATCGGAAGTGTTCCGGGTGAAATCGGGATTTTACCGGAGTACCGGGAGGTTACCGGAACCCCCCGGGAGCTAGATGGGCTTTAGTGGAAAAGAGAAAGGGGCAGCCCTAGGTGGCCGCGCGCCTCCCCCTCCCCTAGTCCTATTAGGACTAGGAGAGGTGGCCGGCCCCCCTCTCTCTCTTTCCCCCCTTGAGGAATCCTATTCCAACTAGGATTGGGGGGGGGGGGAATCCTACTCCCATAAGTAAAGAAGATTACTAAAAGTTGTTGAACCGTACTGCGGACTCAGTTCACTATGTGGTGTTCTTAGTTGACGACAACCCAGAACCCAGGAAAATTGGAATCAGAACAGTTGATGAAGAACCCATAAGAAGTTATGCAGTTCCATGATATTCTAGAGATATCATAGTGTAATACTCGACAGTAGAGCAGAGTAGAGGGTGAACACGTGAAATGATCTGCAGAAGACAAGTACTTCATCTTGTCTGAGAAATGGAATCAAAGGAGAAGAATCATGGTCGGAACCACGATTGCAAAGGGTCAATTCACCGATACCAAAGGATATTATTACAAGAAGCTTCCATGATAAGTTCTACATCATGTCCATGGGCATGAACACAAAGTTCAAGGTCGACTCCCACTTCTTCAATGCATAACCTTTCATTCACTTCTCGCGTTTGATGAAGTTGCAGTGTTAAAATTTTATCTGGCAAAATACCAGAAGAGTATGACTCAAGAAAACTTTCTAGTTCACACATATTATGGAAGGCATAGGTTCAACCCATCGGGGCATCGTGGAAACATATACCACAAGTTTCAATAGTAAATATCACCAGCTCAAAAGCAGAGCATAGTTGACCAAATCAAGGAATAGGATTTACCAAAGGCATTATGAATCAGGGGAAAGACTTCCAAAGTGATTGAATATGAAGGACGTTGTCGGATAAAATCCAACAAGGTTTGATGGTCCATAAAGGATCTGATGTGAGTATCGGCACACAACCAGGGGAAGAATCAATGCAAAGACCTTGGGTTATAGAAACAACTGAGTAATTTAGAGCTCAATTGCAAAGGAATTATGATTTTCAAATCGAGGGATCAGGAGCAAATGCTCTGATCAAGGATGGATAAGTCGACTAGACTTAGGGGTAAGATCGATGGCAATCTGATTGGCCGAGAACCAGCTCATGTTCGAAAGACGTCTGAGCCGGAAGATAATTTGTAAGGATCAACTGATCATTGCCTGCATTCGCACACATATAGAATCAACGGACTTAAAATGATAGTGACAAAGGATGCCAATAGGATTACCAAACTTATTGGGTTAATCAAAATGTAAGCAAGCAAGAATTTCAAGAGCAATAGGCTCCTCGGGATTTTTGGAAGATCGAAAGGTATTTCGAAGATTGGTGTCATACATGAATCAACTGGGGATGAGTGGATACTCGGTAAATACGAGAATTTATCCGTAGGGATATTCATGTGGCAAGAACTGCAAGGCAGTAGGCACAACATATTCTCGGAACATTAGAGAGAATATCGGGGTATCTTGTAATAACAAGATCAACTGGGAATGAAGTTATGGACGACAAGTGTATGTAGCTTTCCATAGGGATTTGTCAGTGGTATGGAATTTCAACGGCGAAGGGCACAAGGATCTCGGAGAAACATCGGAGAGTATTGTCAGAATCTTCTGTTGAAGCGGTCGATCATCTGTAATGAAGGGGCTCTCCGGCAGGAAGTGGTAACGAGAACCTAGAGTTAGATTTCAGCAAAATCATTTAACCCAGATAGAAGAGATGTCAGAGTCCCAGAGTATAGGTTGAGGAATAAAAGATCCTACTACCACCCAATGGCGACGTGTGCCTGTAAGACACACTGACATGTTAGTAAAAGTTTTGCAACGTCTAGACTCGACTTCGGCCAAGGAGTGTGGAAGGGGAATTCCTACAGGAAGTCGGCTCTGATACCAACTTGTGACGCCCCCAATTCGATCGTACACTAATCATACACGCAAATGTGTACGATCAAGATCAGGGACTCACGGGAAGATATCACAACACAACTCTACAAATAAAATAAGTCATACAAGCATCATATTACAAGCCAGGGGCCTCGAGGGCTCGAATACAAGAGCTCGATCATAGACGAGTCAGCGGAAGCAACAATATCTGAGTACAGACATAAGTTAAACAAGTTTGCCTTAAGAAGGCTAGCACAAACTGGGATACAGATCGAAAGAGGCGCAGGCCTCCTGCCTGGGATCCTCCTGTCAGCGGGCAGCACGTAGTAGTAGGCACCTCTGGTGTAGTAGGAGTCGTCGTCGAAGGTGGCGTCTGGCTCCTGGGCTCCAACATCTGGTTGCGACAACCAGGTAGAAGGGATAGGGGAAAAGAGGGAGAAAGCAACCGTGAGTACTCATCCAAACTACTCGCAAGCAAGGAGCTACACTACATATGTATGCATTGGTATCAACTGGAAAAAGGCTATCATATGTGGACTGAACTGCAGAATGCCGGAATAAGAGGGGGATAGCTAGTTCTTTCGAAGACTATGCTTCCGGCAGCCTCCGTCTTGCAGCATGTAGAAGAGAGTAGACTGAAGACCTCCAAGTAGCATCGTATAGCATAATCCTAACCGATGATCCTCCCCTCGTCGCCCTGTGAGAGAGCGATCCCCGGTTGTATCTAGCACTTGGAAGGGTGTGTTTTATTAAGTATCCGGTTCTAGTTGTCATAAGGTCAAGGTACAACTCCAAGTCGTCCTGTTACCGAAGATCACGGCTATTCGAATAGATTAACTTCCCTGCAGGGGTGCACCACATAACCCAACACGCTCGATCCCATTTGGCCGGACACACTTTCCTGGGTCATGCCCGGCCTCGGAAGATCAACACGTCGCAACCCTACCTAGGCACAACAGAGAGGTCAGCACGCCGGTCTAAATCCTATGGCGCAGGGGTCTGGGCCCATCGCCCATTGCACACCTGCACGTTGCGTACGCAGCCGGAGAGCAGACCTAGCAACCTCCATTACAAAGGAAGTTGCGTTACGCGGTCCAACCCGGCGCGCGCCGCTTAGTCGCTGACGTCACGAAGGCTTTGGCTGATACCACGACGTCGAGTGCCCATAACTGTCCCCGCGTAGATGGTTAGTGCGTATAGGCCAGTAGCCAGACTCAGATCAAATACCAAGATCTCGCTAAACGTGTTAAGTATCTGCGAACGCCGACCAGGGCCAGGCCCACCTCTCTCCTAGGTGGTCTCGACCTGCCCTGTCGCTCCGCCACAAAGTAATCAGTCGGGGGCTGTCGGGAACCCAGGCCCACCTCTACCGGGATGGAGCCACCTGCCCCTTCAGCCCCCATCTCTGAACAGTATCATAAATAATGTAACTGTGTAAAGTATATAGTATATGCCCTTGATCACCTCCCGAAGTGATCACGGCCCAGTAGTATAGCATGGCAGACGGAC
This sequence comes from Triticum urartu, assembly GCF_056163025.1. Classification (NCBI taxonomy): domain Eukaryota; kingdom Viridiplantae; phylum Streptophyta; class Magnoliopsida; order Poales; family Poaceae; genus Triticum; species Triticum urartu. The sequence continues at coordinate 695,500,059 of NC_141875.1, forward strand.
AAGAGTGTAGGGCCACTGATGGAACACTAGCATCCTATACTAAGCAGTAGGATAGTAGGTAATGGTAACAACAGTAGTAGCAAGGACAGGCTATGCATCAGGATAGGAATAACGGAAAGCAGTAACATGCTACACTACTCTAATGCAAGCAGTATAGAGAAGAGTAGGCGATATCTGGTGATCAAAGGGGGGGCTTGCCTGGTTGCTCAGACAAGGAGGGGTCGTCGGTGACGTAGTCGACCACAGGGGCATCAACATCGCCACGGGGTCTACCGGAGAGAAGTAGGGGGGAGAAACAGTAAATACATAGCAAGCAAGTGCATAACAATGCATGACAAAGCAAAGCGTGATGCTAGGCGTGCCCTAACACGGTATGAGTTGATACCGGTGAAGGGGGGAAGCATCCGGGAAAGTATCCCCGGTGTTTTGCGTTTTCGGGCAGATGAACCAGAAGGGGAAAGTTGCGTGTTTGCTATGATAGGGATGCGTGGCGGACGAATGGGCTGCGTCACCGGATTCGTCTCGTCGTTCTGAGCAACTTTCATGTAGAAGGTATTTTTATCTGAGCTACGGATTATTTTAAATTAATTTTTAAAGATTTTAAGTCATTTTCTAATTTATTAATTATTAATTGAATTAACATTATCCAGAATAGTGTACGCTGACGTCATCATGACGTCAGCATGACGTCAGCAGTCATCAGGGCGTTGACTAGGTCAAACTGACGCGTGGGTCCCGTTCGTCATAGTCTAACAACTAATTAACAGTTTTAATTAACTAATCAAGTTAATTGAGTACTACACAGAGTTAATTAAGTTAAGTAATTACCTAATTAATTAATTAATTAGTTACTTAATTAATTAATTAACTAATTACTTATTTTCTTTTTTTTAATTACATTTTCTTTTCATTTTTTTTAAACAAGACAGGGGGCGTGGGCCCCATCTGTCATCTGCCCAGGGGGCCATAGCGGGTGCTGGGCGACGGGTTTCGGGCGCGACCGAACGGGCGCACGTCCAGGGGCACCATGGCGAACGAGGCCGGCGAGGTCGGGCGGTTGCCGGAGGGGGACGGCGGCCGGAGGGCAGCAGAGCACCACCAGCGGCGCGCGGGGCCAGCAGAAGCGGCCCCAGCAGCGGCGAGAAGAGGGGGGCGGCGCGGCAGCGCCGATGCAGCCACTGGCAGCAGAAGGGGGCGCGGGCGGCGAGGGACGAGCACGCGTGCCCGCGTTGAGGCGCTCGGGGGAAGACGGCAGGGAGCAGCGGCAGTTTCAGCGCGGGGAGCAAGGGCGGCGGCTGCGGTGAGTGCGGCGCTGCAGCGGCAGCGACCGCAGCCACGGGCGAGGTCGCAGGGAGCAAGGTGTGTGGGTTGCAGGGCTGGCGGCGGCCGAGCGCGACGCGGACGGCGACGGGCACAAGCGTGCGTGGAAGACAGCAAGGAGGGGGGGTGCTCACGTTCGTTGCAGGGGAACAGGGGGCGGCGAGGTTCGATGGAGCCGTCGAGGGAGAGCTGGGGAGGCGACGCCGACGAGGTGGTGACGAGTGGCGACGGCGCGATGGGTGGCGAAGGCGTCGCGGTCCGGCAACGGCGAGCGGCGAGGCTGGGGCGGCGCTAGGGGGCAGCGGCTTCGGGGTGTCGCCGCGAGGGAGGGCTTCGAGGGAAGAGGGGCGAGGCGACGGCGTGCGGCGGCGTCGGGAGGCTCCGGCGAGGGGGACCTGAGCCACGGTTGCGTCGGGGATGCGGGGGGGAAGGGGGAACGGCCCGATCCAGATCGGATCGGTCAAGAGAGAGAGAGAGAGAGAGAGTCGTGGGGGAGTGGGGGTGAGCGAGTGGGGCGACGGGGTGGTTAGGGTTTCGGGGACCGGGGGTTATGGGTGCGGTTGGGCCGGCCCGTTCGGGCGGCGGAGGCCAGCTGGGCCACTTGGCTCAGCGGGGGGGGGGGGCTTGCTCTTTGTTTTTTTTGTTAGTTTAGTTTTTCTCTTTTGTATTTTCTTTTATTTATTTACTTTTCTGTTTTAAATCATTTTAAATTATTTAGGCCTTTTATAAAAATGTGTTTACTACACCATATTTACCTATGTAAAATTTAGTACAAACCGAACATTTTTATTTTAATGTTTGAAAACTTTTATTATTTATCAAACTTTGAATTTGAATTTTGGACCGGTTTTGATCTAACGATAGATTAGCAACCGTAATAATGGTGATGTCGCATCATTAATAGGGGATTACTGTAGCCTAATTATCCGGGCGTCACAGCGCCCCCCTTGGCTGGCCAGCCCCTCCCCCTTGGATCCTTTATATACGGGGGCAGGGGGCACCTCTAGACACACAAGTTGATCCTTGAGATCGTTCCTTAGCCGTGTGCGGTGCCCCCTGCCACCATATTCCACCTCGATCATATCGTTGTAGTGCTTAGGCGAAGCCCTGCGTCGGTAGAACATCAAGATCGTCACCACGCCGTCGTGCTGACGGAACTCTTCCCCGAAGCTTTGCTGGATCGGAGCCCGGGGATCGTCATCGAGCTGTACGTGTGCTAAGAACTCGGAGGTGCCGGAGTAACGGTGCTTGGATCGGTCGGATCGGGAAGACGTACGACTACTTCCTCTACGTTGTGTGATCGCTTCCGCAGTCGGTCTGCGTGGGTACGTAGACAACACTCTCCCCTCTCGTTTATGTGCATCACCATGATCTTGCGTGTGCGTAGGAAAATTTTCGAAATTACTACGTTCCCCAACAGTGGTATCCGAGCCTAGTTTTTATGGTTTGATGTTATATGCACGAGTAGAACACAAGTGAGTTGTGGGCGATATAAGTCATACTGCCTACCAGCATGTCATACTTTGGTTCGGCGGTATTATTGGATGAAGCGGCCCGGACCGACATTACGCGTACGCTTACGCGAGACCGGTTTCCCTGACGTGCTTTGCACATAAGTGACTTGCGGGTGACTGTTTCTCCAACTTTAGTTGAACCGAGTGTGGCTACGCCCGGTCCTTGCGAAGGTTAAAACGGAGTCTATTTGACGAACTATCGTTGTGGTTTTGATGCGTAGGTGAGATTGGTTCTTGCTTAAGCCCGTAGCAGCCACGTAAAACTTGCAACAACAAAGTAGAGGACGTCTAACTTGTTTTTGCAGGGCATGTTGTGATGTGATATGGCTAAGACATGATGCTAAATTTTATTGTATGAGATGATCATGTTTTGTAACCGAGTTATCGGCAACTGGCAGGAGCCATATGGTTGTCGCTTTATTGTATGCAATGCAATCGCGATGTAATGCTTTACTTTATCACTAAGCGGTAGCGATAGTCGTAGAAGCATAAGATTGGCGAGACGACAACGATGCTACGATGGAGATCAAGGTGTCGCGTCGGTGGCGATGGTGATCATGACGGTGCTTCGGAGATGGAGATCACAAGCACAAGATGATGATGGCCATATCATATCACTTATATTGATTGCATGTGATGTTTATCCTTTTATGCATCTTATCTTGCTTTGATTGACGGTAGCATTATAAGATGATCTCTCACTAAATTAGCAAGAAGTGTTCTCCATGAGTATGCACCGTTGCCAAAGTTCGTCGTGCCCAGACACCACGTGATGATCGGGTGTGATAAGCTCTACGTCCATCTACAACGGGTGCAAGCCAGTTTTGCACACGCAGAATACTCAGGTTAAACTTGACGAGCCTAGCATATGCAGATATGGCCTCGGAGCACGGAGACCGAAAGGTCGAGCGTGAATCATATAGTAGATATGATCAACATAACGATGTTCACCATTGAAAACTACTCCATCTCACGTGATGATCGGTTATGGTTTAGTTGATTTGGATCACGTGATCACTTAGAGGATTAGAGGGATGTCTATCTAAGTGGGAGTTCTTAAGTAATTTGATTAATTGAACTTAAACTTATCATGAACTTAGTACCTGATAGTATTTTGCTTGTTTATGTTGATTGTAGATAGATGGCTCGTGCTGTTGTTCCGTTGAATTTTAATGCGCTCCTTGAGAAAGCAAAGTTGAAAGATGATGGTAGCAATTACACGGACTGGGTCCGTAACTTGAGGATTATCCTCATTGCTGCTCAGAAGAATTACGTCCTGGAAGCACCGCTGGGTGCCAGGCCTACTGCTGGAGCAACACCAGATGTTATGAACGTCTGGCAGAGCAAAGCTGATGACTACTCGATAGTTCAGTGTGCCATGCTTTACGGCTTAGAATCGGCACTTCAAACGACGTTTTGAACATCATGGAGCATATGAGATGTTCCAGGAGTTGAAGTTAATATTTCAAGAAAATGCCCGGATTGAGAGATATGAAGTCTCTAATAAGTTCTATAGCTGCAAGATGGAGGAGAACAGTTCTGTCAGTGAGCATACACTCAAAATGTCTGGGTATAATAATCACTTGATTCATATGGGAGTTAATCTTCCAGATGAGTGCGTCATTGACAGAATTCTCCAATCACTGCCACCAAGCTACAAGAGCTTCGTGATGAACTATAATATGCAAGGGATGAACAAGACTATTCCCGAGCTCTTCGCAATGCTGAAAGCTACGGAGGTAGAAATCAAAAAGGAGCATCAAGTGTTGATGGTCAACAAGGCCACTAGTTTCAAGAAAAAGGGTAAAGGGAAGAAGAAGGGGAACTTCAAGAAGAACAGCAAGCAAGTTGCTGCTCAAGAGAAGAAACCCAAGTCTGGACCTAAGCCTGAAACTGAGTGCTTCTACTGCAAGCAGACTAGTCACTCGAAGCGGAACTGCCCCAAGTATTTGGCGGATAAGAAGGATGGCAAGGTGAACAAAGGTATATGTGATATACATGTTATTGATGTGTACCTTACTAGAGCTCGCAGTAGCACCTGGGTATTTGATACTGGTTCTGTTGCTAATATTTGCAACTCGAAACAGGGACTACGGAATAAGCGGACACTGGCAAAGGACGAGGTGACGATGCGCGTAGGAAACGGTTCCAAAAGTCGATGTGATCGCGGTCGGCACGCTACCTCTACATCTACCTTCGGGATTAATATTAGACCTAAATAATTGTTATTTGGTGCCAGCGTTGAGCATGAACATTATATCTGGATCTTGTTTGATGCGAGACGGTTATTCATTTAAATCAGAGAATAATGGTTGTTCTATTTATATGAGTAATATCTTTTATGGTCATGCACCTTTGAAGAGAGGTCTATTTTTGATGAATCTCGACAGTAGTGATACACATATTCATAATGTTGAAGCCAAAAGATGCAGAGTTGATAATGAAAGTGCAACTTATTTGTGGCACTGTCGTTTAGGTCATATCAGTGTAAAGCGCATGAAGAAACTCCATACTGATGGACTTTTGGAACCACTTGATTATGAATCACTTGGTACTTGCGAACCGTGCCTCATGGGCAAGATGACTAAAACACCGTTCTCAGGTACTATGGAGAGAGCAACAGATTTGTTGGAAATCATACATACCGATGTGTGTGGTCCGATGAATATTGAGGCTCGTGGCGGATATCGTTATTTTCTCACCTTCACAGATGACTTAAGCAGATATGGGTATATCTACTTAATGAAACATAAGTCTGAAACATTTGAAAAGTTCAAAGAATTTTAGAGTGAAGTTGAAAATCATCGTAACAAGAAAATAAAGTTTCTACGATCTGATCGTGGAGGAGAATATTTGAGTTACGAGTTTGGTGTACATTTGAAAAATTGTGGAATAGTTTCGCAACTCACGCCACCCGGAACACCACAGCATAATGGTGTGTCCGAACGTCGTAATCGTACTTTACTAGATATGGTGCGATCTATGATGTCTCTTACTGATTTACCGCTATCGTTTTGGGGTTATGCTTTAGAGACGGCCGCATTCACGTTAAATAGGGCACCATCAAAATCTGTTGAGACGACGCCTTATGAACTATGGTTTGGCAAGAAACCAAAGTTGTCGTTTCTTAAAGTTTGGGGCTGCGATGCTTATGTGAAAAAGCATCAACCTGATAAGCTCGAACCCAAATTGGAGAAATGTGTCTTCATAGGATATCCAAAGGAAACTATTGGATACACCTTCTATCACAGATCCGAAGGCAAGACTTTTGTTGCTAAATTCGGAAACTTTCTAGAGAAGGAGTTTCTCTCGAAAGAAGTGAGTGGGAGGAAAGTAGAACTTGACGAGGTAACTGTACCTGCTCCCTTACTGGAAAGTAGTGCATCACAGAAAACTGATTCAGTGACACCTACACCAGTTAGTGAGGAAGCTAATGATAATGATCATGAAACTTCAGATCAAGATACTACTGAACCTCGTAGATCAACCAGAGTGAGATCCGTGCCAAAGTGGTACGGTAATCCTTTTCTGGAAGTCATGCTACTAGATCATGATGAACCTACGAACTATGAAGAAGCGATGGTCAGCCCAAATTCCGCAAAATGGCATGAAGCCATGAAATCTGAGATGGGATCCATGTATGAGAACAAAGTATGGACTTTGGTTGACTTTCCCGATGATCGGCAAGCAATTGAAAATAAATGGATCTTCAAGAAGAAGACTGATGCTGATGGTAATGTTACTGTCTACAAAGCTCGACTTGTCGCAAAAGGTTTTCGACAAGTTCAAGGGGTTGACTACGATGAGACCTTCTCACCCGTAGCGATGCTTAAGTCTGTCAGAATCATGTTAGCAATTGCCGCATTTTATGATTATGAAATTTGGCAGATGGATGTCAAAACTGCATTCCTGAATGGATTTCTGGAAGAAGAGTTGTATATGATGCAACCAGAAGGTTTTGTCGATCCAAAGGGAGCTAACAAAGTGTGCAAGCTCCAGTGATCCATTTATGGACTGGTGCAAGCCTCTCGGAGTTGGAATAAACGCTTTGATAGTGTAATCAAAGCATTTGGTTTTATACAGACTTTCGGAGAAGCCTGTATTTACAAGAAAGTGAGTGGGAGCTCTGTAGCATTTCTGATATTATATGTGGATGACATATTACTGATTGGAAATGATATAGAATTTCTGGATAGCATAAAGGGATACTTGAATAAGAGTTTTTCAATGAAAGACCTCGGTGAAGCTGCTTACATATTAGGCATAAAGATCTATAGAGATAGATCAAGATGCTTAATTGGACTTTCACAAAGCACATACCTTGAAAAGATTTTGAAGAAGTTCAAAATGGATCAAGCAAAGAAAGGGTTCTTGCCTGTGTTACAAGGTGTGAAGTTGAGTCAGACTCAATGCCCGACCACCGCAGAAGATAGAGAGAAAATGAAAGATGTTCCCTATGCTTCAGCCATAGGCTCTATCATGTATGCAATGCTGTGTACCAGACCCGATGTGTGCCTTGCTATAAGTTTAGCAGGGAGGTACCAAAGTAATCCAGGAGTGGATCACTGGACAGCGGTCAAGAACATCCTGAAATACCTGAAAAGGACTAAGGATATGTTTCTCGTATATGGAGGTGACAAAGAGCTCACCGTAAAAGGTTACGTTGATGCAAGCTTTGACACTGATCCGGATGATTCTAAATCGCAGACCAGATACGTGTTTACATTAAACGGTGGAGCTGTCAGTTGGTGCAGTTCTAAACAAAGCGTCATAGCAGGATCTACATGTGAAGCGGAGTACATAGCTGCTTCGGAAGCAGCGAACGAAGGAGTCTGGATGAAGGAGTTCATATCCGATCTAGGTGTCATACCTAGTGCATCGGGTCCAATGAAAATCTTTTGTGACAATACTGGTGCAATTGCCTTGGCAAAGGAATCCAGATTTCACAAAAGGACCAAGCACATCAAGAGACGCTTCAATTCCATCCGGGATCTAGTACAGGTGGGAGACATAGAGATTTGCAAGATACATACGGATCTGAATGTTGCAGACCCGTTGACTAAGCCTCTTCCACGAGCAAAACATGATCAGCACCAAGACTCCATGGGTGTTAGAATCATTACAGTGTAATCTAGATTATTGACTCTAGTGCAAGTGGGAGACTGAAGGAAATATGCCCTAGAGGCAATAATAAAGTTATTATTTTTTTCCTTATATCATGATAAATGTTTATTATTCATGCTAGAATTGTATTAACCGGAAACATAATACATGTGTGAATACATAGACAAACAGAGTGTCACTAGTATGCCTCTACTTGACTAGCTCGTTAATCAAAGATGGTTATGTTTCCTAACCATGAACAAAGAGTTTTTATTTGATTAACGAGGTCACATCATCAGTTGAATGATGTGATTGACATGACCCATTCCATTAGCTTAGCACCCGATCGTTTAGTATGTTGCTATTGCTTTCTTCATGACTTATACATGTTCCTATGACTATGAGATTATGCAACTCCCGTTTGCCGGAGGAACACTTTGGGTGCTACCAAACGTCACAACGTTATTGGGTGATTATAAAGGAGCATTACAGGTGTCTCCAAAGGTACATGTTGGGTTGGCGTATTTCGAGATTAGGATTTGTCAATCCGATTGTCGGAGAGGTATCTCTGGGCCCTCTCGGTAATGAACATCACATAAGCCTTGCAAGCATTGCAACTAATGAGTTAGTTGCGGGATGATGTATTAAAGAACGAGTAAAGAGACTTGCCGGTAACAAGATTGAACTAGGTATTGGATACCGACGATCGAATCTCGGGCAAGTAACATACCGATGACAAAGGGAACAACGTATGTTGTTATGCGGTCTGACCGATAAAGATCTTCGTGGAATATGTAGGATCCAATATGGGCATCCAGGTCCCGCTATTGGTTATTGACCGGAGATGTGTCTCAGTCATGTCTGCATTATTCACGAACCGTAGGGTCCGCACGCTTAACGTTACGATGGCAGTTATTATGAGTTTATGCATTTTGATGTACCGAAGTTAGTTCGGAGTCCCGGATGTGATCACGGACATGACGAGGAGTCTCGAAATGGTCGAGACATAAAGATTGATATATTGGAAGCCTATGTTTGGATATCGGAAGTGTTCCGGGTGAAATCGGGATTTTACCTGAGTACCGGGAGGTTACCGGAACCCCCCGGGAGCTAGATGGGCCTTAGTGGGCTTTAGTGGAAAGGAGAAAGGGGCAGCCCTAGGTGGCCGCGCGCCTCCCCGCTCCCCTAGTCCTATTAGGACTAGGAGAGGTGGTCGGCCCCCCTCTCTCTCTCTTTCCCCCCTTGAGGAATCCTATTCCAACTAGGATTGGGGGGGGGGGGGGGAATCCTACTCCCAGAGGGAGTCGGACTCTCCTGGCGCGCCCCCCTTGGCCGGCCAGCCCCACCCCCTTGGATCCTTTATATACGGGGGCAGGGGGCACCTCTAGACAGACAAGTTGATCCTTGAGATCGTTCCTTAGCCGTGTGCGGTGCCCCCTGCCACCATATTCCACCTCGATCATATCGTTGTAGTGCTTAGGCGAAGCCCTGCGTCGGTAGAACATCAAGATCGTCACCACGCCGTTGTGCTGACGGAACTCTTCCCCGAAGCTTTGCTGGATCAGAGCCCTGGGATCGTCATCGAGCTGTACGTGTGCTAAGAACTCGGAGGTGCCGGAGTAACGGTGCTTGGATCGCCGGATCGGGAAGACGTACGACTACTTCCTCTACGTTGTGTGATCACTTCCACAGTCGGTCTGCGTGGGTACGTAGACAACACTCTCCCCTCTCGTTGCTGTGCATCACCATGATCTTGCGTGTGCGTAGGAAAATTTTCGAAATTACTACGTTCCCCAACATGATACACATATTCATAATATTGAAGCCAAAAGATGCAAAGTAAATAATGATAGTTCAACTTATTTGTGGCACTGCCATTTAGGTCATATTGGTGTAAAGCGCATGAAGAAAATCCATGCTGATGGGCTTTTGGAATCACTTGATTATGAATCGGTTGATGCTTGGGACCCATGCCTCATGGGCAAGATGACTAAGACTCCGTTCTCCAGAACAATGGAGCAAGCAGCAAACTTGTTGGAAACAATACATACTGATGTATGCAGTCCGATGAGTGTTGAGGCTCGCGGCAGGTATCGTTATTTTCTGACCTTCCCAGATGATTTGAGTAAGATATGGGTATATCTTCTTGATGAAACATAAATCTGAAACATTTGAAAAGTTGAAATAATATCAGAGTGAAGTGGAAAATCATCGTAACAAGAAAATAAAGTTTCTACGATCTGATCGTGGAGGAGAATATTTGAGTTACGAGTTTGGTCTTCATTTGAAACAATGCGGAATAGTTTCGCAACTCAAGCCACATGGAACACCACAACGTAATGGTGTGTCCGAACATCGTAACCGTACTATATTAGATATGGTGCAATATATGTTGTCTCTTAACGATTTACCACTATCGTTTTGGGGTTATGCATTAGAGACAGCTGCATTCATATTAAATAGGGCAGCATCTAAATTCATTGAGACGACGCCATATGAACTGTGGTTTGGCAAGAAACCAAAGTTGTTGTTTCTTAAAGTTTGGGGTTGCGATGCTTATGTGAAAAGTTTCATCCTTATAAGCTCAAACCCAGGTAGGAGAAATGTGTCTTCATAGGATACCCAAAGGAGACACTTGGGTACACCTTCTATCACAGATCCGAAGGCAAAACATTCGTTGCTAAGAATGGATCCTTTCTAGAGAAGGAGTTTCTCTCGAAAGAAGTGAGTGGTAGGAAAGTAGAACTTGATGAGGTAATTGTACTTGCTCCCTTATTGGAAAGTAGTTCATCACAGAAATCTGTTCCTTTGACTCCTACACCAATTAGTGAGGAAGCTAATGATGATGATCATGTCACTTCAGATCAATTTACTACCAAACCTCGTAGGTAAACCAGAGTGAGATCCGCACTAGAGTGGCACGGTAATCCTGTTCTGGATGTCATGTTACTTGACCATGACGAACCTACGACCTATGAGGAAGAGATGATGAGCCTAGATTCCGCGAAATGGTTTGATGATACGGGCACGATGGACGAGGTAAAGCCTAATTCAGGACTCCACCAAGCTAGGCGTGTCGTTGTTATTTTTAATAATTAAATTTTTAATAATTGTGAGTTTTGGATTGGTTTTGGGCCTATCCAACCAAGTCAGATCGAGGCCCATTAGGCTGGGCGACTCACCCCTCCATATAAGGAGCTGGGGCGCATTAGGTTTAGGGAGTTCAGAATTTTAGTCTAAAACTATCAAGTTGTGATTTCTTGGTGAAGTATCCCTCCGGGGACGGTGATGCCGTTTATCTAATAAAGATTGCTGCGGAGGTTCTTGTGTTCAACAAGCATTATCGTGCTTTGGTTTGAGGCATGGTGATCTTCATCACGTTGCTTGCTGGATTTGTTTCCTGATACGTCTCCAACGTATCTATAATTTTGATTGCTCCATGCTATTATATTATCTATTTTGGATGTCAATGGACTTTATTTTACACTTTTATATCATTTTTGGGACTAAACTACTAACAGGAGGCCCAGCCCAAATTGCTGTTTTTTGCCTATTTTAGGGATTCAAAGAAAAGGAATATCAAACGGAGTCCAAACGGGATGAAACCTTCGGGAACGTGATTTTCTCAACAAACGTGATCCAGGAGAATTGGAGTGGGCGTCAAGAAACAAGGGAGGAAGGCATGAGGCAGGGGGGGCGTGCCCTCCACCCTCGTGGGCCCTTCGTTGCTCCACCGACGTACTTCTTCCTCCTATATATATATATATATATCCACGTACCCCCCAAACATCCAGGAGCACCACGAAAACCTAATTCCACCGCCGCAACCTTCTGTACCCGAGAGATCCCATCTTGGGGCCTTTTCCGGAGATCCGCCGGAGGGGGCATTGATCACAGAGTGCCTCTACATCAACTCCATGGCCTCTCCGGTGATGTGTGAGTAGTTTACTTCAGACCTACGGGTCCATAGTTATTAGCTAGATGGCTTCTTCTCTCTCTTTGGATCTCAATACAAAGTTCTCCTCGATCTTCTTGGAGATCTATTTGATGTAATCTTCTTTTGTGGTGTGTTTGTCGAGATCCGATGAATTGTGGGTTTATGATCCAGATTATCTATGAACAATATTTGATTCTCCTCTGAATTCTTTTTTGTATAATTGGTTTATCTTTGCAAGTCTCTTCAAATTATCAGTTTGGTTTGGCCTACTAGATTGATCTTTCTTGCAATGGGAGAAGTTCTTAGCTTTGGGTTCAATCTTGCGGTGCTCGATCCCAATGACAGAAAGGGAATCGATACGTATTGTATTGTTGCCATCGAGGATAAAAAGAGGGGTTTATATCATATTGCATGAGTTTATCCCTCTACATCATGTCATCTTCCTTAAAGCATTACTCTGTTCTTATGAACTTAATACTCTAGATGCATGCTGGATAACAGTCGATGTGTGGAGTAATAGTAGTAGATGCATAATCGTTTCGGTCTACTTGTCTCGGACGTGATGCATATATACATGATCATACCTAGATATTCTCATAACTATGCTCAATTCTATCAATTGCTCGACAGTAATTCGTTTACCCACCGTAATACTTATGCTCTTGAGAGAAGCCACTAGTGAAACCTATGGCACCCGGGTCTATCTTCCATCATATTAATCTTCCAACACTTAGTTATTTCCTTTGCCCTTTATTTTACTTTGCATCTTCATTTCTCTTTATCATAAAAATACCAAAAATATTATCTTATCAGATCTGACTCTTGTAAGTGACCGTGAAGGGCTTGACAACCCCTTTATCGCGTTGGTTGCGAGGTTCTTATTTGTTTGTGTAGGTGCCTGGGACTTGAGCGTGATCTCCTACTAGATTGATACCTTGCTTCTCACAAACTGAGGGAAATACTTACGCTACTTTGCTGCATCACCCTTTCCTCTTCAAGGGAAAACCAACGCAGTGCTCAAGAGGTAGCAAGAAGGATTTCTAGCGCCGTTGGCAGGGAGATTCGCGCCAAGTCAAGTCAAGATTTGACTCCCAACAACGAGTCATTTCAGGTGCCATTACCAAGTCAAAACATACCAAGTACCCATCACAAACTCTTATCCCTCGCATTACATTTTTGCCATTCGCCTCTCGTTTTCCTCTCCCCCACTTCACCCTTGCCATTTTATTCGCCCTCTCTCTCCATTCCCCTTCTCTTTCCCTATTTGCCTCTTTTGCCTGTTCCTTGTTTTCTTGTGTGTTGGATTGCTTGCTTGTCACGATGGCTCAAGATAATACTAAATTGTGTGACTTTGCCAATACCAACAACAATGATTTTCTTAGCACTCTTACCGTTTATCTAATAAAGATTGCTGCGGAGGTTCTTGTGTTCAACAAGCATTATCGTGCTTTGGTTTGAGGCATGGTGATCTTCATCACGTTGCTTGCTGGATTTGTTTCCTGATACGTCTCCAACGTATCTATAATTTTGATTGCTCCATGCTATTATATTATCTATTTTGGATGTCAATGGACTTTATTTTACACTTTTATATCATTTTTGGGACTAAACTACTAACAGGAGGCCCAGCCCAAATTGCTGTTTTTTGCCTATTTTAGGGATTCGAAGAAAAGGAATATCAAACGGAGTCCAAACGGGATGAAACCTTCGGGAACGTGATTTTCTCAACAAACGTGATCCAGGAGAATTGGAGTGGGCGTCAAGAAACAAGGGAGGAAGGCATGAGGCAGGGGGGGCGTGCCCTCCACCCTCGTGGGCCCTTCGTTGCTCCACCGACGTACTTCTTCCTCCTATATATATATATATATATATATATATCCACGTACCCCCCAAACATCCAGGAGCACCACGAAAACCTAATTCCACCGCCGCAACCTTCTGTACCCGAGAGATCCCATCTTGGGGCCTTTTCCGGAGATCCGCCGGAGGGGGCATTGATCACAGAGTGCCTCTACATCAACTCCATGGCCTCTCCGGTGATGTGTGAGTAGTTTACTTCAGACCTACGGGTCCATAGTTATTAGCTAGATGGCTTCTTCTCTCTCTTTGGATCTCAATACAAAGTTCTCCTCGATCTTCTTGGAGATCTATTTGATGTAATCTTCTTTTGTGGTGTGTTTGTCGAGATCCGATGAATTGTGGGTTTATGATCCAGATTATCTATGAACAATATTTGATTCTCCTCTGAATTCTTTTTTGTATAATTGGTTTATCTTTGCAAGTCTCTTCAAATTATCAGTTTGGTTTGGCCTACTAGATTGATCTTTCTTGCAATGGGAGAAGTTCTTAGCTTTGGGTTCAATCTTGCGGTGCTCGATCCCAATGACAGAAAGGGAATCGATACGTATTGTATTGTTGCCATCGAGGATAAAAAGAGGGGTTTATATCATATTGCATGAGTTTATCCCTCTACATCATGTCATCTTCCTTAAAGCATTACTCTGTTCTTATGAACTTAATACTCTAGATGCATGCTGGATAACAGTCGATGTGTGGAGTAATAGTAGTAGATGCATAATCGTTTCGGTCTACTTGTCTCGGACGTGATGCATATATACATGATCATACCTAGATATTCTCATAACTATGCTCAATTCTATCAATTGCTCGACAGTAATTCGTTTACCCACCGTAATACTTATGCTCTTGAGAGAAGCCACTAGTGAAACCTATGGCACCCGGGTCTATCTTCCATCATATTAATCTTCCAACACTTAGTTATTTCCTTTGCCCTTTATTTTACTTTGCATCTTCATTTCTCTTTATCATAAAAATACCAAAAATATTATCTTATCATATCTATCAGATCTCACTCTTGTAAGTGACCGTGAAGGGCTTGACAACCCCTTTATCGCGTTGGTTGCGAGGTTCTTATTTGTTTGTGTAGGTGCCTGGGACTTGAGCGTGATCTCCTACTAGATTGATACCTTGCTTCTCACAAACTGAGGGAAATACTTACGCTACTTTGCTGCATCACCCTTTCCTCTTCAAGGGAAAACCAACGCAGTGCTCAAGAGGTAGCAAGAAGGATTTCTAGCGCCGTTGGCAGGGAGATTCGCGCCAAGTCAAGTCAAGATTTGACTCCCAACAACGAGTCATTTCAGGTGCCATTACCAAGTCAAAACATACCAAGTACCCATCACAAACTCTTATCCCTCGCATTACATTTTTGCCATTCGCCTCTCGTTTTCCTCTCCCCCACTTCACCCTTGCCATTTTATTCGCCCTCTCTCTCCATTCCCCTTCTCTTTCCCTATTTGCCTCTTTTTCCTGTTCCTTGTTTTCTTGTGTGTTGGATTGCTTGCTTGTCACGATGGCTCAAGATAATACTAAATTGCTTGCTCCTCTTACCGATGTTGAATCTTGTGAAATTAATGTTGCTTTGTTGAATCTTGTCATGAAAGATCAATTCTGTAACGCCCTCGATGCAGCTATATCTCCTACATGTCGAAGCACGACTTAGAGGCATAACCGCATTGAAAGCTATGTCGCAAGTAAGGTAATCTTCACAGCAACCCATGTAAATAAATAAAGGGGAAAAGATACATAGTTGGCTTACACTCGCCACGTCACACAAATACATGAATAACATTACATTCATCCAATACACTCATGGTCCGACTACGGTACCAAAATAAAGATCAACCCCCACATGCGACAAAGTCCCCGATCGCCCCAACTGGGCACCACTACTGATCATCTGGGAAAGACACATAGTAACGGCGAGAGTCTTTGTCGAACTCCCACTTGAGCTCGTTCATGTCATCTGGAACGGTATCGTCGGTCCCTGCATCTGGTTTTGGAAGTAAACTGTGAGTCACGGGGACTCAGCAATCTCACACCCTCGCGATCAAGACTATTTAAGCTTATAGGTAAGGTAAGGTATGATGTGGAGCTACAGCAAGCGACTAGCATATATGGTGGCTAACCTATTCGCAAAAGAGAGCGAGAAGAGAAGACAGAAGCACGGTCGAACAACTATGATCAAGAAGTGATCCTAGAACAACCTACGTCAAGCATTACTCCAACACCGTGTTCACTTCCCGGACTCCGCCGAGAAGAGACCATCACGGTTACACACGCGGTTGGTTCATTTTAATTAAGTTAAGTTTCAGGTTATCTACAAACGGACATTAACAAATTCCCATCTGCCCATAACCGCGGGCACGGCTTTTGAAAGTTCAAAACCTTGCAGGGGAGTCCCAACTTAGCCCATCACAAGCTCTCACGGTCAATGAAGGATATTCCTTCTCCCCAGACAATCGAATCAGACTCGGCATCCCGGTTACAAGACATCCTCGACAATGGTAAAACAAGTCCAGCAACACCGCCTGAATGTGTCGACAAATCCCGATAGGAGCTGCACATATCTCGTTCTCAGGGCACACTCAGATGAGACATCCTACGAGTAAAATCAACCCTCAAGTTGCCCTGAGGTGGCCCCGCAGTCTACTCGGTCGGACCAACACTCAGAGGAGCACTGGCCCAGGGGGTTTAAATAAAGATGACCCTTGGGCTCCGGAAAACCAAGGGAAAAAGAGGCTAGGTGGCAAATGGTAAAAACCAAGGTTGGGCATTGCTGGGGGAGTTTTATTCAAGGTGAACTGTCAGGGGGTTCCCATTATAACCCAACCGTGTAAGGAACGCAAAATCCGGGAACATAACACCGATATGACGGAAACTAGGGCGGCAAGAGTGGAACAAAACACTAGGCAAAAGGCCGAGCCTTCCACCCTTTACCAAGTATATAGGTGCATAAAGATAAAAAAGATAATATTGTGATATCCCAACAATAAACAATGTTCCAACAAGGAATGATCTCCAATCTTCACCTGCAACTAGCAACGCTATAAGAGGGGCAGAGCAAAGCGGTAACATAGCCAAACAACGGTTTGCTAGGACATGGTGGGTTAGAGGTTTGACATGGCAATTTGGGAGGCATGATAAGCAAGTGGTAGGTATCGTAGCATAGGCATAGCAAAAGAGCGAGCATCTAGCAAGCAAAGATAGAAGTGATTTCGAGGGTATGGTCGTCTTGCCTGCAAAGTTGTCAGAGTTGCCTTGATCCTCGTAAGCGAACTCAACGGGCTCCTCATTCACGAACTCGTCTCCCGGCTCTACCCAAACAAGAACAACAAGCAAACGGAACACAATCAACCACGTGCAATGCTCAAACAACATGATGCAAACATGGTATGATATGTGGGATGCGGTATGGGATGCATATGCATGATTTGACAAGGAATGATTGAACCTGACCTCAACTTGGAAATCCAAGAGTTCCATTGGAAAGGTGAGGTGAGTTCGGTTGAAATCGATATAAAGATCACCGGAATTGGATGCACGGTTTGGAAATGGCAAGCAAAACAAATATGGCACCGGTCTGCGATAATCAGCAAGTGACCAACTAAATGCATCAAGAAAAATATGCTACAGCCCTCAAACATGACAACAAAATACATGGCAGGTATCCACTCATGATGCTTGACAAAAGATGAACACTGAGCTACGGCTAATTCATCCATTAATAGGTTCAAACAAGCATGGCAAAAGTGCAAATGATAACAGGTTTCAGACTTGGTGAAATCAACACAAGTCTGGAATTTATCATCAGGAAGCACACTTTAGAGCATGAAAACTACATGCTATAGGAACTTAACATGGAAAAGCAAGGCATGGCATGAAGCTACTCAAATCCCTTAACAAAAGTCCCTTAGTGACCTTGAGCCAAAAGGGATCAGAAAATACAATTGCAAGCATATGAACATAGCAAAAACACAAACAGATTCAGACTTAGTGAAAAACTGGAGCATGCAAAACAGTTAACGAGTAGGCATGTTTATGAGCTCGATGCACTCACTACAGAGCATGGCATGACAAACTAAGCATACACTCATCAAGAAGACATGGCATGGGAGCTATACATGGCAAGAACAACATCATAGCATGCACGGATCAATAGCAACATCCTCGGCAAAATCGCTAAACATGTCAACAATCTGCCAGGATCATTTTATAGCAAAAGTAGAGCTCGATTGACTCAAGCTAGGGTGCTCCATAAATGCAAACAAAGACATGGATAGATAAAGCACCACAATGTTAACAAAACATCCTTACTGATCATCCTCAAAAGAGGCACGGATCACTAGGAAACAACATGAACATATGGCATAACAACAAAATCAGGACAAGGACTTGGTGAAATTCTAAGTCCCTGAATTCAACATTACCGATTACGCTACTTTTCAAGCTTGTGCTTGTCACCACAAATATCACAAAAATACATGGCAAGCACCTCTGTAAAGATGACATGGCATATAACAAAACACATGTAGAGCTCAGGATCATAGCATGCACACATTAATTATGGCAAAAATGACAAAAGGCTATTTGCTGAAACAGATCTGCAACTTTCCTCACATAGCCCTCTTCCAACAGCATTTCAGGCATCAAGATTAGCTCAAATGAAAATGATGCAATGAGATTAAATGATGTACTCGTCGAGACGAACATTTTGATATGCTACACGCACAAATCGGAGCTATGGATGGAGAGTATGGCATGTCAAAGATAGCAAGAAAATTAGGGTTTCGGGGCAAAAGTCAACTGCGGGATATTTCCAGATCTGAGATCCGGCCGGAGTTACTATAGTAGGGGCGCGGAAAACGAGGTTCGCCGGGACCTGTTCGCCGGAGTTGGAGAGGCGGCTGGAGGAGCTCATGCCGGAGCACGGGACGGCGGGCGCGGCGTCGTGGCGCGGAAGCCGGAGCGGGGCGCCGCGGGCACGGGGCGGTGCCGGACTTGGGCGGCGAACCGCGACCGGGCGGCGAGCTAGGCGGCGGAGGTCGGCGCTGGTGGCAGAGGCGGCAACGCTCGACGGCTTCCAGGCGGAGCGGGCGACGAGCAGACGAAGGCACGGGCGGCGCGGCTCCACGGGCCGAGAGGGCCCGATCCGGGCTCTCCGGGCCGGAGGAGAGAGAGGGCCGGCGGGGACACGTCGCACCCTCCTATTAGTGCAGGGCGGCGGCGCGGTTTGTCCAGCGAATGACGGACATGTCCGGCCGACGGTGGAGCGGATTTTTAGGGTTTGGGGAAGAAGAGACCCGGGATTTGGAATGAGGGGTCTATATATAGGCGTAGAGGGAGCTAGGAAGCTCCAAATGGAGTGCGGTTTTCAGCCACGCGATCGTGATCGAATGCTCTAGACGATGGAGGGGTTTTTGGTGGGTTTTGGACCAAATTGGAATGGTGTTGGGCTGCAACACACACGAGGCCTTCTCGGTCCCTCGGTTAACCGTTGTTGTATCAAACGAAGTCCAAATGGCACGAAACTTGATAGGCGGTCTACCGGTAGTAAACCAAGGCCGCATGGCAAGTCTCGGTCCAATCTGGAAATGTTTAACCCCCACAGACGAAAAGGGGTAGAAAGGACCACCGGAGGACATAGGAGCGCCGGAATGCAAAACGGACAACGGGGAAAATGCTCGGATGCATGAGACGAACATGTATGCAAATGCAATGCACATGATGACATCATATGAGATGCATGACAAAGACAACAACACACGGAGACAAAAACCCAACACCAAGGAAATAAAATAACTTAGGCCGAAAACGGCAAGAGTTGGGATACATATAAGGTAAATTACATCCGGGGTGTTACAAATTCGCCGGCCTTCGTAGTGAAGATGCCGCTACCCATCTAAACAACTTTGTTGATTTGTGTGATATGCAAAATAAGAAAGATGTGGACAATGATATTGTTAAATTGAAGCTATTTCTGTTTTCGCTTAGAGATCGTGCTAAACCTTGGTTTTCGTCTTTGCCTAAAAATAGTATTGATTCATACAATAAGTGCAAAGATGCTTTTATCTCTAAGTATTTTCCTCCCGCTAAGATCATTTCTCTTAGAAACGATATTATGAATTTTAAGCAACTTGATCATGAACATGTTGCACAATCTTGGGAGAGGATGAAATTAATGATACGTAGTTGCCCTACACATGGTTTGAATCTTTGGATGATTATACAATACTTTTATGCCAGATTGAATTTTGCTTCTAGAAATCTTTTTAGATTCGTCCGCGGGAGGTACTTTTATGGAAATCACTTTAGGAGAAGCTACTAAACTCCTAGATAATATTGTTGTTAATTATTCTCAATGGCACACCGAAAGATCTACTAATAAAAAAGTGCATGCAATTGAAGAGATTAATGTTTTGAGTGGAAAATGGATGAACTTATGAAATTGTTTGCTAATAAGAGTGCTCCTACTGATCCTAATGATATGCCTTTGTCTACCTTGATAGAGAATAATAATGAATCTATGGATGTGAATTTTGTTGGTAGGAACAATTTTGGTAATAACACGTATAGAGGTAATTTTAATTCTAGGCCGTTTCCTAGTAATTCCTCTAATAAGTATGGTAATTTATACATCAATTCCTATGGAAATTATAATAAGATGCCCTCTGATTTTGAATCTAGTATTAAAGAATTTATTACTTCGCAAAACAGTTTCAATGCTTTGATTGAAGAAAAATTGCTTAAGATTGATGAGTTGGCTAGGAACGTTGATAGAATTTCTCTTGATGTTGATTCTTTGAAACTTAGATCTATTCCACCTAAGCATGATATCAATGAGTCTCTCAAATCCATGAGAATTACCATTGATGAGTGCAAAGAAAGAACCGCTAGGATGCGTGCTAAGAAAGATTGCTTTGTGAAAGCGTGTCCTTCTAGTTTTCATGATAATGAAGATGAAGATCTAAAAGTTATTGATGTGTCCCCTATTAAATTTTCGTTTTGCAATATGAATCTTGGTAATGATGGGGCTGAAGATGAGCCACCTTTACCTATAAGGCGTTCCAAAAAATCGGAGTTTTTAGATCTTGATGCAAAAATTGTTAAAAGTGGGATTAAAGAGGTCAAAACTTTAAATATCAATGAACCCACTCTTTTGGATTTCAAGGAATTTAATTATGATAATTGCTCTTTGATAGATTGTATTTCCTTGTTGCATTCCGTGCTAAATTATCCTCATGCTTATAGTCAAAATAAAGCTTTTACTAAACATATCGTTGATGCTTTGATGCAATCTTATGAAGAAAAACTTGAGTTGGAAGTTTCTATCCCTATAAAACTTTTTGATGAGTGGTAACCTACAATAAAAATTAAAATTAAAGATCATGAGTGCTATGCTTTGTGTGATTTGGGTGCTAGTGTTTCCACGATTCCAAAAACTTTGTGTGATTTGCTAGGTTTCCATGATTTTGATGATTGTTATTTAAACTTGCACCTTGCGGATTCCACTATTAAGAAACCTATGGGAAGAATTAATGATGTTATTATTGTTGCAAATAGGAACTATGTGCCCATAGATTTCATTGTTCTTGATATAGATTGCAATCCTTCATGTCCCATTATTCTTGGTAGACCTTTCCTTAGAACGATTGGTGCAATTATTGATATGAAGGAAGGGAATATTAGATTCCAATTTCCATTAAGGAAAGGCATGGAACACTTCCCTAGAAAGAAAATTAAATTACCATATGAATCTATTGTGAGAGCCACTCATGGATTCCCTACCAAAGATGGCAATACCTAGATCTATCTTCGTTTTTATGCCTAGCTAGGGGCGTTAAACAATAGCGCTTGTTGGGAGGCAACCCAATTTTATTTTTATTCCTTGCTTTCTGCTCCTGTTTAGTAATAAATAATTTATCTAGCCTCTGTTTTGGTTGTGTTTTTTGTGTTTAAGTAGTGTTCGTGCCAAGTAGAACCGTTGGGAAGACTTGGGGAAAGTCTTTTTGATCTTGCTGTAAAAAACAGAAACTTTAGCGCTCACGAGAATCACTGCCATTTTTATTTGGAAGGTTCTATTTAGTTAATTATTTTTGCAGATGATTAATAGATAAATTCCTCAAGTCCAGAAATTTATTTTAGAATTTTTGGGGTTCCAGAAGTTGCGTTAGCTACAGATTCTGTTTTTTCTTGTGTTGTTTGCTTATTTTGATGAATCTATGGCTAGTAAAAGAGTTTATAAACCATAGAGAAGTTGGAATACAGTAGGTTTAACACCAATATAAATAAAGAATGAGTTCATTACAGTACCTTGAAGTGGTGTTTTGTTTTCTTTCGCTAACGGAGCTCACAAGATTTTCTATTTTGAGTTTTGTGTTGTGAAGTTTTCAAGTTTTGGGTAAAGATTTGATGGATTATGGAACAAAGAGTGGCAAGAGCCTAAGCTTGGGGATTCCCATGGCACCCCAAGGTAAAATTCAAGGACACCAAAAAGCCTAAGCTTGGGGATGCCCCGGAAGGCATCCCCTCGTTCGTCTTCGTTTATCGGTAACTTTACTTGGAGCTATATTTTTATTCACCACATGATATGTGTTTTGCTTGGAGCGTCTTGTATGATTTGAGTCTTTGATTTTTAGTTTACCACAATCATCCTTGCTGTACACACCTTTTGAGAGAGACTCACATGATTTGAAATTTATTATAATACTCTATGTGCTTCACTTATATCTTTTGAGCTATATAGTTTTTGCTCTAATGCTTCACTTATATCTTTTAGAGCACGGTGGTGGATTTTTTTATAGAAACTATTGTTCTCTCATGCTTCACTTATATTATTTTGAGAGACCTTTAGAACAACATGGCAATAATAAAAACTTTCATATAAGTGCATTGAATAATATGAGAAGTTTGATACTTGATAATTGTTTTGATATATGAAGATGGTGATATTAGAGTCATGCTAGTTGAGTAGTTGTGAATTTGAGAAATACTTGTGTTGAAGTTTGTGATTCCTGTAGCATGCACGTATGGTGAACCGTTATGTGATGGTCGGAG
This sequence comes from Triticum urartu, assembly GCF_056163025.1. Lineage (NCBI taxonomy): Eukaryota > Viridiplantae > Streptophyta > Magnoliopsida > Poales > Poaceae > Triticum > Triticum urartu. The sequence continues at coordinate 695,522,850 of NC_141875.1, forward strand.
CACGATTTATTTATTGATTGTCTTCCTTATGAGTGGCGGTCGGGGACGAGCGATGGTCTTTTCCTACCAATCTATCCCCCTAGGAGCATGCGCATAATACTTTGTTTCGATAACTAATAGATTTTTGCAATAAGTATGTGAGTTCTTTATGACTAATGTTGAGTCCATGGATTATACACACTCTCACCCTTCCACCATTTCTAGCCTCTCTAGTATCGCGCAACTTTCACCGGTACCTTAAACCCACCATATACCTTCCTCAAAACAGCCACCATACCTACCTATTATGGCATTTCCATAGCCATTCCGAGATATATTGCCATGCAACTTTCCACCGTTCTGTTATTATGACACGCTTCATCATTGTCATATTGATCGCATGATCATGTAGTTGACATCGTATTTGTGGCAAAGCCACCGTTCATAATTCTTCATACATGTCACTCATGCATCATTGCAGTCATATTTCGTTCTAAGTATTGAGTTGTAATTCTTGAGTTATAAGTAAATAAAGTGTGATGATCATCATTATTAGAGCATTGTCCCAAGTGAGGAAAGGATGATGGAGACTATGATTCCCCCACAAGTCGGGATGAGATTCCGGACGAAAAAAAGAGGCCAAAAAAAGAAGGCCCAAATAAAAAAATGAGAGAAAAAGAGGGAAGGGACAATTCTACTTTCCTTTTTCCACACTTGTGCTTCAAAGTAGCACCATGTTCTTCATATAGAGAGTCTCCTATGATATCACTTTCATATACTAATGGGAATTTTTCATTATAGAACTTGGCTTGTATATTCCAATGATAGGCTTCCTCAAAATGCCCTAGGTCTTCGTGAGCAAGCAAGTTGGATGCACACCCACTTAGTTTCTTTTGTTGAGCTTTCACATACTTATAGCTCTAGTACATCCATTGCATGGCAATCCCTACTCACTCACATTGATATATATTAATGGGCATCTCCATAGCCCGTTGATATGCCTAGTTGATGTGAGACTATCTTCTCCTTTTTTTCTTCTCCACAACCACCATTCTATTCCACCATAGTGCTATATCCATGGCTCATGCTCATATATTGCGTGAAGATTGAAAAAGTTTGAGAACATCAAAAGTATGAAAAAATTGCTTGGCTTGTCATTGGGGTTGTGCATGATTTAAAAATTTTGTGTGGTGAAGATAGAGCATAGCCAGACTATATGATTTTGTAGGGATAACTTTCTTTGGCCATGTTATTTTGAGAAGACATAATTGTTTAGTTAGTATGCTTGAAGTATTATTATTTTTATGTCAATATTAAACATTTATCTTGAATCTTTCGGATCTGAACATTCATGCCACAATAAATAAAAATTACACTGAGAAATATGTTAGAAAGCATTCCACATCAAAAATTCTTCTTTTATCATTAACCTACTCGAGGACGAGTAGGAATTAAGCTTGGGGATGCTTGATACGTCTCCAACATATCTATAATTTTTGATTGCTCCATGCTATTATATTATCTATTTTGGATGTCAATGGAGTTTATTTTAGACTTTTATATCATTTTTGGGACTAACCTACTAACTGGAGGCCCAGCCCAAATTGCTATTTTTTTGCCTATTTTAGGGTTTCGAAGAAAAGGAATATCAAACGGAGTCCAAACGGAATGAAACCTTCGGGAACGTGATTTTCTCAACAAACGTGATCCAGGAGACTTGGAGTGGGCGTCAAGAAACAAGGGAGGAAGGCACGAGGCAGGTGGGCGCGCCTACACCCTAGGCACGCCCTCCACCCTCATGGGCCCTCCGTTGCTCCACCGATGTACTTCTTCCTCCTATATATAACCCCGTACCCCCAAACATCCAGGAGCACCATGAAAACCTAATTCCACCGCTGCAACCTTCTGTACCCGAGAGATCCCATCTTGGGGCCTTTTCCGGAGCTCCGCCAGAGGGGGCATTGATCACGGAGGGCCTCTACATCAACTCCATCGCCTCTCCGGTGATGTGTGAGTAGTTTACTTCAGACCTATGGGTCCATAGTTATTAGCTAGATGGCTTCTTCTCTCTCTCTCTTTGGATCTCAATACAAAGTTCTCCTCGATCTTCTTGGAGATCTATTCGATGTAATCTTCTTTTGCGGTGTGTTTGTCGAGATCCGATGAATTGTGGGTTTATGATCCAGATTATCTATGAACAATATTTGATTCTCCTCTGAATTCTTTTTTGTATGATTGGTTTATCTTTGCAACTATCTTCGAATCATCAGTTTGGTTTGGCCTACTAGATTGATCTTTCTTGCAATGGGAGAAGTGCTTAGCTTTGGGTTCAATCTCGCGGTGCTCGATCCCAGTGACAGAAAGGGAACCGACACGTATTGTATTGTTGCCATCGAGGATAAAACGATGGGGTTTATATCATATTGCATGAGTTTATCCCTCTACATCATGTCATCTTCCATAAAGCATTACTCTATTCTTATGAACTTAATACTCTAGATGCATGCTGGATAGCGGTCGATGTGTGGAGTAATAGTAGTAGATGCAGAATCGTTTAGGTCTACTTGTCTTGGACGTGATTCCTATATACATGATCATACCTAGATATTCTCATAACTATGCTCAATTCTATCAATTGCTCGACAGTAATTCGTTTACCCACCGTAATACTTATGCTCTTGAGAGAAGCCACTAGTGAAACATTTGGCCCCTGGGTCTATCTTCCATCATATTAATCTTCCAACACTTAGTTATTTCCTTTACCGTTTATTTTACTTTGCATCTTTATTTCTCTTTATCATAAAAATACCAAAAATATTATCTTATCATATCTATCAGATCTCACTCTCGTAAGTGACCGTGAAGGGCTTGCCAACCCCTTTATCGCGTTGGTTGCGAGGTTCTTATTTGTTTGTGTAAGTGCGTGGGACTTGAGCGTGATCTCCTACTGGATTGATACCTTGGTTCATAAAAACTGAGGGAAGTACTTACGCTACTTTGCTACATCACCCTTTCCTCTTCAAGGGAAAACCAACGCGGTGCTCAAGAGGTAGCATTTCCTCATCTTCAGGTTACGTGGATTACTCCCGTGATTAGAAGTTTTTCTATTTGATTGTCTTGCGGTCAAAGACCGGGCAAAAACTATAGGATCATCATGTTGATCCTTATCATGTGGTATCAGATTACTGGGTTTATCACCGCGAGTATCTACTGCTGAGATTGATCTCCTCGTCCTGCTCAAGATTTGTGGTTTTACTGGTTTGTTGAAGGTGGCAAGTTTTATTTGATGTTGTCAGGGAAGCTAGGTCTCGTTGTTCCATCGTTTGCCTCTTGTTGTCGTCAAGCTGATCAACGATCTGTGGGACGAGGAGGTGGTGACGACTAAATTGTTGGTGGCGAAGCAATCTGTAGTAGATCGGGATTTGTTTTTTCCTCGTTCGGCGGCTCGTTGTTGTGCAGATCGATAGAAGGAAATCCGATTGATCCGTTTCCCTGTGGTGTATTAGAGAAAAATGAAAGAAAATATTAGGAGTTTGCTTCGGATTAGTCGATCCACTTTTGGTGGGAAGTTGCGTGGCAGAAGAAAAAGAGGAGTGCTATTCTTGTACGTGTTACGTGACTTCTGTCCGAGTTTGGGTCAGCTTTTTGCGTGAAAAAAAGGAACGAGATCCAGAGAAGTCAGCAAGGAGAGAAGCAGATGCTTAGCACTTGGATCAAATTGGTTAGTTGAACACATGTACGAGTATATTAGATTGGCAATTTTCTACTAACTCACGTTAGTTTCCTTGCACGTGAGTCTAATTTAGCAAAGAAAAAATTGTGATTTTATTTTCTCTTCGCAAATTTGGAAGATGCCTTCTACATGGTTTTCTCGGCTAGATGAAAAGTCTAAGGATCGTGCTCGGACTAAGATAGCCGACATACAAAAGATCATTAAAGAGATGCATGCGGAATTAAAAAGGCCCATTACAGTTTTTCCTGTGCACGGTGGTCAACCTTCCATGACGGTAATTTCCAAGGACACATCTGTGGTTCAGATAAATGATGTCAACGAGGAAGCAATAACACATACTGGTTCTAAGGAGGACAAGGTTAATGTTGACACGATTTTAGTGGACGATGTTGTACCATTGAGAGGGCTGAATATGCAACTCAAGAGGGTACATGATGAAGCTTGCAAAACAGTTGACAAGGGTCAGTGGTGGAGTTTATTTCAGACTCAGTGTATGATTAAAGGCAAAGCATGCAAGTTGATGATTGATGGTGGTAGCTGTACTAATGGCATAAGCAAGGCAATGGTGGCATCATTGGGGTTGTCCACATGGCGTATTCCTGATCCTAAGCATCTTGAGTGGTTGAATAGATGTGGTATGCTGAAGGTTACTCATAAAGTGTGCGTGCCATTTACAGTTGGTGACTATGTTGATGTGGTAGAATGTGATGTGTTGCCATTGGAGGTGTGTGGGCTATTACTTGGACATCCATGGCAGTATGATCGCAATGTTACACATGCCGGGAGAGCAAATACATATTATTTTGTGCATGATGGCAAACAGCAGACTTTGAAGCCTATGAAGGATGATCAAATAAAGTCTGATGTGGAGCTGGTGGTACACAAGGAGAGGTTGCGCAGGGCTAAGCCGCCAAGGTTAGCTAAGCTGCCGCATGAGGAGCATGATGCACAGAGCGACATTGTTGATATTGCTTCAGCTATACCTGTAGATGACAAGCCTGTTGTTCTTGTTAGTGACAAGCCAGTTGAAGTACAACCTCTTTCTGATGAGAGGAAGGATGTTGCAGCATGTGTTACAATTCCAATTTGTGTTGACACAAGTGTTCAGACTGATGATATTTGTGCTGATCATGTCCCAGTGCATGAGGTGCTTCGGGGCGACAAGCGCAATTTTGTTAGCACACCTGTGAGGTGTTTTGTTGGAGCAGCAGTGCAGATGCACAAAGGCAAGGATGGACATGTTCGTCAGTTGTGTGGCCCAGGCATTACTCATCTTTTGCAGGGTAGTGCAAAGCAGGTTCATGTTCAGAAACAAAGGGCTCCAGCAAAGGTGGACAAGAAGAAGGTGGTGGCACCTATGCCCAGGCGTGTCTGGAGAAGAAAGGCACCCACAGCTGAACCAAGTCGAGCAGACCAAGAGGGAGGATGTGGAGTGGTAGGCAGGCGAGACTTGAAGATGGCAAAGACGCGTGATGCTTTTGTTGATATCACACCACCCTTTCCAGCAGACCCTCACGCATTGAGGACAACGCTTTTTGAAGGTGGGAGGATGATACGGGCACGACGGAGGAGGTTAAGCCCAATTTCAGGACTCCACCGAGCTAGGCGTGTCGTTGTTATTTTTACTAATTAAATTTTTAATAATTGTGTGTTTTGGATTGGTTTTGGGCCTGTCCAACAAAGTCAGATCGAGGCCCATTAGGCTGGGCGCCTCACCCCTCCATATAAGGAGCTGGGGCGCATTAGATTTAGGGAGTTCAGAATTTTAGTCTAAAACTATCAAGCTGTGTTTTCTTGGTGAAGCATCCCTCCGGGGACGGTGATGCCGTTTATCTAATAAAGATTGCTGCGGAGGTTCTTGTGTTCATCAAGGATTATCGTGCTTTGGTTTGGGGCGTGGTGATCTTCATCACATTGCTTGCTGGATTTGTTTCCTCATCTTCGGGTTACATGGATTACTCCCGTGATTAGAAGTTTTTCTATTTGATTGTCTTGCAGTGAAATATCGGGCAAAAACTATAGGATCATCACGTTGATCCTTATCATTTGAGACCATGAAATCTGAGATGGGATCCATGTATGAGAACAAAGTATGGACTTTGATTGACTTACCCGATGATCGGTGAATCATTAAGAATAAATGGATCTTCAAGAGGAAGACGGACGCTGATAGTAGTGTTACTATCTACAAAGCTCGAATTGTCGCAAAATGTTTTCGACAAGTTTAAGGTGTTGACTACGATGAGATTTCCTCACTCGTATTGATGCTTAAAAGTCTATCCGAATTATGTTAGCAATTGCCGCATTTTATGAAATCTGGCAAATGGATGTCAAAACTGTATTCCTTCATGGATTTCTTAAAGAAGAGTTGTATATGATGCAACCAGAAAGTTTTGTCGATCCTAAAAGGTGCTAACAAAATGAGCAAGCTCCAGCGATCCATCTATGGACTGGTGCAAGCATCTCAGAGTTGGAATATACACTTTGATGAGTTGATCAAAGCATATGGTTTTATACAGCCTTGCGGTGAAGCCTGTATTTACAAGAAAGTGAGTAGGAGCACTACAACATTTCTGATAAGTATATGTGAATGACATATTGTTGACTAGAAATAATGTAGAATTTTCGGAAAGCATAAAGGAGTGCTTGAAAAGAATTTTTCAAATAAAACCTCGATGAAGCTTCTTACACATTGAGCATCAAGATCTATAGAGATAGATCAAGACACTTGATAAGCTTTTTCAAGAAGTACATACCTTGACAAGATTTTGAAGTAGTTCAAAATGGAACAGTCAAAGAAAGAGTTCTTGCCTATGTTGCAAGGTGTGAAGTTGAGTAAAGACTCAAAACCCGACCACCACAGAAAATAGAAAGAGAATGAAAAGTCATTCCCTATGCCTCATTCATAGGTTCTACAAAGTATGCTATGCTGTGTACCAGACCTATTGTGTACCTCACCATAAGTTTGGCAAGAGGGTACAATAGTGATCCAGGAGTAGATCACTGGACAGCGGTCAAAAATATCCTTAGTGGAATAAGGAAATGTTTCTCGATTATGGAGGTGACAAAGAGTTTTTCTTAAAGAGTTACGTCGATGCAAGCTTTGGAACCGATCTGGATAACTCTAAGTCTCGATCTAGATACATATTGAAAGTGGGAGCAATTAGCTAGAGTAGCTTCGTGCAAAGCATTGTAGACATAGAAAATTTGCAAAATACATACGGCTCTGAATGTGGCAGACCCGTTGACTAAATTTCTCTCACAAGAAAAACATGATCACTCTTTGGGTGTTAATCACATAGCGATGTGAACTAGATTATCGACTCTATAAAACCCTTTGGGTGTTAGTCACATGGAGATGTGAACTAATCACATAAAGATGTGAACTATTGATGTTAAATCACATGACAATGTGAACTAGATTATTGACTCTAGTGCAAGTGGGAGACTGAAGAAAATATGTCCTAGAGGCAATAATAAAGTTGTTATTTATATTTCCTTATATCATGATAAATGTTTATTATTCATTTTAGAATTGTATTAACCGGAAACTTAGTACATGTGTGAATACATAGACAAACAAAGTGTCACTAGTATGCCTCTACTTGACTAGCTCGTTGAATCAAAGATAGTTAAGTTTCCTAGCCATAGACATGAGTTGTCATTCGATTAACAGAATCACATCATTAGGGAATGATGTGATTGACTTGACCCATCCATTAGCTTAGCACGATGATCATTTAGTTTGTTGCTATTGCTTTCTTCATGACTTATACATGTTCCTATGACTATGAGATTATGCAAATCCCGAATACCGGAGGAACACTTTGTGTGCTACAAAATGTCACAACATAACTGGGTGATTATAAAGGTGCTCTATAGGTGTCTCCGATGGTACTTGTTGAGTTGGCATAGATCAAGATTAGGATTTGTCACTCTGATTGTCGGAGAGGTATCTCTGGGCCCTCTCGGTAATGCACATCACTATAAGCCTTGCAAGCAATGCAACTAATCAGTTAGCTGCGGGATGATGCATTACGGAAACAAGTAAAGAGACTTGCCGGTAACGAGATTGAACTAGGTATTGAGATACCGACGATCGAATCTCGGGCAAGTAACATACCGATGACAAAGGGAACAATGTATGTTGTTATGCGGTTTGACCAATAAAGATCTTCGTATAATATGTAGGAACCAATATGAGCATCCATGTTACGCTATTGGTTATTGACCGGAGATGAGTATCGGTCATGTCTACATAGTTCTCGAACCCGTAGGGTCCGCACACTTAAAGTTCTGTGATGATCGGTATTATGAGTTTTTGTGTTTTATGTACCGAAGGTAGTTCGGAGTCTCGGATATGATCACGGACATGACGAGGAGTCTCAAAATGGTCGAGACATAAAGATCGATATATTGGATGACTATGTTTGGACACCGGAAGGGTTCTAGGAGGTTTCGGACATATACCGGAGTACCGGGGGTTACTGGAACCCCCCCCCCCGGAAGCTATTGGGCCTTATGGGCCTTAGTGGAGAAGAGAGAGGGCAGCCAGGAGATGGCGCGCGGCCCCCTTGCCCCAATCCGAGTTGGACATCGGGAAGGGGAGGGGCAAACCTACTTGGAGTAGGATTGCCCCCCCTTGGGCGCGCCTCTCCCTTGGCCGACCCTCTCCTCCCCCCTTTATATACGGGGGTAGGGGGCACCCCAAAGACACAAGTTGATCATTGATCTCTTAGCCGTGTGCAGTGCCCCCTCCACCATAATCCACCTCGGTCATATCGTAGCGGTGCTTAGGCGAAACCTTGTTCCGGTAGCATCATCATCACCGTTATCATGCCGTCGTGCTGACGGAGCTCTCCCTCGACACTCTGCTGGATCGTGAGTTCGTGCGACGATACCGAGCTGAACGTGTGCAGATCGCGGAGGTGTTGTACTTTCGGTACTAGGATCGGTCGATCGTGAAGACGTATGACTACATCAACCGCGTTGTCATAACGCTTCCGCTTAACGGTCTACGAGGGTACGTGGACGACACTCTCCCCTCTCGTTGCTATGCATCACCATGATCTTGCGTGTGCGTAGGATTTTTTTTTGAAATTACTATGTTCCCCAACACTCCGGTCAATAACCAATAGCGGAACCTGGATGCTCATATTGGCTCCTACATATTCTACGAAGATCTTTATCGGTCATAACCGCATAACAACATACGTTGTTCCCTTTGTCATTGGTATGTTACTTGCCCGATATTCGATCATCGGTATCAACATACCTAGTTCAATATCCTTACTGGCAAGTCTCTTTACTCGTTATGTAATGCATCATCCCGTGGCTAACTCATTAGACACATTGCTTGCAAGGCTCATAGTGATGTGCATTACTGAGAGGTCCCAGAGATACCTCTCCGATACACTGAGTGACAATTCCTAATATCCATCTATGCCAACTCAAAGCCATCAGAGACACCTGTAGAGCATTTCTAATCACCTAGTTACGTTGTGACGTTTGATAGCACACAGGGTGTTCCTCCAGTATTCGGGAGTTGCATAATCTCTTAGTCAGAGGAACATTTATAAGTCATGAAGAAAGCAATAGCAATAAAACTAAACGATCATTATGCTAATCTAACGGATGGGTCTTGTCCATCACATCAATCTCTAATGATGTGATCCCGTTCATCAAATCAAAACACGGGTCTATGGCTAGGAAACTTAACCATCTTTGATTAACGAGCTAGTCAAGTAGAGGCATACTAGGGACACTCTGTTTGTCTATGTATCCATACATGTACTAAGTTTCCAATTAATACAATTCTAGCATGAATAATAAACATTTATCATGATATAAGGAAATATAAATAACAACTTTATTATTACCTCTAGGGCATATTTCCTTCAGTCTCCCACTTGCACTAGAGTCAATAATCTAGATTACATAGTAATAATCACCCATGGAGTCTTGGTGCTGATCATGTTTTGCTCGTGAGAGAGGCTTAGTCAACGGGTCCGCAACATTCAGATCCGTATGTATCTTGCAAATCTCTATGTCTCCCTCCTTGACTTGATGGTAGATGGAATTGAAGCGTCTCTTGATATGCTTGGTTCTCTTGTGAAATCTGGATGCCTTTGCCAAGGCAATTGCACCAGTATTGTCATAAAAGATTTTCATTGGACCCAATGCACTAGTTATTTGATGTCGCTTGAAGCTACGTCGGTATTTTCCCCAAAGAGGAAGAGATGATGCAGCAAAGCGGCGGTAGGTATTTCCCTCAGATATGAAACCAAGGTTATCGAACCAGTAGGAGAACCAAGCAACACAACATAAACAACCCTTGCACACAAATAAAAACCACTCGCAACCCGACGTGTTAAAGGGGTTGTCAATCCCTTTCGGGTAACGATGCCTGGACGGGAGAAAGTTGTGATATATTGAATAAATAGATCATAAATGAAATAAAGTGCAGCAAAGTATTTTTGTATTTTTGGTTTAATAGATCTAAAAATAAAAGGCAAAATAAAAATAGATCATGAAGGCAAATAATATGAGAAAGAGACCCGGGGACCGTTGGTTTCACTAGTGGCTTCTGTCGAGAAAAATAACAAAGCGGTGGGTGAACAAATGACTGTTGGGCAATTGATAGAACCTCAAGTAATTATTACGATATTCAGGAATTGATCATTACATAGGCATCACGTCCAAGATTAGTAGACCAACTCCTGCCTGCATCAACTACTATTACTCCACACATCGACCACTATCGAGCATGCATCTAGTGTATTAAGTTTATGGAAAATGGAGTAATGCAATAAGAACGATGACATGATGTAGACGAGATCTGTTTATCTATGGCGGTAGATATAGATCCCATCTTTTTATCCTTAGTAGCAACGATACATACATGTCGGTTCCCTTTCTGTCACTGGGATCAAGCACCGTAAGATCGAACCCACTATTGGGCACCTCTTTCCATTGCAAGATAAATAGATAAAGTTGGCCAAACAAAACCCAAATATCGGAGAAGAAATGCGAGGCTATAAGAGATCATGCATAAAAGAGATCAAAGAAACTCAAATACTTTCATGGATATAAAAAGATAGATCTGATCATAAACTCAAAGTTCATCGATCCCAACAAACACACCACAAAAGAGTTACATCATATGGATCTCCAAGAGAATCAAGAGAGAGAGAGATGAAGCCATCTAGTTACTAACTACGGACCCGAAGGTCTACAAAGAACTATTCACGCATCATCGGAAAGGCACCAATAGAAGTGGTGAACCCCTCCGTGATGGTGTCTAGATTGGATCTGGTGGTTCTGGACGCTGCGGCGGCTGGATGACCATTTCATCGACTCACCTAGGGTTTGTGGAATATTGGGGTATTTATAGAGCAAAGAGGCGGTCCGGGGGGCACCCGAGGTGGGCACAACCCACCAGGGCGCGCCTGGGCCTCCTGGTGCGCCTTGGTGGGTTGTCCCCTCCTCGGGACTCCTCCCAGGTGCAACCAGGGCCCAATATCTTCCATCATGACCCAAGGACTTAGTGTGAGGACTTAGTCGTGAGGCCAATGCCTCTATGTGGTAGCTTGAGCGGGGTTGAACGGGACAAGAGATGCGAGGTTTTACCCAGGTTGGCCCCTCATGGTGGAGGTAAAAGCCTACATCCTGCTTCATTGATATTGATCATGGTGATGCTCACGATTACAAGGGTGCTCTATCTCGAGAGCTATAGACTTGTTTCTCTAACCCTAACTTATGAAAACTTGTGGAACTTGTCCCTTTTGGGGAGCCTTGCCCCTCCTTATATTAGTTGAAGGGGCCGGCCTACATGTAGAGTCCTAGTAGGATTAGGATTAGTCTCTTTTCTATTACAAGACAGATAGCAATCCAGGTCTTATTCAAATTATTTAACTCGGCCTACTGGGCCACCTCTCATGATGGGTCGCGGCCTACCTCCATGAGGATACCCGTGTCCTATATCCACGATAGTAGCCCCCGAGATTTCGGGTGACTCGAAGAGTCGGGCAGAAGGTCTTGATTTTGTTGATGCTTTTGTCTTCCTTGAACCAGAGCTTTTTTCAGGTCGTTGACTTAATGGATGCCGAAGTGTGGATGAAGAGATTGTCGGGTCATGAAGCGTCGACATTGATGTTGCCGGGTTGTCCTCCCAGGCTGGATTCTGTCTCCAAGCCGGGTCTTTCCGAATTTTTTCCAACCCCAATAGCATGTATATCATCTGTAGCCTCTAAGCGCCGGGTTTCACAAATTCTGGCTTGTTAGCCCCCGAGGCTCGAGGCGACTCAAATAGTCGTCTTGAGGCTCTTTTTTCCTGAAATAAAAGACATGAATGCATTACATCGTTCGTGATGTATAAAACAAAATTAAATAATAATTTTGATGACTTTACCAACTTGTGTTCAAGTTGTTAATCGTTCGACTCGACTAAGTAGGCTTTCGCGTGGACTTTTTTCATGGAATATGATATGTTTAAGGTCGAAAAAGTCCATGATAGGCATCAGAGTCGATTGACAATACCATACCCACTACTTGGTCGGTTACTAGTTGCATCTGACTTAGTAAAGAACGAACGTAAAATTATTTCGCTGATATGTAGGGCACCCATGTTTGAACTATGCATCGTGGCAAACAGTCCTCTTTGGTAACCTTACAACTCAACTTTATGAGAAGAAACGATAGCCCCCGAGATTAACTCAAAGGTGACGGATATATTTAATTGACTGAAGAAAAAAAATGAAATTTAAATATAAAAGTGACTTAGCTTGTTTTTATGATGTGGCATAAGCCAGCGGACCATTGGGGTCGACGAGGTAGTGGAAATGGCAGGCCGGTGAAGGCAACTCGACGGAGACGAAGCCAAAGTAGCCTAGACGGTGTGGCGATTCACGACAGAGGGGCGCCAACAAAGCGAGGTGAGCACGGCGGAGGCGATTCAGGGACAGTCAGAAAATTTCTAGCGTTCCCTTCTCCAGAGGTCAGATCCGTAGATGAGCAGCACCGCAAAAGCTTGTTCCCTTTTCGGTCTCATACAAATTTGTGGCTTTTGTTCCTTACATGATGGTTGCATCCGAACCGTTGGTTGCCATGAGTAACATTGCCTTTTTTGGAGGTTTGCCCCGTGCACGTACTAGTAGCACTTTGTAAAATAATACTACAATTATCTTCTGACTTCGGATAATGTGGGAGGCCGATTTGGAGAACTCACGGGGCTGTAGCCTCACGACTAAGTCCTCACACTAGGACATCTGCCTCACAACCCGAGGTGGGCACAACCCACAAGCGCGCACCCTGGTGGGTTGTCCCCTCGCTGGGACTCCCACCAGGTGCAACCATGCAACCAGGGCCGAATATCTCCGTAAAGTTTTGTGGCATTTGGACTCCGTTTGATATTGATTTTCTGTGATGTAAAGAACATGGAAAAAACAGCGACTGGCACTTGGCACTATGTCAATAGGTTAGTACCAAAAAATGATATAAAATGATTATAAAACATCCAAGATTGATAATAAAACAGCATGGAACAATCAAAAATTATAGATACGTTGGAGACGTATCAGCAGACCCAAGCTTAACTCCTACTCGTCCTCGAGTAGGTAAGTGATAAAAACAGATTTTTTTATGTGGAGTGTTGTTCATCATGTCATATCATATTCTTTTCTTTATAGCATGGACATTTGGACTTTTATGTGATTCAAAGCAATAGTCTAGTTTTGACATAATAATTTAGATACTCAAGCATATCAACAAGCAACCATGTCTTTCAAAATATCAACGCTAAAATAAGTTATCCCTAGCCATCATGCTCAACCATTGATCCATTCATAAAACACACTCAAATATTAGCTACACCCAATACTTAAGCATGATCATATTGCCTCCTAGTTGGTGCTTTTGTAAGATAAGATGGAGACTCCGAATAAAAATTGCATAAAGTAAAGAAAGGCCCTTCGCAGAGGGAAGTAGGGATTTGTAGAGGTGCCAGAGCTCAAAGCGCAAAATTTAGATGCATAGATATATCATAGGCGGTTCCCAAACAGAAAATAAAGTTTATTCCTTTTTCCACCATAACTTTCACTTTCCATGCCTAACCGTATCCATGGGTGCCCTCCATACCAATACTTTCCAAGGAATTTATTATTTGACAACATAAAGTAAATTCATTTGTTTTTGCATTTCGGGACTGGGTATCCCTAATACCTTTGCCTTACTCTCGTGCAATGACAAGTGAATAAACACTCATCTTGAGAATAACACATCTAGCATGGCAAATATTATCCACCACTCACCGCTCCGCGAGCGAAACAAACACACAAAAGAGAAGTTTATTTTGAAAATTAGAGATGGCACATGGAAATTTTCTTAAAACGGCAAAAGAATACCGCATATAGGTAGATATAGTGGACTCATGTGGCAAAACTGGTTTAAAGGATTTTGGATGCACAAGTAGTGATCATACTTAGTGCAAAATGAAGGCTAGCAAAAGATTGCGAAGCGACCAACCAAGAAACGAATAATCTCATAAGCAAGCATTAAGCATAATTAACACCGAATAGTGCACCATAAGTAGGATACAATTTCATTGCATGATTATTGACTTTCGTGCATGCATAGGGAATCACAAACCTTAACACCAATATTCTTACTAAAGCATAATTACTCATCAATATGACTCACATATCACATCATCATATCTCATAACTATTACTAAGAATCAAGTTTATTTTGTCCAATGATCTTCATGACATTTTTTCTTTTCTTTATCCTTCTTGGATATCTATCACTTTGGAACTAATTTTCATGTGTTGATTTTCATAAGCTCAAACAAATATAAGTGAACATCATGAGCATAACAAATTTTATTTCTCTCAAAATAATTTAAGTGAAGCAAGAGAGAATTTCTTCAAAATTTTACTAACCCTGAAATAAATCTAAGTGAAGCAAGAGAGCATTTCTTCACAAATAATAAAGCACACCATGCTCAAAAAGATATAAGTGAAACACTAGAGCAAGTCCATTGCTCATAAAAATTTAAATGAAGCATAGAGAGCAATTCTAACAAGTCAAGATATAATTTTGGCTCTCGCAGATAGGTGTGTCCAGCAAGGATTGATGACTTAAAACACAAAATAAAACAAGCACAGACACATATCATACAATACGCTCCAAGCAAAACACATATCATGTGATGAATAAAAATATAGTCTCGAGTAAAATGCCGATAGTTGTTGGAAGAAAGCGGGGATGCCACTCGGGGGCATCCCCAAGCTTAGTTGGTTGCTCATTCTTGGATAATAGCTAGGGATGTCGGGGCATCCCCAATCTTAGTCTCTTACATCCTTCCTTCATCCATCATAAGATAACCCAAAACTTGAGAACTTCAATCACACAAAACCCAACAAAGCCTTTGTGAGACCCATTAGTATAAGAATAATAAACTACTACTATAAGTGTTGTATCAAACCAATTCATATTTTGTTTTTGTATTATATCTACTGTATTCCAAATTTTCTATGGCAAAAACTCATCAAAGAAAACCATAGAGCCATCAAAATAAGCACACAACACAAAGAAAACAGAATCTGTCAAAACAAAATAGTCTGTAGAAATCTGACTATTTCGAATACTTCTTTAACTCCAAACACTCTGAAAATTAGGACGACCTGAGAAATTCGTATGTTTATCTACTACATGTGGAATGGGTATTTTATCGCTCTCTGGTAAAAAATGAAAATTAATTTCATGAGCGTAAAAGTTTCTGTTTTTCAGCAAGATCAAACAACTATCACCCAAGATCCTAAAGGCTTTACTTGGCACAAACAGTAATTAAAACATAAAAAACACAATCATAACAGCAGCATAATTGTGCTAACACTCAAAAACAGAAAGCAAAAAGCAAAAATAAATTTTATTCGTTGGGTTGCCTCCCAACAATTGCTATAGTTTTATGCCCTTAGCTAGGCATAAAGCAAGGATCTAAGTTTTGTCTTCCGAAGTTTTGGCATTTTTTGTAAGGGTTTTCTCAAACCCGGGAGGCTCTTTACGCTTCCCTAAATTTTCCGGAAAATAAATCATCTTTAGATCTAAAATATCCAATCGCTTGTTGCAAAGAGTAATCAATGTATTCATGCGATTGATACTACCATTGAGATGCTTGAGGGGTTCGTTATATTTTTGTAATTCAACCATGTGTTTATGCAAATCACCAAGTTTGTCCAGCATTTGAACTCCCTCGGGGTGAAAGTAAACCCCTTCTTTTGAGGTGGAATCCCCAAAATTCCTTCTAAAATTTCATAGGCAGCATTGGCATCAAGCTCAATAAAATTCCCTTTAGCGGCAAAATCTAGGAGTTGTCTGTGATGCAAAGCCAATCCTATGTAAAAATTACGAAGCAAAACCTTTAAATTGGAAATACGATATGATTCCATAAGCCCATACCAAGCATCTTTCAAATTTTCTCCTTGTCTTTGCTTGAAGTAAAGCACTTCAAAATCTGATGACAAAGGATGAGTAGGCACGCTATCCATTATGACTAGAAAGCAAGATAGATCTAATGAGAAAACAGCGAACGGAAAAAGACAGGCGAATAAAACGGCAAATTTTTTTGAATATGGGGGAGAGGAAAACGAGAGGCAAATGGCAAATAATGTAAATTGCGAGGAGATGAGATTTGTGATTAGGAACCTGGTTATGATGAAGATCCTCCCCGGCAACGGTGCCATAAATTCCTTTTGATGTCACTTGAAGCTATGTTGGGTTTTCCCCAAAGAGGAAGGGATGATGCAGCACAGCGGCGGTAGGTATTTCCCTCAGATATGAAACCAAGGTTATCGAACCAGTAGGAGAACCAATCAACACAACGTAAACAGCCCCTGCACACAAATAACAACCACTCGCAACCCAACGCGTTAAAGGGGTTGACAATCCCTTTCGGGTAACGGCGCCAGAAACGACGTGAGGACGGGAGAGAGTTGTAAATATTGATAGATCGAACGCCAAAGAAAATAAATTGCAGCAAGATATTTTTGGGTGTTTTGGTTTAATAGATCTGAAAATAAAAGCAAATAAAAGTAGATCGTGAAGGCAAACAATATGAGAAAGAGACCCGAGAGCCGTAGGTTTCAGTAGTGGCTTCTCTCGAGAAAAATAGCGAAACGATTGGTGAAAAAATTACTGTTGGGCAATTGATAGAACCTCAAATAATTATGACGATATCCAGGCAATGATCATTACATAGGTATCACATCCAAGATTAGTAGACCGACTCTTGCCTGCATCTACTACTATTACTCCACACATCAACCATTATCCAACATTCATCTAGTGGATCCCATCTCAGATTTCATGGCCTCAAGCCATTTTCAGAATATGGGCTCATCATCGCTTCCTCATAGTTCGTAGGTTCGTCATGGTCAAGTAACATGACCTCTAGAACAGGATTACCGTACCACTCTGGTGCGGATCTTACTCTGCTTGACCTACAAGGTTCGGTAGTAACTTGATCAGAAGTTTCATGATCATCATCATTAGCTTCTTCACTAATTGGTGTAGGAATCACTGGAACTGGTTTATGTGATGAACTACTTTCCAATAAGGGAGAAGGTACAATTACCTCATCAAGTTCTACTTTCCTCCCACTCACTTCTTTCGAGAGAAACTCCTTCTTAAGAAAGGATCCATTCTTAGCAACGAATATCTTGCCTTAGGATCTGTGATAGAAGGTGTACCCAACAGTCTCCTTTGGGTATCCTATGAATACACATTTCTCCGATTTGGGTTCGAGCTTATCAGGTTGAAGCTTTTTCACATAAGCATCGCAGCCCCAAACTTTAAGAAACGACAACCTGGGTTTCTTGCCAAACCACAGTTCGTATGGTGTCATCTCAACGGATTTAGATGGTGCCCTATTTAATGTGAATGCAGCCGTCTCTAAGGCATAACCCCAAAACGATAGCAGTAAATCAGTAAGAGACATCATAGATCACACCATATCTAATAAAGTGCGGTTACGACGTCCGAACACACTATTACGTTGTAGTGTTCCAGGTGGCGTGAGTTACGAAACTATTCCGCATTGTTCCAAATAAAGACCAAAGTCATTACTCAAATATTCACCTCCACGATCAGATCGTACAAACTTAATTTTCTTGTTATGATGATTTTCCACTTCACTCTAAAATTTTTTGAACTTTTCAAATGTTTCAGACTTATGTTTCATCAAGTAGATATACCCATATCTGCTCAAATTATCTATGAAGGTCAGAAAATAACGATACCAGCCGCGAGCCTCAACACTCATCGGACCGCATACATTAGTATGTACTATTTCCAATAAGTCTGTTGCTCGCTCCATTGTTCCAGAGAACGGAGTCTTAGTCATCTTGCCCATGAGGCATGGTTCGCAAGCATCAAGTGATTCATAATGAAGTGATTCCAAAAGTCCATCGGCATGGAGTTTCTTCATGCGTTTTACACCAATATGACCTAAACGGAAGTGCCACAAATAAGTTGCACTATCATTATTAAACTTGTATGTTTTGGCTTCAATACTATGAATATGTGTATCACTACTATCGAGATTCAACAAAAATAAACCACTCATCAAGGGTGCATGACCATAAAAGATATTACTCATATAAATAGAACAACCATTATTCTCTGATTTAAATGAATAACCGTCTCGCATCAAACAAGATCCAGATATAATGTTCATGCTTAACGCTAGCACCAAATAATAATTATTCAGGTCTAATACTAATCCCGAAGGTAGATGTAGAGGTAGCATGCTGACGGCGATCACATCAACTTTGGAACCATTTCCCACGCGCATCGTCACCTCGTCCTTAGCCAATCTTCATTTAATCCATAGCCCCTGTTTCGAGTTGCAAATATGAGCAACAGAACCAGTATCAAATACCCAGGCACTACTACGAGCATTAGTAAGGTACACATCAATAACATGTATATCAAATATACCTTTCACTTTGCCATCCTTCTTATCCGCCAAATACTTGGGGCAGTTCCGCTTTCAGTGACCAGTCCCTTTGCAGTAGAAGCACTCATCTCAGGCTTAGGTCAAGACTTAGGCTTCTTCACTTGAGCATCAACTTGTTTGCCGTTCTTCTTGAAGTTCCCCTTCTTCCCTTTGCCCTTATCCTTGAAACTAGTGGTCTTGTTGACCATCAACACTTGATGCTCCTTCTTGATTTCTACCTCCGCAACCTTTAGCATTGCGAAGAGCTCGGGAATTGTCTTATCCATCCCTTGCATATTATAGTTCATCACAAAGCTTTTGTAGCTTAGTGGCAGTGATTGAAGAACTCTGTCAATGACACTATTGATGTCACTTGAAGCTATGTCGGTTTTTCCCCAAAGAGGAAGGGATGATGCAGCACAACAGCAGTAGGTATTTCCCTCAGATATGAAACCAAGGTTATCGAACCAGTAGGAGAACCAAGCAACACAGCGTAAACAGCCCCTGCACACAGATAACAAATCCTCGCAACCCGACGTGTTAAAGGGGTTGTCAATCCCTTTTAGGTAACGGCGCCAAAAATGGCAAGTGGGCGGGATAAAGTTGTAAATATTGATAGATCGAACACCAAATAAAATAAATTGTAGCAAAATCTTTTTGTTTTTTTGTTTAATATATCTAAAAATAAAAGACAAAAGAAATAGATCGCAAAGGCAAAACTATGAGAAAGAAGACCCGAGGGCCGTAGGTTTCACTAGTGGCTTCTCTCGAGAAAAATAGCAAACGGTGGGTGAAAAAATTACTGTTGGGCAATTGATAGAACCTCAAATAATTATGACGATATCCAGGCAATGATCATTACATAGGCATCACGTCCAAGATTAGTAGACCGACTCCAGCCTGCATCTACTACTATTACTCCACACATCGACCGCTATCCAGCATTCTTCTAGTGTATTAAGTTTATGGAAAAACAGAGTAATGCAATAAGAACGATGACATGATGTAGATGAGATCCGTTTATCTATGGCGGTAGATATAGATCCCATCTTTTTATCCTTAGTAGCAATGATACATAAGTGTCGGTTCCCTTTCTGTCACTGGGATCAAGCACCGTAAGATCGAACCCACTACCGGGCACCTCTTCCCATTGCAAGATAAGTAGATCAAGTTGGCCAGACAAAACCCAAATATCGAAGAATAAATATGAGGCTATAAGAGATCATGCATAAAAGAGATCAAAGAAACTCAAATACTTTCATGGATATAAAAAGATAGATCTGATCATAAACTCAAAGTTCATCGATCCCAACAAACACACCGCAAAAGAGCTACATCATATGGAACTCCAAGAGACCATTGTAATGAGAATCAAGAGAGAGAAAGATGAAGCCATCTAGCTAATAACTACGGACCCGAAGGTCTACAAAGAACTACTCACGCATCATCGGAGAGGCACCAATGGAGGTGGTGAACCCAATCCAAGACGGTGTCTAGATTGGATCTGGTGGTTCTAGACTCTGCGGCGGCTGGATGAATATTTCATCGACTCCCCTAGTGTTTTGGGAATATTGGGGTATTTATAGAGCAAAGAGGCGGTCCCGGGGGGCACCCGAGGTGGGGACAACCCACCACGGCGAGCCTGGGCCTCCTGGCGTGCCCTGGTGGGTTGTCCCCTCCTCGGGACTCCCCCCAGGTGCAACCAGGGCCCAACATCTTCCTTCTGGTCCATAAAAAATCTCCGTAAAGTTTTGTGGCATTTGGACTCTGTTTGATATTGATTTTCTGCGATGTAAAAACATGGAAAAAAACAACAACTGGCACTTGGCACTATGTCAATAGGTTACTACCAAAAAATGATATAAGATGACTATAAAATGATTATAAATCATCCAAGATTGATAATAAAACAACATGGAACAATCAAAAATTATAGATACGTTGGAGATGTATCAACTATCATCAGGAAGATTAACTCTCAATTGAGTCAAGTGGTTGTGGTACCCAGACATTCTGAGTATATGTTCACTGACAGAACTATTCTCCTCCATCTTGCAGCTGTGGAACTTATTGGAGACTTCATATCTCTCAATCCGGGCATTTGCTTGAAATATTAATTTCAACTCCTGGAACATCTCATGTGCTCCATGACGTTCAAAACGTCGTTGAAGTCCCGATTCTAAGCCGTAAATCATGGCACACTGAACTATAGATTAGTCATAAGCTTTGCTCTGCCAGACCTTCATAACATCTGGAGTTGCTCCTGCAACAGGTTTTGCACCTAGCGGTGCTTCCAGGATGTAATTCTTCTATGCGGCAATGAGGATAATCCTCAAGTTATGGACCCAGTCCGTGTAATTGCTACCATCATCTTTCAACTTAGCTTTCTCTAGGAACGCATTAAAATTCAAAGGAACGGTAGCACGGGCCATTGATCTACAATAACATAGACATGCAAAATACCATTAGGTACTAAGTTCATGATAAATTAAAGTTCAATTAATCATATTACTTAAGAACTCCCACTTAGATAGACATCTCTCTAGTCATCTAAATGATCACGTGATCCATATCAACTAAACCATGTCTGATCATCACGTGAGATGGAGTAGTTTTCAATGTTAAACATCACTATGTTGATCATATCTACTATATGATTCACGTTCGACCTTTCGGTCTCAGTGTTCCGAGGCCATATCTGCATATGCTAGGCTCGTCAAGTTTAACCCGAGTATTCTGCGTGTGCAAAATTGGCTTGCACCCGTCGTATATGAACGTAGAGCTTATCACACCCGATCATCACGTGGTGTCTTGGCACGACGAACTATAGCAACGGTGCATACTCAGGTAGAACACTTATACCTTGAAATTTAGTGAGAGATCATCTTATAATGCTACAGCCGTACTAAGAAAAATAAGATGCGTAGAGGATAAACATCACATGCAATCAAAATAAGTGATATGATATGGCCGTCATCATCTTGTGCCTTTGATCTCCATCTCCAAAGCACCGTCATGATCACCATCGTCACTGGCTTGACACCTTGATCTCCATCGTAGCATCGTTGTCGTCTCGCCAACTATTGCTTCTACGACTATCGCTACCGCTTAGTGATAAAGTAAAGCAATTACATGGCGATTGCATTTCATACAATAAAGCGACAAGCATATGGCTCCTGCCAGTTGCCGATAACTGTTACAAAACATGATCGTCATATACAACAATTTATATATCATCACGTCTTGACCATATCACATCACAACATGCCCTACAAAAACAATTTAAACGTCCTCTACTTTGTTGTTGCAAGTTTTACGTGGCTGCTACGGGCTTCTAGCAAGAACCGTTCTTACCTACGCATCAAAACCACAACGATTTTTCGTCAAGTGGGTTGTTTCAACCTTCAACAAGGACCGGGCATAGTCAAACCCGATTCAACTAAAGTTGGAGAAATAGACACCCGCTAGCCACATGTTTGCGAAGCACGTCGGTAGAACCAGTCTCATGAACGCGGTCATGTAATGTTGGTCCGGGCCGCTTCATCCAACAATACCGCCGAATCAAAGACATTGCTGGTAAGCAGTATGACTATTATCGCCCACAACTCTTTGTGTTCTACTCGTGCATATAACATCTACGCATAGAGCTGGCTCAGATGCCACTGTTGGGGAACGAAGTATTTCAAAATTTTCCTAGGATCATGCAAGATCTATCTAGGACATGCATAGCAATGAGAGGGGAGAGTGTGTCCACGTACCCTCATAGACCGAAAGCGGAAGCGTTTAGTAACACGGTTGATGTAGTCGAACGTCTTCGCGATCCAACAGATCCAAGCACCGAACGTACGACACCTCCGCATTCAGCACACGTTCAGCTCGCTGACGTCCCTCGAGCTCTTGATCCAGTTGAGGCCGAGGGAGAGTTCCTTCAGCACGACGGCGTGGCAACGGTGATGATGAAGTTATCGGCGCAGGGCTTCGCCTAAGCACTACGTACGACGATATGACCGAGGTGTGTAACTGTGGAGGGGGGGTACCGCACATGGCTAAGAGAAGACTTGGTGTCCTTTGGGGTGCCCCCCTCCCATGTATATAAAGGGGAGGAGGTGGCCGGCCCAAGGGGGCGCGCTATGTGTGGGGAGTCCTACTAGGGTTCCCTAGTCCAAGTAGGATTCCCCTCTCCTTTTTCCTTTTTCGGAATAGTAAAGAGGGAAAGAGAGGAGGAGTAGGAGAAATAAAGGAGGGGAGCGCTGCTCGGAGAAGCGAGCCCATGTATGGCCCATTAACTTCCCGGGGGTGGGGGGGGTTCCGGTAACCCCCGATACTCGAAAACTCATCCGATATGACCCGAACCATTCCAGTGTTCGAATGTAACCTTCCAATATATGAATATTTACCTCTCGACCATTTCGAGACTCCTCGTTATATCTGTGATCTCATCCAGGACTCCGAACAAACTTCGGTTCATCAAATCACATAACTCATAATACAAATCGTCATCGAACGTTAAGCATTGTTGAGGAAATCATTAACTGGTAACTGCTCGGTTGGCTGGCGAATAGGGGATTAATAGGCTAATCGGCAAGTTAATCAGCCATTTAATCAATTAATCGGACAATTTATTAGTTTATCGGCTACTCGGTGACCCTATGAGTAGGGATTAATTGGCAAGTTAACTGGTTAATCGGATGAATTCTTGAACAGGGACGTTAAGTGAACAGACCCTACGGGTTCGAAAACTATGTATACATGACCGAGACACATCTCCGGTCAATAACCAATAGCAAACCTGGATGCTCATATTGGCTCCTACATATTCTACGAAGATGTTTATCGGTCATAACCGCATAACAACATACGTTGTTCCCTTTGTCATTGGTATGTTACTTGCCCGAGATTCGATCGTCGGTATCATCAATTCATCATACCTAGTTCAATATCGTTACTGGCAAGTCTTTTTACTCGTTTAGTAATGCATCATCCCGTGTCTAGCTCATTAGACACATTGCTTGCAAGTCTCATAGTGATGTGCATTACCAAGAGGGCCCAGAGATACCTCTCTAATACATGGAGTGACAAATCCTAATTTTGATTTATGCCAACTCAACAAACACCATCGGAGACACCTGTAGAGCATCTTTATAATCACCCAGTTACGTTGTGACGTTTGATAGCACACAAGGTGTTCCTCCGGTATTCGGGAGTTGCATAATCTCATAGTCAGAGGAACATGTATAAGTCATGAAGAAAGCAGTAGCAATAAAATTAAACGATCATTATGCTAAGCTAACTGATGGGTCTTTTCCATCACATCATTCTCTAATGATGTGATCCCGTTCATCAAATGACAACACATGTCTATGGCTAGGAAACTTAACCATCTTTGATTAACGAGCTAGTCAAGTAGAGGCATACTAGGGACACTCTGTTTGCCTATGTATCCACACATGTACTAAGTTTCCAGTTAATACAATTCTAGCATGAATAATAAAAATTTATCATGATATAAGTAAATATAAATAACAACTTTATTATTGCCTCTAGGGCATATTTCCTTCACCTCTAATCTTAATTCTTCTTCTATAAATACCCAAATATTGCCCGTAGGCCAGAGGAAACACCAAAAATACTTTTCTGCCGCCGCAAGTTTCTGTCTTCGTGAGATCTCATACGGGGACCTTTTCCGGTACTCCGCCGTAGGGGGATTCGATCACGGAGGGCTTTTACATCAACCTTGCCGCCCTTCCGATGATGTGTGAGTAGTTTGACACAGGTCTACGGGTCCATAGCTAGTAGCTAGATGGCTTCTTCTCTCTCTTTGATCTTTAATACAATGTTCTCCTCTGTGTTCTTTGAGATCTATTTGATGTAATCTTCTTTTGCGGTGCGTTTGTTGAAATCCGATGAATTGTGGGTTTATGATCAGATTATCTATGAATATTATTTGAGTCTTCTCGAAACTCTTTTATGCATGATTTATAAAGCTCTATATTTCTATCCAATCTATTGATTTAGTTTGGCCAACTAGATTGATTTTTCTTGCAATGGGAGAGGTGCTTTGTAATGGGTTCAATCTTGCGGTGCTCAATCCCAATGACAGAAAGGGACATGACATGTATTTGTATTGTTGCCATTAAAGATAAAAAGGTGGGGTTGGTTCATATTCATTGGATCTATCCATCTACATCATGTCATCCTGCTTAAGGCGTTACTCCGTTATTGTTAACTTAATACACTAGATGCATGCTGGATAGCGGTCGATGTATGGAGTAATAGTAGTAGATGCAGGTAGGATTCGGCCTACTATGCATGCCTATATACATGATCATTGCCTTGGATATCGTCATAACTATGAGCTTTGCTATCAGTTGCTCAATAGTAATTTGTTTACCCACCGTATGCTTTCTTTCAAGAAAGAAGCCTCTAGTGAAAACTATGGTCCCCAGGTCTATCTTTATCATATTATTTTCAGATCTACAAAATCAAAAACCCAAAAATATCTTGCTTCAATTTATTTAGTTTTATCTTATTTTCCACTTTTACTTATCTTCTATTCTATCACTATCAGATCTCATCCTTGGAAGTAACCCTGAAGGGATTGGTAACCCCTTTATCACAGTGGGTGCAAGTACTCCCTCCGTCCCAAAATTCTTGTCTTAGATTTGTCTACATATGGATGTATCTATTCCCATTTTAGTGTTAGATACATCCATATCTAGATAAATCTAAGACAAGAATTTTGGGACGGAGGGAGTATTTGTTTGTTTGTGCAGGTACAACTATTGGATACTTGTGTGTTCCTATTACTGGATTGATACCTTGGTTCTTAACAGAGTGAAACACTTATCTCTACTTTGCTGCATCACCCTTTCTTGTTCAAGGGGAAACCAACGCAATCTCAAGAAGTAGCGCGCAACAGGTCTCCAATGTCGGCTCCCCAGAGGTATATGCTTCAGCGCAAAGGACGGCTCGCTTCCCCACCGCTCATCGGAGTGGAACCGCCGCCTGATGCTTCAGCTGGAGGGGAAGGGTCCCTACATTGCACGGAACAAAGTCGGTTCTTGGGTAAGGGGATGATCATGGTCGGTGAGAGGGCAAGCCACCGACTGTGTACATCGACGGTGCCTCGACGGTGGCCTTCCTGGGACCCAAGCGGTGGTGGCTTCCCGTGTTCTACTTCTCCTTGATGATGGCGGTGTACGAGGATGCGATGTCCACCGACTTGTCGACCTCCACGCACCCTGCTTCTGTCTCTGCCTACATGGCACAGTCGCAGGCACGGGATGCGCGGTCACAGACACGGGAGGCGCAGGACAACGCGGGGTCGTCGACGGCATCGACGATATCCATGCCGCCGTGGAGCAACTCGCCACTCCTCCTCGAGCTGGCCTGGAGCGACGAGTTGCTGAACGACGCGTCGGCTTGGGGTGGCAATTGGCTCTACCGGGCTAGGCAAAGGAGATGGAGTAGCGAGCTTCCTTGCTTGTATCCGGGTGGCTCGGCGGGCCACCGAACCGGATTTTTTGCCCGAAAACTGCTCTTCCTGCTCGTCCAATGCCATCGAAAGAGTGAAGAAAATGATGGAAAGAGGAGATGGGGAGCGGCGGACGGGAGGAGCTTGCCCGGCGTTGCATTTAATGCTGGCCCGCTTGTGAACGATGTGTGGTCGGAGTAGGTTCCTCGGCTTCCACGCGGGTTTAATAGAGGCGCTTGAATGCGGCGAGGAGGCGTGTTGAGCCGGGCGGCGCCTCAGCCCTGAGAGGCGTGTTCAGCCGGACGCACCGCTTCAATGGTGGAGGCAGTGAGATGTCACTGATGAAGCTATGTACCTACGATAGGGGCATGGACCTGTCCTAAGTACCCTACCCAAGGACATCCCTAGAAGAAGTCACCTTTCAATCGACTTGGAGGTATCCCACTCGACAGATTCAAGACACTCGACCATGAAGCAATCACTCGACCAAATTCCAACCACTCGACTGCCAGGAGATCTAAAGTCACCCTGCACGCAAACGGTCGGTCATTAAGTAGCTTTTATGGTCATCATAGCACTTTATTAGGGGCGTTACCAGTAACCCCCAATCTTAATGTACTTTAAACCTTGCATTACTGAGGGCTGGAGGGGCCTGGCGAACTCTATATAAGCCACCCCCCTCCTCAGTATCAAGGGTGGGCACCCCTGTTATTCATACACACATAATTCAGTCGACCGCCTCCGGGCACCGAGACGTAGGGCTGTTACTTCCTCCGAGAAGGGCCTGAACTCGTAATCCTCGTGTGCTTACAACTCCTCCATAGCTAAGATCTAGCCTCTCCATACATACCCCCCTACATCACTGTCAGAGTTAGAACCACGACAGTTGGCGCCCACCGTGGGGCTAGGAGTCTTAGCCTAGTTTGAGAAGTTGCGATTTTTTCCGATCTCCTCTATCATGGTTTCGGGCGGAGCTTTGGTGGAGGGCCGCGAGATCCGTCTCGGCACGCTCACGTTCATCGCCGACGACTCCGCTTGGCTTCAGGAGGCTCCACTCGACGTTGACGCGCTCCCCGTCCGCGGGGCGACGCACTTTCGCGCATGCGTCCGTGGTGTCCTCCTGCGGCAGCCGTCGACCCAGTATCGGTCGGCTCCCGTGGCATATCCCCGCCCTGTTTCTCGCCGGCGCAAGCGCTCCGGTCGGTCGAGGCTTCAGAGGTGGGTGAGGCATGCGGTGGCCCGCCAGTCGGCCACCCCACAAGTCGCGGCAATCGAGCCCGACGAATCCCTCTACGGCCTGTTCGACCTGTCGACTGGCTCCGCAGAGACCGCATCCGAATGCGACAGCAGTGACCCAGCTGCAGAGGTTCTGGTGATCGATGGGCCACACAGTCCTCCCGGTTTCCCCCGTGCTGACGGAGGCGCGGATGGGGGCGACCCGTCGCGTCCTCACGAAGAGTATCTCCCCGAGCCTCTCACGTCGTTGCAGCGGGAGGAGCTTCGCCGCCGGAACATGGATGCACACCACAGTCCGATCGTTGGAGAAACCCCCGACGCCCGAGCCTTGGAGGACGCGCGCTTGGCTAACTTGGTCGAGCGCACTTGACTGGAGAATCTCCAGCGAATACTCGACGAGCGAGCGCGTCAACGGGCTCCAGAATCCAGTCGACATCAACTCTTTCCGCCCCCGCAGGTATATCGTACTCCGATTCAGAATTTGGCGGCTGCGGCCCGTATAGCAGAGTCGATTCAGCCCTCCCAGTCAGAGGCTGGCAGAGGCTTGTTGCAAATCAGAGCGTTGCTCCGGGCAGCGGGAGACCAGAATTCCGCTGTTTCTCAGTCGCGGAACAGGATCCACAGTGGATCCGTTGCAGCGGATACAGTCCAGTCGGCTCACAGCCCAAGATCGCCTCCGAGGCGTGAGGGACGTGGAGACCGGCGTGATCAGTACAGAAGGAATGAGCAGTATGATCACCGATTCGATCGTGATGATCGACGTCAAGTGCCAACCCCTCCCCCGGGGAGTGGACCATATGTGCCTCGATAGCAGGTTGACAGACGCCCTCATAATGTTGGGCAGAGAATTCCAGTCGACCCCAGGGAACCAGGCTTTGATGCGAGATCCATTCTCGTTCAAGGTTTGGTCGACAGGAATAGAGCTCACCGAGAAGGCCACGACAAAGATGCACCTACCAGTAGCAGAGTACATGTTTCAGGGCCGGAGTGTTTCAATCGAGCCATCAGAGCCGCTGTAATTCCTCCCAACTTCAGGTTGGCGACTGGAGTTAGTAAGTTCACCGGTGAGTCCAAGCCCGATACTTGGCTCGAAGATTACCGAGTGGCTGTCCAGATTGGCGGTGGGAACGATGAGGTAGCTATGAAGCACCTGCCTCTCATGTTAGAAGGCTCGGCCAGAGCGTGGCTGAATCAGTTAGCACCCAGCAGCATTTACACTTGTCGCACAAGCCTGCATGAGCCCTAAAGACCATTCCACTCATCTGGCCCTTCGCTATTTGGGGACTGGACATGGTTGGCCCATTGAGAACAGGCAGGAGCGGTTTCACACATGTGCTTGTGGCAGTCGACAAGTTTACCAAATGGATTGAAGCTAAGCCTATCAAGAATCTTGATGCTTGCACTGCTATCAGTTTCGTCAGAGAGTTAACATTCAGATATGGAGTCCCGCATAGCATCATCACCGATAATGGGTCAAACTTTGATTCAGACAAGTTCAGAGCTTTTTGCGCCTCTCAAGACACACGAGTCGACTACGCATCGGTCGCCCACCCCCAGTCGAATGGACAAGCAGAAAGGGAAAATGGTCTGATTCTCAAAGGACTAAAGCCTCGGCTGATGCGTGATCTCAAGCACGCAGCAGGCGCTTGGGTCGACGAGCTTCCGTCAGTTTTGTGGGGATTGAGGACCACCCCGAATCGGTCGCCTGGAAGAACTCCGTTCTTTCTGGTTTACAGAGCGGAAGCAGCCCTGCCGAGTGATCTACTTCACAATGCACCCCGAGTCGAGCTTTATACCGAAGATGAAGCAAAACAAGCCCGGCAAGACGCAGTCGACCTCCTGGAAGAAGAAAGAGAAATGGCTATGATCCGATCGACCATTTATCAGCAAGACTTGCGTCAATTCCATGCCAGAAATGTGAAGAGTCGAGCCTTCCAAGAAGGAGATTTGGTCCTCCGAGTGGATCAACAGAAACCACACAAGCTCGCTCCTACTTGGGAAGGTCCCTTCATCGTCACCAGAGTCCTCCACAATGGAGCGTATCAGCTTTACAATGTCGATCGCCAGATCGATGAGCCACGAGCTTGGAATGCAGAACTGCTCCGCCCCATTCACACTTGAATTCTCACACGGATGAGATGTAATAAGAAAAACTTCTGTAGTCTATTTATCAAAGACAAGAGTGTTACAAATTTTCCTATAATTGTTGTTGCTTTTGTTTGCGTGTGAAATCCCCCAGTGGGTGGCTTAGCTGCGAATCCGTTTCGCCTAAGTTTGTAAAAAAAATCCTACCAAGTGGTGAGCCAGACTCCCACTCGGAGGCTTAGCTACAGCCCAGTGCTCGCCTAAGTGTTTAAAAATCCTACCGAGTGGAGAGCAAACCTCCCACTCGGAGGCTTAGCTGCAGCCCAATGCTCGCCTAAGTGTTTAAAAATCCTACCGAGTGGTGAGCAGACCTCCCACTCGGGGGGCTTAGCTGCAGCCCAGTGCTCGCCTAAGTGTTTAAAAATCCTACCGAGTGGTGAGCCAGACTCCCACTCGGGGGCTTAGCTGCAGTCCAGTACTCGCCTAAGTGTTTAAAAATCCTACCAAGTGGAGAGCAAACCTCCCACTCGGAGGCTTAGCTGCAGCCCAGTGCTCGCCTAAGTATTTAAAAATCCTACCGAGTGGTGAGTAGACCTCCCACTCGGGGGGCTTAGCTGCAGTCCAGTACTCGCCTAAGTGTTCAAAAATCCTACCGAGTGGAGAGCAAACCTCCCACTCGGAGGCTTAGCTGCAGCCCAGTGCTCGCCTAAGTGTTTAAAAATCCTACCGAGTGCTGAGCAGACCTCCCACTCGGGGGGCTTAGCTGCAGCCCAGTGCTCGCCTAATTGTTTAAAAATCCTACCGAGTGGTGAGCCAAACTCCCACTCGGAGGCTTAGCTGCAGCCCAGTGCTCGCCTAAGTGTTTAAAAATCCTACCGAGTGGAGAGAAAACCTCCCACTCGGAGGCTTAGCTGCAGCCCAGTGCTCGCCTAAGTATTTAAAAATCCTAACGAGTGGTGAGCAGACCTCCCACTCGGGGGGCTTAGCTGCAGTCCAGTACTCGCCTAAGTTTGAAAAAATCCTACCGAGTGGAGAGCAAACCTCCCACTCGGGGGCTTAGCTGCAGTCCAGTACTCGCCTAAGTTTGAAAAAATCCTACCGAGTGGAGAGCAGACCTCCCACTCGGGGGCTTAGCTGCAGTCCAGTACTCGCCTAAGTTTGAAAAAATCCTACCGAGTGGAGAGGAGACCTCCCACTCGGGGGCTTAGCTGCAGTCCAGTACTCGCCTAAGTTTGAAAAAATCCTACCGAGTGGAGAGCAAACCTCCCACTCGGGGGCTTAGCTGCAGTCCAGTACTCGCCTAAGTTTTTAAAATCCTACCGAGTAGAGAGCAGACTTTCCACTCGGAGGCTTAGCTGCAGCCCAGTGCTCGCCTAAGTACATAACACATCCCAATCCGCAAGGACGACGAGGTGCAAATCGACTGCTACCTTCTCCTTCGGAGTTGCACCACAAATACAGTGTTATTTCGACTGAAGAACAAGTTCCACTCGACAGATAATTCATCAAGATATTCAACGATAAATCAAGTTCAGATAAGATCCAAAGGTTGTAGACCGCAGATCAAAGTACTCAAGCCTCCAGCTCGACAGAGTTTAACGGTTACAAAATCCACTCGGCATTCCGAGGCAAATTTAAAGTGAAGCATAAAAGTTTTTATTCCTCATGCGGAGGACTGGAAGGGGCGACGAACTCGTCCAAGTCGATCCCGTCTGCAATGCGAGTGGCAGCAGCAATGAAAGTCTCCATGAAGTCTTGAAAGTTGTGCTTCCTGGTATTGGCAACTTGGATGGCAGCCAACTTTTCTTCTCGCGCCTCCTTGAAGTGGACGCGGACCAGAGACAGAGCGACGTCAGCGCCACATCTAGCAGAAGATTTCTTCCATTCCGCCACTCGACCTGGGACTTCATTCAGTCGAGTCATCAGGGACTCGAGGTCATTCTGAAGTGTCGTCCTAGGCCAGAGCGACGTGTCGATCCGTGACATCGCAACCTTCAACCGAGAAAGATAGTCAACAACGCCGGCAACACGAGATTCCAGTCAGAGCACGTTCATAGCAGCCTCGTCCTTCACTGGAGAATTGATGGGGTCCAAGTCTGTCTCCACTCGACTGGTCTCCTCTTCGAAGTTCTGGCAGAATTCTGTAAACACAATTCAAGGATAAGTCAGTGGCTCTACGCAGATTTGGTAACTGCAACTGAGTCGGGCCGGAGTAATTACCCTCGAGCATGACGAACAGCTTCTTGGCGAGTCCACCGAGATAAGCCTCCAGATCGTTCCTCTTCCCCGCCAGTTCACTTGCCTTGTCACTCAGAGCTATATTGCCATTCTTCAGACAGCTGACCTCTTGATTAGCCGCGTCAAGAGCAGTTTTCAGCCTGGAGTTTTCCTTTTCAAGAGTACCGACTGAAGCCAGTTTTTCTTCAGCAAGCTTCGTTTTGTTCAGGGCCTCCTTCTGCGCTTTGGCAAGGTCTTGATCCTTCTTCTTCAGAGCCTCCTCCATTTTGTCTGCGAAACAGCAAGTGAGATCAACATCGAGGACGGCCAGAAAGAAAAGACAGTCGACAAAAGCTCACCAGCCATACCTTTTGCTTTGTCCCTCGCCTTCTGCAAGTTCTCCTGAGCAAGCTTCAAGTCAAGGTTCAGCTGGATCTGTTTGTTCTCCAACTCAGTGTAGCGAGCCACAAGTTTGCAGGATTTCTGCAAAAAATCAGTCGACACACATCCAAGATAAGTTGCTTCCGAGTAACCAAGAGACAATGATGGCGTTTCTAAGACTACAGCCGAATCAAAAACATTCGACGGTAGTCTCGGGGACTACACCCAGTGGGTGCACTCAGCGTGCCCCCACTGGTTTGACCAAAAAAAATCTACTGCTCGTAGCCGACCGCGTACAGTTTCATTCGACATGGCCTGACCAGACCGAGTGAAGAAGTTCAGCTAAAGCAACACAATATAAAGACTACAGTCGACTGCCAGCAGTCCACCGTAGTCTCGGGAACTACACCCAGTGGGTGCACTTAGTGTGGCCCCACTTGTCAAAAAGATTAATCGACACACCCAGTGGGCGTAGAGATATAAAGATCTTCGGAAAAGAGATTCTTCAGATAGCATATCCTAACAGAACAAGCGGTGAATCGACTGACCTGGACGTTGCTCTGAAGAGCTGAGCTCGCGTCATAAGCTGCTTGGCTGGCTTCCCGAACCACCTTCACTTGCTCCATCATGATCCCCGCCTGGCGTATAACCTCTTTAGCGGCACCCACTTGGTCCTCAGGGACGTGGTGTGTGGCAAAAAGCGAAGGCGGATTTGCAGTCGGCGTCGAAGGCCGGACACTCGTCAGAGGTTCAGCGAAGGTCACAGAAACCCGAGTGGTATCACCACCCTCCCGGACTGCGGCCTCAGGCGCCGGAGTAGTTTGTGGGGTCTTGCCAGCCGGCGCCCTCCTGTTCCTTCGCGCCCTCAGCGGCACTTCGTCGTCATCATCAGGGAGGTCAATGACAGGAGGAGGAGCTACAAGAAAAATCCAATCGACCGGAATTATAAGAAATCGTCAGTCGACTAAAAGCAGAGCATCAGTAATCGTACCGGGGTTGGAGGTAACAGCGTCTTCCATCTCTTGATCATCGTCTTTGGCGGAGATCTCTGAGGTGGCAGCACTGCAAATTTTGAAAGTCAGTCAGCTTATTCAATGAGTCGACCAAGAGTCCGTCATGTTCGACAAAGGAAAACAAATTCTACTATTACCCAAAAATGATGGGGACAGTCATCTTCATCTTGGGCAGAGCCTTGGGCTGCTTGGACGGCGTCGCGCGTGGGTGCTTGGGAGCTTTTTCTGTCGGCGCTGGAGACGAGGTCCGAGGGCGCTTCGACGACTGCCCAACAGGGACAGTCGCCTTACCACGTTCCCGCGCAGGGTCGTGTGTAAGCTTGGATCGCCGTTCCGAGCGGGGAGGTTCGACTTCTTCCTCCTCCTCTTCACTGGAGTCGTCGTCGTCATCCCCCTCTCCTTCGCCGTCAAATTCCCACTCTTCTCCCTCGTCTCCACTTTCGCCTCCGCTCGCCTCTCCTTCCTCGGCCTGCTCCTGTGCTCCATTGGGTGTTGAGTACATCTCAGTAGTGGCCTAGAGGACAACAAACGAGGCAAAAGTCAATCGACTGATCCAAAAAGAACAAATAAAGAAAGCAAGATCACAGTCGGAAACGCAAGGTCAGACCTTGTCCACTTCGTATGTTTGGTCGAGTGGACGAATCCTCCTGGCTCCTCGGGGGTTGTCTTTGTTCCCTGTGATACTCGACAGCCACCCTTCCAACATCTCGTCAGTGACCTCCTCTGGGTGAATCCGAGTGGTGTCTTCGAGACCCGAGTACAGCCACATCGGTTGGTCACGAGCCTGAAGCGGTTGGATGCGCCTCCGAAGGAAGACTTCCAACAAGTCCATGCCAGTCACACCCTCGCGGACAAGCTGAACCACTCGACCGACCAGCACCTTGACTTGCGCCTTTTCCTCCGGCGTCACTTTCAGAGAGGCAGGTTTTTGTGCTCGATTCAGAGAAAAAGGGGGAAGCCCAGTCGACTGACCTGGGGTCACTTGGTCTTTACAGTAAAACCAAGTCGACTGCCACCCACGGACTGACTCGGGAAAAGTGATAGACGGAAAGGAACTTTTTCCCCTCATCTGGATCGCCAGGCCCCCGCACAGCTGGATCACCTGCGTCTGTTCGTCACTCGACTTGGCCTTCTTGACCGACTGAGAGCGGCAAGTGAAGATGTGCTTGAAGAGTCCCCAATGGGGGCGGCAACCCAAGAAGTTTTCACACAAGGAAACGAAAGCAGCAAGATACACAATAGAATTGGGAGTAAAGTGATGGAGCTGCGCTCCGAAGAAGTTCAAGAAGCTCCGGAAAAAAGGATGAGGAGGCAGAGAGAATCCACGATCGATATGGGTGGCGAGGAGGATGCACTCACCATCAAGAGGCTGGGGTTCGACTTCTTTCCTCGGGAGGCGCGCAGATTCGTGGCGAATGAATCCCTCCTCGACCAGATCATCGAGATCATCCTGCCGAATCACCGACGGCATCCAGTCGCCCTGGATCCAATCCTTGGGCAGAGCGGTCCTCGAGGAAGATCCGCCCCGAGCGGACTTCTTCCCCTTCCCCTACACCGCCGCCTTCTTCGCGCGCTCCAGAGCCGATGTCTTCTCCTTCACCATCGTCGCCGGCGAAGCTCGAACAGACCTACGGCACCAAGGTGGGAGCGGAGGTGGCGGAGGATCTTGTGAAGGAAGGGGGAAAAGTGAAGGCGCACTGTTCGGGGGTCCCGAGCCGGTAGCTTATAAGAGGTCACTTCCGAGTGGCTGACTGGTAGGCCCAGGCAATCCCGTCAAATCCCGCAACAGGCGCGCGCGCGGTACGTGGCGAAAAAGGTGGCGCGGGGATCGAGGAGCTTCCGTCCTATCCCATCCGATTACTGCGGCCGCCCCCGTCCCGCGTGCTTCCCGAAATTCAAATCCCGCAAAATCCGCGGGCCGCAGAACAACTCGCCAAACAGAAGATCCCTTTCACACCGTCACTCGGAACTTCACAAGTAAAGAAATTCACTCGACAAGAGGCCAAGAATGGATCAAGGCGACTGAAAGAAGTTGACGACGTCATCCGTGACAATTGATCCAAAACAAGACGTTCATATAACATGAAGAACCAGTCGGAAAGATCCCCAACTCCTTCTCCACTCGAACCTCGATCCATTCGGGGGCTAATGATGAAGCTATGTACCTAGGATAGGGGCATGGACCTGTCCTAAGTACCCTACCCAAGGACATCCCTAGAAGAAGTCACCTTTCAATCGACTTGGAGGTATCCCACTCGACAGATTCAAGACACTCGACCATGAAGCAATCACTCGACCAAATTCCAACCACTCGACTGCCAGGAGATCTAAAGTCACCCTGCACGCAAACGGTCGGTCATTAAGTAGCTTTTATGGTCATCATAGCACTTTATTAGGGGCGTTACCAGTAACCCCCAGTCTTAATGTACTTTAAACCTTGCATTACTGAGGGCTGGAGGGGCCTGGCGAACTCTATATAAGCCACCCCCCTCCTCAGTATCAAGGGTGGGCACCCCTGTTATTCATACACACATAATTCAGTCGACCGCCTCCGGGCACCGAGACGTAGGGTTGTTACTTCCTCCGAGAAGGGCCTGAACTCGTAATCCTCGTGTGCTTACAACTCTTCCATAGTTAAGATCTAGCCTCTCCATACATACCCCCCTACATCACTGTCAGAGTTAGAACCACGACAGTCACGTCTGCTCTGGGCCGCTTTCAATGTGGAGTGGTGCGCTCTACAACGGTATGAATGCGGGCAGCTGACGCCAAGCAGGAATGCGCGCGGGCGAGGATAGAGAGGTTTGGTGGGCCAGGGAGGTCAGAAGCGGACGTGACAGCGGTCCGGACTCCCACAACCCCATGCGTTTGTCTCCGACTTATGAAAAAAATGCGTTCGGATCCTATACAAGACCACGTTGGATGATTTTTATAGTCCGGACGTTTACGGAAGGTTTGCGGTCGGTGTTGGAGATCCCCTTAGGGCCTCTTTGATTCGTGGGATTGTAAAAACACAGGAATAGGAAAAACGTAGGATTGAAATGACATGCCCATTGGATTCCTATAGGATTTGAGTTTGTTTGATTGTATCACAGGAAAAACTAGTCATACCCGCGCGGCGGCACGCAGCGCCTCATCGATACCTTACATATGTATATGTTTTTTTAACTCAAGTGATAAAAAGTAAGGGCTTAATGTGTGTAAGCTTGTTGTTAGAACTCAGTAGCCACAAAAAAGCAAGCTATGCAGATGAACAATTTTGGAATTGCTACAAATAAAAAGCATACATTGCAATTTCTTTTCACCAAAGACTAAACACCGGACCTAAAACTTTTAGAAAGGTCTCCCCCACGCTATCAAAATGTCCATCAATAGTTGGGCCTACAAAAAAAGAGAGGCAAAAAGGTCGCTCGGCAGCAAATAAGATATCAAATAAGCAACCTATGATGAATGAAAACCATGGAAATAAATAATGGACACGAGTTGCTCACTGAATATGTTCTGCTATGCCATGTGTGTTGCCTAATCTACTACCCCTATAAAAAGAAGAAAGGGCGGAGAACCAAACAATCAGATCCATCCATCAATAAGATCTAATGGCTCTTAATGCTTCGATGTTTGACGCAACAAAACACGCATCCAGTGTTTAACGCTTCAAGCCATCCATCGATAAAACTGCCCCGCCGTTCAGAAAAAAACAAACAACGCACGCCCCCATGTCCTCTCGCACGACCTCGACCTCTCGCCCCTGCTCCTCCTCCCCTGCCGTTCGCCCTCTGCCCGTTCCTCGCTGCTCCTCCCGAGCCTCCCGCCGCTCCTCCATTCCTCCGGAGCCGCCCGCCATGCCCTTCGCCGCGGGATCCCCTTCGTCGCGGGAGCCGCCGTCGAGCCCGTCCGTCGCGTCCGACCTGCCGTCGAGCCACGGGAAGCAGCCATAGGTCGCCCGGAGCCTGCCCCCACCACGGGTCGCCGCCCGCCTCTCCTAATCAAGGCCTCCGCCGTCAATCCTCCCCTCTGCCGCTGCCAATCCCCCACTCGGCCTCCTCTGCTTGGGTCGAGGGCCGCCCCCGGTTCCTCGCGCCCTCCCTCGGTGGCGCCGCCCCCGGCTCCGTGCCGGCCGTCGTGCCCCAACGCGGCCTCCATCCACGGTGCCCCAGTCGCCCACCGCGTCCCATGGATCCTCTGAGCGACACCGCCGACGCCGATCCCAACTACCTGCCCCTGAATCTGCGCATTGAGGCACGTTGTTGCTGGACACCGCTGCCTACGCCGACGCCATCTGCCCCACCAATCCTTTCCCATGAGGTACCTTATTTACTCTTCATCTACAAAATTCAGTGCACCCAAGATCGATGCGTCTTCTACCATTGTGTATCTATATGTTGTTTCTAATGCTAATGACCAGATCAATACATGATGCATTTTTGCTGATTTTTCAGTACATACATCAACTGATGCACAGAGACACATATAGGCCACATTGCCCTTTCCAAAAATTTCAATACATAAGATTACAGATTGCATGACAACACTTGGCTGATAGATAGATGACCAAATAAACAATTCATCAACTAAGTACTACTCTTTGGTGACATTGCCAGGGCTACTCTGTTTTTCGTGCATTCAAAAGCACCCACCAGCAGTATCTATTTCGGCTGCCCATTCGCCTCATCAAACCAAAGTTTTAATTATGTAAACAAGGCGCCATTTCCATGCACACCATAGCTGCTAACTTTTTTTTCTGATTAACCAATGCTATTAAATGAATCGTCAAATAAAGCAATTGCCAATGCAGAGGGAAATACACAGTAATCTCGGCTAATAGATATTGATTGAGTTTTGACATCATCAACTACTCCATTGATCATATCAAGCAGAGATATGCTCATATCTACATATTTTTGATAGACTGAATGGTCGCTGACGGGCGTCGTGCCTCTCCACAGTCAATCTTCCAGGGTTGCGACTATGAGCACGACAGTCTCGTTAATTGCTTGGCAGCACCCCGTCTACGCACCTCTTTAGCGGTGGAGCAACGAAGTCGGCTCGACAAGAGGCAGCCACAACAACAGTTTAAGTTGGGGAGATAGCAAGTACCAACAGCTGTGCCACGAAAGGTCCTTCCTCCTTCCTCTACCCATACTCAATTCATTCAGTTCTAGGTGGGTTTCAAGAAAGTATTTGTATGGGGAATGCAAGAGATGCAAGCTTTAAATAAGAACAAAGGGCACAAATCATTCTCCAGATCAGTGAGGCCTCCTGTGATATCCCTAGCATGCATGTTCTTTCATTCACTCGCTTCAGTTTCACATACATAGGGTGCACCTGTGTTAGTCATGTACGCCACCTCTGTATGATCAACCAATGATAGTCTCTGTTATGGTGCAGCTTTTGAATTCTGATCATGTTTAATTTTCTTCGTTCAAGCTTATGCAATGTGCTATGTTGTTTTCTTTTTTCAGGTATATACCGAAGAGTGAAGAAAACCCTCCTTTAGTTTGTTTCAGTGTTGGAATCATCTACCAACCAGGCATATGGTTAGAATTTGTACTATGGGATGAGGTTGACAAGACTGTTCATAAACATAGATTATACTGACGAATTAGTATTCCTATTAGTATCAGCATTTCCTCGCTTTATAAGAATCATTTAATATTAGTTTTACAAGTAATTTATATAGTGCATTTATAGAGGAATCAAACAAGCATAGGAGCCAGAAAATAAGAATGTCATAGTTCTTCATTTGGAAGTAGATCCGAGCATCACATGACTTATTTTTAATTTTCTTTATGATTGATAAAGAACATTGGTTTGTTTCATATTCACAGACGACATACATGCTGGTTAGCAATTCACGCTTAGTTTGCAATGTGGCCCGTGATTATTTTGGAACATTCACTGTCCCTGATCTAATTTTTCATTGTTTTACTTTGACAAAAAATTCTGAGTTATCAATCATTTTATGCCTTTCTGCTCGGCCTGACAATTGCAGTGAAGGTATTCCTGAAGAAATATAATAGTGGCAACTACTACCTAAAGTCCTTTTCATTGCAAAAGTGAGTACTCCCATTATTCTAGGAGAAATTAGCTCAAATATGATAATGTGCCGATATTTAAGGGAAATTAGCTTCTAGGCACTAACAAATAAGTTCATGAACGTTCAACTAGAGACTGAAACTATTCCAACTTAATTAGCACGTAGGTCAAACCTGGCTTGTCTTATGTGGGAAGGTTTCCTTACCTTGTTAGATTGTTGGCAGTGCTATCTCATGTACGAGTACTGAATGGCCTTGCAAAACAAGGTGCCCTGCCTAGAATCTAGAGAGATAGTCAAACTCTGGATTTCCCTCTTGCTGCTATCTTTTTTGTTTTCGTCCATTGCTAATCATATCAAATTTGTGAGAGCTGGAAAACATGCTTTCTTCAGAGTTAACTGTCGTTTTGATATTACTTCAGAAGGATAAAGCATACTTTCTTCAACCGAGGCATGAGTAATCAAACGCTATTAACATGGACATTACAATTGTAAACTTTTTATGTACTATCTTAATTTTTAAACACTCCTTTCAGATAGCTTTCCCTGTTGGCGGTCCATTATATTTACATTGTATAAGTAAGCTGCCAAAAGGGAATGATAAAAGGAAACGACATGCATGTCACGTTTGACACGTTTCTAAAATTGTTTCATTTGTTTATGCGCATATAGCATGGTAACAAGTATGAACTACTAGCAGGTGGCTACTCCATACAATTGGCCTATGACCTCTAGATGGTCATCAGCGGTGTTGCAAGTTCGCTAAAAAAAATTGAGTATTAGTCAGTACAATTTATATTAGGATGATATCAGGGTAGAAGCTCTTTTCCTGTTTTTCATGCATGCAGATAGAGAAGATCATGATATGATGCACATGATTTTGAGTATTTTGAAGAATATTTTCTCAGTCTAACACGTACATTTTATTCACACAGTTGTTTTGTGTTTGAATTGGCTCGTGAGCTTTTGTTATATATATGTGCTGACCACATGAAGTTCCAAAAAACATTCTGACACAAGGGAAATATTGGGCGCTTTCACTAAAGCCTTCTTGCAAAATGGGTATGTTTGGGACTAAACAAAGATTCAAGCTAAGTCAGTTATTGTGTTCTTTTAGATGGGTTCATATAGCTTTTAAAAACTATTCCTGTAAAGATATGTCACACATTTTTGTGAGTATAATTCTTCACACATTGTATCTAATGCCATTGATGGATCATTTAGAGTAGATATTTTGTTTTGTAATGTCGTTTTCAACAGGGGCGTACCTACGGTTATGCTAAGGGGGTGCATAGGACACCGAGTCAAAAACATTTTTCTCTGTAGATTGTATCTACATATAGTGTGCGACACCCCTGACATTATTGAAAATTATATGTGATTACATAGTGTGACATCAGGTTGTTTTTGGTCTAGGTCCACCCCTGGTTTTCAATTGTTAACTCTTTCTCTTAAAAGACATGAAAGGGGCAGCAGGATTATGTAAAATTAAGATATATAAAAGACAAGGAAATTCATTATTTATCATATAAAAATTTTAATTTCAGAGTTTTTAATATGTTTAACTAAGTATATATTAATTCAGACGTGCAAAATTGGGTCATCACACGCAAGCAAAACCTGAATATAGGATAAGCGGTGCGTTTTGCAAAACTGCGGCTATCTATTTTTTAGCATAAGAAATGTTTAAAGAGAACAATACTTGCGTAAGTATATGGGCAGGAGTGCTCCAGAGTGTCCCACTATATTAAAAACTTTTGCCCCTCCAATAAAAGATCTATTGGTGATATATATTTCCTATTGAGACAAATCTTCTACTGTTCTTTTGTTTAATGCATACAAAGCACCCTGCAGCCTCTCTGCTTGGAAAATAAATGCTCTGCTTGGTACACTCATGACATTAGACCTTTCAGCTCAAGTTAGGGATTTGCATCTAATGGTTCTGTATAGTATATATTTTTAGGGTGCTTCCTATTTGGATATGATGTGCTTTAGTTGGATTGACTAAAAAGATTGAAGGATCCTGTAAATATATTAGTTTTAATTTGTTTATTTAGTTGCAGTTGCAAAAAAGATCGAACATTCCCATAAATATGATAGATCTCCTTTGCATTCGCACAAAAATGTAGCCAAATGACATCTCAACTATATATGTTTCAACCATATTATGTCAAGTTCTCATTCTTTTGATAGTTTCTGGGAGAACGGGGCAGAGGAGTGGAGGCCTGGGACGCAGCACGGGGCAGAGAAGCGATGGTGCGGCGGTTGCACAGGGGGAATGTTCGTGAGGACGAAGCAGTACAGATTTCTAGGGGCTAATTGGTAGGATAATTAACCGTGCGCTTAATGTATGTTCGGAGGGGATTTTAACACCTTCCAAAACTATTAACATTTCTTAACATTTTGTCATGTTGGACGAAGCAGTACAGATTTCTAGGGACTAATTGGTGGGATAATTAACCGTGCGCTTAATGTATGTTCGGAGGGGATTTTAACACCTTCCAAAACTATTAACATTTCTTAACATTTTGTCATGTTTAACAGGCAGACTTGCTTGCCTTTTCGAGTTGGTTAGCACTCCAAATGTGATTTTAACATCTTGCTACTGTACAATGGTCGTGAAGTTATATTCAAAAGTTTGACTCTCTTCGTTAGATCTTTCATACACCTTTTCACTTTACATCTGTAAAACTAGCATAGAATGGGTACAAAATGGTTTGATGGAGAATGATATGTCATAAGAATAACAAAGCAGTACCATTTTTATCTAGAAGTGTTGCTTCTTGCAGGTATGAAGTCAAGGGATCAAATCTAAACTCCTCCAAGAATTGAGGGACGAAAAATATACTTTTCTCTTAATATTATGGTTGTACTGCAATTTGCAAGGTTTCTTGTGTCTTTGTACGAATAGATCGAATCTA
This sequence comes from Triticum urartu, assembly GCF_056163025.1. NCBI lineage: Eukaryota > Viridiplantae > Streptophyta > Magnoliopsida > Poales > Poaceae > Triticum > Triticum urartu. The sequence goes on from NC_141875.1 coordinate 695,564,915, forward strand.
ATTGAAGTGACTTTGATTAATTTCCTTTTCAAAGTTACTGTTGGGCCAGCTATTGACCTCTATAAAACATTTATCTTCACTTCTCTTTTGCTCCCAGGAAATCTAGTGCAAGCCCCACTACAGTTTTATATAAAGATATTGGAGGCAGCATCAGAAAAGACAAGTCTGCGGTAAATTTCTCCCTGATACAGTAATAGTGTTATCTATAGTCTTTGGAAAAAAATCAACATTTACTGTTATATGAAACCTATGTTTTCTTAGCATTTTCTGGTTATCAATTGATTTATCATCCTATCTTTTTGTAAACCATGGAATTTTTGAAGTTCAAAAAAGTGTGTACATCAACTATTTCACTTCACAGTGATAAATGGATGGAGTGCTTGTGACACAGAAAACCTCTTTTGTGGATCTAACAACAAAAATATGTTTCCAGTATTTCTTTGGATATGGAAAAAAAATTTGGGTCGTCACCTAGAAAATAAATTGGCACAAGCTTACTGACATAGGGTTGCAGGTCAGCATGCGCTAAAAATATTCAAATTCGTTCTGAGATAGTTTGTGGTTCCTATTTTTTCTGGTCATACCTTTTTGAAAATAACTTTTAGTCATGCTTGCTTTTATACTGCTTGAAAATTCAATTTTACTATTAGAAGATGATGATAAATCAGATTCATACTGGAGTTCACTTTTCTTGAACGAAAACAGAAGGATCAGGTTGTACGTGATAGAATATATGCCTATAAAATGAAAAGGATAATAGATTCCTAAGTACTAGAAATGTCATACCATTCCAGGAAGTTACTTCTTGATGTCATTCCAGAAAATAGAAGGATCAGTAGAATGTTCTCGATGATCATTTTAGCTGTCCTTTTAGGTAGCAACACCAAATTGCAAGGCTTCATCTTAGTACTGATCAATAGGAGCATGTTCGAACTATTGCATAGGTAAAAATAATTTCTTCACGATTTCTCTTATGCTCTCAGGGAATCTTGTCCAAACTCCACGTCGCTGTCACCGAACAAAGTTGGAGGTGCAATTGAAAGAGACCAGCCAGATTCTTCTTCCAGGTATTAAAAAGAAAACCTGGCTAGAGATTTCATGCCATGTCATTCCATTTATGTTTGCTTGTGTGCTTATCATATCTGATTACATGATTGGCATTTATTTCATAATTAGCATATACTTCGACACATGATATGTTTTGCTTTATTTATGAACAACAAGATACATTTACTTATTGTGATCATATAAGTGAACAAACATAGCCAACGGTTAAAGTTTATATCTACTATGTATATTCTTTTTTCATTCACACATGTTTCACTGCCTTTTAAGCACTTAGAGAGAACTGGAGATTGCTCTCATTAAATGTGAATAGGAATGACATTCTTTTTTTTCCACAATAGTAAATACTGTGTTCTCTTGATTGTTTTTTGATTTTTCAGCTTACCTGAATCTAAGAAGTCCGACCATCAATTAATGAGAGATTTTTGCTTCTATCATTTGTGGAACCATAGAAATGAAATACAGACCGCGCCTCAACCAATACTTCGCAATCCTTTTGCCCAAAGCAAACAGTATCATTATTTATAGATTCTAAATTAAAATATTTTCACTTGTGTGCTCAAGTAAAATTTTACTGCTTAAAGGAAAATAAACCATTTTATCACTCCTACAGTTCACAGGGAGAGAGAACAAGAAAGAAAACCTTCCACCACAATCTTGTCTTCCTACTTTTACTTACCAAGAAGAATCAACAATAAGGGAATCTTTTAAGAAAATGGATAAAAGATCATTTTCAGTTAGTAATGTACAACTCCCAACTTGTCTCTTTTACTTCTTTTTCTGTGCATGTGCACCCTGTTGAATGGTGCTGTACTTGTACATACTGGAATTGCAGGCAAAACAATGTGATGGATGGTCTACAAGATTCTCTGGATGAATTCATCTCCAGGGTAAAAGAAGCCAGGCAATGTGCATGACGTTTGATTGGAAATAATGTTGCCTTGAAAATGTACGAGTGCTTTCTTCGCATCTGACATTGCAGAATCAAACATTGATGCATACCTTTGTAAATTTCTTGGGAAGAAAGGTATAATTTGCAAGTTGCAACACTGATCCCAAAATACATGGTGTTCAAACATATCTATTTTATGTAGTTTGTGATAAATCAAAATGTTCAGTCTTTGAAAGTACCATCAATGACCTCTATTTATATGGAGACAAGTTATGAAAAAAATGACATAAAACAACTTTGAACCTCTCTTGCTAGATGTAAGGGCCTGAAAACATGGTTTCGGGCCTATATGGTGAATGTTACCTTGGCTGTTTTTTGTGTGTGTGTCATCTTATACTACCATCAACAACTATAAATATACGGTGGTACGAGACATGTAGACAAGGTGTATATGATTGGGAGTGGATCTATCTTCGAAAAGAGCATTAGCAGAGACGTGCGTTGCACGTGCAAGCTTACTAGTATGAGATTAAAAATCGGCAAGATTACGTGATGTCACTCAATATGTTAGTACTAACATTGATCTATAAACACATGAATGCAAACACAAATGCAGCCATTCCTCGAACTGGACATCACCCAGCAACGGTTTCAACAACAGTTTCCAATACATAAGGTAGGCTACGTATTCATATCAAACTGACACAAAACAATGAAGGAATATGCAAGCAGATCTAAGCCTGATAACCTGTAATACAAAATAGCACACACAAAGTAGTAGAAGGTTGAGTGCACACAACGGCTCCGCGTGATCTGCAACTAACCAGAAACAACACAACCTATTAACAAAGAATAGAGAAGGTACATATCAATCATGTACAGGCAACCCAATCCAAACCAAGCAAGGCAAGAACCCACGCATACTCACCAACATCGCAATTAACAGGACGTTTCCCAGTCGGATCTCTTTGTGCCGTCGACGCAAATCAGCAGCAGATGAAGTCTGACCTCGAACCCCTACACGGAACATCCAGGCAAATACCTTAATTACTTTGATGTGAATGCATAAAAGAATTAACACAAAACAGACCAAATAGAGACTGGACTAACCAGTAGATGCAGAGCCAACGACACGATGAACAGCAGGACGGCCCTCACATAGTAAATCATCATCGGACAGACGATCACCCACACGAGGTCCCGACATGGACGCACCATGGCATCACCGACCATTACGCCCAATGACTATCCCACGGATCGCATGAGGACGACCCGGATGATGGAGATGATGCAGATCGATACACCTAATAACTGCACCGCGAATTCTAGAAGGACGACCCGGACGGCAGAGGCCACTTCAGCAAGGCCTACCACGATCCATCTATGTGAATGGAGACCACGACGTGCAAGGCTGGGAGAAGCAACACGGTCGAACACCTATTTATAGAGTAACCAGAGTACCAACGACACGAACTAAACAGCGACATCTAGAGAATACGGCAACAGCGGCACCGCTCGAGAATTGTGGAAACTGCACACGTGCCAACCTAGGAATATCAATCTGAACAAATTGACAACGTGGCTGCACAGTAAAATAACACATACACAACCAAACCGACACGCACACACGCATCACAGCATCAGGAGACGTCCACATAATCAACCGGCGACACGTACGGAAGACAGATTGAACCATGCATGCTACCCCACATATCATACACTGCCCCAACGATCCATCAGTACATGCATATGGTCAACAAATCACCCCCACGAACCACGTGCATGCAGCCAAGAATACAGCGGTGTTCAACCGACAGGGCCCATGTTTGACCAGGAATTAAATTGCAGAAAACGCAGCGTGCACCCCAGAAGCTTACCCATCCAGGTCCCAACGAAATAGCACGTGTCATCACCCTATTTACCAGTTCAAACTGCCAAAAAAGTCAAACAATCCAGAAAATTTAAACGGGTCTAGATTTAGTATATGTAGTATAAAGGATTTCTTCCAAGAGATTGAAGTGGATGCTACAATTCCTATGAAATGTAGTTCAAATGAATCCATAAGAAAAAATTCTATGGGGTTTAATCCTGCGAATCAAACGATCAATGCAGGAAAAATTCCGAAGGATTCTTATCCTTCAAAAATTCTATGAAAATCCTTTGAATTAAAGAGGCCCTTAGCCCTTCTTCGTCCAGTGGCAGGGTCTCGAGCAGCAATATTGTACAGTATGATTGAGTGGAAAGATTGAAAAAAAGATCGATAGTGCCACGAAACGACCCAATCGTTATATCACTTCACAACTAAAATGTGTGCATCAATCTGAACCAAAACAGGAGGGCGTACTATGAGTATGAGCACTGAGCAGACACGGCACATGCATACACGTAGCAAGTTTAATCCCAACAAACACGAGCCTGATTGGGTGTGTAGACTAGTGTGAAGCACTAGCATCTAATACTAGAATTAAGAAGTGATAGTCGGTGCACCCGCAAAAAAAAAAGTGATAGTCGGTGCACGGGACAGGAGGGAAGTGAACAAACAAGATCCTGAAGAATCTCACGCCATGCCGCTTTGGCGCATGCTGCCAAGCACAAGCACAAATCAGAGCCTCCCTCCCAGGACAAGCACGGTTGACGGGGACACGACACGAGTAGGCGGTGCCGTGGTGGCCGGTGAAGGAATTTGCGATGCGTCCAACGAGACAGCCAGTGGGCGACGCCCAGAAGCACGCTACGGGACAGCGGCCGCGACCAAGCAATCTTTTGGTTTTTTGGCTCCTCTCTCTGTCCGCGTAACGTATGGGTTCATTTCATATACTCTCCCTCCCTCACTTTTGTTTGTTTGTTTGTTTCGTGTGGCCAAAAGGAGCTCTTGCGTTGTACTCTTGCCACGCCTCTTTCGTGTCCTCTGCCTCGCCGGACAAGTGCAGGTGGGAGAGGCCAGCGACAGTCCAAAATTATTTGGTTTGGACGCTTTTGGACTCTCCATCACCCGTGCCAGTGCACCTGCTACAAACTTCAGAAAGGAAATCAATTCGTTATGGCATCGAACGTACACACGAGCACCATATCTAGCAGGACCTTTCTGTGAAATGCGGCATGCGCTGGATCTCGCGTATCCGGCTACGGTAATCCAAAGCTGCTACCGTGTTTACTCTGGACTTGTTGATCAACTTGCGTGCTCTCTTCGACAGCATTCGGTCGGCGCTTGTATTCGATGGATCTCAGCGCTTGTCTTTGATGAATCCTGTCTTCGTTCGCCTGTGTTTGTGTGTCTACAGGTTGGATCTTCTGATTTACACTTCTCTTTATTGACGGCGGTTACTGTTCTGGTGCACTGGTCCTATGAGGTCTTACCATGACGACCTCCCGACTATCAACTACGACAAGGTTTGCCTGGTTCCGATAAGGGAGGGGCGAAAATGGCGGCGTGCCTTCGGCTCGCTCCAGTGCTTGTAGTTTTCTTAGGTGGTCTATGGATCTGGATGTATTTTTTTACTTCTCGTGTTCTTTGTACTACTTTGATAGTTGATGAATAGATAGAAAGTTTTCTCGAAGGAAGAAAAACTTGCTTGCTCTGTTCCCTCTTTTGGTCACTAGCATTACGGCAATGAAACAACAGAAATATCTATGTTGCTCTCGTGTATCTCATTAGGGCATCTCCAACACCGACCGTCAAGCCTCCGCATCCATTCATACCTTGCTGTCCGGACCGCGGAAATCATTTAGTGCGGTCCGGCCGTATTTTTTCCCTTAAACCGGACACAAACAAGGGGGGGGGGGGGGTGTGCTTTGTAGGAATCCAAACCGCTCCCATGCCCGCTTTTGATAATAATCTTGGATGAGAGGCCAAAAGGCAATTTATTGCCTAAGGTTAGCTATGGAGAAGTTGACAGTGATCTTCATCTTAGAGACCCAAGCATCCTCAAGGAGGGCCTCCCTCAACGCTCACCTTTGAGCTTTTCTTGGTGGATGCTTTATAAATAAGCGGTAGAGATCCAGAACAGATTTGTTATCTAGACTAGTTTCTTTCTTTGAAAAGAAGGTTAAACCCCAGGCTCACGCATCATTGTGATGCACACAGTCATATTTTTATTAATTATTGAGCAAAGTACAAAACAAGACTATCATGACCGAACTATTACAAGAAATGAAAAACATGTACAACTAAGCTAACTTCTTTTGGAGCAACACCTTCAGGAAGGGGTAAACATCACCATGTCCGACCGCTGAGGGCCTAGACAAGGATTTTCATCCTGGTTGTAGAGACCAGCCAATGAAGCCCATCATAACAACTGGCAGGCAACACCTTCAACAAAGTAACAATACAAATTCGTCGTTGCTGATCCCAACCAATAAAGGTCAGTATAAGTGTTTTCACCCCAGACATGAAATATTGTTATCTAGACAAGTATCAAGTATCTAGTCTGAAACTAAGAACTGAATGCAGTATTAACATTGTAGGTGCACACTGGAGGGAAGTGGAAAAAAGGAGATCCACAAGAATCGCACACTATATCACCATGACGCATGCTGCTAAATAGTAAAAGAAAACCGACCACAAGCACGGGTATCTTCAGCAATTTTTTTTAGTGTAAATAAGTTTTTTTTTTTTGAGACACTAGTGTAAATAAGTTGTCTTCCCACTAGTAGGAAAAGGGCATATTGTCCCGGTTCGTAAGGGCCTTTTGTCCCGGTTCCTGAACCGGGACTAAAGGATCGGTACTAATGCCTTGTCCCTTTAGTCCCAATCCAGAACCGGGACAGATGGGCCTCCACGTGGCCTGTGCGCGGAGCCCAGGCAGGAGGGCCTTTGGTCCCGGTTGGTGGCACCAATTGGGACCAATAGGCATCCACGCGTTAGCATTTCTGTGGCTGGGGTTTTTGTTTTGTTTTTTGAAAAGGGGGGTTGGGGGTTTTGGGGGGTTAATTTAGGTGTTTCATATATTGTGTTAGCTAGCTATAATTAATAAAGAGAAGTGTCCTCTCTTATGTCCGTGCTTGGTCGACGCTACGTACTATACATACGTATAGAGATGACTAGACACGCTAGCTAGCTAGTAAGCAAACGAAGGAAACAGAAGATCGTCGTGAACATATATGCATACAGAGAGAAGTGATATCGACCACCTCTCCTTCTTCGAGAGATTGGTCGAACAACAAGTTCCCGTATATCTATCCGACACTACCGGCTACATATATACAATAATTATCTCTTACAAATATAATCTTCTAACATACGGACTCATGGTCCACATAGTATTCTTCGTCTTCAGCGATCACGTGGTCAAGAAAGAATGCCGCAAATTCCTCTTGAATTGCTTGTATGCGAGCTGGTGCTAGGAGTTCATCCCGCTTTCGAAACATCTGATTTGAAGAAGGGGGTCAATACATACATATATATATATAAATGAATAAAACTCAACACAAATGATGGTAATAAAATAAAATTGTGAATGTTGTTATTTACGCACTTCATATTGTTCGTCGGAGTAGCCCCGCTCACAGGTCGTGTGGCGGATGGACTCGCAAACGTAGTATCCACAGAAATCATTCTCTTGTTCCTGCCACAACCACTTTACAAGAAATAGAGGTCAATCAAACTGATAAGCAAGAATGTCAAATGGTATTGATGAAACTAGCGCTTGAATCAATAGGAGATGCGCGGAACATGCTACTATAGTACTTACTTTTGGGTGTCTAAATTGCAGCTTCTTCGGGAGTCCCGGAGCTTTTTTGGTGAATTTTTTCCAAACCCTGCCAGACAAAGAAAACAATTACTTGATATATCAGGAAATGAACAAAGTTGCTGATATGGTGGATAATGATCGATTTAACTTACTTCTCGAGCATTTGTGTCATGTCCGCATAGTCCTGCGGATCTTTTTGTCTTGAGTCTAAGAAGGTTACTAGTCCCTGCTCAAGCTTAATCTCTAGGAGAATATAGTGGAAACTGCACACGCATGCATAACTCATCAATTACATTACTATAACCTTGACTAATATATAAGGGAAACCAAATATACACAAGACAGTAACACTCACTTGAAGTTGTCAGGAAAGAGTATTATATCTTTGTTTTCATTTATTACCAACGATCGTAGCAAGTTGGCCTCGGTATCTGCGGCATGAAATTTAACCTGAGTTGCATTTATGATATTTGTGTTAATGAACCCAATATCACTTATTTGTCTTTTCTTCAATTCGACGATCTTCAATCTGCATAATATAGTGAGGATAATTATAAATACATGCAATGAAAGAGCTGAGCTATATAGAGAGACTTAATGACAGAAGTAATACTACTTACAGACTCCTGTGACCGTTGCTTTATCGAGGGTCAATTGATTGAAAAACTGAAAGAACTCCTCAAATGGAACAGGCAACAGATCAATTCCAACGAGGTCATGCTCCTTTTTAACTCTCACATACAAAGTACTCCTCCCCCCAGACTCTCTGCAGATTTTCAAGTACCAATCATGCAATCTTCGCATCATCGTTGATAGAGATCTTTCATCTTTGATGAGAGGCTTCCCGTACTCATATCTTTGTATCTACACCTCCATGAAATCATAATGTACATCGTCGGGCAGATAATCTCCAAGATTGCTATAACCGGGCACCATCCTCGGATCATTAGCGACGATGTCGCTAGGCACCTTGAGCGGGGGGCACGATTGCTTCGCTTGTTCGCCGAGCTGGGCAATTTGTTTCCCAGCTCGTCGTTCTTTTAGCCTTTGATCACTGATAGTACTTCCCGACCGCTCCGCTTCACCAAATTCCTTTCCAATAATGCGCTCATAGTTTCCTTTCGGCGGAGACTTGGGTGGTTTTGTCAGGGCAGCCAGAGTGCGCTTCGCTTTCACCGGATCTACCTTCCCCTCTGGAGGTGGATGTTTCTTTGCTTTCACCCCTTCAAAGAAGTTCCTCACTTCTTCTCGCGCAATCTCGGCGTTCTCCTCCGGGGTCCTCTCGTATGGTAACTTCTCTGGAGTCTTCAGAGAAGGACCGAATCTGTATGTCCTCCCGCCTCTGGCTGTACTGCTAGACGCCGGCAGAGCAGACGGAGCGGTTGTCTTCTTTACTTGCTTACAAGGCGGAGGAGAAGGACTACGCCGCGCCGGAGCAGCCGGAGCGGCGGCAGGTCTCTGCCGCCCTTGCTGACGAGGCGGAGAAGGAGGAGGCTGGCTACTCGGGCGCGCCGGCGCAGGCGGAGAAGGAGCCGGCCGAGTGCCCTGATCGTCACTCGTCGGAGGAGGAGGCGGTGGAGGAGGCGGAGTGCCCTGACTCACCGGAGAAGGAAGAGGAGGCGGAGGCATCCAGTTCAGAAGGTTGATGAGCTCCTTCCGCCATAGGCATGGAGTCTTCAGAGCAGAACCCAGCCGAGTCTCCCCTTCACCGGTAGGATGGTCAAGCTGGAGGTCCTCAAATCCCTCCGTTATTTCATCCACCATCACCCTAGCATATCCTTCTGGAATCGGCCGGCAGTGAAAAGTTGCGCCGGGTTCAGTAGGAAAAACAGAGCCAACAGCCGCCTTGACCTTCATATTAATCCATTGCGTCATAAGGTGCCAATTTTGAGACTCCGTGATAGCATCCACGGGATAGCTGGCAGGAGCCGTCAAGACATACTCCGGCTGAAGTAGCTCGGTGGAAGCCACGCTGCTTCTCCGCTGAGATGGCGGGGTAGCTTTGGGGGAAGCTTCGGCAGTTCGTTTGCTGCGATTTGCTTGTCGTTCCTCTATCGATTGTACCCTAGCGTGCACCGCCTGCAGTTGGGTCTGCTCCACTTTCTTCCTCCTCTCGTGGCATTTGTAACCGCCTGCGTCCGGAAACCCAGCCTTCCACGGAATGGAGCCTGGCGTGCCTCGTGTCCGTCCAGGGTGCTCAGGATTCCCGAGGGCCATTGTGAGCTCGTCGTTCTCTCTATCTGGAACGAACGTCCCTTGCTGCGCTGCTTCGATATAGTGCTTAAGCCTCTTGACTGGTATTTCCATTTGCTTGTCCGTCCAAATGCACTTCCCTGATACAGGGTCCAAGGTTCCGCCAGCCCCGAAGAACCAAGTCCGGCAACGGTCTAGCCAGTTAATTGTCTCTGGTTCGATCCCTTTATCAACCAGATCATTCTCAATCTTGGCCCATTTAGGCCGGGCTGCGAGGTAGCCACCTGACCCCGTGCGATGGTGATGCTTCTTCTTCGCAGCATTTTGCTTGTTTGTCGCCGACATCTTCTTACTCTTTTCCGATGTCTTGTGGGCCAAAAATGCGGGCCAGTGATCTCTGTTCTTCCCATATCTGCCCTTGAATTCTGGTGTCTCTTTATTTTCGACAAACTTATTCAGCTCTTTCTTCCACCTCCAGAATAGTTCTGCCATCCTCTTAAGAGCAAAAGACTTGATTAATTTCTCTTTAACTGGCTTCTCTGGATCATCCTCTGGCGGTAGGGTGAAATTTGACTTCAGCTCAGTCCAAAGATCATTTTTCTGCATATCATTGACATAAGACACCTCAGGGTCTTCTGTAGCCGGCTTTAACCATTGCTGGATGCTGATCGGGATCTTGTCCCTAACCAAAACCCCGCACTGAGCAACAAATGCGCTCTTTGTTCGGAGGGGTTCAATCGGTTGGCCGTCGGGCGCGATTGCTATGATCTCAAACTTTTCATCCGAACTCAACTTTCTCTTCGGGCCTCGTCTCTTTACCGAAGTTGTGCTCGATCCGAAGGGCTAGAAAAAAGAATAAAGACTTAATTAACATGTGTACATACCAAAACAATGAATGCATCAATTAGCTAGTCAGCAGAAGCTTAACTAATATATATACCTGGCCGGACTCGGTTCGGTCACTGGAGACGTCATCACGGTCTCCTTTTTGCACCGGCATTGTGTCACCGGAGCCGTCCTCACGGTCTCCTTCTTTCACCGGCATTAGGCCACCGGAGCCATCATAATCATAGCCAGCTGCTTCCAGACCATCGGTATCGTTGAGAAACAACGAGCAGACAGCATCACTTCCTCGTGCGATTATGTCCCCCAACAACTCTTCTTGTACTTCGTCTCGGGCAGTGTCCATAGTTTCTACAAATATTTACAACATGGCAATTATTATTCAAACATGACAGATGGATATATTAGTGGCAAACGTAGAACTAATATTAATTAGTGGCCCCAACGCTGCTTCTCTAGGGTTTGGGGTGGCCTCGACGCTGCTTCTCTAGGGTTTGGAGTGACCTCGACAATGCTTCAAGGATAAAAAAAGAAGAGGAAGAAGAAAAAAAAGAGGAGAAGAAATAATAGAGGAGTAAGACTCCTCTATTCTTTCTTCCTCTTTTTTTTATCGGGAACGAGGGTTGTCGAGGGTCGCCCAGCGGTAGAGGAAACCCTAAATAGCAAGTATCGTGGGTGTGAGATACATGTCGACGCCCGCGTCACTTGTGGGACGTGGATGTACTGTCCGACACCGACGGCCACATGTATCTCACACCGACGATACTTGATATTTAGGGTATATCGACCCCCCCCTCATGTTGAAGTTATCGAGAGGTGGTATATATATCGACCCCCTCGTGTTGAAGTTATCGGGAGGGGGTATATCGACCCCCCCTCGTGTTGAAGTTATCGGGAGGGGGTATATCGACCCCCCCTCGTGTTGAAGTTATCAGGAGGGGTATATCGACAACGACAGACCCGATAAAACATAAGAATACGAAGAAGAAATAAAAAGAGGAGAAGAGGAAAGGAATAGAGGAGAAGATCGAAGAAAAAAAAGAAGAAAAAAAGAGGAGAAGAAGAAAGAAATAGAGGAGAAGAAGAAAAAAAAATCTATTTTTTCTTCTTCTCCTCTATTCCTTTCTTCTTCTCCTCTTCCTTTTCTTCCTCTCCTCTTTTTCTCCTTTTTCCTCTTCTTATTTTCCTTTTTCCTCTCTTAAATATATAAAACTTTTTTAGAAATGAAACTAACCTAAAATGTACTAAATCAGAGAACATATATAGATAATCCTTTTCTAAATATTTAAATCTAACTTTTGTATATATGAACATATATACACAAAGAACATACAAACATATATACATTTTTATTAAAAAGCAAAATACAAAATACAAACATATAGAACTAAATAAAACAGGGGGACCGGACCAACGGAGGGGCAGGGCGACGGCGACGGGCGGGGCGGGGCGACAGCGACGGGCGGGGCAGGGGCGACGGTGACGGGCGGGGCAGGGTGACGGCGACAGGCGGGGTAGGGGCGACTGTGACGCCCCCGATTTAATCGTACACTAATCATACACGCAAACGTGTACGATCAAGATCAGGGACTCACGGGAAGATATCACAACACAACTCAACAAATAAAATAAGTCATACAAGCATCATATTACAAGCCAGGGGCGCCGAGGGCTCGAATACAAGAGCTCGATCATAGACGAGTCAGCGGAAGCAACAATATCTGAGTACAGACATAAGTTAAACAAGTTTTCCTTAAGAAGGCTAGCACAAACTAGGATACAGATCGAAAGAGGCGCAGGCCTCCTGCTTGGGATCCTCCTAACTACTCCTGGTCGTCGTCAGCGGGCATCACGTAGTAGTAGGCACCTCCGGTGTAGTAGGAGTCATCGTCGAAGGTGGTGTCTGGCTCCAGGGCTCCAACATCTGGTTGCGACAACCAGGTAGGAGGGATAGGGGGAAAAGAGGGAGAAAGCAACCGTGAGTACTCATCCAAAGTACTCGCAAGCAAGGAGCTACACTACATATGTATGCATTGGTATCAACTGGAATAAGGCTATCATATGTGGACTGAACTGCAGAATGCCGGAATAAGAGGGGGATAGCTAGTCCTTTCGAAGACTACGCTTCTGGCAGCCTCCGTCTTGCAGCATGTAGAAGAGAGTAGACTGAAGTCCTCCAAGTATCATCGCATAGCATAACCCTAACCGATGATCCTCCCCTCGTCGCCCTATGAGAGAGCGATCACCGGTTATATCTAGCACTTGGAAGGGTGTGTTTTATTAAGTATCCGGTTCTAGTTGTCATAAGGTCAAGGTACAACTCCAAGTCGTCATGTTACCGAAGATCACGGCTATTCGAATAGATTAACTTCCCTGCAGGGGTGCACCACATAACCCAACACGCTCGATCCCATTTGGCCGGACACACTTTCCTGGGTCATGCCCGGCCTCGGAAGATCAACACGTCGCAGCCCCACCTAGACCAACAGAGAGGTCAGCACGCCGGTCTAAACCTAAGCGCCCTGGGGTCTGGGCCCATCGCCCTTAGCACACCTGCACGTTGCGTGGGCGGCCGGAAGCAGACCTAGCCTAGTGGCGTTCCAGTCCAATCCAGCGCGCCGCTCCGTTGCTGACGTCACGAAGGCTTCGGCTGATACCACGATGTCGAGTGCCCATAACTGTCCCCGCGTAGATGGTTAGTGCGTATAGGCCAGTAGCCAGACTCAGATCAAATACCAAGATCTCGTTAAACGTGTTAAGTATCTGCGAATGCCGACCAGGGCCAGGCCCACCTCTCTCCTAGGTGGTCTCAACCTGCCCTGTCGCTCCGCCTCAAAGTAATAGTCGGGGGCCGTCGGGAACCCAGGCCCACCTCTACCGGGATGGAGCCACCTGCCCTTCAGCCCCCAACTCCGAACAGTACCACAGGTAATGTAACTGTGTAAAGCATATAGTATATGCCCGTGATCACCTCCCGAAGTGATCACGGCCCAGTAGTATAGCATGGCAGACGGACAAGAGTGTAGGGCCACTGATGGAACACTAGCATCCTATACTAAGCAGTAGGATAGCAGGTAAAGGTAACAACAGTAGTAGCAAGGACAGGCTATGCATCAGGATAGGAATAACGGAAAGCAGTAACATGCTACACTACTCCAATGCAAGCAGTATAGAGAAGAATAGGCGATATCTGGTGATCAAGGGGGGGGGCTTGCCTGGTTGCTCTGGCAAGAGAGAGGGGTCGTCGATGTAGTCGTACTGGGTAGCAGCGGCGTCGGTCTCGGTGTCTAGCGAGAGAAGAGGGGGAAGAAACAATAAATATAATGCAAACAATTGCATGACGATGCATGACATTATAATGCGTGATGCTAGGTGTGCCCTAACGCGATACGAGGTGGTACCGGTGAAGGGGGGAAACATCCGGGAAATTATCCCCGGCGTTTCGCGTTTTCAGACAGACGAACCGGAGGGGGAAAGTTGCGTGTTCGCTATGCTAGGGATGCGTGGCGGACGAACGGGCTGCGTATCCGGGTTCGTCTCGACATTCTAAGCAACTTTCATGTTGAAAATATTTTAATCCGAGTTACGGATTAAAAGATATGATTTTCTAAAGATTTTATTAATTTCTGGAATTTAATTAATTATTTAAATTAATCCGAAAAACAGATTAATGACACCAGCATGATGTCATGCTGACATCAGCAGTCAACAGAGTTGACTTGGTCAACCTGACCGGTGGGTCCAGTGGGACCCACCTGTCATACACTGTTTATGTTAATTAGGGTTTAATTAACCTAACTAATTAATTAGATTAATTAACAGGATTAATTAGCTTAATTAATTAATTAATTTAATTATTTATTATTATCATTATTTTTATTCATTTTCATTTTTTTTGTTCTGGGGCGGGGCCCGTTGTCATAGGCCCAGGGGGCCTATCGGGCGCGGTTAACGGGCGTGCGCCCGTGCGAGGGCACGGGGCAACAGGGGCGTCGGCGAGGCCGTAACCCGGCACGGTGGTGCAAGGCCGTGGCCTCGGAGAGACCAGCAGGGGGCACGGGCGCGGCGCGGCCTAGGGCCAGGCGCGCGAAAGGGTGGCGGGGCGCGGCCGTCGGGCAGCACCGGGTGGCGGGGCGCGGCCGTCGGGGCGGCGTCAGGGGCAGCGGCCTCGGGCGCTGGGGAGGGGGGGTTCGATCCCGCCCCCAGATCGGATCGGGAGAGGGGGAGAGGAGTGGGGATCGAGAGGAGTGGGGGGTTAGGTTTTCGGTCGGGTGCGGGGGAGTAGGCCATATAGGCCAGGGGTATTGGGGTGGGCCTGCTGGCTAGGTGGGTTGGCCCAGTTGGGCCACGGCCCAGGGAGGGGGGGGCTTTCTCTTTCTTTTCTTTTTTTTCTGTTTTCCCTTTTTGTATTTTCTTTTATTATTTCTTTCCTGTTTAATTCATTTAAAAGTATTTAGGCATTTTATAAAAAGGTGTTTACTTCACCATAATTACCGATGCAATAATAGACATAGCCCGAACATTTTATTTTTAATATTTGAAAACTTTCATTGTCGACTTTAAATTTAAGCTTGAATTTGACACGGTTTCGAATCATCCCGAGATTAGTAACAGTAATCGCAGATGTCATGGCATCATTAGGAGAGTTTTACTGTAGCCAAATTATTCGGGCGTTACAAATCTCCTCCACTACAAGAAATCTCGTCCTGAGATTTAGGAGGTAGAAGGAAACAACGCGGGGTATTCATCACGTAGGCGATCCTCGCGTTCCCAAGTGGCTTCGTCTTCAGAGTGATTCGACCACTGGACTTTGAGGAATTTGATCGCCTTCTGACGTGTGCGGCATTCGGCTTGGTCAAGGATGCGGACCGGATGCTCTTTATAAGAGAGGTCCTGTTGCAATTCGAGCACTTCATGATCCACCGCTCGGATTGGATCCTTGAAGCAACGGCGGAGTTGTGACACATGGAACACATCGTGAACCTGAGAAAGGTTCGGCGGAAGCTCCAGTTGATATGCCACCTTTCCACGCCTTTTTAGAATAGTGAAGGGACCGATATAGCGAGGAGCTAGCTTGCCCTTGATCCCGAAGCGGTGAGCACCCTTCATTGGTGTAACTCGAAGATAAGCCTTTTTGCCAGGTTGATAGACCATATCTTGGTGATGACGGTCATACTGACTTTCCTGACGTGACTGAGCAGTCTTGAGATTCTCGCGAATAATGCGAACTTGTTCTTCGGCCTGTTGGATAATATCCGGACCGAAGAGTGGACGTTCCCCAGTTTCTGACCAGTTCAGAGGGGTTTGACACTTTCGTCCATATAGCACTTCGAAGGGGGACATCTTCAGACTAGCTTGATAGCTATTATTATAAGAGAACTCGGCATATGGAAGAGATTCCTCCCATTTCTTGCCGAATGAGATTACACAAGCTCGAAGCATGTCTTCGAGAACTTGGTTGACACGTTCAACTTGCCCTTGTGACTGCGGATGAAACGCAATACTGAAAGAGAAGTGAGTCCCCATAGCTTCTTGGAAACTTGCCCAGAATCTTGAAGTGAATAAGCTGCCACGGTCCGAACTGATAACCAGTGGAATACCGTGAAGTGAAACAATTCTGGACATGTAGAGAGTAGCAAGCTGACTAGCAGTGATTGTCTCTTTGACCGCCAGAAAATGGGCAACTTTGGAAAGCCGGTCAATGACAACAAGAATAGCATCATTACCTTTCTGCGATTTGGGAAATCCAGTGACAAAGTCCATTTCAACATGGTCCCATTTCCATTCAGGAATAGAGACAGGTTGCAGAGTTCCAGCAGGCCTTTGATGCTCTGCTTTGATTCGGCGATAAACGTCACACTCAGCAACATAACGAGCAATGTCCTACTTCATATTAGACCACCAGAATCTTTGACGAATATCCTGGTACATCTTTGTACTACCAGGATGGATGGACAGAGGCGTATCATGAGCTTCTTGCATAACCCTTTTAGTCTTATCCAGGTTTTTCTTCGAACATGGTACCACTAGGCGGCCTTTGAAATACAAGGCGCCATCATCGGCGATAGTGAAGAATGAGGGCTTCCCTTCTGCTAGATGGCGTTTAATCTTATGGACTTCAGAGTCATAACCTTGTATAGTCTTTATACCAGCTACGAGATCTGGTACGACAGCCAGGGTATTTAGAGAACTCTTAGTAACAACAAGAAGATTCATCTTGCGGAACTCCGGGGGAGGGGGAGCGAGTGCTCCAGGAGGAACAATATGGAGGTTCAGCTTTCTAAATTCTTCGACAAGCGAGGGCTGAACTTTATGAACCTGGAGGTGGTTGCAGTAAGACTTGCGGCTCAAGGCATCAGCCATTACATTAGCCTTGCCGGGGGTGTAGGATATACCCACGTCAAAGTCTGCAACAGTCTCCATCCATCTCTGCTGACGGAGGTTCAGATCTGGCTGAGTAAACAGATACTTCAGACTTTGATGGTCAGTGAAGATCTCACATCGATTACCGAGAAGGTAATGTCGCCACTGCTTCAGTGCATGAATGACAGCAGCCAGCTCGAGGTCGTGAACTGGGTAGTTTTCTTCGTGAGGGCGCAGTTGACGAGAGGCATAAGCAATCACTCTGCGCTCCTACATTAGGACACAGCCTAATCCTTGACGGGAAGCATCGCAGTAAATGACGAAGTCCTTCTTAGTATCAGGTGGTGCAAGCACGGGGGCAGAAGTCAACTTGTCTTTGAGCGCCTGGAAACTTTCCTGACACTTGTCTGTCCAGTCAAACTTGACACCCTTATGCAACAGATTAGTCAGGGCCCTGGCAATCTTGGAGAAGTTCTCGACGAATCGACGACAATAGCTGGCGAGACCGAGGAAACTTCGGACTTGCTTCACATTCTTCGGAGGAGTCCAATCGAGAATAGCCTGAACTCGTTCAGGGTTGACGGCAATACCATCCTTGGAGATGACATGCCCAAGATAGGTTACTTCGGGGAGCCAGAATTCACACTTGGAATACTTAGCATACAGCTGATGCTCCCGAAGCTTTTCCAGCACAAGACGAAGATGTTCAGCATGTTCTTCCTTGTTCTTGGAAAATACAAGGATATCGTCCAAATAAACCACGACGAACTTGTCGAGGTAATCCATGAATATATAATTCATCAGACGAGAGAAGGTGGCTGGAGCATTCGTTAAGCCGAATGACATGACGGTGTACTCGTATGATCCATACCGAGTCACGAAGGCGGTTTTTGGGATGTCCTCTTCACGAACACGGATCTGGTGGTAACCCAACCTCAAGTCGAGTTTGGAGAACACTGATGAGCCAGCCAGTTGATCATAAAGATCATTGATCCAAGGAAGAGGGTATTTATTCTGAATGGTAGCTTGGTTTATAGGACGGTAGTCTTGGACCAATCGGTTTGTCCCATCCTTCTTCCTAACAAATAGAGAAGTTGCTCCCCAAGGAGAGCAACTTGGGCGAATGAAACCTTTGACAAGAGATTTGTCGATTTCCTCCTTAAGCTCAACGAGCTCATGCGGCGGCATCTTGTAGAGTCGTTTAGCTATAGGGGTGGTGCCGGGTTTCAAGTCGATGATGAATTCGACAGCTCTAGCAGGGGGAATCCCTGGAAGTTCTTCTGGGAAGACATCTTGGAATTCACGAACGACGGGAATGTTTTCAATGCCCTCGAGTGGTGCATCGTTCAACACATTCAAGGCATAAAGTCGTGCCTCGGCGTTCTGAACTAGATGAGCTTGGTAAGCTATTATTTCATCAGAAGGGTGTAGCAGATGGACGACCTTAGTGGGGCAAACTATAGAAGCAGTATGCGCTTTTAACCAATTCATTCCCAGAATGAGATCAATGCTACAGGACTTCAGTATGATGGGAGAGACAAGGAATTCCAGTCCTTCGATATCTACAGGGACGTCGTTGCAAATCATGGAGGTTCGACATTGACCCGCAGGGGTGTGTACTAATAGTGAAGCATTCATGTCCTCACATTTAATGTCATGCAAGCATGCAAAACCTTCTGACATGAATGAATGCGATGCACCTGTATCAAATAAAACGGATGCTGGTACTGAATTTACGAGGAGGGTACCCATCACAGTAGCAGGCTGGTCTTGAGCTTCGCTCAGATCAACGTGGTTGGCATGAACACGACCATAAGACTTGGCATTGTTGCTGCGGGGCTGGTTATTTCCACGGCCAGTTGCTGGAAGGGCCAGTTGATTCTGGTTCTGGTTGCATCCCCTAGCACGATGCCCTGGTTGTCCACACCTGAAGCACAACCCATTATTGGGAGTGGGAACAGGAGCTTGTGGTGGTGGAGCTGGGAGTCTTGGCTGCCTAGTCGGAGGAGCAGGCAGACGAGGTGCAGCATAGGTCTGCCTTGGGGTAGGTGCATCCGGCTGGTACAAGCTATTGGGAATCCATATCTTGCACTTCTGCGAGGACGGGCCCGAAGATGAGCCCGTGTCACGGTTGCGCCTGTGAGAGCTCTGGTATTCCTGCAGACCAGTTTCGACATTGATGGCTTTGTTCACCAGAGTGGCAAAATCAGCAAAGTCATGCACTAGAAGTGCGAGCTTGATGTCAGCTTGAAGGCCATCACGGAACTTCTCCTCTCTGCGTGCATCAGTTGCAATGTCTTCTTCAGCATAGCGGGACAAGTCAAGAAACTCCCGCTGGTAAGCTTCCACAGTTTTGTTGCCTTGGGTGCGGTTGCGGAACTCACGCTTCTTCCGGTCCATGACTCCCTGAGGAATGAAGCAAGCACGGAAGGCAGCTTGGAAGTCTGGCCAGGTGATTATTGTTCCAGCTGGCAGAGTACGCCTGTGGCTGTCCCACCATTGAGCTGCGGGTCCCTTCAGGAAGAAGGAAGCAAAGGTGACATAGCTCGCAGGGGCTACATCAGCAGACTCCATCTCATAGGTGATGTCACGGAGCCAGTCATCAGCATCTAGAGGCTGAGTTGAACTGCGGTACACAGTTGGGTTCAGGCGCATGAAATCCTGCAGAGTTACTGGGGTTGGCTGCTGGTTCATATTGGGGCGAGGAAACTGAGCCATCATATTCTCCATGAACTGGCGATTCATCTCAAGCTGTTGGATCATACCAGCCATGTACTCAGGTGGTGGTGGGGCGTTGCCACCACGACCACGACCACCTGGTCTAACCATCCTGCTAATATTTAACAGGGGTAGTTCAGCATTGAGAAATTTGCAAAAAACAAGAGTCATTCATGATGAAACATGCACAACGAAAGCAGCACGATAGATACTACATAGTAGTCGGCATATCTTACAAAAGAGATCATGCATAGAGTTCGTTACACAGTGTTCAGTACATAGGCTAAGACATCATAGGCGGCACACAGGCTCGCGGCGAATGCATCTAACCCTAATAAGCAAGTCTACGTCAGTCCCATGCGGTACTGCGGAGATAGGTGTAGCCCGACAGCAGGTAGTGACGCGAAGGGAAGACCTCCACGCGAGTAGCCTGGGGTCCGCGGATACTCTGGTGCGGAACCCGATGTGCAGGTGGCAGGAGAGGACCCAATGCAGGAGAGTAGCCTCCCACATCTGGCCAGCCGACGCCCTGGGGCATCACGGTCCGGGCAGGGTAGATCGCAGAACGCGACAGATCACCAGAGCGGACAGAGGGGTGCAACAGCGTCAGAGCACGATACAGGTGCTGACGGGTGGTGTACAACTCGTGGCGAAGAGCTCGGTTAGCTCTATCCAGCCCATCAGCATGCAGAACCAGGTTCTGATGGTAGAAGGGCTCTCGGGTGACAGTGGAGTAGGCAGCAGTGTAGTATCCCTCCGCACCAACATCGGATGTGATAGCAATGTGCCTAAAGGGGGAGGTATCCAACTCCTGATACTCTCCACGGAGACGTGTCAGAGCAGCATAAGCAGCATCGTGGACCGCCATATCGATAGTCACTCCAACACCATGAGCAGTGTGCAGCACGGTAGTGGAGTCATACTCCCGAGAGTAGAGGTGGACGATGGCACGGTACTCCTCCTGGTTGAAGTCCTGATACTCCTCATAGACGGTGTACTCAGGGTGCCAGCGATAACCCAGATAGGTCATCATCTCAACCAACACAGCAGGTGATCCTGAGGCACCAATGGCCGTCGTGTGGCGCACGACCTACCTTGTGGGTTCCATCTGAAAACAAAGATGTTTTCACAGGAGTCAAATGACCATGTGGATAATGTTCAAGTACTACTCTAAAGAATAACTAGGGATTATCCAACTTTGGGGTGAACGTGGTCACGGGATCCTAGTGTTAGAGTTAGTAAAATCGCTTAACCCGAGTAGGAGAGAGTTCAGAGACCCAGAGTAAGGATCGAGGAGTAAAAGATCCTAATACCACCCAGATGGCGACGTGGGCCCATAAGGCACACAACTATGTTAGTAAAAGTTTTTGTAATGTCTAGACTCAACTTCGGCCAAGGAGTGTGGAAGGGGGATTCCTACAGGCAGTCGGCTCTGATACCAACTTGTGACGCCCCCGATTTAATCGTACACTAATCATACACGCAAATATGTACGATCAAGATCAGGGACTCACGGGAAGATATCACAACACAACTCTACAAATAAAATAAGTCATACAAGCATGATATTACAAGCCAGGGGCCTCGAGGGCTCGAATACAAGAGCTCGATCATAGACGAGTCAGCGAAAGCAACAATATCTGAGTACAGACATAAGTTAAACAAGTTTTCCTTAAGAAGGCTAGCACAAACTGGGATACAGATCGAAAGAGGCGCAGGCCTCCTGCCTGGGATCCTCCTAACTACTCCTGGTCATCGTCAGCGGGCATCACGTAGTAGTAGGCACCTCCGGTGTAGTAGGAGTCATCGTCGAAGGTGGTGTCTGGCTCCAGGGCTCCAACATCTAGTTGCGACAACTAGGTAGGAGGGATAGGGGGAAAAGAGGGAGAAAGCAACCGTAAGTACTCATCCAAAGTACTCGCAAGCAAGGAGCTACACTACATATGTATGCATTGGTATCAACTGGAATAAGGCTATCATATGTGGACTGAACTGCAGAATGCCGGAATAAGAGGGGGATAGCTAGTCCTTTCGAAGACTACGCTTCTGGCAGCCTCCGTCTTGCAGCATGTAGAAGAGAGTAGACTAAAGTCCTCCAAGTATCATCGCATAGCATAACCCTAACCGATGATCCTCCCCTCGTCGCCCTGTGAGAGAGCGATCACCGGTTATATCTGGCACTTGGAAGGGTGTGTTTTATTAAGTATCCGGTTCTAGTTGTCATAAGGTCAAGGTACAACTCCAAGTCGTCCTGTTACCGAAGATCACGGCTATTCGAATAGATTAACTTCCCTGCAGGGGTGCACCACATAACCCAACACGCTCGATCCCATTTGGCCGAACACACTTTCCTGGGTCATGCCCGGCCTCGGAAGATCAACACGTCGCAGCCCCACCTAGACCAACAGAGAGGTCAGCACGCCGGTCTAAACCTAAGCGCCCAGGGGTCTGGGCCCATCGCCCTTAGCACACCTGCACGTTGCGTGGGCGGCCGGAAGCAGACCTAGCCTAGTGGCGTTCCAGTCCAATCCAGCGCGCGCCGCTCCGTTGCTGACGTCACGAAGGCTTCGGCTGATACCACGACGTCGAGTGCCCATAACTGTCCTCACGTAGATGGTTAGTGCGTATAGGCCAGTAGCCAGACTCAGATCAAATACCAAGATCTCGTTAAACGTGTTAAGTATCTGCGAACGCCGACCAGGGCCAGGCCCACCTCTCTCCTAGGTGGTCTCAACCTGCCCTGTCGCTCCGCCTCAAAGTAATAGTCAGGGGCCGTCGGGAACCCAGGCCCACCTCTACCGGGATGGAGCTACCTGCCCCTTCAGCCCCCAACTCCGAACAGTACCACAGGTAATGTAACTGTGTAAAGCATATAGTATATGCCCGTGATCACCTCCCGAAGTGATCACGGCCCAGTAGTATAGCATGACAGACGGACAAGAGTGTAGGGCCACTGATGGAACACTAGCATCCTATACTAAGCAGTAGGATAGCAGGTAAAGGTAACAACAGTAGTAGCAAGGACAGGCTATGCATCAGGATAGGAATAACGGAAAGCAGTAACATGCTACACTACTCCAATGCAAGCAGTATAGAGAAGAATAGGCGATATCTGGTGATCAAGGGGGGGGGCTTGCCTGGTTGCTCTGGCAAGAGAGAGGGGTCGTCGATGTAGTCGTACTGGGTAGCAGCGGCGTCGGTCTCGGTGTCTAGCGAGAGAAGAGGGGGAAGAAACAATAAATATAATGCAAACAATTGCATGACGATGCATGACATTATAATGCGTGATGCTAGGTGTGCCCTAACGCGATACGAGGTGGTACCGGTGAAGGGGGGAAACATCCGGGAAATTATCCCCGGCGTTTCGCGTTTTCAGACAGACGAACCGGAGGGGGAAAGTTGCGTGTTCGCTATGCTAGGGATGCGTGGCGGACGAACGGGCTGCGTATCCGGGTTCGTCTCGACATTCTAAGCAACTTTCATGTTGAAAATATTTTAATCCGAGTTACGGATTAAAAGATATGATTTTCTAAAGATTTTATTAATTTCTGGAATTTAATTAATTATTTAAATTAATCCGAAAAACAGATTAATGACACCAGCATGATGTCATGCTGACATCAGCAGTCAACAGAGTTGACTTGGTCAACCTGACCGGTGGGTCCAGTGGGACCCACCTGTCATACACTGTTTATGTTAATTAGGGTTTAATTAACCTAACTAATTAATTAGATTAATTAACAGGATTAATTAGCTTAATTAATTTAATTATTTATTATTATCATTATTTTTATTCATTTTCATTTTTTTTGTTCTGGGGCGGGGCCCGTTGTCATAGGCCCAGGGGGCCTATCGGGCGCGGTTAACGGGCGTGCGCCCGTGCGAGGGCACGGGGCAACAGGGGCGTCGGCGAGGTCGTAGCCCGGCACGGTGGTGCAAGGCCGTGGCCTCGGAGAGGCCAGCAGGGGGCACGGGCGCGGCGCGGCCTGGGGCCAGGCGCGCGACGGCGGTCGACGGCGGCGACCGGGGCGGCTTGCACGGCGTCGAGGAGGGGTACAGGCGCGGCTGGGGGCGGCAAGGGCCATGGTGGCCGTGAGCGGGAGCTCGTGCGGCGGCAGAAGCAGATGCAGCAGAGCCGCGGGCGAGCGCGGTGCGCGGGCATGGGCAGGAGGAGGACCGGGGCGCGAGGCGCTGGGGGGGCCTGACGCGGCCGGCGGGCGCGGGGGGGGCATGGTGAGCGTGGGTGCTGGGGCGCACGAGCTCGCGCGGTGGCGCGTCGAGCAGGGGAGGGAAGGAGAAGGGGGGCTCACGGCGCGGAGCAGGGTCTGGGGCAGTGGGGGTCGAGGAGGAGTCGGGGATGACGGGCGGCGACGGAGTCGTGGCGCACGGTGGTTCCGGCGAGCGGTGACGGCGGCCTGGGATGGCACCAGCGACGGGGTCGGGGGGGGCGACGAGCAACGGCGTCGGCGGGCAACGGCAAGCGGCGTCGGGCAGCACCAGGTGGCGGGGCGCGGCCGTCGGGGCGGCGTCAGGGGCAGTGGCCTCGGGCGCTGGGGGGGTTCGATCCCGCCCCCAGATCGGATCGGGAGAGGGGGAGAGGAGTGGGGATCAAGAGGAGTGGGGGGTTAGGGTTTCGGTCGGGTGCGGGGGAGTAGGCCATATAGGCCAGGGGTATTGGGGTGGGCCGGCTGGCTAGGTGGGTTGGCCCAGTTGGGCCACGGCCCAGGGAGGGGGGGCTTTCTCTTTCTTTTCTTTTTTTTCTGTTTTCCCTTTTTGTATTTTCTTTTATTATTTCTTTCCTGTTTAATTCATTTAAAAGTATTTAGGCATTTTATAAAAAGGTGTTTACTTCACCATAATTACCGATGCAATAATAGACATAGCCCGAACATTTTATTTTTAATATTTGAAAACTTTCATTGTCAACTTTAAATTTAAGCTTGAATTTGACACGGTTTCGAATCATCCCGAGATTAGTAACAGTAATCGCAGATGTCATGGCATTATTAGGAGAGTTTTACTGTAGCCAAATTATCCGGGCGTTACAGCGACGGCGACGGGCGGGGCAGGGCGACGACGACGGGCGGGCCGGGGGCGACGGCAGGGGCGGCGGGCGAGGGCACGGGCGACGGCGACGGCGCGGTCGGGGGCGACTGCAGGGGCGGTGGACGACGTCGGGGCAGCCTGGCGGCGTCGATGAGCTGGGCATCGTCGGGGGCAAATGGTCGATGAGAAACTAAAATTTCACAAGTCCTGATTATATACCAAGAGCATTGGTCCCGGTTCGTGGCACCAACCGGGACCAATGCCACCTTTAGTCCCGGTTGGTGGAAAGAGGCCTTTTGTCTCGGTTGGTGGCACCAACCAGGACTAAAGGGGGGCATTGGTCACGATTTGTGCCACGAACCATGACCAATGCCCCCTTTAGTCCCGGTTGGTGCCACCAACCAGGACCAAAGGCCTGCGCCTGCCAAAGCCGCGGTGCGGTGGGATGTTTAGTCCCACCTCGCTAGCTGAGGAGCGGCCGCACCTGTTTATAAGCGCTGCCCCGCCCTCTCCATCGAACTCCTCAGAACTGCAGGCCTTTGGGCCTAATCTCATACCACTATGCCTGTGGGCCTGCTGGGCCTTCTGCGGGCTTGAATCCTGGCCCATGGATGGGCTTCTAGTCGTATTCAGTCCGTGGTGGCCCAGTAGGTGGCATTTTTTTTACTATTTAGTTTTTCATTTCTACTTAGAACTAAATACTTATAGTTTTTTAGTGATTTTTTTCTTTTAGGTCACAAAAATTATAAACTTTATGTTAGTGCCATTAGTTTTAAAACTTAAATAGTTTAAATTTAAATTTTTTAAAATTTATGTGAATCACTAGTTTATGAATAACTTTACTATAAAAATTCATTTTTGAGTCATTCTTTCTCCACCTCCAATCCTAGAGGGCATACGACCTTCTTTGTTGCGTATGTACTGTCAGGCAATTCATTATTCTTTGGAAGCTTCTTCTTCAATATTTTCAGTAGCTTCTCAAATCATTTGTCAACCACAACATTCTCTGCCTTCCACTGCAGCAATTCCAGTATGGTACCGAGCTTTTTGTTGCCATCTTCGCAATTGGGGTACAACCCTTTTTTGTGATCCTCTAACATGCGATCGAATTTCAACTTCTCCTTTTGACTTTCGCATTGCGTCCTTGCATCGACAATGACCCGGCGGAGATCATCATCATCGGGCACATCGTCTGGTTCCTCTTAATCTTCAGCAGCTTCATCCGTTGCAGCATCATTGGGCACATCGTCTGGTTCCTCTTGATCTTCACCAACTCCCCCCGTTGCAGCATCACCGTATTCAGGGGACACATAGTTGTCATTGTACTCTTCTTCGCCGTCTTCCATCATAACCCCTATTTCTCCGTACCTCGTACAAACATTATAGTGTGGCATGAAACCCTTGTAAAGCAGGTGGGAGTGAAGGATTTTTCGGTTAGAGTAAGACCTCGTATTCCCACATTCAGTGCATGGACAACACATAAAACCATTCTGCTTGTTTGCCTCAGCCGCATCAAGAAACTCATGCACGCCCTTAATGTACTCGGAGGTGTGTCTGTCACCGTACATCCATTGCCGGTTCATCTGCGTGCATTATATATAATTAAGTGTCCAAATTAATAGAAGTTCATCATCACATTAAAACCAAAGTACATACATAGTTCTCATCTAACAACATATAGCTCTCCAGAGCATCTAATTAAATAAACCATACATTGAAACTATGTAAAACATTTCAATGCGAAAACAAATGCGATCATAATCGCAACCAAGGTAACAATTGATCCAACGGCATAATGATACCAAGCCTCGGTATGAATGACATATTTTCTAATCTTTCTAATCTTCAAGCGCATTGCATCCACCTTGATCGTGTGATCATCGACGACATCCGCAACATGCAACTCCAATATCATCTTCTCCTCCTCAATTTTTTTATTTTTTTCCTTCAATAAATTGTTTTCTTCTTCAACTAAATTTAACCTCTCGACAATAGGGTCGGTTGGAATTTCCAATTCACATACATCCTACATAAATAAAATCTATGTCACGTTGGTCGGCATAATTTTCATAAACAATAAATGAACCAATAGTTATAAAGATAATATATATACCACATCCGAATAATAGACAGGACGAAGGCCGACGGGGGCGGATACCAAAACCATCGCACTATATAAGATGCAATAATAAAAGTAAGAAAATAATACAAGTATCTATGTAAACATACAAGTAAGAATATTTTCCCTTTCAGAAAGAAGATAAGAACAAGAGGCTCACCACGGTGGTGCCGGCGATGAGCTCGGCGCGGGTGATCGACGACGGTGAAGACGGGGACGGGGCGTGACGGACCGCTAAACCTAGACAAATATTGAGAAAAATGGAGCTTAGAGGTCGAGCTTGGAGAGGAGAAAGCTTAAGTAGTGTGGCTCGGGCATTCCATCGAACACCTTGTGTGCATAGGAGGTGAGCTAGAGCACCACCAAGCCCTCTCCCCCTCGACGAGAAAAAAACAGAGCAGTGTGCTCTACTCTTACGCGAGGGGGTATATACAGGCACCTCATTGGTCCCGGTTGGTGGCATGAACCGGAACTAAAGGGGGGCAAATCCTAAACGGCGCCCGCTGCGCCGGCCCGTTCTACTTTAGTATTTTTTTTGTTAAAACGCAAAAACTGAGCGATAGCATGATTCAAACCATGGCCGCTAGGTTTATCGTACGCTAATGTCAACCAACTCGCCACCCCTACCACATGTGTTCGGTAACTGCTTTTTCCTTCATTTGTTCTCTTCATTTTCTTCTTCTTTTTTATTTTTTCTCAAAAGAGCTTTTGCTTGGTTCTTTTTTATTTTCACTAAATGCGTGAATATTTTTACAAATTCATGAACTATTTTTCAAAAGTGATGAAATTTTTATTTTTTTGTTTAAAAAAATGTGTGAACGTATTTTATAATATGTGATGAACTTTTTTCAAATTTGATGAACTTTTTTCAAACTTGATGCATTTTTTTCGAAGTTGATGAACTATTTTTCAAATTTGATGAACTTTTTTCAAAGTCGATGAACTTTTTTCAAAGTCGATGAACTTTTTTCAAAGTTGATGAACTGTTTTTCAAATTTGATGAATGTTTTTCAAAATCAATGAACTTTTTTGTAACTCAATGAACTTTTTCATTTTTGATGAACTTTTTTAAAATTTGATGAACTTTTTTCAAACTTGATGCACTTTTTTCGAAGTTGATGAACTATTTTTCAAATTTGATGAACTTTTTTCAAAGTCGATGAACTTTTTTGTAACTCGATGAAATTTTTTCGAAGTTGATGAACTGTTTTTCAAATTTGATGAATTTTTTTCAAAATCTATGAACTTTTTGTAACTCGATGAACTTTTTCATTTTTGATGAACTTTTTCATGATTTTTTTCAAATTCGACCACCGATATTTTTTCCCAAAAAAGTTCATGAACAATTTTAAAAAACGATGAACTCCTTTTCAAATTCATGAACTGTTTCCCAAATTAGTGTACATTTTAATTTTTAATGACTTTTTGTATTTGTGAACTTTTTTGAATACATTAACTTTTTCGTATTTGTGCTTTTTATTTTAATACGCGAACGTTTTTTTGAATATGTGATCTTTAAATTTTTTGTTTACATTGAAAAACACATTTTCCAAAAATGTTTTGAAATAATTCAAGAATCAAAGCGCTACAGTAAATGATATACCTTTTTTTTGAGAAAGCAGTAAACGATATAACTCATTGGTCCCGGTTCTGGACTGAACCAGGACTAATGGGCTGACCCGGCCTGGACCATTGCCCCCTTTTCTACTAGTGTCTGCAGTTGGCATGGCGCCCTGTGCATATCGGCCAGGAGATGTCCATACAAGGCCTCAAAAGTCCAGCCCACACCACGCTCGCCCCTGCTTTTCTTCCCTCCCTCCCCTTGTCTCGAATCCTAGCTCCCCGGAGACGAAGACAAGATGCAAATCAATTCTCGTCACCTCACCCCGTTGTTTTCCCCGTGGTTTCTGGTTGAGCGCTGGCTCTAGCCTTTGTAGCTACCCTGGATGGATAGCGTGCGTCCAAACTAGATGTGGTACGGTATGTCGGATGTCGCTAGCGTGTGGATGGATGGCGTTTTGTTGGGTTCGGAAACAGACCACCGCCGAGGTGGTGTCCGCACGCGGGAACGCTTCAAAGAGTAGGCCTGGTGACGGAGACACGAGCAGGTGGGGATTAAAGTCGAGCGCGTCCAAGCGAGACACCGGGAAGCCGACGCCCAGAAGCGCGCTCCGGGACAACGGCCGCGACCAAGCACGCACTTGTTTTTCCTGCCTCCGGTCTCTATCAACTGACAAGTCCATATTTATTTGGGTTTGGACGTGCCTCGTTGCTAGTTGGGGTTCCCTCTACTTCCTCAGCTGTGTGCAATGCACTTGTTGCAAACTGCCAAAATGAGATCAATTCTTTCTTTTTGACCGTACACACGGGCATCGTATATTTAGATGGCATAGTCCAACCGTTAATGTGGCCGGCACGGCACGCTTATCTGTTGGGTTCCTGTCACGGGTGGCCGCCGCCATCCCAATTAGCACGACTATCGTCTCAGAGTTTTGCGCAAACCTTTTATAAGTTTCCAACCACTACTATAATCTTCATCCTGGTTAATTGGTCCTCTTAGTAGTCGGTGCTAATTTTTGACTAAATATTTAACTGATAACATATTAGTGCATGTCAACAAAAAATATATCTTTGGATTCTTATTTGAACATAGTTTCAATGACATGCAACATTTTGTTTGTTAAATTTAGAGAAAAGTATACTTTTCGTCCCTCAATTTTTGGCGGAGTCTAGATTTGGTTCCTCAACTCCAAAACCGGACAACTTGCACCCTTAACTTTTCAGACCGGACAAGATTCATCCCTGGTCACGGTTTTGACCGGTTTTGACTGTTCCGACTAAAATTTGCCTACCTTTTCTAAGTCCACGTACTGTTTTCAAATTCGGTTACTTTTTCAAATACGTGAATCTTTTTAAAATTTGTGCACTTTTTTTAAATCGGCGTACTTTTTTCCAAGTTCATGTATTTTTTGAAATATGCATATTTTTTAAAGTTCATTTAGTTTTTTTAAGTTTTAATTTTAAAAAACTGATGCACCTTTCGAGTACATTTTTCTGAAAGAGTTCATGAATTTGAAAATTTTATGCGAACTTGAAAAAAGTACGCGGATATGGACTTCTTTTGCGCAAAAATATGTGGATTTCAAAAATTATTTCAACTTGAAACAAGTACGTGAATTTCATACAAAGTTCATGGATTATAAAAGCAACACGGATTTGAAAAAAATGCGGACTTTGAAAAGCATGTGGATTTGAAATAAGTATGCGAATTTCAGAAACAATTCATGGCTTTGAAAAATACTTGGATTTGATAAAATTACACAAACTTGGGGAAAATACGGGGATTTGAAAAAAGTACGTAAATGTTAAAAAAATCATGGATTTCAAAAAAGTACGCGAATTTCAGAATAGTTCGCTGATTTGAAAAAAATTATGTTTATTTTTAAAAAAATACGTGACCTTGAAAAAACTACGCGGAGTTGGAAAGTGTATGTGAATTTCAAAAAGTTCACGGATATAAAAAAATTACAGGAATATGAGTGAGCACCGGTCAAAACCGGGGTGAGTCAACACCAAAAACCGGTCAAAACCGAGTCCAGGGACGAACCTTGTCCGGTTTCGGTAGTTGGGGGTGCAAGTTGTCCGATTTTGAAGTTGAGGGACCAAATCTAGACTTCACCAAGAGTTGAGGGACGAAAATTATACTTTTCTCTTAAATTTATGGTCAAAATTTGGCATAAAATTCAATGGGAACCAATAAACCAGGATGGAGGTAGTAGGCACAGCACATGTGTACATACCCTAATGTTTTCTTCAAGGGAATTCTATACAAATGTCAAACCGTGGAATTTGGGACACGGTAGCTGCAAACTTAACCATCTGGTTTGTCCCTTTCTGAAGGAGAAATATACATGGCTGGCTTTGGTTTCGACTAGAGGTTGAGTCCACCATGCACAACGGACAAGTTATGCTTCCAAAATTCAGGTCGTTGTAATCAGACACCTCACTCGAGCAAGACTTCCCCGGAGAATTGTCTGAAAGCCGGCTAGGATCTTGTGCTGACCGATGGAAGAGCATGGGAAGATTCAATGTATCGTGTCGTTCGGGACATGTAGAAATAGGAGGGAGAAGAATCCGATGAGAGCTACAACAAGCATATGGTATAAACTTGACCACTCACTTGGTCATGGAAGACCCGTTAGCCAAAATTAAGTTGTACTTCGGCCTGCCTTTTGATTCAGCCCCATTTCACAACCAATCTCCAGTGTCGGTGTCCGTCGGGCCGCGCCGCACGCCACAAACTTGACACACGCACAAATATATGATACCTTTGCTGTCGCCTGTCGGTGTCGGTGTAGTGGTGCAGCGAACGCCGGTTAACCAGCTCCACCTACAGCGGAAATTTCTGCCTGTTCCCTAGGAGATCCTGCACCAGACACGATTATTTTTTGAGTTGGTCCATCCAAGATCTCACACGTGTTCGTCAGATAAATTCAAACAGGTGCAGGCGTGCGGCTATGTATCAACACGTACGCAGTGTTGCATGGCTTCTTTTTTCTATTCCATGATGCATGGCTTTGGTGTGGGTGTGGCTGGTCTACTTTAAACCGCACCGCCCTACACGGCCCGGCCGATGCAGGTACTACCCCGGGAGTATCGATCACTGCAGGCGTTGAACAATTAAGTAGGCACAATCGGCCGTCCACGCCCGCTGGTCAAACCGTAGAAATTTAACAGCCTGCATGCATATGTAACAACGCATCCGAATGCTCCCAAAAATCTCGCAGACAAACAGGCAGGCCAAGACACCGTTCTTGGCGTTCTCACCGTCCGCGAGAGAGAAAATGCAATGACGAGTCGCAGACGCATGCGCTGCGTGTGCGTGCATGGCGCTCTTGCCCCTGAGTTGACTTGCCCGCCCGATTTTAGGCACAAAAATTCAGCGGGAGATTTTCAAAGCATCCCGTGCTCTTCTTGACACGAAAATTTCCGTGTCCTAAGTAGAGGCCAGAGACAAGATGACACCTGCTTTACGTAGTAATCCAAAAGGAACCGGTCTATCACACACAGTTTGGATTTAGCCCTTCAACGAGCCAAATGCAGCATGCCCTCGTCAGTCAGTCTCCCGTGGGGATATGATTGACGGGAGAGATCGACCGGAAGATGGAGAATGACACAAAAACGATCCGACCGATGGGTAGATCACTTGATCAGACTTGCTAAAATATACTAGTATGCATTAATCTGAAATAAAACGGGAAGGCACACTCTGAATCTGATAGAACATATGCATGCATGCAGAAAACAAAACTGTGAATCTTACGTAGAGTGCACGGGAGGGGGAGAGAGAGTTTGAAAGAAGTGCTACTCATACTGAGAATCGCACGCCATGCCGCTTTGACGCATGCTGCCAAACACAAACACAAATGAAAAGAGATGATCCCATTCCACCACGCCACGCCATAGATAGCTCCAACTGGGACGAGGACAAGCACCATGCTTGTCCTTCACATTTGGCGCTGGCGCTTGCGCATATAGCAGCCAGGAGAGATCGGGCAGAGAAACAGACGTACGTGGCCTCAAAAGTCCAGCCCGTGACACGCTCTCCCCCCTGCTTTTCTTCCCCTCCCATCCCCCTAGTGGAGGCAAAGAGTCAAAGACAAGCAGCAAATCACTTCAAATCCGTTGTTTTGCCCGTGTTTTTTGGTTGGGATAGAGTGCGTCCAAATCGGATAGGCTCGCGGGTCGCTAGCTTCCGGATGGCGTTTTGTTGGGTTCGGAAAGAAACCGACCTGCTCGCAGTCGTAGGAGGCAACCATCGAGCGAGACCAAAAGCGTCGGTCTCGTGACGGGGACACGAGCAGGTGGTGCCGGTGACGGAATTCAAAAGACCCTACGATGCGTCCAAATGAGAGCCGACGCCCAAAAGCATGCTTCCGAGACAAGGCCAGGCACGGCGTGGTGGCCGCTGTCCGTTTGCTTCCACTCCACTTTCTACCATGCCACGGCCCGTGCATTTTCCTACTCTCTCCCTGACTCTGCGCCTTGTTTCTTTGTACGCTTCTCTCGTCCTCTTGCTTAGCCGGACAAGTTGGAGTGGGGTGGCCGGCGATGAGTCCAAATTTATTAGGTTTGGACGCTCTTGGAGCTGTTTGGTTGCAAGTTAACAGCCGGTCACGTCTGCTATCCATCACCTCTGTCTCTGTGCAGTGCACTTACTGCAAACTGCCAAAAGGAAAATCAATCAATTCGCTATTTGGCCGCACACACCAGCGGCAAATTTGACAAATCTGACCTATAAACGAAATTAAATCACAGAATGAACTGTCCGTCAAACTATTTCACGCAGCTGACCCGTGGCGCTTAGCTTTTAGGCGCTGCACTAGTGTAACGCCCGGGAGCTAGGCGCTGCACTGTATAGTGTGGCGCCTAGCTCTCAGGCGCTGCACACTGTTTTAGTAATTTTTGGGTATGACGCTGGCCGTGTAGCGCCTATCTGTGAGGCGTTGCACAGTGTAGTGTGACGCCGTCGTGGCGGGCGCTACATAAAAGGGTCAGACGTGTGAAATAGTTTCACGCGCAGTTCATTCCGTGATTTGATTTCGTCTATAGGCCAGATTTGTCAAATTTGCCCACACCAGCACTGTACCTAGCAGGACCCTAGCTACCCTAGGAGGAGTTGCTACGAGATGCATGTGGTATGCACTGCGAAAAAGAATTTGCGTATCCGGCTGTGATCCAACTACTACTGTGTTTTTCCTTGGTTTCTTGATCAACTTGCATGCCATCTCGCCTCCTCTTTTCGTCAGTTAGCAATACATGCGCAATGAAACAACAGAAAGGGCTACGTCGCTCTGGTGAATCACATGTAACTGCTGATAATGCTTTAATCGGCTAGTCCAACCGTTCATGCATCTCGTACGACACCCATATCTGTTGGTTTCCTATCACGGGTCGCCACCACAATCATAGTGCACTTGTGCTCCAAATTAGCATGACTTTTATACCACTCCTCATGCATTTTCCTAAGCAAATAGTTACTGAAAATGCCGAGCTATTCGAATTGGAACACGGTAGTTGTAAACTGAACATTGTTTTATACATACAAATGTTTCTCAAGGAGAAATCCAGGGTCGGTTTTGGTTTCAACGAAACGTTCGGTACGTAGACCCAGCCTGCCTACCACTACACAAGGAACAAGTTCCGCTTCAGAAAATCCTGATCGTTGTAATCAGACACCTCACTGGAGCTAGACTTTAGCCAACACATGCATATATTGTCTAAGGTGTTGTTTAAGCTTTCACCACCACTGACTCAGATCCTGATTCAATACAAAATCGTCCCACTGCCGACTATTGATCCCCTTGATGCATAGTTTAACCGGTAAGTTAGGGCAGTATGTAACGCATACAGTACCGTCATTGTATTTGTATGCCCACGGAAGGATCACTGAACATCTGCAAATTGCTCCTTGATCACGTGCTCACCAACAATCTCCCATGTCGCTGCTCGTCCGGTCGCATCGCGCACAACAAACTTGACACACACATAAACGGACTAGCATCTCTTTGTTCTCGCCCGTCGGTGCGCTGGCGCCGCCACACACAAACGGTTAATCAGTTCCATCTACCACATATATTTCCGCTTGGTTCGTAGCCGTTCGTGCCACCAAACACGATAAGCCTTTTAAGTGGGTCTATCGTAGATCATGGACGTGTTCGATCGGTAAATTTAAGCAGTTGCAGCTCTGATCAGGATGCATGGCTGGGCATGTTAGCTTTGGTGTTGTTGGTTGCAGGGCGTCGCGTTTTCTCACTGGAGATCCCACAGAAAAGGATGGCGCATCACAAGCAGACCTTCTTAAGAGGTTGATCATGTGCGGTTATGTGTGTATAGCATTCGAAATATCCAGGTTGATCAGTGGGCCATTGGCTCATGACCCACACGACGTCGACTCGTGGTAGCGAACTTTGGCTTGTGCGATTGCGGCCATTGTGTGGATATCGTAGGCAAAATCGTAAAGAATTGGTTGGTGGATGTTATCTGTGCTTGCGTGAAACTAATATTTGTTCTGCTCATAAAAAACATCAGATTTGTTCTATAAAATGTATTTCTTGATCTCCTTTTTGTTTCCTTCGAACCGGACATGGCGATTGATAGATCAGTAATTAGCTTCCGTCTGAATGCAGAGCCATTTGTTAACCAGTTGAACACGTATACAAATATGTACTACTTCGTTTTTTTGGGGTTAAAAGTGAACGGAACCACGCGTCATGATCACAACAAGGCCGGATGCGCAGATGGTACGATCACGACACGGCCATGGGGTATATATATCGTGTTGGTGAAGTTAAGGAAGTTCGTGACACTCCACGTTTAGAGTACTTGGGGATAAAAAACTGCTTTCTGACGAGAAAACAAGACCACATGATCGATCTTCGATCACATGGACGTGCTATCCGATCTTATTAAACTGCAGTGCCACCTTTCACGGCTTCACGGCCTAATCAATGCAAGTGATAGTACCATTGATGAGTGGATCACGGCAGCTAGCACCGGTGAACAAAGCCACAACCGGCCACGCCCGCTGGTCAGGTCAAACCGGACAAAAACAGACCGCATGCATATGCAACAATCCAGTCCGAATCCTCCAAAACATGGCCACACAAACAAACCCAGTGTTCTCCACGTTGTCGTCCGGGCGGACGAAACGAAATGAGAGTGGAGGCGTGACGAGGCGCCAACGTAGGCACTACGCCATGCATGAAGCTCGTAGTAGGTGGATTTACGTAGCTGCCGGCTTCGAAGGTTTTTTGTTTTGTTTTACAAGGGCATACGGCGTACCCCAAATTGAACACATTATTCGTTCACGGACGAGAGACGGCCACCCTACCCGCACAATCCTCATCATCTTCCATACCGGAGAATTAGGCAATTTTGTGATTAATTTCAGAAAACAAATCATGCGTAGAACTATTACCCGCATGCAACAGACTATAACATACTAGATGAATAGGTTAGCATGTACGGCAACATCTTACATGTAGCAGGAACCATAATTAAAAAACAGTTTTGCTAAAGCACATCTAGATGTGCCATAAGTATTGCACATCTAAGTCATATGTCATTGATCTTACATTGAGATTCATATAAATATTTTCTTTCTTTTTTCTTTTTCTCTTTATACTTGATTCACTCACTTAGATGTGCAATAACTAGAGCACATCTAGATGTGTCCTAGACACACCCATTTAAAAAACATGAATAGATCATGACACATGTACTATTTGTTGTAGCCGCGGCTTGCTGCAGGAGTGATGTTGTTGATGATTATGTTGGTGAAGATCGATCGAAACAGATGATGTTGGATATGTCAGCACGCGACGCCGCCCGACTTGAATAAAATTATAAAAGACGACCCATGGTAACGAACTTGAGTAGTCGCTTGTTCGCAAAAAAATCAATTTGTCCTCTCCATATGAAGGATCACAAGGATGAAGGGTTTCAGATGCATCCATACACAACTTAACTTCTACCTAGAGCTTTAAGATGCATCCATTCACAACTTAACAATGGAATATCCCTTGAATTTTAAGTTTTATGTGAACAAGTTTTACTCAAAGTCATAACCACCACCAGGATGCCAGTAGCCTACCTGTGGGTGGTGCTTATGCGTCATACTCTCAGGTCTCTGCGATGTTTATCATTCGAGGCTCATATATGTGTGTTCTTTCACGAAAACTCTATATGACGTCATACTTACTACATATAGCCAATAGAAACACATTAAGGCATGATGCCAACCTGCCTTATAGTTCTAAGAGTTTTGCATCTTCATATAGAGACGATTGTCGATTACTCTCCTCCGTTATCCAATACTTGTTTTTCCTAAATCTTATTTCACGGAATCTCCGATCACAAAAGGTTGGATACTACTACGGTGTAACACAACGGGTCTCATAGCCATCTCCCTTGATGCATTGTCAATCATATTTTATGATAGTCCCTTTGTAAAGGGTCTATAAGGGTTTTGTCTGTTTAAATACATGTAACCGTTATTATTTCAGAGTTTCTTAATTTCCTAGACGTCAAACATCTCTTGATGTGTCTTGATGACTTCGTATTATCCTTAGGATCGTTTACTTTGACAATAACTGCTTCATTGTGAAAAATCATAAAAATGTATTTGGATACGTGCATCTAGTATGTGCTACATGCGACTGAAAAATTCATGTCTTACAGTTCACCCCTCATATGTTTAATTTCTGGCTCTGCCTCTGTGCACCCCCGGTTTTGCTGCCGGTGCAACCAAATAAAGACTTGAAACCTCAAGTCCAAATAGATTTATACTAAAATTTTATATTTATTTATAACTCATTTTGTATCATATCATAATCGTTGTTAACATTTTTATCCACAACTTACTTAATGTAATTACAAGGTGATAATGGTCCCAAATATAATAATAGTCATTTTCTATGCTATACTCGCAGTGTCCATCGCTAAACCACATAATTACACACACACACAAGCGCTAGCTTTCATGGATTAGTTTATTGTAGTCGCAATAACTTGGTGCATATATCAATGTGTGTATACTTAAATATCTGGTTAGATATCTCTAGAATATAGGGTCTCAGAAATATCAATTTAGTGGCTTCTAGTTTATCGTCTAAGTGTACATGAATGAAATATTCTAAAGTGTATAAATTGCCTACGACGAGTTTGTCACCAAATTGTTTGGTTGGATTGCACCAAGCCCCAAACGAAATTCAGAGGGAAAAAAGGAGCAATATCGTATTTGTCTTTAAAAAAATAGAAATTGCTTTTTCATTATGGTCTGACAGAGCGACAATTACTTAGATATGTACATATTACTCAAAATACAAAAAGGTCAACAAGCAGGTTTTACTACAATTACTTGAAATGCATTTGATAATATCATTTTTC
This sequence comes from Triticum urartu, assembly GCF_056163025.1. Lineage (NCBI taxonomy): Eukaryota > Viridiplantae > Streptophyta > Magnoliopsida > Poales > Poaceae > Triticum > Triticum urartu. Next base: position 695,602,794 of record NC_141875.1, read on the forward strand.
GATTGGGTTGATTAGTGAGTGGTTTGTGAGAGATATTCTCACCTAGATTTCGTAGGTTTGACCAAAAAAACAAATTCCCCTTAGGTTTAGCATATTTTCACCATACTATAGGTTCTAACTTATGCAATGACTTTGTTGCAATTTGTGTCAACACAGTTGTATTGATCGATATGACTTGAAGATCGGTTATCCTTCCCTTTTTGTTTCCGTGGAACCAGACATGTACTGGGTTGGTATTTTGTAATTAGGTTTCTGTCCAAAGAATTGTTTATTAACCGATTGAGCACACATGCTAGCTAGCTACCCCTCCAAATTAATCAAAATTCAAGGTTTATCCTAAACAAAAATTATTGAAGAAAGTTAACCTCCGAACCACCTGTTTTTCACAACAAATACAAACTCCTCTCTCACCGTTAAATTTTGATCCCATGATCCGCAACAACCGGCACCCAATGGCCCGCCAATCGCGTGGAGGGAGGATTCGATCTCTGGTTGCTAGCAAAAGAGTTGAGGCCAGCGACCAACCAACCTAGCATCCTACAACTATTCAATAGAAAGTAATCAACTTTTATCTATTGAAAATCTATTTCATTGTCTCTAGCTATAGGCTATATAGGAAAATGCACTCAAATTTGACACACTAACCATTACATTAATTATACCAAATCTACGCCTTTAACTAATTAATTGTTGCTATGTTAGCCTATAAAATTACCTTTTCGTCTAGTAAACTTTTTTTTGAACATAATCAAACTATAGTAGATTTTGATGAATTGACGAACCCAACAATCTGCCTATTTTATTCACCAGTCATGTTTATATTTTGTTCATCGATCCCGTTTACAAAAATAGTCTCCAACAACGTGAGATTAAATTGTGGCGTTGTTATTTATGTAGCATAGGAAGTGTTATTTTTGAAATATACCCCGGTAATTTCTACATAGCAGTACTTGTTATTTTTGCAACAATACAATGTGATACTTCCATTTATTCAACCCTTTGCAGAAATCTGGGCGAAGGAAGCTAATATATCTAGTTGAAGGGGATCCAAACACTGTCGATGGATCAGAGAGCGTTAAAACAACGTATGTAACACTTCTCATGAAGCCTGGACAATCATGTTAACCCTAAACCTTTTCTCGTTGTTTAACATTATTAATTACTGCTCTTTTCATTCAGGACGTTAGTTGTATGCCCGGACACCCTTATATCCGCCTTATATTTGGGCTGGATACGAGGGGTGTCGGTCAGCCCGGGCGTTTGAGACCTGTTTGAGGCACCCGTCTCGGTCGCATTCTCATGACCGGCCAGTCACCGGGCCATCTGCCTAGGCGTTTGAGGCGGGTTTGGGGCGTCCAGCAGTAGATGCTCAAAATTGTGTAGACGCGTGCATATGATTGTTGAGATGGAGAGAGAAGGAGGAAAATATGAAAAACAAAAAGTTGTCCAAGATTGTCCAGATGCGATGTGGCGGGATGGACAAGCCCGAACGCCACTATTTTGTACCCACATAAGGGCTGGATTTCAGGGTAAAAAGGAGAAATCCAAAGCGATATGACGAAATGCATCAAAAGTTTTCCAACGGTAAGACCTTCAGAAAGGAAACAACCCACATACGCGGCCGTTGCCGAAACCAACCATTGAAAGCCAGATAGTGGTTTTCACCCTCAAAATCAAGTCAGAGTAAACTCCAAGGCATGCTTTCAGAAGGAACACGGACGCCGCCATGGCCGAGATGATTTAAACTAGGTAAATAATTTGTCATGTTCGCTTTTGTTTAGTTGACATATGTCGAAAATGTAAAGAGTTTGGTCTGGTTTAAGTGAAAACTGCCTGATTTGCATGAAATTTATTTCGGTTTGCTTAAATTAATTAGAAAATGTGTCTACACGTTGATGGCTAGGGTTGTATGGCCGTCGCGGACGAATATTGTGTCCGTTCAAGGGGTTACTTGTAGGTGTCATTAGGGCATCTCCAGCGGCAATCCAGAAATTTCCTCTCGCATCAGTCTGTGGACACGGATGCGGGAGACCATCATCCAACACTAGCCGCATATATTACAAACTCTTTTTCACCAAACCGGATGAAATTCATGCAAACTCGACCTGATTTCATATAAACATGACGAATTTCATACAAACAGGACGAAAACAGTTACATTTTGGACATATTTTCAACTAAAAAGGAAATCGGACTAGTCTATGACTGGCGCAGCAGGTCTCCAATGTCGTCCTCATGACCGGCAGCGGTGATTCCTGGAGGTATATGATTCAGCGCAGAGGACGGCTCGCTTCCCCAACGCTCATCGGAGTGGAACCGTTGCTTGATGCTTCAGACGGAGGGAAAGGGTCCCTATGATGCACGGACCAAACTAGGTTCTTGGGTAACGGGACGACCATGGTCGGCGAGAGGACAAGCCATGCTGTGTACACCGGCGGTGCCTCGATGGTAGCCTTCCTGGGACCCAAGCGACGACGGCTTTCCGTGTTCTACTGCTCCTTGATGATGGCGGTGCACGAGGACGTGCTAGCCACCGACTTGTCGACCTCTGCACCCCCGGGTTTTGTCTCTGCTTGCATGGCGCGGTCGCAAGCACGGGAGGCGCGAGACAATGCGGGGTCGTCGACGACATCGACGATGTCCTTGCCGCCGTGGAGCAATTTGCCATCCTCCTCGAGTTGTCCTAGAGCGACAGGTTGTTGAACCACGCGCTGGCTTGGGGCGGCAACTGGCTCCGCCGGGCTAGGCGAGGGAGGTGGAGCAGCGAGCTTCCTTGCTCGTATCCGGCCGGCTTGTGTTTTTGTTACATTTTTGACATATTTCAACCGACGACGGTTTTTTAACCTGGTCTAAATCTTCGTTGGCCTTGGCGGCATCCGTGTTCCATGCCCGGTCTTCCCCATGCCCGACAAGGTCAATGGTCGTGAGCCCCGAGAAGTGAAGTTGCGGGAGGGGGAAGAGTAGGAGATGGGACATCAAGCATGCCCACGTCCCATGTCCTACTCTTCCACGCCGGAGTCCACCATGTCGATATCGCTAGACGTGGACGGGCCGACCTCGTGGTCGTTGTTGCGGGATGCGAACTGTGGGGGTGGTCACATTCATGGTCGTCTGCGCCTCCTCTTCATCCACCTCTGCATCGATCTCCGTGAACAGAGCGCCACTCTCGGTCCATAGGATGCGCAACCGCCATCACTCGAGGTGCATGTCGCGGATGCTGCACATGGACTAGTACAACACCCGCTGCTCATCTGGGAAGCCCGGATCCTCCGCGGCCATGACGTTTTTCCCACTCCGTGAGCCAGTGCTCGTCGAGGAGCCAAAGGTTGTAGCATTGGTTCTCCTGTGCCCGCCGAAACGCCGACACCAATGGCGTCGACTGCTCTTCCGTCATGACGCATTGAAGTGCACCAGCCTGCATGGGCGAGGGTATAAGCTCGTGTCACACGCCTCCTCCGGTGTCTGATCATTGTCACTAACCTTTGATAAGCTTCTCGACAAGCTAACCTCTTTCCGTAGTGCATGACGAGCCTATCAGTTGGCCGCAATGCCGGCCAACTCCTGCTTCTACTCCATCAAGAGGCTCTCCCACATCGCTCTACAGCTCCTGTTATGGTGGACGTGGTGTAGTGCGGGTCACGTCAAGGGAGGAGGCCACGTTGAAATAGTGGTTGCCGACCAGACCCGGATCTGTCAACGCGGGCGTCCAAATGGATTTCTCGGCCGCCGTGCCTACTTAATGCTGGCAGGCAGACGAACGGGGGCCGGTATGAATGTGGTCGATGGTCATCCAGTCCTATTTGGTCATGCCTCTCCAAGATTGAACATGTGCGGAAGCTGGCGACGCTCTCGGCTGGCGCCCCTTCAACGTAGGCTCCAGTGAGAGGTCGCGTCCGCTCTGGGCCAGCATGAATGCGGCATTAGCGCTCGAGAGCGGTGCTGACCGACATGAATGTGTGGCAAATTCTTCATGCGAGGGAGGGCATGGTAGAGGTTTTTGAAGGAAATATGCCCTGGAGGCAATAATAAAGTTGTTATTTATATTTCCTCATATCATGATAAATGTTTATTATTCATGCTAGAATTGTATTAACCAGGAACTTAGTACATGTGTGAATACATAGACAAACAGAGTGTCCCTAGTATGCCTCTACTACACTAGCTCGTTAATCAGAGATGGTTAAGTTTCCTTACCATAGACATGTGTTGTCATTTGGTGAACGGGATCACATCATTAGAGAATGATGCGATGGGCAAGACCCATCCATTAGCTTAGCATAATAACCGTTTAGCTTTATTGCTATTGCTTTCATCATGACTTATACATGTTCCTCTGACTATGAGATTATGCGACTCCCGAATACTGGAGGAACACCTTGTGTGCTATCAAACATCACAACGTAACTGGGTGATTATAAAGATGCTCTACAGGTGTCCCTGATGGTGTTTGTTGAGTTGGCATAGATCGAGATTGGGATTTGTCACTCCATGTATCGGAGAGGTATCTGTGGGCCCTTTCGGTAGTGCACATCACTATGAGTCTTGCAAGCAAAGTGTCTAAAGAGTTAGTCATAGGATGATGCATTATGGAACGAGTAAATAGACTTGCCGGTAACGAAATTGAACTAGGTATGAGGATATCGACGATCGAATCTCGGGCAAGTAACATACCGATGATAAAGGGAACAACGTATGTTGTTATGCGGTTTGACCGATAAAGATCTTCATAGAATATGTAGGATCCAATATATGAACATCCAGGTTCCGCTATTGGTTATTGACCGGAGATGTGTCTCAATCATGTCTACATAGTTCTCGAACCCGTAGGGTCCGCACGCTTAACGTTTGATGACGATTTGTATTATGAGTTATGTGATTTGATGAACCAAAGTTTGTTCGGAGTCCCGAATGAGATCACGGACATGACGAGGAGTCTCAAAATGGTCGAGACATAAAGATTGATATATTGGAAGGTTATGTTTGGACACCAGAATGGTTTCGGAAAGGTTCGAACATTTTCCGGAGTACCGGGGGTTACCAGAACCCCCTCCCCCCGGGGAGTTAATGGGCCTTCATGTGCCCTAGTGGAGAGAGGAGGCGGCGGCCAGGTGGTGGCGTGTGCCCTCCCAAGCCCAAAACGAATTGTACAAGGGTTGGGGGCCGCCCCCCCTTTCCTTCTCTCCTTCTTCTCCTCCCCTCCTTCTCCTAGTGGGAATAGGAAGGGGGGGGGGGCGAATCCTACTTGGACCGGGAGTCCAAGTAGGACTCCCCCCTATGGCGCACCCCCCTTGGGCCGGCCACCTCTCCTCCCCCCTTTATATACGTGGGAGGGGGTGTGATAGCCTGGCTTATTAGGGATGATAGACTACTCATATCAATAAGGAATTCCTTCTTTTACGGGAGCCCATTCGTACAGAACTCCAAAGTTAAGCGTGCTCAGCTTGGAGTAATTTTAGGATGGGTGACCGACCGGGAAGTTTCTCCCGGGTGCGCACGAGTGAGGACAAAGTGCGCAGAAAAGACTAGTATTGATCTATGGAGCCAGTCTAGATCCCGCCAGGAGTAACGACCACCGGCGGGTATGTCCGGAGCGTTACAAGTTGGTATCAGAGCCGACCCTCGCGGTTACACGGATGTTTGCAGACAGGTGCGCAGTCATATTGTTCTTGACGTTTGTGACCTGTCGTGGCACCCGACATGGCACATGTACCAGATTGTATGCACAAACGTATGTGCCAAGACGGAACGTTCCTGTGGCCCGACGAGGACGTCGGTTCCTCTGAGTGGGGGTGTATGTGATAGCCTGGCTTATTAGGAATGATAGACTACTCATATCAATAAGGAATTCCTTCTTTTCCGGGAGCCCATTCGTACAGAACTCCAAAGTTAAGCATGCTCAGCTTGGAGTAATTTCAGGATGGGTGGCCGACCGGGAAGTTTCTCTCGGGTGTGCACGGGTGATGACAAAGTGCGCAGAAAAGACTAGTATTGATCTATGGGGCCAGTCTAGATCCCGCCAGGAGTAACAACCACTGGCGGGTATGTCCGGGGCGTTAAAGGGGGTACCCCAAAGACACACCAAGTCTTCTCTTAGCCGTGTGCGGTGCCCCCTCCACAGTGCTTAGGTGAAGCCCTCCGCCGGTAACTTCATCATCACTGTCAACACGCCGTCGTGCTGATGAAACTCTCCTTCGTCCTCAACTGGATCAAGAGCTCGAGGGACGTCATCGAGCTGAACGTGTGTTGAACACGGAGGTGCCGTACGTACGGTGGTAGGATCGGTTGGATCGCGAAGACGCTCGACTACATAAACCGTGTTATTAAATGCTTCCGCTTTCGGTCTACGAGTGTATGTGGACACACTCTGCCCTCTTGTTGCTACGCATCTCCTAGATAGATCTTGCGTGATCGTAGGAATTTTTTTGAAATACCGTGTTCCCCAAAAGTGGCATCCGAGCCAGGTCTATGCGTAGATGTTATATGCACGAGTAGAACACAATGAGTTGTGGGCGACAATAGTCATACTGCTTACCAGCAACGTCTTACTTTGATTCGGCGGTACTGTTGGATGAAGCGGCTTGGACCGACATTACATGACCACATTCATGAGACTGGTTCTACTGATGTGCTTCGCACATACGTGGCTGGCGGGTGTCTGTTTCTCCAACTTTAGTTGAATCGAGTTTGACTACGCTCGTTCCTTGTTGAAGGTTAAAACAACACACTTGACGAAAAATCGGTGTGGTTTTGATGCGTAGGTAAGAACGGTTCTAGCTAGAAGCCCGCAGCAGCCACGTAAAACTTGCAACAACAAAGTAGATGACGTCTAACTTGTTTTTGCAGGGCTTGTTGTGATGTGATATGGTCAAGACGTTATGATATATAAATTGTTGTATGAGATGATCATGTTTTGTAAAAGTTGTCGGCAACTGGCAGGAGCCTTATGGTTATCACTTTATTGTATGAAATGCAATCACCATGTAATTGCTTTACTTTATCACTAAGCGGTAGCGATAGTCGTAGAAGCAATAGTTGGCGAGACGACAACGTCGCTATGATGGAGATCAAGGTGTCAAGCTTGTGACGATGGTGATCATGACGGTGCTTTGGAGATGGAGATCAAAGGCACAAGATGATGATGGCCATATCATATCACTTATTTTGATTACATGTGATGTTTATCTTTTATGCATCTTATTTTGCTTAGTACGGCGGTAGCATTATAAGATGATCTCTCATTAAATTTCAAGGGATAAGTTGAAGGAAATATGCCCTAGAGGCAATAATAAAGTTATTATTTATTTCCTTATATCATGATAAATGTTTATTATTCATGCTAGAATTGTATTAACCGGAAACTTAGTACATGTGTGAATACATAGACAAACAGAGTGTTACTAGTATGCCTCTACTTGACTAGCTTGTTGAATCAAAGATGGTTAAGTTTCCTAGCCATAGACATGAGTTGTCATTTGATTAATGGGGTCACATCATTAGAGAATGATGTGATTGACTTGACCCATTTCGTTAGCTTAGCACAATGATCATTTAGTTTGTTGCTACTGCTTTCTTCATGACTTATACATGTTCCTCTGACTATGAGATTATGCAACTCCCGAATACCGGAGGAACACTTTGTGTGCTACCAAACGTCACAACGCAACTGGGTGATTATAAAGGTGCTCTACAGGTGTCTCCGATGGTACTTGTTGAGTTGGCATAGCTTGAATTAGGATTTGTCACTCCGATTGTCGGAGAGGTATCTCTGGGCCCTCTCGGTAATGCACATCACAATAAGCCTTGCAAGCAATGTGATTAATGAGCTAGTTGCGGGATGGTGCATTACGGAACGAGTAAAGATACTTGCCGGTAACGAGATTCAACTAGGTATTGAGATACCGACGATCGAATCTCGGGCAAGTAACATATCGATGACCAAGGGAACAACGTATGTTTTGATCCTCCAGCCGGTCCTCACAACCGGGTTCCGTGGACCTAACTACCTGAGAATTGATAGGGGTAGAATCCCTTAGGGAGATAGGGCCTACATCGTCCTCTATATCAGGAAGTGATGGGGCAAGATCCGCACAAGAACTATCAAGACCCCAGACACCCAATGCATCTATGTCGGAATCGTTGATAGGTTTGACCGCTGCTAAATTTCGAATCAGTTCTAAAGCACGCTCCGCTTCAAGATCTAGGATATCATTAATGGATTTAGAGATTTCACTATCATTGCTACCTAGTGAAACTCCTAACTGATGTGCATTATGAATAATCTCATCATTGGAAAAATGCAAAATAGAATTGGAAGTGTTGACCGACATACCAGTAGTGACCTCAATGTCACGAACTTGGCCGCCTGCATGGCGCACCTCAACTGCATGTCATCAACATACGGCTGATCCCGAAGGCGGCAGCTCATCCGTCGCCCCTTGGATACAGGATCCAGAATCCCACCAAAAGCGATGATCTCATCCGGAGTGGCCACGTTTGGGGTAAGGCCTCCAGCCCAACCCCCAGCAGGGCACACCTGAGCTGAAACAACCGAATAAGTGTCGTGTGTCATCACAGGCACCGACGAAGCTCCCAGCGCACCCAGCGTCGTCGGCCGGCTACCAGAGCCAGGGGACACGGCGAGGGTCGCCCTGTCCAAGGGCGCCAAAGGAGAGGTGAGGGTGGAGGACACCTGCCCGCGCTACCCACTCGACCCCCCCCCACTGGAGGGTGGCGCGGCCATCACCACACCCGGCGTCACCTGGTTCGACACTAGTTGCACAGCAGACATCGGCCTGCACCTGGATCCAGGGGACGCTGCGGGAGCCACCGCCAATGGCGCCACAGGAGAGATAGGGGCAGAGGCCGCCAGCCCGCCCCCCTCCCAAACCGGTCCCACCACTGGTACGCGGCACGGTCATCACCGCGGCCGCCATCGTCGGGCTCCTCACCAGCGGCAAAGCAGCAGTAAGAGTGGGGGAACGGAGGGCCGCCTTCCCATGATACTCCCTGCCCTTGACGCGAAGCACAGTATCCAGACCGGTCACTGTCGCTGAGTTCGGTGCATGCTCCACCGAAGTCATCGACAGTATCATCCGAACAACCACCCACAGATACATCCGCAACTGCAAAATCCAGGGGTGGAAGTGTGTGCTCTAACACATCATCACGCTCCACCCGATCAATCCATAGTCTGGGAGGAGCAGAAGCGGGCTCAAACGATCCAAATCTCAGTGTGTTCATGGGCGCAGTAGTTGAAGGTGCAGCCCCATTCCCGGGCGCCTATGAGGTCGAACCCGGGATGTTGGACGAATCTCGCCCATGATCCTCCTCTCGGACCTGCTTGTTACCCGAGCCATCATCCTTATCAAGCATATCAACATCATTCCCTGCCAAGGCCTCAGAGAAAAGATCAGTGTCCTCAAACTCAATCTCAAGGTTGTATATCAGGCCTTTATGTGTCCACTTAACCACGCCTGGCACAAACTCAATGTCAAGAATACTCACCAGCAATCTGGCCACCCCATTAGCTTGGGTAAAGGCCATATTGATACGTCTCCAACGTATCTATAATTTTTGATTGTTCCATGCTATATTATATCCTGTTTTGGACATCATTGGGCTTTATTATACACTTTTATATTATTTTTGGGACTAACCTATTAACCGGAGGCCCAGCCCAGAATTGCCGTTTTTTCCTATTTCAGAGTTTCGCAGAAAAAGAATATCAAACGGAGTCCAAACGGAAAGAAACCTTCGGGGACGTGATTTTCGGAACGAACATGATCCAGAGGACTTGGACCCTACGTCAAGGCATCAACCAGGAAGGCACGAGGTAGGGGGGCGCCTACCCCCCCCCCCCCCCCGGCGCGCCCTCCACCTTGTGGGGCCCATGATGCTCCGGCGACGTACTCCTTCCTCGTATATATACCTACGTACCCCCAAACTACCAGATACGGAGCCAAAACCCTAATTCCACCATCGTAACTTTCTATATCCACGAGATCCCATCTTGGGGCCTTTTCCACAGCTCCGCCGGAGAGGGCATCGATCACGAAGGGCTTCTACATCAACACCATAGCCTCTCCAATGAAGTGTGAGTAGTTTACTTCAGACCTTCGGGTCCATAGTTATTAGCTAGATGGCTTCTTCCCTCTTTTTGGATCTTAATACAAAGTTCTCCCCCTCTCTTGTGGAGATCTATTCGATGTAATCTTCTTTTGCGGTGTGTTTGTTGAGACCGATGAATTGTGGGTTTATGATCAAGTTTATCTATGAACAATATTTGAATCTTCTCTAAATTCTTTTATGTATCATTGGTTATCTTTGCAAGTCTCTTCGAATTATCAGTTTGGTTTGGCCTACTAGATTGATCTTTCTTGCAATGGGAGAAGTGCTTAGCTTTGGGTTCAATCTTACGGTGTCCTTTCCCAGTGACAGTAGGGGCAGCAAGGCACGTATTGTATTGTTGCCATCGAGGATAACAAGATGGGGTTTATATCATATTGCATGAGTTTATCCCTCTACATTATGTCATTTTGCTTAAAGCATTACTCTGTTCTTTTGAACTTAATATTCTAGATGCATGCTGGATAGAGGTCGATGTGTGGAGTAATAGTAGTAGATGCAGGCAGGAGTCGGTCTACTTGTCTCGGACGTGATGCCTATATACATGATCATACCTAGATATTCTCATAACTATGCTCAATTCTGTCAATTGCTCAACAGTAATTTGTTTACCCACCGTAATATTATGCTCTCGAGAGAAGCCACTTGTGAAACCTATGGCCCCCGGGTCTATTCTCCATCATATTAATCTTCCATCAACAAGCTATTTCCTTTTCCTTTTATTTTGCTTTCCTTACTTTGCATCTTTATCATAAGAATACCAAAAATATTATCTTATCATATCTATCAGATCTCACTTTCGTAAGTGACCGTGAAGGGATTGACAACCCCTTTATTGCGTTGGTTGCGAGGATTTTATTTGTTTGTGTAGGTGCGAGGGACTCGCGCGTGGCCTCCTACTGGATTGATACCTTGGTTATCAAAAACTGAGGGAAATACTTACGCTACTTTGCTGCATCACCCTTTCCTCTTCAAGGGAAAACCAATGCAGTGCTCAAGAGGTAGCAAGAAGGATTTCTGGCGCCGTTGCCGGGGAGTCTATGCAAAAGTCAACATACCAAGTACCCATCACAAAACCTTATCTACTGCATTACATTATTTGCCATTTGCCTCTCGTTTTCCTCTCCCCCTCACTTCACCCTTGTCGTTTTATTCGCCCTCTCTCTCCGTCCTCCTTCTCTTTCTCTATTTGCCTCCTTTTGCCCGTCTCTTGTTTGCTTGTGTGTTGGATTGCTTGCTTATCACGATGGCTCAAGATAATACCAAATTGTGTGACTTTACTAATACCAACAACAATGATTTTATTAGCACTCCGATTGCTCCTCTTACCGATGCTGAATCTTGTGAAATTAATGCTGCTTTGTTGAATCTTGTCATGAAAGATCCGTTTTCCGGCCTTCCTAGTGAAGATGCCGCTACCCGTCTAAACAACTTTGTTGATTTGTGTGATATACAAAACAAGAAAGATGTGGAAAATGATATTGTTAAATTAAAGCTATTTCCTTTTTCGCTTAGAGATCGTGCTAAAGCTTGGTTTTCGTCTTTGCCTAAAAATAGTATTGAGTCATGGAATAAGTGCAAATATGCTTTTATCTCTAAGTATTTTCCTCCCGCTAAGATCATCTCTCTTAGAAACGATATCATGAATTTTAAGCAACTTGATCATGAACATGTTGCACAAGCTTAGGAGAGGATGAAATTAATGATACGTAATTGCCCTACACATGGTTTGAATTTATGGATGATTATACAATTTTTTATGCCGGATTGAATTTTGCTTCTAGAAATCTTTTAGATTCGGCCGCGGTCGGCACTTTTATGGAAATTACTTTAGGAGAAGCTACTAAACTCCTAGATAGTATTATGGTTAATTATTCTCAATGGCACACTGAAAGATCAACTAATAAGAAAGTGCATGCGACAGAAGAAATTAATGTTTTGAGTGGAAAGATGGATGAACTTATGAAATTGTTTGCTAATAAAAGTGTTTCTTCTGATCCTATTGATATGACTTTGTCTACTTTAATTGAGAATAATAATGAGTCTATGGATGTTAATTTTGTTGGTAGGAATAATTTCGGTAACAACGCTTATAGAGGAAACTTTAATCCTAGGCCGTATCCTAGTAATTCCTCTAATAATTATGGTAATTCCTACAACAATTCTTATCGAAATTTTAATAAGATGCCCTCTTATTTTTAATCTAATATTAAAGAATTTATTACTTCGCAAAAGAATTTCAATGCTTTGATTGAAGAAAAAATGCTTAAGATTGATGAGTTGGCTAGGAACGTTGATAGAATTTCTCTTGATATTGATTATTTGAAACTTAGATCCATTCCACCTAAGCATGATATCAATGAGTCTCTCAAAGCCATGAGAATTTCCATTGATGAGTGCAAAGAAAGAACCGCTAGGATATGTGCTAAGAAAGATTGCTTTATAAAAGCGTGTTCTTCTAGTTTCCATGATAATAAAGATTAAGATCTAAAAGTTATTGATGTGCCCCCTATTAAATATTTCTTTTGCAATATGAATCTTGATAATTATGGGACTGAATATGATCCACCTTTACCTAGAAGATGTTCCAAAAATTCGGAGTCTTTAGATCTTGATGCTAAAATTGTTAAAAGTGGGATTGAAGAAGTCAAAACTTTAAATATCAATGAACCCACTATTTTGGATCTCAAAGAATTTAATTATGATAATTGCTCTTTAATAGATTGTATTTCCTTGTTGCGATCCGTCCTAAGTTCTCCTCATGCTTATAGTCAAAATAAAGCCTTTAGCAAACATATCATTGATGCTTTGATGCAATCTTATGAAGAAAAACTTGAGTTGGAAGTTTCTATCCCTAGAAAACTTTATGATGAGTGGGAACCTACTATTGAAATTTAAATTAAAGATCATGAATACTATGCTTTGTGTGATTTGGGTGCTAGTGTTTCCACGATTTCAAAGACTTTGTGTGATTTGCTAGGTTTCCGTGATTCTGATGATTGCTCTTTAAACTTGCACCTTGCGGATTCCACTATTAAGAAACTTATGGGAAGAATTAATGATGTTCTTACTATTGGAAATAGGAATTATGTGCCCGTAGATTTTATTGTTGTTGACATAGATTGCAATCCTTCATGTCCTATTATTCTTGGTAGACCTTTCCTTAGAACGATTGGTGCAATTTATTGATATGAAGGAAGGAAATATTAGATTCCAATTTCCGTTAAGGAAAGGCAGGGAACACTTCCCTAGAAAGAAAATTAAATTACCATATGAATCAATTATGAGAGCCACTTATGGATTGCCTACCGAAGATGGCAATACCTAGATCTATCTTCGCTTTTATGCCTAGCTAGCGGCGTTAAACAATAGCGCTTGTTGGGAGGCAACCCTTACACCATTGCTAGCCTCTCTAGTACCGCGCGCCTTTCGTCGGTATCACACACCCACTATATACCTTCCCCAAAACAGCCACCATACCTACCTATCATGGTATTTCCATAGCCATTCCGAGATATATTGTCATGCAACTTTCCACCGTTCCGTTTACTATGACACGCTCCATCATTGTCATATTGCTTTGCATGATCATGTAGTTGACATTGTATTTGTGGAAAAGCCACCGTTCATAATTCATTCATACATGTCACTCATGCATCATTGCACATCCCGATACACCGCCGGAGGCATTCACATAGACTCATATTTTGTTCCAAGTATTGACTTGTAACTGTTGAGTTGTAAGTAAATAAAAGTGTGATGGTCATCATTTTTAGAGCATTGTCCCAAGTGAGGAAAGGATGATGGAGACTATGATTCCCCCACAAGTCGGGTTGATACTCTGGACTAAAAAAAGAGGCCATAAAAAAGGCCCAAATAAAAAATGAGAGAAAAAGAGAGACGGGACAATGCTACTATCCTTTTACCACACTTGTGCTTTAAAGTAGCACCATGATCTTCATGATAGAGAGTCTCCAGTGTTATCACTTTCATATACTAGTGGGAATTTTTCATTATAGAACTTGGCTTGTATATTCCAATGATGGGCTTCCTCAAAATGCCCTAGGTCTTTGTGAGCAAGCGAGTTGGATGCACACCAACTTAGTTCTTTTTGTTGAGATTTCATATACTTATAGCTCTAGTGCATATGTTGCATGGCAATCCCTACTCACTCACATTGATATCTATTAATGGGCATCTCCATAGCCCGTTGATACACCTAGTTGATGTGAGACTATCTTCTCCCTTTTTGTCTTCTCCACAACCACCATTCTATTCCACATATAGTGCTATGTCCATGGCTCACACTCATGTATTGCGTGAAGATTGAAAAAGTTTGAGAACACAAAAAGTATGAAACAATTGCTTGGCTTGTCATCGGGGTTGTGCATGATTTAAATATTTTGTGTGGTGAAGATAGAGCATAGCCAGACTATATGATTTTGTAGGGATAACTTTCTTTGGCCATGTTATTTTGAGAAGACATAATTGCTTAGTTAGTATGCTTGAAGTATTATTATTTCTATGTCAATATTGAACTTTTGTCTTGAATATTTCGGATCTGAATATTCATACCACAATTAAGAGAATGACATTGAAATTATGCCAAGTAGCATTCCACATAAAAAATCTGTTTTTATCATTTACCTACTCGAGGACGAGCAGGAATTAAGCTTGGGGATTGATAACCCACAAGTATAGGGGATCGCAAAAAATTTCGAGGGTAGAGTATTCAACCCAAATTTATTGATTCGACACAAGGGGAGCCAAAGAATATTCTCAAGTATTAGCAGCTGAGTTGTCAATTCAACCACACCTGGAAACTTAATATCTGCAGCAAGGTGTTTAGTAGCAAAGTAATATGATAGTAGTGGTAACGATAGCAAAAGGTAATGATAGCCAAAGTAATGTTTTTGGTATTTTGTAGTGATTGTAACAATAGCAATGGAAAAGTAAATAAGCGAAGAACAATATATGGAAATCTCGTAGGCAATGGATCGGTGATAGAGAATTATGCCGGATGCGGTTCATCATGTAATAGTCATAACCTAGGGTGACACAGAACTAGCTCCAATTCATCAATGTTGTAGGCATGTATTCCGAATATAGTCATACGTGCTTATGGAAAAGAACTTGCATGACATCTTTTGTCCTGCCCTCCCGTGGCAGCGGGGTCCTAGCGGAAACTAAGGGATATTAAGGCCTCCTTTTAATAGAGTACCAGACCAAAGCATTAACACATAGTGAATACATGAACTCCACAAACTACGGTCATCACCGGTAAGTATCCCGATTATTGTCACTTCGGGGTTAACGGATCATAACACATAATAGGTGACTATAGACTTGCAAGATAGGGTCAAGAACTCTCATATATTGATGAAAACATAATAGGTTCAGATCTGAAATCATGGCACTCAGGCCCTAGTGACAAGCATTAAGCATAGCAAAGTCATAGCAACATCAATCTCAGAACATAGTGGATACTAGGGATCAAACCCTAACAAAACTAACTCGATTACATGATAAATCTCATCCAATCCATCACCGTCCAGCAAGCCTACGATGGAATTACTCGCGCACGACGGTGAGCATCATGAAATTGGTGATGGAGGAAGGTTGATGATGACGATGGCGACGGATTCCCCTCTCCGGAGCTCCGAACGGACTCCAGATCAGCCCTCCAGAGAGGTTTTAGGGCTTGGCGGCGGCTCCGTATCGTAAAACGTGACGAAACATTCTCTCTGATTTGTTTCTCTCCGAAAGCAAATATATAGAGTTGGAGTTGAGGTTGGAGGAGCTATAGGGGGCCCACGAGGTAGGGGCGCGCCCTGGGAGGGGGGGGGGGCAGGCGCGCCCCCACCCTCGTGGCTAGGGTGTGGGCCCCCTGGTCTTCATCTTTTGCAAGTTTTTTTTTATTTTCAAATAGACGTTTCGTGAAGTTTCAGGTCATTTTGAGAACTTTTATTTCTGCACATAAATAACACCATGGCAATTCTGCTGAAAACAGTGTCAGTCCGGGTTAGTTCCATTCAAATCATGCAAGTTAGAGTCCAAAACAAGGGCAAAAGTGTTTGGAAAAGTAGATACGATGGAGACGTATCAACTCCCCCAAGCTTAAACCTTTGCTTGTCCTCAAGCAATTCAGTTCATAAACTGAAAGTGATAAAGAAAAACTTTTACAAACTCTGTTTGCTCTTGTTGTTGTAAATATGTAAAGCCAGCATTCATGTTTTCAGCAAAGATTATGAACTAACCATATTCATAATAACGCATAGGTCTCATGTTTACTCATATCAATGGCATAATCAACTAGCGAGCAATAATAATAAATCTCGGATGACAACACTTTCTCAAAACAATCATAATACGATATAACAAGATGGTATTTCGCTAGCCCTTTTTGAGAGCGCAAAACATAAATGCAGAGCACCTTTAAAGATCAAGGCCTGACTAGACATTGTAATTCATGGTAAAAGGGATCCAGTCAAGTCATACTCAATGTAAACTAACAGTAATGAATGCAAATGACAGTGGTGCTCTCCAACTGGTGCTTTTTAATAAGAGGATAATGACTCAACATGAAAGTAAATAGATAGGCCCTTCGTAGAGGGAAGCAGGGATTTGTAGAGGTGCCAGAGCTCGGTTTTGAAATAGAGATGAATAATATTTTGAGCGGTATACTTTCATTGTCAACATAACAACCAAGAGATGGCGATATCTTCCATGCTACACATATTATAGGCGGTTCCCAAGCAGAATGGTAAAGTTTATACTCCCCCTCCACCAAGAAGCATCAATCCATGGCTTGCTCGAAACAACGAGTGCCTCCAACTAACAAGAGTCCCAGGGGGAGTTTTGTTTGCAATTATTTTGATTTGATTTGCATAAAGCATGGGACTGGGCATCCCGGTGACGAGCCATTTTCTCGTGAGTGAGGAGAGGAGTCCACTCCTCTTGAGAATAACCCGCCTAACATGGAAGATACGGACAACCCTAGTTGATACATGAGCTATTCGAGCATATAAATCAGGATATTTATTTGATGGTTTAGAGTTTGGCACATACAAATTTACTTGGAACGGAAGGTAGATACCGTATATACGTAGGTATGGTGGACTCATATAGAATAACTTTGGGGTTTATGGAGTTGGATGCACAAGCAGTATTCCCGCTTAGTACAGGTGAAGGCTAGCAAAAGACTGGGAAGCGACCAGGTAGAGAGCGACAACAGTCATGAACATGCATTAAAATTAATCAACACCGAATGCAAGCATGAGTAGGATATAATCCACCATGAACATAAATATCGTGAAGGCTATGTTGATTTTGTTTCAACTACATGCGTGAACATGTGCCAAGTCAAGCCACTCGAATCGTTATAAAAGAGGATCATGACACGTCTCTGTCGTATCTATAATTTTTGATTGTTCCATGCCAATATTATTCAACTTTCATACACTTTTGGCAACTTTTTATACTATTTTGGGACTAACATATTGATCCAGTGCCCAGTGCCAGTTCCTGTTTGTTGCATGTTTTTTGTTTTGCAGAATATATCAAACAGAGTCCAAACGGGATAAAAACTGATGGAGATTTTTTTTGGAATATATATGATTTTTGGGAAGAAAATCCACGCGAGACGGTGCCCGTGGTGGCCACGAGGCAGGAGGGCGCGCCTGCCCCCCCCCCCCCAGGCGCACCCCTGACCCTCGTGGGCCACCCGTAAGGCGGTTGATGCCCTTCTTTCGCCGAAAGAAAGCTAATATCCAGATAGAGATCGTGTCAAAATTTCAGCCCAATCGGAGTTACGGATCTCCGGGAATATAAGAAACGGTGAAAGGGAAGAATCTGAGAATGCAGAAACAGAGAGAGACAGAGAGACAGATCCAATCTCGGAGGGGCTCTCACCCCTCCCGTGCCATGGAGGACATGGACCAGAGGGGAAACCCTTCTCCCATCTAGGGAAGAGGTCAAGTAAGAAGAAGAAGGAGGGGGGGCTCTCTCCCCCTCGCTTCTGGTGGCACCAGAGTGCCACCGGGGGCCATCATCATCACCGCGATCTACACCAACACCTCTGCCATCTTCACCAACATCTCCATCACCTTCCCCCCTCTATCTACAGCGGTCCACTCTCCCGCAACCCGCTGTACCCTCTACTTGAACATGGTGCTTTATGCTTCATATTATTATCCAATGATGTGTTGCCATCCTATGATGTCTGAGTAGATTTTCGTTGTCCTATCGGTGGTCGATGAATTGCTATGATTCATTTAATTTGCTTGTGGTTATGTTGTTGTCCTTTGGTGCCCATCATATGATTGCGCGCGTGGATCACACCCTAGGGTTAGTTGTATGTTGATAGGACTATGTATTGGAGGGCAAGAGTGACAGAAGCTTCAACCTAGCATAGAAGTTGATGCATACGAGATTGAAGGGGGGCCAATATATCTTAATGCTATGGTTGGGTTTTACCTTAATGAACGTTAGTAGTTGCGGATGCTTCCTAATAGTTCCAATCATAAGTGCATAGAATTCCAAGTCAGGGATGACATGCTAGCAGTGGCCTCTCCCACATAATACTTGCTATCGGTCTAGTAAAGTAGTCAATTGCTTAGGGGCAATTTCGCAACTCCTACCACCACTTCTCCACACTCGCTATTGTTGGGGAACGTTGCAGAAAACAAAAAAAATTCTCTATGTTTCACCAAGATCTATCTATGGAGTCATCTAGCAACGAGAGGGGAGTGCATCTACATACCCTTGTAGATCGCGCGCGGAAGCGTTCAAGAGAACGGGGATGAGGGAGTCGTACTCGACGTGATCCAAATCACCGAAGATCCTAGCGCCGAACGGACGGCACCTCCGCGTTCAACACACATACGGTTAGCGTGACGTCTCCTCCTTCTTGATCCAGCAAGGGGGGGGGGGAGAGGTTGATGAAGATCCAGCAGCACGACGGTGTGGTGGTGGATGCAGCAGTCACCGCAGCAGGGCTTCGCCGTTCTTCTGCGAGAGGGAGAGGTGTAGCAGGGGAGAGGGAGGCGCCAAGACTTCAGGTGCGGCTGCCCTCCCTCCCCCCCTTTATATAGCCCCCCCAAGGGGGTGCGCCGGTCCTAGGAGATGGGATCTCCTAGGGGGGGCGGCGGCCAAGGGGTGGAGTGCCCCCCAAGGCAGGTGGAGGCGCCCCCTTCCCTAGGGTTCCCAACCGTAGGCGCATGGGGGGCCCCAAGGGGGGGCGCACCAGCCCACTATGGGCTGGTTCCCTACCACTTCAGCCCATGGGGCCCTCCGGGGTGGGTGGCCCCACCCGGTGGACCCCCGGGACCCTTTCGGTGGTCCCGGTACAATACCGTTGACCCCCGAAACTCTCCCGATGGCCGAAACTGCACTTCCTATATATAATTCTTCACCTCCGAACCACTCCGGAACTCCTCGTGACGTCCGGGATCTCATCCGGGACTGCGAAAAACTTTCGGATTACTGCATACTCATATCCATACAACCCTAGCGTCAGCGAACCTTAAGTGTGTAGACCCTACGGGTTCGGGAGACATGTAGACATGACCGAGATGACTCTCCGGTCAATAACCAACAGCGGGATCTGGATACCCATATTGGCTCCCACATGCTCCTCGATGATCTCATCGGATGAACCATGACGTCGAGGATTCAAGCAATCCCGTATTCAATTCCCTTTGTCAATCGGTACGCTACTTGCCCGAGATTCGATCGTCGGTATCCCAATACCTCGTTCAATCTCGTTACCGGCAAGTCACTTTACTCGTACCGTAATGCATGATCCCGTGACTAGACACTTGGTCACTTTGAGCTCATTATGATGATGCATTACCGAGTGGGCCCAGAGATACCTCTCCGTCATATGGAGTGACAAATCCCAGTCTTGATCCGTGTCAACCCAACAGATACTTTTGGAGATACCCGTAGTATACCTTTATAGTCACCCAGTTACGTTGTGACGTTTGGTACACCCAAAGCACTCCTACGGTATCCGGGAGTTACACGATCTCATGGTCTAAGGAGAAGATACTTGACATTGGAAAAACTCTAGCAAATGAACTATACGATCTTGTGCTATGTTCTGGATTGGGTCTTGTCCATCACATCATTCTCCTAATGATGTGATCTCGTTATCAATGACATCCAATGTCCATAGTCAGGAAACCATGACTATCTGTTGATCAACGAGCTAGTCAACTAGAGGCTTACTAGGGACATGTTGGTGTCTATGTATTCACACATGTATTACGATTTCCGGATAACACAATTATAGCATGAATAAAAGACAATTATCATGAACAAGGAAATATAATAATAATCCTTTTATTATTGCCTCTAGGGCATATTTCCAACAGCTATATTTATTTTACTGCTTCTTTACTTACAACAGCCCCTACTTTTTACTTACGTAAACTTTATTATCTTGCAAACCTATCCAACAACACCTACAAAGTACTTCTAGTTTCATACTTGTTCTAGGTAAAGCGAACGTCAAGCGTGCGTAGAGTTGTATCGGTGGTCGATAGAACATGAGGGAATATTTGTTCTACCTTTAGCTCCTCGTTGGGTTCGACACTCTTACTTATCGAAAACTGTTGGGATCCCCTATACTTGTGGGTCATCAAGACATTTTTCTGGCGCCGTTGCCGGGGAGCAATTGCGTGGGGTGAATATTCTCGTGTGTGCTTGTTTGCTTTATCAGTAAGTAATTTTTATTTGGTGTTCTTAGTTGTTCTCTATCTTTAGTTATCGATATGGAACACGAAATACCAAAAAATTAGGTGTACTTGCTACTCATGGAGATGGGGAACCTCCTAAAACCCTCGATGCTGGTTATGTGAAAAATATTATGTACTACTTCAATAATCCTGAGAAAACCCCATTCAATTATGTAATGGGAGTAACGTTGGATCAACGTGAATACTTTAGGGATTACCGCTTGACACAAAAAGGGAAACTATTATGGGATCAAATTCATATATTGAATTGGTATGCTAGGCAACTATGCTTGAGATATGATTATACTTGTTGCTCTAAGATGAAGGCTCCACACCTTCCCTTTCTATGCGAATTTAATGATAATGAAACCTTAGCTTCTTATGCTAGAGGTATATATGATTACTATGATGTGGAACAAATAGAAGAATTTGTTGCTTTTATGGATGCTTATGAAATTGAATCTATGTTTAAAGAGTTTGAAGATTTTGATGATTCGGTTTATAGACCTGAAAATTTAGCTATCCTTAAATATTGTCATGAGAATTATGAATACAATTACGATATTAATGCACTTATTGAGAAAGTCTCCGTTGTCCAAGAAGAGACTAATATTTTGCAGGAATCTATGGAAGAAGAAGTTGATGAAACTGTGAGCTCATTGGATGAAAATGATGAGGAGGAGAGCGAAGAACAAAAGGAGGAAGAGCGGATTGATCACCCATGCCCACCTTCTAATGAGAGTAACTCTTTAACTCATACATTGTTTAATTCCCCTTCATGCTTACCGAAGGATGAATATTATGATAATTGCTATGATCCCGTCGATTCTTTTGAAATATCCCTTTTTGATGATGCTTGCTATGCTTATGAATTATGAATTATGCTTATGAAGATGAACTTTCTATAGTTCCTTATGTTAAACATGAAATTGTTGCTATTGCACTCACGCATGATAGTCCTATTATCTTTTTGAATTCTCTCGATTACACTATATCGGAGAAGTTTGCACTTATTAAGGATTATATTGATGGGTTGCCTCTTACCGTTGCACATGATGATTTTGATGAATATAATATGCATGTGCTTGCTGCTCCTACTTGCAATTATTATGAGAAAGGAACTATATCTCCACCTCTCTATGTTTCCAATATGATAAAATTGCAAGAAACTGTTTATACTATGCATTGGCCTTTACTTTGTGTGCATAAATTGTTCTTTTATGACATGCCGATGCATAGGAAGAGAGTTAGACTTCGTTTTTGCATGATATATGTTACTTTGTGCTTACTACTAAATTATACATCATTTTTAATTAAAATTGGCTTTGATATACCTTGGGATCCGGGTGGATTCATTAGTTGTGCACTATATGCCTAGCTTAATGGCTTTAAAGAAAGCGCTGCCTGGGAGACAACCCGGAAGTTTTAGGGAGTCATTTATTTCTATTGAGTGATTTCATATAGTTTAAAAACAACAAAAATAAAGAGGGGAACCCAAAACTTTTTCAAAAAGGAAAGCGAAAGTGAGAAAGACAAGCATTGTTGAAGTGGGAGCTAGCCTTGAACTTTGTTCATGCTCACGGAAACTTTGTGAATCTTGATTACAGAAACTTTTCAATAAAAATAATTATCCCCTTGTACAATTCCATTGTATTATAAAAATAATGTGCCAATGTTTGCCTTTAGGATGTTTCCATTTGCTTGATTGTTTGTACGGTGCAGGACAGAAACTTTGGCTGTGGTGCGCGATTTTACATTTTTAGCTGGAACGTCAAATGGTTCGGATTCTTTTTGCACTGTCTTCCTATACAAATTGTTTATTTTTCATAATTTTGGTATAATTTTTCAAGTATCATAAGTATGGTGAATGTTCAGATTGGTGAATGTTCAGATTATTACAGACTGTTCTGTTTCAGACAGATTCTGTTTGTGATGCATAGTTTGCTTGTTTTGATGAAACTGTCAATTTAAATCAGTGGATTAAGCCATGAAAAAGTTATATTACAGTAGACACAATGCAAAAACAAAATATGAATTGTTTTGCAACAGTACTTAGAGTAGTGATTTGCTTTATTACACTAACGGATCTTACCGAGTTTTCTGTTGAAGTTTTGTGTGGATGAAGTGTTCGATGATCGAGAAGGTCTCGATGTGAGAAGAAGAAGAGAGGCAAGAGCTCAAGCTTGGGGGTGCCCGAGGCATCCCAAGTAAATATTCAAGGAGACTCAAGCGTCTAAGCTTGGGGATGCCCCGGAAGGCATCCCCTCTTTCTTCAACAAATATCAGTATGTTTTCGGATTCGTTTCGTTCATGCGATATGTGCAATCTTGGAGCGTCTTTTGCATTTAATTTTCATTTTTCTTTTATGCACCATGCTGGTATGAGATAGTCCTTGGTTGATTTACAGAATGCTCTATGCAATTCACTTATATCTTTTGAGTATGGCTTTATAGAATGCTTCATGTGCTTCACTTATATCATTTGAAGTTTGGATTGCCTGTTTCTCTTTACATAGGAAACGGCCATTTGTAGAATGCTATTTTGCTTCACTTATATTTGTTAGAGCATGGGCATATCTTTTGTAGAAAGAATTAAACTCTCTTGCTTCACTTATATCTGTTTAGAGAGATGACAGGAATTGGTCATTCACATGATTAGTCATAAAATCCTACATAAAACTTGTAGATCATTGAATATGATATGTTTGATTCCTTGCAATAGTTTTGCGATATAAAGATGGTGATATTAGAGTCATGCTAGTGGGTAGTTGTGGATTAGTAGAAATACTTGTGTTGGGGTTTGTGATTCCCGTAGCATGCACGTATGGTGAACCGCTATGTAACGAAGTTGGAGCATGAGGTATTTATTGATTGTCTTCCTTATGAGTGGCGGTCGGGGACGAGCGATGGTCTTTTCCTACCAATCTATCCCCCTAGGGGTATGCGTAGTAGTAGTTTGCTTCGAGGTCTAATAAACTTTTACAATAACTATGTGAGTTCTTTATGACTAATGTTGAGTCCATGGATTATACGCACTCTCACCCTTCTACCATTGCTCGCCTCTCTAGTATCGCGCAACTTTCGCCGGTACCATAAACCCACCATATACCTTCCTCAAAACAACCACCATACCTACCTATCATGGCATTTCCATAGCCATTTTGAGTATATTGTCATGCAACTTCCATCATCATCATATACATGACTTGAGCATTCATTGTCATATTGCTTTGCATGATCGTAAGATAGCTAGCATGATGTTTTCATGGCTTGTCCGTTTTTTGATGTCATTGCTACGCTAGATCATTGCACATCCCGGTACACCACCGGAGGCATTCATATAGAGTCATATCCTTGTTCTAGATATCGAGTTGTAATATTGAGTTGTAAGTAAATAAAAGTGTGATGATCATCATTATTAGAACATTGTCCCATGTGAGGTTATCAAAATAAAAGTGGCCAAAGAAGCCCCCCCCCCAAAAAAAAGGGAGAGGCCAAAGAAGCCTACAAAAAATGAGAGAAAAAGAGAGAAGGGGCAATGTTACTATCCTTTTACCACACTTGTGCTTCAAAGTAGCACCATGTTCTTCATATAGAGAGTCTCTTGAGTTAACACTTTCATATACTAGTGGGAATTTTCATTACAGAACTTGGCTTGTATATTCCAACGATGGGCTTCCTCTAATGCCCTAGGTATTCATGAGCAAGCAAGTTGGATGCACACCCACTTAGTTTCAGTTTGAGCTTTCATATACTTATAGCTCTAGTGCATTCGTTGCATGGCAATCCCTACTCACTCACATTGATATCTATTGATGGGCATCTCTATAGCCCGTTGATACGCCTAGTTGATGTGAGACTATCTTCTCCTTTTTGTCTTCTCCACAACCACCATTCTATTCCACCTATAGTGCTATGTCCATGGCTCACGCTCATGTATCGCGTGAAGGTTTAAAATGCTGAAGCACGTTAAAAAGTATGAACCAATTGCTCGGCTTGTCATCGGGGTTGTGCATGATGTCAGTATTTTGTGTGGTGAAGATGGAGCATAGCCAGACTATATGATTTTGTAGGGATAACTTTCTTTGGCCATGTTATTTTGAAAAGACATGATTGCTTTATTAGTAAGCTTGAAGTATTATTTTTTTATGTCAAATGATAGACTATTGCTTTGAATCACTCGTGTCTTAATATTCATGCCATGATTAGACATACTAGTCGTGAACCCGTGCATTCGCATGGGCGAAAGATATCATAATATTTTGCACAGTTTGCATACAATATATGAGGAGGAGAATGAAGACTTTGATTTAGGTAAACTTTCATGTTTCAAACATTGATATAATAATGGAATAACGGATGAACACCAAATTAAGCAAGAAAAAACAGAATATGCTACATCATTTAATAATATACACATAGAAACATAAATCAGCCAAATTTTGTCGACCTTGGATGAATCATTGGTAGATTATTCATTGACGACCTTGGAGCATATAAGCCGGCCAAATTTTGTCTCTATAATTTATAATTCTGTTGTTATAAATCAATAATAAATTTTTAAATATTGAATCGACTTAGGGTTCTTGCTTGTATAATTTATGGCACTATACATGCTGGCAAGAAACCTATAAATATTATAAAGTTTTACAGGCTAAAATAAGTAAAGTGCCGCGTATGTAGAAAGATAAATCACTCTTACTTTCTTCTTGGACTTATTATATCTTGAACTACCATTGTATGAACAAAAAACAGATTTTTTTGGTTGTATTAATTATTAACAACTTGAAGGAACACGGAAGATTCATAATTGAATGGTCAATGTATGTATCAAATCTGTAATTTAATATTATAGGAGTAAGTCATAATTGATTACCAACTTGTGCTGCATGTAAAAATTACCTTTTCTTCAATGGTTTTCCCTAACTGCTGCTGAACATGTACCCTGTACAAATACCTTAAAACTATTACTATCTCATTATTAGGTACAACTTTAGTTTTGCAGCAAGTATTTTTTTAGAAGAAGCTAGAAATTAAAATCTTCATACATATTCTAACATAGAAGATGATTTAAGAAGTTTGATGTCGTACTTCTCTTGTGCAATGATTGCAAATCATACTTAGGTAGATTGCACGGATGAAATTCGTTTCATTAGATTAATCTGGCATGAAAAAAATTCAGAATATTTTTTAATTTCTTGTATTTGCATGTTCACACAAAAAGTAGTTATCAACGTTACATATTAGAAAAAAATTGTTAGAAAATTATGAAAATATTGGGACTCATATATTTCTACTTCAATCAGCAATCTTGGTTTTTTTTTCCTTTTTGTGGTGGATAAGGAGAATCTTACTAAGTGCATATCATGTGTTGATTTATAGCTGCCTTATAGTAGAGACGATGATCCAGAGAGCTGGCCAAGTGCAGGCTGCAGAATCTTAAGAAGGGTCTCCTCGCTCTAGCATCACTGTGACAAATTTGTACCTGATGATACTTGAGTTATTGTACACACTCCTTTTACGGGAAATACACATAGATATAAATGGTAGTTATAAAATCCAAGATGACTACATACCTCAACAGGCGTGTATATATATCTATATGCATGCATGTCATAGTTAATGGAGTTGATGTAGATAGCACCTTTTTCATAGAGAAGATTTAGATGACACCTGTGAGTGAGGCGCTGAGATGATTTCAAAGTGGTAATTCTTTTTACGATATGCTAAGAGTCCTTTACTCTACTGGAATAATTAAGCATCTCAATTTGCCTGTTGGAGTGGACTGAGCAAGTTCTTGCACTCGCCGGCCTTGCAATGTGGTTTGTAGAATGACGCTCACATCAGCATCACTTGGAATATGCCACCGTGTGAATGTCCTTGTAGAACGCACACATAATTAAGCATCATCTTGAACATGGCCTCATCGCCAAGATGCGGTGCCCGGAGGTCAGACTCCTTTTCTAATAAAAATCTTGAACATGGCCTTGTGCGTATTTTGAATTTCCAATACGATGTGGCCTCGACAGCCATGACATAATGGTACTGCCTCATGATGCCTAAGCATCTAGATAACCATTCATGGACGTACTTTAAAGGGGGTAAACAGAATAACCAAGGACTGCAAAATTCCAAACCTGCGAGTCAAACTCAGTTAAGAAAATAATCTAAGATTTTGACACAAACATATACTACAACGTCATATTGGTTCCTCGAGGAAACCCTTTAAACATAATGTTTTCTTACACATCGGCGCACAATTTTAAGCATGCTCCTTTACGATTTTCTTTGTAGGCTATAATATGTTTGTTCAAAAATAGCAAATGATACAATCCATGATATCCAGAGAAAAATACCTGCTTGCTTTAATCTTAATGTAATTGTTGCCAAATGGAAAATAGGCTAAGCAGTAATCTTTTGTTACTAAAAACTACAACGCTAGCTTCAGATTTCTGTCGTAATTTGCAAACGACCATAAATCAGAATTGAAAAAAATGTACCATTGATAAGCTTCCTACGAACACTACTACTTTAGCCATTGGTTTAAATTGAGATTTGGGACTATCTAATCACAGTTTTACATGTATCTTCACAGGGTGAGACATACAGTCTCTAGATCACTACTTAGCGTGAATCTCTCCAACTCATCTATCTGTTCTACTACTGAATAATTAGGGTTTACCTTTGCAATGTGGAATCACACTTCTATGGGCCCTCACCTATTTTCGACAAAGGACATGAATTCTCCTTCCTGCCCTATATTTTTCTCTCCTCCCATTAGCTCCTACATGCCTCAATCTCTTTCAGTTTGCTGTGCTTCCTTCTCTCCTCCAATTAGATTCTCCTTTGAGAAATATGTGCTGTTTGTTTTCTTGAGTTGCTCCTGGTTGTTTCCTTCTCTGTAATTCTGGTCTCCCTCTTTCTCTGATTGGTGGCCAGGAAATCTCCATGCATCGGCAGCAAGCAGATCACAATCAGCTTCTAAACACATGGGTCGTTTCCTTCTCTCTACTTCATATCTCTTTCTCTGATTGGTGGCTTGAAGATCTCCATGCATATGCAGCAAGCAGGGCACAATCTGCCTGAAAACAAAGGGAGCAGTGTGTACATGCAATGTCTACGGCTGCAAGGACAACACCATCCTTTCAGAACTGGAGCTCGCAATGTTGGTGAGGAACGGCACAGCGGTGACCTGCTGCAGCTTTCAACGGCGGTGAGCAATGAATCCACGTGTTCGATGAGTGGCCATATCATCAGAAGTTGGTGTCTTATACACGCAACAGGATGTCCGGATGCAGCGGTTACACCATCGTTCGATTAGCGGAGCTCACAGCGGTAGAACTTGGCATCGGCGATCATCTGCTCTTCAATCTAAATTTTCTCAGACAAAGAGCAAGAGATGCAAAGAAAGAGGCCGATGGCACCAGAAGGCCGAGGCCAAGCCAGCCCTAACCTATATGCCCTGGTGCAATACAAATCGATCAGGAGAAGTGATCTGCCGCCTGATCTAACTCGGGGCTAGTAGAGAATAGAGGAAGAAGGAGATGCCAGCCATGAAGGTAAACCATGGAGGTTATGCCCAATGCGTTGGGATTTGTTTTTAAGTGAGTCCATGCACTCTACGGTTTGCAGGTCAATGTAAAGCACGGAGATTATGCCCAATGCATTGGGATTTGTTTTTAGGAGAGTCCATGCACTGTACGGTTTGCATGTCATAATTCTAGGGAAATATTGTAACGTGTAGATGGGGCTCATTTGTTTTTTTTTCTATAGAACTTTTGTAACGTGTAGATGGGTTAACCGAGAGAAAGAAAGAGTCGTGACAGATTGGGAGAGAGGTAGAGCACATCTGTTTCTTTTCTTGCCTAAAAAAATCTATTTTTTCTAGGGAATTTTTGTAACGTAAGAGTTTCTAGGATTGATCTCAACCATAATAACTCGGCCCCACCAGATTAACGGCTCCTAATTACTGATTAACGTGGGAATTTCTAGGGAGTGCCTAATTAGTATAGGTATAGATAGATAGATAGATGATCAAGATTATGCTAGGTAGCATTCCACATCAAAAATTATCTTTTTTACCATTTACCTACTCGAGGACGAGCAGGAATTAAGCTTGGGGATGCTGATACGTCTCCATCGTATCTATAATTTTTGATTGTTCCATGCCAATATTATTCAACTTTCATACACTTTTGGCAACTTTTTATACTATTTTGGGACTAACATATTGATCCAGTGCCCAGTGCTAGTTCCTGTTTGTTGCATGTTTTTTGTTTCGCAGAATATCCATATCAAACAGAGTCCAAACAGGAAAAAAACTGGCGGCGATTTTTTTGGAATATATATGATTTTTGGGAAGAAAAATCCACACGAGACGGTGCTCGAGATGGCCACGAGGCAGGAGGGCGCGCCTGCCCCCCAGGCGCGCCCCTGACCCTCGTGGGCCACCCGTAAGGCGGTTGATGCCCTTCTTTCGCTGCAAGAAAGCTAGTATCCAGATAGAGATCGTGTCAAAATTTCAGCCCAATCGGAGTTACAAATCTCCGGGAATATAAGAAACGGTGAAAGGGAAGAATCTGAGAACGCAGAAACAAAGAGAGACAGAGAGACGGATCCAATCTCGGAGGGGCTCTCGCCCCTCCCGTGCCATGGAGGCCATGGACCAGAGGGGAAACCCTTCTCCCATCTAGGGAGGAGGTCAAGGAAGAAGAAGAAGGAGGGGGGCTCTCTCCCCCTCGCTTCCGGTGGCACCAGAGTGCCACCGGGGGCCATCATCATCACCGCGATCTACACCAACACCTCCGCCATCTTCACCAACATCTCCATCACCTTCCTCCCTCTATCTACAGCGGTCCATTCTCCCGCAACCCGCTATACCCTCTACTTGAACATGGTGCTTTATACTTCATATTATTATCCAATGATGTGTTGCCATCCTATGATGTCTGAGTAGATTTTCGTTGTCCTATCGGTGGTTGATGAATTGCTATGATTGATTTAATTTGCTTGTGGTTATGTTGCTGTCCTTTGGTGCCCATCATATGATTGCGTGCGTGGATCACACCCTAGGGTTAGTTGTATGTTGATAGGACTATGTATTGGAGGGCAAGAGTGACAGAAGCTTCAACCTAGCATAGAAATTGATGCATACGGGATTGAAGGGGGACCAATATATCTTAATGCTATGGTTGGGTTTTACCTTAATGAACGTTAGTAGTTGCGGATGCTTGCTAATAGTTCCAATCATAAGTGCATAGAATTCCAAGTCAGGGATGACATGCTAGCAATGGCCTCTCCCACATAATACTTGCTATCGGTCTAGTAAAGTAGTCAATTGCTTAGGGGCAATTTTGCAACTCCTACCACCACTTTTCCACACACGCTATATTTACTTTATTGCTTCTTTACTTACATAAGCCCCTACTTTTTATTTACGTAATCTTTATTATCTTGCAAACCTATCCAACAACACCTACAAAGTACTTCTAGTTTCATACTTGTTCTACGTAAAGCGAACGTCAAGTGTGCGTAGAGTTCTATCGGTGGTCGATAGAACTTGAGGGAATATTTGTTCTACATTTAGCTCCTCGTTGGGTTCGACACTCTTACTTATTGAAAACTGTTGCGATTCCCTATACTTGTGGGTTATCAGATACCACCCTATCATACCACATCACAACCATTTTAATAGCATGTTGGCACACAAGGTAAACCATTATAAGCTCCTAGCTAATTAAGCATGGCATAAGAAGCTATGATCTCTAGTTGTCATTGCAAACATGTTTATTCATAATAGGCTAAATCAGGAACGGTGAACTAATCATATTTACAAAAACTAGAGAGGTCGAGTTCATACCAGCTTTTCTCATCTCAATCAGTCCATCATATATCATCATAATTTCCTTTCACTTGCACGACCGAACGATGTGGATAATGATAATAGTGCGCGTGCATTGGACTAAGCTGGAATCTGCAAGCATTCAATAAACAGGAGAAGACAAGGCAATATGGACTCTTTTGTCAGATCAACAATAATGCATATAAGAGCCACTTCAACAATTTAATCATGGTCTTCTCCTATCGACCCCCAAGGAAAAGAAAAGAAATAAAACTATTTACACGGGAAAGCTCCCAACAAGCAAAAAGAAGAACATGAAATCTTTTTGGGTTTTCTTTTTAATTACTACTACAAGCATGGAAATTAAACTAATTAAAAGCTACAACTAATTTTTTTGGTTTTTCTTAAGGCTTATTAAACACACAAGAAGAAAGCATAAAAAGGGAATAAACTAGCATGTATATTACAATGAAAAATCATGAGCACCGACATCTAGCAATGAGTGTGTGAACATGAATGTAATGTCGGTGAGAAATACGTACTCCCCCAAGCTTAGGCTTTTGGCCTAAGTTGGTCTATGGCCATGGTTGGCCTGGCGGATATCCATAGTAATAGTTGGGGTCGTACTGGGATGCAGCGGCTATCGCCTCCTGAGCTGCAGCGTGGCGACGAGCGGCCTCCGCCCTACTCTTGTACTCATCTGCATCCTCTCTGGTAATAACATATCTTCCTTTTGCCTGATAATCAAAGAAGGCAGGAGCAAGGAGAGTAATACGGACAGCACGGCGTCTGTCAAAGATTAAGCGATACTGGAGAGGTGATTCATTCCTCTCGACAAACTGGTGGTGAACCATAGCCTCATAATCCAAATAAGCAGGAGGCAACTCAATATCATCTTCACGTATGGTTATACCAAGAAAATTAGCTATGCGGGTTGCATAAATTCCACCAGAGAAATCTCCATTAAATCTATTAAGATGCAACCTACAGGCAACAATGGCTCCCAAATTATAAGATTTATCTCCTAACACAGCACTCCTAAGAATACTGAGGTCAGGGACACACATGTCACATGCCTCATCTTTACCATTAATGCATAAACCTATGAAGAGAGCAAAATAATGTATAGCAGGAAAGTGGATGCTCCCTATGGTAGGTTGTGTTATATGTCTAGATTCGCCCACAGTTATACTAGCAAGAAAATCTCTAAATTCAGATTTGTGAGGTTCCCTAATACTACCCCATTGTGGAAGTTTGCAAGAAGTGGTAAAATCCTCTAAGTCCATAGTGTAAGAATTTTCATAAAGATCAAACAGGACAGTTAGAGAATTACGTGAAGATGAAAATTCAAACCTCCTCACAAAGGAACTAGTGAGATAGTGGTACTGGTGGCATTTTTTGCCTCGAAGCTCACAAGATCAGTGTTATGCAAATATGCGTTAAATTCTTCCTTGATTCCTGCTCGATCCATGAAGTCCTTTGAAGGCCATTCACAGGGTCGCACTGGAGTGTCCCTTGGTGGCTCATCATCAGCATCACGCATTGCAAGCCTGGGCTCTTATTTCCTTGAAGAGCCACCTTGGTACATTTTCCTAAACATATTTCTTCTTCTGAAAAATTTCTCAAATTTTTAGTAACTTCAAAATAAAAGTGAACCAAACTCAACAATATTGATAGCAACAACTCCTACAAGTGCCTAGAGCCTATATCATGCATCAAAACTACTTGGAACCATATAAATTTGACATGCAAGCTCAAGAACAGGGTCACCTAAGCAGCAAAAATTTGCAATGAATAAAGAACTAGAAGACAAACTAATTGGACCAATGGAGGAGTCACATACCAAGGAACAATCTCCCCAAGCAGTTTTGTGAGAGGTGCTTTGAGCAAGGAGATCAAAAGTCGCAGCAAAATGAGCTAGAACTCGTGCTTGAGCTGGATATTTGTGTTTGTGGGGGGAAGAAGAAGTGTGTGGGTGCAGGAATAAGTGGAGGCGGGCCACCGTGGGCCCACGAGGCAGGGGGCGCGCCCAGGGGGTAGGGCGCGCCCTCCACCCTCGTGGCCAGGTGGATGCCCCTCGTGTTGTCTTCTCAGTGCCAAATATTTTTAAATATTTTAGAAAAAATCATATTAAAATTTCAGGTCATTTGGAGAACTTTTATTTTTGTGGTATTTTTATATTGCACGGATAATTCAGATAACAGACAGAAAATACTATTTTTATTTTATTAAAAATAAATAACAGAAAGTAAAAGGAGGGTATAGAGAGTTGTGCCTTCTAGTTTCGTCCATCTCATGCTCATCAAAAGGAATCCACTAACAAGGTTGATCAGGTCTTGTTAACAAACTCATTCCGGATAACATGAAACGGGAGAAATTTCGAATAACACTATGTTACCTCAATGGGGATATGCACATCTCCAATAATAAGAATAGCATATTTCTTCTTGACAGTAGGAAGATTAAATTCAAAACCTCCAAATATAATCGATGGAATTTTTCCAATAGAGTTGACACAATGAACCTGAGGTTGTTTCCTCGGAAAGTGTACCGTATGCTCATTACCATTAACATAAAAAGTGACATTGCCTTTGTTGCAATCAATAACAGCCCCTCCAGTATTCAAAAAGGGTCTTCCAAGAATAATAGACATACTATCGTCCTCGGGAATATCAAGAATAACAAAGTCCATTAAAATAGTAACGTTTGCAACCACAACAGGAACATCCTCACAAATACCGACAGGTATAGCAGTTGATTTATCAGCCATTTGCAAAGATATTTCAGTAGGTGTCAACTTATTCAAATCAAGTCTATGATATAAAGAGAGAGGTATAACACTAACACCGGCTCCAAGATCACATAAAGCAGTTTTCACATTGTTTCGTTTAATGGAGCATGGTATAGTGGGTACTCCGGGATCTCCTAGTTTCTTAGGTATTCCACCTTTAAAAGTATAATTAGCGAGCATGGTGGAAATTTCAGCTTCTGGTATCTTCCTTTTATTTGTAATAATATCTTTCATATACTTAGCATAAGGATTCATTTTAAGCATATCAGTTAATCGCATACGTAAAAAGATAGGTCTAATCATTTCATCAAAGCGCACAAAATCATCATCATCCCTTTTCTTGGATGGTTTGGGAGGAAAAGGCATGGGTTTCTGAACCCAAGGTTCTCTTTCCTTACTGTGTTTCCTAGCAACAAAGTCTTTCTAATCATAACGTTGATTCTTTGATTGTGGGTTGTCAAGATCAACAGCAGGTTCAATTTCTATATCATTATCATTGCTAGGTTGAGCATCATCATGAACATTATCATTAACATTATCACTAGTTTCAGGTTCATTACCAGATTGTGTTTCAGCATCAGAAATAGAAATATCATTTGGATTCTCAGGTGTTTCAGCAATAGGTTCACTAGAAGCATGCAAAGTCCTATCATTTATATTTTTCTTCCTTTTAGAAGGACTAGGTGCATCTATATTATTTCTCTGAGAATCTTGCTCAATTCTCTTAGGGTGGCCTTCAGGATACAAAGGTTCCTGAGTCATTTTACCAGTTCTAGTAGCCACTCTAACAACATAATCATAATTCTTACTATTCAATTCATTGAGCAAATCATTTTGAGCTTTAAGTACTTGTTCTACTTGAGAGGTAACCATAGAAGCAAGTTTACTAATAAGTTTAAGTTCACCTTTGACATTAGCCATATAATCACCCAACTGTTCAAGCATATTTGAATTGTATTTCAATTGTCTACCAAAATAAGCATTAAAATCTTCTTTCTTAACCATAAATTTATCAAAATCATCTAAGCATGGGCTAGCAAACTTAGTAAATGGTATTTCAGCTTTATCATATCTATAGAGAGAATTTACCTCTACTACCTGTGTCGGGTTGTGAAGACCATGTATTTCTTCAATAGGTGATGGATTAAGATAATATTTTTCTTCATTAGGCGGTAAATTAAGCCCATGTATTTCTTCAATAGGAGGTAAATTCTTAACATCTTCAGCTTTAATACCCTTTTCTTTCATGGATTTATTTGCCTCTTGCATATCTTCGGGACTGAGAAATAGAACACCTCTTTTCTTCGGAGTTGGTTCAGGAATAGGCTCAGGAATTGTCCTATTATTTTCATTTGTCAACATATTATTCAATAGAATTTCAGCTTCATCCGGTGCTCTTTCCCTGAAAACAGAACCAACACAACTATCCAGGTAATCTCTGGAAGTATCGGTTAGTCCACTATAAAAGATATCAAGTAATTCATTTTTCTTAAGAGGATGATTAGGCAAAGCATTAAGTAACTTGAGAAGCCTCCCCCAAGCTTGTGGAAGACTCTCCTCTTCAATTTGCAGAAAATTATATATATCCCTTAAGGCAGCTTGTTTCTTATGAGCAGGGAAATATTTAGCAGAGAAGTAACAAATCATATCCTGGGGACTACGCACACAACCAGGATCAAGAGAATTAAACCATATCTTAGCATCACCCTTTAATGAGAACGGGAATATTTTAAGGATATAAAAGTAGCAAGTTCTCTCATCTTTAGTGAACAGGGTGGCTATATCATTTAATTTAGTAAGATGTGCCACAACAGTTTCATATTCATAGCCATGAAAAGGATCAGATTCGACCAAGTAATTATATCAGGATCAACAGAGAATTCATAATCCTTATTAGTAACACAGATGGGTGAAGTAGCAAAAGCAGGGTCAGGTTTCATTCTAGCTTTAAGAGATTGCTTCTTCCATTTAGCTAATAACCTCTTGAGCTCGTATCTATCTTTGCAAGCTAAAATAGGTAGAGCAGCTTCTTTTTCAAAAACATAACCCTCAGGAATAATAGGTGATTCATATTTATTAGGGGAAGAGTCTTCATAATCACTTTCATCAATATTATCAGATTCATAATTTCATTCTCTCTAGCCCTAGCAAGTTGTTCATCAAGAAATTCACCAAGTGACACAGTAGTATCAAGCATAGAAGTAGTTTCATCATAAGTATCATGCATAGAAGAAGTGGCATCATCAATAACATGCAACATATCAGAACGAATAGCAGAAGCAGGTTTAGGTGTCACAAGCTTACTCAAAACAGAAGGTGAATCAAGTGCAGAGCTAGATGGCAGTTCCTTACCTCCCCTCATAGTTGAGAGATAAATCTTGGTTTTTGGATCTCTCAAGTTCTTCATAATGATAAGCAGATATAAATCCCAAGTGACTCAAAGAATAGAGCGATGCTCCCCGGCAATGGCGCCAGAAAATAGTCTTGATAACCACAAATATAGGGGATCGCAACAGTTTTCAAGGGTAGAGTATTCAACCCAAATTTATTGATTCGACACAAGGGGAGCCAAAGAATATTCTCAAGTATTAGCAGCTGAGTTGTCAATTCAACCACACCTGGAAACTTAATATCTGCAGCAAGGTGTTTAGTAGCAAAGTAATATGATAGTAGTGGTAACGATAGCAAAAGGTAATGATAGCAAAAGTAATGTTTTGGTATTTTGTAGTGATTGTAACAATAGCAACGGAAAAGTAAATAAGCTAAGAGCAATATATGGAAAGCTCGTAGGCAATGGATCGGTGATAGAGAATTATGCCGGATGCGGTTCATCATGTAACAGTCATAACCTAGGGTGACACAGAACTAGCTCCAATTCATCAATGTAATGTAGGCATGTATTCCGAATATAGTCATACGTGCTTATGGAAAAGAACTTGCATGACATCTTTTGTCCTACCCTCCCGTGGCAGCGGGGTCCTAGCGGAAACT
This sequence comes from Triticum urartu, assembly GCF_056163025.1. Lineage (NCBI taxonomy): Eukaryota > Viridiplantae > Streptophyta > Magnoliopsida > Poales > Poaceae > Triticum > Triticum urartu. The sequence goes on from NC_141875.1 coordinate 695,639,280, forward strand.
AAGGGATATTAAGGCCTCCTTTTAATAGAGTACCAGACCAAAGCATTAACACATAGTGAATACATGAACTCCTCAAACTACGGTCATCGTCGGTAAGTATCCCGATTATTGTTACTTCGGGGTTAACGGATCATAACACATAATAGGTGACTATAGACTTGCAAGATAGGATCAAGAACTCTCATATATTGATGAAAACATAATAGGTTCAAATCTGAAATCATGGCACTCAGGCCCTAGTGACAAGCATTAAGCATAGCAAAGTCATGGCAACATCAATCTCAGAACATAGTGGATACTAGGGATCAAACCCTAACAAAACTAACTCGATTACATGATACATCTCATCCAACCCATCACCGTCCAGTAAGCCTACCATGGAATTACTCACGCACGGCGGTGAGCATCATGAAATTGGTGATGGAGGAAGGTTGATGATGACGATGGCGACGGATTCCCCTCTCCGGAGCCCTGAACGGACTCCAGGTCAGCCCTCCCGAGAGGTTTTAGGGCTTGGCGGCGGCTCCATATCGTAAAACGCGATGAATCCTTCTCTATGATTTTTTTCTCCTCGAAATAAAATATATAGAGTTGGAGTTGAGGTCGGAGGAGCTCCAGGGGGCCACGAGGTAGGGGGCGCGCCCTGGGGGAGGCAGGCGCGCCCCCCACCCTCGTGGCTAGGGTGTGGGGCCCCTGGTCTTCATCTTTTGCAAGATTTTTTTTATTATTTCCAAATAGACGTTCCGTGAAGTTTCAGGTCATTTCAAGAACTTTTGTTTCTGTACATAAATAACACCATGGCAATTCTGCTGAAAACAGCGTCAGTCCGGGTTAGTTCCATTCAAATCATGCAAGTTAGAGTCCAAAACAAGGGCAAAAGTGTTTGGAAAAGTAGATACGATGGAGACATATCAGGGATGCTTGATACGTCTCCAACGTATCTATAATTTTTGATTGTTCAATGCTATATTATATGCTGTTTTGGACATTATTGGGCTTTGTTATACACTTTTATATTATTTTTGGGACTAACCTATTAACCGGAGGCCCAGCCCAGAATTGCTGTTTTTGTGCCTATTTCAGAGTTTCACAGAAAAAGAATATCAAACGGAGTCCAAACAGAATGAAACCTTCGGGAACGTGATTTTTGGAATGAACATGATCCAGAGGACTTGGAACCTACATCAAGACATCAACCTGGAAGGCACGAGGTAGGGGGCGTGCCTACCCCCCCCCTCGAGGCGCGCCCTCCACCCTCGTGGGGCCCACGTTGCTCCACCGACGTACTCCTTCCTCCTATATATACCTATGTACCCCCAAACTACCAGATACGGAGCCAAAACCCTAATTCCACCGCCATAACTTTCTGTATCCACGAGATCCCATCTTGGGGCCTTTTCCGGCGCTCCGCCGGAGGGTGCATCGATCACGGAGAGCTTCTACATCAACACCATAGCCTCTCCGAGGAAGTGTGAGTAGTTTACTTCAGACCTTCGGGTCCATAGTTATTAGCTAGGTGGCTTGTTCTCTCTTTTTGGATCTCAATACAAAGATCTCCCCCTCTCTTGTGGAGATCTATTCGATGTAATCTTATTTTGCGGTGTGTTTGTTGAGACCGATGAATTGTGGGTTTATAATCAAGTTTATCTATGAACAATATTTGAATCTTCTATGAATTCTTTTATGTATGATTGGTTATCTTTGCAAGTATCTTCGAATTATCAGTTTGGTTTGGCCTACTAGATTGATCTTTCTTGCAATGCGAGAAGTGCTTAGCTTTGGGTTCAATCTTGCGGTGTCCTTTTCCAGTGACAGTAGGGCAGCAAGGCACGTATTGTATTGTTGCCATCGAGGATAACAAGATGGGGTTTATATCATATTGCATGAGTTTATCCCTCTACATCATGTCATCTTGTTTAAAGCGTTACTCCATTATTTTGAACGTAATACTCTAGATGCATGTTGGATAGTGGTCGATGTGTGGAGTAATAGTAGTAGATGCAGGCAGGAGTCGGTCTACTTGTCTCGGACGTGATGCCTATATACATGATCATACCTAGATATTCTCATAACTATGCTCAATTATGTCAATTGCTCAACAGTAATTTGTTTACCCACCGTAATACTTATGCTCTCGAGAGAAGCCACTAGTGAAACCTATGGCCCCGGGGTCTATTCTCATCATATCAACCTCCACCACTTTTATATTGTTTTGCTATTTACTTTGCTTTTACTTTTTACTTTGCATCTTTATATCAAAAATACCAAAAATATTCTATCTATCAGATCTCACTCTCGTAAGTGACCGTGAAGGGCTTGACAACCCCTAATCGCGTTGGTTTCGAGTAGCTATCGCTTTGTGCAGGTACGAGGGACTTGAGCGTGGGCTCCTACTGGATTGATACCTTGGTTCTCAAAAACTGAGGGAAATACTTACGCTACTCTGCTGCATCATCCCTTCCTCTTCGGGGAAAACCAACGCAAGCTCAAGACATAGCAAGAAGGATTTCTAGCGCCGTTAGCGGGGAGTCTACGCAAAAAGTCAATATACCAAGTACCCATCACAATCCCTATCTTTCGCATTACATTATTTGCCATTTGCCTCTCGTTTTCCTCTCTCCCCAATTCACCCTTACCATTTTATTCGCCCTCTCTCTCTATCCTCCCTCTCTGTTTGCCTCTTTTTGTCCGCTTGCTTTTTGTTTGCTCGTGTGTTAGATTGCTTGTTTGTCGCGATGGCTCAAGATACTACCAAATTGTGTGACTTCACCAATACCAATAATAATGATTTCCTTAGCACTCCGATTGCTCCTCTTACCGATGCTGAATCTTGTGAAATTAATACTGCTTTGTTGAATCTTGTTATGAAAGATCAATTCGCCGGCCTTCCTAGTGAAGATGCCGCTACTCATCTGAATAGCTTCGTTGATTTATGTGATATGCAAAAGAAAAAAGATGTCAATAATGATGTCGTTAAATTGAAGTTATTTCCTTTTTCGCTTAGAGATCGTGCTAAAGCTTGGTTTTCGTCTTTGCCTAAGAATAGTATTGACTCATGGAACAAATGCAAAGATGCTTTTATCTCTAAGTATTTTCCTCCCGCTGAGATCATCTCTCTTAGAAACGATATAATGAACTTTAAACAACTTGATCATGAACATGTTGCACAAGCTTGGGAGAGAATGAAATTAATGATACGTAATTGCCCTACTCATGGTTTGAATTTGTGGATGATTATACAAAAATTTTATGCCGGATTGAATTTTTCTTCTAGAAATCTTTTAGATTCGGCCGTGGGAGGCACTTTTATGGAAATCACTTTAGGAGATGCTACTAAACTCCTAGATAATATTATGGTTAATTATTCTCAATGGAATACTGAAAGAACTTCTAATAAAGAAGTGCATGCGATAGAAGAAATTAATGTGTTGAGTGGAAAGATGGATGAACTTATGAAATTATTTGCTACTAAGAGTGTTTCTTCTGATCCTAATGATATGCCTTTGTATACTTTGATTGAGAATAACAATGAATCTATGGATGTGAAATTTGTTGGTAGGAATAATTTCGGTAACAACGCTTATAGAGGGAATTTTAATCCTAGGCCATATCCTAGTAATCCTTCTAATAATTATGGGAATTCCTACAACAACTCTTATGGAAATTATAATAAGATTCCCTCTGATTTTGAATCTAATATTAAAGAATTTATGTCTTTGCAAAAGAATTTTAATGCTATGATTGAAGAAAAATTGCTTAAGATTGATGATTTGGCTAGGAACGTTGATAGAATTGCTATTGATGTTGATGCTTTGAAACTTAGATCTATTCCACCTAAGCATGATATTAATGAGTCTCTAAAAGCCATGAGAATTTCAATTGATGAGTGTAAAGAAAGAACCGCTAGGATGCATGCTTCCAAAGATGCCTTGATTAAAGTGTGTTCTTCTAATTCTTATGAAAATCAAGATGAAGATCTAAAAGTTATTGATGTGTCTCCTATTAAATCTTTATTTTGCAATATGAATCTTGATGAAACTGAATATTATCTTACTTTACCTAGAAGGCGTTCTAAAAATTCGGAGTGTTTAGATCTTAATGATGAAATTGATGAAAGTGGGATGGAAAGAAATAAAGATCTAGATGTTGCTAAACCCACTATATTGGATTTCAAGGAATTTAATTATTAAAATTTCTCTTTGATTGATTGTATTTCCTTGTTGCAATCCGTGCTAAATTCTCCACATGCTTATAGTCGAAATAAAGCCTTCACCGAACATGTTGTTGATGCATTGATGCAATCTTATGAAGAAAAACTTGAGTTGAAAGTTTCTATCCCTAGAAAACTCTATGATGAGTGGGAACCAACTATTAAAATTAAAATTAAAGATCATGAGTTTTATGCTTTGTGCGATTTGGGTGCTAGTGTCTCTACTATTCCCAGGACTTTGTGTGATTTACTAGATTTCCGTACTTTTGATGATTGCTCTCTAAACTTGCATCTTGCGGATTCCACTATTAAGAAACCTATGGGAAGAATTAATGATGTTCTTATTGTTGCAAATAGGAATTATGTGCCCGTAGATTTCATTGTTCTTGATATAGATTGCAATCCTTCTTGCCCTATTATTCTTGGTAGACCTTTCCTCAGAACAGTTGGTGCGATTATTGATATGAAGGAAGGGAATATTAGATTTCAATTTCCATTAAAAAGGGCATGGAAAACTTTCCAAGAAAGAAAATAAAATTACCATATGAAACTATAATGAGATCCACTTATGGATTGCCTACCAAAGATGGCAATACCCTGATCTATTTTTGCTCGTTATGCCTAGCTAGGGGCGTTAAACGATAGCGCTTGTTGGGAGGCAACCCAATTTTATTTTTGTTCCTTGCTTTTTGCTCCTGTTTAGTAATTAATAAATTATTTAGCCTCTGTTTTGGTTGTGTTTTTGTGTTTAATTAGTGTTTGTGCAAGTAGAACCGTTGGGAAGACTTGGGGAAAGTCTTGTTGAACTTGCTGTAAAAAACAGAAACTTTAGTGCTCACGAGAACTGCTGTCATTTTTATTTGAAGAGTGCTATTTAGAAAATTCTTTTTGCAGATGATTAATAGATAAATTCCTCATGTCCAGAAATTTATTTTAGAATTTTTGGGGTTCCAGATCTTGCGCTAGCTACAGATTACTACAGACTGTTCTGTTTTTGACAGATTCTGTTTTTCGTGTGTTGTTTGCTTATTTTGATGAATCTATGGCTAGTAAAATAGTTTATAATCCATAGAGAAGTTGGAATACAGTAGGTTTAACACCAATATAAATAAAGAATTAGTTCATTACAGTACCTTGAAGTGGTCCTTTGTTTTCTTTCGCTAACGGAGCTCACGAGTTTTCTATTTTGAGTTTTGTGTTGTGAAGTTTTCAAGTTTTGGGTGAATTCTTTTGATGGATCCTGGAACAAGGAGTGGCAAGAGCCTAAGCTTGGGGATGCCCCGGAAGGCATCCCTTCTTTTCGTCCACTTCCATCGGTAATTTACTGGGAGCTATATTTTTATTCACCAACATGATATGTGTTTTGCTTGGAGCGTCTTGTATTATTTGCGTCTTTGTTTGTTAGTATTCCACAATCATCCTTGCTGTACATACCTTTTGAGAGAGCCATACATGAATTAAAATTTGATACAATACTCTATGTGCTTCACTTATATCCTTTGAGCTAGATAATTTTGCTCTATGTGCTTCACTTATATCTTCTGAGCTAGATAATTTTGCTCTATGTGCTTCACTTATATATTTTGAGCTAGATAATTTTGCTCTATGTGCTTCACTTATATCCTTTGAGCTAGATAATTTTGCTCTATGTGCTTCACTTAGATCTTTTAGAGCACGGTGGTGGATTCGTTTTAAAGAAACTATTGATCTCTCATGCTTCACTTAAATTAATTTGAGAGTCTCTTAATAGCATGGTAATTTTCCTAATAATAATATGCTTGGTATTCAAGATTTGTGAAACTTTCTTTTGAGTGTGTTGAATACTAAGAAAAGATTGAAGCATGATAATTGTTTTGAGATATGGAGGTGATAATATAAAAGTCATGCTAGTTGAGTAGTTGTGAATTTAAAGAATACTTGTGTTGAAGTTTGTGATTCCCGTATCATGCACGTATGGTGAACCGTTATGTGATGAAGTCGGAGCATGATTTATTTATTGATTGTATTCCTAATGAGTGGTGGTCGGGGACGAGCGATGGTCTTTTCCTACCAATCTATCCCCCTAGGAGCATGCGCGTAATACTTTGCTTTGATAACTTCTAAATTTTTGCAATAAGTATATGAGTTCTTTATGACTAATGTTGAGTCCATTGATTATACGCACTCCCACCCTTCCACCCTTGCTAGCCTCTCTAATATCGCGCACCTTTCACCGGTATCATACACCTACCATATACCTTCCTCAAAACAGCCACCATACCTACCTATTATGGAATTTCCATAGCCATTCCGAGATATCTTGCCATGAAACTTTCCACCATCTAGTTCATCATGACACATCCATCATTGTCATATTGCTTAGCATGATCATGTAGTTGACATAGTATTTGTGGCAAAGCCACCGTTCATAATTCTTTCATACTTATCACTCTTGATTCATTCCATATCCAGGTACACCGCCGGAGGCATTCATATAGAGTCATGCTTTGTTTTAGTATCGAGTTGTAATCATTGAGTTGTAAATAAATAGAAGTGTGATGATCATCATTCAATAGAGCATTGTCCCAAAAAAAAGAGAAAGTCCAAAGAAAAAAAGAAGGCCCAAAAATATATAAATAAATAAAAAAGGGGTAATGCTACTATCCTTTTTTCCACACTTGTGCTACAAAGCAGCACCATGATATAGCAAGTCTCATATATTGTGCTTCAAAGTAGCACCATGTTCTTCATATAGAGAGTCTCATATGTTGTCACTTTCATATACTAGTGGGAATTTTACGTTATAGAACTTGGCTTGTATATTCCAATGATGGGCTTCCTCAAATTGCCCTAGGTCTTCGTGAGCAAGCAAGTTGGATGCACACCCACTAGTTTCTTTTGTTGAGCTTTCATACATTTATAGCTCTAGTGCATCCGTTGCATGGCAATCCCTACTCACTCACATTGATATCTATTGATGGGCATCTCCATAGCCCGTTGATACGCCTAGTTGATGTGAGACTATCTTCTCCTTTTTGTCTTCTCCACGACCACCATTCTATTCCACCTATAGTGCTATATCCATGGCTCACGCTCATGTATTGCGTGAAGATTGAAAAAGTTTTGAAAAAGTTAGAGTATGAAACAATTGCTTGGCTTGTCATCGGGGTTGTGCATGATTTAAATATTTTGTGTGGGGAAGATGGAGCATAGCCAGACTATATGATTTTGTAGGGATAACTTTCTTTGGCCATGTTATTTTGAGAAGACATAATTGCTTTGTTAGTATGCTTGAAGTATTATTATTTTCTATGTCAATATAAACTTTTGTCTCGAATCTTTCTAATCTGAATATTCATACCACAATTAAGAAGATTTGCATTGAAATTATGCCAAGTAGCACTTCGCATCAAAAATTCTCTTTTTATCATTTACCTACTCGAGGATGAGCAGGAATTAAGCTTGGGGATGCCTGATACGTCTCCAACGTATCTATAATTTTTGATTGCTCCATGCTATATTATCTACTGTTTTGGACTATATTGGGCTTTATTTTCCACTTTTATATTATTTTTGGGACTAACCTATTAACCGGAGGCCCAGCCCAGAATTGCTGTTTTTTGCCTATTTCAGTGTTTCGGATAAACTGAATATCAAACGGAGTCCAAACGGAATAAAATCTTCGGAAACGTGATTTTCTCACCGAACGTGATCCAGGAGACTTGGACCCTACTGCAAGGGATCAAAGAGGTGGTCACGAGGGTGGGGGCGCGCCCCCTGCCTCGTGGTCCCCTCGGTGCTCCACCGACGTACTCCTTCCTCCTACATATACAAACGTACCCCCAAACGATCAGAACAGGAGCCAAAAACCTAATTCCACCGCCGCAACTTTCTGTATCCACTAGATCCCATCTTGGGGCCTGTTCCGGAGCTCCGCCGGAAGAGGGCCGTCTTCACGGAGGGCTTCTACATCATCCTAGCCCCTCTGATGAAGTGTGAGTAGTTTACCTCAGACTTTCGGGTCCATAGTTAGTAGCTAGATGGCTTCTTCTCTCTCTCTTTAAATCTCAATACAAAGTTCTCCCCCTCTCTTGTGGAGATCTATTCGATGTAATCTTCTTTTTACGGTGTGTTTGTTGAGACCGATGAATTGTGGGTTTATGATCAGGTCTATCTATGAATAATATTTGAATCTTTTCTGAATTCTTTTATGCATGATTGGTTATCTTTGCAAGTCTCTTCGAATTATCCGTTTGGTTTGGCCAACTAGATTGGTAGTTCTTGCCATGGGAGAAGTGCTTAGCTTTGGGTTCGATCTTGCGGTGTCCTTTCCCAGTGACAGAAGAAGCAGCAACGCACGTATTGTATCGTTGCCATCGAGGATAACAAGATGGGGTTTATTTCATATTGCATGAATTTATCTCTCTACATCATGTCATCTTACTTAAGGCGTTACTCTGTTTTTAACTTAATACTCTAGATGCATGCTGGATAGCGGTCGATGAGTGGAGTAATAGTAGTAGATGCAGAATCATTTCGATCTACTTGTCACGGACGTGATGCCTATATACATGATCATGCCTAGATATTCTCATAATAATGCACAATTCTATCAATTGCTCAACAGTAATTTGTTCACCCACCGTAGAATACTTATGCTCTTGAGAGAAGCCACTAGTGAAACCTATGGCCCCCGGGTCTATTCTCATCGTATCAATCTCCATTACTTTTATATTGTTTTGCTATTTACTTTGCTTTTACTTTTCAATTTGCATCTCTATATCAAAAATACCAAAAATATTCTATCTATCATATCTCACTCTCGTAAGTGACCGTGAAGGGCTTGACAACCCCTAATCGCGTTGGTTTCGAGTAGCTATCGCTTTGTGCAGGTACGAGGGACTTGAGCGTGGGCTCCTACTGGATTGATACCTTGGTTCTCAAAAACTGAGGGAAATACTTACGCTACTCTGCTGCATCATCCCTTCCTCTTCGGGGAAAACGAACGCAAGCTCAAGACGTAGCAAGAAGGATTTCTGGCGCCGTTGCCGGGGAGTCTACGCAAAAAGTCAATATACCAAGTACCCATCACAATCCCTATCTCTCGCATTACATTATTTGCCATTTGCCTCTCGTTTTCCTCTCCCCCAATACACCCTTGCCATTTTATTCGCCCTCTCTCTCTATCCTCCCTCTCTGTTTGCCTCTTTTTGTCCGCTTGCTTTTTGTTTGCTCGTGTGTTAGATTGCTTGTTTTTCGTGATAGCTCAAGATACTACCAAATTGTGTGACTTCACCAATACCAATAATAATGGTTTCCTTAGCACTCCGATTGCTCCTCTTACCGATGCTGAATCTTGTGAAATTAACACTGCTTTGTTGAATCTTGTTATGAAAGATCAATTCGCCGGCCTTCCTAGTGAAGATGCCGCTACTCATCTGAATAGCTTCGTTGATTTATGTGATATGCAAAAGAAAAAAGCTGTCAATAATGATGTCGTTAAATTGAAGTTATTTCCTTTTTCGCTTAGAGATCGTGCTAAAGCTTGGTTTTCGTCTTTGCCTAAGAATAGTATTGATTCATGGAACAAATGCAAAGATGCTTTTATCTCTAAGTATTTTCCTCCCGCTAAGATCATCTCTCTTAGAAACGATGTAATGAACTTTAAACAACTTGATCATGAACATGTTGCACAAGCTTGGGAGAGAATGAAATTAATGATACGCAATTTCCCTACTCATGGTTTGAATTTGTGGATGATTATACAAATTTTTTATGCCGGATTGAATTTTGCTTCTAGAAATCTTTTAGATTCGGCCGCGGGAGGCTCTTTTATGGAAATCACTTTAGGAGATGCTACTAAACTCCTAGATAATATTATGGTTAATTATTCTCAATGGAATACTGAAAGAACTTCTAATAAAAAAGTGCATGCGATAGAAGAAATTAATGTGTTGAGTGGAAAGATGGATGAACTTATGAAATTATTTGCTACTAAGAGTGTTTCTTCTGATCCTAATGATATGCCTTTGTCTACTTTGATTGAGAATAACAATGAATCTATGGATGTGAATTTGGTTGATAGGAATAATTTTGGTAACAATGCTTATAGAGCGAATTTTAATCCTAGGCCATATCATAGTAATCCTTCTAATAATTATGGGAATTCCTACAAAAACTCTTATGGAAATTATAATAAGATGCCGTCTGATTTTGAATCTAATATTAAATAATTTATTTCTTCGCAAAAGAATTTTAATGCTATGATTGAAGAAAAATTGCTTAAGATTGATGATTTGGCTAGGAACGTTGATAGAATTGCTATTGATGTTGATGCTTTGAAACTTAGATCTATTCCACCTAAGCATGATATTAATGAGTCTCTAAAAGCCATGAGAATTTCAATTGATGAGTGTAAAGAAAGAACCGCTAGGATGCGTGCTTCCAAAGATGCCTTTATTAAAGCGTGTTCTTCTAATCCTATGAAAATCAAGATGAAGATCTAAAAGTTATTGATGTGTCTCCTATTAAATATTTATTTTGCAATATGAATCTTGATGAAACTGAATATGATCTTCCTTTACCTAGAAGGCATTCTAAAAATTCGGAGTGTTTAGATCTTAATGATGAAATTGATGAAAGTGGGATGGAAAGAAATAAAAATCTAGATGTTGCTAAACCCACTATATTGGATTTCAAGGAATTTAATTATGAAAATTGCTCTTTGATTGATTGTATTTCCTTGTTGCAGTCCGTGCTAAATTCTCCACATGCTTATAGTCAAAATAAAGCCTTCACCGAACATATTGTTGATGCCTTGATGCAATCTTATGAAGAAAAATTTGAGTTGAAAGTTTCTATCCCTAGAAAACTCTATGATGAGTGGGAACCAATTATTAAAATTAAAATTAAAGATCATGAGTTTTATGCTTTGTGTGATTTGGGTGCTAGTGTCTCTACTATTCCCAAGACTTTGTGTGATTTACTAGATTTCCGTAATTTTGATGATTGCTCTCTAAACTTGCATCTTGCGGATTCCACTATTAAGAAACCTATGGGAAGAATTAATGATGTTCTTATTGTTGCAAATACGAATTATGTGCCCGTAAATTTCATTGTTCTTGATATAGATTGCAATCCTTCTTGCCCTATTATTCTTGGTAGACCTTTCCTTAGAACGGTTGGTGCGATTATTGATATGAAGGAAGGGAATATTAGATTTCAATTTCCATTAAAAAAGGGCATGGAACAATTTCCAAGAAAGAAAATAAAATTACCATATGAAACTATCATGAGAGCCACTTATGGATTGCCTACCAAAGATGACAATACCTAGATCTATTCTTGCTCGTTATGCCTAGCTAGGGGCGTTAAACGATAGCGCTTGTTGGGAGGCAACCCAATTTTATTTTTTTCCTTGCTTTTTGATCCTGTTTAGTAATTAATAAATTATTTAGCCTCTGTTTTGTTTGTGTTTTTGTGTTTAATTAGTGTTTGTGCCAAGTAGAACCGTTGGGAAGACTTGGGGAAAGTCTTGTTGAACTTGCTGTAAAAAACAGAAACTTTAGCGCTCACGAGAACTGCTGTCATTTTTATTTGAAGAGTGCTATTTAGTCAATTATTTTTTCAGATGATTAATAGATAAATTCCTCACGTCCAGCAATTTATTTTAGAATTTTTGGGGTTCCAGATCTTGCGCTAGCTACAGATTATCACAGACTGTTCTGTTTTTGGCAGATTCTGTTTTTCGTGTGTTGTTTGCTTATTTTGATGAATCTATGGCTAGTAAAATAGTTTATAATCCATAGAGAAGTCGGAATACAGTAGGTTTAACACCATTATAAATAAAGAATGAGTTCATTACAGTACCTTGAAGTGGTCTTTTGTTTTCTTTCGCTAATGGAGCTCACGAGTTTTCTATTTTGAGTTTTGTGTTGTGAAGTTTTCAAGTTTTGGGTGAATTCTTTTGATGGATCATGGAACAAGGAGTGGCAAGAGCCTAAGCTTGGGGATGCCCATGGCACCCCCAAGATTGTAACATCCCAAAAATCTAAATTTTGGAATGTTATAATAAATAGATAGATTTGATTGATTGTTTGATTGATTGACTGAAAGTGAGTGAATTCGAAACTCTTTGAAAGTTAAATTAGAGGGAATAAAAGGACTTTCCCAAACTTTCATATTTGCTTTCTCATCTCCATGAATTCAAATTCTTTCAACACAAAACCCTAGAGAGAAGATAAAATGACTTCTTCCATTTAAAATGAAAAGGGTGTTTGAAAAATATTTGAATTCCATTGGGAAATATTTCCAATTCAGAAACTTTAAGCAACTCAATGATTTTCATGAGAGAAGATAAAATGACTTCTTCAAATTATGAAATATGAGTTGGGAGTTTCAAAGAATTAAATTCAAATTTCTTTTGAATTTATTTTTTTAAATTGGAATGTTATACATTAGATCATCATGCATATCTTATTTTCTTGCTTTTTGGCCGATCCTAGAAATTTCACGCAACTCAAGGACCTTCGAAGAGAGTTGGAGATTTCGTTATTTTCTTATTTGACAGTTTTCTCGAATTGGAAAAAAGGATCATTTGATTTATTTATTTCATCTTCAAACAATTTTTCGATATCAAAAAAATATAAGAGAGGGAATAATATGACTTTCCCAAAATTGAGGAAAAACGAAGATTTAATAAATAGATCAAGTTCTGGTTTTGCCGGAGTTTATTTGCATTTTATTTGGATAGGGAAAAATGCGCGTTTTTGAAAATTTTATTTTAGGTCCGGAGAAAAGTTCATTTTGTTCGACTCATTTTTAGGAGTCGGGGAAAATTTACTTTTAGAATTTTGGAGCCCGTTTAGTTTTCTTTTTTGTTTTTTTTCTGCGCGCGGAATCAGTTAAAAAAAACTGGACCAAGGCCCAGCCGGGCCAAAGGCCCAAGCCAAGCCGCAGCCTCCCTGGGCGCAGCGCAGCGCCAGGCGCCAGGAGCGCCCCAGGCCGCCGCCTCTTGCTCTACGAATCCTAAAAGGATTCTAGGGTAGCCCCCCCCCCTCTTTCCTTTGTTTCGTTTTTTCTTCTAGGACTCTTTTTCCTACTCTTTTTCCTATTCCTAGTCTAATTCCTTGTCCCCTACCCCAAGTAATCTCTCCCCTCACCAATATAAATACCCCAACACCCCCCCTCTAAACATCAAATCAAAGCCCCTCTCCTCCCAAGCCGCGCCACACCGCGCCGCCTCACCCCGCGCCCCTCACCCACCGCCGCCCTACACCGCCGCCGCCGCCGCCCATCGCTGCCGTTCGCCGGAGCCCCTCGCTGGAGGTACTGCGCCACGTCTCTTTTCTTCCCCGGTTTGATTTTTCTTCTAGAAGATCGTTCTGTTTTCTCTCCGATTCGTTTTCTTTCCGGTTTTTCGCTAAACCGTTCTGGTGTTCTAGATCGGTTTTTCGTTTCGATCTTTTTTTCCGAAACCCTAGATCAGTTTTCGTTCTTCTTTCGGACCGTTCGTCTCAACGAACATGATCACCGATTATTCCCGGTTAACGGCGCCCGTCCGTTTAACCGTTCGTCTTTTTCTTTTCGTCGGATTTATTCCGTTTATCGGAATCAGGTGATTCAAGCGCCTGGAGTTTCGTCTCGAAACCGCCGTTCCGTCTAATCAATTTGAACACGATTTTGCTACAGTAAAATTTGACCTAGTTTCAACTTGCTAGAACCGAGTTGTTTTCTTTCGCCGTTTGTTTTCCGTCGTTTGTTCGGTTCGTTCTTTCTTTGCAACCGGAGTTCTTAAGTTGAACCTTCTGGTTCGTTCTCTCGTTCGAGTTTTACTTGTTCATTAGATGAGTACTTATTGTGTGGTTACTATTGTTTGCTTACGATAGATTGACCGGAGTGTGACGAGTAGATCTATCACGAGTTTTGAGTGCGAATCATCTTCATCAACATTGCAGGCAAGTTCACACTTTGATCATACCTTTTCTGCAACCCAGTTTTATTGCATTAGATCAATCCTCTCACCTTGCATGATTAGGATCTAATTAAACTGTGGGATGGGAAGTAGATGAGGTAGTACCTATTACCTGTATTATTATGAAACCTTTGGGAGTTACTTCTACGTTTGCTTATTATGCCATGCTATGCTAGTAGACGTGGATTGGGTGAGTGAAATCCATGACAGATGTGAGATTGTTAATTTATGGTTTATCTAAGGTGGCAACTTAAACACACATCTGGGTGGATTGAGGCACCTGATGTCTATCAGGACTTGCCTGTTTTTTTTTCGGACCGCCACCCAGGCTCAAAGGGATCATAAGGTAATTCATGCTAGAAACTTTCGTGTGCAGCCACAAGCCATTATGGGCTCTGGCATAGTTGACTAAGTTGTGCGAACTCTTACGGGGTGGACTAGCAGATGTAGGGGTTGTAGGTGGTACGGTCTATCCCACATGTAAGGTGCTAGCGCTTCTGAAAGACTGTGTCTCGGTCATCCGTCTTCTCAAACACCATGTAGTGCGAGAAACCAAACGGAGGCGATCGAGTCTTGTGGGGAAAAGTGCGCAAACCTCTGCAGAGTGTACAAAATAATCATGATTAGCCGTGTCCCCGGTTATGGACAACTTGAGTATCTAGTACTTGAATATCATGTGAATCTCATCACGTTACTTCTAATTAATGTTGTTGAGTTTTAATTACTTTTAATTGGGATTGAGAATGCTGTCAACCATTCTCAATGTTTCACAACCACCATGATAGTTAAATAAATTTATTCCTTTGTAGTAGGGAAAAATTGGCTTTACGCAAAAACCTTATAACCATAGAACTTTTCCACCAGCCAAATATGCATGTAGTGATAGCCATTGTTCATCATTCTCTATGGTGTGAATTTGCCAGTACATTCAATGTACTGACCCGTTTCGGGTTGCAACGTCTTATGTTGTAGGTTTCCTACGACGAGTAAGTGATACGTTAGGGTTACGATTTCTACACTCAACTTTGCCGTTGGTGTTGATGGGAATCCACAACCTTGTTGCTTCTGCTATTTGGATTGAGGTAATAGTATATACGTTACTTTATACATGTGATTTACCTCTGTTATAAATCCTTCGAGTACTGTGTGTGTCAGCATACTGATCCAGGGATGACACATAAGCACAGAGACTTGATCCATTCGGGTCGGGTCGCTACAAGATGGTATCAGAGCACATGTTGACTGTAGAACGTGACCCTAGAAACTGACAAGCCCATAGCAAAGACTTTTCTCTACAACTTTCCCTTTCAAAAAGATCTTTTACCTCTCTTCTCTTCTGAGCTTATTCAAAAAAAATCCCTTTAGTGAGACCATACCCTTTTTCCCTTTTGACCACTCGAAGATTCGACTGATGAGACCACTCCAAGAAGTACAAGATATTGGACAACTAAGACCGCTTCGGAATGAAGAGTATTTTCCGTGCATCTGAATAATGGAAACTACAATGGTTGAGGACCGAAGACAAGTAGAATTTGAAGGCTTTAAAGAATCCCCAGATTTGTATGACCTAGGAAGGCTACCCTTATGGAACTTGGCAGACTATGGAAGTTGTCAATACCCGAGATCAAGGTGTATCGGAGAAAGACTGAAACAAGGAGCATGAGAACTCAAAGTTTTGTCAAGAAAACCCTAAGGCAGGAGATATCAACTATGGAATGATAGCTCATGGAAATGACAAGAGCAGAAACACAGCTATCCAAGAAGTTATCTCGCGCTGATGCTATTGTCACCGTGCTGAGTTAAGGATGCTTTCTTCAGAATGGATGGAAGAAGGCTGATGGAGCACCTATTAGTAAGATGACGTTTTAACCTTAGCTAGTGTAACACCAGGATCTGGAGTATTACATCAAGAAGTTTAAGGTGGAGCTCCAGGAAGTCGTATAAGACTAGGAGGTATTTCATGAGGAACTCAGGATCCTGAAGACAAGAGTAGCCAAGCTGGAGGAGCTACAACCTCGAGATATCGGAGAATTGTCAAGAACTGAAGGACAGTATACCATGGTTCATGTGAAGGATGTTGAAACCAGAAGTTTGGAATGCAATTCCAGAATATTCAAGGATGTCACGAGAGACTTCGCGTCAACAGAGTTAATCTGGCAAAAGAACTTGAGAAGGACAAGCATGATTGGAAGAAGCCATTGAAGACAGGAACAAAACTTGAAGAGTTTGGCGACGTTGACCTTAGAAGACAAAACCCCTGTTATATACCTACGTTAGATGCGACGCTTGTGAGCTGTCATTTGTTTTTCGACAGCCACAACAAAAATCTGTCTTTTCAAAATTGTTGTTTGTATTGTGTGCATTCCTCTCTCTTATCTCACCACAAAACCCATGGACCTAATAGAGGATGAATGGAGATGAGCTTGTATTTTCGGGACCGATGAGTCAATTGGAGACAGACCGATGGATTCAGAACATGGAGGATCAAATGGAGAATAACCCTATAGTCGGAAAGGATATGGCCCAGTATGCTCTACAATGCTTTGAAAGAGGTGCTGCTACTTGGTGGAGGATGTACCAAACCATCAATGGATGGCAAGGAGTAACCACTTGGAAAGAATTTAAGTTGACTTTGCTAAAATCTCGGTTTGTGTCCCAGAAATTGGAGCCTTATGGAAAGGATATGAAGAAAACTGTGCACGCAAGCTTTGTGGAGAAATAGGACATAACCATAAAGAACACAAGGATGAATGCCCTAATTGTGAAGGAAGTCACCCAGCTGAAGAATGCCCAACTAGGCAGATCACTTGTTTCTTGTGTGAAGGGACTACCCACTACCCTGCTCAGTGTCACATTTACCCCATGGTACGAAGGACCGTACAACAGAAGAAAGAAGTAAAGAAAGGAGCCCTTATGGAAATTTTAGAAGAACCCGTGATGAAGGAAGATGTGGAGGACACACCCAAAGAAGAACCAATTAAACCCTGCACCAAGTCTTGCTATTCATGTGGAGAAGAAGGACACATCTCCCAGAATTGTATGAATGGGGATCTAGTAGAATTCCCGGCTGAGGAAGTAGAGTATGACCCACAGGAAATGGAAGCCCTGATTGGAATGGAAAAGTCCAGAAAGAGAAGCAGATTGGATTCCAGGAAGGACCTAAGTCATATCACCTATTATAGGTGCAAGGAGTCAGGGCACTACCTCCACAGTTGTCCAAAAAGGAAGCCAAGAACCCAAGGAGGCTATATAATCACAAGAAAACCTCGAAACTTGTCAGATGTAATATGTTTCCGTTGTAATAAAGCAGGGCACTTTGCCAGAGATTGTCCGAAGGAGAAGGAGACTTGTGATAAGTAGTTGAGTTTGTAACAGAAGAAATATAGTCGTAGTAGTGAGGACATTTTCCTTTATATTGAGGTGTCGAGTTGAGGCATGTAATGGAAAAACAGGAGATTGTAATAATTTGAGAATCAATAAAGTAGCATCGTTGGTACTGATATGGATTTTATGAGTTTTTACTCTATGAAGAAGGATTTTGACCATTTTTGAGGATAAGAGAAATATGGTATATGGAAGATTTGTGCATTTTAAGGGTGGTAGTACCCTGTAAAGAACCCTTGACTATTGGAAAAGATAAGGATACTCCACTGAGTGGATTTCGGACAAAATGAATACGAGTTTTGTCTCGATATGTGTGATACCCCAAGAGTATGTGGGATGAAGTTGGAGACCGTCAGTTGTTTGGACCAAATGTGATCAAGGAGTCGAAAGAGAATGTTAAGTTGATTCGAGATAGACTGAAAGTAGCTCAGTCCAGGTAGAAGAGTTATGTAGACTCAAAAACTCAAGGAGGTAGTCTATGAAATTGGAGATAGAGCATGTCTTCGTGTGACCCCTCTGCGAGGAGTTAAACGAATTGGAGTTAAGGTAAAGTTAGCCCCGAGATTTGTAGGACCATACCGAGTTTTGGAGCGTATGAGAGAAGTGGCCTACAAGTTTGAGTTACCGGAAGGACTGTCAGGAGTTCAAGATGTGTTTCACGTTGAAGAAGTGCCATGCAGAGATGGCCAATATTCCCCTGTACGGACGCTTGACCCTGGAAAGGATAATGATGTTCCACGAAGTGAATTCATTTTACCTCGGTATGAAGGATACCCCGAGGATGAAGAAATAAATTACTATTGGATATAAAGGAGGTATGATGTCGGAAATATGGATCAATGGAAATTCCATGATGAGTCTGAGTAATCATGTCCTAGTTTGGTGCCAATAGAAGGAAGGAAGATAGTACAATTGGATGGATTTAAGAATACTAGGAAGTTGGAAGTTGGAATAATGATCAGTTGCCCAATGATAGGTTCAAGGACTACAAGTGATGAGGTGTGCCATAACCCACAGGCCCCAGGACCTGCCAAGAAGCAAGCACATTCTTGCTGAAGGAAAAACCCTGGAAGTGGATATACCTTTGTCGACAGACGATTTTATAGGAGTTTACGCAAAACCTGAGAGTTGTGAAGGAACGATAGATGTTTGTTTGGCTTGCAGAATCAATGGATTATTCCGAACTTGGTTCGTCGACGAGAGAAATTCTGCAATGCTTGTGAGGATGACCGAGTGTAACAATGCGAGATTCGCTAAACCGTATACAAGGTAATGATTTGGGTGCGGGATGGATTGATCACCATACCGACTTACTCTTATTATTCGCCTTGCTATATGGGATGGTAAATCTGAGTGACTTGCCTATAGTAGAGAGACGACGATATTAAACCTTGTTAAACCTTAGAATGGTATAAGAATTTTTCCCTTGTACACGGCAGTTTTTTTTGCCAACCGTAGGTTATACGGTGAGGATCAACCAAGACCCATTTCCTGCAGGAGAAACCATAAATTGTTGACCACCATGAGATATCGATAGTTGTTTGGTTTTGGCGTCAGACCCGTCAGCTAAGAAGACCCAATCTCGGAAGAACCTTACCAACAGGAAAGGAAAAAAAAGAATTGTGGTAAGGTTATGCCACTACCGGAAGAGCCCGGATAAGGAATTATCCTGAAGATCTAAGAAGACCGACACTGTCAAGAATATGGATGAAGTATATGAGTTTTTCTAAGGGTGGTAGCACCCCAGACCCCGGAGACGATTGATGGATTTTTTAGGAGACCCCAACCCTAACCTATTTCTTTCTAGCCTCTCCGAATCTCGAGGACAAGATTAATTTTAAGGGTGGTAGGTTTGTAACATCCCAAAAATCTAAATTTTGGAGTGTTATAATAAATAGATAGATTTGATTTATTGTTTGATTGATTGACTGAAAGTGAGTGAATTCGAAACTCTTTGAAAGTTAAATGAGAGGGAATAAAAGGACTTTCCCAAACTTTCATATTTGCTTTCTCATCTCAATGAATTCAAATTCTTTCAACACAAAACCCTAGAGAGAAGATAAAATGACTTCTTCCATTTAAAATGAAAAGGGTGTTTGAAAAATATTTGAATTCCATTGGGAAATATTTCCAATTCAGAAACTTTAAGCAACTCAATGATTTTCACGAGAGAAGATAAAATGACTTCTTCAAATTATGAAATGTGAGTTGGGAGTTTCAAAGAATTAAATTCAAAGTTCTTTTGAATTTATTTTTTTAAATTGGAATGTTATACATTAGATCATCATGCATATCTTATTTTCTTGCTTTTTGGTCTATCCTAGAAATTTCACGCAACTCAAGGACCTTCGGAGAGAGTTGGAGATTTCGTTATTTTCTTATTTGAGAGTTTTCTCGAATTGGAAAAAAGGATCATTTGATTTATTTATTTCATCTTCAAACAATTTTCCGATATCAAAAAAATATAAGAGAGGGAATAATATGACTTTCCCAAAATTGAGGAAAAACGAAGATTTAATAAATAGATCAAGTTCTGGTTTTGCCGGAGTTTATTTGCATTTTATTTGGATAGGGAAAAATGCGCGTTTTTGAAAATTTTATTTTAGGTCCGGAGAAAAGTTCATTTTGTTCGACTCATTTTTAGGAGTCGGGGAAAATTTACTTTTAGAATTTTGGAGCCCGTTTAGTTTCCTTTTTCATTTTTTTTCTGTGCGCGGAATCAGTTAAAAAAAACTGGACCAAGGCCTAGCCGGCCCAAAGGCCCAAGCCAAGCCGCAGCCTCCCTGCGCGCAGCGCAGCGCCAGGCGCCAGGAGCGCCCCAGGCCGCCGCCTCTTGCTCTACGAATCCTAAAAGGATTCTAGGGTAGCCCCCCCCCTCTTTCCTTTGTTTCGTTTTTTCTTCTAGGACTCTTTTTCCTACTCTTTTTCCTATTCCTAGTCTAATTCCTTGTCCCCTACCCCAAGTAATCTCTCCCCTCACCAATATAAATACCCCAACACCCCCCCCTCTAAACATCAAATCAAAGCCCCTCTCCTCCCAAGCCGCGCCGCCTCACCCCGCGCCCCTCACCCACCGCCGCCCTACACCGCCGCCGCCGCCGCCCTACACCGCCGCCGCCGCCGCCCATCACCGCCGTTCGCCGGAGCCCCTCGCCGGAGGTACCGCGCCACGTCTCTTTTCTTCCCCGGTTCGATTTTTCTTCTAGAAGATCGTTCCGTTTTCTCTCTGATTCGTTTTCTTTCCGGTTTTTCGCTAAACCGTTCCGGTGTTCTAGATCGGTTTTTCGTTTCGATCTTTTTTCCGAAACCCTAGATCAGTTTTCGTTCTTCTTTCGGATCGTTCGTCTCAACGAACGTGATCACCGATTATTCCGGTTAACGGCGCCCGTCCGTTTAACCGTTCGTCTTATTCTTTTCGTCGGATTTATTCCGCGATCGCGATCTCAGATCCGATCTTCGTTCTAGTTTATCTTCTCGCCCGTTTATCGGAATCAGGTGATTCAAGTGCCTGGAGTTTCGTCTCGAAACCGCCGTTCCGTCTAATCAACTTGAACACGATTTTGCTACAGTAAAATTTGACCTAGTTTCAACTTGCTAGAACCGAGTTGTTTTCTTTCGCCGTTTGTTTTCCGTCGTTTGTTCGGTTCGTTCTTTCTTTGCAACCGGAGTTCTTAAGTTGAACCTTCTGGTTCGTTCTCTCGTTCGAGTTTTACTTGTGCATTAGATGAGTACTTATTGTGTGCTTACTATTGTTTGCTTACGATAGATTGACCGGAGTGTGACGAGTAGATCTATCACGAGTTTTGAGTGCGGATCATCTTCATCAACATTGCAGGCAAGTTCACACTTTGATCATACCTTTTCTGCAACCCAGTTTTATTGCATTAGATCAATCCTCTCACCTTGCATGATTAGGATCTAATTAAACTGTGGGATGGGAAGTAGATGAGGTAGTACCTATTACCTGTATTATTATGAAACCTTTGGGAGTTACTTCTACGTTTGCTTATTATGCCATGCTATGCTAGTAGACGTGGATTGGGTGAGTGAAATCCATGACAGATGTGAGATTGTTAATTTATGGTTTATCTAAGGTGGCAACTTAAACACACATCTGGGTGGATTGAGGCACCTGATGTCTATCAGGACTTGCCTGTTTTTTTCTGACCGCCACCCAGGCTCAAAGGGATCATAAGGTAATTCATGCTAGAAACTTCCGTGTGCAGCCACAAGCCATTATGGGCTCTGGCATAGTTGAATAAGTTGTGCGAACTCTTACGGGGTGGACTAGCAGATGTAGGGGTTGTAGGTGGTACGGTCTATCCCACATGTAAGGTGCTAGCGCTTCTGAAAGACTGTGTCTCGGTCATCCGTCTTCTCAAACACCATGTAGTGCGAGAAACCAAACGGAGGCGATCGAGTCTTGTGGGGAAAAGTGCGCAAACCTCTGCAGAGTGTACAAACTAATCATGATTAGCCGTGTCCCCGGTTATGGACAACTTGAGTATCTAGTACTTGAATATCATGTGAATCTCAGCACGTTACTTCTAATTAATGTTGTTGAGTTTTAATTACTTTTAATTGGGATTGAGAATGCTGTCAACCATTCTCAATGTTTCACAACCACCATGATAGTTAAATAAATTTATTCCTTTGTAGTAGGGAAAAATTGGCTTTACGCAAAAACCTTATAACCATAGAGCTTTTCCACCAGCCAAATATGCATGTAGTGATAGCCATTGTTCATCATTCTCTATGGTGTGAATTTGCCAGTACATTCACTTATATCTTTTGAGCTAGATAATTTTGCTCTATGTGCTTCACTTATATCCTTTGAGCTAGATAATTTTGCTCTATGTGCTTCACTTAGATCTTTTAGAGCACGGTGGTGGATTCGTTTTAAAGAAACTATTGATCTCTCATGCTTCACTTAAATTAATTTGAGAGTCTCTTAATAGCATGGTAATTTTCCTAATAATAATATGCTTGGTATTCAAGATTTGTGAAACTTTCTTTTGAGTGTGTTGAATACTAAGAAAAGATTGAAGCATGATAATTGTTTTGAGATATGGAGGTGATAATATTAAAGTCATGCTAGTTGAGTAGTCATGAATTTAAAGAATACTTGTGTTGAAGTTTGTGATTCCCGTAGCATGCACGTATGGTGAACCGTTATGTGATGAAGTCGGAGCATGATTTATTTATTGATTGTCTTCCTTATGAGTGGCGGTCGGGGACGAGCGATGGTGTTTTCCTACCAATCTATCCCCCTAGGAGCATGCGCGTAATACTTTGCTTTGATAACTTCTAGATTTTTGCAATAAGTATATGAGTTCTTTATGACTAATGTTGAGTCCATGGATTATACGCACTCCCACCCTTCCACCCTTGCTAGCCTCGTATCATACACCTACCATATACCTTCCTCAAAATAGCCACCATACCTACCTATTATGGCATTTCCATAGCCATTCTGAGATATATTGCCATGCAACTTTCCACCATCTAGTTCATCATGACACATCCATCATTGTCATATTGCTTAGCATGATCATGTAGTTGACATAGTATTTGTGGCAAAGCCACCGTTCATAATTCTTTCATACTTGTCTCTCTTGATTCATTGCATATCCCGGTACACCGCCGGAGGCATTCACATAGAGTCATGCTTTGTTTTAGTATCGAGTTGTAATCATTGAGTTGTAAATAAATAGAAGTGTGATGATCATCATTCAATAGAGCATTGTCCCAAAAAAAGGCCAAAGAAAAAAAGAAGGCCCAAAAAATATATAAATAAATATAAAAGGGGCAATGCTACTATCTTTTTTTTCCACACTTGTGCTTCAAAGTAGCACCATGATATAGCAAGTCTCATATATTGTGCTTCAAAGTAGCACCATGTTCTTCATATAGAGAGTCTCATATGTTGTCACTTTCATATACTAGTGGGAATTTTATGTTATAGAACTTGGCTTGTATATTCCAATGATGGGCTTCCTCAAATTGCCCTAGGTCTTCGTGAGCAAGCAAGTTGGATGCACACCCACTAGTTTCTTTTGTTGAGCTTTCATACATTTATAGCTCTAGTGCATCCGTTGCATGGCAATCCCTACTCACTCACATTGATATCTATTGATGGGCATCTCCATAGCCCGTTGATACGCCTAGTTGATGTGAGACTATCTTCTCCTTTTTGTCTTCTCCACGACCACCATTCTATTCCACCTATAGTGCTATATCCATGGCTCATGCTCATGTATTGCGTGAAGATTGAAAAAGTTTTGAAAAAGTTAGAGTATGAAACAATTGCTTGGCTTGTCATCGGGGTTGTGCATGATTTAAATATTTTGTGTGGGGAAGATGGAGCATAGCCAGACTATATGATTTTGTAGGAATAACTTTCTTTGGCCATGTTATTTTGAGAAGACATAATTGCTTTGTTAGTATGCTTGAAGTATTATTATTTTCTATGTCAATATAAACTTTTGTCTTGAATCTTTCTAATCTGAATATTCATACCACAATTAAGAAGATTTGCATTGAAATTATGCCAAGTAGCACTCCGCATCAAAAATTCTCTTTTTATCATTTACCTACTCGAGGACGAGCAGGAATTAAGCTTGGGGATGCCTGATACGTCTCCAACGTATCTATAATTTTTGATTGCTCCATGCTATATTATCTACTATTTTGGACTATATTGGGCTTTATTTTCCACTTTTATATTATTTTTGGGACTAACCTATTAACCGGAGGCCCAGCCCAGAATTGCTGTTTTTTGCCTATTTCAGTGTTTCGGATAAACGGAATATCAAACGGAGTCCAAACGGAATAAAATCTTCGGAAACGTGATTTTCTCACCGAACGTGATCCAGGAGACTTGGACCCTACTGCAAGGGATCAAAGAGGTGGTCACGAGGGTGGGGGGCGCCCCCCCTGCCTCGTGGGCCCCTCGGTGCTCCACCGACGTACTCCTTCCTCCTATATATACACACGTACCCCCAAACGATCAGAACAGGAGCCAAAAACCTAATTCCACCGCCGCAACTTTCTGTATCCACGAGATCCCATCTTGCGGCCTGTTCCGGAGCTCCGCCGGAAGAGGGCCGTCATCACGGAGGGCTTCTACATCATCCTAGCCCCTCCGATGAAGTGTGAGTAGTTTACCTCAGACCTTCGGGTCCATAGTTAGTAGCTTGATGGCTTCTTCTCTCTCTTTGAATCTCAATACAAAGTTCTCCCCCTCTCTTGTGGAGATCTATTCGATGTAATCTTCTTTTTGCGGTGTGTTTGTTGAGACCGATGAATTGTGGGTTTATGATCAAGTCTATCTATGAATAATATTTGAATCTTTTCTGAATTCTTTTATGCATGATTGGTTATCTTTGCAAGTCTCTTCGAATTATCCGTTTGGTTTGGCCAACTAGATTGGTAGTTCTGGCCATGGGAGAAGTGCTTAGCTTTGGGTTCGATCTTGCGGTGTCCTTTCCCAGTGACAGAAGGGGCAGCAAGGCACGTATTGTATCGTTGCCATCGAGAATAACAAGATGGGGTTTATTTCATATTGCATGAATTTATCTCTCTACATCATGTCATCTTGCTTAAGGCGTTACTCTCTTTTTAACTTAATACTCTAGATGCATGCTGGATAGCGGTCGATGAGTGGAGTAATAGTAGTAGATGCAGAATCGTTTCGATCTACTTGTCACGGACGTGATGCCTATATACATGATCATGCCTAGATATTCTCATAATTATGCACAATTCTATCAATTGCTCAACAGTAATTTGTTCACCCACCGTAGAATACTTATGCTCTTGAGAGAAGCCACTAGTGAAACCTATGGTCCCCGGGTCTATTCTCATCATATCAATCTCCATCACTTTTATATTGTTTTGCTATTTACTTTGCTTTTACTTTTTACTTTGCATCTTTATATCAAAAATACCAAAAATATTCTATCTATCAGATCTCACTCTCGTAAGTGACCGTGAAGGGCTTGACAACCCCTAATCGCGTTGGTTGCGAGTAGCTATCGCTTTGTGCAGGTACGAGGGACTTGAGCGTGGGCTCCTACTAGATTGATACCTTGGTTCTCAAAAACTGAGGGAAATACTTACGCTACTCTGCTGCATCATCCCTTCCTCTTTGGGGAAAACCAACGCAAGCACAAGACGTAGCAGTCGTGCTTTGAGGCTCCTCTGGGATCTCCATCGCACTAGGAGACTCAAAGAACATCAACTCGGCGCAACGTACTCCATAAATGGTAACAACCGACATGGGTTCACGCAATATCGGGCACTCCCCCGTAGTATGCACCGGTTTGAGGCAAGTGTCACATAGCTCAGTGACGCATTCAGCAATAAAATGTCCCTGTTCACCACAGCGATAACACAGCATCTTCTCCTTTTTACGGGCCCACTTGGAAGCTCTATCACCATCTGGCTTGTCAGTTACGCCGACAGTGCCCATCACCATGGGCTTAGTCTCAGGCACCGCAGCATTAGCCAGAGCCGTCACCGTGTCCATTACCTGACCGGGCAACTCCGGCGTCTGCCCGGAAACAGCCACCTCCGAGGAAGCCGTCGGCTCAACAACGACGGGCGGTGGAGGCTGACGGTTGCGGTTCCTGCCACAGCGGCCAGCATGAAAACCTCAGTATCCACCTCTCTGCCGGTAATCTGGGCCAGATGCCCCCTCAACAAAACCTCCCGAAGGACCGTAGAAAGGACTATATGTCGTTCCATCACTCTGCCAAGCATATCCGCGCTTAAAATTAGGGGAGAATTTCACTTCCCCGGCCTCTGCACCAACTAGGGATGTGTATGGCCATTTTAGTATGAGTACCAAGATATACATGGTTCTCAGAATTTTTTAAATGAGTATCAAGATATTTTTGATGAGTGGTTCTACCACACACCAAGCTTGATTCTCAATAAATGGGGGAAACCCTTGTGCATCACCTGTCAATTCTAGGAATTGAACTCGGATCGTTAGGCTGCACATTTCTAGAATTCTTAACGATCCAAGTGGTTGGCCCAGTGGTTGGGCATGCGGTTGTGCAGCCTAACGATCCGAGGTCAATTCCTAGAATTGACGGGTGATATACGGAGGTTTCCCTCATTTATTGAGAATCAAGCTTGGTGTCTGATGGAACCACTTGTCAAGAAATATCTTGATACTCGTTTAAAAAAAATTCTGAGGACCATGTTTATCTTGGTACTCATAATAAAATGGTCGTATGCATTCCTAGTTGATGCAGAGACTGGGAAGTAAAAAATCTCTCCCATTTTTTAAATAGTTGTATGCATCGTCCAGATGAGGCCGGGGGTTCTCCTTCATTTCTAAAAAAAATTATACTCACGACGAATCTTTAGTGTCGGTGTCTGTCCAGGCACAAACTTGACACACAAGCACACATGTATACACATATATGATACCTTTGCTGTCACCTGTCGGTGTCGGTGTGCTGCTGCAGCCACACGCCGGTTAATCAGCTCCACCTACTTCAGAAAGTTCTGACTGTCCCCTAGGAGATCCTGCAACAGACATGATTTCTTTTTAGTTGGTCTTTCCAAGATCTCACACGTGTCTTTCAGTCGCATGACTAAAGGTTCGTGCCTTTCATGCCGTGGATCCTAATGTCATCATCTTTTGCTCTCACATGCTCTCATCTTTTCTTAGTTTTTTTCCCAAGAGGCTGTCTCGTGCAGAAGATCCCTTGACACGTTTGAAGCAGCACCCGAACCTAGTTGGACCATCCAAACCTATGGGGCAGCACCCCTAGGGCTACCCGTTGGGCGTGCCCTTAGGAGTTAGGACCTCCCGACGGATACTGGCAGGTTGACAAAATGATGAGCTACGTGAAGATTGGAAATAGTAATAAGCTAACCGTTTTGTGAATAAATAATAAGCTATACTAACCACATTCACTACTGTGCCACCACATTGATGCATTTTTGTGACCGAAAAATCGTGTGCTGGCACTTGGTGCATCAGAAGCAGATCTACGGGAGAGGTCGATGTCTCCACCAGTACCGTTCTTGAATCGTCCCATATCATTAACGCGAATCACAGTATTGATACGTCTAAGAAAATGTCAAGCTCCTTTTTTTTTGGAAGCGCTAGGCATCAGACTACTGATGAGCTCTTCGCATCAGACTAGTCCTGGACCATTCGATCGAATTTACCACCAACGTCCGATCTGTTAGGAAACCCCGCTGCATGATTTGCTGGATTGAAGCCTTAAATTGGCTGCTTCGTCATAAGTGCTAGTGTGCATGGCGCGTTGGTAGTTCCCTTTTTTACGGGATGGGCCAGTGGCAGTTCGTTTCTATATATTGCTTCCTAATTGTTTGCTTCCTAATTAAGCTCCCAAAAATTAGTTTGCTTCCAAGATTGATGCATCATTTTGTCCACATGATTTATTTCTGTAATTCACATATTCTATTTTGAGCCAACGCATATTTGCTTCCATCTACTCAATAATATGCTTCAAGTGCGTACAACCAAATTTGTGTCGATTTGATGAAAATGTGTGAATATAAATGTTTATTTTGCCTCCAATCAAGCAACAATTTATTTCCATCAACTCATATATTTGTTACCACTGCAACTTAATTTTGCTTATATAAAAAAAAATGCTTCCACTCAAAAATAAATTGGTTTCTGTTATAGCTATACATTATTTCCACAAGAAACGAAAATTTGCTTCCAAAGAATAGAGAATCTGCTTCCATGAAACCAAAATATACTACAACACATATTAATTACATTACAACAAAATATGATACAAAATTCAAGCCTAATATATCTGGGAAGCATGGGTAGTCTTGGGTTGCAGCGTCGCGATAAGGACCGAGATCTCAGTGACCTTTGTTGCTTCCACCACCTTTGTTGCCTTCACCACCTCCACCACCTCTGTTGCCTTCATATCGTCAGTGTCGACATCATGGAGAGAGGGCACTACAAGGCGATTGGAAAACCAATGATGCACGGTCGGAATTGTGTGGTACAAAACATTTGTATAACAGAAACACATGAGAAAATATGACACATTTTGATATATCACTACATAGATGCTAGGCAGTGGAGGACTAGAATATTGAGATAAAGAAAAAAGGGTCATTACTAAAAAAATAGGAAGCATAGCTTACAAGAAGGAATAGCTTGATCTATCACAGCACACATGACAGGTAGTGGAAGCATAGAGAATTGATACGGAGAAAAACAATCATTGCTATAGAAGCATATGCAAAATATAAAGGTAGAAATCATGGCTTATATGAAGCAATGATTTGATCTATCAAAACATTCATGATACACATTGGAAGCATGAATGTAGCACAGCGGCAATGTTTACATACGTGTGTTCAAATGTGAATAATTTAAAAAAAATGACAAGCTGGAACTATGTGAACAAACTACCTGGAATGAAGACACATGTGATAATGAGGATATAACACAAAAGTGATAAAATAAAAAGCAGGAAATAGAGAAGCGATCTGCATAAACCGAAGAAGCACTTGAAGTATGATTTGGAAGCTCACAGGAAGCATGAAAATATGTTATATAAATATGATTTTTCTTAGTTGGAAATATAGAATATTGAAAATGAAAATAAATAAAGATTCGGCAAACATTGGGATGCATGTTTGGTCTCAACAACATACAAATTTCATTGAATTTTGTTTACCTATGGAAGCAAACTCTAACCCTAAGAAACATGTGTGTTACAATTTAAAATATCCATGAGTAAGAAGCGTGGAAAGAGCGTGTTGCAAGATGCTTGCCAATAAGTAGAACATCCGCTAAATACAAGAGCTCAAATGGAAGCATATAACAACGAACATTGAAGCAGACTAATACTATTGGTAACAAGGGGATGGATGTTTTGTGTCACCAACATACAAATGCTTAGATTGTTTTTACAACCTATGGAAGCAGATTGTATAGTGGAAGCATGGACATAGGCTTCTTGTCCATAATACATGTGAAATTAGGAAGGAAGAATTGGTTATTGATTAAGTAAAACAAGATGACTGCATACACATAGGAAGCATGGAGACGAGGCAAAGCTTGACACGGTAAAAAAAAGCAATCTATACGGACTGAAAATGCAAAGGCACAACACGTATGAAGCATGTCGGCTGGACCAGCGATGCATAGTCGTTGTGCCGTTGTGAAGAACGGACGCCCAGGCAGACACCGGCAAAATCAACCTCCTCTGCAGCGTTGGTGAGGCTCCCGGTCACCTTGGTGCGCCGTTATTGAAGGCCTACACAGATGGTTAGGTTAGCATAGGCGCTGCAGCGAGATAGGGACGGAGGAGCGAAATCATGACCAGATGGAAGAGGTGCTCACCGTTAGGGCCACCATGCTCGCCTTTAGGAGAGGACGTCGAGGCTGCGCTCCAGCACGATGGGCTGCACTACAGCGCCGAGCAAGGCGAAAACAGCGGTGGAGCAAAAAGGCCATTAATTATGATTTCGTTTTGATTTCCCTAACCATGGGTGCATCATTAACGGGTTGGTGGGAAGCTATCCTAGATTAATGGATGCATGGCTTGGAGAGAGGGAGGTTCTGGACCATACGATGGAAAAGGAATCAATGGTATAATATTGGTCTGACGAAGGAAATAAATCAGACCTCTGATGGAAAGTGTTTCCCTTTTTGTTTCCACTGAAACGGACATGGCGATTGATAGCCCAATAATCATCAGCTTCCGTCCGAAGATCCGTTTTGTTGCGTTGAAAATGCACCACCTCATTGAGAATAACGATCGACGTTGAACTTCACGGGCAAGATGCCGAAATGCCGAAATTGATATGGTTTCTCGAAGGTTTACAAGCCCCCAAGCAAGTTGATGCATGGAGTATGGACCAGTGCACCTTTGAAAAAAAATTATGCAAAATCCGCCGGCCACGCCCGATGGTCAGGTCAAACCGTAAAATAATCAACCGCATGCATATTATACATGCAAGAATCCAATACGAACGCTCGAAAAATCTTCCGGACAAACAGGCAAGCCAAGACACTGTTCTTGGCGTTCTCGTCGTCCGCGACAGAAAAATGCAATGATACGGCGGTCGGGTGACGCAGCTAGCTAGCATGACGAGTCTCAAGCGTATGCACTACGGACAATGCTTCGATGCCTCAAGGCACCTGTCTTTGGGTCACTGATATGTGGACCAACCATCTGTTGGATCCACATGTCATAGATACAAAGGCAGGTTTTAAGGCACCGAAGCTGCGTCCATGCAGGACACTACGTATGCGTCTGGATACATGGAGCTCTTGCTCAGAGTTGACTTAATTGCGTGCCTGAATTTACGCATGAATAATCTGTGGGAGGTTTTCAAAGTGTCTTGTGTTTTTCATGGCACGAAAATTTCCAAGCCCTAAGTAAAGGCCAGAGACAAGATGTGTGTCATCCCTCTTATCACGGCGTGTCATCCACCAGTCAGTCACGGGCTCACGGCAAGCTAGCCTTTACGTAACTCAAAGGGAGCTGATCTAGTTTTGATTTTGCCAAATGCAGCATGTCCTCTTCACTCAGTCTCCGATGTAGAATTGTATTAAATAATTGTTGATGTAACATTGTGCCGGTACAAGAAGTATATATATGAGCTAAGCCGCATCTGACCTAGCCTTATTACAAATCGAGTATGAGTCATAATCCTAATACAGGTTGTATTCTAACATCCCCCGCAGTGTCAACGGTAGGCTCGACGACTTTGAGACTGAAACGAATGTCTTGAAACGGAGTAGTCGCCAGGCCTTTAAGATATCAGGAAACCGAGCAGAAGTAGGCACGTGGAGAACGCGAACTTGACCGAAAGCCACCTTCTCTCGAACAAAATGAATGTCGATCTCAATATGCTTGGTGCGACGGTGTTGAACCGGATTCCCTGACATGTAGACAGCTGAAATACTATCACAGTAAACAATGGTAGCTTGCTCAACAGGACAGTGCAGCTCCGACAACAACTAGCGCAACCAAACCGTATCAGCAACCGCATGAGCCATAGCGCGGTAATCAGCTTCAGCAGATGAGCAGGAGAGCATAACCTGCCTTTTTGAAGACCAAAAAACAAAATTGTTACCAAGAAAAACACAAAATTCGGATGTGGACCTACGAGTATCTGGACAACCAGCCTAGTCTGCATCAGAGTAAGCTGTCAAGGAGGTGGGAGAGGATTTATTGATATCTATACCTACTAATAAAGCAAGGTGCGTTTCACCAATTTTTTCATCCGTTCACCGTCGAAAATATTTTTTTATATCCGAGGTGGTACTAAACTTTTATGGTCCAGCTGCTAGAAAAGAAAACAAATTGTCCAGAGTTTCGTACATGGGCCGCACGCGCTAAGGCCCAGAAAAGCCCCACATTTATATCCTGCGCACGCTGCTGGGGAACCTTATTTATCGCACAGAGTCACATATAGTCCGAGCTTCCCATCTATCGCCCAATGTTGGGCCGGCCCATTTCTGATTTTCTGTATTTTTTTCTATTTTTCAATTTTCCCTTCCAAGATATATTTTCCTTTCTCGTAATTTTTTTAAATTTTCCCAAATTTCGTTTCTGGTAATAATTTTCGTTAAATCTTAGAATTTCAAATTTTGTTCCCATTTTCAAAATTATTTGGAACTTTAAATTTATATTTTCATTCACTTTTTTCTTGAAATTCAAAAAATGTTCGCATTTTAAAAGAAAATCCAAATTTTTTGGAGACTTACAAAAAAATTTATTTTAAAAATAATAGTAATTCGAAAAATATTATTTCCTTGAAATGTTCACAAATTCAAAATAATGTTCGTGATAAAAACACATTTTTCAAAATGGTTTTGAAAGTTCAAAACAAGCTTCCATTTTAAAAAAAGTGTTTCACAAATTCGAAAAATGTCCGTTTCTCCGCCTTAAAATGGTCATGTTTTCAAAAAATGTTTGTGAATTTAAAAAAATCTTCCTATTTCAAGTTTTTTGCCTTTTCCAGAAATTAATGCTTTTTCCAAAAAAACTCATATGTTTTTTTAAAAAAAACAGGAGGTCACCACAACCTCGACAAGGAGGTCGACTTGAAGGGAAAAAAGGCACGAGTTGGGTAGTGGTCGTCACTCGGACCAACCCCACTACTATAAATATCTCGCGGACCAAACATGACCCATGAAAACACCACAACTCTCCGCTCTGTCGCGCCACTGTTGTGGAGAACGTTTTGATGGACACATCAATTATTTCTCCCGACACTTCTCGCAAAAATATATCTCCCGTTGCAGCGCACGGGCATATGTGCTAGTGAAGACCTAAGTCTAGTGTGCCTTTGAGATACCAAAGAATACGTTTGACATGATTATAGTGTGGAATACAAGGATCATGCATGTATAAACAAGCTTGTTGGACAGCAAAAGAAATTTCAGGACGAATGAGAGTGGGATACTGAAGTGCACCGGTAAGACTACGATAAAGAGAAGGATCAGAGAAAGGATCACCGTTGGCAGAGAGTTTGGAACCTGTATCAACAGGGGTACGGGAAGTTTGACAATCAGGCATACCAGCACGAGAAAGAAGATCCAGATGAAGGAAATATGCCCTAGAGGCAATAATAAAGTTGTTATTTATATTTCCTTATATCACGATAAATGTTTCTTATTCATGCTACAATTGTATTAACCGGAAACTTAGTATATGTGTGAATACATAGACAAGCTGAGTGTCACTAGTATGCCTCAACTTGACTGGCTCGTTAATCAAAAATGGTTAAGTTTCCTAACTATGGACAAAGAGTTGTCATTTGATTAACGGGATCACATCATTAGAGAATGATGTGATTGACTTGACCCATCCGTTAGCTTAGCACGATGATCGTTTAGTTTGTTGCTATTGCTTTCTTCATAACTAAAAAATGTTCCCATGACTATGAGATTATGCAACTCCCGAATGCCGGAGGAACACTTAGTGTGCTATCAAACGTCACAACTTAACTGGGTGACTATAAAGATGCTCTACATGTGTCTCCGATGGTGTTTGTTGAGCTGACATAGATCGAGATTAGGAATTTGTCACTCCGTGTATCGGAGAGGTGTCTCTAGGCCCTCTCGGTAATGCACATCCCTATAAGCCTTGCAAGCAATGTGACTAATGAGTTAGTTGTGGGATGATGCATTACAGAATGAGTAAAGAGACTTGTCGGTAACTAGATTGAACTAGGTATGATGATACCGACGATCGAATCTCGGGCAAGTAACATACCAATGACAAAGGGAACAACGTATGTTGTTATGTGGTTTGACCGATAAAAATCTTCGTAGAATATGTGGGAGCCAATATGAACATCCAAGTTCCATTATTGGTTATTGAAGGGAGATGTGTCTCGGTCATGTCTATATAGTTCTCGAACTCGTAGGGTCCGCACGCTTAACATTCAGTGACGATCGGTATTATGAGTTTATGTTTTTTGATGTACCGAAGGTTGTTCGGAGTCCCGGATGTGATCACGGACATGACGAGGAGTCTTGAAATGGTCGAGACATAAAGATTGATATATTGGATGACTATATTTGGACACCAGATGAGTTCCGGGGGTCACCGGATAATTATCGGAGTGTCGGGGGGTTATCGGGACCCTCGGGGGAACTAATGGGCCAACATGGGCCTTGTGTGTGTGAGAGAGAGAGAGGAGGGGCCATAGGGCTGCCCCTCCCCTTCGGGAGCCCGAATTGGACAAGGAGGGGGGCGGCGCCTCCTCTTTCCCTCCCTCTCTCCCTCTCTTTCCTTCCCCCTCCTTCCTAGTTGGACTAGGAAAGGGGGAGTCCTTCTCCTACTAGGAGGACTCCTCCCTCTCCTTGGAGCGCCCCAAGGCCAGCCGACCTCCCCCTTGCTCCTTTATATACGGGGGCAGGGGCACCCTAGAACGCACAAGTTGATTGTTTCCAGCTGTGTGCGGTGCCCCCCTTGTGATGGCCTCGCTTATTAGGGATGATACACTACTCATATCAATAAGGAATTCCTTCTTTTCCGGGAGCCCATTCGCACAGAACTCCAAAGTTAAGCGTGCTCAACTTGGAGTAGTGTCAGGATGGGTGACTGACCGGGAAGTTGCTCCCGGGTGCGCATGAGTGAGGACAAAGTGCGCAGAAAAGACTAGTATTGATCTGTGGGGCCAGTCTAGATCCCGCCAGGAGTAACGACCACCGGCGGGTGTGTCCGGGGCGTTACAAGTTGGTATTAGAGCCAGGTTCTCGTGGTTACACGGATGGTTGCGGACAGGTGCGGACAGGTTACACGGATGGTTGCATTACACCCCTCCACCATAATCCACCTCGGTCATATCGTAGCGGTGCTTAGGTGAAGCCCTGTTCTGGTAGCATCATCATCACCGTCATCACGCCGTCGTGCTGACGAAGCTCTCCCTCGACACTCTATTGGATCGTGAGTTCGTGGGACGTCACCGAGCTGAACGTGTGCAGATCGCGAAGGTGTCGTACTTTCGGTGCTATGATTAATTGATCGATCGTGAAGACGTACGACTACATCAACCGCATTGTCATAACAAAGGGAACAGCGTATGTTGTTATGCGGTTTGACCGATAAAGATCTTCGTAGAATATGTGGGAGCCAATATGAACATCCAGGTTCCACTATTGGTTATTGACCGGAGACGTGTCTCGGTCATGTCTACATAGTTCTCGAACCCGTAGGATCCGCACGCTTAACGTTCGGTGACGATCGGTATTACGAGTTTATGTGTTTTGATGTACCGAAGGTAGTTCAGAGTCCTAGATGTGATCACGGACATGACGAGGAGTGTCTAAATAGTCGAGACATAAAGATTGATATATTGGATGACTATATTCGGACACCGGATGCGTTTCGGGGGTCACCGAATAATATTCAGAGTGCCAGGTGGTTATCGAAACCCCCGGGGGAACTAATGGGCCAACATGGGCCTTGTGAGAGAGGGAGGAGGGGCCATAGGGCTGGCCGCCCCCCCCCCCCTTCGGGAGTCCAAATTGGACAAGGAGGGGGGCGGCGCCCCCTCCTTCCCTCCCTCTCTCCCTCTAATTCCTTCCCCCTCCTTCCTAGTTGGACCAGGAAAAGGGGAGTCCTGCTCCTACTAGGAGGAGGACTCCTCCCTATCCTTGGCGCGCCCCAAGGCCGGCCGGCCAGCCTCCCCCCTTTCTCCTTTATATACGGGGGCAGGGGCACCCTAGAACACACAAGTTGTATTTTTCCAGCCGTGTGTGGTGCCCCCCTCCACCACAATCCACCTCGGTCATATCGTAGCGGTGCTTAGGCGAAGCCCTGTTCTGGTAGCATCATCATCGCTGTCATCACGCCGTCGTGCTGACGAAGCTCTCCCTCGACACTCTGCTGGATCGTGAGTTCGTGGGACGTCACCGAGCTGAACGTGTGCAGATCGCGGAGGTGCCGTACTTTCGGTGCTAGGACCGGTCGATCGTGAAGACGTACGACTACATCAACCGCGTTGTCATAACGCTTTCGCTTACGGTCTACGAGGGTACATGGACAACACTCTCCCCCCTCGTTGCTATGCATCACCATGATCTTGCGTGCACGTAGGATTTTTTTGGAAATTACTGCGTTCTACAACACCAGATTGTACTGACGTTGAGACAAGAAGACCAGAGGAGTCACGGATAACAGCAATACCTAATAATTGGTGAAGAAGACCTAAATCTGTCATAGAGAATTCGTGGCGAAGAAGAGAGATAATATGATCTAAAAACGTGTCTCGGTCATGTCTACATAGTTCTCGAACCCATAGGGTCCGCACGCTTAACGTTCGGTGACGATCGGTATTATGAGTTTATGTGTTTTGATGTACCGAAGGTAGTTTAGAGTCCCGGATGTGATCACGGACATGACCAGGAGTCTCTAAATAGTCTAGACATAAAGATTGATATATTGGATGACTATATTCGAACACCGGATGCGTTCCGGGGGTCGCCGGATAATTATCGGAGTGCCAGGTGGTTATCGAAACCCCCGGGGGAACTAATGGGCCAACATGGGCCTTGTGAGAGAGGGAGGAGGGGCCATAGGGCTGCCCCCCCTCCTCGGGGGTCCGAATTGGACAAGGAGGGGGGCCGGTGCCCCCTCTTTCCCTCCCTCTCTCCCTCTCTTTCCTTCCCCCTCCTTCCTAGTTGGACTAGGAAAGGGGGAGTCCTGCTCCTACTAGGAGGAGGACTCCTCCCTGTCCTTGGCGCGCCCCAAGGCCGGCCGGCCTCCCCCCTTGCTCCTTTATATACGGGGGCAGGGGCACCCTAGAACACACAAGTTGATTGTTTCCAGTCATGTGTGGTGCCCCCCTCCACCATAATCCGCCTCGGTCATATCGTAGCGGTGTTTAGGCGAAGCCCTGTTCTGGTAGCATCATCATCGCCATCATCACGCCGTCATGCTGACGAAGATCTCCCTCGACACTCTGCTGGATCGTGAGTTCGTGGGACGTCACCGAGATGAACGTGTGCAGATCGCGGAGGTGTCGTGCTTTCGGTGCTAGGATTGATCGATTGTGAAGACGTACGACTACATCAACCGCGTTGTCATAACGCTTCCGCTTATGGTCTACGAGTGTACGTGGACAACACTCCCCTCTTGTTGCTATGCATCACCATGATCTTGCGTGTGCGTAGGATTTTTTTAAAATTACTGCGTTCCTCGACAGTGGCATCAGAGCCAGATTTATGCGTAGATGTTATATGCACGAGTACAACACAAAGGAGTTGTGGGCATGGGTATATACATATTGCTTGCCGTCACTAGTTGTTTCTTGATTCGGCGGTATTGTTGGATGAAGCGGCCCAGACCGACATTACATGTACGCTTACGCGAGACTAGTTCTACCGACTTGCTTCGCACACAGGTGGCTGGTGGGTGTCAGTTGTTCCAACTTTAGTTGAATCGGATTCAATGAACAGGGTTCTTTCTGAAGATCAAAAAGCAATCGCTATACGACGTTGTGGTTTTTGATGCGTAGGTAAGAACGGTTCTTGCTCAGCCCGTAGCAGCCACGTAAAACTTGCAACAACAAAGTAGAGGATGTCTAACTTGTTTTTGCAGGGCATGATGTGATGTGATATGGTCAAGATATGATGCTAAATTTTATTGTATGAGATGATCATGTTTTGTAACAGAGTTATCGGCAACTGGCAGGAGCCATATGGTTGTTGCTTTATTGTATGAAATGCAATCGCCATGCAATTGCTTTACTTTATCACTAAGCGGTAGCGATAGTCGTAGAAGCAATAATTGGCGAGACGACAATGATGCTTCGATGGAGATCTAGGTGTCAAGCCGGTGACGATGGTGATCATGACGGTGCTTTGGAGATGGAGATCAAAGGCACAAGATGACGATGGCCATATCATATTACTTATATTGATTGCATGTGATGTTTATCCTTTATGCATCTTATTTTGCTTAGTATGATGGTAGAATTATGAGATGATCCCTTACTAAAATTTCAAGGTACAAGTGTTCTTCTTGAGTATGCACTGTTGCGACAGTTCTTCGTGCTGAGACACCACATGATGATCGGGTGTGATAAGCTTTACGTTCACATACAACGGGTGCAAGCCAGTTTTGCACATGCGGAATACTCGGGTTAAACTTGACGAGCCTAGCATATGCAGATATGGCCTCAGAACACTGAGACCGGAAGGTCTTGCGTGAATCATATAGTAGATATGATCAACATAGTGATGTTCACCATTGAAAACTTCTCCTTCTCACGTGATGATCGGACATGGTTTAGTTGATATGGATCACGTGATCATTTAGATGACTAGAGGGATGTCCATCTAAGTGGAAGTTCTTAAGTAATATGATTAATTGAACTTAAATTTATCAAGAACTTAGTCCTGATAGTATTTGCATATCTATGTTGTAGATCAATTGCTCGCGTATAGCTTCCCCGTTATATTTATGATATGTTCCTAGAGAAAACTATGTTGAAAGATGTTAGTAGCTATGATGCGGACTAGCTCCGTGATCTGAGGATTATCCTCATTGCTGCACAGAAGAATTATATCCTTGATGCACCGCTAGGTGACGGACCTATTGCAGGAGCAGATGCAGACGTTATGAACGTTTGCCAAGCTCGGTATGATGACTACTTGATTTTTTAGTGCGCCATGCTTTACGGCTTAGAACCGGGACTTCAAAAACGTTTTGAACGCCACAGAGCATATAAGATGTTCCAAGAGTTGAAATTAGTATTTCAGACTCATGCCCGTGTCAAGAGGTATGAGACCTATGACAGTACTTTGCCTACAAGAGGGAGGAGAATAGCTCAGCTAGTGAGCATGTGCTAAGAATGTCTGAGAACTACAATCACTTGAATCAAGTGGGAGTTAATCTTCCAGATAAGATAGTGATTGACAAACTTCTCTAGCCACTATCACCAATTTACTAGAACTTCATGATGAACTATAATATGCAAGGGATAACGGAAACGATTTCCAAGCTCTTCGCGATGCTGAAATTGGCGAAGGTAGAAATTAAGAAAAAGCATCAAGTGTTGATGGTTGACAAGACCACTAGTTTCAAGTAAAAGGGCAAGGGAAAGAAAGGGAACTTCATGAAGAATGGCAAGCAAGTTTCCACTCCCATGAAGAAGCCCAAAGTTGTACCTAAGCCTGAAACTGAGTGATTCTACTGCAAAGGGAATGGTCACTAGAAGCAGAACTACCCCAAATACATGGCGGATAAGAAGGATGGCAAAGTGAACAAAAGTATATTTGATATACACGTTATTGATGTGTACTTTACTAGTGTTCATAGTAACCCCAGGGTATTTGATACCGGTTCAGTTGATAAGATTAGTAACTCGAAACAGGAGTTGCAAAATGAACAGAGACTAGTTAAGGAAAAGGTGACGATGTGTATTGGAAGTGATTCCAAGGTTGATAAGATCACCATCGCACACTCCCTTTACCTTCAGGATTAGTGTTGAATCTAAAATAAATGTTATTTGGTGTCTGCGTTGAGCATAAATATGATTGGATCATGTTTATTGCAATACAGTTATTCATTTAAGTCAAAGAATAATTGTTGTTCTCTTTAAATGAATAAAACCATCTATGTTCATACATTCAATATAAATGGTTTATTGAATCTCGATTGTAGTGATACACATATTCATAATATTGAAGCCAAAAGATGCAAAGTTAATAATGATAGTGCAACTTATATGTGGCACTGCCGTTTAGGTCATATTGGTGTAAAGCGCATGAAGAAACTCCATGCTGCTGGACTTTTGGAATCACTTGATTGTGAATCATTTGATGCTTGCGAACCATGCCTCATGGGAAAGATGACTAAGACTCCGTTCCCCGGAACAATGGTGCAAGCCACTGACTTATTGTAAATAATACATACCGATGTATGCGGTCCGATGAGTGTTGAGGCTCGCGGCAGGTATCATTATTTTCTGACCTTCACAGATGATTTGAGCAGATATGAGTATATCTACTTAATGAAATACAAGTCTGAAATGTTTGAAAAGCTCAAAGAATTTCAGAGTGAAGTGGAGAATCATTATAACAAGAAAATAAAGTTTCTATGATCTGATCGCAAAGACGAAATATTTGAGTTACGAGTTTGGCCTTCATCTATTATATAATTAAAACAAGAGTCAAACAAGCCATCACGTTTACCCACATATGCTAATATTATTAGAACCATTCGATTATAATAATAACGGTTGAGATTTAAAAAAATTACGTAACATATTAATATGAGCGTGTTAGCATATTGAACTGTCACGTCAATATTCATCAAATATGTACTCCGTACAACCAACCATACGTATCCCCTAAAAAAACCAACCATATGTATATGCAGCTCAAAGGAAGAAAAAAGGTGTGCATTAGGAAATAGAGAGTCATAATCAATCACGTGTCTACATCCACCAAGGGAAATAAAAGTCTACATGTCGTGGTATTCTCACGGGGGGCTTGCGAGTCGACAGATGTCACAAGGGCTTAGTGTGAGGGTAAGATTGCTGCTGATAGGCCCGGGAGCGGGTATGCGAGTAGCACGCTCTAGTTAACCTAGGTTCGGGGCTCTCCGAAGAGATAATACCCCTACTCCTGCATGTCTGGGTATATCTGGTATATCTATCTGGTACAGAGTTGCTCCTGGAGCTGTATCTGAGCTCAGTGCCATGGGCATCTGGCTTTGTATATGCCTATGTGAGGCATGCTAGTGGCCGGCCATGCTCATGGCCGTGAGCATGTGTGCTCATGTGGATGGATGGATGGATAGCTAGCTACCTTGCTAGCTAGTTGCTTGTGTGTGTGCATGGGAGTGTGTATCCTGGATGGATGAATGGATGTGTGTGAGGCCTTATGGCCGTGAGTGTGTGAGCCTCCCCTGGTGCTCCTTATAAAGGGGAGCCCAGGGGACAAGGGATGGCCCACGTGACCAACTTCACTATTTGAGAGACAACGATGTGACATCTCACACCCGCTACAGTGTATCACTATTGCTCAGCAGTGTCCGGGTACAGCCGTCTTGTCCGCGGTATGGCCATCGTGTCAGGGTCTTGTCGGTGTCGGGTCGTGCTGCAGTCGGACGGGAAGCCGGCAGGAGCGACCGGATAATCGGACTAAGGGGCTTTGCTAGCCCCGATGTCTTGAAATATAGTCTTGCCGTCCTCGGGGTACCCGTGGTCAATTACTCCGACAGTAGCCCCCAAGCCTCCGGGCAACTTGGCAAAGTTGGGCGGAGGTTTTTTGGCGAGTGTTCATGGAAATGATCATGAAAAAAGACAAAGTTAGTCCATGGGGATATATCAAATGTTTGCTTTTAGCATTGCAAGTTTTATGCGGAAGGTGCCGACTCGGTTTCGTCCAAGCCCTCTTAATCTTTTTCGTGTTCTCTCCGCTCTTTGGCTTGTGCTCTTGCTTGCCGGACAGCCGCTCTGCGGTCTGTGACTGAGAGTTGGCCGCGAAGTGGAGTGTACAGTACTCAAAGTCTGGGAGCAGATTCAACCGAGTAGATACTTGTAAAGGAAACGGCCGGATCGCCTGATCCGTTTTTCTTCCCAGACGTTTTTCGCGTGGGTGGTCTCCGGCGTTCACTCTTGCTAGTCGGACAGCCGCTCTGTGGTCTGTGACTGAGAGTGGGCCTTTGGTACCGCGCACGGTACTAAGCCGTCTGCGGGAACTAACGTCTCAGGCCAAGTGGCCAGCCCCCGGGCCAACTCTCGCTGGCGCCGGGGCGAACAGTGATGCTACTGTAATAAAATGCGGAGACAGCCCCCGAGCATCGCTCAGGGTTATTCGTGCTTGCGTGGTGCAAAAAATATGCGGGTGAGGAGCTCACATTGATTTTCGTGTAGTCGAGACGGAGGTTGAGCCTCCGGGTGCTCGAAGGGGTTCCGGCCGGTCAGGCTCGACCGGCCAGGCGGCGATGCATCTTGCAGCGCCTATCTTCTTCTTTTTCTCTTCTGCCGGCTGCTCAAAGCCGGACAAAACTCTTCTCTTGTCTGCAATCTTTCGTAGGGGCGTGCCAGCGCACCCACTAGATGTAGCCCCCGAGATT
Organism: Triticum urartu; assembly: GCF_056163025.1. Taxonomy (NCBI): domain Eukaryota; kingdom Viridiplantae; phylum Streptophyta; class Magnoliopsida; order Poales; family Poaceae; genus Triticum; species Triticum urartu. The sequence continues at coordinate 695,681,401 of NC_141875.1, forward strand.
CGGGCCGACTGCTGAGTAGTCGGGCCGGATCTTCCGACAACTACTTTGTCTTCATCCTCGCGGGGCGCGTCAGCGCACCTGCTGGGTGTAGCCCCCGAGATTCGGGCCGACTGCTGAGCAGTCGGGCCGGATCTCCCGGCAACTACTTTGTCTTCTTCTTTGCAGGGACGCGTCAGCGCACCCACTGGGTATAGCCCCCGAGATTCGGGCCGACTGCTGAGCAGTCGGACCGGATCTCCTAATGACTATTTTGTCTTCTTTCTTCTTCCATTTGTTCGACTGCGGGCAGCCGGACGCACATTTCATTTTCAGCCGGCTGGGCAGCCTGACTCTTTCTCCACCCGGCTCTTCTTCTTCTCTCTTTTTTTTAGCCGGCCTGGAACCCGGCCTTTTGACTTTTCTTTTAGCCAGCACGGGCAGCCGGGCTCTTTCTTTTTCTTTCTTGTCCAAGCCGACTTCTTTCTCTCTCTCTTTTTTTTAGCCGCCCCCTTGAGCAGCCGGCCACCCCTCTTTCTTTCGTTTTTCTATTTTCTCCAGCCGGCGACAGAACGCACGGGCGCAGCCGGCCTCCGGACACACGGGGCGGGAGCCGGCAGGCGGCCGGGTTGGAGGCTAAGTCGGCCTGCACAGGCCGGAGACGGAGCCGGCGTGCGGGAGCTGGCTGGCGCAGGCCGGAGGCGGAGCAGCGAGCGGGCCAGCCGGCATGCGGGCGGAGCCGGCGCGGCGACTACCGAGGCCGGGCGCGACCTGAAGCCAGGCGGAGGAGTGCGTGGGCGCTGCAACCCAGCGGCCAGGCACGCGCGAAGCCGGCAGGCGCGACGAGCTGGCAGGGGCTCGGGAGGCCAGCGGGCCGGCACGGGAAGGCGGCCGGAGGCGCGGCGACCCGGCAGGGAGCTCGAGAGGCCGGGAGGCAGGCGGAAACCGGCCTGCGTGGGATGTGCCGGAGACGGCGCAGCGACGCGGGAGGAGCCGGACCCGGCGCCGACGGCGGTGATGGCGCAGCGGCGCGGGGTGACCCGGACCAGGGGGGCGCGGAGCCGGACCCGGCGGGCGGGCGCGCGGCAGCGCGAGCACGTGGGACTCGGCCACGGCGGTGCGGGCACGGAGTCGGGGGGATGACGCGTTGGCGCTCCGGGGTGGAGCTGCGGACGAGACGTGGAGGGGGTTCCGCGGCGACGCGGGAGAGGAGGCCGCGGGAGGGGTTGGAGCAGAGCCACAGGAAGCCCGGTCCGGCGCGCGCGTGCGGGGTTGCACCGGAGGATGGAGAGGGCGAGGTGGGCACTCGGGGTCAAGGCAAGGATCTGGGGCGCGAGGGGATGCGGCGGAGCTGGAGCAGCACAGAGCAGCAGCCCAGCGCGCAGGGGGCTGCAGCAGCGCGCGGCCGCGGGAAGGAAGCTGCGGGCGGGGGCGGGCTGTACGCCAGACAGCCGTGGTGGAGCTGGCGCATGGCCGCGGACGGAGCAGCCTGCGTACTGGTCAATTGTCTGACTAATATATGGTCATTGTCTGTCCATAGTCTAGGAAGTGTACGACTATGGTAAGAGGATTATCTGGCTTGTGTATCTAGCCATGGTTTGACTAATGGTTTGACCAGGGTTGACTTGCATCTAGCTAGCTTGTCTGATGATATTTGGGGTAGCGAACGCGCGTTTCGGACGGAGCAAGGTACAGCGCGGAGGGGAGCAGACGCGAGCGACGCGGCACGGTGCGCACACGGATGCGGCGGACCGAAGCGAGGAACCGCGCGCGCGGACGAACCGCCGGCATCGCAACGATGGTGATGACGAAGGCGGCGAGGCCGACGACGAGGGCGCGCCGTCCCGGGCGGCCGCTCCGGGGGCGGGTCGAAGTCGAGCCCCTAAGCGTTACCGGAGAGACGGCGCGACGCCGCGGCGGTGATTGGGAAGATGGTCCCGCCCGGACTGCGAAACCAGCAGCAGCGTGGTAGCATAGTAGTAGTACCGCCCCATGGTGGGCGCCAAATGTCGTGGTATTCTCACGAGGGGCTTGCGAGTCGACAGATGCCACAAGGGCTTAGTGTGAGGGTAAGACTGCTGCTGATAGGCCCGGGAGCGGGTATGCGAGTAGCACGCTCTAGTTTACCCAGCTTCGGAGCTCTTCGGAGAGATAATACCCCTACTCCTGCATGTCTGAGTATATCTGGTATATCTATCTGGTACAGAGTTGCTCCTGAAGCTGTATCTGAGCTCAGTGCCATGGGCATCTGGCTTTGTATATGCCTATGTGAGGCATGCTAGTGGCCGGCCATGCTCATGGGCGTGAGCATGTGTGCTCATGTGGATGGATGGATGGATAGCTAGCTACCTTGCTAGCTAGTAGCTTGTGTGTGTGTGTGTGCGGGAGTGTGTATCCTGGATGGATGAATGGATGTGTGTAAGGCCTTGTGGCCGTGAATGTGTGAGCCGCCCCTGGTGCTCCTTATAAAGGGGAGCCCAGGGGACAAGGGATGGCTCACGTGATCAATTTCACTATTTGGGAGACAATGATATGACATCTCACACCCATTATAGTGTATCACTATTGCTCAACGGTGTCCGGGTACAGCTGTCTTGTCCGCGGTATGGCCATCGTGTCAGGGTCTTGTCGATGTCAGGTCGTGCTGCAGTCGGACGGGAAGCCGGCGGGAACGACCGGATAATCGGACTAAGAGGCTTTGTTAGTCCCGATGTCTTGAAATATCGTCTTGCTGTTCTCGGGATATCCATGGTCAATTACTCCGACACTACACCTTGCACGTCTTAACTCGGACACCGCAAGGGGCAAGAGATTAAGCGGCCAGTGGCCAACAACTTAGAGCACGTTGATGACTTGATGCTACCGGACACTGTCTCTCTCTTTTATAATAAAGAAATAAAACTGCGGACTATGCACTTCTTTTTGCCCAGGCGATCGATTCTGCCTTCAAAGGTTATATGCTACAGCTGAAAACGTGCATATACTTTGTATGAAAAAAGATACCTACACGGCTGTATCTTTGAATATTTTTCTTTTTGCAAATAATCTTTCCGTCTCATATTAGTTGTTGCTCAAACAGGTGTATCTAGCACTAAAATACATCTAGATACATCCGTTTCGGTGAAAACTAAGTATGAGACGAAGGGAGTATAAAAGTTCGGCACAAACATACAAAAGTATATGCTCTGCATGGAAAATAATAATGTATTTTTGAATATATCTTTCTTACATTTAGATACGTCTGTTTCAGTGACAACTAATATGAGACGGCGGGAGTACCGAATTTCGGCACAAACATACAAAAGTATATGCTCTGCATGGAAAATAACAATATACTTTTGAATATATGTTTCTTTTCACTAGAAACATATAGTTGTATTATGCCTTGCAATGAGAACGTGAGATCATATAAAATGTGCATATAAAAATCAGAGGTTACGGCAATAAAAATAGGCCTCTTTGGAATCCGATAATTAGAAAATGTGGCAATATGTACTGCACAAAATTGTTGCCATGGGTTGTGAATTCCATCAGGATTTTATAACACACAAGGTTTGGAAGATATGACACCGAAGTAAACACAATTATTTTAGAGCGCTGGTGTAAACAGTATAGGGAGAGAGTGTGTGTGTGCATGTGCATTGCACATCTAAAAGGAAACATAAAATGAAATTTTGGTTCATGGTGAGATTCCTATGGAATGGATTGCGAAGGCATATATTCAATTGGAATCTGGTAAGTGTAATTCGATCACTCAAAGGATTAGATGAGCTATATTGTTTTGTGCAGATTCAACATAAACCAAACTTCTATTTCGAACATAAAGAGTACACTTTATGTTAGAAGATCTACACTAGCAGATGAACTTTCAAAATCTACATCTATATTTTTCTAAATATCTGAATAACAACATACACTACAAACAAAAATCAGCACTTGGATGGTTATGTTATGTACATAACTATCTCTACATTCGAAAATAAGTTCGAAGGAAATTAGGTGTTGTATATGTACATAAAAATTGATACATAAATCTAAAATGTGAAAAACAAAAATCAGCACTTGGATGGTTATGTTATGTACATAACTATCTCTACATTCGAAAATAAGTTCGAAGGAAATTAGGTGTTGTATATGTACATAAAAATTGATACATAAATCTAAAATGTGAAAATCTTAACAATACTAGGTAGAAACCATGAATACATTGATTAGTGATGATCATGGTGCAGATGAGGCCATAACATGAGTCAATACACGATGTCTAGGCAATAGAGGATAACGTGTCAAAGGTGATTTTGTATATAATTTAGCAACGCAAGATTGGCGGATGGTATAACCCCTCAATACTGACCTCGGCTCGCACCCCTCGCATCACCTCCCCCCGGGCGACGCCAGGGGCCCCAACCCTAGCGCCGCCAGCACCTCCCCCTCCATCCCCTCCTGCAGCCGCTGCCGCCGACGTGGGCCGCGGTGGCGGCGGGCCCGGTGCCAAAGGTCCTGGGCGGGGGGAGGCGGCGGATCCCATCTGAGGCGGCGGGGGCGGTCCTTCTCATGGGATCCAACGGCGGCGGCTAGGACGGAGTATCCGGGCTGTGCGGCGGGGGCCCGAGCACCATCGCCGGCGGAGCGGCGGCCCTGCATGGACGGCGGCGGTGGCAGCTCCCCATCCGGCGAGGTGGGCTGTCCTGCTCGTGATGGTGACAACGGCTACTGCGGATCCAATAAAGTAGCCTCGGAAGTACCACTTAACGATATTATAAACAACCATGACGCAACGGGACAGATTGCAAAATGGGCCATTGAGCTCCTCCCGTTCGACATAACTTATAAGCCACGGCGAGCCATCAAGTCGCAAGTCTTGGCCGACTTCGTCGCAGAATGGACGAAGGCCGAACTCCCTAAAGAGTACGGCACATATTCAAATTGGATCATGCATTTCGACGGCTCCAATATGTTGGCCGGACTGGGGGCTGGCGTCGTTTTGACGTCTCCCACAGGAGACACAATTCAATACGTACTCCAGATTATGTACACGGACTCCAACAACGCAGCCGAATATGAGGCCCTTTTACATGGTCTCCGGATGGCAGTATCCATGGGCATTCAACACCTTGAAGGAAATATGCCCTAGAGGCAATAACAAAGTTATTATTTATTTCCTTATTTCATGATAAATGTTTATTATTCATGCTAGAATTGTATTAACCGGAAACATAATACATGTGTGAATACATAGACAAACAGAGTGTCACTAGTATGCCTCTACTTGACTAGCTCGTTAATCAAAGATGGTTATGTTTCCTAACCATAGACAAAGAGTTGTTATTTGATTAAATGGGATCACATCATTAGGAGAATGATGTGATTAACTTGACCCATTCCGTTAGCTTAGCACTCGATCGTTTAGTATGTTGCTATTGCTTTCTTCATGACTTATACATGTTCCTATGACTATGAGATTATGCAACTCCCGTTTACCGGAGGAACACTTTGTGTGCTACCAAACGTCACAACGTAACTGAGTGATTATAAAGGAGCTCTACAGGTGTCTCCAAAGGTACATGTTGGGTTGGCATATTTCGAGATTAGGATTTGTCACTCCGATTGTCGGAGAGGTATCTCTGGGCCCTCTCGGTAATGCACATCACCTAAGCCTTGCAAGCAATGCAACTAAATGAGTTAGTTGCGAGATGATGTATTACAGAACGAGTAAAGAGACTTGCCGGTAACGAGATTGAACTAGGTATTGATATACCGACGATCGAATCTCAGGCAAGTAACATACCGATGACAAAGGGAACAACGTATGTTATTATGCGGTCTGACCGATAAAGATCTTTGTAGAATATGTTGGAACCAATATGAGGATGCAGGTTCCGCTATTGGTTATTGACCGGAGACATGTCTCGGTCATGTCTACATTGTTCTCGAACCCGTAGGGTCCGCACGCTTAAGGTTTTGATGACAGTTATATTATGAGTTTATGAGTTTTGATGTACCAAAGTTGGTTCGGAGTCCCGGATATGATCGCGGACATAACGAGGAGTCTCGAAATGGTCGATACATAAATATTGATATATTGGACGGCTATATTCGGACACCGGAAGTGTTTCGGGGAAGTTTCGGATAAAACCAAAGTACTGGGGGGTTACCGGAACCCCCCGGGGGGGTTAATGGGCCTCATGGGCCTAAAGTGGAGAAGAGGAGGGGCTGCCAGGGCAGGCCGCGCGCCCCCTCTCCCCCTAGTCCGAATTGGACAAGAAGGGAGGGGCGGCGCCCCCCCTTTCCTTCCTCTCCTCTCTCCCTTCCTTCCCCCTCTCCTACTTGGACAAGGAAAGGGAGGGGAGTCCTACTCCCATTAGGAGTAGGACTCCTCCTGCGCGCCTCCTACTAGGGCCGGCCGCACCCCCCCCATGGCTCCTTTATATACGGAGGCAGGGGCACCCCTAAACACAAGTTATCCACGTGATCGTTTTCTTAGCCGTGTGCAGTGCCCCCTTCCACCATAATCCTCGATAATATTGTAGTGGTGCTTAGGCGAAGCCCTGCGATAGTTGAACATCAAAATCGTCACCACGCCGTCGTGCTGATGGAACTCTTCCCCGACACTTTGCTGGATCGGAGTCCGGGGATCGTCATCGAGCTGAACGTGTGCTAAAACTCGGAGGTGTTGTAGTTTCGGTGCTTGGATCGGTCGGATCATGAAGACGTACGACTACATCAACCGCGTTGATATAACGCTTCCGCTGTCGGTCTACAAGGGTACGTAGATCACACTCTCCCCTCGTTGCTATGCATCACCATGATCTTGCGTGTGCGTAGGAAATTTTTTGAAATTACTACGTTCCCAACAGTGGCATCCGAGCCTAGGTTTTATGTGTTGATGTTATATGCACGAGTAGAACACAAGTGAGTTGTGGGCGATATAAGTCATACTGCTTACCAGCATGTCATACTTTGGTTCAGCGGTATTGTTGGACGAAGCGGCCCGGACCGACATTACGCGTACGCTTACGCGAGACCGGTTCTCCCGACGTGCTTTGCACAAAGGTGGATAGCGGGTGTCAGTTTCTCCAACTTTAGTTGAACCGAGTGTGGCTACGCCCGGTCCTTGCGAAGGTTAAAACAGCACCAACTTGACAAACTATCGTTGTGGTTTTGATGCGTAGGTAAGATTGGTTCTTGCTTAAGCCCGTAGCAGCCACGTAAAACTTGCAACAACAAAGTAGAGGACGTCTAACTTGTTTTTGCAGGGCATGTTGTGATGTGATATGGTCAAGACATGATACTAAATTTTATTGTATGAGATGATCATGTTTTGTAACCGAGTTATCGGCAACTGGCAGGAGCCATATGGTTGTCGCTTTATTGTATGCAATGCAACTGCGTTGTAATGTTTTACTTTATCACTAAGCGGTAGCGATAGTCGTGGAAGCATAAGATTGGCGAGACGACAACGATGCTACGATGGTGATCAAGGTGTCGCTCCGGTGACGATGGTGATCATGACGGTACTTCGGAGATGGAGATCACAAGTACAAGAAGATGATGGCCATATCATATCACTTATATTGATTACATGTGATGTTTATCTTTTATGCATCTTATCTTGCTTTGATTGACGGTAGCATCATAAGATGATCTCTCACTAAATTTCAAGATAAAAGTGTTCTCCCTGAGTATGCACCGTTGCCAAAGTTCGTCGTGCCCAGACACCACGTGATGATCGGGTGTGATAAGCTCTACGTCCATCTACAACGGGTGCAAGCCAGTTTTGCACACGCAGAATACTTAGGTTAAACTTGACGAGCCTAGCATATGCAGATATGGCCTCGGAACGCTGAGACCGAAAGGTCGAGCGTGAATCATATAGTAGATATGATCAACATAGCGATGTTCACCATTGAAAACTACTCCATTTCACATGATGATCGGTTATGGTTTAGTTGATTTGGATCACGTAATCACTTAGAAGATTAGAGGGATGTCTTTCTAAGTGGGAGTTCTTAAGTAATATGATTAATTGAACTTAAATTTATCATGAACTTAGTACCTGATAGTATCTCGCTTGTTTATGTTTGATTGTAGATAGATGGCCCGTGCTGTTGTTCCGTTGAATTTTAATGCGTTCCCTGAGAAAGCAAAGTTGAAAGATGATGGTAGCAATTACACGGACTGGGTCCGTAACTTGAGGATTATCCTCATTGCTGCACAGAAGAATTACGTCCTGGAAGCACCGCTGGGTGCCAGGCCTGCTGCTGGAGCAACACCAGATGTTATGAACGTCTGGCAGAGCAAAGCTGATGACTACTCGATAGTTCAGTGTGCCATGCTTTACGGCTTAGAATCGGGACTTCAACGACGTTTTGAACGTCATGGAGCATTGAGCGAAGCAGCACAACCTTTAGAGGAATAATCCCCAGTCGGGAAGCGCGCTGTACAGGAAAAATCACACTAGATGTGGTGTTCGGCACGCCGGATAATTACAGGTCCGAAGAGATCACGTTCCATGTGGCTCCGTTCAGCAGCGGTTATCACGCTCTGCTAGGGCGGGAAGCGTTTACAATCTTCCAAGCAATACCCCATTACGGGTACATGAAGCTCAAAATGCCCAGGCCTAACAGGATCATCACTCTCGCTAGTGATCCGAACATAGCATTCCACGCCGAAAACAAGACAGCCGCACTGGCCCTCTAGGCACTATCCAAAGCCCTAGCGGCTGAGGAACTGACTGCGCTGCGCTCTACGGTGAATAGGGACGATGTGGTACTCGACAAAAGATCCAAGTCCACCTCCTTTAAACCGGCGGACGAAATAGTCAAATTCCAAGTCCATCCAACGGACCCAAATAAAACAGCTTCCATCGGGGCACAGTTAAACCCTGATGTAGACGCCGCACTGCGAGAGTTCCTACAAGAAAACTGGGACATTTTCGCCTGGCACCCTTCAGACATGCCAGGAATCCCACGGAGGCTGGCCGAGCACAGCTTAAATATCCAAACAGGATTCAAACCTGTCAAACAGGCTCTTCGGCGTTTTTCCGAACCTAAGAGACAGGCTATGGGAGAGGAGCTAGCAAAGCTATTGGATGCCGGATTCATCAGAGATATAAAACATCCGGACTGGCTAGCAAACCTGGTGATGGTACCAAAGAAGGACAAATCCTGGCGCCTGTGCATTGATTTTAAAGACCTTAAGAAGGCTTGCCCAAAGGATCCCTTCCCCCTCCCCCGCATCGATCAAATTATCGACGCTACCGCGGGACACAATTCGTTGTGTTTCCTCGACGCATATTCCGGCTACCATCAAATCAAGATGGCAGAATCTGACCAATCCGCAACGGCATTTATCACACCATACGGCCCAATTCTGCTTCAACACAATGCCCTTCGGGCTCAAAAACGCCGGCGCAACATATCAGCGCATGATTCAGACATGTCTGGCAAGCCAGATCGGCAAAACAGTGGAGGCATATGTAGATGATGTGGTCGTCAAAACAAGACATGTCGAATCTCTAGTAGACGACTTGAGGCTCACATTTGATAACCTATGAACATACGACATCAAGCTCAACCCGGAAAAATGCGTTTTCGGCGTTCCAGCCGGAAAGCTCTTGGGCTTCATTGTATCCGGTAGAGGAATCGAAGCAAATCCAGCCAAGATCCGAGCTCTGTCGCAACTGGATATCCCAAAGGACCTCAAACAAATACAAAAGTTAACCGGATGCGTGGCGGCTCTAAGCCACTTTATCTCCCGCTTGGGAGAAAAGGCCCTACCCCTTTACCGCCTCCTTCGGCGCACCGAACACTTCGAATGGACGGATGCAGCCAAGGCTGGACTCGAGGAGATAAAAGCCATACTTGCAACAAACCCAGTCCTGGCCGCGCCAAATATTGGCGAACCAATGCTATTATACATTGCAGCAACACATCAGGTTGTAAGCGCAGTGCTCGTCGTCGAACGAAAAGCGAACGGACACAGACTCCTTGCAAATCACGATACCCGAATTATCAAAAGATCGCGTACGCGGTATTCATGCCATCCCGGAAACTACAACACTACTTTCAAGAGTGTTCAATAACAGTAGCCTCGGAAGTACCACTTAACGATATTATAAACAACCATGACGCAACGGGACAGATTGCAAAATGGGCCATTGAGCTCCTCCCGTTCGACATAACTTATAAGCCACGGCGAGCCATCAAGTCACAAGTCTTGGCCGACTTCGTCGCAGAATGGACGAAGGCCGAACTCCCTAAAGAGTACGGCACATATTCAAATTGGATCATGCATTTCGACGGCTCCAAGATGTTGGCCGGACTGGGGGCTGGCGTCGTTTTGACGTCTCCCACAGGAGACACAGTTCAATATGTACTCCAGATTATGTACACGGACTCCAACAACGCAGCCGAATATGAGGCCCTTTTACATGGTCTCCGGATGGCAGTATCCATGGGCATTCAACACCTTGAAGGAAATATGCCCTAGAGGCAATAACAAAGTTATTATTTATTTCCTTATTTCATGATAAATGTTTATTATTCATGCTAGAATTGTATTAACCGGAAACATAATACATGTGTGAATACATAGACAAATAGAGTGTCACTAGTATGCCTCTACTTGACTAGCTCGTTAATCAAAGATGGTTATGTTTCCTAACCATAGACAAAGAGTTGTTATCTGATTAAAGGGGATCACATCATTAGGAGAATGATGTGATTAACTTGACCCATTCCGTTAGCTTAGCACTCGATCGTTTAGTATGTTGCTATTGCTTTCTTCATGACTTATACATGTTCCTATGACTATGAGATTATGCAACTCCCGTTTACCGGAGGAACACTTTGTGTGCTACCAAACGTCACAACGTAACTGAGTGATTATAAAGGAGCTCTACAGGTGTCTCCAAAGGTACATGTTGGGTTGGCATATTTCGAGATTAGGATTTGTCACTCCGATTGTCGGAGAGGTATCTCTGGGCCCTCTCGGTAATGCACATCACCTAAGCCTTGCAAGCAATGCAACTAAATGAGTTAGTTGCGAGATGATGTATTACAGAACGAGTAAAGAGACTTGCCGGTAACGAGATTGAACTAGGTATTGATATACCGACGATCGAATCTCAGGCAAGTAACATACCGATGACAAAGGGAACAACGTATGTTATTATGCGGTCTGACCGATAAAGATCTTTGTAGAATATGTTGGAACCAATATGAGGATGCAGGTTCCGCTATTGGTTATTGACCGGAGACATGTCTCGGTCATGTCTACATTGTTCTCGAACCCGTAGGGTCCGCACGCTTAAGGTTTCGATGACAGTTATATTATGAGTTTATGAGTTTTGATGTACCAAAGTTGGTTCGGAGTCCCGGATATGATCGCGGACATAACGAGGAGTCTCGAAATGGTCGATACATAAAGATTGATATATTGGACGGCTATATTCGGACACCGGAAGTGTTCCGGGGAAGTTTCGGATAAAACCAGCGTACTGGGGGGTTACCGGAACCCCCCGGGGGGTTAATGGGCCTCATGGGCCTAAAGTGGAGAAGAGGAGGGGCTTCCAGGGCAGGCCGCGCGCCCCCTCTCCCCCTAGTCCGAATTGGACAAGGAGGGAGGGGCGGCGTCCCCCTTTCCTTCCTCTCCTCTCTCCCTTCCTTCCCCCTCTCCTACTTGGACAAGGAAAGGGAGGGGAGTCCTACTCCCGGTAGGAGTAGGACTCCTCCTACGCGCCTCCTACTAGGGCCGGCCGCACCCCCCCCCTTGGCTCTTTTATATACGGAGGCAGGGGGCACCCCTAGACACAAGTTGATCCACGTGATCGTTTTCTTAGCCGTGTGCGGTGCCCCCTTCCACCATAATCCTCGATAATATTGTAGTGGTGCTTAGGCGAAGCCCTGCGACATTTGAACATCAAGATCGTCACCACACCGTCGTGTTGACGGAACTCTTCCCCGACACTTTGCTGGATCGGAGTCCGGGGATCGTCATCGAGCTAAACGTGTGCTAAAACTCGGAGGTGCCGTAGTTTCGGTGCTTGCATCGGTTGGATCGTGAAGACGTACGACTACATCAACCGCATTGATATAATGCTTCCGCTGTCGGTCTACAAGGGTACGTAGATCACACTCTCCCCTCGTTGCTATGCATCACCATGATCTTGCGTGTGCGTAGGAAATTTTTTGAAATTACTACGTTCCCCAACACGCCTAGAGGTGCGCGGGGACTCGAACCTCGCAATATCCCAAATAAATGGAGACTTCGATGCCAAGGATCCAAAAATGGCAGCTTACCACAACGCCGTCCTAAAAATGTCAGCTCGGTTCGAGGGGCTTGAATTTCACCATATAGCCCGGGAAAATAATCAGGCGGCAGATGTCCTGGCATGCATCGGCGCAAAACGCGATGTTGTCCCCCCCCCCCCCAACATCTTCTTGGAAAGGTTGTTCAAGCCATCCGTAGTATGGGAAGGGGAGCCGAACAATAACACAACGGACCCAACCGCAGTGCCCGACACCGAACATTCTGACACAATCGGAGGCTCTGCCAGTGAAATAACACCTTCAGCCCACGTAATAATGGCCGTCATCGCCGTGTGGATAGAACCATTCCTCGCCTACCTCACTAGGCAGGAACTCCCCGAGGACCAAAATGAGGCACGCTGCATAGTGCGGCGATCCAAAGCCTACAGAGTCCACGAGGGAGAGCTTTATAAGAAAAGCACTACCGGAGTCCTTCAAAGGTGCATCTCCGAAGAGGAGGGGCGGAACCTCCTGGCTGAAATTCATGCCGGACTGGGCGGTCATCACGCTGCAGCTCGGTCCCTTGTAAGCAAGGCCTTCCGTACAGGCTTTTATTGGCTGACGGCCCGGGCAGACGCTCAGGACATAGTCCAACGATGCACCGGTTGCCAGCTCTTTGCAAACCAAAGCCATATGCCACCCACCGCCCTCCGAACTATCCCCATTACTTGGCCCTTCACGGTCTGGGGGCTTGACATGGTTGGACCCCTTAAAGGCGGAACCCACAAGCAAAAATACTTACTGGTCATGGTGGATAAATTCACCAAATGGATAGAAGCCAAGCTTGTTAAGACGGCCGAATCCGGACCGGTGATAGACTTTATATCCGGGGTCGTACACCGTTATGGTGTTCCACACAGCATCATCACTGATAACGGCACGAACTTCACGGCCGACGAGGTAAAACTCTGGTGCAAAAACATGGGCATCAAGCTCGACTATGCTTCCGTCTATCACCTACAAACTAACGGCCAAGTCGAACGCGCAAATGGTCTTATCATGAGCGGCATTAAACCCAGATTAGTGCGGTCCCTCAAGGAATCTAACACGCACTAGGTCGAGGAGCTCGACTCCGTACTTTGGGGGCTGTGGACCACGCCGAATCGCACCACCGGATACACACCATTCTTTATGGTGTACGGCGCAGAGGCAGTTTTGCCCTGCGACATAATTCATGACTCACCTCGAGTGCGCATGTACGAAGAAAGAGAAGCCGAACTCGATCGGCAGGACAGCTTAGACGCATTGGAGGAGGAGCGTGATGTGGCAAAAGCCCGTTCCGCATTCTATCAACAGCAGGCTCGAAGATACCAAAGCAGAAAAGTACGGGCCAAAAATTACAACGTTGGCGAATTAGTTCTACGACTACCGGACAAGAAAAAGGACAAACTCAAGCCCAAGTGGGAAGGTCCCTTCATAATTGACCAAGTCCTGACTGGTGGAGCGTACCGCCTGCGAGATGCATCGGATAACCGACTCGAGCCGAACCCATGGAACGCAGCCCGTCTCCGAAGATTCTATGCCTAGCGCCAGACTCTATGTTCGTCTCCTTCCTCTGTCCATTTTTTATATATTTTCTGTCTTGCATTTCTCTTCTCTCTCTCTCTCTCTCTCTTATAGCCCTTAAAGGCTCATAAAGTGATGCGCCATCCGCGCTCATTAAACCTGGGGGCTTCTTTAAACAGAAGCTTATTCATACGGGCTTCATGCCCAACACATGCGTCACACTTCCGCATGTACCTTTTATTCACCATTATATGCATCGATATGACTTAAGTTTTGGCCAAGCTGGGTTTCCTGGCTCCTGTGCTTACCCCTACGTTCCCGATTGTTCGTTAGGTGGTAAAGGGACCACCTCTGCAATTGTTACTGCCGGGTCAGCTGAACGTGTACCTCAGACTGGGTGAAGCCGAAAGCTAGCGTTCTTAAGGGAATATTCGGTCGGTGAACTAAAGATGATCTTTTTTATTTTTATCTATACGCCCCTAGATGTTTTTCCTGCATTTCTTTTCGCAGCATGGACATGCACCTTAGGGCATGCCTCCCAGGGAAAGGAGCCCCTAACGAAACTATTCTCCCTGGAAGATGTTTCTTACTAACCATGTAATATAACATAACTAGTCGGGCACTTGTCTGTTCAGCACTAATGACCCCTACGCCTGGTCTCCATGCATTCCCCGGTTCCTATATAACCGCATGGGAATTCGGACACACTCCAGACCGTCAGGTCCCGAGGCTAAAGCGAAAAGGTCAGCCATGACAAATGATCTACAATCCGGCTAGAAGGCATTATAAATGTCAACTAAATTACATAGTCATTTTGACTAATCGTATTCCTCTTCAATACCATCTAATAGGCTGTCTAATTTAGAGTCCTGCTGGGAATACTTTGCGGCCAACTCTACTTGGCCGTATACTAAGCTTACAGGGACCTCCTTCCCATCAGGCCCTATAGGACCGACCTCGGCCATGTGGTTGGGGTCAGTCTTTGCGTACCGCGTCTTCACCATGGCCCAGGCCTCCCTAGCGCCTTGACGGCAGGCTGATATCTTCCACAATCGGAAGCGCCGCCGTGCTCCTTTTAGCTTCTCCGCAAGCTCTCCAAGACCTTCGGGCATGGATACGGATGGCCACAGGGCCTGGGCGACGCCTCGCATCGCCTGCCGAACTCGATCGAGCAGTTGCGAGAGCTCGGGAAGAAGGTCACCCGTAGAATCGGGCATCTCCTCTGCAGGACGGCCTGTCAGCACACCTACAGACATAGCTCTGTTAGTCGACTTCCCCGCTGAACTTTCTTTCAAAAGGTTCGTTCAAGCACTTACTAAATATGCCGCGTCGAAGCCGCTGATTCTCCTTCACGGAGTTTGACAGCTGGGCACGAACATCTTTCAGCTCGACGCCCAGCTTGGTGTTGGCATCTCGGAGATCGTTCTTCTCCCCCATCACCTTCAACAGCACCCTCTCACCAGCCTTTAGCTGGCGTAGGAGGTGTTGCCTTTCCGGATCCAATCCGGCGCCATCTGCAATTTCATTTGTCAGATTCGCACCAAAGCCGTGCTTCACAAAATACTTATCTTTCGAAGTGTATATTACCAGAGGGGGCCTCCTTAGGCTCCCCTGCCGCGGCTAGTGCGGCCTCAAGTTGGGCTTTGCACTCTTCCAGCTCCTTGGACAGTAGGGAATTTTTTTCTGTAAGAACCTGCATAACAAATGATCCTTAAATCAGTTATTTTAACCGTTTAAGTCTCGAGGGCTACTGGTATATATATAATTACCAAAATTTTCTTACCCGTATGTATTTTACATATTGCTCCGTGGCTCTGGTTAGACCATTTTGAGCGGCACGGAGGTACGCATCTCCCGACTTAAAGGCATCTAACGCCTCTTGGGAGAAACAAGCGTCGCAAAGAATTGTCCGGCGACGCCTGTGGTTCATGGCACTCTCCACCTCAGAGTTGGTGGCAGACAACCTGTCCACATCCTCCGTCGAAGGAGCGTCCGGTGCGCGCCTTGTGTTCGGCCCTGCTTCTGGGCCAGGCTTTGGAGCCTGGCTGGTGGAGGCGTGATTGGCGGTCTCTCCGAATATAGTTCGACGAGGTCTCTTTGTCCTGAAGAGGGCACAAGTGTTAATATGCCCTGAAGGTACGACACCTGGGATAAGGGGGTGCGCCATACCTTTGCGCTGACGCCCCGGTCCAGACTGCACCTCTTTTCTGCCCACGGGGCCCTGCGGCCCCTCGTTGGCTTGTCGCCGCAGGTTCGGCCTCCCGTTTCTGGGAGGCCGGGATTAGCCCTGGATAATCGGCTGTAATGGCCACCAGGGCGTTGTCCTTGCTCAATTGATGGAACACTCCATCAATCAGATCCACCGAAAGCTCCGGATCCTCTTGCGAGTCCGGGTCGAGGGACCGTCCTGGGTCCTCGGGTTGTGGAGGAGGGCTGTTTATTTCTTTAACAGCCTGGCGTAGTTCCTGCGTCGAAATCACTAAGATTAAATATTTGACAATGGGGATATAAAACGGATGGGCAAGATGTGATCACTCACCCAGCTTGGAGGATTATACATGGAAAATCCACCCTTTGGGTCAACGCGGAGAAAATCCTCCTCTTCTCCCTTGTACAAAGCGGACAAGGTCTTTATTAGAGCCGCAGCCGAATCCGACCCCTTACGGCCGTAGCGGGTGGTGTCGTCCTCCCCGTTGAAATCCCACATGGGGTGGCCTCTATACTGTAGCGGCTGCACCCCTCGCATGATGCATGCGGCCATGACCCCGATCATGGTTAGTCCGGAATGAGCTAACAATCTTATCCGGCCCATCAGGTAAAAAACGTCCCTGTCACTTTCCCTCTGAGGGCTCCGTGGGCGCCAGCTTAGGCGCTTCTTTAAGGGAGCATTGTTGAATTCAGGGAGGCCGATCCGGACAGGATCCGACAGTGGGAAGTCTTCTATGTAAAACCATTCCGAGGGCCAGTCTTCGGACGCCTTCTTTGGGGTTCCGGACAGATAGCCGGTCCCGGCGATGCGCCATACTTCGGCTCCGCCCACTTGATACATAGACCCCTTCTTGGAACGGGGCACAAGGCAAAATAGCTCCCTCCACAGTCCGAAATGAGCTTCAACACCCAAGAACAGCTCGCAGAGGGCTACAAAGCCCACGATATGCAATACTGAGGCACGCGTGAGATGATGTAGCTGGAGGCCATAGAACTCCAGCCGCCCCCGGAGAAATGGATGGATTGGAAATCCGAGCCCCCTTATTAAATAAGGGACGAGGCACACCCGCTCTCCTTTGGAGGGATTAGGGGCGCTCTCCGATTGCTCTCCGTCGTTATAGACGGCAAGACCGGCTCGAACCGGGATCATATAGGCCGGGGGGAGAAATCCCTTGGTTTGGAGCATCACTAACTCGCTATGCGGGATGGAGCATCTTTCCCAATATCCAGGCAGGCTTAGGGCTGGAAGGGCGGGAGGAGGGGTCGCGACGGCTGGCCATGGTGGAATGGATCTTTGTCGAATGCGCTCTGATGAACACTCGCGAAGGGGGAAGGTGTGGTTTGGATCTAACTCCTCGTCTCCTTAAATAGGTCAGCTTGTTTACGCGGCTAGGGGTGTGAATGTAAAAACACCCAGACCTTTCATATTCGTTTGACACGTGGGGAGCGGCCATTATTGGGCGCAGAAGCCAAGGAGCGCAACATCTACAAGAAACCGGACTTTATTCAACAGGTACATGGAATTTGGAGGAGAACCCGCCTTGCAATGCCGAAGACAATCTGCGCGCCGGACTCATCGTCATTGAAGCCTAGTTCGGGGGCTACTGAGAGAGTCCTGGATTAGGGGGTGTCCGGATGGCCGGACTATACCTTCAGACGGACTCCCGGACTACGAAGATACAAGATTTAGACTTCGTCCCGTGTCCGGAAGGGGCTTTCCTTGGCGTGGAAGGCAAGCTTGGCGATACGGATATTCAGATCTCCTACCATTGTAACCGACTCTATGTAACCCTAACCCTATCCGGTGTCTATATAAACCGGAGGGTTTTAGTCCGTAGGACAACATACATATCAACAATCATACCATAGGCTAGCTTCTAGGGTTTAGCCTCTCTGATCTCGTGGTAGATCTACTCTTGTACTACCCATATCATCAATATTAATCAAGCAGGACGTAGGGTTTTACCTCCATCGAGAGGGCCCGAACCTGGGTAAAACTTCGTGTCCCTTGCCTCCTATTACCATCCGGCCTAGACGCACAGTTCGGGACCCCCTACCCGAGATCCGCCGGTTTTGACACCGACAACAACCACTAACAAGATCTAGACAACGATAACCCTTGTGTTCGTCAGAAAAACCTAGATGGACATACGGGGTAGAGCATGGGGAAAGTTTGTTAGGAGAGGTGGTGTAGGAGTTTGGGAAACAAAGACAACCGAAGACATGAACGTCGGAGTAATTTGAATGAGAGAGAAATAAAGAGAAGTAAGGAGTAGTTTGTGGGTTAACTTTGGATGGACGAATATTGAGTAAATATGTGGCGGTGTGGAGGTCCTCAGCCCAGAACTTCAGAGGCATAGAAGATTGAACAAGCAGAGTGTGAATGATGTCATTAAGAGTACGAAGAGAACGCTCGGCTTTGCCGTTTTGAGGGGAGGTATAAGGACAGGAGAAGCGCAAAAGAATTCCATATTGCAGAAAGAAATTTAAATTTTTAAAGTTGTCAAATTCACGATCATTATCACATTGGATGAATCTTATAGGGAGGAAAAAGTGGACCGAGACATAGCGCTGAAGTTAAGGAATATATTATGAATGTCGGATTTTTTGCGTAAAGGAAAAGTCCAAACATAATGAGTAAAATCATCAAGAATCACGAGATAATACTTAAAACTAGATACACTTTCTATGGGTGATGTCCAGAGATCACAATGAAGTAATTCAAAAGAAAAACTACTAGAGGATTGAGAGGAACTAAAGGGAAGGCAAACATGTTTGCCCAATTGACATGACTGACACATAGAAGAATTATGAGAGTCTCTATTACAAGGTATTGAAAATTCACTAAGAAGTATGGATAACACATTTTTATTGGGATGGCCGAGACGTTGGTGCCACAGATCAACAGAGGCCACCATAGATGTTGGAGGAGGAGCGACCGTAGTACCATGGAGAGAATATAAATCACCGGAGCTCTTGAATCGAGCGATCTCGGCTTTGGTCGGGTAGTCCTTCACAGACAAACTAAAGGGGTCAAACTCAGCGGAAACATGATTATCAGTCGTGATTTGACGAACAGAAATCAGATTTTTAATAAGAGCAGGAGCAACAAGAACATCACGAAGAAGCAAAGGCTTAATTGGGGATTGGATTTGAGCCAGACTGACACGGTAAATAGGAATAGAAGATCCATCACCGAGAGTAATAGAGGGAAAAGATGAAGGTGTGCAAGAAGAAAGCAAATTACTCGATGCAGACATATGACGATAAGCACCAGAATCGAAAATCCAGTACGTACCTGAGTTCCCTTGTGCAGCAAAGTTGTTCATGGCTTGTAGAAAAGCAGCTTGGTCCCAGCTCGGAGTCAAAGTAGAGGCCGGTATAGTCATGGAAGCTTGCGGGTGTGGTGGCGTCGGCAATAGGGCCGGCATCGGCGTAAAGAGAGAGACACCATCATTGTACTGCTGCATATAGGAGGCGATGGAGCGCCATAGGATGCATAAGGACTAGTGTTTTAGATCGGTGGCACGTAGGAGGGAGCAGCGTGGTACGCAGCAGTCGGCTGTCGAGGCGCGAGGACGGGCGCGCCGGTGTGAGGGCGAGCACCGGGCTGCCAGCCACCGATATAGGCAGGCGGGGCACCATATGGCGTAGGGGCGGACCAAGGCATAGGCCACGCCTAGACTAGCCCTGTCCATGGATAAAGAGGTGGGCGCCATTTGGGCGGCGGTGGTGGTGCAGTTGATGAAGCCGGGCGGTGGTGGTGCAGTTGGTGGAGCCGGGGGCGAAGCAGGAGCGGGCGCCGTGTGGAACTGTGGCGGCCTAGGGTTTTTGCCCCGGTAGTTGGGACTTGGACGCCAGCCGGATGGTTGAGGAGGTGTTGTTGGTGGAGGTGGCAGCTACGTCTTGAGCTTGCGTTGGTTTTCCCCGAAGAGGAAGTGATGATGCAACAGAGTAGCGTAAGCATTTCCCTCAGTTTTTGAGAACCAAGGTATCAATCCAGTAGGAGCCCATGCTCAAGTCCCTCGTACATGCACAAAGCGATAGCTACTCGCAACCAACGCGATTAGGGGTTGTCAATCCCTTCACGGTAACTTACGAGAGTGAGATATGATAGATATAATATTTTTGGTACTTTTGGTATAAAGATGCAAAGTAAAAAGTAAAGGCAAAGTAAAAAAGCAAAGCAAGATTAAAGTAAGGGAGATTGATATGATGAGAATAGACCCGGGGGCCATAGGTTTCACTAGTGGCTTCTCTCAAGAGCATAAGTATTCTACGGTGGGTGAATAAATTACTGTTGAGCAATTGACAGAATTGAGCATAGTTATGAGAATATCTAGGCATGATCATGTATATAGGCATCACGTCCGTGACAAGTAGATCAAAACGATTCTGCATCTACTACTATTACTCCACTCATCGACCGCTATCCAGCATGCATCTAGAGTATTAAGTTAAAAACAGAGTAACGCCTTAAGAAAGATGACATGATGTAGAGAGATAAATTCATGCAATATGAAATACCATCTTGTTATCCTCGATGGCAACGATACAATACGTGCCTTGCTGCCCCTTCTGTCACTGGGTAAGGACACCGCAAGATCGAACCAAAGCTAAACACTTCTCCCATGGCCAGAACTACCAATCTAGTTGGCCAAACCAAACGGATAATTCGAAGAGACTTGCAAAGATAACCAATCATACATAAAAGAATTCAGAGAAGATTCAAATATTATTCATAGATAGACTTGATCATAAACCCACAATTTATCAGTCTCAACAAACACACCGCAAAAAGAAGATTACATCGAATAGATCTCCACAATAGAGGGGGAGAACTTTGTATTGAGATTCAAAGAGAGAGAAGAAGCCATCTAGCTACTAACTATGGACCCGAAGGTCTGAGGTAAACTACTCACACTTCATCGGAGAGGCTATGATGATGTAGAAGCCCTCCGTGATGACGGCCCTCTTCCGGCAGAGGTCCGGAACGGGCCCCAAGATGGGATCTCGTGGATACAGAAAGTTGCGGTGGTGGAATTAGGTTTTTGGCTCCTCCCTGGTCGTTTGGGGGTACGTGTGTATATAAAGGAGGAAGAAGTACGCCGGAGGAGCAACGAGGGGCCCACGAGGCAGGGGGGCGCCCCCCACCCTCGTGACCGCCTCTTTTGTTCCTTGGAGCAGAGTCCAAGTCTCCTCGATCACGTTCGGTGAGAAAATCACGCTCCCGGAGATTTTATTCCGTTTGGACTCCGTTTGATATTCCGTTTATCCGAAACACTGAAATAGGCAAAAAACAGCAATTCTGGGCTGGGCCTCCGGTTAATAGGTTAGTCCCAAAAATAATATAAAAGTGGAAAATAAAGCCCAATATAGTCCAAAACAGTAGATAATATAGCATGGAGCAATCAAAAAATATAGATACATTGGAGACGTATCAGTGGCGGTGGCGGCGTCGACGCAGGCGGGCGAGGAGAAGCAGTGAAGACCTAAGGACGGGAGTCCTTCGTAGTTAGGGCATGATCGGCCCATTGGAGCATCGAGCGAACCACGGCGAATGAGGGACACGGATGCATCATAGGGATGAAGGAGGCCTGCTTCTCAAACCGCTCACTGGGGCCGACAAGGAGGACGTTGATGAGCTGGCGATCGTCAATCGGATCACCAAGTTCGCAGAGTTCATCCGCGATCGCCTTGAGGCGTTGGCAATAGACACCGACTGGTGAATCACCTTGCACTATATTCTGAAACTCGATGTGGAGATTGTTGGTGCGAGCGTCAACGTTGTCTTGGAAGAGTTGACGAAGGGCCGCCCATAGATCGGCGGCGGAGGCACCGTCACAGTGGACGAGATTGAAGATCTCTGTGGAGACTCGCATGTAGATCCATTGAATAATGGTGAGATCATCCTTGACCCATTGCGGATCATGAAGTTGAGGAAGAGAGTCGTCGGCAACGTGAGAGCGGAGATTGCATCGCCCAAGGTGGACGTCAAAAAGATGACGCCAATGATAGTTGCTGTGAGCAGTGAGATCTAGGGTTACAGGGATGTAGGGGCTAATATCAGAGATGGTGTCGGTGAAGGAGATGGAAGGGGGTATTGATGGAGGTAGAGCTAGAGTAAAGGTAGAGGCAAAGGAGGCCGTGGTCGCGGCGACGATGGTGGCGCGCCGCTCGAAGTAGTCGGGCGGTGGCGGGGCTGACGGGTTAGCCATACCCTATGATCGAAAGTCTGATACCATATAGAATTGTATTGAATAATTGTTGATACAATATTGTGCAGATACATGAAGTATATATAAGAGTTAAGCCGTATCTGACCTAGCCTTATTACAAATCGAGTAGGAATCATAATCCTAATACAAGTTGTATTCTAACATCCGGTAGTAGTATGATTGATGGGAGAGATGATCACTTCATCAGTCTTGCTACAATCTTCTCCTATTAATTTAACAGATATGAGCAGATACGTAGAGCACATGCATGCATGCACATGCACATGCACGTAGCAAGTTTAACATAAACAGCAGAGCTCCTGCGAGTTTCAGTAAAAGAAAAAGAAAGTTTAATCTAAACAAAATTGTGATCCTCACGTAGAGTCCTAACGAATACCGCCCCATACTGGTCACCTGCTAGTCTCTACCGGAGTACATAGGTAGGTGCACCGTGCACGGGAGTGGGTTAGATTAGAAAAAGGAAGAGTCGCACGCCATGTCGCTTTGGCGCATGCTGCCAAACACAAACACAAAAGAAAACAGATGATCCCGCCACGCCACGCCACGCCATGAATAACTTCAACTGAGACGAGGACAAGCACCATGCTTGTCTTTCCCATTTGGCGCATACCAGACAGGAGAGAGCGGGCAGAGAAACAAACTTATATGGCCTCAAAAGTCCAGCCCGTGCCACGCTCTCCCCTGCCTGCTTTTCGTCCCCTCCCATCCCCGAACGGACGCAAAGACAGAAGCAAATCACCTCAAAATCCGTTGTTTTGCCCGTGGTTTTTGGTTGGAGCTGGCGCTGGCACCGTGGATTGATGGATAGAGTGCGTCCAAATCGGATAGGCTCGGGGGTCGCTAGCTTCTGGATGGCGTTTTGTTGGGTTCGAAAAGAAACCGACCTGCTCGCAGTCGTAGGTGGCGTCCATCGAACGAAACCAAAAGCGTCGGTCTCGTGACCGAGACACCAGCAGGTGGTGCCGCTGCCGGTGACGGAATTCAAAGCCGCCTGCGATGCGTCCAAGGAGCCGACGCCCAAAAGCTTGCTTGGCGACAAGACCAGGCACGGCGTGGTGGCCGCTGTCCATACCACGAGGCCGTGCCTTCTTCCTCTCTCGCTCACTCTCTCTTTCTTGTTTCTTTGTACGATTCTTTCGTCCTCTTCCATAGCCGGACAAGTTGGGGTGGGGAGGCCAGTGACGAGTACAAATTAAGGCCAACTTCAGCGCGCGATCCCAAACGGACGTCCGTTTTGTCCGGATTCTGTCTGTTTGGGTAGAGATTTGGGGTCGTGTCCAGGTGTGTCCTGGGATGTGGTGGCCGTGCGCCCACCGCGCGAACGCATCCCGGCCACATCCTGTCCGCGTATTATTTCTTTGCAAGTCCTTAACTTTATTTCATCATTCATTTTTGGTACATGAAAAATGCATCATCACATTTTGACTAGTAAAGTAAGACCAAAGAAAATAAGAACAACAAGAATACATTTTAGAAGATAGCCAACTTTCATAACTGCCCCCTTGAGTTGGGTTAGGGCCTTCTCGATGCACTCATTGCTGATCTGTGTAGGAGGCTCGATCTGGCATCCTCCTTTCTTCTTCAAGCCAGAAGTAGATGTTGCTTTCTCAGACCTAGTCTCGTGTCTAGCCTCTAATCTAGCAACAAGTGCACTTGTCTCATTTACAGCCTCTATGCTAGCTAAAAGTGCACGAGCATGTACTAAATTTCGCTCTATCAATATATTGATGTACTCTTCTTCCCAATACCAAAACTTGCATCCATTCTACACAACAAAATTTGAAGTTAGCACAACTAGTCAAATCTAGAGCACAAACCGAAGCTAAAAAAAGCGCATACCCCATCGTTTAAGCACTTGATGAACACCCATCCGGGATGTTCCGGCGTTGTAGACACGCGGCCCACGACCATCCTTGGGCAGTAGTCGCACTTAATGAGTGGCAACGGTGCGCCGGCGAGCTTTTGGGCAAGCACCGAGCCCGGCCGGCCGCCATTCGTGTATCTGCCGGCGGCCCACCGACGGTGCAGATCCGAGCGGCTAGAGGAGGAGCCACTGCCTGCATGTGGCCTTGCGGCCCTGCCAGGGCCTTCCGGCGAGGTGCCCGGCTAGTCCATGGCGCGGCCAGGCCTCCCACAGCCGGCCGAGCTCAAGACCGACCGGATCCGGCCCGAAACCGGCCGGCGGGTGCGCAAACCAGGTGGTCGTGGTTGGGTAGCTCGGCGGCGCCGAGGGGAAGGGGTTGGGCGAGCTCGCGCCCGAACTGCACGGCTGCAATGGCAGCGGTGGCGGTGAGGGGAAGAGTGGGGAAGAGTGGAGGGGGTGCGGCCGGAGGGAGGGAGGGGGGCGGATAGAAAAAGGCCCGTCTTGTATCACCGACGGGCGGGCCAGGGGAGGACACGCGCAGACGACCCGCGCGTCCGCGTGGTGTCCGTTTCACCCCAAAAGCGGCGCAAATTTGGACCGCGGATGGGTCGAAAGCGGACAAAAGTCCGTTTGCTTCCGCGCACTGGCCGCCTTTTGTATTCCTTTTACCTTAAATGGATGGGGCCGAACAAGATAGGATCGCGCGATGGAGTTGGCCTAAGAGCCTGTCACGTCTACTATCCATCACCTGTGTGCAGTGCACTTGCTGCAAACTGCCAAAAGGAAAATCAATTCCTTATTGGCCGCACGCAACAGCACCGTACTTAGCATGGCAAATTCTAACGTGGTCGTTCTTATCTCCTTTTTTACATGTGAGATAAGAAAGTAAAAAAATTAATCAGGTCACTAATTGATAAGTTCAACAGCTTAAATTTATTTTATACTCTTGCCTCTCATGTGAAAAAAGAAGGTAAGAGGCACTAGTTTACGAGGAGTTGCTGAAAATGTGATACGCGCTGCAAAAAAAAAAGTTGCTACGATCTGACTACTATCTCGTATTTCTTGATCAACTTGAACGCACTGTCCCCTCCTCTTCTCGTCAGCTATCAATACGCAAATGAAACAACAGAAAGGTCTACGTCGCTCTGGTGAATCACATACGTAGTACTACTTTAAGCGACTAGTTCAACCGCTCATGCAAGTGGTACGGCGCCCATATCTGTTGGTTTCCTGCGATGGGTCGCCGCCAGTATCATTATGCACTTGTGCTCCAAATTAGCATGACTGTCGTTTCAGTTTAGTGCAGACTTTTGTACCACTGCTCGTGCATTTTCCACAGCAGATAATGACTGAAAATGCCGAGCTATTCGAGCTGGAACAAGGTAGCTGCAAACTGAACCATGTTTTGTAGGAACACATCATCTCAAGTGGAAATTCAGGGCCGGCTTTGCTTTCAACGAAACTTTGGTGGATCGTGCCTGCCTGCCATCTGCACAAGGCACAAGTTGTGCTTCCAAAATTCAGCTCGTTGTGTAATCAGACAGCTCACTCGATCTAGACTTTCTTGGTGAATTGATAGAATCCCGTGCTCACAAATGTAGGACCAAGGGAAGATTCAATGTATCTCGAACAGTTTGGAGCATGGAGAAGTTCAGGAGAGAAGATTCCTAGGAGAGCTAAAATAAAGCATATGCTTATATAAACTTGACTGCTTTTTGGTTCGTGAAAAGGACATTAGCCGCCCCTCTTCTATGCGAAAATTACGGTTTGGACATTAGCCAACACATGCATATATTGTCTAAGGTGTTGTTTAATCTTTGATGATCAATTTACTCTAATTCTGATTCAATACAAAATCATCCCACTGCCAACTATCCATCCCAGACTCTCAGTCTAACTATTATATTAGGTCTTTTATTTTTAATTTTTTGAGGAATAAATTAGGTCTTCTAGTCTGTCGTCAAGTATACTTGAATAAAATATTCTAGAGTACATAATTTTCTTATGATGAGTTTATCACCGAATCATTTGGTTAGATTGCATCCAGCCCCACGACGAAATCCAACTAAGGATTAAGTTCTGTAGGTTTGACCCATAAATTTTGCCCCTAGGTTTAGCATTTATTTTCACCATAGTATAGGTTCTAACTTCTTGTGTCTAACTTATGTGATGAATTTGCTGCAATCAGTACTCAACACAGTGTATTGATCGATAAGACTTGAACAACGGATATCCTTTCGTTTTTTTTCCTTAACCTGACATGTACTAGGTTGCTATTCTATAATCAGTTTTCCATCCAAAGAATTATTTATTGACAATTAGAACACGCCTGCTAGCTACCATCTTCGTTCCAAATTAAACAAAGTTCTAAATTTACTCTAAACCAACATTCTTTAAATTTGACTATGTTTATTAAAAAAAATCAATATCTCGAAAACCAAATTAGTTCCGTAGACACGCGAGCGGTTAATCATCTCCATCTACTACAGACATTTCTGGCTGGTTAGGGCATCTCCAAGGCGGGCCCGCAAACCTACCGTAACTGTCTGGACCGCGGCAGCGATCCGACGCCGATCTGTACGGTCCGGACACGATTTCTCTCGCAAATTGGAGACGAAAGTGTGGAAGGTTTGCGGGAGTCCGGACACCCGTAAAGTAGGACTCCAACACCACCGGCCCATCCAATCCCCCTCCTTGTCCCATTTCCTTCCACTATGCCCCTTCTCCCCTTGCTTTGCATCCGCACCCTCCACCTCCACCGCCGCTGTTGTTCGCCTCCGATGGCCACAGAGGCATTGTCAGACGTCCGCAACAAGCACTGACGTGCCCGCTCGCCATTCCGACTGAGCTTTCCACCCTGGAGCCATTTGTACCCAGGTACACTACGTCCCCTATCGACGACCTCCATTAAGGACACCACGCCCGACAAATGTTCAGTTAAATGCCATTGAGCTTATTTTCAAATGATATGTCGTATTTTAGAGTACAAAGAATGCCGAACTACTCGACCATGGAGGATGAGTTATTGTGCGATGTGTGGCTGACTGTATCCGCGGATTTCATAGGCAGGAGCAAAGGGGAACCCTTCTGGGAGCAAGTGCATGAAGAGTTTCACGCATGACAGCGTATTGCGCCCTACGACATGTAAATCATTCACCACGCAACGTGAGGTTGTTGTCGTATCGCTGGCACGCTATCCAGACCAGCGTCATCAAATTTTGCAACTTGGTTAGTCAGCTCGATGCAAGGTGGCCATTGCACGCGGACATGAACGAGATCGTAAGTTTTACTTCCTCTTGCTCAACTTGCGGATTGATTCATTCACTCAATGTCGATCTACACATTATATGTAGCCCGCACACGCCGTCGTGGTGTATCACATGACAGAGGGTCGGCCATTTATGTGCACACACTATTGGATGAAGCTGAAAGGGGAGTTTGTGTGGAACGATATGATCCGCTCATCAAAAACTTGCTCGACACCCGGGATGTGTCGAATTTAGAGACATTATTGTACTACACTTAATTTGTTTGCCATGTATGGATGATTTGTGGTATTTTCTATCTGAACTTTGATGAATATCGACCGTTTTGCATGAATTTTGTCCAGTTAATTAAAATACGGTTTGAAATGTACGCAGCCAGCGTTGCATGTTGTCCTCCCGCATCCGTGTCAGCAGACGGATGCGTAGGATTTTTACGGATTACCGTTGAAGGTGCCCTTATTACTGATCGTGGCACCAAACACGATATCCCTTTTTGAGTTGGTTTATCGCTGATCACACACATGGAGGGGAAATGCCTTTCTTCTATTTCATAAAAGCAAAAATGGGAGGAGAATGCCTTTCTGAGAAAAAACAGGGAGGAAAATGAAGGCCTCTGAGGTATATAATTGTGTATTTCTTCTATTTCATATACTAGTGGATTTCTTCTGTTTCATATAATCATGAATTTCTTATATTTCATATACTAGTGGATTTCTTTTGTCTCATATAATTATGCATTTCTTCTATTTCATATAATTATGCATTTCTTCTATGTCATATACTAGTGGATTTTTTCTGTTTCATTTAATTTTGCATTTCTTCTGTCTCATTTAATTTTGCATATCTTCAGTTTCATGTACTTGTGCATTTCTTCAGTTTCATACAATTTTGCTTTTCTTCTATTTCATATAATTTTGCTTTTCTATTGTTTTTATTAATTATGCACTGTTGGATATATAGTTGGTTTCTCAACAGCAAGCACAAACAGATGCTAACATCACAACAAGCTAGCAGAATGGCAACAAATGAAAAAAAAACTGCCCAAGCAGGACCAAATACAGAGAAGAGAAAGACTCCTAAAATACAGAATGAGCAAGGGAAGAAAAAGGCAAAGAAATGAACCTTCTTAACAATTGTAATGATTATTTCTTTTAGTTCCGATCAAAAATAGTGATTCTACCTTTTTGTGTTAGTACTGGTCTTATAATTTTGGTCTTGGTCAAAACTGATTATTATGGTCTCTTTATATAAGTACTGAAAATTTTGAATATATCTTAAAATATCACAAACCGGAACTAGATACTATATTAGACTCAGACTTGGATTTGAATATCTTTAGCGATTAAATCATATCTTGTCCAACTACGGCGTGTAAGGTTTCAGCTATAAACTTATCGTTGTTCGCCCTAAATAGGAATGTCGATCACGCTTACTCAAACCAACAAGACTAGTTTCTTGAGAAGAACTATTTTGCAGACCATAATGCGTGCCACGTTAGGAAACATGGCGCACAAACGAACTTCTCAAAAAAATCAGTCAGGATAAGCTGGGTTAGAAAGAACATGGTGACGAATTCATGGATTCAGCGGTCGGGATCGTTTTTAGACTTTGAGGATGAATTCAAGTTTTTTTTTAACTTTTTCTCTTTATACTAAAGTTTTATATTTATATAACTTCAATTTTACATTATCATAATAATAATTACCATTTTTATTCATAATTTACTTAATAAAACATGCTAGGTGATAATGATCCCAAATATAATCGGTCATTTTTATGCTATAATCATGATATCCATCACTAAACCACATAATTTAACACATATAAAAGTGTTCGCTTTCATGGATTTATTTATGGTAGTCGCAACAACACACATTGCATATTTTAATGCATGTATACCTGAATGTTTGATATCACTAGAATGTAGGGTCTCAAAATATCAGACTGGCGGCTTCTAGTCTATCGTCAAGTGTACATGAATAAAATATTCTGAAGTACATAAATTTCTTATGACGAGTTTATCACCGAATCATTTGGTTAGATTGGATCCAGCCCCACGACGAAATTCAGAGAGTGGGTTAGTGAGAGGTCCGCTAAGGATTAAGTTCCGTAGGTTTGACCCATAAATTTTGCCCCTAGGTTTAGCATTTATTTTGACCATAGTATAGGATCTAACTTCTTGTGTCTAGCTTATGTGATGATTTTGCTGCAATCGGTACTCAACACAGTCGTATTAATCGATAAGACTTGAATAACGGACATCCTTTCCTTTTTCTTTCCATGGTACAGGACATGTACTAGGTTGCTATTCTATAATCAATTTTCCATTCAAATAATTATTTATTAACCAATTGAACACGCCTGCTAGCTATCCTCCTCGTTCCAAATTAATCAAAGTTCTAGATTTGTCCTAAACAAAACTTATTTTAATTTGACTAAGTTTATAAAAAATCAATATCTCGAACACCAAATTAGTTCTTTAGATTCTTTATTACTCCCTCCGTTCCATAATGTAGTGCTTCCTCTATCCCCGTGTTTCAACTTTGACCGTAAATTTAACTACCAAGACCGATTGCGGCGGGAGCAAAAGTTATATCAGTGAATTCGTATTCGAAAGAAGTTTTTAATTATGTAATTTTTTTTCTACCGCTGCAATTGGTCTCGTTCGTTAAATCTATGGTCAAAGTTTGACCTCGGAAAGCGCGGACGCACTATATTTTGGAATGGGGGGAATATCAAAGTTCTAGTATATGGACAAAACTTGGCACACACATATATGGACTACTACTTTGTTGTCGCCTTAATCAGCTTCATCTACGGGGAAAAGCCTACCATAACCCGGCAGATGGCAGCTGCCGCGTCCACCACCTCCCGTACATGTCACGCGTCAAGTGAGGGCTCACATACCGTCCTTCATCAAAACATGCATGGTGTTACAATGGTCTACGACGGGTCTATGTGTTGTAATAAAATCTTTGTTGCGAAATTTTTCTGCAACTAGACCTTAGTTACAAAAAGATGCAACAAAACCTTTATTGCAAAAAAAAAATAACTGTTGCAAAAAAATTCTGCAAAAAAATAACCTCGCTTGATGCGATTAATCTGACTGCACACGATCTCACTGATCTTTTAAAAAGATCAGCCAGCGGACACATAGCATGCCCCTTCATCTACTACTACAGATATTTCTGCTTGGTTTGTAGCCGATCGTGCACCAAACACAATATGCCTTTTGAGTTGGCCTATCGCAGATCACACACGTGTCCGGACGTCAGATTAATTTTAGCAAATGCAGCTCTAACCAGGATGGATGGCCGGTGTCGTTGGTTGCATTTGCTTTTTTTCTGTGGGAGTTGGTTGCATTTGCTGGTGTCGCATTTTCTCACTGGAGATCTCACTGAAAACCAGAGGATTGTGAATCAGAAGCAGATCTCCAGACTACTAGCTACGTTGATCAGTGGGTGTGATGATCCACACAATGGTAGCGAAATTTGGTTTGTGCGCGCGATAGTGGCCACTGCGTGGGTATCGCTCTCAACGTAGTACAGATTTCTTGAAGGATTTTATCTGTCCTTGCGCTAGAGTCAGATTTGTTGTGCTCGTACCCGAAAGAAAACGGATTTGTTGGATTGCAATCTGAATTAATTAACCGGCTCGCTTGTAGACATCGAGCGTGGCAAAAAAATGTGATGAAACCCTGTCCTCATTTCTCATCGTCAGTAACCCGTCTAGTGACTCGTCCCGTGTAGTTTATGCATGCGGCGACTTTACCAAGGCATCGTGTCGCATTCGGAGTATGTATGATACGGCCGGCTCTATAAAATGTATATGTTGATCTCCTCTTTGTTCACCCGAAAAAAAAATATCTCCTCTTTGTTTCTGGCGAACCAGACATGGTGTCTGATAGCTCAGTAATCAGCTTCCGTCTGCAGAACCATTTGTTACCCAGTTGAACACGCATATACTAGGCCGTTTGTTGCGTTGAATATGCACCACCTCATTGAGAATAACGATCGACGTTGAACTTTACGGGCGAGACAAGAGGACGAAATTGGTTTGATTTATAAGGCCCAAGTGGGTAGTGCTCGGTGCATAGGGTATATATATTTTCTGTATGTGCTTTGACCTGTCATGACAGGGTCACGCGAGCGTCATATTTTGGAGTTAAGGAAGTTCGTGACACTCCACTCCACGTTTAGACTACTTGTCAGGATAAGAATAAAAACTCGTTGGTGACGAGAAAACAACACCACATGATCAATCACGTGGACGTGCTAGGTGCTATCGCGTGCAAGGTGCCGATCCTATTAAACTGCGCCACCTTCACACCTTCACGGCCGATTCAATGCAATTGATAGTAGTAGTACTGTACCATCGATCACTGCAGCTAGCACCGTTGAACGTTGAACATGTAGCTAGTAGTCTCACCCGCCCGAATGCAAGTCATGGTAGTACCAATGCAAGTGGTCAAACCGTAGAAAAATCGACCGCCTGCAGCACATCACTAGTGCAAAACTGGGCAATAGCACCGGTTCGTAAGGCCCTTTAGTGCCGGTTTCGGAACCGGCACTAACATTTCGGCATTAAAGGCCCCCCCCCCCCTTTAGTACCGGTTCAGCATGAACCGGTGCTAAAGGGCAACCACGTGGCACGAGTCAGCTCCGGGGGCCGGGAGCCCTTTAGTACCGGTTGGTAACACCAACCGGTACTAAAATGTTTGGGGGTTTTTGGTTTTATGATTTCTTTTTCATTTAATTTTGTGTTTTCCATTTTAATTCTTTTTCGTTTGCTGATATTTTACGGTACTACACATTGTACACATTATGCATATATATATATATATATATAGAATTTCTAGTAGAACCAATCATATATATATCATCAATGTCTCACAAACCACCATATTAATTTACACATACACACATGTATAGCTATATACAATTTCTCCTACATATGCATGTTGCCTTCGGAGCCAGTGGCATTAGCCTAATTGGTGCTTTCGGAGCACGATGACAATTGAAGGTGGTTCATGACCTGTTCGATGGGGACGGTAGCGGGTAATAGTATTCTCCCTTCGGATTTATGACCTGGTCGAGCAAAAATTCCGCTATTTCCTCTTGAAGTGCTTCTACGCGCTCCGTTTCTAGGAGCTTGTCCCGCACCTCTTCGAACTGTTAAGAAGGAGATCAATATGCATGTGTATTAGTTGTGTGACTAGATATCGATAATGGTGTAAAAATTGTGAATAGTGTTCTGACAAGCGTACCCATTCCTGTCTTTGAGATCTGCTCCTTTCGGACGCCATCATGCGAATGTTCTCGCAAACGCAGAATGCACACAGATCAGTCCCCTGCGCCTGCTTCAGGGCCTTTATTACGAGAATGGAATTTAATTTGATCAGATAATAATTAATCAAGCATGATAATTAAAGAGATGGCAGCTAGCTAGCTAGCTAGTACTATTTCATAACCATTTCAGCTGTGGTTTCCATTCGCCTTCCGTGACGCTGATGAACCTTGCCCAAGCCCTGCCCGCCGACAAAGAAAATGAATAAAGGGGTTATTAAATAGTTCATATCATGAAATGACGAACTAAATAGGCTGAGATATATAGTTAATAATGATTGAAATTACCTGTTGACTATCCCATACAAGATGTTGTAGTCACTATTTACTTTGAGTAGCGAGTCCAGTATTTCAACTGTTCCGGCGTCAACTTTAATGATACACAAGATCCAGTGAAACCTGCATGCACACACGTTTACATGTCTTAATTAAGCGGGCATATGTAAGCAAAAACATGTAGCTAGCTAGTAGGCAAAAACAGAGAATTTGTAGTACAAGAAAGTGTGACTCACTGGAAGTTGTAAGGAAGTAGTATATCTTCATTGTATTTGAGGCGCTTCAAGAACTCTAGCATGCTGTCCTCTACCTGCTTTTCATAATACTTGTTCATTTTCCATGTGTATTCATTAAGGGTGTTTGGGTCAATGAACCCAATGCCATAGCGTCCACCTTTTCTCATTTCATACATCTTCATCCTGCATAATACCACAGAAAAGAATATAGTGAGGATAATTATAGGTAATGGTTGAACAAAAGGATCACTACAGCTAGCTTGAGACTTAAATTACAGAAAGAAATCACTTACAGACAATAGCAACTGGCGATAGATTTGTCGAGTGCGTCTTGATTGTATAACTGAAACAGTTCAGAATACTCAATGGCCACAGCTTTCTCATGGTAGTAATGATCCTTCTTGACATACACCATGAGGGACTCTCGATCGGATCTCTTGATAATGTCCATGTACCATTGATGCAATTCATACATTCTCGTTGGGAGCTTCTTGACATCTTCTAGCTCGACCAAAGGTTGGCCCCGGATATGTTTCCGTTTTATTTCCTCCTCTATAATCACAGGCATGTCCTCGATCTCGAGGAGTTGTCCAACAGTGATCTTGAGTTCTTCAGCCTGCATTATATGCTCCTGGGTTATTACCACATCGCCCACCTCGGGAACGTAAACTGTTTGGCCACAATAATATTGGGCGCGCGTACTGTCACGTGTTGTTGGCGGCACAACAAGCGGGGGGGTCGATTGCGCCGCCTGTTCTCCCAGCTGGGCAACGGTTTTCCCGCATTTTTCGACAGCTGCTTGTTGTTTGCTCGAGCTCGAGCTCGCCTCCTTCTGTAGACGTTGTCGATGTAACTTCCTGATGTGGCGCTCATAGTCTGTGTCAACAGGCTTAGGAGCTGGTGGTTGAGCCATACGAATGAAGTGGTCAACTACTTCCACAGGCACTTTCTCCCTTGGCGGCGGTGGCGGTTTCGGTCCAAAATGGGCGTCGACTTCTGCCCGCACTATGGCATTGGTTTGCTCCTCGGTCCTGTCGTAAGCCCTCACAGGAAGAGGAGTAGTGAGGTTTGGACCATATTTATATCGCTTGCCTCCGCCTGTACTTCCTGTACTATGACCTCGACTGGTACCGCTACGCACCATAGCTGCGGGGTGTCTCTTCTGTGATTGCTGAGGCGGCGGAGACGGCTGACGGGGCTGAGTTGGACGAGGAGGAGTGGCCTGAAGCTGTGCCGGACTTGGAGGAGGAGTGGCCTGAGGTTGTGCCGGACTTGGAGGAGGAGTGGACGTCTGACGCTGTGTCGGACTTGGAGGAGGAGTGGCTTGACACTTTGCCGGACTTGGAGGAGGAGGAGTGGCCTCACGCGTTGGTGGACTTGGAGGAGCGGGAGTCTGCTGACTCGGTGGCGGACTTCGACGAGGAGTCGGGTGACGCGGTGTCGGTGGCCTTCGAAAAATGATGCAATCCTTTCTCCATAGGATGATACGATGTTTGGCATCTCCGAGTGTGTGCTCCTCATCACCTCCAGGAATGTCAAGCTCTAGCCCCGAATATTGGTCCACCACCTCATCAACCAAGACACGAGCATAGCCCGCTGGAATCGGGTTGCAATGGAAGGTTGCCTCGGGGGAATTTGAAAAAGCAACGGCGTCCGCCACCTTCATGGATATGTTCTTCATTTTGAAGTGTAGCTCGCAGTTAGTGTTCTCCGTGATGTCATCCATGGGGTATCTACCCAGCACTACTGCGTCGCCCGGGGCGGAACCCACGCTGCTTCTCGGCATAGATGGGGCGGTGGTATCCAATGCTGGATCATCCGCTAGCTGCTGTAGCTGCTGAGACCCCCTTTGCTGGCTAAGTGAGTCGATCTGCTCCTGCTGCCGCTGAAATTTAGCTGCCAATTCCGCTTGACTTGCTTCTAGGCCTTGAAGGCGTTCATAGTCGAGCTTCCTTTGCTCCTCCTCCATCTTCCTCTTCTTCTCCTCCGCAATCTTCTTTCTCGCACGGGTTCTGTAGGGGGGTGCGCTGCCAGGCGAGGGGCGCAGAAGTTTAGTCCCACCTCGCTAGCCGAGGGGCGCTCACACCTGCTTATAAGCCCCGTCGCCGCCGCTGTCTCGAGCTCCTCTCTAAAGCAGGCCTTCTGGGCCTACCTCTGCTACTCTGCCCTGTGGGGCCTATTGGGCTTGCGGGCCTGCATCCTGGCCCAACAACAGGTTGTGTTTCTAGTCGTATGCAGGCCGTTGTGGCCCGGTAGGTGGGCTTTTTTCATTTAGTTTTTTCTTTTCTGCTTTATTTATTTTGTTTTATTTATTTTTAGTTTTTTTTGCTGTATTTAGAGTTTCTTTGTGAATATTTTTGATAGTTTTTAGAAACTTTCAGTTAGTGCCGGTAGTTTTTAAATTTGAATAGTTTAAATTTTGAATTATTTGAAATTTGTGTGAACCACTAGTTTGTGAATAACTTAACTTTAAAAATACATTTTCCAGTGATTCTTTTTTCTTATGTTTAATATTAATGTGTTTTATCATTATATTCAATTTGGTAATGCTTAAGTTATTTAAAAATGAAATGCCTTTGTAACGGATGAGTTTTTGTCCGAAACCCTGATACTTCGAAACAGATTGTCCATTTTGTACACGAAGTGCATCTAGTTTTTGCGGTAACCCTCTCTACTTTTTTGCACATGCTATGTGGGTGAAATTATGATACCATGCCAACTTTCATCTTTTTCTGAGTTCATTTGAAATGCTTTTCAATTTCAGGGTCATTTAGCTGAAAAAATCAATAAATGCATGAAAGAATTTGCTTGCACATAAAATTTCTTCGCGTTTCAAATGCCAAAACACATAACTAGCTACCCTAACTATTACAGAGATTCTCTCCTGGGTGTGAAACACAGAAGAAAGTGATGATAGTTAAGCCGATCACATCCCAGATCTTTGGGTGTGAAACTTTTTCTTCGCGTGTGTCCCTTTGCGTCGTAGCCATGGAAAATCTTCATCATTTAACGGGATGCTCGGGTCAATATTCACTGTGAATGGAGCAATTTCATCAAACTTTTCATAATCTTCTGACTTGTCTGTCTTGTCATCCACTTCCATGATGTTTCTCTTCCCAGAAAGAACTATGTGCCGCTTTGACTCATCGTACGATGCATTCGCTTCCTTATCTTTTCTTTTTCTTGGCTTGGTAGACATGTCCTTCACATAGAAAACCTGTGCCACATCATTGGCTAGGACGAATGGTTCGTCTGCATACGCAAGATTGTTGAGATCCACTGTTGTCATTCCGTACTGCGGGTCTTCCGTTACCCCGCCTCGTGTCATATTGACCCATTTGCACCGAAACAAAGGGACCTTCAAACCACGTCGATACTCAAGTTCCCATATGTCCTGTATATAACCATAATATGTTTCCTTTCCCGTCTTGATTTCTGCATCAAAGCGGACACCACTGTTTTGGTTGGTGCTCTTCTTATCTTGGGCGATCGTGTAAAATGTATTACCATTTATCTCGTACCCTTTGAAAGTCATTATATTCGAAGATGGTAACTGGGACAGCAAGTACAGGTCATCTTCAATAAAGGTGTCATGCATGGTACGTCCTTGCAACCAGCTGGCGAAACTCCTGGTTTGTTCACGTGTAATCCAGTCATCAAACCGCTCCGGGTGTTTGGAGCATAGCAAATTCTTGTGTTCATCCATATACGGAGCCACCAAGGCGGAATTCTGTAGAACTGTGTAGTGTGCTTCAGTGAGAGAATGTCCGTCCATACATATTATTTGTTCCCCTCCTAGCGTGTCTTTTTCATCCAGTCTGCCCTTATGCCGTGATTCAGGAACACCAATCGGCTTAAGGTCAGGAATAAAGTCAATACAAAACTCAATGACCTCCTCATTTTGACGGCCCTTGGAGATGCTTCCTTCTGGCCTAGCACGGTTATGAACATATTTCTTTAAGACTCCCATGAACCTCTCAAAGGGGAACATATTGTGTAGAAATACAGGACCCAAAACGTTAATCTCTTCGCATAGGTGAACTAGGACGTGCGTCATGATGTTGAAGAAGGATGGTGGGAACACCAACTCGAAACTGACAAGACATTGCACCAAATCATTCTGTAACCTTGGTACGATTTCTGGATCGATTACCTTCTGAGAGATTGCATTGAGAAATGCACATAGCTTCACAATGGCTAATCGAACTTTTTCCGGTAGAAGCCCCCTCAATGCAACCGGAAGCAGTTGCGTCATAATCACGTGGCAGTCATGAGGCTTTAGGTTCTGGAACTTTTTCTCTGTCATGTTTATTATTCCCTTTATATTCGACGAGAAGCCAGACGGTACCTTAATATTGAGCAGGCATTCAAAGAAGATTTCCTTCTCTTCTTTGGTAAGAGCGTAGCTTGCATGACCCTGATGTATGCCGTCTTTTCCGTGCATACGTTGCTGGTCCTCCCGTGCCTCAGGTGTATCTTTTGTCTTCCCATACACGCCCAAGAAGCCAAGCAGGGTCACACAAAGATTCTTCGTCACGTGCATCACGTCGATTGCGGAGCGGACCTCGAGGTCTTTCCAATAGGGCAGGTCCCAAAATACAGATTTCTTCTTCCACATGGGTGCACGTCCGTCAGCGTCATTCGGAACAGATTGTCCACCAGGACCCTTTCCAAAGACCACCTTCAAATCCTTGACCATATCATGTACATCAGCACCAGTACGGTGGCGAGGCTTCGTCCGGTGATCCGCCTCACCTTTGAAATGCTTGCCTTTTTTTCTTACGGGATGCCTGCTCGGAAGAAATCGACGATGTCCCAGGTACACATTCTTATTAGCCAAATATATACTGTCAGTACCGTCCAAACAATGTGTGCATGCGCGGTATCCCTTGTTTGTCTGTCCTGAAAGGTTACTGAGAGCAGGCCAATCATTGATGGTCACGAACAGTAATGCCTTTAGGTCAAATTCTTCCCCCATGTGCTCATCCCACGCACGTACACCTGTTCCATTCCACAGTTGTAAGAGTTCTTCAACTAATGGCCTTAGGTACACATCAATGTCGTTGCCGGGTTGCTTAGGGCCTTGGATGAGCACTGGCATCATAATGAACTTCTGCTTCATGCACAACCAAGGAGGAAGGTTATACAAACATAGAGTCACAGGCCAGGTGCTATGATTGCTGCTCTGCTCCCCAAAAGGATTAATGCCATCTGCGCTTAGACCAAACCATACGCTCCTTGCGTCATCTTCAAACTCCTTCCCGTACTTTCTTTCGATTTTTCTCCACTGCGACCCGTCAGCGGGTACTCTCAACTTTCCGTCTTTCTTACGGTCTTCTCTGTGCCATCGCATCGCCTTGGCATGCTCTTTGTTTTGGAACAAACGCTTCAACCGTGGTATTATAGGAGCATACCACATCACCTTGGCAGGAATCTTCTTCCTGGGGCGCCGGCCCTCGACATCACTAGGGTCATCGCGGCAGATCTTATAGCGCAATGCACCACATACCGGGCAAGCGTTCAAATCCTCGTACTCACCGCGGTAGAGGATGCAATCATTAGGCCATGCATGTATCTTCTGCACCTCTAACCCTAGAGGGCAGACAACCTTCTTTGCTTCGTACGTACTCTCGGGCAATTCGTTGTCCTTTGGAAGCATATCCTTTATCATTACCAGCAACTTTCCAAATCCCTTGTCAGATACACCATTCTCTGCCTTCCATTGCAGCAATTCCAGTGTGGTGCCCAGCTTTTTCTTGTCACCTACGCAATTCGGGTACAACAATTTTTTGTGATCCTCTAACATGCGCTGCAACTTCTTCTTCTCCAAATCACTTGCGCAGTTTCTCTTTGCATCGGCAATGGCCCGACCTAGATCATCAACGGGCTCATCGGATGCCTCTTCTTCAGCTTCTTCCCGCATTGCCGGCTCAGCTTCTTCCCGCATTACCGGCTCAGCTTCTTCCCCATTGTTGTATCATCGTATTCAGGGAACCCATGGCCAGGATAGCTGTCGTTGTCCTTTTCTTCTTCATTGTCTTCCATCATAACCCCTCTTTCTCCGTGCTTGGTCCAAACATTATAATGGGGCATGAAACCGGTCTTAAACAGGTGGACGTGAATGGTTCTTGACGTAGAGTAATTGTGACCATTCTTACAGCGAGCACATGGACAAGGCATAAAACCATCCGCCCGCTTGTTTGCCTCAGCCGCAAGCAGAAAAGTACGCACGCCCTCAACGAACTGGGGAGAGCATCGGTCATCGTACATCCATTGCCGGCTCATCTTCATTACACAACACCGAATAGACCAAATTAATACAAGTTCATACATAAAGTTCATACAACACTTAAATGCAACAAACAAATAACTCTCTAGCTAAAGCATTTAAATGCAACAACAAATACGATCAAGATCGCAACTAAGGTAACAATGGATCCAACAGCATAATGATACCAAGCCTCACTATCGATGGCATATTTTCTAATCTTTCTAATCTTCAAGCGCATCTTGATCTTGTGATCATCGACGACATCGGCAACATGCAACTCCAATTCCATCTTCTCCCCCTCAATTCTTTTCAATTTTTCTTTCAAGTACTCGTTTTCTCTTTCAACTAAATTTAACCTCTCGGCAATAGGGTCGGTTGGAATTTCCGGTTCAGATACCTCCTAGAAAAAATTTCTATGTCAACTTGATGGGCATAATTTGTCATAAACACGAAATGCAACTAGTTTTAAAAGAGAATATAAATACCACATCCGAATCATAACAAGGACTAGGGCCAACGGGGACGGATATCAAAACCATGGCACTATATGTATAACAAACAACGTACGGGTAAGATAATTATACGAGTAACTATATATCCAAATCACACAAACATCAATTTTTATATAAAATTTCATGAACAAGAGGCTCACCACAAGGTGGTGCCGGCGACGGGACGGTGCGGGCGATCGATGGTGGCTACGATGGAGATTTAGAAGGCGCTAAGTAAACCACACCTACATATGCAAACTAAGTGTTATTTTTGATCTCAAATTGCATATAAATCAAATACTAGCACATATATATATATCCTCCCAAATTACTAAACTCACAAATTAATCACTATATAAACCAATGCAAGAGCTAATCTAGCAATGAGAGATGAAGGGACAAAGTTGCTAACCTTTGTAATCATTTGAATGGATGAGGGCCTTCAAATCTTGACAAATTTTGGGCAAATTTTATGATGAACTCGAGAGAAAGAAGGGAAGAACAAAGGAGAGGGCCGAAGAGGGGAAAGGGGAAAGAACAGAGTGCTGGTGGACGAAGGGTTTATATAGGACGACCTTTAGTACCGGTTCGTGGCACGAACCGGTACTAAAGGTGCTGGAGGGGCCCCACTCTGACAACATCCTGCCACCACTCTCATTAGTACCGGTTCGTAGCACGAACCGGTGCTAAAGGTTCGCCACGAACCGGTACTAATGAAAGCGGCCCGGCTATCCGTTGGAACCGGCATTAATGTATACATTAGTGCCGGCTCAAATACAAACCGGCACTAATGTGCTTC
The DNA here is from genome assembly GCF_056163025.1 of Triticum urartu. Taxonomy (NCBI): domain Eukaryota; kingdom Viridiplantae; phylum Streptophyta; class Magnoliopsida; order Poales; family Poaceae; genus Triticum; species Triticum urartu. Next base: position 695,722,189 of record NC_141875.1, read on the forward strand.
ACGTTTAACCCTTTTTCTACTAGTGCATGCAACAATCGTCCGAATCGTCCAAAACATGGCCACACAAACAAATCCAGTGTTCTCCACGTTGTCGTCCGGGCGGAGGAAACGAAATGAGAGTGGAGGCGTGACGAGGCGCCAACGTAGGCACTACGCCATGCATGCATGCATGCACGAACGTACGTAGCTTCCGGCCTTGACGGGATTTTTGTCCTCGTAGTGATCCTCGGTTGTGTCGGTCGATCGGTCTGGTTTTATCCGTTGTTTTCCACGGTGCTGACTCATACTAGAAGCAACTTTCTGGAAGCGTGCTACTAGACTGCGCATGTATATCGCCATTTTCCCGGAAACTTTCATGGATGCATGACTCGGGACGCACGCTTAGATACGTGTCAACACTGTGCAGGGCACGTGTAATGCATGGGGACAGCTGGCTTTGCAGAAACCGCCCCCACTAATTAAGCTGGGATGAGAACAACGTACGTACATGCAGCAGAAAACAATGAACAACTTAGCACGTGACAACCACTTGGCATGAGTGGTAAGCTATATCAAAAACAATGAAAAAAAAACTTGGCACGTGACAATGCAGATCATCACGGATAATATAATAAGCACTCCCATGCGAACTGGTCGTAGATATGTATCCCCTCGCTGGCATGCATGATGGACCGTTTTCGTCGTCGCCCCGCCAAAAGACACACGAAACCAAAGCGCCTCCGTAAACTTGTTGTCGTCTCCGAAAAGTGGCTGCAGAGGTCGAGCTTCACTGAGCTCTATATACATTTCTCAGTCAAAATATCTTTTTCATAATTCAAAAAAATCTAAAAAAATGTTTTCATGTAGACATATACTAGAAGTATACGTGTATAAATTTTTATAAACATATATATTCATATGCGATGTATACAAAAAGACAAATACACAGATTGAAATAGGCTTTTTCTTTGTTGTATTTGTGTCAGATATTTGTCTTTTTTGTGTAGCATGCAAATGATCAAATTAGTTACTGAAAATTTACACATACTTAAAGAATATGCATATGTATTTGTACAAAAAATTAGCATTTTTTGAAACTTTTAAATATATTTTAATTATTTTTTTGCAAAACGAGGTCCATAGAGCTCGGTCTTTGCAACGCCACACTCGTCTCGTCTCGTCTTTTAATAGGGGGCGGCGAGGGTGGGTGGCGCCACCGCCAACGCCACCGGACAAAGCGCACCGCGACGACGATACCGCATTAACCTGCTCGCTGGTCCGCACCGCACTCTGCCTCCCCCTGCGTCTACGTGTTCGTTCCTTCTAATCTGTGGATTACTTCACATTTTCCGCCACTAAACTGTAATAACTGTACTCGTGCCTGGCGTCTGAAGACCTCTCCCGTTTGCCCAAATTTGACAGTTTACAGGGCGTTGATTTCTCTCTCTGCCAAACAAAACAAGACAAGCGGATGGAGCTCTGCTTGCTTGCTTGATTTCACACCCATTTTTCTGCGTACCAGTAGCGTGCATTAACGCACAAGCAGCCGGGTTGGCGACTGTTTCACCAGCTCGCAGACATGCACCGCCCCACATTTCCGTATACTAAAAGATAAAGATTCACTCTCTTGACGACAGACGTGCAGCATCACGTACACACGGACAGAGGCACAGTAGACCTCGGAGGTTCATCCTCTTGTTTGCTAGCCAGTTTTTCAAAGCGCAGCCAGAGAGAGGGATGAGAGGACGACGCGACGTGGTGTTGTCTAGTGCAGCGCTGCGTTTTGTTTTTGTTTTGTCGCGGCGTCGTCGTCGCGTTGCGGTGTGCGGACGAATAACCAGGACACGCGCGCTCCCTTTATTATTCCACCTTCCCGCCACCTTACGACAAGGCTCGTGCTACTACACATTTAGGTTCCTTTGATTCAAAGGATTTGCATAGGAATTTTAGAGGATTAGAATTCTTAAAAGAATTTCCTATATTGGTTGTTTGATTCATAGGACTGAATCCTATAGAATTTTTTCCTAAGAAATTTTGTGTACTATTTTTCATAGGATTTGTAGCATCCAGTCAAACCTCTTTGAAAAAATCCTTCGTTTTTCCTATAATGCAATCAAACAACCTAAACTCCTATAGGATTGAGATGAGCATGACATTTCAATTCTATGTTTTTTCTATTCCCATGTTTTTACAATCCCGCGAATCAAAGAGGCCCTTATTGAGTGCGCCAAAAGCTACCGCCTCCTATTATTAGCGGTGGCAGCACAGTGCGTCCTTGTAGTACCACCAGAGTAGCAAATGGCTAATGCTAAAGCCAGCGGCCTCAAGCCTGCACGCTCCAGGAAGAGCAAAAACCATGACAACGAACCACCATATGAAAACAGATTGCCATGACGACGCAACCGGAAGAAATTGCGAGCACGAAAGCATGGGCTTCGTAGCTTACTACAGTTTAACGGTAGAGAAAAGCTTTCTAGCTAGCTAAGTGGTGGTGTCCCGTCTCTGCCTAGCTGGCTAACTGCGTATAGATTGTTTATTACCACAGTACTCCTAGCTGGAGTAGTGTTCAAGACAGGAGAATAGAAGCAGGACGGTGCACACTTTCAGAGAAATTCCCCGGGTGCCTAGCTCGATGCCAAGGCACGACGTGGGCTTGCCCGGGGTACAAGACAAGAGAGCGCCATCGAGATGGATATGGACAAAGGACAGCGTCCCCCACGCTTTTTGTCGCGCCCCCGAAGCCCAAAATCCTCCGTTGCTTTCCTTCCTTCATTCGCTAGATACACCACCCACGTCCTCCTACGCCGATCTTTCCCCTTCTATAGTATACATCTCTCTTTTTTTTCCTAGGGAATCCTTCTACTATATCTGCCTTGCCTCTTTCTCACTACACTAGAACAAGAAATCCGGAAATTCACGGGGGCACGCGAGTGCGCGGGCACACACCTGCCTAGTCCTGCCGGCAGCTCGTTTTGCCTCGCGGGTCGCACAGTAGTTCAATTCCCCAGCGAGAGCACAATAAGTTTTAAGTTTCAACGTTGAAACAAATTGTTTTGCATCTAAAACTGCCAAGTTTCAACCAATTTCAGAGATATAATTTTAAGAATTTTTTTTCTGTCAAACTTAGACACAAAATAATTCTTTTTTATCGATCGCTCGCACTAAGTTTCAACATTGAAACTTGTAACATATTTTTTAAATACTTTAAAATATATTCGGAATTGATCTTATTTGAAGTGTTGGTCATGAGAAACACGAATATGAAAACAACAGGGACATATATATGTACCCACGCACTTGCGTGTCCCAAATCCCTGTCCACAAAACATATCCAACAATTGCCTTATTATAGAGCAGCACTATCTTTTCATTCTTCTAGAGGACAAAAACCTCTCCAACAACTGCCAAAAACTTCTACAAGGTCAAAATAGGTTTTAGGCAGCCCAAAAACAAGGCACCTTTGGCTGGCTATTTGCGGCACCAATGCTGCTACCAAAAAACGAGAACGGCCTCATGTGTCCGTGAAATCTCCCTCTCGCGTTGGCGCAGCCCCTAACTGCCGCCACCGTGATTTGCCCTGCCGTCGACACGGCCCTTGTGTGCGTCCCCTCGGCTCCACCCCAACTTCACCATTCGTCAGTGTTGCTTCATCGCACCACCGAATCAGGATATGACACCACGCCTTCCCACTGCTGGGAAATGGCTTATACGTGGCCCCAAATGAGTGGTTGCACGAGCAGGTACCCGCCAATGCTACTTTTCCAAACTAGCAATGGCGGGTAACAGAACAGACCCGCCACAGCTACATCCATTCCAGTGGCGGGCGTTAATTGACATCCTTCATAGGCAAACTCTTCTAAATTTGCTCATGGTATGGAAAGTGCAGTGGTGGGCCTTCCTTAGTGCTTGCCAGTGGTTTATGACAAACTAGTGGCGGGTGTTGTATCGCGCTCGCCACAACTATGTTTCGGCAAGCCGCGCCAAAAAAATCCAAATTTTGAAAAGGTTTCCAGTGGCGGGCCCCTATGCCCTCCCGCCACTGCTATATCCGCACACTTACCCCTTCTGTGCCCGCGCAACACGACCCACATCCATTTTCGGGTGTCTCATCAGTTCCTCTCCTCTCCCCTTTCGCGTGCACCTAGATCCCGCCGTCGTCGCTCGATCCGCCGAAGGCTCCATCCACGCCGTCCGCTGCCGCGACCGTCGCCGTATCTGCCTTCCACGTCGTCCATCACCTCGACCGTCGGAAGCGTCGTCCCTCTGTACTTCCGCTCGACATTATGTCCACCGCCGCAACCACTGTCGACTGTATACTATCTCCCTCTCATCCATTGTTGCTCTAGATACATTCTAGATTGGCTTTCATTAGGTAGGGTTAGGTTCCACCTCTAGATATTTCTAGATTAAATTATACTTCAGGGTTTCATCTTCCAGTGTGATGGATCTAACATTCTTCATCTACTAGGGAGCCGTTGATGTTGCTGCAGAATGCAAGCCGAGCCTGTAAGACATACTTCTTCAGATGCTGTTTTGCCTTGGCTTTAGTTAAAGTTGGACCTGGCCAGACATGAATTAGGCACTGACGCTTTGAAGCGACGCTGGCCCTCTCGGGGGGAGCACACCGGCGAGAAGGGGGTTTGGCTGGGCCAGGGCGAAAATGCCTCGGGATCGCCCTGCGAACCGATACAGAGTCGCGTTGAATGACTTCTGCGGTCTGGACGTATGTGTGCGGTTTGAGGAGCGGCGTTAGAGATGCCCTAATCAGCTCCATCTAGCACATAAATTTTTGCTTGGTTCGTAGCCGATCGTGGCACCAACCACCATATGCATTTTGAGTTGGTCTATCGGTGATCACGCACGTGTCCGTCAAATAAATTAAAGCAAGTGCAGCTCTGATGCATAGCTGGGCATTTAATCAGCTAACAATAACAAAGCTAACAAACGTGTCGGCTTTTCTCACTCGAGATCACACAGAAAACAAAGAAGATGGTGCATCACAAGCAGATCTTGAGAAGAGGTCGATCATGCGTAGTTCTGTGTGTATAGCATTCCAACTAGCTAGGCTGGTCGGTGGCTCATGACCTACACGACTTCGACTCGTGGTAGCGAAATTTGGCTCGTGATATCGCTCGTAAGTAACGTAAGGATTGCTTGGAGGATGTTATCTACTCTTGTGTTAGATTCAGATTTGCTCTGTTCATATAAAAAGAAAATCAGATTTGTTGGATTTGTCCTCCTGGGTACCCCGTCCTGTGACCCATGCCGTGTAGTTTATGCGTGCGATGACTTTACCACGGCATGGCTGTCGCCTTCGCGGTATGAATAGGACACAGCCGGCTCTATAAAATGTACTACCATGAGTTGATCTCCTTTTTGTTTCTGGCGAACCAGACATGACCATGATAGCTCAGTAATCAGCTTCCGTCTGCAGAACCATTTGTTAACCAGTTGAACACGCATATACTAGTCCGGTTTTTCGGTTGAAAATGAACCTCGTTGAGATTAACGATCGACGTTGACCTTTACTGGCAAGACGACAGAATTGATTTGATTTTTCTACGGTTTATTACAAGGCTCAAGTGGGAAATGACTCGGTGCATGGAGTATATACATATATTCGTGTACTAGTACGTGCTCTGACCGATCACACACGTCATGACAAGGTCGTGCGAGTGGTATGTTGTGAAGTTGAGGAAGTTCGTGACATCCACGTTTGTCAAACTGTAGAAAAATCGATCGCATCCACATTCAACAATCCAGTCCGAATCCTCCAAAACGTCGCCAAAGAGACCACCCAATGTTCTCTGGCGGTGGAAACGAAATGAGAGCGGAAGCGTGACGAGTCACTAACGTAGGTACTACGCCATGCATGAAGCTCGTACTATCTGAATCTATGTAGCGTCCGGCTTTGATGGATTTTTTGTTTTACTAGGGCATGTCCGAACATCGTACTTTAAATGGAACCCACTATCCAGCTGCGGACCCGGATACGAGAGGCGGACACTCTACCTGCACAATCCACGTCCTCTCCCACACATCCATCGGTCACTACACACAATCACACCTCCCGCTGTCACGATGGCCAAGGAGTTCGACACCGAGAAGTGGTCGCTAGTGCCCGACTCCAGGACAAGGGCGAGCTCAAACCGTGTGCTGATTGGGGACTAGGAGCCGCTCTCAAAGGAGAAGGTGCAGACGTTCGACGAAGAGCAAGCGGAGGAGGAGGCCAATCTCATCTCCAAGGAGGAAGATCGCCATTTTGAGCTAGAGGCCACGCAGGAGGATCCTGCCCGCGATGAGTCTCGAAGTGGAATCCCAGAACACACGTCATTCTGTGGGATATCCAACACGGCTGCATAAGAGGAGAGACCCCACGGGTGTTTGTCGTGGGTTTCCCAGCGATACTTTGAGCCCGCTTCCCCTTTCTAGGTTTCCTGGGTGGTCATATTGAACTGATGTTATTTCCGTTATGAGAGTAATGAAAAGGGGTAATGCTCGGTTCAAAAAAAAAGAGGAGAGACCCCACTCTTGCAGTTCATACCAACAACCACTTCCTCAAGATCGGACGAGAACGGCTTGGATGTTGGCGCGGAGAGCGACAAAGGTGTTGACGGCCTCAAACGCCACTCCTACGAGGTAACCATCTGCTACCTCGGCTAGTTAAGAGAATTGTGATACAGTTCCATTGGATGCTAGCTAGTTTTAGTTCGCTTCTAATTATGAAATATTTGTATTATCTACCCCGGACATGGGGAAAAAATTGAGCGAGCTGACTTGATGTCCTTAGGGTTGGATGGCTGGTGCGCTGTCCGCTGTGCACAGACACGTCCAAATGTGTCCACCAACATTTGGTGTTGTCATTTGACAAAGGACCTGCGCTGTTGTTGCCCATATCAGTTTTCTGTTGGTTCAAAGAACCATTGTTTAACCAGTTGAACACGCATATATGCTTTCTTTTCCTTTTTTTGCGTTGAAAATGCACCTCATAGAGAGTAACTACAGTTTACAAGCCCACTGTGACTTGATGCATGGGCATGTTTGGGTATCCCAGCTAGTGTTGCTTTGACCGGTCGCATGGATCATGACAGGTTCATGCGGGTAGCATTCGTGACACGTTTGGAGTAGTACGCACTGCTTGTGAGAACAGGAATTGCTTGCTGACGAGAAAACAACACCACATGGCCGATCACATGGATGTCCTATCGCGTGCAACTCGCCAGTCTTATAAAACCCGCGGCACCTTTCACGCCTTGACGGCCTGATCAATGCAAGTGATAGCCGCGTTGAACAATTTGGCGTGGCCGGTCAAACCGTAGAAAAATGGATGGCCCGTCAGAATCCTCCAAAAACGCTGCCAAACAGCAAAGACAATCCAGTGTTGTCCGCCTTGTCGTCCGGGCGGGGGAAATGAACCGGACCGGGAAGCATGACGAGTCGCGAACGTATGCACCACGCCATGCATGAAGCTACTATAGCTGAATCCACGTAGATTACTACGTAGCTTCCGGCTTTGACGTGTTTTTTGTCCTCGTAGCGCCCGCCGGTTGTGTCGGTCGGTCGGTTTAATTTTCTGGGAGCGTGGTAGACTGCATGTAGTATATCACCTTTTCCCGGAAACTTGTATGCATGGATGCATGACTCAGGACGCACACTTAGATACGTGTCGACAATGTGCAGAGTAGGTGTAATGCATGTGCACAACTGGCTTTGCAGAAACCGGCCCACTAAGTAAGCAAGCCGGATGAGAACAACGTACTATACCATACGTACACGCAGCAGAAAACAATAAACAACTCATCACGTGACAATGCAGATAGATCACGGCTACGCGAACTGGTCGTAGATATCTACGAGTATTTCCTCGCTGGCATGCATGATGGACCGTTTTCGTCGTCGCCCCGCCAAAAGACACACGAAACCAAAGCGCCTCCGTAAACTTGTTGTCGTCTCACCTTTTAATAGGAGGCAGCGAGGGTGGGTGGGTGGCGCCACCGCCAACGCCACCGGACAAACCGCCCCGCGCCAACACACTGCGCGACGACCGCGCATTGTCCTGCTCGCTGGGCCGCACCGCACTCATCCGTGGTGGATGGTTTAATACATTTTCTGCGAGTCAACTGTAGCTGTGTGTGTGTGGCGTCTGATGGCCTCTTTCGCTTAGAATTTTTTTAATAGTTTTGCTAAGTCTTAGTCGACTTAGGGGGTGTTTGGTTTCAGGGACTTTTTTGTGTCGTGATACTTTTTGCTAAAAGTCCTTAGAAGCACATTTTTAAGAGTTTTTTTCAAAAAGTCCTATGGACTGGAAAAAAGTCCTATCACTAGAGAACCAAACACCACCTTAGACTTTATTATGTCTCAGTCGATGCTATCTTTATTTGATTTTGCATTGGGATTTGTATATTTATTTTTTAATTTTTCTTTTTCTTCTTACATACTATATCACTCTCAGTCGTATGAGACCTAGCCACATTTTTTTTGTAACTTAATAGGGCGTGGATTTAATCTCTGCCGAACAAAACATGGGGAGGGAGCTTGGTTGCTTGCTTTCACACGCATTTCCTGCGTACTACTAGCAGTGAGCATTAACGCACAAGGGGCGAGTTTTGCCTGCCCAGATTGCCCCACATTTCTGTATAAAAAAATATTCACTTTCACAATGACGTGTGTCACCACGTACACACACGTACTCCTACACAGTAGAGACAGGAGGTTCACCCTCTTGTTTGCTTCCTTCCGTCTGGTTTTTCAGCCGGTAGCGAGTGGGTTTTAGCCTAGATTTTCAATGCGCCCACAAGGAGCCAGGAGGGTTGAGAGGACGACGCGACGTGCTGTACTCCGGTGTTTTGTTTTGTTGCGGCGTGGTCGTCGCGTTGCGGGGTGCGGACGATTACCGAGGACACGCGTGCTTTATTATGCCACCTTCCCGCCACGTCATGACAAGCCTCCTTCCTGCTACTCCTACTACATTTATTATTGGGTGCGCCAAAAGCTACCGCCTCCTATTATTAGCGGTGGCAGTGTAGTACCACTCCCAGAATAGCAGATCAAAAATATACTCCGCAAAGGCAGTACTCCCTCCTGTTCTTTTTACTCTGCATATTAAAGTTTTTTAAAGTCAAACTTTACAAAGTTTAACAATACGAAAAATATCAATATTTGTCATGCTAAAGTTATACAATATGAAACTTTAAGTCATGACACATCTATTGATATTGATTTTAGATTGTGAATGTTGATACTTTTTTATATAAAGTTGGTCAAACTTTACGAAGCTTGACTTCTGTTAAATATTATATGCAAACTAAAAACGACCGAAGAGAGTACGAGGCAGCGAATCATCCTGTTCGCACCAGGAAGGGCAACGGTTCTCCTCTCGTCCTTAACAAAAAGAACAAGCATTTGTTAATAACACACTTCGCTCCTCATCTTCATTTTGTAGTATAGCTGAGCCATGCATGTCAGTTAGAAATTGGGAGCACGAAAGCATCGGCTGGCTGTTGCTACAGGTAACTAGTGCCATACAGAAAGCTTTCTACTAGCTACGTGGTCTCCGGTCTACCTAGCTGGCTACTCTTGCGTTCAAGGGAAGAGAATAGGAGCGGGACGGTGCACTCTCCGGCTGCCTAGCTCCGTGCCAAGCCGCGGCGTGGGCTTGCCCGGGGTACAAGACAAGAGACCCCCATGGATGGGGACAAAGGACAGCCCTCCCCCACGCCTTTTGCCACGCCCACCAAAGTCCAAAACCATGCGTTGCTTTCCTTCGCTCGCTACGGCCCTCGGATCTATTCCTCATAAATACTTTCTCTACAATATTGCCTCTTTATTTTACCACTACTATATATCTCTATTGCTTTTAATATTATAATAACTGGCAGACAAGGGGTTTGACAACCCCCTTGCCACGTTGGATGGAAGTTTTTATGTGCAGGTGTTGTTTATCTTGTTAGTCTAAAAGCTCCGACCACTTCGAGAAATCATGATTCTTGACTGAGAGAAAGCTTGGTGCTATTCTACATCACCCTTCCTCTTCTGGAGAAACTAAACCACTCCTGTGGGAGTAGCAGTCAGCACAACCTCTTCCTTCTCCCCCTCTCCCCTAGATCTATGAACAGTGTTTTTGAGTGATTAATTGACTTATGAAGTTGTGAGTTTATATTTTTCAATCTTTCAAGTAAAGTTTTCCTGATTAGATCATTATTCCAATGGAGCAAAGCATTGCCTAATGTGTGGCAATTTGCCTATGGAAGTTACATTATTGGGTGCACACATTAGAATTTAGGTGCGATTCGAAAGAATGTGGCAAATGTAGTGATTTTACTGCATCACGATGTCCCGGGGAACTCGTTGTCGAGCCCCTATCTCCGCTCTCTACCGGAATCGGCGGAATTGCTCCTCTCCGCCGCAGTGCACGCCGGGAATCGCTGGAGTCGCGACTCCCTCGCCCAAGCCCCCAAGCCACGAAGCCAGCAAGGACAACGTAGCCCGCCCGGTCCCGCCGCGCGAGGCCCGATACTGAGGTCGGTGGAGATCCCCTACGCCGCCGACCGCCTCGTCTCTGCCACCGACCGCCACGGGTTGGGCGCAGCCCGCCAGGACGCATGCACAGGAGCAGGGGAAGCTCCGCGTGGTGGCGGCGTGCCAGGCTTCACTGGCGCCATGCGCAGATATGTGGGAGAGAGATGGGAAAGGATGTCAGGGGAGCCGATCGGGAGGAGGAGAAGGAAGGAGAGGCAGGCGGATCGCGGGGCTGCTCACCGGCGGCTTGCTGCACGACCGGCTATGGGAGGATGCGATAGGAGGTTGGAGAGAGAAGTGGGCGAATGGGACAAGAGAGGACTGTATAGGATATGGATGGATTTCGTTCGGGTCGACTCTGTTTCAGCAAACGAGTTTTCCAGCTGACGCGTCTCTCTCCATTGTTTCAAGATCGGTGCAACTAATCTCGCGGTAGAAAACGCGTTCGGGCCGAGATGTCAAATAACTGACGTTCTGGAGTTATAGATTCCGTAAATTTCCCCCTAGGTTTAGCATTTATTTTCACCATAGTATAGGTTCTAACTTCTTGTGTCTAACTTATGTGATGATTTTGCTGCAATCCGTAGTCAACACAATTGTATTGATTGATAAGACATAAGAAGATGTCGTTTCCTTTTGTATCCATGGAACCTGAAATGTACCGGGTTGCTATTTTATAATCAGTTTTCCATCTAAAAAATATATCTATTAACCACTTGAACACGCCTGCTAGCTACCCTCTTCATTCCAAATTAATCAAAGTTTTAGGTTTATCCTACCAAACTTCTTTTAGTTTGACCAAATTTATAATAAAAAAAATATAAATACTTCACCATCCTACAACATAAATTTGGATGTATCGCTCGTAACGTAAGAATTGCTCTGAGGATGTTTTTTTTTTGCGAGGAAAACTTCCAATCTATTCATCTTCAATCATGGTAGTACAACGAATACTAAAAATAATAAAAATCACATCCAGATCCGTAGAACACCTAGCGACGACTATAAGCACTGAAGCGAGCCGAAGGCGCGCCGCTGCCATAGCCCCTCCTTCATCGGAGCCGGACAAACCTTGTTGTAGTAGACAGTCGGGAAGTCGTCGTGCTAAGGCCCCATAAAACCAACGCACCAGAACAGCAACCGCCGCAGATGAAGAGTGTAGATTAAAAGGATCCAACCTCAAGACACACAAACGAAGACGAACGACAAACAGATCCAAGCAAATCCACCAAGCACAGATCAGCCGGAGACAGAATTCCACACGCCCACCGATGATGCTGAACACATCACCGGAACGGGGGCTAGGCAGGGAGACCTTTATTCCATCTTCATGGAGCCGCCGCCGTCTCGCCTTCCTGAGTAGGACGCAAACCCTAACAAAAATCAAAAAAAGATCTAAAAACGAAGCCCTCCCACCGGCAAAGGGCGAGATCCACTCCGCCTCCATGGTCCTAAGGCCACCGAAGACGGGACGGACCGGCGCCGGCGCCGGCGGGAGGTAGAGTACCCTAGCTTTTTGAGAGTTGCTTTCTGAGGATGTTATCTGTGCTTGTGTTAGAATTAGATTAGTTGTGCTCGTACAAAAATTCAGATTTGTCGGATTACGATCTGAATTAATTAACCGTCTTGCTTGTAGACATCGATCGCGGCAAAAAATGTGATGATTGAAACCCTGCCCTCGATCGACTCTCCTCATCAGTACCCCGTCCTCTGACTCGTCCAATGTAGTAGTTTATGCATGCGACGACTTTGCCAAGCCATGCTGTCGCATTCACAGTACGAATATGATACGGCCGGCTCTATAAAATGTATATGTTGATCTCCTTTTTGTTTCCGGCGAACCAGACATGGCGATTGATAGTTCAGTTATCAGCTTCCGTTTGCACAACCATTTGTTAACCAGTTGAACACGCTACTACACTAGTGCAGAACCGGGCAATAGCACCGGTTCGTAAGGCCCTTTAGTACCGGTTTCATAACCGGCACTAAGCACGAACCGGTGCTAAAGGGAAACCACGTGGCACGAGCCAGCTCCAGCGGCCGGGAGCCCTTTAATACCGGTTGGTAACACCAATCGGTACAAAATGTTTGTGGGTTTTTGTTTTATTTTGTATTTTTAAATTAAATTTGTGTTATCAATTTAATTTAGGATTGTTTTACGTTATAATGAGTTGTAGTCATCATCATCATCGCATATTAATAAACAAATAAACTCTAGCTAGCTAAAAATCATCGTAGTCGTCTAATTACCACTACTTAATCATCATAGTCATTACCGCTAGCTATCTAATCATCACCAATACTGGCTAGCTTAAAGAAGAAACATTCACTTTGTAATAGAAGCAAAGATATCATCGAGTTCAACATAATCATCACCAATATCGAAGTTCAGGACACGGACATGAGACACTAATTAAGAGCATGAACTAGTGCTGCTCCCTCTCAGGTAGAATAGCATAGAACATGTATAGCTCTCCTGATTCATCATACTGGAGCATGCAGATGAATCTGTCTCCTAATTTTGGGTTGCGCTTCTCCTTGCTGCCCCTAATACTTCTCTACGATCGTTAACAATTTTGTTCCAATCTTTCACTATTAAGCATTCTTCGCTTTCAGAAATCCTGAATGCACTCATGTGCAATGTAGGATATCTTGGCCGTAAGCTAACCATTGACATATCACCTTTAGTCTCGATCCACTGAGGCACAACTGTCATCGGAAGTCCTTGTTGAAGAACATCGTATAGTAATTAATATACTAAGCAATGAAAGTTTAGCTTCAAAAATAATGTATGCGAAAGATGCACTGATTAAGGACAAATAGTTAAAATCTTACCATCTTTCGATTATAGATGTGACCGTAGTTCAATACGATCACCATTGGTCGCACGTTTTGAGTACTAACATTTCTAAGTTCAGAAAAAAAATTGTCTTGACAGTATTAAGATCCTCAAGCCATGAAACATAATGACTTATCTCCTCGCAGTTTAGTTGAGCCCGGGGCAGTAGTAGGTCCTGTCTACCAAGCGTCGGACATGTTTGCTTGAACCAAAATAAACTGACAATACAAATTAGTTGTCAACTATTTTTGAATAAACTGTATCAAAGACATAAACATATGCATGCATGGTTGAGAAAAACTCACATCATGGTAGAACTGGAGGCGTTTGCACATCGACCCAGATGTCTATATTACCTTCAATATGATCTTCCGGACGAATATCAAAGGTGACAACCATACCAGGCTCAAATGCATAAGCCTTGCATAGTGCTTACCAAGTTTTGCATTCAAAATAGGTGTATGTGTCTCCATTATATAATTTGACGTTGAAAGTATACCCATGCTCCGTCTTCAAGTAACTCTCTTTACCTCCATATCATCTATAGCACTAAAACCTATCTTATCCAAGACAAAAATTCTTGCATGGCAGGGGATGCGCTAGTAGAATAGTGAAAATTTAAAATTATAAGTTGAAGCAAATGAAGCATAAGTTTTGCATTCAAATAATAATTGACAAAGTGACTTACTGTATCAACTTCGAATGTCTCATCCAGCTTGACGCTGAATCGCCTACCATAAACAAGGAAATTTCTGTCGCACAGGCCGCGCTGGTCTTCACAGTGTTCGCACATAATGAAATCTTTTTCGTCGTCAGATGACATTTTCTATGTTCATATAGGTGAAACATTAAACACCTATTACTATCTAACATTAATTAATATCTAGCCAAATATATATTCATCTAACATTTGACGTTAATTGATCTAACTATATTTATCTCTAACAATTGATATTACTATATATTTAACTTTTTTATCTAATTCATCTAAAATTCGACATTAATCTAACATTTATATAAACTCAAAATATATAAAAAATTAAATAAACAGAAAAACTCATTAACAAATAATATTTTAATTAGATCATCAAATCTCAGATACATAAATATTTTTACTAAAAATAAACTAGTTATATTAATTATTGAACTAGTTCAAATCTTATATACCTAAATAAACTAGTAATATTAATTATTGAACTAGTTCAAATCGCATATACCTAAATAAACTAGTTCGACAATTTTCTTACTAAAAATAAACTAGTTATATTAATTATTGAACTAGTTCAAATCTCATATACCTAAATAAACTAGTTCGATAATTTTCTTACTAAAAATAAACTAGTTATATTAATTATTCAACTAGTTCAAATCTCTAGTTCGACAATTTTCTATCTAGCTAATTCATCTAACATTCGACATTAATCAAACATTCGATCATCTAATTAACTTTTCTAAAAAACAGAAAATAAGTAAAAAAATGTGTGTGTAGTGTGTACGTATATATGCATGTGTGTGTATGTGTGTACGTGTGCGGCCCCGTAGGCCGCCGCCCCGTACGTACGGGGCCGGGGCGGCGGAGTACGTACGGGCGGGGGCGCCGCCATACGGGCCGGGTGCGACGACGACGGACGGCGGCGCGACGGGTATACGCGAGAGCGAGAGACGTACGGGACCACGGCGGGACGACGACGGACGGCGGCGTGCGGCGTCCGGGGCGGCGGCGCGAGACGGCGACGACGACGGGCGGCGGCGGGGACAGCGACGACGACGACGGACGACGGGCGACGGGCGGCGAGGACGGGTTCGAGCGGCGCGCGAGAGGTTGGAGACGAAAGAAGTGGGGAGATCTAACTGAATTTCTGTAAGTGTTGTATATATAGGAGAGGCCTTTAGTACCGGTTGGAGCCACCAACCGGTACTAAAGGCCTGCTCTTCCCGCCTCGCCAAAGTTGGCCTTTAGTACCGATTGGTGGTTCCAACCGATACTAAAGGGTGGTCTTTAGTACCGGTTGGAGCCACCAACCGGTACTAAAGGCCGCGCGCTGCCACCCCAAAGTTTAGTCCCACCTCGCCAGGCGAATGGCAGCCACACTGGTTTATAAACCCAACCGCGGCTACCTTTTCGAACTCCTCTATATAGCAGGCTTCTGGGCCTAATTAATTAGGGCGCGCTGCCCTGTGAGCCTGCTGGCCCTTCTGGGCCTGCATTTGCACACCCTAGGTCTGGCAGGCCCACTGGGCAGCGCGCCAACAAAATTTTTATATAGTTTTTTCTTTTCTGCATTATTTATTTTCTTCTATTTATTTTTGAGTAGTTTTTTATATAGTTTTTTCTTTTCTGCATTATTTATTTTCTTCTATTTATTTTTGAGTAATTTTTTTGTATAGTTTTTTTTATTTTCTGCATTATTTCTTTTCTTCTATTTATTTTCTTCTGGAAATTGAATGCTGCATACTGAACAATTAGGTAAATGACCGAAAAACAACAAATGATGTCAGAACATATTGGAAATTGATGACTCGCTTTGAATGCTGCATACTGAACACAAAAGAAGTCCAGAGTTCAAATAAGTTTAAAAAACATTGAAATGGCCGTGTAACAGATGAGTTCTCGTCCAAAACCCTGATACTCCAAAAGAGTATGTCCAGTTTGTACACGAAGTGCGTTCAGTTTTTGCCGTGACCCTCTCTACTCTTTCGCGCATGCTATGCGGGTGATATGATGATACCATGCCAAGTTTCAACATTTTCAGGATTCATTTTGTAGTGATTTTCAATTTCACGGCCATTTAGCTCTCTAAAACAATTAGGTAAATGACCGAAAAACAACAAATGATGTCAGAACATGTTGGAAATTGATGAAGTCGCTTTCAATGCTGCATACTGAACACAAAATAAGTCCGGAGATCAAATAAGTTTAAAAAACATTGAAGTGGCTGTGTAACAGATGAGTTCTCGTCCGAAACCCTGATACTCTGAAAGAGTATGTCCAGTTTGTACACGAAGTGCGTCCTGTTTTTGCCGTGACCCTCTCTACTCTTTCGCGCATGCTATGCGGGTGATATGATGATACCATGCCAAGTTTCAACATTTTCAGAATTCATTTTGTAACGATTTTTAATTTCACGGTTATTTAGCTCTCTAAACAATTAGGTAAATGACCGAAAAACAACAAATGATGTCAGAACATATTGGAAATTGATGACGTCGCTTTGAATGCTGCATACTAAACACAAAAGAAGTCTGGAGTTCAAATAAGTTTAAAAAACATTGAAGTGGCCACGTAACAGATGAGTTCTCGTCCGAAACCCTGATACTCTGAAAGAGTTTGTCCAGTTTGTACACGAAGTGCGTTCAGTTTTTGCCGTGACCCTCTCTACTCTTTCGCGCATGCTATGCGGGTGATATGATGATACCATGCCAAGTTTCAACATTTTCAGGATTCATTTTGTAGTGATTTTCAATTTCACGGTCATTTAGCTCTCTAAACAATTAGGTAAATGACCGAAAAACAACAAATGATGTCAGAACATGTTGGAAATTGATGACGTCGCTTTGAATGCTGCATACTAAACACAAAAGAAGTCTGGAGTTCAAATAAGTTTAAAAAACATTGAAGTGGCCACGTAACAGATGAGTTCTCGTCCGAAACCCTGATACTCTGAAAGAGTTTGTCCAGTTTGTACACGAAGTGCGTCCAGTTTTTGCCGTGACCCTCTCTACTCTTTCGCGCATGCTATGCGGGTGATATGATGATACCATGCCAAGTTTCAACATTTTCAGGATTCATTTTGTAGTGATTTTCAATTTCACGGTCATTTAGCTCTCTAAACAATTAGGTAAATGACCGAAAAACAACAAATGATGTCAGAACATGTTGGAAATTGATGACGTCGCTTTGAATGCTGCATACTGAACACAAAAGAAGTCCGGAGTTCAAATAAGTTATTAAAAATAAAAAAGAGGTGCAATGCTGGTTAATTTGCTTCAAGCCATTCGGAATAGTGTAGACTGCACTACACATAGCTCAGTGCAATCTATACTATTCCGCAAGGCTTGAAGCTAATCAACATGTAGGTGAGCATTGCAACTCTTCGTCATTGTCTGTGCACTCACGGCTTATAAACCGCTCATACTGCCTCTCTCTTGGCGAGGTGGAACTAAAAATTAGCTTACAAAGAAACTCTAGTACCGGTTAATGGCATGAACCGGTACTAAAGGTCTTCGTGGGGGCCTCAGACTGACCATAGCCTGACACAGCCTCATTAGTACCGGTTCGTGGCATGAATCGGTACTAAAGGTTACCCACGAACCGGTACTAATGATGCCCGCCCGCCTAACCGTTGGAACCGGCACTAATGGTCACATTAGTGCCGGCTTAAATTCAAACTGGCACTAATGTGTTTCACATTTAACCCTTTTTCTACTAGTGCTAGTCCGTTTCTTGCGTTGAATATGCACCTCATTGAGAATAACGATCGATGTTGAACTCTATGGCAAGAAGACGAAATTCATTTGAATCTTTTTTAGATCAACAGGGAGGAGGAAATTGGTTTGATTCTTCAGGGTTTACTTTTACGAGGCCCAAGTGAGAAGTGACTCGGTGCGTTAATTATATATATACTCCCATATATTTGTTGTATGTGTTTGTTTTTGTGAGAAAACTTCAAATCTATTCATCCTCGATCATGACAGTTCAACGAACAACATAAATGAGAAAAATTACATCCAGACCCGTAGACCATCTAGCGACGACTACAAACACTGAAGCAAGCCAAAGACGAGCCGCCGTCATTGCCCCTCCTTCACTGGAGTCAGTCAAAACTTTTCGGGGACCCTATGAATAGGGGATTAGTAGGCTAATCGGCAAGTTAATCGACCATTTAATCAATTAATCGGATAATTTATCGGGTAATCGGCTACTCGGGACCCTATGAGTAGGGGATTAATAGGCTAATCGGCAAGTTAATTGACCATTTAATCAATTAATCGTACAATTTATCGAGTAATCGGCTACTCGGGGACCATATGAGTAGGGATTAATCGGCAAGTTAACTGATTAATCGGATGAATTCTTGAACAGGGGTTGTAGTAGGCAGTCGATAAGTCGTCGTACTAAGAGCCCATAGGACCAACGCGGCAGATCAGCAACCGCAGCCGATGCAGAGTAGTGTAGATCGAAAGGATCTAACGTGAAGACACACATACGTAGATGAAGTACGACCAGATCCGTGCAAATCCTCCACGGGAGACACATCTCCAGTTCTCCACATGCCCACCAACAATACTAGACACACCACAAGGACAGGTGCTAGAAGGGAAGAACCTTATTCTATCTTCAAGGAGCTGTCCTCGTCTCATCTTCCTGAACGGGACACAGACTCTAACAAAACTTCAAAAAAACATCGGGAAACAATGCCTCCTGCCGGCAAGGGCTGGTATCCACCATGTCGCCGTGATCCTAAGGCCACTGAAGACGAGACGAGTCAGTAGTGCCTGCGGGATACAGTGGAACCTTAGACTTTTTCTTAGGGGGCGAGACGGACCGGCCACACGCGTCACGCGACAAGGTCATGCGAGTGGCATATTGTGAAGTTAAGGAAGCTGGTTACACGTATAAAAAAACTTGTTGCTGACTAGAAAACAACAGCACATGATCGATCACATGGACGTTGTATCGCGTGTAACGCGCAGATCTTATTAAACTAAAAACTGTGCCACCTTTCACGCCTTCACTGCCTGATCAATGCAAGTGATAGTACGACTATTGTCGATCAATGCTGCTACTCCGTTGAAGATATGCACAACGGCCCGCGACCAGTGGTCAGCCGTAGAAAAACCGACCGCATGCACATGCAAAAATCCAGTCCGAAACCACCAAAATCTCCAAAAACAGCTGTTGCCCGGGCGGAGGAAACTAGAGTACTACACGAGAACGGAGGCGTGACGAGTCGCGAGCGTAGGCAGTACGCCATGCAGGAAGCTCCTAGCTGAATCTACGTACATAGCTTCCGGCTTTGACGGATTTTTGTCCTCGTAGTGACCGTCGGTTGTGTCGGCCGCCGGCCGCGGTCTAATTTATCCGGTGTTTTCCACGGTGGTGGCTCATACTCGTAGTACAATCAACTTTCTGGATGCGTGGTAGACTGCATGCATATCACCTTTTTCTTCCCGGATATTTGCGTAGATGCATGACTCACGACGCAGACTTAGATACGCGTCTACACTGTGAAGAGTACGTACGTGTATGCATGTGGACAGCTGGTTTCGCAGAAGAGAAACCGCCCCCAACTAATGAAGCTGGATGAGAACAAGGTACATATACGCGGGAGAAACCAATAAACACTTAGCACGTGACAATGCAGATAGATCATCAGGCGGATAAGCACACCTACGCTACGCGAAACTGTTCGTAGACATGCATGCCCCTCGCTGGCATGATGGGCCGTTTTCGTCGTCGCCCCGCCAAAAGACACACGAAACCGAAGCGCCTCCGTAAACTTGTTGTCGTCTCGCCTTTTAATAGGAGACGGCGAGGGTGGGTGGCGCCACCGCCAACGCCACCGGACAAACGGCCCCGCGCCAACGCGCTAGGCGACGACACCCGCATTAACCTGCTCGCTGGTCCGCACCGCACTCTGCCTCCCCCCCTTCCCTTCGTCCACGTGTTCCTCCCTTGCTCATTATCCGTGGATTAGTTTTCATTTTCTGGGATCCTCGACGGAGCACGACTTTGCTGCAGCTATGCGTGCGTGGCGTCTGGTGAGCACTGCCGTTTAGGCTGTTTTGACAGTTTAACATGGCGTTGATTTGCCCCCCTGCCGAACAAAACATCGACGGAGCTTTGCTTGCTTGCTTTCACACGCATTTTCTGCGTACTACTACTAGTGCCAAGCATTAACGCACAAGGGGCCGGCCGGGTGGAGGACTGTTTGCATGCCCAGCTAGCAGCCATGGGATGCACCGCCCCACATGTCCGTGTACACACACGTCCACAGTGCACACAAGGAGGTTCACCCTCTTGTCTGCTTCGTTTTCCAGCCGGTAGTAGATTTTCAATGCGCCCAGAAGCAGCCAGAAGAGGAGAGGGAAGCGGGGAGGGAGCAGAGGAGGAGGCCGCGACGTGGTGTGTAGTGTAGCGTTGCGTTTTGTTTTGTTGCGGCGTCGTCGTCGCGTTGCGGTGTGCGGACGAACAACGAGGACACGCGTGCTTTATTATTCCACCTTCCCGCCACGTGAGGACAAGGCTCCTGCTACTACATTTATTGGGTGCGCCAAAAGCTATCGCCTATTATTAGCGGTGGCAGCACAGTGCGTCACAGTCATCTGTTATTAGCCATTTCTTGATACTACTCCATGCATGTCAGTAAGAAAATTGAGAGCACGAAAGCATGGGCGCCGTAGCAGCTGACTTTCTAGCTAGTACGTGGTCTCCGGTCTGCCGTGGACGTGGTGGTGTCCCGTTCCCGCCTCTACCTAGTTGGCTAAACCACTCCACTAGATTTTTTATTACCGTGCCACAGTACTCCTACTCTAGCTAGTGTTCAAAGGAGGAGAATAGAAGCGGCACGGTGCACTCTTTCACAGAAATTCTCCGGCCGCCTAGCTCCGTGCCAAGGCGCGGCGTGGGGTACAAGACAAGAGAGCGCCATCGAGATGGATGGGGACAAAGGACAGCCTCCCCCACGCCTTTTGTCGCGCCCCCGAAGTCCAAAATCCTCCGTTGCTTTCCTTCCTTCATTCGCTAGATACACCACCACCCACGTCCTCCTACTCCTCCTCTAACTATTTCCCTTCTAGTACTACTGTATATCCTTTTTTCTTTCTTTTAGCGAGCCCTTTGCCTTGCCCCTTTCTCATTACACTAGAACAGAGCATCTCCAACAACTGCCTTATTGTAGAGCAGCACTGTCTATTTATTCTTTTGGAGGACAAAAATGTCTCCAACAAACTGCAAAAAACTCCAACCGGGTCAAAATCGTTCTTAGGCAGCACAAAAAGAGGGCATCTCCGGCTACATATTTGGGGCACGAGCACTCCTGCCAAAAACAAGGGCAAATATCAAAATACTAGCACATTACGGGCTATGGTTACTGAAAACTATCACTTTTTGAAATTTCCCAACAAGCTAGGATGTTCCAAACAAAACTACCATGTTGGACTGATGATCGTTAGTTGATTTTAATCGCAATTATGACAGATTGGGTCCACTTGTCATGTGTGACGTGGCATAAAAGTCAACACCGTTTGCTTTGACCATCACGACAGTTGGAGCCCACAAGTCGGCCCCTTAAAAAAGGCTACCAGCTCCCCGTAACTTTTTAGAAAAGCAATCACATCCCTAAATTTTCTTAGAAAAACCAATTGGATCCTTGTAATTTCTCAATAAAGAAATTAGATCCCTGCAAAAAAAAATAAAAAAGCAATGGGTCCCTATAATTGTTTAGAAAAAACAAATAGATCCCTGTAATAACCGAAAAAAAAATTGATCCCTGTATTAGAAATAAAAAATCAACTGCGTCCCTATAGTTATTTAGAAAAAGTAAATGGATCCATGTAATTTTTGTAAAAAAGAATTGAGATCGCTGCGGAAAAAACAAAAAAAGCAATCAGGTGCCTAATTTTTTTTGAAAAAGCAAACGGATCCCTGTAATTTTTGAAAAAGAGAAATCGCATCCCTGCAGAAAAAATAAAAAAAGCAATCAGCACCCTCTAATTTTTTGGAAAAAGAAAATGGATCCCTATAATTTTTGAAAGAAATAATTCAGATCCCCGCAGAAATAATTTAAAAGCAACCAGGTCCCTATAATTCTTTAGAAAAAGCAAACGGATACCTCTAATTTTTGTAAAAAAAATCAGATCCCTGCAAGAAAATAAAATAGCAATCAGGTCCCAATAATTTTTTAGAAAAAGTAAATGGATCCCTATAATTTTATAAAATAAGAAATCACATCCCTACAGAAAAAAGAAAAAGCAATCGGGTCCCCACAAATTTTTAGAAAAAAACAAATAGATACCTGCCATTTTTGGAAAAATAAATTCAAATCCCTGTAGAAGAAAATAAAAAAAAGCAATTGGGTCTCTATAATTTTTTAAAAAAAGAAACTAGATCCTTGTAATTTTTCACAAAAAGAAATAGATCACTCTAGAAAAAATAAAAACCAATCGGGAACCTATAATTTTTGAGAAAAAGCAAACGGATCCTTGTAAGTTTTGAAAAAAAAAAGAAATCAGATCAAGGAGCAAAAAAATAGCAATCAGGTCCGTATATTTTTTAGAAACAGCAAACGGATCCCTATATTTTTTTTTTTACAAAAGAAATCACATCCCTGCATAAAAAATAGAAAATCAATAGGGTCCATATATTTTTTATGAAAAATAAATTGATCTGTGTATTTTTTATCAAAAAGAAATTAGATCCCTACACAAAAAATAAAAATGCAATTGGGTCCCTGTAACTTTTTAGAAAAAGCAAACTTATCCCTGTAATTTTTGAAAAAAAGTAATCACATCTCTACAGAAAAAAATAAGAAGCAATCGAGTCCCTATATTTTTTTAGAAAAAGCAAACGGATACATGTAAGTTTTTTTAAAAAAATCAGATCCCTGCAGAAAAATTAAGAAATCAATTGGGTGCCTATAAGTTTTTAGAAAAAGCAAACGTTTCCCTGTAATTTTTGAAAAAAAACGAAATCATATCCCTACAGGAAAAAGCAATCCTATCCCTATATTCTTTTATAAAAAAATAAAACGGATCCTTGTAAAAAATAAAAAAAAATCAAGTCCGTGCAGAAAAAATAGAAAGCAATCGTGTCCATATAATTTTCTAGAAAAAGCAAATAGATCCCTGTGATTTTTTTTAAAAATAGATCCGTACAGAAAAAAACAAAATCAATCGGCTCCCTATAACTGTTTAAAAAAAAGCAAACGGCTCCCTATAATTTTTCAAAAAAAGAAAGCAGATCCCTGCAGAAAAAATAAGAAAGCAATTAGGTCCCTATAATTTTATAAGAAAGGCAAATGGATTCGTGTAATTTTTGAAAAAAAGAAATCAGATCCCTATAGAAAAAAACAATCGGGTTCCTATAATTTTTTAAAGAAGCAAACGGATCCCTATAATTTTTCTTTAAAAAAAGATATCAGAACCCTGTAGAAAAAAAATAAAAAAGCAATTGGGTCCCTGCAAAAACAAAAAAGGCAATATGTCGCCTTAACTTTTTAGAAAAAGCAATCTGGTCCCTTTAATTTTTGAAGAAAAATTGGATCCCTGTAAAAAAGAAATTTGGACTCCGCAAAACAAAAAAAGCAATCATGTCCTTGGCTTTGCCGCCGGCGAGCTCATCCCTGCCCCGGCTGTCGTGGCCTGGGATCGCCGGCGCGCGCCCACGCCGATAGCAGTTGCTTCATCTCGCGCATGAGAAGCTGACCATGATGGTTTATGAGCTCGCTGCTGCGTGGTGGGGATGGTGCAGGGGGCCTAGTCGGCAGCTCAGGCGCACTGCTGCGACCTCTCTTCTCCGCCTCCGACTTCCCCGCCCGACTATGGGTCCTGCCTCCTCCCTGGCTGCTGCGACGGGCGATGGCTCTGGTGGCCACGAGTAGCATGTGTTGGAGGGGATCCATCCATCACTAGTGAGCGCCCTATGTAGAGCGCTGCACCGGGTGTGTTGTGAGAAGAAGAGAAGGGAGAGAGAAATTTGAAGATGCTTACATGTGGGCCGCACTCGGTTTTAACGGTCTACTTGAATCTTTAGATAACGGTGTTGATTTTTTTGCCACGTGGAGCTGACAAGCAGACCATCCATGTCGTAATCCTGATTAAAACGTAACTGTTCAGTCATTAGTGTTTTTTGGAATAGCCTCCCAATTTTGTGGCAACGCTTTGTGAAATGAAAAAGTGGTAGTTCTTCGTAACCCTAGCCCGTAATCTGGTAGTTTTTTGCTATTTACTCCAAAAACAAGAACAACTGCGCGTGTTTGTGAAATTTCCCTGCCGCGTCGGCGTAGCGCCTGACTGCCGCCGCCGTGTTTTGCACTATCGACGGCTCTACCACTATCCGCCCCCTCCCCTGGCTCCGCCCCAACGTCACCGCTCGTGAGCGTTGTTTCGCCACGCAACCGAATCATGATCCAGCAGCACGCCTGTCGGTGTCAAAACCGGCGGATCTCGGGTAGGGGGTCCCGAACTGTGCGTCTAAGGCGGATGGTAACAGGAGGCAGGGAACACGATATTTTACCCAGGTTCGGGCCCTCTTGATGGAGGTAAAACCCTACGTCCTGCTTGATTTATTCTTGATGATATGAGTATTACTAGAGTTGATCTACCACGAGATCGGAGAGGCTAAACCCTAGAAGCTAGCCTATGGTATGGTTGTACGTTGTCCTACGGACTAAAACCCTCCGGTTTATATAGACACCGGAGAGGGTTAGGGTTACACAAGGTCGGTTACAAAGGAGGAGATATCCATATCCGTACTGCCTAGCTTGCCTTCCACGCCAAGTAGAGTCCCATCCGGACATGAGACGATGTCTTCAATCTTGTATCTTCATAGTCCAACAGTCCGGCCAAAGGATATAATCCGGCTTTCCAGAGACCCCCTAATCCAGGACTCCCTCAACGCCTTTTGCCACACAATTCAGTTTGTTGGAGGCCCGATTCCACCCGTAATGGCCCTCGGAGGTCCTCCGCGGGCATCAGCCTTTTTTGTTCCTCCTGCATTGGAGGTGTTCGAGCAATTGCCTGTAAGGTGCAAAAAAAACTTAGAGATTGCTTTCCTGTTCTCGTTTTCACCCAAGTAGGTTGTGATGGAGATTTTGGTATTGTTGATGTTTTCGTCGGTTGGTTCATCCTTTCCATGGGGTGATTCCTCGTCGAACGAGGAAGAAGACATCACCGAAGAAGAGGACATCGTGGTGGTCTTGATGATGCACGTCGAGAAGAGACCATGAGTATTTGCACAGAGTCCGGCAAGGGGCTCACCAGACATTGATGCACAACTATTTTGGGCCGCCGAAACTGGTGTATCCGGAGAAATACTTTCGACGACGGTTTAGGATGTCTACAGAGTTGTTCCTTCACATTTCCTCATGTGTGAACATACATGATCCTTCGTTTCAGTTGAGGAGGAATTAATTGTGCCGCTAGCCTCGGACATAACACTAGGCACAAAGTGACTGCCGCATTGCGCATATTGGCCTATGGTGTCCTGACAGATTTCATTGATGATAATTTGGCAATTTGAGAGAGAACTTGAATCTTCCGTGTCAAACGATTTGCAAATGCGGTGGTTGAAGTGTTTGGGCTAGAGTATTTCAGCACCCAATGCTCATAACACCCAGAAGCTTTTGGAGATGAACAAAGCTCGTGGGTTCGCAGGTATGCTTGACTCCATTGATTGCATGTATTGGAGTTGGAAGAACTACCTAGCAGGATGGCATGGATAGTTCAAAGGACATAAGAAGGATGCTACCATCATTTTTGTGGCCGTGACCGATCTGGAGACATTGATTTTACATGCATATTTTGGGATGTCAGGGTCTTGCATTGACATCAATGTGCTCTTGCGGTCAGCCTTATTTGCAAAGACAATGGAGAATTATCATGGGGGGAGTTCCAAGAAAATGGGCGGACTTACAACATGGGGTACTACCTTGCACATGGGATACATCCGAAGTGGGCTACCTTCGTAAGTCAAATTCGAACCCCCAAGGTAAGAAATAACTCTACTTCCATAATGCTCAAGCGGCTGCTAGGAAAGGTGTTGAAATGAGTTTGGATATGTGCAAGCCTAGTTTGTTATTTTGCGAGGACCGGCTAGGTTTTGGGATCAAGAGATCCTTTGATACATCATGAAACCTCTATGTGTGACCATGTACAACATGGTCACTGAGAAATGACCGCGGAGAAGACTTGGACTACACTTTCTACGAGCTCATGGGCAACCGGTACGGCTATGTAGAAAGCAAGAATGAGCCTGACACTTTTTTGAGGCATACCGTGACATTTGAGATGCTTTTATGCATGTGGATCTTCAAAAGATCTCATGGAGGAGTGGTGGGCATAAAACGGGCAACAAAACGTCTGGCCGTTTCTATTCATGTGAACTTTGTTTGATTGTTTGATGAACATTTTGTGTTGAATTTGATGAACTTCGTGATAATTTGTTGTTGTGGATTGTTGAATTTGTTGACATAACTTCTTCTTGTTGTTGTTGAATTCATATCAATTTGATACGTATTCGTTGTAGTTACTGTTTTTTTGGGCGGCTGTTGGAGTAATCGTGTCCTATTTTTAGGGCAGCTGTTGGAGACGAAACTTTTTCATGCCATAAACCCCAAATTTTTTGTGCCCTAAATTATATTTCAATAGCCTTTTGGTGCTCTAAAATAGGGCAGCTATTAGAGATAGTCTTACTGCTTTCGGGAGCGGCTAATTTGAGACAGGGTTCATTTACAGAGTGCATGAACAGTAAATTAGTAAAAAATAATTTGTTCTGAATAATTTTTAAAAATGTTTTTTTTGGCATCTTGGATGCTTGAATGTGTAAAGCTACGTGCAAATTTTTATGGTGTTAGGACATCCGAGGAAGTCGTGACACATCATGGTTTAGAGCCAAACCATTTTTATGCAGAATCTCCTGAAATGCCATTTGAGCGCAAAATTTCGCATGATTCTAGAAAACAAGAGCATGTTAGATGTAAAAGAAACTCAGAAGTTTTTATTACTCTGCTTGCTACAATTTTTGGAATTTACCGTACATCACCGCTCTCAGCCTCGCTTTCTCTCACCTTCTCCTGCTTTGGTATTTTCTCCTTGAGAGAATGCTCGCCGTGTTTCCCTGCCTGGCCTTGTTCTCCCTCCCTCTCTGCTACTACCACATTCAGTAAAGGCCACTGAATACCGATGCATGCCCGGCGAGTGCATGCAGAAATAAATGGCCCCGATTTCCCCTTTGTCCGCTCCGCTCCTCGCTCTGACCTGACGGGGACGGGGTGAATTGTATCCTTGCTCCTCGCGCCATTGCCCCTTGTTGCAGTCCTCTCGGACCTCTGCCCTTTGTTCCTCTCTGCTTGTCTCCTTCTCCTCCCTGCCGTGTCCTCCCACTCCTCTCTGCCTGGCCTCCTCCTCCAGCCCCGTCTATTTAAGCCTCCTGCCTTGGTTTGTTCATTGGATTTCCCCTCTGCAGTTTGCACCACGCAGCCGCGAGCCAAAACCTCAGAGACGGCCGCCGTATAAATCGCCCGTCGTCCACCACGCCACGGCCGGCATCGGGGAGATAGATAGATAGATAGACAGACACGGCAAGGAGGCGACTTTGCTTGCTTGCTTCGTGAACCGAGCGGGATCGCCGAGCGGAGCGGGCGGCAGCGCTGGCGAGGCTGATGGTCCAGGACGAAGGCTCCTCCTCGTCGGTCACCTCCTCCCCGCTCCAGAACTTCTCCAACATGCCGCTCCACCCGCACCCCGGCGCCGGCGCCACGCCGCCCTGGATGCTCCGCGAGCTCCGCTCCGACGAGCGCGGCCTCTGCCTCATCCACCTCCTGCTCAACTGCGCCGCCGCCGCCTCCGCCGGCCGGCTCGACGCCGCCAACGCCGCGCTCGAGCACATCGCGACCCTGGCCGCGCCCGACGGCGACGCCATGCAGCGCGTCGCCGCGGCCTTCGCGGAGGCGCTGGCCCGGCGCGCGCTCCGTGCGTGGCCCGGCCTGTGCCGGGCGCTGCTGTTGCCGCGCGCGGGCCCCACGCCGGCCGAGGTCGCCGTCGCGCGTCGCCACTTCCTTGACCTCTGCCCCTTCCTCCGCCTCGCCGGGGCCGCGGCGAACCAGGCGATCCTCGAGGCCATGGAGTCGGAGAAGATCGTCCACGTCATCGACCTCGGCGGCGCCGACGCCACGCAGTGGCTCGAGCTGCTCCACCTCCTCGCCGCGCGGCCCGAGGGCCCGCCGCACTTCCGCCTCACCGCCGTGCACGAGCACAAGGACCTGCTCTCGCAGACGGCCATGGCGCTCACCAAGGAGGCGGAGCGGCTGGACGTGCCGTTCCAGTTCAACCCGGTGGTGTCCCGCCTGGACGCGCTGGACGTGGAGTCCCTCCGCGTGAAGACCGGCGAGGCGCTGGCCATCAGCTCCAGCCTGCAGCTCCACCGCCTGCTCGCCACCGACGACGACACCTCCTCCGCCGCCCCAGCCGACAAGGAGCGGCGTCGGAGCAGCCCGGACTCGTCGGGGCTGCTGTCCCCGTCCACCTCGCGGGCGGACGCGTTCCTGGGCGCGCTGTGGGGGCTGTCGCCCAAGGTGATGGTGGTTTGCGAGCAGGAGGCGAGCCACAACACGGCGGGGCTGACGGAGCGGTTCGTGGAGGCGCTCAACTACTACGCGGCGCTGTTCGACTGCCTGGAGGTGGGCGCGGCGCGCGGGTCCGTGGAGCGCGCGCGCGTCGAGCGGTGGCTCCTGGGCGAGGAGATCAAGAACATCGTGGCCTGCGACGGCGCGGACCGCCGCGAGCGGCACGAGCGGCTGGACCGCTGGGCGGCGCGCATGGAGGGCGCCGGCTTCGGGCGCGTCCCGCTGAGCTACTACGCGCTGCTGCAGGCCCGCCGGGCGGCGCAGGGGCTGGGCTGCGACGGCTTCAAGGTCCGCGAGGAGAAGGGCACCTTCTTCCTGTGCTGGCAGGACCGCGCCCTCTTCTCCGTCTCCGCCTGGCGCGGCCGCCGCTTCGACTGACCGCCGGCCGGCCGGCCATGTCTGCCTGGACTCTGGGTTCGATTTCACCACTACTAGTAGTACCACCCATGGACATTAGCTAGCTAGCTAGGCGTTTCATCGCATCGAAAATTTCATTTCTTCTTCTGATTGTTTTGTTTAGTACTTTGTTGTAGACCGAACTTGGGGCATGCATATGCATGCGCTGCTTGTTTTGGGCTGAACTTGCTGCATGCCTACGCATGCCATGGGTGTGTGTCTGTTGATAGTACTGTGTATGCCTTCCCGTTTTGGTTCGGATTAGTGCATAGATTTTGGTAGGAATGATGAAGTGATCTGCCGATTGATCATCGATTGGATCGGATCTTTGATCTTTCCGTTCGATCGAATCGAATCGTGCCCAAGAGGGCAGGCTGCATTTGGTGAAAAGGGGACAAATCAGTTCCTGATGAGTTAGGTAAAGGCTTGTGAGCCGAACGATTGAATGCTTTCTTGTCATCCAAAGAAAGAAGGCGATTGCGGGACGCCAGCTGATGCCTCGGGTCGAATTCAACGCTTTCGTCGTCGTCTTAACTTTGTTGAAATCTAATTGTCGGGTTAAGGGGAGAAATTTTTGGCTTGTCTGAACGACTGAACTTTCACGGTCCTGCACCGCCGGGGAGCTTGCGCTATGTTTCGGATTCACGCGTGATTTTTCATAGAAAATAGCATGTACATATGTAAAACATGCTGAACTGTCCTCGTCGATGGCTCATCCGGAACTGATGCTGCTGTGATGGCATATATTTTGGGTATGTCTGGGATACATGTAGATGTGACATTCTAACCTGATAAGCATTATGTTTGTGGTCTATTTTTTTTGTCCTAGCTTTTTTTCTTTTGTTTTTTGTTGCTGCGTAGTTATTTTTGGGAGGTTAGATGTGGCATTTTTAAAAAACATCTAGATGTGAATTAGACAAACTGATATATTTTGACCGGTGTGCAATGGTATCGGCTCACGAGCCGTCTTTGAGCTGGACACGAGCATGGCCCTGTTCTCCAATTAGTGCACCGCACAGTGGAGGAGTTGCACCTATCTATGCTTTGGTTCCTCGCCTTGTCATTGGACACAAGGCAACACGTGGCGATGGCATCGGCCGTTGGATCCTAGGCAGCCAAAGCTATTGCCTTGCTCTTTTGACATGCGGCGGTGATTGAATCCATCCACGGGATCCTCCTCTGCACCACCGTTCTTTTGCTTGGATGGAGTTCTTCTCGTTCCCTCAACTGCACTACCCACTGTACATTCATGGCCACGCTCTACAGACTGAAAATATGCCGCCAAGAAATTGATGGGCCACTCTTTTTCGTTGAGCTTGATACTAGATTTAAGCACGGGACGGCGCTAAATTTGTGATCCCGTCCGTTGCCGTTGCCGTGGTTTTTGCTCGAATTGGTGCGTGCATGCTCCAGCGTCTCGCACCGCCGCATTTGAAGTGCTACTCCGGGAGAAGGAGAGACTTTTTCTAGCAGCAGCAGTAGTACTACGAACCACGATGATGGGCGGTGGCTTTTTGGCGCGCCCGATAAGCCGAGCGAGCGAACCCCACCAGCGTTGTCGCGAGGCGCAGGGAGGGTGGAATAATTTAAGGCCTCGCGCAACGCGACGACGACGCCGCAACAAAACAAAAGTTTGCGTCGTCCTCTCCTCTCCTGCTGGCTGCTGCCGTGCTGCTGCTTCCCTGCTGGCCTCTTCTGCCCGCTTTGAAAATCTAGGCCGCATCGAACCCTACTCGATCGCTAGCGGACGAAGGGAAATTACTCCACGGCAGACTGTGGTGGGTGTGTTGTACTGTTTGCCAGTGTGGGTGCATGCCGCACGTCACCGGCAAGCTGGGGTGAGGTGAATCTTTTATGCATTATACTCCCTCCGTTCCGTTTTAGTTGCCACGGCGGTTTTTTTTTTTGCGAAAACCTCCTCCATCTATTTTTGACCGAACCCGCAGTCCTCGCACTCACTCTTTTCTCCGGCTGGCCGCCGTGGTCCGCTCGATGCTCTTCTCTGGCTCGCTGCCGCGCTCTCCCCCTCCCCCTACCACCACCTTCTATCGCGTAGCTGCGCTCTCCTCCCCCACCTTCGGTGGCCTCGCCACGCTCCCCTCCTCCTTCCCGCGGTGAACTTCCAAAAAGCTTGGACCTTTGAGTTCAAGCTGGCGACGGATTCCGTCGATGCGAGGCCGAAGGTGCCAGATCCAGACCACCACCAACGCGATGCCGGCGACTGGACGCCACGGGGAAGTCAGCGAGCTGCTGTCGTCCATCACGACGCGATGGTGGCGAGTTGGCCCTGTCAGGGACGGACCTGCGGGCAGGAGGAGAGGAAGGCTTCACTACGCGGCCTCCTCGAAACCCGACAGCACCAAAAACAACAATACCTAGCCTCGAGCTCGCTGGCCGGCCGCCCGCAGCCATGGGGCTATAGAATTACGGCCGCAGAGGCAAGCACGACCACGAGGCTGGCTCCTCGTCGGGACGCCTCCGCGGCTCCGTGAAGGAGGAGCCCGCATCGCCACCGCGTCGGGCCCCGCGCCGTCCGCGTTCTCCGTCGCGCCCACGGCCACCAGCGAGCGCGACCGGCACTACATCGAGGCGGCCGTATGCTATTGGGGAACGTAGCAATAATTCAAAATTTTCCTACGTGTCACCAAGATCAATCTAGGAGATGCTAGCAACGAGAGAGAGGGAGTGCATCTTCATACCCTTGAAGATCGCTAAGCGAAAGCGTTACAAGAACGCGATTGATGGAGTCGTACTCGCGGCGATTCAAATCCCGAAACATCCGATCTAGTGCCGAATGGACGGCGCCTCCGCGTTCAACACACGTACAGCCCGGGGACGTCTCCTCCTTCTTGATCCAGCAAGGGGAGAGGAGAAATTGAGGGAGAACTCCAGCAGCACGACGACATGGTGATAATGGAGCTCGTGGTTCTCCTGCAGGGCTTCGCCAAGCACTATGGAGGAGGAGGAGGGAGGGCTGCGCCAGGGAAGGGGTGCGGCTGCCTGTCGGTGTCAAAACCGGCGGATCTCGAGTAGGGGGTCCCGAACTATGCGTCTAGGATCGATGGTAACAGGAGGCAGGGAACACGAAGTTTTACCCAGGTTCGGGCCCTCTTGATGGAGGTAAAACCCTACGTCCTGTTCGATTTATTCTTGATGATATGGGTATTACAAGAGTTGATCTACCACGAGATCGGAGAGGCTAAACCCTAGAAGCTAGCCTATGCTATGATTGTATGTATATGTTTATCGACTAGCCCGGCCTCGGTTTATATAATGCACCAGAGGCCTAGGATAACAAGAGTCCTAGCCGAATACACCGGTGGGGAGGAGTCCTTGTCTTGATCACCAAGTCTTGTAGAATCTTCCATGTATGCGGCAGCTGTCCGAACTGGCCCGTGAGTATACGGCCATGGGGGTCCTCGGCCCAATCTAATAGTTCGGGAGATGACGTGGTGAGTACCCCCTAGTCCAGGACGCCTTCAGTAGCCCCCTGAACCGATCTTCAAGTTAGAGACGCTCCTCGATTCTTCCGAACTATTCTTCATCTTCGGTTGTCGGTCTTGGAAACTGGTTCAACAAATCTTCCCATCTTCGATCTAAATGCATTCGGTATCCGAGGAGCCCCTTTAAGTTTCCGGCCTTTATCAATGCCTTGTTATTTTTATGCCACACCTCGGGTTTGAAGTTGTTCCCGGGAGGCAGTGTCCTCTTGCGTCCGAACTCCAACGCCGGACTGTATTCGAGATATCTTTTGCAACCGAGCACCAACGCCGGACCGCTTCCCAGCTCCAACGCCGGAATGTATCCGAGCTCCAACGCCGGACTATGTATCCGAGCTCCAACGCCGGACTGTATATCCGAGCTCCAACGCCGGACTGTATCCGAGCTCCAACGCCGGACTGTATATCCGAGCTCCAACGCCGGACTATATCCGAGGTGTCGTAAATCACCTTGGTTCAAAGAAGTTTGAAGGAGTTTAGCCGAGCTTAATGCCGGAAATGCCCTCTATGGAGCCAGCCACTAGCGCCCGAGCTTTATGGTTGGCTGCTTCCGAGGTGGTGCACCACCCCGAATGTGGGCCGATTTTTGTGAATATTTTTTATTGGTGCAATTTATTCTCTGCCGAGATATATAGCCAGTAGCCCTCAAGGTGTCTATCGGTCTAAAACCCGAGATGCACCTGAAGGATGACGTAAGACCGCTGATCCCAGTAGCCGCTGAGACTCAGGTTGATTTGCAAAATCGGCCTGAGGATCAAGTCCAAGCTTGGCAGAATACTTCAGGACACTAAAAGTGGCGTGCTCAGTCCTCGAGACTCAGGTTGGGTGCGGCCGACCAACCTGAGGATCAAAATCTCCTCGGAAACTATATTGCACATAAAATTTTCTGCATTGGACAAGCAATGCAGTAGCCCCCGAGACACTGGTCGGGTGGTAACACCAGATAAGGGGATCAATGTGCCCCTTTAATATTTGTAAATAATAAGCCCGAAGCCCAGTAGCCCCCGAGCCTTAATGCGGGCACGGGTGGCCGAATTAAGGATCAATATCCATAGTAAAATCACAAATTATGTGTAATGACTATGTATCCAAGTACTTTACGTCATTAATACTCGGATCCGCATTGTACAAAACTTTGTTGACCGACCATCGGCTTCCACCTCCTCGGCCAGTAGCTGAGGAGTGTTTGTCCTACTTTATAAAGCCTTTATGAGGGCAAAGATTTATAACAAACAAGGCAATCTGACCATACAGTTTTATAAACAAAGGTACGCAGAGAGTTATATTACTGTTTAACAGAAGAAATGTCTTCCAAAGAAAATAGTCTCGCTATCGGTTCCTTTCTTTGGGTTGTCATGCTAAGCATGATCATTAAACCTCAACTCTAATGTAAGAGCAAAATATTGAGGATTTAGTTTGGGAGGCCAGTTAATAGCCCCCGGTAGTGTTCGGCAACAGTCGGGGTCAAGCCGTAAACACTTCGGCCAATGTTATGAATGGCCCATCATTTAACATAGTCATCGGATCACTGGCCAGTTTACGCTTATTGTGAAAGTCAGTTTTCGGCTTTCTCCACTGAGGTGCTTAACCATGTGAGTTGGAAGCACAATCGCAGTGGTTCTCCCTTTGCACGCCTAGCCGAACAAAACGGAACGTAGGAAGGAAGTGCAGGAGCCGGGCAACCCAACTATTGACCGAAGACACAATTCGAAACCGATGCATATATAGCAATATCTGAGAATGTTTTTGTCGAATCCCTAAAGGTGTCCGGCGTTGCACTGCGAGACAAATGCTGGAAAAGCACAAATAGTTTAAAAGTGCCAAAAAGCTTGGAAAACCAAGAAACGTCAGTAAAAACATGACGTCCGAACAATATCAAGTGTTCGGTGCCAACCCGAAAGTTGGTCTTAGAAAAAAGAAGTGCTTCTGTCGTGCTTTAACATGATACATCCTATCTCAAGACTTCGAGCGGGTCAGCCTACGGCTTCAACCTCCTATCCCGAGGGCGGAGTACTTCTCATCAGGCCAGTTTAGCAAACTAAACTCTAGCGGCTTTGAGAGAGAAATTAGGCTCCCCGGCTAGTGACCGCACACTCGTATCGAAAAAAGGAGTGATAAATAATAAGAATAAAACTTTGCAACGACTAAGAAGAAGAACACTTATTATAAAATGGCTCATATAAATTTTAAGAGCCCCCAAGTGACTTGGGTAGAAGAATGATTGCATGTACCGAAGTACTTATATCATATCTATGTTCAACCGAACTTTAAACGCGTCTTAACCGACCGTCAGCTTCTCCCTCTTCGGTCAAGGACCGAAAAGTGTTATGTACTCCATCGGTCGAGAATATCGACGGTGTTTCCAATAACCAGGTAATCAGGCCATAAGGCTGTAACAGACAAAGCGCGCTCAGGGAACTTATGCTATATTACCGTGAAGTGTAAGAAGCATCTTCGAAGATAATAGTACCCCCACCGATACCTTTCTTCGGTGCTCATTGTTATTATGAGACTTGTGCAATAGATTTTTTGTACTCATGAGTTCTGTTGTGTGCCGACCATCATTGAAAACTATAAGAGCGCTAGCTTTCGGCTTCACCCAGTCTGAGGTCCGGCTCGGGCGACCCGATCGTGACAATCGCAGAGGTGCTCCCTTTACTCCCTAGCCGACCAATCGGGAACATAGGGGTAAACACAGGAGCGAGGCAACCCAGCTTGCAAATCGCTTAAGTCAATATGCTGCATATTGTGGCGTAATACACGAACAAGGAACGAAGCCGTACAAGTATAATCATATGCAAGTGGAAAAGCTTCATGAAGGAAGCCCCCAAATGAATTGGGTATTTGAATTTATGCGTCACAAAAAAAGTTTGGACAAGAAAATTTTTTACAAGCAACTTTTTTCCAAAAAAGTATAATGCTTGGTCGAACCGAACACAAGTTAGAAATTAAAGCTTTGAGCATGAAAGCGACTTAGCTGGTTAATGTGTTCGGTATTGATGACGCGGTCCGAGATTGATGTGGGGCAAGGTTCCATCCCCCAGGCTGGTCCCGAGGTGGCGGAGCGGAGAGCTCGACACGCCGAAGTGGTGACATAGCACGGTCAATGCAGACCGGCAGAGTGACGCCGAAGTCCCCGAATGATTTTCCTGTGCACAAAAAATAGTGCAAACCGGAGATAATAGTAATAATGATAATTAGAAAAAAATGTTGCATAATAAATAATTTATGCAAAGTGAGGAATAGAAGAAATATGGCCTGGCGCCGAAGTCAATGTCGATGCAGGGCGTCGGCGTGATGTAGTAAATGCGTGGCAAAGCCTGAATTCACAGGTCGGTCCGAGCTCCAGATGCGGCGTTCGCGGGACTGTGTACGGAAACTGATCGAACCACCACGCGACCGTCGTTAATGCGGTCACCATTTGATAGACCTGTGTACATATCATGGACAAACTAGAGTAATAATTCCTTGGGAAAAATGAACCCAAACAAGCAAAAAATACTGGGATTAATAGCACCTGGTTTATTTATTGTAGCAATCCAAAGGAAGGTGATTCCCAAAATTGGGACTCGCTCCGCACACCCATTGCCTGATGGGCGATAAAACGACGACATGGCAATGCTGGTAAAGGTTGACTCGCCGAGGCAAAGCCCTCGGCCCAGCTAACGTGACGGAGCTGGTCGACTAGTGACGCTGAAGTGTCCGGAGTAGGTTGATAAAGAGATGGCGAATCCCCCGGTCCAGCCGAGATGTCGAAGCCTCGACGTCAGCCGATGAGTCGAAGTAGGTCGGCGTGATGGACACTGATACGTCTCCAACGTATCTATAATTTTTGATTGCTCCATGCTATATTATCTACTATTTTAGGCAATATTGGGCTTTATTTTCCACTTTTATATTATTTTTGGGACTAACCTATTAACCGGAGGCCCAGCCCAGATTTGCTGTTTTATGCCTATTTCAGTGTTTCGAGGAAAAGGAATGCCAGACGGAGTCAAAACGGAACGAAATCAACTGGAGAAGTTATTTTTGGAAGGAAACCCACCTGATGGACTTGGACCCCACGTCAGAAGATACGGGAGGTGCTCACGAGGGTGGGGGGCGCGCCCTCTCCCCCTGGGCGCGCCCCCCTGCCTCGTGGGGCCCCCGTAGCTCCACCGACGTACTCCTTTCACCCATATATACCGTCGTACCCTAAAACTTCCAAAACAGAAGGTAGATCGGGAGTTCCGCCGCCGCAAGCCTCCAGAACCACGAAAAACCAATCGGAACCCCTTTCCGGTACCCTGCCGGAGGGGGGATCCATCTCCGGTGGCCATCTTCATCATCCCGACGCTATCCATGACGAGGAGGGAGTAGTTCACCCTTGGGGCTGAGGGTATGTACCACTAGCTATGTGTTTGATCTCTCTCTCTCTCTCATGTTCTCTCTCGTGTTCCATCTATGGCACGATCTTGATGTATCCCGAGCTTTGCTATTGTAGTTGGATCTTATGTTTCTTCTCCCCCTCTACTCTCTTGTGATGAATTGAGTTTCCCCTTTGAAGTTATCTTATCGGATTGAGTCTTTTATGAACACTTGATGTATGTCTTGCCGTGCTTATCTGTGGTGACAATGGGATATCACGTGCCACTTGATGTATGTTTTGGTGACCAACTTGCGGGTTCCGCCCATGAACCTATGCATAGGGGTTGGCACACGTTCTTGATTCTCCGGTAGAAACTTTGGGGCACTATTTGAAGTACTTTTATGTTGGTTGGATAAATCTGAGATTGTGTGATGCATATCGTATAATCATGCCCACGGATACTTGAGGTGACAATGGAGTATCTAGGTGACATTAGGGTTTTGGTTGATTTGTATCTTAAGGTGTTATTCTAGTAAAAACTCCAGGGTTGTTTGTGACACTTATATGAATAGCCCAACGGATTGATTTGAAAGAATAACTTTGAGGTGGTTTCGTACCCTACCATAATCTCTACGTTTGTTCTCCGCTATTAGTGGCTTCGGAGTGACTCTTTGTTGCATGTTGAGGGCTCGTTATATGATCTATCTATGTTATTATTGTTGAGAGAACTTGCACTAGTGAAAGTATGAACCCTAGGCCTTGTTTCCTATCATTGCAATACCATTTACGCTCACTTTTATCATTCGTTACCTTGCTATTTTTATTATTTCAGATTAAAAATACCTTTATCTACTATCCATATACCACTTGTATCACCATCTCTTCGCCGAACTAGTGCACCTATACAATTTACCATTGTATTGGGTGTGTTGGGGACACAAGAGACTCTTTGTTATTTGGTTGCAGGGTTGCTTGAGAGAGACCATCTTCATCCTACGCCTCCTACGGATTGATAAACCTTAGGTCATCCACTTGAGGGAAATTTGCTACTGTCCTACAAACCTCTGCACTTGGAGGCCCAACAACGTCTACAAGAAGAAGGTTGTGTAGTAGACATCAGACACCAGCTTGAAGAAGCAATAGTGCGGTCCTGTTGATGCAGGTTGTGACGTGGTCGATGCCGGCATGATGAAGCGACCATGCGGCGATGCCGGTATGCCCGCTCCGTGTAATCCGTGGGGCGGCGATGTTGATGATGATTTATCCTTCGCAATGCCGGACTCTTGTTCGGCTTGCCGAGATGATGATCCGAAGAAGTTGAGCTCGGCTAAAGTGACGACGTGTCTAGGGCAGGTCGACAGCCGTGGAGTAATATTGCCGGACTGGTTTGACACCAGCATGATGTTGAAGATCATGTTCAAAAGATCTTAAAGTTAGTGGGATGTGTTCGGGAACAAAACACAATACCCCATACAAAACTTCCATCAAAAGGGATGCCCGAAATCCCGTTCATAAAAAAGATGAACTCGGGTCGGATTCGTTTTCGTGCAGAAAATAGATCCAAAAAGTGATGCACTAATCGGAAGGTTCCCAGAGTTTGGACGGTCAAATCGAGCTGAAATTTTGAGAGGTGGTAGATATAGGAATTCCGCAGCCGATCAACAGTTGGATCTTCCAAAGGACGTCCGAGCTAGAAGCTGGACACCACGCCCTAAACTCATCCAAATTCCCGTCCAGATTTGACAGGGCTCCGGTATATCGTGGATTGCCAGAGATTCCTCCATCGGAGCTCGACGAAATTTTCCAAGGTTGTTGTAGACTCAATTCCGCACAATTCCACCAAAGAGATCGTTAAAAAGACACTTGAGGAGGCGGTGGCGGCGGACACAAGTTTGCTGTTCGGAAAAACAGCATGGTCGCCCGAGGGCAATGTTGACGTTGAGCCCCCGAGCTCCATGGATGATTCCTCCATGATCTTGATAGAGATCGGAGTTGATGTTGATGAAGGCCCTCGTCCGAACATGACGATCGGAGATATAGCACGGTCCTTGGTCGAGCCAAGGTGACCAGTCGAGCCGACGACGAAGATGTCGGCATCGCAGTTGACCTGTAGACGAGCCATAGATCCTTTTGCCGATCACACAACGGAACTCTCAATGAAAGCACCAATGTCGGTGTCAAAACCGGCGGATCTCGGGTAGGGGTCCCGAACTGTGCGTCTAGGATCGATGGTAATAGGAGGCAGGGAACACGAAGTTTTACCCAGGTTCGGGCCCTCTTGATGGAGGTAAAACCCTACGTTCTGCTCGATTTATTCTTGATGATATGTATATTACAAGAGTTGATCTACCATGAGATCGGAGAGGCTAAACCCTAGAAGCTAGCCTATGGTATGATTGTATGTATATATGTTTATTGACTAGCCTGGCCTCGGTTTATATAATGCACCAGAGGCCTAGGATAACAAGAGTCCTAGCCGAATACGCCGGGGGGGAGGAGTCCTTGTCTTGATCACCAAGTCTTGTAGAATCTTCCATGTATGCGGCAGCTGTCCGAACTAGCCCGTGAGTATACGGCCATGGGGGTCCTCGGCCCAATCTAACAGATCGGGAGATGACGTGGTGAGTACCCCTTAGTCCAGGACACCGTCACTGCCCTCCCACCCCTCCACTATATATAGGGGCAAAGGGAGAGGGGGAGGCGCCCTAGGGTTTCACCTAGGGGCGGCGGCCAGGCATATTGGATCTCCCTAGGGAAAATCCTAGGGAGACTTGCCCCCCAAGCCAAGCAGGTGGAGGCTTGCCTCCCAAGCCAGGTGGAGGCGCCCCACCTCCCCATGTAACGTGGGAAAGGGTGTGGGGGGCGCACCACCCCTTAGTGGGCTGGTTTGCCCCTTCCCCTTTGGCCCATGAGGCCCTCCAACACTTGTCGGGGCTCCCAAAACACCTTTCGGTCATGCTGGCCATAGCCTGGTACCCCCGGAACACTTCCGGACTCCAATACCCTTCGTCCAATATATTGATCTTCACCGCCGGACCAACCGGAACTCCTCGTGACGTCCGAAATCTCATCCGGGACTCCGAACTACCTTCGGTAACCACATACTATTTCCCATAACAACTCTAGCATCACCGAACCTTAAGTGTGTAGACCCTACGGGTTCGGGAACCATGCAGACATGACGGATACACCTCTCCGGCCAATAACCAATAGCGGGATCTGGATACCCATATTGGCTCCCACATGTTCCACGATGATCTCATCGGATGAACCACGATGTCGGGGATTCGATCAATCCCGTATTCAATTCCCTTTGTCAATCGGTATGTTACTTGCCAGAGATTCGATCGTCGGTATCCCAATACCTCGTTCAATCTCGTTACCGGCGAGTCACTTTACTCGTTCTGTAACGCATGATCCCGTGACTAACTGCTTAGTCACATTGAGCTCATTATGATGATGCATTACCGAGTGGGCCCAGAGATACCTCTCCGTCATACGGAGTGACAAATCCCAGTCTCGATTCGTGCCAACCCAACAGACACTTTCGGAGATACCTGTAGTGCACCTTTATAGTCACCCAGTTACGTTGTGAAGTTTGATACACCCAAAGCACTCCTACGGTATCCGGGAGTTGCACAATCTCATGGTCTAAGGAAATGATACTTGACATTAGAAAAGCTCTAGCAAACGAACTACACGATCTTGTGCTATGCTTAGGATTGAGTCTTGTCCATCACATCATTCTCCTAATGATGTGATCCCGTTATCAACGACATCCAATGTCCATGGTCAGGAAACCATAACCATCTATTGATCAACGAGCTAGTCAACTAGAGTCTTACTAGGGACATGTTGTGGTCTATGTATTCACACATGTATTACAGTTTCCAGTTAATACAATTATAGCATGAACAATAGACAATTATCATGAACAAGGAAATACAATAATAACCATTTTATTATTGCCTCTAGGGCATATTTCCAACAGTCTCCCACTTGCACTAGAGTCAATAATCTAGTTCACATCACTATGTGATTGTAATGAATCCAACACCCATGGGGTTTGTTCATATCTCGCTTGTGAAAGAGGTTTATTAGTCAATGGGTCTGAACCTTTCAGATCCATGTGTGCGTTACAAATCTCTATATCATCTTGTAGATGCAGCTACCACGCGCTACTTGAGCTATTCCAAATAACTGCTCTACTATACGAATTCGGTTTACTACTCAGAGTCATCTGGATTAGTGTCAAAGTTTGCATCGACGTAACCCTTTACGACGAACTCTTTTACCACCTCCATAATCGAGAAAATTCCTTAGACCACTAGTTACTAAGGATAAGTTCGACCGCTGTCATGTGATCCATTCCTGGATCACTCTTGTACCCCTTGACTGACTCATGGCAAGGCACACTTCAGGTGCGGTACACAGCATAGCATACTGTAGAGCCTACGTCTAAAGCATAGGTGACGACCTTCGTCCTTTCTCTCTCTTCTGCTGTGGTCAGGTCTTGAGTCTTACTCAATACTCACACCTTGTAACACAGCCAAGAACTCCTTCTTTGCTGATCTATTTTGAACTCCTTCAAAATCTTGTCACGGTATGTATTCATTTGATAGTACTATTAAGCGTTTTTTGATATATCCTTATAGATCTTGATGCTCAATGTTCAAGTAGCTTAATCCAGGTTTTCCATCAAAAAACACTTTTCAAATAACCCTGTATGCTTTCCAGAAATTCTACATCATTTCTGATCAACAATATGTTAACAACATATACTCATCAAAAATTCTATAGTGCTCCCACTCACTTCCTCGAAAATACAAGTTTCTCATAAACTTTGTATAAACCCAAAATCTTTGATCATCTCATCAAAGCGTACATTCCAACTCCGAGATGCTTACTCCAATCCTTAGAAGGGTTGCTGGAGCTTTGCATACTTGTTAGCATCTTTCAGGATTGACAAAACCTTTTGGTTGTATCACATACAACCTTTCCTCAAGCAAATTGTCGAGGAAACAATGTTTTGACATCCTATCTGCAAGATTTCATAAATAATGCAGTAACTGCTAACATAATTCCAACAGACTCTTAGCATCGCTTCGAGTGAGAAAGTCTCATCGTAGTCAACTCTTTGAACTTGTCTAAAAACATCTTAACGACAAGTCGAGCTTTCTTAATGGTGACACTTGCCATCATTGTCCATCTTCCTTTTAAAATCCATCTGCACCCAACAGCCTTACGACCATCAAGTAGTTCTTCCAAAGTCTATACTTTGTTTTTTAATACATGGATCCTCTCTCCGATTTTATGGCCTCGAGCCATTCGTCGGAATCCGGGCCCACCATCGCTTCTCCATAGCTCGTAGGTTCATTGTTGTCTAGCAACATGACTTCCAAGACAGGATTACGTACCACTCTGAAGTAGTACACATCCTTGTCGACCTACGAGGTTTGGTAGTGACTTGATCCGAAGTTTCATGATCACTATCATAAGCTTCCACTTCAATTGGTGTAGGTGCCACAGTAACAACTTCATGTGCCCTGCTACACACTAGTTGAAGTGACGGTTCAATAACCTCATCAAGTCTCCATCATTCTCCCACTCAATTCTTTTGAGATAAACTTTTCCTCGAGAAAGGACCCGTTTCTAGAAACAATCACTTTTGCTTCCGGATCTGAAATAGGAGGTATACCCAACTGCTTTGGGTATTCTATGAAGATGCATTTATCCTCTTTGGGTTCGAGCTTATCAGCCTGAAACTTTTTCACATAAGCGTCGCAGCCCCAAACTTTTAAGAAACGACAACTTAGGTTTTTCTAAACCATAGTTCATACGGTGTCATCTCAACGGAATTGCGTGGTGCCCTATTTAAAGTGAATGCGGTTGTCTCTAATGCCTAACCCATAAATGATAGTGGTAATTCGATAAGAGACATCATGGTATGCACCATATCCAATAGGGTGCAGTTATGATGTTCGGACACACCATCACACTATGGTGTTCCAAGCGACATTAGTTGTGAAACAATTTCCACAATGTCTTAGTTGTGTACCAAACACGTAACTCAGATATTCATGCCTATGATCATATCATAGACATTTTATCCTCTTGTCACGATGATCTTCAACTTCACTCTGAAATTACTTGAACCTTTCAATAATTCAGATTTGTGTTTCATCAAGTAAATATACTCAACATCAACTCAAATCATCTGTGAAGTAAGAACATAACGATGTCCATTGCGTGCCTCAGCACTCATTGGACTGCACACATCAAAATGTATTACTTCCAACAAGTTGCTTTCTTGTTCCATCTTACTGAAAACGAGGCTTTTCAGTCATCTTGCCCATGTGGTATGGTTTGCATGTCTCAAGTGATTCAAAATCAAATGAGTCCAAACGATCCATCTGTATGGAGTTTCTTCATGCATATCTACCAATAGACATGGTTCACATGGCTCAATCTTTTCAAAAACGAGTAAGTCCAAAGATCCATCAACATGGAGCTTCTTCATGCGTTTTATACCAATATGACTCAAATGGCAGTGCCACAAGTATGTGGTACTATCATTACTATCTTATATCTTTTGGCATGAACATGTGTATCACTACGATCGAGATTCAATAAACCATTCATTTTAGGTGCAAGACCATTGAAGGTATTATTCAAATAAACAGAGTAACCATTATTCTCCTTAAATGAATAACTGTATTGCGATAAACATAATGCAATCATGTCTATGCT
Organism: Triticum urartu; assembly: GCF_056163025.1. Taxonomy (NCBI): domain Eukaryota; kingdom Viridiplantae; phylum Streptophyta; class Magnoliopsida; order Poales; family Poaceae; genus Triticum; species Triticum urartu. The sequence goes on from NC_141875.1 coordinate 695,765,863, forward strand.
CAACGCAAACACCAAATAACAATTATTTAGGTTTAACACCAATCCCGATGGTAGAGGGAGCGTGCGATGTTTGATCACATCAACCTTGGAAACACTTCCAACACATATCGTAATCTCACCTTTAGCTAGTCTCCGCAGCCTTTTATTTCGAGTTACTAACACTTAGCAACCGAACCGGTATTTTTTACCCTGGTGCTACTAGGAGTACTAGTAAAGTACACATTAATATAACGTATATCCAAAATACTTCTGTCGACCTTGCCAGCCTTCTCATCTACCAAGTATCTAGGGTAGTTCTGCTTCAGTGACCGTTCCCCTCATTATAGAAGCACTTAGTCTCGGGTATGGGTTCAACCTTGGGTTTCTTCACCAGAGCAGCAACTGATTTGCCGTTTCATGAAGTATCCCTTCTTTCCCTTGCCCTTCTTGAAACTAGTGGTTTAACCATCAACAATTGATGCTACTACTTGACTTCTACTTTCGCGGTGTCAAACATCGCGAGTTGCTCAAGGATCATCATGTCTATCCCTGATGTGTTATAGTTCATCACGAAGCTCCAATAGCTTGGTGGCAGTGACTATGGAGAACCATCACTATCTCATCTGGAAGATTAACTCCCACTTGATTCAAGCGATTGTAGTACTCAGACAATCTGAGCACATGCTCAACGATTGAGCTTTTCTCCCTTAGTTTGCAGGCTTAAGAAACTTGTCAGAGGTCTCATACCTATTGACGGTGGCACTAGTCTGAAATTCCAATTCCAGTCTTTGGAACATCTCATATGTCCTGCGATGTTTCAAAAACATCTTTGGTGCCATAATTCTAAACCGTTAGTATTACGCACTGAACTATCACGTAGTCATCAAAATGTGTATGTCATATGTTTCCCAACATCTGCAGACGATGCTCGAGGTTCAACACACTGAGCGGTGCATTAAGGACATAGCCCTTCTGTGCAGCAATGAGGAAAATCCTCAGTTCACGGACCTAGTCCGCATAATTGCTACTGTCAACTCTCAACTAAATTTTCTCTAGGAACATATATAAAATAGTAGAACTAAAGTGTAAGCTATGACATAATTTGCAAAGACCTTTTGACTATGTTCATGATAGTTAAGTTCATCTGGTTATTTAATGAACTCCCACTTAGATAGACATCCCTCTAGTCATCTAAGTGATACATGATCCGAGTCAACTAGGCCATGTCCGATCATCACGTGAGACGGACTAGTCATCATCGGTGAACATCTTCATGTTGATCGTATCCACTATACGACTCATGTTCGACCTTTCGGTCTTTCGTGTTCCGAGGCCATGTCTGTACATGCTAGGCTCGTCAAGTTAACCTAAGTGTATTGCGTGTGTAAATCTGGCTTACACCCGTTGTATGCGAACGTTAGAACCTATCACACCCGATCATCACGTGGTGCTTCGGAACAATGGACCTTAGCAACGGTGCACAGTTAGGGGGAACACAATTCTTTATATTTTAATGAGGGATCATCTTATTTATGCTACCGTCGTTCTAAGCAAATAAGATGTAAAAACATGACAAACATCACATGCAAATCATAAAGTGACATGATATGGCCAATATCATCTTGCGCCTTTGATCTCCATCTTCGAGGCGCGGCATGAACACCATCGTCACCGGCATGACACCATGATCTCCATCATCGTGTCTTCATGAAGTTGCCTCTCCAACTATTACTTCTACTACTATGGCTAACGGTTAACAATAAAGTAAAGTAATTACATGGCGTTTTCATTGACACGCAGGTCATAAATAAATTAAGACAACTTCTATGGCTCCTGCCGGTTGTCATACTCATCGACATGCAAGTCGTGATTCCTATTACAAGAACATGATCAATCTCATACATCACATATATCATTCATCACATCCTTTTGGCCATATCACATCACATAGCAAACCCTGCAAAAACAAGTTAGACATCCTCTAATTGTTGTTGCATGTTTTACGTGGCTGCTATGGGTTTCTAGCAAGAACGTTTCTTACCTACGCAAAACCACAACGGTGATATGCCAATTGCTATTTACCCTTCATAAGGACCCTTTTCATCGAATCCGATCCGATAAAGTGGGAGAGACAGACACCCGCCAGCCACCTTGTGCATGAAGTGCACGTCAGTCGGTGGAACCAGTCTCACGTAAGCGTACGTGTAAGGTCGGTCCGGGCCATTTCATCCCACAATGCCGCCAGATGAAGATAAGACTAGTAACAGTAAGCAAATAGAACAAATCATCGCCCACAACTGCTTTGTGTTCTACTCGTGCATAGAATCTACGCATAGACCTAGCTCATGATGCCACTGTTGGGGAACATAACAATAATTCAAAATTTTCCTACGTGCCACCAAGATCTATCTAGGAGATGCTAGCAACGAGAGAGAGGAAGTGCATCTTCATACCCTTGAAGATCGCTAAGCGGAAGCGTTACAAGAACGCGATTGATGGAGTCGTACTCGCGTCGATTCAAATCGCGGAAGATCCGATCTAGTGCCGAACGGACGGCGCCTCCACGTTCAACACACGTACAGCCCGGGGACGTCCCCTCCTTCTTGATCTAGCAAGGGGAGAGGAGAAATTGAGGGAGTACTCCAGCAGCACGACGGCATGGTGGCAATGGAGCTCGTGGTTCTCCTGCAGGGCTTCGCCAAGCACTATGGAGGAGGAGGAGGTGTAGAAGGAGGGAGGGCTGCGCCAGGGAAGGGGTGCGGCTGCCCTCCCACCCCTACACTATATATAGGGGCAAGGGAAGAGGGGGAGGCGCCCTAGGGTTTCCCCTAGGGGCAGCGGCCAGGCAGATTGGATCTCCCTAGGGAAAATCCTAGGGAGACTTGCCCCCCAAGCCAAGAAGGTGGAGGCTTGCCTCGCAAGCCAGGTGGAGGCGCCCCACCTCCCCATGTAACGTGGGAAAGGGTGTGGGGGGCGCACCACCCCTTAGTGGGCTGGTTTGCCCCTTCCCCTTTGGCCCATGAGGCCCTCCAACACTTGTCCGGGCTCCCAAAACACCTTTCGGTCATGCTGGCCATAGCCTGGTACCCCCGGAACACTTCCGGACTCCAATACCCTTCGTCCAATATATCGATCTTCACCGCCGGACCATCCCGGAACTCCTCGTGACGTCCGGAATCTCATCCGGGACTCCGAACTACCTTCGGTAACCACATACTATTTCCCATAACAACTCTAGCGTCACCGAACCTTAAGTGTGTAGACCCTACGGGTTCGGAAACCATGCAGACATGACGGAGACACCTCTCCGGCCAATAACCAATAGCGGGATCTGGATACCCATATTGGCTCCCACATGTTCCACGATGATCTCATCGGACGAACCACGATGTCGGGGATTCGATCAATCCCGTATTCAATTCCCTTTGTCAATCGGTATGTTACTTGCCAGAGATTCGATCGTCGGTATCCCAATACCTCGTTCAATCTCGTTACCGGCAAGTCACTTTACTCATTCTGTAACGCATGATCCCGTGACTAACTGCTTAGTCACATTGAGCTCATTATGATGATGCATTACCGAGTGGGCCCAGAGATACCTCTCCGTCATACGGAGTGACAAATCCCAGTCTCGATTTGTGCCAACCCGACAGACACTTTCGGAGATACCTGTAGTGCACCTTTATAGTCACCCAGTTACGTTGTGAAGTTTGATACACCCAAAGCACTCCTACGGTATCCGGGAGTTGCACAATCTCATGGTCTAAGGAAATGATACTTGACATTAGAAAAGCCCTAGCAAACGAACTACACGATCTTGTGATATGCTTACGATTGGGTCTTGTCCATCACATCATTCTCCTAATGATGTGATCCCGTTATCAACGACATCCAATGTCCATGGTCAGGAAACCATAACCATCTATTGATCAACGAACTAGTCAACTAGAGGCTTACTAGGGACATGTTGTGGTCTATGTATTCACACATGTATTACGGTTTCCAGTTAATACAATTATAGCATGAACAATAGACAATTATCATGAATAAGGAAATACAATAATAACCATTTTATTATTGCCTCTAGGGCATATTTCCAACATATGCCGCCGTTATTGGGAGACGAGGACGCCGCTAGCCTGGAGGGACGTCCACCTCTCTAACAGATGGCACTTGTCGGCCGACCACGTGCCGATCATGCCGGTCCCGCTGAGCGGCCGTGCGCGCCGCCAGGAGATCAAGCGCCGCCGCCACCTGCTCCCGGACGACCTCTACTACGACAAGAGGTACGCCCCCGACTCGGTCCTGTGGGACACTTGGTTCCGTGATGAGCACGACATGCGGCGGGCGGCCCTCTTCGCTGACATGTCGACGGGGCCGCAGCGGCCACGTGAGCACCGAGCGGCCGCTCCCCAGGCGCGCGGGTGTACGCGGGTGCGCGGCCTCACGCCCACGCCGTTGCCGTCGCCATCTCCATCGCCACCACCACCTCCTCGCATGACAGCGGAAGAGGAGGCCCGTCTCATGGCGCGTGTCATGGATGACTCCATGCACACGCACGATAAGCACCAATGGGAGGGCCTCGAGGAGATGACGGCCCTCTCCGCGGCCGGTGGCATCGCCATCCCCGAGCTGGAGATGGTGGCGAAGGAGGAGGTGATGGAGGACCCGCCAGTGGACCCATTCCACCCGGGCCTGGTGGGCCAGGGGTGGAGCTGGTCGTGCACGGCAGAGTAGATGGCGGCCGCCGTGGGGGGCATGAACTGGTGCCCCACGCCGCCGCGGTCACCGGAGCGGGATGCCTCGCCGTGGGAGGAGGTGGTGCAGGCACCTGCCACCTTCCGCCATGCCACCCCCGTGCACCAAGGACCGCTGGCCTACCTGTGGATGCCGCCGGACTATGTCGACCTCGTCAGCGACGACGACGACACCGACGGCCACTGAAGACGGCCGTCAGTGTCAAAATCGGCGGATCTCGGGTAGAGGGTCCCGAACTGTGCGTCTAGGCGGATGGTAACAGGAGGCAGGGGACACGATGTTTTACCCAGGTTCGGGCCCTCTTGATGGAGGTAAAACCCTACGTCCTGCTTGATTTATTCTTGATGATATGAGTAGTACAAGAGTTGATCTACCACGAGATCGGAGAGGCTAAACACTAGAGGCTAGCCTATGGTATGATTGTATGTTGTCCTACGGACTAAAAACCCTCCGGTTTATATAGACACCGGAGGGGGCTAGGGTTACACAAGGTCGGTTACAAAGGAGGAGATATCCATATCCATATTGCCTTAGCTTGCCTTCCACGCCAAGTAGAGTCCCATCCGGACACGAGACAAAGTCTTCAATCTTGTATCTTCATAGTCCAATAGTCCGGCCAAACGATATAGTCCTGCTGTCCGGAGACCCCCTAATCCAGGACTCCCTCAGTAGTCCCTGAACCAGGCTTCAATGACGATGAGTCCGGCGTGCAGTTATTGTCTTCGGCATTGCAAGGCGGGTTCCTCCTCCGAATACACCACAGAAGAGTTTGAATACGAGGATAGTGTCCGACCCTGCAAAATAAGTTCCACATACCACCATAGAGAGAATAATATTTCCACAAATCTAATCTGCTGACATGTTTTGGCAACATGACATCATGCCATGGCCCGGTGATTATTCGAACCGTTTTTCTTTAACCAGCCCCGCACATAACGCGAGGCCGTTTGTTGACACGTCTTGTCAAAGCAGAGATCGTGTCCCCCTTATTACGGGATTCTCATCAATACAGGCGTGGGTAACCCAACCGTGCCATCAATTATGACGCTTGGGGGATAAGCGAGTTTTACCAGGCTAGTGGGGGCGCATAGTTTTGTCCGCCCTTATAAAGGGATAAGGTTTAACCTTCTTCTACCCACGCCTTCTTCCTCCTTGCTCATCCATTCTCGCGCACTCGAGCTCCAACGCCCAAGTCCACATCCTTCTCCTCAACCTTCTCCAAACATGTCGGGAGCGGGAGGCAAGTGGATGGCTTCCTCCGTTACGGAGGGACATATAAAAAAGCTACGCGGAGCCGGATACTTGGCCGCGGATATCGCGCATCGGCTGCCTGCTGCGGGGCAGATCGTCCCTACCCCGAAACCTCACGAGAGCGTAGTTTTCCTCCATCACTTCCTCCATGGACTGGGGTTTCCCCTCCACCCATTCGTCCACGGCCTTATGTTCTACTACGGGATGGACTTTCACGATCTGGCCCCGAATTTCATCCTCAACATTTTGGCGTTCATCGTCGTGTGCGAGGCTTTCCTCTGCATCCGGCCCCACTTCAGTTGTGGCTGAAGACCTTCAATATCAAGCCGAAGGTGGTGGGCGGCCAACAAGCGGAATACGGCGAAGCCATGGTGGGCAAGATTCCTAATGTTATATGGCTCGAAGGCTCCTTCGTGGAGACCATAAAGGGGTGACAATCGGCGTGATTCTACATCACCGAACCGCGCAACACCAACTGGGTGGCGGCCCCCAAGTTTCAATCCGGAATCCCCATGCGGCTCACTTCCTGGAAGGAGAAAGGCCTGTCCTGGGGTTCATCGGTGGAGCTGGACGGACTCTAGAAGTGTATACGGAACATGACAAGTAAGAAGCTTAAGCTTGTCAACATAGTCCAAGTCATGCTCTTCCGCCGGATCCTCCCGTGCCAACAACGGGATTTCAACTTATGGGAGTTCGACCCGGCCCGGCACCAGACTCTAAGCGAGCTCTTCGACACGATGCACAAAGATGTTTGGAGGGTGCTGTTCAAGGGTGTCGAGGTCCCTCCCTTTCTCACCAAGGACCGCGGGCTAAGCGCGAAGCGCCCTGCGAATTCGGTAAGTCCTGTACATCTGGTAGGCTATTTATTTCCCATAGTTTAACCATGTGCAGGGTCTGAGCTCCCATGCCTTTGACAGGACTGGGGGGAGACGTCGGGGCAGATTAACTGTCCGGCCCCTCTGCCCGAAGATAATGCGGACGCTCTCCTGACGGAGATGCTGACTCCGGCGCCTTACAAGGTGCCGGAGAAGACCAAGAAGAAGGCCAAGGGAACCCGAAAGAGTTCCCGGCGCCAGGTGGTATCGGACTCATCGTCCGATGACTCTGTGACGCACTCCTCCCATGAAGATGAGGAGGAAGATGAAGATGCTCCCCCTCCAGCCGGGGGAGATAAGAAAATGAAGGCCGCCCCAACCGGGGGCCGAAGGGTCCAAGCACTACAAAAAAAAGACACATCCGTGACATTTTAGGCCGAACGAATTTTTTTTCTGTCATACATATGACACTTCTATGACAATAATTGTGACAAAACCCGGTATCATCACAGATGTGGTGGGCTCCTACTTCTATGACAAAAATCATGACAGAAAATGGGCTTTTCGTCCTGGGCGGGCCAGAGACGCAGCTGCATGACATTCTTTGGGCCATTCATGACGGAAAAAACCGTGGTAGAAGCGAGGGGGAGGAAAATTTCGGGGAGTTCCCGGTTACGGTGGGAGGTCGGGGGCCGAGCGATACGCGTTTCTCTCATACACGTACGCGCGTGTGTGCGAGGCGTTGGGCTCTAACTGAACCCGAGCGATTGCACTGCAGGCTACGCGTTACTGAACCCGAGCGATCGATCGATGGCTGTTAACTGAACCAGATCGAGCGATTCCTTCGCTACTGCTGCTAACTGAAGCCGATCGATGGGATGAACGGTGAGCGTTGCGGGGGGGGGGGGGGTTGGATGAACAGTGAGCGGTGGCGTTGCCTCTGGATGAACAGTAGACAGTGGAGGGGTGCCCGTGGAGGGTGTTGGAAATATGCCCTAGAGGCAATAATAAATAAGCTATTATTATATTTCCTTGTTCATGATAATCGTTTATTATCCATGCTAGAATTGTACTGATAGGAAACTCAGATACATGTGTGGATACATAGACAACACCATGTCCCTAGTAAGCCTCTAGTTGACTAGCTCGTTGATCAATAGATGGTTACGGTTTCCTGACCATGGACATTGGATGTCATTGATAACGAGATCACATCATTAGGAGAATGATGTGATGGACAAGACCCAATCCTAAGCATAGCACTAGATCGTGTAGTTCGTATGCTAAAGCTTTTCTAATGTTAAGTATCATTTCCTTAGACCATGAGATTGTGCAACTCCCGGATACCGTAGGAGTGCTTTGGGTGTGCCAAACGTCACAACGTAACTGGGTGGCTATAAAGGTACACTACGGGTATCTCTGAAAGTGTCTGTTGGTTGGCACGAATCGAGACTGGGATTTGTCACTCCGTGTGACGGAGAGGTATCTCTGGGCCCACTCGGTAGGACATCATCGTAATGTGCACAATGTGATCAAGGAGTTGATCACGGGATGATGTGTTACAGAACGAGTAAAGAGACTTGCCGGTAATGAGATTGAACAAGGTATCGGGATACCGACGATCGAATCTCGGGCAAGTATCGTACCGATGGACAAAGGGAATTGTATACGGGATTGATTAAGTCCTTGACATCGTGGTTCATCCGATGAGATCATCGTGGAACATGTGGGAGCCAACATGGGTATCCAGATCCCGCTGTTGGTTATTGACCGAAGAGTCATCTCGGTCATGTCTGCATGTCTCCCGAACCCGTAGGGTCTACACACTTAAGGTTCGGTGATGCTAGGGTTATAGAGATATTAGTATGCGGTAACCCAAATGTTGTTCGGAGTCTCGGATGAGATCCCGGACGTCACGAGGAGTTCCGGAATGGTCCGGAGGTAAAGAATTATATATAGGAAGTGCTATTTCGGCCATCGGGACAAGTTTCGGGGTCACCGGTATTGTACCGGGACCACCGGAAGGGTCCCGGGGGTCCACCGGATGGGGCCACCTGCCCCGGGGAGCCACATGGGTGTAGGGGGTGCGCCTTGGCCTATATGGGCCAAGGGCACCAGCCCCAAGAGGCCCATGCGCCAAGAGAAGAGGAAAAGGGGAGAGTCCTAAAGGGGGAAGGCACCTCCGAGGTGCCTTGGGGAGGATGGACTCCTCCCCCCCTTGGCCGCACCCTTCCTTGGAGGAAGGGGCAAGGCTGCTCCCTCCCCCTCTCCCTTGGCCCTATATATAGTGGGGGGAAGGGAGGGCAACCATACCTAAGCCCTGGCGCCTCCCTCTCCCTCCCATGGCACATCTCCCTCCTCCCGCAGCGCTTGGCGAAGCCCTGTTGGAATCCCGCTACTTCCACCACCACGCCGTCGTGCTGCTGGATCTCCATCAACCTCTCCTTCCCCCTTGCTGGATCAAGAAGGAGGAGACGTCGCTGCTCCGTACGTCTGTTGAACGCGGAGGTGCCGTCCGTTCGGCGCTAGAATCATCGGTGATTTGGATCACGACGAGTACGACTCCATCAACCCCGTTCTCTTGAACGCTTCCGCGCGTGATCTACAAGGGTATGTAGATCCACTCCTCCCTCGTTGCTAGATGACTCCATAGATAGATCTTGGTGACACGTAGGAAAATTTTGAATTTATGCTACGTTCCCCAACAGTGGCATCATGAGCTAGGTCTATGCGTAGTTTCTATGCATGAGTAGAACACAAAGTAGTTGTGGGCGTTGATTTTTTTCAATATGCTTGTCGTTACTAGTCTTATCTTGATTCAGCGGCATCGTGGGATGAAGCGGCCCGGACCAACCTTACACGTATGCTTACGTGAGACCGGTTCCACCGACTGACATGCACTAGTTGCATTAGGTGGCGTGCGGGTGTCTGTCTCTCCCACTTTAGTCGGATCGGATTCGATGAAAAGGGTCCTTATGAAGGGTAAATAGCAATTGGCATATCACGTTGTGGTTTTTGCGTAGGTAAGAAACGTTCTTGCTAGAAACCCATAGCAGCCACGTAAAACATGCAAACAACAATTAGAGGACGTCTAACTTGTTTTTGCAGGGTATGCTATGTGATGTGATATGGCCAGAAGGATGTGATGAATGATATATGTGATGTATGAGATTGATCATGTTCTTGTAATAGGAATCACGACTTGCATGTCGATGAGTATGACAACTGGCAGGAGCCATAGGAGTTGTCTTAATTTATTTATGACCTGCGTGTCAACATAAACGTCATGTAATTACTTTACTTTATTGCTAACCGTTAGCAGTAGTAGTGGAAGTAATGATTGGCGAGACAACTTCATGGAGACACGATGATGGAGATCATGATGATGGAGATCATGGTGTCATGCCGGTGACAAGATGATCATGGAGCCCCAAGATGGAGATCAAAGGAGCTATATGATATTGGCCATATCATGTCACTATTATTTGATTGCATGTGATGTTTATCATGTTTTTGCATCTTGTTTACTTAGAACGACGGTAGTAAATAAGATGATCCCTCATTAAAATTTCAAGAAAGTGTTCCCCCTAACTGTGCACCGTTGCGACAGTTCGTTGTTTCGAAGCACCACGTGATGATCGGGTGTGATAGATTCTAACGTTCACATACAACGGGTGTAAGACAGATTTACACACGCGAAACACTTAGGTTGACTTGACGAGCCTAGCATGTGTACAGACATGGCCTCGGAACACAGAAGACCGAAAGGTCGAGCATGAGTCGTATGGTAGATACGATCAACATGAAGATGTTCACCGATGTTGACTAGTCCGTCTCACGTGATGATCGGACACGGCCTAGTTGACTCGGATCATGTAATCACTTAGATGACTAGAGGGATGTCTATCTGAGTGGGAGTTCATAAGATGAACTTAATTATCCTGAACATAGTCAAAAGATCTTTGCAAATTATGTCGTAGCTCGCGCTTCAGTTCTACTGTTTAGATATGTTCCTAGAGAAAATTTAGTTGAAAGTTGATAGTAGCAATTATGCGGACTAGGTCCGTAAACCGAGGATTGTCCTCATTGCTTCATAGAAGGCTTATGTCCTTAATGCACCGCTCAGTGTGCTGAACCTCGAACGTCGTCTGTGGATGTTGCGAACATCTGACATACACGTTTTGATAACTACGTGATAGTTCAGTTAAACGGTTTAGAGTTGAGGCACCGAAGACGGTTTTTTGAAACGTCTCGAAACATACGAGATGTTTCAAGGGCTGAAATTGGAATTTCAGGCTCGTGCCCACGTCAAGAGGTATAAGTCCTCCGACGATTTTCTTAGCCTGCAAACTAAGGGAGAAAAGCTCAATTGTTGAGCTTGTGCTCAGATTGTCTGAGTACATCAATCATTTGAATCGAGTGGGAGTTGATCTTCCAGATGAGACAGTGATGTTTCTCCAAAGTCATTGCCACCAAGCTGCTAGAGCTTCGTGATGAACTATAATATATCAGGGACATATATGATGATCCTTGAGATATTCGCGATGTTTGACACCACAAAAGTAGAAATCAAGAAGTAGCATCAATTGTTGATGGTTGGTGAAACCACTAGTTTCAAGAAGGGCAAGGGAAAAAAGGGATGCTTCATGAAACGGCAAATCAGCTGCTGCTCTAGTGAAGAAACGCAAGGTTGAACCCAAACCCGAGACTAAGTGCTTCTGTAATAAGGGGAACAATCACTGGAGCAGAATTACCCTAGATACTTGGTAGATGAGAAGGCTGGCAAAGTCGATAGAAGTATATTGGATATACATTGTGTTAATGAGTACTTTACTAGTACTCCTAGTAGCACCAGGGTATTAGATACCGGTTCGGTTGCTAAGTGTTAGTAACTCGAAATAAAAGCTACGGAATAAACGGAGACTAGCTAAAGGTGAGCTGACGATATGTGTTGGAAGTGTTTCCAAGGTTGATATGATCAAGCATCGCACGCTCCCTCTACCATCGAGATTGGTATTAAAACCTAAATAATTGTTATTTGGTGTTTGCGTTGAGCATAGACATGATTGGATTATGTCTATCGCAATACGGTTATTCATTTAAGGAGAATAATGGTTACTCTGTTTATTTGAATAATACCTTCAATGGTCTTACGCCTAAAATGAATGGTTTATTGAATCTCGATCGTAGTGATACACATGTTCATGCCAAAAGATAGTAATGATAGTACCACCTACTTGTGGCACTGCCACTTAAGTCATATCGGTTAAAACGCATGAAGAAGCTCCATGTTGATGGATCTTTGGGCTCACTCGTTTTTGAAAAGTTTGAGGCATGCGAACCATGTCTATTGGTGTATATACATGAAGAAACTCCATGCAAATGGACCGTTTGGACTCACTTGATTTTGAATCACTTGAGACATGCAAATCATACCACATGGGCAAGATGACTGAAAGCCTCGTTTTTAGTAAAATGGAACTAGAAAGCAACTTGTTGGAAGTAATACATTTTGATGTGTGCAGTCCAATGAGTGCTGAGGCATGTAGTGGATATCGTTATGTTCTTACTTCACAGATGATTTGAGTAGATGTTGAGTATATTTACTTGATGAATCACGAGTCTGAATTATTGAAAGGTTCAAGTAATTTCAGGGTGAAGTTGAAAGATCGTCGTGACAAAAGGATAAAAGATCTATGATATGATCATAGAGATGAATATCTGAATTACGAGTTTGGCACAGAATTAAGACATTGTGGAAATTGTTTCACAACTAATACAGCCTGGAACACCATAGTGTGATGGTGTGTCCGAACATCACAACTGCACCCTATTGGATATGATGCATACCATGATGTCTCTTATCGAATTACCACAATAGTTTATGGGTTATGCATTAGAGACAACCGCATTCACTTTAAATAGGGCACCACGTAATTCCGATGAGATGACACCGTATGAACTATGGTTTAGAGAAACCTAAGTTGTCATTTCTTAAAAGTTTGGGACTGCGACGCTTATGTGAAAAAGTTTCAGGCTGATAAGCTCAAACCCAAAGCGGATAAATGCATCTTCATAGAATACCCAAAACAGTTGGGTATACCTCCTATTTCAGATCTGGAAGCAAAAGTGATTGTTTCTAGAAACGGGTCCTTTCTTGAGGAAAAGTTTCTCTCGAAAGAATTGAGTGGGAGGATGCTGGAGACTTGATGAGGTTATTAAACCGTCTCTTCAACTAGTGTGTGGCAGGGCACATGAAGTTGTTCCTGTGGCACCTACACCAATTGAAGTGGAAGCTTATGATAGTGATCATGAAACTTCGGATCAAGTCACTACCAAACCTCGTGGGATGACAAGGATGCGTACTACTTCAGAGTGGTACGTAATCCTGTCTTGGAAGTCATGTTGCTAGACAACAATGAACCTACGAGCCATGGAGAAGCGATGGTGGGCCCGGATTCCGATAAATGGCTCGAGGCCATAAAATCCGAGAGAGGCTCCATGTATGAAAACAAAGTGTAGACTTTGGAAGAACTGCTTGATGGTCGTGAGGCTGTTGAGTACAGATGGATTTAAAAGGAAGACGGACAATGATGGTAAATGTCACCATTAAGAAAGCTCGACTTGTCATTAAGAAGTTTCCCGACAAGTTCAAGGAGTTGACTATGGTGAGACTTTCTCACTCGTAGCGATGCTAAGAGTCTGTTGGAATTATATTAGCAATTACTGCATTATTTATGAAATCTTGTAGATAGGATATCAAAACATTGTTTCCTCGACGATTTTTGAGGAAAGGTTGTATGTGATACAACCGGAAGGTTTTGTCAATCCTGAAATATGCTAATAAGTATGCAAAGCTCCAGCAATCCTTCTGAGGACTGGAGTAAGCATCTCGGAGTTGGAATGTATGCTTTGATGAGATGATCAAAGATTTTGGGTGTATACAAAGTTTATGAGAAACTTGTATTTCCAAAGAAGTGAGTGGGAGCACTATAGAATTTCTGATGAGTATATGTTGTTGACATATTGTTGATCAGAAATGACGTAGAATTTCCGGAAAGCATATAGGGTTATTTGGAAAGTGTTTTTCAATGGAAAGCCTGGATTAAGCTACTTGAACATTGAGCATCAAGATCTATAAGGATAGATCAAAATGCTTAATAGTACTTTCAAATGAGCACGTACCTTGACATGATCTTGAAGGTGTTCAAGATGGATCAGTCAAAGAAGGAGTTCTTGCCTGAGTTGTAAGGTATGAAGTTAAGACTTAAAGCTCGACCACGGCAAAATAGAGAGAAAGGACGAAGGTCGTCCCCTATGCTTAAGACGTAGGCTCTACAGTATGCTATGCTGTGTACCGCACCTGAAGTGTGCCTTGCCATGAGTCAGTCAAGGGTTACAAGAGTGATCCAAGAATGGATCACAGGACAGCGGTCAAAGTTATCCTTAGTAACTAGTGGACTAAGGAATTTTTCTCGATTATGGAGGTGGTAAAAGAGTTCGTCGTAAAGGGTTACGTCGATGCAAGCTTAACACCTATCCGGATAGCTCTGAGTAGAGATACCGGATACGTATAATGGAGCAACAATTTAGAATAGCTCCAAGTAAAACAGTTATTTGGAATGGCTCCAAATGTAGCGTAGTAGTTGCATCTACAAGATAACATAGAAATTTGCGAAGTACATACGGATCTGAATGTTTCAGACCCGTTGACTATAACCTCTCTCACAAGCATAACATGATCAAACCCAGAACTCATCGAGTGTTAATCACATGGTAAATGTGAACTAGATGATTGACTCTAGTAAACTCTTTGGGTGTTAGTCACATGGGGATGTGACCTTGAGTGTTAATCACATATCGATGTGAACTAGATTATTGACTCTAGTGCAAGTGGGAGACTGTTGGAAATATGCCCTAGAGGCAATAATAAATAAGTTATTATTATATTTCCTTGTTCATGATAATCGTTTATTATCCATGCTAGAATTGTACTGATAGGAAACTCAGATACATGTGTGGATACATAGACAACACCATGTCCCTAGTAAGCCTCTAGTTGACTAGCTCGTTGATCAATAGATGGTTACGGTTTCCTGACCATGGACATTGGATGCCATTGATAACGGGATCACATCATTAGGAGAATGATGTGATGGACAAGACCCAATCCTAAGCATAGCACTAGATCGTGTAGTTCGTATGCTAAAGCTTTTCTAATGTTAAGTATCATTTCCTTAGACCATGAGATTGTGCAACTCCCGGATACCGTAGGAGTGCTTTGGGTGTGCCAAACGTCACAACGTAACTGGGTGGCTATAAAGGTACACTACGGGTATCTCCGAAAGTGTCTGTTGGGTTGGCACGAATCGAGACTGGGATTTGTCACTCCGTGTGACGGAGAGGTATCTCTGGGCCCACTCGGTAGGACATCATCATAATGTGCACAATGTGATCAAGGAGTTGATCACGGGATGATGTGTTACGGAACGAGTAAAGAGACTTGCCGGTAACGAGATTGAACAAGGTATCGGGATACCGACGATCGAATCTCGGGCAAGTATCGTACCGATGGACAAAGGGAATTGTACACGGGATTGATTAAGTCCTTGACATCGTGGTTCATCCGATGAGATCATCGTGGAACATGTTGGAGCCAACATGGGTATCCAGATCCCGCTGTTGGTTATTGACCGAAGAGTCATCTCGGTCATGTCTGCATGTCTCCCGAACCCGTAGGGTCTACACACTTAAGGTTCGGTGACGCTAGGGTTATAGAGATATTAGTATGCGGTAAACCGAATGTTGTTCGGAGTCCCGGATGAGATCCCGGACGTCACGAGGAGTTCCGGAATGGTCCGGAGGTAAAGAATTATATATAGGAAGTGCTATTTCGGCCATCGGGACAAGTTTCGGGGTCACCGGTATTGTACCGGGACCACCGGAAGGGTCCCGGGGGTCCACCGGGTGGGGCCACCTGCCCCGGGGGGCGACATGGGCTGTAGGGGGTGCGCCTTGGCCTATATGGGCCAAGGGCACCAGCCCCAAGAGGCCCATGCGCCAAGAGAAGAGGAAAAGGGGAGAGTCCTAAAGGGGGAAGGCACCTCTGAGGTGCCTTGGGGAGGATGGACTCCTCCCCCCCTTGGCCGCACCCTTCCTTGGAGGAAGGGGCAAGGCTGCGCCCTCCCCCTCTCCCTTGGCCCTATATATAGTGGGGGGAAGGGAGGGAACCATACCTAAGCCCTGGCGCCTCCCTCTCCCTCCCATGACACATCTCCCTCCTCCCGCAGCGCTTGGCGAAGCCCTGTTGGAATCCCGCTACTTCCACCACCACGCCGTCGTGCTGCTGGATCTCCATCAACCTCTCCTTCCCCCTTGCTGGATCAAGAAGGAGGAGACGTCGCTGCTCCGTACGTGTGTTGAACGCGGAGGTGCCGTCCGTTCGGCGCTAGAATCATCGGTGATTTGGATCACGACGAGTACGACTCCATCAACCCCGTTCTCTTGAACGCTTCCGCGCGTGATCTACAAGGGTATGTAGATCCACTCCTCCCTCGTTGCTAGATGACTCCATAGATAGATCTTGGTGACACGTAGGAAAATTTTGAATTTATGCTACGTTCCCCAACAGAGGGGTGGATGAACAGGACCCCGTGGTGTGGAGGGCTGGATGAACAGTAGACGGTGGAGGGGTGACCGTGGAGGGGTGGTTGAACAGGACCCCGTGGTGTGGAGGGCTGGATGAACAGTAGACGGTGGAGCAGTGGTTGAACAGTAGCCGGTGGAGTAGCGCGCGGTGGAGGCTGGATGAACAGGAGCCCGTGGAGGCTGGAGGAGGTCGACGGTGGAGATGAACAGTATCCCGTGGAGTCCCGTTTTGCGGTACGCCACACCCCTCCCGATGAACAGGACCCCCGTTTCGACCGTGGCGCTCCAACACAAGTCCGTTTCCTCCGTTTTGCGGTACGCCACACCCCTCCCGATCAACAGGACCCCGTTTCGACCGTAGGAGGTCCGTTTCCTCTGTTTTGCGGTACGCCAGACCCCTCCCGATCAACAGGATCCCGTTTCGAACGTGGCCGGTCGAACACAAGGCCGTTTCCTCCGTTCTGCGGTACACTAGGCCTCGTTTCCATTGCCTGTTCCGTCCAAGCCCTCCCGATGAACACGATGCATTCCATTGACTCCCCATGAACACGTCGCATCCCGTTGCCTCCCCATGAACACGACGACGACGTTGTTTCTCTGTTCCCACCCAGCCATGTACACGAGCCCTGGCCGTACGTATGCGCGAGTAGGCGTTCGAGACCCCGCCCGTATGTACACATACGTGGCCGTATTTTCTTTCTTGCACCTTGGCCGCTGTACGTACGTGTAAATGCTACGTGCGCGCCTCTACTACGACACGTGCGCGCCTCTGCATCGACCAGTATGTACGTACACGTTCGCGACCAGAATGACAATGCTACGTATGCTTCGACCAGGTGGGTCCCGACTGTCAGGCACTTCCTTGCGTGCGAAGATGTAGCTGGTGGGTCCCAGCAGTCAAGGGGAAACGTTTTTTTCGTGAAATACGGTGGCCCGTCCGATGGGTCCCGCTGTCAGGTGGAGGAATAATCATTTTGCACGTAATAAGGAGGCACTTCCTTGCTGCGGCCGTGGACCCAGCTGTCAGCCTCTCCACGTACAATCCATGTCCAATGGAAGCCGTTCCTTGACCACGTTGACCACGCCGGGCCGAGAGCACCAGGGCGGTGGACGACGGCGAGGCCTAGGAAGGGGACGACGTGGAGCTGGGGAAGACGCGGCAGTGGATGCCCACGCGTAGAGGAGTACGAGGGTTCACTGGTTCGCTGCGGTGTGAGGCTGCCGTCGCCGCAGAATAACAGGGGGTGTGGGTGAGTAGAGGGATGGCCTGGCCAGCGGTGGGAGTAGTAGGGGGCGGTGAGGCCTCTGCCGCATCGCAGCCGGCCACGGGAGGCAGGAGCACGAGGCACGACCGGCGCTGGTTTGGGCGGCCGGAGAAAGAAGACCAGAGGTTGAAGAAGCACTACGGCCGTTGGATGGACATCGTACGGTCACTGGAGCTAGAATCGTGCATATTGACTAAGTTGACAAAGCCCTCCGTCCCCGTCAACTTAGTAGGCCCACAAGTCAGCCTGCCACTATACTGGGTCCCAGCTAACAGGGGGAGTATTCATTTTTTTTGTGCATAATAAGGAGGCACTTCTTTGCGTGCGAATATATAGCTGGTGGGTCCGAGCTGTCAGCGGCGGTAACGTTTTTTTTCACGAAATACAGAGGCCCTTTTGGTGGGTCCCTGATGTCAGGTGGAGGAATCATTATTTTATGCGTAATAAGGAGGCATTTCCTTGCGTGCGGCCGTGGACCCAGCTGTCGGCCTCTCCACGTAAAGTCCACTTCAGATGGATGTCGGTCGTTGACCACGTTGACCAGGCCGCGCCGAGAGCACCAGGGCGGTGGACGACGGCGAGGCATAGGAAGGGAACGATACGGAGGAAGGGAAGACTCAGCAGTTGTTTCCCACGCGGAGGGGAGTACGACTGTACGAGGGTTTACTGGTTCGTCTGCCATTGCCGGAGAATAACAGCAGGTGTGGGTGAGCAGAGGGATGGCTAGGCCAGTGATGGGAGTACGGTGGGGTGGTGAGGCCTGCGCGGCAGCAGAGCCGGCCGCGGGGAGGAGGGAGTAGGCAGTCCCGCCGGCGCCTGTTTGAGTGGCTGGAGCAGGAAGAGCAGAGATTGAAGCAGCACGACGACCGTTGGATGGCCATCCAACAGTCACTGCTTGTGCGTCAACCTTTTTTTTAGGAAAGCCTCAAATCTGTAGAAAACAGCATACAACCCATTTGCTAATTCTTAAGGTTCTTTTGGAGCCCATATTCTTTTTGTTAGCATTACAGCCCATATTGTGGACACGGTTAAAAAATTATACGAATTTTTGCATATTTCGGTGCGGTCCGAAGTGTTTTTAATCCCGAAATTTCGACTCACATTCAAACTGATTTTAAAAATAAATGTATATCAATATAAAATCCAACAAATTCTCCACACATAAAAATTAATGTAATTTAAAATCTCGAAATGAAAAAAAGATATTTGAAACTAATTGCCGGTTTGATGTGTTTTAAAAATGTACAGCTCATTTCTCCTTACTGATGGGCCATTTTCTCGGCCAACCGAATGAAAGCTTTCCTCGTCTTGAAAGATTTGCAGCCCAACAGGCCTGACAAAGCGACTTACTTGGCAAATCACAAAAAACTGGGCTGTGGCCGTGGACCCAGCTGTCAGTCCATTTTTTAGTCCATTTGGTGGGCTGGGTGAAACAATGATGTAGCATCTATGCAGCCCATTTAAATCCCATTTGCATTTTTCTCAAAAGCCGCGGATTTGCTGGGCTGGGTGAAAATATCATGTTGGGCTAGACGGAGAAATGTTATAAAAACATAAACACAAGATTGCACGTCAGAAAAATCTTTGCAAGCTTATATACGCAATCACTAGGAGTTAACTTGCCAAGTTATATATAAACTATTATTATTGTCATTTTGTAAGAACTTTCAACTTATGAAATAAAATATCATTTTAATTTGATGAGTTAATAGTACGTGGGGTATTATTATTTTTTAGGCTAGACGTGGGACAGTTGAGTTGGTTCTAGGGGAAAGTACTGGGAGAAAACTCAGTTTACATCGAAAAAGAAAGTGGGAGAAAATTCAGAGACCTGCTGGGTCCACCTGAGGAGGGGAATATGTTGGGAGGAAGGAGATTCAAAGCACGGCAGCCGAGTGAACTAGTTTTTTTACGGACAAGTGAACTAGTTTACATATATAAGCAAATTGCCACTAAAAAAGCAATCAGGTTAATGGGTTCTTAAAAGAAATATTTCGGATAAAACAGATAATTAATTACGACACATAGGCTAATGCATGAAATACTCACATGATAAAGGTGCTTATGAACAGATAAAGTACAACATCTAAACCTTCCTGGCACACTTGATCATGACGCTGCGGCTGTCCGTGTACTCGTCGGTTACGGGAAGCAGACACGCCCTCATGTCCAAGATCTGCATGTATATCTCGTAGCATGCGTATGCGCCCTTGGCCGCGTAGGTTATGTAGGCTAGATTCAGAGGTACCTCCCACGTGTTCAGGTCATCTTCTTTCATGTTGGCGTATCAGGGGTCGATGATGGTCTCAGCGAGGTCAACCACGGAGTCCTTCTCCTTCCCGTTGCTGATGATCTTGTATTGCTTCTGGATGTCGACAAGCTTGTTGCACCAGATGGCCGAATCGTCACGTTCTTCCTTCTCTCCACCGTAGCGAAGGTGCAGTCGGCGCTGCCGATGAAACGGGCGAATGCTCCAGAACCTGGTGCAACCAAAGGACTGAGGCGAGGCAGAGCTTCACCGAGTCCGTATAGTTGGTGTACATCACATTCAACTTGGTGCAGCCATAGGACTGAACGGCAAACTCAAAGGGGAACTCCTTGTTGAAGTCCATATCCAGCAGGCTCACCCCTCGGATCGCCATTGGAGTCTCTTCGAGTGAACGAGTGTGTAGGCGGCGACAGTAGTTCGTTTTTCAGCTCTTGGGGAACTGGATTCAACAGTAAGTTGAGTGTGTACAGGCGACAACAGTTACTACCCCTCCCTCGTCCGCTGCACGCCCGGCAGAAGATGCACCCTCGGCCACACGTCGGTTCATGAGCGGGTCTGTATTGGTACTGTAATAACAGGAGTTAGTGGTCACTTTACTTAAATTTAATTAGCTTTAATAGAAGTTTGTACTTAAAACAAGCAACGCATTCGCTCGTTCTATCAGTGCCACAGGATCAACATGCACAACAATTAGAATTATTATTCTCAGGACACACACGATCATCACATTTGTCGCACTTTCATAAAAGATAATACTACCGAGTTTGAACTGTTTTTTATGGTTGTTGTCCTCTGCATCATCATGCCGTGTTTCCCAGCTTGCAAGATTCAGAACCAACAAATAAGATCCAAATAATAAGTACAACAAAGATTCCTACACATCTCATTGATTCCCAGCTTGCAAGATTCAGAACCAATAAATAAGATCCAAATAATAAGTACAACAAAGATGCCTACACATCTCACTGATTCCCAGCTTGCAAGATTCAGAACCAGCCCATTAGACCCTTTTGATAAAGTGAATATCGGGATTAAATCCATCTTGACTAGCCATGTCATACAATTGAAGAACTTGGCGAATGCTCTTGACCGTCACAACATCTGTAGTTGAGTATTCCTATTTGCACAACATGTTTGCACAACACAAACAAGGAGACAGGCGAGCATGATTTCGCTTTAATAGCGGCCTCCTTGAACTCAACCTCCAGGTCTACTTGGATGAGGTCTGCCTGGAGTTCCATGATTCAATTCATGCGCCTTTTTCTGCAGTTCACCTGAAATGAAGCAAAGATTGCATCATTCAGCTAGCCAGAAGTACTTGCTCTTATGAGTTGGCAGGTTCTTCTTTAGTAGTTGCACTAAAATTGAGGAACATTAAGGTTGGCTGTCCGACTCATGTAAGGTGCAACTATAATTTTCTTATCCTTTTGTGCAGTTCCACTAAAATAAAGTGCCATTGTGGTGACAGTGACGACTCCATCTTGAAAGGCTAATAAAATGTTGCACGAGATTACCAGCATAACTTGACGGAGATTTTGGAAACTCCAATCACCATTTTGTGCAGTTCCACCAAAATTGAGAGATGTTGCCCACATGACATTTTAGTTGAACTGCACAAGACACTCATTCCAAAAAAAGTGTTTTGTGCAGTTCACCATAAGGTCACAATAGCAACAAGGTGAAATGGATATCCCTATCTGCACAAAAATATAGAAAGTAAACAGTTGCTGGTCAATAAGAATATATAAAACATATACAAAATGAAAAGAAGCATCTTAATTATATTCATGGCAATCACGCAAGGACAGTAGAAATTTTAAAACATCAGCAATGCTTCATGTTACCAGAAGCATTACGATCAACAATGAGATTCCTCAAATATGGGATTACTTTAATGGTGGCATTGCTTGTTTACCAGACACAGTAAATCAACAACAGCTAAAGAGTTGGTTTAAGGGCATGGGACCGTGGGACACTAGGACACTCAGCAGCGTAAAGGAGCAACTTACTTATCATACTGGGGAAAATAGCAGGAGTGCCATTTGTAACACAGTTTAATTGCATCTTATCACTGGAGGCATTAGATTAACAATAACACTGGTTAGACATGTCCCCAAGGTAACAGTGTGATCGCTTCATTTTACATGCGCCCTTACATTAACAACAACAAAAGGTTGGTATAAGGACATGCGACAGTGGACGCATCAGAACAATGTACCTACAAGGAGGCATAAAGTGGTGATGCCGAGTTTGTTCATGCTATGTGAGGGCAGCAAACCTAATCCTGGAGACCTTGTACTATGTGAGGGCAGCAAAGCTAATCCTGGAGACGTTTTACTATGTGAGGGCAGCAAATCTAATCCTAGAGACCTTTTACTATGTGAGGGCAGCAAATCTAATCCTCGAGACCTTTTACTATGTGAGGGCAGCAAATCTATTCTTGAGACCTTTTACTATGTGAGGGCAGAAAATCTAATCCTGAGACCTTTTACTATATGAGGGCAGCAAATCTAATCCTGGAGACATTTTACTATGTGATGGCAACAAATCTAATCCTGGACATACTCTATTGACTTGTCCGCCAGCCGCCACTTTCTATCCTTTTTCCAACCAATAATAGATCTGTTCCTTATCCAGAGTTTACTGCGTTTTCCCATTATTTCCCTTTTCAACCAAGAGACCGGTTGGGTATCCGGTCTCTACTACTTTCACCATATTATTTCCTCTTTGAATCAAGTCCTAGATTTATGCTACAACTTTCCCTCCTTTCTTCGTTGTTTGAACAAAGCCCTAGATTCGAATGCATGAAGTAGCTTTACCTCTAATAATACTAAAAATTTAGGTGGCTTTGGAAGAGCTGATGGGAGTAGAAAAAGATGCACATGCAGACACGTGGGGAGCTAGGGCAGTAGAGCAAGGCCGCTTTCGAAGAACTTATACCTGAGGGTCGCCGGGATGTCGGCGGCGGCAGGTCGGATCTGCGGACAATACAACAGGGAGGAAGAAGGGTCGGAGGACCTCCCGAGCCGGCGCTATGTCAGAGAGAACGGCACGGACAGAGGATCGGGCCCCTCCGGCAGCTGTGGGTTTCCTCCCTCGGCGGCGATGACTGTTTGAACGATGCCTGCGGTCGCCAGCACCATATGGAAACGCTGCGCGGTGCGGGGCCGCAGGCCGGCGCCTTGGATGATTTAGCACAACCGACGGGCGCTCGCGTCCATTGCCTCCATAGGTGCTTGTGGCTTCTGGTCACTTGGTCTTGGATTGGAGTGAGCAGTGTTGCGCAGAGACTTGGGAGTAGATGGATTGGTGTGGTGGGGCTATACTAGCAAGTAGTTGTACGTATTAGTACAATAGTGGGCTCACATAGCAATTTTGTCTCATGCAAGAGCCTGGCTATATGCGTGCTCCAATGTTCGCAACTGCAACGTTCGGTTTGCGCTTGGCTCTTCACCTCTTTGAGAAGACGAACAATGATGTTACTACTACTGCTTCTACAGTGTCGAATCCACTGCTGCATGTCCGTCCACCGCGAGCAGTACGGATAGCTTGTTGTAGAAGTACTACTAAGTAAAAGCCTGTCCTTGTTTGCGAGCAACCGCGCGCATGGGTGAGGGAGAAGCGTGTAGTAAAATCAAGCTTCTCCTCGTTGTACGAGTTGACGCGACACATCATAGCACTGGCCCCACATGCTTGCCTCTAAACTTGGCTGAAAGACCCGCAGTGTACAATATATTTGCTACAACCTCTAACATTTACCCACCACAAATTAAAATAAATGTGGCCGTATGCATCGTTCTGATGCAGAGACCGGGGAGTCCCCCCTTTTCGAAAAAAGAACAAATTAAGATATATATTCCTGTCTTGACCAGATGAGCGTGCAAACTACAATCACCAGGGTGTCAGGTAGGTCCAGAAGACTATTGTTTTTTAAAATTCGAGACGGCCACATAGCATGGAGCCGACCCCAATGATTTCAAGCTTACAGGCATGGTACACGCTATCCTAGACTACTCTACACATGAAACTGCCACACGAGCGTCCGGGCCGTGCTTGGCTCTTCGCCTCTTCGGGAAGTCGAACAATGATGGAGTACTACTGCACTGGAGGAGTACTACAGTACGCTTCTGGCCATCTGACATCGATTGAACTGCTGCATGTCCACCGCGTGCGGGAGGGAGAGCGTGTAGCGAAAGCTTCTCCTAGTCTTGGCAGCCACCACGCTCATGGGCGAGGGAGGGACGCTCCTGCCTTTGCGTGTATGACAGGTGGGCCCGACATGTGTGTGGCCAACCTGTCATACAACCAAAGGCAGGTGCAATTAAGTCCGCGAGGGAGAGGATAATCAAACTTCTCGTTGATGTACGAGTTGACGCGACACATCAAAGCACTGCACTCGATATATTTCAATAATTTGCGTTTACCGATGCATTAATTACAACGCATGCATGCATGCCGTGACTCTCCTTTTGATACTTGCATGTGATGATTTAATGCACCTTGAAGTACTATAAAATATGTGACGGTAAAGCTTTGTAATACCCCGGCCCAAGTCGAGAGATGGTTGTGCACGAGGAGGGCGAGATCATGCAGACCGAACAGGACCCGACGATGGAGCTCTCTAAGGTGGTGTTTGGTTCTCTAGTCCTAGGACTTTTTCTAGTCCCATCTAAAAAGTTCCTAGTCCCTAAAAATTCCCTCCCTGTTTGTTTCCAGAGACTAAAAAGTCCCTAGTCCCTTCCTAGATGTTATTAAATGACCATGTTGCCCCTAGTATATAGAAAATAACAATCAAACAACACCATGGGGTGGCGGGCCAATGGGTGCATGAAGGGACATTGTTGGAGAAGTCCCCAAAAGTCCCAAAAAGACTCTCCTTGAGAGTCTTCTTCATTTAGTCCCAAATGCCTAGTTTAGTCCCTAAAAAGTCCCTCCCGTTTGGTAAAAAAGTCTCTAAGAGGGACCTTTTCTAGTCCCTACACAAAAAAGTCCCTGGAAACAAACACCCCCTAAGGTCTCGATGGACCTCACCGTGCTCCACTGCCCCTTGTGCTTCCGCCCCTTGACGCCTCAAGTGTATGAGGTTCGAATACACCTCGTCCGTTCGGTTGATTGAGCAAGGTGCATGTTTCTTGATTGATGTGTTGTTCAATTGATTTCTGCAGTGCAAGGGAGGGCACCTGGCCTGCGCGGACTGCCGCTTCGAGCGCCCCGAGAACCAGCGGCAGTGCCAGAAGTGCGAGCGCGGCGGTGGCTACGACGTGCAGAACACGGGGGTGGACTCCGTCCTTTCGTCAGTGAGGGTGGAGTTCCCGCACGAAGGTTGTGGGCTCTACGTCACTTACCACAAGCTCGCCGATCACCAGAGCGTGTGTCCGCTCGCGCCTTGCAAATGCCCCGTGCCCGTCTGCGGCTACGAAGGCCCGCCGCCGGCGCTCTACCACCACATCAGCATCGCGCATCCCATGCCCGTGCACAGGATCCAATACGGCAAGGTGCTCCAGCTGCAAGTGCCACTGTCGGAGCCACGGCTCTTGCTGTTCGCGAAGGAGGACCGCCACACGTTTTTCTTGGTCGGTGGCATGCTCGACATCAGCGCGCCTATCACCGTGTCGGTCGTCTGCATCAGAGAGGGGGCGTCCCCACTACCGCACTACGTGGCCAAGCTGTGGGCGAACGGCCCACCGGGGGAGCCTAAAGGCACGACCAACACCGTCAAGGTGGAAACGGAGGTGAAAAGCAGCAAGGATCCCGGCGACGTCGACGTGCAGGAGCTGACCTTCTTGACAGTTCCGCCCAAGCTGCTGGCCGGGGCTAAGCTTGTGTCCCTCCACATTCAGATTGACAAGCTCACGTCCTAAATGTTTCTACATTGCCTTCTGTTTATCTTAGTAATATGCTAATATACGGATTACCTTGGTCTACTTTAGCTTAAGAAATGGTGGGTTTTGGTGGCGATGCAGTAATTACTTCGACATTAGATCAGTAATTTCCAACAGTCGAACGAATATTTTGTGTCCGTTGGATATAAAGTTCCTTTGGGTAAGAAGTACTACTTGTCATCAAAATGGATAAAAGGAGATGTATGTAGACGTATTTTAGTTCTAGATACTTTAATGGTGGAGTACTACAGTACGCTTCTGGCCATCTGACACCGACTGAACTGCTGCATGTCCACCGCGTGCGGGAGGGAGAGCGTGTAGCGAAAGCTTCTCCTAGTCTTGCCAGCCACTACGCTCATGGACGAGGGAGGGACGCTCCTACCTTTGTGTGTATGATAGGTGGGCCCTACATGTGTGTGGCCAACCTGTCATACAGCCAAAGGCATGTGCAGTTAAGTCTGCGAGGGAGAGGATAATCAAACTTCTCGTTGATGCACGAGTTGACGCGACACATCAAAGCACTGCACCCAATATATTTCAATAATTTGCGTGTGTGACTCCCAGATGCAGAGGCCGGGGGTCATCATCCTCCTTTTCGAGAAAAAATAGACGCGTGTGTGAGAGGACGAGTGCGTGCGTGCACCTCTTCTCTTCCTGTATAACATACTACTAAACTCAGAGTACAAGTTTTTGTGGGTGGCACGATGGTGCGTGCGAAAAGTCCCGAGAGATAGGTTTAATGCATTAATTGCAATGCATGCATGCATAAAGTACATGCATTGGTCAATTTTCTCTTAATACTTGCATGCAATGATTTAATGCACCTTAGAATCTGAACATGTGTTGGGGACAACCAAATTGAGCCTTATAAAATGGAAAAACTAAAATTTTGAGATAAGCCCTACAAAACCGGAAAGGAGGGAGTAGAAAAAGAAGTACTCCATCCGGGAATAGTGCCGCACTTCGAAACTAGAACCGTCAATAAATTTTGAGCTTGCGTCTCGTCACATTCCAAATTACTCCACGCTATATTGAATTGCAAACATGTTCACACCGATCACAACCTAAACGGTTTCCCACTTAGGAGCGTATTAGTACTCGGTTATAAATACTAGTATGCCATGATGACTGCACATTCCTCCTCAACTCCTCATCCACAAAAACAAACAAGTCATTCAGCATCCTTCCCTTGCGTCTGCCATGGCCAGCGTGAGTTCTGGGTCGAGAGATTGCCACCAGGGAGAGGCGAGCATGGAAGCGGAAGCATGAGAGATGTCCTGCCTCGCTGCGAGAGCAGCCGACATGTCCCGCCGCGCGGAAGTAGCAGCACAGAGGTCCCGCCGCACCGTCGATGCAGCAGACTGGTCCGGCCGCGCCGCGGAAGCTGTAGAAATGTCCCGCCGCGCCACGAATGCAGTAGAAATTTCCCGCCACGCCGCGGCGGCCTGGGAAAATTTCTCACATGCACGCGGCGACAGTTACAGGCGCATGCATGCGATCGTCCATAGCCAGACGGATCAGATCTCCCACTCGGCGAGGTTGCAGGACGACATGGTAGCCTTGTTTGAACAGGCTACCGGCGTCATCCGGCAACTAAGGGAGGGCAATGAGAGGCTCCGTGCCGAGCGCGACCTGCTGAGGGAGTAGATCGTCCGAAGTGCAAACCTGCAGGAGGAGACTAGTGCCTTGTTGAAGAAACTTATGGACGAGAATGACATGCTCCGCAACGAGCGCCAAAGGATGGTGGAGGAATCCGTGGATGTTCTCTAGCAGCGTCTTGAGGACACGAAAGAGCTCATTGCCGCTCGCCGCGGAGACTAGTTTCCTGGTTTCTTTTGATGTAATAATCGGTTTAGGATGTGGATTGTGTCGTCGGTTGTGAAATGTTGGGTTCTAGCGCGGATGTTTGGCCTTTGTTGGCCTCTTGGGATGTTGCGATTTCAATCTGGTAGCTTTTAGTCCTTCGTGTTAGGCTGGAGTTGTGCTGAACTTCTTGTGAATTGTGGTGGTTTTCAGTAATGAAAATCGGAAGGGGCAAGCCCTTCTTTGATCAATTTTTTTAATCGTCCTTATATATTCATCAGTCTTGCTATAAGTCGCAGTAGATGCTATATAGGTCCGTCGGATCTTACATCAAGATCTGTGCTTTCAGATTTTCTTTTTTCTCTCTTAAATCTCAGTCGAGTGAGACATAGCCATGCCATTAAACAGAGGCTCGGGCGCCGTTAATTGAGACCTTGGGAGAGAGGTGGACCGCAGATGGAGGTCAAAGGGCTCTCCTCCCGATAAGCACGCGCAGGGGTCTGATCGCACGCCTCTCGTACTTAAATAGCTACCATGCACATCGCTTCCTAGCTAATAAAAAAGGGGACGCGTGGCGGCACGTAAATGGTACTAGTAAGTAGAACGCCCACGGTTTCAATAATACTTGTGTTTCCGATTGTAACGTGACAACACTTCTTCCAAAATGACTTTGTTGATTGTTAATGTGTGCGCCTTCACAAATCGGACTTCAAATTTACCACAGCATGTTGGTACCATGTCATGGAACCAAGCCAAGTTTCATTATTTTCATGCGTGTTTTGGATTTACAGGAATTAAAAAACTAAGTTTCTCAATGTTTCCAACCCAGCCACAATGCCCAGAATTTTGAATTTCATTCCCATTTCTTGCATGGAACCTAGAAATTTACCCGAGGACACACATGTGATTTTTCAACCAACTTTGGTGCACTGGAACATGTGCTTGTATTTTAAATTTGAATTATGCACACAAAGGTGACACGTTCCCTCCCAGAACCACGAGCCTTCTTGATAGAAGCTCCGATTTGCAAGAAGCTTATACCAAAATTTGTTCCTATTCGGCCAAT
The DNA here is from genome assembly GCF_056163025.1 of Triticum urartu. NCBI lineage: Eukaryota > Viridiplantae > Streptophyta > Magnoliopsida > Poales > Poaceae > Triticum > Triticum urartu. The sequence goes on from NC_141875.1 coordinate 695,794,599, forward strand.
TTTTTTTACCACGGCATGGTAGTACCATGACATGACACCATGCCAAGTTTCATGATTTTAAAACCAAGTTTCTCGATGTTATCGACCGAGCCATGATGCCCAGATGTTTGAATTTTATTCTCATTTTTTGCATGGGACCTACTCCCTCCTTCCATCTATATAGGGCCTAATGTGTTTTTCAAGACAGCCTTTGACTATTGACAAGATTAATAGCACATGAGATGTATACTATGCAAATTATATTATTGGAAGCTCCTTTGACATACAAAATTGAAGGTATGCTTTGTGTAAGTTGCATGTCATATATTATTGCTCTAACGTTTGGTCAAAGTTAGCCTCGAAAAACGCATTAGGGCCTATATGCATGAGAGGAGTCGACTTCAAGAGAACGTGTTTGTTCGAGAGACACCGAGGAAGACTACTATATATCGATGGTGCATGTAGGTGGGAATTAAACTAAGGGATGGTCTTATTGGTTTCGGGGATATAGGGGAAGAGTGAGAAGCGGGGGGGGGGGGGTTAGCTAGATAGAAGGAGATTGTTAAGTGTGAGTGTGTGTTTTACCCACCTAGGCGGAAGTTATGTGCACGAAAGAGGAGAACGATTCGATGTGGCGTTAGGATTGAGGTAATTAACTACGTATGGAGACATAGAGACCTTTAACGTGCATGTGTGAGAGGTATACATGTATACGTGGGATGTGTGTGTGTGCGCGCGCGCATGATCGAGATAAAAGAAAGAAGACATAAGTCATAAGATCAACGACATGGGAGAGACGGGTCGGTATGACAATATGCATGCATGTGAGAATGCATGGAAGAAGTCCCGCCAATTGAGAATGTGTTTTTGTCTTTAAGAGATAGTGGCGTGGGCTGGAGCATGCATCTATGGCGAGAAGAGGGAGTGAGGCGCAACGATTGTGCAAAAGAGACCAACCTATAAATGCATATGTATGGAGAGAGATATATAGTGTGGGCGATAGGAAGCAAGACTCCATGCGAGAAAGAAATGTTGACGGAGAAACTATAGATAGATACAGAGATGGAGATGCTAGCTAGAGGGACACCCGCTAGTTTGGGTGTTGTAGATGACCGTCGGGTGGTTCAAAGGGTGAAGTTATATATGTGTGTGAGAGGGCACTTGACTGCATGTAGAGAGAAACATATGTAGTGTGCGTGATAGGAATTAAGAGTGAGGGCGAAAAAGAAGGTTGATGGAGAAACAGATAAATAGAAAGATAAAGATGCTAGCTAGTGTGCGTTAGAGATAGGAGTCGAGTGGATCAGAAGGCTGAGTTATGTGTGTGGGTGTGAGAGAGATAGAGAGAGGGTGCGTGTGAGTCACATACAAACAGATATCAGAGAGATGGAGTTTTGTGTCTGCGGGAGAGAAAGATATTTCACAACGAGAGTGATAGCTAGAGAGACATACGAGGGAACGCAAGATATCTCTAGGGAGAGAGGGTGTGTGTGAGCGACATACAAGAGAACAATGGAGAAATATGAGACCCTGGAAGACAGAGTTTGTATTTGTGTGTGAGAAAGAGATATTGATGAGGAAGAGTCGTAGGTTCTCATATCTAAGGAGCGAAAGACATCTCTGTATGAGGGGTGTGCGAGTGGCACACATGGGAAAAGTAGAGAGAAATGAGACCCCGGGAGACAAAGTTTTGTGTTTGTGTGAGAGAAAGAGATTCCACATAGAGAATCATGGTTAGAGACACATAGCAGGGAGCGAGATATACTTAGAGAGAGATAGAGTGATGAAGGTCGAGGGAGAGAGTACCGTCAGTGCGTTACGAAGATAAAAGATCATTGTCGACATACAGCTAGCACGAGAGATACCTAAGAGACGATGAACGCGTATAGGTCCAGAGAGATAGTCCTATATAAGCATGACTGATAGCTATATGAGATGAATATGTGGATTAAAGGGGATTCAAATATTTAAACTGGAGATCACGACATCGATAATATCATAACGCAAATTGGTGTATCAAACATGCATATTCATTTGAATTTGGGCACACGTGTAATGTTATATAGTTTATCAATATTGGTGATCCATAGATTCTTCGATTACAAACAATGCATGGTTTATATGCAATTAATGTCTAAACGGAATTACACTATATGTTGCGTGTGTGAAACACATTATACATGTTTGAGAAGTAAAAAAACCCGCATGAAACACACATTAATTGGCGACAGTTAGCGAGGAATGCATACATTGGATTTCAACATAAAGTGGTTTCAAATATTTGAAAATCCAAATTGATGAATACAACCTTTTGAATCTGAGATCATGCCATTTGTAAACCATATTTATGTATAAATGGTGTCATAAAGTGGTTTCAAATATTTGAAAATCCAAATTGATGAATACAACCTTTTGAATCTGAGATCATGCCATTTGTAAACCATATTTATGTATAAATGGTGTTGTGTTTTTGAAAGTATATATAAAAAATGATGTATATAGAATGTAATTCCAATTGAAAATGGATCCTGCCCGAAAAAAATAGAATACAAACGGGATTCGAATTGAGTTGGCACGGTAAACATGCACTCTGCAAAATTTGAACGAAGCGGGGAAAGTCGCAGTAACCGCCCGGAACCAAAATCTGCGAGATGGAAATCACTGCTGCCTATCCCTGCCATGCAAAGCCTATATGCTGGATTTCTATAGGTTTCGATAGGGGTAGGTTTGTAATTTCACCCAAACATGATGTAACCGCCTCTCACCCGGATTCATACACGTTGGGCGCCAAAACACAGTGTGTCCTCGGCCGAAATCGACTCCCTCCCCGATTCATATTCATACACGGTGGGCGCCAAAAACAAACTCTCGTCGGCAAATATTCGGTGTATGCGAGATTATCGTCCTATCCCCGACCGACTAGTGTTGCTGTGATGTAGTAGAAATTTGAAACGGGGCTAAGTTTTTAAATTTCCTCGCATTTGAGACAAGCGTGCCCTGAATACATGGTTCCCCCTTCCTCTCTACCTCTCTTTTCCCCATTCGTACTCCGTGGGCGCCAAAACACCCTCTCCACCCCACCCTCCTCCGTCCGCCGCCGTCCGCCACCCCATCCACCACCGTCCTCCTCCACCATGCCGAGCTGATACCCCGACTCAGCCGTCCATTACAAGAGATCGACCTCTCTCATCCACGGCTTCGGACCGGGATCCTTGCATCCCGTCCTCTCGCTTCATCCCCGCCGTCGTCCACCTTGCCGGCGCCGCTCCTATGATCGTCTCGTCCACCACACCCCGCCGCCACCGTCTACCCTCCTAGATCTGCTTCCACGCCGCCGACAGCCATCGCTACCGCAGCATCGTCAAATTCTCAGCAGATGCCTACACGGCGCCGCACCAGAGGCGGTACTCTTTCGTATCTGCTCAACTTATTTATCGCAGCAAGAAAATAGATTGCCACTGCTTTACTCTGATTTCTTGCCTTGGTTGCGAAGTTTCCTTTGTCCGGTTTGCACCTTCAGATCTGCCATGGCACGCTCAACACCATACTCGCAATGCTTATGGTTTTCCCCTTTTATATTCCACACTAGTTAAATCACAGTAGACTAAATTTCAAAATTGGGTCAGTCGATTTTTCAAAGCGTGCCGGAGTTCGCCGATGCGATCAAAGGGGCTCGGGTGGTTGTGGGGCCTCGCCGAACGAAGAAAACTCGACGCGGGTGGGGGTTGGGGTGGGGGTGGGGGGTGGGGGTGGCGGAGGAACACAGGCGGTGGGGGCCGGTGGTCCGGCCGGCGGCCTATGTTGTGTTCTGTATGGGAAGAATCAGAGACGAGGAAGAAGAAGGTTTAGGAGACGTAGGATCTTCATCCAACCGCCTGAAATGGTCGAGAGACAGCTAGGAGTTGCATTCTTAATGCGCTCTGGTTCATCATGTGTGGGCACTGCACAACCAACATTTTATTATCCAAAATCTGCTTGCTCTTCTTTACCATGTTCCTCTTCCGTTCTTCTTTAATACGCACTCTCTCCGTTCCTAAATACAAGTCTTTGTAAAGATTCCACCATGGACTACATATGGAGCAAAATGAGTGAATCTACACTCTAAAATGTACCTGGATACATCTGTATGTGATCCATAGTGGAAATCTCTACCAAGACTTATATTTTGGAACGGAGGGAGTATGATAGTAGTACAGTATGTTCCTTGTACTGAAGATGAGCAGGGACATTTGTAGTGTAGAGGTCTATACGGTTGGTTGTGATGGACACTTTGAGCCTCTTTGATTCGTAGGATCTTGTAAATATAGGAATAGGATTTGTAGTGGCCTGCCCACTTGAATCCTATAAGAATAGCTAGGAAATGCAGGGAGCTGTGTCTCCTTTGAGAGTTACATTGATATTAACAGTACCACACCTTCACTTGAAGAGAGCTGGTATCCAAAGCCTTTCTAGCCGTACCGGCAATACTAGCACATATATTCCAGCAAGTTCCACTTTGCTGATTTTACTCTGATGCTTAAGGTTTTCCCATTATATCTACACTATGATCTGTGTAGCTACTTTGTGTCACACTAGCAGCAGTCCACTCTTGAAGCTAAACACTGCAATGACTTACAAAATTGGCACCAAGGCATTGAGTGCCATTTTGGATGCAATGAAACTCATACGCTCCCCACCTGTTGATTCTTGTTCAGAATATCATCCTAATGACTATTCTAACCTCGAGGAGTCAAAGGCAGATGGCCTGTCCTGTTCACCCATCAAGGTGCCTGTTCTAATTTGGCAATGTTTTATTGATTGCGGGTATCTTGCATATGTTGTCTTGCATTTCTTCTACTTTGTTGCACCGCCATCTGCTTAGTTTACTCATCATATATGTCGAGATGCCATGGCCATCCATTATCAATACATATTCCATCTGTCATCATACCATGTTTTTCCACTCAAATGTTGTTCTTGTGCATCAGACATCAAAAAGGAAGAGGGTGATTGCTGAACCTGAAGGAGCACCAGCAAAGTCCTTGAAAAACGTGGTGGTGCCGGAGAAATCAGACAGCACCCCACTTATACTGGACGTACAACCAGTGACACAAAACTTAGGACCAACTCCAGCAGACTGTACCCATACTTCACTGGCCACACCACTAGCCCCACCACACAGGAACTGCACTCCAGCAAAAGGTATACCGATTTCATTTGCCATAACACTAGATGTACCATAGAAAAATCCTACTCCTACAAAAAGTACAGCAAGTCCACTGGCCGAAGACATATCCCAACTGCAGAGACGGCCAATTCCTACAGATTGGAACCCCATTCCATTTATTCCCAGTTTAAAAGACAATGCTTTCAATGTTGTTAGGGACTACGTGCATGTATTCCCATCATGGGAATATTATTGTGAAGACAAACACCATTTTCACATCTTCCTGTCCAACTTACGTGTAAGTGCTATTATTCAAGGTTATTATTTTCCTGTTTTCTGCTGATTGAACACATGAATGATTTACATTACATTGTTGTAACTAGGCAAGGGTCAATCTGGATAGTCATGACGAGCAAAGTTTGCTTGTGCTTTTCAAGGAAGCATTGTAGCAGTATCGGTGTTACCTGAGGAAATCACACTTTGATGGCAAACCTATAAACGAATTCTTGGTGAAGTTTCCTGTGCTAAATTTAGAAGACATTGAATGGAGAAACCTTGTTATGCACTGGTCTCGTTCCCAGGATGAGGTACTGTCTATGAAATCACATGACAATTTGAACTTCTACTTTTCCGCATGTGCCTTACGGATCTTTTTTGCAGGAAATCTGCTCGAAGAAGAATTCTGGTTTGACAAGAACGACAGGATATCTCAAATATGCTGCCCGCTGCTTTGCTCTAGTTAGTACCTGTTGTCCTGTATCACTGTACTTGCATACATACCTGGTTCATTATGTGACAGTAGTATGCATGATAGCTTGCTTATCAATTGTTCGCTCCAAATTATCTGATCTATATAATGGTTACATTAGTGTAGAATATATCCAATGCCAATGTTTTTTTAGCTCTGCATTGTTCTTGTAAGTACATGCTGTCTTTTATCAGTGTACTTATAATCACAGGTAGTTGTTCATGTGCCATCACTCTGCAGCTTATTTTCCTTTGCCCTCCATTTTCTACACATCAGATCTATATTTACTCTTACCAGAAGGTTGGTACTAAAGAAGTTTAGCTGTGCATTGCTCTTGGCGGTACCTTTTGCCTGTATCGCTGCACTTACATTTATAGCTACTTGGTTATGTAGCATCACTCTTCATCTTATCTTAAATATTCTCCATTTTTTCGTATATTATCACATCTATATTTACTCTTAACAAAATGTAGAATAAAGGCAATGCTTTTGAAGAAGATTCTGTGGTAAACTTCTTGAATTGCCCCCCCCCCCATCAGCATGGACAAGGCCTTTATAGAGCCTGTCTTCACCAATAATGTAAGTTTGTCCATCTCAAGCCTTCAAACATTGTTGTATATATTTGGTTAGGCATGACTGCAACAGCTATTTATTTTTGGTGTTTGCATCAAATTGCTTGTTTAAAGTTTATTATATGTAGTTCATAAACAAAAGTTTGTCCTTTCTCAATTTAAGTTTTCAGTTGTACAACCAAGTTCCTTCTTCATACCATGTAAATTAAACTATACAGAGCAAGTGATCTTCTTTTGCACTGCATGTATGCTTCTGTTCTTCATCTGTAATCCAGTGGTGTGGTGAACCTACCCACTACAGCACACTGTCATATTCTGCAATGTCTTAACTATGAAAAATGTCATATCATTCTACTATTATTTAAACCGTTTCTTTATTTGCCAATCTGAAATGGTATAAATTAACAGCACACTAACCATTGATACTTATGAGTTCTTGATCTGTAATCCAGTGGTGTCGTGAAGCTGTCAACTCCTTCACAATGTCACTTCCTGCCATGTCTTGACCTGAACAATACCATATTGTGTTAATGCAAATTTAAACTGTGTCACTTTATTCGTCAGTAAGAAATGTGATGAATTGTCAGCACTGATACTTTTATGTGCAAAACCTGTCATCTGTCTGCTTGTTTATCTTTCAGAGTGAGGAAGATATAAGTGTTGAACAAGCACAGTCTCATCATCTTGCTCAGCTGCTTGCGCTGCAGCTCCCCGGCAGGGCTAACCTTTCTTGAACTCTATTGAAGTGTTATCGGTTTTGTATATTATTTTGTCGGCGTGTTTATTTGCACTGGTGGCGATCTTTGATGCCCAGTGTATGTAATCTGCTGTCTGCTTGTGCTTTATTATCATAGTGGCGAACTTTGATGCCCAGTGGATGTAATATGCCGTGATTTCTTTATTGTATAGTATATTTTTTTCTTATTCACGATGCTGCAGTTATTTTACTGTATATATATATATCATGTCTTCGCAGTAAACCGGCCAAACCCTAAAATTACGGTACATAATCGGGCCGTCATGCAATCACGATGTAGGTTGGGCCTGAAACGTGCTGATCAGCTCACGGGCCGGCAGCGGCCCGAAATGAACCCCGGTCCATGATTGTGCGAATCAAATCACGGGCTTTTAACAGGCCGAAAATTGTCTCGGTCCTTGTTTGGCCCAATCAGATATCGGCTGCAAGCAGGCCGGATGCAAACCGGGCCGTAGTTAGGCCCAACTATATGACGAGCTTTTAACATGCTGAAATTAATATAGGGCCGAAATGTTAAACGGGCCCTTAACATGACAAAACTAATATCATGCCGAATTACTAAGTGGGCCTTTAGCAAGTGGGCCCAAAAACATAGTGTCCACTTGATGGGCCGAATCTTATATGGGCCATAATTAGGCCCAAAACCTCTTAAAGGGCCAGACCTGATCCGGGCCGTAATTTGACCCAGAATGTGGTAGGATTTTAATGGGCCGGATCTCATATAGGCCACTATTAGGCCCGGAGCGTGGCAGACCATTAATAGACTGTATCAAATATGGGCCGGCATTTGGCCCAAAACATGGCAGCCAGTCAACGGGCCAGCCTACTAGGGTCCTCAAAATCTTGTGGGCCTATAGTTGGGCCGGCCCATTAATGTCGGCGAAATCTCGTGGGCCTTTAGCTGGGCCGGTCCATTATGATCCGCAAGAATTTTGTGGGCCTTTACCTGGGCCGGCCTATTATGGCACACAAAAATCTTGTGGGCCTGTACCTGGGCCAGCCCATTATGGCCCGCAAAATCTTGTGGGCCTTTAGCTGGGCCAGCCCATTATGGTCCGCAAAATCTCGTGGGCCTTTAGCTGGGCCGGCCCATTATGGTCCGCAAAATCTTGTGGGCCTTTAGTTGGGCTGGCCCATTTAAACTTGTTGGGTCGTGCCACGTGTCGGTGTATCATCGGCGCCTTCTGTCCAGTGAGTGGATGACATCTGTCCCGACGATGAGCCGACACGTGTTTCCTCTAGCCAATGATAATTTTACACGTGGAAAATCCCCATTGGTCGGGGCTATTAATAGGTTATCGGATCCACAACCCGACCCGATAGCTTAACGGCGTTCCGTTACGGTGGATGCCACGTGTCGGTCACCCTTGACGAAAGCACTTCTATGATGCGCGATTTATCGTCATGGAAGTGGACACTTCCGTGATGATAATTTTGGTAATGTCATGGAACACTTCTACGACAGCACAGGTATGACTATCTTGATTCTGTCATAAATTTGTCATGGATGTACATGCATGACAAAAAAAGCGACCTACTGTGACAAACACGTATCATCACGGAAGTGTATTTTTTTGTAGTGAAGAGCACCACTCTATTATGAGTGCGGTGATCAAGAAGGTTCAGTCCGCCAAGAGCGGACTGACTGAAGCCTGTGCCAGCCTTCTAACAGGCTTTGAGGTAAGTATTTAAAATATAGGAAAAATATTACCGCATAGACAGTAGCCCCTGATGCTCTGTTTGGTGTTCACAAAGAAAAGCCGAATAGAGGATCGAATAATATCTGCAGGAGTCTAATACTAGTATGTCTGTATGCGTATGCAGGCTTCGCTGCTGACCTGTGCCGCACTGACTGCGGAGGTCGCCGCACTGAAGCAGGACCTCGAGGGGTCCGAGAAGGAGCTCGGCCTTCCTAAGAGGCAGCTCGAGGAGAACAAAGGTAAGTAATACCTAGTCTATAGATATATATGCCAAATGACAGCTCGAGGAGAACAAAGGTAAGTAATACCTAGTCTATAGATATATATGCCAAATGACATCTCGAGGAGAATAAAATATGCCATTGCCAAATGATAGGATCATCATGAATTTGCCAGGGGCCACGACCGAAGTGGCGACCCTGAAGCAAGCGCTGTCCGAGGCCGAAAACAAAGCGGCCCGGGAACGCACTGAGCGAGAAAAGCAAGAGGCTCGGGTGGGCGAGGTGTAGCAAGAGCTCCAAGCTCTCGTGACGAAGCACGAGGCATTGGAGCTTGACTCGAAGACGCGAGAGTCTGAGCTTGCCGCGACCCTTGAGAGCGCAAAGAATGCCAAGGCTGAAGCCCAAAAGGCCCTCCAGGAGATTGATGCGATGAGGAAGATAGCGGCGGGTAAGGCATTCAATATGCAAAGCAAGCATGTGAAAGTAAATTACTTGTTACTTACCCGAGTCCGGAACTCTCCAGGAGCATTCGAAGATTTGCCCCGCAGCGTGTCGGATGCCGCAAAGTTTTACCAGGCCGAGGAGGGAAGCTGAATGGAGAAGATGTTCTGGTCTCAGTATACTGGGACCGAACACCTGATGCCTATGAGCGATGAGCTGAAGCAACTGGTCGAGCTACACAAGGCGGCCGAAAAGGCCATGAAGGGCTTTATAGTCCGGATGTGGCCTGGCGACGCCCTTCCCAACAGCTACTTCGGCCTGGTGAGGCGGCTTGTGGATGCCTGCCCACGGCTGGAAGTCATCAAGCGGTCCGTCTGCATCAAAGGTGAACGCCGGGCTTTTGCCCGTGCGAAGGTGCACTGGGACAAGATGGACGCCGTGAAGCTGGTGAAGGAGGGGCCACCGCAGGGCAAGGAGCATCGCCACCCCGAGATGTATTATGAGGGTGTCCTGAAGGGTGCCCGTCTTGTAGCGCACGAGTGTGCGAAAGATGTAATATTTGAATGAACTTGCTCGTGTGATCCTGTATGATGAAAACTTATTCATATGCGCTATGACACGCTTGTTTGAATTTAAAATATTACCTTCTGTTCGGCTGTTTATCAAATCTGAGAGATGGCTAGTCGTCGGCTTCTGCCCCCATGCCACGAGTGCTGGGGTGTTCGGGATAAACCTGAGCACTCTTGTTCCCATTTTTGGGTCCTTCGAGGGAGGTGCTCAGCACAACGAACAAGGCAATCGGACTATAATGCTTTATCACTCTCACTTAGCCATAGAATTCTATAAATTTAAATTTTGGCGAAGCCCCTAGTATTCGGAAGGCCGAATTCGGGGCGCTATACACGCCTTAAGCCGGACAGAGCCGACTTGTCGCTCTAAGCGGGGTAAGTCTTTAGGGACTTAAAACCTCTCGAACAGCGACCAGTCTCTCGCCTTATCATGACAGTCAGTTTTAGCTTTCTCTACTGAGGTGCTTAGCCCAGCAGAACCGGGGCACAATCGCAGTAGTTCTCCCAATGCTACCTTAGCCGATATAGCAGAACGTAAGGTACCAAAACATGGGAGCTGGGCAAACCCAACTATTGACCCAAGACATGATTCGGAGCTGATGCATATAATGCTATAAGTTCGGGGTGCCGCACTGTCGAAAGTGTTCGGACTTCTCACGCCGTATTATGGGGTATGTTTTAAGCCCCTAGCGTATTGGCCATACCAGAGTGTACGGGTGCTGGATGTCATGAATGAACATATATATAAGAAGAATGCAATAATAGTCTTAGTGCTATGCATTGTTTATTCAAAAAGGTGCGTTAGAGCAGAATGATACAAGTAGTGTGATAAGCAAAAAGTAGGACTATTTGACATTTCCTCTCCAAGGGCAAGCTGAGGAATAGTATTAAAGCAGGTATTTCACTCATTATCGTAATCCACCTGGGAGTTCCGTGGTGCGACGTAGCTTTCTGCCTCCTTGGTTGCTGCATCATCTGTTCGGCAATCATGCTGCCGGACAGGGTTTCCACAGATTAAAGTCCTGAAAGAGAAAAATAACAAAGCGGGAAGCCCCTAGTGCGGTTGAGCCGCGTCTTGGGGCGTTCCGTAGTCGTGCCCCCCTCCCCACCTGTGCCCATGGTATTTTTAATGCGTAATTATGTATGCGTGGCACAGATTTCGCCGTTTGGCTGGGACCGGGGTGGGACCGCATTGCTATGCGAGCTCGGAACATGCCAGGCGGTCCTGTTGCCGATTACTCCGGGCATGCTTGAAGGTGTCTAGGTCCTTAATCGAACTAGTGGATTGGCTTAAGAGGCTGCTTTGCGCTTCTGCTGCGAGGGCCACAGTGTGCTCCTCCGTGCGGAGAGAGCACTCTGTGTTTCCATTAACTGTGATGACCCCCCGGGGTCCTGGCATCTTGAGCTTGAGGTATGCATAATGCGGTACCGCATTGAATCTTGCAAATGTGATTCGCCCGAGCAGTGCATGATAGCCACTGCGGAACGGGACTATATCGAAGATTAGCTCTTCGCTTCGGAAGTTATCCGGAGATCCGAAGACCACTTCCAGTGTGACTGAGCCTGTGCAGTGGGCCTCTGCACCTGGTATGACGCCTTTAAAGGTCGTTTTTGTGGGTTTGATCCTTGAGGGGTCTATACCCGTTTTGCGCATTGTGTCCTTGTAGAGCAGGTTTAGGCTGCTGCCGCCATCCATAAGGACTCGAGTGAGGTGGAATCCGTTAATTATTGGGTCTAGGACCTGTGCGGCGAATCCGCCATGACGGATACTAGTGGGGAGGTCCCTGCGATCGAAGGTGATCGGACAAGGGGACCATGGGTTGAACTTTGGGGCGACTGGCTCCAACGCATATACGTCCCTTAGCGCACGCTTCCGCTCCCTCTTGGGGATGTGGGTTGCGTATATCATGTTCACCATCCGCACTTGTGGGGGGAACCTCTTCTGTCCTCCGGTGTTCGGCTGCCGGGGCTCCTCCTCGTCATCGCTATGTGACCCCTTATCTTTGTTTTCGGCATTTAACTTGCCGGCCTGCTTGAACACCCAACAATCCCTGTTGCTGTGGTTGGCTGGCTTGTCGGGGGTGTCGTGTATTTGACACGAGCGATCGAGTATACGCTCCAAACTGGATGGGCCCGGAGTGCTTCTTTTGCATGGCTTTTTCCGCTGACCGGGTTTAGAGCCTTTGAATCCGGCATTGACTGTCGTATCCTTGGTATTGTCGCTGTTAATGCGGTGCTTATGTTTGTTGCGATGTGACCTGCTGTTGCCGTCCTTGGTATCCGAAGTACCATGGTTCTTGGATATGTTATTGTTGCGAGCCAGCCAGCTGTCCTCTCCCGCACAAAAGCGGGTCATGAGTGTCGTGAGGGCTGCCATAGATTTCCTCTGTACTGGGCTTTTCCTGGCCAAGGTGCCGGGCGAGCCATTCGTCGCAGATGTTGTGCTTAAAAGCTGCTAGGGCCTCTGCGTACGGATAATCGATGATTTGATTTTTCTTTGTTAGGAACCGTGTCCAGAATTGCCTGGCCGATTCCTCTAGCTGCTGAATTATATGGCTCAAGTCATCGACATCTGGTGGTCGCACATAAGTGCCCTGGAAGTTTTCGAGGAATGCGGCTTCCAGATCTTCCCAACAGCCAATGGACTCTGCTGGCAAGCTGTTGAGCCAATGCCGAGCTGGTCCTTTGAGTTTGAGTGGGAGGAATTTGATGGCGTGTAGGTCATCACCGCGGGCCATGTGGATGTGCAGGAGGAAATCCTCGATCCATACCGCAGGATCTGTTGTGTCGTCGTATGATTCTATATTTATGGGTTTGAAACCCTCTGGGATTTGATGATCCATTACTTCGTCGGTGAAGCATAGGGGGTGTGCAGCGCCTCTGTACTGGGCTATATCGCGACGCAGCTCAAATGAGTCTTGCCCGATGTGTTCGGCCCAGCCGGACTTAGTTTTACTGTATCCGGCGTGACGATTATCGTCTCGCATAGTGGCGCGCCTCGTGATCTGTAGATCGATCTTGCATCTTTGCTTTGTCCTCCAAAACGTCTCGCAGGTCTGGTGTATTTCCCCATGCCTTTTTATTCGAATGGCGTCGGGGTGCGGGCTGAGCTTTTGGCTGGAATGCCTCTCTGTCGCGGCCACGTGGTGGCCGATCAGCCGCGTCATACGCCGGGGATGTAGGTTTTGGTGCTTCCTCCTCCAGTCGGGGTAGCAACCTGCACTTTGGGTAACTCTTGGAGGGGCGTTCGAGTTTATATTCCTCGGCCGCAAGGACTTCGGTCCATCTGTCAGCTAGCAAATCTTGATCAGCTTGAAGCTGCTGTTGCTTTTTCTTAAGGCTATTTGCCATGGCTAAAAGCCGGCGCTTGAAGCGCTCTTGTTTGATGGGATCCTCTAGCATGACGAATTCTTCATCGTCGAGGCTTGCCTCGTCTTTGGAGGGAGGCATGTAATTATCATCCTCCGCCTCTCCATCTACCGCTCTCTCGGGAGGGCTGGTTTCTCCATCCTCCTGCTCTAAATCTTGCTGGAGGGGATTGTTGCTGTCTTCGACACTGTCCGGAGTGCTATTATCTCCGGTGCCGGTATCACCACTTTTGCCTTGGCGGGACTTAGAGCGGCGCCGCTGACGTCGGCGCCTGGGTTGCTTCTTGGAGGGGTCATCCTCTATTGTCCCGTCGCCATTGCCTTCTTTGGGTGTGTCCACCATATATATGTCATATGATGAGGTGGCTGTCCAGTGCCCTGCGGGCAGTGGTTCTTGTTCGCCTCCTGCATCATCGTCCATGCCGTCGATGTCTTCGGAGTCGAAGTCGAGCATGTCGGTTAAATCATCGATAGTGGCTACTAAGTGGGTGGTGGGTGGGCGGCGAATTTCTTCGTCATCCGCATCCCAATCCTGCCGGACATGGTTCGGCCAGGACTCTCCTGACAAGGAGAGAGACCTTAATGAGTTCAGTATGTCGCCGAAGGGCGAGTGCTGAAAGATATCCGCGGAGGTAAACTCCATGATCGGCGCCCAGTCGGATTCGATAGGCACAGGCGCAGGCGGTTCGGAGTCCGTGGCCGGGGATGAATCCAGTACTTTGGTGTCACGGCTCCCGTGAAGGGTAAGGTCATTCCTCGGCTTGATCGCCTCTTAGAGTACGGCCTCCATGGCGGGGTCTATCCACCCGTCCATGGACGGCGCGATTGGCTCCGAATTGAGGGTCGGAGCAGCAGCCGGTGCGATCTCCTGGACACTGTCCGACGATAGAGCTAAATCATGCTCATCGAGACCGTGTAGCGCACTCGGCAGGGGCTTGAATCCGTCGAAGATCAAGTCTCCGCGAATATCGGCCGTGTAGTTTAAGCTTCCAAACCTGACCTGATGGCCAGGGGCGTAACTTTCGATCTGCTCCAGATGGCCAAGCGAGTAGGCCCGCAGTGCAAAGCCGCCGAATACAAAAATCTGTCTGGGGAGGAAAGTCTCACCCTGGACGGCATCGCTACCGATGATTGACGGAGTCATCAAGCCTAATGGCGACGACACAGAGGAACTCTCAATGAAAGCACCAATGTCGGTGTCAATACCGGCGGATCTCGGGTAGGGGTCCCGAACTGTGCGTCTAGGCGGATGGTAACAGGAGGCAGGGGACACGATATTTTACCCAGGTTCGGGCCCTCTTGATGGAGGTAAAACCCTACGTCCTGCTTGATTTATTCTTGATGATATGAGTAGTACAAGAGTTGATCTACCACGAGATCGGAGAGGCTAAACCCTAGAGGCTAGCCTATGGTATGATTGTATGTTGTCCTACGGACTAAAAACCCTCCGGTTTATCTAGACACCGGAGGGGGCTAGGGTTACACAAGGTCGGTTACAAAGGAGGAGATATCCATATCCGTATTGCCTAGGTTGCCTTCCACGCCAAGTAGAGTCCCATCTGAACACGAGACGAAGTCTTCAATCTTGTATCTTCATAGTCCAACAGTCCGGCCAAAGGATATAATCCTACTGTCCGGAGACCCCCTAATCCAGGACTCCCTCAACGGCGATGGCCACGGCATGGACGGGCGCGGCAGGAGCGCGCGGGCGGCTTTTTTTATTTTGTTTTTATGTTAATTATGGAACTGGGCCGTTTAAGTGGACCGTGAAACTGGGTCGTTTTGTGGACGTGACACCTAAATATGTTTTAAGTTTTTTTTAACTACGTTTATTTACTTTTTAGGCATTTTATTTAAGTTTTTTGTTTTCTAATCATGTCCACCACGGGCATGATTTGGGGTGCGGCCGCGTGTTGAGCACACCCGTAACCCAACGGACAAACGCAGATATGGGCGAACCCATTGCCGCCCCAAAGGGACAAAATCCGCGAAACTGGATGTCCGTTTGGGGTTGTGCGGTGGAGTTGGCCTTATGCATGGTACATTAGCACAATTTGACCCATTGACGATACATTAGCACAATTTGACATCTACAGCCTCCCGCAAAAAAAATTGACATCTACAGTCACGCACCCCATGCAACCCTCAAACGCCCAGACAGACTGCCCCGCCAGTGGCCGGTTAAAAAAACCCAACCAGCCAACCAACACGGGCACCTCAAATGACTCGCATTTTCGGGATGAATAGCACCCCTCACATTCAGCTCAAATATGGGGTGAATTGAGGGACGCATGGGCATGACTGCCACGTCGGATTGACAACCGGGTTCCATACGAAAGCACTCCTAAACCCGATAGTCTAAAGCTTACCTCCTCCGTCAGACTAATGACACCACGTGGAGCCGCTCTGGCGAGCCGCGTAGTGCCATCGGCCGACTATTTAAGGCGGCCACCGGAGGTGAAACCCTACACGTCCACATTCCCCCCTCCCTTCCGATGCCGACGCCACTTTCCACTCACCGTACACCTCCACT
This sequence comes from Triticum urartu, assembly GCF_056163025.1. Taxonomy (NCBI): domain Eukaryota; kingdom Viridiplantae; phylum Streptophyta; class Magnoliopsida; order Poales; family Poaceae; genus Triticum; species Triticum urartu. The sequence goes on from NC_141875.1 coordinate 695,810,633, forward strand.
AGTAGCCATACCACCATGTTGTCGGGTAAGGACCTACCCACATCTAACGCCGAAGCGCAAGCTGTAGCTCCTTGAGAGGATGCAGGAAAGGCTAAAAGCCCGGATCGCCGCGGGGCAACCTCCGGGCGTAGTGGATCAGAAGGAGGATTTGGAAGAGGAGGAGGACAAGGATGCCATGGGGACGCTTAGGACGCCGATCTGCAGGTGATCCTTGATTCCCTCCGATCAAAATCGGAGGCACAGGCCAACCATCATCGTCAGCAGGAGGCAGAGGCAGAACACGCCGCAGACGTCGATGAGATGCTCATGTATATGGATGAGGATGAGGAGGTGGAGCAGTGGCGGACCTAGTGCTTGACCAAACGGGGGGCCAATATTATCACTCACAATAGAAATCGCATGTACAACCATAAAAAATGTTATTGTATAATTATTACTCTACAATACGCAGAGGATTAGACTAACTGGTACAAGATAAAATGTTTTGTATTATTGGAGGGGGTGCCAGGGCACCCCCTGGATCCGCCATGAGGCGGAGCCCTTGACGACTCGAGATTGTGATGTTTTTCAAGTGATTCGTATCTGGTTTTCAATGGATCTTTGTCATTTCTCGGATATTTCTAACCCTAATTCCTCGAAAGAGAAGGAAATCCACTTTTCCAATGTTTAGCGGGAAATATTATATTTGGAAGGAGACCAAGGAGGATTACTACAAATCAAGTGTTGAAAATATGCCCTAAAGGCAATAGTAAATTAGTTATTATCATATTTCCCTGTTCATGATAATCGTTTATTATCCATGCTAAACTGTATTGATTGGAAACTCAAATACATGTGTGGATACATAGACAACAATATGTCCCTAGTAAGCCTCTACCAGACTAGCTCATTGATCAAAGATGGCTATGGTTTCCTAGTCATAGACATGAGTTCTCATTTGATAATGGGATCACATCATTGGGAGAATGATGTGATGGACAAGACCCAAATTATAAACGTAGCATATGATCGTATCAAGTATATTGCTGCCTTTTTTGCATGTCGAAGTATATGTTCCTATGACCATGAGATCATGCAACTCACTGACACCGGAGGAGTACCTTGTGTGTACCAAATGTCGCAACATAACTGGGTGACTATAAATGTGCTCTATAGGTATCTTCGAGGGTGTCTGTTGAGTTGGCATGGATCAAGACTGGGATTTGTCACTCCGTATGACGGAGAGGTATCTCAGGACCCACCCGGTAATACAGCTACAGGAAATATGCCCTAGAGGCAATAATAAAGTTGTTATTTATATTTCCTTATATCATGATAAATGTTTATTATTCATGCTAGAATTGTATTAACCAGAAATTTAGTACATGTGTGAATACATAGACAAACTGAGTGTTACTAGTATGCCTCTAGTTGACTAGCTCGTTAATCAAAGATGGTTAAGTTGCCTAGCCATGGACAAAGAGTTGTCATTTGATTAACGGGATCACATCATTAGAGAATGATGTGATTGACATGACCCATCTGTTAGCTTAGCACGATGATCGTTTAGTTTGTTGCTATTGCTTTCTTCATATCTTATACATGTTCCTATGACTATGAGATTATGCAACTCCTGAATACCGGAGGAACACTTAGTGTGCTATCAAACATCACAACGTAACCGGGTGACTATAAAGATGTTCTACAGGTGTCTCCGATGGTGCTTGTTGATTTGGCATAGATCGAGATTAGGATTTGTCACTCCATGTATCGGAGAGGTATCTCTGGGCCCTCTCGGTAATGCACATCACTATAAGCCTTGTAAGCAATGTGACTAATGAGTTATTTACGGGATGTTGCATTATGGAACGAGTAAAGAGACTTGCCGGTAACGATATTGAACTAGGTATTGAGATACCGACGATTGAATCTTGGGAAAGTAACACACCGATGATAAAGGGAACAACGTATATCGTTACGCGGTTTGACCGATAAAGATCTTCGTAGAATATGTGGGAGCCAATATAAACATCCAGGTTCCGATATTGGTTATTGACCGGAGACGTGTCTCGGTCATGTCTACATAGTTCTCGAACCCATAGGGTCCACACGCTTAACGTTCGGTGACGATCAGTATTATGAGTTTGTGTGTTTTGATGTACCGAAGCTAGTTCGGAGTCCCAGATATGATCACAGACATGACAAGGAGTCTCTAAATGGTCAAGACATAAAGATTGATATATTGAACGGCTATATTCGGCACCAGAAGTGTTCCGGGTGATTTCGGAGTAAACCAGAATGCCGGAGGATTACCGGACCCCCCCCCCCCGGGGGGAACTAATGGGCCACATGGGCCTTAGTGGAGAGAGAGGGCTGGCCAGAGCAGGCCGCGCGCCCCTCCCCCTCTAGTCCGAATTGGACTAGGGAAGGAGGGCGGCGCCCCCCTTTCCTTCTCCCTTCTCCTCCTTCCTTTTCCCTCCTAGTAGGACTAGGAAAGGGGAGTCCTACTCCTACTAGGAGGAGGACTCCTCCTCTTAGGGCGCGCCACAAGGGCCGGCCGGCCTCCCCCTTGCTCCTTTATATACAGGGGAAGGGGGACCCTACAACACACAAGTTGATCATTGATCCCTTAGTCATGTGCGGTGCCCCCTCCACGATAATCCACCTCGGTCATATCGTCGTAGTGCTTAGGTGAAGCCCTGCGCCGGTAGCTTTATCATCACCGTCATCACGCCATCATACTGACGAAGCTCTCCCTCGACACTCACCTGGATCGAGAGTTCGTGGGACGTCACCGGGCCGAACGTGTGCAAATCATGGAGGTGCCGTACTTTCGGTACTAGGATCGGTCAGATCGTGAAGACGTACGACTACATCAACCGCGTTGTCATAATGCTTCTGCTTACGGTCTACGAGGGTACGTGGACAACACTCTTCCCCTCTCGTTGCTATGCATCACCATGAGAGATCTTGCGTGTGCGTAGAATTTTTTTGAAATTACTGCGTTCCTCAACAATGGCATCCGAGCCAGGTTTATCAGTAGATGTTATATGCACGAGTAGAACGCAAAGGAGTTGTGGGCGTGGGTATATACATATTGCTTGCCGTCACTAGATGTTTTTTGATTCGGTGGTATTGTTGGATGAAACGTCCTAGACCGACATTATGTACGTTTACGCGAGACTGGTTCTACCGACGTGCTTCGTACACAGGTGGCTGCTGGGTGTCAATTTCTCCAACTTTATTTGAATCGGATTCAATGAACAGGGTTCTTTCTGAAGATCAAAAAGCAATCACTATACCTCGTTGTGGTTTTTGATGCGTAGGTAAGAACGGTTCTTGCTCAGCCCGTAGTAGCCACGTAAAACTTGCAACAACAAAGTAGAGGACGTCTAATTTGTTTTTACAGGGCATGTTGTGATGTGACATGGTTAAGACGTGATGAGATATAAATTGTTGTATGAGATGATCATGTTTTGTTAAAGTTATCGGCAACTGGCAGGAGCCTTATGGTTGTCTCTTTATTGCATAAGATGCAAGCGCCATATAATTGCTTTACTTTATCTCTATGCGATAGCAATAGTTGGCGAGACAATCATGTCACGACACGTTGATAAAGATCAAGATGATGGAGATCATGGTGTCATGCCGGTAACGATGGAGATCATGACGGTACTTTGGAGATGGAGATCAAAGGAACAAGATTATGATGGCCATATCATGTCACATATTTTGATTGCATGTGATGTTTATCCTTTATGCATCTTATTTTGCTTAGTACGACTGTAGCATTATGAGATGATCCCTTACTAAAATTTCAAGGTATAAGTGTTCTCCTTGAGTATGCACCGCTGCGACAGTTCGTCGTGCCGAGACACCACGTGATGATCGGGTGTGATAAGCTCTATGTTCACATACAACGGGTGCAAGCCAGTTTTGCACACGCATAATACTTGGGTTAAACTTGATGAGCCTAGCATATGCAGATATGGCCTCGGAACACTGAGACCGAAAGGTCGAGCGTGAATCATATAGTAGATATGATCAACATAGTGATGTTCACCATTGAAAACTACTCCATCTCACGTGATGATCGGACATGGTTTAGTTGATATGGATCACGTGATCACTTAGATGATTAGAGGGATGTCTATCTTAGTGGGAGTTCTTAAGTAATATGATTAATTGAACTTTAATTTATCATGAACTTAGTCCTGATAGTATTTGCATAACTATGTTGTAGATCAATAGCTCGCGATGTAGCTCCCCGTTTATTATTGATATGTTCCTAGAGAAAATAAGTTGAAAGATGTTAGTAGCAATGATGCGGACTAGCTCCGTGATCTAAGAATTATCCTCAATGCTGCACAGAAGTATTATGTCCTCGATGCACCACTAGGTGACAGAACTATTGTAGGAGCAGATGCAGACATTATGAACGTTTGACAAGCTCGGTATGATGACTACTTGATAGTTTAGTGCACCATGCTTTACGGCTTAGAACTGGGACTTCAAAAATGTTTTGAACGACATGGAGCATATGAGATGTTCCAAGAGTTGAAATTGGTATTTCATACTCATGCTTGTGTCGAGAGGTATGAGACCTCTGACAGTACTTTGCCTACAAGATGGAGGAGAATAGCTCAACCAGTGAGCATGTCCTCAGATTGTCTGGGTACTGCAATTGCTTGAATCAAGTGGGAGTTAATCTTCCAGATAAAATAGTGATTGACTGAGTTCTCTAGTCACTGTCACCAAGTTACTATAACTTCATGATGAACTATAATGGGCCATTTGCATTTCTGTCCCTAACTCGAACCACCTAATCAGATATACCCCTAATTCGAAAGCATGCTCAAATTTGCCCCTCCGCCGTTAGGTGCCCTTATAGAAATGCCCTTCTGCGCCATTACCGTCTGGTCAAACAGCTTTGACCGTCCTGAAAAAAATAGCAAAAAAATCTAAAAAATCTAAAATTTTGTGAGATCGAAGATATCATGTGCCCAAGGTGTGTGCAAATTTTCGTGCTATTTGGACATTCCAGGAGCTCGTGGCGAGGAAAAACAGTTAATCTGCATGCTTGTGAACAATAAATTTGAAATAAAATAGCAAGAAAATTTAAAAAAAATGAAATTTTTTGGCATCAAACTGGCTTGGGTGCACAAGGTGCTTGCAAGTTTTTGTGATCAAATGACATGCGAGGAGCTCTAGCAAGAAAAAACAAAATAGTCATTTTTTCCCAAGTTTTTTCCCGAGCCAAATTTTGTTTTTTTCTCCACAAGCCCCTCCAATGTCCAAACAAAACAAAAATTTGCACGCAGCTTGCAGACTCGCGCCTCTTTGATGTCAAAAATTTTCATATTTTTCGAATTTTCTTACTATTTTTTTGAATTTACTGTTCACAGGCTTACATATTTATTGTTTTTCCTCTGACACGAGCTCCTGGAATGTACAAACAACATGAAACTTTTCACGCACCTTGCAAACCTGAGTGTCTCTGATCCCACAAATTTTCAGATTTTTTAGAATTTTTTTGCTATTTTTTTCAGGACGGTCAAAGCCCTTTGACCGGCTTTGACCTGCTTTGACCGGACGGTAACGACACAAAAGGGTATTTCTGTAAGTGCACCTAACGGCGAAGGGGCAAATTTGAGCAGGCTATGAAATTAGGGGTAAATCTGAGAGTGGGCGCAAATTAGGGGCATAGATGTAAATGTCCCAACTATAATATGCAAGGGATGACGAAAGTAATTCCCAAGCTCTTCGCAATGCTGAAATCAGCGAAGGTAGAAATCAAGAAAAGCATCAAGTGTTGATGGTTGACAAGACCACTAGTTTCAAGTAAAAGGGCAAGGGAAAGAAAGGAAACTTCAAGAAGAATGACAAGCAAGTTGCCACTCCCATGAAGAAGCCCAAAGCTAGACCCAAGCCTGAAACAGAGTACTTCTACTACAAAGGAAATGGTCACTGGAATTGGAACTGACCTAGATACTTGGCGGATAAGAAGGATGGCATACTGAACAAAGGTATATTGATATACATGTTATTGATGTGTACTTTACTAGTGTTTATAGAAACTCCTCGGTATTTGATACTGGTTCAGTTGCTATGAGTAGTAACTCGAAACGGGAGTTGCAAAATAAAAAGAGACTAGTTAAGGGCGAGGTGATGATGTGTGTTGGAAGTGATTCCAAGGTTGATAAGATCACCATCGCACACTCCCTTTACCTTCGGGATTTGTGTTGAACCTAAAATAAATGTTGTTTGGTGTTTGCGTTGAGCATACATGTTTATTGCAACATGGTTATTCATTTAAGTCAAAGAACAATTGTTGTTCTATTTACATGAATAAAACCTTCTATGGTCATACACTCAATATAAATGGTTTATTGAATCTCGATCGTAGTGATACACATATTCATAATATTGAAGCGAAAAGATGCAAAGTTAATAATGATAGTGCAACTTATTTGTGGCACTACCATTTAGGTCATATTGGTGTAAAGCGCATGAAGAAACTCCATGCTGATGGGCTTTTGGAATCACTTGATTATGAATCACTTGATGCTTGCAAACCATGCTCATGGGCAAGATGACTAAGACTCCGTTCTCCGGAACAATGGAGCGAGCAACTGACTTATTGGAAATAATACATACTGAAGTATGCGGTCCAATGAGTGTTGAGGCTCGCGGCGGGTATCATTATTTTCTGACCTTCGCAAATGATTTGAGCAGATATGGGTATATCTACTTGATGAAATGTAAGTCTGAAACATTTGAAAAGTTTAAAGAATTTCAGAGTGAAGTGGAAAATGATTGTAACAAAAAATAAAGTTTCTACGATCTAATCGCGGAGACAAATATTTGAGTTACGAGTTTGGTCTTCAACTAAAACAATGTGGCATAGTTTCACAAATTCATGACACCTGGAACACCACATCATAATGGTGTGTCCGAACGTCATAACCATACTTTATTGGATATAGTGCAATCTATGATGTCTCCTACCGATTTACCATTATCGTTTTGGGGTTATGCATTAGAGAAAACTACATTCACGTTAAATAGGGCACCGTCTAATCCATTGAGACGACACCATATGAACTATGGTTTGGCTAGAAACCTAAGCTGTCGTTTCTTAAAGTTTGGGGTTGTGATGCTTATGTGAAAAAGTTTCAGCCTGATAAGCTCAAACCCAAATAGGAAAAGTGCATCTTCATAGGATACCCAAGAGAAACTGTTGGGTACACCTTCTATCACAGATCCGAAAGCCAAGATCTTTGTTGCTAAGAGTGGATCCTTTCTAGAGAAGAAGTTTCTGTCGAAAGAAGTGAGTGGGAGGAATGTAGAACTTGATGAGGTAACTGTACCTTCTCCCAAATTGGAAATTAGTTCATCACAGAAATCAGTTCTAGTGATTTCTACACCAATTAGTGAGGAAGGTAATGATGATGATCATGAAACTTCAGATCAAGTTATTACCAAACCTCGTAGGACAACCAGAGTATGGTCTGCACAAGAGTGGTACCGTAATCCTTTCTGGAAGTCATGTTACTAGACCATGACGAACTTACGAACTATGAGGATGCGATGAGGAGCCCAGATTCCGCAAAATGGCTTAAGGCCATGAAATCTGAGATGGGATCCATGTATAAAGAATAAAGTATGTACTTTGATTGACTTGCCCAATGATCGGCGAGCTATTGAGAATAAATGGATCTTCAAGAGGAAGACGGACGTTGATAGTAGTGTTACTATCTACTAAGCTCAAATGATCGAAAAAAGGTTTTCGACAAGATCAAGGTGTTGACTACGATGAGATTTTCTCACTCGTATCGATGCTTAAGTCTGTCCGAATCATGTTAGCAATTGCCACATTTTATGAAATCTGGCAAATAGATGTCAAAGCTGCATTCCTTAATGGATTTTTTAAAGAAGAGTTGTATATGATACAACAAGAAAGTTTTGTCAATCCTAAAGGTGCTAACCAAGTGTGCAAGCTCCAGCGATCCATCTATGGACTGGTGCACGCATCTCAGAGTTGGAATATACGCTTTGATGAGTTGATCAAAGCATATAGTTTTATACAGACTTTTAGAGAATCTTGTATTTACAAGAAAGTGAGTGCGAGCTCTGTAGCATTTCTGATATTATATGTGGATGGCATATTGTTGATCGGAAATGATACTGAATTTCTGGATAGCATAAAAGGATCCTTGAATAAGAATTTTTCACAGAAAGACCTCGGTGAAGTTGCTTACACATTGAGCATCAAGATCTATAGAGATAGATCAAGATGCTTGATAAGTTTTTTCAGTGAGTACATACCTTGGCAAGATTTTGACGTAGTTCAAAGTGGAACAGTCAAAGAAGAAGTTCTTGCCTATGTTGCAAGGTGTGTAGTTGAGTAAAGACTCAAAACCCAACCACAACAGAAAATAGAAAGAGAATGAAAAGTCATTCCCTATGCCTTAGTCATAGGTTCTATGAAGTATGCTATGTTGTGTACCAGTCCTATTGTATACCTTAGCATGATTCTGGCATGGGAGTATAATAGTGATCTAGGAGTAGATCACTGGACAGTGGTCAAAATTATCCTTAGAGGACTAAGGAAATATTTCTCGGTTATGGAGGTGATAAAAGAGTTTTTCATAAAGAGTTACGTCGATGCAAACTTTTTACATCGATCCAGATGACTCTAAGTCTCGATCTGGATACATATTGAAAGTGGGAGCAATTATCTAGAGTAGCTCCGTGCAGAGTATTATAGATATAGAAATTTGCGAAATACATACGGATCTGAATGTTGCAGAAACGTAGAATAAACTTCTCTCACAAGCAAAACATGATCACTCTATGGGTATTAATTACATAGCGATGTGAACTAGATTATTGAATCTAGTAAACCCTTTGGGTATTAGTCACATGAAGATGTGAAGTAATCACATAAAGATGTGAACTATTGGTGTGAAACCACATGACGATGTGAACTAGATTATTGGCTGTAGTGCAAGTGGGAGACTGAAGGAAATATGCCCTTGAGGCAATAATAAATTTGTTATTTATATTTTCTTATATCATGATAAATGTTTATTATTCATGCTAGAATTATATTAACCGAAAACTTAGTACATGTGTGAATACATAGACAAACCGAGTGTCACTAGTATGCCTCTACTTGACTAGCTCATTAATCAAAGATGGTATGGACAAAGAGTTGTCATTTGATTAACGGGATCACATCGTTAGAGAATGATGTGATTGACTTGACGCATCCATTAGCTTAGCACGATGACCGTTTAGTTTGTTGCTATTGCTTTCTTCATATGTTATACATGTTCCTATGACTATGAGATTATGCAACTCCTGAATACCGGAGGAACACTTAGTGTGCTATCAAACATCACAACGTAACCGGGTGACTATAAAGATGTTCTACAGGTGTCTCCGATGGTGCTTGTTGATTTGGCATAGATCGAGATTAGGATTTGTCACTCCATGTATCGGAGAGGTATCTCTGGGCCCTCTCGGTAATGCACATCACTATAAGCCTTGTAAGCAATGTGACTAATGAGTTATTTACGGGATGTTGCATTATGGAACGAGTAAAGAGACTTGCCGGTAACGATATTGAACTAGGTATTGAGATACCGACGATCGAATCTCGGGTAAGTAACCCACCGATGATAAAGGGAACAACGTATATCATTATGCGGTTTGACCGATAAAGATCTTTGTAGAATATGTGGGATCCAATATGAACATCCAGGTTCCGCTATTGGTTATTGACCGGAGACGTGTCTCGGTCATGTCTACATAGTTCTCGAACCCATAGGGTCCTCACGCTTAACGTTCGGTGACGATCGGTATTATGAGTTTATGTGTTTTGATGTACCGAAGCTAGTTCAGAGTTCCGGACATGATCACGGACATGACGAGGAGTGTCGAAATGGTCGAGACATAAAGATTTATATATTGGATGGCTATATTCGTAGACCGAAAGTGTTCCGGGTGATTTCGGAGTAAACCGGAGTGTCGGAGGGTTACCGGAACCCCCAGGGGAACTAATGGGCCACATGGGACTTAGTGGAGAGAGAGAGAGCCGGCCAGGGCAGGCCGCGTGCCCCTCCCCCTCTAGTCCGAATTGGACTAGGGAAGGGGGGCGGCGCCCCCCTTTCCTTCTCCCTTCTCCTCCTTCCTTTCCCTCTCCTAGTAGGACTAGTAAAGGGGAGTCCTACTCCTACTAGGAGGAGGACTCCTCCTTTCAGGGCGCGCCACAAGGGCCGGCCGCCCTCCCCCTTGCTCCTTTATATACGGGGGCAGGGGGCACCCTAGAACACACAAGTTGATCATTGATCCCTTAGCCGTTTGCGATGCCCCCCTCCACCATAATCCACCTCGGTCATATCGTCGTAGTGCTTAGGCGAAGCCCTGCGCCGGTAGCTTCATCATCACCGTCATCACGTCGTCGTGCTAACTAAGCTCTCCCTCGACACTCATCTAGATCGAGAGTTCGTGGGACGTCACCGGGCCAAACGTGTGCAGATCGCGGAGGTGCCGTACTTTCGGTACTAGGATCAGTCGGATAGTGAAGACGTACGACTACATTAACCGCGTTGTCATTACGCTTCCACTTACGGTCTATGAGGGTACGTGGACAACACTCTTCCCCTCTCGTTGCTATGCATCACCATGATAGATCTTGCGTGTGCGTAGGAAATTTTTGAAATTACTGTGTTCCCCAACAACAACATCGCAAGAAGCTTGCAAGCAATGTGACTAATGAGATAGCCACGGGATCTTGAATTTCAGAACGAGTAAAGAGACTTGCCAATAACGAGATTGAACTGGGTATGGAGATACCGACGGTCGAATCTCGGGCAACTAACATATCGATAGACAAAGGTAACTGCATACGGGATTAGTGAATTCTTGACATCGAGGTTCGACCGATAAGATCTTCGTACAATGTGTAGGAACCAATATGGGCATCCAGATCCCGCAATTGGTTATTGACCGTAGAGGTGTCTTGGTCATGTCTACATGATTCTCAAACCCATAGGATCGCACGCTTAACGCTCGGTTGCGCTAGGGTAATATTGAGATATTAGTAGTGGAAAGTCCGAAGGTTGTTCAGAGTCCCGGATGGGATCCGGGACATCACGAGGAGCTCCGGAATGGTCCAGAGGTAAAGATTTTAGAGGTGTCTCGGTCATGTCTACATGATTCTCAAACCTGTAGGATCACACGCTTAACGCTCGGTTGCGCTAGGGTAGTATTGAGATATTAGTAGTGGAAAGTCCGAAGGTTGTTCAGAGATCCGGGACATCACGAGGAGCTCCGGAATGGTCCAGAGGTAAAGATTTATATATGGAAAGTCATATTTTGGGCTCGGAAAAAGTTAGGATTTTTTTGGTATTGTACCGAGAAGGTTCTGGAAGGTTCCCAGGGTTCCACCGTGGGGCCGAACGACCTAGGAAGGTCCCACATAGACCGAGGGGTGGGGCTAAATCCCACTTAGCTGGCCGCCCCATTCCCCAAGGCACATGTTGTTTAAATCTAGAGATAAAGGTCTTATCTCTAAATTAGGGTTGAATCTAGAGATAGATGTTATCTCCAAGTTTAAAGGCATTACAACCTTGTGTCCAGCCATAGATGGGTTTTGGACGCCCTCCCCTGCCCCCTAGCCTATATATAGATGGGGGAGGCGCATGGGGGTAGCCAACCCTTCACCCTTGCACATTGCCTGTCCTAACTCCTCTCATGTTTCACCGGTACGCGCTTGGCGAAGCCCTGCCGGAGTTCCGTTGCCATCACCACCACCACATCATCCTGTTTGTTCAGATGTCATCTACCTCCTCTCTCTTGCTTGCTGGATCAAGAAGGAGAGGACGCCGCCGAGCCGCACGCGTGCTAAACTCGGAGGTGTTGTTTGTTCGGCACTTGATCGGGAGTTCGTGGACGGATCATGATTGGATCGCGAAGACGTTCGACTAGATCAACCGCGTTTCTTAACGCTTCTTCTTAGCGATCTACAGGGGTATGTAGATGCAATCTCTCCTCTCGTAGTTGTTCATCCACTAGATCGATCTTGGTGATCATAGGAAATTTTTTGTTTCCCATGCAACGTTCCCCAACATCAAGCCAATTGGAGAAACTTCCATGAAGAGACCCAAGCCACCAGGCACAGCAGACCAAAAGACGACGCTCCATATGACTGCAAGCACTCGTATGAGCGGTCGTATGGAGTGCCAACAACTCCACCACATCAATACAAGACACTTCCGTGAAGACACCTAGGGGGAAGAGAACCCTAGCCGCCACCACCACGTCCAGAATAGGAGAAGAAGGGATCCGAAGAACCTTGGGAGATCTTCTTTGTTTTGGTCCTTTCATCTCAATCACCATCGACCCATTCTCCTGAAGGAAATATGCCCTAGAGGCAATAATAAAGTTATTATTTATTTCCTTATATCATGATAAATGTTTATTATTCATGCTAGAATTGTATTAACCGGAAACATAATACATGTGTGAATACATAGACAAACAGAGTGTCACTAGTATGCCTCTACTTGACTAGCTCGTTAATCGAAGATGGTTATGTTTCCTAACCATGAACAAAAGAGTTGTTATTTGATTAACGGGATCACATCATTAGAAGAATGATTTGATTGACATGACCCATTCCATTAGCTTAGCACCCGATCGTTTAGTATGTTGCTATTGCTTTCTTCATGACTTATACATGTTCCTATGACTATGAGATTATGCAACTCCCGTTTGCCGGAGGAACACTTTGTGTGCTAGCAAACGTCACAACGTAACTGGGTGATTATAAAGGAGCTCTACAGGTGTCTCCAAAGGTACATGTTGGGTTGGCGTATTTCGAGATTAGGATTTGTCACTCCGATTGTCGGAGAGGTATCTCTGGGCCCTCTCGGTAATGCACATCACATAAGCCTTGCAAGCATCGCAACTAATGAGTTAGTTGCGAGATGATGTATTACGAAACGAGTAAAGAGACTTGCCGGTAACGAGATTGAACTAGGTATTGAGATACCGACGATCGAATCTCGGGCAAGTAACATACCGATGACAAAGGGAACAACGTATGTTGTTATGCGGTCTGACCGATAAAGATCTTAGTAGAATATGTAGGAGCCAATATGAGCATCCAGGTTCCGCTATTGGTTATTGACCGGAGACGTGTCTTGGTCATGTCTACATTGTTTTCGAACCCGTAGGGTTCGCACGCTTAAGGTTTTGATGACAGTTATATTATGAGTTTATGAGTTTTGATGTACCGAAGGAGTTTGGAGTCCCGGATGAGATCGGGGACATTACGAGGAGTCTTGAAATGGTCGAGACGTAAAGATCGATATATTGGACGACTATATTCGGACATCGGAAAGGTTCCGAGTGGTTCGGGTATTTTTCGGAGTACCGGGGAGTTACGGGAATACGGGAGAAGAAGTATATGGGCCTTATTGGGCTTTAGGGGAGAGGGAGAGGTAGGCCGCGCGCCCCCCCAAGGCCTAGTCCGAATTGGACTAGGGGAAGGGGCTGCGCCCCCTCCTTCCTTCTCTTCCCTCTTCCCCTTCCTTGTCTCCTACTCCTACTACATGGAAGGACTCCTAGTTGGACTAGGAAATGGGGAATCCTACTCCCGGTGGGAGTAGGACTCCCCTAGGGCGCGCCATAGAGAGGGCCGGCCCTCCCCTCCTCCACTCCTTTATATACGGGGGCAGGGGCACCCCATAGACACACAAGTTGATCCACGTGATCATATTCTTAGCCGTGTGCGGTGCCCCCTTCCACCATATACCTCGATAATATTGTAGTGGTGCTTAGGCGAAGCCCTGCGATAGTTGAACATCAAGATCGTCACCACGCCGTCGTGCTGACGGAACTCTTCCCCGACACTTTGCTGGATCGGAGTCCGGGGATCATCATCGAGCTGAACGTGTGCTAGAATTCGGAGGTGCCGTAGTTTCGGTGCTTGATCGGTCGGGCCGTGAAGACGTACGACTACATCAACCGCGTTGTCATAACGCTTCCGCTGTCGGTCTACAAGGTACGTAGATCACACTCTCCTCTCGTTGCTATGCATCACCATGATCTTGCGTGTGCGTAGGAATTTTTTTGAAATTACTACGTTCCCCAACAGTGGTATCAGAGCCTAGGTTTTATGTGTTGATGTTATATGCACGAGTAGAACCCAAGTGAGTTGTGGGCGATATAACTCATACTGCTTACCAGCATGTCATACTTTGGTTCGGCGGTATTGTTGGACGAAGCGGCCCGGACCGACATTATGCGTACGCTTACGCGAGACCGGTTCTCCCGACGTGCTTTGCACAAAGGTGGCTAGCGGGTGACAGTTTCTCCAACTTTAGTTGAACCGAGTGTGGCTACGCCCGGTCCTTGCGAAGGTTAAAACAGCACCAACTTGACAAACTATCGTTGTGGTTTTGATGTGTAGGTAAGATTGGTTCTTACTTAAGCCCGTAGCAGCCACGTAAAACTTGCAACAACAAAGTAGAGGACGTCTAACTTGTTTTTGCAGGGCATGTTGTGATGTGATATGGTCAAGACATGATGCTAAATTTTATTGTATGAGATGATCATGTTTTGTAACCAAGTTATCGGCAACTGGCAGGAGCCATATGGTTGTCGCTTTATTGTATGCAATGCAATTGCGCTGTAATGCTTTACTTTATCAATAAGCGGTAGCGATAGTCGTGGAAGCATAAGATTGGTGAGACGACAACGATGCTATGATGGTGATCAAGGTGTCGCGGCGGTGACGATGGTGATCACGACGGTGCTTCGAAGATGGAGATCACAAGCACAAGATGATGATGGCCATATCATATCACTTATATTGATTGCATGTGATGTTTATCTTTTATGCATCTTATCTTGCTTTGATTGACGGTAGCATTTTAAGATGATCTCTCACTAATTATCAAGAAGTGTTCTCCCTGAGTATGCACCATTGCGAAAGTTCTTCGTGCTGAGACACCACGTGATGATCGGGTGTGATAGGCTCTACGTTCAAATACAACGGGTGCAAAACAGTTGCACACGCAGAATACTCAGGTTATACTTGACGAGCCAAGCATATACAAATATGGCCTCGAAACACGGACACCGAAAGGTCGAGCGTGAATCATATAGTAGATATGATCAACACAGTGATGTTCACCAATGAAACTACTTCATCTCACGTGATGATCAGACATGATTTAGTTGATTTGGATCACGTGATCACTTAGAGGATTAGAGGGATGTCTGTCTAAGTGGGAGTTCTTAAGTAATATGATTAATTGAACTTTAATTTATCATGAACTTAGTCCTGGTAGTATTAGCATATCTATGTTGTAGATCAATAGCTCACGTTTAGCTCCCCTGTTTTATTTTTGATATGTTCCTAGAGGAAATTGTGTTGAAAGATGTTAGTAGCAATGATGCGGATTGGATCCGTGATCTAAGGTTTATCCTCATTGCTGCACAGAAGAATTATGTCCTTGATGCACCGCTAGGTGACAAACCTATTGCAGGAGCAGATGCAGACGTTATGAACGTTTGGCTAGCTCAATATGATGACTACTTGATAGTTTAGTGCACCATGCTTAAACGGCTTAGAATCAGGACTTCAAAGACGTTTTGAACGTCATGGACCATATGATATGTTCCAGGAGTTGAAGTTAATATTTCAAGCAAATACCCGAGTTGAGAGATATGAAGTCTCCAACAAGTTCTATAGCTAAAAGATGGAGGAGAATCCCTCAACTAGTGAGAATGTGCTCAGATTGTCTGGGTACTACAATCGCTTGAATCAAGTGGGAGTTAATCTTCCAGATAAGATAGTGATTAACAGAATTCTCTAGTCACCATCACCAAGTTAGTAGAACTTCGTGATGAACTATAATATGCAAGGGATAATGGAAATGATTCCCAAGCTCTTCGTAATGCTGAAATTGACGAAGGTAGAAATCGAGAAAAATATCAAGTGTTGATGGTAGACAAGACCACTAGTTTCAAGAAAAGGGCAGATGGAAGAAGGGGAACTTCAAGAAGAACAGCAAGCAAGTTGCTGCTCAAGTGAAGAAGCCCAAGTCTGGTCCTAAGCCTAAGACTAAGTGCTTCTACTGCAAAGGGACTGGTCACTGGAAGCGGAACTACCCCAAGTGATTGGCGGATAAGAAGGATGGCAAAGTGAACATAAGTATATTTGATATACATGTTATTGATGTGTACTTTACTAGTGTTTATAGCAACCCCTCGGTATTTGATACTAGTTCAATTTCTAAGATTAGTAACTCGAAACGGGAGTTGCAGAATAAACAGAGACTAGTTAAGGGTGAAGTGACAATGTCTGTTGGAAGTGGTTCCAAGATTGATATGATCATCATCGCACACTCCCTATAATTTCGGGATTAGTGTTGAACCTAAATAAGTGTTATTTGGTGTTTGCGTTGAGCATGAATATGATTTGATCATGTTTATTGTAATACGGTTATTCATTTAAGTAAGAGAATAAATTGTTGTTCTGTTTACATGAATAAAACCTTATATGGTTACACACCCAATGAAAATAGTTCGTTGGATCTCGATCGTAGTGATACACATAATCATAATATTGAAACCAAAAGATGCAAAGTTAATAATGATAGTGCAACTTATTTGTCGCACTACCGTTTAGGTCATATTGGTGTAAAGCGCATGAAGAAACTCAATGCTGATGGGCTTTTGGAATCACTTGATTATGAATCAGTTGATGCTTGCGAACCATGCCTCATGGGCAAGATGACTAAGACTCTGTTCTTTGGAACAATGGAGCGAGCAACAGATTTGTTGGAAATCATACATACTGATGTATGTGGTCCGATGAATATTGAGGCTCGCGACAAGTATCATTATTTTCTGATCTTCACAGATGATTTGAGCAGATATGAGTATATCTACTTGATGAAACATAAGTCTGAAACATTTGAAAAGTTCAAAGAATTTCAGAGTGAAGTGAAAAATCATCGTAACAAGAAAATAAAGTTTCTACAATCTGATCGTAGAGAAGAGTATTTGAGTTACGAGTTTGGCCTTCAATTAAAAACAATGTGAAATAGTTTCACTACTCACGCCACCTGGAACACCACAATGTAATGGTGTGTCCGAACGTCATAACCGTACTTTATTAGATATGGTGCGATCTATGATGTCTCTTACCGATCTACCACTATCGTTTTGGGGTTATGCATTAGAGACAGCTGCATTCACGTTAAATAGGGCACCATCTAAATCCGTTGAAACGACACCGTATGAACTATGGTTTGGCAAGAAACCTAAGCTGTCGTTTCTTAAAGTTTGAGGTTGCAATGCTTATGTGAAAAAGTTTCAATCTGATAAGCTCAAACCCAAATCGGAGAAGTGCGTCTTCATAGGATACTTCTATCACAGATCCGAAGGCAAGATATTCGTTGCTTTGAATGGATCCTTTCTAGAGAAGGAATTTCTCTCGAAAGAAGTGAGTGGGAGGAAAGTAGAACTTGATGAGGTAGCTATACCTGCTCCCTTATTGGAAATTAGTTCATCACAGAAATCTGTTCCTGTGACTACTAGACCGATTAGTGAGGAAGCTAATGATGATGATCATGTAACTTCAGATCAAGTTACTACCGAACCTCGTAGGAAAAACAGAGTGAGATTCGCACCAGAGTGGTACGGTAATCCAATTCTGGAGGTCATGTTACTTGACCATGACGAGCCTACGAACTATGAGGAAGCGATGATGAGCCCAGATTCCGCGAAATGGCTTGAGGCCATGAAATCTGAGATGAGATCCATGTATGAGAACAAAGTATGGACTTTGATTGACTTGCCCAATGATCGGCGAGCCATTGAGATTAAATGGATCTTCAAGAGGAAGACGGACGTTGATAGTAGAGTTACTATCTACAAAGCTAGAATTGTCGCAAAAGGTTTTCGACAAGTTCAAGGTGTTGACTACGATGAGAGTTTCTCACTCGTATCTATGCTTCAGTCTGTCCGAATCATGTTAGCAATTGCCGCATTTTATGAAATCCGGCAAATGAATAAACAAAACTGCATTCCTTAATGGATTTATTAAAGAAGAGTTGTATATGATACAACCAGAAGGTTTTGTCAATCCTAAAGGTGCTAACAAAATGTGCAAGCTCCAGCGATCCATCTATGGACTGGTGCAAGCATCTCGGAGTTGGAATATGCGCTTTGATGAGATGATCAAAGCATATAGTTTTATACAGACTTGCGGTGAAGCCTGTATTTACAAAAAAGTGAGTGGGAGCACTACAACATTTCTGATAAGTATATGTGAATGACATATTGTTGATCAGAAATAATGTAGAATTATTCTGCAAAGCATAAAGGAGTGTTTTGAAAGAAGTTTTTCAAAGAAAGACCTCGGTGAAGCTGCTTACATATTAAGCATCAAGATCTATAGAGATAGATCAAGACGCTTGATAAGTTTTTTTCAATGAGTACATACCTTGACAATATTTCGAAGTAGTTCAAAAATTGGAACGGTCAAAGAAAGAGTTCTTGGCTGTGTTACAAGGTGTGAAATTGACTAAGACTAAAAGCCCAACCACGACAGAAGATAGAAAGAGAATGAAAGTCATTCCCTATGCCTCAGCCATAGGTTCTATAAAGTATGCCATGCTGTGTACCAGATCTGTTGTATACCCGACACTGTGTTAAGCAAGGGAGTACAATAGTGATCTAAGAGTAGATCACAGGACAGCGGTCAAAATTATCCTTAGTGGAATAAGGAAATATTTCTCAATTATGGAGGTGACAAAAAGGTTCGTCGTAAAAAGTTACGTCGATGCAAGTTTTGACACAGATCTGGATGACTCTAAGTCTCGATCTAGATACATATTGAAAGTGGGAGCAATTAGCTAGAGTAGCTCCGTGCAGAGCATTGTAGACATAGAATTCGCAAAATACTTACGGATCTGTATGTGACAGACCCGTTGACTAAAATTATCTCACAAGCAAAACATGATCACACCTTAGTACTCTTTGGGTGTTAATCACATAAACGATGTGAACTAGATTACTGACTCTAGTAAACCCTTTGGGTATAGGTCACATGACAATGTGAACTATGGGTGTTAATCACATGGTGATGTGAACTATTAGTGTTGAATCACATGGCGATGTGAACTAGATTATTGACTCTAGTGCAAGTGGGATACTGAAGGAAATATGCCCTAGAGGCAATAATAAAGTTATTATTTATTTCCTTATATCATGATAAATGTTTATTATTCATGCTAAAATTGTATTAACCGAAAACATAATACATGTGTGAATACATAGGCAAACAGAGTGTCACTAGTATGCCTCTACTTGACTAGCTCGTTAATCGAAGATGGTTATGTTTCCTAACCATGAACAAAAGAGTTCTTATTTGATTAACGGGATCACATCATTAGAAGAATGATGTGATTGACATGACGCATTCCATTAGCTTAGCACCCGATCGTTTAGTATGTTGCTATTGCTTTCTTCATGACTTATACATGTTCCTATGACTATGAGATTATGCAACTCCCGTTTGCCGGAGGAACACTTTGTGTGCTACCAAACGTCACAAAGTAACTGGGTGATTATAAAGGAGCTCTACAGGTGTCTCCAAAGGTACATGTTGGGTTGGCGTATTTCGAGATTAGAATTTGTCACTTCGATTGTCGGAGAGGTGTCTCTAGGCCCTCTCGGTAATGCGCATCACATAAGCCTTGCAAGCATTGCAACTAATGAGTTAGTTGCGAGATGATGTATTACGAAACGAGTAAAGAGACTTGCCGGTAACGAGATTGAACTAGGTATTGAGATACCGACGATCGAATCTCGGGCAAGTAACATACCGATGACAAATGGAACAACGTATGTTGTTATGCGGTCTGACCGATAAAGAGCTTAGTAGAATATGTAGGAGCCAATATGAGCATCCAGATTCCGCTATTGGTTATTGACCGGAGACGTGTCTCGGTCATGTCTACATTGTTCTCGAACCCGTAGGGTCCGCACGCTTAAGGTTTCGATGACAGTTATATTATGAGTTTATGAGTTTTGATGTACCGACGGAGTTCGGAGTCCCGGATGAGATCGGGGAAATGACGAGGAGTCTCGAAATGGTCGAGACGTAAAGATTGATATATTGGACGACTATATTCGGACATCGGAAAGGTTCCGAGTGGTTCGGGTATTTTTCGGAGTACCGGGGAGTTACGGGAATACGAGAGAAGAAGTATATGGGCCTTATTGGGCTTTAGGGGAGAGGGAGAGGCAGGCCGCGCGCCCCCCAAGGCCTAGTCCGAATTGGACTAGGGGAAGGGGGCGCATTCCTTCTCTTCCCTCTTCCCCTTCCTTGTCTCCTACTCCTACTACATGGAAGGACTCCTGGTTGGACTAGGAAATGGGGAATCCTACTCCCGGTGGGAGTAGGACTCCCCTAGGGCGCGCCATAGAGAGGGCCGGCCCTCCCCTCCTCCACTCCTTTATATACGGGGGCAGGGGCACCCCATAGACACACAAGTTGATCCACGTGATCATATTCTTAGCCGTGTGCGGTGCCCCCTTCCACCATATACCTAGATAATATTGTAGTGGTGCTTAGGCGAAGCCCTGCGACAGTTGAACATCAAGATCGTCACCACGCCGTCGTGCTGATGGAACTCTTCCCCGACACTTTGCTGGATCGGAGTCCGGGGATCGTCATCGAGCTGAACGTGTGCTAGAACTCGGAGGTGCCGTAGTTTCGGTGCTTGATCGGTCGGGCCGTGAAGACATACGACTACATCAACCGCGTTGTCATAACGCTTCCGCTGTCGGTCTACAAGGGTACGTATATCACACTCTCCTCTCATTGCTATGCATCACCATGATCTTGCGTGTGCGTAGGAAATTTTTTGAAATTACTACGTTCCCCAACATCACCTTTATAAGAGGAATTCCAAGTTGTGAGAACAATTGTAACTCCATCTCATCTGGAAATTATGACTCTTTGAATTATCCATTTCATCTTATTGTGGCTTTCACGGTATTATCAATATGGCTTTCACGGTTTTTATCTCTGGTGTGATTGGTTTCTCTCTTATGATGTGTGAGTAATTCCCCGTTGGCGTGGATGTAGGTGAGTGGTAAGATTCATATGTGCCTATTATATATGTCGTCATTAGTATTTTTAGTGGTACGATCTGTTAGTACGTTGTTATGTTGTGGTGAACTCTATGCGTGTTGTCCAATCTAAGGGCTCAGGCAACACGATCCAAGACCTACACATGTAACACATATTGTTTAGGAAATCTGTGAACTCTAATGTGACAGGTGGAGATATCTATGAGACCGAAGACAATATGATATAACAGTGATCTATTAAACCTAATGCTTGGTTCCAGTCCAAGGATCTTAATTATGGAAACAACCACTACGTAGCAACGGTGAGGCAAGAGCATAGAATGAAATATTAACCCGCCTACAGGACACGCAATATCAAATACTATGAGAATAATACAGAAGTTAAAAAGCATGCCCTTGCATGAACCGAAGAAGAAGACCCTCAAGCACATCTTATGCTTTTTGATACTTTATGCGGGACTTTCAAATTGACGGATATGTCACAAGAATCCATATTGTTCAGACTTTCTTTAAATGGATTTCTATTTCTGTGCCCCTCTTTCCTTCGTTGTGCTCAATTTTGCCCATAGTATCTATCTTTCCTCAATTTTGCCCTCCACCACTCGTCCCATTCTCACTAAGAGCCCAAACAGAGCCTTGCCGTCCGGTCAATGCATTTGACCATTCCCTGCTCAGTTACTAATGTGTGGGGCCTCAGTTCTTTGGACATGTGGGCCGTGAATGGCAGGTGGGCCATGGCCGTGACTGCTTATGACGAGTGGGACCTGGGCTTGGTGAGCTATGGGTTTCTTTTGCCTAAAATAGCCCGACCCCGAGCGAGGAACCGCATCCCTAGCCAGCAGCTGTCGTCGCCGTTCACATTGCAGTCCTGCCACCCTAGCTGCCCGCTGCTCAGTCCGACTGAGCTCCGATGGTGAAGCGGTACTGTGATACATCACACCCTGCAGGAACTATTTGATATAGTTTGGCGACAGGTACGTTTCTAATCGAAACCCCAACAATTAGTATTAGTCGATTGAATGGATGATTTAATTGTTGCTCGCTGAGAGCCCATTTCTAGTGTGAAAAAAAGAAAGTCCTAGAAATTAGGATCCGTTCATGGGAGCTCATTTCAGATTATGTGGTAATTTTGATCCTTATAATTTTCATTTTTACAGTTTTGATTTGTAAATTTCGTCTTTGATTGATTGCTAGCTCTGCCTGGGTGGAAGAGTGCGACAAAAGAGTTTTGCGCCGGAGAAGTTGCTGGCCAAGTGCAACGTAGTATGCTCCTAGTTTCCAAGCGTGAAGCAGCTCGAGTTGCACTCGATGGGCCTGACCTTGGAAGTGGCACTGGACGAACTGAAGGGGATGCTTCCTGAAGGCAAGGGGGCACTCACGATGGATTCTCGACCACGAGCTCGCTGGTACGAGTACCGCTCCCGCCTCTCATGGTCAAATCTAGAGCCGGAAGGGCCGGTGAATTTGTGTATTATCGACGTCGTCGATGAGGAAACAGAAGAGGAGGATTTAGACGACGAGGAAGACGATGCTGACAAGGAGGATGAGGAAGATGATTCCAACGAGCAGGAGGAGGAAGAGGATTCTGACAAGGATTAGGAGCACGAGTAGGTAGAAGCTTCTGACGAGGAGCAAGAGGAGGATTTTGATGAGGAGGACTCTGCACTTCAAATGAATTTTATGTAAACACTATTTATTTTCGGTATCAACATTTGTTATTTACGTGCGATATTGGCATGTATGATCGATGTGTACGGATTTGAGAGTCCGGATTTAAGATATGTAAATGCCGGAAGCAAGATACGAGGGTCCGCCCGAATGCATCCTCGGACGTGCCCGATGCATCCGCGGACGTATAGGATGTGAATTTGCCAAACCCGGTTGTAGATGCTGTTATCCAGTCGTTGTGCTAACTCGGGGGCAGCGGCGAGAGCGTACCCCCATCTCGGGTTGGTGGATGGGCTCCCCAAGCACCCATTTCTAATTCTATTGATTACTCGGGCTGTTTTGTACGACAACTGTTTATTTGCAACAATGTCCTGTGGCCTTCATTGCAAAAAGAAAAAAAGAATTGAAGGAGGACGTGGGTGGCGGTGTATCTAGCGAGCGAGGGAAAGCAATGCTGGTTTTTGGACTATGGTGGGCGCGACAAAAAGCGTGGGGTTGGGTGTCCTTTGTCCCCATTGCCATCCATGGCGCTCTCTTGTCTTGTACCCCGGGCAAGCCCACGCCGCGCCTTGGCACGGCGCTAGCCAGCCGTGGAATTTCTCAGAAAGAGTGCACCCTCGCGCTTCTATTCTCCTCACTTGAACACTATTAGGTTCTGTTTAGTTTCAAATAAGTCACCAACTTATAAGTCGAAAAGTTTAAAAAGTGACTTATTTTGCCAAACGGATCCAACTTATTAGTCACCCCAACTTATACGTCATAAGTTGCTCCACCCCAACTTAAAACTTATAAGTCACCCCTTTTATGTGGGTCTCATCACCTTTACATTAAAAAACAAGATGAGAAGGTGTGCTCAGATGACTTATAAATCAGATGACAACCAAACAGACGTGACTTATAAGTCACTAATTTTAAGTCACCTGACTTATAAGTCAGGTGACTTATTGAAACCAAACAGGCCCTTACTCGTAGCTAGGTGTACTGTGGTATGTGGTAGTAAAAAATCTAGTTGGCCAGCTAGGTAGACCGGAGACCACGTAGCTAGTAGAAAGCTTTCACAGTTACCTGTAGCTACAGCCAGCCCATGCTTTCGTGCTGGCAACTCTGTCTGCCATGCATGGCTCAGCCATACTACAAGCTGAAGACGAGGAGCCAAGTGTGTTATTGACAAATGCTTGCTCTGTTTGTTAAGCACGATAATATGCAGACACTTGGTATACGCACGGTACGGTGCTAGCTCGCGTCAGGCAAATCTGGTTTCGTACAACCGTTGCCATGGTTTTTGCCCTTCCTGGTGCGTACAGGCTTCGCTGCCGCTAGCTATAGCATTTGCCTTTGCCATTCCTTTGAGCTGCTATTTTGGGGGAAGGACATATACACTACACCACCACCACCACCAGCAGTAGTACTCAATAAATGTGGTAGGCGGTAGCTTTTGGCGCACCCAATAAATGTGGTGGTAGCAGGACGCTTGTCGCGACGTGGCGGGAAGGTGGCGCGCGTGTCCTCCCTCGTTATTCCTCCGCACACCGCAACACGACGACGACGCCGCAACAAAACAAAAACCGACGCTTTGAAAATCTAGGCTAAAACCCACTCGCTACCGCCTAAAAAACAAAGCAAACAAGAGGACGAACCTCAGGCCATCTTCACCACGCGCGACCCCATACGGACGTTCGATTTGGCTGGATTTTGTCCTTTGAGATGCCGATGTGTTCGTCCATATCCGGTCTTGTCCGTTGGGTCATGCGTGTTCCCATCGCGCGGCCGCACCCTAAATCACGTCCGCGTTGAACATGATTTAAAAAAAATAGAAAAACGTAAATAAAATGACTAAAAAAATTAAATAAACGCAGTTTAATAAACATAAAACTTAGTTATGGTCGCCACGGCCACAAAACGGCCCAGTTTCACATCCAACTTGACATAATTAAACATAAAAAAGAAAATAAAAAACGGCCGCCGCCAGCGCACTCCTGCCCGTGCCCGTCGATGCCGTCGCCGTCGCCGTCTTCAGTGGCCGCCGGCGTCGTCGTCGTTGCTGACGAGGTCCACATAGGCCGGCGGTGCGTGGTAGACGGGTTGGGGCTGGGCGGCAGGAGGTGCCTGCACGACCTCCTCCCGTGGCGACGCCTCCCGCTTCGGTGACCGCGGCGGAGTGGCGCACCAGTTCACGCCCACGGCGGAGGCCATCTCCGGTGCAGTGTAGAACCAGCCCCACCCCTGACCCAGCAGACCCGGGTGGAACGCGGCCACCGGCTCCTCCATCGCCTCCTCCTCGGGGATGGCTACCTCACCGGCGGCGGAGCGGGCCATCATCTCCTTCAGGCCCTCCCATTGCCGCTCATCGGGCGTGTACATGGAGTCCTCCATGACACGCGCCATGAGACGGGCCTCCTCCTCCGCTGTCATGCGAGGAGGTGGTGGTGGAGATGGCGAAGGCGAGGGCGAGGGTGTGGGCATGAGGCCGCGCACCAGCCTACGCCCGCGCTCCTGGGGAGCAGGCGCTGCGCGCTCCCGACGTGGCCGCCGCGGCCCAGACGCCGTGCCGGCGAAGAAGGAGGCACGCCGCACGTCGTGCTCGTCCCTGAGCCAGGTATCCCAGAGGGAGGAGTCTGGGGCGTACATGTCGTCGTAATACAGGTCGTCGGGGAGGAGGCGGCGGCGGCGCTCAATCTCTTGACGGCGTGCACGGCCGCTCGCTGGGACGAGCGGGATCGGCACACGGTCGGCGCTGAGGTGCCATCCGTTGGGAAGGTGGACGTCGCTCCAGGGGAGTGGCGTCCTTGTCTTCCAATAACGACGGCACACCGACGCGCGGATGTAGTGCCGGTCGCGCTCGCCGGCGGATGTGGGGGCGATGGAGAAAGCGGGCGGCGCGGGGGCCCGACATCGTGGTGATGCGCCCTCCTTCTTTACGGAGCCGGCGCGGCGCCTCGACGAGGAGCCGGCCTCGCGGGCGTGCTTCCCCTTGCGGTTCCAGAAGCCCATGGCTTCGAGGTGGCCGGCTGGCGAGCTCGACAAGGGAGGGCTAGGGTTTAGCGCGGTCGGGTTTCGAGGAGGTCGCGGGATGGAGTGAGGCAGTGTGGACGACGACCGGTCAACGGGTTCCCCATTTAAGAACGACGGCGACCTTCCACTATGCCGATGACAGGTGGGGTTGGCCATCCGTGCGCATTGATGTTGGCGGGTGGGAGGTAGGTGGTCGCCCCGCCACACGGGCAGACGCGGATGAGCGGCGCGTCCATTCGGTGACCGTGGCGTCCCAAACCCGGCGCAAAGATGTGCTCAAAATGGGTCAGCCCGGACACAAAACGGACCAAATGGGTCCGGATCGTCGCGCACTGGGCCGCCCTCGTTTGTCCGTTTTACTCCAAATTGACGGGGCCGGACAGGATGGGGTCGTGCGGTGGCGTTGGCATCACCTCCTGTGTGCACTATGTATATGTGTCTGCGTGTATGTGACGGTGTGAAAGTGAATCTTTTAGGGCTTGTTTGGTTTGGAACTTAATTTGCCACAACTAAGGTTAGACGTTGGCCACACCTGTGGCGCGCCGTAGAAACTGTGGCGAGCAAAACAAACGCCGCACCTTAGGCAAAAAATTCTGGTGCAGAAGCCTGAATAGGTTGTGGCAAGCCAAACTTTAGCACAAACCAAACGCACGCTTAGGAGGTTGTGGCTCGCCGCACCTTTGGCGTGGCAACCGATGGCCCGAAACCAAACAGCCTCTTAGGCTGGTTGTAATGGGGAGTACCATATACTAGTATCATGCATATGATATTAGTGTATGATACTACCTCTCTAATGCATAGTATCATATATTAGTATCATGTAATACTTTATTTATTGTCATGCATGACGTAAAGTAGCATAGTATTTAATATGATACGGTATCATGATATGATACTAGACCATCTTTTTCTTCATTTAATGCTATAACACCTCATCAAAATTGCCTGTTTGGCATGCATAATACTAGCTATAATACTATCATTACGACCAGCCTTAGTATACGGAAATGTGGGGCAAGCTGGGCAGGCAAACAGTCGCCCACCCGCACCCGGCCCCTTGTG
Source organism: Triticum urartu (assembly GCF_056163025.1). Taxonomy (NCBI): domain Eukaryota; kingdom Viridiplantae; phylum Streptophyta; class Magnoliopsida; order Poales; family Poaceae; genus Triticum; species Triticum urartu. The sequence goes on from NC_141875.1 coordinate 695,837,543, forward strand.
CGTCAATGCTCACTGAAGATGCGTGTGAAAGCAAGCAAGCAAGCAAAGCGTCCTGCCCATATTTTGTTCGGCAGCCAGTGAAATCAACGCCCTGTTATAAGTGCCAAAAATTTCTAAACCAAAGAGGTCATCAGACGCACAGCTACAGTTTACTCGCAGAAAATGTAAACTACTCCACGGATGAGCCCAGGGAGCAGGACAATGCGCGCTCGTCGCATAGCGCATTGGCACGGGATGCTTTGTCCGGTGGCCCTCGCCGCCTCCTGTTAAAAGACGAGACCACAACGAGCTTTGGTTTCGTGTGTTGAATTCGCTCTACGTCTTTTGGCGGGGCGACGACGAAAACGGCCCATCATCCGCATGCCAGCGAGGGGAAGAATACATACTCCTACATGTCTACGACGAACCAGTTTCGCGTAGCCGTGTTTATCCGTGATGATCTATCTGCATTGTCACGTGATGAGTTGTTTATTCTTTTCGGCTGCGTGTACGTATAGGTATAGTACGTTGTTCTCATCCGGCTTGCTTAATTAGTGGGGCGGTTTCTACAAAGCCAGCTGTCCCCATGCGTTACACGTACTCTGCACAGTGTTGACACGTATCTAAGTGTGCGTCCTGACTCATGCATCCATGCATGCAAGTTCCCAGGAAAAGGTGATATACATGCATGTAGTCTACTGTACCACGCTTCCAGAAACGTGCTCCCGCACCGTGGAAACTCACCGGATAAACCAGGCCGACCGACCGACACAACCCACGAGTGCTACGAGGACAAAAAACAAGTCCACCTACTCTACGTAGATTCAACTATAGTAGTAGGAGCTTCATGCATACGTTCGCGACTCGTCAAGCTTTCCGCTCTCGCTCATTTCCTCCGCCCAGACGAACGCTGGATTGTCTTTTCTGTTTGGGAGAGATTTTGGAGGATTCTGACCGATGGACCCCTTGTTGCATGCCATCCATTTTTCTACGGTTTGACCTGCCACGCCAAATTGTTCAACGCGGCTAGCTGCGATGATCGATAGTAGTGTAGTACTATCACTTGCATTGATCAGGCCATCAAGGCGTGAAAGGTGCCGCGGGTTTTATAAGACTGGCGAGTTGCACGCGATAGGACATCCATGTGATCGGCCATGTGGTGTTGTTTTCTCGTCAGCAAGCAATTCCTGTTCTCACTTGTAACACTGGTAGAAAAAGGGCCTATAATCCCGGTTCATAAGGGTCTTTAGTCTCGGTTCCTGACCCGGGACTAAAGTGTCGGTACTAATACCTCTCCCTTTAGTCCCGGTTCAATCCAGAACCGGGACTAAAGCCCCTCCACGTGGGCAGTGCGCGGAGCCCAGGCAGGAGACCCTTTGCTGGCATTCACGCGTCAGCATTTCTGTGGCTGGGGTTTTTGTTTTTTTTTTAAAAGGGGGGGGGGGGGGGGTTGGGGGTTTTGGGGGGTTAATTTAGGTGTTTCATATATTGTGTTAGCTAGCTATAATTAATATAGAGAAGTGTCCTCTCTTATGTCCGTGCTTGGTCGACGCTACGTACTATACATATGTATAGAGAGGACTAGACACGCTGGCTAGCTAGTAAAGCAAACGAAGGAAACAGAAGATCGTCATGAACATATATGCATACAGAGAGAAGTGATATCGACCACCTCTCCTTCTCGGAGAGATTGGTCGAACAACAAGTTCTCGTATATCTATCTGACACTACCGGCTACATATATACAGTAATTATCTCTTACAAATATAATCATACGGACTCAGGGTCAACATAGAATTCTCCGTCTTCAGGGATCACGTGGTCAAGAAAGAATGCCGCCAATTCCTCTTGAATTCCTCGCATGCGAGCTGGTGCTAGGAGTTCATCCCGCTTCCGAAACATCTAATTTAAAGAAGGGGGTCAATACGTATATATGAATGAATGAAACTCAACACAAATGATGGTAATAAAATAAAATTGTGAATGTTGTTATTTACGTACTTCATATTGTTCGTTAGAGTACCCGCCCCGCTCACACGTCGTGTGGCGGATGGACTCGCAGATGTAGTATCCACAGAAATCATTCCCTTGTTCCTGCCACAACCACTTTACAAGAAATAGAGGTCAATCAAACTGATAAGAAAGAATGCTAAATGGTATTGATGAAACTAGTGCTTGAATCACTAGGAGATGCGCGGAACATGCTACTATAGTACTTACTTTCGGGTGTCTAAATTCCAGCTCCTTCGGCAGTCCCGGAACTTTTTTGGTGAATTTTCTCCAAACCCTGCCGGACAAAGAAAACAATTACTTGATATCAGGAAATGAACAAAGTTGCTGATATGGTTGATAATGATCGATTTAACTTATTTCTTGAGGATTTCAGTCATGTCTGCATAGTCCTGGGGATCTTTTCGTCTTGAGTCTAAGACGGTTACTAGTCCCTGCTCAAGCTTAATCTCTAGGAGAATATAGTGAAAACTGCACACGCATGCATAACTCATGAATTACATTACTATAACCTTGACTAATATATAAGGGAAACCGAATACGCACAAGACAGTAACACTCACTTGAAGTTGTAAGGAAAGAGTATTATATCTTTGTTTTGATTTATTACGAACGATTGTAGCATGTTGGCCTCGGTAGCTGCGGCATGAAGTTTAACCTCAGTTGCATCTATGAGATATGTGTTAATGAACCCAATATCACCGACTTGTCTTTTCTTCAATTCGACGATCTTCAATCTGCATAATATAGTGAGGATGATTATAAATACATGCAATGAAAGAGCTAAGCTATATAGAGAAACTTAATGACAGAAGTAGTACTACTTACAAACAGTAGCAGGCGACCGTTGTTTTATCGAGGGCCAATTGATTGAAAAACTGATAGAACTCCTCAAATGGAACAGGCAACAGATCAATTCCAACGAGGTCATGCTCCTTTTTAACTCTCACATACAAAGTACTCCTCCCCCTAGAGTCTCTGCAGATTTTCAAGTACCAATCATGCAATCTTCGCATCATCGTTGATAGAGATCTTTCATCTTTGACGAGAGGCTTCCCGTACTCGTATCTTTGCATCTGCATGTCCATGGGTTCATAATGTACTTCGTCGGGCAGGTAATCTGCAAGATTATTATAACCGGGCACCATCCTCGGATCATTAGCGACGTTGTGGCTAGGCACCTTGAGGGGGGGCATGATTGCTTCGCTTGTTTGCCGAGCTGGGCAATTTGTTTCCCAGCTCGTCGTTTTTTCAGCCTTTCATCACTGACAGTACTTCCCGACCGCTCCGCTTCGGCAAATTCCTTTCCAATAATGCGCTCATAGTTTCCTTTCGACGGATCAGACTTTGGTGGTTTTGTCAGGGCAGCCAGAGTGCGCTTCACTTTCACCCCATCTACCTTCTCCTCCGGAGGTGGATGTTTCTTTGCTTTCACCCCTTCAAAGAATTTCCTCACTTCTTCTCGCGCGATCTCGGCGTTCTCCTCCTGGGTCCTCTCGTATGGTAACTTCTCTGGAGTCTTCAGAGAAGGACCGAATCTGTATGTCCTCCCGCCTCTGGTTGTACTGCTAAACGCCGACCGAGCAGACGAAGCGGTTGTCTTCTTTACTTGCTTAAGAGGCGGAGGAGAAGGACTACGACCCGCCGGAGCAGCTGGAGCGGCGGCAGGTCTCTTCTGCCCTTGCTGACGAGGCGGAGAAGGAGGAGGTTGGCTGCTCGGGCGCGTCGGCGCAGGCGGAGACGGAGGCGGAGTGCCGCCACGCGCCGGAGAAGGAGCCGGCCGAGGGCCCTGATCGTCACTCGCCGGAGGAGGAGGCGGTGGAGGAGGCGGAGTGCCCTGACTCGCCGGAGGAGGAGGAGGAGGCGGAGGCGTCCAGTTCGGAAGGTTGATGAGGTCCTTCCGCCATAGGCATGGAGTCTTCAGAGCAGACCCCAGCAGAGTCTCCCCTTCAACGGTAGGGTGGTCAAGCTGGAGGTCCTCAAATCCCTCCGTTATCTCATCCATCATCATCCTAGCATATCCTTCTGGAATCGGCCGGCAGTGAAAAGTTGCGCCGGGTTAAGTAGGATAAACAGAGCCAACAGCCGCCTTGACCTTCAAATTCATCCATTGCGTCATAATGTGGCAATTTTGAGACTCTGTTATAGCATCCACAGGATAGCTGGCAGGAGCCGTCAAGTCATGCTCCGGCTGAAGCAGCTCGGTGGAAGCCACGCTGCTTCTGCGCTGAGATGGCGGGGTAGCTTCGGGGGAGGCTTCGGCAGTACGTTTGCTGCGATTTGCTTCTCGTTCCTCTATCGCTTGTACCCTTTCGTACAGCGCCTGCAGTTCGGTCTGCTGCACTTTTTTCCTCCTCTCATGGGATTTGTAACCGCCTGCGTCCGGAAACCCAACCTTCCACGGAACGGAGCCTGGCGTGCCTCGTGTCCGTCCAGGGTGCTCAGGATTCCCGAGGGCCATTGTGAGCTCGTCGTGCTCCCTGTCTGGAAAGAACGTCCCTTCCTGCGCTGCGTCGATATACTGCTTAAGCTTACTGACTGGTATGTCCATTTGTTCGTTCGTCCAAATGCATTTCCCTGTTTCAGGGTCCAAGGTTCCGCCAGCCCCGAAGAACCAAGTCTGGCAACGGTCTGGCCAGTTATTTGTCTCTGGTTCGATCCCTTTATGAACCAGATCATTCTCAACCTTGGACCACTTAGGCCGGGCTACGAGGTAGCCACCTGACCCCGTGCGATGGTGAAGCTTCTTCTTCGTGGCATTTTGCTTGTTTGTCGCCGACATCTTCTTACTCTTTTCCGATGTCTTGTAGGCCACAAATACGGGCCAGTGATCTCTGATCTTCTCATATCTGCCCTTGAATTCTGGTGTCTCTTTTTTATCGACAAACTTATTATTCAGCTCTTTCTTCCACCTCCTGAATAGATCTGCCATCCTCTTCAGAGCAAAAGACTTGATTAATTTCTCTTTAATTGAGTTCTCTGGATTATCCTTTGGCGGTAGGGTGAAATTTGACTTCAGCTCAGTCCAAAGATCATTTTTCTGCATATCATTGACATAAGACACCTCAGGGTCTTCTGTAGCCGGCTTAAACCATTGCTGGATGCTTATCGGGATCTTGTCCCTAACCAGAACCCCGCACTGAGCAATAAATGCACTCTTTGTCCGGAGGGGTTCAATAGGTTGGCCGTCGGGCGCGATTGCTGTGATCTCAAGCTTTTCATCCGAGCTCAACTTTTTCTTCGGGCCTCGTCTCTTTACCGAAGTTGTGCTCGATCCGGAGGGCTAGAAAAAAGAACAAAGACTTAATTAATATGTGTACATACCAAAACAATGAATGCATCAATCAGCTAGTCAGCATAAGCTTAACTAATATATATACCTGGCCGGACTCGGTTCGGTCACCGGAGCCGTCATCACGGTCTCCTTCTTGCACCGGCATTGGGTCACCGGCGCCGTCCTCATGTTCTTCTTCTTGCACCGGCATTAGGTCACCGTAGCCAGCTTGTTCACCCTCTCCTTCCAGACCATCGGTATCGTTGAGATAGTACGAGACGGCATCACTTCCTTGTGCGATTATCTCCCTCAACAACGCTTCTTTTGTTGCTTCGTCTAGGGCGGTGTCCATAGTTTCTATAAATATTTACAACATGGCAATTATTATTCAAACATGACAGATGGATATATTAGTGCCAAACGTAGAACTAGCTACTTAATCATAGTAAGCTATCGGGAGGGGGTATGTATCGACAACGACGACACTACATCTATATATGTCCCTCGACGACCCTCGTTCCCGATAAAAAAAGAGGAAGAAGAATAAAAAAAAGAGGAGAAGAAAGAATAGAGGAGAAGAACCCTCGAACCCTAGACGACCCTCTTCTTCCTCTCATGTTCGAGAGGATCGCCGAGGGGTCGGGAGGTTGCCTAGTGTCAAAGGAAACCCTAAATAGCTAGCAAGTATCGTGGGTGTGAGATACATGTGGCCTTCGGTGTCGGACACTACATCCACGTCCCACAAGTGACGTGGGCGTCGAAGCCCGCGCCACTTGTGGGATGTGGATGTAATGTCCGACACCGACGGTACATGTATCTCACACCGACGATACTTTCTATTTAGGGTTTCTCCTCTACCACTCGGCGGCCCTCTCGACGACCCTCGTTCCCGATAAAAAAAGAGGAAGAAGAAGAAAAAAAAGAAGAGAAGAAAGAATAGAGGAGAAGAACCCTCGAACCCTAGACGACCCTCTTCTTCCTCTCATGTTCGAGAGGATCCCCGAGGGGTCGGGAGGTTGCCTAGTGTCAAAGGAAACCCTAAATAGCTAGCAAGTATCGTGGGTGTGAGATACATGTGGCCTTCAGTGTTGGACACTACATCCACGTCCCACAAGTGACGTGGGCGTCGAAGCCCGCGCCACTTGTGGGATGTGGATGTAATGTCCGACACCGACGATACTTTCTATTTAGGGTTTCTCCTCTACCACTCGGCGGCCCTCTCGACGACCCTCGTTCCCGATAAAATAAAGAGGAAGAAGAAGAAGAAAAAAGAAGAGAAGAAAGAATAGAGGAGAAGACTTCCTCTTCTTCCTCTCCTCTTCTTCCCCTTCTTCCTCGCCTCTCTCATGAATGTCCGGCGTTCTCGACCCCCCCCCACGTGTCGAAGAAAAAATATTCTATTTTTCTCTTTTCTCCTCTATTCCTTTCTTCTTCTCCTCTTCTTTTTCTTCTATTTTCTTCTTCTTATTTATTTCTCCTCTTCTTCCTCTCCCCTCTTCTTCTCCTTTCTTCCTCTTCTTATTTCCTTTTTCCTCTCATTCTTTTTCTTCTTCTTCCTTCTTAAAAATACAAGAAGTAGTATTGCCTAATTCATTGTTCATATGAATATACAAACATTTGCATATTTACATACACATATACACATACACATATACACATATACATTATAGCCACATACACATATATGAACAGAAAAAATAGACATATACATTGTTCACATACACATATACATTTTATGAACAGAAAAAATCCTAATTTTTTTAAAAAACAGAAAAAAAATAGAAAAAATCCTAATTGTTCACATACACATATACACATATATGAACAGAAAAAATAGACATATACATTAAAAAAATCTATGAACATAAAAAAATCCTAATTTTTCTAAAAAGCAGAAAAAAATAGAAAAAATCCTAATTGTTCACATACACATATACACATATATGAACAGAAAAAATAGACATATACATTAGAAAAAATCTATGAACAGAAAAAAACCTAATTTTTCTAAAAAACATATATGAACAGAAAAAATAGACATATACATTGTTCACATACACATATACATCACATATGAACAAAAAAAATAAAGTAATAAAAATAAAAAAACAGAGAAGAGGGTGAAGAAGGCGCGCGGGGGCGGGACGAGGGCGGCGGCTCACAGCGCGGGGGCAGGCGAGGGCGTCGGCGCGCGGGGGCGGGACGGGGCAGGGGTAGGGCGACGACGAGCACGGGGCAGGGACGCGGGGCGACGGCGACGGCGAGCACGGGGCGCGGGGCGACGGCGAGCACGCGCAGCCTGACAGCGTCGTCGGGGCGAGCTCGGGCGGCGTCGTCGGGGCGGGGAACTGGCAATGAAATCTGAAAAAACGCCAAGTCTTTGCTTATATAGAAAAGGCATTGGTCACGGTTCGTGGCACCAACCGTGACCATTGCCCCCCTTTAGTCCCGGTTGGTGCCACGAACCGGGACCAAAGGCCATTTTTCGGCAGCCCAAAGGGCGGGAAGCGGCGGCCTTTGGTCCCGATTGGTGGCACCAACCGGGACTAAAGGTGGGCAATGGTCACGGTTGGTGCCACGAACCGTGACCAATGAGCCCTTTAGTCCCGGTTGGTGCCACCAACCGGGACCAATGCCCTTGTGCGCCCCGCGCCCAAAAGTTTAGTCCCACATCGCTAGCTGAAGGGCGCCGATACTGGTTTATAAGCTCTGCTCTGCCTCCCCATTCGAGCTCCTCTCTAATGCAGGCTTTCGGGCCTAAACCTGCTACTGCCTGTGGGCCTATTGGGCCTTCTGCGGGCCTGAATCCTGGCCCATGTAGGGTTTCTAGTCGTATTCAGGCCGTGGAGGCCCAGTAGGTGGCATTTTTTTTTTGGTTTTTTCTTTTCTATTTCTACATATTTTTGGTTTTTTATTTTTTGTTTCTACTTAAAACTAAATAATTACAATTTTTTTAGTGATTTATTTTTGCTTTTAGGTCACAAAAATTATAAACTTTCTGTTAGTGCCATTAGTTTTAAATTTTAAATAGTTTAAATTTGAATTTTTAAAAATTTGTGTGAATCACTAGTTTATGAATAACTTTACTATAAAATTAGGATTTTTTTTTCTATTTATTTTTTGTTTCTACTTAAAACTAAATAATTACAGTTTTTTTTAGTGATTTCTTTTTGCTTTTAGGTCATAAAAATTATAAACTTTCTGTTAGTGCCATTAGTTTTAAATTTTAAATAGTTTAAATTTGAAATTTTAAAAATTTGTGTGAATCACTAGTTTATGAATAACTTTACTATAAAATTAGAATTTTTTTCTATTTATTTTTTATTTCTACTTACAACTAAATACTTACAGTTTTTTCTTCGTTGCTATTTATTTTTTATTTATACTTACAATTAAATACTTATAGTTTGATTTTAGGTCACACAAATTATATTCTTTTTGCTATTGAAGAATATTATAGTTTATTTTAGTTGATCATAACATAATATTTTAATTGATTGTTTTTATTTTCATAAAAGTTTTGTAGTTCATTCTGTTTGCTATTAATTCATTCTTTGAGCTAACTGACTCTGAAATTGGAAAGCATTTCAAAATGAACTCTGAAAAGGTTGAAAGTTGGCATGGTATCATCATTTCACCCACATAGCATGTTCCAAAAAGTAGAGAGGGTTACGACAAAAACATGATGCACTTCGTGTAAAAAATGGACAATCACTTTCGAAGTATCAAAGTTTCAAACCATAAGACATGAAAGCATTTCAAATGAACTCTGAAAAAGTTGAAAGTTGGGATGGTATCATAATTTCACCCACATAGCATTTGCTTATTGCGGGAGAAAGTCTTCACTTTTTCTTCGCTTGTGTCATTTGCTTATTGCGCCGTAACCATGGATAATCTTCATTGTTTATCAGGATGCTTGGGTCAGCCTTGACATTGAAGGGAGGAATTTCATGAAACTTTTCATAATCTTCAGACATGTCTGTCTTGCCGTCCACTCCCAGGATGTCCCTTTTTCCTGAAAGAACTATGTGGCGCTTTGGCTCATTGTATGATGTATTCGCTTCCTTATCTTTTCTTTTTCTCGGTTTGGTAGACATGTCCTTCACATAGATAACCTATGCCACATCATTGGCTAGGATGAACGGTTCGTCAGTGTACCCAAGATCTTTTAGATCCACTGTTGTCATTCCGTACTGTGGGTCTACCTGTACCCCGCCGCCTAACAGATTGACCCATTTGCACTTAAACAAAGGGACCTTAAAATCAGGTCCGTAGTCAAGTTCCCATATGTCCACTATGTAACCATAATATGTGTCCTTTCCGCTCTCGGTTGCTGCATCAAAGCGGACACCGCTGTTTTGGTTGGTGCTCTTTTGATCTTGGGCGATCGTGTAAAATGTATTCCCATTTATCTTGTATCCTTTGTAAGTCAATACAGTCAAAGATGGTCCCCTGGACAACAAGTACAACTCATCACAAACAGTGTTGTCACCTCTGAGACGTGTTTCCAACCAACTGCTGAAAGTCCTGATGTGTTCACATGTAATCCAGTCGTCGCACTGCTCCGGGTCTTTGGAGCGCAGACTGTTCTTGTGTTCATCGACATACGGGGTCACCAAGGTAGAGTTCTGTAGAACTGTGTAGTGTGCTTGAGACCAAGAATATCCGTCCCTGCATATTATTGAGTCTCTTCCAAGAGTGCCTTTTCCAGTCAGTCTCCCCTCATACCGCGATTTAGGGAGACCTATTTTGTTAAGGCCAGGAATGAAGTCAACACAAAACCCGATAACATCCTCTATTTGATGGCCCATGGAGATGCTTCCTTCTGGCCTAGCGCGGTTACGAACATATTTCTTTAGGACTCCCATGAACCTCTCAAAGGTGAACATATTGTGTAGAAATACGGGCCCCAGGATGACAATCTCGTCGACTAGATGAACTAGGACGTGCGTCATGATATTGAAGAAGGATGGTGGGAACACCAGCTCGAAACTGACAAGACATTGCGCCACATCACTCCTTAGCCTTGGTACGATTTCTGGATCGATCACCTTCTGAGAGATTGCATTGAGGAATGCACATAGCTTCACAATGGCTAATCGGACGTTTTCCGGTAAAAGCCCCCTCAATGCAACCGGAAGCAGTTGTGTCATAATCACGTGGCAGTCATGAGACTTTAGGTTCTGAAACTTTTTCTCTGGCATATTTATTATTCCCTTTATATTCGACGAGAAGCCAGTCGTGACCTTCATACTGAGCAGGCATTCAAAGAAGATTTCTTTCTCTTCTTTCGTAAGAGCGTAGCTGGCAGGACCTTTATACTGCTTCGGAGGCATGTCGTCTTTTTCGTGCAAACGTTGCAGGTCCTCCCGTGCCTCAGGCGTATCTTTTGTCTTCCCATACACGCCCAAGAAGCCTAGCAGGTTCACGCAAAGGTTCTTCGTCACGTGCATCACGTCGATTGAGGAGCGGACCTCTAGGTCTTTCCAGTAGGGTAGGTCCCAAAATATAGATTTCTTCTTCCACATGGGTGCGTGTCCCTCAGCGTCATTCGGAATAGCTAGTCCACCGGGACCCTTTCCAAAGATGACGTAGGGTAAATCATTGACCATAGTAAGCACGTGATCACCGGTGCGCATGGCGGGCTTCTTCCGGTGATCTGCCTCGCCTTTGAAATGCTTGCCTTTCTTTCGACATTGATGGTTGGTCGGAAGAAATCGACGATGGCCCAGGTACACATTCTTCCTGCATTTGTCCAGGTATATACTTTCAGTGTCATCTAAACAGTGCGTGCATGCGTGGTATCCTTTGTTTGTCTGTCCTGAAAGGTTACTGAGAGCGGGCCAATCGTTGATGGTCACGAACATCAACGCCTTAAGGTTAAATTCCTCCTGTCTGTGCTCATCCCACGTACGTACACCGTTTCCATTGCACAGTTGTAAAAGTTCTTCAACTAATGGCCTTAGGTACACATCAATTTCGTTGCCGGGTTGCTTAGGGCCTTGGATGAGAACTGGCATCATAATGAACTTCCGCTTCATGCACATCCAAGGAGGAAGGTTATACATACATAGAGTCACGGGCCAGGTGTTGTGATTGCTGCTCTGCTCCCCGAAAGGATTAATGCCATCCGCGCTTAAAGCAAACCATACATTCCTTGGGTCCTTTGCAAACTCATCCCAGTACTTTCTCTCGATTTTTCTCCACTGCGACCCGTCAGCGGGTGCTCTCAACTTCCCATCTTTCTTTCGGTTCTCACTGTGCCATCGCATCAACTTGGCATGCTCTTCGTTTCTGAACAGACGTTTCAACCGTGGTATTATAGGAGCATACCACATCACCTTCGCAGGAACCCTCCTCCTGAGGGGCTCGCCATCAACATCACCAGGGTCATCTCGTCTGATCTTATACCGCAACGCACCGCATACCGGGCATTCGTTCAGATCCTTGTAGGCACCGCGGTAGAGGATGCAGTCATTAGGGCATGCATGTATCTTCTCCACCTCCAATCCTAGAGGGCATACGACCTTCTTTGCTGCGTATGTACTGTCGGGCAATTCGTTATCGTTTGGAAGCTTCTTCTTCAATATTTTCAGTAGCTTCTCAAATCCTTTGTCAGCCACAGCATTCTCTGCCTTCCACTGCAGCAATTCCAGTACGGTACCGAGCTTTGTGTTGCCATCTTCGCAATTGGGGTATAACCCTTTTTTGTGATCCTCTAACATGCGATCGAACTTCAGCTTCTCCTTTTGACAAATGCATTGCGTCCTTGCATCGACAATGACCCGGCGGAGATCATCATCATCGGGCACATCGTCTGGTTCCTCTTTATCTTCAGTAGCTTCACCCGTGGCAGCATCATTGGGCACATCGTCTGGTTCCTCTTGATCTTCACCAGCTCCCCCCGTTGCAGCATCACCGTATTCAGGGGGCACATAGTTGTCATCGTACTCTTCTTCTTCGCCGTCTTCCATCATAACCCCTATTTCTCCGTGCCTCGTCCAAACATTATAGTGTGGCATGAAACCCTTGTAAAGCAGGTGGGAGTGAAGGATTTTCCGGTTAGAGTAAGACCTCGTATTCCCACATTCAGTGCATGGACAACACATAAAACCATTCTGCTTGTTTGCCTCAGCCGCATCGAGAAACTCATGCACGCCCTTAATGTACTCGCGGGTGTGTCTGTCACCATACATCCATTGCCGGTTCATCTGCGTGCATTATATATAATTATGTGTCCAAATTAATAGAAGTTCATCATCACATTAAAACCAAAATGCATACATAGTTCTCATCTAACAACATATAACTCTCCAGAGCATCTAATTAATTAAACCATACATTGAAACTATGTAAAACATTTCAATGCGAAAATAAATGCGATCATAATCGCAACCAAGGTAACAATTGATCCAACGGCATAATGATACCAAGCCTCGATATGAATGTCATATTTTCTAATCTTTCTAATCTTCAAGCGCATTGCATCCATCTTGATCTTGTGATCATCGACGACATCCGCAACATGCAACTCCAATATCATCTTCTCCTCCTCAATTTTTTTTATTTTTTCTTCAACAAATTGTTTTCTTCTTCAACTAAATTTAACCTCTCGACAAGGTCGGTTGGCATTTCTGATTCACATACATCCTAGATAAATAAAATCTATGTCACGTTGGTCGGCATAATTTTTATAAACAATAAATGAACCAATAGTTATAAAGATAATATACATACCAAATCCGAATCATAGACAGGACGAGGGTCGACGGGGGCGGATACAAAAACCATCGCACTATATAAGATGCAATAAAAAATGTAAGAAAATGATACAAGTATCTATATAAACATACAAGTAAGAATATTTTTCCTTTCAGAAAGAAGATAAGAACAAGAGGCTCACCACGGTGGTGTCGGTGATGAGATCGGCGCGGGTGATCGACGGCGGTGAAGACGGGGACGGGGCGTGACGGACCGCTAAATCTAGACAAATCTCGAGGAAAATGGAGTTTGGAGGTCGAGCTTCGAGAGGAGAAAGCTTAAGTAGTGTGGCTCGGGCATTCCATCGAACACCTCATGTGCATAGGAGGTGAGCTAGAGCACCACAAAGCCCTCTCCCCCTCGGCCAGAAAAAACAGAGCACTGTGCTCTGCTCTTGCGCGGGGGGGTATATATAGGCAATTCATTGGTCCTGGTTCGTGGCATGAACCGGGACTAAAGGGGAGCCTTTGGTCCCGGTTCATGCCACCAACCGGGACCAATGGTGGTGGGCCAGGAGGGAGGCCATTTGGTCCCGGTTCATCCCATCAACCGGGAACAAAAGGTCTAGACGAACCGGGACCAATGGCCTACGTGGCCCGGCCGGCCCCCTGGGCTCACGAACCGGGACTAATGGGCTGAGGCGGCCTGGACCATAGCCCATTTTTCTACTAGTGTAATAAACAATAGAAAACCAAAAGTATTAATTCTGTCGTCTTGCCCGTAAAGGTCAACGTCGATCGGTAATCTCAATGAGGTTCATTTTCAACGAGAAAACCGGACTAGTATATGCGTGTTCAACTGGTTAACAAATGGTTGTGCGGACGGAAGCTGATTACTGAGCTATCATGGCCATGTCTGGTTCGCCGGAAACAACAGGGAGATCAACACTTGGTACATTTTATAGAGCCGGCCGTATCACATTCATACCGCGAAGGCGACAGCCATGCCGTAGTAAAGTCATCGCATGCATAAACTACACGGAACAGGGTACCAAGGAGGTGAAATCCAACAAATATGATTTTGTTTTTGTATGAACAGAACAAATCTGAATCTAACACAAGAATAGATAACATCCTCCAAGCAACCCTTACGTTACGAGCGATATCGATGCAATGGCCACTATCGCAAAAGCCAAATTTCGCTACCACGAGTCACTGTCGTGTAGGTCATCAGCCACTGACCAGCCTAGCTAGTTGGAATGCTATACACAGAGAATTGGACATGATCGACCTCTTGTGAAGATCTGCTTGTGATGCACCATCTTTTTTGTTTTCTGTGTGATCTCGATTGGGAAAACGTGACACATTGTTAGCTTTGGTATTTGTTTGCTGAGAAAATGCCCAGCCAAGCATCAGATCTGCCTACATTTGCCTGAATTTATGTGACGGACACGTGCATGATCAGCGATAGACCAACTCAAAAGCCATATATGGCGGTTGGTGCCACGATCGGCTACGAACCAAGCTGAAATTTCTGTAGTAGATGGCGCTGATTAACCGCTCGCCATACCAGCACACCGACAGTCGACATCAAAGATCTACTAGTCCGTAGATGTGTGTGTCAAGTTTGTTGCGTGCGATGCGACGAGATTGGTGGTGAGCATGGTGATCCGCAAAAATGCTAGACTCACGCATCATTAGGGAGCTTTTACGGGCATATTCAAACAAACTAAACCATTCAGGGGGGTGGGCCGACTTTCCCACCCATGGCCAACTGTAAATTGCCATGTGGCTCCACCCCGTAATGACTCCGTGTGTGAGCAAATGAGAAGGCTGATCGACATTAGGCGGGTGGTTAAAAAGACTGCCCAAAACACAATGATTTTAGCAACTTGGAGATGTTGAGTCATCCTTCCGTGGCCATACAGCAATGACACTGTTGGCGTTAGAAACTGTTTATATACGCATGTGTTGGCCAATATCCAAACAATAATTCTCGCATAGAAAAGGGACGGCTAATAACCGGCCGTTCCTTTCCACCACCCAAAAAGGCAGTCAAGTTTATGTATGGATGCTTTGTCGTTGCTCTCCTAGTAATCTTCTCTTTCTCCGTGCCCCAAACTGTACGAGATGCATTGAATCTTCCCTTGGTCCTACATCTGTGAGAACGGGATTC
The DNA here is from genome assembly GCF_056163025.1 of Triticum urartu. Taxonomy (NCBI): domain Eukaryota; kingdom Viridiplantae; phylum Streptophyta; class Magnoliopsida; order Poales; family Poaceae; genus Triticum; species Triticum urartu. Next base: position 695,852,682 of record NC_141875.1, read on the forward strand.
AATCTATTCACCAGGAAAGTCTAGATCGAGTGAGGTGTCTGATTACAACGACCTGAATTTTGGAAGCACAACTTGTCCCTTGTGCAGACGGTAGGCAGACACGCTCTACCAAAGTTTCAACGAAACGAAAGCCGGCCCTGAATTTTCCACTTGAGAAACATGTGTTCCTACAAAAATAATGTTCAGTTTGTAGCTACCGTTTTCTAAGGGTCAGTTTGGATCGTGTCCACAGTGTATCACGCTTGGCCTGAAGCTTGCCTGAAGTGTGCCTGGGTGGTGTTTGGTTGCTGCCCTCGAGAAATGAGTGCTAGCCTAGCCCTTTGATGTGACAGCTTACTTAGCCTGGTATATAACCCAGGCATGCCACTTAGCCTCGACCAGGCGCTCAAACATGTACTAATCAGCTGCGTTTCCTTGAGACTTGCTGTCCTTTTAGGTATATTACAAACTAGTAATTGTTTAATACATACTTTCTCAGGCCAGGCCAAAAACAAAACAGCATTAGTCCAGGCTCGCCTCACCTGGCAGGAAGCACCAGGCTCAAACCAGGCTCCTTATTTTTCCAGGCAGGTACCCTAGGCCACTAACCAAACACATCCTAACTCAAACAACTCGGCATTTTCAGTTCTGTTTGCTTCGACAAATGCATGATTTACAGCTGGGAACTCGAGAGATCTCGAATGGTCTGCACTAAACTCTGAAGCGATCGACAGTCATGCTAATTTGGAGCATGTGTGCACCATGATACTGGCGGCGACCCGTGACAGGAAGCCAACAGATATGGGTGTCGTACCGACTACATGAACGGTTGGACTACATGAACGGTTGGAGCAGGTACGTAGGTGATCCACCAGATTCGACCAGCGACAGAGACTTTCTGTTGTTTCCTTGCGTATATTGCTAGCCGCCGAAAAGAGGAGGGGACATGGCACGCAAGTTGAATAAGAAATCCGAGAAAAACAAACTAGTAGTCGGATCGTAGCCGGATACTCAAATTCTTTTTTGCAGTGCATGCCACATTTTGCGGCAACTCCTCACAAGCTAGCCAGGGTCCTGCTAAATACGGTGCTGCTGCGTGCGGCCAATAACTAATTGATTTTCCTTTTGGCAGTTTGCAGCAAGTGCACTGCACGCAGGTGATGATGGATAGCAGACGTGACAGGGTCTTAATTTGTAACCAAACACAGCTCCAAGAGCGTCCAAACCAAATAAATTTGGACTCATCGCCGGCCACCCCACTCCAACTTGTCCGGCTAAGCAAGAGGACGAGAGAAGCGTACAAAGAAACAAAGCGCAGAGTCAGGGAGGGAGCAGGAAAATGCACGGCCCGTGGCATGGTCGAAAGGGGAGTGGGAACAAACGGACAGCGGCCACCACGCCATGCTTGGCCTTGTCGCCAAGCAAGCTTTTGGGCGTCGGCTCCTTGGACGCATCGCAGGGTCCTTTGGATTCCGTCACCGGCAATGGCACCACCTGCTGGTGTCTCCATCACGAGGCTGACGCTTTTGGTGTCGTTCGATGGTTGCCACCTGGGAGCAGGTCGGTTTCTTTCTGAACCCAACAAAACGCCATCCAGAAGCTAGCGACCCCCAAGCCTGTCCGATTTGGACGAACACCATCCATCCAGCACCAGCTCCCAACCAAAAACCACGGGGCAAAACAACGGATTTGAGGTGATTTGCTGCTTGTCTTTGCCTTCGCTCGGGGATGGGATGAGAGAGCGTGGCACGGGCTAGACTTTTGAGGCCACGTACGTCTGTTTCTCTGCCCGCTCTCTCCTGGCTGCTATGCGCAAGCGCCAGCGCCAAATGCAAAGGACAACCATGGTGCTTGTCCGCGTCCCAGTTGGAGCTACCTATGGCGTGGCGTGGTGGAATGGGATCATCTCTTTTCATTTGTGTTTGTGTTTGGCAGCATGCGTCAAAGCGGCATGGCGTGCGATTCTTCAGTATGCCTCTTCTTTCAAACTCTCTCCCTCCCTCCCGTGCACTCTACGCAAGATTCACAGTTTCGTTAAGATTATACTTTCTGCATGCATGCATGCATGCATGCATGTGGTGTATCAAATTCCGAGCGTGCCTTCCTGTTTTAGTTCAAATTAATGCCGAGATTTTAGCAAGGCTGAAGAAGTGATTTGCCTATCGATTGGATCATTTGGTGTCGTTATCCATCTACCGGTCGATCTCTCCCATTAATTGTATTATTACTGGAGACTGAAGGGAGCAGTCTGCATTTGGCCAAAAAGACCTAAATTCAAACTTTTTGAACACCATGCAATCAAAGTCGCTCATATACATGAGTATATACTAATCTTCTATGAATGCATGCACGGACACCCTATCCGTATGAGCACCTTCGAGATGCTGAGCTCACATAACATCTTGAGATTTGATGAAATCAGCATAGACGCCTCACAGCTTCACGGGCGGAGCCAGGATGAAAATCGAGAGGGGGCAAAGATATAAACATGTATACGGACTATAATGACTAGATTATTTAAAACACACAAGCATAGATATAGTTTGTAAGAAGCAAAATCACATACTTTCTAGTAAGATATGTCATCACACGCATAATTATGACAAGTTCACTGCCAAAGTAAAAGTAAATTAACCACTTAAACCATAATAACTTGAGAAATATGAATATGTTGTTCCTTTTTGTTTGTATATGTCCATGATTTCCAGCCTTCAAGCTGCACGAAGAAGAAACATGTTTAAATATAGAGAGCATTGAATCAATGATAGATAAGAAGAAAAGCTTGAGCACATTACCTACTTCCGTTGCATGCCACGAGCCCAAGACGATTTTTCGCATGCATGGAAGCGTTCAACTATCACCTCATTAGGAATATTATCCAACATTTCCTGATCGTATTCTGTAAAATCTGCAAGTCACTTCCTATTAGATGGATGTCGAGTAAGCTTGTTCAGATTGACTATTTCAGGCATCATACCAGTTGTGAATTTTGCGAAAAATCTCTTCATCAGCTTTCTTGTCATTGTCAAATAGTTGAACATTAAATAAATTGAGATAAATGAAGGAAGAATATTACATATATTTTATTCTACTCCCACGTCCTCAAACTTATTCATATGGAACTATTACGGGAACCTAGATTCAATCAACCTAATAAAGAGAGAACTAAACCTAGGGCTTACCTTGATTGAATGATTGATCAGTACAACTTCTTCCTTGGGATGGCGTGAGCCGGCCGGCCGGGGTGCGCAGTGCAGATCGAAGTTGATCGCCGGAGGCGAGGTGTGTATGTGCAGCTTATAACCGCAGGCGGCGGCATGGCGGCTTCGACTCGTCAAGGCGTCACGGCCTCATGGGAGCACAGACGACGAACACATCTGAAACTCCCGAAGAAGTCAATACGTTTCCAGCGAATCAGGAACCACCTGATCGAATGCATGAGGCCTGATCGTACTCTCAAAGGATGGCTGCTGGGCTAATAACATATCTATTTCTCATAGTGGGCTTTAAACATACAAAAGAAAATTAGAGAGTGGGGGCAAATACCTTGGGCTGAGTGGGGCCTAGTACAAGTAGGCTGAAAAAATGAGTGGGGGCATTCGCCCCCACAACCTTGTACGTGGATTCGCCCCTGCACAGCGATGGGAATGTCTCCTCCCACTAAACGAACATGCCGGAAGTCTGAAATAAATTCAGGAATAATGCGAGCATCATTGCCAGGTCCAAAACTTGAACTCTGACGGGGATACCACTGTCCTCCTAACCATCCCACCATATGTTGGTTCACGAGATTTTCACGACATAAATCCAAATGGTAGTACGTAACAGATCAGTTCCTTTTGAAATACGTAAAGCAGATTATCCATGACTTGCGGATTAGAGATAGCCAGATGCCCTGATAAGAGGGGTGTCATCTTGTCTCTAGCCTTTACTTAGGCCTTGGAAATTTATGTGTCAAGAAAACTACGAGATGCTTTGAAAATATGTGAATGAATTTTCATGCACAAATTCAGCCTGTAGGTTGGATCCTTACGCTAAGCTTCTCTTTGATGGCGGGGTTTGTTGTTCTGGTGCGTTCGTCTTATAGAGTCTTAGTACGACGACTTCCCGACCGCTTAGTACAACAAGTTTTGTCCGGCTCCAAGGAGGGAGGGACGATGAAGATTGCGTGCCTTCGGCGCGCTTCAGCGCCTATAGTCGTCGCTAAGTGGTCTACAGATTAAGGTGTAATTTTTACTATTTCTGGAACTATCATGATTGATCATGACTTACATTGAAAGTTTTTCCAAAAAGAGAACTCAGGGCAAGAGCCCCCTGCACGCACACGCAGTGCATACGTTTGCCACTCGTCACGCTGGTTACCTGCCCTGCATTTTCTCTCGCGGATGTTGACAACGCGAAGAACAGTGTCTTGGCTTTGCCTGTTACATTTTTGGAGCATCCAGTATGGATTCTTGCATATATGGATGCAGGCAGTGCGTTTTTTTATATTTTTCTACGCTTTGACCAACGTGAGTGGCCGGCCAATTGTGCCTAATTAATTGTTCAACGGAGCTGGAGTGATCAATACTCCCAGAGCAGTACTTGCACTTGTCGGGCCGTGAAGGGCGGTGCGGCTTAAACAAAGATCGGTGCCCTGCACGTACGAGTGGTAGTGACAAATTCAGCAACCAAAATGTCGACTCCAAACGTGCCCCACACACACACACACACACAAAATCACGGCATGCTTCTCTCGTGACCTTCGTGAGCGGTCAAAGCACGCACGGTGACATGAACGAACAGGAAATGCACTAGCTATAGATTTACCTAACACGTCCATGCATCAACTTGCTTGGGGCCTGGTAATAAACCGTAGAAAACCAAGTCAATTTAGTTGTCTTGCCTGTAAAGTTCAACGTTGATCGTTATTCTCAATGAGGTGCATTTTCAATGCAAAAAAAGGACTGGTATATGCGTGTTCAACTGGCTAACAAATGCTTCGACCGTGAATCAACATGTGGTTGAGATAGTTAGATGGACAGCAGTATCCCCAACCCATCAGGGTTCAAATCCTGGTGCTCGCACTATTCCTGTATTTATTTCAGGATTTTCGGCGAAGCGCTTTCAGTGGGAGGAGACGTTCTCATCGACGATGAGGCGAAATCTCAAGATGGTATGTCGGCTCAGTCTCTCGAAGGTGCTCATAAAGGTAGGGTGTGCATGTGTACGTTCATAGGGATGATTGTATGCACGTGTATATAAGCGTTTGCATCTGTACTGATGCTAAAAAACAAATGCTTCGGCTGGAGGCCGTGGTTCGCATAAATGACACGGGACGAGTCGGAGAACAGTACTGGAGAAGAGATCGACCTCTCCTGAAGACCTGCTTGTGATTCACCAGGTGTCAAGCACACGAGATTTTGGTAACCGAAAAAGCATCAATGTGGTGGCACATCAGTGAACGTGGCTAGTAGCCTAGTACTACTAGCTGGGCATTTTGCTTACCATTTTCAAGATTTACCAAGGTTGTCAACTTGCTAGGATCGATGGAGGCCCTAATGACGCCACACCCAACCAAACCTCATGTGTAGTAGGTACATACATTTGTTTCCTGTGGGCGCTTCCATGAGAAAACGAGGACACGAGTTCATACCACACATCAAAGCCACGCACCATGGAATAAAAAAAAGCCATGCATTATCGTGTACGTGTACATAGTTGCACCTATCTGAATTTATCTGATGGACACGTGTGAGATCTTGGATAAATCAACTAAAATAAATACTCCCATTCAAAAATACTTGTCGAAGAAAGAGATAATTGAAACTATTTCCAAACGTAAGAGTACATGTTTGGTGCAGGATCTCCTAGGGAACAAGTGGAAATTTGCATAGTAGGTGGAGCTGATTAACCGGCGTGTTGCTGCACCACACACCGGCGGACGAGACTTGCCTACTCCCTCAGCATGTGCCCATCCGTGCTCCCGCATACATGACATTATTTAATTAGAACAAAATAAGGCCCGACCCCATCCCTTTAAAATCAGGGGGGGAGATGATTGAATTAGAAAGAAAAAAAAAGAGAAAAAACAGCCGTAGGATGAAGTGGGAACACGGATGAGAACATGGGGAGGGAGCAGGCAAGCCGGATCCCACACCGGCAGGCGACAGCAAAGGTTTCCATATATGTGTGGAGTTTGTAGCTGGACGGACACCGACACTGGAGATCGGTCGTGAGCAAGGGCTGAATCAAGACGGTCCGAAACACAAATTAATTTTGGTAACAGGTCTTCCACGACCAAATAAGTAGTCAAGTTCATACCATATGCTTGTTGTAGCTCTCATAGGAATCCCCCTATTTTCTATGATGCCCCGATTGCACGAGTCATTGAATCTTCCCATGGTCTTACCGGCCAGCATCCGGCTTTCAGACATTTCACCAGGGAAGTCTAGCGCGAGTGAGGTGTCTGATTACAACGACCGGAATTTTGGAAACCAAACTTGTCCTTTGTGCATGGTGGACTGAACGTTTGGTGGAAACCAAAAGCCAGCCGTGGATTCCTCCTTCAGGTCGGGACAAACACATGGTTAAGTTTGCAGCTACCATGTCCCAGCTTTCACGCATGGTTAAATTTCTCTCGAAGAAAACATCAGGCCATGCACATATAAAGGTTTGCACTAAACTCAGAGACGATGGTCACGATAATTTGGATATGGCGGCGACGACCCGTGACTGGAAGCCAACAGATATGTGTGCCGTGCTGGCCACATTAACGGCTGGACTATGCTGTCTAAAAACACGATGCTCGTGTGTGCTGTCAATTAGAAATGAACTGATCTCATTTTGGCAGTTTGCAACAAGTGCATTGCACACAGGCGAGGGAGTAGAGGGAATCCCAACTTGCAACGAGACACGTCCAAACCCAATTAAATTCGGACTTGTCAGTTGATAGAGACCGGAGGCAAGAAAAACAATGGCGTGCTTGGTCGCGGCCGTTGGCCCTGTTTGGATCACTAAGTTAAAGTTAGTTTTAGTTAGTTAGGGCTCAAATAACTCAAAAGTATTCAAACATGATGGATTAGTTTGGGTTAGTTGGATCTAACCCATCCAAAAAACTAGCCCACACTAGAGGAGCCTATTTGGGTTAGTTCTTCTAGGCCCACTAGAAAACATAGTAAAAAAAGTCATCCCTCATTCAAACATGGTACAAAGTAGTCAAATGATTAAGAAAAAAATATTTATTGTCAATCTAACCCTATCATCCAAATAGCTTTTTGGTTGGAGTTAGTTTAGGATTAGTTTAAAATTAGAATCTAACTTTAATCTTTAACTGAGTTAGAGTATCCAAACAGGACCGTTGTCCGGGGGCGCGATTGTGGGCGTCGTTTTGCCGGTGTCTCGCTTGGACGCATCGCATGCGGCTGCGCCCAACTTTAATCCCCACCTGCTCCTGTCTCCGTCACGAGGCGGACACTTTTGGTCTCGTTCGAGCGTTTCAGTTTCCGAACCCAACAAAACGCCATCCAGAAGCTAGCGACTCCGGAGCACGGTGCCAGCGCCAGCTCCCATCCAGAAGCTTTTGTGTTTGTGTTTGGTGGCCAAATTCATTGTTTTGACCCTTTTGTCAATCCTTAGCACGATTTGACCCTATTTTGAAATCTTTCTCAGATGTTACCTTTTTCTACCACCGTCGTCCGTAACGGTATGTTTTCACTGCTTACCGCCAAGGTCAATGGCAGTAAGCTTTGGTCAACGTCCAAACGGCGTCTACTGACTGCGCGAAACCTACCGCCGTAGCGAGTGGCAGTAGCTCGTTGTAGCCTACCGCCAGTCACAGTGGCGGTAAGCTTCCATCGATTCCAAGTGTGTGCGCGTCGTTGCATGCATGTATGTTGATACAGAGCACTCCATCGCGTTGCTGTTGATATGAATGTATGTTCATATGTAGTTATTGCACGCACGTAGCATCAGTATGTAAGCACTAATGCATGCACAGTCTACATATCTAAATACGTACACCGGCTGGCCACACATGCATATGTACTTGAATACTCGCATATTCACACACATACTGTAACAACAAATTAATCAGCTAGTTACATTGTATATTTTTGTCTCCTCTATAGACGGGCATTCGGAACATATGCGTGTGTGGCCAGCCGGTGCGGGTATTCGGTTATGTATTTGTTGTAGACTTGGCCTTCAAAAAGTGCAAGTACTTGTGTGTAAATCCGCAAAAAAGAAATCACCAAATAAACACCTTTGACACATGTGTTAAGCAACTCAAACTTGAGAAAGAAAAAACACCTTTGACATGCATGTACATGGAAGCTAATCAATAAATCTACATGTGTAGTATTACATATACTTCCATGGTTAAAATGTAAATGTTTATATATAAGAGCATCTACAACCGCGAACATCAAATCCGGCCTCACAAACGCCCGCGGATGCGACCGTGCGCATCCGCAGGAAGTGTCCTCCTCCTCTGGATCCACCGCGTCCAGAGATAGGGTTGCGGCGATTCGAGCTTCACGTCTTACCCGGATCTGCTCAAGAAGCTGCAACCAACACTATGGCGTTAGATAAGGGTAGCTCCTGATCCATCGGCGTGGTGGCATGACTACTTGATTGTGGGTTGGCCGGCGAGCGGTCAGCGAGTGAAATGTGGAGGTGGACAAAGATTGAAAAGTAGCAGCGGCGGGCGGGAGGAAAGCAAATGTGGATGGGTAGGGTTTCAGTGCCGACGTCCGCCTTAAATAGCTGGGCTACGGGCCTTGTGCAACGCACCGGAGCGCCAACACGCAACACAATCGCTTCGTCGGAGAAGACGCCCGTCGAATCGTTTGGTTTCCGAGCGATTACGTGTCGGACCCGGTTGTCAAATCGACGTGCCAGATGCGCCCGGTCGCGCCCGGGCCTCCCCATATTCGCCCTATATTTGAACGGGATATGAGGGGTGTTGGTCAGCCCGGGTGTTTTAAGCCCTCTGTCTGTGTCACATTTTATTGACCGGGCCGCCCACCCGGGTGTTTTAGGCGCCCGGCTGTAGATGCTCTAACTTGCACTTAAAACTCATCAAAAATCCAGAGAGCGAGTTTCGTAAAAATAGAAATAGTTCAAAGAAACTCAACAAACAACTTGATAGCCTTCTTAGTATTTTTGTTACATAGGAAATGGAAAAAATGATTAGGATAGGAATATTCTTCTACACTTTATGCATGAAAAACTTCTAAGGAGCTAAGTAGACAAGTGACTAGTACAGTGATAGTCAAACGTTATGCATGCAATAAAATTATCATATATCTCAAAATAAATTATCCTCATTTATCTCGAATTAAATTATTCAAATGACTATTCTTGTGATAACCCAAATAGTGAGATTACTAAATATTTTTGAGATAAACAATGATTTATGAAATAAGAACATACAAGCTAATATATGGTAAGTATACTTAGTTTCATGTTTAAACTCAGATCTATCTCTAATACTTTTCTTTTTTTATATCGATCTCTCGTATTTATCTTTTTTTTTTGCTCTAAAGCGGCGGATATTAGGATACGTATGCATGCTCGGCCAGTCGGTGTATGTATTCAAATATGTAGCCTATGCATGCATTAGTGCTTGCGTACTGGGGCTACTTACGCGCGTACATGTGAACATGCATGTACATCAACAACAAACGGTGTGAGTGAATGGCCTCCGTATGAACACACATGCATGCAACGACACACATGCACTTGCAATCGTTAGAAGCCTACCGCCACTATCACCGGCGGCAGGCCCGGCCCTGAGGGGGGCAGGGGGGGCGGCCGCCCCGGGCACCGGAACGACGGGCCCCCCAACAAGGGATGTGTTTTTATGTGTGTTATACGTTGGCCTGCTGCTATGTGCACTGAAAGAAAAATAAGCGATCATGCAGGCCCAAGATACTGCGTACAGAAGCTAAAATCACACGGCCTAGTTCAGAAAGCGGGAGCGATGGCGCATAGAGCGACGCATTTGTTACGACCTCACCCACGAGGCACGATGGCGGCGGCTTCCGCGGATGCGTTTTTGCCTTACGCCTCACGGGTCAAGCCACGCCCTCGCTGGATCGGTAGTCGTCGCCACGCCGTCACCGCAAGAACAACGGCGGACGACCCAGCGCACATATGGCTGGCGAAACTTCAGCCAGAGATCTGGAGATGCCCCATCACCGATCCCTACGCCGAGAGAATAGAAGCTGATTTTTTTGGAAGGTACCTACCCTAGAGACTTTACTATGATAATCAAAAATAGATTATAAACAATAATCAATATTTCGTCTTCATCGGTATAATAGGGCATTGATAATTGATTGACTGGGTTTTGCTAGCGATGCATATTATTGATTTCATTTTTTTTGCGACTTCATTTTTAATAAGATTTATTGGGTACTTTTCAATTACTAAGGATATATCTAATTTATGGACCCTGTGTGATGCTTGCAGAAAACATATAGAAAATGCCAATTACATACCATGTCTAAGAGTCACTACCTTGGGTGCTAATTGTAATGTACATATGCTTCTACGATTAAACTGATTGGATAGGATATGTTTTTGTAGCGCAGAGATGCAAACACTCGTTAACCAATTTATGATTTTTGCATAATATGGTAACACTTATTTTTGGAAACACGTCATGTATTTGATAGCACTTCAAATCGTGCCTCCTCATTTTTGTAAATAATTATGTGCCGCACCGGGGGCAAGGTTATAACCCTAGATTGTACAAAAAGAGAGGGAAATGACCATAAAGTTGGTCCCGGCGACATACTCTAAGGGGCCCCGACATTTAGATTCGCCCCGGGCCCCTAAAACCCCAGGACCGGCCCTGACCGGCGGTAGCATACAACGAGCTACCGCCATTAGGCGGTAGGCTTCGCACAGTCTGCCGGCACCGTTTTGACATTGACCAAAGCCTACTGCTATTGTCCTTGGCGGTAGGCAGTGAAAACCTACCACCACGGACAACGGGGATAGAAAAAAGGTCAGAGGTAGAAAAAGGGTCAGCTCTGAAAAAAAAATTGGAACGATGTTAAATCATGCTAAAATTTAATAAAAGGGTCAGAACAGTGAATTTGGCCGTGTTTGGTAGCATGCGTCAAAGCTGCATGGCGTGCGATTCTTTTGTATGAGTACTTTTTTCTTTCCTCCTCCCGTGCACTCTACGTAAGATCAGTCTTGTTTAGATTAAACTTGTGGCATGCATGCATGTGCTCTACTACCGTCTCTTCATCGTGGGCCTTCCCGTTTTAGTTCAGATAAATGCAGAGGTTTTAGCACGACTCATTCTGTGATCTGCCGATCGTCTGGTGGCATTATCCATCCTCCTGTCGATCTCTCTCGTCAGTCATATTACTCCTGGACACTGACTGAAGAGGGCAGGATGCATTTGGCGAAGAAGGGCTAAATCCAAACTGGAGCACGTAATAGATCAGCATCAGTTCCTTTTGAGTTACGTACAGCATCTTTGTCTTCTTTGCCCTCTGGAGTTTTCGTGCCATGAAAAGCACGGGACAATTTGAAGATCTCCCACTGATTTTTTGTGCATGGACTCAGGCACGCAAGTTAACTCACGCACACGTTTGCGACTCGTCACCATGACACCATGCGTGCCGTACAGCGCCTGCCCATGCTCGATGCCTGCTTGTCTGGGAGATTTTCGAAGCATTCGGGTTGGATATTTGGATTGTTCCATACATATGCATGCGGTCGATTTTTCTACGGGTTGACCTGACCAGCGGGCGTCGCCTAGTTGTGCTTAATTAATTGTTCAACCGTTCTAGCTGTAGTTGCTGTACTTGCATCGATCAGGCCGTGAAGAGCGACGCAGTTTTAAAAAAGATCAGTGTCTTGCACGAGCAGCAATAACAAATTCAGCACGCAAAATGTCAGTCTCCAAACGTGTCACGAGCTCACTGTATGTTACATACACTTCTCTCTTAACCTCGTAATATGGTACATTGTATATTACTGAATCTTTTTTCAAAAATTGCAGATTTCTGTTCATCCTTAGGTGGACATAGTGTAGTGTGGATCGGTGGCTAGGGGTCGAGTGGAGAGCGAAATCACTGTTCTGACTTTGTCAGCGTTCATAGTCACAAACTGAACTCGACGAGAAAGTATTTCGCGATTTGACCCTTTTAGAAACGCCAGGGTCCGCGGCGTTTCCACCCAATATAGAAACGCCGAGTAAGATAACGTTTCAAGCCAACACGCAAACGCCGAGGCGGCCAGCGTTTCTGACCTGAGCCACAGTCAGTCTGAACCCGCTGTTTTCGCTGACGTGGCACGCTTGAAACGCCAATGTCCTTGGCGTTTCTGACCAGGATTAAGTAACGCGCGCGGGCCGCTGGGGCCTAACCCAGCCCACTCCCCCGGTCGAGCAGTTCCTACTCTGGGACGAACTGGCGGCCGCCCCCTCTCTCTTCTTCACCAAATCTTCCCCAGATCTGCTATTTTGATAATCAAAACGAGGAGATCGGAGCATCCCCGAGTTGCTTGAGGTATTCTCCTCCCAATCCTCCATTTATTTTCAGTCAAGATTGGCTATTGTAGATGTATTTTTTCAAACATGGTGGAACCCTAAGATGAGTTATTAGTGATTTGTTTGATGAATATTTTGGTTACATTATGTTTAGAAAGAAGACATATACTCCTTGTGTTTAAGTATTCTTAGTTAACTTGTTTATTATTAGATTTAGAGAGAGACCATTTTTTGGATTAGGTTGAGCCTATTATTTGTTAATAATCAGTTGTGATAGATTCTTTAGGATAAAATAGGTTGAAAAGAATTGGTGTTGGTAATGTATCTTTGGGATAATTTGTAATAGTTCTCACACGATTTTGTATATGATGCGGTCATAATTTTAAGCATATATTATAACAAATCCATTGACCTTATTTTGTAGGATGTTTGAGCCGGATAAATATCCCGGCCTTGATGATTAGTACAAGGAGAAGCATCGTGCTGTGCTAGTGGAAAGAGGGGAGGTAATTATGTATCTACATTGTTGATTCTCATATTGTGAGTAGTTTAGAGAAGTATATAAATTGTGCGTGTGTTATTTGTAGGTTCCTCCAGTACTTCGTTTGAGAGGCCACAACCCACGTGAGTCCTTGAGGTATGACCATCGCTACGAGCCTTATTTTAGAAGAATGGATCTTCTCCAGTTTGTGCTCAACTTTAAAGGCACACCACCATGGCTGAACTCGACGGCCATTACCGCCCTTACGGACCGTTGGAGACCGGAGACGCACTCTTTTCACCTTGCTCTTGGTGAGATGACCGTTACTTTGGAGGATATTGCGATGATCTCCGGTCTTCCGACCGAGGGCACGGCTCTTACCGGGAAGGTGAGGTCTGAGGGGTGGCGACAAAGGGTTGCAGGTTTGGTTGGTGTTGAACCTCCCCCGTGGATTCATGAAACAAAGAAGGATCCTAAGCCATCTGGTGTTTTGTTCTCGTGGCTATAAGAACATTTTTACGAGTGCCCAGAGAATGCCAGTCCGGCTGTTGTGGAGAGGTACGCCAGGGCTTACTTATGGAATCTTTTGACCTAAGTGGTGTTTCCTGACGGCACGGGAGACACAGCCTCGTGGATGTTCTTAGACCCTCTTCGTAACTGGGATGTCAAGTGGAGTTGGGGGTCGGCGGCACTAGCCTTCTTGTACCGTCAGGTAATGATAATTTGATGCATTCTCATTATATGAAAGAAATTTTTTCCTGTGATTGTTTAATGTGTGTACAAATGTGCAGTTGGACGGAGCATGTATGAGGAGTAAGCCGAAATCTTGTCTTGGTGGTTTTGTTTGGGCCCTACAGATTTGGATGTGGGAGCGTATCCCTGTGGGCCGTAACTTCACCATTGCTCCGGAAGAACCTTGGGAGTGGCCTTTTGACGGGGATGAGTGGCCAATGGGAGAGAAGAGAGTGAGTGGTGAGTGGTGGGTGAAAGCCCCACGGCCACCTAAAATATCTGCACCAGAAACGCCACTGATTATGGCGTTTCCAGAAACGCTAGCTGGGTCGGCGTTTCCATCCTGCCACGTCAGCAGCCAACGCGTCCTCGGCCTGGCAGTGGGCCAGGGCAGAAACGCTAGCTTGCTCGGCGTTTCTATGTTGGGTGGAAACGCCGCGGACCCTGGCGTTTCTAAAAAGGTCAAATCGCGAAATACTTTCTCGTCGAGTTCAGTTTGTGACTATAAACGCTGACAAGGTCAGAACAGTGATTTCGGCCTCGAGTGGACATCTAGCTCTGAGGGTGTTATTCCCTCTTAAGAACCTAGATAGCCCTTCATCCCCTGTGGTTATTCCCACTCGGGATCTTTCCGATGATGTTCATTAGATGAACAATGAGGCGTTTACGATGACTCCATCAATCTCACAAAACAGTAACAGGATAGGATGCGTGTGTGCGCATCCTTAGAGGTGAGTATTCGGATTTTCATATGATTATCTATGGATAAAGTTTCTTCGTTCTATTGCCTCCCCAACCCCACTTCGAATCAACCATCGTTCGTTGCGCAAATCAACAAACCTAGTTGCCCCATCCGGATCGACGAGGGCCACCACCAGGTCCATGTTTTGTCAGAAACACGGGACCGTGTAGCCACCCCAAGCATCCATCACCACCTGGCCGGGCGAGATCCAAGTATGGCTTGTCCCTGTCCACTGCCACCAGCACCGGCACAAGCAATGTGTCGTCAAGGTGGTGTGCGTTATGAATCGCTCAAATTGAACCCCGCCAGAAAAATTAGAAGAAAATAAAAAAAATTATTTTGAAAAAAATTGTATGCTCGACCATTTTCATTATGAAATGACATTTGCGTAACCTTTTATGATAAAATTTGCAAACATACAAACATGTTTTTAAGTTAATCATATTTCTTTTGTTTTTTTAACTATTTACTATTCTAATATTCATCAAGGAGCATTTGAGCTCGGAAGTAGCGTCCATGGGTTGATAATATGTTTGTGCAGAGAACGCCGCCTTCTTTTACAGCAACTCGTAGCTGGTTAGGCTCCCTGTCCGTGTACGAGCTCGTATGGTATTACTATGTACGGCCAAGAACGAATTTATTCCTATTTATTTTCCCCGCAAAAAAAAGAACGAATTTATTCCTATTTGGCAGTTTGCAACATGTACACGCAGGCAGGCAGGCAGGACCATTTGTAAAGACCTGCAGAAGTGTTCAAACCCCAATAAATTCGAGCTTATCGCTGGCCTCCCCAGTCCCCACCCGGGTTTGTCTAGGCGCGGAAGCGACGAGCCAAGAAGTGCAAACAAAGGCTCCTCCTCGCCACAAACGAACAAACAAACAGATTACAGAGTTGGAGAGCACGGACAGGGATTAGCAGGAACCTGGAAAATGAGGAATAAGACAGAGGGATAGCGGCGGGGTTGCGACCGACTCCTTTGTCACGTTGCCCGTGGTTCCTTGGACGCATCGCACACGGCCCTGATTGTTACTGCCTCCATCACCAGCCCCTCTTATTGGACCTTGTGGAGCGTTGCCTGCCCACCTGGACGGGGGACTGTTTTCGAACCCAACAAAGCACCATTTAAGCGCACGCTAGCGACCCTGACCGCGACGCCGATGCTTGGACGGATACGGATGGCAACGAAGCGCACAGCCAAAACCCACGGGGAAGACGACGTGGTGAGGTGCACCGCTTTTTGTCCTTGCTCTCGAGGCTTGGCGTGGGCATCGGACGCTTGTGCCCGTTCGCCAGCGCCAAGTGCGAAAACCAACACGACGCCCATGGGGTGATTTCTGTTAATGAAAACCGAAGAGGGAGCTCTCTTTTATCGAAAAAAAGAGAAAAACACGACGCCCAAGTTTCTTTGTCCTTGGGTTGGACTCGTGGGATGGCGTGACAGGACAGGAGGGGCGGGGATCTGTTCCCGCTTGGTCCCATGCGCCAAAGCGGCATGCCCGCTAATTCTTTGCTTTCTTTGCCATTCTGTACGTGAAGGATCCTTTCTGTAAGGCCAACTCCACCGCGCGATCCCAAACAGACGTCCGTTTTGTTCGGTTTTTGTCCTTTTGGGTAGGGATTTGGGGTCGTGTCCGGGCCTGTCTTGGGATGCGGTGGCCGTGCGCCCAGCGCGCGGCCGCATCCTTTTGCTCCATCCTGTCCGTGTCTATTTTAAAAAAAAGGACGTTTCAAATGCCAAGCACTAGTAGAAAAGAGTCAAACGTGAAGCACATTAGTGCCGGTTCGTGGCGGCGATCAATAGTACTGGTTCGTGGCGAACCTTTAGTACCGGTTCATGCCACGAACCGGTACTAAAGAGGCTGTGTCAGCCTGCGGTCAGGCTATGGCCCCACCATCACCATTTAGTGCCGGTTCGTACCACGAACCGGTACTAATGAGGTTATGGCAAGCTGTTTTTAGTCCCACCTCGCTCCCCTAACAAGCCTTTAGTACCGGTTCATGGATGAAGCAGTACTACAGTTTCTTAGTAAGCTGTTTTTTAGTCCAACCTCGCGAAGAGAGAGGGACTAGGAGCGGTTTATAAGCCCTGAGTGCAGAGACGATGAAGAAGAGGCTCAATGCTCACGTTGCTTAGCTTCAAGCCTTCAGGAATATATGGTAGACTGCACGGAGCTATGCGCAGTGCAGTTTACACTATTCCGAAAGGCTTAAGCAAATTAACGAGCATTGCACCTCTTTTTTATTTTTAATAACTTATTACAACTCCGGACTTCTTCTGTTATGACAAAAACTAATTGCACGTCAGCATTTCTTTTTTTTAAACTTTGGTTATAACTCCAGACTTTGACCATCAAGTTTTGCAGAAAAGAAAAAATAGCAGAATAGAAAAAAAACTATAGCTGAAAAGAAAAAAAAACTATATAAAAAAACTACTCAGAAATAAATAGAAGAAAATAAATATAGCAGAAAAGAAAAAACTACTCAGAAATAAATAAAAGAAAAAATAAAGCAGAAAAGAAAAAAAATATTTTGCTATTTTTCAATCGTTTATAAAATGACCGTGAAATTGAAAACCACTACAAAATGAACTCTGAAAATGTTGAATTTTGGCAAACTAGATGAAAAACTACTGACAAATAAATAGAAGAAAATAAAAATAACAAAAAAGAAAAAACTATACAAAAAACTACGCAGAAATAAATAGAAGAAAATAAAGCAGAAAAAACTATAAAAAAATTGGGGCGCTGCCCTGTGGGCCTGCTAGGCCACGGGCGTGCAATTACAGGCCTTAAAGGCCTAGCAGACTCACAGGGCAGCGCGTAGAATTTAGCCCCACAAGCCTGCTATATATAGAGGAGTTCAAAGAGGTAGCCGCGGCTGGGTTTATAAACCAGTGCGGCTGCCCTTCGCCCGGCGAGGTGGGACTAAACTTTGGGGTGGCAGCGCGAGGCCTTTAGTACCGGTTGGTGGCTCCAACCGGTACTAAAGAGGCCTGCTCTTCCCGCCTCTTGGCCTGGCTAAAGTTGGCCTTTAGTACCGGTTGGTGGCTCCAACCGGTACTAAAGGCCTCTCCTATATATACAACACTTACGAAAATTCAGTTAGATCTCCCCACTTTTTTCGTCTCCAACCTCTCGCGACGCGCCCGTCGTCGCCGCCCGTCGCCCGCCGCCCGTCGCCCGCCGCCCGTCGTCGCCCGCCGTCCGTCGTCATCGCGCCGCGGTCCGGCCCGTACGTACGTATACACTCTCTCGCTCTTGCGTACCCACGCCGCGCGCGCACCCGGCCCGTACGTACGCCGCCGCCCCCGCTCGTACGTACGGGGCGGCTGCGTACGAGGCCGCGCACTTCAGTGTACATACGTATACGTACACAGACACACACACATATACACACATACACACACATATATACACACACATACACACACACACGTACACACACACATACACACACACACATTTTTTTACTTATTTTCTGTTTTCTGTTTTCTGTTTATTAGAAAATTTAATTAGATATTAATTAGCTAGGTATGTGAGATTTGAACTAGTTGAATAATTAATAGAACTAGTTTAGTAAGAAAATTGTCGAACTAGTTTATTTAGGTATATGAGATTTGAACTAGTTGAATAATTAATATAACTAGTTTATTTTTAGTAAGAAAATTGTCGAACTAGTTAATTTAGGTATATGAGATTTGAACTAGTAGAATAATTAATATAACTAGTTTATTTTTAGTAAGAAAATTGTCGAACTAGTTTATTTAGGTATTTTAGATTTGAACTAGTTGAATTATTAATATAACTAGTTTATTTTTAGTAAGAAAATTGTCGAACTAGTTTATTTAGGTATATGAGATTTGAACTAGTAGAATAATTAATATAACTAGTTTATTTTTAGTAAGAAAATTGTCGAACTAGTTTATTTAGGTAGTTGAGATTTGAACTAGTTGAATAATTAATATAACTAGTTTATTTTTAGTAAGAAAATTGTCGTATCTGAGATTTGATGATCTAATTAAAATATTATTTGTTAACGAGTTTTTCTGTTTATTTAATGTTTTTATATATTTTGAGTTTATATAAATGTTAGATTAATGTCGAATGTTAGATGAATTAGATAGAAAAGTTAAATATATAGTAATGTCAATTGTTAGAGATGAATATAGTTAGATATATATTTGAATTGGCTAGATATTAATTAATGTTAGATAGTAATAAGTGTTTAATGTTTCACTTATATGAACATATAGGAAATGTTATCTGACGACGAAAAAAATTTCATTATGTGCGAACACTGTGAAGACCAGCGCGGCCTATGCGACAGAAATTTCCTTGTTGATGGTAGGCGCTTCAGCATCAAGCTGAATGAGACATTCGAAGTGGATACAGTAAGTCACAACGGAAATTATTATTTGAATGCAAAACTTATGCTTCATTTGCTTCAACTTATAATTTTAAAGCCTGACTTATGCTTCATTTGCTTCAACTTATAATTTTAAATTTTCACTATTCTACTAGCGCATCCCCTGCCATGCAAGAATTTTTGTCTTGGATAAGATAGGTTTTAGTGCTATAGATGATATGGAGGTAAAGAAAGTTTACTTGAAGACGGAGCATGGGTATACTTTCAACGTCAAATTATATAATGGAGACACATACACCCATTTTGAATGCAAAACTTGGCAAGCACTATGCGAGGCTTATGCATTTGAGCCTGATATGGTTATCACCTTTGATATTCGTCCGGAAGATGATATTGAAGGTAATATAGACATCTGGGTCGATGTGCAAACGCCTCCAGTTCTACCATTATATGAGTTTTTCTCAACCATGCATGCATATGTTTATGTCTTTGATACAGTTTATTAAAAAATAGTTGACAACTAATTTATATTGTCAGCTTATTTTGGTTCAAGCAAACATGTCTGGCGCTTGGTAGACAGGACCTACTACTGCCCCGGGGCTCAACTAAACTGCGAGCAGATAAGCATTATGTTTCATGGCTTGAGGATCTTAATACTGTCAAGACAAATTTTTCCCTGAACTTATAAATGTTAGTACTCAAAACGTGCGACCAATGGTGATCGTATTGAACTACGGTCACATCTATAATCGAAAGATGGTAAGATTTTAACTATTTGTCCTTAATTAGTGCATCTTTTGCATACATTATTTTTGAAGCTAAACTTTCATTGCTTAGTATATTAATTAATATACGATGTTCTTCAACAGGGACTTCCGATGACAGTTGTGCCTCAGTGGATCGAGACAAAAGGTCACATGTCAATGGTTAGCTTACGGCCAAGATATCCTACATTGCACATGAGTGCATTCAGGATTTCTGAAAGCGAAGAATGCTTAATAGTGAAAGATTAGAGCAAAATTGTTAACGATCGCAGAGAAGTACTAGGGGGTAGCAAGCTGAAGTGCAACCCAAGATTAGGAGATAGATTCATCTGCATGCTCCAGTATGATGAATCAGAAGAGCTATACATGTTATGCTATTCTACCTGAGAGGGAGCAGCAGGAGTAGCTAGTTCATGCTCTTAATTAGTACTTGTCCTCTCTCATGTCCGTATTGTCCTGAACTTCGATGTTGGTGATGATTATGTTGAACTCGATGATATCTTTGCTTCTGTTACAAAGTGAAGGTTTCTTCTTTAAGCTAGCCAGTGTTGGTGATGATTAGATAGCTAGCGGTAATGACTATATATGATGATTAAATAGTGGTAACTAATGACGACTACGATGATTTTTAGCTAGCTAGAGTTTATTTATTTATTAATATGCGATGATGATGATGATGACGACGACTACAACTCATTATAACATAAAATAATCCTAAATTAATTTGATAACACAAATTTGATTGAAATATAAAAAATAAAATAAAAACCCACAAACATTTAGTACTACCAACCGGTAGTAAAGGGCTCCCGGCCCCCGGAGCTGGCTCGTGCCACGTGGTTTCCCTTTAGCACCGGTTCATGTTGAACCGGTACTAAAGGGGGGGCCTTTAGTGCCCACACTTTAGTGCCGGTTACTAAACCGGCACTAAGGGCCTTACGAACCGGTGCTATTGCCCGGTTCTGCACTAGTGAAGCCCAGTTCACGACCCGAGTTCATCACGCCGGCAACAAAGCCAGCGGCCTACACGACCATCGCCGGCAACACAGCCAGCGGCCGGCAACACAGCCAGCCTTCAAAATAAATAGTTGTCCTCGCCGGCAACACAGCCAGCGGCCGGCAACACAGCCGGCCTCCAAAATGAATGTTTTTTCGCCGGCACACTGCCAGCGGCCCAGCGGGCGGGCGACACCCATGCCAGCCTCCAAAAAGAACGGCCACGCTGATCGGACGACCTAGTTCAGGCCTTCGGCGTCGAGCATCTCCTTCTGCTTGGCCTCGAATCAGGCCCTCGTTTTGTCGCTCATCTTCGACAAGTCCACGCTCATGATCGCAAGGGCCACCTCCTTCGCTTTGGTGGCGGCATTGGTGGCCTCGATGTCGAGCGGCCTCTGCCTGGCCTTGACGTTGTCGGCCTCGATGTCGAGCTGCCTTTGCCGGGCGGCCTCTTCCATGTCGAGCTGCCTTTGCCGGGCCGCCTCCTCCATGTCTATCTTCCTCTTCTTGGCCGCCTCCTCTATCTCAAGCTTCTGTCATTGGAGGTCTAGGTATTGCTTCATTTGCTCGTCCTTGCTTTGCCGCTTCTTCTCGTCCCTCACATCCTTATGTGACATCATGCCATGCAAAGTCTCATGCAAGGCCATGGATGAGGCGTCACGTATGTCGTCCACCTTTGAGTTGGTCTTGCCCCTTGGCCTCTTCAACGCCTCGCCATCCCCACCTCCGGCGAACTTGGCCGTCTTCTTGCCTCTCTTCCTTTGAAGTTCACGGTATTGACCTTGAACTTAGGGCAATTGTTGATGATCGTCCAACAATGCGTAAGAGTGAATGGCTTGTCATTGTGCCGGGCCTTGAATGCCTCCAAAGATTGAAATGCCTACACCACATGATCAACAACAAGTGAACATGCAAACATATACACGGCCGAAGTCTCATGGCCGTAGCAAGGGCTAGAAAGAGAAGAGCATACCATGTCTCCAACGCCGAGACCACTCACGGGCCATGCTTCAACGCTCTCAAATGCGGCACAATACTTGTTGCACTCTTGTTGGATGAACAACCATCTTTTTTGAATCGAACCGATGCCATAGTTGCTTGTAATTTGGTAGGGCTCAAGCATCTTACTTTCATGGAATGTTTTGTGGACTCTCGTCCAAAAAATGCCCTTTTGTTGCGTGCCGGTCCTTGGATCTTGGCTAATCTCCATCCAACATTGGCAAATCAACTTGTCCTCATCTTGTGTATATGAACCGGTGCGAATGCTCTTCCGCTTCTTTTGTGCTTCCGCTCTTTGGGTGAGCTCGTCTATGAACAATGAAGCGCCACTAATATCAACATCATTGGCTTCATCTTCATCTTCACCTTCGACATAGATGTCATCGTCTTCATGCCACGAATCACCATGGTCGTAGTCAGCACGGTCGTCGGCCTCTTCATCGGGCACGTACTGGGCGCGGCCATCCTGACTTTGGGTCTCATCGGGGTCGTAGGCACGGCCATGCCCACCCTGGAAGATCACGTCCTCCATGTACTGGTTGTAGAAGGGGTCGTCCACCGTCGGCCTTGAGGTTGGCATTTCGTCAAACAACACGCGGGGGGCCGGCATGGTGCCCGTGAACGGTGCACGCGCCTGCTTTCTTTGCATCTCGACGGAAGGCCGCCCACCGCTGCTGGACCCAGGCGTCACGTTGAGGTCGATGATGGCCGCGGGGCATGGTGTGGACGGCGCGAACAAGCCCACGTCCGGTGACGCCGAGAAACGGGTCTGGCCGTCGTGCCTGGGTGGAGGAAAGCCGGGCGACATGGGCGCGACGCGCGACGTCGGCGACTGGCAGTGCGTAGGCCGGGCGACCGACGAGCCTGTGCTCGTCGGGCCGACGGCTGCTGCATGGAATCCCGCCGGACGGCCCATGCCAAGCATGAGGATGGCGTGCGCTTTGTTGATGAGGTCCTCCTTCTCGTCGGCAGCAGCCTTGCGCTGCGCGGCCTCCAGCTCCTCGCGCTGGACGGCGAACTTGGCCGCGGCGACATTCATCTTGACGGCCGCTCTCCGTTCCCTCCTCTTCGCCGATTCCGCGTCCAACTTGGCGATCTCCTCCGGCGTGTACTCTGACCGCGGCTTCCTTGGCGTCTTCTTCTTCACCTTTGCGGTCGGGTCGACGGCCAGGCCGCCGGAACTCGGTGGGGCGTCGGCCATGGACGGGGGAGAGAGGGGGGGGGGGGGCGGCGGGAGGGACGTGGGAGGGTTTGGGGGAAATGGCGCCAAATGGCCGTCGGGGGGTTTTTGGTTTCTCCCACCGACAGGCGGGCCAGGGGAGGACAAGTGCGCGCGTCCCGCCCGTCCGCGCGTTGTCCGTTTCACCCCAAAACCGGCGCAAGTTTGGGCCGGGGATGGGTCGAAAGCGGACACAAAGCGGACAAAAGTCCGTTTGCTCCCGCGCGCTGGGCCGCCTTTTTTGTCCATTTTACCTCAAACGGACGGGGCCGGACAGGATAGGGTCGCGCGGTGGAGTTGGCCTAAGATTCAACCAACTCGAATCTTATATACTTAAGAAGTTCATCCCCACTAACCAATTTATCTAAACATGCAGCATGTCCACATCAGCATCAAGCCATGTCAGCAACTCTTGGCAAACTCTCCACAATGCATGATGACATGTCAAGATGCGTTTCCTTCACAAGTGTAACAAATTAATACCGTATGTTTGATTATTTTCACTGTATAATCTCTCTGCCCTTTCGTTTTCTTGCCTCTTCGTAGATAGATCTCCTCATCTTCGATCCATCATTAAATCTCCACCGATGTCTCCCAGATTCTTCTCTCCCCTCTTTATTCGAGCCATTCTCCATACCACACGACAAGCAAGCCTCCATAGACCAGCGCTTTGGCGTCGTCCGGGAGCCCCGTCGAGCGCTTCAACCCAGCTGGGGCTATGCCGGCCCTGACGTCGACTCGGCCTCTCAGTGCATGTCAGCATCCCCCATCAACACCACAGGCAAGGTGAGGGCTCCCTTTCCTGTCGAGCTCCTCGGATCTCACCGGATTATTAGCTAGCTTGGTTGGAACCTCTGGTTCCAAGTCGCGGAGTAGCTGAAAAAGAGGAGAGCGCCGGCCACAAGGTGTAGTTTGGCGGCTCCATCGGAGGACATGCCGGCCGGTGCCGAGCAAGTCGGAGTAGCTCCTCGATCTGTCGCCAATGTGGGAGCAGGAGATGAGATCGCTCCTGTCTTTTATTTGTTTTTTTAGATCTCCACGTCAACGTTGTTTCCTTGAAGGCATGGACATCACGTGATCTGACGGAGAATTGGATGCATATATTTGATTCTTTTTTATTGGATGGAAGAGACGTAGTATATGTGTTCTCCATGCATGATGTCTACCACTATTTAATATTTATGCATGTTCTTTTTTACTACTTCTTTTTTAGTCCTTGGTATGTGGCTCGTGGTCGTGCATGTACAAATTCTAAGATGCAGGGATGTGTTGCTGCTGGATTTGTGGATATTTTTTTTCTTTGGTTTTGAAGGGCTTTATATTCTTACGGAACTATTGCACGTATGACAGTTACTATTCGAACTTTGTACGAGGTATGAATGCTGTTCTCTAGTTTTCCTCTAATTAAGTGTAGCCGGCTTGATCTGCTCCATGGTACAAAAATTGACATGTGTATAGCATTGTTCATGTCCTAATTACAGATAACTGTACCCGCAAAAAAAAGTACATAGTATAACTGAACAAGCATTCATTAGTTTTGTGGGGATTCCGGCCTTTTGTGTTGGGCTTTGTTTTTAGTGGAATACCTTGAACCAAGCTTTGGACATGTTTTGAGTGTATATGGTTTCTCCCTGTTAGTAGTGCATTTAGATTTCCCCACAATAAAGGGACAGATGTTTGATAAAAAAAATAAAGCGACATATTGTAATTACGCAAATACAGATATACTCCAATATACTATTTTTTGACTTTTCATGTCATACTATCAGTGGTTCAAATAATATATATTTCGTTGTTACTATTTTTCACTCCATGGTTCTTCTCCTATACGCTGCAACAAATTCCCGCCGCAACGCGCGGGGTATTATCTAGTGAGAACAAATGCTAGCTCAGGCTGCAACGAACATGGCGACCAAGAGAAAGTCGGCGGAAGACGGCCAATCAGGATTTGCGGGATGTCCGCTTGCAACCCTATTTATTTATTTTCAGAAAAAGAAGGTTAAAACCCTCGGCCTTTGTATCAATCATGCATGCAATCATTTTTATTAATTATTCGACAAAGATCTGACGAGAACATACATCAAGCCATTCAAAGTCACCACTTTCACCTATAAACTCGATAATGTTGAGTGCTCTTATTCCCCATATCTAAAACAGGTGTCGTTGACATCCATCCACATAACGTATCGGAACCTACAACTGATGCAACAAACCTAAAGCGTACACCACATGTATACGTTTTAGAAGCCGCCATCATCATCGAACCGCCGACCGCATCATCCTTGCCAGTCCGAACATCTGTCGCCGCCGCCACGACGTCCAACACCACCACCTCCCTGCTCGCAAACTACTGAGCACGCCGCGGTCGCCGCCGGTACCCCGCAACACCATGCCGCCACGTACCACCCGCCAACACAGCTTGGAGTCTATGGAAAATCTGTCGTGCGTAGTACTAGCCGAACAGGGATGACACAGCGTACCACCTGTCGGACTTGAAGTCTCTGGCAAATCTGACGTGCCCATCTGCCAATGCCAAGTGCCAAAGCCGGACTTGTGGTGCCACATAGGGTGACGTGACGGGACGGAACGAGAGGGGCGGCGGTCTGTTCACGCTTGGCGCCATGAACGAAAGCGGTGTGGCCTGTGATTCTTTGCTTCCTTTACCATCCTGTATGCGAAGGGTTCCTCTATGTAAGATTCAACCAATCTGAATGTGAACCGATGGTTGTTCGGACTGCAACGAACATGGCGATGAGAGAAAGTCGACGGAAGATGACCAATCAGCATTTGCGAGATGCGCTTGCATCCCTATTTACAATATATAGTTTCATTTTGTAAATGCTACACAAATCCGAATCATACTGCATCAAATCGGTCTACAAAGTCCATAATAATAGAGCATCAACTCGGCCTACACAAATCCATAAGCATGTAAGTAACACCAAATCAACATATAAAATCCATCAGCGTGAAGCATGACAGCCCACTTAGGCGGATATCTGGGTCGACGTCGTCGAACGGGCCTGGATTGATACGGAGTCGTGCCACTAGGGAATGCTTAGATGTGCCCCTGCGCCGTCCGAGTTTGGTCGGATCTGCTACCAAGCCCCGGCGGATGATCTGATATGGATTCGCGGTGCCGAGGAATGGGTCGATGTGCCCCTGCGCCGCCTGGGTTGGTTCGCATCTGCCACGAAGCGCCGCAGATGGGCCGATATACAGTCACCGAAGAAGGTGGAAGTGCCGACGTCGGCGTCAGTGACGGTTTGCTAGTGGATAGTAGAAGGGTAAAAAAATGGACGAAAACTGAATGTGAGATGCTTGATAACCCGTACAAAGAGAAGGCGTGATCCGTCTGGTCTAGCTTGAATTCACTACTACTACCTAGTACTATCCATGGACATTAGCTAGCTAGGCGCTTTACAACTAAAACTCCATTTCTTGTTTCTTACTGTTTCATTTAGTAGGAACGTTGTATGTTTTATACTGAACTTGCTGCATGCATACACATGCCCTGCGTGCGTGTGTGCCTTCCTGTTTTGGTTCACATTAGTGCATAAATTTTAGCAGGAATGATGAAGTGACCAATCTATGCGAATTGATCGGTTGGTTTGCTTGGTGGTTTATCTATCTAACTGTCAATCTATATTTTCAGTCAATCGAATCATACTGAAGAGGGCAGGTTGCATTTGGTGAAGAGGGGACAAACCCAGATGCGATCAGTTCCTTGTGAGTTACGTCTAATTAAGCTTATGAGTTTGACTGACTGACAAGCCCAATCGAGAGTCTGCGATAAGTGGCGTTGAAATCTTTCTTGTCATCGAAAGAAGTCGATCACGGGACGCTGCTTGATGCCTTGGATCGAATTCAACACTCCCGTCTTAACTTTCTTGTGCAATCCAGTTGTCGGGTTTGCGGGAGAAGTTGTTCTGAACTGAACTTCTCGGGAGTTTCCGCTATGTTTCCCTCCCGAAAAGGCATTTCGAATTTTCCTCGGTGGGAAATTCACGCATGAATTTTCAGAGAAAAATGGAACTGGAGGACATGCTGTACCACTGTACTTTTCCGTGGGCCACCCAAAACTTATCCTCTCCAGCTATAAATTTACAAGTGTGCGTTCATAATCTGCTCACGAGTCATGAAAGCTTCACCTTTGAGCTGGACGCTATGGCACCGTTCTAATTAGTGTACAGTGGAGAGTACTGCTAGCATCTATGCTTTTGTTCCCCGTCTTCTCGTTCGAACAGGGCAACAGGTGGCGATGGAATCATCCGTTCGTTCGTAGGCAGCCAAAGCTGCTGCCTTCCACCTTGGACACATGGCGACGTTTGAATCCATCCACGGAACTCTCCTCTGGACCCTCCTTTTGCTTGGAGTTCTTCACGTCCCGTGAACTAGTGAACTGCACTACCCACTGTACGTACATTCATGGCTCAGCTCTACCCGCTGAAAATTTGATGATTCTAACACCAAGAAATTTATACTCTTTTCGTTGAGCATGATAAAGTTAATGCTGGTTGTAATGGGGAGTATCATATACTAGTATCATGCATATCATACTAGTGTATGATACCAACCACTACTAGAAAAAGGGCTGCTAGTGGCGCACTTATTTTCGCTACTAATGGCGCACTACCGGTGCGCCACTAGTATCACGCCATTAGAATTTTTTTCTAATGGCGCACCTGTGGTGCGTCATTAGAATCTGGTATTCTAATGACGCACCGCTGGTGCGCCATTAGTATGGCCCACGGTGCGCCATTAGTATCTGGTATACTAATGGCGCACCACATAAAAGTGCGTCATTAGTAATATTTTTTTTTTCAATTTTTTTTCAGAATTTTTTTTTATTTTTTTTAAAAAATTTTCAATTTTTCTTTTCGTTTTTCAGAATAAAAATATAGCTCCGAGTAAGGTATACCGATAGTTTTGAAGACGAAAGAGGGGATGCCTTCCGGGCATCCCCAAGCTTATGCGCTTGAGTCTTTCTTGAATATTACCTTGGGGTGCCTCGGGCATCCCCAAGCTTAGGGTCTTTCCACTCCTTATTCTCCTCATATCGATATCTCACCCAAAGCTTGAAAACTTCAATCACACAAAACTTAACGGAACTTCATGAGATAGGTTAGTATGATAAAGAGTAAACCATTCACTTTGGTACTGTCAAAGACAAGACTCATAATTATTCTCACACAATGCCTACTGTACCATATTATTTATACAATTTATATTAAGAAATATAAGTCATAGAAACTAGAAAATAAGCAAACTATGCAATGAAAACAGAATCTGTCAGAAACAGAACAGTCTGTAATGATGTGAACACTAACCATACTTATGCTACTCAAACAATTATGAAATAAATTGTTGGACGTGAGGAATTTGTCTATTAATCTTCTGCAAAAAGAATCAGCACCAAAGCACTCTTCTGTAAAAAATGGCAGCTAATCTCGTGAGCACAAAGTTTCTGTTTCTTACAGCAAGATCACATTAACTTTCACCCAAATCTTCCCAAAGGTCTTACTTGGCACTTTATTGAAACAAAAGCTATAAAACATGATTAATACAGTAGATTCATCATGTAAACACAAAAAAAAGTAAGGGTAAATATTGGGTTGTCTCCCAACAAGCGCTTTTCTTTAATGCCTTTATCTAGGCATGATGATTTCAATGATGCTCACATGAAAGATAAGACTTGAACATAAAGAGAGCATCATGAAGAATATGACTAATACATTTAAACCTAACCCACTCCCTATGCCTAGGGATTTTGTGAGCACACAATTTATGGGAACAAGAATCAACTAGCATAAGAAGGCAAAACAAGTATAACTTCAAAACTTTAAGCACATAGAGAGGAAAACTTGATATTATTGCACTCCTACAAGCATGTATTCCTCCCTCATAATAATTTTCAGTAGCATCATGAATGAGTTCAACAATATTACCATCACATAAAGCATTCTTTTCATGATCTATGAGCATAGAAATTTTACTACTCTCCACATAAGCAAAATTCTTCTCATTCGGAATAGCGGGATCACTGGTTCCTAAAGTTGGCACTCTTCCAAACCAGCTTTAGATGATAGTATTATTCATACTCCAAAATATATAAGTGAATTTCATGGAGCATTCTACAATTAATATGAACTAACCAATGTCCAAGCTCAAAATTTATGAGTGAAGAACACGAAGCATTCTATAAAACCATACTCAAAAGATTTAAGTGAAGCACAAAGAGCAATTCTATAAGATCATACTTAAAAGATATAAGTGAAGCACATGAAGCATTATATAAATCAATGAAGGTCTATCTCATACTAGCATAGTTAATAAAGGAATAACAAAAAACACAAAGTACACAAATCAAGTGAACGAAACAAAAACCAAGGTATACCGATAATTGTTGAAGAAGAAAGATGGGATACCAACCGGGGCATCCCCAAGCTTAGATACTAGAGTATCCTTAGAATATTTACTTGGGGTGCCTTGTGAATCCCCAAGCTTGAGCTCTTGCCTCTCTTTATTCTTCTCACATTGGTAACTCCTCGTTCTTCGAACACTTCATCGACAAAAAACTTTAACAAAAACTTTGTGAGATCTGTTAGTATAATAAAGCAGATCACTACCTTTAGGTACTGTTAGGTTTTTGGGGATTTTGAAAATGTTTAACGGGGTTCCCCCAATTAAATTCGGATGTAACTTTTCGAGTAGATGCTTTTTCATATATATAACTTTTTAATCCGAGTTCGTATGCAAAAGTTATACCCATTTTACAAATTTCCAGAGAGATTTTGCAAATAAAGTCGAAATTTATATTTGTAAATTTTCCCAACAACTAGACCACATATCACATGGCAAACTTATTTTCTTTTATTTTTTGACATTTTTATCTTTTTTTATTTTTTAAAACTGAAAAGGCGGTCCAAGGGGGGTGCATTCGGTGGAAGCCGGGCAAACTAGTAATGACGCACCGTGGGGTGGTGCGCCATTAGTAGTTAAACTAGTAATGGCGCACCACACCCATAGTGCGCCATTACTAGTTTTGAAAAAAAAATATAAAAAATTTTGAAATTTTTTTTGAATTTTTTTAAAAAACACTTAGTAATGGCGCACCAGTGGACAGTGCGCCATTACTAGTTGCACTGTCCACTGGTGCGCCATTACTAACAAATTTTTTCTATTTTTTTTCAAAACTTCTAATGGCGCACCGTGGGTGTGGTGCGTCATTACTATGTCAACTAGTAATGGCGCACCACACCCACGGTGCGCCATTAGTAACAATTTTTTTTTCAAAACTTCTAATGGCGCACCGCACACCAGGTGCGCCATTAGTAATATATTACTAATGGCGTACCTGTATGTGGTGCGCCATTGCTATATTCTAATGTGTGGTGCGTCATTAGTGACCATTTCATCTATAGCCGTTTTCCTAGTAGTGAACTCCCTAAGGCTGGTCATAGTGGGGAGTAACTTATACTAGTGTCATGCATAGACACTAGTCTAAGTTACTACCTTCATAGTGCAAAGTATCATAATACTAGTGTTATAGATTGTTTCATTTATTGCCTTATAGACTCATTTTACCTCGAGAAGCGCTATGTTACAGTAACATATTATGTTACTTCAAACACCTCTCACCTTATTAAATACTTGCCACATAAGCAAAATTGTCTTGGGGTGTGTTAAGTTACTACCTAAGTTACCCTCACTATGGCTAGCCGAATGCATACTATCATATATTAGTTTCATGTCACTAGTAGAAAACAGGGCTTTGGTCCAGGCCGGGTCGGCCCATTAGTCCCGGTTCAGTCTAGAACCGGGACCAATGTGGGCATTGGTCCCGGTTCGTGAGCTCAGGGGGCCGGCCGGGCCACGTGGGCCATTGGTCCCGGTTCATCTGGACCTTTTGGTCCCGATTGGTGGGATGAACTGGGACTAATGGACCTCGCTCCTGGCCCACCACCATTGGTCCCGGTTGGTGGCTTGAACCGGGACCAAAGGCTCCCCTTTAGTCCCGGTTCATGTCTCCAACCAGGACCAATGAGGTGCCTATATATACCCCCTCGTGCAAGAGCAGAGCACAGTGCTCTGTTTTTTCTGGCCGAGGGGGAGAGGGCTTTGTGGTGCTCTAGCTCACCTCCTATGCACATGAGGTGTTCGATGGAATGCCCGAGCCACACTACTTAAGCTTTCTCCTCTCGAAGCTTGACCTCCAAGCTCCATTTTCCTCGAGATTTGTCTAGATTTAGCGGTCCATCACGCCCCGTCCCCGTCTTCACCGCCGTCGATCACCCACGCCGATCTCATCACCGACACCATCGTGGTGAGCCTCTTGTTCTTATCTTCTTTCTGAAAGGAAAAATATTCTTACTTGTATGTTTAGATAGATACTTGTATCATTTTCTTACATTTATTATTGCATCTTATATAGTGCGATGGTTTTGGTATCCGCCCCCGTCGGCCCTCGTCCTGTCTATGATTCGGATGTGGTATGTATATTATCTTTATAACTATTGGTTCATTTATTGTTTATGAAAATTATGCCGACCAACGTGACATAGATTTTATTTATCTAGGATGTATGTGAATCGGAAATGCCAACCGACGCTATTGTCGAGAGGTTAAATTTAGTTGAAGAAGAAAACAATTTGTTGAAGGAAAAAATAAAAAAAAATTGAGGAGGAGAAGATGATATTGGAGTTGCATGTTGCGGATGTCGTCGATGATCACAAGATCAAGATGGATGCAATGCGCTTGAAGGTTAGAAAGATTATAAAATATGCCATTCATACCGAGGCTTGGTATCATTATGCCGTTGGATCAATTGTTACCTTGGTTGCGATTATGATCGCATTTGTTTTCGCATTGAAATGTTTTACATAGTTTCAATGTATGGTTTAATTAATTAGATGCTCTGGAGAGCTATATGTTGTTAGATGAGAACTATGTATGCACTTTGGTTTTAATGTGATGATGAACTTCTATTAATTTGGACACTTAATTATATATAATGCACGCAGATGAACCGGCAATGGATGTACGGTGACAGACACACCCGCGAGTACATTAAGGGCGTGCATGAGTTTCTCGATGCGGCTGAGGCAAACAAGCAGAATGGTTTTATGTGTTGTCCATGCACTGAATGTGGGAATACGAGGTCTTACTCTAACCGGAAAATCCTTCACTCCCACCTGCTTTACAAGGGTTTCATGCCACACTATAATGTTTGGACGAGGCACGGAGAAATAGGGGTTATGATGGAAGACAACGAAGAAGAAGACTACGATGACAACTATGTGCCCCCTGAATACGGTGATTCTGCAACGGGGGGAGCTAGTGAAGATCAAGAGGAACCAGACGATGTGCCCAATGATGCTGCAACGAGTGAAGCTGCTGAAGATCAAGAGGAACCAGACGATGTGCCCGATGATGATGATCTCCGCCGGGTCATTGTCGATGCAAGGACGCAATGCATTAGTCAAAAGGAGAAGCTGAAGTTCGATCTCATGTTAGAGGATCACAAAAAAGGGTTATACCCCAATTGCGAAGATGGCAACACAAAGCTCGGTACCGTACTGGAATTGCTGCAGTGGAAGGCAAAGCATGCTGTGGCTGACAAAGGATTTGAGAAGCTACTGAAAATATTGAAGAAGAAGCTTCCAAAGGATAACGAATTGCCCGACAGTACATACGCAGCAAAGAAGGTCGTATGCCCTATAGGATTGGAGGTGGAGAAGATACATGCATGCCCTAATGACTGCATCCTCTACCGCGGTGCATACAAGGATCTGAACGCATGCCCGGTATGCGGTGCATTGCGGTATAAGATCAGACGAGATGACCCTGGTGATGTTGACGACGAGCCCCCCAGGAAGAGGGTTCTGTTGGGTTTCGTAGTAATTTCAAAAAATTTCCTACGCACACGCAAGATCATGGTGATGCATAGCAACGAGAGGGGAGAGTATGATCTACGTACCCTTGTAGATCGACAACGGAAGCGTTTGGTTGATGTAGTCGTACGTCTCCACGGCCTGACCGATCAAGCACCGAAACTACGGCACCTCCGAGTTCTAGCACACGTTCAGCTTGATGACGATCCCCGGACTCCGATCCAACAAAGTGTCGGGGAAGAGTTCCGTCAGCACGACGGCGTGGTGACGATCTTGATGTACTACCGTCGCAGGGCTTCGCCTAAGCACCGCTACAATATTATCGAGGACTATGTGTTGGAAATATGCCCTAGAGGCAATAATAAATTAGTTATTATTATATTTCCTTGTTCATGATAATCGTTTATTATCCATGCTAGAATTGTATTGATAGGAAACTCAGATACATGTGTGGATACATAGACAACACCATGTCCCTAGTAAGCCTCTAGTTGACTAGCTCGTTGATCAATAGATGGTTACGGTTTCCTGACCATGGACATTGGATGTCATTGATAACGGGATCACATCATTAGGAG
This sequence comes from Triticum urartu, assembly GCF_056163025.1. Lineage (NCBI taxonomy): Eukaryota > Viridiplantae > Streptophyta > Magnoliopsida > Poales > Poaceae > Triticum > Triticum urartu. The sequence continues at coordinate 695,885,927 of NC_141875.1, forward strand.
AATGATGTGATGGACAAAGACCCAATCCTAAGCCTAGCACAAGATCATGTAGTTCGTATGCTAAAGCTTTTCTAATGTCAAGTATCGTTTCCTTAGACCATGAGATTGTGCAACTCCCGGATACCGTAGGAGTGCTTTGGGTGTGCCAAACGTCACAACGTAACTGGGTGGCTATAAAGGTACACTACAGGTATCTCCGAAAGTGTCTGTTGGGTTGGCACGAATCGAGACTGGGATTTGTCACTTCGTGTAAACGGAGAGGTATCTCTGGGCCCACTCGGTAGGACATCATCATAATGTGCACAATGTGATCAAGGAGTTGATCACGGGATGATGTGTTACGAAACGAGTAAAGAGACTTGCCGGTAACGAGATTGAACAAGGTATCGGGATACCGACGATCGAATCTCGGGCAAGTATCGTACCGCTAGACAAAGGGAATTGTGTACGGGATTGATTAAGTCCTTGACATCGTGGTTCATCCGATGAGATCATCGTGGAACATGTGGGAGCCAACATGGGTATCCAGATCCCGCTGTTGGTTATTGACCGGAGAGTCATCTCGGTCATGTCTGCATGTCTCCCGAACCCGTAGGGTCTAGACACTTAAGGTTCGGTGACGCTAGGGTTATAGAGATATAAGTATGCGGTAACCCGAAAGTTGTTCGGAGTCCCGGATGAGATCCCGGACATCACGAGGAGTTCCGGAATGGTCCGGAGGTAAAGATTTATATATGGGAAGTCTTGTTTTGGTCGCCGGAAAAGTTTCGCGCATTATCGGTATTGTACCGGGAGTGCCGAAAGGGGTCCGGGGGTCCACCAAGGGGGTCCACCTGCCCCGGGGGCCACATGGGCTGTAGGGGTGTGCGCCTTGGCCTATATGGGCCAAGGGCACCAGCCCCAAGAGGCCCATGCGCCAAGAGATAAGGGAAAGGAAGAGTCCTAAAGGGGGAAGGCACCTCCTAGGTGCCTTGGGGAGGATGGACTCCTCCCTGGCCGCACCCTTCCTTGGAGGAAGGGCCAAGGCTGCGCCCCCCCTCTCCCTTGGCCCTATATATAGTGGAGGTAAGGGAGGGCAGCAACACCTAAGCCCTGGCGCCTTCCTCTCCCTCCCATGACACATCTCCCTCCTCCCGCAGCGCTTGGCGAAGCCCTGTTGGAATCCCGCTACTTCCACCACCACGCCGTCGTGCTGCTGGATCTCCATCAACCTCTCCTCCCCCTTGCTGGATCAAGAAGGAGGAGACATCGCTGCTCCGTACGTGTGTTGAACGCGGAGGTGCCGTCCGTTCGGCGCTAGGATCATTGGTGATTTGGATCACGACGAGTACGACTCCATCAACCCCGTTCTCTTGAACGCTTCCGCGCGCGATCTACAAGGGTATGTAGATCTACTCCTCCCTCATTGCTAGATGACTCCATAGATAGATCTTGGTGACACGTAGGAAAATTTTGAATTTATGCTACGTTCCCCAACAGTGGTATCAGAGCTAGGTCTATGCGTAGTTTCTATGCACGAGTAGAACACAAAGTAGTTGTGGGCGTTGATTTTGTTCAATATGCTTACCGTTACTAGTCCAATCTTGATTCGGCGGCATTGTGGGATGAAGCGGCCCGGACCGACCTTACACGTACTCTTACGTGAGACTGGTTCCACCGACTGACATGCACTAGTTGCATAAGGTGGCTAGCGGGTGTCTGTCTCTCCCACTAGTCGGATCGGATTCGATGAAAAGGGTCCTTATGAAGGGTAAATAGCAATTGGCATATCACGTTGTGGTCTTTGCGTAGGTAAGAAACGTTCTTGCTAGAAACCCATAGCAGCCACGTAAAACATGCAAACAACAATTAGAGGACGTCTAACTTGTTTTTGCAGGGTATGCTATGTGATGTGATATGGCCAAGAAGAATGTGATGAATGATATGTGATGTATGAGATTGATCATGTTCTTGTAATAGGAATCACGACTTGCATGTCGATGAGTATGACAACCGGCAGGAGCCATAGGAGTTGTCTTTATTTATTTATGACCTGCGTGTCAACATAAACGTCATGTAATTACTTTACTTTATTGCTAACCGTTAGCTGTAGTAGTAGAAGTCATAGTTGGCGAGACAACTTCATGAAGACACTATGATGGAGATCATGATGATGGAGATCATGGTGTCATGCCGGTGACGATAATGATCATGGAGCCCCGAAGATGGAGATCAAAAGGAGCAATATGATATTGGCCATATCATGTCACTATTTGATTGCATGTGATGTTTATCATGTTTTTGCATCTTGTTTACTTAGAACGACGGTAGTAAATAAGATGATCCCTCATAATAATTTCAAGAAAGTGTTCCCCCTAACTGTGCACCGTTGTGAAAGTTCGTCGTTTCGAAGCACCACGTGATGATCGGGTGTGATAGATTCTTACGTTCGAATACAACGGGTGTTGACGAGCCTAGCATGTACAGACATGGCCTCGGAACACATGCAAAACACTTAGGTTAACTTGACGAGCCTAGCATGTACAGACATGGCCTCGGAACACAAGAGACCGAAAGGTCGAGCATGAATCGTATGGTAGATGCGATCAACATGAAGATGTTCACCGATGATGACTAGTCCGTCTCACGTGATGATCGGACACGGCCTAGTTGACTCGGATCATGTAATCACTTAGATGACTAGATGGATGTCTATCTGAGTGGGAGTTCATAAGATGAACTTAATTATCCTGAACATAGTCAAAAGGTCTTCGCAAATTATGTCGTGGCTCACGTTTCTGTTCTATTGTTTAGATATGTTCTTAGAGAAAATTTAGTTGAAAGTTGATAGTAGCAATTATGCGGACTAGGTCCGTAAACTGAGGATTGTCCTCATTGCTTCATAGAAGGCTTATGTCCTTAATGCACCGCTCAGTGTGCTGAACCTCGAACGTCGTCTGTGGATGTTGCGAACATCTGACATACATGTTTTGATGACTACATGATAGTTCAGTGCGTAATGCTAAATGGTTTAGAATTGAGGCACCAAAGACGTTTTTGAAACATCGCAGAACATATGAGATGTTCCAAGGACTGAAATTGGGATTTCAGGCTTGTGCCCACGTCAAGAGGTATAAGACCTCCGACGATTTTCTTAGCTTGCAAACTAAGGGAGAAAAGCTCAATTGTTGAGCTTGTGCTCAGATTGTCTGAGTACAACAATCATTTGAATCGAGTGGGAGTTGATCTTCCAGATGAAATAGTGATGGTTCTCCGAAGTCATTACCACCAAGCTGCTTGAGCTTCGTGATGAACTATAATATATCAGGGACATATATGATGATCCTTGAGATATTCGCGATGTTTGACACCACAAAAGTAGAGATCAAGAAGGAGCATCAATTGTTGATGGTTGGTGAAACCACTAGTTTCAAGAAGGGCAAGGGCAAAAAGGGATGCTTCATGAAACGGAAAATCAGCTGCTGCTCTAGTGAAGAAACCCAAGGTTGAACCCAAACCCGAGACTAAGTGCTTCTGTAATAAAGGGAACAACCACTGGAGCAGAATTACCCTAGATACTTGGTAGATAAGAAGGCTGGCAAGGTCGATAGAAGTATATTGGATATACATTGTGTTAATGTGTACTTTACTAGTACTCCTAGTAGCACCAGGGTATTAAATACCGGTTCGGTTGCTAAGTGTTAGTAACTCGAAATAAAATGCTACGGAATAAATGGAGACTAGCTAAAGGTGAGCTGACGATATGTGTTGGAAGTATTTCCAAGGTTGATCAAATATCGTACGCTCCCTCTACCATCGAGATTGGTATTAAAACCTAAATAATTGTTATTTGGTGTTTGCGTTGAGCATAGACATGATTGGATTATGTCTATCGTGATACGGTTATTCATTTGAGGAGAATAATGGTTACTCTGTTTATTTGAATAATACCTTCAATGGTCTTGCACCTAAAATGAATGGTTTATTGAATCTCGATCGTAGTGATACACATGTTCATGCCAAAAGATAGTAATGATAGTACCACCTACTTGTGGCACTGCCACGTAAGTCATATCGGTATAAAACGCATGAAGAAGCTCCATGTTGATGGATCTTTGGGCTCACTCGTTTTTGAAAAGTTTGAGGCATGCGAACCATGTCTATTGGTGTATATGCATGAAGAAACTCCATGCAAATGGACCGTTTTGACTCACTTGATTTTGAATCACTTGAGACATGCAAATCATACCACATGGGCAAGATGACTGAAAGCCTCGTTTTCAGTAAAATGGAACTAGAAAGAAACTTGTTGGAAGAAATACATTTTGATGTGTGCAGTCCAATGAGTGCTGAGGCGTGTAGTGGATATCGTTATGTTCTTACTTCACAGATGATTTGAGTAGATGTTGAGTACATTTACTTGATAAATCACGAGTCTGAATTATTGAAAGGTTCAATTAATTTCAGGGTGAAGTTGAAAGATCGTCGTGACAAGAGGATAAAATATCTATGATATGATCATAGAGATGAATATCTGAATTACGAGTTTGGCACAGAATTAAGACATTGTGGAAATTGTTTCACAACTAATACAGCCTGGAACACCATAGTGTGATGGTGTGTCCGAACATCATAACTGCACCCTATTGGATATGATGCATACCATGATGTCTCTTATCGAATTACCATGATAGTTTATGGGTTAGGCATTAGAGACAACCACATTCACTTTAAAAGGGGCACCACGTAATTCCGATGAGATGACACCGTATGAACTATGGTTTAGAGAAACCTAAGCTGTCATTTCTTAAAAGTTTGGGGCTGCGACGCTTATGCGAAAAAGTTTCAGGCTGATAAGCTCGAACCCAAAGCGGATAAATGCATCTTCATAGGACACCCAAAACAGTTGGGTATACCTCCTGTCTCAGAACCGAAAACAATAAGGGATTGTTTCTAGAATCGGGTCCTTTCTCGAGGGAAAATTTCTCTCGAAAGAATAGAGTGGGAGGATGGTGGAGACTTGATGAGGTTATTGAACCATCTCTTCAACTAGTGTATAGCAGGGCACAAAGAGTTGTTCCTATGGCGCCTACACCAATTGAAGTGGAAGCTTATGATATTGATCATGAGACTTCGGATCAAGTCACTCCCAAACCTCGTAGGATGACAAGGATGCGTACTACTTCAGAGTGGTACGTAATCCTGTCTTGGAAGTCATGTTGAAAGACAACAATGAACCTACGAGCTATGGAGAAGCGATGGTGGGCCCGGATTCCGATAAATGGCTCGAGGCCATAAAATCTGAGAGAGGATCCATGTATGAAATCAAAGTGTAGACTTTGGTAGAACGTCTCGATGGTCGTAAGGCTATTGAGTACAGATGGATTTTAAAAGGAAGACGGACAATGATGGTAAGTATCACCATTAAGAAAGCTCGACTTGTCGTTAAGATGTTTTCCGACAAGTTCAAGGAGTTGACTACGATGAGACTTTCTCACTCGTAGCGATGCTAAGAGTCTGTTGGAATTATATTAGCGATTACTGCATTATTTATGAAATCTTGCAGATAGGATATCAAAAACATTGTTTTCCTCGACGATTTTTCTTGAGGAAAGGTTGTTTGTGATACAACCGGAAGGTTTTGTCAATCCTGAAAGATGCTAATAAGTATGCAAAGCTCCAGCAATCCTTCTAAGGACTGGAGTAAGCATCTCGGAGTTGGAATGTATGCTTTGATGAGATGATCAAAGATTTTGGGTTCATACAAAGTTTATGAGAAACTTGTATTTCCAAAGAAGTGAGTGGGAGCACTATAGAATTTCTGATGAGTATATGTTGTTGACATTTTATGGATCAGAAATGACATAGAATTTCTGGAAAGCATATAGGGTTATTTGGAAAGTGTTTTTCAATGGAAAGCCTGGATTAAGCTACTTGAACATTGAGCATCAAGATCTATAAGGATAAGATCAAAACGCTTAATGGTACTTTCAAATGAGCACATACCTTGACATGATCTTGAAGGGGTTCAAGATGGATCAGTCAAAGAAGGAGTACTTGCCTGAGTTGTAAGGTATGAAGTTAAGACTTAAAGCTCGACCACGGCAGAAGAAAGAGAAAGGACGAATGTCGTCCCCTATGCTTTTGTCATAGGCTCTATACGGTATGCCATGCTGAGTACCGCACCTGATGTGTGCCTTGCCACATATCTGGCAAGAGGGTACAAAGGTAATCTAGGAGTAGATCACCAGATAGCGGTCTAAATTATCCTTAGAGGAATGAGGATATGTTTCTCGGTTATGGAGGTGATAAAGAGTTCGACATAAAGAGTTACGTCGATGCAAGCTTAACACCTATCCGGATAGCTCTGAGTAGAGATACCGGATACGTATAATGGAGCAAAAATTTAGAATAGCTCCAAGTAGAACAGTTATTTGAAATGGCTCCAAATATAGCGTAGTAGCTGCATCTACAAGATGACATAGAGATTTGCGAAGTACATACGGATCTGAAAGATTCAGACCTGTTGACTATAACATCTCTCACAAGCATAACATGATCAAACCTAGAACTCATCGAGTGTTAATCACATGGTAATGTGAACTAGATTATTGACTCTAGTAAACTCTTTGGGTGTTAGTCACATGGGGATGTGACCTTGAGTGTTAATCACATATCGATGTGAACTGGATTATTGACTCTAGTGCAAGTGGGAGACTGTTGGAAATATGCCCTAGAGGCAATAATAAATTAGTTATTATTATATTTCCTTGTTCATGATAATCGTTTATTATCCATGCTAGAATTGTATTGATAGGAAACTCAGATACATGTGTGGATACATAGACAACACCATGTCCCTAGTAAGCCTCTAGTTGACTAGCTCGTTGATCAATAGATGGTTACGGTTTCCTGACCATGGACATTGGATGTCATTGATAACGGGATCACATCATTAGGAGAATGATGTGATGGACAAAGACCCAATCCTAAGCCTAGCACAAGATCATGTAGTTCGTATGCTAAAGCTTTTCTAATGTCAAGTATCGTTTCCTTAGACCATGAGATTGTGCAACTCCCGGATACCGTAGGAGTGCTTTGGGTGTGCCAAACGTCACAACGTAACTGGGTGGCTATAAAGGTACACTACAGGTATGTCCAAAAGTGTCTGTTGGGTTGGCACGAATCGAGACTGGGATTTGTCACTCCGTGTAAACGGAGAGGTATCTCTGGGCCCACTCGGTAGGACATCATCATAATGTGCACAATGTGATCAAGGAGTTGATCACGGGATGATGTGTTACAAAACGAGTAAAGAGACTTGCCGGTAACGAGATTGAACAAGGTATCGGTATACCGACGATCGAATCTCGGGCAAGTATCGTACCGCTAGACAAAGGGAATTGTGTACGGGATTGATTAAGTCCTCGACATCGTGGTTCATCCGATGAGATCATCATGGAACATGTGGGAGCCAACATGGGTATCCAAATCCCGCTGTTGGTTATTGACCGGAGAGTCATCTTGGTCATGTCTGCATGTCTCCCGAACCCGTAGGGTCCACACACTTAAGGTTCGGTGACGCTAGGGTTATAGAGATATAAGTATGCGGTAACCCGAAAGTTGTTCGGAGTCCTGGATGATATTTCGGACGTCACGAGGAGTTCCGGAATGGTCCGGAGGTAAATATTTATATATGGGAAGTCTTGTTTTGGTCACCGGAAAAGTTTCGCGCATTATCGGTATTGTACCAGGAGTGCCGAAAGGGGTCCAGGGGTCCACCAAGGGGGTCCACCTGCCCCGGGGGGCCACATGGGCTGTAGGGGTGTGCGCCTTGGCCTATATGGGCCAAGGGCACCAGCCCCAAGAGGCCCATGCGCCAAGAGATAAGGGAAATGAAGAGTCCTAAAGGGGGAAGGCACCTCCTAGGTGCCTTGGGGAGGATGGACTCCTCCCTGGCCGCACCCTTCCTTGGAGGAAGGGCCAAGGCTGCGCGCCCCCTCTCCCTTGGCCCTATATATAGTGGGGGGAAGGGAGGGTAGCAACACCTAAGCCCTGGCGCCTCCCTCTCCCTCCCATGACACATCTCCCTCCTCCCGCAGCGCTTGGCGAAGCCCTGTTGGAATCCCGCTACTTCCACCACCACGCCGTCGTGCTGCTGGATCTCCATCAACCTCTCCTCCCCCTTGCTGGATCAAGAAGGAGGAGACATCGCTGCTCCGTACGTGTGTTGAACGCGGAGGTGCCGTCCGTTCGGCGCTAGGATCATTGGTGATTTGGATCACGACGAGTACGACTCCATCAACCCCGTTCTCTTGAACGCTTCCGCGCGCGATCTACAAGGGTATGTAGATCTACTCCTCCCTCATTGCTAGATGACTCCATAGATAGATCTTGGTGACACGTAGGAAAATTTTGAATTTATGCTACGTTCCCCAACAGTGGTATCAGAGCTAGGTCTATGCGTAGTTTCTATGCACGAGTAGAACACAAAGTAGTTGTGGGCGTTGATTTTGTTCAATATGCTTACCGTTACTAGTCCAATCTTGATTCGGCGGCATTGTGGGATGAAGCGGCCCGGACCGACCTTACACGTACTCTTACGTGAGACTGGTTCCACCGACTGACATGCACTAGTTGCATAAGGTGGCTAGCGGGTGTCTGTCTCTCCCACTAGTCGGATCGGATTCGATGAAAAGGGTCCTTATGAAGGGTAAATAGCAATTGGCATATCACGTTGTGGTCTTTGCGTAGGTAAGAAACGTTCTTGCTAGAAACCCATAGCAGCCACGTAAAACATGCAAACAACAATTAGAGGACATCTAACTTGTTTTTGCAGGGTATGCTATGTGATGTGATATGGCCAAGAAGAATGTGATGAATGATATGTGATGTATGAGATTGATCATGTTCTTGTAATAGGAATCACGACTTGCATGTCGATGAGTATGACAACCGGCAGGAGCCATAGGAGTTGTCTTTATTTATTTATGACCTGCGTGTCAACATAAACGTCATGTAATTACTTTACTTTATTGCTAACCGTTAGCTGTAGTAGTTGAAGTAATAGTTGGCGAGACAACTTCATGAAGACACTATGATGGAGATCATGATGATGGAGATCATGGTGTCATGCCGGTGACGATAATGATCATGGAGCCCCGAAGATGGAGATCAAAAGGAGCAATATGATATTGGCCATATCATGTCACTATTTGATTGCATGTGATGTTTATCATGTTTTTGCATCTTGTTTACTTAGAACGACGGTAGTAAATAAGATGATCCCTCATAATAATTTCAAGAAAGTGTTCCCCCTAACTGTGCACCGTTGTGAAAGTTCGTCGTTTCGAAGCACCACGTGATGATCGGGTGTGATAGATTCTTACGTTCGAATACAACGGGTGTTGACGAGCCTAGCATGTACAGACATGGCCTCGGAACACATGCAAAACACTTAGGTTAACTTGATGAGCCTAGCATGTACAGACATGGCCTCGGAACACAAGAGACCGAAAGGTCGAGCATGAATCGTATGGTAGATGCGATCAACATGAAGATGTTCACCGATGATGACTAGTCCGTCTCACGTGATGATCGGACACGGCCTAGTTGACTCGGATCATGTAATCACTTAGATGACTAGAGGGATGTTTATCTGAGTGGGAGTTCATAAGATGAACTTAATTATCCTGAACATAGTCAAAAGGTCTTCGCAAATTATGTCGTGGCTCACGTTTCTGTTCTACTGTTTAGATATGTTCCTAGAGAAAATTTAGTTGAAAGTTGATAGTAGCAATTATGCGGACTAGGTCCGTAAACTGAGGATTGTCCTCATTGCTTCATAGAAGGCTTATGTCCTTAATGCACCGCTCAGTGTGCTGAACCTCGAACGTCGTCTGTGGATGTTGCGAACATCTGACATACATGTTTTGATGACTACATGATAGTTCAGTGCGTAATGCTAAATGGTTTAGAATTGAGGCACCAAAGACGTTTTTGAAACATCGCAGAACATATGAGATGTTCCAAGGACTGAAATTGGGATTTCAGGCTTGTGCCCACGTCAAGAGGTATAAGACCTCCGACGATTTTCTTAGCTTGCAAACTAAGGGAGAAAAGCTCAATTGTTGAGCTTGTGCTCAGATTGTCTGAGTACAACAATCATTTGAATCGAGTGGGAGTTGATCTTCCAGATGAAATAGTGATGGTTCTCCGAAGTCATTACCACCAAGCTGCTTGAGCTTCGTGATGAACTATAATATATCAGGGACATATATGATGATCCTTGAGATATTCGCGATGTTTGACACCACAAAAGTAGAGATCAAGAAGGAGCATCAATTGTTGATGGTTGGTGAAACCACTAGTTTCAAGAAGGGCAAGGGCAAAAAGGGATGCTTCATGAAACGGAAAATCAGCTGCTGCTCTAGTGAAGAAACCCAAGGTTGAACCCAAACCCGAGACTAAGTGCTTCTGTAATAAAGGGAACAGCCACTGGAGCAGAATTACCCTAGATACTTGGTAGATAAGAAGGCTGGCAAGGTCGATAGAAGTATATTGGATATACATTGTGTTAATGTGTACTTTACTAGTACTCCTAGTAGCACCAGGGTATTAAATACCGGTTCGGTTGCTAAGTGTTAGTAACTCGAAATAAAATGCTACGGAATAAATGGAGACTAGCTAAAGGTGAGCTGACGATATGTGTTGGAAGTATTTCCAAGGTTGATCAAATATCGTACGCTCCCTCTACCATCGAGATTGGTATTAAAACCTAAATAATTGTTATTTGGTGTTTGCGTTGAGCATAGACATGATTGGATTATGTCTATCGCGATACGGTTATTCATTTGAGGAGAATAATGGTTACTCTGTTTATTTGAATAATACCTTCAATGGTCTTGCACCTAAAATGAATGGTTTATTGAATCTTGATCGTAGTGATACACATGTTCATGCCAAAAGATAGTAATGATAGTACCACCTACTTGTGGCACTGCCACGTAAGTCATATCGGTATAAAACGCATGAAGAAGCTCCATGTTGATGGATCTTTGGGCTCACTCGTTTTTGAAAAGTTTGAGGCATGCGAACCATGTCTATTGGTGTATATGCATGAAGAAACTCCATGCAAATGGACCGTTTTGACTCACTTGAGACATGCAAATCATACCACATGGGCAAGATGACTGAAAGCCTCGTTTTCAGTAAAATGGAACTAGAAAGCAACTTGTTGGAAGAAATACATTTTGATGTGTGCAGTCCAATGAGTGCTGAGGCGTGTAGTGGATATCGTTATGTTCTTACTTCACAGATGATTTGAGTAGATGTTGAGTACATTTACTTGATAAATCACGAGTCTGAATTATTGAAAGGTTCAAGTAATTTCAGGGTGAAGTTGAAAGATCGTCGTGACAAGAGGATAAAATATCTATGATATAATCATAGAGATGAATATCTGAATTACGAGTTTGGCACAGAATTAAGACATTGTGGAAATTGTTTCAAAACTAATACAGCCTGGAACACCATAGTGTGATGGTGTGTCCGAACATCATAACTGCACCCTATTGGATATGATGCATACCATGATGTCTCTTACCGAATTACCACGATAGTTTATGGGTTAGGCATTAGAGACAACCACATTCACTTTAAAAGGGGCACCACATAATTCCGATGAGATGACACCGTATGAACTATGGTTTAGAGAAACCTAAGCTGTCATTTCTTAAAAGTTTGGGGCTGCGACGCTTATGCGAAAAAGTTTCAGGCTGATAAGCTCGAACCCAAAGCGGATAAATGCATCTTCATAGGACACCCAAAACAGTTGGGTATACCTCCAGTCTCAGAACCGAAAACAATAAGGGATTGTTTCTAGAATCGGGTCCTTTCTCGAGGGAAAATTTCTCTCAAAAGAATTGAGTGGGAGGATGGTGGAGACTTGATGAGGTTATTGAACCATATCTTCAACTAGTGTATAGCAGGGCACAAAGAGTTGTTCCTATGGCATCTACACCAATTGAAGTGGAAGCTTATGATATTGATCATGAGACTTCGGATCAAGTCACTCCCAAACCTCGTAGGATGACAAGGATGCGTACTACTTCAGAGTGGTACATAATCCTGTCTTGGAAGTCATGTTGAAAGACAACAATGAACCTACGAGCTATGGAGAAGCGATGGTGGGCCCGGATTCCGATAAATGGCTCGAGGCCATAAAATCCGAGAGAGGATCCATGTATGAAAACAAAGTGTAGACTTTCGCAGAACGGCTCGATGGTCGTAAGGCTATTGAGTACAGATGGATTTTAAAAGGAAGACGGACAATGATGGTAAGTATCACCATTAAGAAAGCTCGACTTGTCGTTAAGATGTTTTCCGACAAGTTCAAGGAGTTGACTACGATGAGACTTTCTCACTCGTAGCGATGCTAAGAGTCTGTTGGAATTATATTAGTGATTACTGCATTATTTATGAAATCTTGCAGATAGGATATCAAAAACATTGTTTTCCTCGACGATTTTTCTTGAGGAAAGGTTGTATGTGATACAACCGGAAGGTTTTGTCAATCCTGAAAGATGCTAATAAGTATGCAAAGCTCCAGCAATCCTTCTAAGGACTGGAGTAAGCATCTCGGAGTTGGAATGTACGCTTTGATGAGATGATCAAAGATTTTGGGTTTATACAAAGTTTATGAGAAACTTGTATTTCCAAAGAAGTGAGTGGGAGCACTATAGAATTTCTGATGAGTATATGTTGTTGACATATTATGGATCAGAAATGACGTAGAATTTCTGGAAAGCATATAGGGTTATTTGGAAAGTGTTTTTCAATGGAAAGCCTGGATTAAGCTACTTGAACATTGAGCATCAAGATCTATAAGGATAAGATCAAAACGCTTAATGGTACTTTCAAATGAGCACATACCTTGACATGATCTTGAAGGGGTTCAAGATGGATCAGTCAAAGAAGGAGTACTTGCCTGAGTTGTAAGGTATGAAGTTAAGACTTAAAGCTCGACCACGACAGAAGAAAGAGAAAGGACGAATGTCGTCCCCTATGATTTTGTCATAGGCTCTATACGGTATGCCATGCTGAGTACCGCACCTGATGTGTGCCTTGCCACATATCTGGCAAGAGGGTACAAAGGTAATCTAGGAGTAGATCACCAGATAGCGGTCTAAATTATCCTTAGAGGAATGAGGATATGTTTCTCGGTTATGGAGGTGATAAAGAGTTCGACATAAAGAGTTACGTCGATGCAAGCTTAACACCTATCCGGATAGCTCTGAGTAGAGATACCGGATACGTATAATGGAGCAAAAATTTAGAATAGCTCCAAGTAGAACAGTTATTTGAAATGGCTCCAAATATAGCGTAGTAGCTGCATCTACAAGATGACATAGAGATTTGCGAAGTACATACGGATCTGAAAGATTCAGACCCGTTGACTATAACATCTCTCACAAGCATAACATGATCAAACCCAGAACTCATCGAGTGTTAATCACATGGTAATGTGAACTAGATTATTGACTCTAGTAAACTCTTTGGGTGTTAGTCACATGGGGATGTGACCTTGAGTGTTAATCACATATCGATGTGAACTGGATTATTGACTCTAGTGCAAGTGGGAGACTGTTGGAAATATGCCCTAGAGGCAATAATAAATTAGTTATTATTATATTTCCTTGTTCATGATAATCGTTTATTATCCATGCTAGAATTGTATTGATAGGAAACTCAGATACATGTGTGGATACATAGACAACACCATGTCCCTAGTAAGCCTCTAGTTGACTAGCTCGTTGATCAATAGATGGTTACGGTTTCCTGACCATGGACATTGGATGTCATTGATAACGGGATCACATCATTAGGAGAATGATGTGATGGACAAAGACCCAATCCTAAGCCTAGCACAAGATCATGTAGTTCGTATGCTAAAGCTTTTCTAATGTCAAGTATCGTTTCCTTAGACCATGAGATTGTGCAACTCCCGGATACCGTAGGAGTGCTTTGGGTGTGCCAAACGTCACAACGTAACTGGGTGGCTATAAAGGTACACTACAGGTATCTCCGAAAGTGTCTGTTGGGTTGGCATGAATCGAGACTGGGATTTGTCACTCCGTGTAAACGGAGAGGTATCTCTGGGCCCACTCGTTAGGACATCATCATAATGTGCACAATGTGATCAAGGAGTTGATCACGGGATGATGTGTTACGAAATGAGTAAAGGGACTTGCCGGTAACGATATTGAACAAGGTATCGGGATACCGACGATCGAATCTCGGGCAAGTATCGTACCGCTAGACAAAGGGAATTGTGTATGGGATTGATTAAGTCCTTGACATCGTGGTTCATCCGATGAGATCATCGTGGAACATGTGGGAGACAACATGGGTATCCAGATCCCGCTGTTGGTTATTGACCGGAGAGTCATCTCGGTCATGTCTGCATGTCTCCCGAACCCGTAGGGTCCACACACTTAAGGTTCGGTGACGCTAGGGTTATAGAGATATAAGTATGCGGTAACCCGAAAGTTGTTCGGAGTCCTGGATGATATTTCGGACGTCACGAGGAGTTCCGGAATGGTCCGGAGGTAAATATTTATATATGGGAAGTCTTGTTTTGGTCACCGGAAAAGTTTCGCGCATTATCGGTATTGTACCAGGAGTGCCGAAAGGGGTCCAGGGGTCCACCAAGGGGGTCCACCTGCCCCGGGGGGCCACATGGGCTGTAGGGGTGTGCGCCTTGGCCTATATGGGCCAAGGGCACCAGCCCCAAGAGGCCCATGCGCCAAGAGATAAGGGAAATGAAGAGTCCTAAAGGGGGAAGGCACCTCCTAGGTGCCTTGGGGAGGATGGACTCCTCCCTGGCCGCACCCTTCCTTGGAGGAAGGGCCAAGGCTGCGCGCCCCCTCTCCCTTGGCCCTATATATAGTGGGGGGAAGGGAGGGTAGCAACACCTAAGCCCTGGCGCCTCCCTCTCCCTCCCATGACACATCTCCCTCCTCCCGCAGCGCTTGGCGAAGCCCTGTTGGAATCCCGCTACTTCCATCACCACGCCGTCGTGCTGCTGGATCTCCATCAACCTCTCCTCCCCCTTGCTGGATCAAGAAGGAGGAGACGTCGCTGCTCCGTACGTGTGTTGAACGCGGAGGTGCCGTCCGTTCGGCGCTAGGATCATCGGTGATTTGGATCACGACGAGTACGACTCCATCAACCCCGTTCTCTTGAACGCTTCCGCGCGCGATCTACAAGGGTATGTAGATCCACTCCTCCCTCGTTGCTAGATGACTCCATAGATAGATCTTGGTGACACGTAGGAAAATTTTGAATTTATGCTACGTTCCCCAACACTATGGTGGAAGGGGGCACCGCACACGGCTAAGAATATGATCACGTGGATCAACTTGTCTTTATGGGGTGCCCCTGCCTCCGTATATAAAGGTTCAAGAGGGGGAGGCCGGCCGGCCATCATAGGGCGCGCCAGGAGGAGTCCTACTCCCTCCGGGAGTAGGACTCCCCCCTTTTCCTAGTTGGAATAGGATTCGTGAGGTGGGAAAAGAGAGAGAGAGAGAAGGAGGGGGGCGCCGGCCCCCTCTCTCCTTGTCCTATTCGGACTAGGGGTGGAGGGGCGCGCGGCCCAGCCCTGGCTGCCTCTACTCTTCTTCCACTAAGGCCCATATACCTCCCGGGGGGTTCCGGTAACCTCCCGGTACTCCGGTAAAATCCCGATTTCACCCGGAACACTTCCGATATCCAAGTATAGGCTTCTAATATATCAATCTTTATGTCTCGACCATTTCGAGACTCCTCGTCATGTCCGTGATCACATCCGGGACTCCGAACAAACTTCGGTACATCAAAATGCATAAACTCATAATATACCTGTCATCATAACCTTAAGCGTGCGGACCCTACGGGTTCGAGAACAATGTAGACATGACCGAGACACGTCTCCGGTCAATAACCAATAGCGGAACCTGGATGTTCATATTGGCTCCTACATATTCTACGAAGATCTTTTCTCGGTCAGACCGCATAACAACATACGTTGTTTCCTTTGTCATCGGTATGTTACTTGCCCGAGATTCGATCGTCGGTATCCTATACCTAGTTCAATCTCGTTACCGGCAAGTCTATTTACTTGTTCCGTAATCCATCATCCCACAACTAATTCATTAGTCGCAATGCTTGCAAGGCTTATGTGATGTGCATTACCAAGAGGGCCCAGAGATACCTCTCCGACAATCGGAGTGACAAATCCTAATCTCGAAATACGCCAACCCAACATGTACCTTTGGAGACACCTGTAGAGCTCCTTTATAATCACCCAGTTACGTTGTGACGTTTGGTAGCACACAAAGTGTTCCTCCGGCAAACGGGAGTTGCATAATCTCATAGTCATAGGAACATGTATAAGTCATGAAGAAAGCAATAGCAACATACTAAACGATCGGGTGCTAAGCTAATGGAATGGGTCGTGTCAATCAGATCATTCAACTAATGATGTGATCCTGTTAATCAAATGACAAATCTTTGTCCATGGTTAGGAAACATAACCATCTTTGATTAACAAGCTAGTCTAGTAGAGGCATACTAGTGACACTCTGTTTGTCTATGTATTCACACATGTATTATGTTTCCGGTTAATACAATTCTAGCATGAATAATAAACTTTTATCATGATATATAAGGAAATAAATAATAACTTTGTTATTGCCTCTAGGGCATATTTCCTTCAGTCTCCCACTTGCACTAGAGTCAATAATCTAGATTACACAGTAATGATTCTAACACCCATGGAGCCTTGGTGTTGATCATGTTTAGCTCATGGAAGAGGCTTAGTCAACGGGTCTGCTACATTCAGATCCATATGTATCTTGCAAATCTCTATGTCTCCCACCTGGACTAGATCCCGGATGGAATTGAAGCGTCTCTTGATGTGCTTGGTTCTCTTGGGAAATCTGGATTCCTTTGCCAAGGCAATTGCACCAGTATTGTCACAAAAGATTTTCATTGGACCCGATGCACTAGGTATGACACCTAGATTGGATATGAACTCCTTCATCCAGAATCCTTCATTCGCTGCTTCCGAAGCAGCTATGTATTCCGCTTCACACGTAGATCCCGCCACGACGCTCTGTTTAGAACTGCACCAACTGACAGCTCCACCGTTTAATGTAAACACGTATCCGGTTTGCGATTTAGAATCATCCGGATCAGTGTCAAAGCTTGCATCAACGTGACCGTTTACGATGAGCTCTTTGTCACGTCCATATACGAGAAACATATCCTTAGTCCTTTTTAGGTACTTCAGGATGTTCTTGACCGCTGTCCAGTGATCCACTGCTGGATTACTTTGGTACCTCCCTGCTAGACTTATAGCAAGGCACACATCAGGTCTGGTACACAGCATTGCATACATGATAGAGCCTATGGCTGAAGCATAGGGAACATCTTTCATTTTCTCTCTATCTTCTGCAGTGGTCGGGCATTGAGTCTGACTCAACTTCACACCTTGTAACACAGGCAAGAACCCTTTCTTTGCTTGATCCATTTTAAACTTTTTCAAAATATTGTCAAGGTATGTGCTTTGTGAAAGTCCAATTAAGCGTCTTGATCTATCTCTATAGATTTTTATGCCTAATATGTAAGCAGCTTCACCAAGGTCTTTCATTGAAAAACTCTTATTCAATTATCCCTTTATGCTATCCAGAAATTCTATATCATTTCCAATCAGTAATATGTCATCCACATATAATATCAGAAATGCTACAGAGCTCCCACTCACTTTCTTGTAAATACAGGCTTCTCCAAAGGTCTGTATAAAACCAAATGCTTTGATCACACTATCAAAGCGTTTATTCCAACTCCGAGAGGCTTGCACCAGTCCATAAATGGATCGCTGGAGCTTGCACACTTTGTTAGCTCCCTTTGGATCGACAAAACCTTTTGGTTGCATCATATACAACTCTTCTTCCAGAAATCCATTCAGGAATGCAGTTTTGACATCCATCTGCCAAATTTCATAATCATAAAATGCGGCAATTGCTAACATGATTCGGACAGACTTAAGCATCGCTACGGGTGAGAAGGTCTCATCGTAGTCAACCCCTTGAACTTGTCGAAAACCTTTTGCGACAAGTCGAGCTTTGTAGATAGTAATATTACCGTCAACGTCAGTCTTCTTCTTGAAGATCCATTTATTCTCAATTGCTTGCCGATCATCGGGCAAGTCAACCAAAGTCCATACTTTGTTCTCATACATGGATCTCATCTCAGATTTCATGGCTTCAAGCCATTTTTCGGAATCTGGGCTCACCATCGCTTCTTCATAGTTCGTAGGTTCATCATGATCTAGTAGCATGACTTCCAGAACAGGATTACCGTACCACTCTGGCGCGGATCTTACTCTGGTTGATCTACGAGGTTTAGTAGTATCTTGTTCTGAAGTTTCATGATCATTATCATTAGCTTCCTCACTAATTGGTGTAGGTGTCGCAGAAACAGGTTTCTGTGATGTACCACTTTCCAATAAGGGAGCAGGTACAGTTACCTCGTCAAGTTCTACTTTCCTCCCACTCACTTCTTTCGAGAGAAACTCCTTCTCTAGAAAGGATCCATTCTTAGCAACGAATGTCTTGCCTTCGGATCTGTGATAGAAGGTCTACCCAACAGTCTCCTTTGGGTATCCTATGAAGACACATTTCTCCGATTTGGGTTCGAGCTTATCAGGTTGAAGCTTTTTAACATAAGCATCGCAGCCCCAAACTTTAAGAAACGACAACTTTGGTTTCTTGCCAAACCATAGTTCATAAGGTGTCGTCTCAACGGATTTTGATGGTGCCCTATTTAACGTGAATGCGGCCGTCTCTAAAGCATAACCCCAAAATGATAGCGGTAAATTTGTAAGAGACATCATAGATCGCACCATATCAAGTAAAGTACGATTACGACGTTCGGACACACCATTACGCTGAGGTGTTCCGGGTGGCGTGAGTTGCGAAACTATTCCGCATTGTTTCAGATGTAGACCAAACTCGTAACTTAAATATTCTCCTCCACGATCAGATCGCAGAAACTTTATTTTCTTGTTACGATGATTTTCAACTTCACTCTGAAATTCTTTGAACTTTTCAAATGTTTCATACTTATGCTTCATTAAGTAGATATACCCATATCTGCTTAAATCATCTATGAAGGTGAGAAAATAATGATATCCGCCACGAGCCTCAACATTCATTGGACCACATACATATGTATGTATGATTTCCAACAAATCTGTTGCTCTCTCCATTGTACCGAAGAACGGTGTTTTAGTCATCTTGCCCATGAGGCACGGTTCACAAGTACCAAGTGATTCATAATCAAGAGGTTCCAAAAGTCCATCGGTATGGAGTTTCTTCATGCGCTTAACACCGATATGACCTAAACGACAGCGCCACAAATAAGTTGCACTATCATTATCAACTCTGCATCTTTTGGCTTCAACATTATGAATATGTGTGTTACTACTATCGAGATTCATCAAAAATAGACCACTCTTCAAAGGTGCATGACCATAAAAGATATTACTCATATAAATAGAACAACCATTATTCTCTGATTTAAATGAATAACCGTCTCGCATCAAACAAGATCCAGATATAATGTTCATGCTCAACGCCGGCACCAAATAACAATTATTTAGGTCTAATATTAATCCCGAAGGTAGATGTAGAGGTAGCGTGCCGACCGCGATCACATCGACTTTAGAACCATTTCCCACGCGCATCGCCACCTCATCCTTTGCCAGTGTTCGCTTAATCCGTAGTCCCTGTTTCGAGTTGCAAATATTAGCAACAGAACCAGTATAAAATACCCAGGTGCTACTGCGAGCTCTAGTAACGTACACATCAATAACATGTATATCACATATACCTTTGTTCACCTTGCCATCCTTCTTATCTGCCAAATACTTGGGGCAGTTCCGCTTCCAGTGACCAGTCTGCTTGCAGTAGAAGCACTCAGTTTCAGGCTTAGGTCCAAACTTGGGTTTCTTCTCCTGATCAGCAACTTGCTTGCTTTTCTTCTTGAAGTTCCCCTTCTTCTTCCCTTTGCCCTTTTTGTTGAAACTAGTGGTCTTGTTGACCATCAACACTTGATGCTCCTTCTTGATTTCTACCTCCGCAGCTTTCAGCATTGCGAAGAGCTCGGGAATAGTCTTATTATCCCTTGCATATTATAGTTCATCACAAAGCTCTTGTAGCTTGGTGGCAGTGATTGGAGAATTCTGTCAATGACGCAATCATCTGGAAGATTAACTCCCATCTGAATCAAGTGATTATTATACCCAGACATTTTGAGTATATGCTCACTGACAGAACTGTTCTCCTCCATCTTGCAGCTATAGAACTTATTGGAGACTTCATATCTCTCAATCCGGGCATTTGCTTGAAATATTAAATTCAACTCCTGGAACATCTCATATGCTCCATGACGTTCAAAACGTCGTTGAAGTCCCGATTCTAAGCCGTAAAGCATGGCACACTGAACTATCGAGTAGTCATCAGCTTTGCTCTGCCAGACGTTCATAACATCTGGTGTTGCTCCAGCAGCAGGCCTGGCACCCAGCGGTGCTTCCAGGACGTAATTCTTCTGTGCAGCAATGAGGATAATCCTCAAGTTACGGACCCAGTCCGTGTAATTGCTACCATGATCTTTCAACTTTGCTTTCTGAAGGAATGCATTAAAATTTAACGGAACAACAACACGGGCCATTTATCTAGAATTAACATAAACAAGCAAGATACTATCAGGGACTAAGTTCATGATAAATTTAAGTTCAATTTAATCATATTACTCAAGAACTCCCACTTAGATAGACATCCCTCTAATCATCTAAGTAATCATGTGATCCAAATCAACTAAACCATAATCGATCATCACGTGAAATGGAGTAGTTTTCAATGGTGAACATCGCTATGTTGATCATATCTACTATATGATTCACGCTCGATCTTTCGATCTCAATGTTCCGAGGCCATATCTGCATATGCTAGGCTCGTCAAGTTTAATCTGAGTATTCTGCGTGTGCAAAACTGGCCTGCACCCGTTGTAGATGGACGTAGAGCTTATCACACCCGATCATCACGTGGTGTCTGGGCACGACGAACTTTGGCAATGGTGCATACTTAGGGAGAACACTTTTATCTTGAAATTTAGTGAGAGATCTACTATATGATTCACGCTTGACCTTTCGGTCTCCGTGTTCCGAGGCCATATCTGTATATGCTTGGCTCGTCAAGTATAACCTGAGTATTCTGCGTGCGCAACTGTTTTGCACCCGTTGTATTTGAACGTAGAGCCTATCACACCCGATCATCACGTGGTGTCTCAGCACGAAGAACTTTCGCAACGGTGCATACTCAGGGAGAACACTTCTTGATAATTTAGTGAGAGATCATCTTATAATGCTACCGTCAATCAAAGCAAGATAAGATGCATAAAAGATAAACATCACATGCAATCAATATAAGTGATATGATATGGCCATCATCATCTTGTGCTTGTGATCTCCATCCTCGAAGCACCGTCGTAATCACCATCATCACCGGCGTGACACCTTGATCTCCATCGTAGCATCGTTGTCGTCTCGCCAATCTTATGCTTCTACGACTATCGCTACCGCTTAGTGATAAAGTAAAGCATTACAGGGCGATTGCATTGCATACAATAAAGCGACAACCATATGGCTCCTGCCAGTTGCCGATAACTCGGTTACAAAACATGATCATTTCATACAATAAAATTTAGCATCATGTCTTGACCATATCACATCACAACATGCCCTGCAAAAACAAGTTAGACGTCCTCTACTTTGTTGTTGCAAGTTTTACGTGGCTGCTAAGGGCTTAAGCAAGAACCAATCTTACCTATGCATCAAAACCACAACGATAGTTTGTCAAGTTGGTGCTGTTTTAACCTTCGCAAGGACCGGGCGTAGCCACACTCGGTTCAACTAAAGTTGGAGAAACTGTCACCCGCAAGCCACCTATGTGCAAAGCACGTCGGGAGAACCGGTCTCGCGTAAGCGTACGCGTAATGTCGGTCCGGGCCGCTTTGTCCAACAATACCGCCGAACCAAAGTATGACATGCTGGTAAGCAGTATGACTTATATCGCCCACAACTCACTTGTGTTCTACTCGTGCATATAACATCAACATATAAAACCTAGGCTCGGATGCCACTGTTGGGTTTCGTAGTAATTTCAAAAAATTTCCTACGCACACGCAAGATCATGGTGATGCATAGCAACGAGAGGGGAGAGTATGATCTACGTACCCTTGTAGATCGACAACGGAAGCGTTTGGTTGATGTAGTCATACGTCTCCACGGCCCGACCGATCAAGCACCGAAACTACGGCACCTCTGAGTTCTAGCACACGTTCAGCTCGATGACGATCCCCGGACTCCGATCCAGCAAAGTGTCGGGGAAGAGTTCCGTCAGCACGACGGCGTGGTGACGATCTTGATGTACTACCGTCGCAGGGCTTCGCCTAAGCACCGCTACAATATTATCGAGGACTATGGTGGAAGGGGGCACCGCACACGGCTAAGAATATGATCACGTGGATCAACTTGTCTTTATGGGGTGCCCCTGCCTCCGTATATAAAGGTTCAAGAGGGGGAGGCCGGCCGGCCATCATAGGGCGCGCCAGGAGGAGTCCAACTCCCTCCGGGAGTAGGACTCCCCCCTTTTCCTAGTTGGAATAGGATTCGTGAGGTGGGAAAAGAGAGAGAGAGAGAAGGAGGGGGGCGTCGGCCCCCTCTCTCCTTGTCCTATTTGGACTAGGGGTGGAGGGGCGCGCGGCCCAGCCCTGGCCGCCTCTACTCTTCTTCCACTAAGGCCCATATACCTCCCGGGGGGTTTCGGTAACCTCCCGGTACTCCGGTAAAATCCCGATTTCACCCGGAACACTTCCGATATCCAAATATAGGCTTCCAATATATCAATCTTTATGTCTCAACCATTTCGAGACTCCTCGTCATGTCCGTGATCACATCCGGGACTCCGAACAAACTTCGGTACATCAAAATGCATAAACTCATAATAGAACTGTCATCGTAACCTTAAGCGTGCGGACCCTACGGGTTCGAGAACAATGTAGACATGACCGAGACACGTCTCCGGTCAATAACCAATAGCGGAACCTGGATGTTCATATTTGCTCCTACATATTCTACGAAGATCTTTTGTCGGTCAGACCGCATAACAACATACGTTGTTCCCTTTGTCATCGGTATGTTACTTGCCCGAGATTCGATCGTCGGTATCCTATACCTAGTTCAATCTCGTTACCGGCAAGTCTCTTTACTTGTTCCGTAATCCATCATCCCGTAACTAACTCATTAGTCGCAATGCTTGCAAGGCATATGTGATGTGCATTACCAAGAGGTCCCAGAGATACCTCTCCGACAATCGGAGTGACAAATCCTAATCTCGAAATACGCCAACCCAACATGTACCTTTGGAGACACCTGTAGAGCTCCTTTATAATCACCTAGTTACGTTGTGACGTTTGGTATCACACAAAGTGGTCTTCCGGCAAACGGGAGTTGCATAATCTCATAGTCATAGGACCATGTATAAGTCATGAAGAAAGCAATAGCAACATACTAAACGATCGGGTGCTAAGCTAATGGAATGGGTCATGTCAATCAGATCATTCAACTAATGATGTGATCCTGTTAATCAAATGACAACTCTTTGTCCATGGTTAGGAAACATAACCATCTTTGATTAACAAGCTAGTCTAGTAGAGGCATACTAGTGACACTCTGTTTGTCTATGTATTCACACATGTATTATGTTTCCGGTTAATACAATTCTAGCATGAATATTAAACTTTTATCATGATATATAAGGAAATAAATAATAACTTTATTATTGCCTCTAGGGCATATTTCCTTCAGGTTCCTGCGAAGGTGATGTGGTATGCTCCTATAATACCACGGTTGAAACGTCTGTTCAAAAACAAAGAGCATGCCAAGTTGATGCGATGGCATAGTGAGAACCGAAAGAAAGATGGGAAGTTGAGAGCACCCGCTGACGGGTCGTAGTGGAGAAAAATCGAGAGAAAGTACTGGGATGAGTTTGCAAAGGACCCAAGGAATGTATGGTTTGCTTTAAGCGCGGATGGCATTAATCCTTTTGGGGAGCAGAGCAGCAAGCACAGCACCTGGCCCGTGACTCTATGTATGTATAACCTTCCTCCTTGGATGTGCATGAAGCGGAAGTTCATTATGATGCCAGTTCTCATCCAAGGCCCTAAGCAACCCGGCAACGAAATTGAATTGTACCTAAGGCCATTAGTTGAAGAACTTTTACAGCTGTGGAATGAAAACGGTGTACGTATGTGGGATGAGCACAGACAGGAGGAATTTAACCTTAAGGCGTTGCTATTCGTGACCATCAACGATTGGCCCGCTCTCAGTAACCTTTCAGGACAGACAAACAAAGGATACCACGCATGCACGCACTGTTTAGATGACACTGAAAGTATATACCTGGACAAATGCAGGAAGAATGTGTACTTGGGCCATCGTCGATTTCTTCCGACCAACCATCAATGTCGAAAGAAAGGCAAGCATTTCAAAGGCGAGGCAGATCACCGGAAGAAGCCCGCCATGTGCACCGGTGATCACGTGCTTGCTATGGTCAATGATTTACACTACGTAATCTTTGGAAAGGGTCCCGGTGGACTAGCTGTTCCGAATGACGCTGAGGGACACGCACCCATGTGGAAGAAGAAATCTATATTTTGGGACCTACCCTACTGGAAAGACCTAGAGGTCCGCTCCTCAATCGACGTGATGCATGTGACGAAGAACCTTTGCGTGAACCTGCTAGGCTTCTTGGGCGTGTATGGGAAGACAAAAGATACACCTGAGGCACGGGAGGACCTGCAACGTTTGCACGAAAAAGATGGCATACCTCCGAAGCAGTATAAAGGTCCTGCCAGCTACGCTCTTACGAAAGAAGAGAAAGAAATCTTCTTTGAATGCCTGCTCAGTATGAAGGTCACGACTGGCTTCTCGTCGAATATAAAGGGAGTAATAAATATGCCAGAGAAAAAGTTTCAGAACCTAAAGTCTCATGACTGCCACGTGATTATGACGCAACTGCTTCCGGTTGCATTGAGGGGGCTTCTACCAGAAAACGTCCGATTAGCCATTGTGAAGCTATGTGCATTCCTCAATGCAATCTCTCAGAAGGTGATCGATCCAGAAATCGTACCAAGGCTAAGGAGTGATGTGGCGCAATGTCTTGTCAGTTTCGAGCTGGTGTTCCCACCATCTTTCTTCAATATCATGACGCACGTCCTAGTTCATCTAGTCGACGAGATTGTCATCCTGGGGCCCGTATTTCTACACAATATGTTCCCCTTTGAGAGGTTCATGGGAGTCCTAAAGAAATATGTCCGTAATCGCGCTAGGCCAGAAGGAAGCATCTCCATGGGCCATCAAACAGAGGATGTTATCGGGTTTTGTGTTGACTTCATTCCTGGCCTTAACAAGATAGGTCTCCCTAAATCGCGGTATGAGGGGAGGCTGACTGGAAAAGGCACTCTTGGAAGAGACTCAATAATATGCAGGGACGGATATTCTTGGTCTCAAGCACACTACACAGTTCTACAGAACTCTACCTTGGTGACCCCGTATGTCGATGAACACAAGAACAGTCTGCGCTCCAAACACCCGGAGTAGTGCGACGACTGGATTACATGTGAACACATCAGGACTTTCAGCAGTTGGTTGGAAACACGTCTCAGAGGTGACAACACTGTTTGTGATGAGTTGTACTTGTTGTCCAGGGGACCATCTTTGACTGTATTGACTTACAAAGGATACGAGATAAATGGGAATACATTTTACACGATCGCCCAAGATCAAAAGAGCACCAACCAAAACAGCGGTGTCCGCTTTGATGCAGCAACCGAGAGTAGAAACGATATATATTATGGTTACATAGTGGACATATGAGAACTTGACTACGGACCTAATTTTAAGGTCCCTTTGTTTAAGTGCAAATGGGTCAATCTGTTAGGCGGCGGGGTACAGGTAGACCCACAGTACGGAATGACAACAGTGGATCTGAAAAATCTTGGGTACACTGACGAACCATTCGTCCTAGCCAATGATGTGGCACAGGTTATCTATGTGAAGGACATGTCTACCAAACCGAGAAAAAGAAAAGATAAGGAAGCGAATACATCATACGATGAGCCAAAGTGCCACATAGTTCTTTCAGGAAAAAGGGACATCCTGGGAGTGGACGGCAAGACAGACATGTCTGAAGATTATGAAAAGTTGCATGAAATTCCTCCGTTCAATGTCAAGGCTGACCCAAGCATCCTGATAAACAATGAAGATTATCCATGGTTACGGCGCAATAAGCAAATGACACAAGCGAAGAAAAAGTGAAGACTTTCTCCCGTAACTTTGTAACACACGAACATGCTTTCAACTTTTTCAGAGTTCATTTGAAATGCTTTCATGTCTTATGGTTCGGCCCTCGTAATACCATGACCATTAGTCCCTGGCCCATGCCAACTTTCAAATTTCAACTTTCTAAAACTAATGACACTAACAGAAAGTTTATAATTTTGCTCCTCGCCCCTGGCCCATGACCATTAGTCCCGGTTTGTGCCACAAACCGGGACTAAAGGGTTGGTCCTCGTTGCGGGCCGAGTTTAGTCCCACCTCGCCAACCGAAGGGGGCTCACACCGGTTTATAAGCCCTTCCCTCTCTGCCTTGTTGAGCTCCTCTCAAAGTGAAAATAGATGCCCTAATAGAGAAAAGTTTAACCTAAATTCATAGTGAATTTCTCTGAAATTCATAGAAATTTACTAGGAATTTAGGTTGAATTTTCTCTATAAGCGCATCTATTCTCATTTTTTAGTAAGTTAATCACAAACTTGTGATTCAAACAATTTTCAAAGAATCCAAATTTTAACTATTCAAATTTGAAAACTAATGGCACTAACAGAAAGTTTATAATTTTTCTAAAACTAATGGCACTAACAGAAAGTTTATAATTTTGCTAACCTAAAAGCAAACAGAATTAGAAATTAAAGCAAAAAACAAAAGAAAATAAATAATGCAAAAAACAAATCAAAAAAACAGGAAAATACGATTTTTATAGTAAAGTTAATCACAAAATAAAATAAATAAAGCAACAAAGAAAACAAAAAACTAAAAAAGTGTTTTCAAATTTGAAAACTAATGGCACTAATAGAAAGTTTATAATTTTTCTAAAACTAATGGCACTAACAGAAAGTTTATAATTTTGCTAACCTAAAAGCAAACAGAATTAAAAATTAAAGCAAAAAACAAAAGAAAATAAATAATGCAAAAAACAAATCAAAAAAAAGGAAAAAACTATTTTTGTAGTAAAGTTAATCACAAAATAAAATAAATAAAGCAACAAACAAAACAAAAAAACTAAAAAAGTGTTTTCAAATTTGAAAACTAATGGCACTAACAGAAAGTTTATAATTTTTCTAAAACTAATGGCACTAACAGAAAGTTTATAATTTTGCTAACCTAAAAGTAAACAGAATTAAAAATTAAAGAAAAAAACAAAAGAAAATAAATAATGCAAAAAACAAATCAAAAAAATAGGAAAAACTATTTTTATAGTAAATTTAACCACAAAATAAAATAAATAAAGCAACAAAGAAAACAAAAAAACAAAAAAATTATTTTCAAATTTGAAAACTAATGGCATTAACAAAAAGTTTATAATTTTTCTAAAACTAAAAGCATAAAGAATTAAAAAATAAAGCAAAAAACAAAAGAAAATAAATAAAGCAACAAAAAAACAAAAAATGCCACCTACTGGGCCACCACGGCCTGAATACGACTAGAAACCCTACCATGGGCCAGGATTCAGGCCCGCAGCAGGCCCAGTAGGCCCACAGGCATTGCGGTGACAGATTAGGCCCGAAAGCATGCAGTTGAGAGGAGCTCGGGAGGGTGGGCGCAGCAGCGCTTATAAACCACTCCCGAGCCCTCTCAACTAGCGAGGTGGGACTAAACTTTTGGGCGCGGGGCAGCACAAGGCCATTGGTCCCGGTTGGTGGCACCAACCGGGACTAAAGGGGGCATTGGTCACGGTTCGTGGAACCAACCGTGACCAATGCCCCCCTTTAGTCCCGGTTGGTGCCACCAACCGGGACCATAGGCCTCTCCTTCCCGCCCTTTCGGCTGCTAAAAAGAGACCTATGGTCCCGGTTGGTGGCACCAACCGGGACCAAAGGGGGGCATTGGTCACGGTTCGTGCCACGAACCGGGACCATTGCTCTGGGTATATAAGGTAGCACTTCTGAAAATTTCGCCAACCGCTCCCATTCGCCCCCGACGCCCCCAGGCCGTTCGTCGTCGTCGTCGCCGCCCCGAGCCCGTCGTCGCCCACTCCCCGTCACCGTCGCCCCACGCCGCCGCAGGCCTTGTCCCCGTCGCTGCTTGCGCCGTCGCCGGCCTCCTCCTCATCGTTGCGTGCGCCATCTCCGGCCCCCTCCCCGTCGCCCCGCGCCGCGTCGCCGGCCTCCCCTGCGCCGTCGCTGGCCTCCTCCCCGTCGTGCCCCCAGTGAGCTCCCCCCTTCCCATCGATCCCTGTCGCTCTGACCATCGCCGCTGCCGCCGCTCCTCTCTGTGTGTGATGTATATGCTCATATGTATTTGGATTTGGCTATGTATGTATGTATATGCTCATATGTATGTATGTATGTATATGCTCTCTGTATATGGATTTGGCTATGTATATGCTCTCTGTATATGCTCATATGTATGTATGTTCATATAGCATTTTTTCTATATATGAACTATTTTTTTGTTCATGGATATATGCTAAAGAAAACGAGGGGGGTGATAGATGATGATGAGGGGTCGAGAGTGGGACGAGAGGTCGAGAGGTGTCGAGGGGAGAAAAAAAATGTTATCAGGGACGAGGGTCGTCGAGGGGTCGAGAGAGGGACGAGGGGTCGAGAGAACTAAATAACAAGAAGAAGAGGAGAGGAAGAAGAGGAGAAATAAATAAGAAGAAGAAAAAAGAAGAAAAAGAAGAGGAGAAGAAGAAAGGAATAGTGGAGAAGAAGAGAAAATAGAATATATTCTATTTTCTCTTCTTCTCCACTATTCCTTTCTTCTTCTCCTCTTTTTTTCTTCTTTTTTTCTTCGATCTTCTCCTCTTTCTTCTTCTTCTTCTTCTTCTTCTTCTTCTTCTTCTTCTTCTTCTTCTTCTTCTTCTTCTTCTTCTTCTTCTTCTTCTTCTTCTTCTTCTTCTTCTTCTTCTTAATTTTTATCGGGAACGAGGGTGTCGAGGATCGTCGAGGGGTCGAGGGTCGGGAACTATGGTAGAGGGTCGAGTGTCATTAAGGGGTCAAGGGTCGAGGGTTCGAGGGTTCTATAGGGTCGAGGGTTCCATGGTCGTCTAGGGGTCGAGGGTTCCAGGGTCGTCGAGGGTTCGAGGGGTCGAGGATCGCCGAGGGGTCGAGAGAGGATTCCTAGTGTCAAAGTATTGAAGAAATCCATGGCTTCATCATTAGCCGGAAGTAACCAGGGCATGACGAAGTCCTCCAAAATTATTTTGGAATGGTGTCCTAGATAGGATAATTTGCCTTTTTGTATGAATTTCAGCAAAGGCCTTCCAAATAACGATATTTGGAAGGTTCTTGCTGAACTTTGTACCAAAAAGCGAATTATCCTATCTAGGACTCTGTTCCAAAATAACTTTGGAGAGCTTTGTACCATCATGCACATGTTACTTTCGCCTAATGATGAAGACATGGTTTTGTTGAATCCTTTGACACTACGCAACCTCCCGACCCCTCGACGATCCTCTCGAACATGAGAGGAAGAAGAGGATCGCCGAGGGGTCGAGGGTTCCAGGGTCGTCGAGGGTTCGAGGGGTCGAGGATCGCCGAGGGGTCAAGAGAGGTTTCCTAGTGTCAAAGTATTGAAGAAATCCATGGCTTCATCATTAGCCAGAAGTAACCAGGGCATGACGAAGTCCTCCAAAATTATTTTGGAATGGTGTCCCGGATAGGATAATTTGCCTTCTTGTATGAATTTCAGCAAAGGCCTTCCAAATAACGATATTTGGAAGGTTCTTGCTGAACTTTGTACCAAAAAGCGAATTATCCTATCTAGGACTCCGTTCCAAAATAACTTTGGAGAGCTTCGTACCATCATGCACATGTTACTTTCGCCTAATGATGAAGACATGGTTTTGTTGAATCCTTTGACACTACGCAACCTCCCGACCCCTCGGCGATCCTCTCGAACATGAGAGGAAGAAGAGGATCGCCGAGGGGTTGAGGGTTCCAGGGTCATCGAGGGTTCGAGGGGTCGAGGATCGCCGATGGGTCGAGAGAGGTTTCCTAGTGTCAAAGTATTGAAGAAATCCATGGCTTCATCATTAGCCAGAAGTAACCAGGGCATGACGAAGTCCTCCAAAATTATTTTGGAATGGTGTCCCGGATAGGATAATTTGCCTTCTTGTATGAATTTCAGCAAAGGCCTTCCAAATAACGATATTTGGAAGGTTCTTGCTGAACTTTGTACCAAAAAGCGAATTATCCTATCTAGGACTCCGTTCCAAAATAACTTTGGAGAGCTTCGTACCATCATGCACATGTTACTTTCGCCTAATGATGAAGACATGGTTTTGTTGAATCCTTTGACACTATGCAACTTCTCGACCCCTCGGCGATCCTCTCGAACATGAGAGGAAGAAGAGGACCACCGAGGGGTCGAGGGTTCCAGGGTCGTCGAGGGTTCGAGGGGTCGAGGATCGCCGAGGGGTCGAGAGAGGTTTCCTAGTGTCAAAGTATTGAAGAAATCCATGGCTTCATCATTAGCCAGAAGTAACCAGGGCATGACGAAGTCCTCCAAAATTATTTTGGAATGGTGTCCCGGATAGGATAATTTGCCTTCTTGTATGAATTTCAGCAAAGGCCTTCCAAATAACGATATTTGGAAGGTTCTTGCTGAACTTTGTACCAAAAAGCGAATTATCCTATCTAGGACTCCGTTCCAAAATAACTTTGGAGAGCTTCGTACCATCATGCACATGTTACTTTCGCCTAATGATGAAGACATGGTTTTGTTGAATCCTTTGACACTAGGCAACCTCCCGACCCCTCGGCGATGCTCTCGAACATGAGAGGAAGAAGAGGATAAAAAAGAAGAGGAAGAAGAAAAAAAAAGAGGAGAAGAAAGAATAGAGGAGAAGAGCTCCTCTATTCTTTCTTCTCCTCTTTTTTTTTCTTCTTCTTCCTCTTTTTTTTATCGGGAACGAGGGTCGTCGAGGGACATAGATCTAGTGTCATCGTTGTCAATATATACCCCCTCCCGATAGCTTACTATGATTAGGTAGCTAGTTCTACGTTTGGCACTAATATATCCATCTGTCATGTTTGAATAATAATTGCCATGTTGTAAATATTTGTAGAAACTATGGGCACCACCCTAGACGAAGCAAAAGAAGCGTTGTTGAGGGACATAATCACAGAAGGAAGTGATGCCGTCTCGTTGTTTCTCAACGACACCGATGGTCTGGAAGGAGAGGGTGAACAAGCTGGCTACGGTGACCTAATGCCGGTGCAAGAAGAAGAACATGAGGACGGCTCCGGTGACCCAATGCCGGTGCAAGAAGGAGACCGTGATGACGGCTCCGGTGACCGAACCGAGTCCGGCCAGGTATATATATTAGTTAAGCCTGTGCTGACTAGCTGATTGAGGCATTCATTGTTTTGGTATGTACACATATTAATTAAGTCTTTGTTCTTTTTTCTAGCACTCCAGATCGAGCACAACTTCGGTAAAGAGATGAGGCCCGAAGAAAAAGTTGAGCTCGGATGAAAAGTTTGAGATTATAGCAATCGCGCCCGACGGCCAACCGATTGAACCCCTCCGGACAAAGAGCGCATTTGTTGCTCAGTGCGGGGTTCTGGTTAGGGACAAGATCCCGATAAGCATCCAGCAATGGTTTAAGCCGGCTACAGAAGACCCTGAGGTGTCTTATGTCAATGATATGCAGAAAAATGATCTTTGGACTGAGCTGAAGTCAAATTTCACCCTACCGCCAGAGGATAATCCAGAGAACCCAGTTAAAGAGAAATTAATCAAGTCTTTTGCTCTTAAGAGGATGGCAGAACTATTCAGGAGGTGGAAGAAAGAGCTGAATAAGTTTGTCGAAAATAATGAGACACCAGAATTCAAGGGCAGATATGAGAAGATCGGAGATCACTGGCCCGCATTTGTGGCCCACAAGACATCGGAAAAGAGTAAGAAGATGTCGGCGACAAACAAGCAAAATGCTGTGAAGAAGATGCTTCACCATCGCACGGGGTCAGGTGGCTACCTCGTAGCCCGGCCTAAGTGGGCCAAGACTGAGAATGATCTGATTGATAAAGGGATCGAACCAGAGACAATTAGCTAGCCAGACCGTTGCCGGACTTGGTTCTTCGGGGCTGGCGGAACCTTGGACCCTGTAACAGGGAAGTGCATTTGGACGAACGATCAAATGGACATACCAGTCAGAAAGCTTAAGCAGTATATCGAAGCAGCGCAGCAAGGGAAGTTCTTTCCAAACAGAGAGAACGACGAGCTCACAATGGCCCTCGGGAATCCTGAGCACCCTGGACGGACACGAGGCACGCCAGGCTCCATTCCGTGGAAGGTTGGGTTTCCAGACGCAGGCGGTTACAAATCCCATGAGAGGAGGAAAAAAGTGCAGCAGACCCAAATGCAGGCGCTGCAAGCAAGGGTAGACGCGATAGAGGAACGAGAAGCAAATCGCAGCAAACGTACTGCCGAAGCCTCCCCCGAAGCTACCCCGCCATCTCAGCGCAGAAGCAGCGTGGCTTCCACCGAGCTGCTTCAGCCGGAGCATGCCTTGATGGCTCCTGCCAGCTATCCCGTGGATGCTATCACGGAGTCTCAAAATTGCTACCTTATGACGCAATGGATGAAAAGGTCAAGGCGGCTGTTGGCTCTGTTTATCCTACTGAACCCGGCGCAACTTTTCACTGCCGGCCGATTCCAGAAGGATATGCTAGGGTGATGGTGGATGAAATAACGGAGGGATTTGAGGACCTCCAGCTTGACTACCCTACCGGTGAAGGGGAGACTCGGCTAGGGTCTGCTCTGAAGACTCCATGCCTATGGCGGAAGGAGCTCATCAACCTTCCGAACTGGACGCCTCCGCCTCCTCCTCCTCCTCCGGCGAGTCAGGGCACTCCGCCTCCTCCATCGCCCCCTCCTCCAGTGAGTGACGATCAGGGCCCTCGGCCGGCTCCTTCTCCGGCGCGTGGCGGCACTCCGCCTCCTTCTCCGCCTGCGCCAACGCGCCCGATCAGCCAGCCTCCTCCTTCTCTGCCTCGTCAGCAAGGGCGGAAGAGACCTGCCGCCGCTCCAGCTGCTCCGGCGCGTCGTAGTCCTTCTCCTCCGCCTTGTAATCAAGTAAAGAATACAACCGCTCCGTCTGCTCGGTCGGCGTCTAGCAGTACAATCGGAGGCGGGAGGACATACAGATTCGGTCCTTCTCTGAAGACTCCAGAGAAGTTACCATATGAGAGGACCCCGGAGGAGAACACCGAGATCGCGCGAACCGAAGTGGATGACTGGTTTCAAGGGTTGAGAGCAAAGAGACATCCACCTCCGGAGGAGAAGGTAGATCCGGTGAAAGTGAAGCGCACTCTGGCTGCCCTGGCAAAACCACCCAAGTCTCCGCCGAAAGGCAACTATGAGCGCATTATTGCAAAGACATGGGCCGAAGCGGAGCGGTCAGGAAGTACAGTCAGTGATCAAATGGTGAAAGAACGACGAGCAGCTGGGAAACAAATTGCCCAGCTCGGCGAACAAGCGAAGCAATCGTGCCCCCCTCAAGGTGCCTAGCGACATCGTCGGTCCGAGGATGGTTCCCGGTTATGGCAATGTTGACGATTACCTGCCCGACGATGTACATTATGATACCATGGAGGTGCAGATACACAGATACGAGTACGGGAAGCTTCTCGCCAAAGATGAAAAATCTTTAACAACGATGATGCGAAGATTACATGATTGGTACTTGAAAATCTGCAGAGAGTCTGGGGGGAGGAGTACTTTGTATGCGATAGTTAAACCGGAGCATGACCTCGTTGGAATTTAACTGTTGCCTATTCCATTTGAGGAGTTCTATCAGTTTTTCAATCAATTGGCCCTCGATAAAACAACGATCACCTGCTACTGTCTGTAAGTACTACTACTTCTGTCATTAAGTCTCTCTATATAGCTCATCTCTTTCATTGCATGTATTTATAATTATCCTCACTATATTATGCAGAATGAAGATCGCCGAATTGAAGAAAAGACAAATCGGTGATATTGGGTTCACTAACACATATCTCATAGATGCAACTGAGGTTCAACATTGTCCCGAAGATACCGAGGCCAACTTGCTATGATCATTCAAAAAAATGAAAACAAAGATATAATACTCTTTCCTTACAACTTCAAGTGAGTGTTAATGTCTTGTGCATATTCGGTTTCCCTTATATATTAGTCCAGGTTATAGTAATGTAATTGATGAGTTATGCATGCGTGTGCAGTTTCCACTATATTCTCCTAGAGATTAGGCTTGAGCAGGGAGTAGTAACCGTCTTGGACTCTAAACGAAAAGATCCCCAGGAGTATGCGGACATGACTGAAATCCTCAATAAGTAAGTTAAATCGATCATTATCCACCATATCAGCAACTTTGTTCATTTCCTAATATCAAGTAATTGTTTTCTTTGTCCGGCAGGGTTTGGAGAAAATTCACCAGAACAGTTCCGGGACTGCCGAAGGAGCTGGAATTTAGACACCCGAAAGTAAGTACTATAGTAGCATGTCGCGCGCATCTCCTAGTGATTCAAGCGCTAGTTTCATCAATACCATTTAGCATTCTTTCTTATCAGTTTGATTGACCTCTATTTCTTGTAAAGTGGTTGTGGCAGGAAAAAGGGAATGATTTCTGTGGATACTACGTCTGCGAGTCCATCCGCCACACGACCTGTGAGCGGGGCGGGTACTCTGACGAACAATATGAAGTACGTAAATAACAACATTCACAATTTTATTTTATTACCATCATTTGTATTGAGTTTCATTCATTCATATATATATGTATTGATCCCCCTTCTTCAAATTAGATGTTTCAGAAGCGGGATGAACTCCTAGCACCAGCTCGCATGCGAGCAATTCAAGAGGAATTGGCGGCATTCTTTCTTGACCAAGTGATCGCTGAAGACGGAGAATACTATGTGGACCATGAGTCCGTATGATTATATTTGTAAAAGATAATTATTGTATATATGTAGCCGGTAGTGTCGGATAGATATACGAGAACTTGTTGTTCGACCAATCTCTCGGAGAAGGAGAGGTGGTCGATATCACTTCTCTCTGTATGCATATATGTTCATGACGATCTTCTGTTTCCTTCGTTTGCTTACTAGCTAACTAGCGTGTCTAGTCCTCTCTATACGTATGTATAGTACGTAGCGTCGACCAAGGACGGACGTAAGAGAGGACACTTCTCTCTATTAATTATAGCTAGACAACACAATATATGAAACACCTAAATTAACCCCCCAAAACCCCCAACCCCCCCCCCCCTTTAAAAAAAACAAAAACCCCAGCCACAGAAATGCTGACGCGTGGATGCCTATTGGTCCCGGTTGGTGCTACCAACCGGGACTAAAGGGTCTCCTGCCTGGGCTCTGCGCACTGCCCACGTGGAGGGCCATCAGTCCCGGTTCTGGATTGAACCGGGACTAAAGGTACATGGCATTAGTACCGACACTTTAGTCCCGGTTCAGGAACCGGGACTAAAGGCCCTTACGAACCGGGACTATAGGCCCTTTTTCTACCAGTGTGTAGTACTTTATTTATTGCCATGCATGACACAAAGTAGTATAGAATTTATTATGATACAGTATCATGATATGATACTCCACCCTCTTTTTCTTCATTTAATGCTATGACACCTCATCAAAATTGCCTAATTGGCATGCATGATACTAGTTATGATACTACCATTAGGCTGGTCATAGTGGAGAGTAACTTAGACTAGTGTCATGCATATGACACTAGTCTTTGTTAATACCTTCCTAGTGCAAAGTAACATACAAGTAATATCATGGATGATTGCATTTATTACATTATAGACTCATTTTGCTTTGGTTTGCGTTATGTTACAGTAACATTGTGTTACTCCAAACACCTCTCTCCTCATTAACTATATATCACATAAGCAAACTTGTCTTGGATTGCGCTATGTTACTTGTCTAGACTAGTCATTGTGAGAGTAACTTAGCTAGTAACATAACACACTTCAAGAAATTTTTACTTATGTGACAAATATTTAATGTGAGATAGTAACATAATACTACAAGCTAATAAATGAAGCCATCTATGACACACTATTATATTACTTTGCATTATAAAAATATAATAACTTAGACTAGTGTCATCCATATGACAGTAGTCTAAGTTACTCCCACTATAACCAGCCTTACGACCAGCGTAAGGCACCGCGCTGCTTCCGGTAGGCGGTAGCTTTTGGCGCACCCAATAAATATAAGTTGAGCGAACCTCACGAACCTTGTTGAGGCGTGCAAGGCGGGAAGGTGGAATAAAGAGAAAAGTATACCTTTTGTCCCTCAACTCTTGGTGAAGTCTAGATTTGGTCCCTCAACTTTAAAACTGGACAACTTGCACCTCTAACTACCGAAACCGGACAAGGTTCGTCCCCGGACTCGGTTTTGACCGGTTTTGGTGTTGACTCACCCCGGTTTTGACCCGTGCTCACTCATATTCTTGTACTTTTTTTATATCCGTGAACTTTTTGAAATCCACATACACTTTTCAACTCCGCATAGTTTTTTCAAGGTCACATATTTTTTTCAAAAATAAACATACTTTTTTCAAATCAGCAAACTATTCTAAAATTCACATACTTTTTTCAAATCCGTGATTTTTTAACATTTACATACCTTTTCCAAATCCCCGTATTTTTCCCAAGTTTGTGTAATTTTATCAAATCCAAGTATTTTTCAAAGCCATGAACTTTTTTTGAAATTCGCATACTTATTTCAAATCCACATGCTTTTCAAAGTCCGCATTTTTTTCAAATCCGTGTTCCATTTATAATCCATGAACTTTGTTTGAAATTCACATACTTGTTTCAAGATGAAACAATTTCTGAAATCCACATATTTTTGCGTAAAAGAAGTCCATATCCGCGTACTTTTTTCAAGTTCGCATAAAATTTTCAAATTCATGAACACTTTCAATAAAATGTACTCAAATTTGAAAGTGTACATCAATTTTAAAAAATTAAATGAACTTAAAAAACTAAATGAACTTTAAAAAAATACGCATATTTGAAAAAGTACATGAACTTGTAAAAAGTATGCAGATTTAAAAAAAGTACAATTTTTTTAAAAAGGTTCACGTATTTGAAAAAATAACCGAATTTGAAAACATCACATGGACTTGGAAAAGGTATCCAAATTTAAGTCGGAACGGTCAAAACAGAGATGGGACAACACCAAAACCGGTCAAAACCATTACCCGGGATGAATCTTGTCCGGTTTTAGAAGTTAAGGGTGCAAGTTGTCCGGTTTTAAAGTTGAGGGATCAAATCTAGATTTCGCCAAAAATTGAGGGACGAAAAATA
Organism: Triticum urartu; assembly: GCF_056163025.1. NCBI lineage: Eukaryota > Viridiplantae > Streptophyta > Magnoliopsida > Poales > Poaceae > Triticum > Triticum urartu. The sequence continues at coordinate 695,923,673 of NC_141875.1, forward strand.
TACTTTTCTCTAGAATAAATAAGGCGCGCGTGTCCAGCCTCGCGCAACGCGACAACGACGCCGCAACAAAACAAAACGTAGCGTCGTCCTCTCCTGCTGCTTCCATGCTGGCTCTTTGAAAATCTAGGCTAGAACCCGATCGCTAGTGGCCGAAATTTACTCGGTAGGTGTACTGCACTGTGTATGTGCATGCGGCACGTCACTGGCAAGGTGAGGTGAATCTTTGATGACGTCTTCAATACGGACCCTCGAATCATTAGCATAAGTTTGGTTTGCGTGGTCCAGTCGTGTTGTATCATCCAACACAGTGTTCACAGGACGGCTTTGACACACTTTTTCTCGTAAACCGAAGACAAACATGACGGGCTCTGCAGGTGTTTGGACAGAACACATGCCCGCTTCTGACCACCTTGACCCATCTGAAACCCTCCTCTCCGCACGTGTGTTCTCGCCCGGCTCCAGCTACCCGCATTCATGCTGCTGTAGAGCGGCCGCTCCACATTGAAGCCGGCCAGAGCGAACGCGACCTCTCCCTGCCTCCGCCATTGAAGAAGCGCAGGCCGAGGGCACCACCCATTGGAGGCCTGGCTGAACACGCCTCATCGCCACATTCAAAAGACTGCAGGCTGCCCTTCTTCCTCTATTAAACCCGCGCGTGTACCGAGAAACCTACTGCGGCCACACATCCGCTCACGAGTCGACCGACATTAAACACAATGCCAGTTGGCTCCTCGCGTCAGTCCGCTATTTACATGATGTCAGACGCCATGCAAGAACATGCCATTCTAGTTATAGATGATTGAAAAGTCAAAATAATCCATTTTGGTACAAACTATCAGCAATGGAATATTTTTTCTTAAAGATTATACTGAACCAACCAATTTACACGTATGAGGTAGATTTGCAATCAAAGATCAGATATATATTTCGTGTCTGCATATTGTGTTTCTAATATTCCATTTCAATTAACCACACTAATTTTTGAATGTTCCTAACGAAAACCATTTTAGGTTGTTAACTGAATAGATCAACTGATCAATAGCATAAAAAAATTCGAACGGCTATACATGTAACCATCATTTTCAAAAGATCATACATGCCACCAAAATCCAAGTAGATGACAACATCACAAATATGAAATTGTTCAACAAGTCATCCAAGGTTGATCAAAATTCAACACACATAGCATGAGATAAAAGACAGGGTCATCACCTTCGAGCGCACAGATGAAACCATGTGCCGGGAACGTGGCAGCAGCCTACTCCAGAGCAGGAGGAGGCATCCCTCGGTAGCGCACGTGGACCAGAGCATGCACAACGTGTGCGGGCACGGGCACGTCGCTGCGCGCTGTGGTACACCGGGTGAAAGAAGTAAATTGCACAAAACCACCAGTTTGAAGGTTAAGTTTACAAAAAACACTACAATATTTTTTTTTTTGTATAAACACCATGTCTACGGTAATGTTTTTGCAAATAACACTGATCGGCGGATTTGGCTCGTTTAAGCGTGTTTATGATAGATGGGTCCATTTTTTGCTTACGTGGCATAACGTTTCGTGTCAGATGGGTTTTATTCTAAATTTACAAACTAGTTCCTAGAATTTACATAGACACCCCTGAATTGAAAAACAAAAACGCAATTAGCCCCCACATGCGAGCCCGATGTGGATCTCACGACGACTAGGGTGAGCGCCGCTGCACGCGCAAGTCGTCCCCTCGGCTGCTCGCCGGTGTTGCCGATTCTCACCGTCGCTACCAACTGCTGCTCCTCCCCGGCTTCTCCGTGGTGCTGCTGCTCCCCTCACCGCAACCTGTCAAGCTGCTTCTCGCCGCTGCCCTGTGAGCTGCTCGCCGCGTCGTGATATTCTGCAGAGGAAGCCCAGGTCGGGAGCAGCACGGGCGCTTGGAGCGACTGGAGGCTCCAGGCAGGCTCGGGCATTAGGAAGATGTAGGCGTGGCGGCACGACCTCGGCAGTCTCCCGAGTTTCTCTCTCTCCCTCCCTCGAACCAGCAGAGCAGCATGCAGGAGCGCCGCCGCCGCCCATCGCCATGGCCCTGAGCTCCACGAAATTCGTCGCAAGTAACCAGCTCTCGCGTCGGATCCAGCAAGAATCGAGCCGCAGCCCCCTCTGCATCTCGGATTCCTGCTCCTCTGTCACGAGCGACGACCGCGTGCACCGGCGGGACCTGGATGAGGTAGGCGACCCCGGCGATGCAGTCGTCCTGGAGTGCGCGCACGGCGTCCTCGGCGCGTGGACGAAGGGCGCTCCTCAGCCGGGGACGGGACGGGCGGCGTCATCTGCTTTCCCCTCAGTGCCGCAACGGCGACGGCGTCCTCGGCGCGTGGCGGAAGGCCGCCCCTCGGCCGGGGGCGGGACGGGCGGCGTCCTCTGCTCGGCTGCGGGTGCGAGTGCGAGGCGTGGTTGGGGGGGGGGGGGGCTGGGCGGCACAGGAAAGAAAGGTTGGGTGTGTTTTGATTTAAACTCAGCTAACACCGTTTCCAGCAAACCGTCATGCCATGTCAGCGAAAAGCGGGACTGATCTGTCATAAACATGCTTAAACGAGTCAAATCCGCCGATCAGTGTTTTCTGCAAAAAGATTACCGTAGACATGAAAAAAAAATGTATTGTAGTGTTTTTCGCAAAGCTAATTTTCAAACTGGTGGTTTTGTGCAATTTACTTGGGTGGAAGGGGTGAACTGGAGGCAGTCATCGCTCGTTTAAGAAGGTCACGAATGACACGGACACAAAACTACCAGCGGCATCAAGAGAACATACGGAGGAGCCATGGGCATGGAGAGTCGCCGCCAACGACGGTCGGCGGCAGCTGGTGGCAGGGAACGGTGGTGTCGGGCAGCGTGATGGATGAATGTGGCAAGCGCTCTGGTCTCTGCCCTATCTGCAATGGAGGAGGTCTTTTTCATGCCGGTGGTAGAGAGTGAGAGGAAATTGATGTAGGAGGAGGGGGGAACCTGGAAGGAAAGACTGAGATGGCATATTTTCAACGAAGAGTCAGGGTCCTTCCAGAGAGCACCCAACACGTGGAAATGAAGACCTTCAGCAGTAAATTCCAAAAACACTAAAAAAAATTGAAAAACGAAAAAAAAATCAAACATGTACATGTGTCAACACAGGGAGAGCCAACGCGCAACACTATAGATGCTCAGGAGGAGCTCTAGCTTAGCCACTTTAACTATTTTATATATACATATCAGAAAATAGAATGTTTGCCAAGCATGTCGGTAATCAATACCACACCAATCATACCTACAACTTGTCACGACCAATTTTTTGTTAACCAATTTATAATGACTGAACAATTTAAGCTCAGTCAGTATCTTGGATGTGAACTATGTTTACAAGTTCCATAAAGGGCCCCTCCAGGCGCAAATTCCAGTTAAAAAATGAAGATCGGTCGCGGCTTCTAAAGCATGTTCATCAAGCACAACGACCTCAACATGTGTCTCAGTGAGCTCACGACAATGATGCTTTCTGATGCACCTCCCAGAGGCAACTCGACGAAGAGATCATCCTTGTGTTTCTTCCTTGGCTGTTTTGCATACTGCAGTAACAATATTCGCTTCATCTACAGAAACTTTGCGTCCAGATGCCTCCCATTTCCATGCTGCATCCAACACCACCCAATTAATTATACCTTTGCTTGTTTGTTATAGTTGTATCTTTCTAACGATGGGGAGACCGCCGGAAACACCTCCGCCACTCCGATGGGCGGCGACCTTCTCCACCGCCTTCCTCAATGGCAGGCTGGAGTGGCGCGTCGGTTCTCTGTACCTGGATCGTCCGGACTTCTGTTTCTTACGGAACATCGAAGGGAAGATTGAGGAAGGGAGGCATCTTCGGCCTGGGGAGAGGATCTCCAGCGGGAATGAGATAGTGCTCCTTGACTGTGTCGTGCGCGTTGGAGCACGAGTCTTCCCGGATCGACGGCGGCTTACCCTCGCGTCGGGAGATCTCTCGCCGGCGATGGCGGCTTCTAGTTCTGGATCACGTTTTAATGTCCTTGCTGAGCCGCAGGTCGGGGAGGATGGCGATGAGGCCTCGGCCGTAGACACTTCATCTGGAGAGGAGCATGTGGCGGTGAAGGCTGCTTCCATGATCCTGTCCAATGAGGGTGAGGGAGTCCTGGATTAGGGGGTGTCCGGATAGCCGGACTATACCTTCGGTTGGACTCCTGGACTATGAAGATACAAGATATGAAGACTTCGTCCCGTGTCCGGAAGGGATTTTCCTTGACGTGGAAGGCAACCTTGGCGATACGGATATGTAGATCTCCTACCATTGTAACCGACTCTGTGTAACCCTAGCCCTCTCCGGTGTCTATATAAACCGGAGGGTTTTAGTCTGTAGGACGAACAACAATCATACCATAGGCTAGCTTCTAGGGTTTAGCCTCCTTGATCTCGTGGTAGATCTACTCTTGTACTACCCATATCATCAATATTAATCAAGCAGGACGTAGGGTTTTACCTCCATCGAGAGGGCCCAAACCTGGGTAAAAACATCGTGCCCCTTGTATCCTGTTACCATCTGCCTAGACGCACAGTTCGGGACCCCCTACCCGAGATCCGCCGGTTTTGACACCGACATTGGTGCTTTCATTGGGAGTTCCTCTGTGCCGTCGCCATCAGGAAGGATGCCTCATCCCGTCTTTAAAGACGGCACCGTTGCTAAGGGAGCTTTGGCTGTCGGCAAAACTCTCCGGCTAGGTGGTTTCCTTATGACCGCCTGTTCGGCTGCTGCGCCGACGATGACCTCTCGGGTCATCGAAAGCAATCTTCACGTCAGCTCGGAATTCGCCGAGCAGCTAGATCCAATGGAGCTCTCTTCCCTAAACGAGCTCTTGGATCGCATCGCCGCCCTGGGAGTCGCTACGGATTACGACCAGATTGGGCTTAAACCCGATCTGAGAGAGATTAACTCTCCCCAGGTCACTCATCACGTTGCCGTGGTAGAGGGACAGTGCGACCACCCTTCATCTATCTTAAGGACTAGCTACGTCTGGATTCCCGATCCCTCCAAGCCGGATACCCGCGGAGGGGAGGACATCACTCAAGACCTAAACTTAAAGTCAGGCGACGGGCTAGATTCATTGGACAACATCCAAGAATCCAAATTTCCGAGTTCGGAAACTCCTTAGCCCATGGGTCTCAGATTGGGTGAGGTTTCGGATTTGATTCCACCCACCCACCCGTACATAAGCGATCTATCCCAAATTAGGCAAGAGCCCGAAGAAACTGTACATCATTACTGGGCCAGATTCCTCCTGGTTATGAACAGGATAAAGGACTGTCGCGAGGAAGACGCAATTTCATTCTTCTGCAATAATTGCACGGACAAGGGAATCCTCAACGCCATAAGTCACCGTGATAGTACGAAAGTACTATGCGATGGAAAGCGCCTGGAAAACCGAAATAAAATTTTGGGACAATCCGGCCCTAAATACAAACCCAGTCCGAAATAAAAGGGTGCATCATCGCCAGACACCCGGGTTCAATACCAAAAAGCAAAAGCCCTCTACAGGGCACGGAACCGTACTGGAAGGATGGCTTAATGGACCCTGTAAAATTCACAGTGCAGAGGGCGCCATACCAACTCACAGCCTTAGAGCATGTTGGACACTCCGGCAGGTGGCAAAAATTGGCGAAGATCTCCTAATTCCAGAAGCCATAGAAAGCCACCCCAGAGACACCAGTACGGTATTAACAGTCTTCGAGACTTTCGCATCAAATAATATGTGAAAAAGAACACTCCGCAACCTTGCCGAAGTCTACCAAGTAGCAACAATAAACCCATGGAGTGACACGGCTATTACTTTTAATGCCAGTGATGAACCTAAATTCCGAACAGCCCGAGCAACAACTCCTACGCCTGGTCTCCATGCATACCCTGGTTCTTATATAACCGCGAGGGTATTCGGACACACTCCGGACCGTCAGGTCCCGAGGTGGAAGTGAAAAGGTCGGCCATGACAAACGATCTACAATCCGGCTAGAAGGCATTACGCATGTCAATTAAAATTACATAGTCAATCTGATTGATTGTATTCCTCTTCAATACCATCCAACAGGCTGTCTAGCTTACAGTCCTGTTGGGAATACTTTGCGGCCAATTCTACTTGGCCGTATACTAAGCTCACAGGGATCTCCTTCCCATCGGGCCCCACGGGCCCGACCTCGGCCATGCGGTTTGGGTCAGCCTTCGTGTACCGCGTCTTCACCATGGCCCAGGCCTCCCTGGCGCCTTGACGGCAGGCCGACATCTTCCACAATCGGAAGCGCCGCCGCGCTCCCTTCATCTTCGCTGCAAGCTCTCCAAGGCCTTCGGGCATGGAGACGGATGGCCACAAGGCCTGGGCGACGCCTTGCATCACCTGCCGAACTCGCTCGTGCAGTCATGAGAGCTTGGGAAGAAGGTCACCCGTAGAACCGGGCATTTCCTCTGCAGGACGACTTGTTAGCATACCTACACACATTACTCTGTTAGTCGACTTCCTCGCTGAACTCTTTTTTTTAAAGTTCGTTTAAGCACTTACTAAATATGCCGCGTCGAAGCCGCTGATTCTCCTTAACAGAGTCCAACAGCTGGGCACAAACATCCTTCAGTTCAACGCCCAGCTTGGTGTTGGCATCTTGGAGATCGTTCTTCTCCCGCCTCACCTTTGTCAGCACACTCTCACCAGCCTTCAGCTGGCGTAGGAGTTGTTGCTTTTTCGGATTCAATCCGGCGCCATCTGCAATTTCATTTGTCAGATTTGCACCCATGCCGCACTTTGCAAAATACTTATCTTTCGAAGCGTATTTTACCAGAGGGGGTCTCCTTGGGCTCCCCTGCCGCGGCTAGTGCGGCCTCAAGTTGGGCTTTGCACTCTTCCAGCTCCTGGGATAGTAGGGTATTCTTTTCTGTAAGAACCTGCATAACAAATGATCCTTAAATCAGTTATTCTAACTGTTTCAAGTCTCGGGGGCTACTGGTATATATATAATTACCAAAATTTTCTTATCCGTATGTCTTTTACATATTGCTCCGTGGCTCTGGCTAGACCATTTTGAACGGCACGGAGGTACGCATCTCCCGAATTGAAGGCATCCAATGCCTCTTGGGAGAAACAAGCGCCGCGAAGAACTGTCCGGCGATGCCTGTGGTTCATGGCACTCTCCACCTCGGAATTAGTGGCAGACAGCCTGTCCGCATCCTCTGTCGGAGGAGCGTCCGGTGCGCGCCTTGTGTTCGCCTCCGCTTCCGGACCAGGCTTTGCAGCCTGGCTGGAGGAGGCGCGATTGGCAACCTCTCTGGATATAGTTCGGCGAGGTCTCTTCGTCCTGAAGAGAGCACGAGCGTTAATATGCCTTGAAGGAATAACACCTGGGAATAAGATGGCGCGCTATACCTTTGCGCCGACGTCTCAGTCCGGACCGCACTTCTTTTCAGCCCGCGAGGCCCTGCCGCCCCTCGTTGGCTAGTCGCCGCAGGCTCGGCCTCCCGTCTCAAGGACCTCCCCTGCAAAACACGGTTGTCATACGACAATCGAAAAGACACGAGAATAGATCCCTTTTCAAAGTGCTGGGACTTCGGTCTCAGTTACCTGTGAGGCTGGGAGTAGCCCTGGGTAATCGGACGTAATGGCCACCAAGGCGTTGTCCTTGCTCAATTGATGAAACACCCCATCAATCAGCTCCACAGATAAGTCCGGATCCTCTTGAGAGGCCGGGTCGAGAGACCGTCCCAGATCCTCGGGTTGTGGAGGAGGGCTGTTTATTTCTTTAACAGCCTGGCGCAGTTCCTGCGTTGAAGTCGTTAGACTGAATATTTAACGATGGGAATATAAAACGGGTGGGCAAGTAAAAGTGTCCGCTTACCCAACTTGCGGGATTGTACATAGAAAATCCACTCTGTGGGTTGACGCGGAGAAATTCCTCCTCTTCTCCCTTGTACAAAGCGGACAAGGTCTTTATTAGAGCGGCAGCCGAATCCGGCCCCTTACGACCGTGGCGGGTGGCGTCGTCCTCCCCATGGAAGTCCCACATGGGGTGGCCTCTATACTGAAGCGGCTGCACCCCTCGCATGATGCATGCGGCCATGACCCCGATCATGGTTAGTCCGGAATGAGCTAACAATCTTATCCGGCCCATCAGGTAAAGAACATCCTTGTCGCTTTCCCTCTGAGGGCTCCGTGGACGCCAGCTTAGGCGCTTCTTTAGGGGAGAATTGTTGAACTTAGGGAGGCCGATCCGGACAGGATCCAGCAGCGGGACGTCCTCTATATAAAACCATTCCGAAGGCCAGTCCTCGGACGCCTTCTTTGGGGTTCCGGATAGATATCCAGTCCCGGCGATGCGTCACACTTCGGCTCCGCCCACTTGATATATTGACCTCTTCTGAGAACGGGGCACAATGCAGAACAGCCTTTTCCACAGCGCGAAATGAGCCTCGCAGCCCAAAAACAGCTCGCAAAGGGCTACGAAGCCCGCGATATGCAATATGGAGGCAGGCGTGAGGTTGTGCAACTGGAGACCATAGAACTCCAGGAGCCCCAGGAGAAATGGATGAATTGGAAATCCGAGCCCTCTTGTTAAGTAAGGGACAAGGCATACCCTCTCTCCTTTGGAGGGATTGGGGCGCTCTTCGCTTGCTCTCCGCCATTATAGGTGGCAAGTCCGGCTCGAACCGGGACCATATAGGCCGGGGGGAGAAATCCCTTGGTCTGGAGCGTCACTAGCTCGCTGTGCGGGATGGAGCATCTCTCCCAATCTCCGGGCTGAGGGCTGGAAGGACGAGAGGAGGAGTTCCGGCCGCCGGCCATGATAGAATGGACCTTTGTCGGATACGCTCTAATGAATACTCGCGGAGGGGAGAAGGTGTGGTTTGGATCTAAATCCTCGTCCCCTTAAATAGGCGGCTCATTCACGCGGCTAGGGGTGTAAATGTAAAAACACCCTGACTTTTCGTATTCATTTGACACGTGGAAGACGGCCATTATTGGGCGTAGAAGCCAAGGAGCGCTACATTTACAAGAAACCGGACATTATTCAACAGGTACACGGAATTTGGAGGAGAACCCGCCTTGCAATGCCGAAGACAATCTGCGTGCCGGACTCGTCGTCATTGAAGTCTGGTTCAGGGGCTACTGAGGGAGTCCTGGATTAGGGGGTGTCCGGATAGCCGTACTATACCTTCGGTCGGACTCCTGGACTATGAAGATACAAGATTGAAGACTTCGTCCTGTGTCCGGAAGGGACTTTCCTTGGCGTGGAAGGCAAGCTTGGCGATACGGATATGTAGATCTCCTACCATTGTAACCGACTCCGTGTAACCCTAGCCCTCTCCGGTGTCTATATAAACCGGAGGGTTTTAGTCCGTAGGACGAACAACAATCATACCATAGGCTAGCTTCTAGGGTTTAGCCTCCTTGATCTCGTGGTAGATCTACTCTTGTACTACCCATATCATCAATATTAATCAAGCAGGACGTAGGGTTTTACCTCCATCGAGAGGGCCCGAACCTGGGTAAAAACATCGTGCCCCTTGTCTCCTGTTACCATCCGCCTAGACGCACAGTTCGGGACCCCCTACCCGAGATCCGCCGGTTTTGACACCGACAAAGGGTCTAGCGGACGGAGGTGCTGCCTGGTCCACTGTCTTGCGCCGTACGAAGACAAAGGAAGAGCTGGTGCAAGAGTTTAGGGAAGACGTCGGTTTTCCAACACCGGCGTCGTGCGCTTGGGAACGACCTGGATCTTCATCTCCGACGCCCATCTCCGGCCAGGTACGGTATAGTTCAATTTCGACTAATGGGTTGCCTTCTCAGTGAAGGACCCCGCCGGTGGGAGTAGACGTCTACAAGCTGCCGGCTGCCGCGCGCCACATCCGCCGGGGTGTGCTAATTCGGCCGTGGAAAGGCCTCTTCCACGTCAGCGACCGATGCAGCCCGTCGCCCTGGTGGCATTCATGCCGCCGGCGTCGTCCGACGAGCCCGCGGCAGACAACCCTCAACGGTCGTTGCATGATGCACGTTCCGCGGCAATCTCGATATGCAGTGTGTTAGTTACGCCTAAGACTAGCCATAGTGGGAGTAACTTCAGCAGTAACATCGAGTCCAACTCAGCAAATTTGCTTATGTGGCAATGAGTTAATGAAGAGAGAGGTAGTTGTAGTAACTTAGCTAATTACTGTAACATCACATGTCCCAATGCAATATGAGTCTATAACCTAATAAATGAATCTTTGCATGTTACCACACTTAAATTACTACCCACTATGAAGATAGTAACATAGGCTACGGATATGTGTATGTTACTAGTGTATGTTACTGTCCATTGTGGCTAGTCTAACTCCACGCTGCCAATCGAGACCGGGAGGATGGGTTCAAGCAATGGTGGGTCCTCTGCCAGCGCGGTGCAGATGTCAGGGTGGCCCCGCCGCGTTGACTTTTCTCTTAGGGGAGGAGTCGTACGTGCCTGGGCCATAATCCCTACGTGCGAAACGCTCCCATCAACATCTCCTTCGCCGCCGCCACCGCTCAGGGTCTCCTATGCCGCCGCCATTCGTGTAGGCGCCTCGGCTGACATGTCAGGGCGCCTACCTTCCTCGTCCAAAGGCGGACCGCCGGCAATGAAGGGAACCACGCCATCTTCAGCTGTTGTGTCACAGGACGGCCCTGCCGTACCATCCCAGTCCCGCTTCACCGGGTTTGGCCCCACGGCCGGGCCGCCAAGGACCGGTGCCCTAGCCGGACAGGCACCGCCGGCTGCCGCTCCTCTCCAACAACCGATGCTTTTTGGTGTTCCAACAGCAGCGGCTGCTCCTCCCACTTCTAGCTGTCCGAGCAACAACAACAAGAAAAAGAAGCGGAAGGGTACCGGCCGGGTTCCTGCATCGACTGCCTCGGGACCACCGCTCTGTTGGAAATATGCCCTAGAGGCAATAATAAAAGGATTATTATTATATTTCCTTGTTCATGATAATTGTCTTTTATTCATGCTATAATTGTGTTATCCGGAAATCGTAATACATGTGTGAATACATAGACACCAACATGTCCCTAGTAAGCCTCTAGTTGACTAGCTCGTTGATCAATAGATAGTCATGGTTTCCTGACTATGGACATTGGATGTCATTGATAACGAGATCACATCATTAGGAGAATGATGTGATGGACAAGACCCAATCCTAAACTTAGCACAAGATCGTATAGTTCGTTTGCTAGAGTTTTTCCAATGTCAAGTATCTTTTCCTTAGACCATGAGATCGTGTAACTCCCGGATGCCTTAGGAGTGCTTTGGGTGTACCAAACGTCACAACATAACTGGGTGACTATAAAGGTATACTACGGGTATCTCCGAAAGTGTCTGTTGGGTTGACATGGATCAAGACTGGGATTTGTCACTCCGTATAATGGAGAGGTATCTCTGGGCCCACTCGGTAATGCATCATCATAATGAGCTCAAAGTGACCAAGTGTCTGGTCACGGGATCATGCGTTACGGTACGAGTAAAGTGACTTGCCGGTAACGAGATTGAACGAGGTATTGGGATACCGATGATCGAATCTCGGGCAAGTAACGTACCGATTGACAAAGGGAATTGTATACGGGGTTGCTTGAATCCTCGACATCGTGGTTCATCTGATGAGATCATCGAGGAGCATGTGGGAGCCAACATGGGTATCCAGATCCCGCTGTTGGTTATTGACCGGAGAGCCATCTCGGTCATGTCTACATGTCTCCCGAACCCGTAGGGTCTACACACTTAAGGTTCGGTGACGCTAGGGTTGTAGAGATATAATATGCAGTAACCCGAAAGTTGTTCGGAGTCCCGTATGAGATCCCGGACGTCACGAGGAGTTCTGGAATGGTCCGGAGGTGAAGAATTATATATAGGAAGTGCAGTTTCGGCCATCGGGAGAGTTTCGGGGGTCACCGGTATTGTACCGGGACCACTGGAAGGGTCCCGGGGGTCCACCGGGTGGGGCCACCCATCCCGGAGGGCCCCATGGGCCAAAGTGGGGAGGGGAACCAGCCCATAGTGGGCTGGTGCGCCCCCCTTGGCCCACCCCATGCGCCTAGGGTTGGGAACCCTAGGGTGGGGGAGCGCCCCACCTGGCTTGGGGGGCACTCCACCCCTTGGCCGCCGCCCCCCTAGGAGATCTCATCTCCTAGGGCCGGCTCACCCCCTAGGGGGCCTATATAAAGAGGGGGGGAGGGGGCAGCCGCACCCTTGAGTCTTGGCGCCTCCCTCTCCCCTGCTACACCTCTCCCTCTCGTAGTAGAACGGCGAAGCCCTGCTGCGGTGACCCCTGCATCCACCACCACGCCGTCGTGCTGCTGGATCTTCATCAACCTCTCCTCCCCCCTTTGCTGGATCAAGAAGGAGGAGACGTCACGCTGACCGTACGTGTGTTGAACACGGAGGTGCCGTCCGTTCGGCGCTAGGATCTCCGGTGATTTGGATCACGTCGAGTACGACTTCCTCATCCCCGTTCTTTGATCGCTTCCGCGCGTGATCTACAAAGGTATGTAGATGCAATCTGATCACTCATTGCTAGATGAACTCATAGATGGATCTTGGTGAAACCGTAGGAAATTTTTTGTTTTCTGCAACATTCTCCAACAGTGGTATCAGAGCTAGGTCTATGCGTAGTTCTCTTTGCACGAGTAGAACACAATTTGTTGTAGGCGTAGATGTTGTCAACTTTCTTGCCGCTACTATTCTTATTTTGCTTTAGCAGTATTGTGGGATGAAGCGGCCCGGACCAACCTTACACGTACGCTTACGTGAGACCGGTTCCACCAACTGACATGCACTAGTTGCATAAGGTGGCTGGCGGGTGTCTGTCTCTCCCACTTTAGTTGGAGCGGATTCGATGAAAAGGGTCCTTATGAAGGGTAAATAGAAGTTGACAAATCACGTTGTGGCTTTCACGTAGGTAAGAAAACGTTCTTGCTAGAACCCTATTGCAGCCACGTAAAACTTGTAGCAACAATTAGAGGACGTCTAACTTGTTTTTGCAGCAAGTGTTTTGTGATGTGATATGGCCAACGTTGTGATGAATGATGAATGATATATATGTGATGTATGAGATGTTCATGCTATTGTAATAGGAATCACGACTTGCATGTCGATGAGTATGACAACCGGCAGGAGCCATAGGAGTTGTCTTTATTTTTTGTATGACCTGCGTGTCATTGAGAAACGCCATGTAAATTACTTTACTTTATTGCTAAACGTGTTAGCCATAGTAGTAGAAGTAATAGTTGGCGGGCAACTTCATGGAGACACGATGATGGAGATCATGATGATGGAGATCATGGTGTCATGCCGGTGACAAGATGATCATGGAGCCCCAAGATGGAGATCAAAGGAGCTATGTGATATTGGCCATATCATGTCACTATTATTATTTGATTGCATGTGATGTTTATCATGTTTTTGCATCTTGTTTACTTAGAACGACGGTAGTAAATAAGATGATCCCTCATAATAATTTCAAGAAAGTGTTCCCCTAACTGTGCACCGTTGCGACAGTTCGTTGTTTCGAAGCACCACGTGATGATCGGGTGTGATAGATTCCAACGTTCACATACAACGGGTGTAAGACAGATTTACACATGCAAACACTTAGGTTGACTTGATGAGCCTAGCATGTACAGACATGGCCTCGGAACACAGAAGACCGAAAGGTCGAGCATGAGTCGTATAGAAGATACGATCAACATGAAGATGTTCACCGATGTTGACTAGTCCGTCTCACGTGATGATCGGACACGGCCTAGTTAACTCGGATCATGTTATACTTAGATGACTGGAGGGATGTCTATCTAAGTGGGAGTTCATTGAATAATTTGATTTAGATGAACTTAATTATCATGAACTTAGTCTAAATCTTTACAACATGTATTGTAGATCAAATGGCCAACGTTGTCCTCAACTTCAACGCGTTCCTAGAGAAAACCAAGCTGAAAGATGATGGCAGCAACTATATGGACTAGGTCCGGAACCTGAGGATCATCCTCTTAGCTGCCAAGAAAGATTATGTCCTACAAGCACCGCTAGGTGAAGCACCTGTTCTCCCTGTAGAACAAGACATTATGAACGCTTGGCAGACACGTACCGATGATTACTCCCTCATTCAGTGCGGCATGCTTTACAGCTTAGAACCGGGGCTCCAAAAGCGTTTTGAGAGACACGGAGCATATGAGATGTTCGAAGAGCTGAAAATGGTTTTTCAAGCTCATGCCCGGGTCGAGAGATATGAAGTCTCCGACAAGTTCTTCAGCTGTAAGATGGAGGAAAATAGTTCTGTCAGTGAGCTCATACTCACTATGTCAGGGTTACATAACCGCTTGACTCAGCTGGGAGTTAATCTCCCGGATGATGCGGTCATTGACAGAATCCTTCAGTCGCTTCCACCGAGATACAAGACCTTTGTGATGAACTTCAATATGCAGGGGATGGAAAAGACCATTCCTGAAGTATTTGCAATGCTGAAATCAGCAGAGGTAGAAGTCAAAAAGGAACATCAAGTGTTGATGGTGAATAAAACCACTAAGTTCAAAAAGGCAAGGGTAAGAAAAACTTCAAGAAGGACGGCAAGGGAGTTGCCTCGCCCGGCAAGCAAGCTGCCGGGAAGAAGCCAAAGAATGGACCCAAGCCCGAGACTGAGTGCTTTTATTGCAAGGAAAGTGGTCACTGGAAGCGGAACTGCCCCAAATACTTAGCGGACAAGAAGGCCGGCAAAACGAAAGGTATATGTGATATACATGTAATTGATGTGTACCTTACCAGTACTCGTAGTAGCTACTGGGTATTTGATACCGGTGCAGTTGCTCACATTTGTAACTCAAAGTAGGAGCTGCGGAATAAGCGGAGACTGGCGAAGGACGAGGTGACGATGCGCGTCGGGAATGGTTCCAAGGTCGATGTGATCGCCATCGGCACGCTACCTCTACATTTACCTACGGGATTAGTTTTGAACCTCAATAATTGTTATTTAGTGCCAAGTTTGAGCATGAACATTGTATCAGGATCTCATATAATACGAGATGGCTACTCATTTAAATCCGAGCATAATGGTTGTTCTATTTATATGAGAGATATGTTTTATGGTCATGCTCCGATGGTGAATGGTTTATTCTTAATGAATCTCGAGCGTAATGCTACACATATTCATAGTGTGAGTACCAAAAGATGTAAGGTTGATAATGATAGTCCCACATACTTGTGGCACTGCCGCCTTGGTCACATAGGTGTCAAACGCATGAAGAAGCTCCATGCAGATGGACTTTTAGAGTCTCTTGATTACGAATCATTTGACACATGCGAACCATGCCTCATGGGTAAAATGACCAAGACTCCGTTCTCAGGAACAATGGAGCGAGCAACCAACTTATTGGAAATCATACATACTGATGTGTGCGGTCAAATGAGTGTTGAGGCTCGCGGTGGTTATCGTTATGTTCTCACCCTCACTGATGACTTGAGTAGATATGGGTATGTCTACTTAATGAAACACAAGTCTTAGACCTTTGAAAGGTTCAAGGAATTTCAGAGTGAGGTTGAGAATCAACGTGACAGGAAAATCAAGTTCCTGCGATCAGATCGTGGAGGAGAATACTTGAGTCACGAATTTGGCACACACTTAAGAAAATGCGGAATAGTTTCACAACTCACGCCGCCTGGAACACCTCAGCGTAATGGTGTATCCGAATGTCGTAATCGCACTCTATTAGATATGGTGTGATCTATGATGTCTCTTACCGATTTACCGCTATCTTTTTGGGGCTATGCTTTAGAGACTGCCGCATTCACTTTAAATAGGGCTCCGTCAAAATCCGTTGAGACGACACCGTATGAGTTATGGTTTGGGAAGAAACCTAAGCTGTCATTTCTAAAAGTTTGGGGATGCGATGCTTATGTCAAGAAACTTCAACCTGAAAAGCTCGAACCCAAGTCGGAAAAATGCGTCTTCATAGGATACCCTAAAGAAACTATTGGGTATACCTTCTACCTCAGATCCGAAGGCAAGATCTTTGTTGCCAAGAATGGATCCTTTCCAGAGAAGGAGTTTCTCTTGAAAGAAGTAAGTGGGAGGAAAGTAGAACTTGATGAAGTATTACCTCTTGAACCGGAAAATGGCGCAACTCAAGAAAATGTTCCTGAGGTGCCTGCACCTACTAGAGAGGAAGTTAATGATGATGATCATGAAACTTCAGATCAAGTTGCTACTGAACTTCGTAGGTCCACAAGGACACGTTCCGCACCAGAGTGGTACGGCAACCCTGTCTTGAAAATCATGTTGTTAGACAACGGTGAACCTTCGAACTATGAAGAAGCGATGGCGGGCCTGGATTCCGACAAATGGCTGGAAGCCATGAAATCCGAGATAGGATCCATGTATGAAAACGAAGTATGGACTTTGACTGACTTGCCCGTTGAGCGGCGAGCCATAGAAAATAAATGGATCTTTAAGAAGAAGACAGACGTGGATGGTAATGTGACCATCTATAAAGCTCGGCTTGTCGCTAAGGGTTATCGACAAGTTCAAGGGGTTGACTACGATGAGACTTTCAAACTGGTAGCGAAGCTGAAGTCTGTCCGAATCATGTTAGCAATTGCCGCATTCTATGATTATGAGATATGGCAAATGGACGTCAAAACGGCATTCCTTAATGGTTTCCTTAAGGAAGAATTGTATATGATGCAGCCGGAAGGTTTTGTCGATCCTAAGAATGCTGACAAGGTGTGCAAGCTCCAACGCTCGATTTATGGGCTGGTGCAAGCATCTCGGAGTTGGAACATTCGCTTTGATGAGATGATCAAAGCGTTTGAGTTTATGCGGACTTATGGAGAAGCCTGCCTTTACAAGAAAGTGAGTGGGAGCTCTGTAGCATTTCTCATATTATATGTAGATGACATACTTTTGATGGGAAATGATATAGAGCTTTTGGACAGCATTAAGGCCTACTTGAATAAGAGTTTTTCAATGAAGGACCTTTGAGAAGCTGCTTATATATTAGGCATCAAGATCTATAGAGATAGATCAAGACGCCTCATAGGTCTTTCACAAAGCACATACCTTGATAAGATATTGAAGAAATTCAATATGGATCAGTCTAAGAAGGGGTTCTTGCCTGTGTTGCAAGGTGTGAAATTGAGCACAGCTCAATGTCCGACCACGGCAGAAGATATAGAAGAGATGAGTGTCATCCCCTATGCCTCAGCCATAGGTTCTATTATGTATGCCATGCTGTGTACCAGACCTGATGTAAACCTTGCCGTAAGTTTGGTAGGTAGGTACCAAAGTAATCCCGGCAAGGAACACTGGACAACGGTCAAGAATATCCTGAAGTACCTGAAAAGGACTAAGGAAATGTTTCTCATTTATGGAGGTGGCGAAGAGCTCGTCGTAAAGGGTTACGTCGACTCTAGCTTCAACACAGATCTGGATGACTCTAAGTCACAAACCGGATACGTGTATATTTTGAATGGTGGGGCAGTAAGCTGGTGCAGTAGCAAGAAGAGCGTCGTGGCGGGATCTACATGTGAAGCGGAGTACATGGCAGCCTCGGTGGCAGCGCATGAAGCAATTTGGGTGAAGGAGTTCATCACCGACCTAGGAGTCATACCCAATGCGTCGGGGCCGATCAAACTCTTCTGTGACAACACTGGAGCTATTGCACTTGCCAAGGAGCCCAGGTTTCACAAGAAGACAAGGCACATCAAGCGTCGCTTCAACTCCATTCGTGAAAATGTTCAAGATGGAGACATAGATATTTGTAAAGTACATACGGACCTGAATGTAGCAGATCCGTTGACTAAACCTCTCCCTAGAGCAAAACATGATCAACACCAGAATTCCATGGGTGTTCGATTCATCACAATGTAACTAGATTATTGACTCTTGTGCAAGTGGGAGACTGTTGGAAATATGCCCTAGAGGCAATAATAAAAGGATTATTATTATATTTCCTTGTTCATGATAATTGTCTTTTATTCATGCTATAATTGTGTTATCCGTAAATCGTAATACATGTGTGAATACATAGACACCAACATGTCCCTAGTAATCCTCTAGTTGACTAGCTCGTTGATCAATAGATAGTCATGGTTTCCTGACTATGGACATTGGATGTCATTGATAACGAGATCACATCATTAGGAGAATGATGTGATGGACAAGACCCAATCCTAAACTTAGCACAAGATCGTATAGTTCGTTTGCTAGAGTTTTTCCAATGTCAAGTATCTTTTCCTTAGACCATGAGATCGTGTAACTCCCGGATGCCGTAGGAGTGCTTTGGGTGTACCAAACGTCACAACGTAACTGGGTGACTATAAAGGTATACTACGGGTATCTCCGAAAGTGTCTGTTGGGTTGACATGGATCAAGACTGGGATTTGTCACTCCGTATAATGGAGAGGTATCTCTGGGCCCACTCGGTAATGCATCATCATAATGAGCTCAAAGTGACCAAGTGTCTGGTCACGGGATCATGCATTACGGTACGAGTAAAGTGACTTGCCGGTAACGAGATTGAACGAGGTATTGGGATACCGATGATCGAATCTCGGGAAAGTAACGTACCGATTGACAAAGGGAATTGTATACGGGGTTGCTTGAATCCTTGACATCGTGGTTCATCCAATGAGATCATCGAGGAGCATGTGGGAGCCAACATGGGTATCCAGATCCCGCTGTTGGTTATTGACCGGAGAGCCATCTCGGTCATGTCTACATGTCTGCCGAACCCGTAGGGTCTACACACTTGAAGTTCGGTGACGCTAGGGTTGTAGAGATATAATATGCAGTAACCCAAAAGTTGTTCGGAGTCCCGGATGAGATCCCGGACGTCATGAGGAGTTCCGGAATGGTCTGGAGGTGAAGAATTATATATAGGAAGTGCAGTTTCGGCCATCGGGAGAGTTTCGGGGGTCACCGGTATTGTACTGGGACCACCGGAAGGGTCCCGGGGGTCCACCGGGTGGGGCCACCCATCCCGGAGGGCCCCATGGGCCAAAGTGGGGAGGGGAACCAGCCCATAGTGGGCTGGTGCGCCCCCCTTGGCCCACCCCATGCGCCTAGGGTTGGGAACCCTAGGGTGGGGGAGCGTCCCACCTGGCTTGGGGGGCACTCCACCCCTTGGTCGCCGCCCCCCTAGGAGATCCCATCTCCTAGGGCCGGCGCACCCCCTAGGGGGCCTATATAAAGGGGGGGAGGGGGCAGCCGCACCCTTGAGTCTTGGCGCCTCCCTCTCCCCTGCTACACCTCTCCCTCTCGTAGTAGAACGGCGAAGCCCTACTGCGGTGACCCCTGCATCCACCACCACGCCGTCGTGCTGCTGGATCTTCATCAACCTCTCCTCCCCCCTTGCTGGATCAAGAAGGAGGAGACGTCACGCTGACCGTACGTGTGTTGAACACGGAGGTGCCGTCCGTTCGGCACTAGGATCTCCAGTGATTTGGATCACGTCGAGTACGACTTCCTCATCCCCGTTCTTTGAACGCTTCCGCGCGTGATCTACAAAGGTATGTAGATGCAATCCGGTCACTCGTTGCTAGATGAACTCATAGATGGATCTTGGTGAAACCGTAGGAAAATTTTTGTTTTCTGCAACGTTCCCCAACACGCTCTTTGTTCCGGTTCCTCAGGCCACGCCTGCTGCTCCTGTGTTGCCTGGCCCTGTGTCGGCTGGGACTTCCACTGTTTTGCCTGCGGCACAGATTGGAGGGAAGAATAATAGTCTTTGGTGCTACAAGTGCAGGACAGACGATCATCTTTCTAAGGATGGTAATGTGACTCACTTCTGCTACATTTGCAATAATTATAAGCATCCTCTTCATCGTTGCTCTGTGCTGAAGCAGTCGAGACCTATGGCAGCCTTCAGTGGTGTAGATCTAAATGAGGCCATGTTCGTGCATCTGCCGGAATCAGTTTTTAAGGAGCACCTCGCACCATCGTCCTCACCAATCGGTCTGGTTATGATATCGGGAGGCTCGGTGACGGGAGCTGTTGTGGAGGCTGAGATTGCTAAAATCGCCTCGGTACAAACTTCGTGGAAGTGAGAGGCCGTCCCTCATGGTGATGATGCCTTCTTGGTTGCCTTTCTGTCTATGGAGGTTTTGCGTCGAGTGTCTGCTTTTGAATTCAAAGTCAAGTCTCACAATGTAATGATTGCTATCAGTGAATGGAAATCAGAAAATGATGTCAAGCCTACGTATAATCTGTTGAAGCCAGTTTGGGGGTACTTGTCACCGGAGTTCCACCACCACTTCGCCACTTTCTTGGTTTGTGGGCAGTGGGATCCGTCATCGGTGCAACACAGGATGTTGACTTGATTTGCTTGCGACGCCGTGGCATCGTGCGTATTCAAGTGGCTTTCCTAAATTTAAATATATTTAAGAAAGAGGATAATGCTGGGAGTGCCTCAGTGTCTGCTGGGGTGTACGTCAAATTAAATGGTTATGACTTCCGATTTGTTCTCGAGGAGGATGATTTCAACCCCGATGATGATTTTATCCCTCGAATTTGGGAACATCATGACGATGGCCCCGACCATGGGGCAAACCGGGATGATTATTTGCCTGATCGGGATGCGAATAAAAAGGCCAAAAATTCTGGAGTCTCTGGTGCAGCTTCGTCTGAATCTCAGTCTGATGGGACCGTTCCAATGAACACGGATGCTGGTTTTGCGGGTGAACAGAGAGTATGCTCGCACACACCCATGAGCAACATTGAAGAGTCACGCACAATTAGCACCCCATCCATTGATGTGATACATGCAGATAATTTGGAGGCAAGCGTTGGTGGCCATGGCAGTGCACACGCAGTTCTGGGGCACCCCAAGCGAGTTGCTGCCTTGTAGCCGGTTGAGGGGGAGTTTGGCCCACCAGCTGATGGCCTGGCGGAAGCCATCGGCTCAGGTGCATGCCCAGCTGCTGTGCACGGAGCAGCCGATGTGCACGGGGGTGTAGATCTCCGCCAGTGATTGGACGTGTCGGTTCATCAGCCAGCTGTTGCTGTAGTCAGCCCACCCACGCAGGTTCGGCAGCAGTCTCCGATGCTGTCTCACGGGGCTATTCTGATGGGGCCAAGTGTTGATCTCGCTGCACCGACTTCGTCTTAAATACCTACCATGTTGGCTGCTGCTTCATCATTGTCGACGGATCGCCTGATGACGCCGATGGCTCTTATGTCTGAGGGAAGCTCTCCCCTTCGACGTAGTAACCGTCACTTCGTCTCAGTTGACGGTTCTTCTCCGACCGACGAACATGCTATGGACAAGGCAATGCGACGTCAGGCTGCACGTAATTTGTACACTTCTCCAGGTAACCTCTCCATGAAATCTTGTCTTTCCTTTTCAGATTCACGTATTTCTTCTAATTTAAAGAATGATGGATGCTCTATGGGAAAGAATGAAAATGAAATTAATCTATCGGTTGGGGTGCTTAAACATATGGAGATTGACCGTTTAAAGGTTTCTCCGAAGTGTAATGCATCCATACCTAACACTGAAACTGAGGAGGAGGATGAAGCGGATGCCAAATATGATGGTCCGCTTATATCCCACTTGGTTGGTGAGGTTACCGAGGTTGGATTGGATGACGCGCGACCTGCTTCATGTTTTGTGACTTCACAGCATCCTCGTGAAAATCTAAATCACACTCATCTAAAAAGAAACAAAAACCGTCCAAGAAGGCGAAGAGTTCCACACAGATTCAAGTTTCCACATGAAAGGCATGTTTTGGAATAGCAGAGGTCTCTCAGACTTGGCTAAACATAAACACGTCGGTGATTGTGTACGTGAACATGGATTGGATTTTTTGGCAATTTCCGAGGCTGGTAAGTGTGACTTTCGCCCCCATGTCATCGATCACCTATCAGGTGGTTTTGACTACGCATGGCATAGTCTACCAGCTCGTGGAAGGTGCGGAGGTATTCTTCTTGGGATTCTTACCACAGTCATGGACTTGTTGGCCTTTTCGATTGGTGAATTTCATATAAAACACCTAGGAAATAGGACAGACAATTTTACATGGACTCTCGTCGCTATCTATGGGGCGGCCCAAGATGAGAAAAAAACGGCTTTCCTTCGGGAGTTGGTAAACCTGGCTAAGGATAACCCGTACCCAATTCTTATTGGAGGGGACTTCAATATCCTTAGGAACCAGGAAGAGAAAAATAATGACCGCTTTGACACTCACTGGCCTTTCCTATTCAACGCTGTGATAGACAATTTGGATCTTCGGGAGGCCAGTATGTCGGGGCGGCAGTTCACCTGGGCTAATAACCGATCTATGCCCACATACGAGAAGCTTGATAGGGTACTCATGGATACCGAATGGGAACTAAAATTTCCTCTGATAACTGTGCGAGCCCTAGAGCATACCAAGGCATTATCAGATCATGCATCCATCATTCTGGATTCGAACTCTACAAACCCGGCTGCCAGACGTCCTTTCAAATTTGAATTGGGTTGGCTGCTCCGGGAAGGATTTGTAGACATAATCAAGAATGTTTGGGAGAGGCCCGCTGTTGGTCGTACACCTATTCAGAGATGGAACTTTAAAATAAGGGCCATGAGGCAACACCTCACTGGATGGGCGAAACATACCAACGGGATATACAAAAAGGAAAAACAACGGCTCTGTACCATCATTAACAACCTCGACAAAATTGCTGAGACACGCACCTTATCTCAAGAAGAGATTGAATTGAAAAATCAATCTAATGAGAAGGTTGCACGTCTTTTGCGAGAAGAGGAGATCAAATACTACCAAAGATCCAAAGCCGATTTCATTTTGATCGGTGATAGTAATACAAGATACTTCCAATTGGTCGCTAATGGGTGGCATAGGAAGAAATGTATTTACAGTCTCCAACAAAGGTCAGGAGGAGCTTAAAAAGTATATCACCAACTACTACAAATCTCTGTTCGGGGCGACAGTTGATGGGAACTTCACTCTTGACGAGTCCCGAACAAACGATATTCCATAAGTCACGGCAGAAGAAAATGATATCCTTACAGCATCGTTCTCCGAAGAGGGGGTGAGAGCTGTGGTGTTTCAAATGGAACATTACAAAGCTCCAGGCCCAGATGGTTTCCCGGCAGAATTCTATCAGAATTTCTGGGATATCATCAGGTCTGACCTTTTGGAGTTGTTTAATTGTCTTCATGCCGACAAACTTGACCTATTCAGACTTAATTTTGGCGAGATTGTCTTGTTGCCCAAGATTAAGGAGGCCGAACGGATCCAACAGTTCAGATCCATATGCCTCCTTAATGTCAGCTTCAAAATTTTCACCAAAGTGGCTACGAATAGGTTAAACTCAGTAGCTGAGAATATTGTCCAGCCATCTCAAACGGCTTTCATGCAAGAAAGAAATATACTTGATGGCATAGTAATCCTACATGATACCATCCATGAGATGCACCGGAAAAACATGAGTGGAGTCGTATTCAAAATCAACTTTGAAAAAGCCTATGACAAGGTCAAATGGCCTTTCCTCCAACAGTCCCAAAGGATGAAAGGTTTCTCCGATAAATGGCGTCAGTGGACCCATAATTTTGTAACTGGAGGTAGTGTGGCCATCAAAGTCAATGATGACGTAGGCCATTACTTTCAGAGAAAAAAGGACTACAACAGGGTGACTCCATGTCTCCAATGTTATTTAACATTGTTGCTGACATGTTGGCTATTTTGCTTGAGCGCGCCAAGCAGGATGGCCAGATTGCAGGAGTAGTGCCACACCTTGTGGATGGTGGCCTCTCTATTCTGCAATACACCGATGACACAATTCTCTTTATGGAACATGACCTAGATAAGGCTCGAAACCTAAAACTCTTGTTGTCAGCATTTAAGCAGATGTCGGGTCTTAAAATTAATTTCCATAAAAGTGAACTTTTTTGCTTTGGAGAAGCCATTGAGGCGGCGGCCGATTATGCTGACCTGTTCGGTTGCACACATGGCCAATTCCCGATTAAATATCTGGGAATACCGATTCATTATCGGCGTCTCACCATTGCGGAGTGGAAGCATGTAGAGGAGCGGCTAGAGAAACGTTTGATCAGTTGGAAAGGCAAATTACTCTCAGTTGGAGGACAGTTGGTTTTGATTAACTCTGTCCTCACAAATATGGTTCTTTATATGCTCTCTTTCTTCCAACTCCCAAAAGGGGTCCTGCAAAGACTGGACTATTTTAGATCCAGATTCTTTTGGCAAGGAGATGGTGAAAACAAAAAATACAGGTTGGCCAAATGGAGTGTGGTTTATAGGCGAAAAGACCAAGGTGGCCTTGGAATTCATGACCTGGAAGTCAAGAATGAGGCCCTACTTAGTAAGTGGTTGTTTAAACTTCTTACTGAGGATGGTGTTTGGCAAACCATGCTGCGCAACAAGTATCTAGGTCAAAAGGCGGTGTCTCAGGCATATTGGAAACCTGGTGATTCACACTTTTGGGCTGGCCTAATGGCAGCAAAGAAACATCTCTTTCGCTTTGGGTCTTTCACGATAAACGACGGGTCAAAGGTTCATTTTTGGGAAGACATCTGGCTAGGCAATGCCAGTCTCCGAAAACAATATCCAGCCTTGTACAACATCGCTCGCGGTAAGAATAAAACTATTGCACAGGTGCTTAGTTCATTCCCGCCCAATATTTCGTTTAGGCGGGATTTGTTTGGCCCCCATCTTACGTCATGTCATAATCTTTTATCCCGTCTGGATTTGATCAATTTGACACAAGGTTGGGATGTGTTTCGCTGAAACCTTACTGCATCGGGGTCTTTCACAGTAGACTCTATGTACCGTGCGCTCACACATTCTGAGGTACCAGTGAGTAATAACAAGAAAATTTGGAAGTCAAAGATTCCACTAAAAGTTAAAATCTTCATGTGGTATCTTCGTAGGGGAGTTGTTCTAACCAAAGATAACCTCACACGGCGCAACTGGCTAGGGAGTAAGAAGTGTTGTTTTTGCACTCATGAAGAGAAAATCAAACACCTCTTTTTCCAATGCAAGTTTGCACGTTTTATATGGTCAGTCATCCAAATAGCGTCAAATTTGTATCCTCCCACAAGTGTCGCCAATATTTTTGGTCATTGGTTGGATGGTATTCCAAATAGGTTGAAAACGCTAATAAGGGTGGGAGCGTATGCCTTACTATGGTAGCTTTGGCTATGTAGAAACGATTTGGTTTTCAATAAAAAATGCTTCTCCTTTGCAGGTTATTTTCCGTTGTACGTACTCGCTTCATGCGTGGTCTACGCTACAACGAGTTGAGTACCAACCGCTGTTCAAGGCGGTGTGTACGCGGTTGAAACAGGTGGCTACGGAGGTTTTTACCCAACATGGGTGGCAGCATAATCTCCGGATCGGTCCACCACCCCTTTTGACATAGGCATAGTGTCGGTCCATATAACTCTACTGTCGCCCATTTGTCATCTTTTTTCTTCTTTTTATCAGACTTTAGGTGATTGGCAGTGTGCATCTTAGTTATGCAGAGGCCGGGTGTTACTCATAATGCTTTGTATTCTCTTGATGTTACTTTTTGAGATAATAAAAGCGCCTTTTATCGGAAAAAATTGTATGTTTTTGAAATCATTGGTTCATGACTCTGTTGTCCGTGTTTATTTCGTTGCTAATACTATATGGGTGAAGAGAGGAAAGCTGGATGGTCAGAGAGGTAGAGCAAAGCTAGCTATGTACATGCAACAACACGGGGCAACACGCATATGCTTTATAACTACGGATCATGATCATGTAGGTTATATGATTCCAGAAGGATACATCTTTCTTCTAGCATTAATCCCACGGTTCATTTTCTCTGTCTGATCAGAATTGAGGTGGGATGTTTCCTTCCACGTGTACCCATCAGCCAGTGGTTATACCATACGTTGTGAATAGGTACTCACACCTAACTAAACCGCCAAGAAGCCACACAATCTTTAGATAGAGTGGAGTCTGTGAAGGTGTGATTCAATGGTCACTACCATTCAACATCTAATATGCTTCATCGAGGACAAAGAGGGATGAGTGTGGACGAATAGTAAAATCTTCTATACATCTCATGGGTCCTTCCTTCATCTCTGTTAGACAATCCTAAATTACTTGTGCAATTGCATATACGTTCTGGTGGTAACAAATCGAGTTGTCTTCCATAGTTCTATTGTATCCATAGGCAGTGTCCAATGGTTTCAATTTCTTATCCAGGATCTTCTTGCAGAATGAAACTTCGAGTACTTGAAATTTTGGTGTATACCTCCCTGAACTGGTATTTTCACACAGGGAACTCTATGTTGCTCTTTCTAGAGCTACATCTAGAAGTAATAAATATTATCTCAGATAAGCAAAATGAAGTAATAATTATTGTTGCTATTTTGTTTGCATTTACTATTCACTCATATGCATGAATGCTCTCGAACAAAATTGAATATCCGGAGAAAGATATCGATATTTATTACAAAAAAGATGAACCGACATAGGTCAATTTGAACACATACATAGAAAAATAAACTTTTTTTTCTGTTCCGTGCAAGGCACGAGCATCTTACTAGTTAGGAACTTTAGAGATGGACAAAGTAGAACTCAGGGCCTATAGTTGCAACTTATTAAAGCTATGTATCTGCAAGGCCACCCCTTCCTTGCTCATGATCTGCGGGAGGGACCCTAGTTTACCTAATTGGATTTCCAAGAAATTTCTAGATTTCAGACCATCCATCCATGGGCATACAATAATGTTCTGGCTAGGCGTTGCAAGCAGCCCGTACTTACCAAATATATTATGCATCTATCACATCGATAGCCGTCTGTGGCATGATTCTGTATTGAAACATGATTGATTAGAGTAATTGATCGTCAAAGCTTAAACAGCTAGCACATGAGGACAACATATGCTCAGGCCTTTGCACGACCAGATGAGTAGTCAAGTTCATACTACCTGCTTGTTGTACGTAGCTCTGGAATCTTCTCTCTCTTGGACGGGATTATAATTTCTACATGGCCCGAACTGTACGATACATTGAACTTTTCCGTTGGTCTTGCATCTGTTTGTTAGCGGGGGATGCATCCTCACCTTCAACCAATTCGCCAAGAAAGTCTAGCTGAGGGAGGTGTCTGGTTGGAACGACCTGAATTTTGGAAGTGAAACCTGTCCCTGGGGACACGACGAAGACAAACACATAGCCTAGTTTGCAGCATGCAGTTACCATGTGTTCAGCTTTGATGGCTTGACATTTTCGGCCTGGAGGCTGGAGCGGAGGGTGATTACTCATCTTTCCATCCACGAAGACCCCACGCAAGGGCCAAAGATCATCTCCAAGGTGTACAACTTCGAGAAGGGCGTCATCGACGGCGAGCGACAAGCTCGCGACCCACGGGAGCGCCTCACGCGCCCTATCGAGCACCACAGGTGTGACCGCGATGACGACCCTGGATGCGGCCGTGGCGACGGGGAGCGCCGCGGATGCGACAACTCGCGAAGCCGCGAGGGCTGGGGCGACCGCATCAGACATAGCCTCTCTCGCCAGCCATGGGATGCATCGCGCGACACCCGCCACGATGAGGGGCGCGATGGCCGCCGCGATGGTGGAGGCCGTCGTCGCTCTGCCGAGCCAGCCGTCGATGCTCAGCCCTCCTTGGTGCTTCTGGGATCCGGCTCTGGCAGTGAAGACGCTGCCCGCGGCCTGGAGTTGCTCCCGGTGTAGGCCCCTCCTCTGTCTGCTCCTAGGCGTGGCCGCAGCCCGGCACGCCAGCATTCGCCACGCTTGGCGCGGCGTCGTTCCCAGGAGGCCCGCACGCCGCCTGCCTCCCCTCCGCTGTCGTCAACGACAGTGCTACCACCACCGCCTCGGTCCAAAAGAAGTGATGACCGCCCATCCCCGCTCTCGCAGGGGCGGCCAAGCCAAGTGCTGCTCCGCCTCTGTGCATCAGACTCTCTTCAGGCGCCGCTGCTCTCGCCCGCCAAGCCGCCTGGCTTCGAGGCCTCCCCGACGCCTCCACTTCTTTCCAACGCCCTTTGCGGCGCACGCCCTCGCCGGTGCGGCTGCGAAGGAATGCTGCGGCGGGTGGTGTCGTTGGCTTGCAGTGCCTAGCGCCCCTCTTTGAAGACCATCAGGAGGCTGTCCTCCCGTCCCCTGCTCCAAGTCTGCCGAAGGCGCCGACGGCTCGTCGGAAGACCATGGCTGGAATCAACATAGCCAAGACCGGCGGTGGGTTCTCCATCAGCAAGCCTACGTCTGGTGCTCGCCCCAAGTCAGCCCCGGCAGCCAGGGTTGCCGAGCTCCTCGTGTGCCGCAGCTTGGGCATTGTCAAAGATAGGGAAGACGTCACTGCCGTTGCGTTGGATGCGCTCGCGGACCGCTTCAAGGACCAGCTGTCGCCGGACGCGATCGTAGCCATGCGTGGGCTGTTCAAGCTTGATGACAGCAGCGCAGTGGATGTCGAGGAGGCCCTCATAGCACATGGTGGGGGAGGTGCTCTTGACCTGGTGCAGAACGGCGTCGACGCTGTGGCGCAGCTGGAGGCAAGCTGAGCTTTCGCTGCTTCTGCTCAAATTGGGTTCCCAATTTCCTATGTTAGCAAAGATCCATGTCCCTGTACGTGTTTGGTCCATGTGTAAGGGCACTAGCTGTTCTGCAAGCATGCTAGTTGTAGTCGGCCTATGGCCATGTAATCTTTGGGTTGACTCCGTTAGTGTATTCGGAGGGCCAGGCTCTGTTGTTATGCCTTGCATGGCATGTGGTTTGCATCCTGGTTGTATCAGTGATGCTCTGAACTTTGCTAGTTCTTCTACATCTGCGTCTATCAGATGGCCAAGCTCCAGGGTGTTTCCAGTTATATAATGCTAGAGCAACCGATTAATTTTCTGAGCTGGAATGTGAGGGTGCTGAACTGCCCAAATCGACGCTCCACTGTCAACGCCACGATCGCCTCTTCGTTTTGCCATGTTGTTTGCCTACAAGAAACCAAGCTCGACAACATCGATCAGTTCACGGCCGCCTTTTTAGGCGGGCAGAGATTGCGCAATTTTGCGCAAAGACCGGCAATTGGCACTAGGGAGGCATTTTGCTGCTCTGGGATGATTAATAACCCACAAGTATAGGGGATCGCAACAGTTTTCGATGAGTAAGAGTGTCGAACCCAATGAGGAGCTAAAGGCAGAACAAATATTTCCTCAAATTCTATCGACCACCGATACAACTCTATGCACGCTTGACGTTCGCTTTACCTAGAACAAGTATGAAACTAGAAGTACTTTGTAGGTGTTGTTCGATAGGTTTGCGAGATAATAAAGAGTACGTAAATAAAAAGTAGGGGTTGTTTAGATAAAGAAACAATAAATTAAATATAGCGAGTGTGGAAAAGTGGTGGTAGGAGTTGCGAAATTGCCCCTAAGCAATTGACTACTTTACTAGACCGATAATAAGTATTATGTGGGAGAGGCCACTGCTAGCATGTCATCACTGACTTGGAATTCTATGCACTTATGATTGGAACTATTAGCAAGCATCCGCAACTACTAATGTTCATTAAGGTAAAATCCAACCATAGTATTAAGATATATTGGTCCCCCTTCAATCCCGTACGCATCAATTTCTATGCTAGGTTGAAGCTTCTGTCACTCTAGCCCTCCAATACATAGTCCTATCAACATACAACTAACCCTAGGGGGTGATCCACGCGCGCAATCATATGATGGGCACCAAAGGACAGCAACATAACCATAAGCAAATTAAATCAATTATAGCAATTCATCAACCACCGATAGGACAACGAAAATCTACTCAGACATTATAGGATGGCTACATATCATTGGATAATAATATGAAGCATAAAGCACCATGTTCAAGTAGAGGGTATAGCGGGTTGCGGGAGAGTGGACCGCTGTAGATAGAGGGAGGAAGGTGATGGAGATGTTGGTGAAGATGGCGGAGGTGTTGGTGTAGATCGCGGTGATGATGATGGCCCCTGGTGGCACTCTGGTGCCACCGGAAGCGAGGGAGAGAGAGCCCCCCTCCTTCTTCTTCTTCCTTGACCTTCTCCCTAGATGGCAGAAGGGTCT
Source organism: Triticum urartu (assembly GCF_056163025.1). NCBI lineage: Eukaryota > Viridiplantae > Streptophyta > Magnoliopsida > Poales > Poaceae > Triticum > Triticum urartu. The sequence continues at coordinate 695,953,744 of NC_141875.1, forward strand.
CCCCTCTGGTCCATGATCTCCATGGTGTGGGAGGGGCGAGAGCCCCTCCGAGATTGGATCTGTCTCTCTCTGTTTCTGCGTTCCCAGATTCTTCCCTTTCACCGTTTCTTATATTCCTGGAGATCCATAACTCTGATTGGGATGAAATTTTAACACGATCTCTATCCGGATATTAGCTTTCTTGCGGCGAAAGAAGGGCATCAACCGCCTTACGGGTGGCCCACGAGGGTCAGGGGCGCGCCCCCTGCCTCGTGGCCACCTCGGGCACCGTCTTGCGTGGATTTTTCTTCCCAAAAATCATATGTATTCCAAAAAAAAATCTCCGTCAGTTTTTATCCCGTTTGGACTCCGTTTGATATGGATATTCCGCGAAACAAAAAACATACAACAAATAGGAACTGGCACCGGGCACTGGATCAATATATTAGTCCCAAAAATAGTATAAAAAGTTGCCAAAAGTATATAAAAGTTGTAGAATATTGGCATGGAACAATCAAAAATTATAGATACAACGGAGACGTATCAGCATCCTCAAGCTTAATTCCTGCTCGTCCTCGAGTAGGTAAATGATAAAAAAGATATTTTTTGATATGGAATGCTACCTAGCATAATCTTGATCATGTAATCTAATCATGGCATGAATATTAAGATACGAGTGATTCAAAGCAATAGTCTACCATTTGACATAAAAACAATAATACTTCAAGCCCACTAATAAAGCAATCATGTCTTTTCAAAATAACAAGGCCAAAGAAAGTTATCCCTACAAAATCATATAGTCTGGCTATGCTCCATCTTCACCACACAAAATACTCACATCATGCACAACCCCGATGACAAGCCAAGCAATTGTTTCATACTTTTGATGTTCTCAAACCTTTTCAACTTTCACGCAATACATGAGCGTGGGCCATGGACATAGCACTATAGGTGGAATAGAATATGATGGTGGAGAAGACAAAAAGGAGAAGATAGTCTCACATCAACTAGGCGTATCAACGGGCTATGGAGATGCCCATCAATAGATATCAATGTGAGTGAGTAGGGATTGCCATGCAACAGATGCACTAGACCTATAAGTATATGAAAGCTCAAACTGAAACTAAGTGGGTGTGCATCCAACTTGCTTGCTCATGAAGACCTAGGGCATTTGAGGAAGCCCATTGTTGGAATATACAAGCCAAGTTCTATAATGAAAAATCCCACTAGTATATGAAAGTGATAACTCAAGAGACTCTTTATATGAAGAACATGGTGCTACTTTGAAGCACAAGTGTGATAAAAGGATAGTAACATTGCCCCTTCTCTCTTTTTCTCTCATTTTTTTTCTTTTTTTTTCTTTTTTTTTTCTTTTTTAGGCTTCTTTGGCCTCTCTCTCTCTTTTATTTTTTTGGGGCTTCTTTGGCCACTTTTATTTTGATAACCTCACGTGGGACAATGTTCTAATAATGATGATCATAACACTTTTATTTACTTACAACTCAATATTACAACTCGATATCTAGAACAAAGATATGACTCTATATGAATGCCTCCGGCGGTGTACCGGGATGTGCAATGATATAGCGTAGCAATGACATCAAAAAGGACAAGCCATGAAAACATCATGCTAGCTATCTTACGATCATGAAAAGCAATATGACAATGAATGCTCAAGTCATGTATATGATGATGATGAGAGTTGCATGGCAATATATCTCGGAATGGCTATGAAAATTCCATGATAGGTAGGTATGGTGGCTGTTTTGAGGAAGGTATATGGTGGGTTTATGGTACTGGCGAAAGTTGTGCGGTACTAGAGAGGCTAGCAATGATGGAAGGGTGAGAGTGCGTATAATCCATGGACTCAAAATTAGTCATAAAGAACTCACATACTTATTACAAAAATCTATTAGTCATCGAAACAAAGTACTACGCGCATGCTCCTAGGGAGATAGATTGGTAGGAAAAGACCATCGCTCGTCCCCGACCGCCACTCATAAGGAAGACAATCAATAAATACCTCATGCTCCAACTTCGTTACATAACGGTTCACCATACGTGCATGCTACGGGAATCACAAACCTCAACACAAGTATTTCTACAATCCACAACTACCCACTAGCATGACTCTAATATTACCATCTTTATATCGCAAAACTATTGCAAGGAATCAAATATATCATATTCAGTGATCTACAAGTTTTATGTAGGATTTTATGACTAACCGTGTGAATGACCAGTTCCTGTCATCTCTCTAAATAGATATAAGTGAAGCAAGAGAGTTTAATTCTTTCTACAAAAGGTATGCCCACACTCTAACAAATCTAAGTGAAGCAAAAGAACATTCTACAAATGGCGGTTGTCTATGTAAAGGGAAACATGCAATCCAAACTTCAAATGATATAAGCGAAGCACATGAAGCATTCTATAAAGCCATACTCAAAAGATATAAGTGAAGTGCAATGAGCATTCTATAAATCAACCAAGGATTGTCTCATACCAGCATGGTGCATAAAAGAAAAGTGAAAACTAAATGCAAAAGAAGCTTCAAGATTGCACATATCGCATGAACGAAACGAATTCGAAAACATACCGATACTTGTTGAAGAAAGAGGGGATGCCTTCCGAGGCATCCCCAAGCTTAGACGCTTGAGTCTCCTTGAATATTTACTTGGGGTGCCTCGGGCATCCCCAAGCTTGATCTCTTGCCTCTCTTCCTTCTTCTCATATCGAGACCTTCTCGATCATCGAACACTTCATCCACACAAAACTTCAACAGAAAACTCGGTAAGATCCGTTAGTATAATAAAGCAAATCACTACTCTAAGTACTGTTGCAAACCAATTCATATTTTGTTTTTGCATTGTTTCAACTGTAGTATAACTTTTTCATGGCTTAATCCACTGATATGAATCGATAGTTTCATCAAAACAAGCAAACTATGCATCAAAAACAGAATCTGTCTAAAACAGAACAGTCTGTAATAATCTGAACATTCACCATATTTATGTTACTTGAAAAATTCTACCAAAATTAGGAAAAATAAAAAATTTGTATAGGAATACAGTGCAAAAAAAATCAGAACCATATGACGTTCCATCAAAAAATGTAAAATCGCGCACTACAGCCAAAGCTTCTGTCCTACACCGTGAAAACCATCAAGCAAATGTAAACATCCTAAAGGCAAACCTTGGCACATTATTTTTTATAATACAATGGAATTGTACAAGGGGATAATTATTTTTATTGAAAAGTTTCTGTAATCAAGATTCACAAAGTTTCCATGAGCATGAGCAAATTTCAAGGCTAGCTCCTACTTCAACAATGCTTGTCTTTCTCACTTTCGCTTTCCTTTTTGGAAAAGTTTTGGGTTTCCCTCTTTATTTTTGTTGTTTTTAAACTATATAAAAGCACTCAACAGAAATAAATGACTCTCTAAAACTTCCGGGTTGTCTCCCTGGCAGCGCTTTCTTTAAAGCCATTAAGCTAGGTATATAGTGCTCAAGTAATGGATCCAACCGGATCCCAAGGTATATCAAAGCCAATTTTAATTAACAATGATTTATAATTTAGTGGTGAGCACAAGGTAACATATACCATGTAATGACGAAGTCTAACTCTCTTCCTATGCATCGGTATGTCATAAAAGAACAATTCATGCACACAAAGTAAAGGCCAATGCATAGTATAAACCGTTTCCTTCTTTTGTTCTTCGCTCTCCTCCTCATCTTTTTCATCCAATGAGCTCACAGTTTCATCAATTTCTTCTTCCATAGACTCCTGCAAAATATTAGTCTCTTCTTGGACAGCGGAGTAGTCTTCAATATATGGTTCAACATAGGCATTAGAAGCATAATTATCATAGCAATATTTAAGTATGGAAAAATTTGCAGATTTGTAAAGAGTAGCATCATACTTTTCAATCAAAGAAGCAATTTCGTAAGCACCCTTAAAAGCAACAAATTCTTCAATTTGTTGAACATCAGTAATTATAAACACCCTTAGAATACGAAGATACGATTCCATTATCACTAAACTCACATTGATAGGGAAGGTGTTTCTTAGGGTTTTCAGAACAACAAGTAAAATCATATATTTCACATAAATTCCAAGCATAGCATTGCAAATGATAAATTTGGTCCAGTAAAGTTTTCCATTTTTCAGATATTCGGTGTCGCACATAACAAGCATGCTCATCCAAGGATTTACCGTCAACTAAGCTAGTTTGGGTTTCAGCACGAGCACATAGGGATCGAAGATGATCCAAGTAATAGGCTTCAGCAGTGTGATAGATTTTGAGCGGTTCTTCAACCATTGGTTCAGTAGGTACAACTATTTTTTTTGGTATTTTGCGTTTCCTACCCATAACTAAAAATAGAAAACAACTAAGAACAACAAATAAAAATTACTTAGTGATAAAGCAAATAAGCACACACGAGAATATTCACCCCACGCTATTGCTCCCCGGCAACGGCGCCAGAAAAAGATCTTGATAACCCATAAGTATAGGGGATCGCAACAGTTTTCGATAAGTAAGAGTGTCGAACCCAACGAGGAGCTAAAGGCAGAACAAATATTCCCTCAAGTTCTATCGACCACCGATACAACTCTACGCACGCTTGACGTCCGCTTTACCTAGAACAAGTATGAAACTAGAAGTACTTTGTAGGTGTTGTTGGATAGGTTTGGAAGATAATAAAGAGTATGTAAATAAAAAGTAGGGCTGTTTAGATAAAGAAACAATAAATTAAATATAGCGAGTGTGGAAAAGTGGTGGTAGGAGTTGCGAAATTGCCCCTAAGCAATCGACTACTTTACTAGACCGATATCAAGTATTATGTGGGAGAGGCCACTGCTAGCATGTCATCCCTGACTTGGAATTCTATGTACTTATGATTGGAACTATTAGCAAGCATCCGCAACCACTAATGTTCATTAAGGTAAAACCCAACCATAGCATTAAGATATATTGGTCCCCCTTCAATCCCGTATGCATCAATTTCTATGCTAGGTTGAAGCTTCTGTCACTCTTGCCCTCCAATACATAGTCCTATCAACATACAACTAACCCTAGGGTGTGATCCACGCGCGCAATCATATGATGGACACCAAAGGAAAACAACATAACCACAAGCAAATTAAATCAATCATAGCAATTCATCAACCACCGATAGGACAACGAAAATCTACTCAGACATCATAGGATGGCAACACATCATTGGATAATAATATGAAGTATAAAGCACCATGTTCAAGTAGAGGGTACAACGGGTTGCAGGAGAGTGGACCGCTGTAGATAGATGGGGGAAGGTGATGGAGATGTTGGTGAAGATGGCGGAGGTGTTGGTGTAGATCGCGGTGATGATGATGGCCCCCGGTGGCACTCCGGTGCCACCGGAAGCGAGGGGGAGAGAGACCCCCTCCTTCTTCTTCTTCCCTGACCTTCTCCCTAGATGGGAGAAGGGTTTCCCCTCTGGTCCATGGTCTCCATGGCGTGGGAGGGGCGAGAGCCCCTCTGAGATTGGATCTGTCTCTCTCTGTTTCTGCGTTCCCAGATTCTTCCCTTTCACCGTTTCTTATATTCCCGGAGATCCGTAACTCCGATTGGACTGAAATTTTAACACGATCTCTATCCGGATATTAGCTTTCTTGCGGCGAAAGAAGGGCATCAACCGCCTTACTGGTGGCCCACGAGGGTCAGGGGCACGCCCCCTGCCTCGTGGCCACCTCGGGCACCGTCTCGCGTGGATTTTTCTTCCCAAAAATCATATATATTCCAAAAAAATCTCCATCAGTTTTTATCCCGTTTGGACTCCGTTTGATATGGATATTCTGCGAAACAAAAAACATGCAACAAACAGGAACTGGCACTGGGCACTGGATCAATATGTTAGTCCCAAAAATACTATAAAAAGTTGCCAAAAGTATATGAAAGTTGTAGAATATTGGCATGGAACAATCAAAAATTATAGATACGACGGAGACGTATCAATGATCTACTTGTTGACGTGTCTGACATATCCCTCAATACATATTGCCTTTCCGCCATGGTTAGTGTGCACGGGAACGATGTGCTCTTCAAAGTCACTTCCGTCTATGGTCCCACGGACAACTCCTGCAAAGACGCTTTCTTTGCCGAGCTTCTGAATCGGAAGCCACCGCCAGGGATGGCTTGGCTTGCTTCCGGAGATTTCAACCAAATTTTTCGGGCGAGAGACAAGAACAAGAGAAATGTTAATTGCAGCAGGATAAATCGCTTCAGGGCAGCGCTCCAGAGTTGTGAGCTCAAGGAAATCCACCTTCAAAACCGCAGATTCACATGGAGCAACGAGAGGGTAAACCCAACCCTGAGCAAGCTGGACTCCTTCTTCTGCAATGCAGAATGGGATACTACCTTCAACTCCCATATCCTAAATGCACTCTCCTCCTCACTCTCCGACCACTGCCCGCTCTTGCTTGCCGATGATAAGGGACGGCGAAGGCCTCGGGTCTTCAAATTCAAAAACTTCTGGGTATCCATGCCCGGATTCATTGAGGTGGTTCAAAGGGCGTGGAGCGAAAGAGTTGATCACACCGAGCCATACCAAATTCTCTACCACAAGCTCAAAAAGACGGCGCTTCGACTTTCCGAGTGGAGTAGGGGCCTCTTCTCAAAGGCAAAAATCCACCTCCAAGCCGCCCTTTTGGTGATTCTCCACCTTGATATTGCCCAAGAGGGTAGAATCCTGTCCGCCGACGAGCGTGAGCTACGGGCTAGGCTCAAGAGGCGAGTCATTGCCTTGTCCGTGCTTGAAAGATCTCGCAAGAAGCAATGCGCCAGAATCGCCAACCTTAGGGAGGGGGATGCGAATACTAAATTCTTCCACCGCCGTGTTAATGCTAGAAGGCGTAAAAATCACATCCACAGAATCAAGAACGAGCATGGATGGGTCACCGAGCATGTGGCCAAGGAGAAAGTAATCCATGATCATTTTTCCAACATCATGAAGAGAGGCCCCATAAGCAGCAAGGATTTCAACTGGGATGAGCTAAATTTGGAACCCCTTGACCTCCATGGCCTTGACTCTGCTATGACCGAGGGTGAGATCCTCGAAGCGATCAACGACATGACAAGTGACAAGGCCCCGTGACCAAATGGGTTCACGGGCCTTTTTTCAAGAGGTGTTGGAACATTGTCAAGGACGACCTCATGCGGGTCATCAACCATTTTTACTCCCTCCACACCTCAAACCTCCAGTGGCTCAATTCCGCCAACGTGGTGCTACTGCCTAAGAAAGAAGGGGCGGAGGGAATCACCGACTATAGGCCCATTAGCCTCATCCACGCGATTGCAAAAATTATTGTGAAGGTGCTCTCCTTAAGGCTTGCCCCCCACATGACAAAGCTCGTTTCCAACGCCTAGAGCGCCTTCATCAAAACAAGAAGCATCCGCGACAACTTCATGTATGTCCGTAATCTCGCTCGGCGCCTACACAAGAGCAAGACCCTTCACTTCTCTTCAAGCTTGACATCCGCAAGTCTTTCGACACCGTGAAGTGGGAGTACTTGCTCAACCTTCTCCAACGGCGAGGATTCCCAAGCAAATTTAGGGACTGGATTGCAGCCCTCCTTTGCTCCTCCTCCTCGAGGGTCATCCTCAATAGTATTGCCGGCGAGCCAATTAAACATGGACAGGGCCTTCGGCAAGGGGACCCCATATCCCCGCTGCTTTTCGTCATCGCCATTGATCCTCTCCAAAGTATTCTTGATGTGGCTACGAGAAAAGGGCTCCTCCATAAAATAGGGGGTAGGGAAGCCATGATGAGGACCTCCCTCTATGCGGACGATGCGACTGTCTTCTTGGCTCCGATCAAAAGGGACGTTGACAACCTTGCAGACATTTTGAGCGGCTTTGATGAGGTCACGGGGTTGTGCACTAACTTCCACAAGAGCTCTTTTGTGCCCATCCGCTGCAATCACCTCGATCTGGGCTGCCTGGCCCAGAGGTTACCGGCTGTTAGGACTTCCTTCCCTCTGCGCTACTTGGGGCTTCCTCTCTCAGTTTGGCAACTAAAGTTGGTGGATCTTCAGTTTCTAGTGGACAAGGCTGCAAGCTAACAACTTATGAGGACAAAAACATCACCACCATCGGAAGAACGACTCTTGTCAAGTCCGTGATCACCTCCCAAGTGGTCTACCCCGCCACACCGCTAGTTATTCCGCCAACCATCTTGCTCAAAGTCAATAAACTTCAGAGAGCTTTCCTTTGGTCCGGTTCGGACAAGACGACGGGAGCGAAATGCAAGGTGAACTGGGGATTGTTTGCCGGCCATTTCAATATGGGGGACTTGGGGTCCTTAACACCAACAAGTTTACACGTGCCCTCCGGTTGCGATGGCCATGGTATGAATGGAAGGATCCCACCAAGATGTGGGTGGGGATGGGAAACCCATACGACGAGGAGGACCTAAATTTTTTCTATGCATCCACCACTATCACCATTGGCAACGGTGCGAAGACCCCCTTTTGGGACTCACCTTGGCTCCTTGGGCGCAAGCCAAAAGACATTGCCCCGCTCATTCACGAAGCGTCAAAGAGAAAGAATTGGAAGGTGCGGGAGGCCCTCTCACACAATGCATGGATCCACAAGATCAAACCCCCCATCAACATCTCCGCGGAGCACATCACGCAGTTCTTCACTCTTTGGGCGCTTTTGCATGAGGTCCAACTTGATGAACTCACCGAGGATGACATTGTATGGAAGCATACGGCTAGTGGGATCTACTCGGCGGCATATGCTTACAAGGCGCAATTCTTAGGGATGGTTCTTACACCTTTGGATAAAATGGTTTGGAAGGCTTGCCCCCCCCCCCCCAAAGTCAAGTTCTTCGCTTGGCTGGCGTTGCAAGACAGAATCTGGACCGGCGATAGATTGGCCAAACGTGGGTGGCCCAACTGTGATCTCTGCCCTCTTTGCAAGAGAGTGCAGGAATGTGTGTCTCATCTCTTCTTCAAATGCCGCTACACACGAAGGCTTTGGTCTTTGATCATTGACCAATACCACATTCACGATCTTGACAACAACGGTTGGCCCCTCTTCGACTCGGTTGAGGCTTGGTGGGCAAGTACTTGCGACAATGGCACGCCAAACCGCCAAGCCAAGGCGTCCCTCACCATGCTTGTTACGTGGACCGTCTGGAATGAGCGAAACGCAAGGGTCTTCAAGCACAAGAGCGCCCCTCCACCTACATTGCTTGAGTCCATCGATGCTGAGGCCAACCTTTGGGTCATCGCCGGTGTAAAAAAATTTAGGGTCTCTTATTTTGCGAGAGTGATCTCATGCCGTGTATTGAGTGACTTGTAACAAATTCTTTTCTCTCTTAATTAATGGATGAGGCAAAACTTTTGCCTCCGTTTTAAAAAAAACATATTCAGTTTTTTGTCTGAAGGAAACAACGAAGTATATTATATGATCTTGTGGTTGGGATCTACTTGAAAAGTTTGAACTAATTTCTGAAACGATGGTCTTGCTAATGTGGAGTAGTACGATACTGGCGATTGGCGACGACCCGTGACATGAAACCAACAGATGTGTGTGTCGTACCGGCTGCATCTGCATTAACGGTTGGACTAGTCGTCCAAAGTAGTAGGTAATGTGATTCACGAGAGCGACATCGTAGATCTTTCTGCTGTCTCATTGTGTATGTATATTGCTAGCTGACGAGAAGAGTAGAGGACAGGGCACGCAAGTTGATCAACAAGTCCGGAGAAAAACACAGAGTAGTAGTTAGCCGGATGCACAAATGCAGTGTGTACCACAATTTTTTTTTTTTGCAGCAACGTACACACAGAGAGAACCGAATAAGTTTGAACTTATCGCTGCCCGGCCAAGCAGAGGAGCCGCGCATGATACGGCCGCGAGAAGAGGAGAAGAGGACTCGGCAGGCGAACCAGACAAACAAAAGTCAGGGAAAGGAGGCAAGAAACCGAACGCATGCTTGGTCGTGGCCGCTGTCTCCTTGGACGCATCGCAGACGGCCTTAAATTCCTCACCGGCACCACCTGCTCGTGTCTCCGTCACGGGGCCGACGCTTTGGAGCGTTGCCGCGTGCGGCCTCCACCTGCGCTCGGGTTGGTTTTCGACCCCCAACGAAACGCCTAGCCACCGCCGACCCCATCCGGTTTGGATGCATCCGGGATAGGAAGCGCCAGGGCCTAGCCAAAAACCACGCGGAAAACAACGGGGTGAGGTGATGCAAGGTGATTTGCCTCTTGTCTTCGTCTCTGGGGAGCCAGGCTTCGGGATAAGGAGACTTGTGAGGCCGTGTACTGCTGGCTGGTGGTACGCGCAGGCGCCAGCGCCAGGGTGCGGTACCAACTGCGACAACACCGTCTGTCATTGGAGTTGGGCTTATGGTGCCGCATGGCGTGGCGGGTCTGTTTTGCGTAGTCGGCAACATGCGCCAAAGCTGCAGGGCGCGCGATTCTTCCGGATTTCTCTTGTCCATGTCCCTCCCGGGCCATGCACCTGGCTCTAAAGTATTGCTACCAACCTTCTCATGCACAGAGAATAGTTGTGCGCACTTGTGCTTGTTGGACTCAGCAGGCCCGTGTTTGTTTAGATGTTTCCCCAAAATCCTAAGTTGTATTTTCAGCCATTATTACATTTTTCTTTCTGAAAATGATAAAAGATGTTTCCACGTAATTGTTCGATCTATCATTTCTAACAAATTTTCTTCTGAAAAATGGTTTTTGCGACATGGATAAAAATGATTTTGGGGAATAAAAAAATATTATAGCTGAAATGGTATGCTAGAATGTGGCTAGAATTTCTTTTGAAGAAGAGCACATGGACCAAAAGAAATAGCAACTTCAAAATTAACTACACAATGTGAAGGACAAATACACATGGACCAAAAGAAATAGCAAATTAAGATTTGACTACACATTGTGAAGGAAAAATACACATGGACTCTACATCAGAATGGACAATCGTTATAATTATCATGTCAAATCATTGAAGAATAATACAGTAGATGACAAAACGACATTTGTTGATGATGTTCAGCAATAACCCTTACATCTCTTGGGCATGACTATATGTACATCCTCGTGTGTGTGTGTGTGTGTGTGTGTGTGTGTGTGTGTGTGTGTGTGTGTGTGTGTGTGTATTACGTTTGGAATTCAAATAGTTACATTCCTATTGATTCACTACGTAAAATTTGGCATAAGAAAATAAAAATATAGGTCATAAGACAAGAAGATTTGCAGTTTATATGTATTTTACACTATGTTTTTACGTTTGTAATTTTACATAACATAAAATATATATTTTCAACGATTATATATTTTCTTACGGTCTCTTTTTACGTCGGAAATAAGGCAAAACTTACGGAACGTAAAATTACGGTCCATTGATCGTAAAATAGAAGAGGGGAGGGGGTGGTACAGAATAACTATTCCTCACCCAGGGTGACGAATAGTCAATCCCTATATATATTACTATTCATCACCCAGGGTGCAGAATAAGTTATTCTTCATCTGAGCTAATCTTACGATAATTTTATAATTACATTACGTTTGGAATTCATATAGTTATATTCCTATTGATTCACTGTGTAAAATTTGGCATAATAAAATAAAAATATAGGTCATAAGACAGGAAGATTTGCAGTTTATATGTATTTTACACTATGTTTTTACGTTTGTAATTTTACATAACATAAAATATATTTTTTCGATGATTATATATTTTCTTACGGTCTTTTTTTACGTCAGAAATAAGGCAAAACTTACGTAACGTAAAATTACGGTCCATTGATGGTAAAATAGAGGGGGTGGGGGGTGAAGAATAACTATTCCTCACCCAGGGTGACGAATAGTCAATCCCTATAGTGTTACTATTCATCACCCAGGATGCAGAATAAGTTATTCTTCACCTAAGGTAATCTTACGATAATTTCATAATTACATTACGTTTGTAATTCAAATAGTTACATTCCTATTGATTCACTATGTAAAATTTGGCATAATAAAATAAAAATATATGTCATAAGACAAGAAGATTTGCAGTTTATATGTATTTTACACTATGTTTTTACGTTTGTAATTTTACATAACATAAAATATATTTTTTCGACGATTATATATTTTCTTACGGTCTCTTTTTACGTCGGAAATAAGGCAAAACTTACGAAACGTAAAATTACGGTCCATTGGTGGTAAAATAGAGGGGGGGGGGGTGAAGAATAACTATTCCTCACACCCAGGATGACGAATAATTACGGTCCATATATATACCGCGGAGATCAGTTAACACAACATCTCAACCACCATGTAACTCGACCCTGCCATCCTTCCACCTAATGTGAATGTGAACCAAATGATATAACATATTTCTAGACCAAAAAGACAATGGTAATTTAAAAGAAAGAATAACCATCCTCTGTCAGTGCGGCGTAAATAATTCAATTCAAGGGATTGCACACAAAAGAACCTTAATCCATATGCTTCCATGCACCAGACTTGCATTGTGGATGTTCTACTCTCTCTCTCTCTCTCTCTCTCTCATGCATTCGACATCATACTTAATTTAAATGAAAATATTTCATGGTTTCACTTCTTAATAAAGAGAAAAAGAGAACAGTCCAATTAAGTACCTGATGACCAACAATCACATTGTTTCAGTAATTAATGTTCATTTCTTTACTCCCCAGCTGATGCTCATTTTGATGCCTAGTCACTTATCTACCATTTTATTTTATGTATTGTCCCTAAGGACTTTTGTACATTGCTAGTAGAGCTAATTTTCTACGTAGCATAAGTTGGTTAGAGAAATATTTCCATCAGCTATAATAGTTTTTATGATTTCTATCATGTTTCTATCTATTGCATTAGACTAACATCGATGTATGTGTTGAGAACTAACATACTTAAATGAAGCATAACATATAGTTGTATGTTTATAGTTTAACTAATAATTATCATGTGCATTAGATTAAGAGTCATATTTTTGGAAGTGCAGCGATGATCATCGTCAACTATGATTTTTTGTGAGATAAGTTACTAATTATGGTCTGTTTACGTACAAATATGAAATATCTAACTTGATATATTTATAAATCTCTACTTAGATACCGGGAATTTGATTTGTTTATGTCTACAGTTGGTAGATCTAACAGATGCAGTTACTATAGTTTTTGTTATCTAGATCTAATAGACGTGATATATTTTGGTACGTTTGTGAAGATCCAACGACTGTGATATATTTTGGTACAATTGTGAAGACAAAAAATATGTGATCTGTTTTTATACAATTATGATGAAAGGAGATGGCATTTGTGTACAATTATGTAGGTCTAACGACAACAACATGTTGTCATGCTATCAAGGATACTTGGGCGGCAGCACCGCAGCAATGCCATGCTCGGCATTTGAAACCAAAGCACCAGTTGTTAATTTCTGAGTTGCATCATAACCTTGAGAACTACATGAAATATCGTCGCAGTTGCCACCTAAGAAAAGCTATAAACTGAATATAGATGCTGCTTATTTTTTTATTTTATTTTTTGAGATCTGAAGTAGGGTCATCTACTCAGATAGGGGAGTACACTCGGAGATCATCAAGGGTTGAAGACTACTCGGTACGTTTGCTATAAGCGACTGTTCTCCTGAGCTTCTTGTAAGTGCAGCAAGGCCATGAGCTAAAGCATTGCATCCACGCCTCACATACTGAACTTTGCATGCCGCAAAGCTGGCTATGGCCTGTTTGATGTCCATGATCAGACCATAGTGAGGGGAGCGTGTCCGGGTTGGTGCATTCAGTTCGTTGACAATGGCTTGGTTATCCAACTTCAGCACAATCTGACCATTAGTATGTGCCACCATTGCCTTCAGTCCCGCGCGAGCAGCGCGGGCTTCGGCCTCTTCAGCACTCTGACAGCGCGGAAAGTTCATGCAGATAGATAGGAGAACAAGTCCTTGGTGATCTCTGCCGACTATTCCGGCAGCACTTTCTCCGGTCTCGGTGAGGAAGGCCGCATCCCTATTGATTTTTGTCATACCCAAATCCGGCGGTGACCATTTGTCCATGGCCATAGCCACAAGCCGCTCTCCATAGCTCTCATCTGTCAGTGTCTCCCTCTTGCTAGATCCCTCACCAGGATCAGCTGCAGCTCTCAGTTCCTCTTCATATTTTAGCAGAAACTGCTTCGAACTCACAATTGATTCTCTACCGCAATTACGTATGCAGTCTTCTCTTAAGTACCAGCTTATCCATAGCAGCAACAAAATTTTTGTCCGGTCTTCATCATTGACTGTGTCTAGCAGAGTTTGCAACCAATTCTCTCCGGTATACCTGAACTTGTTTTCAGTGGGCAAGCTCCACACTTCTCTCATGGCTGACCTGAGAGCTCTGCTCTTTGTGCACATGATTAATGCATGGTGCTCAGTCTCAGTTCCATTCCCACATATACTACAGGTGTTGTCAAGTTCGAGCGTTCTCTTCCACTTATTTTCCTTTGTGGCTAACGTATTTGTCGCCACTCTCCAACTGAAAATTCACACTTTACCAGGCACTTTTGATTTCCAAATGAGGTCCCAAATACTTCTGTCATTTGGTTCACTGGATGAGCTCGACGGGTTCTGTGCCATTTGGGGGAGGTCTGCAGCTGCTAACTTGTGCACACTCCTTACCGAGAAGATGCCGCTCTTCTCATAGTGCCATGCAATTTGGTCATCCACATCCGACGAGGGGATATTCAGCTTGCAGATTTCATCAGCATCAAATGGGAAGAAAAGTTGTCTAATTAGGGTCTCATTCCACTCTTTGCGGTCCGGAAGCATGAGTTGGTTTACCCAACGGATCCTCAAACTACGGATAAATGAGGTGGTTTTCAAGCCTTCTCGTCTTGGGATCCATTGATCTCTTTGTAGCTGAATGTTTCTCCCATTGACAATCCTTCATATGATACCCTTTTTCAGAAGTTCAAGTCCGAACTCAATAGCCCTCCAAACAGGAGATGCATCGGAGGCAAACACCATATCTCGGAGGTTACGGTTGGGGTAGTATTTGGATTTTAGTACCCTCGCACACAGGCTATCCGGGTTTTGAAGTAGTCTCCATCTCTCTTTGGCTAGGAGTGCTTGGTTGAATAGGTGCATATCTCTGAAACCAATGCCTCCTGTCCTCTTCGGTTTTGTCATCCGCTCCCATGACATCCAATGCACCTTCCGGTGCCCATCCTCATCTCCCCACCAGAAATCTCGTATCATTCGTTCATACTCCTCGCAGAAACCTTTGGAGAGCATAAAGACACTCATGACGAAGGTGTGGAGGGCCTGCACAACTAATTTAACATGGACCTCCTTAGCTGCATAGGACATGAACTTTTTTGACCAGTCGCTACATCTTTTCCGGAATCTGTCCATGATTGGCCGGAATTGGTCATCTTTCATTATACCCTCCGGGGTCGGCAACCAAGATACTTGCTTTCAAAAGTATCCGATGTCACCCAAGAATGTCCTTGATTTCCTCCCTAATTGTCGTAGGGCATACTTCGCTAAAGAGGATGGAGCATTTGTTGGCGCTGAGAAGCTGTCCTGTGCATTTCTGGAATTTTGCCAGGACACTCTTTATGGTCTCTGCTTGTCTTGGGTCAGCTCTGAAGAAGATCAAGCTGTCATCTGCAAATAGAAGATTAGAAATACCCGGACTGTTTCTCGCGATTTTGATGGGGGACAGTGTGTTCTCTGTTGTTTCCTTCTTCAATAGGTGCACAAGCCCGTCAGCGACAAATAGAAAGAAATAGGGGCTAAGGGGGTCGCCTTGTCTCAATCCCCGAAATGGGGAGAAAGCCTCCAGTAACTCACCATTACATTTTACCGAGTATCTCACCGAACTGACACAGTGCATCACCCACCCAACCCATTTGTTGCAAAAACCAAACTTCCTCAACACCCCTTTTAGGTATCCCCAATCCACTCTGTCATAGGCTTTGGCAAGATCCAAATACGCACAGTAGTTATCTCTTGGGTTTTTGCAGTGTTGGATCTTGTGGAAACACTCAAAAGCAATGATGGCATTATCCGTTATCATCCTGCCTGGGATGAAAGCACTTTGGGTCTCTGAGATGATTTCGTCGAGCATGGGTCTCAGTCTATTCACAAGGCACTTTGAGACCACTTTGTATATCACATTGCATAGGCTGATTGGTCTGTAGTCCTTGAGGGATTGCGGATCATTACCTTTAGGTATTAGGACTATCATCGTGTGATTTATCCCCTCCGGAAGCACTCCCTTATCAAAGAACTCACGTACCCCTCTCAGCACATCCTCCTTTAGCACCTCCCAGTTCCGCTGGAAAAAAATGGCCCGGAAGTCCGTCGGGACCCGGAGCTTTGAGGGGGCCGATCTGAAATAATGCGTCACCAATTTCCGTGCTTGTGAAGGGTTTTGTTAGCTGATCATTCATGTTACTGTCAACACGCTCCGAAATTAGGTCCAGGATATTGGTTGGGTCAACCTCCTTCTCTGCCTCATACAATTTCTTGTAGAAGGCTGAAGTCATTTCCTGTACTTTCTTATTATCCTCAACCCAAGCGCCACTATTATCTTTCAACTTGAGGATCGCATTTTTCTTTTTCCTCCAAGTAGCCCTCTGTCGGAACCACTTGGTGTTCTTGTCCCCTTCTCTAATATAGGTGGCTCTCGACCTTTATCTCCACATTAGCTCCTCTCTCAAGAGTAATTCATCTAGCTCGGCTGACAATTTAATTTCCTCACTTATTACATGATCCGTAGGTGGTAAGTTTCATAACCTGCTCAGCTTTCTTCGGATCTCTACTGTTTTCTTGACAACTGACCCAAAATCCCTCTCGGCCCAGCCTTTTAGTGCCCCTTGCAGGTGCAGAATTTTCTCACGAACCTCTTGAAGGTTTTCTGCTGGTCCATTCTGCTTCCAAGCGTTCACAATAGTATTCTCCAAAGTGTCCACTCTTTCCCACATCTGCTCGTACCTGAAAATGCTCGTATTCCTTTTATCCACCGGCCTCCACTCCTTTCTGCTACCCACTCGGAGATAGATGGGGAGGTGATCTGATCTTGAAGAGCATATGTGCTCAACCGAGGCATTCCTGAAGTGGTCCGACCACTCTGGAGATGCCATAAATTTTTTCAGACGGGTACGCACATTACTCTTCCCTTCCTATTTGTTGTTGTAAGTCCATGAAGGTCCTCTAAAACCAAGATCAAAAAGGTTGCAGTCCGAAAGAGCTTTGCGGAAATTATCCATGTTGCTCTCGGATCTTTTTGAAGCAGAAAAGTGCTCTTCTTGCCTCATAGTCTCATTAAAGTCCCCCACCATCAGCCATGGGAGGTTGCTAGTATCTTTGATTCTTCTTAACAAGGTCCACATGTGATGGCGTTCGTGCGCTTTTGGTTCTCCATAGACAACCGTGCCCCTCCATTGGAAGCCATTCGGATTTAATCAGACCAACACATCAATATACCTCGCCCCTGCGGCAATCTTCTTTATTTCAACACTCTCATCATAAAATAGGGCAATGCCGGCACCTTTTCCCAGGCCGGGTTGGACTGGAGCAGTCCATTGAAATGATCATGGAAAATCTGTGGCCTGGGCAAACTAGTTACTTGGACATCATCTAGACACAACGATGACAAAGGCTATTGATCTCCAGAAAGGATTGGGATTGGTGGAAACTATTGGTTGCTCACCTATAATTGGTGTGGAGTCCATACATGTCATTTCATATTGACTGCTTTAGAGAGCGCACCTGATTGAAGATGTATCACTTCAAAACTTTCAATGGGAAGCTAACAAGGTGGCACATAATCTAGCCAGCCACACGTTTGATGCAAACTTTACTTTGATTGGGATTGCAATCCTCATAGGTTTGTTTGTTCAGATATTATAAATGATGTTACTATTATCAAGTTGAAATAAAATGAGCCAGTAGGCTTTGCCTAAAAAACAAGAACAACATGTTTATCTGATCTTTTCTTGGCGAGAATTTCTAACACAACTCTCTATTTTCTTTGTATTGTTATTTTATTTAATTATGATAGATTTTCCACATATAGATTCTAAATACATTGTTTGCATGAATCACCCATCAATAAAAATCTTGAATAATTTAGAATGGCCATTATCGTATGTACGCATGTAAGTACATGTAAACCTCACATCCATGGATCTCAAATATGCAAAGTTTGATTATAAATCACTTTCTTTTTCTACCCAAAAGAACCAGACATTTGAGCCATTTGAAACGTTGAAGTTCAAATAGTCTTGTAGGTTAAAATGTCTTATCAGATTGGGGGATTCAATAAGATTTGTTGAGACCTCTACTTTCCCTATCTATATGTTTTGTTAATAATTAATTTACTCCAAATTATGAACAATCCATTCGAGGACAAGTTCCTCTATTGATGGCGGTGTGCAAAGCCAAGTTGATGAGTTGGTGGTTGAAGCATCAACACGCAAGAAGAAGCCCACCTAATCGCCACACACATAATATCACATCTGGTTGGTAGGGAATACGAGTGGAAGAAAATATCTCACATTTATTGGTACCAAACTGAACACCGTATCCCCATAAATTATGTGGGTAGATCATTTTCGAGACATATGCTCTTTATTTTAGGCCTAGAAGATATGATATGATATGATATGATATGGATTTTTCGAGCATGATCCATATTTATAAAGCATGTGTATGAGGCCTTCTATTCTTGTATGTACATAGTTAGTCTTGGTCTCTATCAGTTGCGCCAACCATCTTTGCTATCTTCTCCCAAATCCTACCAGCACCCCAATAAACACAGATAGAGTCATGAACTATAATTCAAGAGAGATACTAATTTGGAAACATGGTTAATTAGGTGGAGTTGGATCCATGCATGGAAATGGGAGGAGTCTGGAAATGTATCCCTTGCCAAAGATTATGTGAACGCTGCACTTGCTACTACAGTACTCTAAGTAACAGAGGAAGACACATCCGAGTCATATCTCTAGTGAGGTGCCTCCGGGATGTTCATGGGCAAACATATCTCACATGTTGGTGAGGTCTTTAGTGATGATATCACTGGGCACTTCACATTCGCAAAGGTTTCCTTCATTGTGCTTGATGAACGGGCTGCAGAAAATGCATGAGCTTCAATTGTTCAATCACCGTAAGTTGGTTAACTAAAAGTCAACCTCTCTTGGTCCTGCATACGTTGCAAGTATGATTAATGTGGGATTAATTAACGACATGCTTGGCATATATTACATTTTATGCTGTGCATTTAGTCAAATTTGTCTTTGAGATGACTTTCTTTTCTACATTGCAGCGATGCACTGGGCGAGTATTGTAAGTTTTATCACCAGTCTATGTCCAAGCATTTGGTCAAAAGCATCCATGATTAATGATGACCATCAACAAAGATGAGGTCACATTACATAAGTTAATATTATCCTCTTGTTTTAGCCAAGATCGGTGACGGTGTCCTGGACTAGGGGGTACTCACCACGTCGTCTCCCGATCTGTTAGATTGGGCCGAGGACCCCCATGGCCGTATACTCATGGGCCAGTTCGGACAACTGCCGCATACATGGAAGATTCCACAAGACTTGGTGATCAAGACAAGGACTCCTCCCCACCGGCGTATTCGGCTAGGACTCTTGTTATCCTAGGCCTCTGGTGCATTATATAAACCGAGGCCAGGCTAGTCGATAGATATATATACAAACAATCATACCATAGGCTAGCTTCTAGGGTTTAGCCTCTCCGATCTCGTGGTAGATCTATTTTTGTACTACCCATATCATCAATATTAATCAAGCAGGACGTAAGGTTTTACCTCCATCAAGAGGGCCCGAACCTGGGTAAAACATCGTGTCCCTTGTCTCCTGTTACCATCTGCCTAGACGCACAGTTCGGGATCCCCTACCCGAAATCCGCCGGTTTTGACACCGACATTGGTGCTTTCATTGAGAGTTCCATTGTGTGATCGGCAAAAGGATCGATGGCTCATCTGCAGGTCAACTGCGATGCCGGTATCTTCGTCATTGGCTCGACCGAGGACCATGGTCCATCTCCGATCGTCATGTTCGGACGAGGGACTTCATCAAAATCAACTCCGATCTCTTTCAAGATCATGGAGGAATCATCCATGGACCTCGGGGGCTCAACGTCGACATTGCCCTCGGGCGACCGTGTTGTTTTTCCGAACAGCAAGCTTGTATCCGCTGCCACCACCTCTTAGAGCATCGCTTTGACGATCCCTTTGGTGGAATTGTGCGGAATTGAGTCTACAACAACCCTGGAAAATTTCGTCGAGTTCCAATGGAGGAATCTCCGACAATCTACGATATATCGGAGCCGTGTCAAATCTGGACGGGAATCTGGACGAGTTTAGGGCGTGGTCTCCAGAGCCCATCTCGGAGGTTCTTTGGAAGATCCAACCGTTCATCTACTGCGAAAGTGTCATATCTAGCACCCCTCCAAATTTCATCTCAATCCAACGGTTCAAACTCCGGGAAATTTCCGATTAGTGGACCAATTTTCGAATCTGTTTTCTGCGCGAATACAGATCCGACCCGAATTCATGTTTCTTTATGAACGTGATATTGGACAACCTTTTTTAAGGAATTTTCTTCTATGGTATTGTGCGTTGTTTTTAAACACGTACCCATAAAATTTTAAGCCTCCTTCGAGGTAATCTTCACCATCACACTGGTGTCAAACCAGTCCGGCGGTATTGCTCCACGGCTGCCGACCTGCGCTAGACACGTCGCCGCTTTATTGAGCCGAGCTCAATTCCTTCGATCATCATCTCGGCAAGCCGAACAAGAGTTCGGCATCGCAAACGATAAATCATCACCAACATCGCCGCCCCACGGATTACACGGAGCGGGAACACAGGCATCGCCGCATGGTCACTTTATCAAACCGGCATTGTCCGCGTCACAAGTTTCGACCTGCATCGGCATGACCGCACTGTTGCTTCTTCAAGCCGATGTTCATCACGCCGAACTGCTTCAACACCTCGGCTGACACGGCAGTTTCAACGTCTCCTTACTGACCTGCTCCGACTCCTCGGCTAGACCATCTCTTCATCAACTTACTTCGGAGACTTCGGCGTCACCAGCCGACCAGCTTCATCGCATTAGCTGGACCACGAGCTTTTCCTCGGCGAGCCAACCTTTGCTAGCATCGCCAGGCGATCGCTTTATCACCCATCAGGCAATGGCAGTGCGAATCGATTCCTGATTTGGGGAGTCGCTTTTCTTCGAATTGCTACAACAAATAAACCAGGTGCTATTAATCCTAGTATTTTTTGCTTGTTTGGGTTTATTTTTCCCAATGAATTATTACCTTGGTTTGTCCATCATCTGTACACAAGTCTATCAAATGATGATGACCGCATTAACGACGGTCGCATGGTGGTTCAGTCAGTTTTCGTACATAGTCCGGCGAACGCCGCATCTGGAACTCGGACCGACCTGTGAATTCAGGCTTTGCCACGTCTTTACCGCATCATGCCGACGCCCTGCATCGACATTGACTTCGGCGCCAGGCCATATTTCTTTTATTACTCACTTTGCATAAATTATTTATTATGCAACGATTTTTTAATTATTATTATTACTATTATCTCCGGTTTGCACTATTTTTTGTGCACAGGAAAATGATCCGGGGACTTCGCATCACTCTGCCGGTCTGCATTGACCGTGCTATGTCACCTCTTCGGCGTGTCGAGCTCTCCGCTCCGCCACCTCGGGACCGGCTTGGGGGATGGAACCTTGTCCCGCATCAAGCTCGAACCGCGTCATCAATGTCGAACACATTAACCAGCTAAGTCGCTTTCATGCTCAAAGTTTTAATTTTTAACTTGTGTTCGGTTCAACCAAGCATTATACTTTTTTGGAAAAAAGTTGCTCGTAAAAAATTTCCTTGTCCAAACTTTGTTTGTGACACGCATATTCAAATACCCCATTTATTTGGGGGCTTCTTTTATGAAGCTTTTCCTCTTGTATATTATTATACTTGTACGGCTTCGTTCCTTGTTCGTGTATTACGCCACAATATGCACCTTATTGACTTAAGCGATTTGCGAGCTGGGTTGCCTGGCTCCTGTGCTTACCCCTACGTTCCTGATTGTTCGACTAGGGAGTAAAGGGAGCACCTCTGCGATTGTCACGACCGGGTCCTCTGAGCTCTGACCTCAGACTGGGTGAAGCCGAAAGCTAGCGCTCTTATTGTTTTCAATCATGGTCGGCACACAACGGAACTCATGAGTACAAAAAATCTATTGCACAAGTCTCATAGTAATAATGAGCACCGAAGAAAGGTATCGGTGGGGGTACTATTTTCTTCAAAGATGCTTCTTACACTTCGTCTGTAATATAGCATAAGTTCCCTGAGCGCGCTTTGTCTGTTACAGCCTTATGGCCCGGTTGCCTGGTTATCGGAAACACTGTCGATATTCTCGACAGGTGGAGTACATAACACTTTTCGGTCCTTGACCGAAGAGGGAGAAGCCGACGGTCAGTTAAGACGCGTTTAAAGTTCGGTCGAACAAAGATATGATATTAGTACTTCGGTACATACAATCATTATACATAAAATTCTTTTACCCAAGTCACTTGGGGGCTCTTAAATTTATATGAGCCGTTTTATAATGAGTGTTCTTCTTCTTAGTCGTTGCAAAGTTTTTATTACTATTATTATTTATCACTCCTTTTTTCGACACGAGTGTGTGGTCACTAGCCTAATTTCTCTCTCAAAGCCGCTAGAGTTTAGTTTGCTAAACTGGCCTAATGAGAAG
The DNA here is from genome assembly GCF_056163025.1 of Triticum urartu. Classification (NCBI taxonomy): domain Eukaryota; kingdom Viridiplantae; phylum Streptophyta; class Magnoliopsida; order Poales; family Poaceae; genus Triticum; species Triticum urartu. The sequence goes on from NC_141875.1 coordinate 695,976,536, forward strand.
TACTCCGCCTTCGGGATAGGAGGTTGAAGCCGTAGGCTGACCCACTCGAAGTCTTGAGATAGGATGTGTCATGTTAAAGCACGACAGAAGCACTTTTTTTCTAAAGTCCAATTTCCGGATTGGCACCGAACACTTGATCTTGTTCGGACGTCACATTTTCACTGAAATTTTTTGGTTTTCCAAGCTTATGTCACTTTTAAACTATTTATGTGTTTCCAGCACAAGTCTCACAGTGCAATGCCGGACACCTTTATAGATTCGGCAAAAACATTCTCGGATCTCACTATATATGCATTGGTTTCGAATTGTGTCTTCGGTCAATAGTTGGGTTGCCCGGCTCCTGCGCTTGCCTCCTACGTTGCGCTTTGTTCGGCTAGGTGTGCAAAGGGAGAACCACTGCGATGTGCTTCCAGCTCACATGGTTAAGCACCTCATTGGAGAAAGCCGAAAACTGACTATCACAATAAGCGTAAACTGGTCAGCAATCTGATGACGGTGTTAAATGACGGGCCATTCATAACAATGGCCGAAGTGTTTACGGCTTGACCTTGACTGCCGCCAAACACTACCGGGGGCTATTAACTGGCCTCCCAAACTAAAATCCTCGATATTTTGCTCTTACATTAGAGCTGAGGTTTCATGATCATGCTTAGCATGACAACCCAAAGAAAGGAACCGCTAGCGGGACTATTTTCTTTGGAAGACATTTCTTATGTTAAAGAGTAATATAACATATCTCTCTGCGTACCTTTGTTTATAAAACCGTATGGCTAGATTGCCTTGTTTGTCATAAATCTTTGCCCGCATAAAGACTTTGTAAAGTAGGACAAACACTCCCCGACTTCTGGCCGAGGAGGTTGAAGCCGATGGTCGGTTAACAAAGCTTTGTACAATGTGGATCCGAGCATTAATGACGTAAAGTACTTGGATACATAGAGTCATTACACATAATTTGTGATTTTACTATGGATATCGATCCTTAATTCGCCCACCCGTGCCCGCATTAAGGCTCGGGGGCTACCAGGCTTCGGGCTTATTATTTACAAATATTAAAGGGGCACATCGATCCCCTGATCTGGTGTTGCCACCCGACTAGTGTCTCGGGGGCTACTGCATTGCCTGTTCAATGCAGAAAATTTTAAGTGCAATACAGTTGCCGAGGAGATTTTGATCCTCAGGTTGGTCGGCCGCACCCAACCTGAGTCTCGAGGACTAAGCACACCGCTTTTTGTGTCCCGAAGTATTCTGCCGAGCTAGGACTTGATCCTCAGGCCGATTTTGCAAATCAACCTGAGTCTCAACGGCTACTGGGATCAGCGGTCTTACGTCATCCTTCAGGTGCATCTCGGGTTTTAGACTGATACACACCTTGAGGGCTACTGGCTATATATCTCGGCAGAGAATAAATTGCAATAATAAAAAATATTGACAAAAAATCGGCCCACAGTTGGGGTGGTGCACCACCTCGGAAGCAGTCCGGCATAAAGCTCGGGCGCTAGTGGCTAGCTCCATAGAGGACATTTCCGGCATTAAGCTCGGCTAAACTCCTTCAACTTTTTTGAACCAAGGTGGTACGACACCTCGGATATAGTCCCGTGTTGGAGCTGGGACACTGTCCGGCGTTGGAGCTCGGATATAGTCTGGCGTTGGAGCTCGGATACAGTCCGGCGTTGGAGCTTGGACATAGTCCGGCGTTGGAGCTCGGATACATTCCGGCGTTGGAGCTCGGAAGCGGTCCGACATTGGTGCTCGGCCTTAAAAGATACCTCGAATGCAGTCCGGCATTAGAACTCGGACGCAAGAGGACACTGCCTCCCGGGAACAACTTCAAACCCGAGGTGTGGCATAAAAATAACAAGGCATTGATAAAGGCCGGAAACTTAAAGGGGCTCCTCGGATACCCGACGTGTAAACTCGCCGAATGCATTTCGGCAATCCTCAAGATCAAAGATGAGAAGATTTGTTAAACCAGTTTTCAAGACCGTCAACCGAAGATGAAGAACAGTTCGGAAGAATCGAGGAGCGTCCCTAACTTGAAGAGCGGTTCAGGGGGCTACTGACGGTGTCCTGGACTAGGGGGTACTCACCACGTCGTCTCCCGATCTGTTAGATTGGGCCGAGGACCCCCATGGCTGTATACTCATGGGCCAGTTCGGACAACTGCCGCATACATGGAAGATTCCACAAGACTTGGTGATCAAGACAAGGACTCCTCCCCACCGGCGTATTCGGCTAGGACTCTTGTTATCCTAGGCCTCTAGTGCATTATATAAACCGAGGCCAGGCTAGTCAATAGATATATACAAACAATCATACCATAGGCTAGCTTCTAGGGTTTAGCCTCTCCGATCTCGTGGTAGATCTACTCTTGTACTACCCATATCATCAATATTAATCAAGTAGGACGTAGGGTTTTACCTCCATCAAGAGGGCCCGAACCTGGGTAAAACATCGTGTCCCTTGTCTCATGTTACCATCCGCCTAGACGCACAGTTTGGGACCCCCTACCCGAGATCCGCTGGTTTTGACACCGACAATCGGACTTTCCAACTCACCTTAGTGGCCCTCCATTATTTTTAGCGAAGCGACAAGCATACAATGATGCAGGCGCATCAGAAGACAAGTGAGCTATATCATTGCGTCGGTGGAGATACATGTTTGGTATCAAAATTTTACATGGTTGTGAGATTTCATAAATAAGAGTTGTCGCACCCCTAGCTCGATGTGCTCAAATCCCATGCACGCGAAATAGTGCTCACGGCGATGAGTTGACTCCGGGAGCTCCTGCATCTATATGATTTGGAAACTTGAGCACCCTATTAACACATATTATTTATTTTTCTAAAATAAATATTATGTTTTTACTTATGACAACTTATTTATGAAAATTCATTTCAAGAAATATTTAAAAATCTCTTTTATAGATAAAGAAAATACTCGTATGGTTGATGATTTCACTTTTATGAGGTCAACACTTTCCCAAGTGGTGCCATTAAAGGAAGAAGCACCGATAGCCGCAACGAACCCAGCGTGGGGGAGACAGCCCCGACAACTGCACCACTTCATTCTCCTTGTGAATCAGGTAAGCCAGTGCTCGCGGTGCAGTGCACCAACATTGTTAGACGACGGGAGTAGAGGAGGCAGCGGTGGATCGGAATGGGGAGGCGGCAGTTGATCTAGGGTTCGAGAGGGTGTTTGGGTGTGCACTCATTGCCGCCGGCCTTTTATAACTGGGGACAATGGGTGGTGCGGTGGGAATATTAGGGGCGTGATGGGAATTGGTGGCGTGCGACAGGGGCATGCGCTAAATACCATTAATGGGTTGGTTTCCATCACATCTCCTGTCATTTTCTATGCATGTGAGAATGGTACGGGAAACAACGCCATTAAACAGAGGGGAAAGAGAGGATGACTGGAGGAAAAGTTGAAACTTCAGTGGCACACCAGTGGTTTTGGTTTGGAGTGCATTCCAAAATACCCCGCTATAGCTTCCAAATATGGAGGTTAAATCACTCTTTTTGGACCATCCTCCAAAAATAATGGAGTGCGCAGGAGGCTAAATCCTAATGCTAGAGTGCATTTTTTCCCTTCCATCCTTCATATTGACAATTATTATGAAAGAAGTGAGCATAGGTCGACTCAGCTATACACTACTAGGGAAAACTTTATACACATCATCTTAGCAGTAGCGCTGGACAAAACAGGGCACCACTGCTACTTAGTAGCAGTGTTTTTAAATAGACCGCGCTACTGCTACTACTTTAGCAGAAGTGCGTTCCGCGAAACCCCGTTGCTGCTATATTTGTACTGGGTGCAGATGGCTAGCTCCACTTAGCAGTAGCGCGTACCACTGACCAGCGCTACCACTACAGCCCGTAGCAGTAGCGCGTTTCTCTGAAACGCGCTACTACTTACTTACCTTATCCTAGAGTGGTTCACCCTCTCACACTCACTCCCTCTCACTCGCTCTCGCCCGCGCCGAACCCGTACGTCGTCCGCCGCCGCCGCGCTGTACCTCGCTGAGGTACTCCCTCCTCCCCCCTCCTCCTCCGGCCGCCCTCCTCCCACCGCCCTCTCCCTCCTCCTCCTCCGGCCACCCCTCCCCCTCCACCCCCGCCCCTCCCTCCTCCTCCGGCCGCCCCCTCCCCCTCCTCCCCCCGCCCCTCCCTCATCTGATCCCACCGGCCTCATCCCCCTCCTCCTCTCTCCTCCTCCCTTCCCCTCCTCCCTCCATCTTTTTTTTCTGTTTTCACTGTAGTTTTTTACTATTGAATAATGTAGTTTTTTTTACTGTTTTTTAGTAAGTGTTTAAAATAATTAGTAAGTAAATTAATAAACTAGTTGAACTAGTTTAGTTTTAGTAAGAACTAGTTGAATTAATAAAACTAATGTATTTTTAGTAAGAAAATTAATATAACTAGTTGAACTAGTTTATTTTTAGAAAGAACTAGTTTATTTCTATTTATAGTAAGTTTATATTTAGTAAGAACTAGTTGAATTAATAGAACTAGTTGAACATGTCACATTTGTTGTTATTTTTTTAGTTTAAGCAATTATTCCCGCATCGATGTCGACGATGCCTATCCCGCATCCTCGTCCATACCCTTCGTTCGCTAGGGTTTTAGTTGTATTAGTGATGTTATATGTATGATACTATTCGGGATGTATTAGTGACAACTTATAGGGTTTTTGTTTTTGCAGAAATCAAGGAACCCCTCCATCATCCCCGTCGTCGTCCCCGTCAGCGACCCCCTCCGACCTCGAGGTGAGACCAGTCAAATCTCCATGCCAATATGAGTCCTATAAGATATGATGTAGATTAAAACATGTATTTCTTGTGTTTCTCAAATAGGATATGTGGTTGCCCAAGTGGTCAGTCATGTTCAGGTTACACCTCCGAGTGGCCTGATTAATTTCCGTTCCTACAAATTTCAGGCGCTCAATATGTCCTGTTTTAACAAAGGTCATGCCGGAATTTCCATGAATTTTGGCATGACTTGTGCTAGAATATGTAGGAAATATCGAGTGGCCTGCATTTTCTAGAAAGATAATTAAACGATATTTCGGGTTGACTTTAAGTCTGTCGAGGCCGAAGAATCCTGACTGTTGTCGTGGGGTGTAATGCACTCGGGAACAAGAAAAGACTCGACAGATTGATAGTCAACCCGTGATGAATAATAATGATCTAATTTAGGTTTTTTAGTACATATATTTAATTGTACAAGTTTAATATTTGAATTATGAACATAGGAAATGTCGTACTCGGACGACGAAAGTCTCCCCGGGGAGTGCGACTAGTGCCACGGCGACCGGGGTTTCTACGACAGGCCTCACCTAAACGAAGGTCGGCACTTCAGCATTAAGCTTGAGGAGGCCTTCGATTGTGATATGGTAAGCTATGACGCAAAGTGTTTTTTTCGTAATTAAGCTCGACTTCTACTACTTCAGCGTGTAATTTTCGTCTTTTACAATTCAACTAGCTTATCCCATGTCATGCAAGACGCTATGTCTTGGAGAGGATGGGTTTTGAAGATCATGAGAGGAATGAAACAAAGAAAATTAACCTAAGGACCCATCATGGTATGGATTTTGAGGTAAATCTATACAATTCTGAGAGCGTATCCCATTTTGGTTGCCCGGGTTGGGAAGCACTTTGCAAGATGTATGATTGTCAAGAGGGTATGTTTGTCACCATGGATCTTGGTGATCCTAACATCGACCAAGACAATTTGGACATTTGGGTCCTTGTTGATATGCTTCCAATTCTACCACTATGTGAGTTTCTCAAACATAGTTATTAACTAATTTATATTGTTCATTTCAAAATAGTTGACAGCTTATTTTCATTGTTCAAACAATGTGCGGAACATGGTAGACATAACCTACTACGCCGATGGCTCTGAGTTAACTTATCAGGAGAAAAATCATTGATACGTCCATTTTGCATCATGCTTTTATATCGATATTTATTGCATTATGGGTTGTTATTACACATTATGTCACAATACTTATGCCTATTCTCTCTTATTTTACAAGGTTTATATAAAGAGGGAGAATGCAGGCAGCTGGGATTCTGGGCTGGAAAAGGAGCAAATATTAGAGACCTATTCTGCACAGCTCCAAAAGTCCTGAAACTTCACTGAAGACATTTTCAGAATATATAAAAAATACCGAGCGTAAGAAGTTCACCAGGGGGGCCACACCCTGCCCACGAGGGTGGGGGGCGCGCCCTACCCCCCTGGGCGCGCCCCCTACCTCGTGGGCCCCCTGGTGGCCCTCTGATGACCATCTTCTGCTATATGAAGTCTTTCGATGAGGAAAAAATTATAAGCCATCTTCTCGGATGAAACTCCGCCGCCACGAGGCGGAACCTTGGCGAAACCAATCTAGGGCTCTGGCGGAGCTATTCTGCCGGGGAAACTTCCCTCTGGGAGGGGGAAATCATCGCCATCGTCATCACCAATGCTCCTCTCATCGGGAGAGGGCAATCTCCATCGACATCTTCACCAGCACCATCTCCTCTCAAAACCCTAGTTCATCTCTTGTATCCAATTCTTGTCTCCATGTACGGGATTGGTACCTGTGTGTTGCTAGTAGTGTTAATTACTCGTTGTAGTTGATGCTAGTTGGTTTATTTGGTGGAAGATCATATGTTTAGATCCTATATGCATATTAATACCCCTCTGATTATGAACATGAATATGCTTTGTGAGTAGTTACGTTTGTTCCTGAGGACATGGGAGAAGTCTTGCTATTAGTAGTCATGTGAATTTGGTATTCATTCAATATTTTGATGAGATGCATGTTGTCTCTCCTCTAGTGGTGTTATGTGAACGTCGACTACACAACACTTCACCATTATTTGGGCCTAGTGGAAGGCATTGGGAAGTAATAAGTAGATGATGGGTTGCTAGAGTGACAGAAGCTTAAACCCTAGTTTATGCGTTGCTTCGTAAGGGGGCTGATTTGGATCCATATGTTTCATGCTATGGTTAGGTTTACCTTAATACTTTTGTTGTAGTTGTGGATGCTTGCAATAGAGGTTAATCAAAAGTGGGATGCTTGTCCAAGTAAGTACAGCACCCAAGCACCGGTCCACCCACATATCAGATTAGCAAAGTACCGAACGCGAATCATATGAACGTGATGAAAACTAGCTTGACGATATTCCCATGTGTCCTCGGGAGCACTTTTCTCTATATAAGAGTTTGTCCAGGATTGTCCTTTGCTACAAAAAGGATTGGGCCACCTTGCTGCACTTTATTTACTTTTGTTACTTATTGCTCGTTACAAATTATCCTATCACAAACTATCTGTTACCTATTATTTCAGTGCTTCCAGAGAATACCTTGCTGAAAACCGCTTATCATTTCCTTCTGCTCCTCGTTGGGTTCGACACTCTTACTTATCGAAAGAACTACGATGGATACCCTATATTTGTGGGTCATCAAGAGTCTTTTCTAGCGCCATTGCCGGGGAGTGAAGCACCTTTGGTAGGTGGAATTTGGTAAGGAAAAATTTATATAGTGTGCTGAAATTTACTGTCACTTGTTACTATGGAAAGTAATCCTCTGAGGGGCTTGTTTGGGGTATCTTCACCCCGACCAGTAGAGCAAAGAGTTTCTCCTCAACCTACTGAACCTACTGAAAATGAAAATGTCTGCTTTGAAATTCCTTCGGGTATGTTAGAAAAACTGCTAGACAATCCTTTTGCAGGAGACGGAACAATGCATCTTGATGAGCACCTAATATATGTTGATGAAGTTTGTGGATTATTTAAGCTTGCAGGTGTACCTGGATATGTTGTTAAGAAGAAGGTCTTCCCTTTATCTTTGAAGGAAGATGCATTGACATGGTATAGGCTATGTGATGATACGGGGTCATGGAACTACAAATGATTGAAATTGGAATTTCATCAGGAGTTTTATCCTATGCATCTTGTCATCGTGATCGCAATTATATATATAATTTTTGGCCTCGCGAAGGAGAAAGCATCGCTCAAGCTTGGGGGAGGCTTAAATCAATGTTATATTCATGCCCCAATCATGAGCTCTCAAGAGAAATGATTATTCAAAATTTATATGCTCGGCTTTCTGATAACAATCGTACCATGCTCGATACTTCTTGTGCTGGCTCTTTTATGACGAAGACTATTGAATTCAAATGGGATTTATTGGAAAGAATTAAACGCAACTCTGAAGATTGGGACCTCGACAAAGGTAAGGAGTCAGGTATGACACCTACGTTTGATTGTGTTAAATCTTTTATGGATACCGATGTTTTCCGTAAATTTAGCACTAAATACGGACTTGACTCTGAGATAGTAGCCTCTTTTTGTGAATCTTTTGCTACTTATGTTGATCTCCCCAAGGAGATGTGGTTTAAATATCATCCTCCCATAGAAGTAAAAGTAGCTGCACATATTAAAGTTGAAGAAAAGACTATCACTTATAATGATCCTATTGTTCCTACTTCTTATGTTGGGAAACCACCTTTTCCTGTTAGGATAAAGGATCATGCTAAAGCTTCAAATGTGGTTCGTAAAAGCAATATTAAAACATATACACCTCCTGAGCAAGTTAAAGTTGAACCTATTATTGCTATTGTTAAAGATCTCTTATCTGATAATATTGATGGGCTTGTTATTCATTTCCTTGATGAGACTGCTAGAATTGCTAAACCTCGTGCTAAAGATAAAAACAGACCTGTGGTAGGCATGCTTGTTATTTCTGTTAAAATAGGAGATCATTGTCATCATGGCTTATGTGATATGGGTGCTAGTGCTAGTGCAATACCTTACAACTTATACAAAGAAATTATGCATGATATTGCACCTGCGAAGATAGAAGTTATTGATGTCACAATTAAACTTGCCAATAAAGATACTATTTCACCAATGGGAATTGTTAGAGATTTTGAAGTCTTGTGTGGGAAAACTAAATATCCTGCTGATTTTCTTGTTCTTGGTTCCCCACAAGATAGCTTTTGTCCCATTATATTGGGTAGACCCTTCTTAAACACTGTTAATGCTAAGATAGATTGCAAAGATGTTGTTACTATCGGTTTAGATGATGTGTCTCATGAATTTAATTTCTCTAAATTTAGTAGACAACACCGTGAAGAAGAATTACCTAATAAGGATGAAATTATTGGTCTTGCTTCTATTGCTGTACCTCCTAGTGATCCTTTAGAACAATATTTGCTGGACCATGAAAATGATATGCTTATGAATGAAAGAAGGGAAATAGATGAAGTATTCTTTAAACAGGAACCTATTCTGAAACACATTTTTCCTGTTGAAATCCTAGGGGATCCTCCTCCACCCAAGGGTGATCCCGTGTTTGAGCTTAAACCGTTGCCTGATACTCCTAAATATGCTTATCTTGATGAGAAAAAGATATATCATGTTATTATTAGTGCTAACCTTTCAGAGCATGAGGAAGAGAGATTATTGAAAACTCTGAAGAAGCACCGTGCTGCTATTGGGTATACTCTTGATGATCTTAAGGGCATTAGTCGCACTCTATGTCAACATAAAATAAATTTGGAAGAAGATGCTAAACCAGTTCGTGATCATCAACGACGGCTGAATCCTAAAATGAAAGAAGTGGTACGAAAGGAAATACTAAAGCTCCTTGAGGCAGGTATAATCTATCCCGTTGCTGATAGTCAGTGGGTAAGTCCTGTCCATTGTGTCCCTAAAAAGGGAGGTATTACTATCGTTCCTAATGATAAAGATGAATTGATTCCTTAAAGAATTATTTCAGGTTATAGAATGGTAATTGATTTCCGCAAATTAAATAAGGCCACTAAAAAGGATCATTACCCCTTACCTTTTATCGATCAAATGCTAGGAAGATTATCCAAACATACACATTTTTTCTTTCTAGATGGTTATTCTGGTTTCTCTCAAATACCTGCGTCAGCCAAGGATCAATCAAAGACTACTTTACTTGCCCTTTGGTACTTTTGCTTATAGACGTATGCCTTTTGGTTTATGTAATGCACCTGCTACCTTTCAAAGATGCATGATGGCTATATTCTCTGACTTTTGTGAAAAGAATTGTGAGGTTTTCATGGACGATTTTTCCGTCTATGGATCTTCTTTTGATGATTGCTTGAGCAACCTTGATCGAGTTTTGCAGAGATGTGAAGAAAGTAATCTTGTCTTGAATTGGGAAAAGTGCCACTTTATGGTTAATGAAGGTATTGTCTTGGGGCATAAAGTTTCTGAAAGAGGTATTGAAGTTGATAAAGCCAAGGTTGATGCTATTGAAAAGATGTCATGCCCCAAGGACATCAAAGGTATAAGAAGTTTCCTTGGTCACCCCGGATTTTATAGGAGGTTCATTAAGGACTTCTCAAAAATTTCTCGGCCTCTGACTAATTTATTACAAAAAGATATACCATTTGTCTTTGATGATGATTGTGTAGAAGCATTTGAAATACTTAAAAAAGCATTGATCTCTGCACCTATTGTTCAGCCACCTGATTGGAATTTACCCTTTGAAATTATGTGTGATGCTAGTGATTATGCTGTAGGTTCTGCTCTAGGGCAAAGAGTTGATAAGAAATTAAACGTTATTCAATATTCTAGTAAAACCCTAGACAATGCTCAAAGAAATTATGCTACTACTGAAAAAGAATTCTCAGCAGTTGTATTTGCTTGTGATAAGTTCAGACCTTATATTGTTGATTCTAAAGTAACTATTCACACCGATCATGCTGCTATTAAATATCTTATGGAAAAGAAAGATGCTAAACCTAGAATTATTAGATGGGTTCTCTTGCTACAAGAATTTGATTTACATATTGTTGATAGAAAGGGAGCTGAGAACCCCGTTGCAGACAACTTGTCTAGGTTAGAAAATGTGCTTCATGACCCACTACCTATTGATGATAGCTTTCCCGATGAGCAATTAAATGTCATAAATGCTTCTCATACTGCTCCATGGTATGCTGATTATGCTAATTACATTGTTGCTAAATTTATACCACCTAGTTTTACATACCAGCAAAAGAAAAGGTTCTTCTATGATTTGAGACATTACTTTTGGGATGACCCACATCTTTATAAAGGAGTAGATGGTGTTATTAGACGTTGTGTACGTGAGCATGAACAGGAACAGATCCTACGCAAGTGTCACTCCGAAGCTTATGGAGGACACCATGCTGGAGATAGAACTGCACATAAGGTATTGCAATCTGGTTTTTATTGGCCTACTCTCTTCAAAGATGCCCGTAAGTTTGTCTTATCTTGTGATGAATGTCAAAGAATTGGTAATATTAGTAGACGTCAAGAAATGCCTATGAACTATTCACTCGTTATTGAACCATTTGATGTTTGGGGCTTTGACTATATGGGACCTTTTCCTGCCTCTAATGGATATACACACATTTTAGTTGTTGTTGTTGATTACGTTACTAAGTGGGTAGAAGCTATTCGAACTAGTAGTGCTGATCATAACACCTCTATTAAGATGCTTAAAGAAGTTATTTTTCCAAGGTTTGGAGTCCCTAGATAATTAATGACTGATGGTGGTTCACATTTTATTCATGGTGCTTTCCGTAAAATGCTTGCTAAGTATGATGTTAATCATAGAATTGCATCTCCTTATCACCCTCAGTCTAGTGGTTAAGTAGAATTGAGTAATAGAGAGCTCAAATTAATTTTGCAAAAGACTGTCAATAGGTCTAGAAAGAATTGGTCCAAGAAACTTGATGATGCATTATGGGCCTATAGAACTGCATATAAAAATCCTATGGGTATGTCTCCGTATAAAATGGTTTATGGAAAAGCATGTCACTTACCTCTCGAACTAGAACACAAGGCATATTGGACTATTAAAGAGCTCAATTATGATTTTAAACTTGCCGGTGAAAAGAGGTTATTTGACATTAGCTCACTTGATGAATGGAGAACCCAGGCCTACGAGAATGCCAAGTTATTTAAAGAAAAAGTTAAAAGATGGCATGATAAAAGGATACAAAAGCGTGAGTTTAATATAGGTGATTATGTATTGCTATACAACTCTCGTTTAAGATTTTTTGCAGGAAAACTTCTCTCTAAATGGGAAGGTCCTTACGTTATCGAGGAGGTCTATCGTTGTGGTGCCATAAAAATCAACAACTTTGAAGGCACAAATCCGAAGGTGGTGAACGGTCAAAGAATCAAACATTATATCTCAGGTAATCTCATAAATGTTGAAACCAATGTTATTGAAATTGTAACCCCGGAGGAATACATAAGGGACACTTTCCGGAACATTTCAGACTCCGAAAAGGAATAGGTATGTGGTACGGTAAGTAAACCGACTCCAAAACAGTTTTTAAGGCAATATTTCTCCGTTTTGGAATATTTAGAAAAATAGAAAAATAAGTAGCAGTCCGGGAAGGACACGAGGCCTCCACGAGGGTGGAGGGCGCGCCCTACCCCCCTGGGCGCGCTCCCTACCTCATGGGCACCTCGTGCGCTTTCCGGACTCCATTTACTTACACAATACGTATTTTGGTCGGTAAAAATTCATTATATAACCTCCCGGGGGTTTTGACACCCGTATCACGCAATTATCCTCTGTTTGTGTTTCGAGTTGTTGCTGCTGCAGATTAGAGCAACATGTCGTCCCAGGATTCGGAAGGAGAAAGCTATGTGGCCGATTACCTTGCAGATCCTAAGGTCTATGGTAACGAAATCTTACCATGATGGAAGGCGCTGACTCTGGTAAATCGTAGATGTTGCAGCCAGATGGTGCAGTGTGGACACCTGGATTGGATCCCATGTCTTCTTCAACCCCCTATCTCTTGCTAAGCAGCTGTGTTAGATGGATCAAGCACTCATCTTCTTTCTTCGTACTCTCAAGTCATTGGTGGCGCCGCACCTCCACCTGCTCCACATCGCCTGCCGCCGCCGTCGCCCGTAACCTGCCGCCATCACCCGTCATCTCGGGCGCCACGATCCATGAGACAACCGCATACAAGAAGCCCACAGATTAACACCCAATTAGTACATAAGAGAGAAATTACGGCCCGTTGATGGTTCCTCGGCCCGATTAATGTGAGGACGTCCAAGTTGGTCACCGGAGTAGCAGCCCATAGACGTGGGCCAATCATGACGCTCGGGGCTGGCGAGATAAAAAAAAGGCCCATGCGTGCACTGCGGGATAGTTGAGCGATCTGCTCTGTTTGTATGCAGAATCCAACGGCTGAAGAGGTCGAATCGCTGTGGAGGGTCATAGCTCTCCCCATTTTACTGTTTCTCAATGGAGATGTGGAGCATTGTGGTTGGACTACGGAAGAAGAAGAGGACTATGAACCTAAGGGAAAGGAGGAGACGAGCTCAGATGAAGATGAAGTCCCACTACCTCAACCTGGGGACATGCATGTGGAGTTCAAAAAGTCAAGCCTCTCGGGTAGAGTAAAGAAACCTAAGATCGAGTTTATCCCTTTTCGCCTCTTCCAGGAAAACAAGAAGGAACTATGCAAAAAGATACTGAGCCTGGAGCAAGAGATCGAGGACCTAAGGGACCAAAATTCTGTCCTCAAGCGCAAATTAAGGAAGAAGCCTACGCCATCAACAAAACCATCACCTTCTTCACCAACAAAGAAGAATTGAGTATCTGGTATGGGCACTCCCCTTGGCAACTGCCAAGCTTGGGGGAGTGCCCCGGTATCGTATCACCATCACTTTTATCTTTACCATTTTTCTTAGTTCGATCCTTTTGGTAATATCTTGATCTAGTAGAATAAGAGTTCTTAGTATGATCTAGTTGTGAGTTTTGCTTTATGATCCTTCTATGTAATCGAGTCCGTGAGCTATATAATAAAGATAAGTGTTGAGTCAAGGGCTTGATTATTTTGCCATAATCCTAAGTGAATAAAAGAAAAGAGAAATAAATAAAAAAGGAAACAAAGAGATCATATGGATCTTATGGAGAGTAATGAGCTCACATAGAAAAAGTATGATGAATAAAAGTTGTTGGGGGTTGAAAAACATAGTTTTGGTCATCGTTGCAATTAATAGGAAGTAATAAAGAAAGAGAGGTCTTCACATATAAATATACTATCTTGGACATCTTTTATGATTGTGAGCACTCATTAAAATATGACATGCTAAAGAGTTGACGTTGGACAAGGAAGACAATGTAATGGGTTATGTTCTCTTACATCTGAGATAAATTATATTGTCATGGATCATCGAACATGGTTGAGCTTGTCTTTCCCCCTCATGCTAGCCAAATTCATCGCACTAAGTAGAGATACTACTTGTGCTTCCAAATACCCTTAAACCAGTTTTGCCATGAGAATCCACCATACCAACCTATGGATTGAGTAAGATCCTCCAAGTAAGTCGTCATCGGTGCAGACAATAAAAAAATTGCTCTCTAAATATGTATGACTTATTAGTGTGGGAGAAAATAAGCTTTATACGATCGTGTGATATGGAAGAAATAAAAGCGATAGACTACATAATAAAGGTCCATATCACAAGTGGCAATATAAAGTGACATTCTTTCGCATTAAGATTTTGTGCATTCAACCATAAAAGCACATGACAACCTCTGCTTCCCTCTGCAAAGGGCCTATCCTTTACCTTTATCTCCTACCTTGCATAAGAGTCATGGTGATCTTCACCCTTCCTTTTTACATTTTATCCTTTGGCAAGCACAATATGTTGGAAAGATCCTGGTATATATGGCTAATTGGATGTGAGTTTTCATGAACTATTATTGTTGACATTACCCTTGAGGTAAAATGTTGGGAGGCAAAACTATAATCCCCTATCTTTCTCTGTGTCCGATTAAAACTCCATACCCATAAGTATTGCATGAGTGTCAGCAATTGTGAAAGACTATATGATAGTTGAGTATGTGGACTTGCTAAAAAGCTCTTATATATTGACTCTTTCCTATGTTATGATAAATTGCAATTGCTCCAATGACTGAGATTATAGTTTGTTAGTTTTCAATGAAGTTTACGATTCATACTTGAAATTGTGATTGAATTATCACTCTAGCATAAGAAATCATATGACAAGAATTATGTAAGTTGCTGTTCTAAGAATGATCATGATGCCCTCATGTCTGTATTTTACTTTTATCGACACCTCTATCTCTAAACACGTGGACATATTTTTCGATTTCGGCTTTTGCTTGAGGACTAGCGAGGTCTAAGCTTGGGGGAGTTGATACGTCCATTTTGCATCATGCTTTTATATCGATATTTATTGCATTATGGGCTGTTATTACACATTATGTCACAATACTTATGCCAATTCTCTCTTATTTTACAAGGTTTATGTCTTGTGTCAAAACCGGCGGATCTCGGGTAGGGGGTCCCGAACTGTGCGTCAAGGCCGGATGGTTACAGGAGGCAGGGAACACTTTGTTTTACCCAGGTTCGGGCCCTCTTGATGGAGGTAATACCCTACTCCTGCTTGATTAATATTGATGATATGGGTAGTACAAGAGTAGATCTACCACGAGATCAAGGAGGCTAAACCCTAGAAGCTAGCCTGTGGTATGATTGTTGTATATATTGTATATCTATCGACTAGCCTGGCCTCGGTTTATATAATGCACCGGAGGCCTAGGATAACAAGAGTCCTAGCCGAATACGCCGGTGGGGAGAAGTCCTTGTCTTGATCGCCAAGTCTTGTGGAATCTTCCTTGTATGCGGTAGCCGTCCGAACTGGCCCATGAGTATACAATCACGGGGGTCCTCGGCCCAATCTAATAGATCGGGAGACGACGTGGTGAGTACCCCCTAGTCCAGGACACCGTCAGTAGCCCCCTGAACCGGTCTTCAAGTTAGGGACGCTCCTCGATTCTTCCGAACTGATCTTCATCTTCGGTTGCCGGTCTTGAAAACTGGTTCAACAAATCTTCTTTATCTTCGATCTTGAGGATCGCCGAAATGCATTCGACGAGTTTACACGTCGGGTATCCGAGGAGCCCCTTTAAGTTTCCAGCCTTTATCAATGCCTTGTTTATTTTTATGCCACACCTCGGGTTTGAAGTTGTTCCCGGGAGGCAGGGTCCTCTTGCGTCCGAGCTCCAATGCCGGACTGCATTCGAGGTATCTTTTGCAGCCGAGCACCAACGCCAGACCGCTTCCCAGCTCTAGCGCCGGAATGTATCCGAGCTGCAACGCCGGACTATGTATCCGAGCTCCAACACCGGATTGTATATCCGAGCTCCAACGCCGAAATATATCCGAGGTGTCATATCACCTTGGTTCAAAAAAGTTGAAGGAGTTTAGCCGAGCTTAATGCCGGAAATGCCCTCTATGGAGCCAGCCACTAGCGCCCGAGCTTTATGCCGGACTGCCTCCGAGGTGGTGCACCACCCCGACTATGGGCCGATTTTTTGTCAATATTTTTTATTGGTGCAATTTATTCTCTGCCGAGATATATAGCCAGTAGCCCTCAAGGTGTGTATCGGTCTAAAACCCGAGATGCACATGAAGGATGACATAAGACCGCTGATCCTAGTAGCCGCTGAGACTCAGGTTGATTTGCAAAATCGGCCTGAGGATCAAGTCCTAGCTCGGCAGAATACTTCGGGACACAAAAGCGGCGTGCTCAGTCCTCAAGACTCAGGTTGGGTGCGTCCGACCAACCTGAGGATCAAAATCTCCTCGGAAACTATATTGCACATAAAATTTTCTGCATTGGACAAGCAATGCAGTAGCCCCCGAGACACTGGTCGGGTGACAACACCAGATCAGGGGATCGATGTGCCCCTTTAATATTGGTAAATAATAAGCCCGAAGCCCAGTAGCCCCCGAGCCTTAATGCGGGCACGGGTGGCCGAATTAAGGATCAATATCCGTAGTAAAATCACAAATTATGTGTAATGACTCTATGTATCCAAGTACTTTACGTCATTAATGCTCGGATCCGCATTGTACAAAACTTTGTTGACCGACCATCGGCTTCCACCTCCTTGCCCAGTAGTCGAGGAGTGTTTGTCCTACTTTATAAAGCCTTTATGAGGGCAAATATTTACGACAAACAAGGCAATCTGGCCACATGATTTTATAAACAAAGGTACGCAGAGAGATATGTTATATTACTGTTTAACAGAAAAAATGTATTCCAAAAAAAATAGTCCCGCTATCGGTTCCTTTCTTTGGGTTGTCATGCTAAGCATGATCATGAAACCTCAGCTCGAATGTAAGAGCAAACTATCGATGATTTAGTTTGGGAGGCCAGTTAATAGCCCCCGGTAGTGTTCGACGACAGTCGAGGTCAAGCCGTAAACACTTTGGCCAATGTTATGAATGGCCCGTCATAGTCATCGGATCGCTGACCAGTTTACGCTTATTGTGAAAGTCAGTTTTCGGCTTTCTCCACTAAGGCGCTTAACCATGTGAGCTGGAAGCACAATCGCAGTGGTTCTCCCTTTGCACGCCTAGCCGAACAAAACGGAACGTAGGAAGCAAGTGCAGGAGCCGGGCAACCCAACTATTGACCGAAGACACAATTCGAAACCGATGCATATATAGCAATATCTGAGAATGTTTTTGCCGAATCCCTAAAGGTGTCCGGCGTTGCACTGCGAGACTAATGCTGGAAAAGCACAAATAGTTTAAAAGTGCCAAAAAGCTTGGAAAACCAAGAAACATCAGTAAAAACATGACGTCCGAACAAGATCAAGTGTTCGGTGCCAATCCGAAAATTGGTCTTAGAAAAAAGAAGTGCTTCTGTTGTCCTTTAACATGACACAACCTATCTCAAGACTTCGAGCGGGTCAGCCTACGGCTTCAACCTCCTATCCCGAGGGCGGAGTACTTCTCATTAGGCCATTTTAGCAAACTAAACTCTAGCGGCTTTGAGAGAGAAATTAGGCTCCCCGGCTAGTGACCGCACACTCGCGTCGAAAAAAGGAGTGATAAATAATAATAAAACTTTGCAACGACTAAGAAGAAGAACACTTATTATAAAACGGCTAAAATAAACTTAAGAGCCCCCAAGTGACTTGGGTAGAAGAATGATTGCATGTACCGAAGTACTTATATCATATCTATGTTCAACCGAACTTTAAACGCGTCTTAACCGACCGTCAGCTTCTCCCTCTTCGGTCAAGGACCGAAAAGTGTTATGTACTCCATCGGTCGAGAATATCGACGGTGTTTCCAATAACCAGGCAATCAGGCCATAAGGCTGTAACAGACAAAGCGCGCTCAGGGAACTTATGCTATATTACCATGAAGTGTAAGAAGCATCTTCGAAGAAAATAGTACCCCCACCGATACCTTTCTTCGGTGCTCATTGTTATTATGAGACTTGTGCAATAGATTTTTTGTACTCATGAGTTCCGTTGTGTGCCGACCATCATTGAAAACTATAAAAGCGCTAGCTTTCGGCTTCACCCAGTCTGAGGTCCGGCTCGGTTGACCCGATCGTGACAATCGCAGAGGTGCTCCCTTTACTCCCTAGCCGAACAATCGGGAACGTAGGGGTAAACACAGGAGCGAGGCAACCCAGCTTGCAAATCGCTTAAGTCAGTATGGTGCATATTGTGGCATAATACACGAACAAGGAACGAAGCCGTACAAGTATAATCATATGCAAGAGGAAAAGCTTCATAAATGAAGCCCCCAAGTGAATTGGGTCCTTGAATTTGTGTGTCACAAACAAAGTTTGGACAAGGAAATTTTTTACAAGCAACTTTTTCCAAAAAAAGTATAATGCTTGGTCGAACCGAACGCAAGTTAGAAATTAAAGCTTTGAGCATGAAAGCGACTTAGCTGATTAATGTGTTCGGTATTGATGATGCGGTCAGAGCTTGATGCGGGGCAAGGTTCCATCCCTCAAGCCGGTCCCGAGGTGGCGGAACGGAGAGCTCGACACGCCGAAGTGGTGACATAGCAGGGTCAATGCAGACCGGCAGAGTGACGCCGAAGTCCCCGGATCATTTTCCTGTGCACAAAAAATAGTGCAAACCGGAGATAATAGTAATAATGATAATTAAAAAAATCGTTGCATAATGAATAATTTATGCAAAGTGAGTAATAAAATAAATATGGCCTGGCGCCGACGTCAATGTCGATGCAAGGCGTCGGCGTGATGTAGTAAAGGTGTGGCAAAGCCTGAATTCACAGGTCGGTCCGAGCTCCGGATACGGCGTTCGCCGGACTATGTATGGAAACTGATCGAACCACCACGCGACCGTCGTTAATACGGTCACCATTTGATAGACCTGTGTACATATCATGGACAAACCAGAGTAATAATTCCTTAGGAAAAATGAACCCAAACAAGTAAAAAATATTGGGATTAATAGCACCTGGTTTATTTGTTGTAGCAATCCGAAGGAAGGTGATTCCTAAAATTGGGACTCGCTCCGCACACCCATTGCCTGATGGGCGATAAAACGACGGCATGACAATGCTGGTAAAGGTTGACTCGCCGAGGCAAAGCCCTCGGCCCAGCTAACGTGACGGAGCTGGTCGGCTAGTGACGTCGAAGTGTCCGGAGTAGGTTGACGAAGAGATGGCGAAACCCCCGGTCCAGCCGAGATGTCGAAGCCTCGATGTCAGCCGATGAGTCGAAGTAGGTCGGCGTGATGGATATCAGCTTGAAGAAGCAATAGTGCGGCCCTGTCGATGCAGGTCGTGACGTGGTCGATGCCGGCTTGATGAAGCGACCGTGCGGCGATGCCGGTATGCCCGCTCCGTGTAATCCGTGGGGCGGCGATGTTGGTGATGATTTATCCTTCGCGATGCCGGGCTCTTGTTCGGCTTGCCGAGATGATGATCCGAAGAAGTTGAGCTCGGCTCAACAAAGTGACGCCGTGTCTAGCGCAGGTCGGCAGCCCTGGAGTAATATTGCCGGACTGGTTTGACACCAGCATGATGTTGAAGATCATGTTCAAAAGATCTTACGGTTAGTGGGATGTGTTCGAGAACAAAACACAATACCCCATACAAAACTTCCTTCAAAAGGGACGTCCGAAATCCTGTTCATAAAAAAGATGAACTCGGGTCGGATTCGTTTTCGTGCAGAAAACAGATCCGAAAAGTGATGCACTAATCGGAAGGTTCCCGGAGTTTGGACGGTCGGATCGAGCCAAAATTTTGAGAGGTGGTAGATATAGAAATTCCGCAGCCGATCAACGGTTGGATCTTCCAAACGACGTCCGAGCTAGAAGCTGGGAACCACGCCCTAAACTCATCCAAATTCCCGTCCAGATTTGACAGGGCTCCGGTATATCGTGGATTGCCAGAGATTCCTCCATCGGAACTCGACGAAATTTTCCAGGGTTGTTGTAGACTCAATTCCGCACAATTCCACCAAAGCGATCGTCAAAGCGATACTTGAGGAGGTGGTGGTGGCAGATACGAGTTTGCTATCCAGAAAAACAACACGGTCGCTTGAGGGCAATGTTGACGTTGAGCCCCCGAGCTCCATAGATGATTCCTCCGTGATCTTAATAGAGATCAGAGTTGATGTTTGATGAAGGCCCTCGTCCGGACATGGTGATACGAACACGGGGCGCAATTTTTGGTCGAACCAAGGTGACCAGTCGAGCTGGTGACGAGGATGCCAAAGTCGTAGTTGATCTGCAGGCGAGCCATCGATCCTTTTGTCGATCACACAGCAGAACTCTCAATGAAAGCACCAATGTCGGTGTCAAAATCGGCGGATCTCGGGTAGGGGGTCCCGAACTGTGCGTCAAGGCCGGATGATAACAGGAGGCAGGGAACACTTTGTTTTACCCAGGTTCGGGCCCTCTTGATGGAGGTAATACCCTACTCCTGCTTGATTAATATTGATGATATGGGTAGTACAAGAGTAGATCTACCACGAGATCAAGGAGGCTAAACCCTAGAAGCTAGCCTGTGGTATGATTGTTGTATATATTGTATATCTATCGACTAGTCTGGCCTCGGTTTATATAATGCACCGGAGGCCTAGGATAACAAGAGTCCTAGCCGAATACGCCGGTGGGGAGAAGTCCTTGTCTTGATCGCCAAGTCTTGTGGAATCTTCCTTGTATGCGGTAGCCGTCCGAACTGGCCCATGAGTATACATCCACGGGGGTCCTCGGCCCAATCTAATAGATCGGGAGACGACGTGGTGAGTACCCCCTAGTTTAGGACACCGTCAGTTTACATAAAGAGGGAGAATGCAGGCAGCTGGGATTCTGGGCTGGAAAAAAAGCAAATATTAGAGACCTATTCTGCACAGCTCCAAAAGTCCTGAAACTTCACGGAAGACGTTTTCAAAAAATATAAAAAATACCGAGCGCAAGAAGTTCACCAGGGGGCCACACCCTGCCCACAAGGGTGGGGGGCGCCCCCCTACCTCGTGGGCCCCCTGGTGGCCCTCCGATGACCATCTTCTGCTATATGAAGTCTTTCGATGAGGAAAAAATCATAAGCCATCTTTTCGGACGAAACTCCGCCGCCACGAGGCGGAACCTTGGCGGAACCAATCTAGGGCTCTGGTGGAGCTGTTCTGCTGGAAAAACTTTCCTCCGGGAGGGGGAAATCATCGCCATCGTCATCACCAACACTCCTCTCATCGGGAGAGGGCAATCTCCATCAACATCTTGACCAGCACCATCTCCTCTCAAAACCCTAGTTCATATCTTGTATCCAATTCATGTCTCCAAGTCCGGGATTACAACTTTATTCTTGTAGATACGTGTTGGGCCTCCAAGCGCAGAGTTTTGTACGATAGTAGCAATTTTCCCTCAAGTGGATGACCTAAGCTTTATCAATCCGTGGGAGGCGTAGGATGAAGATAGTCTCTCTCAAACAACCCTACAACCAAATAACAAAGAGTCTCTTGTGTCCCCAACACACCAAATAAAATGGTAATTTGTATAGGTGCACTAGTTCGGCGAAGAGATGGTAATAAAAGTGTAGTAATGATAGTAGATATTAGTTTTTGTAATAGTAACAATAAAAAATAGCAAGGTAGCAAGTAACAAAAGTAAGCACAAATGGTATTGCAATGCTTGAAAATGAGGCCTAGGGTACGTACTTTCATTAGTGCAATCTCTCAACAATGCTAATATAATTGGATCACATAACGATCCCTCAACGTGCAATGAAGAATCACCCCAAAGTTCTTATCTAGCGGAGAACATAAGAATAAATTGTTTGTAGCTATTCTTTCCGATTGATCTATCAAGAGTTCGTACTAAAATAACACCAAAGAAAATTCAGATTTATAATACTCAATCCAACACAAAGAACCTCAAAGAGTTCCCCAAGATTTCTACTGGATAAACAAAGACGAGAACGTGCATCAACCCCTATGCATAGATTACCCCAATGTCACCTCGGGAATCCGTGAGTTGAGTGTCAAAACATATATCAAGTGAATCAAAATAATACCCCATTATCACCACGGGTATTCATATGCAAGACATATATCAAGTGCTCTCAAATCCATAAAAGTATTCAATCCGATCAAACGAAATCTCAATGGGAAAACTCAATTCATCACAACAAGATAGAGAGGGGAAAACACCATATGATCCAACTATATTAACAAAGCCCCCGATACATCAAGATCGTGCCATCAAAAACACGAGAGGGAGAGAGATTAAACACATCGCCACTGGTACAAACCCTCAACCCCGAGGGTGGACTACTCCCTCCTCATCATGGAGACCATAGGGATGATGAAGATCGCCTTCGGTGATGATCTTCCCCTCCGGCGGGGTGCCAAAACGGGCTCCCGATTGATTTTTCGTGGCTATAGAGGCTTGCAGCGGCGGAACTTTCGATCTAGGGTTATTTTTGATGGTTTCTCTATTTATAGGATTTTTTGGCGTCGGTTTCACGCGAAGATGGGCCTCGAGGTGAGCACAACCCACCGGGGCGCGCCTGGGCCCCCTGACGCGCCCGGTGTCTTGTGCCCTACTCCTTCACCTTCTGGTTGCGAGGTGAGCACAACCCACCGGGGCGCGCCTGGGCCCCCTAACGCGCCCCGGTGTCTTGTGCCCTACTCCTTCACCTTCTGGTCGTTCCACGAAGGTTCGGGGTCTCTTTTGTTCCAAAAAAATCATCAAAAAGTTCCAGCTCATTTGGAGAACTTTCATTTCTGCAAAAAAACAACACCACAGTAGTTCTGCTGAAAACAGCGCTAGTCCGGATTAGTTCCATGCAAATCATACTAAAACCATATAAAATTATTGTAAACATGGCATGAATAGTGCATAAATTATAGATACGTCGGATACGTATCAGCCGCCGGGCGAGGTAAGAGACAATGAAAAAGCAGAGGTTGTGAGTGGCTCGTGAGCGTCGAGTGTTTCTAGGTTTTACCAGCTTTGGTCACACGGGAGCCTGGTACAGGCCCAGTAGGCCCAATTGAATCACAGACGCCCAAAACAACCACCAAAGGAGCGGCCTGATCAGTCTAGCTCTCATTTGGATTGGAACGAAACATTGATGTGGCATTATAATGTAATCGGACGACCAAAAGTGACTAAAAGTGACAATCCAACAGATCGGAACACTAATAGCCTCAGAGGGCGGGAAAAGTTCTTAGTTATAATGTATCTCAATTGAGATGCAATTTCACGAGTGTTCCGGTTCAGAGCAGCTTGAAATTTGAGGCAACATGGATGAGGGCTCCACATTACTTGGAGATGGTGTTGGACAAGTGGGCGACCCTTAAAGAAGTCTCGCCATCTCTTAGAAATACATGGAATACGATGAACAGAATGTATAACTTTTTGCAAACCTGGAGTAGGAACTCTTCCGGGTCTATAAAAAAGGAGATTAAGAAGCTGGAGAAAAGATTGACTCCAATCCGGAGGTAATAATGGGTCAGACATTTCTCAATAGGAAAATAAATATTTAAAATAAGCTACGTGAAATGCTTGAAAGAGAAGAAATAATGACCCAAACACAGTCAAGAATACACTAGCTCAAGCAAGAGGACATAAATAATTATTTTTGCAAGTAAGAGCCTCAAAAAGGAGAAGAGTAAATAGAATCATTTTTTTTACGAAAGATTGATGGCACAATTTGTGAAGACCATAAACGCATCCAAAGCTTGGTTCATGACTACTACTCCCCCCGTCCTAAAATTCTTGTCTTAGATTTGTCTAAATACGGATATATCAAGTCACGTTTTAGTATTAGGTACAGCTGTATCTAGACAAATGTAAGACAATAATTTTGGGACGGATGGAGTACATTTAATCAACAACTGTACCTAAAACGTGACTTGATACATCCGTATTTAGACAAATCTAAGACAAGAATTTTGGGACGGAGGGAGTACATTTAATCATCAACTGTACCGAATAGAGTTTCGTAGCGTAGTGGTCACGTGCCTTTCCCTCGGGTACTGCGTCGCATGTTCGAATCGTTGCGCGCACGCGTAGTTTATTTTTGCTGGTTTTGAGTTTTTTTCCACAAACGAGGCCATTTGTGTGATTAAATATAAACCGAGGGATTTTTCTGTGAAAGAAGATGCCACGTCAGCCTCTGAAGCCCGCTGTCAGTTTCCCCGTCAATACGTGTTTATACGTCATTTAGTCAGTGCTGCAACGCCTTGCCCGAAAAATTACCAAATTTGGTACCAATCTGCTTTCAATACCCCAATTGTGGTACTTCTGTACAATTAACTCTAACTTGGCACAGAAATAACAACTATTTATTGCAAATACTAATTAAGGGTATATGGGTTCAGGTATTACAACTCCTAGTGAGGCAAGATGGTGAACATGCTCGAGCCTCTATTACTAGCAGCGGAATAGCGCACAATGATGGACTCCACTCCAAAGGGACACTTTTGGGAAACATCCTAGTCCACGGGCTCGGGATCCTTGAGATACACATTCACGGCATCACCTACATCTGGCATGACACGCAAGGGGAGTACCTTGAATGTACTGCAAGCTTACAACAACCAAAAGCATCAAGACAAAACAATTACATGGCAATAATAGGTTATATTATGAGCAATTATTAAATGGGTGAAAGTAAATAATAAACATGATATTGTTAAACTTTTTGTAGTAATAACCCATCGTTTTAAGGTCACACGGACCATTTTATTTTTGACCATCTGATCAATCAATTTAATCTCGTGATGACCTCACGATCATGCCACAATCATCATCGACTTTCTGCCAAACTGTTACTTACTAAATTATAAAGATGAGTCCTTCCATCAGTATCAGTGGCGATCAGATAGTGTGACCTAGTACAAACTGTGTCCAATACCACGAACACTACTATTCGAATAGTTTCAAACACTATGAAGTGGTTGAACACTTTATCCACACTACAGACATACGTCAAAGAAAACTTGTCTACCTTATGACACTCTTACCGTATCACGACATACCCTTGTGTCATGTTCTGGGTGGCTCCTATGTCACCTTGTGGCTCAGTGATCCCAACTGGGGATCTGGATCCATATAAACTAAAGTGGGCTCACAATATTATCGCCGCCTACCTGATAAGGATAGCACGCACACATGACCTTCCCTCTGGTGATATGGATAACATGCAAAACAATAGACCAAGTTAGGACCTTTCCATAAAGGCAAATGTGGTTGCACTGATAAGTTCGGTTGAACGACATTATCTCTTGATAAACATATGAAGGAATTATGTCATCAAGTTTAGTTTAGTTAAAACAATTCCTTCCCTATTAATTTTATAAACATGATCATAGTCATAGTACTATCCAACTTACCATTCCAAAGAATATGATAACCATGTTATTTCTACTTTCAACCTATGTGAATTAACAAGTATTCTATATTGTCCCAGGATTATTTTAAATATGCACCTACTGATCATATTAGACACCAAATTCAACATGGAAGTAGCAAACTAAAATGTTACCACATAATAGGCATGAATAAACCATTTTTGAATTATTCAAATTTAAGCCAAAATATTATTTTAAAACCATGGCACTGCATCGCCATCATGCAAATGGATGGTGTGGCTTTCCTTACTCCAAGTAGGTATAGGAATTTTGATCTTCACCACCTAGCTATATGTCTCTGGAAATGTTTTTAATAAATAAATGTATAAAGAAATTTATTTCTCCATAAATTCTAAACTGGTCACAAGAATCCAAGCATTTTTAAGCAGAAAAAAGAGCTTACAATAAAAATAGTGCAAAAAGTTTCAGCTCAATTGGACATGTTGTCAAAGTTAAAGATACATGTTGTCAAAGTTGGGTCAACTTGGTAATTAAAAATGAATTAAAATGATTTTCTAGAAATTCCATAGGTGCCGCGTCGAAGGCGTACTTTAGAAGTACATCTTCACTTAAATACCGATTCGGGAGAGCCCTGACTGGCTGATTAGTGAGGCCATTCGGCAGATTTAAATAGAGGGAGGGGGACAGCGGCGGGTGACGTTCACCGGCGTGGAAACCATGGTGGAGTGGGGTGACGACTCGGATGGATTGAGCAGTCGGTGACGGGGGTCCCTGTACTCGCAGCTCGTTCGGAGTTGGCCGGAAGGCGCTGCGCCCTTCCTCTCCAGTAAGTTTAACATGTCAAAAATCATGAACGAGGCGAATCAACCTGTGATTGAGTTGGTTAGTTGGATAGTGCCATCCCCAATCCATCAGGGTTCAAATCCTGGTGCTCGCATTATTTCTGTATTTATTTCAGAATTTCCGGCGATGCGCTTTCAGTGGGAGGAGACGTTCCCGTCGACGACGAGGCGTCTACGGTGACTTCGTAAATCTCAAGATGATATGCCGGCTCAGTCTCTCGAAGGTGCTCATAGGGGTAGGGTGTGCGTGTGTGCGTTCATAGGGTGAGTGTATGCGCGTGTATATGAGCGCTTGTGTCTGTACTGATGCTAAAAAAAAATCATGAACGAGGGCCCCACCTATTCCCCACGCCATGTGTGGAGCCATAAGTGAGGATTGTTCATGTTTTAAAAAAAATTCTCAACATTTTCGAACACATTTTTAAATTTTAAAAAATCGAACAAAATTTTAAATCATGAAATAAATTTGAACTCTGAAATTTCAAGAAAAATACAAACAAATTTCGAGAAACATGATTTTTTTTAATACTTTGACCTTTTTTGAAAATGTGAAAATTTTTGAAGTTCTGATTACTTTGGAAGCTGCGAACAAATTTGGTCAACGTGAACAAATTTTGGAATTTATGAACATTTTTTGAACATGCGAACAAATTTTGAAAAATGAGAACAAAAAATTTACGAACATTGTTTCTAAACATGATTTTATCCGGAAATCTGAACATTTTTTAAAACGGGAAAAAAATTTGAAATCACAAAAATTATTTGGAAAACATGAACAAAATTTTGAAACTTCAAAATTTTGGGAAAAACATGAACAAATTTCAAAATTTAAAATTTCTGAAAAACATGAACAATTTTTTAAAAAACCAATAGAATTTTTATTTTCGAAAAATGTAAAAAACAAAAAAATTCGAAAGATGTTAAACATTTTTGAAATTTGCGACTAAGAAAAGGCAAACAAGAAAAATATGTACCTGAAAAGGAACAAATAACGAAAAAATGATTAAAGGAACAGAGAAAATGAAACTGAAAAAAAAGAAATGAAACATAAAAACTAAAAAAAGAAAAATAAAAAAATCACAAAACAAAACTACTAAACCGGTTTAAAAACAAAAATCGGTTCAGCGAAGCTTCTGGAACGTTCCCAAAACCGGCTGCCTCGCTATGGTATAGTGGGCCGGCCCAATTCTCGCGCTCGGGGGGATCTCTTGTAGGCATTTCCTAAACGGCGCCCGTAGCGCCCGTTATAGCCTTAACCGTACGGGGCGGACACCCCCTTTCTCCGCACTGGGCCGGCCCACGTTACTTTCTTTTTCCTGTTTAAAGACGCAAAAAACACAGCAAATACGGGGTATCGAACACGCGATCTACTGGCTCGACGTTCTATGACACAACCAACCAGCCAGCGGACTTCACGTGTGTACTTTTAGCGTTTCTCTTCTTATAATCTGTTTTGTTTTCTGGAATGCTTTTGTTTGGTTTTTTTCTTTCTTTCTTTTTGGAATGGTTTTTTTGCCAAACTTTTTTTTAAATACAAGAATTTCCTTCTCAAATTCGTGAACGTTTTTTGAATTCGATGAACTTTTTAAAAGTTTAATGAACTTTTTCCAATTTGATGAACTATTTTTCAAATTCGATGAACTTTTTACAACTTTGATGGACTTTTTTAAAACCGATGAACTTTTTTAAAATTCAATGAACTTTTTTCCAAAATCAGTGAACTTTTTTTTAGATTGTGAACTTTTTTTTAAAAAATCGATGAACTTTTTACAAAGTTAGTGAACTTTTTTTTTCAAAATCTATGAACTACTTTCAAATTTGTGAACCTTTTTGAAAATCGATGAACTATTTTTCAAATTCGATGAATTTTAGGACTTT
The DNA here is from genome assembly GCF_056163025.1 of Triticum urartu. Classification (NCBI taxonomy): domain Eukaryota; kingdom Viridiplantae; phylum Streptophyta; class Magnoliopsida; order Poales; family Poaceae; genus Triticum; species Triticum urartu. Next base: position 696,004,913 of record NC_141875.1, read on the forward strand.
GATGAACTTTTTTTAAAAGGGAAAACTTCTAGAGTGGCAAAAACGATAATTTTTCATTTCACTTTTACCACTCTTAGCTTTTGACAATGTATCACAATTGCCACTCTAAATTTTTTGCTTTTGCCACTGAATGGTAAAAGAGATATATTGTCAAAAATTAAGAGTGGAAAAAGTAGTCAAATTCTAGAGTGGCATAAGCAAAGTGGGCAAAAACTAGAGTGGCAAAAACAAAGTTTTCCCTTTTTAAAACCGATGAACTTTTTTCAAATTCAATGAACTTTTTTCCAAAATCTGTGAACTTTTTTTTAAATTTTGAACTTTTTTAAAAAATCGATGAACTTTTTACAAAGTCAGTGAACTTTTTTTTTCAAAATCTATGAACTATTTTCAAATTTGTGAACCTTTTTGAAAATCGATGAACTCTTTTTCACTTTTATGAACTTTTTGATTGCATGAACTTTTTTCTATTTCTGTGGACATTCAATTTAAAAAATAAAATCAAAAGGAATCACATTTTTCTATATAGCGCGGAAATGGTTCAGTTCTTAAAAGTTTCGCGTTACATTCTTTCACTTGGGCGTAGTTGGTCTAGTGGTTAGCTAGCATGCACTGCAGCTAGTTGGCTCGGGTCGAATCCTCCCAAGAGCGAGTTTTGGGTTGAATTTTTTGCGCCCTAAATATATTTTTGACAGTGCGCTGCGTGTTCATGGCCGGCCCACTAATATGCTGCAGTGGGCGCCCGGATCCTCAACCAGCGCATCAAGCGCCCGTTAGGAGCTCCCTGGGTTGTGCGAACCCTCAACAGTTTGACGGACTTAGCGTCAAATAGGATTTTTCCAAATACTGTAACTACGCAGTAGTTTATTTTTCGGTGGACTTTTTATTTCGGTTTTTCACTGTTTTGCATAAATTTTGGGTTTTCCATTTTCCACTTTCATTTAGTTTTATTTTTTCGCTGGTTTTTTTCTGTCCTCAGTTTCCTGGTTTACTTTTTTTTCAACACATCTCTAATTGTGATACACATTCTACATTTTATTTATACATCAAGAACATTTCGTATGCATGTAAAACATTTTTAAAGTACATGATTTACTTTTTTAAAATATATATTTTGATGTATACTTTTTTCCACACGAATTTGAAATTTTTATATACATTTAACATTTTTCAAATGGATGGTTAACAATTATTTCAAAACATATTTTGAAAAAATATTGAATACATGTTGAACATTTTATAAATACACTTTGACATTTTTTTGAGTGTCACAAACATACTTTTGAAATGCAAGAACATTTTTTAAATGTTACATACATTTTTTAATGGCACAAATGGATATTTCTGAATTACACGAAGATTTTTTCCACATTGTATAACATTTTTCATAAGTTTCACGCACATTTGTTTGAAACAGGTGAACATTTTTGAAGTGACTCATATATTTTCTAATGGTGAACATATTTTCTAATAGTTGAGTGACTATTTTTACACTGCACAAATATTTTAAAAATGTTTGATGACCACTTTAAAAAAAGTATTTAAATTATTTTTCATAATATAGATATTTCATCTTTCTCAAAATAGAAACAAAATTTAGAAAACACATGTGTGATGCCAGTGTGACGAAAGGTCATGGCTACTGGGCAGCCCGCTACTAGCTCCCTGCAGGCGACCTCAGCTTTCGTCTCGTTAAAGGCGAGCATCGACTTGCCCATGTAGCGTTCCCCTATGTGATTCGGGAGACATGGCGTTGAATAGAAAATGTCGTATTGGACTGCCTCAAACATCCAAAATATAAGTTGGCCAGTTTGTTGGCCGTTTAGACTTTTCTTTATTTATAAAAGTTGAATACATATAGGGAAAAGCAAACCTATGAAACTTCGCTGGTGCGGCTTTAGAATCAATAGGGAACATCAGAGGAATCCCAAAATAGAAAACAAGCCTTCCTATTTTTATTTTTCGACGACAACATCTTTTTTGTGAAAGGCGACAATAGAAGCGCACACTCATAAAACTGCAATCGTGACTAATAAAGGCTCGGTCCATAAGATCAACTTGCATAAGTCATTTGTCTTCTTTGGACCACATTGTGACAATTGGGTGAAAGAGCAAATAAGGAACAAGCTGAGAGTCCAAGAGAGTCTCTACAAGCCAAGCCTTCATGGGTGGGGCGTTCTCCAATGAGAAGTTTCACTATCCTCTCTTGGAGGCTATGGAAGAATTAAAGTGGTTGAATGACAGGCCGTTATCTAGAGAATGTAAAGAAGTACTTATGAAGTCAGTGGATCAAGCCATCCCAAGATATGTTATGAGATGCTTCTAACGTCCAGCCCAAATATGTGAGAACGTGTGTAGACCTATCTCCAATTCCCGGTGGGTAGTGGAAGATGGGAGGAAAATTTTCATTGGAGGTCTTCGGATTGGTTATCCACTCCCAAATATCTCGGAGAAATGGGAGTCGGGGACTTGGTGCTTTTTCACCAAGCCATGCTTGCAAGGCAATGCTGGAGGCCTTTAGTGAACCCCAATTCCTTATGCTTCAAGGTCTTGAAAGGAAGATATTTCCCACATGGAGATTTCTGGAGATAATGATGCCCAAGATCGGCTTCCTGCATATAGCGCGACATATTGTTCCATAAGAAACTCATTCATATGGGCTTATTGTGCAAGTAGGAGATGCGCAGCAGGTACCTTTGGTTAAAGATAACTGGATTCCAAACTCATTTCCTAGCATGGCATGTACAAATTTCATGGTGGAGGAGGATAAGATTGTCAACCGTGTGTTCTCCACTGATGGTAAATGTTAGTGAAATGTTTCCAGCAGACCTAGCTGCAAAGATCCTCAAGACCCCCCCCCCCCCCCCCCCACCACCACCACCAACAAGTTTAGAAGGGTGCTCAGATTTTGCATCATGGACATACAATAATGCGGACACCAACATTGTGTGGTTTGTCATCTCAGATTTTGCTCAAAAATTAAGTTGAGAGAATATATATGATCATTAAAATTACATTGACTCATCATACCCTACATGAACCCTTGAGATGGCAAAATTATATGACAAGCAACCATTGAACTACCTACCCGGCCGAATGCATCATCTAGGACAAACACTATATAAAATAACCAAATAAAATGTTTGTACTCTTCATAAATAACACACACAACTTCCAAAACTCATCTTACTTTTTATATGTGACTTTTGGGGGGTAATTATGAACAGTGTGGATGCATGCATGCATGTGGCTGGTGCATATTGTTAACTAGATGACACCCCAAATGTTATATTTCAATGAGATTTTGTTCTACGAAACATGAATATTTGAATTAATAATGTAAAAACTGAAACAAAAAATATATATGATTTATTGTTTGATTATTGTATTGTTGTAAAATATATTTATTAAATAGAAAGGACAATCATTGGGAAACACATACTTAATTATCAAAATCAAAAGCTTAACAATTGCTTTGAAGGGTTTTCATAAGAACTTTGTAGGATTTTAATATCAAGAAATGTTCTATATGGAAGTTCCTTGTATCAATGCTCAACCATTTGGTAGATGCTTTGTCTTCGATATGCAAGCTTGAAGATGGTACTGGATCTCTCTAACCATGGTTTCCGACACCTTCCTCCGGCTTTCCTCTTGGCAATGGTGTTGATTTGCATAAAAACACTTGGCTCGATTTGCTCAGGAATCTGTAGGGTCCCGATTTTAGTTTTGTTATTCATTTTTCTTTTCATATGGTTTGGGATAGTAGTCTTCTCTCATCCTCTCACAAATTCCTACGTGAGTGGCTTGTAACTCATATGGAATTGTGATAGTGGTCACATGGTAAATTTTAAAAGACGAAAGATGATCATTAGAAAAATTGTATTATACACTTTGCCTGTAAATACATGATTCTTTCCACCAAAACAATGTATGTTGACAGAAATTATATGATTGGTAAACTCATGTTGACCTGTCATACCCTCAATAAACCCTTGAGATTGCCACAAATGTATGAAAATCAACCATTGAACTACCTACCCAAATGCATCATCTGGGATAAACATTGCTAGTGTTAAGTACTATCTAGCAATGCTAAAAGAAGAATGCAAACGATCCTCTAAGACTATTCTTCTGTGCCACTCGATTGGGGTATTCGACAAACATGCAAAAACTCTTTACACTTTGATGGTCTGGACTTTTTTTACTAAATTAATTTAATTGTAATCTCTATGATCATACAACATAGATGAGCTTCTTGATTTTCTTTGTGGTTTTACTAACTAGTGTATTCACTCACAAAGCATAATAGTTATCTATTCGTACATGCATTGCAAACCATTTTGATAGACACTCACAAAAGTTCATCAGATTCTCGCGCGACGCGCACATAACCGTGAATTCAATAAAATATAGGAACTTCACGTGCCTTCTCGGTTGACTAGGGACATTGTAAAACAAATTTGTCCTTCGCTTCGTAAAGCTAATGAGCCTCATTAGACATTGCTTTCACCTTCGCCGTTGGTAATAGGCTAATATCACATTTTGACATCTATTATATTTTAATTTTGCCTTTTGTGGGTTTTGTGCATCTTATTATTCAAATGTGAACATGAAAAACTATTTTTAGTTAGTTGTGTCATCATGATATGATTTTTTGAGACAACAAAAGCTCTCTTTACAAGAAGAAGTTAACTAGCCAGATACTATTCACCACCATGTGTCCAGAGTACTAATCGTTCAATGGTGATAAGTCCTCTTTTTTACTCAAGTGAAAAGTACACGTGACCAAGAGCATGGAAATATTGGCTTGAAGCTAGCTACCTAAATGCACGGCAGTGAATGAACCACACTCATGTGAACATCACGTGTCCACCATAGACGCATGTATAAAAATGATGTGAGCCATCAGCCAAATGCATTGGAGGAACTAACTGCGCATGTTCATCTATATAGGTCACCGTGGACATTGTAAACCATGATCTCCTCTAGCAAACAAAAAGATGGACTGCTCAATTACAATATTCACATAGCACAGACATTCGTCCGATGAGTTGCTAGGGATTATGAGGTATCTGAAATTAAAGTCGAACTTGTGGTCTTTTGTCAAGCTGCATAGTTGACATTATGGCCTTGCGTAGATTAGAAATGATCACTAGCCACTAGGATCACAGAAATGTCTGCGTTCTCGTCTACTCGTGCAACTATTGGGTCACAAGACTCAACTGTGGTGACTTGAAGGTCCACGAGGAGAAGGGCACCTTCTTTCCTCTTCCAGCAGAACCGTGCTCTCTTATCTGTCCTCGCATGGTGGGGCCACTGGTTCAATTGACCGCCTTTTCCTGTGCCGCGGCGCACATAGAAATAACGTAGATGTGATTTTACTAGAAGTCTAGAAGGGCCATAAACTTATGAGCCGACTGATTGACTAACTCACTGATTGAAAAGTTGATCCATGGCTGGTGATAAGTGAGAACTGAAAATTTTCTTGTCATGGAAAGAATGCGAGTACCGCATGCTACTTATTTTCACGAGTACGGCATGCTACTTCATGCCGAATTTTGTTTCGATCCACAAATTCAATTCTTTGGTCTTAACTCTCTTGTAGTACAATCCAACTGTCATGTTAACGGAAGAAACTGTTGGCTTTTCTGAACTTCCATAAAATTCCCACGGAGGCTTCAGAGAAGAAATAACCCAGAAGAGTGGACGTAACACGGTCATGTAGAGTTGGACACTCTGGCACTGTTAATTACTGCTTTAGAGGGACACTTGTTTGTCGGAAAAACTTGCTCCTCGAATTAGTGCACGGTGAAGTATAGGGTCTAGGCTTTGTTCCCTACTAGCAAAGCCCACACAGCGGCACGCCGCGCCCATCAATACCGTGTCTCCATACGGATTGTGTTTACTGTTTACAATAAGTGTTACTAATTTAAGATAGGAGAACCCTATATGCCTAAAAATATGGATGAAGGAAGATAACCTGGAAAGAGACATGTGTATTGCCATCATGCATGCTGCATGTGGATAAACTGGGGAATGCATGTTTGTACATCTCTGATGAGGCTCATTTATTCTTGCTGTATGTGGCGCACACCTTTGTATTCTGGATCGGTCACTACATGCATGCATTTTACAGGCTGGCTCACTAAAATCATTAGATTGCGTACTATATAACGCACCACCCATCATCTATAGTCGTAAGATAACTTTTTTGTAGACTACATTTCTTGTCTCGGAAGCTGGACATCCATGATCATCCTCAATCAGGAACTTGAGACCACTACGCGAAATAACGCGTGATACTGCAACATACAGTTGCCCGTGCGAAAATACAGGCTCTCGTAAATACATGCACATCTTAGATAATGTTTGTCCCTGGCTCTTATTGATTGTCATTGCATAACACATCCTTATTGGAAATTCACACCGTCGTAGTGTGAATGGCCACTTAGACCCCGCTGAATTCAGAACTATACATGGAACGCACACGCGCTGCCCTTTATTAGAACCAGTGATGATTTCTCCCTCTAAAACCCTGTCACCCAATCGGGTAATAATCAAACGTGTTCCATTGCATAAACCAAATGATTGATTAATATTTCTGAGCGGCATAACAGGAACACCTGTTGGGGAACGTAGCAGAATTTTAAAATTTTCTACGTCATCACCAAGATCAATCTATGGAGTCATCTAGCAACGAGGGAGAAAGGAGTGCATCTACATACCCTTGTAGATCGCGCGCGGAAGCGTTCAAGAGAACGGGGTTGATGGAGTGGTACTCATCGTGATCCAAATCACCGATGACCTAGCGCCGAACGGACGGCACCTCCGCGTTCAACACACGTACGGTTGGGAAGACGTCTCCTCCAACTTGATCCAGCAAGGGGGGAGGAGAGGTTGATGAAGATCCAGTAGCACGACGGCGTGGTGGTGGAAGCAACGGTGATCTCGGTAGGGCTTCGCCAAGCACATGGAGAGGGAGGAGTGTCACGGGAGGGAGAGGGAGAGGCCAGGGGCTAGGGTGCGGCCGCCCTCCCTCCCCCCAGTATATATAGGGTCCCTAGGGGGGGGGGGGGCGCCGGACCTAGGAGATCCAATCTCCAAGGGGGGGCGGCGGCCAAGGGGTGGGCTTGCCCCCCAAGCCAAGTGGGGCGCCCCCACCCCTAGGGTTTCCAACCCTAGGCGCAGGGGGAGGCCCAAGGGGGGCGCACCAGCCCACTAGGGGCTGGTTCCCCTCCCACTTCAGCCCATGGGGCCCTCCGGGATAGGTGGCCCTACCCGGTGGACCCTCGGGACCCTTCCGGTGGTCCCGGTACAATACCGAGTACCCCCGAAACTTTCCCGATGGCCGAAACTTGACTTCCTATATATAAATCTTCACCTCCAGACCATTCCGGAACTCCTCGTGACGTCCAGGATCCCATCCGGGACTCCGAACAACTTTCGGGTTACCGTATACTAATATCTCAACAACCCTAGTGTCACCGAACCTTACGTGTGTAGACCCTACGGGTTCGGGAGACACGCAGACATGACCGAGACGACTCTCCGGTCAATAACCAACAGCGGGATCTGGATACCCATGTTGGCTCCCACATGCTCCTCGATAATCTCATCGGATGAACCACGATGTCGAGGATTCAATCAATCCGTATACAATTCCCTTTGTCAATCGGTACGTTACTTGCCCGAGACTCGATCGTCGATATCCCAATACCTCGTTCAATCTCGTTACCGGCAAGTCACTTTACTCATACCGTAATGCATGATCCCGTGATCAACCACTTGGTCACATTGAGCTCATTATGATGATGCATTACCGAGTGGGCCCAGAGATACCTCTCCGTCATACGGAGTGACAAATCCCAGTCTCGATTCGTGCCAACCCAACAGACACTTTCGGAGATACCTGTAGTGTACCTTTATAGTCACCTAGATACGTTGTGACGTTTGGCACACCCAAAGCACTCCTACGGTATCCGGGAGTTGCACAATCTCATGGTCTAAGGAAATGATACTTGACATTCGGAAAAGCTATAGCAAACGAACTACACGATTTTTGAGCTATGCTTAGGATTGGGTCTTGTCCATCACATCATTCTCCTAATGATGTGATCCCGTTATCAATGACATCCAATGTCCATAGTCAGGAAACCATGACTATCTTTTGATCAACGAGCTAGTCAACTAGAGGCTCACTAGGGACGTATTGTGGTCTATGTGTTCACACATGTATTACGATTTCCGGATAACACAATTATAGCATGAACAATAGACAATTATCATGAACAAAGAAATATAATAATAACCATTTTATTATTGCCTCTAGGGCATATTTCCAACAGTCTCCCACTTGCACTAGAGTCAATAGTCTAGTTACATTGTGATGAATCGAACACCCATGCAGTTCTGGTGTTGATCATGTTTTGCTCTAGGGAGAGGTTTAGTCAATGGATCTGCCACATTCAGGTCCGTATGTACTTTACAAATATCTATGTCTCCATTTTGAACACTTTCACGAATGGAGTTGAAGCGACGCATGATATGCCTGGTATTCCTGTGAAACCTGGGCTCCTTGGCAAGGGTAATAGCTCCAGTGTTGTCACAGAAGAGAGTCATCGGGCCCGACGCATTGGGTATGACTCCTAGGTCTGTAATGAACTCCTTCATCCAGATTGCCTCTTGTGCTGCCTCCGAGGCTGCCATGTACTCCGCTTCACATGTAGATCCCGCCACAACGCTTTGCTTGCAACTGCACCAGCTTACTGCCCCACCATTCAAAATATACATGTATCCGGTTTGTGACTTAGAGTCATCCAGATCTGTGTCGAAGCTAGCATCGACGTAACCCTTTACGACGAGCTCTTCGTCACCTCCATAAATGAGAAACATATCCTTAGTCCTCTTCAGGTACTTCAGGATATTCTTGACAGCTGTCCAGTGTTCCATGCCAGGTTTACTTTGGTACCTTCCTACCAAACTTACGGCAATGTTTACATCAGTTCTGGTACACAGCATAGCATACATGATAGACCCTATGGACGAGGCATAGGGGACGACACTCATCTTTTCTCTATCTTCTGCCGTGGTTGGGCATTGAGCCGTGCTCAATCTCGTACCTTGCAATACAGGCAAGAACCCCTTCTTTGACTGATCCATTTTGAACTTCTTCAATATCTTGTCAAGGTACGTACTCTGTGAACGACCAATGAGGCGTCTCGATCTATCTCTATAGATCTTGATGCCTAATATATAAGCAGCTTCTCCAAGATCCTTCATTAAAAAACACTTGTTTAAGTAGGCCTTTATGCTTTCCAAGAATTCCGTATCATTTCCCATCAACAGTATGTCATCCACATACAATATGAGAAATGCTACAGAGCTCCCACTCACTTTCTTGTAAATGCAGGCTTCTCCATAAGTCTGCGTGAACCCAAACGCTTTGATCATCTCATCAAAACGAATGTTCCAACTCCGAGATGCTTGCACCAGCCCATAGATTGAGCGTTGGAGCTTGCACACCTTGTTAGCATTCTTAGGATCGACAAAACCTTCCGGCTGCATCATATACAATTCTTCCTTAAGAAAGCCGTTAAGGAATGCCGTTTTGACGTCCATTTGCCATATCTCATAATCATAGAATGCGACAATTGCTAACATGATTCGGACGGACTTCAGCTTCGCTACGGGTGAGAAAGTCTCATCGTAGTCAACCCCTTGAACTTGTCGATAACCCTTAGCGACAAGCCGAGCTTTATAGATGGTTACGTTACCATCACCATCCGCGTCTGTCTTCTTCTTAAAGATCCATTTATTTTCTATGGCTCGCCGATCAACGGGCAAGTCAGTCAAAGTCCATACTTCGTTTTCATACATGGATCCTATCTCAGATTTCATGGCTTCCAGCCATTTGTCGGAATCTGGGCCCGCCATCGCTTCTTCATAGTTCGAAGGTTCACCGTTGTCTAACAACATGATTTCCAAGACATAGTTGCCATACCACTCTGGTGCGGAACGTGTTCTTGTGGACCTACGAAGTTCAGTAGCAACTTGATCTGAAGTTTCATGATCATCATCATTAACTTCCTCTCTAGTCGGTGCAGACACCTCAAGAAAAATTTCCTGAGTTACGCCACTCTCCGGATCAAGAGGTAATACTTCATCAAGTTCTACTTTCCTCCCACTTATTTCTTTCGAGAGAAACTCTTTCTCTAGAAAGGATCCATTCTTGGCAACAAAGATCTTGCCTTCGGATCTGAGGTAGAAGGTATACCCAATAGTTTCTTTAGGGTATCCTATGAAGATGCATTTTTCCGATTTGGGTTCGAGCTTTTCAGGTTGAAGTTCTTGACATAAGCATCGCATCCCCAAACTTTTAGAAACGACAGCTTAGGTTTGTTCCCAAACCATAATTCATACGGTGTCGTCTCAACGGATTTCGATGGAGCCCTATTTAAACTGAATGTGGCAGTCTCTAAAGCATAGCCCTAAGATGACAGCGATAAATCGGTAAGAGACATCATAGATCGCACCATATCCAATAGAGTGCGATTACGACGTTCGGACATACCATTACGCTGAGGTGTTCCAGGCGGCGTGAGTTGTGAAACTATTCCACATTTCCTTAAGTGTGTGCCAAATTCGTGACTCAAGTATTCTCCCCCACGATCTGATCACAAGAACTTGATTTTCTTGTCACGTTGATTCTCAACCTCCACTCTGAAATTCCTTGAACTTTTCAAAGGTCTCAGACTTGTGTTTCATTAAGTAGACATACCCATATCTACTCAAGTCGTCAGTGAGGGTGAGAACATAACGATAGCCACCGCGAGCCTCAACACTCATTGGACCGCACACATCAGTATGTATGATTTCCAATAAGTTGGTTGCTCGCTCCATTGTTCCTGAGAACGGAGTCTTGATCATTTTACCCATTAGGCATGGTTCGCACGTGTCAAATGATTCGTAATCAAGAGACTCCAAAAGTCCATCTGCATGGAGCTTCTTCATGCGTTTGACACCTATGTGACCAAGGTGGCAGTGCCACAAGTATGTGGAACTATCATTATCAACCTTACATCTTTTGGTATTCACACTATGAATATGTGTAACATTACGCTCGAGATTCATTAAGAATAAACCATTCACCAGCGGAGCATGACCATAAAACATCTCCCATATAAATAGAACAACCATTATTCTTGGATTTAAATGAGTAGCCATCTTGAATTAAACGAGATCCTGATACAATGTTCATGCTCAAAGCTGGTACTAAATAATAATTATTGAGGTTTAAAACTAATCCCGTAGGTAAATGTAGAGGTAGCGTGCCGACGGCGATCACATCGACCTTGGAACCATTCCCGACGCGCATCGTCACCTCGTCCTTCGCCAGTCTCCGCTTATTCTGCAGCTCCTGCTTTGAGTTACAAATGTGAGCAACCGCACCGGTATCAAATACCCAGGAGCTACTACGAGTACTGGTAAGGTACACATCAATTACATGTATATCACATATACCTTTAGTGTTGCCGGCCTTCTTGTCCGCTAAGTATTTGGGGGCAGTTCCGCTTCCAGTGACCACTTCCCTTACAATAAAAACACTTAGTCTCGGGCTTGGGGTCCATTCTTTGGCTTCTTCCCAGCAGCTTGCTTACCGGGCGCGGCAACTCCCTTGCCGTCCTTCTTGAAGTTCTTCTTACCCTTGCCTTTCTTGAACTTAGTGATTTTATTCACCATGAACACTTGATGTTCCCTTTTGACTTCTACCTCTGCTGATTTCAGCATTGCAAATACTTCAGGAATGGTCTTTTCCATCCCCTGCATATTGAAGTTCATCACAAAGCTCTTGTAGCTCGGTGGAAGCGACTGAAGGATTCTGTCAATGACCGCGTCATCCGGGAGATTAACTCTCAGCTAAGTCAAGCGGTTATGCAACCCAGACATTTTGAGTATGTGCTTGCTGACAGAATTATTTTCCTCCATCTTACGGCTAAAGAACTTGTCGGAGACTTCATATCTCTCGACCCGGGCATGAGCTTGAAAAACCATTTTCAGCTCTTCGAACATCTCATATGCTCCGTGTCTCTCAAAACACTTTTGGAGCCCCGGTTCTAAGCTGTAAAGCATGCCGCACTGAACGAGGGAGTAATCATCAGCACGTGTCTGCCAAGCGTTCATAACGTCTTGGTTCTGTGGGACGTGTGTGTTACCTAGCGGTGCTTCTAGGATATAATCTTTCTTGGCAGCTATGAAGATCAATCTATGGAGTCATCTAGCAATGAGAGAGAAAGGAGTGCATCTACATACCCTTGTAGATCGCGCGTGGAAGCGTTCAAGAGAACGGGGTTGATGGAGTGGTACTCGCCGTGATCCAAATCACCGATGATCTAGCGCCGAACGGACGGCACCTCCGCGTTCAACACACGTATGGTTGGGAAGACGTCTCCTCCAACTTGATCCAGCAAGGGGGAAGGAGAGGTTGATGAAGATCCAGCAGCATGACGGCGTGGTGGTGGAAGCAACGGTGATCTCGGCAGGGCTTCGCCAAGCACATGGAGAGGGAGGAGTGTCACGGGAGGGAGAGGGAGAGGCCAGGGGCTAGGGTGCGGCTGCCCTCCCCCCCACTATATATAGGGTCCCTAGGGGGGCGCCGGCCCTAGGAGATCCAATCTCCAAGGGGGGGCGGCGGCCAAGGCGTGGGCTTGCCCCCCAAGCCAAGTGGGACGCCCCCCACCCCTAGGGTTTCCAACCCTAGGCGCAGGGGGAGGCCCAAGGGGGGCGCACCAGCCCACTAGGGGCTGGTTCCCCTCCCACTTCAGCCCATGGGGCCCTCAGGGATAGGTGGCCCCACCCGGTGGACCCCCGGGACCCTTCCGGTGGTCCCGGTACAATACCGAGTACCCCCGAAACTTTCCCGATGACCGAAACTTGACTTCCTATATATAAATCTTCACCTCCGGACCATTCCGGAACTCCTCGTGATGTCCGGGATCTCATCCGGGACTCCGAACAACTTTCGGGTTACCGTATACTAATATCTCAACAACCCTAGCGTCACCGAACCTTAAGTGTGTAGACCCTACGGGTTCGGGAGACACGCAGACATGACCGAGACGACTCTCCGGTCAATAACCAACAACGGGATCTGGATACTCATGTTGGCTCCCACATGCTCCTCGATGATCTCATCGGATGAACCACGATGTCGAGGATTCAATCAATCCGTATACAATTCCCTTTGTCAATCGGTACGTTACTTGCCCGAGACTCGATCGTCGGTATCCCAATACCTCGTTCAATCTCGTTACCGGCAAGTCACTTTACTCGTACCGTAATGCATGATCCCGTGATCAACCACTTGGTCACATTGAGCTCATTATGATGATGCATTACCGAGTGGGCCCAAAGATACCTCTCCGTCATACGGAGTGACAAATCCCAGTCTCGATTCGTGCCAACCCAACAGACACTTTCGAAGATACCTGTAGTGTACCTTTATAGTCACCCAGTTACCTTGTGACGTTTGGCACACCCAAAGCACTCCTACGGTATCCGGGAGTTGCACAATCTCATGGTCTAAGGAAATGATACTTGACATTCGGAAAAGCTATAGCAAACGAACTACACGATCTTTGAGCTATGCTTAGGATTGGGTCTTGTCCATCACATCATTCTTCTAATGATGTGATCCCGTTATCAATGACATCCAATGTCCATAGTCAGGAAACCATGACTATCTTTTGATCAACGAGCTAGTCAACTAGAGGCTCACTAGGGACGTGTTGTGGTCTATGTATTCACACATGTATTACGATTTCTGGATAACACAATTATATCATGAACAATAGACAATTATCATGAACAAAGAAATATAATAATAACCATTTTATTATTTCCTCCAGGGCATATTTCCAACAACACCAACCTTAAGTGAAATCTTATGATGGGAAAAATTATTTATAGTGATGGAATTCAATAACCCGGGAGGGTAAAACAGTTCCACTTCACCAACAGAGTCTGTAGTTTTTGATATGGAATCATAACTTAAATAATCGGTAGGAAGCCTAGGTACACGCTTGAAGACAACATCATTTAATTTATCTACAACTGAATTTGTTGGACAAACAATAGCTCGGCGGGACAGATAGTCACCGTCATTGTATTTTAAATAGAACCCATCGTATACATCATCAACAGCAGCTTCCATGTTATCTATAGTAGGAAAAAGTAACATATCTTCAGGGATGGAAACCCAAGACGGTGAACACTCTTCACCCTTACAGTGCATCGTAATGGAACCATTACCAATACTTTGCATCCAACCAGAAAACTCTGCTAGCTCTGCACGTGCCTGGCAAGACAACGCTGGATTAAAAAGTCGCATGTTTGTATGAAGCTTAAGGACCCTAATGTGTTGCCAACGCGGAGAAGAGATCAATGCCGCATTAATAACGTCCTCTTTCGTGCCGCCCTCCACAACTGGTAGAATTTGCCTAAAATCACCACCCAATAGCATCACTTTCCCTCCAAATGGCAATAGTCCATTATTCTCATCATGGATAGATAAAACATCTCTCAATGTCCTATCCAAAGCTTCAAAACATAAGCGGTCAGTCATTGGAGCCTCGTCCCATAAAATAAGAGATGCTCGCTGACACAAACCAGCAAGCATAGAACTTCTAGATATGCCACACTGAGAACGCTCATTGACATCCAACGGAATTTTAAATCTCGAATGACCAGTTCGACCCCCGGGTAACAACAAAGATGCAGCACCCGATGAAGCCACAACGAGCGCAACACGACGCTGAGACCTAAGAGTAGCAACGATAGAATTCCATAAAAATGTTTTGCTAGACCCTCCACAGCCAGAAACAAAGTAGACACCACCTTTGGCCACATAAACAGCTGATACTATTTCATGGTGTATACTTCTGCGTTCATCATTTAACTTGCAATATAGTGTCTCAGCCTCAACAGTCAACCTGGCAGCATCGTTACTCAATTCCTCAGCAACTAATCTGTTGAAGCATTCGTCATCAGCTGGAATTGTACGTGAGGTCAAATTAAAAGATGCAAGACCTGACCCATTTTTTGTGAACATGGAGGATAGTTCACACATGAGGCGATCTTGGAGATAATCCGGTGGCACATCATACCTAGGATTACCAAGTGCAGCTGAAAGCCTATACGATATATCCTCGGACATACTTGGCCAGAATTGCTCAAATAGAGCGCGACCATTGCCAACCTCAGTGTAGAAGAACAGTCATGAAGAGGTGTCGCAGCTGAAACGGACTTGCCCACACGATAGCTTCATCAAATAGTTTAAACCACTCGTTGTCATCTCCTACTAAACCCCTTGATTGACATGCCTCCTTAAAAGTATCATAAAGTCGACCATTATACCTTCTTAAATCCTCGAAGCATGTTGCACCGGGCACAATCATATGCAACATTCGAAGGAAAAACAATTCACCAGTTCCTGGATGCACATGATAAATGCGTCCAATCTTGCTACCAAGCTTTGTTTTATGCTTCCTCTTTGTCCACATCTTATCACTTTTATTCCAAACCCATTCACTTGGAAAATCAAGATATGTCAATGATTCGGCTGATCTATATTTCTGATTTGTAGCAAACCACTCCGTCAGCATAGTCTTCAAAGCCGATGGCTTATTTAGCACATTTCCCAATTCGTCTCTTTCAGAAAATATGACTCGATTCATATTAGGAAGACGTACAATTAATCTCTCGACTGAAGGTTCGCGACCATGGATACTATATGCAAACATCCTCCAAAAAGCTTCACATGCAGAAAGATACCTACAAAGTACAAAATAATTAATAGAATGGAGAAGTACATCTACCATAAGCACATGCATCCAAAAAAACAAATTAATCACCTAGAAATACGCACCTGCATCTAACATAATCAACGATCTCATTTTTGCCAGTAGGAAAGGGAACCGTGAAAATACCCCTTGGCCTATCGTCAACATCAACACGCATTCGAACAACATCATGGCCCTTTATGAGATATTTAAATAAATACTTCAACAAATTGGTCTTGTTACACCATTCCACATTTATATGGGCATCAAATTTCTTCAATAATCTCATATTATATGGAACAACCCATTGGTTTCCCAAACGAAGAGAATCTTTTTGCCTAAGCACATAACGTCCATTGTCACGCCTTCGATAGACAGGAAATCCGACATGGTCAACCATTATCTCATCACTAAATGCCTTGGGAAAACGCTTGGAACAACAATTGTTCTTCATGCAAGCACATTTAGTATTGTACATTCCGCATGGTCCATGTACCATAAACTCATCCACAAGAGCATAACCCAAAGGATCAACCAAACACTACTATGAAAATCCTTATAGATAGATAGACATTTAGTAGTAGCGTGGGTTATTTGACCCGCGCTATTGCTACTTAGTAGTAGCGCGGGAAAAAAAACGCGCTACTGGTGTGGCATAGTAGTAGCGCGGGCACAAAAACCTGCGCTGCTACTAAATGATTTTCACCCTGGCTCCTCAACAGACAATAGTCATAGCATGAGGTATAAAACCTGCGCTACTACTAGATGAATAGTTGTAGCGCAGGTGGGACACACCGCGCTATTGCTATGCCACCAACCATCCACTCCACTCCCACGCCACCCACCCGGAGCCAGATCTAGATCGAGACCCCCTCCACCGGCGGCCTCCCGTCCCCCCTTCCTCAACCTCATCCCCTCTGTCAGAGCAACTATTCCACTCTTTGAGATCTTAGATCCCCCTCCCCCTCCTCCTCCGGCAATGCCTGCATGGGCGGCCACCCCCGTGCTGCCGCTGCTAATCCTCCTCCTGCTGCTGCTGCTCGTGCAGGGGAGGGGAGGCCACGGCGCCATCACCATCGCCACCCTGGACATGGACGTAGACATGGGGGTGGAGGCGGCGTAGATGGGCGCGGAACCGGTGGTGCACGGGCGGCTGCTGTGGGCGACCGGCGGTGGGCGGAGGTACATCAGCTATGACGCGCTGCGGGGGGACGCCATGCTGTGCTCCCGGCCAGGGGTGCCCTACTACCAGGGGCGGAGCCAACGTTGTACCGTTGGGTTCAGATGAACCCAGCGAAATTTGCCAGCTACGTGCATGTTATGCACGACATACTAGGCTGACCCCAATAAAAAATTAAGCTTGACCCTATAAAACTGCTAACGCCACATGAATAGACAAGTAAAAAGGCCCAAAAGCCCACTGTCAGGCATGTTTGTTACTAGATCAATACCTGTATGTACGATGAAAGATCCTAAAAAAAATGTATGTACGATGAACACACAAATGGCAGCCGCACACCTCATCGATTTCCCAACTCTCCTCGCCTCTCTCTCTCCCGTCTCGCCCAGGTTTCTGTTAGCCCTAGCCCGTTGCTTCGTCCTCACCTCCTCAGACGCCGACGCCGACGCCTAACGAAATTGATAGCGACAAGCACGGAAGCGCTCAACTGCAGCTTAATTCGAGCCTTGAAGGCAGTCAGATTACCTCTTTCCTCTTTACGTTCTACCCAATCTAAATCTAATAGCCTAGTACAGGAAACTTTTTCCCTAGTTTTCTAATTCTTATTTTCGTGTACTTTGTCTGATGTAGGCTATGAAAAGATATTTTTCAAAGAATAGAAGTCGATCACCTGATCCAGAATTCCAGATAATGATGTGGGGACATCAAGGTCACCCGTTAGATGTAAGAAAAGTGCATCAAATGTTACTGTCAGTAGTCTCCCGAAGCCTTCTATCAAGAAAGAGATTAATTCATATGAATTGCCCTAAGATCCGGCTGATCAGAGGTTAATGGCGTAGACAAATAAACATGTTACTTTTCCTTTGGTCTATCATCTTCTAAAGCTGCTATTGATATTACCAGTTGCCACATCATCCGTGGAGATGCTTTTCGGCTATGAGTATTGTCAAGAAAAAGTTGCGCAACAAAATTGGTGATCAGTTCACGAGTGATTGTCTAATTTGCTATGTGGAGAAAGTGATATTTTCTCCCATTAGTAATGATGATGTGTTTGATCTTTTTAAGGCCATGAAAAATAGAAAAGGGACGCTCTGAAATGTAAGTGACTTTACATGATTCTTTCACATGATGTCACTTTTATTTTAAACTTGCCAGACTAACTTATTAGTTTCTTCAATGTTTTCAGAAAGATGAGAAGCTGGATCTGAAATATGAATTTTATTTGGTACTACTCTATTTATAATATGTACAAGCGATTTTATAATTTCAACCGATTGGTAATTTATGCGCTCTTCAATTTTAAAGTAACAAATATGTGTGATAAGTCGTATCATTTTCCTATTCATTGTGCTTTCTTTGACTGATATAATCTCGTTGCGATATGTCACAAAGTAGGACTTGGTTCATACGGAATTTTGACAGCTAGTTAGTGAATGAACCCATTGGCGAAAATTCCTGGCTCCGCCCCTGCCTACTACAACTGCCGCATGAGCACAATTTTTTTGTCCTTTGTATAGGATTGGTGCTCTTGGGTTTGTGTTTCACACAATTGTGTCGGTCTTTGGCCTATTGTAATTTACAAAGATGTTTGCTGTCTGCTGACGCATAGGTTCATTTTCTTGATGCCTGAAAATACACTAATTTTGTCTGGCACACATCATGCTGGAAATTCACTAGTTTCGTTTTGATGAACATTCAACAATCTGGTCTCCTAATTCATGAGCAACCATTTTCAGGTTGTAAACAGAATCCAGAAATTACGGAAGACTGCTCAGCTTGAACCTACAGACTTAATTGATGTTTACTACGAGTCTGTAGACAACAGCAGCAATACACTTTAAGAAATTTTGCAGTCACAGGTCTGTCGAATTGTTTCAGATAAAGGTTCCTGTTTCAGAGTCTGGATTTTTTTTACGAAAGCTATTATTACTGTGTGCAGGATCAGTATATTAGGGACGTGCTTGGTAATTCACTAGTTCCAAAGGCAGCGGCAACATCAGATATGGTGAGCTTGGATTTTCAACCTTTAAAACCTATATCAGTCATCATCAAATCAATTTAAATTGCACATCCTAGTAAACCACTTTAAATCGTTAATACATTTTTTTGTTGAAGTATCTCAATAGTTTAATGTACATTGAAGGTATATACTTTCTTCTTTGGCAGACTCTGGTAATTGGCCTAATTAAATATTTCACATCATAATAAACACCAAAGTTGGCCAGAGGTTGTATTGTTGGCCAACCTGAGAGCATAAGCAGCTGGGCAGCATTTGTGTTGTTACGTTTTGATCCTATCATGTAGTCTCGCCATCTTGGTGTTCGTGTATGTACTACCTATAACTCCTATATGTAACTAAGATTTGATTCCAGCTCCCAAGATATTATTACACGGAGGAACCTGGATTGTAGGGAGTGTTAGAGCATCTCCAGCCGTTCGGCCCCCCAGGGCGTTAAAAAAGAACGGTCTGGAGGCGAACCGGCGCTAGTTCGGCCCCTGGGGGCAACCTAGCTCCCAGTCACGCCCCCAGGCGCCGCCCCCAGGACGCGAAAAATTCGAACTTAGTCGTTCCCGCTCACAAAAGACGCCACAAGTCGGGCGATCGCAAGCCACAGTTCGGCGTAAAAAAAATAGAGCGGCAGAAGTTCACGTGCGCAACGCATCACTCGGCGGGCTCTGCCCCAGGCGTCGGCGAAGTTGGCGTACGCGGGCTTGGCGGTGTCGGAGCTGCTTCTGCGCTGGGCGCTGTCGGTGCGGCTTCGGTGGTGCTGGGCGTCGTGGATGTTGGGGATCGTAGCAGAAATTAAAAAATTTCTACGCATCACCAAGATCAATCTATGGAGTATTCTAGCAACGAGGGGAATAGGAGTGCATCTACATACCCTTGTAGATCGCGAGCGGAAGCGTTCAAGTGAACGGGGATGATGGAGTCATACTCGCCGTGATCCAAATCACCGATGACCAAGTGCCGAACGGACAGCACCTCCGCGTTCAACACACGTACGGTTGGGAAGACGTCTCCTCCTTCTTGATCCAGTAAGGGGGAAGGAGAGGTTGATGAAGATCCAGCAGCACGACGGTGTGGTGGTGGATGCAGCAGGATCCCGGCAGGGCTTCGCCAAGCACAAGCGGGGAGGAGAGGTGTTACGGAGGGAGAGGGAGGCGCCAAGAGCAAGGTGCGGCTGCCCTCCCTCCCTTCCACTATATATAGGGGCTAGGGGGGGCGCATGCCCCCTTGGAGATCCCATCTAAAGGGGGGGGGGCCCTGGGGACAATGGCCCCCTTAGGGTTTCCAACCAGGGGGGCGCATGCCCCCTCGGGGGGCAACGACCCCCTAGGATTTCCAACCCTAGGCGCCTTGGGCCCTTGGGTGGGGCGCACCAGCCCATCAGGGGCTGGTTCCCACGCCACTTCAGCCCATGGGGCCCTCCGGGATAGGTGGCCCTATCCGGTGGACCCCCGGGACCCTTCCGGTGGTCCCGGTACAATACCGGTAACCCCCGAAACCTTCCTGCTGGCCGAAACTGGACTTCCTATATATAAATCTTTACCTCCGGACCATTCCGGAACTCCTCGTGACGTCCGGGATCTCATCCGGGACTCCGAACAACTTTTGGGTTACTGCATACTAATATCTCTACAACCCTAGCGTCACCGAACCTTAAGTGTGTAGACCCTACGGGTTCGGGAGACACGCAGACATGACCGAGACGCCTCTCCGGTCAATAACCAACAGCGGGATCTGGATACCCATGTTGGCTCCCACATGCTCCTCGATGATCTCATCGGATGAACCACGATGTCGAGGACTCAATCAATCTCGTATTCAATTCCCTTTGTCAATCGGTACGTTACTTGCCCGAGACTCGATCCTCGGTATCCCAATACCTTGTTCAATCTAGTTACCGGCAAGTCACTTTACTCGTACCGTAATGCATGATCTCGCGATCAACCACTTGATCACATTGAGCTCATTATGATGATGCATTACCGAGTGGGCCCAGAGATACCTCTCCGTCATACGGAGTGACAAATCCCAGTCTCGATTCGTGCCAACCCAACAGACACTTTCGGAGATACCTGTAATGTACCTTCATAGTCACCCAGTTATGTTGTGACATTTGGCACACCCAAGGTACTCCTATGGTATCCGGGAGTTGCACAATCTCATGGTCTAAGGAAATGATACTTGACATTCAGAAAAGCTATAGCAAACGAACTACACGATCTTTGAGCTAAGCTTAGGATTGGGTCTTGTCCATCACATCATTCTCCTAATGATGTGATCCCGTTATCAATGGCATCTAATGTCCATAGTCAGGAAACCATGACTATCCTTTGATCAACGAGCTAGTCAACTAGAGGCTCACTAGGGACGTGTTGTGGTCTATGTATTCACACATGTATTACGATTTCTGGATAACACAATTATAGCATGAACAATAGACAATTATCATGAACAAAGAAATATAATAATAACCATTTTATTATTGCCTCTAGGGCATATTTCCAACAGTCTCCGACTTGCACTAGAGTCAATATTCTAGTTACATTGTGATGAATCGAACACCCATGCAGTTCTGGTGTTGATCATGTTTTGCTCTAGGGTGAGGTTTAGTCAATGGATCTGCTACATTCAGGTCCGTATGTACTTTACAAATTTCTATGTCTCCATTTTGAACACTTTCACGAATGGAGTTGAAGCGACGCTTGATATGCCTGGTCTTCCTGTGAAACCTGGGCTCCTTGGCAAGGGCAATAGCTCCAGTGTTGTCACAGAAGAGAGTCATCGGGCCCGACGCATTGGGTATGACTCCTAAGTCGGTAATGAACTCCTTCACCCAGACTGCTTCTTGTGCTGCCTCCGAGGCTGCCATGTACTCCGCTTCACATGTAGATCCCGCCACAACGCTTTGCTTGCAACTGCACCAGCTTACTGCCCCACCATTCAAAATATACACGTATCCGGTTTGTGACTTAGAGTCATCCAGATCTGTGTCGAAGCTAGCATCGACGTAACCCTTTACGACGAGCTCTTCGTCACCTCCATAAACGAGAAACATATCCTTAGTCCTCTTCAGGTACTTCAGGATATTCTTGACCGCTGTCCAGTGTTCCATGCCGGGTTTACTTTGGTACCTTCCTACCAAACTTACGGCAAGGTTTACATCAGTTCTGGTACACAGCATAGCATACATGATAGACCCTATGGACGAGGCATAGGGGACGACACTCATCTTTTCTCTATCTTCTACCGTGGTTGGGCATTGAGCCGTGCTCAATCTCGTACCTTGCAATACAGGCAAGAACCCCTTCTTTGACTGATCCATTTTGAACTTCTTCAATATCTTGTCAAGGTACGTACTCTGTGAACGACCAATGAGGCGTCTCGATCTATCTCTATAGTCTTGATGCCTAATATATAAGCAGCTTCTCCAAGGTCCTTCATTGAAAAACACCTGTTCAAGTAGGCCTTTATGCTTTCCAAAAATTCTATATCATTATCAACAGTATGTCATTCACATACAATATGAGAAATGCTACAGAGCTCCCACTCACTTTCTTGTAAATGCAGCCTTCTCCATAAGTCTGCATAAACCCAAACGCTTTGATCATCTTATCAAAGCGAATGTTCCAACTCCAAGATGCTTGCACCAGCCCATAGATTGAGCGTTGGAGCTTGCACACCTTGTTAGCATTCTTAGGATCGACAAAACCTTCCGGCTGCATCATATACAATTCTTCCTTAAGAAAGCCGTTAAGGAATGCCGTTTTGACGTCCATTTGCCATATCTCATAATCATAGAATGCGGAAATTGCTAACATGATTCGGACGGACTTCAGCTTCGCTACGGGTGAGAAAGTCTCATCGTAGTCAACCCCTTGAACTTGTCGATAACCCTTAGCGACAAGTCGAGCCTTATTGATGGTCACATTACCATCCGCGTCTGTCTTCTTCTTAAAGATCCATTTATTTTCTATGGCTCGCCGATCTTCGGGCAAGTCAGTCAAAGTTCATACTTTGTTTTCATACATGGATCCTATCTCGGATTTCATGGCTTCCGGCCATTTGTCGGAATCCGGGCCCGCCATCACTTCTTCATAGTTCGAAGGTTCACCGTTGTCTAACAACATGATTTCCAAGACAGGGTTGCCGTACCACTCTGGTGTGGAACGTGTCCTTGTGGACCTACAAAGTTCAGTAGGAGCTTGACCCGAAGTATCTTGATCATCATCATTAAATTTCTCTCTAATCGGTGCAGGCACCACAGGAACATTTTTTTGAGCTGCGCTACTCTCTGCTTCAAGAGGCAGTACTTCATCAAGCTCTACTTTCCTCCCACTTACTTCTTTCGAGAGAAACTCCTTCTCTAGAAAGGATCCATTCTTGGCAATGAAGATCTTGCCTTCGGATCTGAGGTAGAAGGTATACCCAATGGTTTCCTTAGGGTATCCTATGAAGACGCATTTTTCCGACTTGGGTTCGAGCTTTTCAGGTTGAAGTTTCTTGACATAAGCATCGCATCCCCAAACTTTTAGAAATGACAGCTTAGGTTTCTTCCCAAACCATAATTCATACGGTGTCGTCTCAAAGGATTTCGACGGAGCCCTATTTAAAGTGAATGCGGCAGTCTCTAAAGTATAGCCCCAAAATGATAGCGGTAAATCAGTAAGAGACATCTTAGATCGCACCATATCTAATAGAGTGCGATTACGACGTTTGGACACACCACTACGCTGAGGTGTTCCAGGCGGCGTTAGTTGTGAAACTATTCCACATTTTCTTAACTGTGTGCCAAATTCGTGACTCAAGTATTCTCCCCCACGATCTGATCGCAAGAACTTGATTTTCCTGTCACGTTGATTCTCAACCTCACTCTGAAATTCCTTCAACTTTTCAAAGGTCTCAGACTTGTGTTTCATTAAGTAGGCATACCCATATCTACTCAAGTCATCAGTGAGGGTGAGAACATAACGATCACTCATTGGACCGCACACATCAATATGTATGATTTTCAATAAGTTGGTTGCTCGCTCCATTGTTCCTGAGAATGGAGTCTTGGTCATTTTACCCATGAGGCATGGTTCGCACGTGTCAAATAATTCGTAATCAAGAGACTCTAAAAGTCCATCTGCATGGAGCTTCTTCATGCGTTTGACACCTATGTGACCAAGGCGGCAGTGCCACAAGTATGTGGGACTATCATCATCAACCTTACATCTTTTGGTATTCACACTATGAATATGTGTAGCATTACGCTCGAGATTCATTAAGAATAAAACATTCACCATCGGAGCATGACCATAAAACATATCTCTCATATAAATAGAACAACCATTATTCTCGGATTTAAATGAGTAGCCATCTCGAATTAAACGAGATCCTGATACAATGTTCATGCTCAAAGCTAGCACTAAATAACAATTATTGAGGTTTAAAACTAACCCCGTAGGTAAATGTAGAGGTAGCGTGCCGACGGCGATCACATCGACCTTGGAACCATTCCCGACGCGCATCGTCACCTCGTCCTTCGCTAGTCTCCGCTTATTCTGTAGTTCCTGCTTTGAGTTACAAATGTGAGCAACCGCACCGGTATCAAATACCCAGGAGCTACTACGAGTACTGGTAAGGTACATATCAATTACATGTATATCACATATACCTTTCGTGATGCTGGCCTTCTTATTCGCTAAGTATTTGGGGCAGTTCCGCTTCCAGTGACCACTTCCCTTGCAATAAAAACACTCAGTCTCGGGCTTGGGTCCATTCTTTGGCTTCTTCCCGGCAGCTTGCTTACCGGGCGCGGCAACTCCCTTGCCGTCCTTCTTGAAGTTCTTCTTACCCTTGCCTTTCTTGAACTTAGTGGTTTTATTCACCATGAACACTTGATGTTCCCTTTTGACTTCTACCTCTGCTGATTTCAGCATTGCAAATACTTCAGGAATTGTCTTTTCCATCCCCTGCATATTGAAGTTCATCACAAAGCTCTTGTAGCTCGGTGGAAGCGACTGAAGGATTCTGTCAATGACCGCGGCATTCGGGAGATTAACTCTCAGCTGAGTCAAGCGGTTATGCAACCCAGACATTTTGAGTATGTGCTTGCTGACAGAATTATTTTCCTCCATCTTACGGCTGAAGAACTTGTCGGAGACTTCATATCTCTCGACCCGGGCATGAGCTTGAAAAACCATTTTCAGCTCTTCGAACATCTCATATGCTCCGTGTCTCTCAAAACACTTTTGGAGCCCCGGTTCTAAGCTGTAAAGCATGCCGCACTGAACGAGGGAGTAATCATCAGCACGTGTCTGCCAAGCGTTCATAACGTCTTGGTTCTGTGGGACGGGTGTGTTACCTAGCGGTGCTTCTAGGACATAATCTTTCTTGGCAGCTATGAGGATGATCCTCAGGTTCCGGACCCAGTCCGTATAGTTGCCGCCATCGTCTTTCAGCTTGGTTTTCTCTAGGAACGCGTTGAAGTTGAGGACAACGTGGGCCATTTGATCTACAAGACATATTGTAAAGATTTTAGACTAAGTTCATGATAATTAAGTTCATCTAATCAAATAATTAAATGAACTCCCACTCACATAGACATCCCTCCAGTCATCTAAGTATAGCATGATCCGAGTTAACTAGACCGTGTCCGATCATCACGTGAGACGGACTAGTCAACATCGGCGAACATCTTCATGTTGATCGTATCTTCTATACGACTCATGCTCGACCTTTCGGTCTTCTGTGTTCTGAGGCCATGTCTGTACATGCTAGGCTCGTCAAGTCAACCTATGTGTATTGCGTGTGTAAATCTGTCTTACACCCGTTGTATTCGAATGTTAGAATCTATTACACCCGATCATCACGTGGTGCTTCGAAACAACGAACCTTCGCAACGGTGCACAGTTAGGGGGAACACTTTCTTGAAATCATTACGAGGGATCATCTTATTTAAGCTACCGTCGTTCTAAGCAAATAAGATGTAAAACATGATAAACATCACATGCAATCAAATAGTGACATGATATGGCCAATATCATTTGCTCCTTTGATCTCCATCTTCGGGGCTCCATGATCATCATTTTCACCGGCATGACACCATGATCTCCATCATCATGATCTCCATCATCGTGTCTTCTTGAAGTTGTCTCGTCATCTATTACTTCTACTACTATGGCTAACGCTTTAGCAATAAAGTAAAGTAATTATATGACGTTTATGTTGACACGCAGGTCATAAATAAATAAAGATAACTCCTATGGCTCCTGCCGGTTGTCATACTCATCGACATGCAAGTCGTGATTCCTATTACAAGAACATGATCAATCTCATACATCACATATATCATTCATCATTCATCACAACCTTTGGCCATATCATATCACAAAACACTTGCTGCAAACACAAGTTAGACGTCCTCTAATTGTTGTTGCAAGTTTTTACGTGGCTGCTATAGGTTTCTAACAAGAACGTTTCTTACCTACGCCAAAACCACAACGTGAATTGCCAATTTCTATTTACCCTTCATAAGGACCCTGTTCATCGAATCCGATCCAACTAAAGTGGGAGAGACAGACACCCGCCAACCACCTTATGCAACTAGTGCATGTCAGTCGGTGGAACCGGTCTCACGTAAGCGTACGTGTAAGGTTGGTCCGGGCCGCTTCATCCCACGATGCCGCCGAATCAAGATAAGACTAGTAACGGCAAGCAAATTGACAATATCGACGCCCACAACTACTTTGTGTTCTACTCGTGCATAGTAACTGCATAAACTTGGCTCTGATACCACTGTTGGGGATCGTAGCAGAAATTAAAAAAAATTCTACGTATCACCAAGATCAATCTATGGAGTATTCTAGCAACGAGGGGAATAGGAGTGCATCTACATACCCTTGTAGATCGCGAGCGAAAGCGTTCAAGTGAATGGGGATGATGGAGTCATACTCGCCGTGATCCAAATCACCGATGACCAAGTGCTGAACGGACAGCACCTCCGCGTTCAACACACGTACGGTTGGGAAGACGTCTCCTCCTTCTTGATCCAGCAAGGGGGAAGGAGAGGTTGATGAAGATCCAGCAGCACGACGGCGTGGTGGTGGATGCAGCAGGATCCCGGCAGGGCTTCGCCAAGCACAAGCGGGGAGGAGAGGTGTTACGGAGGGAGAGGGAGGCGCCAAGAGCAAGGTGCGGCTGCCCTCCCTCCCTTCCACTATATATAGGGGCTAGGGGGGGCGCATGCCCCCTTGGAGATCCCATCTAAAAGAGGGGGGGCCTGGGGGCAACGGCCCCCTTAGGGTTTCCAACCAGGGGGGCGCATGCCCCCTTGGGGGGTAACGGCCCCCTAGGGTTTCCAACCCTATGCACCTTGGGCCCTTGGGTGGGGCGCACCAGCCCATCAGGGGCTGGTTCCCACGCCACTTCAGCCCATGGGGCCCTCCGGGATAGGTGGCCCTATCCGGTGGACCCCCGGGACCCTTCCGGTGGTCCCGGTACAATATCGGTAACCCCCGAAACCTTCCCGCTGGCCGAAACTGGACTTCCTATATATAAATCTTTACCTCCGGACCATTCCGAAACTCCTCGTGACGTCCGGGATCTCATCCGGGACTCCGAACAACTTTCGGGTTACTGCATACTAATATCTCTACAACCCTAGCGTCACCAAACCTTAAGTGTGTAGACACTACGGGTTCGGGAGACACGTAGACATGACCGAGACGCCTCTCCGGTCAATAACCAGCAGCGGGATCTGGATACCCATGTTGGCTCCCACATGCTCCTCGATGATCTCATCGGATGAACCACGATGTCGAGGACTTAATCAATCCCGTATTCAATTCCCTTTGTCAATCGGTACATTACTTGCCCGAGACTCGATCGTCGGTATCGCAATACCTTGTTCAATCTCGTTACCAGCAAGTCACTTTACTCATACCGTACTGCATGATCCCGCGATCAACCACTTGATCACATTGAGCTCATTATGATGATGCATTACCGTGTGGGCCCAGAGATACCTCTCCGTCATACGGAGTGACAAATCCCAGTCTCGATTCGTGTCAACCCAACAAACACTTTCGGAGATACCTGTAATGTACCTTTATAGTCACCCAGTTACGTTGTGACGTTTGGCACACCCAAGGTACTCCTATGGTATCCGGGAGTTGCACAATCTCATGGTCTAAGGAAATGATACTTGACATTCGGAAAAGCTACAGCAAACGAAGTACACGATCTTTGAGCTAAGCTTAGGATTGGGTCTTGTCCATCACATCATTCTCCTAATGATGTGATCCCGTTATCAATGGCATGTAATGTCCATAGTCAGGAAACCATGACTATCCTTTGATCAACGAGCTAGTCAACTAGAGGCTCACTAGGGACATGTTGGTGTCTGTTATTCACACATGTATTACGATTTCCGGATAACACAATTATAGCATGAACAATAGACAATTATCATGAACAAAGAAATATAATAATAACCATTTTATTATTGCCTCTAGGGCATATTTCCAACAGCGGAGGCGTCATCACACGGGCTTGGCGGCGGCGGCGGCGTGTGCGTCGGCGTCGGCGGCCTAACTGGTTCAGAATGAGGCCGCGCTCCGCCAAGTACCACGCCTTGACCGCCTCGTCGATGCTCTGGAGCATGTCCACCCCGCCCAACAGGAAAGCCAGGTCGGTGTTTCTCTTCTTCGCGGCAACGTTTGTTCGGAGCAGGTCGAGCTTGACGG
Source organism: Triticum urartu (assembly GCF_056163025.1). NCBI lineage: Eukaryota > Viridiplantae > Streptophyta > Magnoliopsida > Poales > Poaceae > Triticum > Triticum urartu. The sequence goes on from NC_141875.1 coordinate 696,033,662, forward strand.
CGCTGCTCGACATCAACGCTGACCACCGCACCTCGGTCTTCTCTTCACGAAGGATGGCTCGGGCCTGCGCGTCGGCGAGGCAGTGCTCGATGGACTCCTGCACTCGAGCGGTGGTCGCGTCGGTGTATTTCCCCTTCTTGGCAACTTTGTTGCCGTCCGGCCGCCCTTCCGATGCACCAGGAGTCGGCGCGTCCGGCTTGTAGGTCTCCTTGGCCTTGTCGAGGGTGTGCCGGACTTCCGCCCACTTCTCGCACTTGTCAATGTGCTTGTAAACATGGAGGTACTTGAATTCAGCGTCGCTGTTGCTCTGCCGGTACAGGGCGAACATGCGCAGCAACTGCGCGGAGGAACAAACTGTTGGCGGGCGTACACGACGAAGAGAGGCAGGAGACCGGCGTGGCATACCTGATCCTCAACGCTGGCGCCGCTCTCCGGGTCGAGCCGCGACCTCCTCGACGACCCCATGCCATTTATTGCACGCCCCTGAATACGCCCCCAATGGTTCGCCATCGCCTTGGAGCTGCACTACATGTAGACGCCTTTGAAGTAGGGGTCGACGAGCTTGCGCTCGTCGAACTCGGCCTTGATGCGGTCCCAGTACGTCTCGATGCTCTGGTTCGTGCCGGTCGTCGGGTCGAGGCAGACGACTTTCCATGCTTCGGCGAGGCATTCCTCCTCCTTGGACGCCCACTTGATGCGCGGCTCACCTGACCTGGCCGCCCGCTTCTTCTTCTTGCGCCCCTTCGCCGGAACAGGCGTCGGCTCCTCCTCCTCCTCCTCGTCGTCGTCGTCCTCCTCCTCCTCCTGGTCGTCCTCGCCGTAGACGTAGCCGAGCTTGCCGTCCATGCCGCCGCTGAGATCCACCACCTCGTCCTGGGTGACGAACCCGGGAGACGAGGCGGCCGCGGCCGAACCTGCCGCGATAATGTCGTCCATGTTGGCCTCGGTCTCCTCGGTGTCGCCGAGGTGCGAGAAGGGCAGCGGGCCACGGCGTAGCGGGGGCGTCGGGGAGGAAGCGTAGGCGGGCGGCGAGTAGTTGTATGGAGGGTACTGCACGCCGGCGAAGGCGGGAGAGGGCGTGCGCTGGGCCGGGTATCCATGGGGGAAGGTGACGTTTGGGTTGAACCCACCGTGCGCGTCCCCGTCGGCGTAGCCCGGCGAGGGCGATCCCCATGGCCGCGGAGAGCCGACGCCTTGCTGGCCCCAGGGAGCATACTGGGCATGGCTTCCGGGTGGATTCATCATCCCCGCGCGAGTCGCCTCGGCCTCGGCTTGGTCCGCCGATGAGGCAGCCGCAGCCGCGCGCGCCGCGTTGTCGTGGGCCTTCTTGGCGATGGCCCTGTTCCGCCGGTCGGCGGTGACAGCCTCCCGTCGCTGAACTTCCGCCCTCCACTCGGCGTTTGACATGCCCGGTGGCTTGGTCGGCGGCGCCCTCGGCTTCCTCTGCTTCAGCTGGGCGACGGAGGCGGTCGCGGTTGCCGCCGCGCGGGGGGCGACGTACTTCTTCGGTGGCATGGTGGCCGGCTGGGAGGCGAGCGGGAGGGAGATTGGCGGGAGGAAGGAAGAGAATGGGAGGGAAGTGGGGGAAAAGCGGGAAGAAACGGCGGGAAGAGGCGCTCGACTCGCCGACAGGGCGGACCCACGCGCCCTTTGCGCTTGTGCCAGCGCCCCAGGCGCCCCCCGGGGTGGCGGGTTCGGCCTGGGTCCGCCGGCACCAGTTTCGGCCCGAGCCGGCGAAAAACGGGCTTCTGGGGGGCGACTGGGCGTTTTTTCGGCGCCGGCGCGGCAAAAACGTCTAGGGAGGGCCTGTTGGGGGCGCGGCTGGAAATGCTCTTATATTATAGAACCTGGATTATATGGTGCATAATTGATCCAGACAGGGCTTGGTTGTGATCCCCTAGTCTTTCCTGTATGTTTTTTGCTGGGTCAGTAACAACTGACGGATGAAAAATTTATCCCACGTTAGGAGTAGGAGGCACTACTAAACTTTGTAGCGATGCTGAAGCAACGGATGACACCAGAAACAAACTGTCACTAGTTTCCAGTTCGATGCTGAATTATGAATGAATGCCTAGATAAGTTAGATTTCGTGTTGCTGACCGACTGCTGCTTGGGCCCTTCGCGCGGCGTCGTCTCTTCCTTTCACGAAGTTTGTTGTTTATGTATTCTGACTAGTCGTTTACTATCTCTCTAGATAGTTTCTTAGATGGAAACCTCACAGAGTAGTTAGTGTGCAGCCAGAGTCCAGTATGATATCTCAATCTTGAATAAAGCATTTGAATTTAAGCTAGTAGATATTGAGCTCTGTGATTGAAGTGTCTCTGTTGAATACATCTAATCTGAACAATTTCACATTTGCTTCTCTGATAAGTAAGGTATGTTTTCATTTACAGGTAGAAGATAGCGACAGAGTTTGAAGGTATATGCAAAGATCTTCTCCTCCGTCGCCGTCCGCGACAAAGCTGTTGGGTGCATCCATCCATCATCTTTAGATCTGAGTGAAGAGGGCATCCATCCATCTCAAAAGGTTTAATTTTTGTACCAGCTAATTAACTTGTCTTTTCATCAGTTCCTCGAGTAATTGGAAAGGGGATTATATTAGACTGCTAGCTGATTCTTGGTGAAAATTGCTTTGCCTGTATGTATGTAGAGAGTCTTGTAGCAATTATTCTTAGAGTAAACCAGAGCAGTATTCGATGATATATTGTGAGTCACTGAAAATGTATATTGTTTTTTCTTCAGGATATGGATGACCATCTGCAGGTATGCAGGTTTCTTCCCAAACTTAACGACGAGATACTAGGTGAAAGAAATGCTCTCTACAAGGAAAGGTTGAGCAGCCTAGAGAATTTAGTACTGATCATGGTAAGGTTGACAAAGCCTGAAATCTCATTTTGATCCACGTTCGAAGATTACATAGTAGCATATATACTTGAAGTTGGCATGGAATATCAAAATTCAAAATAGACCTCTCCTATTCCCTGTTTTCAAAAGCAGTGGGAATCGATTTTCTGAAGTCCTTGGTTGTCTATTTCCCTATCCATGCAACAATAAATGTTGAACAGAATGTTAACTGACAAATATTGCAAGCATATATAGCTCAAATACACAAGTATAAATTTCTTGTATGCACCAAAACGACAAGATAGCATGCACACGTATAGCTAGGGTATGCATTTAGTAGGTGTCTTTCCGTTTTGAAGATTCATAATAGACTAAAAGAGACTGATAAATGAAGAAAATACCCTACTCACAAGAATGCGAACTAACATGTTTTCACTTTCCCGACGTGGGCGCAGAGGTGATCGACGCAGACTACCGCGATCCGATGGGCGTCGTGCTCTTCAACAACTCGGAGGCGGACTTTGCTGTGAAGCCCGGCGACCGCGTCATACAGATGATTGTCCAGGTGATTGCGATGCCGGAGGTCGCCGAGGTGGAGGACCTCGACGCCACCGTCTCGAGGTTGCCGAGGTGGAGGACCTCGACGCCACCGTCCCGAGGTTGCCAAGGTGAAGGACCTTGACTCCTTGGTAGATACATCTAGAGAAGTGGTCATGTTAGGTTGGTGGTGGAACGTTAGGGAAGGTACCTACCTTTCGGTGACGGTTGTGTGCGTCTGATGTATAAATGGTATCTCGTGATCTCTTGGAGTTGAGATGTTCAATGTTGTATCCATGAATGTTGCAAGTGCTAAGATGGTTCTGTGACCTTCTTTTATTTTGCCTTGGATGTGTCTTGTTTTCCATCCATGAATATTGCATGTAATTTAAAAAAAATCTAATTACTTAGCAGTAGCGTGGGGAAGAATGGCATGCTACTAGTACTTAGAATAGTAGTAGCATGGGGGAAGAATGGCACACTATTAGTACTTAGAATAGTAGTAGCGTGGGGGAAGAATGACACGCTACTAGTAGTTAGGAGTAGCTGTAGCGCGGGGTAAAAAATGCGCTACTACTAAAATTTAGCTGTAGCATCGTAGCAGTAGCGCGGGCACCAGTGCTACTGATAGCCAAAAAACCCACGCTACTAGTAGCCCTTTTTCTAGTAGTGAAAGGATCTGGTAATTCCGCACATATAAGGCCATCTATAAATGATGGCGAATGATCTTTAGTATCAGCCTTCAACCATACCAATGTATGTGTGTGCGGAAGACCCCTTTTCTGAAACTCCACAACATACAAATCTGCAAAAAAAAAGGTGACCCATCATGTTAACATCTAACATGCAACAATATGTAGACAATAATTTATGATCAATACAAAATACCACCAAAATGTACATGCTTGAATAGGACCAAATGAAGAACCATCTTTCACGCCATCCAAAAATTCATCAAACTTCATATTAAATACTCGAGTAGTAATGTCTGGTCGATCAGCAGCACTCTGTCCAGGCTCAGCAGCAAGAGCATCGGCAATCTCCTGCCACTTAGGATTGCATGTGAACGTAACAAATAGATCGGGAGCACCATACTCACAACATATGGCCATTCCATCATGATAATTTAGCAACATGTAATGTCGCCCACCAGTGAAACTGCCATGCAATATGAAGTGAACACCAATATTCTTTCCTGTAGAATTACCTTCACCCATTGCATCAGATATACCCTGATAAGTCTCTGAACGAAGTTTATCTTCCTTCCGGAAATGATACTCCAAACGAAGTTTATCTTGCTTCCGGAAATGATACTCCAAACGATCAGATTCCACGCACGAGTATGCATTAACGACCACTTGTTGGCTTAGACCACCGCAACTTGTATATGGGTTCACCTCACCCTCACGATAATGAAAATAGTAATTTTAGTACTCCAACATAGTAACTTCTCCACGGGAAGCTCTAACATCTTGGGAAACCGTAGTATTACCATTGTCGTCATCATCATCATAATCATCCAACTGATCAATAGTTGGAACACTTGCACCCACTGTGGCACGATGAACATTAGTATCAACATATTTGATCCCTAGATGATATAACTCTTATCCCCACATGGAAAGAGAATATGGTATTGGAAGGCCATGAGATTACAATTGAGAGCAGATATATGCTTCAATCGACCAGAATGTGTTTCGGCAACAACATCAAACTTCCTACATTCAGGAGTCAAGTCATCCACTATAAGTGCAGCAACCTATGAAGCAGTAGGTCCAGAAAAACGTGTACCATGAGGACCGCCATCATCACCCAAAAAACGTATAGACACCTTGGACACATCAGGACTGCACAAACTTTGCCGAGCAATTCTAAATTTATGGACCAAACGGTGATGCATGTTCAACATTTGAATGAGGGCCGTCACAATTTCAAGATCAGGCTCAAGAGAACCATTTCTCTCTCTATCAAATACATTAATTCTGCTCCTGACCTCATCAGCAGAGTCCACCATATATAACTGCGCAAATTTTGGAGAAGAGCCTCCAATGGGTAGAAGTGAACCAATATGATGGTACACCACTCCATTCATTTTGAACACATAAGGAGCAGCACCAATATTGATATTGTGATCAATCTGAGCACCCAATGAAACAAAACATAGAATTATACTGTCTAATCAACCGCATAAACTGACTGGAAATTCCATCTCCATCAAATCACATTAAGCCATCCAATGGAGATGGCCAATCAGCAAACTTAGGCAACCAAACTTTGCCACCACGACAACAACCTATATAAATAGGCTGGCGAGCATTCGCGTCTGCATGGTACCTGGATCCTTCACGAAACCAGTATAAAGCCCCACACCTCTGGCAACTAAATTCCGGCCCACCATAATAGGAACAACCTCTAGATGTAGCTGCAATAACTCACATGATGAATTTTAAAATTTCAACAAAAATGGAGAGAAAAGTGTAAGTGCAAACTAAATACAAAAGAAATCATCAAACCACATATATTAAACAAATATACCTTTAAGCAAAAGAATATGCTCCTTTGGTAAAGCAGGTTCCATCCCCCGAACTACAATGATAATTAACATGTAACCAATAAATAAGGAAGGCATTGAACACGTGATAAAACAGCACAAAAAAAATACATAACAAACCTTTCTTCCTTCCCGACCGGTAACTCCATATCAACCTCCGCTTGCGTCGATTACGCAATATATCAGCATGTTCCATAACGGGAGTAGCCAATACTTGAACCAACAAAAGATAGCGAACAAAATTTTAACTATAGAACACACATAAAACACAGAATCTCTGGAGTACTAATTGCAGACTGAGACACAAGATTTTTGGATGGCTTCTCCTACATGACCGAATTAACACAAGGAATATGCTACTTCGACGCAATATGCACCTCCCAGACTCAACCTGTGCTCTCTGCTCTGACAATGTGGAAGAAACTCTACTTCACTTATTTTGGAATTGCCCATTTGCTTTGTCTTGCTGGGATTTCATAGCACCGGGGAGAACCATAGGTATCTCCACTTTTGATGAGATTGTTCTAATTTCTACTCGGCTTCCTAAAGATTTGGCACTGGATATTATCATTATGAGTTGCTGGAGTATTTGGTTAGTCAGAAATGACAAAATCTTCCGGTCTGCTCCACCGGCGATTGATTCATGGAAATTTCACCTGTCAGAAGGACTTTGGGCTGTGCAACTTCGAGCCACAGAAGACAAAGCAATCAAGGTTGAAGCATGGACAGATTTATATCTTTAATGGGTCTACCTATGATTCCTAGAGCAGGGATTGGCTGGGGACATTTGTCCCTTGTTTCATTCTTGTATTATAACTTGTAAAGTTTACACTTTTTATTAATGAAAATACCGTAGAACGATTGTTCTACGGTCAGGGCTAAAAAAAACATAAAACACAGAAAATATCATCAACGCAGACTTAACCAATGGAGTAGGCCGATAGGACGAACCTAACTTGCGCAGTGGAACCACGCGTGGTCGATTAACTATGGACGGAGCACGAAATTGGCCAAGTCCAAGGCTCGAACCTTCGAAGAGACTTTGTCTCATATCACCAGCGGCCGTTCCTACAAAAAGGTGAAAAAACAAAATATGAAATAAATTCAAAAGATCAAATAAACAATGTGTAAAACAAAAAAACAACAGACCTGGATCATCAACGCAAGGTAGAGCCAGCTGCTGAGTAGCCGGACCAGCAGACACATACGAAGAGCCTCCTAAAAAACATATAAATCATGAATCAAGCAAAACCTAACCTCCAGCATGAACAACCAAGTATAACTTGGATAAAATAATACCAGGAAACAAGGTGGGACTACCAACAATAGGATCAACAGCAAATTCCGCAGCGTCCTGAGCACCAGATTAAGACGAAGAATGACCTACGCGCAAACATTATTTATAAATAAATGAGAGCGTATATTAAAACAATCGACCAATAACTTACTTGCAAGCAGATAGCACGAAATAATAAATTGTAAAGAAAGCAGACACATGCACGTTGTCACATCAGCCTACACAATTGCGTACACGCACTGCTTGATCACAAGAAAGCCAGCTCGCATGTACTGCTAATCCGTCGACAAAGCACCCACCAAACATTTTTTATTACAAGAAATATACTGCAAGCCACTGGAATCACGTCAACCCGCAGCTGCATGCACGCGATCACGAAAGCATTTTTTAAAACAGAGGCTGCATGTACTTACCGGCAGGAGCGGAGCCAGGAATTTTCGCCAGTGGGTTCATTCACTAACTAGCTGTCAAAATTCCGTATAAACCAAGTCCTACTTTGTGACATATCGCAACGAGATTATATCAGTCAAAGAAAGCACAATGAATAGGAAAATGATACGACTTATCACACATATTTGTTACTTTAAAATTGAAGAGCACATAAATTACCAATCGGTTGAAATTATAAAATCGCTTGTACATATTATAAATAGAGTAGTACCAAATAAAATTCATATTTCAGATCCAGCTTCTCATCTTTCTGAAAACATTGAAGAAACTAATAAGTTAGTCTGGCAAGTTTAAAATAAAAGTGACATCATGTGAAAGAATCATGTAAAGTCACTTACATTTCAGAGCGTCCCTTTTCTATTTTTCATGGCCTTAAAAAGATCAAACACATCATCATTACTAATGGGAGAAAACATCACTTTCTCCACATAGCAAATTAGACAATCACTCGTGAACTGATCACCAATTTTGTTGCGCAACTTTTTCTTGACAATACTCATAGCTGAAAAGCATCTCCATGGATGATGTGGCAACTGGTAATATCAATAGCAGCTTTAGAAGATGATAGACCAAAGGAAAAGTAACATGTTTATTTGTCTACGCCATTAACCTCTGATCAGCCGGATCTTAGGGCAATTCATATGAATTAATCTCTTTCTTGATAGAAGGCTTCGGGAGACTACTGACAGCAACATTTGATGCACTTTTCTTACATCTAACGGGTGACCTTGATGTCCCCACATCATTATCTGGAATTCTGGATCAGGTGATCGACTTCTATTCTTTGAAAAATATCTTTCCATAGCCTACATCAGACAAAGTACACGAAAATAAGAATTAGAAAATTAGGGCAAAAGTTTCCTGTACTAGGCTATTAGATTTAGATTGGGTAGAACGTAAAGAGGAAAGAGGTAATCTGACTGCCTTCAAGGCTCGAATTAAGCTGCAGTTGAGCGCTTCCGTGCTTGTCGCTATCGATTCCGTCAGGCGTCGGCGTCGGCGTCTGAGGAGGTGAGGACGAAGCAACGGGCTAGGGCTAACAGAAACCTGGGCGAGACGGGAGAGAGAGAGGCGAGGAGAGTTGGGAAATCGATGAGGTGTGCGGCTGCCATTTGTGTGTTCATCGTACATACAGTTTTTTTTAGGATATTTCATCGTACATACAGGTATTGATCTAGTAACAAACATGCCTGACAGTGGGCTTTTGGGCCTTTTTACTTGTCTATTCATGTGGCGTTAGCAGTTTGATAGGGTCAAGCTTAATTTTTTATTGGGGTCAGCCTAGTATGTCGTGCATAACATGCACGTAGCTGGCAAATTTCGCTGGGTTCATCTGAACCCAACGGTACAACGTTGGCTCCGCCCCTGCTTACCGGCAACAAAATTAACAGGACGCTTTCCTAAACGAATCTCTCGACGCCGACGGGGCAATTCACTGGTGGATGGACCCTGAGCTCTAGCCCCTGCAGAAAACGACCAGACAAACACCTAATTATACATTGAATACGCAGGAGAATTAACAAAAGACCACCGGTTAAGCCAAGCCTACCAGCAGGTGCGGAGCCAGCGGGATGACGACCACCATGCACTAACTGATCATCGGGTAGCCGGCTACCACTAGCACCATCCGCCATGGGTGCACCACGATCTCGTCTACGACCAACGACAGCCCCACGGATTCCAGGAGGACGCCCCGGACGGCGAAGGCCGGAGCCAGCGGGATGACAACCACCATGAACTAAGAGCAACTCCAATGGGGCGATCCATTTCATCCGCGGCCATCCGTTTGAATCGGCGCGGACAGAAAAGGCGGCCCAACGTGTCGACCCAAAGAGACGGGCGTCCGTTTTTTGTCCGTGGACGATCCATTCCTGGCCCATTTTTAAATCTGATTTGCGTCGGCGTGGACACGTGACGGACGCACGCGCGCTTGCCTATTTCTGTCCCCGGGTCCGTTGGTCTGTGGCACATTGACGTCCCGTCTCATCCTGCGGCCAACAAAGCAACCCTCCCGCCTTCTCCGTCGCAAGGGCCGCCGCCCATTTTTTCCGGCGACTCTTCCAGCTGCCGCGGCCTCCACATCCGCCCAGCAACGCCGCCCACTCCCCCCCCCCCCCCGTCGCCCTCCGCCGCTGTTTTGCCGCCATGGAGTAAACTGCTTCCCACCGCCGCTTCCCCCACCGCATAGCTGCCCGCGATCAAGAAGCCGCCTCGCCACCCCTGCCACATCCGACCGGCATGCTCGTCGCACGCCGTCACACTCGTCGGACGCCGGCAGGGCAGATAGCTGGTCTGTGGGCGCCGCGACTCCCTCGGCGACCGTCTTCTTCGTCGATGCCCGTAAGTTGTTTGACAGTTTGCCAAGGTACGAGATGGACTCTGTCGACGAGTTCTTTTTCCACAATTTCCTTTGCGACTCCGACGATTCGTCGTCCGAGGAGGAGGAGGAGATATTGGCTATCGTATTGGTCCATCACCACCTCAACAGCCAGCGGTCGTCGTTTCGTGGCTCCATTCCGGGCCACCTTCCGGCGTTGAATCGCAACCGAGAGAGCGGGCATTTCCTTCTCTGGAAGGACTACTTTGATACAACAAACCCGTTGTTCAAATATCACAAATTCCGCTGCCGGTTCCGTATGAGTAGGCATGTTTTCAACCGTATTAGAGAGGGAGTGGTCGGCTATGATGACTACTTCGAGTGCAAAGAGGATGCCGTCGGCAAGATTGGTTTCTCCTCTTATCAGAAATGCACTGCCGCCATCCGAATGGTTGCATACGGAATGCCCGGTGATCTCATTGATGAGTACGTCCGTATGAGCGAGTCTACATGCCTAGAGTCCCTGTATAAGTTCTGCAAGACTGTGATTGCTGTGTTTGACCCTGAGTACTTGAGAGAGCCGACAGCTGAAGATACAGCCCGTTTGCTGGCGATGAATGCCAGCAGGGGCTTCCCGGGGATGCTTGGTGATGAAGGCACGACCTTGGCCGCGCCGATGATTTGACCCGATCTTTCACGGCGATGCTTGATCAACAATTCGCCCACTTGTTCCTCCTTGCAACCTTCAAGATAATTTTCACTTGTGTACGAAAATACACAAACAAAAATAATGACCCCTTCGGATCAGCACGTAGGCGTCGATGTGATGATCAACCCTCCGTCGCTAGTAAATTTCCACGATGGAAAAATCACAGATAATACACAAGATATGGCCGCCCGTAACTCGGACGTTTTTCTGTATATCACATACTCGAAATAAAACTCCAAAACTGATCTCCATGCAATTAGGACCCAACGTGCAGCTTCATGTTCCCAATTTTAAACCATCGTGAAGGTGTACGAAAGGTGGGCGTAATCTCTTCTGGCTTAGGCTCTTGATTGTGTTCCTTGACAAGCTGATTCAAACTGTACAATATTTTATCTCTTGGTTTAATTGGCTCCAGGCCTGTGTGCATGCATACGCTCACATGTATGGGTTGGCTGCAATTTACTCCTTGCTTCAATCTTGGCTGATGTGTAATTTTGACCCTCCTGTATATTGCGTCTCTACAATTAATGGCACAAAAGCCAGGTCCACATAGCTCACGTTTCTTGCCATCTCTACCACGGTGCAATATATTTAAACGTCTGGTAGTTCCTCCAACATTCTCGAATAAGCTCTTCTCGCTCGACTCAATTTGTTTAACTTCAATAGCAGCCACACTTTTTGATGTACTAGATGTTGTCGTGTTCGTATCATCCTCCCTTCCTTCAAACAAAACCGTCCTCGGTTTTGAGATAACTTTCAAAGACACCTCCTTTTCTGGAACTCGCATGTCTACAATAATTGCACTGTCCATCATCGGTTTCAATATGTGTTTCTTTCCATCATGCATGAATGTATAAATGTTGGATTTTCCGGCATGCGTTGCATCATGATCGAACTGCCACGGCCTTCCCAATAGTAACTGGCACGCATCCATTGGTATAACGTCACAGCCTACCTTGTCAATATAAGCTCCAACTGCAAAAGGTACACGTACCTTATGTGTAATCTTTAATTTTCCAGAGTTATATAACCAACTCACATGGTGTGGCTGGGGTGCCGCCACATGGACAAACCCAAAGCCTGCATGACATCCTTGCTAATGGCATTGGTAAAGCTACCACCGTCAATTATCATCTTGCATGCATGGCCCTTGATCATGCACTGTGTTTTGAAAACACTCCACCGCTGTCCCTTTGTACCACAATTTTCTTTGACCTTCTCCAACAACAGATTCAATCCCTCTTTTGGTGCATCAACTTCTTCCTTTGTTTCTTCTTCTTGTTCTCTTCTTTTCACCAAACGATTTTTCCAATCTGCTGTGAACACATCCACTGGCATAGGAATAAAACAAATTCTTTGGCCCTTCCATGATAAAGAGAAACTATTTTTCTTGACATTCCGAACAGCCCCGACACGCGTGCACCATGGGTTTCCAAGTAGCATATGGCACGACACCATGGGCACTGGACAAACATGAAAAAATTCCGCACAACAATATTTCCCCAGATCAAAAATTAGCAAAATCCTATATGTAATTTTTATTTCACCTTTGAACCACTTCAGCGTGTACGGTCTTTCAAGGGGCGCCATATTCAGCCCCAATTTTTTCACCACCTCAATGCTCACCATGTTGACTGCAGAACCTTCATCAATCGTCAAATTGACACACCGCTCCTTCACGACGCAATGAGTGTGAAAAAGAACGGCCTCGCCGATGCCCTCCTCCTCCATCAATAAGTTCTTGCTCAACATGTGGATGCTCGCCTCCATAGACAATATTGCAAACATGATATGACTGAGTAAACCAATCTCGACGATGGTACTTACGCGCAAAAACAATTTCCTCACAGAAATCGCAACGCAGAGGTTTTCTAAAGATCCCTCTAAAACTTGATACGGGTGTCTACCCTTGAAAATACATCGTGTCTATTTCACAAAACAATAACCTCCCTTTTACATCCATGCACAATGGCTTTAAATAACTGACTTGAACCTGGCCTAAACCCCTCACGCACGCACTCAACTTTGGAAAGAAAATAAACTAGTATAAAATATAAGAGTCCAATCTTTTTACATCTCAGATTGGATTTTCTAGCTAGTTTAACCCTGTACGCCATCTTTCTTTCTGGTGGGCCCCATCCTACATCCTGTAGAGATAAACAACTCCATGCATTAAGTCTCCTGCCCGTATCTATCTTGTAAGCCTTCTTGCATGGCAGGAACAAATATAATATACATCGCCGTGCCTTGTATTTGTAGTTACCGAACATACATGATCTCTTTCCTTTTTTGCAACTCCAAGAAAAGACCTTCCATGCAAGAACGCATGCATCACTTTGCTTCATACTAGTCCATCGTATCAACTCGATGCTTGCTCCCCTAGTCAGCCCATGTGTAGTTTCATGATCAACAACAATTAGAGCTTTATCTTGAACAATACCAATAGCATATTCGACCATAGGTGTAGACTTTGTTTTGTTAGCAGCGACCATCATAAATAAATTACACACGATCATATCATCCTCTCCCCCTTGCAACGAAACCGTCCTCGGTTTCGAGTCGATTTGTTCAGAAAAATTCTTATCTATAGACTGCATCATGATTGTAGAAATTTTACCAGCTTGAACCTTCTTCTTCGTTGCTTCTCCCTCCTCTTTAATCTTTTCCTGATGTTCTTTTCTCCAAGCAATATAACGCTCCTCACCCATGGGCACGAGCATGCACTTCTTACCCTTCTTAATGGTATATCTGTGTGTTTGACCATCATACACAACATCGTGCTCTTTGTGCCATGGCTTGCCCAACAACAAGTGACACGAAACCATCGGTGCCGGAATCACATCGCACAAAACCTCACAAAAATAATTTCCCAACAAAAATGGTACCTTGGTTTGCTGCGTGACAGTGAGCTCTTCTTGACCCCAACGAAACAAGTATGGTTGTGGACGTGGTGTCATTGGTAGATTCAGCTTCTCCACCATCTTGATGCTTGCAGCGTTGATCAAATTCATGTGATCGATCGTCATGGCACATGATCTCTCTCTCACCACCACACGCGTGTGAAAAAGCCCGGTCCAACGGCCTTCCTCCTCCAACTGAAATCCATAGCTTAACTTATTGAATGACGATGCCCTCACCATCTTCTCCATAGTGTCGTGAACAACCTGATGCTCTGATTACCACCTGATAAGGACCGAACCCCGTTGGCGAGATCCGATCCGTTGTTGCGTCCCGAACTTTCACGACACTCCACCTTCAGCAGCAGTAGCCTCTCTCCCGCGCACGCGATGTACAAGAAATAGAGGGTTTGAACCTTGCGGCTCAGCACGAGAAAACCAATCTCGACGATGGTACTCACGCGCAAAAACAATTTCCTCACAGAAATCGCAACGCAGAGGTTTTCTAAAGATCCCTCTAAAACTTGATACGGGTGTCTACCCTTGAAAATACATCGTGTCTATTTCATAAAACAATAACCTCCCTTTTACATCCATGCACAATGGCTTTAAATAACTGACTTGAACCTGGTCTAAACCCCTCACGCATGCACTCAACTTTGGAAAGAAAATAAACTAGTATAAAATATAAGAGTCCAATCTTTTTACATCTCAGATTGGATTTTCTAGCTAGTTTAACCCTGTACGCCATCTTTCTTTCTGGTGGGCCCCATCCTACATCCTGTAGAGATAAACAACTCCATGCATTAAGTCTCCTGCCCGCATCTATCTTGTAAGCCTTCTTGCATGGCAGGAACAAATATAATATACATCGCCGTGCCTTGTATTTGTAGTTACCGAACATACATGATCTCTTTCCTTTTTTGCAACTCCAAGAAAAGACCTTCCATGCAAGAACGCATGCATCACTTTGCTTCATACTAGTCCACCGTATCAACTCCATACTTGCTCCCCTAGTCAGCCCACGCGTAGTTTCATGATCAACAACAATTAGAGCTTTATCTTGAACAATACCAGTAGCATATTCGACCATAGGTGTAGACTTTGTTTTGTTAGCAGCGACCATCATAAATAAATTACACACGGTCATATCACTTGGCAGCATAGACTTCATGCACTGGGTGTGGAAGAACTGCCCTTCTGCTTGGTAAGGGTAGTATAAGGGACATGTCAGGGGTTGCACTGTCATACTAGAGGCCGTGGCATCTCAAGATCTCTGGATCTGGCACTCTTTCGTTGGCATGGCTGGATCACACAATGATATCAACGTGCTTCAGCGCTCGCCGGTGTTTGCTAGGCTTGCCGAAGGCAACAACCCACCGGTTAACTTTACTGTCAACGGCCACAACTACGATAAATGGTACTATTTGGGTGACGGTATCTATCCTCAGTGGACCACTATTGTCAAAACAATACCCAACCCTGTCGGAGAGAAAAGAAAAAGATTTGCCCAAGAGCAAGAGAGTGCTAGGAAGGATGTCGAGCGTGCCTTTGGTGTTTTGCAATCTTGATGGGGCATCGTTCGGTATCCTGCTAATACTTGAAGCATGCAGAAACTATGGGAGGTGATGACTGCTTGTGTGATTATGCATAATATGATCGTAGAAGACGAGCGCCCGGAATGTCTGTACGATCAAGGCTTTCAGTTTCAGGGTGAGAATGTTGTGCCTGAGCATGGAGTAGCGGCAACATTTGAGCAGTTCACTCAGTTTCATGAAGACACACGTGATTGGAAAACTCACGTGCAACTGCAAAATGATTTGGTTGAGTATATGTGGACTCATGTTGGCAACCAATAGATTGTATCTTCTTTTATTCGTTTGCAAAACTACGTGAAACATTTTTATTTGTATTTGGTTTGTAAAACTATACTATTTATTTGGACGGCTAGACTATTTGATTTGTTTTAATATTTTCATTTCACAATATGTTTGAATGCAAATCAATGTAAAATTGGATTGCCAGCCAGCCACGCCTGCACATATGGGTCGGCGCATTGAACGCGTTGCCGACCCATATCAGAAACAGGGCGGATGCCGGATGGGCGGCCGATCCGAACGGACAAAAAACAGACAAAATCGCCATCCGTTTATGTCGGTCCGTTAGAGTTGCTCTAACTGATCATCGGGTAGCTAGCTACCAATAGCACCATCCGCCATGGGTGCGCCACCATCTCGTCTACGACCAACAACAGCCCCACGGATTCCAGGAGGACGCCCCGGACGGCGAAGGCCGCTTCGGCCAGAACTCCCGCGAGCCATTAATCCAAGAACCGGTACTGGGTGAAGACCACAGCCTGAAGCACGAAGGAAAACAATGGGGAGAATCTCGTATTTATAAGGACCAGAGGCGTGGAAAGAAACAGCGGGAGACGACCAGAACGATCTGTAAGAGCGGCGTCCAGAATTCACGAAGACAGCGGCGCCACCATAAAATTCTACATCCACGTACCTGGCAATCTCTGTAAAAAAAATCGGCGACGTGCCCGTCACAGGCCAACACATAGAAATCCCAATGGCATGCACCATATCAGGAAAGATCCAAGAGATCACGTTTTAAAAATAAAAAATAAAACCTATCAATGAACGGCCATGTCCACAATTAGGAGGCGGTTAGCGCCAGATGTATCCCCAGATCTCGTACCCCTTCATATCCCAAATAAATAGCACGTGGCAGCACGTGATTAACCAGTTTTAGGCTGTAAAAGAACATCAAAAGATCCACAAAAGTGAAACTGTTCTAGATCTAGAGATTGTAAGATGTAGCGATTCCACACTATTGTAGAGCAAAATTAAAGAGACAAACAAAAAGTCCAAATGATCCACTAGTTTCATTACAACGTAGGAGATCCACTTATATACATGACGAAGGGGTGTTGGAGACAGGGCTGGTCCTGGGGCAGGGCGAACGGGGCGGCCGCCCCGGGCCCCCGAAAGTCAGGGGCCCCATCTCAGGTATATGTACGCTAGTACGTACATGCATACAAGTCTTCGAGGGAAAAACACAATTGAAGCCAATCTCAGCGCCTCGCTCAGCCTCTGGTACGCTAGTCTAGGAAACTAAAAAGTATATGGTGGGCCTAGCCCATGTTTGCATGTACGTGGAGACTGGAGAGGAAAAGGAATCTTCGATTCACTAATCACTATTTCCTGTAACTTCGGATTCACTAATCACTATTTCAACTTCGGATCGATTGCTCCCTGCCCTTTTGGCTGTTCCACTGTTTCTATTCGTCTAATCCTCTTCAACTCTGCTTCCTCAGGAACGACGCGGCGACTGCGGCAGGTACATCTCGTCGCACCCTCTTCCCTCGCATGTTCTTCTTCCTGTTTATTTTCTTTCTAATCCTGATTTCCCACTTGTCAATTGATCAATCAGGTTAACAGGGAATTGTTGTTAGGGCGCTCGAAGCATTGCGCGCATGTAGTCAGATTGGATTACAGGGAGAAGGTACTAGCAGATTGTCAATACATTGGATGATCTTCTATACTAAATCTAATATTTTAATTAGCTTAATTTGTTCCTTCTAGTTTCAGCAAGGGTCATGTCGAGTTCGGGTAGAAAGAAAGGAAGAAGGACGCAGATGAGGAGATAGAAGAATTGAGAGGATCTCTTTTTAAATACTATAAGAGCGATACCAGTACTCCAAGAAATCCAGACGAGTTGACGATAGTTCTTGCGGGTGACCAAACTAATGGCAAGTAGGAAGATGATGGTCATACTCCTATAAAAGGCAATGCTGACGTCAACATGGATGATAGCACTGTGAGTGATCATGAGCCCATATTTATTTTGTATTGCATATCAGATTTTCTTTACTCTGCCTGTTACTGTGGCATCAGCTGAAAGAAATTTATTCAAAGTTGATATTGTTGAAGAACTACCTGAGATCTACAATGTCGCAAGAGATGTTAAATGGCCATACAACTTTATGCATTGAGAAAAAAATTGCTTGACGAAATTGATATTGATACTATTATTAGCGATTTTGCATCTCATAATGCTAGGAGAAATTTTTGAAGGTAATATGTAATACATTATGTGATATGCACAATCATTTAGGACACACTTAATTATTCTCTTTGATACAAATTATACCCACGTATGATGATTATCAATTAGACATTTATATTAAGGGCCCCGAAGGGCCTGGGATTGTAGTTTCGCCCCGGTCCCCCGAAATCTCAGGACCGGCCCTGGTTGGGGAGACACCTCTTCCCCCAACAGACACCTCCCGGGAGGCATCCATCCCACAATTGATCACATATTTTATTTCTCAACACTCCCCCTTGATCAATTTGTCAGTTGTATATTGCAAACTGAAAACTTCTCCTAAAACCCTGTGGGGAAAAATGAGGAGAAACCTTATAATAATATGCCATCGAAAACTCCTTTAAAACCCAGTGGGAAAAATATAAGGAGAAACCAATATGGCATATATCCGCACTTGTATTTATATTGTCTCATTAAAAACCTTATATGAGAAACCATCATGGAAAACTCATAAAGGGAAAAAGAGTATAATATGAGTGATTTGAGGATCACCAAATGGGTTATAACTTGGGATTTTACTCCCCCTGAACTTTGCAAACCTCAAGAATATCTCATACCAATTCCACGAATCTAGTTCTGGAATATAAACATTGATAGAGACATTGTGAACATCACAATAATCTGTTTACATATTATCCTCTTACATTTCTATAATTCACAAGGATAAATATAACACATAAGCAATACAAGTGACATTATCTTGGTAGATAATGATAATCCCCACATGATTTCACATGTGGTCAATCATTCTATGAAGTCATCCATATTTTGTGATGCTTCAAATAAAACATAATGATTACTGAAAGGACTCGTTTAGAGTCTATTCTGAAGACTTGCTTCAAAATACTCTTCCAGCAAACCTAGTCTTTGATATGGCATTGTGGGATCAAATAATTAGCCACTATCAATATATCAAACCATGGTCCTGATACGTCTCCGTCGTATCTACTTTTCCAAACACTTTTGCCCTTGTTTTGGACTCTAACTTGTATGATTTGAATGGAACTAATCCGGACTGACGCTGTTTTCAGCAGAATTACCATGGTGTTGTTTTATGTGCAGAAAACAAATATTCTCGGAATGACCTGAAACTCCACGGAACATCTTAGAAAAAACAATAAAAAATCCTCGCCAAAGATGAAGACCAGGGGGGCCACACCCTTCTCACGAGGGTGGGGGGCGCCCCCATAGGGCGACCCCCTACCTCGTGGGCCCCCTGTTGCGTCTCCGACTCCAACTCCACCCCCATATATTGAGTTTCGATGAGAAAAAAATCAGAGAGAAGAAATCATCGCGTTTTACGATACGGAGCCGCCGCCAAGCCCTAAAACCTCTCAGGATGGCTGATTTGGAGTCCGTTCGGGGCTCCGGAGAGGGGGATTCGTCGCCGTCATCATCATCAACTATCCTCCATCACCAATTCCATGATGCTCACCGCCGTGCGTGAGTAATTCCATCATAGGCTTGCTGGACGGTGATGGGTTGGATGAGATTTATCATGTAATCGAGTTAGTTTTGTTAGGGTTTGATCCCTAGTATCCATTATGTTCTGAGATTGATGTTGCTATGACTTTGCTATGCTTAATGCTTGTCATAAGGGCCCGAGTGCCATGATTTCAGATCCGAACCTATTATGTTTTCATGAATATATGTGAGTTCTTGATCCTATCTTGCAAGTCTATAGTCACCTACTATGTGTTATGATCCGGCAACCCCGAAGTGACAATAATCGGGACCACTCCCGGTGATGACCATAGTTTGAGGAGTTCATGTATTCACTATGTGCTAATGCTTTGTTCCGGTTCTCTATTAAAAGGAGGCCTTAATATCCCTTAGTTTCCAATAGGACCCCGCTGCCACGGGAGGGTAGGACAAAATATGTCATGCAAGTTCTTTTCCATAAGCACGTATGACTATATACGGAATACATGCCTACATTACATTGATGAATTGGAGCTAGTTCTGTGTCACCCTATGTTATGACTGTTACATGATGAACCGCATCCGGCATAATTATCCATCACCGATCCGGTGCCTATGAGTTTTCCATATACTGGTTTACGCTTATTTACTTTCCCGCTGCTACTGTTACAATCACTACAAAATACCAAAAACATTACTTTTGCTGTCTTTACTTTTGTTGCTGCTACCACTACTATCATATTACTTTGCTACTAAACACTTTGCTGCAGATACTAAGTTTTCCAGGTGTGGTTGAATTGACAACTCAGCTGCTAATACTTCAGAATATTCTTTGGCTCCCCTTGTGTCGAATCAATAAATTTGGGTTGAATACTCTACCCTCGAAAGCTGTTGCGATCCCCTATACTTATGGGTTATCAGGTCCCATCTTGATTTTCCGGATGAAATTGATCAAGATCCTTTGTGCCCTAGATATATCTGAGGATATTCCTTACACAAACCTTATACCTTTCGGGGGATTGCACTCCCAATAAATTGTCAAAAACTATAGTGTCAGGCCTGACATATTTTGCAAGATATGTGAGTGTGTCGATGGTATATAGATATGGCAATTCATGCCCCACTATCACTTCACCATCTCCCCAATGTCTCAAGGATTTTGTATCCCATATTAGGTATAATATGACCATACGTGTCTTTGATATAATATATCCATATTGAACTTCTCTAATACTTTTGGATATATGAAGACCGATATCTTAGGGGGATATGCTCAAGTCATAAACTTAGCATAATTTGGTTTAACCCAATAATCCGTCTTAATCATGATTGTGTGTATTTCATGTCTTATATAGACTTTGACGATAAGATCATCGACGCCACAAATTAAGGTGATGTAAAATCCAATCCAGGATTTCTCCATGAATACATGTCAACAAACATTAGTATGGGAGTAATCCTTGTCAAGTAATAACTCACTTAGTCGGTTGCACCACACAATTCTCCGACTAGTTTAAGTCATAGAATGACTTCAGAAGTTCCACACATGCATGTTGCGATTTACCTTTGGATTCAGAGTATTAAGTCATTCAATGACTTCAATATATACATCCAAACTAACTGACCATGGGAGTATGTAGACATTACATGCGTGAACCGTATGGATCTGTACTGCCATTAACATTCAGTATCGAAACATAATTCCACTCATACCAAGAAGGTATGCTACATCGTAACCGATGTTGGGTCTCTGCGAAAAACCCTTGTGCTACAAGCCTCGCTTTATCACCACCTCATTTATTTCCGTTTCCAAACGAAAATTCACTTCTCTTCCCTCTAGAAGATACTTATGAGTAGCGAGTTTTACAATGGTAAATACCTCTCTTTTGATGAGCGAGTGCTACTCTTCCTTAATTGCTTCCTTTCATTTGAACCAATATAAGTGCAACAACACTCTCCATGGATTTGGTTCAGGGCCCAAAATAATTCTAGCAATTCTCGAGAAAAATTTTATGTTGACATATGTAGACTTTCGCATATACGATTCTCATGAATCAATATCATTGTGGAATTCTTGTTATGCCTCTTAACTCCTTGTGATTTCCCACAACAACGGAGTCAAGGTATTTTGATGTCCCAACACATAAAAATGTGTGCACATATGTGATGGACTTTGGATGTCGCGCATCCCTCAGGTGTCATTCAACCCAAGGTTGAATCATATTTACTGATCGAGGGGTCAATCTCCTATGTTTCCACTGAAACATATGAGAACTTAATCTCATGCAACCAGAATTCTCCCCCTCTTGCTCTCATCTAGGGATATGAGTGGTTCATTAGGTACCTCCACTCATTCTGGTAATTGACCATAATGACACTTTTGTCATCAGTAAATATACTTGGCAGATTATTTGCAATATGCTGCAAATTTCACATAACCTGAACCTCAAGTTCAGATTCTTAAGTACGTGGAAAAAATTTCTATTACATTTATTATCCATTTCCTGGCATTCTTTGTGGTACATATCTCTCCTTAATACCAGAAAATATTCTTATTGCAAAAGCAATCAGCGTATGGGCTGCAAATAACTCCCTTCATAGGGTTAAGGTATTCGACGGATTAACGATCAAACCATAATTATTCCACACATAGATCCCAACCATATGTGAAGGCCCATGATATACGCTGGGGTGGTGATACCGGTATGCAACCGAATTACCGCAGATGGGAAATACTTCACTTATTTACACGTACAAACTGCAAGGGGGTGCAATATCATTTGATCTTATTTAGACCAAAGTTGTGCAGTGTGAGACCGCATGTTACCATCAAAAAAAATGTTGGTAAATCACAATTATGCAACATTGAATCTCTTTCATAAGAGATCAAGCCAAACCATTCTGGTTATGTACTATATACTGAATATAACCATTGAATGCTCGTGAATGAACTTCAACGGTATTTACATTCCAATGGAATTATCCCACGTTAGGATAATTTGCTCTAAGTTCGTCAATTTGAGCAATTCATTCACTAAACAGATGGTTTTGTGTGAATACACATCTAAGACAATCTTCTAGATGCGTCTATGAACACCATAAAGTGTTGGGTTTCGTAGTAATTTCAAAAAATTTCCTACGCACACGCAAGATCATGGTGATGCATAGCAACGAGAGGGGGAGAGTGTGATCTACGTACCCTTGTAGATCGACAACGGAAGCGTTAACTTGGTTGACGTAGTCATACGTCTTCACGGCCCGACTGATCAAGCACCGAAACTACGGCACCTCCGAGTTCTAGCACACGTTCAGCTCGATGACGATCCCCGGACTCCGATCCAGCAAAGTGTCGGGGAAGAGTTCCGTCAGCACGACGGCGTGGTGACGATGTTGATGTACTACTGTCGCAGGGCTTCGCCTAAGCACCGCTACAATATTATCGAGGACTATGGTGGAAGGGGGCACCGCACACGGCTAAGAATATGATCACGTGGATCAACTTGTGTCTAGGGGTGCCCCCTGCCCCCGTATATAAAGGAGCAAGGGGGAGGAGGCCGGCCGG
Source organism: Triticum urartu (assembly GCF_056163025.1). NCBI lineage: Eukaryota > Viridiplantae > Streptophyta > Magnoliopsida > Poales > Poaceae > Triticum > Triticum urartu. The sequence goes on from NC_141875.1 coordinate 696,056,361, forward strand.
CCCCTATGGCGCGCCAAGGAGGAGTCCTCCTCCTAGTAGGAGTAGGACTCCTACTAGGAGGGGGAAAGAAGTGGGGAGGGAGAAGGAAAGGGGGGCGCCCCCCCCCCTCTCCTAGTCCAATTCAGACCAGGGGGGAGGAGGCGCGCGGCCCACTTTTGGCTGCCCCTCTCTCTCTCCACTAAGGCCCATATGGCCCATTACTTCTCCCGGGGGGTTCCGGTAACCCTCCGGCTCTCCGATTTTCTCCGAAATCACCCGGAACACTTCCAGTGTCCGAATATAGCCGTCCAATATATCAATCTTTATGTCTCGACCATTTCGATACTCCTCGTCATGTCCGTGATCACATCCGGGACTCCGAACAACCTTCCGTACATCAAAATGCATAAACTCATAATATAATTGTCATCGTAACCTCAAGAGTGCGGACCCTACGGGTTCGAGAACAATGTAGACATGACCGAGACACGTCTCCGGTCAATAACCAATAGCGAAACCTGGATGCTCATATTGGCTCCTACATATTCTATGAAGATCTTTTATCGCTCAGACCGCATAACAACATACGTTGTTCCCTTTGTCATCGGTATGTTACTTGCCCGAGATTCGATCGTCGGTATCCTATACCTAGTTCAATCTCGTTACCGGCAAGTCTCTTTACTCGTTCTGTAATACATCATCCTGCAACTAACTCATTAGTTGCAATGTTTGCAAGGCTTAAGTGATATGCATTATCGAGAGGGCCTAGAGATACCTCTCCGATAATCGGAGTGACAAATCCTAATCTCGAAATACGCCAACTCAACATGTACCTTTGGAGACACCTGTAGAGCTCCTTTATAATCACCCAGTTACGTTGTGACGTTTGGTAGCACACAAAGTGTTCCTCTGGCAAACGGGAGTTGCATAATCTCATAGTCATAGGAACATGTATAAGTCATGAAGAAAGCAATAGCAACATACTAAACGATCGGGTGCTAAGCTAATGGAATGGGTCATGTCAATCAGATCATTCAACTAATGATGTGATCCCGTTAATCAAATAACAACTCTTTGTCCATGGTTAGGAAACATAACCATCTTTGATTAACGAGCTAGTCAAGTAGAGGCATACTAGTGACACTCTGTTTGTCTATGTATTCACACATGTATTATGTTTCCGGTTAATACAATTCTAGCATGAATAATAAACTTTTATCATGATATAAGGAAATAAATAATAACTTTATTATTGCCTCTAGGGCATATTTCCTTCAGTACCCCACTTGCACTACAGTCAATAATCTAGATTACACAGTAATGATTCTAACACCCATGGAGCCTTGGTGCTGATCATGTTTTGCTCGTGGAAGAGGCTTAGTCAACGGGTCTGCAATGTTCAGATCCGTATGTATCTTGCAAATCTCTATGTCTCCCACCTGGACTAGATCCCGGATGGAATTGAAGCGTCTCTTGATGTGCTTGGTTCTCTTGTGAAATCTGGATTCCTTCGCCAAGGCAATTGCACCAGTATTGTCACAAAAGATTTTCATTGGACCCGATGCACTAGGTATGACACCTAGATCGGATATGAACTCCTTCATCCAGACTCCTTCATTCGCTGCTTCCGAAGCAGCTATGTATTCCGCTTCACACGTAGATCCTGCCACGACGCTCTGTTTAGAACTACACCAACTGACAGCTCCACCGTTTAATGTAAACACGTATCCGGTTTGCGATTTAGAATCGTCCGGATCAGTGTCAAAGCTTGCATCAACGTAACCGTTTACGATGAGCTCTTTGTCACCTCCATATACGAGAAACATATCCTTAGTCCTTTTCAGGTACTTCAGGATGTTCTTGACCGCTGTCCAGTGATCCACTCCTGGATTACTTTGGTACCTCCCTGCTAGACTTATAGCAAGACACACATCAGGTCTGGTACACAGCATTGCATACATGATAGAGCCTATGGTTGAAGCATAGGGAACATCTTTCATTTTCTCTCTATCTTCTGCAGTGGTTGGGCATTGAGTCTGACTCAACTTCACACCTTGTAACACAGGCAAGAACCCTTTCTTTGCTTGATCCATTTTGAACTTCTTCAAAATCTTGTCAAGGTATGTGCTTTGTGAAAGTCCAATTAAACGTCTTGATCTATCTCTATAGATCTTTATGCCTAATATGTAAGCAGCTTCACCGAGGTCTTTCATTGAAAAACTCTTATTCAAGTATCCCTTTATGCTATCCAGAAATTCTATATCATTTCCAATCAGTAATATGTCATCCACATATAATAACAGAAATGCTATAGAGCTCCCACTCACTTTCTTGTAAATACAGGCTTCTCCAAAAGTCTGTATAAAACCAAATGCTTTGATCACACTATCAAAGCGTTTATTCCAACTCCGAGAGGCTTGCACCAATCCATAAATGGATCGCTGGAGCTTGCACACTTTGTTAACTCCCTTTGGATCGACAAAACATTCCGGTTGCATCATATACAACTCTTTTTCCAGAAATCCATTCAGGAATGCAGTTTTGACATCCATCTGCCAAATTTCATAATCATAAAATGCGGCAATTGCTAACATGATTCGGACAGACTTAAGCATCGCTACGGGTGAGAAGGTCTCATCGTAGTCAACCCCTTGAACTTGCCGAAACCCTTTTGCGACAAGTCGAGCTTTGTAGACAGTAATATTACCGTCGGCATCATCTTCTTCTTGAAGATCCGTTTATTCTCAATTTCTTGCCGATCATTGGGCAAGTCAACCAAAGTCCATACTTTGTTCTCATACATGGATCCCTTCTCAGATTTCATGGCTTCAAGCCATTTTGCGGAATCTGGGCTCACCATCGCTTCTTCATAGTTCATAGGTTCATCATGATCTAGTAGCATGACTTCCAGAACTGGATTACCATACCAGTCTGGCGCGGATCTCACTCTGGTTGATCTACGAGGTTCAGTAGTATCTTGTTCTGAAGTTTCATGATCATTATCATTAGCTTCCTCACTAATTGGTGTAGGTGTCACAGAAACAGTTTTCTGTGATGCACTACCTTCCAATAAGGGAGCAGGTACAGTTACCTCGTCAAGTTCTACTTTCCTCCCACTCACTTCTTTCGAGAGAAACTCCTTCTCCAGAAAGTTTCCGAACTTAGCAAAAAAAGTCTTGCCTTCGGATCCGTGATAGAAGGTGTATCCAATAGTCTCCTTTGGATATCCTATGAAGACACATTTCTCTGATTTGGGTTCGAGCTTATCAGGTTGAAGCTTTTTCACATAAGCATCACAACCCCAAACTTTCAGAAACGACAACTTTGGTTTCTTGCCAAACCATAGTTCATAAGGCGTCGTCTCAACGGATTTTGATGGTGCCCTATTTAACGTGAATGCGGCCGTCTCCAAAGCATAACCCCAAAACGATAGCGGTAAATCAGTAAGAGACATCATAGATTGCACCATATCTAGTGAAGTACGATTACGGCGTTCGGACACACCATTACGCTGTGGTGTTCCGGGTGGCGTGAGTTGCGAAACTATTCCGCATTGTTTCAAATGTACACCAAACTCGTAACTCAAATATTCTCCTCCACGATCAGATCATAGAAACTTTATTTTCTTGTTACGATGATTTTCAACTTCACTCTGAAATTCTTTGAACTTTTCAAGTGTTTCAGACTTATGTTTCATTAAGTAGATATACCCATATCTGCTTAAGTCATCTGTAAAGGTGAGAAAATAACGATATCCGCCACGAGCCTCAATATTCATCGGACCACATACATCTGTATGTATGATTTCCAACAAATCTGTTTCTCTCTCCATAGTACCGGAGAACGGCGTTTTAGTCATCTTGCCCACGAGGCACGGTTCGCAAGTACCAAGTGATGCATAATCAAGTGGTTCCAAAAGTCCATCAGTATGGAGTTTCTTCATGCGCTTTACACCGATATGACCTAAACGGCAGTGCCACAAATAAGTTGCACTATCATTATCAACTTTGCATCTTTTGGCTTCAACATTATGAATATGTGTGTTACTACTATCGAGATTCAATAAGAATAGACCACTCTTCAAGAGTGCATGACCATAAAAGATATTACTCATATAAATAGAACAACCATTATTCTCTGATTTAAATGAATAACCGTCTCGCATCAAACAAGATCCAGATATAATGTTCATGCTTAACGCTGGCACCAAATAACAATTATTTAGGTTTAATATTAATCCCGAAGGTAGATGTAGAGGTAGCGTGCCGACCGCGATCACATCGACTTTGGAACCGTTTCCCACGCGCATCGTCACCTCGTCCTTAGCCAATCTTCGCTTAATCCGTAGTCCCTGTTTCGAGTTGCAAATATTAGCAACAGAACCAGTATCAAATACCCAGGTGTTACTGCGAGCATTAGTAAGGTACATATCAATAACATGTATATCACATATACCTTTGTTCACCTTGCCATCCTTCTTATCCGCCAAATACTTGGGGCAGTTCCGCTTCCAGTGACCAGTCTGCTTGCAGTAGAAGCACTCAGTTTCAGGCTTAGGTCCAGACTTGGGTTTCTTCTCTTGAGCAGCAACTTGCTTGCTGTTCTTCTTGAAGTTCCCCTTCTTCTTTCCTTTGCCCTTTTTCTTGAAACTAGTGGTCTTGTTGACCATCAACACTTGATGCTCCTTTTTGATTTCTACCTTGGCAGCTTTCAGCATTGCGAAGAGCTCGGGAATAGTCTTATTCATCCCTTGCATATTATAGTTCATCACGAAGCTCTTGTAGCTTGGTGGCAGTGATTGGAGAATTCTGTCAATGACGTAATCATCTGGAAGATTAACTCCCATTTGAATCAAGTGATTATTATACCTAGACATTTTGAGTATATGCTCACTGACAGAACTGTTCTCCTCCATCTTGCAGCTATAGAACTTATTGGAGACTTCATATCTCTCAATCCGGGCATTTGCTTGAAATATTAACTTCAACTCCTGGAACATCTCATATGCTCCATGACGTTCAAAACGTCGTTGAAGTCCCGGTTCTAAGCCGTAAAGCATGGCACACTGAACTATCGAGTAGTCATCAGCTTTGCTCTGCCAGACGTTCACAACATCTGGTGTTGCTCCAGCAGCAGGCCTGACACCCAGCGGTGCTTCCAGGACGTAATTCTTCTGTGCAGCAATGAGGATAATCCTCAAGTTACGGACCCAGTCCGTGTAATTGCTACCATCATCTTTCAACTTTGCTTTCTCAAGGAACGCATTAAAATTCAACGGAACAACAGCACGGGCCATTTATCTACAATCATACATAAAACAAGCAAGATACTATCAGGTACTAAGTTCATGATAAATTTAGGTTCAATTAATCATATTACTTAAAGAACTCCCACTTAGATAGACATCCCTCTAATTCTCTAAGTTATCACGTGATCCAAATCAACTAAACCATGTCCGATCATCACGTGAGATGGAGTAGTTTCATTGGTGAACATCACTATGTTGATCATATCTACTATATGATTCACGCTCGACCTTTCGGTCTCCGTGTTCCGAGGCCATATCTATATATGCTTGGCTCGTCAAGTATAACCTGAGTATTCCGTGTGCGCAACTGTTTTGCACCCGTTGTATTTGAACGTAGAGCCTATCACACCCGATCATCACGTGGTGTCTCAGCACGAAGAACTTTCGCAACGGTGCATACTCAGGGAGAACACTTCTTGATAATTAGTGAGAGATCATCTTATAATGCTACCGTCAATCAAAGCAAGATAAGATGCATAAAAGATAAACATCACATGCAATCAATATAAGTGATATGATATGGCCATCATCATCTTGTGCTTGTGATCTCCATCTCTGAAGCACCGTCATGATCACCATCGTCACCGGCGCGACACCTTGATCTCCATCGTAGCATCGTTGTCGTCTCGCCAATCTTATGCTTCCACGACTATCGCTACCGCTTAGTGATAAAGTAAAGCATTACGGCGCGATTGCATTGCATACAATAAAGCGACAACCATATGGCTCCTGCCAGTTGCCGATAACTCGGTTACAAAACATGATCATCTCATACAATAAAATTTAGCATCATGTCTTGACCATATCACATCACAACATGCCCTGCAAAAACAAGTTAGACGTCCTCTACTTTGTTGTTGCATGTTTTACGTGGCTGCTACGGGCTTAAGCAAGAACCAATCTTACCTACGCATCAAAACCACAACGATAGTTTGTCAAGTTGGTGCTGTTTTAACCTTCGCAAGGACCGGGCGTAGCCACACTCGGTTCAACTAAAGTTGGAGAAACGGTCACCCGCAAGCCACCTATGTGCAAAGCACGTCGGGGAAACCGGTCTCGCGTAAGCGTACGCGTAATGTCGGTCCGGGCCGCTTCGTCCAACAATACCGCCGAACCAAAGTATGACATGCTGGTAAGCAGTATGACTTATATCGCCCACAACTCACTTGTGTTCTACTCGTGCATATAACATCAACATATAAAACCTAGGCTCGGATGCCACTATTGGGTTTCGTAGTAATTTCAAAAAATTTCCTACGCACACGCAAGATCATGGTGATGCATAGCAACGAGAGAGGGAGAGTGTGATCTACGTACCCTTGTAGATCGACAACGGAAGCGTTAACTTGGTTGATGTAGTCGTATGTCTTCACGGCCCGACCGATCAAGCACCGAAACTACGGCACCTCCGAGTTCTAGCACACGTTCAGCTCGATGACGATCCCCGGACTCCAATCCAGCAAAGTGTCGGGGAAGAGTTCCGTCAGCACGACGGCGTGGTGACGATCCTGATGTACTACTGTTGCAGGGCTTCGCCTAAGCACCGCTACAATATTATCGAGGACTATGGTGGAAGGGGGTACCGCACACGGCTAAGAATATGATCACGTGGATCAACTTGTGTCTAGGGGTGCCGCCTGCCCCCGTATATAAAGGAGCAAGTGGGAGGAGGCCGGCCGGCCCCTATGGTGCGCCAAGGAGGAGTCCTCCTCCTAGTAGGAGTAGGACTCCTACTAGGAGGGGGAAAGAAGTGGGGAGGGAGAAGGAAAGGGGGGCGCCGCCCCCCCCTCTCCTAGTCCCTCCGGCTCTCCGGTTTTCTCCGAAATCACCCGGAACACTTCCGGTGTCCGAATATAGCCGTCCAATATGTCAATCTTTATGTCTCGACCATTTCGAGACTCCTCGTCATGTCCGTGATCACATCCGGGACTCCGAACAACCTTCCATACATCAAAATGCATAAACTCATAATATAACTGTCATCGTAACCTTAAGCGTGCGGACCCTATGGGTTCGAGAACAATGTAGACATGACCGAGACACATCTCCGGTCAATAACCAATAGCGGAACCTGGATGCTCATATTGGCTCCTACATATTCTACGAAGATCTTTTATCGGTCAGACCGCATAACAACATATGTTGTCCCCTTTGTCATCGGTATGTTACTTGCCCGAGATTCGATCGTCGGTATCCTACACCTAGTTCAATCTCGTTACCGGCAAGTCTCTTTACTCGTTCTGTAATACATCATCCCACAACTAACTCATTAGTTGCAATGCTTGCAAGGCTTAAGTGATGTGCATTACCGAGAGGGCCCAGAGATACCTCTCCGACAATCGGAGTGACAAATCCTAATCTCGAAATACGCCAACTCAACATGTACCTTTGGAGACACCTGTAGAGCTCCTTTATAATCACCCAGTTACGATGTGACGTTTGGTAGCACACAAAGTGTTCCTCTGGAAAACGGGAGTTGCATAATCTCATAGTCATAGGAACATGTATAAGTCATGAAGAAAGCAATAGCAACATACTAAATGATCGGGTGCTAAGCTAATGGAATGGGTCATGTCAATCAGATCATTCAACTAATGATGTGATCCCGTTAATCAAATAACAACTCTTTGTCTATGGTTAGGAATCATAACCATCTTTGATTAACGAGCTAGTCAAGTAGAGGCATACTAGTGACACTCTGTTTGTCTATGTATTCACACATGTATTATGTTTCCGGTTAATACAATTCTAGCATGAATAATAAACTTTTATCATGATATAAGGAAATAAATAATAACTTTATTATTGCCTCTAGGGCATATTTCCTTCATAAAGTACCAACATAACCCAGATAATGGTTGAATAATCCAAACATATTCTTGAATGCAATCAAGAGTATTGGCTGGCTCATTTCAAATTTTAAGGTGAAAGTGCCTTAAAATTAATTCCCCAATGTCACACGTAGTGCACAAAACAATCTGATGATTGTTGGGAATATTGCAACTTGTCAAGTTGTGGCCAACAGAATTGTCAATAATGTCTCTAATCGTCCAATACCATGATGATAAAGGAGGAAACATTATTATGTATGCAACAAGATTGAGTATGAACTGACTCATACACTCAATTTCCTCAACTATCATGTTCTAGGGACAAGACGTCACAATTTATACTACATGTAGTAGTAAAATTATAGGCTAATGATATTTAGGGATAACTAGGAGACTACACGAGATCTCCAAAATATCTTTGGAATATCATTCCACAAGCATATCATCAATATAGAGGAGTTCATTCTCCTTTACCATGCCAGAATATTTTCTGGTTGTTTCCTTTTGAAGTGGAACTTCAAACTTATCCCATTAAATACATTTGCCTCCAGTGAGACGGTGGTATGATTCAACCCAATACTTGACCAATTGGTAATCATTAGTACGACATTTCGTAAAACCACCATTCTGACAAACTTGAAAGTTTTCTTTATGATCATTTAAATTAAATGATCCATTGCCTTTTGAGATATACACTCAATTTCTCCTTGTCATTTTTTTCTTCACTTTACATTCAACTCCTCATGGTTCTCTAACCACTATTGCTTAGTACTAAGAGTACCAGCATGAGTTTCAGGAATTGCAACCTGAAACAAAGATGATATTTCTGTTTACCATCCTAGGAGAACGTAAAGTGCAGTAAGAACTTATAGTCAGATATGTATCTGAAGCCGCCTTATCACATAATCTCAACATAGTGTTGATTTATAGACAACAGAATTATAAGGCTCAATGGACTCGAAGTCCTGACAACGAATGAATAATCATTCATGTGATGCTTATAACAATATATCTCGCCCCAATGAAGGCTCAAAGGGAAAATGGATATTCATCATCCATTACATGCTCAGTTTGAGAACCGAGCCATTGCGATGACACATAAATGCAAATATGCATATTCTTAGCTATTTATAAATAGCCATGACATTTTATGCAGGTGGAGTTTATGTGGCAACAAGGCTCCAGGTCGACAAAATCTTTAATGTCCATGACCCATGTTAAATAGTTACTGCCACCAAATGTCATCTCATCGCATTTCCTTTACAAAAAGGTCAGCCATATGTTGCATGAAATTCTCATGCATTAATTTACCTTCAGTAAATTAAGTAGGATGAAAATGCTATGGCTAAGCATAATCATGGTGATGGTGATTTTTAGTGACCCATAGGGTAAGCCTTCCAGAAGAACACCATAGTGTGGTGTGGATCTTCCAAGTAAAGGTAGTCACCTCAAAAGGGACAAACCTTTAATTTCCTTAAAACACATAGAGGTAGTCGACCACCTAGTGGTGCCTTAGTCTTATGGACAATTCCCATTAATCATAGCCTCCACAACCTTATGTTATTTATAACATATGAAGGTAATCACCATAAAATGACGTGAACCTCTCAGCTGTGCATGAAACTTAATTCATATCTATGATGGCGTCTCATAAGTTGTGTATGCATGGAAGGTAATCACCAAAATATGCAAGTATTTAGCATAATTCTCTTCATAGCATAACATGCAGCATAGTTACCATTGCCTTGGATTTATCTCCTGATGGAGTATGTGACACCATAGTCACAACCAATGACAAATGCTATGAAATTGACAAGTATTTGGAAAAACATCTTGAAGATAGGCACTACTGGTGTAGGCCTTATAATGGCTATGTCATAAGTTTTGTGCCTTCATTTTTTTTGCTTTGAGCACATGGAGATAATCACTACTAAGTAGTGTAGACCTCACTCTTATGGAGCTTCTCACAACCTTGTGTTAATTAAAAACACATTGAAGGTAATCATCACATAGTGATGTAGACCTCACAGTTGTGAACGAAATTAATCGTTGTCATAATATAATCCATAAGATAAGTTGTGTGAAAAATTGAAGGTAGTCATTATGTCGGAATGACATAATATAGACCTCACAATAACATGGATAATCTGCAATTAAGCAGGAGATACCATTTGTCGATTCCTCGTGACAAATGTAAATTTGACATAGTCAGGCAGCGTCATACACTTTACTACCTTATGTTTCCCAAATGTGCAAGCAAGTTCCATATTCTATTCCAATAATGGAATCAACATATTGCTTTGCAACAATATTACTCATGTAATAAATGCAGAAGTATAGACATACTTGTGCAACATATATGAGAACTTGGGGCCTCATATGATCATTTTACATGATGTAAAATGATGCATAATCAATTATATTATGCAATTCAACTAGACCTGTTGGTCTGGCACGTATATTTGCTCTGAAGCCTAGGGCATAAAACGCAAGCAACAATAACCCTATGGTTAAAGTGCCGAAAACAGTCAGCCCATGGCTAAACTGCAAAGTCCAACGAGCATCATATTGCTCTATTGTAAGTTTCCGTAAGCCCCAAGGGCTAACCAGAACAAGGACTTTTCAGGATTGCGAACCAACCTGTGGTTGAGATGGTTAGGTGGACAGTGGTATCCCCAACCCACCAGGGTTCAAATCCTGGTGCTCGCATTATTTCTGCATTTATTTCAGGATTTCCGGCGATGCGCTTTCAGTGGGAGGAGACGTTCCCGTCGACGACGAGGCGCCTACGGTGACTTCGTAAATCTCAAGATGATATGCCGGCTCAGTCTCTCGGAGGTGCTCATAGGGGTAGGGTGTGCATGTGTGCGTTCATAGGGATGAGCGTATGCGCGTGTATATGAGCGCTTGTGTCTGTACTGATGCTAAAAAAAAAGACTTTTCAGGATTATCAAAGAATCCTTGGCTGATTTGCAAAATCACCAAATGATAGGATTTCCATCCTTCTCCCGTCGGGATAGGCTAGCCGTGCCGCCGGCCTTTAGGAGGCCGCCACGCCTGGGGGGAGGTCATGTTCGACCGCCGTCGCTAGCCTAGGGCGCCCCACCACCAAGCCTTGATGGTTGTGCGTCGCCGCACGGGATGGCCGCCTGCTTCCGTGCTCCGTTGCCTCGCCGCCCGCCTCTTGGAGAAGAGGCCGCGCCGCTGTACGGAGCCGCCGGGCTTGGCTCCGGCCGTAGGCCTTGCCTTGAGCCACCATTCTTGGCTGCCGCTGCCCCGATTGCCGCGCACGTCCATGGCGGCCGTCGGGCACGAGCACCCGTGCCGAGTTGGCCGTCGCCACAGCAGTGGCACCGCACGCTTTTGCCGCCACGGCTTCCACCGGTTGAAGGTCCGCGAAGTTCCGGTCGTGGCTGCCACCGCTGATGGCCTCCGTTAGTGCCCGTTGAGGCTTCAGTTCGTGGACGCCTGTCTGCTTCGTCTTTGCGTGAGGAACGCCATCGCTGGCAGTTCTGGAATTATGATTAGAAAAGGCATCAAAGTGCAACGGTTAGTTCATCAATCTAAACCCAATCTGTAGTAATCAATACAATGCACTAAAAATTGAATGAGTGCATGCCAATTGATCTATGTCAATTGATTTTCCTTCCCGGGCATGGACGAGATGTGCATGCCGTGTCCCAAGTGCCGATGCAGGGGAAATTCTTCTGGCCTGGTTTGCTTGTTCTCTGGAAAACCGCGTCAATCATGCATGCTGCAGCCCGCGTTGCTGACGCGGCATCAGGACCAGGTGCAACCCGCAGTCGTGTACAGCCGCCGTGGGACTACATGTCGCTGCGCAGCCGGATGGCATGGTCGGAGCATTCGTTGTGGAGGCCGCCGTCGAGAGGCATCTCCTCTTCCTTCCATGTCTTCGTTCCATGCCGGCGATGCCTTGCACGCAGCCCTCCTTCTTGGGACTGCCTATCTATTTCTCGTTCCGTGGTCTAATTGCTTTTGGCAGAGATAAGTGCTGATAATGTATTGTAGAGCAAAATTAAAGAGACAAACAAAGAGTCTAAATGATCCACTAGTTTCATTACAACATGAGAGATCCACTTATATACATGGTGAAAGGGTGTGTTGGGGAGACACCTCTTCCCTCAACAAACACCTTCTGGGAGGCATCCCTCCCACAATTGATCACATGTTTTATTTCTGAACACACAAAGGCAACGGGTGGCGATGTTTCCGTCTACGGGATTCTCCTCAGGATCATCCTTTTACTTGAAATTCTTTTTGTTCTAGAAACATGTGAAAATGAACTTGACAGTCGGTCGCCTTTAGAGCATCTCCAGCCGTTCGGCTTCCCAGGGGCTGGAAATAGCGCCGCCCTGGGGGCGAACCGGCGATAATTTGACTGTGGGGCGATCGGGTTTTCAGCCGCCGCCCCCAGGTGACATTTTCTAAAGGTTTTTAAAAACATAGTCAGGCAAATTTCGGGCAAACATGACACAGATTCGGCTATATTTAGGCATTCCATCGTCTTTTTTACATATTGAAAACATAACCTAAAAGGAAAAAAAAAGAAAAAAAAGTATGGCTGCCAAGCCACCGCCGCCCGCGCGCGCCCACAGGCCGAAGAGCTTGCTGAAGGCGCCGTAGTCGCCATCGTCGTCATCCTCCTTCTCCTTCTTCACATCGCGGCCGTCCCTACTAGACCCCTGCCCAGGGTCGCCCTGGCGGACTGGTTTGGCTGGCGGCGACGCCTCGTTGTCGCTGTCCTCGAGGACGATGATGCCTCCCTCGTCGCGGCCACGGTGCTGACTAGCGATCTCCTCTAGGAAGCAGCGTTGGCGCTCCATCTCCAACCGGGCCTAGTCCTCACGCGTCCACTTGATAGAGGCCTCGTCGGCGGCGGCCATGTCATCGTGCTTGCTCTTCACGGCGGTGAGCCCTGGCTCCGTCTTCGGCTTCACGAGGCGGGAGGTACGAGCAGAGGAGGCATGCCCGCCCTCGTTGATGACGGGGGCGGCGCCGCGAGTGCGCCGGCCGAGCGGCGTCTCCACGGGCTCAGCCTTGACGCTGACGAGCGTCGTCGACCCGGAGGAACGGGAGGACGAGGAGGAGGAGAAGGACCCTCCCGCCATGCGCCTCGGCAGCCACGGGCCGCCACTCTGGCGGGGGGCCGGGGTTGCCGGGTACTCAAGCGGCAGATAGTTGCCGCCCTCGAGGTACTATAGGATGGCGTGGAGCGTGCGGCCGGGGGCGCCCCACCACAGGTGGCGGCCGTCGCTCTTGTTGTGGCCCCTTATCACCGGCACGTGGTTGGTGGAGGTGAGCTGCTCCTCGTGGCGGCGCTGAAAGTACGCTGCACAATGCGCGTGGGCATCGGCGGCGTACTCTGAGAAGTCCCGCTCCTCCTCCGTCAGAGAGGCCCAAACACGCTCGATCTCAGCGTGGAAGGGGCCGGCCTCGATCGTCTGCAGGGGTATGGGGACGCCTCCACCGCCCCGACACGCGCATGTCAGGTGGCGCTGGATAGTTCTCCTGGTGGAGGAGATGGGCTTCCCACTCGTGCAGGTGGCGTCGGTCGAAGCCGTTGATCGCCACTCCGTCGCTTGGGAACTACTCTCCTATCGGCAGGGCCTACACGCGGAGAGAGAGGGAGATGAGATGGGGGGCGTCGGCGGTGAGAGAGAGGATGCGGGCGAGTGCGTCCACCGGCGAGGAAGGGGGCGGATTTTATAGCGGCCGGGGGGCGGCAAGCGTGTGTATGCGTGGCGGGAGGAGGCGCGTCGCCGCACTGCGCCGCCCGTGAGAAATCAATGTAAAGCTGACCGGCGGTAGCCCTGGCATTGATTCCCTACGGGAAACCGAGGCAATGAGGAAGACGAGACGAGACCGATCACTGATTCGGCGGCCCCACAGCGCGCCGGGTTCGCCCAGGGGCCGCTGGCGCCAAATCCAGGTCTAACCGGCGAGAAATGGGCTTCTGGGGCCGATTGGGCTGTATTTTTAGCGTCGGCGATAAAAAAAGGGCCCGGGGGAGGAGGGTTGTTGGGGGCGAGTGGAGATGCTCTTAGCTACTTGTTGAGGAAGAGGGTGCTTGGATCCAAGGGACTATTTTTAGTCTGACTAAAAATAGTCTCTTTTAGAGGCTAAAGTTCCAAGCACCCCTGACTAAAGAAAGGCTAGGACTAGTCTTGAGGCTAAAATTTTTTAGTCATAGGAAACCTACTAAAATATGTATTATCCTTCTCTCTCCTCATTTAATTCCTCTCCTTTAACACATGCGAGTTCTGAATTGGAGGGTTTGGAGGATAATAAATGCTCAATAACTTGATTTTAGTCTCTTTAGTATTTGGATCCAAGCATGGATGAGGCTAGCAAGGTTTAGTTCCACTACTTTTAGTCATGGGACTAAAATGTATTCAAGCACCCTCGAACTCTTCCTTTGCGCATTCATTGAGTACGTTGTTTATCATTTTTTCTCTCTAATTTTTAAAATATTGGTAAAAGGTACACATCCGATATATTATAGCTCAAATAAATAATGGCAACCACCAGAAACACCCCACCAAATTCTGGTATTATCGTAATAATTATTCCAACTACTACACGTGAAAGATAGTTTAGAGTAATGCATAAAACGACAAAGAATGAACAACCAAGAGCACTATTGAATAACCATGTACACACTGGCTGATAAAATGGCAAGAGACGAGGTGCCTTCACACTTACAACGTCCAACTATTAGTTCGCTATTGCGTAGAGATGAGGTTAGTTTTAAATAGCGAAGATAGCATCCGCTATTGCTCAAACTAAATGTCATTACATTTTGTTAATGATCTAGAAATATGCCGCTACACGGACATAGTGCCCGCAATATCACCCGCTATCCACATTCCGCTACGCGGACCCCAATCCGCTATTTAAAACCAACTATACATGCAATCCGTGATGTCAAACCCGCTTAGTTCTGATTTCTCTAGAGACGGTGGACATTCATGCAACAATGACGGAGTCAGGACTGCACCAGATCTTTGTTAGCTAGATAGGCTTGGAAGGCATAGGAAATTACTCTTCCGCGTCATCTTAATGTTACATGACCAACTTGGTGCCTACAACCTCCTTTAGGGATACTCAAATGACGTGTAAAAACCAGCTAGCCAGAGAATCCAAGAAAAATAGTGGCCTTGTCTAAATTGTACTTCCTTGGACATTCCAATACAGCAGATGTCAGGAGTTTTTTGCTCTGCTTCCCCTGGCCAAAAGGCATTTCTAGTTTTCTACTGTGTGAAAGAATGGCATCATGATTCACACGCGATGTCTCAGCGAAAATTTACTGTATACTCTAGCACTATTAATTATTGCTCCCATTAGTACCACACCTGTACTTGGTTCTTGCATTGCCATGTGGTTGTTCGGGAACAGGTGGAGATGGAATCACCCGTTCGTGCATTCGGAGGCAGAGGCGAACAAAGCTATTGCCTTTCCTTTTTGACATACTGGTGATTTTATCAACGGATTTTTCCTCAGGATATTTGACTTATTTTGAGTTCTTCTTGTTCCAGGGATGCACTACCCATATATGCATAAGTACGTAAATGTCGACTACT
The DNA here is from genome assembly GCF_056163025.1 of Triticum urartu. NCBI lineage: Eukaryota > Viridiplantae > Streptophyta > Magnoliopsida > Poales > Poaceae > Triticum > Triticum urartu. The sequence goes on from NC_141875.1 coordinate 696,072,080, forward strand.
GATACTGCATTTGATAGTCTCCTTGCTACATGCAAAGGGGCTCCTGAATATATTACTCAAACGTGTCACAACAAGTTGTGTTACAGAATTACAGGACTACATTACAACATGCAGAGAGGAAGAACTGTCACGAGGAGATGGCTTCCTTGTCACATGTCCTGGAGAGCCTATCTGACCACAGGTCTAGATTGGAGATGATTAGTGTAGAGGAGATAGTGGAGTGCCTATCTATGGCCCTAAAGGCTTTATTGTTACGAGCTTCCCGACTTTTCCATAAGATTGTGAGAAATACGAAAGACTAGGCGCCGGCAGGCGCATGTGGATGAGGCAAGGCATCCCAGAGATCGTCGATGGAGTCCGAAATTGGTCTGATGCCCACACGTTGCCAAATGCAGGCGGCGATGGGACAGACGATGAAGAGGTGGGGGGCGTGTTCGAAGGGCGCCAGACACCGCGGACAGGCAGCGCCGGAGATGATGTGCTTGTGGACGAGGTTGGCGCATGTGTGGAGCCTGTCGCGGTGCGGCCAAGCAAAGATCTTGATCTTGTTAGGTACCTTGGAGTGCCAAATAAGTGGTGCATTCCAGTCGTCGTCGGTTGTCCGGATGAGTACATCATAGGCACTCCTAGTGGAGAACGCAAGGCCCCAATGAGAAAGCGCTGACCCTTATCTAAGACGGCAAAAAATCCTGCAGCACAGCCAAAAGCAAAACCAACTCCTGCGAAGCGTAAAAGGTTAAACAATTTCGCGGGTTAGCCTCCAAACCAAAATGCCCAATATTTGCAACCCTAATCATGGGCACCTCTGAGTGGGAGAAGAGGTTGGGGAATGTGGTAGCTAGTGGTTTTGGGGTGAGCCAAGTATCATACCAAAAGTAGGTTGAGGTTCCATTGCTGGTAAGCACAAAGGTTATACTTTGTAATTTAGGCATATGGTGGTTTATTGTTTTGCATAGGTAGGATGTATTGGAGGCAAGGTTAAGAAAAGCGTTGGGGTGCTGCAAGCTTAACCATTCTAGCCAGGGAGCATTTTTAGGGAGAGGTGATTTGACAACGAACTTCATAAGTAAGCAAGAGTTCTGAACATGCAAGTTTTTAATGCCTAAGCCACCTTATTTTTTGGGTGTACAAATGTTGTTCCAAGTGATGCGGCATTGTGCACCAGAACAGGTGTCTTCTACCGAGGAAAAAAAGGCACGTCTAACTGCATCTATTATTTTGAGAACTTTTTTGGGGATGAGGAAGACCGAAATGTAGTAGGTTAGGATTGAATCTATGACCGCTGTAATGAGAACTAAACGATCCCCTTGAGTTATTAATCTAGCCCGCCAACTAGAGAGGTATTTTTTGCAGCGCTCTAAGATGGGTAGAAAGGTATTAGGTGGTGGTCGGAGAGGTGTGAGCGGGGGACCAAGATAAGGTTGGGGGAAGAACAACATTGCGCAACCCAAAATATTTGCTATGGCATATGTGATGTGTTGCGGGGAGTGGAGTTCAATAGTGGTTTTGGAAAAGTTGATTGTGAGGCTTTGCGGAAGCGAAAAGATCTACAATATTTTTAGGGAGGAGGCATCAGAAGGCGAAGCTGCGGCAACGAAGTATGTCGTTGGGTACTAGTTAAGCAGCACAATTCACGCACACAACTTGTATTGATTTCCTCTTTGGGTATTTATACAATTACATGACGGAGGGAGATGCAAGGGAGTGGAGAGGTGGTTAGCTACAATGAGCATGTCGTGCATTCGTGAAGGGCACATGATGTGCACACGCTGTTGAGGGCGTCCGCGGAATCGGCTGTGGCTGTTAGGTACCGGTCAATCATTCTATGAAGTCATCCATATTTTGTGATGCTTCAAATAAAACATAATGATTACTGAAAGGACTCGTTTAGAGTCTATTCTGAAGACTTGCTTCAAAATACTCTTCCAGCAAACCTAGTCTTTGATATGGCATTGTGGGATGAAATAATTAGCCACTATCAATATATCAAACCATGGTCCTGATACGTCTCCGTCGTATCTACTTTTCCAAACACTTTTGCCCTTGTTTTGGACTCTAACTTGTATGATTTGAATGGAACTAATCCGGACTGACGCTGTTTTCAGCAGAATTACCATGGTGTTGTTTTATGTGCAGAAAACAAATATTCTCGGAATGACCTGAAACTCCACGAAACATCTTAGAAAAAACAATAAAAAATCCTCGCCAAAGATGAAGACCAGGGGGGCCACACCCTTCTCACGAGGGTGGGGGGCGCCCCCCTAGGGCGACCCCCCTACCTCGTGGGCCCCCTGTTGCGTCTCCGACTCCAACTCCACCCCCATATATTGAGTTTCGATGAGAAAAAAATCAGAGAGAAGAAATCATCGCGTTTTACGATACGGAGCCGCCGCCAAGCCCTAAAACCTCTCGGGATGGCTGATTTGGAGTCCGTTCGGGGCTCCGGAGAGGGGCGTCGCCGTCATCATCATCAACCATCCTCCATCACCAATTCCATGATGCTCACCGCTGTGCGTGAGTAATTCCATCATAGGCTTGCTAGACGGTGATGGGTTGGATGAGATTTATCATGTAATCGAGTTAGTTTTGTTAGGGTTTGATCCCTAGTATCCATTATGTTCTGAGATTGATGTTGCTATGACTTTGCTATGCTTAATGCTTGTCATTAGGGCCCGAGTGCCATGATTTCAGATCTGAACCTATTATGTTTTCATGAATATATGTCAGTTCTTGATCCTATCTTGCAAGTCTATAGTCACCTACTATGTGTTATGATCCGGCAACCCCGAAGTGACAATAATCGGGACCACTCCCGGTGATGACCATAGTTTGAGGAGTTCGTGTATTCACTATGTGCTAATGCTTTGTTCCGGTTCTCTATTAAAAGGAGGCCTTAATATCCCTTAGTTTCCAATAGGACCCCGCTGCCACGGGAGGGTAGGACAAAAGATGTCATGCAAGTTCTTTTCCATAAGCACGTATGACTATATACGGAATACATGCCTACATTACATTGATGAATTGGAGCTAGTTCTGTGTCACCCTATGTTATGACTGTTACATGATGAACCGCATCCGGCATAATTATCCATCACTGATCCGGTGCCTATGAGTTTTCCATATACTGGTTTACGCTTATTTACTTTCCCGCTGCTACTGTTACAATCACTACAAAATACCAAAAACATTACTTTTGCTGTCTTTACTTTTGTTGCTGCTACCACTACTATCATATTACTTTGCTACTAAACACTTTGCTGCAGATACTAAGTTTTCCAGGTGTGGTTGAATTGACAACTCAGCTGCTAATACTTCAGAATATTCTTTGGCTCCCCTTGTGTCGAATCAATAAATTTGGGTTGAATACTCTACCCTCGAAAGCTGTTGCGATCCCCTATACTTATGGGTTATCAGGTCCCATCTTGATTTTCCGGATGAAATTGATCAAGATCCTTTGTGCCCTAGATATATCTGAGGATATTCCTTACACAAACCTTATACCTTTCGGGGGATTGCACTCCCAATAAATTGTCAAAAACTATAGTGTCAGGCCTGACATATTTTGCAAGATATGTGAGTGTGTCGATGGTATATAGATATGGCAATTCATGCCCCACTATCACTTCACCATCTCCCCAATGTCTCAAGGATTTTGTATCCCATATTAGGTATAATATGACCATACGTGTCTTTGATATAATATATCCATATTGAACTTCTCTAATACTTTTGGATATATGAAGACTGATATCTTAGGGGGATATGCTCAAGTCATAAACTTAGCATAATTTGGTTTAACCCAATAATCCGTCTTAATCATGATTGTGTGTATTTCATGTCTTATATAGACTTTGACGATAAGATCATCGACGCCACAAATTAAGGTGATGTAAAATCCAATCCAGGATTTCTCCATGAATACACATCAACAAACATTAGTATGAGAGTAATCCTTGTCAAGTAATAACTCACTTAGTCGGTTGCACCACACAATTCTCCAACTAGTTTAAGTCATAGAATGACTTCAGAAGTTCCACACATGCATGTTGCAATTTACCTTTGGATTCAGAGTATTAAGTCATTCAATGACTTCAATATATACATCCAAACTAACTGACCATGGGAGTATGTAGACATCACATGCGTGAACTGTATGGATCTGTACTGCCATTAACATTCAGTATCGAAACATAATTCCACTCATACCAAGAAGGTATGCTACATCGTAACCGATGTTGGGTCTCTGCGAAAAACCCTTGTGCTACAAGCCTCGCTTTATCACCACCTCATTTATTTCCGTTTCCAAACGAAAATTCACTTCTCTTCCCTCTAGAAGATACTTATGAGTAGCGAGTTTTACAATGGTAAATACCTCTCTTTTGATGAGCGAGTGCTACTCTTCCTTAATTGCTTCCTTTCATTTGAACCAATATAAGTGCAACAACACTCTCCATGGATTTGGTTCAGGGCCCAAAATAATTCTAGCAATTCTCGAGAAAATTTTTATGTTGACATATGTAGACTTTCGCATATACGATTCTCATGAATCAATATCATTGTGGAATTCTTGTTATGCCTCTTAACTCCTTGTGATTTCCCACAACAACGGAGTCAAGGTATTTTGATGTCCCAACACATAAAAATGTGTGCACATATGTGATGGACTTTGGATGTCGCGCATCCCTCAGGTGTCATTCAACCCAAGGTTGAATCATATTTACTGATCGAGGGGTCAATCTCCTATGTTTCCCCTGAAACATATGAGAACTTAATCTCATGCAACCAGAATTCTCCCCCTCTTGCTCTCATCTAGGGATATGAGTGGTTCATTAGGTACCTCCACTCATTCTGGTAATTGACCATAATGACACTTTTATCATCAGTAAATATACTTGGCAGATTATTTGCAATATGCTGCAAATTTCACATAACCTGAACCTCAAGTTCAGATTCTTAAGTACGTGGACAAAATTTCTATTACATTTATTATCCATTTCCTGGCATTCCTTGTGGTACATATCTCTCCTTAATGCCAGAAAATATTCTTATTGCAATTCATTCAGTAAACACATGGTTTTGTGTGAATACACATCTAAGACAATCTTCTAGATGCGTCTATGAACACCATAAAGTGTTGGGTTTCATAGTAATTTCAAAAAAATTCCTACGCACACGCAAGATCATGGTGATGCATAGCAACGAGAGGGGGAGAGTGTGATCTACGTACCCTTGTAGATCGACAACGGAAGCGTTAACTTGGTTGATGTAGTCATACGTCTTCACGGCCCGACTGATCAAGCACCGAAACTACGGCACCTCCGAGTTCTAGCACACGTTCAGCTCGATGACGATCCCCGGACTCCGATCCAGCAAAGTGTCGGGGAAGAGTTCCGTCAACACGACGGCGTGGTGACGATGTTGATGTACTACTGTCGCAGGGCTTCGCCTAAGCACCGCTACAATATTATCGAGGACTATGGTGGAAGGGGGCACCGCACACGGCTAAGAATATGATCACGTGGATCAACTTGTGTCTAGGGGTGCCCCCTGCCCCCGTATATAAAGGAGCAAGGGGGAGGAGGCCGGCCGGCCCCTATGGCGCGCCAAGGAGGAGTCCTCCTCCTAGTAGGAGTAGGACTCCTACTAGGAGGGGGAAAGAAGTGGGGAGGGAGAAGGAAAGGGGGGCGCCGCCCCCCCTCTCCTAGTCCAATTCACACCAGGGGGAGGAGGCGCGCGGCCCACCTTTGGCTGCCCCTCTCTCTCTCCAGTAAGGCCCATATGGCCCATTACTTCTCCCGGGGGGTTCCGGTAACCCTCCGGCTCTCCGATTTTCTCCGAAATCACCCGGAACACTTCCAGTGTCCGAATATAGCCGTCCAATATATCAATCTTTATGTCTCGACCATTTCGATACTCCTCGTCATGTCCGTGATCACATCCGGGACTCCGAACAACCTTCCGTACATCAAAATGCATAAACTCATAATATAATTGTCATCGTAACCTCAAGAGTGCGGACCCTACGGGTTCGAGAACAATGTAGACATGACCGAGACACGTCTCCGGTCAATAACCAATAGCGAAACCTGGATGCTCATATTGGCTCCTACATATTCTATGAAGATCTTTTATCGCTCAGACCGCATAACAACATACGTTGTTCCCTTTGTCATCGGTATGTTACTTGCCCGAGATTCGATCGTCGGTATCCTATACCTAGTTCAATCTCGTTACCGGCAAGTCTCTTTACTCGTTCTGTAATACATCATCCTGCAACTAACTCATTAGTTGCAATGTTTGCAAGGCTTAAGTGATATGCATTATCGAGAGGGCCTAGAGATACCTCTCCGACAATCGGAGTGACAAATCCTAATCTCGAAATACGCCAACTCAACATGTACCTTTGGAGACACCTGTAGAGCTCCTTTATAATCACCCAGTTACGTTGTGACGTTTGGTAGCACACAAAGTGTTCCTCTGGCAAACGGGAGTTGCATAATCTCATAGTCATAGGAACATGTATAAGTCATGAAGAAAGCAATAGCAACATACTAAACGATCGGGTGCTAAGCTAATGGAATGGGTCATGTCAATCAGATCATTCAACTAATGATGTGATCCCGTTAATCAAATAACAACTCTTTGTCCATGGTTAGGAAACATAACCATCTTTGATTAACGAGCTAGTCAAGTAGAGGCATACTAGTGACACTCTGTTTGTCTATGTATTCACACATGTATTATGTTTCCGGTTAATACAATTCTAGCATGAATAATAAACTTTTATCATGATATAAGGAAATAAATAATAACTTTATTATTGCCTCTAGGGCATATTTCCTTCAGTACCCCACTTGCACTACAGTCAATAATCTAGATTACACAGTAATGATTCTAACACCCATGGAGCCTTGGTGCTGATCATGTTTTGCTCGTGGAAGAGGCTTAGTCAACGGGTCTGCAATGTTCAGATCCGTATGTATCTTGCAAATCTCTATGTCTCCCACCTGGACTAGATCCCGGATGGAATTGAAGCGTCTCTTGATGTGCTTGGTTCTCTTGTGAAATCTGGATTCCTTCGCCAAGGCAATTGCACCAGTATTGTCACAAAAGATTTTCATTGGACCCGATGCACTAGGTATGACACCTAGATCGGATATGAACTCCTTCATCCAGACTCCTTCATTCGCTGCTTCCGAAGCAGCTATGTATTCCGCTTCACACGTAGATCCTGCCACGACGCTCTGTTTAGAACTACACCAACTGACAGCTCCACCGTTTAATGTAAACACGTATCCGGTTTGCGATTTAGAATCGTCCGGATCAGTGTCAAAGCTTGCATCAACGTAACCGTTTACGATGAGCTCTTTGTCACCTCCATATACGAGAAACATATCCTTAGTCCTTTTCAGGTACTTCAGGATGTTCTTGACCGCTGTCCAGTGATCCACTCCTGGATTACTTTGGTACCTCCCTGCTAGACTTATAGCAAGACACACATCAGGTCTGGTACACAGCATTGCATACATGATAGAGCCTATGGTTGAAGCATAGGGAACATCTTTCATTTTCTCTCTATCTTCTGCAGTGGTTGGGCATTGAGTCTGACTCAACTTCACACCTTGTAACACAGGCAAGAACCCTTTCTTTGCTTGATCCATTTTGAACTTCTTCAAAATCTTGTCAAGGTATGTGCTTTGTGAAAGTCCAATTAAACGTCTTGATCTATCTCTATAGATCTTTATGCCTAATATGTAAGCAGCTTCACCGAGGTCTTTCATTGAAAAACTCTTATTCAAGTATCCCTTTATGCTATCCAGAAATTCTATATCATTTCCAATCAGTAATATGTCATCCACATATAATAACAGAAATGCTATAGAGCTCCCACTCACTTTCTTGTAAATACAGGCTTCTCCAAAAGTCTGTATAAAACCAAATGCTTTGATCACACTATCAAAGCGTTTATTCCAACTCCGAGAGGCTTGCACCAATCCATAAATGGATCGCTGGAGCTTGCACACTTTGTTAACTCCCTTTGGATCGACAAAACATTCCGGTTGCATCATATACAACTCTTTTTCCAGAAATCCATTCAGGAATGCAGTTTTGACATCCATCTGCCAAATTTCATAATCATAAAATGCGGCAATTGCTAACATGATTCGGACAGACTTAAGCATCGCTACGGGTGAGAAGGTCTCATCGTAGTCAACCCCTTGAACTTGCCGAAACCCTTTTGCGACAAGTCGAGCTTTGTAGACAGTAATATTACCGTCGGCATCATCTTCTTCTTGAAGATCCGTTTATTCTCAATTTCTTGCCGATCATTGGGCAAGTCAACCAAAGTCCATACTTTGTTCTCATACATGGATCCCTTCTCAGATTTCATGGCTTCAAGCCATTTTGCGGAATCTGGGCTCACCATCGCTTCTTCATAGTTCATAGGTTCATCATGATCTAGTAGCATGACTTCCAGAACTGGATTACCGTACCAGTCTGGCGCGGATCTCACTCTGGTTGATCTACGAGGTTCAGTAGTATCTTGTTCTGAAGTTTCATGATCATTATCATTAGCTTCCTCACTAATTGGTGTAGGTGTCACAGAAACAGTTTTCTGTGATGCACTACCTTCCAATAAGGGAGCAGGTACAGTTACCTCGTCAAGTTCTACTTTCCTCCCACTCACTTCTTTCGAGAGAAACTCCTTCTCCAGAAAGTTTCCGAACTTAGCAAAAAAAGTCTTGCCTTCGGATCCGTGATAGAAGGTGTATCCAATAGTCTCCTTTGGATATCCTATGAAGACACATTTCTCTGATTTGGGTTCGAGCTTATCAGGTTGAAGCTTTTTCACATAAGCATCACAACCCCAAACTTTCAGAAACGACAACTTTGGTTTCTTGCCAAACCATAGTTCATAAGGCGTCGTCTCAACGGATTTTGATGGTGCCCTATTTAACGTGAATGCGGCCGTCTCCAAAGCATAACCCCAAAACGATAGCGGTAAATCAGTAAGAGACATCATAGATTGCACCATATCTAGTGAAGTACGATTACGGCGTTCGGACACACCATTACGCTGTGGTGTTCCGGGTGGCGTGAGTTGCGAAACTATTCCGCATTGTTTCAAATGTACACCAAACTCGTAACTCAAATATTCTCCTCCACGATCAGATCATAGAAACTTTATTTTCTTGTTACGATGATTTTCAACTTCACTCTGAAATTCTTTGAACTTTTCAAGTGTTTCAGACTTATGTTTCATTAAGTAGATATACCCATATCTGCTTAAGTCATCTGTAAAGGTGAGAAAATAACGATATCCGCCACGAGCCTCAATATTCATCGGACCACATACATCTGTATGTATGATTTCCAACAAATCTGTTTCTCTCTCCATAGTACCGGAGAACGGCGTTTTAGTCATCTTGCCCACGAGGCACGGTTCGCAAGTACCAAGTGATGCATAATCAAGTGGTTCCAAAAGTCCATCAGTATGGAGTTTCTTCATGCGCTTTACACCGATATGACCTAAACGGCAGTGCCACAAATAAGTTGCACTATCATTATCAACTTTGCATCTTTTGGCTTCAACATTATGAATATGTGTGTTACTACTATCGAGATTCAATAAGAATAGACCACTCTTCAAGAGTGCATGACCATAAAAGATATTACTCATATAAATAGAACAACCATTATTCTCTGATTTAAATGAATAACCGTCTCGCATCAAACAAGATCCAGATATAATGTTCATGCTTAACGCTGGCACCAAATAACAATTATTTAGGTTTAATATTAATCCCGAAGGTAGATGTAGAGGTAGCGTGCCGACCGCGATCACATCGACTTTGGAACCGTTTCCCACGCGCATCGTCACCTCGTCCTTAGCCAATCTTCGCTTAATCCGTAGTCCCTGTTTCGAGTTGCAAATATTAGCAACAGAACCAGTATCAAATACCCAGGTGTTACTGCGAGCATTAGTAAGGTACATATCAATAACATGTATATCACATATACCTTTGTTCACCTTGCCATCCTTCTTATCCGCCAAATACTTGGGGCAGTTCCGCTTCCAGTGACCAGTCTGCTTGCAGTAGAAGCACTCAGTTTCAGGCTTAGGTCCAGACTTGGGTTTCTTCTCTTGAGCAGCAACTTGCTTGCTGTTCTTCTTGAAGTTCCCCTTCTTCTTTCCTTTGCCCTTTTTCTTGAAACTAGTGGTCTTGTTGACCATCAACACTTGATGCTCCTTTTTGATTTCTACCTTGGCAGCTTTCAGCATTGCGAAGAGCTCGGGAATAGTCTTATTCATCCCTTGCATATTATAGTTCATCACGAAGCTCTTGTAGCTTGGTGGCAGTGATTGGAGAATTCTGTCAATGACGTAATCATCTGGAAGATTAACTCCCATTTGAATCAAGTGATTATTATACCTAGACATTTTGAGTATATGCTCACTGACAGAACTGTTCTCCTCCATCTTGCAGCTATAGAACTTATTGGAGACTTCATATCTCTCAATCCGGGCATTTGCTTGAAATATTAACTTCAACTCCTGGAACATCTCATATGCTCCATGACGTTCAAAACGTCGTTGAAGTCCCGGTTCTAAGCCGTAAAGCATGGCACACTGAACTATCGAGTAGTCATCAGCTTTGCTCTGCCAGACGTTCACAACATCTGGTGTTGCTCCAGCAGCAGGCCTGACACCCAGCGGTGCTTCCAGGACGTAATTCTTCTGTGCAGCAATGAGGATAATCCTCAAGTTACGGACCCAGTCCGTGTAATTGCTACCATCATCTTTCAACTTTGCTTTCTCAAGGAACGCATTAAAATTCAACGGAACAACAGCACGGGCCATTTATCTACAATCATACATAAAACAAGCAAGATACTATCAGGTACTAAGTTCATGATAAATTTAGGTTCAATTAATCATATTACTTAAAGAACTCCCACTTAGATAGACATCCCTCTAATTCTCTAAGTTATCACGTGATCCAAATCAACTAAACCATGTCCGATCATCACGTGAGATGGAGTAGTTTCATTGGTGAACATCACTATGTTGATCATATCTACTATATGATTCACGCTCGACCTTTCGGTCTCCGTGTTCCGAGGCCATATCTATATATGCTTGGCTCGTCAAGTATAACCTGAGTATTCCGTGTGCGCAACTGTTTTGCACCCGTTGTATTTGAACGTAGAGCCTATCACACCCGATCATCACGTGGTGTCTCAGCACGAAGAACTTTCGCAACGGTGCATACTCAGGGAGAACACTTCTTGATAATTAGTGAGAGATCATCTTATAATGCTACCGTCAATCAAAGCAAGATAAGATGCATAAAAGATAAACATCACATGCAATCAATATAAGTGATATGATATGGCCATCATCATCTTGTGCTTGTGATCTCCATCTCTGAAGCACCGTCATGATCACCATCGTCACCGGCGCGACACCTTGATCTCCATCGTAGCATCGTTGTCGTCTCGCCAATCTTATGCTTCCACGACTATCGCTACCGCTTAGTGATAAAGTAAAGCATTACGGCGCGATTGCATTGCATACAATAAAGCGACAACCATATGGCTCCTGCCAGTTGCCGATAACTCGGTTACAAAACATGATCATCTCATACAATAAAATTTAGCATCATGTCTTGACCATATCACATCACAACATGCCCTGCAAAAACAAGTTAGACGTCCTCTACTTTGTTGTTGCATGTTTTACGTGGCTGCTACGGGCTTAAGCAAGAACCAATCTTACCTACGCATCAAAACCACAACGATAGTTTGTCAAGTTGGTGCTGTTTTAACCTTCGCAAGGACCGGGCGTAGCTACACTCGGTTCAACTAAAGTTGGAGAAACTGTCACCCGCAAGCCACCTATGTGCAAAGCACGTCGGGGAAACCGGTCTCGCGTAAGCATACGCGTAATGTCGGTCCGGGCCGCTTCGTCCAACAATACCGCCGAACCAAAGTATGACATGCTGGTAAGCAGTATGACTTATATCGCCCACAACTCACTTGTGTTCTACTCGTGCATATAACATCAACATATAAAACCTAGGCTCGGATGCCACTATTGGGTTTCATAGTAATTTCAAAAAATTTCCTACGCACACGCAAGATCATGGTGATGCATAGCAACGAGAGAGGGAGAGTGTGATCTACGTACCCTTGTAGATCGACAACGGAAGCGTTAACTTGGTTGATGTAGTTGTATGTCTTCACGGCCCGACCGATCAAGCACCGAAACTATGGCACCTCCGAGTTCTAGCACACGTTCAGCTCGATGACGATCCCCGGACTCCGATCCAGCAAAGTGTTGGGGAAGAGTTCCGTCAGCACGACGGCGTGGTGACGATCCTGATGTACTACTGTTGCAGGGCTTTGCCTAAGCACCGCTACAATATTATCGAGGACTATGGTGGAAGGGGGCACCGCACACGGCTAAGAATATGATCACGTGGATCAACTTGTGTCTAGGGGTGCCCCCTGCCCCCGTATATAAAGGAGCAAGTGGGAGGAGGCCGGCCGGCCCCTATGGCGCGCCAAGGAGGAGTCCTCCTCCTAGTAGGAGTAGGACTCCTACTAGGAGGGGGAAAGAAGTGGGGAGGGAGAAGGAAAGGGGGGCGCCGCCCCCCCTCTCCTAGTCCCTCCGGCTCTCCGGTTTTCTCCGAAATCACCCGGAACACTTCCGGTGTCCGAATATAGCCGTCCAATATGTCAATCTTTATGTCTCGACCATTTTGAGACTCCTCGTCATGTCCGTGATCACATCCGGGACTCCGAACAACCTTCGGTATATCAAAATGCATAAACTCATAATATAACTTTCATCGTAACCTTAAGCGTGCGGACCCTACGGGTTCGAGAACAATGTAGACATGACCGAGACACGTCTCCGGTCAATAACCAATAGCGGAACCTGGATGCTCATATTGGCTCCTACATATTCTACGAAGATCTTTTATCGGTCAGACCGCATAACAACATATGTTGTCCCCTTTGTCATCGGTATGTTACTTGCCCGAGATTCGATCGTCGGTATCCTACACCTAGTTCAATCTCGTTACCGGCAAGTCTCTTTACTCGTTCTGTAATACATCATCCCGCAACTAACTCATTAGTTGCAATGCTTGCAAGGCTTAAGTGATGTGCATTACCGAGAGGGCCCAGAGATACCTCTCCGACAATCGGAGTGACAAGTCCTAATCTCGAAATACGCCAACTCAACATGTACCTTTGGAGACACCTGTAGAGCTCCTTTATAATCACCCAGTTACGATGTGACGTTTGGTAGCACACAAAGTGTTCCTCTGGCAAACGGGAGTTGCATAATCTCATAGTCATAAGAACATGTATAAGTCATGAAGAAAGCAATAGCAACATACTAAACGATCGGGTGCTAAGCTAATGGAATGGGTCATGTCAATCAGATCATTCAACTAATGATGTGATCCCGTTAGTCAAATAACAACTCTTTGTCTATGGTTTGGAAACATAACCATCTTTGATTAACGAGCTAGTCAAGTAGAGGCATACTAGTGACACTCTGTTTGTCTATGTATTCACACATGTATTATGTTTCCGGTTAATACAATTCTAGCATGAATAATAAACTTTTATCATGATATAAGGAAATAAATAATAACTTTATTATTGCCTCTAGGGCATATTTCCTTCATAAAGTACCAACATAACCCAGATAATGGTTGAATAATCCAAACATATTCTTGAATGCAATCAAGAGTATTGGCTGGCTCATTTCAAATTTTAAGGTGAAAGTGCCTTAAAATTAATTCCCCAATGTCACACGTAGTGCACAAAACAATCTGATGATTGTTGGGAATATTGCAACTTGTCAAGTTGTGGCCAACAGAATTGTCAATAATGTCTCTAATCGTCCAATACCATGATGATAAAGGAGGAAACATTATTATGTATGCAACAAGATTGAGTATGAACTGACTCATACACTCAATTTCCTCAACTATCATGTTCTAGGGACAAGACATTACAATTTATACTACATGTAGTAGTAAAATTATAGGCTAATGATATTTAGGGATAACTAGGAGACTACACGAGATCTCCAAAATATCTTTGGAATATCATTCCACAAGCATATCATCAATATAGAGGAGTTCATTCTCCTTTACCATGCCAGAATATTTTCTGGTTGTTTCCTTTTGAAGTGGAACTTCAAACTTATCCCATTAAATACATTTGCCTCCAGTGAGACGGTGGTATGATTCAACCCAATACTTGACCAATTGGTAATCATTAGTACGACATTTCGTAAAACCACCATTCTGACAAACTTGAAAGTTTTCTTTATGATCATTTAAATTAAATGATCCATTGCCTTTTGAGATATACACTCAATTTCTCCTTGTCATTTTTTTCTTCACTTTACATTCAACTCCTCATGGTTCTCTAACCACTATTGCTTAGTACTAAGAGTACCAGCATGAGTTTCAGGAATTGCAACCTGAAACAAAGATGATATTTCTGTTCACCATCCTAGGAGAACGTAAAGTGCAGTAAGAACTTATAGTCAGATATGTATCTGAAGCCGCCTTATCACATAATCTCAACATAGTGTTGATTTATAGACAACAGAATTATAAGGCTCAATGGACTCGAAGTCCTGACAACGAATGAATAATCATTCATGTGATGCTTATAACAATATATCTCGCCCCAATGAAGGCTCAAAGGGAAAATGGATATTCATCATCCATTACATGCTCAGTTTGAGAACCGAGCCATTGCGATGACACATAAATGCAAATATGCATATTCTTAGCTATTTATAAATAGCCATGACATTTTATGCAGGTGGAGTTTATGTGGCAACAAGGCTCCAGGTCGACAAAATCTTTAATGTCCATGACCCATGTTAAATAGTTACTGCCACCAAATGTCATCTCATCGCATTTCCTTTACAAAAAGGTCAGCCATATGTTGCATGAAATTCTCATGCATTAATTTACCTTCAGTAAATTAAGTAGGATGAAAATGCTATGGCTAAGCATAATCATGGTGATGGTGATTTTTAGTGACCCATAGGGTAAGCCTTCCAGAAGAACACCATAGTGTGGTGTGGATCTTCCAAGTAAAGGTAGTCACCTCAAAAGGGACAAACCTTTAATTTCCTTAAAACACATAGAGGTAGTCGACCACCTAGTGGTGCCTTAGTCTTATGGACAATTCCCATTAATCATAGCCTCCACAACCTTATGTTATTTATAACATATGAAGGTAATCACCATAAAATGACGTGAACCTCTCAGCTGTGCATGAAACTTAATTCATATCTATGATGGCGTCTCATAAGTTGTGTATGCATGGAAGGTAATCACCAAAATATGCAAGTATTTAGCATAATTCTCTTCATAGCATAACATGCAGCATAGTTACCATTGCCTTGGATTTATCTCCTGATGGAGTATGTGACACCATAGTCACAACCAATGACAAATGCTATGAAATTGACAAGTATTTGGAAAAACATCTTGAAGATAGGCACTACTGGTGTAGGCCTTATAATGGCTATGTCATAAGTTTTGTGCCTTCATTTTTTTTTCTTTGAGCACATGGAGATAATCACTACTAAGTAGTGTAGACCTCACTCTTATGGAGCTTCTCACAACCTTGTGTTAATTAAAAACACATTGAAGGTAATCATCACATAGTGATGTAGACCTCACAGTTGTGAACGAAATTAATCGTTGTCATAATGCAATCCATAAGTTGTGTGAAAAATTGAAGGTAGTCATTATGTCGGAATGACATAATATAGACCTCACAATAACATGGATAATCTGCAATTAAGCAGGAGATACCATTTGTCGATTCCTCATGACAAATGTAAATTTGACATAATCAGGCAGCGTCATACACTTTACTACCTTATGTTTCCCAAATGTGCAAGCAAGTTCCATATTCTATTCCAATAATGGAATCAACATATTGCTTTGCAACAATATTACTCATGTAATAAATGCAGAAGTATAGACATACTTGTGCAACATATATGAGGACTTGGGGCCTCATATGATCATTTTACATGATGTAAAATGATGCATAATCAATTATATTATGCAATTCAACTAGACCTGTTGGTCTGGCACGTATATTTGCTCTGAAGCCTAGGGCATAAAACGCAAGCAACAATAACCCTATGGTTAAAGTGCCGAAAACAGTCAGCCCATGGCTAAACTGCAAAGTCCAACGAGCATCATATTGCTCTATTGTAAGTTTCCGTAAGCCCCAAGGGCTAACCAGAACAAGGACTTTTCAGGATTGCGAACCAACCTGTGGTTGAGATGGTTAGGTGGACAGTGGTATCCCCAACCCACCAGGGTTCAAATCCTGGTGCTCGCATTATTTCTGCATTTATTTCAGGATTTCCGGCGATGCGCTTTCAGTGGGAGGAGACGTTCCCGTCGACGACGAGGCGCCTACGGTGACTTCGTAAATCTCAAGATGATATGCCGGCTCAGTCTCTCGGAGGTGCTCATAGGGGTAGGGTGTGCATGTGTGCGTTCATAGGGATGAGCGTATGCGCGTGTATATGAGCGCTTGTGTCTGTACTGATGCTAAAAAAAAAGACTTTTCAGGATTATCAAAGAATCCTTGGCTGATTTGCAAAATCACCAAATGATAGGATTTCCATCCTTCTCCCGTCGGGATAGGCTAGCCGTGCCGCCGGCCTTTAGGAGGCCGCCACGCCTGGGGGGAGGTCATGTTCGACCGCCGTCGCTAGCCTAGGGCGCCCCACCACCAAGCCTTGATGGTTGTGCGTCGCCGCACGGGATGGCCGCCTGCTTCCGTGCTCCGTTGCCTCGCCGCCCGCCTCTTGGAGAAGAGGCCGCGCCGCTGTACGGAGCCGCCGGGCTTGGCTCCGGCCGTAGGCCTTGCCTTGAGCCACCATTCTTGGCTGCCGCTGCCCCGATTGCCGCGCACGTCCATGGCGGCCGTCGGGCACGAGCACCCGTGCCGAGTTGGCCGTCGCCACAGCAGTGGCACCGCACGCTTTTGCCGCCACGGCTTCCACCGGTTGAAGGTCCGCGAAGTTCCGGTCGTGGCTGCCACCGCTGATGGCCTCCGTTAGTGCCCGTTGAGGCTTCAGTTCGTGGACGCCTGTCTGCTTCGTCTTTGCGTGAGGAACGCCATCGCTGGCAGTTCTGGAATTATGATTAGAAAAGGCATCAAAGTGCAACGGTTAGTTCATCAATCTAAACCCAATCTGTAGTAATCAATACAATGCACTAAAAATTGAATGAGTGCATGCCAATTGATCTATGTCAATTGATTTTCCTTCCCGGGCATGGACGAGATGTGCATGCCGTGTCCCAAGTGCCGATGCAGGGGAAATTCTTCTGGCCTGGTTTGCTTGTTCTCTGGAAAACCGCGTCAATCATGCATGCTGCAGCCCGCGTTGCTGACGCGGCATCAGGACCAGGTGCAACCCGCAGTCGTGTACAGCCGCCGTGGGACTACATGTCGCTGCGCAGCCGGATGGCATGGTCGGAGCATTCGTTGTGGAGGCCGCCGTCGAGAGGCATCTCCTCTTCCTTCCATGTCTTCGTTCCATGCCGGCGATGCCTTGCACGCAGCCCTCCTTCTTGGGACTGCCTATCTATTTCTCGTTCCGTGGTCTAATTGCTTTTGGCAGAGATAAGTGCTGATAATGTATTGTAGAGCAAAATTAAAGAGACAAACAAAGAGTCTAAATGATCCACTAGTTTCATTACAACATGAGAGATCCACTTATATACATGGTGAAAGGGTGTGTTGGGGAGACACCTCTTCCCTCAACAAACACCTTCTGGGAGGCATCCCTCCCACAATTGATCACATGTTTTATTTCTGAACACACAAAGGCAACGGGTGGCGATGTTTCCGTCTACGGGATTCTCCTCAGGATCATCCTTTTACTTGAAATTCTTTTTGTTCTAGAAACATGTGAAAATGAACTTGACAGTCGGTCGCCTTTAGAGCATCTCCAGCCGTTCGGCTTCCCAGGGGCTGGAAATAGCGCCGCCCTGGGGGCGAACCGGCGATAATTTGACTGTGGGGCGATCGGGTTTTCAGCCGCCGCCCCCTCGTCGCGGCCACGGTGCTGACCAGGGATCTCCTCTAGGAAGCAGCGTTGGCGCTCCATCTCCATCCGGGCCTAGTCCTCACGCGTCCACTTGATAGCGGCCTCGTCGGCGGCGGCCATGTCATCGTGCTTGCTCTTCACGGCGGTGAGCCCCGGCTCCGTCTTCGGCTTCACGAGGCGGGAGGTACGAGCAGAGGAGGCATGCCCGCCCTCGTTGATGACGGGGGCGGCGCCGCGAGTGCGCCGGCCGAGCGGCGTCTCCACGGGCTCAGCCTTGACGCTGACGAGCGTCGTCGACCCGGAGGAACGGGAGGACGAGGAGGAGGAGGAGGACCCTCCCGCCATGCGCCTCGGCAGCCACGGGCCGCCACTCTGGCGGGGGGCCGGGGTTGCCGGGTACTCAAGCGGCAGATAGTTGCCGCCCTCGAGGTACTCAAGGATGGCGTGGAGCGTGCGGCCGGGGGCGCCCCACCACAGGTGGCGGCCGTCGCTCTTGTTGTGGCCCCTTATCACCGGCACGTGGTTGGTGGAGGTGAGCTGCTCCTCGTGGCGGCGCTGAAAGTACGCTGCACAATGCGCGTGAGCATCGGCGACGTACTCTGAGAAGTCCCGCTCCTCCTCCGTCAGAGAGGCCCAAACACGCTCGATCTCAGCGTGGAAGGGGCCGGCCTCGATCGTCTGCAGGGGTATGGGGACGCCTCCACCGCCCCGACACGCGCATGTCAGGTGGCGCTGGATAGTTCTCCTGGTGGAGGAGATGGGCTTCCCACTCGTGCAGGTGGCGTCGGCTGAAGCCGTTGATCGCCGCTCCGTCGCTTGGGAACTACTCTCCTATCGGCAGGGCCTACACGCGGTGAGAGAGGGAGATGAGATGGGGGGCGTCGGCGGTGAGAGAGAGGATGCGGGCGAGTGCGTCCACCGGCGAGGAAGGGGGCGGATTTTATAGCGGCCGGGGGGCGGCAAGCGTGTGTATGCGTGGCGGGAGGAGGCGCGTCGCCGCACTGCGCCGCCCGTGAGAAATCAATGTAAAGCTGACCGGCGGTAGCCTTGGCATTGATTCCCTACGGGAAACCGAGGCAATGAGGAAGACGAGACGAGACCGATCGCTGATTCGGCGGCCCCACAGCGCGCCGGGTTCGCCCAGGGGCCGCTGGCGCCAAATCCAGGTCTAACCGGCGAGAAATGGGCTTCTGGGGCCGATTGGGCTGTATTTTTAGCGTCGGCGATAAAAAAAGGGCCCGGGGGAGGAGGGTTGTTGGGGGCGAGTGGAGATGCTCTTAGCTACTTGTTGAGGAAGAGGGTGCTTGGATCCAAGGGACTATTTTTAGTCTGACTAAAAATAGTCTCTTTTAGAGGCTAAAGTTCCAAGCACCCCTGACTAAAGAAAGGCTAGGACTAGTCTTGAGGCTAAAATTTTTTAGTCATAGGAAACCTACTAAAATATGTATTAGCCTTCTTTCTCCTCATTTAATTCCTCTCCTTTAACACATGCGAGTTCTGAATTGGAGGGTTTGGAGGATAATAAATGCTCAATAACTTGATTTTAGTCTCTTTAGTATTTGGATCCAAGCATGGATGAGGCTAGCAAGGTTTAGTTCCACTACTTTTAGTCATGGGACTAAAATGTATTCAAGCACCCTCGAACTCTTCCTTTGCGCATTCATTGAGTACGTTGTTTATCATTTTTTCTCTCTAATTTTTAAAATATTGGTAAAAGGTACACATCCGATATATTATAGCTCAAATAAATAATGGCAACCACCAGAAACACCCCACCAAATTCTGGTATTATCGTAATAATTATTCCAACTACTACACGTGAAAGATAGTTTAGAGTAATGCATAAAACGACAAAGAATGAACAACCAAGAGCACTATTGAATAACCATGTACACACTGGCTGATAAAATGGCAAGAGACGAGGTGCCTTCACACTTACAACGTCCAACTATTAGTTCGCTATTGCGTAGAGATGAGGTTAGTTTTAAATAGCGAAGATAGCATCCGCTATTGCTCAAACTAAATGTCATTACATTTTGTTAATGATCTAGAAATATGCCGCTACACGGACATAGTGCCCGCAATATCACCCGCTATCCACATTCCGCTACGCGGACCCCAATCCGCTATTTAAAACCAACTATACATGCAATCCGTGATGTCAAACCCGCTTAGTTCTGATTTCTCTAGAGACGGTGGACATTCATGCAACAATGACGGAGTCAGGACTGCACCAGATCTTTGTTAGCTAGATAGGCTTGGAAGGCATAGGAAATTACTCTTCCGCGTCATCTTAATGTTACATGACCAACTTGGTGCCTACAACCTCCTTTAGGGATACTCAAATGACGTGTAAAAACCAGCTAGCCAGAGAATCCAAGAAAAATAGTGGCCTTGTCTAAATTGTACTTCCTTGGACATTCCAATACAGCAGATGTCAGGAGTTTTTTGCTCTGCTTCCCCTGGCCAAAAGGCATTTCTAGTTTTCTACTGTGTGAAAGAATGGCATCATGATTCACACGCGATGTCTCAGCGAAAATTTACTGTATACTCTAGCACTATTAATTATTGCTCCCATTAGTACCACACCTGTACTTGGTTCTTGCATTGCCATGTGGTTGTTCGGGAACAGGTGGAGATGGAATCACCCGTTCGTGCATTCGGAGGCAGAGGCGAACAAAGCTATTGCCTTTCCTTTTTGACATACTGGTGATTTTATCAACGGATTTTTCCTCAGGATATTTGACTTATTTTGAGTTCTTCTTGTTCCAGGGATGCACTACCCATATATGCATAAGTACGTAAATGTCGACTACTGATACTGCATTTGATAGTCTCCTTGCTACATGCAAAGGGGCTCCTGAATATATTACTCAAACGTGTCACAACAAGTTGTGTTACAGAATTACAGGACTACATTACAACATGCAGAGAGGAAGAACTGTCACGAGGAGATGGCTTCCTTGTCACATGTCCTGGAGAGCCTATCTGACCACAGGTCTAGATTGGAGATGATTAGTGTAGAGGAGATAGTGGAGTGCCTATCTATGGCCCTAAAGGCTTTATTGTTACGAGCTTCCCGACTTTTCCATAAGATTGTGAGAAATACGAAAGACTAGGCGCCGGCAGGCGCATGTGGATGAGGCAAGGCATCCCAGAGATCGTCGATGGAGTCCGAAATTGGTCTGATGCCCACACGTTGCCAAATGCAGGCGGCGATGGGACAGACGATGAAGAGGTGGGGGGCGTGTTCGAAGGGCGCCAGACACCGCGGACAGGCAGCGCCGGAGATGATGTGCTTGTGGACGAGGTTGGCGCATGTGTGGAGCCTGTCGCGGTGCGGCCAAGCAAAGATCTTGATCTTGTTAGGTACCTTGGAGTGCCAAATAAGTGGTGCATTCCAGTCGTCGTCGGTTGTCCGGATGAGTACATCATAGGCACTCCTAGTGGAGAACGCAAGGCCCCAATGAGAAAGCGCTGACCCTTATCTAAGACGGCAAAAAATCCTGCAGCACAGCCAAAAGCAAAACCAACTCCTGCGAAGCGTAAAAGGTTAAACAATTTCGCGGGTTAGCCTCCAAACCAAAATGCCCAATATTTGCAACCCTAATCATGGGCACCTCTGAGTGGGAGAAGAGGTTGGGGAATGTGGTAGCTAGTGGTTTTGGGGTGAGCCAAGTATCATACCAAAAGTAGGTTGAGGTTCCATTGCTGGTAAGCACAAAGGTTATACTTTGTAATTTAGGCATATGGTGGTTTATTGTTTTGCATAGGTAGGATGTATTGGAGGCAAGGTTAAGAAAAGCGTTGGGGTGCTGCAAGCTTAACCATTCTAGCCAGGGAGCATTTTTAGGGAGAGGTGATTTGACAACGAACTTCATAAGTAAGCAAGAGTTCTGAACATGCAAGTTTTTAATGCCTAAGCCACCTTATTTTTTGGGTGTACAAATGTTGTTCCAAGTGATGCGGCATTGTGCACCAGAACAGGTGTCTTCTACCGAGGAAAAAAAGGCACGTCTAACTGCATCTATTATTTTGAGAACTTTTTGGGGGATGAGGAAGACCGAAATGTAGTAGGTTAGGATTGAATCTATGACCGCTGTAATGAGAACTAAACGATCCCCTTGAGTTATTAATCTAGCCCGCCAACTAGAGAGGTATTTTTTGCAGCGCTCTAAGATGGGTAGAAAGGTATTAGGTGGTGGTCGGAGAGGTGTGAGCGGGGGACCAAGATAAGGTTGGGGGAAGAACGACATTGCGCAACCCAAAATATTTGCTATGGCATATGTGATGTGTTGCGGGGAGTGGAGTTCAATAGTGATTTTGGAAAAGTTGATTGTGAGGCTTTGCGGAAGCGAAAAGATCTACAATATTTTTAGGGAGGAGGCATCAGAAGGCGAAGCTGCGGCAACGAAGTATGTCGTCGGGTACTAGTTAAGCAGCACAATTCATGCACACAACTTGTATTGATTTCCTCTTTGGGTATTTATACAATTACATGACGGAGGGAGATGCAAGGGAGTGGAGAGGTGGTTAGCTACAATGAGCATGTCGTGCATTCGTGAAGGGCACATGATGTGCACACGCTGTTGAATGCGTCCGCGGAATCGGCTGTGGCTGTTAGCTACCGGGAGCCGGTAGTGATGACGTGTTCCAACACCCACTCCCCCACCCAAAACATGGGGTTCCCAAACGTTGGCGCTGCATCGGAACACGCCAAACAAAGATGTTGGAAGGCCTTCGTTAAGATGTCAGCAAACTGGGAGGTGGTGGGGATGCGTTGGACATGGACTTCGCCAAGAGCAGCGCGCTCCAGGATGAAGTGAAGATATCGATCTCCTCGTCTTTCTTCCGCTGTTGGGGCACCGGATTGCTGGACATGTACATGGCGCTAACATTGTCGCAGTAGATCACCGTAGCACACGTAGGAAGTTGGTGAAGCTCGTCGACGAGTTGTCAGAACCGCGGACTCGGTGACAGCTCAAGATGGCAATGGGGTCCCGAAACCCTCGTCCTCATGTTTTTAAAGCATATTAGGGGGTGTGGATGGGCGTGTTTCTAACCCAGTGGGGCTGCTACTGGGCAAATTATAAAACCCGACATGTTTCGCGGGTCCGACACTGTTTCAGCGGTACCTGAACCCGAAACCCGCCATACCCGTCAAAATACCTAGTAGCATCCAGTGATCCACCGATTTCCACCCATCTACTCCACTGATCCAGCCTCGAGCTGACGACGTTGGCCACCACACGGTACTCAGGTTCGGTGCTCGATCGAGACACGGTTTTCTACCACTTCGAGGACCATGTGAGAAGGTTGGGGTGTGAGGAAGATGCAGTACCCAAACATTGACTGGCGTGTGTCAGGGCATCCGCCTAGTCACTGTCAGAGTAGGCGATGAGCTTCGACGCAATAGAGCAGTGAATCTGCAGCCCGAGTCGCGTGGAGCCGCGTAGGTAGCGCACGATGCGCTTGACGAGCTGGAAGTGGCAATTAAGGTTGGGAGGAGATTCTAATATCATATTATAATACAATACAATATAACATCAAAGGGAAAACCGTTAATAAGAAATATATCATATTCACCTATTTGTATTAGGATTCGGCAAATGAAGACATCAAGTTTTT
The DNA here is from genome assembly GCF_056163025.1 of Triticum urartu. Lineage (NCBI taxonomy): Eukaryota > Viridiplantae > Streptophyta > Magnoliopsida > Poales > Poaceae > Triticum > Triticum urartu. The sequence continues at coordinate 696,095,841 of NC_141875.1, forward strand.
TCGATAAAGGGCGCTTTTATTAACTCAAAATGTAGCATCGAGCGGATACAAAACATAAAGAGCGACACCCGGCCTCTGCATAGCTAAGATGCACACAGTCATGAAACAAACAGTCTGACAAAAAAAATATAAAAACGACAAAGTGGCAACAGTAAAGCCATATGGGGCCGAAACTATGCCTATATCGACGGAGAAGGTGGATCGATTCGGAAATTATGCTGCCACCCATGTTGGGTAAAAACCTCCCTGGCCACCCGCTCCAACCGCATACACACCGCCTTGAACAGCGATTGGTACTCCGTTCGGTGCAGAGTAGACCACATACGGAGCCAGTGTGTACAACGGTAAATAACCTGCATAGGAGAAGAGATTTTGTCACTAAAAACACAATCATTTCTACATAGCCAAAGCGACCATATTAAGGCAGACGCTCTCATCCGTATTAGCGTACTAAAAGTATTTGGTATTCCATCAAGCCAGTGACCATATATATTGGTAACACTTGTTGGTGGATACAAATTTGACGCTATTTGAATAACTGACCATGTAGAACGCGCAAATAACTTGCATTGAAAGAAGAGATATTTGATTGTCTCGTCATGAGTACAAAAACTACATTTTTTGCTTCCTTTCTAGTTGCGTCGAGCGAGGTTGTCTTTAGTTAGCACAACTCCTCTCCGAAGATACCACATGAAAATCTTAACTTTTAGTGGCATCTTCGATTTCCAGATTTGTTTATTATTGGCCACTGGAATCTCTGTGTGTGATAGTGCACGATACATAGAGTCAACTGTGAAGGACCCAGATGTAGTAAGATTCCAGCGAAAGACATCCCGGCCTTGTGTCAAGTTAATCAAATCCAAATGGGATAGAAGATGTTGCCATGACACAAGACGGGTCCCAACCAAATCCCTCCGAAATGATATATCTGGCGGAGAAGTGGTCATCACATGCGCAAGAGTATCGTTCTTATCGCGTACAATGCGGTACAAGGCTGGGTACTGTTCTCGGAGAGTGGTATTTCCTAGCCACTTGTCCTCCCAGAAGCGTATCTCCGAGCCGTCCTTTATCGCGAAGGATCCGAAACGGAAAAGATGTTTCTTTACCGCCATCAGACCAGCCCAAAAATGCGAGTCCCCGGGCTTCCAATAAGCCTGGGATAACGCTTTTTGGCCTAAATACTTGTTGCATAGCATAGTTTGCCAAACACCATCCTCAGTAAGAAGCTTGAACAACCATTTACTGAGTAAGGCATCATTCTTGACCTGGAGGTCCTGAACACCTAAGCCTCCTTGGTCTTTCGGTCGGCAAATGATGCTCCATTTGGTTAGTTTATACTTTTTCTTTTCACATTCTCCTTGCCAAAAAAATCGGGATCTGAAGTAATCCAGTCTTTGCAGAACCCCTTTGGGTAGTTGGAAAAATGAGATCATGTAGAGAACCATGTTGGTGAGAACAGAATTGATCAAAATTAGTCGTCCTCCAACGGAGAGCAATTTTCCTTTCCAACTGCTCAACCGTTTCTCCAATCGTTCTTCAACATGTTTCCACTCCGCATTAGTGAGACGCCGATAATGAATCGGAATTCCCAAATATTTAATTGGGAATTGGCCTTGTGCACATCCAAACAAGTCAGCATATTGTGCAGCCGTCTCCTTGGCTTCTCCAAAACAGAACAATTCACTTTTATGGAAGTTGATTTTCAAGCCTGACATTTGCTCAAAAGATGAAAGTAGAAGTTTCAGATTTCTCGCCTTATCAAGGTCATGTTCCATAAAAAGAATCGTGTCATCAGCATATTGCAAGATAGAGAGTCCTCCATCAACAAGATGTGGCACTACTCCTGCAATTTGACCATCCTGTTTGGCGCGTTCAATCAAAGTAGCCAGCATGTCAGCGACAATGTTAAATAACATTGGAGACAGTGAGTCACATTGACGTAATCCTTTTTTCGTCTGGAAGTAATGGCCTACATCATCATTGACTTTGATAGCCACACTGCCTCCAGTAACGAAATTTTGGATCCACTCACATCATTTATCGGAGAAACCTTTCATTCTCAGGGTCTGCTGTAGAAATGACCATTTGACTTTATCATATGCCTTTTCAAAGTCAATTTTCAATACTACCCCACTCATGTTCTTCCGGTGCATCTCGTGAACGGTCTCGTGAAGGATAACTACTCCGTCGAGTATATTTCCTCCTTGCATGAAAGCCGTTTGGGATGGCCGAAAAACATGGTCAGCAACCACATTGAGCCTATTAGTCGCTACTTTGGTGAATATTTTGAAGCTGACATTAAGGAGGCATATCGGTCTGTATTGTTGGATCCGTACAGCCTCCTTTGTCTTGGGCAACAAAACAATCTCTCCAAAATTTAGCCTCGATAGATCAAGTTGGCCGGCATGAAGATAATTGAACAGCTCCATTAGGTCAGTCTTGATGACATCCCAGAAATTCTGATAGAACTCTGCGGGGAAGCCATCAGGTCCTGGAGCTTTATTGTGTTCCATTTGAAACACCGCAGCTCTCACCTCCTCTTCAGAGAAAGGTGCCGTCAGGATATCATTCTCTTCAGTCGTGACTTGTGGAATATCATCTATTCGGGTCTCATCGAGACTGAAGTTCCCTTCATCTGGAGCCCCAAATAGAGACTTGTAGTATTTTGTTATATAACGCTTAAGCTCTTCCTGGCCTTCGATCCATCCCTCATCCTGTTCGAGGCTAAAAATACACTTTTTCCGGTGTCGCCCATTGGCAACCAATTGGAAATAACGTGTATTGCTATCTCCCTCGAGAATGAATTGGGCGCTGGATCTTCGATACCACTTGAGTTCCTCTTCTCGCAATAGACGTGCCATTTGCTCATTGGATTGATTTTTTATGTCAATCTCATGTTGAGACAAAGTGCGAGTCTTTGCGATTTTGTCGAGGTCATCAATAATAGTGGAAAGACGCTGCTTTTCTTTTTTATATATGCCACTGGTGTGTTTCGCCCATCCAGTTAGGAACTGCCTTGCGGCTCGAATTTTGAAGTTCCATCTCTGAATTGGTGTGCGACCAACGGCGGGCCTCTCCCATACATTCTTAACCATATTTGCAAAGCCATCACGTTGTAACCATCCCAATTCGAATTTGAATGGGCGGCGAGCATTGGGAGGACTAGCAGAGTTAGACTCAAGAATGATGGGTGCATGGTCCGAAAGTGTCTCAATACGCTCTAGGGCACGCACTGTTGCCAGAGGGAATTTTAGTTCCCATTCGGTATCCATGAGCGCCCGATCGAGTTTCTCGTATGTCGGCACCGGACGATTATTGGCCCAAGTGAATTGTCGCCCCGACATACTGGCTTCCCGAAGATTCAAACTGTCAATCACAGCGTTGAATAAGAAAGGCCAGTGAGTGTCAAAACGATATAATACTAGTGTATGATATTATATGTAATAAGAATGTTGTATTATCCAGTACAATACAGGCACATGGTACATCACAATTGGCACTCTAGCGAGCGGTGTTGTAGGTGTGTTGGCCTCTTTCCTTGATCATATGGATGGAGAGGTGTGCCACTGGCAAGTGATCCTGGTGAGGCGATTGTCTTTGATGATGGTCCATCTACGACTTAGATCTTGAGTTTCCATTCATCATGGTTGGTCCCCGTTGGGGTGGGGGGTACCGAGCGAAAACTCCATGCATTGACGGTGATGATGCCTGGCTCCCAGTGTCGTGTTCCTCTTGTGGGCACCGCCTTGGCCTCCCTCCGCCCCTTCCTCTAGCTAGCACTTGGGGTGAAAATCCTCGTCCATCTTGGGCAGGCACGGCGGGTGTGCTGTGTTGTGTCCCTCTTGTGGGTGACCTCGGTCCTGGCAGCGTGTTTGGTTTGTCTTGGAGCTCCTTTCGGCCCACCTCAGCTCCGACGGCTAGTTGTCCCATTTGCTCCAACTTTTACACACGACGTATCCTCTCTCTCTCTGTCATTTCTGCTGGTCGGCAGGGTTGGCGCTCCTCGGTTTGGAGCGAGAGGGCAGTGGGTCCCCTCTAGCGGCAGGTTGGTGGTGATCATGCGATGGAATCTGGTGCCTTCTTGCAGCTGCCGCGTGGTTGCATGTCGTCGGCTGCCTTTGGTTGTAGTTTGAGGTGGTCCGCCCCTCCTGCGTGTGTTATTTCTACTCGTGTCGTGACCGGAGTTTGAATGAAACTGTAGCATGCGCCGGTGAGTGCGGATAGCTTTAATTGGCTGTCCTTTTCCCTTGTTTAACATCTCTTGTTCGACCACATAGTACTTTATGTTATGAACCATGAGACATAATTATACTAGTAGAAGATATTTTCTTGGAAGATATACACTTTATTGTAGGCCCATAAGGTCAGGACTGTACGAGCATAATCCAATGTTATAAATCATACCCATGCTACTTCCTAGAGTAGCACATCCGTAGCTAGTATTCACCTCTCCACTCTTCCTATCCATATTTGCTCTCTTCACCCAATAGTATTTGCACCCAAACACCAAATAGTATTACCACCCAAACAAACACGGACAACAGAGTCAAGAACCAATGATTCAGCAAGGACACAACGGTAAGAAACGAGTAATGTTTCTTCGCAAAATGAACAAGCAAACAAACAACAAACGAGCAAAAGTAGAAATAGTTAGGCGATGTTGGATCCATACATGGAAATGGGAGGCATTTAGAAACACATGCCTTGCAGAAGCTTATGGAAACATTGTTTCTCAAGAATACTAAGTACCCAAGGAAGAAGCACAAGGACTCTTCGTCAATGTGCCGCTGGGAGGCGCGTGAGGAAGCATCTCTGTCATGTTAGAGATGTCTTCAGTGATGGGAGCACTGAGGCACATGTTGAGGTCGTTGTGCTTGACGAACTGGATGCAGAAAGTGACACCGAGCTTCAATTGTTTAGTCGTCCTAATTTACTAAACGATTATTACTAGGGGTGTCCCTTGGTCGTGTACATGCTGTGGGTATGATGGTGTGGGATTAACTACCCACGTGCTTCGCAAGTATTCCCTTTTCTGCTATGCATTTAGTCAATTGTGTCCCTTGGATAGAAAGCCACCAGTGGCTTTGTTTTCTACATTATGGTGATGCACTGCACTGAACGGGAATTTCAACTTTTATCCCCTGCCTATCTGAAAGCATTTGGGGAGGTCAAAAGCATCCCTGATTTAGTGATGACCAGCAACAGGCTCCCACGATCAAGCAGATTTAATCGGCTTTCACGGATTTCTCATGACTAAGAATTAATTAGGTTATGTCTAGTTCTCATCTAGATGAGAAATAACTCAGTCAAATATAACTCCTACATCGTTTGATTTTACGCTATGTGAATTTTCTTTTATTTTCTTACTTGATTAATTAAATAGTGTGGGAGTTAGATGAGACTTTGCCACTTCTCAACTAAGAGAGCCATTCCATTTAGGGCGAGACAGAATGTGCGGGCACAAGCGGTCTAGTGTCCAAGCCGATTGAAACAGTGGCCTCAGATACCACATGGATTCTTGGCTGCACGCTAATTCATTACCTTTTCATTTCTACTTCGGTACAACCCCATTAAACACATCAACGGAGGCGCTACGCGGCCTGTCTACGTACCGGCCATACATGGATTTTTTTCTCTTTCTTTTTAATCTTGAAAAAATGTGGCCTGTGTACGTACATCACATACACTGATTTTTTCTCTCCCTCTTTTTAATCTTCAGAAAATGTGCGTCATGGGAGATTCAAACTCCAACCCTCAAGGTTCACTTCAAGTTGTAGTAAGCAACCAGTTACTTGTGCCCACTTGCTTTCTTTTTCGGTTCTTATGTGGCAAATATGGCTTTGTGAACTTTAGGCCAGACTTTTTTGTGTTTTTCAAACCGGGTTTTACTATGTTTTGTTCTGGTTTTTTGTTTTCTTGTTTTTACATATGCATGAACTTTTTTAAATTTTAACACTCAAATTCGTAGGCTTTTTTTTCTAATTTGTGAATCATTTTCAGTTTATTAAAAAATTTGCAAAATTTTCAAGCAAACATTATTTTGAAAATTTGTGAATATTTCGCTCAAAATTGATGAACTTTTTTTAATTCCGCAAACCTTGGGCCAGCTCAACAAGCGACCGACGTGAGCGATATCGTCGCCAGGTTGGGCAAGGCCTAAGTGGTTTTTTATTTTCTATTATTTTCTTCTCTTTTTTGTTTATTCATGTTTATCCTTTTGAACTTTATTATCGATTTTGATTTTGAAACATGTTCCAAAATTTGAAAAGTTGTTTAATACACAAAAAATGTTCTTGTTTTCAAATATTGTTTACAATTTTAAAAAATATTCTGGAATTTCATAATTTTTCCCTTTTTTCATTTATATTCACCAAAAGATTAAGAAATATTTTCGTTTTCAAAAAAGTTGATTTTTTAATAAAAAAAGTATGAGCTTTGCACTTTATGTTCAAAACATTCATCAATTGTTAGGAATTTGTTAACAATTTTTAAAAAATTGTTCAAGTTTGTAAAATTTCCATGCACAATGTGAAATTCCAAAATTGTTGACAAATTTCAAGAAATGGTTGGGACATAAGAAAATGTTCATGTCGATTTATAATGATACTAATTGTAAATATGCGAAGTATCAAAATTAGGGAAAACTACATGCTCACAGGTGCACCCGTCTGGCCTATTATGCCAGACACCTCTCAACTGTAGTTATTTTACTATTGATAAATGACTCCAACTTCTTGAAGAAAGCTTGGTAGAAACATATGAGGCATCCATGCCAGGTTTGAGTGACTTGTGACACTGTTTGCACGTTGCGACATGTCCGGCCATTTTATCAACCCATTGATCGAACCCAATGACTAAATTTGCTGCCTCCGCACCTATTATCTCAGCAAGCTTGTTGGATCATGTGTTGCAGCCGGTTGTAGATCTTAGACCACTTCTCTTTTCTCGTCTCTCATCTCTGTGTTGAAGTCAGCATAAATCTGATGTGGTGACTTTTATAGGCCTCCTACATCATCTTGTCATACTTACTCTTAGCTGTCAGACAATGCTGCCAGCCCATAAGACAAGTGCCTGACAACATCGCCACCAATGGATATACATGTTGCGCTGCCAAAACTATCATGTTTTGCAAGTTTGAGCTACTTAAAGTAGAGCTGTCACACCCATGTTGAACGTTTCCACCCTCGAATCCCATGTACGCGAACAGTGCTCATGGCATTTAGTAGGCGCAAGGACCTTAATCGGGATAGAATCCAACCTAAGCTGAAGCGCGCACTCTATGCGTCGGACACTGATGAGGCCCATTAACATTTTTATTTTTTATTTTTAAAAATAATAAAAAATATATTCTTTAGGAGAAAAATATATTACCAAAACAGTTTAATAAATATAAAATATATACTTTATCGGTCAAGGAAAAATGTATCAACTAGTTGTAAAAATTTCTTAATGTTTGATAAATTTATTCATTTATACTGAATAAAATATCCATGATGATCATGAAAAAGTGCTTGAGTATAAAAATAAACCATTTGTAAAAATAAATTTATAACATAATTTGGAAAACTAGAAAGTATTTTTTTAAAGATATTCTGGTGTGCATGAAAGTGTCCATGCTTTATAACTAAATAGGTAGGCATGAGAAATAAAAATATCCAAACAACTTATCAAAAATATGTGCAACGATAAAATGGGGCACATATAAAAGGTTTTCTCAAATATGTTTCACCGTCTAAGTAAAATGTTCGTATATAAAAATAAATATTGCAGTAACTTATAAAATAATAATTCTGAAGTAGATTTCAACTTGTATGGAAAATGTTTTTCTAAATTTCAACAACATTTCCCGTAGAAGTTTTTTTTAAACTTCTATGGAAATGTTGAAATGTATCATGAAATGACATTCAAAAATTATATTTTCGAAATATTTTAGTGTGATGATTTCGTTTTTCGCCATGAATTCGGCAAATGTCATTTCATCATTAAATTTGCCAAGTACCTACCTAAACCATTTGTCAAGAAAAAATTATTTTTTTATTTTTTTCTTCAGATTTTAATGTTCATCATATGCTCAGATGAGCTCAGAAGCAGAAGAGGACTTTAGGGCCTTGCTCTGCGAATTAAACCATGGCATATTGCTGTGTACTATAATAGTAGTTTACACACACCCAATTCAATATAGCCAACCCGGTCAACCACTACCGGACTCGCGGCCTATGCCTACGGCCCAGGGCCGTCGGCATAGGTCCTTTGCCGTCGGCATAGGTCTATACCTACGGCTGCCGTCGGCATAGGCCCGTCGGCGTAGATCACGTCAGCGTAGTCTTGTCAGACCGTCGGCGTACTAAAGCCGTTGGCATAGCAGCCTATGCCTACGGCTTCCGTACAGCCGTCGGCATAGTTTCAGCGTTGGCAAAAAAATGGACGAGACGGCGGCTAACGGCGCCGTTGCGAAGTCCGACCAACCAGGAGTTGCCACGTGGCAAATCTATGCCTACGGCTTTGCCGTCGGCATAGCCTTCCACGTGGCAGCTCCTGATTGCTCCTGGTCGTGGACTATGCTTACAGCAAAGCCGTAGGCATAGATGCAAAACTATGCCGACGGCTTTGCCGTAGGCATACATGCCACGTGGCAGCTCCTGGTATCACAACAGCCATCTATGCCTACGGCATTGCCGTCAGCATACTTGCTGACCAGAACCAAAAAAAAATTAGCCAAAAAGGCTAGCTATTTACAAATGCTTATACAAACACTAATAAGCTTGCACGTGCGTAAAAACACATGATTTGAAACAAGACCAGATGTGGATAGATTTCTCAAAAAAATGAAATTTCAAGCAGTGACAACACCTAGTTCATCAATCATACTAATAATTTATAATATCATTCTCCATGAATCAACATACTTGTTGAAACAAATATATATCACACGCCTTTGCATAAATTATATAATCTTTTATCTCAATGCACAATTTCTCAACACATGGTGGCTAAACGTTTACAATCTCCTGTAAATGAACTATAGTATGTGAACCATTTGAAATTTCGGTGTCATATTGTTACAGTATAATCCAGTCAGAAATTAGAATGCCCTTGTTGGGCAATGGACCATTTTAAAACTTCATCACCATCGTACCTACACACATATAAGTGTTGTTCAGTAAATAACCATTTATGTATCAACTAAATTCAGTAAAGGACTATTACTATGAGAAAATCAAGTGTTGTTCAGAAAAGAAAAGTGCCCATTATCACTTCAGTTATAACTGCTACTGCTAGCTGCTCTTGCTTCCCTTCGCATTGTAAGGGTGTTGTATTTAGCAACAAAACCTTGCATATCAAATTATATGGAGAACATATGCTGCAATGAACCATTGACTGATCTAAAAACCAACATTGGCATCCAAACTGGCCCAGCTCTCCATCTAAAAATAATCTTAAATAACAAATAAAAAAATTGCAACATCAAGTGAATTTGGGCTGAAGTGAATTTGCCTTTGGTTGACCAATATTCTTCGTCTTTTTATTCCAATATTCTTCATGTTTGGTTGACCAAACACCATCTCATATTATGATTTATGAAGCGGTCATTTAGTAACACCACAATATCCCAAAGTAGCAGGCATTTTATTTTCCTAAAAAAGAAGTAGCTGGCATATTCTTAAGCTTTTGTACAAGCTTTGCAAAGAAATTTTATAACCCCTCTAGATTGTCTAAGCAACAATACTGATTCCAGATTGCTGGTTGTATCTCAAATTGATATCATAAGTTAAATACTTGTGACAACCTACCCAGAAAGTCTCAATCTCAAGTATCATTGCTTCCAAATAAATTACTGTGATGCAACAACAGTAACTCGTAGATGGCAACCAGAATGAAATTGTATCAAAACGGACCAAATCTTGCCAATAAACCCAACACATAATAGAATTAGACCTTGCAATTATGGCAAGTTACAGCCATCAAATTTATTTGCTCTAATTCGCAACAAGAAAACTTTGATTTGTGATATGATGATGACCAGGCAGCCAAGGAGAAGTGGACATGCAAGAGAGGAGTCGTGACTTGGCGACCGTGGTTGTTCTCTGCACATACCTTGCTGCGGTGTTCGTCCTCCACCCCAGCGTCCTGCGTGTCCCGTCCTTGCCTCCCCGCGCCTTTCACACGACATATCTTCAACCTCCTAACCATCTTTGATGCACTGACGCTGAGTTAAGAAATCTGCCAGGAATGACATCGAAAATTAATAGTCAAGCACAATCCTTGAGATAACATGGTTATCGTAAAAGTACCAATATCTATCAGGAGACCAAACCTACTAATTTAAACCATGCTTCAAATCTTGTGCAACTTCTCCTATATAGAAGCATGGTTTCTTCTCATGTAGATGTGGGAAATCTGACACGAATGCATATATGCAATAAATTCTCTAGTGTCATACGCACAAGTTAAGTAGTTAACAAAAGTTTACTTCCCACTACTAATTTTGTACTTGTCATAATAAAGAAAACAGAGCTCGACATCACAGCAACAAAAGCGGTAGACTGGGAGCCTGGAACCATGCACACCAAATCGCAGAGCAGAAAAATAGCAGTACTACCTGGAGCAATAAGAAACTCAACGGACTGGGGCAACATTTGGAAAGAGACAAGCAAGTACTACAACAGCTAGCTAGGCTGAATTGAAGATCAACCAAAATCATATCAAGTATTTGTTGAGCATGATTATACACGGGAAGGGGAAGGGGTTCACGACATGGACCTTTAGGTCATGGCGTGGCTTGCATCTCTCCTCCTCATGTGCATTGGTTTGCATCCAATTCTTGCAGTCCAATCCATGGGCGTCCCCCCTCTCTGCATCTCTAGAACAACACGACACTTAAATTTCATCAACTTCCATTGCTACTTAATAAAAGAGGAGCAAGATGTATATGCTGCATAAAACATACATGGATACACCAACAGAAGAACTCGAAAAAATGTGCAAGTGTATGCTATCTATGGATACACTAACTCCATCAAGTACCTAGCACCCAAACTAAGAAAAAAAATCATTCATATGCAGCAGCCCAAACTCAACTTTGAGAGAGCGGACTGATTAACATTTTTTTGTTGGGTCGAATTTTTCACAAATATAGATAGAAGCACTCCAGAAGCTATCCGAATAAATCATAGAGGCTGGCCGAACTAATTGGCGCACTCAAACGATACAAGAGAGCGGCCTGATGAACACATTGTTAGAGACGCACATATAGCTAGTTTCTGTAGATCAATTAAGCTACTAGCTTGGTTGCTTCTTTTAGCTAGCATACACGTACGTGATTTGTTATAGCATACATAAACCGAACACACTTTCTTTATCAAAATTTTCACAACTAGAAGAACTCCAGCAGCTAGCTAGGCAGAAGTGAAGATTGACCAAAATCATATCAAGCAATGTGAAGCATCATTATACAAGGAAAAGGGGGGAACAGAGGAGTGCAGAGGGTCTCACCATGGGGGTGCTTTAGCCGATGTAGTGCACCGCCATCACGCCGTGGATGGAGCCTCCGTCACGCCGTGGATGGAGCTGCCGTCTCGCCGGAGTTTACCCGCCGCGTGCGTCCGCCCCGCAGCCACCGGGTGTAGGAGAGCCGACCACGAGGGGGAGCTGCCCGTGGGACTTGCGGTGGGCGTCGGAGAGGGCGGAGCAGAGTCGCCAGCGACACGCCGGAGTTGGAGGGGACGCCACCCTCGAAACCCTAGCAATGGGGAGGGGTCGTGGGTGAGCTCTCGGGGACGCGAGAGGCGTATCTGGCCGGAGGGAAGGGAAGATCGGCGGCAAGGGAGCTCGGATCTGTGCTGCGCGCCGGCGAGGGCTGCCGGTACAAGCCGGAATCGAGCGTCGTAGGTGGCGGCGGTGAGGTTTCGTGGTGGGGGGGGGAGGGAGAGACGAGCGAGAGGGAGAGGTGTGCGGTGGATTTCTGTCTCGATGATGTCTTTGCGGTATGTGTAGGTCTAGTGAAACCACAGGAGGGACAAGCCCTGCCACCGGAGGGTGAATGTACCTCAACGGCATGCCGGATCTAGCCATTAAAATCCACAAAAAAACATACAATGCCGAAAATCCTCGGGACCTGGCACAGTGTCGTCGTATGGCCCTTGTAGAGTGTGGTAAAAGTTTGAGCTCGTTTCGCAGAAGCCTGACCGAAGGCCGCTTGTAAACTACACCATCTCCGAGGTAGTATGCGGCTATCGAGAGAGAACTTCTCCGGTTTGTGAAGGAAGTGTTGCTCATTGCTTTGTTGACCTCGAAACTTCGTGTGCTCTCAAATGGGACCATTGCATGACACGTTCCCGGACATGACATTTTTCTGGGTTGCCTATAATATTCGAGACATTTATTGCATCCGTAGGATTTCAGTGCGGCAAGTTGCAGATCTGCATGGTGATCACCTGAAATGATGTCTAGAAGTGTTTTATTAAATCATATATGATGTGTTTGCAGTATGTGTAGGCCTAGTGCAACCAAAGGAGGGGCATCCCCCACCACGGGAGGGCGAATATACCTCAGCGGCATGTCGGACCTAGCCATTAAACTCCACGGAAAATCATACGATGACGGAAATTCTCGGGACCTGGCACGGTGTCGTCATATGGCCCTTGTAGGTTGTGGTAAAAGTTTGAGTGAATTTTGTAGGAGCCTGACCGGAGGCCGCTTGTAAATTGCAACATCTCCGACGTAGTATCTAGCTATCGAGAGAGAACATGTCCGGTTTTGTGAAGGAAGTGTGCTGCATGTTGCTCTGTTGGCTATTTCAACCCTCCATCACATTGTATACATATATTAAGACACAATGCAAGTTTTAGTGGCATTACTACCCCTGAAGGCCCCCGACCGGCCTAACCCTTACCCGTTGACCCTAAGATCCAGGCCTTTGACTTTCACCGGACGGCCTTTGCCCGACGGACTTTTCCACCTGGTTGTGATAGGCCAGCCCATAGAAACATTTCAGACCAAGGTTTGGGCCCAACCCACCACAAGATTCCCTCCGGTTCGACTCGACATGGTCATTTCCACCCTCCAAGTGCTAGCAGCAGCACCGTCTGTGAAGGGGGTCACACTCTGGAGCCGCGTGCTCGGTGTTTACACCTTCCATCATAATCCTAGAAAGAATCTGATGGATGTAGATATAAATTTTGTCTCTTTGGCCAAGGAATGAAAAATAAACAAATAAGTCAAAATAAAAGGGTATTTTCTGTAAATCTGAAGCAAACATGATTTTGGTTTGTTCAAATTTGAAACATAGTATAGCAACATAATCCTTTCAAGATTTTGATAAAAACCATATAAAATTTGTCAAAATAGATCGACATGTCAATTACTTATGATTTTAACAAAGTATAAGGACCTATATGCAAAAGTACATGAGGTCACATTTCTAACATACTCAAAAACAAAAACAAACTGGATATTCATAATCTACGGAAAATTCTACCCCAAATCGATGTATAATTTATGTATGTTTAAGTTTAGATAAGTTATAAATTAATCAAATTTTAACTTTCAAAAATAAAAATAATTTAAAATAAAAAACAGATGATATCTATGCCTACTGCACGGCCGTAGGCATAGTTCTCGGCCAGGAGCTACCAGGAGGCGCCACGTGGCGGATATGCCTACGGCCTTGCCGTAGACATAGATGGAAAATTATGCCTACAGCTTTGCCCTCGGCATAGCTATACCACATGGCAGCTCCTAATAAAAAAACAGATGATATCTATGCCGACGGCCGCCGTCAGGGCCCATAGATTTGACGGCGTCAGCACACCGTCTGTCCCCGGGCCACCAGAGCCACCTCTATGCTGACGGCCTAGCTATGCCTACGACTGCTGTAGGCATAGATCGATGTATGCCGACGGCCTTACTATGCCTACGGCTGCCGTAGGCATAGATGGAGCTATGCGTCGGCATAGCTCCATCTATGCCTACGGCAGCCGTAGGCATAGATAAGGCCGTAGACATATAAGGTTATTCCGGTAGTGAACTACCGCTACCCTCAGCATCAGCCATTCTGTGAACTTCTTGACCGGAGGAGTGGAGCACACAGCCGGTGTGCTCCTTAAACCATACGACAACGAAGTTCTGTCAAGTGTTGAACTGTTGCGAGAGGAGTAATGTGACGGTGACTCAATTCGATATAGCAAAGTTGATACATTCATCCGAGATGGCTGATTAATAATGGTAAACGTGGGCTTTTTCTTATTCCTAGACATGACGACCGTGGGCTCTGGGCTACAATATCTTCCCATGCACGCATCCACTTCGACATCAACATACATCACATTATTTTGGCAGCATTGACTTTGCCATGGCCATAAACATCTCCTTGTTGGCCGTGAAATGGGCGAGCATCTGCGCCCTGTCCGGCAAGCACGCTCTGACCTTCTCGTCGGAGGCATACTCCTTGGCCCAGCCGCACAGGCGAGGGAACTCCTCGGCCGTGACCAGTGTCACCCCGGACACCTCCTCGCAGACGGTGAGCCAGTGCGCGAACCCGCAGGCAGCTATGTCCACGAGGCCAATGGCGTCGCCGGCGAAGAACCTCTTCCCCTCGAGCTGCGCCTCCAGGAGCGCGAAGTTCTCCTTGATCTCCTTCATGAACCCCTTCTGCGCCTCGCCGTCCGTCCACATCGCCAGCCAGAACGGCTTCGAGCACTGCGCACTCAGCCAAAATCATTACTGGTACGTAGCCAGGAGGAGTTTACAGGGAAACAAGACCGCTAACTACTAGAGAAAGTACGAGCAGAGTGAGACGAGAGATCAGGTCATGTACCTTGTCGTCGATGAAGCGGGACCAGAAGCGGGCGGTGGCGCGGTCGTACGGGTCGGTCGGGAGAAGGGGCGGCCCGTCGAATGTCTCGTCGATGTACTCGACGATGATGAGCGACTCGCAGACGGCGCGGTCACCATGGAGGAGCACGGGCACCTTCTTGTGGACGGGATTGCTCCTGAGCAGCAGCTCGCTCTTGTTGTGGAGCTCCTCAAGGATGAGCTCGTAGGGAACGCCCTTCAGGCGCAGGGCGACCTCGGCGCGGTGGCTAAACGGGCTGTCGAAGGCGCCGATCACCCTGACGGCCGCCGGTGCGCTCATCTTGGCTCGCTTCCTCTGCTGGAAGTCAAATGTAGATTGTTGTGAGGTCTGTGCGTAATGGCCTGTTACTTTGTGGTATTTTATAGCGCTTGGATATTGGACTGGCTTAATGTCGAGGCTATTTTAATCGAGTTGGTAATGAAACTTCTTCGGGAAGAACAGATTGTTTTTGTTTCCTGAGCACAAGTCAAATGTTGCTGTCTTTGCGAGAAGCTTCCTTGTTGCTTCGCTCCATACAGAGTGATCGATAAAATAACGTACTGCCTCCGTTTTCATTCAATCCGCGTATTAGCTTTAGTTAAGTTTTGTAAACTTTGATAAAATTTATCAACAAAATTTTTAACATATACAATAACAAATAAATACTATTAGATTTATTATTAAATGTACTTTCACATCATATAAATTTGTTATAGTCAGCGTTTGTACTTTTTCTATAAACTTGATCAATTTACAAAGTTTGACTTCAACCAACTCTAATATGCAGAGTAAATAAAAACAGAGAGAATACTAGGCCAGGCCTATTTGTTTCCATCGCCAAATCGCAGGGAGTTATAGCAACAGCAAGCCAACATGAATGGGCGTCTGATACAAAAAACTCTTTCATATAAAAAAAGCTCTATAATATGACATTTTAAAGAAACATATAATTTCGGTGAAAATTGTTACTTAGCGTAGTTTATGACTAAAATCAAAATTTTAACTGAAAAAGATAAATCAAGCAGTTACCATCTTCACCATCCTTTGCCCCGATCTCTAGTGGGTGTCTTACTACCACATCTCCGGTTGCCACCGCATTCTAAAACTCCTCCTCTGACTTCAATAATGTCTGTCATTAGGTCAACCTCGTAACCACACAGTGACATGATAAGGGTTGGTTTGTGCCACCTCATTTGTTTCTCTATCGGCTCATCAACCTTCTTATAGGTCTCTGTAGCTGGCAATGCCACCTTTTTGCACTATTGTGAAACACCGCCTCCACCATCCATCCATTAGCTATATCGGCCTTTCCTCTCGGTTTGGAGCATGAAGATTTCTATCTCTCTCCCATCCCCAACATTACCCCACCCTCAAAACTCTAATCTTGTGGACATGGTCCAGGGATCAGTGGCGCAGTGATGAACAGAGTGCCGCTCACCTTCACCAGCTCTGAAATTTTCGCGTGTTCCCAGCATAGTACCTCTCTTCTTCATGTATTTCAAGGGTCAGGTCTCTGGCAGAAAATACACATGGGGCTAGAGGGATGTAGCAATACATTGTACTGCATTATCACAACGTCTCATGTAAGAAAATTTCCTTCTAACATGTGAGCAATGGTGTCAGCAAGAGTAATTTCATTCTCTTTGTGGTGAACATTTCGATACATTTGAGCTTTTCATAGTAACATAACACAATTGAGGTAAAACATCTGAAAAACCTAATCCCATTCACCTGTAAGCGGGCAATTGTTATTGAACAATTGTTTCAAATTTCTTCCATACTCCTATTAGTAGAGTCTGGTTAAAAGCATGAGAATACATGTTGTGTCTATGTACTTTTAATGTGAACTCATTTGTAGCATACTAATATCCTAAATCAGAGTACACACCATAGGATATCGATTCATCAACTTTTTTGTTAAAAAAATACTTGTCATGTTTTTCCAATCACATTCACTCATGGCAATGCTGCAAAAAGAGCCAAGACAATGAAACATTTAAGTGAGCACAAGGATGCTTAAGAAGGTGGTCGATGAGGCATACATGAGGGGTGCCAATGGTGCCAATACATCCATGTCCCTGTACGAGCTGATGACGTCCACAACCACGACAAGAGGTATTCCATTGCCAATATGTCCATTGATGCACAACTCAACATAATAAGAATTGCCAATACCTTGTGCGTTTCTAGGGCCACATAGAGGGATTTTCAGGCATTGACGTATTGGCAATGGAATAAGCAGCAATGACAAGAGGGATTGCCAACTATTGGAGGAAAAAACTTAGTTACTGAAGTTATTTGGATAATGTTCTATTGGTGATTGTTCTATATCTTGTAATAACTAGACATGATTATGTTATGTTGTTACTTTGCTAATACTTTGCTATGTTGGTGGAATTCGAGGGGGGGGGCACAATTAAGAAAAAAAATGCAGAGAAACATTCAAAGTTTCGCCCTACAGAGCCGGCCCAGCCGCACGATCGAGTGATGCTGCAACACACTTGTTGGAAATATGAGCAATTTACCGAATGATTTTATTAATAGAAATACTAGATAAAGCATGACTAGTATAGCAGTGATAAAACAAGTCATGCGATTTGACAAAGAGAAGGTAAACATCATCTTCATATATGAACTGTAACTAAACACATCTAGAGCAGACAGTATAGCAAGTTGCATATATGAAACAGAGTCTAACATATCTAGCTAGGGCAAACACTAGAACAAGGGACTATAACAGGGCCTCTCATAGAAAGAGGAAGAACACATACAGGACGGCGGCAGCAGAAGCGCTAGACTTGGGGTCGGTGTCCTCGCCAGCCATGTCATCGAGGAGGTTGTCGACGTCGAGGAAGAAGTCGTCGTCGGGGAAGTAGTCGTCGGAGTCCGGGGCGTCCGTGACGAAGAAGTCAGTAGTCACGCTGAGCGCTCCCCAAAAACCTTATAACCCTTCTCCCGTACAGGACTCAAAGAGGTGGAGTTTCAGAGGCCTACTGTCCCGACATGCGGTGCAGGACGCAAGCCGGGATGGAGAAGATCGTAGCAGCAGCGTAGTGCTCAGGAACTTTATGGCGAGAGTAAGAGGATCTTCTGGTGCATCTCTCTGAGAGGAGCGACCTCCTAAGAAGGAGGCGAGAGGCTGCGCCGGGAGCTGAAGGGAACGAGGGAGACGAAACGAACAGGTAGCAGGCGAAGAGGTGCACCGTTCGTATTCAATCCCCACTACAGAAAAACGTTTCAGCTTCCGCATGATCTTTCGTATACCCGTCGTGCGTGCTAAAAATTTAGACATCGGCTCGACTCATTCCTGCAACCCGTGGCGCGGCGCGTCGTGACGAGGCGGCCGGCGGAGGAGGAGCGCGCGTGGATGTCTCTCTTCTTCTCATCTCATACATGTGGAGAAAGAGTCTCCCTTATAAAGAGGTCCAACTTCCTCTAAACTAGCAATATGGGACTAAACTTTAATTCCACCTCTTGCCTTGCACGAATAAGCTGCGTGGGCCTCTAGGATTTATTAGGAATTTCTGAAACTGCTATTTGGCTAGGCCCAAAATAGACAAAATTCTAGCAATCCCCCATCAGATCCCAGAGGCACACAAAATTTGCCTTTAGTTCCAAAACGCTATTTTAGATAACGGTACTGCAGTGGAGACTGTTAAGTTGAACTTCCACCTAGAACTCTATGCTACACTAGTAAGAAACTTGAACACTGGACTAGGCCTTGAACTGCAAGTTTTCTGTGAATCTAGCTTCACATAAAGCCTTGACCGATACGTGGCTACTGTGGGTCTTCCCCGCGGGTGGAGCTTATGCGTCATACTCAGAGACCTTTCATGAGTTTACTAGAGAGAACCCTACTCTCATAGAATGCGACATTTAACAATCAGACTCATATAGGTGCGTTCTTCAAAAGATGTTCTGCAGGACGACATCTCTGCTTCAATGAGCCACTTAGAACACATTAAGATATACATCAACCTGCCATGAAGATTATGAGAGTATTGCATCTTCATGGAGTGGTATTGTTAATAGTAAGGATACTCTCCTCTCAGTTGACCAACAGCTTGTCTTCCACATCTAATTCATGGGATCTCTGATCACATAGACTAGGTTACCACTGTGAACAACTCATATTGTGGGTCTCATACACATCTCCCTCGATGCATTATCTATCACATTACGTGATAGACCCTTAGTGAAATGATCTGCCAGATTTTTAGACGTTTGGATATAATCCAATGCAATAACTCCGGAGTTTCTCATTTTCCTGACAGACTTTAACCTTCTCTGAACGTGTCTTGATGACTTCATGTTATCCTTTGAGCTGCTCACTTTCGTGATTACAGTTTGATTGTCGCAGTTCATAAGGATACCCGGTACGGGTTTCTCAACAAACGGCAAGTCATTCAAGAGCCGATGAAGCCAATCTGCTTCGACCGTAGATGTATCTAGTGCTGTGAGTTTTGCTTCCATTGTTGACCTCGTTAAGATGGTCTGCTTGCAAGACTTCCAAGAAACAGCGCCACCTCCATGAGTGAATACATATCCCCTCGTGGCCTTTATCTCATCAGCATCTGAGATCCAGTTTGAGTCACTATACCCTTAAAGCACCTTTGGGTGTCCGATGTAGTGAATTCCATAATTCGCAGTGCCTTTCAAATAACGCAAAACTCTCTCTAGAACTTTCCAATGCACATCTCCTGGTTTTGAGACAAACTGACTCAGTTTGCTAACAACAAAATAGATGTCAAGTCTTGTAGCACTAGCTAAGTACATAAGCGAGCCAATAATCTGAGAATATTTCAATTGATCTCTAGCAATTCTTCAATTCTTCCGAAGTAACACACTCGCATCATATGGTGTTGGAGAGGGCTTGCAGTCACTATAGCCAAATCGACTGAAGATCTTTTCCACATAGTGAGATTGAAGGAATGTAATCCCACCATCATCGTCTCTCAACAACTTGATGTTCAGAATGACATCAGCCACTCATAAATCCTTCATCTCAAAGCAGCGAGATAGAAAATCCTTGACCTCCTTAATAACATTCAGATTTGTTCTGAAAATCAGTATGTCATCAACATACTGAAGGAAATATGCCCTAGAGGCAATAATAAAGTTATTATCTATTTCCTTATATCATGATAAATGTTTATTATTCATGCTAGAATTGTATTAACCGAAAACATGATACATGTGTGAATACATAGACAAACAAAGTGTCACTAGTATGCCTCTACTAGACTAGCTCGTTAATCAAAGATGGTTATGTTTCCTAGCCATAGACATGAGTTGTCATCTGATTAACGGGATCACATCATTAGGAGAATGATGTGATTGACTTGACCCATTCCGTTAGCTTAGCACTTGATCGTTTAGTTTGTTGCTATTGCTTTCTTCATGACTTATACATGTTCCTATGACTATGAGATTATGCAACTCCCGTTTACCGGAGGAACACTTTGTGTGCTACCAAACGTCACAACGTAACTGGGTGATTATAAAGGTGCTCTACAGGTGTCTCCAAAGGTACTTGTTGGGTTGGTGTATATCGAGATTAGGATTTGTCACTCCGATTGTCAGAGAGGTATCTCTGGGCCCACTCGGTAATACACATCACTTAAGCCTTGCAAGCATTGCAACTAATGAGTTAGTTGCGGGATGATGTATTACGAAACAAGTAAAGAGACTTGCCGGTAACAAGATTGAACAAGGTATTGAGATACCGACGATCGGACCTCGGGCAAGTAACATACTGATGACAAAGGGAACAACATATGTTGTTATGCGGTTTGACCGATAAAGATGTTCGTAGAATATGTAGGAGCCAATATGAGCATCCAGGTTCCGCTATTGGTTATTGACCGGAGACATGTCTCTGTAATGTCTACATAGTTCTCGAACCCGTAGGTCCGCACGCTTAAAGTTCGATGACGGTTATATTATGAGTTTGTGTTTTGATGTACCGAAAGTAGTTCGGTGTCCCGGATGTGATCACGGACATGACGAGGAGTCTCGAAATAGTCGAGACATGAAGATTGATATGTTGGACGACTATATTCAGACACCGGAATGGTTCCAAGGGTTATCAGATATATACCGGAGTACCGGGGGGTTACCGGAACCCCCCGGAGGTTAATGGGCCTCATGGGACCAATTGGTGGAAGAGGAGAGGCGGCCAAGGGGCAACCGCGTGCCGCTCCCCTCCCAAGTCCAAATTGGACTAGGAAGGGGGGCGGCGCCCCCCTTTCCTTTCTCCCTCTTACTCCTTCCCTCTCCTCTTCTACTCCAACATGGAAAGGGGGGAGTCCTACACTACTGGAATTAGCTTATTTGCCGTCTGCCAGTTCATTTCCATCCGCTGGCGGACGGCAAAGAAGGTCTTTTCTGTCAGCTTAAGGAAAACGGACGGCAAAGAACCGACAGACGACAAAGAAGGTCTTTGCCATCAGCCTGTTCTTTGTTGTCCGCTGGCTGACGGCAAAGAGAGAGCTGGCCCCACTAAACGAGTTAATTGAGGAAAACTTAACGCCCCCCTCTTTGCCGTCTACTAGCAGACGGCAAAGAGGAAACAAAGCGGACGGCAAAGGGTGGGCCGACGGCAAAGATTCTTCCAAACTAACGGCCGAGCCCTACCCCGCCCATTCTCTCTCTTTCTATCCATCTCTCCTCCCCGACGCCCGCCGCCGCCCCCGCCGCCCGCCGCCGCCCCCACTACCTGCCGCCGCTTGCCCCGTCGACCCACCACCCCGCCGCCCCCATGCGCCGACGCCTCGTTGCCCCACCACCCCGCCGCCCCGGCGCCCTGCCGCCCCACCACATCGTCGCCCGACCACCCCACCACCCCAGCGCCCCCTCCACTCGCCCACCACCTGGCGCCACTGTCGCCCCTGGCGCCACCGCGGCCCCATCGCCCCCGCCTCCCTGCCGGCTCGGCGCCGCCGCTCACCGCCCAGGCACCACCGTCGCCGCCGCTCGATCCGGTGAGTTATTTTTTTTCTTTTTTTTGCTATTAGATTTAGTGTTAGATTCAGTTTAGTTTTAGTGTTAGATTTAGTGTTAGATTCGTTTTAGTTTTAGTGCTAGAATATGTAGAAGGGGAAGAAGAAGAAGAAGAAGAGGGGAGAAGGGAGGAAGAGGAGGAGGGGGAAGAAGAAAGAAAAGAAGAGGAAACCCTAAACCCTAGTTTTAGTTATAGTTTTACTTTAGTTTTAGTTTCAGTTTAGTTTTAGTTTTTATTTTTAGTTTAGTTTATTTTAGACAGTTTTAGTTTTAAGAAGGGGGGAGGATGGAGGAAGAGGAGGAGGGAGAAGAAGAAAGAAAAGAAGAAGAAGAAGAAGAAGAAGAAGAAAGAAGAAGAAGAAAGAAGAAGAAGAAGAAAGAAGAAGAAAGAAGAAGAAGAAGAAGAAGAAGAAGAAGAAGAAGAAGAAGAAGAAGAGGAGTTGGAGGAGGAGGAGGAGGAGGAAGAGGAGAAGAGGAGGAGGAGGAGGAGGGAGGAAGAGGAGGAGGAGAAGAAGAGAAGAAGAAAAGAAGAAAAGGTTGTCACGTGCCCCTACCGCGGCCCACATCCCGACCCCAACCCCGACACCCCGACCCCCGACACCCCGACCCCGACACGCCACCCCAACACCCCGTCACGACACCCAAACAGCACCCCGACCCCGACACCCCGACCCTCGACACCCAGACCCCGAAACAGCACCCCGACCCGACATGGCACCCCGACCCCCGACACCCTGACACCCCGACCCCGACCCCCGACCCCTTGACACCCCGACCCCGACCGCCGACCCCCGACACCCTGACACCACACCCCGACCCCGACACCCCGACCCCCGACACCTAGACCCCGAAACAGCACCCCGACCCCGACACGGCACCCCGACCCCAACATGCCACCCGGACACCATATATATTTTTTGATTTTGTTATGAAAAACATCATATATTAATATTCATGTTGGTATTTTTTTATGTTGTATTAACTTCGTTTAGTCTTTGTCATGGCAGGTGTTGAAAGATGGTGGGCGCTAGTCCGGAGCGCTCCGAGGCCCCTTCTTCGTCGACGCGTGCTGGGAGGTCTTCCATTCCACCCGCACAAATCCGACGAGCGTCGCTGGACAGTATGGTGACACCGCCGGGCCCTTCTTTGTCAACCGCGGTGCCCAGCAGGGGAAGAGGAAAGGGAGGGAAGAAGAGAGGAGCTGGAGCACATGGTCGCGGGAGAGGAGGTAGGGTGACTGCTAGGGTGCCTTCCTCGCCACCACCCCCAGCTGTTTCACCCGAGCACGTGACTGCTAGGGTGGACTCGTCCGAGAAGGAGGCTACACGGACTCCGGTCCATGAGCCTTGGGTCAACGGGCCTTCGGCCCACGGTAGTTGGGTGGGCCCACGAGACCCCAGACGAGCACACGTCTGGATGGGGTACCTGGCCGGATCAACCTGAGGGGCCGAGTGGCCATGCTGATGATGGCGGGGAGCCGACTAATATTGAGGAGGAGGGGGCACCATCTACCAGCGTGGTTTTACACGGCTCCCGTCCGTGGCGGCGACCCACGAGCAGAGGTGGTTGATTTTCCCTGATGGGGAGAGGTAAGTGCATTTACTATTTTTGTACCTTCCACATTCACGTTTCTTCAAATATCTAATGCGTTGGCCTTGTCATGCTGCAGGGGTTGGGACCACCATGAGAAGGTCCGCCGGCCCAACTCCGTCCTTGGAGTGCTTTGCCAGCAAAACTTCTCGGGGTTTGTCACGTTGCCTGGTGAGGGTCGGCTTTCAGAGCTTGGATTGAGCTGGGAGCACTACTTGGCTGCCCCGGCCCCGCCGGGTGAGATTATCGACTGTGTCTTGTGCAACACGAGGGCAGACGTGGTGATCAGAAAGTTCTGGGTAATTTCTCCTTTACACAATTAAAAATCTTCAACTAGGTAGTTATTAATTGTACTAATCAATATTGTCTCATTTGATTGCAGACATTCTACAGGTGTGAGGAGGGATACGAGGAGGAGGCGGCAAATGTTATCAAAAACGTCTACAAGCGCCTACTACAGAACTTACGACACGAGGCTCGGGTGCAGGCTGTTCGAGACTACTACGCCTTGCGTGGTATCAAGAAGCCCAAGCCGGCGTGCCGCGAGAAGTTCCTGAGTAAGGAGCAATACATGAAGGTAATTCTTAAGGCCTTGTACTTACTTCCTTCATTTATTAATTCATAGCCGTAGCGCTCAAGTTTCTATTTGCTAACTTAGGCGCCTCCGAGATGGTGTGCGGATCAGATGGATTGTTGGGAGCTGTTGGTCAACGAGTGGTGCTCAAAAGAATGGCTAGCCGTCCACAACGTAGCCAAGGACAAACGTGCCCAAATGTAAGGTGTGCCACACCATCAAGGCAACTCCAACTTATATCAGTTCGGGCGGAACTGGGTATGTGGTTTGCTTCATGATTCATGCAATTCATTCATCATGCTAGCTTGAGCCCCTTAATTACTAATTTATGTTGTTTCTCTCTTTCAGGCACACTACAATAAGGCGGATAAGGTGCCCGAGGTGTACGACCTCTATGCCATGGCCCATACTGCCTCTTACAAGAAAGTCAAGGCATTCTCTCCGTCTGACCTCGATGATGCAAACAACTTCACCAACATCTCCTCCCACGACAAGCTCGTGAAATATAGAGATGAAGGGAAGGCGAGGAAAGGGGAGGGCTTTAACCCGAGCCAGGGTCCCATTGATCCACAACTGGTGATGATAGCTGGTGGCGGGAGGTCCCATGGCTCGATAGCCATTGGAGATGGACTTATCCGTTGTCCTAGCACTCTCCCGGAGATCAAGGCGCGCCAGTCGAGATCCGCTCCTGAGATAAGGCCTCGTGAACGGCCATTCCAACTCGCCTTCAAGGTTAGTTATACGTACTCAGCTATCTTTCTACATTACATTGTGTGCGCTTCCATCAATGATTACAAATGCTAACGAGGAGTGGTGTTGTAGGCTCCTATACAGAGTGAGAGAGATAGAACGGAGAAACTTCTGTCGGAGGCGGCGGGGAGGCAGCGGGAGTTGGAGGAGAGGACGACAAAGATGTTGGAGGAGGAGAGGGCACGTAATGACATGCAGGCAAGGGCAATGTACGAGCTCCTTGTGGTAAGTTTCTTTTGCTGATTAGCCAAAACATTCATGTAATGTTTGTCTCATTACTAACTAGTATGACTGAGTCGTCAAAACCAAATGTGCAGTCTGTGTGCGAGAAGTCCGGTCAGACCACTCCGCCGATGCCAGTGATTGCTCCTGGGACGACGGTGAGTTTAATTTGAATGGACACTACTTGCTAGTCTGAACATTTGAGTGTCATCATGCTAATGAGACATTGGAAATGATCTTTGGTGCAGCGTAACTCTAGACAACACTACTAGGAAAAGGGCTATAGATGATATGGACATTAATGGCGCACCGTGTATGTGGTGCGCCATTAGTAATATATTACTAATGGCGCACCTGGTGTGTGGTGCGCCATTAGTAGTTTTGAAAAAAAATAAAAAAAATTGTTAGTAATGGCGCACCATGGGATAGTGCGCCATTACTAGTTGACACAGTAATGGCGCACCACACCCACTGAGGGAGTCCTAGATTAGGGGGTGTTCGGATAGCTGGACTATACCTTCAGCCGGACTGCTGGACTATGAAGATACAAGATTGAAGACTTCGTCCCGTGTCCGGATGGGACTTTCCTTGGCGTGGAAGGCAAGCTTGGCGATGCGGATATTCAAGATCTCCTACCATTGTAACCGACTTTATGTAACCCTAACCCTATCCGGTGTCTATATAAACCGGAGGGTTGTAGTCCGTAGGCAATCAACTCCATACACAACAATCATACCATAGGCTAGCTTCTAGGGTTTAGCCTCCTTGATCTCGTGGCAGATCTACTCTTGTACTACCCATATCATCAATATTAATCAAGCAGGAGTAGGGTATTACCTCCATCGAGAGGGCCCGAACCTGGGTAAAAAACATCGTGTCCCTTGTCTCCTGTTACCATCCGGCCTTGACGCACAGTTCGGGACCCCCTACCCGAGATCCGCCGGTTTTGACACCGACATTGGTGCTTTCATTGAGAGTTCCTCTGTTTCGTCGCCTTTAGGCCCGATGGCTCCTTTGATCATCAACAACGATACGGTCCAGGGTGAAACTTTTCTGCCCGGACAGATCTTCGTCTTCGGCGGCTTCGCTCTGCGGGCCAATTCACTCGGCCACCTGGAGCAGATCGAAAGCTACGCCCCTGGCCATCAGGTCAGGTTTGGAAGCCTAAACTACACGGCTAACATCCACGGGGACTTGATCTTCGACGGATTCGAGCCACAGCCAAGCGCGCCGCACTGTCTCGTTGGGCATGATATAGATCTGCCGCCGAACAGCGCCTTGGAGGCCGCATACGCATCGGTTTCGACCATTGATTCGGAGCATACTGCGCCAATCGAGGATCAGCGGTTAGATGCTGCCTCAGGGGCTGCGATCTCAGAGGCGATCGAGCCGAACTCCAGCCCTGCACTCCGCATGGCCCGTGACTCCGAGGATCCGGACTCCTCCCCGGACTCCGAACCCCCCGCGCCCCTGCCAATCGAATCCGATTGGGCGCCGATAATGGAGTTCACCGCCGCGGACATCTTTCAGCATTCGCCTTTTGGCGACATCCTGAACTCTCTTGGGATGGGATACGGATGATAAGGAAATTCAAAGCCCACCCACCACCCACTTTGTAGCCACTGTCGACGATCTAACCGACATGCTTGACTTCAGCTCCGAAGATATCGACGGCATGGACGACGATGTAGGAGACGAACAGGAACCAGCACCTGTAGGGCGCTGGAAGGCCACCTCGTCATATGACATATATATGGTGGATACTCCAAAAGATGGAGATGGGATGGAACAGTGGGGGATGACGCCCCCAAGAAACAACCAAAGCGCCGGCGTCAACGGCGCCGCTCTAAATCCCGCCAAAGCAAAAACGGTGATTCCGGCACGGGAGATAATACTACCCCGGATAACGCCGAAGAACACCCACCTCAGCAAGATTTGGCACAGGAAGATGGAGAAGCCAACCCTCATGAGAGAGCGGCAGACTGAGAGGTCGAGGTTGATAACTATACGCCTCCCTCCGAAGACGAGGCAAGCCTCGATGATGACGAATTCGTCATACCATCAGACCCCGCCGAACAAGAGCGTTTTAAACGCAGGCTTTTAGCCACGGCAAGCAGCCTCAAGAAAAAGCAGCAATAGCTTAAAGCTGCCCAAGATTTGCTAGCTGACAGATGGACTGAAGTCCTTACGGCCGAAGAGTATGAACTTAAACGCCCCTCCAAGAGTTACCCGAAGCGCAGGCCGCTACCCCGATCAGAGGAGGAAGCACCTACATCACCAGCGCATGACATGGCAGACCGGCCACCTCGCGGCCGCGACAGAGAGGCCCCTCGGCCCTCCACCCAAGCCATGCCCCGACGCCGCTCAACTAAGGCACGGGAAAATGCGCCCGACCTGCGAGACATACTGGAGGATAAGACAAGACAAACAAGATCGATCTACGGATCGCGCAGGCGCCCTATGGCATGTGACAATGATCTTCACTCCGGATACAACAAATCCAGCCGGGCCGAACACAACAGACATAGCGCTTCCGAGCTACGTCGTGATATAGCCCAGTACAGAGGCGCCGCACACCCGCTATGCTTCATGAATGAAGTAATGGATCATAAAATCCCAGAGGGTTTCAAACCCATAAACATCGAATCATACGATGGCACAACAGACCCGGCTGTATGGATCGAGGATTATCTCCTTCACATCCACATGGCACGCGGCGATGATCTACACGCCATCAAATACCTCCCGCTCAAACTTAAAGGACCGGCCCGGCATTGGCTTAACAGCTTGCCAGCAGACTCAATCGGTTCTTGGGAGGACCTGGAAGCCGCATTCCTCGACAACTTCCAGGGCACTTACGTGCGACTGCCGGATGCCGACGACTTAAGCCACATAATTCAGCAGCCAGAGGAATCGGCCAGACAATTCTGGACACGGTTCCTAACAAAGAAAAACCAAATAGTCGACTGTCCGGACGCAGAGGCCCTAGCAGCCTTCAAGCATAACATCCGCGACTAGTGGCTTGCCCGGCACCTGGGACAGGAATAGCCGAAATCCATGGCAGCCTTCACGACACTCATGACCCGCTTTTGCGCGGGAGAAGACAGCTGGCTAGCTCACAGTAACAACTTATCAAAGAACCTTGGTAATTCGGATACCAAGGACAAAAGTGGCAGGACACGTCGGAATAAGCAAAAACGCCGCGTTAACAGCGACAGCAATGAAGACACGGCAGTCAATGCCGGATTCAAAGGCTATAAATCCGGTCAGCGGAAAAAGCCATTCAAAAAGAATACTCAGGGCCCGTCCAGTTTGGACCGAATACTCGATCGTTTGTGCCAGATACATGGCACCCCCGAAAGGCCAGCCAATCACACTAACAGGGATTGTTGGGTGTTCAAGCAGGAAGGCAAGTTAAGGGCCAAAAACAGAGACAAGGGGCTGCACAGTGACGACGAGGAGCCCAAGCCGCCGAACAACAATGGACAGAAGGGCTTTCCCCCACAAGTGCGGACGGTGAACATGATATACGCAACCCACATTCCCAAGCGGGAGCGGAAGCATGCACTACGGGACGTATACGCGATAGAGCCAGTCGCCCCAAAGTTCAACCCATGGTCCTCCTGCCCGATCACTTTTGATCGAAGTGACCATCCCACTAGCATCCGTCATGGCGGCTTCGCCGCATTGGTTCTCGACCCAATCATCAACGGATTTCATCTCACAAGAGTCCTCATGGACGGCGGCAGTAGCCTGAACCTGCTTTATTAGGATACAGTGCGGAAAATGGGCATAGATCCCTCAAGGATTAAGCCCACAAGAACGACCTTTAAAGGCGTTATACCAGGTGTAGAAGCCAACTGTACAGGCTCAGTAACACTTGACGTGGTCTTCGGATCCCCGGACAATTTCCGAAGCGAAGAGTTAATCTTCGATATAGTCCCGTTTCGCAGTGGCTATCACGCCCTGCTCGGACGAACCGCATTTGCAAAGTTCAATGCGATGCCGCACTACGCATATCTCAAGCTCAAGATGCCAGGCCCTCGAGGAGTAATTACGGTCAACGGAAACACCGAACGCTCCCTCCGTACGAAGGAGCATACGGTGGCTCTCGCAGCGGAGGTACGAAGTAGCCTTCTCAGGCAATTCTCCAGTCCGGCCATTAAAAAGCCAGACACTGCCAAGCGCGCCCGGAGTAACCCACAGCAGGACCGCCTGGCACACTCTGAGCAAGCGTAGCAATGCGGCCCCAACCCCAGCTATTGCGACATAGCGAAACCAGTACCTCGCGTACATAACTACGCCCTTGAAATACCATGGGCACAGGGGAAGGGGCACAATAACGGCACGCCCAGAATACGGCTTAAAACGTACTAGGGGCTGCCAGATTCTCTTTTTAATTTTTTCTTACCTTCAGGACTCCATACTTCGGACGACCTGTTCGGCAATTCGACTGCCGCACAAACGATGCAAGATCCAGGGAGGCAGACAAGCCATGCCGCACTATGGAACTCCTAGGTGGTCTCTGTTACGAGCGGTATACCTGTTTTAAATACAATTCCGCGGCCTGCCCCCGGTCAGGACATACTGAATAGTCTAATATCTTTTGCTTACCGCACTATTTGTATCGTTCGGCTTTGATAAATAGCCTTTATATAAACAATGCATAGCTTTTGTCTATTTTCTGCATTACTCTCTTTTATATATGTTCATTAATGATATGTTGCACCCGTACACTGTGGTACGGCAAGTACGCCAGGGGCTTCAGTACCCTTTAATATGGTGTGAGAAGTCCGTACACTTTCACAAGTGCGGCACCCCGAACTTATAGCACTATATGCATCGGCTCCGAATCATGATTTGGGTCAATGGTTGGGTTTGCTCGGCTCCTATGTTTTGGTGCCTTACGTTCCGCTATATCGGCTAAGGTAGCACTAGGAGAACCACTGCGATTGTGCCCCGGTTGAGCTGGGTTAAGCACCTCAGTGGAGAAAGCTAAAACTGACTGTCATGATGAGGCGAGAGACCGGTCGCTGTTCGAGAGGTTTTTTCGAGTCCCTAAAGACTTATGCCGCTTCGAGCGAGGAGCCGGATTTGTCCGGCCAAGGCGTGGATAGCGCCCCGAACTCGGTCTTCTGAACTAGGGGCTTCGCCGAAATTTAAAATTATAAAGTTCTATGGCTAAGTGCGAGTGTTCAAGCATTATAGTCCGATTGCCTGGTTCGTTGTGCTGAGCGCCTCCCTCGAAGGACCCAACTATGGGAAAAAGAGCGCTCAGGTTTATCCCGAACACCCCAGCACTAGTGGCATGGGGGCAGAAGCCGACGACTGGACATCTCTCAATTTTTTGATAAACGGCCGCATAGAAAATAATATTTTAAATTCAACAAGAATTGCTTAAGCGCCTATGAACAAGTTTTCAGCGCACAGGATAAAAACGAGCGAGTTTATTCAAAAATTACATCCTTGGTACATTCATCCGCCACAAGGCGGGCACCCGCAAGAACATCCTTGTAATAGTTCTCGGTCTTGCGATGCTCCTTCCCCGGCGGCGGCCCATCCTTCACAAGCTTCTCACCGTCTAGCTTACCCCAGTGCACCTTTGCACAGGCAAGGGCCCGACGGGCACCTTCGATGCAGACGGAGCACTTGATGACCTCGAACCTTGGACAGGCCTCCACCAGCCGCCGCACCAGCCCGAAGTAGCTCCCAGGCAGGGCCTCTCCGGGCCACAGCCGAACTATGAAGCCCTTCATGGCCTGTTCGGCCGCCTTGTGGAGCTCGACCAGCTGTTTCAGCTGGTCGCTCAAGGGCACAGGGTGTCCGGCCTCAGCATACTGAGACCAGAACACCTTCTCCGTCGAGCTGCCCTCTTCAGCTCGGTAGAATGCGGCGGCGTCGGATACGCTGCGGGGAAGATCTGCGAATGCCCCTGGAGAACTCCGGATTATGGTAAGTAACAAGTAGTTTACTTTTATATTTCTGCTTTGCATAAAGAATGCCTTACCCGCTGCTATCTTCTTAATCTTCTCCAACTCTTGGAGGGCCTTTTGGGCTTCGGCCTTGGCAGACTTGGCAGTCTCAAGGGCCGCTGCGAGCTCGGACGCTTGGGTCTTTGAGTCAAGCTCCAAACTATCATGTTTTTTCATGAGAGCCTGAAGCTCTTGCTGCACCTCGCCGACCTGAGCCCCAAGTTTCTCTCGCTCGGTGTGCTCCGCGGACGTTTTCTTTTCGGCCTCGGACAGCGCCTGCTTAAGGATCGCCACCTCAGTCGTGGCCCCTATAATAAGCAGTGCAATCCTGTTATTTTTTGCAATCACGCCTCTCTATAGGCACTTTTTCTGTAAGGTATTTCCTACCTTCTTTTTCCTCGAGCTGCCGCTTGGCAAGGCCGAGCTCTTGCTCGGTCCGCTTGAGGTCCTGTTTCAGGACACCCACCTCCGCAGTCAGTGCGGCGGTGGATAGCAGCGAAGCCTGCACACGCATATTGACTCTTTATTGTTAGACTCCTGCGAAATTTACTAGACCCTCTATTCGGATTTTCTTTCCAAATGCCAAACAGAGCATCAGGGGCTACTGTCTATGCGGTTATATTTTTACATATTTTTACTTACCTCGAAGCCCGTTAGGAGGCTAGCGCAAGCTTCACTCAGTCCGCTCTTGGCGGACTGAACCTTCTAGATCACCGTACTCATAATAGTACGGTGCTCCTCGGTGATGGAGGCGCCATCAAGCACCTCGAGCAGATTGTCCGGCACCTCCGGTTGGACGGAGGCCGCCGGCTCAGAAGGCTTGCTCCTCTTGGAAGGAGTTCGCCTACCGCGGTCCGGAACTGTGGAAGATTCCGGCGCAGTGTCCGGCACAAAGCCGGACTTGGAGCCCTGGGGGGTCTTGTCCCGTTTACTCCTGGGGTCCGGGAGGTCGCCCTGCGGCTCCTCCAGGACCATCTCCTCCTTCCCCGGAGCTCGTTGCGACGCCACTTTGGCATCGTCCGCGGTGCGGGGGGAGACAGCGGGCGGAACTGAGTTCACGTCCGATGAATCCAGGGAGCCGCTCGACGACTCGTTGAGTTCGGCCCGGGGCGGGCTGCATAATTATGTTCGACATTAGGGAAAGCTGTGCAACAAAGGAAGATCATGAGTTATTCTGATATCCGAACTTACGATTTCGCCGGACGCTTGGCCCTGTTTGGCCACTCCTCTTTGCCCTCTTCGGCGTTGGGGGCATAGTCCGGCGGAGGGGTCTTCCTTTTCCTAAACCCCTCGGCCTCCCCCATTGGGGCGGCCTTCCTCTTCTCTCCTCCCGCCGCTGGGGGGGGAGAGGTTTCTTCTTCCTCCTCCTCGTCTTCACGGGGGGAGTGCGTCTCGGACTCGTCGGACGACGAGTCCGACACCACCATATGCCGGGAACTCTTTCGAGTCCTCGTGGCCTTCTTCTTCTTGGCCTTCTTCTCCGGCACCACATAAGGTACCGGAACAAGCAGCTTCGCTAGTAGAGCGGGGGCTGGGTCTTCGGGCAAGGGAGCCGGATAGTTAATTGATCCGGACTTTGCCCGCCAAGCCTGTCAAAGGTAAGGG
Organism: Triticum urartu; assembly: GCF_056163025.1. Classification (NCBI taxonomy): domain Eukaryota; kingdom Viridiplantae; phylum Streptophyta; class Magnoliopsida; order Poales; family Poaceae; genus Triticum; species Triticum urartu. Next base: position 696,128,389 of record NC_141875.1, read on the forward strand.
AGCTTAGATCCCTCATAGAGTCAAACTATGAAAAAAGTTAACATCCTGTAAAAGGTGAAAATAGCTTACCTCGCTAGCGTGACGCTGCGAGCTGTATGCGCGGTCCTCGGAAGCGGATGTGGGAGCCTCGGCGCCTTTGGTTAGCACCTTCCAGACATCTTCATACGTCGTGTCGAAGAGCCTGTTAAGGGTTTGGTGCTGCGCCGGGTTGAACTCCCACAGATTAAAGCCCCGTTGTTGACACGGGAGGATCCGGCGGACGAGCATAACCTAGACTACATTGACGAGCTTGATCGGCTTGCTCACCAGGGACTGGATGCATGTCTGCAGTCTGGTCACCTCTTTTTCGTCGCCCCACGATAGGCCCGTCTCTTTCCAGGACATAAGCCGCGTGGGGGGTCCGGATCGGAACTCGGGGGTCGCGATCCATTTCGGATCGCGCGGCTCGGTGATGTAAAACCACCATGATTGCCACCTCTTCAGGGTCTCCACGAAGGAGCCCTCGAGCCATAGGACGTTGGCCATCTTGCCCGCATGGCGCCTCCGCATTCTGCCTGGCGGCCGCGCACCACCTTGGGCTTGACGTTGAAGGTCTTGAGCCAGAGGCCGAAATGGGGGCGGATGCGGAGGAAGGCCTCACACACGACGATAAACGCCGAGATGTTGAGGACGAAGTTCGGGGCCAGATCGTGGAAATCCAGGCCATAGTAAAACATGAGCCCCCGGACAAATGGGTGGAGTGGAAAACCCAGTCCGCGGAGGAAGTGGGGAAGGAATACTACCCTCTCATGGGGCCTCGGGGTGGGGAGAATCTGCCCCTCCTCGGGAAGCCGGTGCGCGATGTCTTTGGACAAGTATCCGGCCTTCCTTAGCTTTTTGACATGGCCCTCCGTGACGGAGGAGACCATCCACTTGCCTCCCGCTCCGGACATTGCTGGAGACGGTTGAGGTGGGAAGTGCGGGCTTGGGCGCTGGAGCTCGAGTGCGTAGGAGATGGATAGGCAAAAGAGGAAGAAGGCGTAGGTAAAAGGGTGGATCCTTATCCCCTTATATGGGCGGATGCGGTTGTGCGTCCCCACCAGCCTAGTAAAACTCGCTTGCCTCCCAAGCGTCGTGATAAATGGCGCGGTTGGGTTACCCACGTCCGTATTGATGAGAATCCCGTAAAGGGGGTACACAATCTCTGCTTTGACAAGACGTGCCAAGGAAACTGCCTCGCAAAACATGCTGAGGTGGAAAAGTAAAAACGATTCGAGTAAAGGACTTGGCCGTAGTGTGATGACGCACTGCGGAATATGTCGACAGATTTGATTTGTGTCAATATTATTCTCTATATGGTAATATGTGGAAACTTATTTTGCAGAGCCGGACACTACTCTTGGTGTTTACAATCTTCTATGAAGGACTTGGAGGAGGAACCCGCCTTGCAATGCCGAAGACAATTTGCGCGCCAGACTCGTCGTCATTGAAGCCTGGTTCAGGGGCTACTGAGGGAGTCCTGGATTAGGGGGTGTTCGGGTAGCCGGACTATACCTTCAGCCGGACTCCTGGATTATGAAGATACAAGATTGAAGACTTCGTCCCGTGTCTGGATGGGACTTTCCTTGGCGTGGAAGGCAAGCTTGGCGATGCGGATATTCAAGATCTCCTACCATTGTAACCGACTTTATGTAACCCTAACCCTATCCAGTGTCTATATAAACCGGAGGGTTGTAGTCCGTAGGAAATCAACTCCATACACAACAATCATACCATAGGCTAGCTTCTAGGGTTTAGCCTCCTTGATCTCGTGGTAGATCTACTCTTGTACTACCCATATCATCAATATTAATCAAGCAGGAGTAGGGTATTACCTCCATCGAGAGGGCCCGAACCTGGGTAAAAAACATCGTGTCCCTTGTCTCCTGTTACCATCCGGCCTTGACGCACAGTTCGGGACCCCCTACCCGAGATCCGCCAGTTTTGACACCGACACCCACCGTGCGCCATTAGTAGTTTTGAAAAAAAATAAAAAAAATTGTTAGTAATGGCGCACCAGTGGACGGTGCGCCTATTGTCAGGACCCCGATTCCAAGTCACATCGATCTAGCCGGTAACACCTCATATCACTTTGTGGCCTCACGCACGGTATTCCCACGGGTGTCGCCTTACCATGGCCCGGGACCGTTTGCGCCTTTTAGCTCACGTATATGATAGTGTCGCTAGCATCCATATGACAGAGAACCCGGGCCGACATGGCTAATCGTGAACCCAAAGCGGCACTAACCTATGGGGACAGGCATACATGAATCACATCGAGCATGTCGGTCAGCAGCGTGTGAATCCGGGCAGTAGCACTGGGCTAACAGGACTCCGGGAACCCGGGCTGTAGTAGGCTAGGCAGGACTCCGGATGTCACCGCGTGACATTTCCCCGAAGGAACAGACACAGGAACAAAGTGAAACACATGCCGGCCAGTCAAGTGTCCTGAGCAGTAGTGCTGGGCTAGCAGGACTCCGGTGAACCAGGCTGTAGCGGACTACTATGGCTCATGGAAGCACAAGACTACATTTCCCCATAAGAGAGGCTGCCAAGGATAAACAACTAGATTGTCGAATCCCACACATACCAAGCATTTCAATCATACACACAATATGCTCGATATGAGTAAATACAACATGGCATCACAACATAACTCTACGACTTAAGTATTTATTCATTAGGCTCCGAGGAGCCAGAAATACAAACGTGGGTCTCATGACCCAATAATCGTAGCATACAAATCAAGCACATGCGGAAGCTTAACATGTCTGAGTACAGACATCTACAAATGGAAAAAGGCTAAGAACCCCGACTATCTACCAGATCCTGCCGAGGGCACAAGATCGTAGCTGAGGTATCAATGTAAACGTCGAAGTCCACGCGGAACTACTAGCGAGACTGAAGCCTCTCTGCAAAAACATAAATTAAGCAAACGTGAGTACAATTGTACTCAGCAAGACTTACATCAGAACTAACTACATATGCATCGGTATCAACAAAGGGGGTGGTGGAGTTTAACTGCAGCAGGCCAGCTTTGACTCAGTGGCTAACCTGAACTACGACTGCAAGCAACTTTTTTGAGGTGGCGCACACGAGTCCACATATTCACCATTCAATACACCACTATGGATCCGCTCCCGTCTCCCTACGAGAAGGCCATCCATAGCACTCACGCTTATCTTGCGAGTTTTAGGGTATCCACTTTCACTTGTCTATGAACTATGCAAGGGGTCCAAGTTTCCATATCTGAGGAATCCGGCTATTCGAATAGATAATGATAACCCTGCAGGGGTTTACTTCTTCACACACGCTCCCACCACTTACCACCATATACACGTCATGTATCTCGGCAACCTTTAAGCGGAAGCCTGGCGAGGGTGTCGGCCACGGGCTACCTAAACACTTAAGTCTCTAGTCCAGATTTGTCGCCTATCCAGGTTCCATCCGCAGGGAGTCCGGCCGAGGTTTCCACATACGGCCCCGAACGATGTGAACAGGGTTCCCGAGACACCAAACGGGCGCCCGGTACACCGTGTCATGGTGTATCTACCGCAACATAGCCCACCCCAAGGGTCAGCGCTACGCACGACCGCCAACACATAACCTACAAACACCAGAAACTAGTTGCAACTCCTGGACAGAGTACTAGGGTGATTAAGAAGCTGAGAGGGTCAATTAAGGATCCCAATGAGTGGTAGTAGTTGTTCATGGATCACAGACACAAAACTCAGTTCTTGAGGACGGTTTCAATGAGACAACCACCATGTACTCCTACATGGCCTCTCACCGCTACCTTTACCAAAATGTGTTCACACACTTAGCTCACACACAGTAGGACATGTTCACACACCTCCGATTCATTCCCGATGAATCAGACCTGACACAACTCTATGCAATAGGAGGCATGACAAACAAGCATGAATGAGTAGGCACATCAGGGCTCAACAACTCCTGCTCATGCTAGTGGGTTTCATCTATTTACTGTGGCAATGACAGGTCATGCAAAGGAAAGGGGTTCAACTACCGCAACATGTAACAGTTGAATCGTTGTTGTCCTAATGCAGTAAAAGAGAGCAGGAGCGAGAGAGTGGGATTGTATCGGAATGAACAAGGGGTTTTTGCTTGCCTGGCACTTCTGAAGATATCATTGGGTCTTCATCAGTGTCAACGATCACAGTGTCGGTACAATGTCTACCGAGAGGGGACAACCGCCGGCAACAGAGAAGGAACACAATCAATGCAATGCACAGCATGATGCATGATAATGACATGGCAATATGTTGTTGATTGAGCTAATGCAACTAGCAACACAATTAAATGAAGTTGGTTTGAATACAAGATTCAAATTCAAACTCTATATATGATTAGTTAAATGCTATTTATTTGTTTTGTCCAAAAAAGAGGACAAACATTGTTCAAACATGCATGAAAATGGTACAGATGGATTCCTTGAATTTTTCTGATAATTTTTCATATATAATTTATTTCATTTGGAGTTACGGTTGATTTACTATGAATTTTTGAAGTTTAGGCAATTTTCTGGAATTTTCTGAATTATTTTTAATCTAGAAATGACTTATTGCGTCAGCACTGCATCATGCCTGCGTCAGCAAGTCAACAGCAGCGGTCTAGGTCAAACCTAACCAGTGGTGTCCACTGGTCAGTGACACAATGATGTTCAGTGCCAATGACAGGTGGGGCCTGGTCAACGGTGACATGGCCAGGTCAAACTGACCTGTGGGGCCGTGGGGTTAGTTTAGTCTAAACAGGAGCTAAGCAGTGTTAATTAGGCCATGGGGCCCAGTAGTCAGTGGCTCTGGGAGGGTTAGCTGGCGGTGATTAGCGCTAATCACGCGGCCACGTCGGCTCACCGGAGTCCCACCGGCGGTGACCAAATCTACGGCGGAAGCTCGCCGGGGCTGCGCTATAGGCGGCGTATGGACGCGCGAAGGCCACCAAAAGGTAGCCCGAGCACGCCCGCATCTAGCTAGCCGCACGGGAGGCCGCGTGGTCGCCGGAATCGACGACAGCGAGCGCATCCACGGTGGCCGGAGTTCGGACGTGGAAGGGGTCGACACTACGGTGCACTAGAGGGGAAACCGAAGGGTGCTGCGGGCTCCTGGGAGTGCAGCGAACACGGTGGCGCGCTCAGGCGCAAGCTGGGGTGGCCCTAGCCACGGTGATGAGGAACTACGGCGGCGATGAGCTCTCAGGTCCGGTGGTTAGTGCGGCTACGGCACACAAACGAGGAAGAGAGGAGAGGGGAAACGACGAGGTGCTCACGGTGAGGCCGTCGGGGTGCTCAGCAGGCTCGGGGAAGCGTTGAGGAGGGCACACGGTCGCCGGCGATCTCGGCGGACCGAGGAAGAAGAAGGCGTCGGGTCGGTGCTTGGAGGCGTCCGGCGTCGCATGAGTCGTCGAGGAGGCGTAGACGATGGAGGCGGAGCCCACGGGCACGTCAAAGGGGCGAGGGGGTGGCTCTGGTGATGACTATGGCGAACGGCGGCGAGGATGGCGCTCGGCCATCGCGGGAGAGGGTGAGGGAGACGAGGGGGAGAGAGGGGAGGGGTGCAGGGGGGTGATGGGCGTCTTCGTGGCGCTCGGTTGGGGACGAGGAGGCAGCAGGAGGTGGAAGCAGGAGGTGGCCGCGGGTGCGCGCGCCGGCGACACGCCTCTGCCTACTAGCAGAGGTGGGTGACGACTGGCACAAGCCAGGTGGGCTGGGCCAGCACAGGTGAGGCCCAGGTGGGTTTCTCTCTCTCTCTCTCTCTCTTTATTTTTATTTTCTATTTTTCTGTAATATTTATTACTTGGGCATTTAAAATATTTACTAGCATTTAAATGACCAAATTCAAATAACATATGATTTAATCCAGTGACCTTTGGATGACCTAGAAAGTTTTGCACCATTTTTGTCATGGGTTTTAGACCAAGACAAAGATGATGAACATTTTGAAGGGCATTTCAGGATCATTGAAAAAAATATTTTAGTAACCCTAGTTGGATTAAGTGGTGTTGGGGGTTTCTGCCATCCCCATTTCAACTTTCTGAGGAAAAGTAAACATGATGCATGGAGGTTATGCAAGGATAGGCAAGACTAAGCTAGGGCTGTGACAACTAGTAATGGCGCACCGTCCACTGGGGGAAAGTATCTAGTGCTCCCAGGCCTAGGGTGCTCCCGGTGCTCCGATGTGAAAAACATTTTTTAAAATGTTCAAAAAATTCTTAAAAAATGCAGCACATCGGCGAAACATCGATGTCTCTTGTCACAAAATTTCAAATCAAAATTCAAAACATTGCTCGAGATACAAAAATGACAAATTTGACATCAATATGATAATGGGCCAAAACTAAAGCCCAACTTATGTTATGTACAAAAATTTGTCATTTTTGTATCTCAAGCAATGTTGCGAATTTTGATTTGAAATTTTGTGACAAGAGACATTGATGTTCCGTCGATGTGCTTCATTTTTTCAGAATTTTTTGAACATTCTAAAAATGTTTTTCGGACATTTGGAGCACCGGGAGCACCCCAAGCCTGGGAGCACTAGATATTTTCTCCGTCCACTGGTGCGCCATTACTAACAATTTGTTTTCCAAAACTACTAATGGCGCACCACACACCAGGTGCGCCGTTAGTAATATATTTAGCACCTGTGGTGCGCCATTAGTAACCCTGGTGCTAAATGCACCCCCCCCCCCCGGTGGACCGCCTTTTCAGTTTTTTAAAAAATAATAGAAAATGATGGAAATGTCAGAAAATTAAAAAAAATAAGTTTCCCATGTGATATGTGGTCTAGTTGTTGGGAAAATTTACAAATATGAATTTCGACTTTATTTGCAAAATTTCTCTGGAATTTAGTAAAATGGGCATAACTTTTGCATATGTACTTGGATTAAAAAGTTTTTTATATGAAAAATCATCTACTCGAAAAGTTACATCCGAACTGAACTGGGGGAACTATGTTCAACATCTTCAAAATCCCCAAAAACCTAACAGAACGAAAGATACGGGGTTTTTAAGATCTAGAGGGGGGAAAATGAAAAAAAAATTCAAACTTACTCGTGGCGCACCATTTGCTAGGTGCGCCACGAGTAACTGGAAAAAAATTGGTTTCGAAAAAAAAATGGATTTTTTTTTCAAAATATGATACGTAATATGACCGGGAAGTTTGAAATATTTTTTCAAAATGTCATCATACTCATGAACATGAACAAAGTCCTGGACATCAACAAGGTTTAATAGGATTGATATGACAGATATATCAACAAGTGCCTGTGAAGTGAGCTGGTGTTGGGGTTGGATAGAACTGCGAAGTTAAGCATGCTCGGGCTGGAGTAGTGTGAGGATGGGTGACCTTTCGGGAAGTTTGACTAAGTGTGCTTGAAGTTAAGCGTGCTCGGACTGGAGTAGTGTGAGGATGAGTGAAGTTAAGCGTGCTCGGGCTGGAGTAGTGTGAGGATGAGTGAAGTTAAGCGTGCTCGGGATGGAGTAGTGTGAGGATGGGTGACCTTTCGGGAAGTTTGACTAAGTGTGCTCGGGCTGGAGTAGTGTGAGGATGAGTGACCTTCCGGGAAGTTTGACCACAGAGTGCGATTTGACTTGAGATTAAGCATATTGATCCGAGATTAAGAAAAAAATATTATTTTTAAAAAAAATTGTTACTAATGGCGCACTTCTATGTAGTGCGCCATTAGTATACCAGATACTAATGGCGCACCTGTGAGATACTAATGGCGTGATGCTAGTAAAAAATACTAATGACGTGATGCTAGTGGCGCACCTGTAGTGCGCCATTAGTAGGCAAAACAGGTGCGCCACTAGTAGGCCTTTTCCTAGTAGTGTGAGGATGAGTGACCTTCCGGGAAGTTTGACCACAGAGTGCGATTTGACTTGAGATTAAGCATATTGATCCGAGATTAAGAAAAAAATATTAATTTTTTAAAAAAATTGTTACTAATGGCGCACTTCTATGTAGTGCGCCATTAGTATACCAGATACTAATGGCGCACTTCTTTGTAGTGCGCCATTAGTATACCAGATACTAATGGCGCACCTGTGAGATACTAATGGCGTGATGCTAGTAAAAAATACTAATGACGTGATGCTAGTGGCGCACCTGTAGTGCGCCATTAGTAGGCAAAACAGGTGCGCCACTAGTAGGCCTTTTCCTAGTAGTGCAAGCATCGCACGATCCTTCTCCAGGTACCGGCACGAGCCAGCCTGCTCCCACATCTCCATGATCACGGTAAGTTTCTTTAGTGTTTTGCTTAACAAATGCATAAAGACCTAGACTTAGCTTTATTTCCTCCAAAATGACTTAATAAGCTTACTGACCTCCAAAACCATCCATTTTACCTAAGTTAACTCTAAAACGATCCATACTTAGCTTTGTTTCCTCCAAAATGACCAAAGTTAGCTCTAATATGCTTAGTTAACTAGGTTTGCTCAATAATGACATGTACTTAGCTTACTTATGTGAAAAATGGCATAATTAGCTTAGTTAGCTCATAAACGATCCATTTTACCTAAGTTAGTTTTAAAATGATCCATTTTACCTTAGTTAGCTCATAAATCATCCATTTTACCTAAGTTAGTTCTAAAATGATCCATTTTACCTTAGTTAGCTCATAAACGATCCATTTTACCTAAGTTAGCTCTAAAATGACCCATTTTACCTTACTTAGCTCATAAATGATCCATTTTACCCAAGTTAGCTCTAAAATGACCCATCTTACCTAGGTTAGCTCCAAAATGATCCATCTTACCTAGGTTAGCTCTAAAATGATGCATTTTACCTAAGTTAGCTCATAAGTGATCCATTTCACCTAGGTTAGCTCATAAACGATCCATTTCACCTATGTTAGCTCACAAACGATCAATTTCACCTAAATTAGCTCATAAATGTCATATATTCTTCTTCTTCTTCTTCTTCTTCATTTTCTTCATCATCATCATCTTATCCTTCTTCTTCTTCTAATCTTCTTCTTCTAACTTTCTTATTTCCCATTTTGCAGAATTCATTCGCTTCACGGAAGCTTGCATACATGGAGTGCTTGTTTGGATGAACTATGTTTCTTTTGTATCGATGAACTATGCATGTATGCTTTGATGACACTATTGTAATATGTATGGTTGGATGGATGTATGTGGTACTTGCTATGTATGGTTGATGGAACTATACATTTATGATGAAATTATATGTGTTGGATATCTCATATGTTTGCTGTGAACTTGCCATGTGAAAAATATATATGTGTCATCTATTTGTTGTGAAAATGGTTGAGTATAAGAAAAAACAGAAAAAAGAGTCAATGCAGGCTCTTTGCCATCTGCCACCGACGGCAACGGGCTCTTTGCCGTCCGCCGCGGACGGCAAAGAAGCCACATGGCAACCACCTGTGTTTTCTGGCAGCTGACCATTTGGTCAATTTGCCTACAGTGGCAGACGGCAAAGGCCTGATGCTCTTTGCCGTCAGCCACGGACGGCAAAGACTGCCGTTAGCCACCTAATGGACTAACAGCGAGTTTATTGCCGTCTGCTTTCTTTGCCGTCCACCGCGGATGGCAAAGGCTCCTTTGCTGTCCGCGTCAGGAAGCAGACGACAAAGAAGGTCTTTACTGATCCTTTCTTTGCCGGCGTCTTTTGCCGTCCGCGGCAGACGGCAAAGGCCTTTGCCATCCGCCTTCCATGCCTTTGCCGTCTGCCTTGGCAGACGGCAAAGTAGCTGATTCCTGTAGTGGCTACTCCCGGTGGGATTAGAACTCCTCATCGGGGCGCGCCAAGGGTGGCCGGCCCCTCCCCCTCCTCTACTCCTTTATATACGGGGAGGGAGGCACCCCCTAGTGACACAACAATTGATCCCTTGGATCTCTTAGCCGTGTGCGGTGCCCCCCTCCACCATAATCCACCGCGGTCATATCGTAGCGGTGCTTAGGAAAATCCCTGTGTCGGTAGAACATCATCATCATCACCACACCATCGTGCTGACAAAACTCTCCCTCGAAGCTTGGCTGGATCGGAGTTCGAGGGACGTCATTGAGTTGAACGTGTGCAGAACTCGGAGGTGCCGTGCGTTCAGTGCTTGATCGGTCGGATCTTGAAGACGTACGACTACATCAACCACGTTGTGCTAACGCTTCCGCTTTCGGTCTACGAGGGTACGTGGACAACACTCTCCCCTCTCGTTGCTATGCATCACCATGATCTTGCGTGTGCGTAGGAAATTTTTGAAATTACTGTGTTCCCCAACAATGGCATCCGAGCCTGGTTTTATGTGTTGATGTTATATGCACGAATAGAACACAAGTGAGTTGTGGGCGATACAAGTCATACTGCTTACCAGCATGTCATACTTTGGTTCGGCGGTATTGTTGGATGAAGCGGCCCGGACCAACATTACGCGTACGCTTACGCGAGACTGGTTCTACCGACGTGCTTTGCACACAGGTGGCTGGCGGGTGTCAGTTTCTCCAACTTTAGTTGAACCGAGTGTGGTTACGCCCGGTCCTTGAGAAGGTTAAAACAGCACTAACTTGACGAACTATCGTTGTGGTTTTTATGCGTAGGTAAGAACGGTTCTTGCTCAGCCCGTAGCAGCCACGTAAAACATGCAACAACAAAGTAGAGGACGTCTAACTTGTTTTTGCGGGGCATGTTGTGATGTGATATGGTCAAGGCATGATGCTATATTTTATTGTATGAGATGATCATGTTTTGTAACCGAGTTATCGGCAACTAGCAGGAGCCATATGGTTGTCGCTTTATTGTATGCAATGCAATCACCCTGCAATGCTTTACTTTATCACTAAGTGGTAGTGGTAGTCGTAGAAGCATAAGTTGGCGAGACGACAACGATGCTACGATGGAGATCAAAGTGTCGCGCCGGTGACAATGGTGATCACGATGTTGCTTCAAAGATGAAGATCACAAGCACAAGATGATGATGGCCATATCATATCACTTATATTGGTTGCATGTGATGTTTATCTTTTATGCATCTTATCTTGCTTGGATTGACAGTAGCATTATAAGATGATCTCTCATTAAATTATCAAGATATCCCTAAGTATGCACCATTGCAAAAATTCTTCGTGCTGAGACACCACGTGATGATCTGGTGTGATAGGCTCTACGTTCAAATACAACGGGTGCAAAACAGTTGCACACCCGGAATACTCAGGTTAAACTTGACGAGCCTAGCATATGCAGATATGGCCTCGGAACACTGAGACCGAAAGGTCGAGCGTGAATCATATAGTAGATATGATCAACATAGTGATGTTCATCATTGAAACTACTCCATCTCACTTGATGATCGGACATGGTTTGGTTGATTTGGATCACGTGATTACTTAGAGGATTAGAGAGATGTCTATCTAAGTGGGAGTTCTTAAGTAATATGATTAATTGAACTTAAATTTGTCATGAACTTAGTACCTGATAGTTTTTTGCTTGTCTATGTTGATTGTAGATAGATGGCTCGTGTTGTTGTTCCGTTGAATTTTAATGCGTTCCTTGAGAAAGCAAAGTTGAAAGATGATGGTAGAAATTACACAGACTGGGTCCGTAACTTGAGGATTATCCTCATTACTGCACAGAAGAATTACGTCCTGGAAGCACCGCTTGGTGCCAGGCCTGCTGTAGATGCTGCTGATAACGTTAAGAACATTTGGCACAGTAAAGCTGATGACTACTCGATAGTTTAGTGTGCCATGCTTTACGGCTTAGAACCAGGACTTCAACGGTGTTTTGAATTATGGAGCATATGAGATGTTCCAGGAGTTGAAGTTAATATTTCAAGAAAATTCCCGGATTGAGAGATATGAAGTGTTCAATAAGTTATATAGCTGTAAGATGGAGGAGAATAGTTCTGTCAGTGAACATATACTCAAAATGTCTGTGTATCATAATCACTTGGCTCAACTAGGAGTTAATCTTCCTGTTGATAGTGTCATTGACAGAGTTCTTCAATCACTGCCACCAAGCTACAAAAGCTTCATGATGAACTACAATATGCAAGGGATGAATAAGACAATTCCCGAGCTCTTCGCGATGCTAAAGGCTGCGGAGGTAGAAATCAAAAAGGAGCATCAAGTGTTGATGGTCAAAAAGACCACTAGTTTCAAGAAAAAGGGTAAAGGGAAGAAGAAGGGGAACTTCAAGAAGAACGGCAAACAAGTTTCTGCTCAAGAGAAGAAACCCAAGTCTGGACCTAAGCCTGAAACTGAGTGCTTCTACTACAAACAGACTGGTCACTAGAAGCGGAACTGCCCCAAGTATTTGGCGGATAAGAAGGATGGCAAGGTGAACAAAGGTATATGTGATATACATGTTATTGATGTGTACCTTACTAATGCTTCCAGTAGCACCTAGGTATTTGATACTGGTTCTGTTGCTAATATTTGCAACTCGAAGCAGGGACTACAGATTAAGCGACGCTTGGCTAAGGACGAGGTGACGATGTGCGTGGGAAATGGTTCCAAAGTCGATGTGATCGCAGTCGGCACACTACCACTACATCTACCTTCGGGATTAGTTTTAGACCTAAATAATTGTTATTTGGTGCCAGCGTTGAGCATGAACATTATATCTGGATCTTGTTTGATGCGAGATGGTTATTCATTTAAATCAGAGAATAATGGTTGTTCTATTTATATGAGTAATATCTTTTATGGTCATGCACCCTTGAAGAGTGGTCTATTCTTATTGGATCTCGATAGTAGTGATACACATATTCATAATATTGAAGCCAAAAGATGCAGAGTTGATAATGATAGTGCAACTTATTTGTGGCACTGCCGTTTAGGTCATATTGGTGTAAAGCGCATGAACAAACTCCATACTGATGGACTTTTGGAACCACTTGATTATGAATCACTTGGTACTATGAATGGGCAAGATGACTAAATCGCCGTTCTCCGGAACTATGGAGCGAGCAACAGATCTGTTGGAAATCATACATACAGATGTATGTGGTCTGATGAATGTTAAGGCTCGCGGCGGGTATCGTTATTTTCTTACCTTCACAGATGATTTAAGCAGATATGGGTATATCAACTTAATGAAACATAAGTCTGAAACATTTGAAAAGTTCAAAGAATTTCAGAGTGAAGTTGGAAATCATCGTAGCAAGAAAATAAAGTTTCTACGATCTGATCTTGGAGGAGAATATTTGAGTTATGAGTTTGGTCTTCATTTGAAACAATGCGGAATAGTTTCGTAACTCATGCCACCTGGAACACCACAACATAATGGTGTGTCCAAACGTCGTAATCGTACTTTACTAGATATGGTACGATCTATGATGTGTCTTACCGATTTACCGCTATCATTTTGGTGTTATGCTTTAAAGACTGCTGCATTCACGTTAAAAAGGGCACCATCAAAATCCGTTGAGACGACACCTTATGAACTGTGGTTTGGCAAGAAACCAAAGTTGTCATTTCTTAAAGTTTGGGGCTGCGATGCTTATGTGAAAAAACTTCAACCTGATAAGCTCAAACCCAAATCGGAGAAATGTGTCTTCATAGGATACCCAAAGGAAACTGTTGGGTACACCTTCTATCACAGATCTGAAGGCAAAACGTTTGTTGCTAAATTTGGATCCTTTATAGAGAAGGAGTTTCTCTCGAAAGAAGTGAGTGGGAGGAAAGTAGAACTTGATGAGGTAACTGTACCTGCTCCCTTATTGGAAAGTATTTCATCACAGAAACCGGTTCCTGTGACACCTACACCAATTAGTGAGGAAGTTAATGATAATGATCATGAAACTTCAGATCAAGTTGTTACTGAACCTCGTAGATCAACCAGAGTGAGATACGCACTAGAGTGGTACGGTAATCCTGTTCTGGAGGTTATGTTACTAGACCATGACAAACCTATGAACTATGAAGAAGCGATGGTGAGGCCAGATTCCGCAAAATGGCTTGAGGCCATGAAATCTGAGATGGGATCCATGTATGAGAACAAAGTGTGGACTTTGATTGACTTGCCCGTTGATCGGCAAGCCATCGAGAATAAATGGATCTTCAAGAAAAAGACTGACGCTGATGGTAATGTTACTGTCTATAAAGCTCGACTTGTTGCAAAAGGTTTTCGACAAGTTCAAGGGATTGACTACGATGAGACCTTCTCACCCGTAGCGATGCTTAAGTCTGTCCGAATCATGTTAGCAATTGTTGCATTTTATGATTATGAAATTTGGCAAATGGATGTTAAAACTGCATTCCTGAATGGATTTCTGGAAGAAGAGTTGTATATGATGCAACCGGAAGTTTTTGTCGATCCAAAGGGAGTTAACAAAGTGTGCAAGCTCGAGCGATCCATTTATGGACTGGTGCAAGCCTCTCGGAGTTGGAATAAACGTTTTGATAGTGTGATAAAAGCATATGGTTTTATACAGACTTTTGGAGAAGCCTGTATTTACAAGAAAGTGAGTGGGAGCTCTGTGGCATTTCTAATATTATATGTGGATGACATATTGTTGATTGGAAATGATATAGAATTTCTGGATAACATAAAAGGATATTTGAATAAGGGTTTTTCAATGAAAGACCTTGGTGAAGCTGCTTATATATTGGGCATCAAGATCTATAGAGATAGATCGAGACGCTTGATTGGACTTTCACAAAGCACATACCTTGACAAAGTTTTGAAAAATTTCAAAATGGATCAAGCAAAGAAAGGGTTCTTGCCTGTATTGCAAGGTGTGTAGTTGAGTAAGACTCAATGCCCGACCATTGCAGAAGATAGAGAGAAAATGAAAGATGTTCCCTATGCTTTAGCCATAGGCTCTATCATGTATTGTAACGCCCTCGATGCGGCTATATCTCCCACGTGTCGAGGCACGACTTAGAGGCATAACCGCATTGAAAGCAATGTCGCAAGTTAGGCAATCATCACAACATCCCATGTAATATAGATAATAAAAGGGGGAGATACATAGTTGGCTTACACTCGCCACGTCAATCAAGTACATAAATAGCATTACAACATTCAAACACTCATGCAGAAGATAGAGAGAAAATGAAAGATTCTCCCTATGCTTTAGCCATAGGCTCTATCATGTATGCAATGCTGTGTAGCAGACCTGATGTGTGCCTTGCTATTAGTTTAGCAGGGAGGTACCAAAGTAATCCAGGAGTGGATCACTGGACAACGGTCAAGAACATCCTGAAATACCTGAAAAGGACGAAGGATATGTTTCTCGTTTATGGAGGTGACAAAGAGCTCATCATAAATGGTTACGCCGATGCAAGCTTTGACATTGATCCGGACGATTCTAAATCGCAAATCGGATACGTGTTTTTATTAAACGGTGGAGCTGTCAGTTGGTGCAGTTCTAAACAAAGCGTCATAGCGGGATCTACATGTGAAGGGGAGTACATAGCTGCTTCGGAAGCAGGAAATGAAGGAGTCTGGATGAATGAGTTCATATCCGATCTAGGTGTCATACCTAGTGCATCGGGTCCAATGAAAATCTTTTGTGACAATACTGGTGCAATTGCTTTGGCAAAGGAATCCAGATTTCACAAGAGAACCAAGCACATCAAGAGACGCTTCAACTCCATCCGGGATCAAGTCCAGATGGGAGAGATAGAGATTTGCAAGATACATACGGATCTGAATATTGCAGACCCATTGACTAAGCCTCTTCCATGAGCAAAACATGATCAGCACCAAGGCTCCATGGGTGTTAGAATCATTACTGTGTAATCTAGATTATTGACTCTAGTGCAAGTGGGAGACTGAAGGAAATATGCCCTAGAGTCAATAATAAAGTTAGTATTTATTTCCTTATATCATGATAAATGTTTGTTATTCATGCTAGAATTGTATTAACCGGAAACATGATACATGTGTGAATACATAGACAAACAAAGTGTCACTAGTATGCCTCTACTAGACTAGCTCGTTAATCAAAGATGGTTATGTTTCCTAGCCATAGACATGAGTTGTCATTTGATTAACAGGATCACATCATTAGGAGAATGATGTGATTGACTTGACCCATTCCGTTAGCTTAGCACTTGATCATTCAGTTTGTTGCTATTGCTTTCTTCATGACTTATACATGTTCCTATGACTATGAGATTATGCAACTCCCGTTTACCGGAGGAACAATTTGTGTGCTACCAAACGTCACAACGTAGCTGGGTGATTATAAAGTTGCTCTACAGGTGTCTCCAAAGGTACTTGTTGGGTTGGCGTATTTCGAGATTACGATTTGTCACTCCGATTGTCGAAGAGGTATCTCTGGGCCCACTCGGTAATACACATCACTTAAGCCTTGCAAGCATTGCAAATAATGAGTTATTTGCGGGATGATGTATTACTAAACGAGTAAAGAGACTTGCCGGTAACGAGATTGAACTAGGTATTGAGATACCGATGATCGAACCTCGGGCAAGTAACATACCGATATCAAAGGGAACAACGTATGTTGTTATGCGGATTGACAGATAAAGATCTTGGTAGAATATGTAGGAGCCAATATGAGCATCCAGGTTCCGCTATTGGTTGTTGACCGGAGACATGTCTCGTTCATGTCTACATAGTTCTCGAACCCGTAGGGTCCGCACGCTTAAAGTTCGATGACGGTTATATTATGAGTTTATGTGTTATGATGTACTGAAGGTAGTTCGGAGTCCCAGATGTGATCACGGACATGACGAGGAGTCTCGAAATGGTCGAGCCATGAAGATTGATATATTGGACGACTATATTCGGACATCGGAATGGTTCCGGGGGTTATCGGATATATACCGGAGTACCGGGGGGTTACCGGAACCCCCGGAGGTTAATGGGCCTCATGGGCCCAATTGGTGGAAGAGGAGAGGCGGCCAAGGGGCAACCGTGCGCCCCTCCCCTCCCAAGTCCGAATTGGACTAGGAAGGGGGGCGGCGCCCCCCTTTCCTTTCTCCCTCTTTCTCCTTCCCTCTCCTCTCCTACTCCAACATGGAAAGGGGGGAGTCCTAATCCCGATGGGAGTAGGACTCCTCATGGGGCGCGCCAAGGGTGGCCGCCCCCTCCCCCTCCTCTACTCCTTTATATATAGGGAGGGAGGAACCCCCTAGTGACACAACAATTAATCCCTTGGATCTCTTAGCCGTGTGCGGTGCCCCCCTCCACCATAATCCACCTCGGCCATATCGTAGCGGTGCTTAGGCGAAGCCCTGTGTCGGTAGAACATCATCATCGTCACCACGCCGTCGTGCTGACGGAACTCCCCCTCAAAGCTCGGCTGGATCGGAGTTCGAGGGACGTCATCGAGTTGAACGTGTGCAAAACTCGGAGGTGCCATGCGTTTGGTGCTTGATCGGTCGGATCATGAAGACGTACGACTACATCAACCGCATTGTGCTAAAGCTTCCGCTTTCGGTCTACAAGGGTACGTGGACAACACTCTCCCCTCTCGTTGCTATGCATCACCATTATCTTGCATGTGCGTAGGACTTTTTTTTTAAATTACTATGTTCCCCAACACACACAAGAAAAGGATACCTCCCTCGCCCCCACCATGGCGATAGTACACACATTTGTCAGTTTCGTTTACAACAAAGCCTGCAGGTATTAAAGTTCTTTCAAACTTCTCATGCCATTGTTTGGGTGCTTGCTTGAGTCCATACAAAGACTTCAGCAACTTGCACACTTTTCCTTCCTGACCATCTAGTACAAACCCATCTGGTTGTTCCATATAAATTTCCTCATCCAACTTTCCATTTAGGAAAGCAGTCTTAACATCCATTTGAGGAACGAGAAGACCATGTGAGGCAGCTAGTGAAAGTAGAACTCGAATAGTGGTGAGTTGAGCCACATGTGAGTAAGTATCGAAGAAGTCTTCCCCTTCCTTTTGGGTATAACCCTTAGCCACGAGCCAAGCCTTGTACTTTTCAATAGTACCATCAGGCCTAAGCTTATTTTTAAATACCCATTTGCATCCTATAGATTTGCACCCATAAGGACGATCAGTTATCTCCCAAGTTTCATTCGCCAAGATGGAATCCATCTCGCTACGAACCGCTTCCTTCCAGTAGTCAGCATCTTCAGATGCATAGGCCTCTGAAATAGAACTGGGAGTGTCATCTATGAAATACACAAGAAAATCATCACCAAAGGACTTTGCAGTCCTCTGTATCTTGCTGCTAGTAGAAACTTTATTGTTCTCCTCCATATGATTTTCAAAGTGTTCCATCGAAATGGCAGGTTCAGTAATTGTAATTGGTTCCTGATTCGATGAACTAGGCATCTCCTGATTAGATGAGGTAGCCATATCCTTCATTGGAAAGATATCTTCAAAGAAAGTCGCATCATTCGACTCCATGATCGTACCGACCTGCATGTCAGGTACCTCAGATTTTACAACCAAGAATCTGTAACCAATGCTATGAAAAGCATATCCCAGGAAAACACAGTCCACGGTCTTTGGTCCAAGCTTGCGCTTCTTTGCAATTGGCACATTGACTTTCGCCAAACAACCCCAGGTTCATAGATAAGAGAGTTTTAATCTTTTCTTCTCCCATTCCTCGAATGGAGTTATCTCTTTATTCTTTGTGGGAACTCAGTTTAGGACATGCCATGCAGTCAATATCGCCTCCCCCCACCATGCCTTGGAGATACCCGATGTGTCTAACATGGCGTTAACCAAATCTGTTAGAGTACGGTTCTTTCTTTCGGCCACCCCATCTGACTGAGGTGAATAGGGAGGCATCCTCTCATGGATTATACCATATTCCGCACAAAAAACATCAAATTCATTGGAAAAAAACTCTCCACCACGGTCGGACCTAAGCCTCTTGATTTTCCGATCAAGTTGGTTTTCCACTTCAGCTTTATAGATCTTGAAAAAGTTGAAAGCCTCATCCTTAGATTTCAGAAGATACACATGGCAGTATCTAGTGGAGTCGTCAATTAACGTCATGAAATATTTCTTTCCACCTTTGTCAAAACACCATTCATTTCACATAGATCTGAATGTATGAGTTCTAGTGGTGCAAGATTTCTCATTTCCGCAGTCGTGTGATACTTACGAGGTTGCTTAGCTTGCCCACAAACTTGAGACTTAGATCCCTTCACAATGGCGAAACTAGGGATTAAGTTCAATTTGGCTAGTCGCAACATGCAACCAAAGTTAACATGACAAAGACGTGAATGCCACACATTTGATTCACTATTGTTGCAAATATGATTAACAACTTTATTGCAAACGTCTGATAAGGATAAACGAAACATGCCTCCTAACTCATAGCCTTTACCAACAAAGGTTCCATACTTGGATATTACAAATTTATTCGACTCAAAGACAAGCTTGTAGCCATCTCTACACAGAAGAGATCCGCTAACAAGATTTTTATTGAAGGAGGGGACATAATGCATGTTCTTCAACCGCACGATCTTCCCTGAAGTAAACTTCAGATCAACCGTGCCAACACCACGAACAGAAGCACTTGAACCGTTGCCCATCAGCACGGTTGAAGTCCCTGCGGTCTGATAAGACGAAAATATGGAAATATCACCGCATACATGCACATTAGCACCCATGTCAATCAACCAATCAGGAGAATGGCATACTGAAAGAATAGTGGGAAATATACCATACCCAACATCCTTCATGTCAGTGTCTCCAATGACAACATTAGCGGTCTTGCCGCCTTTCCCAGGATGACGCTTGTCATAGCGATTAGGGCAACTAGGAGTAAAGTTCCTCCATGAAGGAGGAAGCTTAGTGATGATACCTCCGGCAACAAACTTGTCTGGTAGCATACAATTGAAGTGCTCAAGTTCTCTAGCAAATGACTGTACCTCAGGAGCTTGCTCAACCACGGAACGCTCTTCAGTCATCCTGTAATCATAGAATTGCTCCATGATGTACAGCTCAGTGCCAGCATCCGAGACCCCAAACTTGGCCTCAAGTGCATCCCACATATCTTTTGCATTGTCAATTGACGCATACGCATCAACTATGTTCTCACCAAGAACACTCAAGAGAGCAGCCTTAAACAGAGTATCCATTTTTGAAAAGCTTGTTCCTTCTGGGCATCATGCTCCCCTTCAGGTTTGCCAAGAGTGGCGTCATAGCAACTCATGGTTTGAAACCATAAGACTGCTCTGACGCGCCACCTCTTATAGTGGATACCCTCAAACATAGGAGGTCTCATGGAAGCAACAAAACCACTTGGTGTAAATTGCCTATAATAAGGTTTTTGCATTGTTGGAAATATGAGCAATTTACCGAATGATTTTATTAACAGAAATACTAGATAAAACACGACTAGTATAACAGTGATAAAACAAGTCATGCGATTTGACAAAGAGAAGATAAACAACATCTTCATATATGAACTGTAACTAAACACATCTAGAGCAGACAGTATATCAAGTTGCATATATAAAACAGAGTCTAACATATCTGGGGCAAACACTAGAACAAAGAACTACAACAGGGCCTCTAATAGAAAGAGGAAGAACACGTACGGGACGGCAGCAGCAGAAGCGCTGGACTTGGGGTCGGTGTCCTCGCTAGCCATGTCGTCGAGGAGGTTGTCGATGTCGGGGAAGAAGTCGTCGTCGGGGAAGTAGTCGTCGGAGTCCGGGGCGTCCGTGACGAAGAAGTCAGTAGTCGCGCTAAGCCCTCCCCAAAAACCTTATCACACTTCTCCTGTACAGGACTCAAAGAGGTGAAGTTTCGGAGGCCTACTGTCCCGACCTTCGGTGCACGCCACAAGCCGGGATGGAGAAGATCGTAGCAGCAGCGCAGTGCTCAGGAACTTTGTGGCGAGAGAAAGAGGATCTTCTGGTGCATCTCTCTGAGAGGAGCGACCTCCCTTTTATAGGCGCAAGAGAAGGAGGCGAGAGGCTGCGCCGGGAGCTGAAGGGAACGAGGGAGACGAAAGCTTCCGCGTGACCTTTCATATACCCGTCGTGCATGGCAAAAATTTAGATATCGGCTCATTCCCGCGGCGCATCGTGGCGAGGCGGGCGGAGGAGGAGCGCGCGTGGATGTCTCTCTTGTTCTCATCCTCATACATGTGGAGAGAGAGCCTCCCTTATAAAGAGGTCCAACTTCGTCTAAACTAGCAATGTGGGACTAAACTTTAGTACCACCTCTTGCCTTGCATGAATGTGCTGTGTGGGCCTCTAGGAATTTCTGAAACTGCTATTGAGCTAGACCCAAAATAGACAAAATTCCAGCAACACTCACCGTCAAAATGGATGTTGTGACTAATTATGATTATTGTGGTAGCGGTCATGGATGTGTCGTGCTGATTTGTCGTATCCCCATCCTTGAAAAAAGTTAATCCCTTTTGTGACATGGTGATGTCCAAAACATGAGTTGTCACAGAAAACGACATAGTTCCTTTTTTAGGGTTGCATCTTGAGTTTTTTTCTTTTGAGAAATGATGGAAGACCTCTTACTTCTTCTTTTATTATAAGAGAAGGCCTTAATTCTTCAACATTTAATTCGTTCAACGAACCACATGGACGAGATGGGAGGGAAGAAATACTGAATTTATATTTGACTATCTTGTTCATGACACCCAGGAGAAACATAGTTGGAATAGTTCCACTTCCGATGCCTCCTAATCCTATGTACGAGCAATATGCATGTGTCCTCACAAGCTATGATTACCACCCATATTTTAAAAGCAAAAGCTATGATTACCACCCAAAAATCACAAGATGGGTTGTGGAAGCATGTGTACTACTTGTGAGGAGTACATTCATGAGTTGTTTGATTTATACTCCCTCTGTGAACTAATATAAGAGCGTTTAGATTACTACTTTAGTATTTTAAACGTTTTTATATTAGTTTACGGAGGGAGTACTAGTTAGAGTTTTGTCTTACCTAGGTGTTAATTCTGTTAGGTAGTTCTGAATAATTTTTTCGCTTTTATTCTGCTCATCTCAAGAGTCCAGAAAGGGTGTGGAAGACCAGTTTGAGATTTATAATCATGTTTCTTTGGCAGTGCGAATTGTTTTGAGCGGAAAGAATTGAATCCCTAGATCTTCATTTCAATGAAGAAGCACTAGGACTAGGATGGCGAACGTCTAAGACATGGTGGCCCATCCGGTTATATGTATTAGATTACAGATCATATTCAAACTACATGACTCAAATTTGTCAATTTTCAAGGAAATTCATTTGATCGTTTTGGTGATTCTGACTGAACACGAGTCTTTCCACAATCGAAATTTAAAACGCAAGTACCAATTTGCAGTGTCAAATTGAAGAGATGGTGGGCATACTAATTAATAGGGAGAAAACAAGGACATGACCCCCTTGTCACCACGTATGTAGTATCACCACTGGCCAGTGGGGAATAAATATGGAAGAAGTTAGCTCATCTATGATTTTACTAGACTGGACTAAAGCATATGAACCATGTGACTTAATTTATGGTGTAAAAATATATTTTCTTGAAAGATATACTCTTTGTTTTAGGCAGAGAAGATATTAGATCAACCATCTGAGTATGATCCGTTGTTATAAAACATGTGCTGACATATCTATCGTTGCATGTAGCTAGCCAGTCTCTAGTTCTCTACTACTCTGCCCATGCATGTCTTATCTCTCTACGGCTCTACCATGATAGTATTAGCACCCAAACAAACACCACTAGTCATGCACTAGTGTTTTAGGAGAGAAAGAGCTGTACAAAAGGAACAAACCAGGATTATTTAGGTGGAGTTGGACTATCCATGGAAATGGGAGGTATCTGGATGCACATTCCTTGCTGAAACTTAATTGAGCATTGTGCTAGTAACTGCGACAAGCCGTAAAGGGAGAAGTGCAAGGATGATCTTCCAATGGAGTTTCTGCAATGACGTGTGTGGGAAGCACCTCTCTATTGTTGGTTTACATGGAGGACAACTCGTGGAGCTGGACAAGAAGAACGCAGAGCTGCATACTAGGCGCCCTTCGCAGCTGACCACCTTCATGAACATCTGGGTTGCGTGGAATGGCACCGGCAGCAGACCACCTTGACGAACACTGATGAAAGTCTAGGTTGCGTGAAGTAGCGCGGGCAGCAGACCACCTCTAGGAACACTAGTGAACGTCTGAGTTGTAGTGATGAACACCGGCAGCAACCATCAGGGATGCGAGCAGTTCGAAGCGAGATTTGCAGCAGTTGGTCACCAAGCAAAAGGGACTCAGATCCATGAGCATCCTTCGTCTTCTAGATCAAAACGTATATACTAGAGCAAGAACACATATGTGTTGTATCTAAAGCACGATCCAACCTGATCTTGTAGCTTTTTTTTTTTTTGAGAAACCTGATCTTGTAGCTAGGATGCTGTCATGCTGTGCTTGCACTCCGTCCTCAATCAACAAGCTTGGGGACGACGGATGCATTAAAATCCAGTCGGTGCTGCAGCATAGACTTTATTTAGCTGCAATATACTCCCTCCGTTCACAAATATAAGATGTTTTGGATATCCCAATATGGACTACATATGGACAAAAATGAATGAACAAACACACTAAAACATGTCTATATACATTTGAGTTAGAAAAAAGTTAAAACATTTTATAATAGTGAACAATGGGAGTTGTATAGAACAAGAAGCAATGCCACGCTTTGCTGCGGCCGGGAATAAACAACTAAAACCTACTCATTTGTTCATGGCCAGTGTTTGGTCGGGGAAAAATAATTTCAATTTAATTTATTTTTTCCCAATGATCATGAGTATATGTTACTTAAATGTTGTCAGCGCTGTTGGGGAGAAATAACTTAAATAGAGGAAGATGTACTGCATGACATAATATTTGGATTTGACATGGATGTACCTTTGCACATGTAAATTACAGTGAACTCCGATGTAATACATTTGGAAGAAACTTATATTTCTAGGAAAAGCCAACTTGACTACAATTTCTGGTAGACAAATCAAGAAAGCATGTGGTACTTACAGCCTTACAGATGAAAAGCGACGACATAGAGTGTAAGCTCAATCAAATAGCAAAAGACAGACCCTCGGGAACAATAAGGCAATGGCCAAATGTAATTTTAAAATGAAAAGGTCCAAGCTATAGTAGCAACATTTTCAATTCACACCCACATATGCATATGTATCGTACTCTGAATTGGGTCTTGGGTGTATATGCGCCTCGTTTATTAGGACCGCTCTTACTTTGGTTGAAGGTTAACCTATATATTTAACTAATAAAATGTAAAATATAGGTTATAATTATTATTCTGTAGGAAACCTCTTTCAAATACAAATCCGATAATATACTTCTCTAGAATATACTTTGTATTTTATTAATCACATAGATGATCAAAGTCTAGCCCAAATTATGAGGGTGTCCAATAGACCCGAACGGAGGGAGTAGCGCCGAGTCCTCTTTTGGAAAAATCCTATTTGTTGCTTGTTACGGAGATTGTGCAAGGTTTCACACAATGTGCCAGGCGAGCGCTCTGGATGGGCCGGCCCATTTTAGCATAGCGTAGAAGCCCATTCTTTAGCAAGATTTGCTCTTAATTTAGCTCCAGGGCGTCATGTGTGGTTTGGCCAACCACATAATGTAAACATCATCACACTCTCTGTGGACTTTGCTAAATAAAGATTTAGGCATTTTCCTCAAAACAAAAAGAAAACAGGTTTTGAAGGTTCTCGGACCGGTTTTTCTTTTTTCTATAGTTATCCTTAGGTTTTTTTGGTGGTTTCTTTTTTACATTTTCTTTACGTTTTTGTTTATTTTTCCATAATTTCAAAAAAAACGTGATTTCATAAAATTATTCCTTAAAAAACATGTTTTCCAAAAAAAAGTTCGCTAGTTTGTAAAAATGTTCGCAATTTAAAAAAAATCAGAGATTTTCAAACAATATTCCTATTTGTAAAACTTATTCATAGTTCCAAAAAATGTACACTCTTTTCCAAAAAAAATTGGAGTTTCGGGAAAATATTCACATTTTCAAAAAAAAATCACGTTTCCAAAAAATAGTTCATCTTTTTCAGAATATGTTTGGAACTTTCAAGTAAATTATTGGGATTTCACAACTTGTTCCTATTTCCAAAAATGTTTGTGTTTTTTGAAAAATCTCGATTTACAAAAAATATTCACATTTTTTCCAAATATGTTTTGGAAGTTAAAAAATTGTTTGCATTTACAAAGAATATTCATATGTCAAAAAAATTCACAGTTATCAAGAAAGTTTTTTCTTAAATCCGTAAAGTTTCAAATCTCGTCACTGCAGTGTGTTCTTAAATATCTTGCGCTTCATCGCAACTGGCTACCAGCTTGTGTCCAATATGGTGAGGTCGCGACTTCAATTCCCTTGCAAGTGCTTTTCTTTATTTGGATTTCTAGCATGGGCGTCCAAAGACTCGATATTCAAGGTTAGTATCTTGGCGTCCTCCGCATTGGCAGCGATACTCACCCTCTTTTCCTTGAGCGCAACCTTCTTCTCCTCGAGCGTCGGGCCCTTCTTCGTCAACCGCGGTGCCCAGCAGGGGACGAGGAAAGGGAGGGAAGAAGACAGGAGCTGGAGCACATGGTCGCGGGAGAGGAGGTAGGGTGACTGAGGGAGTCCTGGATTAGGGGGTGTCCGGATAGCCGGACTATACCTTCGGCCGGACTCCTGGACTATGAAGATACAAGATTGAAGACTTCGTCCCGTGTCCGGAAGGGACTTTCCTTGGCGTGGAAGGCAAGCTTGGCGATACGGATATGTAGATCTCCTACCATTGTAACCGACTCTGTGTAACCCTAGCCCTCTCCGGTGTCTATATAAACCGAAGGGTTTTAGTCCATAGGACGAACAACAATCATACCATAGGCTAGCTTCTAGGGTTTAGCCTCCTTGATCTCGTGGTAGATCTACTCTTGTACTACCCATATCATCAATATTAATCAAGCAGGACGTAGGGTTTTACCTCCATCAAGAGGGCCCGAACCTGGGTAAAACATCATGTCCCCTACCTCCTGTTACCATCCGGCCAAGATGCACAGTTCGGGACCCCCTACCCGAGATCCGCCGGTTTTGACACCGACATTGGTGCTTTCATTGAGAGTTCCTCTGTGTCGTCACTTTTAGGCCCGATGGCTTCTCCGATCATCAACAGCGACGCGATCCAGGGTGAGACTTTTCTCCCCGGACAGATCTTCGTATTCGGCGGCTTTGCACTGTGGGCCAATTCGCTTGGTCATCTGGAGCAGATCTAAAGCTACGCCCCTGGCCATCAGGTCAGATTTGGAAGGTTGAACTAAACGGCCGACATCCGCGGAGACTTGATCTTCGACGGATTCGAGCCACAGCCGAGCGCGCCGCACTGTCACGATGGGTATGATTTAGCTCTGCCGCCGAACAGTGCCCTGGAAGCCGCACTTGTGTCCGCTCCGACCCCTAGCTCGGAGCTGATCACACCAATCGAGGATGGGTGGTTAGACACCACTTCGAGGGCTGCAATCTCTATGGCGATCGAGCCGAACACCAGCCCTATTCTCTGCGAAGACCGTGACTCTAAGGAGCCGGACTCCTCTCCAGACTCCGACCCCCCGCGCCCCGACCGATCGAACCCGATTGGGCGCCGATCATGGAGTTCACCGCCGTGGACATCTTTCAGCACTCCCCCTTCGGCGATATTCTGAATTCACTAAAGTCTCTCTCTTTGTCAGGAGAGCCCTGGCCGAACTATGGTCAGCAAGGTTGGGATGCGGATGATGAAGAAATTCAAAGCCCACCCACCACCCACTTCGTAGCCACTGTCGATGATTTAACCGACATGCTCGACTTCGACTCCGAAGACATCGATAGTATGGACGCCGATGCAGGAGACGATCAAGAACTAGCGCCTATAGGGCACTGGAAAGCCACCTCGTCGTATGATATATACATGGTGGACACCCCAAAAGAAGGCAATGGCAATGGAACAGCGGAGGATGACCCCTCCAAGAAGCAGTCTAAGCACCGGCGTCAGCGGCGCCGCTCTAAATCCCGCCAAAACAAAAACGGTGATTCCGGCACGGGAGATAATAACACCCCGGACAGTGCCGAAGACAACCACCTCCAGCAAGATTCAGCACAGGAGGATAGAGAAGCCATCCCTCATGAGAGAGCGGCAGACAGAGAGGTCGAGGACGATAATTATATGCCTCCCTCCGAAGACGAGGCAAGCCTCGACGACGACGAATTTGTTGTGCCAGAGGATCCCGTCGAACAAGAGCATTTCAAATGCAGGCTTATGGCCACGGCGAGAAGCCTCAAGAAAAAACAGCAACAACTTAGAGCTGATTAAGATTTGCTAGCCAACAGATGGACTGAAGTCCTTGGGGCCGAAGAGTATGAACTCGAACGCCCCTCCAAGAGCTACCCAAAGCGCAGGTTGCTACCCCAATTAGAGGAGGAAGCACCTAAACCAACATCACCAGCGCATGATGCGGCCAACCGACCACCCCGTGGCCGCGACAGAGAGGCCTCTCGGCCCTCCACTCAAGCCGCACCCCGATGCCACTCAAAAAATACCAAGGCATGGGAAAATGCGCTAGACCTGCGAGACATATTGGAGGACAAGGCAAGGAAAACAAGATCGATCTACGGATCACGTGGGCGCCCCACGACACGAGACGGTACTCATCACGCCGGATACAGTAAATCCGGCCGGGCCGAACACAGTAGACAAAGCTCGTTTGAGCTGCGTCGTGATATAGCCCAATACAAAGGCGCCGCACACTCACTATGCTTCACAGATGAAGTAATGGATCATCAAATCCCCGAGGGTTTCAAACCCGTGAACATCGAATCATACGATGAAACAACAGATCCTGGGGTATGAATCGAGGACTATCTCCTTCATATCCACATGGCCCGCGGTGATGACCTACACACCATCAAATACCTCCCACTCAAGCTTAAAGGACCAGCTCGGCATTGGCTTAACAGCTTGCCAGCAGAATCAATTGGTTGTTGGGAGGACTGGAAGCCGCATTCCTCGACAATTTCCAGGGCACTTATGTGCGACCACCAGACGTCGATGACCTAAGCCACATAATTCAGCAGTCAGAGGAATCGGCCAGACAATTCTGGACACGGTTTCTAACCAAGAAAAATCAAATTGTCGACTGTCCGGACGCAGAGGCCCTAGCAGCCTTCAAGCATAACATCCGCGACGAGTGGCTTGCACGGCACCTAGTACAGAAAAAGCCGAAATCTATGGCAGCCCTCACGACACTTATGACCCGCTTTTGCGCGGGAGAAGACAGCTGGCTAGCTCGCAGCAATAACATGACCAAGAGCCCTGGTAATTCGGATACCAAGGACAGCAGTGGCAGGTCGCGTCGCAACAAGCAAAAGCGCCGCATTAACGGCGACAACGCTAAGGATACGGCAGTTAATGCCGGATTCAGAGGCTCTAAACCCGGTCAGCGAAAAAAGCAATTCAAAAGAAATACTCCGGGCCCGTCCAGTTTGGACCGAATACTCGACCGATCATGCTAGATACATGGCACCCCCGAAAAACCAGCCAATCACACCAACAGGGATTGTTGGGTGTTCAAGCAGGCAGGCAAGTTAAATGCCGAAAGCAGAGACAAGGGGCTGCATAGCGATGACGAGGAGGAGCCCCGGCCGCCGAACAACAGTGGACAAAAAGGTTTTCCCCCACAAGTGCGGACGGTGAACATGATATACGCAACCCACGTCCCCAAGAGGGAGCGGAAGCGTGTGCTAAGGGACGTATACGCGATGGAGCCGGTCGCCCCAAAGTTCAACCCATGGTCTTCCTGCCCGATCACTTTTGATCGAAGGGACCACCCCACTAGCATCCGTCATGGCGGATTCGCCGCATTGGTTCTAGACCCGAACGGAGGGAGTAGCGCCGAGTCCTCTTTTGGAAAAATCCTATTTGTTGCTTGTTACGGCGATTGTGCAAGGTTTCACACTATGTGCCAGGCGAGCGCTCTGGATGGGCCGGCCCATTCTAGCATAGCGTAGAAGCCCATTCTTTAGCAAGATTTGCTCTTAATTTAGTTCCAGGGCGTCATGTGTGGTTTGGCCAACCACATAATGTAAACATCATCCCACTCTCTGTGGACTTTACTAAATAAAGATTTAGGCATTTTCCTCAAAACAAAAAGAAAACAGGTTTTGAAGGTTCTCGGACCGGTTTTTCTTTTTTCTATAGTTTTCCTTAGGTTTTTTTGGTGGTTTCTTTTTTACATTTTCTTTACGTTTTTGTTTATTTTTCCATAATTTCCAAAAAAATCGTGATTTCATAAAATTATTCCTTAAAAAACATGTTTTCCAAAAAAAGTTCGCTAGTTTGTAAAAATGTTCGCAATTTAAAAAAAATCAGAGTTTTTCAAACAATATTCCTATTTGTAAACCTTATTCATAGTTCCAAAAAATGTATGCTCTTTTCCAAAAAAATTGGAGATTCAGGAAAATATTCACATTTTCAAAAAAAAAAACAATCACGTTTTCAAAAAATAGTTCATGTTTTTCAGAATATGTTTGGAACTTTCAAGTAAATTATTGGGATTTCACAACTTGTTCCTATTTCCAAAAATGTTTGTGTTTTTTGAAAAATCTCGATTTACAAAAAATATTCACATTTCAAATATGTTTTGGAAGTTAAAAAATTGTTTGCATTTACAAAGAATATTCATATGTCAAAAAAATTCACAGTTATCAAGAAAGTTTTTTCTTAAATCCGTTAAGTTTCAAATCTCATCACTGCAGTGTGTTCTTAAATATCCCGCGCTTCATCGCAACTGGCTACCAGCTTGTGTTCAATATGGTGAGGTCACGACTTCAATCCCCTTGCAAGTGCTTTTCTTTATTTGGATTTCTAGCATGGGCGTCCAAAGACTCGATATTCAAGGTTAGCATCTTGGCGTCCTCCGCATTGGCAACGATATTCACCCTCTTTTCCTTGAGCACAGCCTTCTTCTTCTCGAGCACCGCCTTCCTCTCTTCGATCATTGCCCTCCTCTCTTCGAGCTTGATATTCTTCACTGTCGCCTCCATCAACTGCTTAAACCTCCCACGCTCTCAACAACAGCGCATGGGCATCCATCTGCTCTCCACCCGCCGTCGTTGCCCGGATGAGCGACGACGAAAAATACACGGAAGCTTGTAAGGCTTCGTGTTAACATGGATGTAAGAAACCGTACCGGCAGGGTTTGCGAGCTGCTTGGCGACATAGTAGTATGGAGGCTTGTAAGGCTCCGACCACGGCGTCGTCTGTACTGTGGGTGCGTCCGCCTAGCGGCATCCTCCATGGCCTCGCCGATCGCCCCGTCTGTCACACCCACCACGCGCATCGCCACCACCAAGCCCACCGACAACCAGGCGCTTCTTCATCCTCTCCTCCTTTGCAGCCTTCGCTTTGACATGGCGATTTTGCTATATCTCCGAGCTGTTCTTTCGGGCGAGCGTGATGCTCGGATCCTCCGGCACCTCCGCCGCCTCCATCTCCGACAGGTTCTCTGACGGTTCCATGCTTTGGTGATGGAGAAGGAGAGGGTGGGAGAAAAGAGCGGGAATTAGGCGGAGAGCGGCTGGGAGTGGAAGAAGAGAGTGCGGGGGTTTTGGTGTGGAAAGAGTGCGGATGCTACAAATCGCGGTCTCGGCCTTCCTTTTGGATGGGCCAGGGTGGCGGAGAGCGACGTTTCGCGTGTCCGAACTCCAACAAACCTCCCCATGTTTGTCTCCGGTTTGCGGGAGAAATCGCGTCTGGACCGCTCTGCAGACCAATACAGGTCAGCATCTGATGGCTTCCGTTGTCCGGACAGCGTGGTCCGAACGATTGGGGAAGTTTGCAGGTCGGCGTAGGAGATGCCCTAAATAGCATGCCTGTTTTCTTGCTCTGCTCTGTTTCTTAGGTATTTTTTTTCAGATTTTTCGTTTCTTTTGTTCTCTGGATTGAATTAGTGCTTGGGGAGAATAAATAAGTAACTGTTGGAAGGATGGCAATTTTACCAATGGGTACGGGTACTCGCGGGTATCGTACCCGCATGTGCACGATATGGGAACACTTTTATGCCCATGGGTAGTACCCATATCCTACTTGTTAAGTCATGGGTAGGGTACGGGTAGCCTTGTACCCGCGGGTATGCACATACCCTACCCGTTTGTGAACTAATGTTAATTTGTCATTAATTTGTCGTGTTACTCGTCTAGTCCAATTGACATAAGAGTATGTTGTGGTTTCTAAATTTTGATATCGGTTATTTACTTATTTACCTGTTATTGAGCTGAGATTTTTTTTGTCAAATGTGCTATCAATAAGCGTAATATTATAAACAACTTGTGTACTATTTACTTTACCTGCTGGGTACCCAATGGGTACGGGTACCCATCAGGTATGGGTATGGGTAAAGTTTCATATCCATGGGTACAGTTATAGATAGAATTTTGTACCCACTAACTATACAGATATGTGTATAGTATTGCTCTACCCTGCCCATACCTACCCATTGCCATCCTTAGATAAGTGACTCGTCTAGCTAGCTCATGTATGCGTCAGTGGATTGTTTGATGGGTGTGTCAATTGTCACCATGAATGGAATTGATCATTGGACAAAAAATATGAGACAACCGTCTGTCATGTGCTTGCACCGCCGCCTTCCAGCTTGGAAGCCACCAGATCCGCACGTGCTTGCCGCCGGAGGCCCTGCTAGACCCAGCTCCCCATGAGCCGTGGCCAAGCCCGTGCAGACACCCTCACACTATTAGGGAAAAGCCTAGTGGTAGCGCGGGTGCCCATGCTACCAGAGGCGGAGGCAGGGGGTGCGAGCAGGGGTCAGACACCCCCATGGTTTCGCCCGCCCTGTGAGTTTCCGTTACCAGGTACTAGTACTAATCTGTACGAATACGTAAAGTGCAGACCACTTGTAGACCTAAAGCTAATGGCCCAGCACGATACCTTTCCAGCCCAAAGCCCAACGTGAGAAAACATCGCTAATTGTACACATCAGAAAGAAAAGAATTACGTGCATCCATAATATTAGGCCGTCAGTTTCCTTCCTATATCTACCCTGTAATTTCGTTCGTGGGCACCATGGCTTCTAGGTCTGCTGGCACCATACGCCCCTACGCCGCCGTCACTCGGCTCTCACTGCTTCCGCCGCCGTCTATCGGCTCTCGCTGCTTCCGCCGCTGCGTCACATGGTAGAGGGCACTCCACTATCCACTCCAGCGGCGACTGAGTCCACGATGGAGACCATGTTGGTTTGTCTGCTGCACCGGCATTATGCATCACAAGTCTATTTCAATGAATCAAGGTACACCACTGGCAAACAATAATCTATTTGAATTAATAATCTATTTGAATTAATACAATTCCGTTGAAGGCAGTGGTTTAATTTACTAACTAGATACAGTTGAATTACAATCTAAGAATCTAATTTTACTGCTCGTTTAATGTTTCATCACTGAAGGATGAAGAGAGAATACAACTAAAATATATTCACTTTTCAAGCCCGTTGCTTCTAGCTTAAACTGTCATGGCAAATGCAAATATTTGTACATGATAATTCCAACCCAAGTCCAGTTGATATGCAACTCACAGATACATAGTCTTCTTTTATATATTACTCCCTCCGTCCTAAAATAAATGTCAACTTTAGTGGGACGGAGAGAGTACCAGATATATGTTGCGATACAATCAAATTATACTTTTGAGACTATATTATTTTGTTGTGTTCTCGAACAATTATTATCTTCCTCGCCCCCCTCATGTCCGAATCCTGGCTCCGCCCCTGCACGCTACTACTAGGGCGCTGCAACTAACGGGGTAGTAGTAGCGCGGGCGTGGGGGACTGATCATCAGCGGCGAGGAGTGGACGTGGGGGAGAGCAAGCACATGCGCTTGCGGGAGCCGCGGGGGCGGGGGAGAGTTGGGGTCAACCGTCTTCCCTCACTCAAACACCTTTTTCTTCATTTATTCTTTCGCTCGTGCTTAATTCTTCGTACATTGTTGGTTGGTTTGGTTCTTCTTCTTTTCATTCATTTGATTTTTGCTTCTTCTTTTTCTGTTTTCTTATTCTACTTCATCTATCCCTGGTTCATTCATTTCTATAGAAAATACTTCACTTCTGTAGATTTTCATTTGCTTTTTGAAATATTTATGAACAAAGCAAACATCCAGTATTAGGTGCACAGTTTACTTGTATATAAGGTGTTTCAGTTGAATATAATAAGAGGCTTAAAACCAGAAATGTGATAAAACTATGAAGACATTTCTTTCATACATTGTACCAAAAAAGTACTACTCCCTCCGATCCAAATTATATTGCCGATGTTCAGCCGACGAAGTTAGCACGACAGTACTGCTTGCTCAGTTGCCTAGCTTCTTGTCCAGTTGCTGATGATATTACTTCTTTGATTTCACTCATGCCACTTGATGCTGCACCCGACACTACAGGAACAGAAAACAAATGTTCAGAACCGAAGAAAGTGAATCGAAGACCTTTGAAAACATGCTCAAATTCTACTTGACACAGACATACCTTCGTTTTTGGTAGAAAGGCAATTCTTCGCCATTAAGTACACAGTCAATTGCATGGCTTAAATCCCTACACATTGAAAATGAGTAAGAGCACTGGGTAACCTGGACCGTTTGTGCATTTGTTTCACAATATGTACCTTCCAGTGACTGGCACATTGTTTCTGGGTCTTGAATCATCAAACTGGCCGTGATAAAAGAGTTCAAATTGCCTTTGCTCATCCTGGCACAAAGTTTAGATAAAATCAGACACGACGTGATGGACAAAAGCTGAGACACTGGATATGTAAGAATCATGAGTTCATAATCGTGAAAATACGAGCCAATGATGTTACCTTTTTGAACAAGTAGAACTCTGGTGTGCAGACTGCTCGAAATGCTTTGGCAACTTCTTGAGACTGCAAGATCCAGTAGTATATCAAACAAAAGTAAGCAAAGAGTTCGAGAGATCACAGGGACTGCATCAGGAATATAGTGGGCAGACCTCATCATACAAATAAGGAAAAGAGTACTTCAACAATTTTGCCTCCTCAGCCATGTATTCAGGACCATCCTGCAGAATCAAAAGATTAATTTGTGTCCAAATGGGAAAACATGACAAGTTGCATCAACCATATTGGAGTAACACCTATTGACACAGAAGCGTCACAATACATAAGTTCAACAAGCAAAGAACAAAATGAGGCATCTCCCTAACTTTTCTACAACAATCCTTACTAATATGTACAACAACTTGAACTGAGACGGTACATAATACTATGAGTAGGAAATATTTCTAAGACATCATTCTGAAAGGGAAGCTCGTGAAAGCTCGCAATCAAACATATCGTCTTAGGGGCCAGCAGCAATAGCTACATGACTAAAACTAAACAAACTAACGAGTACGTTAAGAGACAACAACAACAGGATAGATATATCTGTGGTAAAAGTATTATTCATCAAAGATACTAGTTAAGTGATGCATTTTAAATAATATTCAAAGAGTAGACAGTTTGCAAATTGATCAACATGTGCATCATGTAATGAAATTCATCTTTTTAATATGGGTAAGAAACAAAGCACATAAGAAGAAGATTTTTTTTATCACAAAGCTCAACGTAGTTATTTGTTTCTTCTAAAATGGGAGCATGTTTGTTCACTACATTATTCCAGTTAACTATACTCATTTTATTATCTGGATAGATGCTTTGATAATAAATTAAAGTAAAATATGAATTTTTGTAGAAAACCGTTTTAAGTTCTCTGGAAGAAGCGCCCTGGTTAAGTAGTCCCTCCGTCCCATAATGTAAGACGTTTTTTAACACTAGTGTCATTACAGGACGGAGGGAGTACATAGAAAGGAACTAAAAGGTATTCATGCTTATTGGTTGTAAGTTGTAAAGGCTAACCTTGGGATATGTCACAATTGAATTTGAGGATATGGCGATAGAAGCAAGTCCTTTCTGCATTGCATTGTATCGATGTCAATTTAAGGCTACAAGCTCAAATCAAAGAGAACATTTCATCTGGTCTTCCAATGTGCTTACCTCCTTGTAGAATGAAGTGAGCGTTGCAATATCTTTTTTAAGATGTTTTACAAACGGACAGTGATTGCATATGAACATAACCTGAAAGAAAGACAAAGTTGATGAATGAGATGGTTAGTCAGCAAACTATAAGAACGGGCCTGTGTCAAACTCAAACACCTTCATCAACAATTACAATTATGTAAGAGCAGTTGGTTGTACAACTGAGTATTTTTCCTCAAGGGAGGGACACATGCAACAGTTCCTGTAAGAGCAGTTGGTTGAACACCTAAGCCTTTTTGGAGATGTGGGCTTTGGGGTAGAGAACCTCAACATCAGAGACAAATGTTTACTAACCAAGTGGCTGTTCAAACATCTCAATTAAGATGATGTGGCAAGAGTAGCTACGTGACAAATATCTTCCCTGTAAGTCCCTTCCACAAGTTGCGTGAATTGCGAGTGCACATCCACTGCCCTAGTCTAACTGAAGGTAACAAAACTGAGTTCTGAACAGATTAACCAAAAAAAAATCATTGACCAGCAAAGCAGGGCTGCCCTCGAAGTCATCCAGTGTCCAGATTTTCCCTGTCAGGGGCTCCGGGAGCTGCATGATCAGCAACAAGAAACCATAAAGAACAGCACAGCAACAACATCAGGCTTTAATCTTGATTAAAACATGGGCTAGAAACTTATAAAAAGCAAGCGCTTAAAGCGATGAAATGACCTCAAACTGGGGGGCGCGGAAGCCCTCGGAGACGCGGGTCGCCTCCAACCTGGCTGCGAGCATCAAGAGACATGGCAAAAGATTTCAAGCAACAATACAGATGAATATAAAAGAGCTTGGAACGAAATTCAGAAAAATTACGGCACTAGGGCTGCTTACCCGCCGACTGCGCTGATTGCGGCGCTGATATCGATGGGCTACTTGTGCGCCTCAGCACCTTGCCCTTGCGAGTGCGATCAGATCCTAGGGCCGCCGTAGGGCGTGGCATATTGGCTGGCCTGGTGGTGTGGGGAAGAGGACGGCCGGGATGTTTCCCCTCTCATACAGTCGGTCGTACTTATCGTGGACTCGCAGACGCCGATCAGGAAGTGTGAAGGATCGATCGGTCCGATCGTGGGACGAGACGGACTGCGGGAGGCCGGACGGACGTGGGGGGCACGTCATGTCTCGCGTTCAGACTGGGCTTTACTGGGCCGGCCCAATAATTTTTCTTGCTTTTTTGGTAGGCTCTTTTCTTTTCACACGATTTTCCGCGGCATAGTTCTCTACACCTCACAATTGAACGGGCAGAAAAGCCACGCAAAATATCCCTAAAAAAATTCCCATTTTTTTAAAAGCTTACCAAAAAATTTCGGAAATCTTATCTGGCGTCCGTCACCGGCCAGGAGCCAGCGAACGCCCTATCTCACACTTAGGATTCATTTGCATGAGTCCTGGCGCAGGATCCAAGTTACATTGGAATTCTATACCATTTCGATGTAAAAAAAGGCCAGCGATTATTTACCAAAAACTAGAGGCAGCGCACTGGCTAGCATCTTGATCCTCCACTTAGGACACCGTTGTTGGAATCCTGGTCTTCTCCATTTTCTTTTTTTTCACCAGATGGTATTTTCTCTTGGAAAAATCAACATGGCTATAAATTTTCAAAATAGGTCACATGGCATTTTTTATTTATAATAAGAGATGACATTCTTATTTATTTAAGATATGGCATTTTTATAGTAAGAGATGACATTTTATTATTACTAGTAAATGTGACGTGCAATGCACGTTGATATTAGGTAATATATTAATTGCACATGAATATTAGGCACGATATTATTTGAGTATTAATTATGTGATTAGCATTGACATTAATATTTGGTATGATATTAACTGCACACTAAACGTGTTGAGCTCTCACCATTGAAGCAGTCATAGTCGTTCCATTGACCTGATTTGATGGCCGGGATTTGTTGGATCTGCCTCTTTGGATTTTTTTTTGTATTGGTATAAATTAAGAGATTTCCTGTTGGCTAGTCCCTTTGATACACACACTGGACTCAGCTACCGCTTCAGGTGAAAACAGTTTGCTCCGAAATCATCAAGCTGCTTAACTCTAGCCTTATAGATCACTCTAGTAATATGTATCAGGTGGCTGGGATTGCCGAGATGTCGAAGGAACGACCTGGACAGTTCCAGAAAAATCTGTGGATCACAAAATAATGCTGCTCATGCTATGGCAGCTCTAGGTTTTAGTCAACAACACACTGCTTGTTGTTTAGCAAACTCCCCATAGGAGATTAGTATTGTCATTTCAAAAGATTGTAAGGCCCAGGTTTATTAAATAAAGTGCTTTTCCCCTGCAAAAAAGAGAGATTTCATGTAGGCTAGTTCCTTTCATAAATAGGAGTATCTTGGTAGATACCCTGCAGTCCTATCCCCAGCGCTTACCTTGTTCTTCTGTACCCCCTCTTAGACTTTACCCTCTGATCTACCCTAACCCGCCCCTCTCCCTCTCCAGACAAGCAGACACTAACATGTAATTATGTGAACATATTTTATTTTTAATTAAAGTCATTGGGGAGACTTTCCCCCACTGTCCATAGTCCCCAAAAAGATGGTATTTTTATATATGACATTTTTTATTATTAAGAGATGGCATTTTTTGTTTGTCAAGTGATGGCATTTTTTTTATCATGGTATTTTTTTTGTTTCTCTTGTTTTCCCATGGAGCTGAAATTGTATGACCAGGACAAGTTTAAATATATTTTCTAACATTGATGGTTAATTTCTGATATGGAAGGACGGCATTTTTCATCAATTCAGAGTATCACATTTTTTATTATGGGAGCACCTGGAACTCATCTAGCTGAGACATACTATGGTCTCATTCATGGATGATGTCAGCCTGTTCTAGTGCCTTTGTTTCTCGCTCCCCTATGATCTGGTTGTCTTCCTTTTTTGTGTGTGGCTGGCCTGTGCTTTTTCTTGATTTTTGTTGGGCCAGACTTGCCCTAGCCATTTCTCGTATTGTGCGGCAAGACTACTAGTAAATTTTGCCAAGACGCTTGAGCTACTAGTAGTTGCTACCGCTCGGAAAAAAAGCTAGTAGTTGCTGTTTGAAGACATGGGAGCTAGGTGGAAACTTGTAGAAAAAATATTGGTTCAAAAATTGACATCACAAACTTATTAGCCATGACATTTTCTCGATTTTCTATTATTCCATTTCACCATAATACGTTGGCAAAAATGTAGTTGCAAGTATATTAACGGAGCCATGTAGATTTACTATTGTTCCATTACACCATAAAACATGTGATTGTCGGTTTCAAAATTGTTCACGAATATAAAAATCTCCCTATATTAAAAAATGTTCATCAAATAAAAAATAATAGTAAAATGTTCACCAGCATTTAAAAATCATGAAGTTGGAAGAAAACACAATTTCTCCAAAATTTTCACCTTTTTTTAAAATCATGATTAAAAATAGAAATAATAAATAAATAAAAATGAAACCCACCACTAGTTGTAGTCGCGTTGGGGCACCACCGTAGTTGTAGTGTGGGTTGCAACACTTGCAACCACCTTGGTGGCCCGTCCAGTTGTGATCCCCCCTTTGGGACATGAAATTGCGACAAAACCTAGAAGACGTGCAGTTGCGGTTCCCCCTCGGGGACATGAAATTGCGACAAACCCCTAGAAAACTTGCAGCTGTGACATGCCTTGGAAACCATGCGGTTCTGATTCTCACCCTTGGGGCTTGCAGTTGCGACAAACCTAGAAAACTTGAAGTTGTGACCTACCTTGAAAAACATGCAGTTGCGACCCCGCTCCTCGAGACATGCAATTGCGACAAATCCTAGAAAACTTGGAGTTGCAACTTGCCTTGAAAAACATGCAGTTGAGATTTCCCCCTTGGGGACTTGCAATTGCAACAAACCCTAAAAAACTTGTAGTTGCGACATGCCTTGGAAACCATCAAGTTCCAAATCCCACCCTTGGGGCTTGCAGTTGTGACCTACCTTGAACAACATGCAGTTGCGATTCCTCCCTTGGGGGCATGCATTTGCAAAAAACTGTAGGAAACTTGCAGTTGCAACATGACTTGGAAACAGAGCAGTCCCGATTCACACCTCTTGGGGGCTTGTAGTTGCGACAAACCTAGAAAACTTGCAGTTTCGACCTACCTTAAAAAACTTGCTGTTGCGACCCCCCTCCTCTTCGGGAGATGCAATTGCGACAAATCCTAGAAAACTTGCAGTTGCAACTTGCCTTGAATAACATGCAGTTGCGATTTCCCCTTGGGGACATGCAATTGCAGCAAACCCTAAAAACACTTGTAGCCGCAACATGCCTTAGAAATCGTCAAGTTTGAAATCCCACGCATGGGGCTTGCAGTTGTGACCTACCTTGAAAAACATGCGGTTGTAATTCCTCCCTTAGGGACATGTAGTTGCAACAAAACCATAGAAAACTTGCAGTTGCGACATGACTTGGAAACAGTGCAGTCCCGGTTCACACCTCTTGGGGGCTTGCAGTTGCGACAACGCCTAGAAACTTGCGATTGCAATCTGGAAAAAAGTGCATTTGTGATTCTCCTTGGGGACATGCAGTTGCGACCTGCCTTAAAAAACATGCACTTGCAATTCCCCATCTGAAAGTTGCCTTTGGAAACATGTAGTTGCGGTTCCCCCTTCGGGACATGCAATTGTGCCCCCCCCCCTTGAGATCTTCAAAGTTGTGACCCCCTCTTCAAAGTTGAGATCTTCAAAGTTGTCATTTTATACCATTTATTTTTTCTAAAAAGGAAAGAAAAACATGACACAAAAAAGGAATTGAAAACAAGAGAAAAACTTGAAAAAATAAAAAATAAAAACATTATGCAAATTGTCATCGACGTTGGAAAAACATGGGAGTTGTGCCATGCCTTGGAAAATCAACGATCTCCCCCCTCTCAGCTCTCACTCTCTTTGCACACTCTAGTCTCTGGGGAGACGATCAGAAAACGTCGGTAGGGAAGTGGGGATATGAACAACGGTAAGCAGGCTTGAGATAACAGGCCACTGTCGCGCTGTAAACGTCAACTGTCGAAAATGGATTAAAAAAACAAAAGAAAACAGCCCACGACAGATAAAAAGCAAACGAGGACTGAATACCACCGGGACAACCTTGCCAGCTAGGAAAGCACGAACCCCTAAAAAAGTAAGGAAAGCACAAATAGTGACAGGAAAAAACATCCAACGGATGATACAATGAATGCTGGCAAACTAGAACTGTGCTAGCAAAACCGATAAAGAAACAAAAATAATATATTTTTTAAAAAAGTAAAGCTGAAAATGGAAAACAAAAAGCAAAAATAAAAAGGCAAATAAAAGAAAACACTGAGAAAAAGACAAATGAGAAAAGGCGAACATGGCCCGATACACATCTTCTATATCTAAATAGCTAGCCCCCACTAACTATTTCTCTCAACATGCAAGCATGCCACATCATCCCATAGCATGCATGAGAAAAGGCCCACCTCCACTATCATATGTCTCCCAACATGCAAGCATGTCACTTCATCATTAAACATGCATGAAAAAAAGACTCATCTCAACATGCAAACATTCAAGAGAATTTTCATTCTACTATGCTATTTATAGTTAATAAAAAAATTACAATTATATAGTAATCAAACATAATAAATTATATGTATTTTCAGTTTTAGCTTTTTATATTATTACTTTAGTTATTCATTATTCATACAACGAATCACATTGAAATATGTTGCAAAATATTCCCGCAACAACGTGCGGGGCATCATCTAGTATATACAGTGACTACCACATAATGAAACAAGGCAGCGTCGCTACCCCTGAAAAAAAAACCAAAGGCAGCGTCATTATCCGTGAAAAATAAACAAGGAGCATCGCTACCTCTTCTTGGATCAACGACGGGAGGACCTAACGGGCTGCGACGGGCCACCAGCACGAGATAACAAACAACCGGGGAAAACATAGGCCGAGGACAACTTCGCTGGGACATGCACGAATCGGTACGTGCTTTTTGATCCAACGAATATATACGTGAATGAGATGATAACTAAAACTCAGCTAGCTGAGTTTCAGCAAAACTGTTTTATTTTTTATATTTTCTATGTGTTTCTATAAGAATAATTTTGTGTGTGTGTGTGTGTGTGTGGGGGGGGGGGGGGGGGGGGGGTCATGGACTTTTTAAATATAAAAAGCAGATAACTTGGCCATCTTGGGTCAATGGGGGTCGCCCCAGCCTGCCACCTAGTACTCAATGGAAACTATCACTGGGAGTTGCCCCGCGCCGAACGAATCGTTCGAATGGGGGGAGGTCCTCCCTAGCGCATGGACGCCAGATATTGAGGTCCAAATGTTTTAATTGCTCTTTCGTCGGCTCCTGTGTGTGAACTTGTTGTTTCTTTTTGTTTTTTTCTACAACTGTTTGCTTTCATTTTTTAACACCATGCCAATGCAGATGCTCACATACACACAGAGATACACTCAATCATATGAACAATCTATCCCTATGAGCACCTTTAAGATACTAAGCTGGCAAAACATCTTGAGATTGACGAAGTCGTTTTTGTAGTCGATTGAAATGTCTCCTCCCACTAAACAAACATCATGGGAAGGCATGAAATAAATTTAGTAAAATGCAACCACTAGTGGTGGGCTGGTTTACCACACATAACCTAAACATTTGACCTAGGCTCAGTTCGTATTGCTAAATCCCTAAAGGACCAGCTTGCATGAACAACAACCATCACCGATGAATAGAAGCGTAAATTCGAAGCAGAGGCGGAGCCAGGATTTAGGCATGGGGGGGGGGGGGGGGGGGGGCGGGGAGATGACGGTGAAGCCAAAAAATAAATTTGTGCCTCACAAACTACCCAATAGTTTATATCCAAGTTACACTCACATTTAACGTCGTCTATATACACACAATGTTTTTTTGTAGCCGGAGGTGTCTATAGCTATAGCTAATACGGATCAATAATTCCACATATGCGCGAAGTTGATATTCAAACTATTCCAAACATGACACGAAATGTCTTGCTAGAAAACATTGTCAAAAGAAAATTTAAGATATAACAACAAGAACAATTAAAAATGTATACAAGTTTGAATAGCAAATCAGTACCTGTGGTATTATGT
The DNA here is from genome assembly GCF_056163025.1 of Triticum urartu. Taxonomy (NCBI): domain Eukaryota; kingdom Viridiplantae; phylum Streptophyta; class Magnoliopsida; order Poales; family Poaceae; genus Triticum; species Triticum urartu. Next base: position 696,170,525 of record NC_141875.1, read on the forward strand.
AATTTTGTCGTTGTATTAGGAAAAATGATCAATGTTGTCAGAATACATACATGGAGAATCAAATCTAACCCCTCCTCATCCGGTCTGCCACTAGGTTGAAGTAGATCGATTAGCCGTCATTCTCAGGCGCACGACAATAAAAAAAATTGACGTACGTATAACAAACAAGCTGGGAAGTGAGAGAGATTGGTAAACAGTGTGATGAAGTATTAACCTTGGCTTTGGCTAGTTCGTTGGCTGCAGCCTTAGTAAGAATTGGCGAGTTTAGAAGCCTGTGTAGTGTGTAGCCGGATGAATTAGATCGGGAACAGGGAAAGAAGAGGCGAACAGGCGGCAATGTCGCAGGACGCTAGCGGCGCAGCACTAACCCACGCACGCGCCAATCACGGGAGAGAATTCCCAGCGCTAATAGCGGAGCCACGGAGGCATATCACTGGGCCATTTAGATAGGGGGGGGGGGGGGGAAGTACTTCATGTACGTGAACAGATCGCTAATGAAGTATGATTTACTCGATGTTTGCTCGATCCATAGGGGGGGGGGGGGAGATTCGAAGGATCTAATCACACGAACGCAGACGAGTGAATATCGCATCCAAGCATATCCACCGAAGACAAACACTGATCGAATCCTGCGAAATATTTTGGAGACATACCTCCACATGCCCTCCGACGAAGCTAGGTACATCAACATAACGGGGACTGGGTGGGGTGAACCTTATTTCATTTTCAGGTAGCAGCCGCCGCCTCAACTTCGTGAGCATGCAACAAACCCTAAAAATACCTAAAAACAGAGCAGGAGCCCTCCCATCGTCAAATGCCAGAATTCACAACGGCTCCGTGGAGCTAAGGCCACAAGAGACGAGGCAGATCAACAAAGGCACCGGCAGGAGGTGAGGAAACCGTAATGTGGGACTCACTCATGGAAGCGGAAAGTTGAAAACTTTTCCTTTCAAAGTTTTATGGATACATGACCACATTTTCCGTACATGTAAATAGGTTTTGTATACCGTTCGGGATGATTGATGGGCTATCTTAAAACTATGAAAAAATAGGTACCATATATACAATCACATAGATGAAAAAATATATATATATATATCGCAGCCAATATAGTACAGGAACATGTCAGATTCGTTGAGCTTAAATTCAATGACTGGAACACTAGAACCTTGAACGACCTTTCCGGCTAGGCCATCTGGTGGAAAATTAGCCGGGGCACTTGTGTTATCCAACTGGATGTCATTTGTCTACGCTCAGTGAATTGAGGGAAGCTCCATAGAACATGAGATGTTCAAGGTTGGGGATAGGAGTCGTTTCGTGGCGTGACACCAAACTAATTTTCTATGAACATTGAAATACGCTCCGCCACTGATTCGAAGGATCTAATCACACGAACGCAGACGAGTGAATATCGTATCCAAGCATATCCACCGAAGACAAACACTGATCGAATCCTGCGAAATATTTTGAAGACATACCTCCACATGCCCTCCGACGAAGCTAGGTACATCAACATAACGGGGACTGGGTGGAGTGAACCTTATTTCATTTTCAGGTAGCAGCCGTCGCCTCGATTTCCTGAGCATGCAACAAACCCTAAAAATACCTAAAAACAGAGCAGGAGCCCTCCCATCGTCAAATGCCAGAATTCACAATGGCTCCGTGGAGCTAAGGCCACAAGAGACGAGGCAAATCAACAAAGGCACCGGCAGGAGGTGAGGAAACCGTAATGTGGGACTCACTCATGGAAGCGGAAAGTTGAAAACTTTTCCTTTCAAATATTTATGGATACGTGACCACATTTTCCATACATGTAAATATGTTTTGTATACCGTTCGGGATGATTGATGGGCTATCTTAAAACTATGAAAAAATAGGTACCATATCTACAATCACATAGATGAATATATATATATCGCAACCAATATAGTACAGGAACATGTCAGATTCGTTGAGCTTAAATTCAATGACTGGAACACTAGAACCTTGAACGACCTTTCCGGCTAGGCCATCTGGTGGAATATTAGAGGGGGCACTTGTGTTATCCAACTGGATGTCATTTGTCTACGCTCAGTGAATTGAGGGAAGCTCCATAGAACATGAGATGTTCAAGGTTGGGGATAGGAGTCGTTTCGTGGCGTGACATCAAACTAATTTTTCTATGAACATTGAAATATGCAGTTAAAAAATATGGAAAATAGTTATCTACTACCACTATAAAAGGAAGAGAGGGGCAGATACAAACAATCAGATCCATCCATCATCAATATCTAATGGCCCTTATTCCTTCTATGTTTAACACTGCAAACCATACATTAAGCCACGTCCATCGATCGCTAACCCCCCCCCCCCCCCCCCCCCCCCCCCCCGCCCCTCGCGCTAAAAAAAACCGCTGCCAAGCACGCCCGCAGCCCTGCACGACCTCTCGCCCCCTCCTCCTCCTCCCGCAGCCATTAGCCGACACGGGAGCCGCGCCGCCGGAGCCGCCGCCCCCTTCGTCCACGGGAGCCGCCGCCCCCTCGCCGCGGGAGCCGCCCGCCGGAGCCGCCGCCCCTTCCGCCGCTGGAGCTGCCGCCCCTTCGCCGCGGGAGTCGTCGCCCCTTCCTCTGCCGGAGCCGCTGCCCCTTCGCCACGGGAGCCGCCTGTCGCCCTTCGCCACCCGAGTCGCTCAGCTTGGCCTCTGCCCCGCCGCCCCCGGTCCTCTTCTACTTCAAGTAAGTTTCTTTTAACAAGAGTTTGTGCTTACTTTGTTTGCAACATTTAAGAATTGATCTTCTCAATATCTCCTACTAACAAAATACATATTCCATCATACATTCTTTTCTTTATTCTATGCATCTTAAATTCTGTGAGACATACACATACTGTACATTTCCCCCAGGCATATAGAGGTCAATCCTCAATTCTTTATTTTATCTTTATAATAAACTAATTGCTGATGCTTTAAATGATCTTCACCACTCTCTCTATGCCCTTCTATATATTGTTTTCATTTAGAGCATTGTGACAGAGTGATTGCGTTACTATTGTGCCGGCTGATGTTCAGCATATATATCAGCAATGTAGTCCGCTTAGATAAAACAAATTTTCTCTTCATAAAACAATGACACAATCAAACCTGGATGACCAAGATACCGAAATTACTCTCTTCCCCAGTATCCTACCAATTTACATTCACTCTCTTCTGAATCGTTGATTTATGTAATCAGGAAGAACATTTGCTGTTATTTGCTTGATCTGAATTGTTCATCAATTTAATCATGAAAATTTATGTCAATTATCTAATCAGGAAGAAACTTGGGTACTCTTCTCACTCTACTTTGCACAATCCTTCTTTGGTTGAACTGGCACACCATGGGGATTTTATTCAGAATGAAAGGTTACTCTTAATTGAACATACATGATACATTTTGTGAACTGACTTTTGAGGTACATGATGTAGCTTTCCTGGTTCCCCATCTATAATTGAAAAAAATACATTGATCAGAATATTCCTTTTTTGACATTACAGTGATAGCAGATTATGTGGTTGAAGAATATATGTATGTACGTGAAGGGTGGATAGTTTGACTGTTTTAGTTGTTTCTCCATACTTGTATTTCATCCGATCCAAATTCTTGCCTTCAAGTTGGCCTATGATGTGCTATGACTGATGTTAGAAATTAACCATGCTCTGATCTGTGTGTATCAGTTCTCTTGGTAGGAATTAAGCAGCCGTACGTAACCACTTAAATGTCACTGATACCATATTTAACCATGCTCTATCCATTCTGATTTGCATGTATGTGCAAGTCCTTTTTTTCCATGAAAGTAGCAGGAGCTGCTATTTTATTGGCAATATGAGGAAATGGCTCATATGAGAAAAACTGAGCTGGAAAATATAGGGACTGCAATCATGTATAAAAATTATAGATGTGAACTTACAGATAATTAGACATATATGTACTCTAAAGAAGGTGCATGTATGATTTGTTGCCGATTGTCTGTAATTTGCATTTGTCTTTTTCGTACAGAAATCGGTGTATCGCATATCTTTATCAACCGGGTGCATCTTCTTCTTGATCTGGTGAGGGTGACCTTGTTAACAAAGATTATACTGCTTTCTCAAATTTGAAATGCCATGTTCTCCACAAGTGTATTATCTTTCTCCCTTTTATATTTAGTGATTATAGTGTTTCCCCATGATTTTATATTAGACTTATTTTATCGCAGCCATTGCACATGAATAGTGTACCACTGAGACAATAGATTATTATATTCATGGTCATAAAGGTGCGCACTTTGAGCATAATCAGACCTCACTTCACACAACAATTATGTGTTGCCTGTCATTTATGCGGAAATGTGTCAATAGACCATGGCATGATCACTGAGATTATAGGGTGAGAGTTGCCAAAGTTATTACTTTAACTGGTGTTCATATGCTTCAATATTATGGCAATACATGGTTTAAAATCAATGTAAGAAATATTTTCTCATGTATAATATATAGGTATGAGAAGTTACAGATATCACATAATTTCTCTTGACAATGCTGACAATGAGCCCAAAATTCTTGTGATATTTTATCATGATAGAAATTTCATATTATACATATTTTGTGGAAGTAAACATTGGGTGTTGTATATATACCCTATGAGGGCATGATTTTTGCCACGATGACAACATGCATTTGCACGTGCTCGATTACTATACAAGAGAAAAGGGCACAAGTTGTGTGCGGTGCCAAGCCTCTATGTGTGTTCTTCTACCTTTGTGTGTGAGAGAGTCTTCTTCTTCCTCGGGCTGTGCCAACACCCGCCGCCCGCCCGGTCCTCTGCCCCCGCCCGCCGGTCCGTCGCCGCCCGCCGGTCCGCCACCGCCCTCCAGTACTCTTCTCTGCCGCCGCGAGCGTGAGCAGTCCCCCGCCGGTCCTCCTCTGCTGCCCCAACAAGGCGGGAGAGCGTCAGCATCCCGCCGGCATTCCTCTACTGCCCCTCGGAAAAATGTGAGCGGCATCCTCCTCTGCTGCCGACGACCTCATCCGAGCCAGTAAGTTTTCTTTACATTTAAGTGTGGATTGATAAAACAGCATGCTTTATGTTCCTTCCACACAAGAGAATTTGATTTTTCTGGTTAGTGCATGGATGATCCTTCCAGGCAGCAGACAAAGTTAACCACCATTATTCCGGAGCAATTGCTGCGGCGGGGTTAGTCTGGTTATTGAGTATTTAAGCTCTTCGTATGGTTCACAATTTTTTTGCCGCCACCTGGTCCGGGAAGTCGACGGTGGTGGCGCTGCCTGAGAGGAAGACCACGGACGGTTATACTAATGAGATAACACAGGTTTAACAATCATACAGGTTAATATTATAATTCTTCAGCAAAAGCAATCTGCTCTATTCTCTCCCTTAATTTTTCTCGTCAATCTCTAAACGTTGCTAGACAAAGAAATTAACAAAGTTCAGTTGTAGGGGAGGATCAATCTCTGAACGTTGCTAGACAAATAAATTGACAAAGTTCAGTTGCAGGGGAGGTCGTCAAAGGGAATTGCTCCAATTTTCTGTGTGAGTCATTGTCCGGTTCTGAAGATTCTGACAATGTACAGTGTCCAATTCAGTTTAGTTCACACTTTTTGCAGTTCACAAATCATGATGGGTTAATTCTTCTTTTTGACTAAAATCATTTTTGCTAACGCTATTCCTCAGTGGTATTAAAAAAAGTTATCTCTGCATTGCTATTCTTCAGTTGCATCTCCCTGTACTAACATCAGCTAATATCTGTGACAATGGTCTGACTCCCTGTAATGCTTACCCAATCCTTACCATCTATTACTTATTTAATAACTAGGTGAGTTCTCCACAAATCATCATTCAAAAGAAGTCCTTCATCTACTTGTGCTATGTTACATAGATCTTTTTCTAGCTTGCAAAAGAAGTATATCCGGGAGGTTTTAACATGCTTGAGGTTTGTAGGGATGTAGATAGATCGGGCACCTTTGTTGTGTGAAATGCCTGAACTATTACATCACTGATATTCGCTAACTATCAAGATTAATGAACTGCGCCATGTCAATATAATCACTTTTTTGTTTCTGTCAAGATTATTAGACTGCACATGCACCCCACACAATACGGCAGTCTTGATTAGATCTATTAGTATATTGCCTTGCAAATAATTGGTAGAAAATGTAGTAAAAGATATAGATTTATTTTCTGTACTTGTGTTAAGAGACACTCATATTGCTAATTCGCTATACGGACCTATCCTTCAGAAGTGTGTTTGTTTTCTGGCATGTTCAGAAGTGTGTGCATGCTTTTATTCTGAAGCAAACAAATAAGAAATAAGGTACTAAGCAACCAAACTACTAAAGATAGAAATTTCTTTGGAGAGTCTGCTGATGTAGTCTAGAATTATGTTTGGAAGGCAAAATAAAACTGGGATACCACGTCCAAAGCATCATGGCCTAAGCAAGTTTTTTTGTTGGCCGGTACAGTTTTCTTGTAATCTTTTTCCATCTCCCCATGCTGTTATTCTTGCATTTATAATATGATTGTTTTTCATTTAACCATACTTTCCCGTTGCATGTGCAGTTTTGGCTGATGTATTCGAGAACCAACATGGCTCAACTACCGGTATGATTGTATCATCTATATATATTCTATAATATATTATAAAATGCAGATTAGATATTTTTATATAATTTTTTATATTGGATCAGCGTAGATATATATTGCCGGTGTGATCATGTACACTGTAAGCTAGAAGAATTCTCATTAATATTTTAGTTCAGTTTAGAATCAAGGGATCACATACAATGCGGTGGCCAAAATTGAAGTGATGATCCGTCAGGTTCGCCTCATCTTTGTTAGGGAATGACTTAATTGGTCTCAGACACTTTTTGTGGCCTAAGAAATATCGCAAATGTTCCGCCTCCCCTCTCATCGACTCCTTGCAGTTGATGCCCCCAGACGCTGATTTCTCTATTCCTGTGAGTTGATCCACCCACTTCATTCTTTCCCGTTATATATTAACCTACTGTCTTGTTGATTTGATTCACTATTTTGAGCATATGTGGCATGTTCTGCACGACATTCAGTTTAGATTTTGTTTTTGCGTGGATTCAGTTTTTTTTTGTAGTTTGTGAGGTTATTTTTCGTGCAGAACTGATATTCTTGTGCTAGGGATTCAGTTCCTGTCTTGCATGGATTCAGTTTATTTTCCGCTGCTCCTAGAGGGTGCGTTTGAGTGATGAGAAGGTGGATCTTAATAACTTCATATGGTGATCAGATTTTTCTACGAGTGATTTCTTTTGTTTTATGCAGGCAAGCTTGATTTATATGCAATCACATGGTTAATGCTCTGTTGTAGTTTATGCATGCAAACCACCGTTTGGATTGACTTGCAATTATAGGTATGTGATATATTGGAAAGAAACGTATGCCATGTATACCATGTACTAACTGAAGTTTTGCAGCCGTGTCGAATGTAGAACCGTTGAAAATTTCGTTTGTACTTCTTATTTTCTCTGAGCTAAGACCTTGAATCTACTTAAGGACAGACATACATATATTCCCGCAAATTATATTATGATCCATATCATAAGAGTTTTTCTGTCTACCAAACTATCGACCTGTCATGAACTGGAGTTATTGGATTTCCTTTTGTGTACATATTGTGTATGAAAAAATTCTTTTAGAGAAAGGAAAGTTTAGTACGCTAAACAAGAGGACAAACTTACAAATAAAGAGGTGACATTTGTTGAAATTATAGCTTTTGTTCAGTTGATTGAGTTTCACGGTGCAAGTGTGGGCATGAAAATAGTTGAAGGAAGATTCAGTGGTTGAGCATTAGGTACGCTGCAATTACGTTGATACTCCTCCTCAAGATCATGCCATCATTGGAGGAAATTTGGCCTACTAATCTGCAGTGAATTTTATTGGCAATAAATTCTGCAATCAATTTTAGTTCACTCTTGTCTTACTATATATTGTAGGTTAATTCACTTTTGAGTATTTTCATGGGCCTTAAGATTAACCTATCCTTATTCCATTGCACAATCCCAAACCATGGAAATATTAGTTAAAAGTTTCATTGTGGATTCACTGGATTCATGGAAATATTAGTTAAAAGTTTCATTGTGGATTCACTGGATTCATGGTATCATTTTAGAACAGGTTTTTGCTATATCATAATATATGTAAGTAGGCGTGTCTGATTCTTTTTCGGTAAGAAGTATTGGTGCAGAGCTTGAAGAAAACCTTGAGAGGGTCCAACTTCTCTTAAATATGCTATTGTTAGATAATGATTGGTATGGTATCTCATATTTTTCTTTCAGGATAGAAGCTATTGTTATCACAATCGTACCTGTATCAAGGTGATGCACTTTATGTGTCATTACCAATCAACGGGAACTCTACCAAGATGAAAGCATTGCCTTTAAAAGCACTATGTCCAATGCTTCTATGTGTAAAATTGAATGACATTGTGATCAGTTAGATTGGTGAGTTGTTTTGTGGCCCTGCACAATTATAACCGATGATTCATGTAGTATTCAAAGCCTTCACGTGACATTGTTCTACTTATTAAGGTTGAAGTTTATTTGTGAATTTGCCGTTATTCTCATGCATGTATGACATGAGCCTGTTCTTAAATCAGATAATATATTATCCTTTTTTCCTTATATTCTTGGGAAAATTTGTGGTCCATGTAATAACTATGAAGAATCATATTACAATTTTACTTCTTTTGTTCACGGCTTTAAAAGCCAATGTTTATCCCATGCCACAGTATATGGCCTTTATGAGTTGTACCTTTGAGAAACTTTACAATTTTGTTCCAAGTTTGCACCTTGGCCATGCTCATTTGGACAATTCTTACACGTTCCATAGTTACTATGAAGTTTGCATTATAGAATATAGACATTCTAGGATATTTGACTCTCTTTTTACTATGCACTAGACTAAATAGCCTATGCCTCTATCTTCTATATGGAGAAGTTCAACCAGTTGATTGCCGTTGATGTGTGACATTTACATATGATTGCAAGACTTTTTTATTTTAAATAGTTGTCTGCCAATTGTGACAAAGGAGGAAATTCTTTCCTATGATTATACGTGTGTTACACGTGCACGCTTACTAGTAACACTAACCAGATATACCTTGGCATCGACGCGAATGGGGCGCATTGGCATATCCCGTCTGTGGGAGTCATCGGGATGGGTCGTTGGAGATGCACATCTCTGTCAGAAAAGGGGAGTGTTCAGTCGAAGAGGCAGCGGCGAGGCGGCGTCCAGTGCACGACAATGCTGCATCGGTGAGGTCAGTGGCGCAAAGGAAGCGTCCACGGTTGGGCGGCACTGCACTCGCGAGGTCAGTGGTGCCGAGAAAGCATTTGGTGATGGGTACTGCCTCATCGGCGAGGTAAACGGGGCTTAGGAAGTGTCTGACTCAAGGCGCTCCTGCATCGATGAATCCGAGGGTGGTGAGGTGGCATTGGCGGGACTGTCAACTAGATGACTGCCAAATTTTCTTGGTGAAGAATGGGACTAATGCCAACTAAAAACAATCAGATTTATGTATTAAATACTACTCCCTCAGTCCCCCTCAGTCCCATAATATAAGAGTGTTTTTGACACTACTTTTATATTTTGACACAGAGGGAGTAGCTTATTTTTACATTTTCGTGGTAACGTATTGTTTTTCCTACACTTCATATCGTATAGGAACGTAACGTGCAACGTAATTGTTAGAGTAGTTCTTATGGTATACGACTTCTAGTCCAAGTCAGTTTTGTACCCCTACCCCAAGTCGGTTTGTACCCTCTTATATACTCTTGTATGCCACACCAAATCAATCAATAAGCAACAGTTTTATTCAGCTTTCATGGTATCAGATACCGGTCCCAAGGTCTAGGGTATGGCTCCGCCTACGCCGCCGCCGCCGCCGCCTGGCTACTTTAAGGCCGGGCCGTGCTCATCGCCAAGGCTGCCAACGCCGCGGCCGCTTCTCTCTCGGCCCTCACCATAGCTCCACAAAACTACCCTACACCCATCCTCGCCGCACCAATATCTCTTGCCGACACAATCTCCGATGTCAGCCCCTACATCTCCATAGTTATCTCGCCGCCCACAACTACTACCATTGGAGACATCTCTTCGATCTCCACCTCAGCCGCTGCAACCTACGCTCGCATGTCGCCGCCAACTGTCTTCCCCGCCCCGATGATCCGCAATGGTTGAAAGACGATCTAGCGATCGTCTAGTGGTTCTACACCCGTATCACCATCGAAATCTTCAACATGCTCGATCACGACGGCGCCACCGCTGCCAACATCTGGCACTCCCTCCGTCAGCTCTTCCAAAGCAACACCGACGCTCGGAAAAACGCTCTCCACACCGAGCTTCGCAATATGGTGCAAGGAGACGCCCCGGTGAACCTGTTCTGCCAGCGCGTTAAGACCATTGGTGATGAGCTCTGCGAACTCGGCGATACAGTCAGCGACTCACAGCTAATCAACATCGTCGTTGTCGGACTCAGCGAAGATTTTGACAAGCAAGCCTCGTTCATACCGATGATACGGCCTCCTCCTACCTTCGTTGAAGTTTGTTCCTTGCTACAACTCACGGCGGAAACACAAGCTCGCAAGGACTCTCGCCCCAATGTCTTTCATGCTGCGGCTCGTCCTCCTCTGTCGTCTACACCAGTGTCGCCTTCCATGCCGGCTCCTGCCGCCGGGCCGTCCGCATCGTCATATGCTCAACCGCCCCTAGGCTGGCGCCCTAGTCCGAACTACCGCGGCAAAAACCCTATCTACAGGCCGCCGTCGACTCGTTCGGTTCCGCCTATGACATCACCATCACCGAGTCCTGCACCACCCACCAGTGCTCCATCTGCGGTTGCATGGCGGCCTCCTCATGATCCTTGGACGGGGCTCGTTCAGGCATGGCCCATGCCCTGGTCCGCTCCGTCCGCCCTCGGTGCTCTGCCGGCATACTCATGTGCCCGGCAACCCGGCCTTCGGCCGCCTACTGGTGCTCCCGGGGTTCTCAACCCCCGACAGCCGGCCAATGCCTATCACGCCGGCCCGACGTATGCTCCTTATGGTCATTGCACCACCGACAGCGGCGCCAACTACACACCTCAGCCGGCCATGCTCCAGACGCCACCCTCACCACAGCCGGCCAATGCCTCTCACGCCGTCCCGATGTATGCTCCTTATGGTCACTACTCCACTGACGGCGGCGCCTACTACACTCCCCAGCCGGCCCTACTGCCTTCACCATCATATATGCCGGCACTGCTCCCGACGCCACCCTCACCTGCGACGCCGAGCTGGGATCAAGTTGCTTTTCTCCAGGCCATGAATAACTTTGCTGCACAAGGAAACTCAGGTATAGATTGGATCTTTGATTCAGGGGCCTCTAGTCATATGTCTGCATCTAGTAATTGGTTATCATCTTGCACTAAATCTCATTTCCCTTCCATTATTACCCTTGGAGATGGACCATCTATTCCTATATATTGTGTTGGTCAGGCTCAAATTCCCTCTTTCACTAAACCTCTTTTACTTCGCGATGTTCTAGCTCTCATTAAAAATCTTATTTCTGTTCTCCACTTTACTTGCGACAATCTAGTTTCGGTTGAATTCGACCCTTTTGGTTTATCCGTGAAGGATTACCTGACCAAGGGCGAGATCGCTCGCTTCAATAGCTCCGGTGATCTTTATTCTCTTAATGGAGTTCTTGCCGCCACCCCTCCAACATCCATGCTGGCCTCTGTCGATCTCTGGCATCATCGCTTGGGCCATCCCAACCCTGCCGTCTTAGCTTCTATGCTTAGTGAATTTACCATACCATGTAATAGGGACTCTCATAATTCTGTGTTTTGCGAGTCATGTCAATTAGGCAAACATGTGCATCTTCCCTTTAGTTCCTCTAGCTCTTGTAGCACTTATCCCTTTGAATTAATACATTGTGATTTATGGACCTCTCCCATTGTAAGAGTTTCGGGTTTTAAATACTACCTTGTTATCCTAGATGATTTCACCCACTTTGTCTGGACTTTTCCTCTACACAACAAATCCGAGGTCCATTCTCTCTTTCTTAATTTTCAACGCTATGTGTCTGTTCACTTCTTCCTCCCAATTTGCTTTATCCAATGTGATAATGGTCGCGAGTTTGATAACATTAAAAATCGTACTTTCTTCTTACAACATGGCATCTTGCTAAGGTTCTCATGTCCCTACACATCCCCTCAAAATGGTAAAGTCAAACGTTCTCTTCGCACCCTCAACGATATCGTTCGCACTCTCCTCATTCAATCATCTATGCCTCCCAAGTTTTAGGCTGAAGCCCTACACATGGCCACCTTCCTTCTAAATATTCGCCCTTCTAAAACTAAACCCAACACTACTCCCTATTATTCTCTCTTTCTTTCCCATCCCGACTACTCCGCTGTTCGTGTTTTTGGATGTCTCTGTTTTCCCAATGCCTACGCACTTCTGCAAATAAATTGTCACCACGCTCTATCCCATGTGCCTTTCTTGGCTTCTCTGACAAGCACAAAGGCTATCGTTGTCTCGACCTTCACACCGGACACGTTCATGTCTCTCGTCATGTCACGTTTGCTGAGCACATTTTTCCTTTCTCACAACGCACTACTACACCATCAAACACCCCTAGCTCTGCAAACACCCCCTCTCCCCGTCCTTTCCAACTATATACTCCCCTACCTGCTGAACACAACACACCACCACCACCATTAACACCCGCTATAGCCGATACCAACCCTACCCTCACCCCACCCGAGACGTCCCCAACACCTCCGACCCCTCCTCCCTCCCCACCACCCCCGGCCCCTACTCCCACTCCATCACCCAGCCCCGCTCCTTCGTCCGACTCTTCCGCTGCGCCGGACTCACCCGTACCCACCATACCCCCTCGTGCTATTCCTACAGCTGCCCCGATTAATGATCATCGCATGCGTACTAGGGCCAAATCAGGATTTCATCAACCCCAAAACCGCCTAAACCTTCATACCTCTGTATCTCTCACTTCCCTCCCAAAGAATTACAAAACTGCTCTACTTGATCCCAACTAGGCCGCTGCCATGCAATAAGAATATAATGCTTTACTTCAAAACAACACCTGGCAACTTGTTCCTCGTCCTCCCAATACAAATATTGTTTCTGACAAATGGATTTTTCGCCAAATGTTCCACTCCGATGGGAGCCTCTCACGATATAAAGCCAGGTGGGTTTGTCGTGGCTTTTCTCAGCAACAAGGAATTGATTACGAAGAAACCTTTTCTCCTGTTGTTAAACCTAGCACCATTTGCACCGTTCTTAGTGTTGTTGTCTCCTCTTCCTGGCCTATTCACCAACTTGATGTTAAAAATGCTTTCCTCCATGGTTCCCTTCAAGAAACTGTCTACTGCCAGCAACCTCTGGGTTTTGAAAATCCATCCTTTCCAACTCATGTATGTCTTCTTCAGAAATCTCTCTACGGTCTTAAACAGGCCCCACGAGCTTGGTTTCAACGCTTCTCCTCCTTCATCCAAACAATAGGCTTCACTCCATCTCTCTCCGACACCTCTCTTTTTGTGTATCATCAAACTTCTGACACTGCCCATTTACTTCTTTATGTAGATGATATCATTCTTACCGCATCCTCTCAAAAGTTCTTAGATCATATTGTCTCTCTTCTTAGGTCTGAATTTTCTATGACTGACCTAGGACTCCTTCATCATTTCTTAGGCATTGCTGTTGTTCGAGATTCCTCCAGTCATTCTCTTTCCCAACGCCGGTATATTCTTGAACTTCTTAATCATGCTGGTATGCTTGACTGTCAATCATCTCGCACTCCCGTCGATACTAGTTTTAAACTTTCGGCTACCGGTGAACCCTTTTCCGATCCTACTCTCTATCATAGCCTGACATGTGCTCTCCAATATCTCACCATTACTCGTCCTGAAATCTCTTTTGCTGTTCAACAAGCATGTCTCTATATGCATGATCCCCGGGTTCCTCACTATAATCATGTTAAACGCATTCTTCAGTATCTAAAAGGAACTCTCAATCATGGTCTTCACTTCAATAATTCTTCTCCAAACTCGCTTACCGCATACTCTGATGCATACTGGGCTGGTTGTCCTGACACTCGAAGGTCCACTTCCGGTTTTTGTGTTTTTCTTGGTAACAATTTGATTTCTTGGTCTTCGAAAAGACATGTTACAGTCTCACGTTCGTCGGCCGAGGCTGAGTATCGCGCTGTGGCACATGCCGTTGCAGATACAATATGGATTCGGCAGTTACTCTCCGAGCTACACTTGCCTATTGAGCAGGCCACTATTGTCTACTGTGACAACATATCAGCAGTCTACATGACCGGCAATCCAGTTCAACACCGACGCACAAAGCATATTGAGATTGATATTCATTTTGTTCGTGAAAAGGTTGCTCTTGGTCGGGTTCGGGTGCTTCATGTTCCCTCTACGGCTCAGTTTGCTGACATTTTCACCAAGGCACTGCCTACTAAGCCGTTTCAAGATATATGTTTCAGTCTCAACGTCGTCGAGCCTGCCGTTGATACTGCGGGGGGATGTTAGAGTAGTCCTTATGGTATACGACTTCTAGTCCAAGCCAGTTTTGTACCGCAACCCCAAGTCGGTTTGTACCCTCTTATATACTCTTGTATGCCACACCAAATCAATCAATAAGCAACAGTTTTATTTAGCTCTCAGTAATTGAGGGGAACTTCTGGAAAGTTTTTTTAGGTGGAAAAAAGGTGGAACGTAGTTGAGGCCCACCGTGCCGGACTCTACATAACTAGACGAACCCCAAAAAAACTAAGGGCGATGATAGGCGCCCGCGCACCGGCCCAAATTGGAGCCGGTCCACACGCCACCACATGATTAGGCTTTTTTAAACCATACGATGCGGTATCTTCGACCACCTCACAGCAAAAAACAAAAGCAGCGAAAAAAAGAAAAGGGAAGAGAGACCAGTGCCATCCCCGGCTCGACGCTTCCAAATCTCAAAAGTAGTCTTTGCCCTACCGTCGGGGCCGTGGCCAACGAGCACTGGCAAAGTCCCCTGCTCGTGGCCGCCGGGATTGCAGCACGACCGTGGATGTAGCTCTGACACCAGCCGGTTCCAGCACATGGTCGCCATGGTTGCAACATCCTCGTGTCCTCGGCTCCGGCTCGCCGCCATCGTCACCTAGCACCGCCGGCTTCTAGCAAAACAAAAAAAAACTATGGTGGTCAGTTGAAGCAAAAAAATGGCTGGTTCCAGCCAAAAAGAACACTGGTTCCAGCAAAATCCCACAAATAGCAAAACTCCAGCAAATTCGATTGTAGCAAAACAAAAAAGCGGTTCCAGCAAAAAATTATTTTGGTTCCAGCAAAAATACCACAAACAGCAAACTCCAATAAATTTGATTTTAGCAAATCGAACAGCAGGTTCCAGGAACACTTTACTCCGGTTCCAGCAAAATGGGACGCCCGTTCCAGCTTGCCACCATACTGGTTCCAACACGGGCGACCCCAGCAGGTTCCAGCTCCACCTGCTCGATGCAGCTTGCCCAAACGTCGATTGCAGCTCTGCCTGCTCGATCAAGCTTGCCCAAACGTCGAATGCACCTCCGCCACCAGTGGTTGATGCTCTGGTAGCAGCTGGTTGTAGCTCGCCCGTTGGCACAGCGCCGTCAGATGCAGCTCAACCCATCGTCGGTTGTAGCTCCCGGCGTGGCCGGTTGCAGCTCCACCGTCCGCCGTCCGTGGTCCATCCCTGGAACGAGAGGGGGCGTCAGGGAGCTAGAAGGACACCAGCGTAGCTATGGAGTAAAAAGGGGGAAAGCTGGCCAGAGAGGGAGAAATAGCAGCAGTGGGAACTCTCGGGTGGTAGTGGGTCTCGCCGGAGTTAGGATCCGATGGCACGAGGCAGAGTTGCGCGAGCGGAGAGCAAAAGCTGAGGGTAGGCGATGTGCGAGCGGAGAGGACGAGCTGCAGGCTTTGTGTGGACGAGGGAAAGCGGTGATGGTCCGCTGGAGTTAGTGGAGATAAGGACGTGACGTATGATGGGCCTCTACTTATTATGTATGTGCACGAGTACAGCGGCGTGACCGGCCGAAAGTTCGGCCGGCGCGCCGCACACAAACGTTTACCAAAAACTAAACGAACCCAATACAAACTCGGCCGGTAAGCCCAACCCTGCCCGGACTCTACCGTGTGCAAACCTAGAAATTCACCAAGGCACTACACCGTGTACACCGGCCCTCGCCTCGGAACTCGGCAGCAGTCAGCGCGGCTTCGGGGTTGCTGCTCCCGTAGTGGTGCGCTTCTCTCCGGTCCTCTTGGCCTCATGGTGGTGTTCGTAATGAGGCGGCGTGGGTGGCGGCGCAACTGCGTTGGCGCATGGTGGTGGGCGGCAGTTTGGCGGGTCGGCTCTGTCCAGTTGGGCGGTTGGGTTTGGAGTGCGGGAGAATCCCTGCTGGTTTCGGCCCTGATGCGGTGACATCTGCGGGTGCCACCATTCCTTATTGGAGGGTGTCGGTGGTATCCATCCCCTACCTCCCTCCGCGTGTCGGGGGAAACCCTAGGACTCGTCCGGGCAGCAGCGCCGTTGGCGTCGCATCCGTTCTTGGAGGTGCTGCTTAGTACGCGGCGGTTCGAAGTCTCAGCCGGTGGTGGTTGGTATTCGGTGGGCACCGTGGTGGCGGGTCATCCGCACTTTGCCGAGCTGCCGTGGTTGGCATTTGTTTCTTGTTCGTTTTCTTTTGGCTTGTTGTGCTGCTCGCCACAACGATCTTTGTATTCGGTGTTGGTTGCTTTGAAATACAAAGCGGAGGAAACACTTTTTTGGTAAAAATACAAAAATTTAAAAAAATGCGGAAAATAGTTATAACACTAACCAGACATACCTTGGCATCGACGCGAATGGGGTGCATTGGCGTATCCCGTCCGTGGGGTCGTCGGGATGGGTCGCTGGGGATGTACATCTCTATCGGATAGGGGAGCTTTTAGTCGAAGAGGCAGCAGCAAGGCGGCGTCCAGTGCATGACAATGCTGCATCGGTGAGGTCAGCGGCGCACAGGAAGCATCCACGGTAGGGCGGCACTGCCAGTGGCGGAGCTAGCAAATTGCCAAAGCCTGGGCACGGTCATAAGTTAAAATCCACTTTGGATTAACGTCATGTGTAATACGCACACTTCTGTTTCATATATCATAGAAGTAAAAAAATCAGATACAATACCAAATAATCCACTAAAAGTTTTCTCTTTTTTTGCAGGGTAATTCACTAAAAGTATTTGACGTTCATACATGAGCAAGGTCCAATCTACGATGTTTATGTTTATGTTCAACCCTTTGTTGCAGGCTTTGCCACGATCAACGTAGAACTGCAAGATCTCAATCGATCAATTCTGAATCCTAGGTCCTGGCTTCTGGTTGCTTGTTTTTTTTTTGAGGCAATGACTTCTCGTTGCTGAAAGCATGGCCTGTAGCCCATGTTACGAAACAAATGAATGGCCCTATGGCCTCCTGGTTGTAGCGAGAAAAGCTCAATAAACAAGGAAATGGTCAAAGTGGCCCAGATAGTGCAGTTCATTCGTTTCCAGCGTTAATTTCACGATTTTCCAGCATATTTCAACAAGTTTAACGATTTTGATGGCTTGGCTAGCTCGTTGGAGTTCATTTAAACGGCGCCGTCGAGCCCGGGCACGTGCCCAGGGTGCCCGTACGGTAAAATCGCCCCTGGGCACTGCACCGACGAGGTCAGTGGTGCCGAGGAAGCATTTGGGGAAGTATGCTGCCTCACCGGCAAGGTAGGCGGGGCCGACGAAGTGTCCGACTCAGGGCGCACCTGCATCAACGAATCCGGGGGTGGTAAGATGGCGTTGGCGGGACTGTCAACAAGATGACTGCCAAATTTTCTTGCTGAACAACGAGACTAATGCCAATTAAAAAAATTAGATTAATGTATTAACGAATCCAGGAGTCCCGAGTAGCTTATTTTTACATTTTCGTGGTTTCTTACACTTCGTCTATCGGATATACTAGAAGCGTCCGCGCGCTTCGCTGCGCTGTTTTCCTCTTGGTGTCTAGAACCTAAGTTTTTTCATATAGCGATTTTTAAGAAGACATGAGATACTTGATAATAAGAATGCTTGCTACCTCCAAAGACAACAAAAGAAAACCAATACATCATCAATAATGATGGGACCTGAAAATATTTGTGGTAACTTGTAAAAGGACAACGATCAGATTGTATCAAAACCGAAGTAACTGGCATGTTCAACAAACCACAATCATCATTCAGCTATAGACAAATACTTGACAAACTACAACATAAAAGAAGGTTGTTTTCAACCTTGTCTATCCCTTCAACGCGTCTTTGGCGTGGTTCAGTTGTTTCATCGACAGTATGTGCTCCAATTGTCTCATGCCCAGGCATTTGATGGCCCATTTCTGAACATGTAATGTCCCCATACTATTACCCAAATCAAACTCATCTTTATACATAAAAAATGTTATTCTGGTTGTTAAGGCCAACGACACTTTACAGCAAGAAGAACTCTTTGGTACACTGAAGCTAACTAATTTGCACAGTTTCAAAAAATCAATCCATGATCTTGGTTTACCATGCAAAGAGTAGATAAACTTTGTTAGCTCATGGCACAAGTCGATTAATATTTGGATTGCTAGAACTCTCATGTCAGAGAGTAATGGAAACCATTTGATTTTTCAGTAAAGAAGGCATATGTGCTAACAGTTGCACAACTCAAAGCAAGAAATTAATTTCTCCTTAGCTGTACACACCTTATAAAGTATATGATGTTTCAGGCTCTGTCTTTGACTTAGAAAATATCAACCCAGGGCATGGAACTTTATTTGAAGTATCTTACAATGCAGAGTCATTTGGCTACTTAAAAAAAGTATATCATATATCAAGAATTCAGTTTTACATCCTTACATTTTTCTTGTACTGATTCTCAAACTCACCATATCCAAGCAATCAGCCAAATGTGGAACTTAGCTGCAACAAAACAATCGCCATTGCTCATTATTTTGCATAATCACCACAAAAATCATTTCTTGCATGATGCCTCTCCTGCAAATTTCATATGATGACTTCATGAGAAGGCTGATCTTGGGTGGTACAGAAATACAGCATGCCAAATTATATCCTTCACTGAATGGTGCTGATCAAATGCAAAATATGAAATGTGATTTATTAGCTTTGATGGCATAAGACTTAATTCAAAATAAGATGAACCACTGCCTATTTGGTTACTTCTTGGCCAACACAAGAACGTACTACTGCTTCCACTTACGACGACCAAAACCAGAACATCCTCATCCATCTCGCACATCACACGGAAGTAAGGAACTTGCCATTGGTAGAAGACATTTCACAAGAAATGTGAAGGGACGCCAGCAAATTTGACCAAATAATACGTTCATCATCAATTTAACAGCCTTTGTTCGTATTGCATTATAATGAGTTTTCAGAATCCATTATAGTTTCTGGTCATTTTTTCTGTGAGAGCTTCTGATTTTCAATGCTTGGATTGGAGCAAATTCACCAATAGTTCCTTTGAGATTCAGAACATGTCCATATACAAAAATCAGGGGTCAAGCGCCATAAGCGAATTTTGAGACATACATGAAATAAAGCATCATGCGGCTATGGCGTTGCCTAACTTGTGGTAGCACACAAGCACAAAGAAACTAAAAATTTATGGATGAACACACACTATTACTTAACCAGTGCTACAATTAGCCAAGAAAGTTATACACCAAATATACATGCATGTCAATAAATTCTATAGGATCGACAAAGATTCAGTAATGGGCATTCAGAAATAACACATTTCTGGATCTACTTACAATGACAAACAATTATTACCTTAAGCCATGCAAATAGATTGTGTTCTACATTCACAACTGTGACACCATCATTCTCACCATACAATTCAGAAGTCATGTCATCACACCAACAAATGAAGAAAAGTCCATCCTACCTGCTCCAAACAACCACACCTTGTTGTGTCAAAAAGATCAAATAATTTCCGTTATAAACAGAGCCAGATTTATCAGTTCATACAAAATTCTTACCTTCTTTATATTGCCTGTATGCCAATGTTGTTGCCGTCTCCCCCACCAACTCCAGCTTTTCTCCTGGTTCTCGTAGAGCTAGAATCTAGTAAAGCCTCTCACTAGTAGAAAAAGGGCCATTTGTCCCGGTTCTAGAGGGCCTTTAGTCCCGGTTCTGGAACCGGGACTAAAGGGTCGGTACTAAAGACCCCCCCCCCCTTTAGTCCCGGTTCTTATACCAACCGGGACTAAAGGCCCTCCACGTGGGTGCTGTCTGGAGCTCCACCTTTAGTCCCGGTTGGTGTTTCCGGGACTAAAGGAAATTTTACGATTTTTTTAATTTTTTGCATTTTTTCGTATTTTCAAATTTATGAATTATTTTTACAATTTAATCTCTAATCACCCCTCATCACTGCTCAATTTAACCTCTAATCTCTAATCACCCCTCATCATTCCAAATCATCTAACTTCCTGGCCGGTCACCCATCCTCTCATACTCCAGCCTGAGCATGCTTATCTTCCGGGTTCTATTCCCCCTCGTTTCCAAGTCTGCACTTGTTGTTTTCCTAACAATAGTAAGATGACAATCCTATTAACCCTCAGGAGTTTAGCTTGAGTATGAAGTCACACGTTTCACTGTTTGAATTTGAAACTATTATTCTAAAAAACAATAATTATTTAGTAACACTAATATTTTTTGAATAAGTAGTTTGACCATAGTTTGACCACAATTCAAAATAAATAAATAATTATTTAGTAACATTAATATTCTTGAATAATTATGTAGTAACACTAATACTTCCTGAACAAGCAGTTTGACCAGATTTAACCAAAATAAAAAAAAATGAAATTTGAGCATATCTGTTTTTCTTTTAGAATTTGAGGATTCTAAAAATTTGCAAACAGGTTGTAGGCCGTCAAAATCAGATGCGGATTTTCGTGCTGAACATTTTGATATATTATACGTTTTTTTTGACATCGTATGCAAAAGTTATAGTCGTTTTACTTTTTCATGACACTTTTTTGCAAAACATATCCAAATTTAAGTTTTTTAATTTTCCTAACTATTAGATGTAGTAATATAACTACATCTCGAAGGATTTTATTTTTTGAAGTTTTTATCATTTTCATTTTTTTTTTCAAAACTGAAATGCCGATACAGGGAGGGTAGAGTTTGAGAAATGGGCCCTTTAGTCCCAGTTTGAGACACCTTGAACCGGGACTAAAGGGTGTGATGCCCTTTTGTCCCGGTTTGTGTCTCAAACCGGTACTAAAGGACCCATTTGAACCGGGACTAATGCCTTTAGCCGCTCGAACCGGGACTAATGCTCACATTAGTCCCGGTTCGTAATGCAGCCAGGACTAATATGTATATTACGCTGTGACCAAAGCCCTGTTTTCTACTAGTGTCTCCATCCCACCGACGACTGGAGTAGGTAGCGCTTTGGAGAAGGCAAGGCAAGTAGAAAACGACATGGAGCAGGTGGCGGAGGAGGAGCGGTAGGGAGAACAGGAGGCATCGCCGGCGCCCGGCGCTGAATCCTAGGGTTCGTGGGTGCGCCACCTTGATTGGTTCGTGGGGGAAGAGACATGCCTGGGAGGTTGCTGGACTCGGAATCGGATGCGGGCAGTGGCAAGATGGTGCGGGGGTGGCGGCCGGAGCTGGGCGGGCGGTGGCGGCCGGAGCCTGGCGAGCAGCAGGCGGTGGCAGAGGCCCTAGCACGAAGAAAACATGGGAGGAAGAAGAGAGACAGCCTTGCAAAGATTCAGATCGGGATATTGCTAGGCAACGATGGTAAAAAAAAAAGCAAACCGACTATCCCTAGCGACTCGGGACCACAAGACAACGGCACACTCGCCACAATGCACCAGGAGCGTGGATTTCGTGGGAGCTTAATAACTGTACTGATATAGTAACGCAACGTAGTTGAGGTGGAACGTAATTGAGGGTGAAAGCTTTTTTTAGATGGAAAAAAGGTGGAACGTGGTTGAGCCTCAAGATGGTAATGGGGCCCCGAAACCCGCGTCCCCGCAGATTTTTACCCTATTAGGGGACGGGGATGGGCGGCTTTTCATCCCGCAGGGCTGTTGTTGGGCACATTATACAACCCGACACGTTTTATGGGTTTGCACCCGTTTCAGTAGTCCCCGAATCTGAAACCCGGCAAAATACATATTTTTTACCAAGCTTGAGCGTATTTTGATCTTCTCTAGGACTTGGCACTTTGATTTGGCTTTGGAAGCTTTGAAGATAGTCTTTTGGAGCCTTGGAGATGTGAAAGATGCTATGCTGATTCCTACTTTA
Source organism: Triticum urartu (assembly GCF_056163025.1). NCBI lineage: Eukaryota > Viridiplantae > Streptophyta > Magnoliopsida > Poales > Poaceae > Triticum > Triticum urartu. The sequence goes on from NC_141875.1 coordinate 696,192,906, forward strand.
AAGTGACTTGTGAACTATGAATTCTATTTCAAAACGTATGTATTGGACTATTTCGTCTCATTTGTGCTTCTGATTTGTGAACCAAGAATTATATTTTAGAACTTGTGTAATTGGACATCTTGTTTAACCATGTATGGCTGAAATATGCTCCTGTTTGTTGCTGAAATCTGATTATCTATGTTGCTGAAATGTGGTATGGTTTTGTTGTCGAAATATTATTCTTTCTTGGTTCTATGTTTCCTTATATATGTCGATTTCCCTGCGGGTTCCCCATGGGTTTAGAAAATTCGATGGGTTTAGGGGACGGGCGAAAAACTAGCCCCTCGCATGGTGACGGGGACGGGGACGGGTTTACGATTTTCTCATGAGGATGAGTTTGGGAAGGCAAAACCCGATAGATTTCATCCCCGTTGCCATCTTGAGTTGAGCCCAACCTTGCCCGGACTCTAGAAACTAGACGAATCCCCCAAAAAACTAAACGAACCCAATACAAACTTGGCCGGTAAGCCCAACCCTGCCGGGACTCTAGCGTGTGCAAACCTAGAAATTCACCAAGCCACTACACGGTGTACACCGCCCCTCGCCTCGAAACTCGGCATCGGCAGCACTCAGCGGCAGAAGCGGCGGCGAGCAATGTATTTGTCAGGGAGGAACGGGACGAGCATCTCGCCGTCGGGCACCGACCTCGCCTCCAACACCACCACCTCCTCCACAGACCCGGCAGAAACCGCCTCGTCCTCGTCGTACTTCCTACCCGAGCTGATCCCACTGGTCGCGAGCCGGCTGACGACCCTACAGGATTTCTTCGCCCTCCGCGCCACCTGCCGCACCTACCGGGCTCTCCTCCCGCTGTCGCCGTCCAACCTCGCCTCCCAGGCTCCGCTCCTCCTCGTCCCCCACAAGGCATCTTCCTCGGAAGCCCTCTTCCACATCCCACTCCGCCGCATCCTCCGCTTCCGCCTCCCCCGCACCGCCCTAGCTCAACATGACCCCAGCAATGACGAATTCGATTCCTTTGGTTGCCGTGTCGCCATCGAGGACAGCGATGCCGTGGGCAGCCACCGCGAGCTCCACATCTGCCACCTCTTCACAGGCGAGCGAGTCCGCCTGCCCAATCCCCTGAAGTACTACGAAGGAATCATCTTTGCCGGCGACCTCATTCTCACCTTTAATCGATACCATTACCACCACACCGTCCACTACTGCCGCATTGGGGACAATCGCTGGCAAGAGGCGTGGTGCGATGAAGGCTACAGGTTTCGTGACCTGATTTTCGTGAAAGGCACCCTCTACGCATTGATCTATCCAAATCACAGCCTCGCTGTCGTCGAGCTTGACAACACTTCCGCGGTACTGTCGTTTCTTGGAGGTGAATCGAGTGCAGAAATAGTTGAAAATTCTTCGATGTTGAGGCTAGCAGAGTGCCGTGGTGAGCTATTGCTCATTAGTGCTGTGAGGTTCAGGGCTGGTCCTGAGATTTTGGGGGCCCGGGGCGAACCTAAAATCCGGGGCCTTTAGTAAACACATCATAGTAGTAAAAATAAATTTATGTATATATGAATATTTAGCAATAACACTCCAATGCATTCAAAATCAGTGTGCGTATCAAATAATTTATACATAATACTTTAAAAATTTCTTCTAACATTCCTCGATGCAAAGTCGCTTATGATGGGGTCGATGTCAATCTCATCCAATAATTTCTTCTCGATACATGATGTAGCCAAACCATTTAACCTCTCTTGAATCATTGTTGACCTCAAATAATTCTTCAACAATTTCAGCTTTGAAAAGCTTCTTTCAGCCGATGTGACCGTCACAGGCACAGTAAATAAGATGCGATAAGCAATGAAGATATTTGGATAACAATCAACTTCTTTGACATGCCCAAAAATCTCCATGGCAGACATTACGCCATTTGGCAAAGTGAATCTCATAATCTTCAATTCAGAAATAAGATCATATACCTCTACATCAGATGAACCAATGATCTAATCCATCATGTGCTAAGGAACTCTGACTCCTGCTACTGCTAGACTTGAAGATCTTACAACAAAAGCAAAAAACTTTGTCAACACCTTCTGAATAAACTAGCCATTTTCTATCATGTTTCTCTCCATTGCTTAATTTCCTATGATAATGAACATAGGAAAAATGTCTTCCTGCATCATCTACACGGTATTCCATTTTATCCTCTTCCTCTCTCATTGGCCCTTTCTCAACTAATACATCTCTTGCTTTATTGTCAAGATTATCCCAATTTCTTGGATCATAAATATCAGGAGTATAGACTGGTTCATCAACACTAGGAGACTGTTCTTGTGCATCCGATGAATTACCTATATTCTCGGAGCCACTTACATTGTTGTCGTCGATGTTGGTGTCGGCATTTTCTTCTTGCTGATCGGATTCTGAATTCACATTATTTTGTTGCTCTTCCTTTATGGCAACTATCGCCAACTCATCACCTCAGTTTATCGAAGTAGTGGAAGTACGCTTGAAATATCTGTGCACATGTCCATGTTGTGATTGTACCAATTTATCTGCGGCCTTCTTCTTTTTCCTTTTTTTGCTACCTGATGCATACTTCCTATTTCTCGGAGGCATGCTAAAACACAATCCTGAAAAAGTAATTTTTGCATCAATTATTGAACAGTACCACATACGCATCAAGGAACGGCCAAACACAAATATAGTATACCTGGTTCTGATGGTCTGAATTCTGATAGCGTCAGTCCGAGTGCTGTCTGCAGCGCCTAGACTCGGAGAGCAATGAGCAATTGACCAAGACTGAGGGCCCCCTGAATTGAAATCAGCTGTGAACTGTATTAGGAAGGAGATTAGGAGAAGAGAATTAGAAATTAGCAAGAGGCATATGGCAGTCGGCAGACCTGCAGTACGGCGCGTCGGCGACGGCGGGCGGCAGCCTAGGGATTGTGTTTTAGCATGCCTCCGAGAAAGGATCGAACTGTGGCCTGCGTGATGAGACGGGTCGAACTGTCGAGAATCGACAGGATCACGATCGGCCTTTTTTTCTAGGTGAAGCCGTGAAAGGATAGCATATGTTGTCTTTTTTTAACGTGGAGGATGAAGGAAAGCGATCGCTAATCAAGCCGCGCATGTCTCTAATCCTGTCGCTGCGGCTCGTTTCGCTTGCGAGACTCTGCGTGTGCGTGAAAGGCTGATGAAAGGCCTCGCCTTTGGCTATTTTGTTTGACATAGGCCTACAGCCTGCTATACGTATATACCTAGTACATACCTGGGTGAGGGCCCCTACCTTGTGGGGGCCTGGGTGGCCGCCCCCCTGCCCCTCCCCAGGGCCGGCCCTGGTGAGGTTCCCGGTGGGGTACCATCTTTTCCAGTGGCAATCTGGTAATAGGAAGTGGGTGAGGACTATACCACCCTTGGTGGCTGTAGCTTGTTCTTTAATGTTTTCCAGTTTGCAGGTTGTCTTGGTCCGGATCATCCGGCAGTTCGAGGGAACTGCTTGTACATCATTAAGTCCAATGGGCAGTGTATCAAGTATTCTTTGGTTGATGGATCTTCGCATGAACTCGTTGCCGACTACGCAGGACGACCACGGGCTTGGGTACTTCCAAGCATTTGTTGATGAAATACAATTGCTACCAAAACTATACAGAAGTGACTTGTTATAATTGCTTAGTTTACGTTTTCTGTCTGTTAATATCAAAATATTTCAAGGAACTCATTAGCAACAAGTGTGTATTTGAACTTGGTATGAATGGACATCCTACTCACTTCAAATATTTGATAATAATGTACAGAAGGCCTTTAAATTAGTTGAGCATACTTTACTTATTTCTCTATAACACTGCATGATGACATCAGCAAATAGTGGAATTAGTATTTAAGAAATGAACGGAGACTATTACCTGGTAATAATAGAACATATGCATATCGCAAACCAAGATTGTGATCTAATTATGCAGGTCGAATGATCTAACCGAAGAAGTAGAACCAAATTAAAGTACAAGATTTGATCTTTATAGACTACAAAAACAAATATTAACTACGAGACAAGACTTTGCATTGGTTATCCGTTCATGTAGTTGAATGATTTAGTTACATCTGAATTGCTTTCAGAATTTGCTTTATGAAAACTTCTGATTGAAATTTTATTCATAGCTCGCGCCAATTTTCTTTGCTTGATTAGGGTATATAGTTCATCAACATAGGCTATTGCCCCACTAAAAAAACTAGGCTATCGTGTCTCTGCATGATCTTCTTATAAGTTTACACATTGAAGGCGAATTCCCCCCCTGACCCCGTATGTTAGAATCCTGGCTCTGTCCCTGGGGGGATTAACCTTGAACTCCGCCTAGTTCGATCACCCACATGCAAAAGGCTGATGGGTCGTCCAGCTAGTTTGATAATTGGGCAAATCGAGTAATTGTAACGTCAGGCTGTTTTAAGGTTGCGAAATCCATTTAGGAGTCAAAAGATGGAGTTTCCATTACAGCAGACTAGTCATCAGCCTTCCTACACATGGCGAATAATTCTATATAACACATACTAGTCAATATATGAATGAGTCTAAATTTAAGCCCTGCTACCACATGGCGAATGATTCTATATAACACAAACTAGTCATTATATGAACAAGTCTAAATTTAATTGGGTATTTGAATAAATTTAAGTTTGATAGGGTGTATATTTTCAAGTTTACATTATTAAAAGCACAGATTGTATTTCTCTAATTATTTATGGAATTTTGCACCGATGCTATTTGAAATTTGTATTTTTTTCAATGTTTTGTGTAGATGTGCATATGTCATTCAATTTGTATGGTCACTAAATTTGAACTGACCTGAGAAAATTCTTTTCAGATTGGTTTGTAGATGAACATTTCAGTTGCTACGGGTTAATTGGACGCATGTACTCACCTGACATCATATAAATGCAGGGACAAAATACTGGTGCCTAGTTGTATTTTTGCCTTAAATCATAGTTTAAGTTGATATGTGCTTGTACGGGAACTTTATCAACTAAATTAGCAATAAAAGTTGCAATGCATCTTTAAAATATGATGAAGGAAATCCATTAATTGTGCACCCGTTGAAGTAATGTAGAGAATCAGACTCTGGGATCGACTTGCCACTTAGTGAAAGATGGGGACCATGTTCTTTTGACTAAAGACGCTTAGAGCCCAAACACGATTCTAGTCTCGCCCATTTGAGCCGCTTTTAGTCCAGGCGTCCAGCAGCCTACATGCACTTAAATGGAAACCGGAGAGCCGTCAACAACCTAGGAGAGTCACCGATGGAGTTAAATGGTGAGATGTAGATCTTTGTCACTGTTGTCCAAGGGGAGAATGGCATGCACGTTTAGTTTGTGGCTGAATGCAACCCCATTGCTGTTCCGTAGTTCTAGGTCGGCATACCACAACGTACTTATCGGATGAGATGGCGGAAGTCATAATAGAGTAAATAATCGATAGATCAACTACCATGATCCAGATGGAGTCTTGTTCCCAAATTGATTTTCCGGGTCATGTATATATGTGCAATTTAACCCTTGCCACATTACCTAAGATCTAACAGTCTATAATTTAAATGTTAATACCCATAGTTTAGCTGAGTAATTGGTTTCTTATGACATTGGTCATTATGTTTGCATAAGATAGGTTGTAAGGTTGATGAGAAATGTCATTTTTCCTCTCGAAACAGACTTTCGCCCCGCTTTATTATAGATAAAGCACCAAGCGAAGAAGTACACGGTCGAACGATACAAGATGGTGAGGTAGCCCTCTTACAAAGCCGATCCTGAGATATCCAGCACACGCAGAACGCACGCAACTACTTTACCAGCCACAAACACCGGAAGAACTAAACACCTCCATGCTACGACCTAGCACACCTAAGCTCCACCACAACGGCGTCAAGAGGGAAGTCGACGCAGAGTGTCATTGCTGCCGAGTCCACAACGGACACATGTCTTCACCCGGAGCCCTCACACGAAGAGAAGAACCACAACGACGTCTTAAAAGAAAATTGCGGCACCCTCGGGTGTCGCCGTCGTCGGCGCCGAGGCACGGAGCTTTCGCTCGGCAGCTCACCCGTGCCACTACGAGGCCGCTAGGAGGAGCGCGATGATGAAAGAACCCCAGATCCAGATCGGGACGCCGCCCATCTAGGGGAGGGGGCACGTCAGAGCTCCCTGATGTTGCACCACCAGTTGCCCACACAACACAGGACGAGTGGAGCCACCACCACCGCTATGGGGCCCATCGAAGAGCAACCATGCGGACCGCCATCCGGGGCCGCCGCCCCGGCATCCCTGTCGCTAGATACTGTGTGTCGCACACATCGAAACACACTCAACCACGGTAGGATGAGTGACGGTACTCCATCTACTCATAGCCCGGCATCAGTCCCCGAGTTTGGGTAGGCGCCTCCATCGTAGGAGGCACCCACACCCGCGTCCCCAGCCAATGCCAGGTGGACTGGGGAACACGACTCCGAGACTGCCGTCGGCCACCGACGAGCTAGCCCCGACCCATGGCCAGGCGAGCTCACACGATGCCATGTCTGTGGTCACCGGCGTCGATCCGCGCACCAACACAACAGTAACACTACCACCACCTCGAGCAGCGCACCCATGAGGAAAGCACGAGTACCACCCGCGGGCACCTCCCAGCTTGGCATGCCTGAGCACGAACCCTAGTGAGGGAGTCCTGGATCAGGGAGTCTCCGGATAGCCGGACTATATCCTTTGGCCGGACTGTTGGATTATGAAGATACAAGATTGAAGACTTCGTCCCGTGTCCGGATGGGACTCTACTTGGCGTGGAAGCCAAGCTAGGCAATACGGATATGTATATCTCCTTCTTTGTAACCGACCTTGTGTAACCCTAGCCCCCTCCGGTGTCTATATAAACTGGAGGATTTTAGTCCGTAGGACAACATACAATCATACCATAAGCTAGCTTCTAGGGTTTAGCCTCTCCGATCTCGTGGTAGATCAACTCTTGTACTACACATATTATCAAGAATAATCAAGCAGGACGTAGGGTTTTACCTCCATCAAGAGGGCGGCCCGAACCTGGGTAAAACATCGTGTCCCCTGCCTCCTGTTACCATCCACCTTAGACGCACAGTTCGGGACCCCCTACCCGAGATCCGCCGGTTTTGACACCGACATTGGTGCTTTCATTGAGAGTTCCTCTGTGTCGTCACCATTAGGCTTGATGGCTCCTTCGATCATCGATTGCGATGCAGTCCAGGGTGAGACTTTTCTCCCCGGACAGATCTTTGTATTCGGCGGCTTCGCACTGCGGGCCAACTCGCTTGGCCATCTGGAGCAGATCGAGAGTTACGCCCCTGGCCACCAGGACAGTTTTGGAAGCTTAAACTATACGGCCAGTATCCGCGGAGACTTGATCTTCGATGGATTCGAGCCCCTGCCTAGTGCGCCGCACGACCACGATGAGCATGATCTAGCTCTGCCATCGGACAGTGTCCAGGAGATCGCGCCGGCAACCGCTCCAACCCTCAGTTCGGAGCCACCTGCGCCTTCCATGGGCGGGTGGATAGACCCCACCACGGAGGCCGCACTCTCATCGGCGATCGAGCCAAGTATCGACCTTACCCTTCACAAGAGCCGTGACGCCGAATTACCGGATTCCTCCCCGACCACGGACTCTGAACCGCCTGCGCCCGTACCTATCGAATCCGATTGGGCGCTGATCATGGAGTTTACCTCCACGGATATTTTTCAGCACCCGCCCTTCGGCTACATACTGAACTTACTAAGGTCTCTCTCCTTGTCAGGAGAATCCTGGCCGAACTATGTCCGGCAGGATTGGGATGCAGATGACGAAGAAATTCACCACCCACCCACCACCCACTTAGTAGCCACTGTTGACGACTTAACCGACATGCTCGACTTCGACTCCGAAGACATCGACGGTATGGACGACGATGCAGGAGACGAAGAGCAACCACTGCCCACGGGGCACTGGACAACCACCTCATCATATGATATATACATGGTGGACACACCCAAAGAAGGCAATGGCGACGAGACAACAGAGGATGACCCCTCCAAGAAGCAACCCAAGCGCCAACGTCAGCGGCGCCGCTCTAAGTCTCGCCAAAGCAAAAGCGGTGACACCGACATAGGAGATAATACCACTCCAGACAGTGCCAAAGACGACAACAATCCCCTCCAGCAAGATTTAGGGCAGGAGGATGGAGAAGCCAGCCCTCCCGAGAGAGTGGCAGATGGGGAGGCGGAGGATGATAATTACATGCCTCCCTCCGAAGACGAGGTAAGCCTTGACGATGACGAGTTCGTCGTGCCTGAGGATCCCGTCGAACAAGAGCGCTTCAAGCGCCGGCATATAGCCATGGCAACTAGCCTTAAGAAAAAGCAACAGCAGCTTCAAGCTGATCAAGATTTGCTAACTGATAGATGGACTGAAGTCCTTGCGGCCGAGGAATATAAACTCGAACGCCCCTCCAAGAGTTACCCAAAGCATATGTTGCAACCCCGACTGGAGGAGGAAGCACTCAAACCTACATCTCCGGCATACTGTGCGGCTGACCGGCCACGTGGGCATTTCAGCCAAAAGCTCAGCCCGCACTCCGACGCCACTCCAATAAAAATGTCAAGGCATGGGGAAATACGCCAGACCTACGAGACGCATTGGAGGACAAAGCAAAACATGCAAGATCGATCTACGGATCACGAGGGCGCGCCACTATACGAGACGATAATTGTCACGCCAGATACAGTAAAAGTAAGTCCGGTCGGGCTGAACACAGCGGGCAAGACTCATTTGAGCTGCGCCGCGATATAGCCCAGTACAGAGGCGCCGCACACCCCCTATGCTTCACAAAAGAAGTAATGGATCATCAAATCCCAGAGGGTTTCAAACCCGTAAATATAGAATCATATGACGACACGACAGATCCTGTGGTATGGATCGAGGATTTCCTCCTGCACATCCACATGGCCCGCGGTGATGATCTACACACCATCAAATACCTCCCACTCAAGCTCAAAGGACCAGCTCGGCATTGGCTCAACAGCTTGCCAGCAGAGTCCATTGGCTGTTGGGAAGACCTGGAAGCCGCATTCGTCGACAACTTCCAGGGCACTTATGTGCGGTCACCAGACGCCGATGACTTAAGCCACATAATCCAGCAGCCAGAGGAATCGGCCAGGCAATTCTGGACACGGTTCCTAACAAAGAAGAATCAAATCGTCGACTGTCCAGATGCAGAGGCCATAGCAGCTTTTAAGCACAACATCCGTGATGAGTGGCTCGCCCGGCACTTTGGCCAGGAAAAGCCGAAATGTATGGCAGCCCTCACGACACTCATGACCTGCTTTTGCGCGGGAGAAGAAAGCTGGGTGGCTCGCAGTAATAACATATCAAAGAACCATGGTACTTCGGATACCAAGGATGGCAATGGCAGGTCACGTAGCAACAAACACAAGCGCCGCATTAACAGCGACAATACCAAGGACACGACAGTCAATGCCGGATTCAAAGGCTCTAAGCCCGGTCAGTGGAAAAAGCCATTCAAAAGAAGCAGTCCGGGCCCGTCCAGTTTGGACCGTATACTCGACCGTTCGTGTCAAATACACGACACCCCCGACAAGCTAGCCAATCACACCAACAGGGATTGTTGGGTGTTCAAGCAAGCCGGCAAGTTAAATGCCGAAAACAAAGATAAGGGGTCACATAGTGATGACGAGGAGGAGCCCTGGCAGCCGAACACCGGAGGACAGAAGAGGTTCCCCCCACAAGTGCGGACGATGAACATGATATACGCAACCCACATCCCCAAGAGGGAGCAGAAGCGTGCGCTAAGGGACGTCTATGCGTTGGAGCCAGTCGCCCCGAAGTTCAACCCATGGTCCTCTTGCCCGATCACCTTCGATCGCCGGGACCACCCCACTAGTATCCGTCATGGCGGATTCGCCGCACTGGTCCTAGACCCAATCATTGACGGCTTTCACCCCACTTGAGTCCTTATGGATGGCGGCAGCAGCCTGAACCTGCTTTATCAGGACACAGTGCGCAAAATGGTTATAGACCCCTCAAGGATGAAACCCACAAAAACGACCTTCAAAGGCGTCATACCAGGTGTAGACGCCCATTGCACAGGCTCAGTCACACTGGAAGTGGTCTTCGGATCCCCGGATAACTTCCGAAGCGAGGAGTTAATCTTCGATATAGTCCCGTTCCGCAGTGGCTATCATGTACTGCTCGAGCGAACCACATTTGCGAGATTCAATGCGGTACCGCATTATGCATACCTTAAGCTCAAGATGCCAGGACCTCGGGGGGTCATCACAGTTAATGAAAACACAGAGCGCTCTCTCCGTACGGAGGAGCACACTGCGGCCCTCGCAGCAGAAGCACAAAGTAGCCTCTTAAGGCACTCCACCAGTTCGGCGATTCAAGACCCGGACACCTTCAAGCGCGCCCGAAGTAATCGGCAACAAGACCGCCTAGCACGTTCCGAGCTCGCATATCAATGCGGCCCCCACCCCAGTACCAGCCAAACGGCGCAATCTGTGCCACGCGTACATAACTACGCATTAAAAATACCATGGGCATAGGTGGGGAGGGGGGCACGACTACGGCACGCCCCAAGACGCGGCTTAACCGCACTAGGGGCTTCCCGCTTTGTTATTTTTCTTTCTTTCAGGACTTCAATCTCTGGAAATTCTGTCCAGCAGTATGATGGCCAAACACATGATGCAGCAACCAAGGGGGCCGAAAGCTACGTCGCACCACGGAACTCCCAGGTGAATTACGATAACAAGTGAAATACTTGCTTTAATACCATTCCTCAGCTTGCCCTTGGAGGGGACATGTCAAGTAGTCCTACTTGTTGCTTATCGCACTACTTGTATTATTGTGCTTTAGCGCACCTTTTTGAATAAATAATGCATAGCACTAGACTATTATTGCATTCTCTATTCTTCTTTTTTATATATACATATGTTCATTCATGACATCCAGCACCCGTACACTCTGGTACGGCCAATACGCTAAGGGGCTTAAGCATACCCCATAATATGGTGTGAGAAGTCCGAACACTTTAGACAGTGCGGCACCCCGAACTTATAGCATTATATGCATCAGCTCCGAATCATGTCTTGGGTCAATAGTTGGGTTTGCCCGGCTCCCATGTTTTGGTACCTTACGTTCCGCTATATCGGCTAAGGTAGCACTGGGAGAACTACTGCGATTGTGCCCCGGTTCTGCTGGGCTAAGCACCTCAGTAGAGAAAGCTAAAACTGACTGTCATGATAAGGCGAGAGACTGGTCTCTGTTCGAGAGGTTTCGAGTCCCTAAAGACTTATGCCACTTAGAGCGAGGAGTCGGCTTTGTCCGGCTTAAGGCGTGTATAGCGCCCGGAATTCGGCCTTCCGAATACTAGGGGCTTCGCCAAAATTTAAAATTATAGAATTCTATGGTTAAGTGAGAGTGATAAAGCATTATAGTCCGATTGCCTTGTTCGTTGTGCTGAGCACCTCCCTCGAAGGACCCAAATATGGGAGCAAGAGTGCTCAGGTTTATCCCAAACACCCCAGCACTCGTGGCACGGGGGCAGAAGCCGACGACTAGCCATCTCTCAGATAAGATAAACAACCGAACAGAAGGTAATATTTTAAATTCAAACAAGCGTTGCATAGCGCATATGAACAAGTTTTCATACCACAGGATCACACGGGCAAGTTCATTCAAATATTACATCTTTCACACACTCGTCCGCTACAAGACGGGCACCCTTCAGGACACCCTCATAGTACATCTCGGGGTGGCGATACTCCTTCCCCTGCGGTGGACCCTCCTTCACCAGCTTCTCGGCGTCCATCTTGGCCCAGTGCACCTTTGCACGAGCAAAAGCCCGGCGTGCACCTTCGATGCAGACGGACCGCTTGATGACTTCCAGCCAAGGGCAGGCATCCACAAGCCGCCTCACCAGGCCGAAGTAGCTGTTGGGAAGGGCTTCGCCAGGCCACATCCGGACTATAAAGCCCTTCATGGCCTGTTCGGCCACCTTGTGCAGCTCGACTAGTTGTTTCAGCTGGTCGCTCGCTGGCATCGGGTGTTCGGTCCCAGTATACTGAGACCAGAACAGCTTCTCTGTCGAGCTTCCCTCCTCGGCCTGGTAAAACTTTGCGGCATCCGACAAGTTGCGGGGCAAATCTGCGAATGCTCCTGGAGAGCTCTGGATTCGGGTAAGTAACAAGTAATTTACTTTCACATGCTTGCTTTGCATATTGAATGCCTTACCCGCCGCTATCTTCCTCATCGCCTCAATCTCCTAGAGGGCCTTGTGGGCTTCGGCCTTGGCATTTTTTGCGCTCTCAAGGGCCGCGACAAGCTCAGACTTTCGCGTCTTCGAGTCAAGCTCCAACACCTCGTGCTTCGTCACGAGAGCTTGGAGCTCTTGCTGCACCTCGCCCACCCGCGGCTCTTGCTTCTCCCGCTCGGTGCGCTCCTTAGCCGCTTTGTCTTCGGCCTCGGACAGTGCTTGCTTTAGGGTTGCCACCTCGGTCGTGGCCCCTGGCACATTCATGATGATCCTGTTATTTCGCAACCACATTTTCTTTTTATATATATAGACAAGGTATTACTTACCTTTATTCTCCTCGAGCTGCCTCTTGGCAAGGCCGAGCTCCTTTTCGGACCCCTCGAGGTCCTGCTTCAATGCGGCGACCTCCGCAGTCAGTGCGGCAGAGGCCATCGATGAAGCCTGCATACGCATACAGACATACTTATATTAGACCCTGCATATTTCATTTGATCCTCTATTCGGCTTTTCTTTGTGAACACCAAACAGAGCATCAGGGGCTACTGTCTATGTGGTAATATTTTGCCTACATTTTCAATACTTACCTCAAAGCCTGTTAGAAGGGTGGCGCAGGCTTCAGTCAGTCCGCTCTTGGCGGACTGAAACTTCTTGATCACCGCACTCATAATAGTGCGGTGTTCTTCGTCGATGGAAGCGCCGCGAAGTGCTCCCAGCAGGTAGTTCGGTGCCTCTAGATGGACAGAGGTCACCGCACGGGCGTCTTGCCCCTTTTGGAAGGGAGCCGCCTGCCCGAGTCTGGAACCACTGGAGGTTCCGGCGCGGTGTTCGGCTGAGAGCCGAACTTGGGGCCCTCGGGAGCCTTGCTCCCCTTGCTCCTGGAGTCCGGAAGGTCGCCTTGAGGCGCCTCCGGGACTGTCTCCCCCCGGCTCGGTGCCCCTTGAGACAATACCTCGGCATTGTCCGTAGGGCTAGGGGAGGTGGCGGTCGGAAGTGGATCGCTATCCATATCCGACGAATCCAAGGAGCCGTCTGACGAGGATACATCGATACGGGCCTGGGGCGGTCTGCACAATCATATTTGGAGTTAGGAGAAGCAGTGCGGCAAAGGTATGATATGAGTTACTCTGGTATCCGAATACTTACGACTTTGCCAGGGGCTTGGCCCTGAGCAGCCACTCGTCTACGCCTTTGGCGGTGGTGGTGGAGCAATCTGGAAGAAGAGTCCTTCCCTTCTTGGACCCTTCGGCCTCCCTAGTCGGGGCGGCCTTCCTTTTCTTATCTCCCTCGGCTGGAGGGGGAGCATCTTCATCTTCCTCCCCGTCTTCATGCGAGGAGTGCGTCGCGGAGTTATTGGACGATGAGTCCGATACCACCTGGCACCGGGAACTCTTTCGAGTTCCCTTGGCCTTCTTCTTGGTCTTCTCCGGCACCTTATAAGGAGCCGGAGTCAGCATCTCCATCAGGAGAGCGTCCGCGGTGTCTTCGGGCAGGGGGGGCGGATAGTCGATCTGCTCCGATGCCTCCATCCAGTAATTTTAAAGGCATGAGAGCTCAGACCCCGCACATGGTTAAGCTATGGGAAATAAATATCCTACCAAATTTACAGAACTTACCGGATTCGCAGGGCGCTTCGCGCTTAGCCCGCGATCCTCGGTGAGAGAGGGAGGGACCTCAGCGCCCTTGAACAGCACCCTCCAGATGTCTTTGTGCGTCATGTCGAAGATCTTGCTTAGAGTCTGGTGCCGGGCCGGGTCGAACTCCCATAAGTTGAAATCCCATTGCTGACACGGGAGGATCCGACGGAAGAGCATGACTTGGACTATGTTGACAAGCTTAAGTTTCTTGCTTGTCATGTTCCGGATACATTTCTGGAGGCCGTCTAGCTCCACCGACGAACCCCAGGACAGGCCCTTCTCCTTCCAGGAAGTGAGCCGCATGGGGATTCTGGATCGAAACTCGGGGGCCGCCACCCAGTTGGTGTCGCGTGGCTCGGTGATGTAGAACCACCCCGATTGCCACCCCTTTACGGTCTCCACGAAGGAGCCCTCGAGCCATGCAACGTTGGGCATTTTGCCCATCATGGCTCCGCCGCATTCCGCTTGTTGGCCATCCACCACCTTCGGCTTGATATTGAAGGTCTTTAGCCACAGGCCGAAGTGGGGCCGGATGCGGAGGAAGGCCTCGCACACGACGATGAACGCCGAGATGTTGAGGATGAAGTTCGGGGCCAGATCATGAAAGTCCAGCCCATAATAGAACATGAGGCCGTGGACAAATGGATGGAGGGGAAACCCCAGTCTGTGGACGAAGTGGGAGAGGAAGACCACCCTCTCGTGAGGTTCTAGGGTAGGGATGACCTGCCCCGCGGCTGGCAGCCGGTGCGTGATATCCACTGCTAAGTATCCGGCTCCGTGTAACTTTTTGATGTGCCCCTCCATGACGGAGGAGGCCCTCCACTTGCCTCCCGCTCCGGACATGTTTTGGAGAGAGTTGAGGAGGAGGATGCAGACTTGGGCGCTGGAGCTCGAGTGCGCTAGAATGGATGAGCAAGGAGGAAGAAGGCGTGGGTAGAAAAGGTGAGATCTTATCCCTTTGTAAGGGCGGGCTAAACTATATGCCCCCACTTGCCTGGTAAAACTTGCTTATCCCCCAAGCGCTGTAATTGATGGCGCAGTTGGGTTACCCATGTCCGTATTGATGAGAATCCCGTAATAAGGGGAACACGATCTCTGCTCTGACAAGACGTGTCAAGGAACCGCCTCGCGTTATGTGCGGGGCTGGTTAAAGGAAAACGGTTCAAATAATTACCGGCCATGGCGTGATGTCGTGCTGCCAAAACATGTCAGCAGATTAGATTTGTGGTAATATTATTCTCTCTACGGTGGTATGTGGAACTTATTTTGCAGGGTCGGACACTATCCTTGTATTCAAACTCTTCTGTGGTGTATTCAGAGGAGGAACCCACCTTGCAATGCCAAAGACAACACTGCGCGCCAAACTCATCGTCATTGTAGCCTGGTTCAGGGGCTACTGAAGGAGTCCTGGATTAGGGGGTCTCCGGACAGCCGGACTGTTGGATTATGAAGATACAAGATTGAAGACTTCATCCCGTGTCCGGATGGGACTCTACTTGGCGTGGAAGGCAAGCTAGGCAATACGGATATGTATATCTCCTCCTTTGTAACCGACCTTGTGTAACCCTAGCCCCCTCCGGTGTCTATATAAAACGGAGGGTTTTAGTCCGTAGGACAACATACAATCATACCATAGGCTAGCTTCTAGGGTTTAGCCTCTCCGATCTCATGGTAGATCAACTCTTGTACTACACATATTATCAAGAATAATCAAGCATGACGTAGGGTTTTACCTCCATCAAGAGGGCCTGAACCTGGGTAAAACATCGTGTCCCCTGCCTCCTGTTACCATCCGCCTTAGACGCACCGTTTGGGACCCCCTACCCGAGATCCGCCGGTTTTGACACCGACACCTAGATCTACACCTACTGCCAGCACATATCTAGGAGAAGGAGGTTGCCACCGCCACCCCTCGCCACCTATAGACATACAACTGCCACGACGCTATAGCACCCCTAGACGCGCACCACCGCTCAGCCCCAACCTATCCATAATGCCTATCAGGGTTGAGCCCGCCATGCATCACCAACCACCACGCCCGAGACCGAGCCGTGGCAGCCAGCCAACGCCATCTAAGCCCGCGCCGCCTATCGGCCAAGCTGGTCGTCGTGGCCAAGCGCGCACCCCCAGCAGTGCCGTCCTCGGCCCTCGCCACGAGTAGCGGCTACCGTGCAGATCTGGCGCGTCATCCCCGCCGCCACCGTGCGCACCGCCGCCCCAACGCCGCCTGATGCCCTCCTGCACCTTATGACAGCGCCAAGAATGCCGCCCCACGGGCGACCATGCTGCCCGCCACCCACATCGCCCGCGAGGCACCTCCAATCCCGATCCAAATCAAAGGCAAGGGGACACACCCCAGCAGGCATGCTCCACCACCAGAACGCCGCCCGTCACACAAGCTAGCACCGTGTCTCGCCCTAGCTGCCCCGTCCTGCACCGGAGCAACTACGCGAGGAGCCAAGAGAGCCTCGTCGGCGCCGGCGCCGGCCACGCTTTGCCGGCCATGCCTCATGGCGGCGGCGAGAGATGAGTAGCGGGCAGTGTTGGAAATATGCCCTAGAGGCAATAATAAAATGGTTATTATTATATTTCCTTATTAATGATAATTGTCTATTGTTCATGCTATAATTGTATTAGCCGGAAACCGTAATACATGTGTGAATACATGGACCACAACATGTCCCTAGTAAGGCTCTAGTTGACTAGCTCGTTGATCAATAGATGGTTATGGTTTCCTGACCATGGACATTGGATGTCATTGATAACGGGATCACATCATTAGGAGAATGATGTGATGGACAAGACCCAATCCTAAGCATAGCACAAGATCGTGTAGTTCGTTTGCTAGAGCTTTTCTAATGCCAAGTATCATTTCCTTAGACCATGAGATTTTGCAACTCACGAATACCGTAGGAATGCTTTGGGTGTACTAAATGTCACAACGTAACTGGGTGGCTATAAAGGTTTGTTGGGGAACGTTGCGGAAAACAAAAATTTTCCTACTCGTTTCACCAAGATCCATCTAGGAGTTCATCAAGAAACGAGTGATTAGATGCATCTACGTACCTTGTAGATCGCGAGCGGAAGCGTTCAAAGAACGGGGATGATGTAGTCGAACACGACGTGATCCAAATCACCGAAGATCTTAGCACCGAACGGATGATGCCTCCGCGTTCAACACACGTACGGGACGGGAGACGTCTCCTCCTTTCTTGATCCAGCAAGGGGGAAGGAGAGGTTGATGAAGATCCAGCAACACGACGGCGTGGTGGTGGATGCAGGGCGTCACAGTAGCAGGGCTTCGCCTATACTACGAGAGAGAGACGTAACGGGGAGAGAGGGAGCACCAAAGGCTGAGGTATGAAGTCCCTCCTCTCCCCCACTATATATAGGAGGGCCAAGGGGGGGTGGTGCGCCAGCCTAGGAGATCCAATCTCCTAGGTGCGGCGGCCAGGGGAGGTTTCCCTCCCCCCGAAGGCACTTAGGGGTGCCTTCCACTAGTGGGACTCCTCCCATATGGAAACCCTAGGCGCATGGGCCTATAGGGGCTGGTGCCCTTGGACCATGCAGGCCAAGGCGCACCCCCTACAGCCCATGTGGCCCCCCGGGACAGGTGGCCCCACCCGGTGGGCCCCCGGGACCCCTCCGGTGGTCCCGGTACAATACCGATAACCCCGAAACTTGTCCCGATGGCCGAAACAGCACTTCCTATATATAATTCTTTACCTCCGGACCATTCCGGAACTCCTCGTGACGTCCGGGATCTCATCCGGGACTCCGAACAACATTCGGGTTACTGCATATACATATCTTCATAACCCTAGCATCACCGAACCTTAAGTGTGTAGACCCTACGGGTTCGGGAGACAAGCAGACATGACCGAGACGACTCTCCGGTCAATAACCAACAGCGGGATCTGGATACCCATGATGGCTCCCACATGCTCCATGATGATCTCATCGGATGAACCACGATGTCGAGGATCAAACAACCCCGTATACAATTCCCTTTGCCAATCGGTATGTTACTTGCCCGAGACTTTATCGTTGGTATCCCAATACCTTGTTCAGTCTCGTTACCGGCAAGTCACTTTACTCGTACCGTAATGCATGATCCCGTGATCAACCACTTGGTCACCTTGAGCTCATAATGATGATGCATTACCGAGTGGGCCCAGTGATACCTCTCCGTTATATGGAGTGACAAATCCCAGTCTCGATCCGTGTCAACCCAACAGACACTTTCGGAGATACCCGTAGTGAACCTTTATAGTCACCCAATTACGTTGTGACGTTTGATACACCCAAAGCACTCTTACGGTATCCGGGAGTTACACGATCTCATGGTCAAAGGAAAAGATACTTGACATTGGAAAAGCTCTAGCAAACGAACTACACGATCTTGTGCTATGCTTAGGATTAGGTCTTGTCCATCACATCATTCTCCTAATGATGTGATCCCGTTATCAATGACATCCAATGTCCATAGCCAGGAAACCGTGACTATCTGTTGATCAACGAGCTAGTCAACTAGAGGCTTACTAGGGACATATTATGGTCTATGTATTCACACGTGTATTATGATTTCCGGATAATACAGTTATAGCATGAATAAAGACAATTATCATGATCAAAGAAATATAATAATAATACTTTTATTATTGCCTCTAGGGCATATTTCCAACAGTCTCCCACTTGCACTAGAGTCAATAATCTAGTTACATTGTGATGAATCGAACACCCATGGAATTCTGGTGTTGATCATGTTTTGCCCTAGGGAGAGGTTTAGTCAACGGATCTGCTATATTCAGGTCCGTATGTACTTTACAAATCTCTATGTCTCCATCTTGAACATTTTCACGAATGGAGTTGAAGCGATGCTTGATGTGCCTTGTCTTCTTGTGAAACCTGGGCTCCTTGGCAAGTGCAATAGCTCTAGTGTTGTCACAAAAGAGTTTGATTGGCCCCGACGCATTGGGTATGACTCCTAGGTCGGTGATGAACTCCTTCACCCATATTGCTTCATGTGCTGCCTCCGAGGCTGCCATGTACTCCGCTTCACATGTAGATCCCGCCACGACGCTCTGCTTGCAGCTGCACCAGCTTACTGCCCCACCATTCAAAATATACACGTATCCGGTTTGTGACTTTGAGTCATCCAGATCTGTGTCGAAGCTAGCGTCGACGTAACCCTTTACGACGAGCTCTTCGTCACCTCCATAAATGAGAAACATTTCCTTAGTCCTTTTCAGGTACTTCAGGATATTCTTGACCGCTGTCCAGTGTTCCTTGCCGGGATTACTTTGGTACCTTCCTACCAAACTTACGGCAAGGTTTACATCAGGTCTGGTACACAGCATGGCATACATAATAGAACCTATGGCTGAGGCATAGGGGATGACACTCATCTCTTCTATATCTTCTGCCGTGGTCGGACATTGAGCTGAGCTCAATTTCACACCTTGTAACACAGGTAAGAACCCCTTCTTAAAATGATCCATATTGAACTTCTTCAATATCTTATCAAGGTATGTGCTTTGTGAAAGACCTATGAGGCGTCTCGATCTATCTCTATAGATCTTGATGCCTAATATATAAGCAGCTTCTCCAAGGTCCTTCATTGAAAAACTCTTATTCAAGTAGGCCTTGATGCTGTCCAAGAGTTCTATATCATTTCCCATCAAAAGTATGTCATCTACATATAGTATGAGAAATGCTACAGAGCTCCCACTCACTTTCTTGTAAACGCAGGCTTCTCCATAAGTCTGCGTAAACCCAAACGCTTTGATCATCTCATCAAAGCGAATGTTCCAACTCCGAGATGCTTGCACCAGCCCATAAATCGAGCGTTGGAGCTTGCACACTTTGTCAGCATTCTTAGGATCGACAAAACCTTCCGGCTGCATCATATACAATTCTTCCTTAAGGAAACCATTAAGGAATGCCGTTTTGACGTCCATTTGCCATATTGCATAATCGTAGAATGCGGCAATTGCTAACATGATTCGGACGGACTTTAGCTTCGCTACCGGTGAGAAAGTCTCATCGTAGTCAACCCCTTGAACTTGTCGATAACCCTTAGCGACAAGCCGAGCTTTATAGATGGTCACATTACCATCTGCGTCTGTCTTCTTCTTAAAGATCCATTTATTTTCTATGGCTCGCCGTTCAACGGGCAAGTCAGTCAGAGTCCATACTTCGTTTTCATACATGGATCCTATCTCGGATTTCATGGCTTCTAGCCATTTGTTGGAATCCTGGTCCGCCATCGCTTCTTCATAGTTCGAAGGTTCACTGTTGTCTAACAACATGATTTCCAAGACAGGGTTGCCGTACCACTCTGGTGCGGAACGTGTTCTTGTGGACCTTCGAATTTCAGTAGGAGCTTGATCAGAAGTATCTTGATCATCATGAACAACTTCCTCTCTAGTCGGTGCAGGCACCTCAGGAACATTTTCTTGAGTTGCGCCATTTACTGGTTCAAGAGGCAATACTTCATCAAGTTCTACTTTCCTCCCACTTACTTCTTTCGAGAGAAACTCTTTCTCTAGAAAGGATCCATTCCTAGCAACAAAGATCTTGCCTTCGGATCTGAGGTAGAAGGTATACCCATAAGTTTCTTGAGGGTATCCTATGAAGACGCATTTTTCCGACTTGGGTTCGAGCTTTTCAGGTTGAAGTTTCTTGACATAAGCATCGCATCCCCAAACTTTTAGAAACGACAGCTTAGGTTTCTTCCCAAACCATAATTCATACGGTGTCGTCTCAACGGATTTCGACGGAGCCCTATTTAAAGTGAATGCGGCAGTCTCTAAAGCATAGCCCCAAAAAGATAGCGGTAAATTGGTAAGAGACATCATAGATCGCACCATATCTAATAGAGTGCGATTACGACGTTCGGACACACCGTTACGCTGAGGTGTTCCAGGCGGCGTTAGTTGTGAAACTATTCCACATTTTCTTAAGTGTGTGCCAAATTCGTGACTCAAGTATTCTCCTCCACGATCTGATCGTAGAAACTTGATTTTCCGGTCACGTTGATTCTCAACCTCACTCTGAAATTCCTTGAACTTTTCAAAGGTTTCAGACTTGTGTTTCATTAAGTAGACATACCCATATCTACTCAAGTCATCAGTGAGGGTGAGAACATAACGATAGCCACCGCGAGCCTCAACACTCATTGGACCGCACATATCAGTATGTATGATTTCCAATAAGTTGGTTGCTCGCTCCATTGTTCCTGAGAACGGAGTCTTGGTCATTTTTCCCATGAGGCATGGTTCGCACGTGTCAAATGATTCATAATCAAGAGACTCTAAAAGTCCATCTGCATGGAGCTTCTTCATGCGTTTGACACCTATGTGACCAAGGCGGCAGTGCCACAAATATGTGGTACTATCATTATCAACTTTACATCTTTTGGTACTCACACTATGAACATGTGTAGCAATACGCTCGAGATTCATCAAGAATAAACCATTCACCATAGGAGCATGACCATAAAACATATCTCTCATATAAATGGAACAACCATTATTCTCAGATTTAAATGAGTAGCCATCTCGAATTAAACGAGATCCCGATACAATGTTCATGCTCAAAGCTGGCACTAAATAACAGTTATTGAGGTTTAAAACTAATCCCGTAGGTAAATGTAGAGGCAGCGTGCCGACGGCGATCACATCGACCTTGGAACCATTCCCGACGCGCATCGTCACCTCGTCCTTCGCCAGTCTCCGTTTATTCCGCAGCTCCTGCTGTGAGTTACAAATATGAGCAACAGCACCGGTATCAAATACCCAGGAGTTACTACGAGTACTGGTAAGGTACACATCAATTACATGTATATCAAATATACCTTTGGTGTTGCCGGCCTTCTTGTCTGCTAAGTATTTGGGGCAGTTCCGCTTCCAGTGACCCTTCCCTTTGCAATAAAAGCACTCTGTCTCAGGCTTGGGTCCATGCTTTGACTTCTTCCCGACAGCTTGCTTGTCGGGCGCAGCAACTTCCTTGCCGTCCTTCTTGAAGTTCTTCTTACCCTTGCCCTTCTTAAACTTAGTGGTTTTATTCATCATCAACACTTGATGTTCCTTCTTGACTTCTACCTCTGCTGATTTTAGCATAGCAAATAGTTCAGGAATGGTCTTTACCATCCCCTGCATATTGAAGTTCATCACAAAGCTCTTGTAGCTTGGTGGAAGCGACTGGAGGATTCTGTCAATGACCGCGTCATCCAGGAGATTAACTCCCAGCTGAGTCAAGCGGTTATGTAACCCAGACATAGTGAGTATGTGCTCACTGACAGAACTATTTTCCTCCATCTTACAGCTGAAGAACTTATCGGAGACTTCATATCTCTTGATCCGGGCATGAGCTTGAAAAACCATTTTTAGCTCTTCGAACATCTCATATGCTCCATGTCTCTCAAAACGCTTTTGGAGCCCCGGCTCTAAGCTGTAAAGCATGCCGCACTGAACGAGGAAGTAGTCATCAGTACGTGTCTGCCAAGCGTTCATAGCGTCTTTGTTCTGTGGGACGGGTGGATCACCTAGCGGTGCTTGTAGGACGTAATCTTTCTTGGCAGCTATGAGGATGATCCTCAGGTTCCGGACCCAGTCCGTATAGTTGCTGCCATCGTCTTTCAGCTTGGTTTTCTCTAGGAACGCGTTGAAATTGAATACAACGTTGGCCATTTGATCTACATGACATATTGTAAAGATTTTAGACTAAGTTCATGATAATTAAGTTCATCTAATCAAATTATTAATGAACTCCCACTCAGATTAGACATCCCTCTAGTCATCTAAGTGTTACACGATCCACGTCGACTAAGCCGTGTCCGATTAGCACGTGAGACGGACTAGTCATCGTCGGTGAATATCTCCATGTTGATCGTATCTTCCATACGACTCGTGTTCGACCTTTCGGTCTCTGTGTTCCGAGGCCATGTCTGTACATGCTAGGCTCGTCAAGTTAACCCTAAGTGTTTTTGCATGTGTAAAACTGTCTTACACCCGTTGTATGTGAACGAAAGGATCTATCGCACCCGATTAACACGTGATGCTTCGAAGCGACGAACTGTAGCAACGGTGCACATTTAGGGGAGAACACTTCTTGAAATTGTTGTAAGGGATCATCTTATTCACTACCGTCGTTCTAAGTAAACAAGATGCAAAACATGATAAACATCACATGCAATCAAATAATAATAGTGACATGATATGGCCAATATCACATGGCTCCTTTGATCTCCATCTTGGGGCTCCATGATCATCCTGTCACCGTCATACTCATCGACATGCAAGTTGTGATTCCTTGTATAATAGCATGAACATCTCATACATCACATATAGATCATTCATCATTCATCACAACTTTGGCCATATCATATCACAAAGCACTTACTGCAAAAACAAGTTAGACGTTCTCTAATTGTTGTTGCAGGTTTTACGTGGCTGAAGTAGGGTTCTAACAAGAACGTTTTCTTACCTACGTGAAAGCCACAACGTGATTTGTCAACTTCTATTTACCCTTCATAAGGACCCTGTTCATCGAATCTGCTCCAACTAAAGTAGGAGAGACAGACACCCGCCAGCCACCTTATGCAACTTGTGCATGTTTGTCGGTGGAACCGGTCTCACGTAAGCATACGTGTAAGGTTGGTCCAGGCCGCTTCATCCCACAATACCGTTGAAGCAAGATAAGACTAGTAGCGGCAAGAAAGTTGACAACATCTACGCCCACAACAAATTGTGTTCTACTCGCGCAAGAAGAACTACGCATAGACCTAGCTCATGATGCCACTGTTGGGGAACGTTGCAGAAAAGAAATATAATAATAATAATTTTATTATTGCCTCTAGGGCATATTTCCAACAAGGTGCACTACAGGTGTCTCTAAAAGTGTCTGTTGGGTTGGCATGAATCGAGACTGGGATTTGTCACTCCGTATGATGGAGAGGTATCTCTGGACCCGCTCGGTAATGCAGCATCATAATGATCTCAATGTGACTAAGGAGTTAGCCACGGGATCATGCATTACATAACAAGTAAAGTGACTTGCCGGTAACAAGATTGAATGAGGTATGGGGATACCGACGATCGAATCTCGAGCAAGTAACATACCGATAAACAAAGGGAATTGTATACAGGATTGATTGAATTCCCGACATCGTGGTTCATCCGATGAGATCATCGTGGAACATGTGGGAGCCAATATGGGTATCTAGATCCCGCTATTGTTATTGGCCAGAGAGATGTCTCGGTCATGTCTGCATGGTTCCCGAACCCGTAGGGTCTACACAGTTAAGGTTTGGTGACGCTAGAGTTGTTATGGGAAATAGTATGTGGTTACCGAAGGTTGTTCGGAGTCCCAGATGAAGATCCGGACATGACGAGGAGTTCCGGAATGCTCCAGAGGTGAAGATCGATATATTGGACGAAGGGTATTGGGGTCCGGAATTGTTCCGGGGGTACCGGGTGACGACCAACGTGTCCGAAAGGGGTTTTGGAGGCCCCAACAAGCGTTGGGGGGCCTTATGGGCCAAGGGGAGGGGCACATCAGCCCACTAAGGGGCTGAGCGCCCCTCCCACCCCATCTCACGTAACTTGGAGAGGTTGGGGCGCCTCCCCTAGGGCAGCCACCCCTCCCGGCTTGGGGAGCAAGTTTCTTAGGGGTGGGGGCGCCCAAACCCATCTAGGGTTTCCCCTGTGGCCGCCGCCCCTCCCCTAGGGAACCCTAGGGCACCTCCTCCACCCCATTCCCCCTATATATAGCGAGGGAGAGAGAGGGCAGCCGCACCCTGCCCCTGGCGCAGCCCCTCCCCCTCTCCTACACCTCCTCCTCCTCCGTAGCGCTTGGCGAAGCCCTGCCAGAGAACCACGAGCTCCATCACCACCATGCCATCATGTTGTTGGAGTTCTCCCTCAACTTCTCCTCTCCCCTTGTTGGATCAAGAAGGAGGAGACGTCCTCGGGCTGTACGTGTATTGAACGCAAAGGCACCGTTGTTCGGCGCTTAGATCGGAATCGACCGCGATCTGAATCACTGCGTTTATGACTCCACCAACCGCGTTCTTGTAATGCTTCCACTTAGCGATCTTCAAGGGTATGAAGATGCACTCCCTCTCTCTCATTGCCAGTATCTCCTAGATTGATCTTGGTGACACATAGGAATTTTTTTGAATTATTGCTACGTTCCCCAACAGTGGTATCAGAGCCAGGTTTATGCGTAGATTCTATGCACGAGTAGAACACAAAGTAGTTGTGGGTGATGATTTGTTCAATTTGCTTACCGTTACTAGTCTTATCTTGATCCGGCGGCATTGTGGGATGAAGCGGCCCGGACTGACCTTACACGTACGC
The DNA here is from genome assembly GCF_056163025.1 of Triticum urartu. Classification (NCBI taxonomy): domain Eukaryota; kingdom Viridiplantae; phylum Streptophyta; class Magnoliopsida; order Poales; family Poaceae; genus Triticum; species Triticum urartu. The sequence continues at coordinate 696,218,208 of NC_141875.1, forward strand.
TTACGTGAGACTGGTTCCACCGACTGACATGCACTTGATGCATAAGGTGGCTGGCAGGTGTCTGTCTCTCCCACTTTAGTCAGATCGGATTCGATGAAAAGGGTCCTGATGAAGGGTAAATAGCAATTGGCATATCACTGTTGTGGTTTTGCGTAGGTAAGAAACGTTCTTGCTAGAAACCCATAGCAGCCACGTAAAACATGCAACAACAATTAGAGGACGTCTCACTTGTTTTTGCAGGGTTTTCTATGTGATGTGATATGGCCAAAAGGATGTGATGAATGATATATGTGATGTATGAGATTGATCATGTTCTTGTAATAGGAATCATGACATACATGTCGATGAGTATGACAACCGGCAGGAGCCATAGGAGTTGTCTTAATTTATTTATGACCTGCGTGTCAATGAAAACGCCATGTAATTACTTTACTTTATTGCTAATCGTTAGCCATAGTAGTAGAAATAATAGTTGGTGAGGCAACTTCATGAAGACACGATGATGGAGATCATGATGATGGAGGTCATGGTGTCTTGCCGGTGACGATGGTGTTCATGCCGCACCTCGAAGATGGAGATCAAAGGCGCAAGATGATATTGGCCATATCATGTCACTTTATGATTTGTGATGTTTGTCATGTCTACATCTTATTTTCTTAGCACGACGATAGCATAAATAAGATGATCTCTCACTAATATTTCAAGGAAGTGTTCCCCCTAACTGTGCACCGTTGCGAAGGTTCGTTGTTTCAAAGCACCACGTGATGATCGGGTGTGATAGATTCTAACGTTCGAATACAACGGGTGTAAGCCAGATTTACACATGCAAAACACTTAGGTTGACTTGACGAGCCTAGCATGTACAGACATGGCCTCGGAACACTAGAGACCGAAAGGTCGAACATGAGTCGTATAGTAGATATGATCAACATGGAGATGTTCACCGTTAGTCCGTCTCACGTGATGATCGGACACGGCCTAGTCAATTCGGATCATGTATCACTTAGATGACTAGACGGATGTCTATCTGAGTGGGAGTTCATTGAATAACTTGATTAGATGAACTTAATTATCATGAACATAGTCTAAATTGTCCTTGCAAATTATGTTGTGGATTTATAGCTCGTGCTTTAGCTCTTTGTTTTAATACGTTCCTAGAGAAATACTAAGTTGAAAGATATTGTAAGCAATTGTGCGGACTATGGACGTAGTCTGAGGATTGTCCTCACTGCTACACAAAAGGCTTTTGTCCTTGATGCACCGCTCGGTGTGCCAACCCCTCTGGCATCGTCTGTGGATGTTGAGAACATCTGGTAGACACGTTCTGATGACTACCTGATAGTTTAGTGCGCCATGCTTTACGTCTTAGAGTCGAGGCTCCAAAAGCGTTTTGAACGCCATAGAACATCTGAGATGTTCGAAGAGCTGAAATTAGTATTTCAGGCTCATGCCGGTGTTGAGAGGTTGAGACCTCTGACAAGACCTTTGCCTACAAGATGGAGGAGAATAGCTCAGCCAGTGAGCATGTGCTCAGAATGTCTGGGTACTTCAATCACTTGAATCAAGTGGGACTTAATCTTCCAGATAAGAGAGTCATTGACAAAAGTTCTCCAGACGCTATCACCAAGCTACTAGAGTTTCATGATGAACTATAACATGCAAGGGAAGTTAATCCCGGAGCTATTTGATACGTCTCCAACGTATCTATAATTTTTGATTGCTCCATGCTATATTATCTACTGTTTTGGACATTATTGGGCTTTATTATCCACTTTTATATTATTTTTGGGACTAACCTATTAACCGGAGGCCCAACCTAGAATTGTTGTTTTTTTGCCTATTTTAGGGTTTCGAAGAAAAGGAATATCAAACGGAGTCCAAACGGAATGAAACCTTCAGGAACGTGATTTTCTCAACGAACAAGACCCAGGAGACTTGGACCCTACATCAAGACACAAAAGAGGAGGCCACGAGGTAGGGGGGCGCGCCTACCCCCCCCCCCCAGGCGCGCCCTCCACCCTCATGGGCCCCCTGTTGCCCCACCGACGTACTCCTTCCTCCTATATATACCTACATAGCCCCAAATGATCAGATACGGAGCCAAAACCCTAATTCCACCGCCGCAACTATCTGTATCCACGAGATCCCGTCTTGGGCCTGTTCCGGAGCTCTGCTGGAGGGGGCATCGATTACGGAGGGCTTCTACATCAACACCATAGCCTCTTCGATGAAGTGTGAGTAGTTTACTTCAGACCTACGGGTCCATAGTTAGTAGCTAGATGGCTTCTTCTCTCTTTTTGGATCTCAATACAAAGTCCCCCCCTCTCTTGTGGAGATCTATTCGATGCAATCTTCTTTTTGTGGTGTGTTTGTTGAGACCGATGAATTGTGGGTTTATGATCAAGTCTATCTATGAATAATATTTGAATCTTCTCTGAATTCTTTTATGTATGATTGGTTATCTTTGCAAGTCTCTTCGAATTATCAGTTTGGTTTGTCCTACTAGAGCGATCTTTCTTGCAATGGGAGAAGTGCTTAGCTTTGGGTTCAATCTTGCGGTGTCCTTTCCCAGTGACAGTAGGGTCAGCAAGGCACGTATTGTATTGTTGCCATCGAGGATAACAAGATGGGGTTTTCATCATATTGCATGAGTTTATCCCTCTACATCATGTCATCTTGCTTAAGGCGTTACTATGTTTTCATTAACTTAATACTCTAGATGCATGCTGGATAGCGGTCGATGAGTGGAGTAATAGTAGTAGATGCAGGTAGGAGTTGGTCTACTTGTCTCGGACGTGATGCCTATATACATGATCATACCTAGATATTCTCATAACTATGCTCAATTCTGTCAATTGCTCAACAGTAATTTGTTCACCCACCGTAGAATACTTATGCTCTCGAGAGAAGCCACTAGGGAAACCTATGGCCCCTGGGTCTATATTCATCATATTAATCTACCAGTACTTAGTTATTTCCTTTTTCTTTTATTTTACTTTGCATCTTTATCATAAAAATACCAAAAAATATTATCTTATCATATCTATCAGATCTCACTCTCGTAAGTGGCCTTGTAGGGATTGACAACCCCTATTTGCATTGGTTGCGAGGATTTATTTGTTTTGTGCAGGTACGAGGGATTCGCGCATAGCCTCCTACTGGATTGATACCTTGATTCTCAAAAACTGAGGGAAATACTTATGCTACTTTCCTGCATCATCCCTTCCTCTTCGGGGAAAACCAACGCAGTGCTCAAGAGGTAGCAAGAAGGATTTTTGGCGCTGTTGCCGGGGAGGTCTATGCAAAAGTCAATATACCAAGTACCAATCACATACCCTTATCTCCCGCATTACATTATTTGCCATTTGCCCTCATTTTCCTCCCCCCACTTCACCCTTGCCGTTTTATTCGCCCTCTCTCTCTATCCTCCCTCTATTTCTCTATTTGCCTCTTTTTGCCCGCTTGCTTTTTGTTTTCTTGTGTGTTAGTTTGCTTGCTTGTCTCGATGGCTCTACCTAAATTTGGTGACCTTCACCTTAAAAGGATACAAGAGAACGAAAGTAATGTTAGGAGTTTCATGGTTTTGTAGTTCGAACATAATAGTTTCTTCAAAAACAAGCTTAAGGAACAGAAAAGTTTTATGAGTTTTATGAATAAAGAGCTTGATGATATGTCTAAAGAATTCAATGGTTTAAGATCCCAAATTGCTCATCTTGAGAAATTGACTGCTGAAATCTCGGATAGACAGGCCACCTTAGTTAATAAGATGGCCGCCAAACCGGATTGCTATGAAAATAAAGATGAAGATCTAAAAGTTATTGATGTGTCCCCTATTAAATCATTGTTTTGCAATATGAATCTTGGTAATGATGGGACTGAATATGATCCATCTTTACCTAGAAGGCGTTCCAAGAATTCAGAGTATTTAGATCTTGATGCTAAAATTGATAAAAGTGGGATTGAAGAAATTAAAACCCTATATGTTGCTAAACCCACTATTTTGGATTTCAAGGAATTTAATTATGAAAATTGCTCTTTGATTGATTGTGTTTCCTTGTTCTAGTCCGTGCTAAATTCTCCTCACGCTTATAGTCAAAATAAAGCGTTTACTAAACATATCGTTGATGCCTTGATGCAATATTATGAAGAAAAACTTGAATTGGAAGTTTCTTTCCCTAGAAAACTTTATGATGAGTGGGAACCAACTATTAAAATTAAAATTAAAGATCATGAATGCTATGCTTTATGTGATTTGGGTTCTAGTGTTTCCAAGATTCCAAAGACTTTGTGTGATTTGTTAGGTTTCCGCGATTTTGATGATTGCTCTCTAAATTTGCACCTTGCGGATTCCACTATTAAGAAACCTATGGGAAGAATTAATGATGTTCTTATTGTTGCAAATAGGAATTATGTGCCCATAGATTTTATTGTTCTTGACATAGATTGCAATCCTTCATGTCCTATTATTCTCGGTAGACCTTTCCTTAGAACGATTGGTGTAATTATTGATATGAAGGAAGGACATATCACTACAAAAAAAGACACATCCGTGACATTTTGGGCCGAACGAATTTTTTTCTGTCATACATATGACACTTCTATGACGATAATTGTGACAAAACCTGGTATCATCATAGATGTGGTGGGCTCCTACTTCTATGACAAAAAATCATGACAGAAAATGGGCTTTTCGTCCTGGGCGGGCCGGAGATGCAACTTCATGACATTCTTTGGGCTGTCCATGACGGAAAAAACCGTGGTAGAAGCGAGGGGGAGGAAAATTTTAGGGAGTTCCCGGTACGGTGGGAGGTCGGGGGCCAAGCGATGCGCGTTTATCTCGTACACGTACCTGCGTGTGTGCGAGGCGTTGTCTTTAACTAAACCCGAGCGAGGCGATGGGCTCTAACTAAACCCGAGCGATTGCACTGCAGACTACGCCTTACTGAACCCGAGCGATCGATCGATGGCTGTTAACTGAACCCGATCAAGCGATTCCTTCGCTACTGCTGCTAACTGAAGCCGATCGATGTTGCCTCTGGGATGAATAATGAGCATTGCAGGGGGGTTTGGATGAACAGTGAGCGGTGGCATTGCCTCTAGATGAACAGGACCCCGTGGTGTGGTGGAGGGCTGGATGAACAGTAGACGGTGGAGGGGTGCCCGTGGAGGGGTGGTTGAACAGGACCCCGTGGTGTGGAGGGCTGGATGAACAGTAGACGGTGGAGGGGTGCCCGTGGAGGGGTGGTTGAACAGTTGCCGGTGGAGTAGCGCGCGGTGGAGGCTGGATGAACAGGAGCCCGTGGAGGTTGGAGGAGGTCGACGGTAGCCCATGGAGGCTGGAGGAGGTCGACGGTGGAGATGAACAGTATCTCGTGGAGTCCCGTTTTGCGGTACGCCACACCCCTCCCGATGAACAGGACCCCCGTTTCAACCATAGGAGGTCTGTTTCGTCGGTTTTGCGGTACGCCACACCCCTCCCGATCAACAGGACCCCTGTTTCGACCGTAGGAGGTCCGTTTCGTCCGTTTTGAGGTACGCCACACCCCTCCCGATCAACAGGACCCCCGTTTCGACCGTAGGAGGTCCGTTTCCTCCGTTTTGTGGTACCCCAGACCCCTCTCGCTCAACAGGACCCCGTTCCGAACGTAGGAGGTCTGTTTCCTCCGTTGTGCGGTACGCCGGGCCTCGTTTCCATCGCCTGTTCCGTCCAAGCCCTCCTGATGAACACAACCATGAATTCCATTCCGACCCAGCCGGTTGGCTCCCACACGTTCCGTTGCCTCCCGATGAACACGACGCATTCTGTTGCCTCCCCATGAACACGACGCATTCCGTTGCCTCCCCATGAACACGACGACGACACTGTTTCTCCGTTCCGACCCAGCCATGTACACGAGCCATGGCCGTACGTATGCGCGAGTAGGCGTTCGAGACATCGCGCGTATGTACACATACGTGGCCGTATTTTCTTTCTTGCACCCTGGCCACTGTACGTACGTGTGCATGCTACGTGCGCACCTCTACTACGACATGTACGCGCCGCTACTACGACACGTGCGCGCCTCTACATCCACCAGTATATATGTACGTACACGTTCGCGACCAGAATGACAATGCTACGCACGCTTCGACCAGATGGGTCCCGACTGTCAAGCACTTCCTTGCCTACGAAGATGTACCTGGTGGGTCCCAGCAGTCAGGGGGGCGAATCGTTTTTTTGCCCAGACGCACTTCTTTGCGTGCGAAGATGTAGCTGGTGAGTCCCAGCAGTCAGGGGGAAACATTTTTTTCGTGAAATACAGTGGCCCGTCCAGTGGGTCCCAGCTGTCAGGTGGAGGAACCATTATTTTCCGCGTAATAAGGAGGCACTTCCTTGCTGCGGCCGTGGACCTAGCTGTCAGCCTCTCCACGTACAATCCACGTCCAATGGAAGTCGTTCCTTGACCAGTTGACCATGCCGCGCCGAGAGCACCAGGGCAGTGGACGACGGTGAGGACTAGGAAGGGGATGACGGGGAGCCGGGGAAAACACGGCAGTGGAAGCCCGCGCGGAGAGGAGTACAAGGGTTCACTGGTTCGGCTGCGGTGTGAGGCTGCCATCGCCGCAGGGCCTGGCCAGCGTTGGGAATAGTAGGGGGCGGTGAGGCCTCCGCGGCAGCACAGCCGGCCACGGGAGGCAGGAGCATGCGGCACGACCGGCGCTGCTTTGGGCGGCTGGAGCAAGAAGACCAGAGCTTGAAGAAGCACTACGGCCGTTGGATTGACATCGTACAGTCACTGGAGCTAGAATCGTTCATATTGACTAAAGTTGACAAAGGCCCCCGTCCCAGTGAACTTAGTAGGCCCACAAGTCAGCCTCCCACCAGGTGGGTCCCAGCTAGCAGGAGGAGTATTCATTTTTTTGTGCGTAATAAGGAGGCACTTCCGGTGGGTCCGAGCTGACAGCGGGGGGAACGTTTTTTTTGTGAAATACGCTGCCCGTCCGGTGGGTCCCAGCAGTCAGGGGGGAAAAGTTTTTTTGCGAAATAAGGTGGCCCGTCCGGTGGGTCCCTGCTGTCAGGTGGATGAATAATTATTTTGCGCGTCATAAGGAGGCACTTCCTTGCGGCCGCCTGGACCCAGCTGTCAGCCTCTCCATGTATAGTACTCTTCCGATGGAAGTTGGTCGTTGACCACGTTGACCACGCCGCGCCGAGAGCACCAGGGCGGTGGTCTGGACGACAGCGAGGCCTAGGAAGGGGACGACGCGGAGCCGGGGAAGACGCCGCAGTGGAAGCCCACGCGGAGAGGAGTACGAGGGTTCACTGGTTCGGCTGCGGTGTGAGGCTGCCGTCGCCACAGAATAACAGGGGGTGTGGGTGAGTAGGGGGATGGCCTGGCCAGCGGTGGGAGTAGTACGGGGCGGTGAGGCCTCCGCGGCATCACAGTCGGCCACGGGAGGCAGGAGCACGCGACACGACCGGCGTTGCTTTGGGCGGCTGGAGTAAGAAGACCAGAGGTTGAAGAAGCACTACGGCCGTTGGATGGACATCGTACGATCACTGCAGCTAGAATCGTTTATATTGACTAAGTTGACAAAGCCCTTGGTACACGTCAACTTAGTAGGCCCACAACTCGGATTTGGCAGAGAACATATAGCCCATTTGCGATTCGTAAGAATGTACAGCCCATTTTTTAATTCTAATGGAATTTACTACAGCACATTTATAGTTTGTTAAAAGTACAGCCCAACTTCTAGCTAGGACAACGATTAATAATTTCAAACAACCGCTCAAAACAGAATTCAAAAAAATTTCCCACATTTTGATGGGATCCGAAATATTTTTATCCGAAATTTCTAGTCAGGTTAAATATAATTTCAAAATAAAGTTGTATTACGTTAAAATCCAACGAAATATTGCGCGCGCAACAAGTAATGAAATTATAATTTTCAAATTCCAAAAATAATATATTTTTCAAACTAATTACGTGTTTGGTGCATAATAACTATCCAGTTATTATAATTACATCTCATTTATTATTTCTTAAAGTCCATTTTCTTATTAAGCCAATGCATACCTCCTAGGAAAGTTTGCAGCCCAGCGGGGTGGAGAATAACAAGTTGACCCGGATATTGTGTACAATTGTCGGCCCAGTTGCATTGCTGATGTTGAAAAAAAAGGCATGTGTAGTACAGTACAACCTAACATGGTTACTCAGCCCACATTCAGCGACGCCGGAAAGGCCCAAACAAGGCTTCTGTACAACTTTTTGAAGTCACTGAGCTCAATTAATAACTTAAGAAAAAAGTTAGATTACAGTGGAACCTAATTAAAAGCTGTCATGAGCAAATAAATAATTCAACGGGTCCCACTTGTGCGTGTGCGCGTGTGTGTGCGTGTGTGTGTGAGAGAGAGAGATAGAGAGAGACCCATCGGTCGATGCTCGTAAATACATCTTTCAGCCATATGCATTGCTGATGCTCAATAAAAATTTATATAGTTGACACAATCATATAGAACATCATAGCACACTGAACTTGCATACAAAAATTTCACGCATGCGGCACAATCAGGATGGAAGCAATGGATCGCTACGGGAAGGGCTATGTTGAAACCAACGAAGTCGTACGTAACGGTTCATCGTCTTTATAAATGACGGGAAATATCTTGAATGTTGTGCAAAGAAAACAGACAGACAACACAATAAGTTCTGCTAGCACATTAAGTTGACGTACAACCCTTTCTAAAAAAAGTTTAGGTAAAAAATTAGAACAAGTCACAATCAAATGTACTGGCATATCAGTGCTTCACACCCATAGCTCGGATTTAACTAGTACTCCCTCCGTCCCGAAATTCATGTCATGAGCGCAGTGTAGTGGTGTTCTTCCAAAAAGCCCTTATGCTTTTAAACTCTGACAAATAAGTACCCGTCTCCTTCTTCCTCCTCCTTTGATCGGCCACGCGGCCCCACCCCCCACGGCCAGCCGCCCGTCGCCCGAGCAGGTCCTGCGCCGCCGACGAGCCCGCCCAGGAGACGCCCACAAACAGGCCCTGCGCGGCCGACGAGCCCGCCCAAGAGGACCTCCGTGACCCACCCACGAGCGGGGCCTCGGCCAATTGGTTCCGCCGCCCACCGCCGGCGCGCCGTTCCGCCACCCACGAGCAGGATCTCCGCCGCCCGCTCACCAATGAGCAAGACCGGCGCCACCTAGGACACAGGTCGCCGCCCCTGATTCTGCCGCGCATCGCCCCCGCGAAGGCCCGCTTCGACAGCCAGCTGCTGCTGACGAGTAGCACCAAGAAGAAGGGGAACCACCTTTTGCTGGTGGTCGGCGACGCCTCTTCTAGTGGTGGCCGACGCCGACACCCCCCGATTCACGAACTCTGCTGCTGCCTCCTATTGCCTTCCCACGCCTGTGCTGCTGCTGCTGCTGGCGGCTGATAGGAAAGTCCTACAGTAGTCCAGATGAAAGTTAGTTGAAATTCAAAGTGAATTGCACTGAAAACTGAAATTGAAAGTGAATTACACTGAATGGAAATTGGAACTGGTAATTGAAAAAGCAATCATCTGAAATTCATTTTGACTGTAATCACTGTTGGAGTACTTACTGTGACCAAATTTATGTGCATCATGGATTTATATGAAAGGATGCACTGGACTGGGGTAGATTTTCACTAGGATGCACTAGAACTGGTAATGTGCTCACTTTAGTGCGCAGCCGTAGCACATGCTCACCTTGTGAATTCAGCTCACACAACCAAGATTAACTTAGTAAATTCAGTTAAAGATGCATTTAGTCAATTGATTTGCTTAATACAGCAAGCCCTTTATTTAGTCAGCACTCTTAGAGCAATTTTACTGTCATGTTTACTGAATCTAAATCACAGGAGCACTATGATTTCTAAATTTGTTTCAGTCAACTTGTGTCAAAATTTGTTTCAAACAGTTTTCTGTCAACTTGTGAGCAGGAAAATGACTTCAGAAAATTCAGTTAACTGAGACTACAGTGAATAATGTTTCAAACAGTTGTGAGTAGAAGTGGTTAGAGCAAAGTGTTTGATAGCAGGATTAAGCTGCATTCTTTTCTTTTTCCCACCATGAACAGCAACTCAAAAGATAGCACACTGATTACAAATGACACTTTCTAAAATCCTCCACAACCATTTTCAACTTGAACACGGAGTATTTTCAGCAATTGGAACAAATTCTAAAATTTAGTCATTCTAAAATTTACTTTATGTGCAGTTAGAATGACTGAATTTTCTGCAATTGGGACAAATTCACCAAGACAGTTTACAACATCTTCTTTATGTGCAGTGTGAGTACAACTCCTAGTTCATAGTTCACACCTAGATCTCTCTGTTTTTTCAGTTCAAAACTAGTACAAATTCAGACTGAGCTCTGAAGCCCAAACAGAAATCTGAACCACCAGCAAATGCTCCGAAGATTCATGATGAAACACGCATGGACTACCAGACAAACTCCAAACATTTCTAGAGGCAGACTACCAAATCAGCAGCTCCCCAGACAGAAACCACCGAGCAAAACGAGAGCAGAATCGCCTCAAAACCTCAGGACATCAGACTGTCAGAGGCACCGAGCGAATCACCAGGACCTAGCCACCTCCCTTAGCTCCCCCGCCACGACACTTGAAGATGTAGGCAGTAGCAGTACTAAAGACGAGCAACATTCAGTTTATACTTAGACATGAATAAGAACTCTGTCTAAACATTCAGTTTATACTTCAATATTAAATTGTCTAAAAATTCAGTATGCTATTGATAGGAGTAGTAAACATTCAGTCTAAATATGAACACTGTCAATATGTTCAGTTGACAGTACACTTCAAGATTCAGTATAATTATCAGAAATCTGAAATCCTGCTCAAAGATAGTGACTTGGGTCTGCAATTCACCAGCAAATCAGATCCAGAGGGGGAAGGGGAGGGGCACCTTTGGCAAGCTCGAGAACCTCCCGGATGCAAGGGCGTGCCCCCTTGGCGGTGGAGTCCTAGAGTGGACAGAGGAGCTCGCCCCCTTGGCAGTGTGGAGTCCTAGAGCGGACGAAGGACCTCGCCCCCTTGGCCGCGTGGAGTCCTAGAGTGGACTAAGGAGCCCCCTTGCCGCCACCATCTCGTCGCTGTTGCTGCGTGGCCAGGTAGCCGCGACTGCAGGAGACGCGCTCCTCACCCGACGACCGTCAGCAGCAGCTCCGTGCAGGCGACCGACAGAAGCAGCTCCGTCGCACGGTCTTGGTAGTCCCCGATGTAGATTGAGCATGGTCGCTGCAGATCAGAGTGCCGGAGGGGAAAATCACATTTTCACCGATGCGGAGGGACATGTGAGAGGAACAGAGCGCCGGTGACGCGCGCAAGGGAGAGGGCTCCAGCGCTGGTGAGGGAGAGGAACCGCGGGGAAGGGGGAGGAGGCGCAGGCGGCTTGGAGCTGCGTCGAGGGGAGCGGCGCAGGCGGCGCCGGCCGGTCGGAGAGTAAGGAGGAAGAAAGCGACTACACGGAGGGACTTCGGGTTTTGTCGGGAAAACGATGAGCAGTAAATTGCAAAATGACCGCCGCGACATGAATTTCGGGACGGAGGGAGTATCTGACAAGATTCAGTTGTTAACTCAAATTAGAGCACATCAAGGCAGCCAGCCCTGCCTCTTCTCCCAAAGAAGTAGTGGCCTCCGCCGCGCGATGGAGTAGGCCCTGTGCCATCCATCGTTTTGAGCAGCACGTGGAAAGTCTGATGTTGACTCCTATAATGGACGTCATCGAGACCCTGGCACCAGCGGCGGCGGCAGAACTTCGATTGATGGATTGACCACTTCTTCGACATGCACGAACACTCGATACAGGTACATCCCTAACGTGGTCCGCGGCGGCCTTGGTGGCGACGAATAGTACAACCCCGGTTCCTGCACCGGTATCTCAACACCAATCACCTTCGGTATGGTGGACGGCTTCTTCATCCATGCCATAACTGTCAGAGCCCAGCTGTCTGGAGGAACAAACATACTTATGAGCTCACCTCCAAGGTCATTGATACGCTCGTTCATGGACTCGCTATTCCAAGCACGTCGAGGCATGCCATGGAAGGTAAGCTTTGTTAAAAACTCAAGCTCAGAGGGCATCGAGCCCCATCCTGGGTGCCACCGTGCAAAGCTCACCAGTGCGCCATCGCAGAACAAACACCGGGAAGATTCGAACACACGACTGCAGTCGAAAGTTGTCCGGAACCTGACGAAGAAATCAACCGGTGGCGGACAGACTTCGAGGAGCAAGTCACTTATTTGGATGCCGTGCGCAATGCCAAGAGCTTTGACAAGGTCGTCCGGCGAGACGGGTGGCCGGTCGCCGTTGATGGTTACCATCAGCACTTTGCCGGCAAACTGGTCGTCAAGCGCCGCCACGCCACTGTTCAGCGACAGCACGCAGCGACCGAAGGCAGGACTAACAAAATGCTCATGCATGCCCAATCAACGCCCTGCCATGATGCATGCAGTGGTCGATCTGGTGCATCAAGGACGGCATGCAGATCGTTCCACACTTGAGAAGAGGAAAAATGGAAAGGTAGAACGCGGCAGCAGAGGAAGAGAACGCTGGCTAACGAGGTTGGGAGGGGATCGAGCAGGAAGTTAAGGCTCCACGCCTAAAGGTTTTGGGAAACCATGATTTTGATACGTCTCCAACATATCTATAATTTTTGATTGCTCCATGCTATATTATCTACTGTTTTGGACATTATTGGGCTTTATTATCCACTTTTATATTATTTTTGGGACTAACCTATTAACCGGAGGCCCGGCCCAGAATTGCTGTTTTTTTGCCTGTTTTAGGGTTTCGAAGAAAAGGAATATCAAACGGAATGAAACCTTCGGGAACATGATTTTCTCATCGAATACAACTCAGGAGACTTGGACCCTACGTCAAGGCACGTAACAGGAGGCCACGAGGAAGAGGGTGCGCCCTACCCTACCATGCGCGAACCCCTCCCTCGTGGGCCCCATGTTGCTCCACCGACGTACTTCTTCCTCCTATATATACCCACGTACCCCCAAACGATCAGATACGGAGCCAAAACCCTAATTCCACCGCCGTAACTTTCTGTATCCACGATATCCCATCTTGGGGCTTGTTCCGGAGCTCCACCGGAGGGGGCATCGATCACGGAGGGCTTCCACATCAACACCATAGCCTCTCCGATGAAGTGTGAGTAGTTTACTTCAGACCTACGGGTCCATAGTTAGTAGCTAGATGGCTTCTTCTCTCTTTTTGGATCTCAATACAATGGTGTCCCCCTCTCTTGTGGAGATCTATTCGATGTAATCTTCTTTTCGCGGTGTGTTTGTTGAGACCGATGAATTGTGGGTTTATGATCAAGTCTTTCTATGAATAATATTTGAATCTTCTCTGAATTATTTTATGTATGATTGGTTATCTTTGCAAGTCTCTTCGAATTATCAGTATGGTTTGGCCTACTAGATTGATCTTTCTTGCAATGGGAGAAGTGCTTAGCTTTGGGTTCAATCTTGCGGTGTCCTTTCCCGGTGACAGTAAGGGCAGCAAGGCACGTATTGTATTGTTGCCATCGAGGATAACAAGATGGCGTTTTCTTCATATTGCATGAGTCTATCCGTCTACATCATGTCATCTTGCTTAAGGCGTTACTTTGTTTTTAACTTAGTACTCTAGATGCATGCTGGATAGCGGTCGATGAGTGGAGTAATAGTAGTAGATGCAGGTAGGAGTCAGTCTACTTGTCTCGGACGTGATGCCTATATACATGATCATACCTAGATATTATCATAACTATGCTCAATTCTGTCAATTGCTCAACAATAGTTTGTTCACCCACCGTAGAATACTTATGCTCTCGAGAGAAGCCACTAGTGAAACCTATGCCCCCCGGGTCTATCTTTATCATATCAATCTCCAACTACTTAGTTATTTACTTTGCTATTTACTTTGCCTTTATTTTACTTTGCATCTTTTATCATAAAAATATCAAAAATATTATCTTATCATATCTATCAGATCTCACTCTCGTAAGTGGCCCTATAGGGATTGACAACCCCTATTTGCGTTGGTTGCGAGGATTTATTTGTTTTGTGCAGGTGCGAGGGACTCGCGCGTAGCCTCCTACTGGATTGATACCTTGGTTCTCAAAAACTGAGGGAAATACTTACGCTATTTTGCTGCATCATCCCTTCCTCTTCGAGGAAAACCAACGCAGTGCTAAAAGAGGTAGCAAGAAGGATTTCGGGCGCCGTTGCCGGGGAGGTCTACGCAAAAGTCAACATACCAAGTACCCATCACATACCCTTATCTCCCGCATTACATTATTTGCCATTTGCCTCTCATTTTCCTCTCCCCCACTTCACCTTTGCCGTTTTATTCGCCCTCTCTCTCTATCGTCCCTCTCTATTGCCTCTTGTTGTCCTCTTGCTTTTTGTTTGCTTGTGCGTTAGTTTGCTTGTTTTTCGTTATGGCTAGTCCCTTATCTTCTCCATTGTCTCCCGAGAATGAAATTCTAAATTTTAAGCAAAGGGAGGGTGAAAATCTAAAAGATGCTTGGTATAGAATTTGCAATGCTCAAAATAAATCTACTACGAAGCAATCTACTACCATTCTCCTTCGCAATTTTTATGTAGGCATTAATCCCTGGCACCGTTATGTTCTTGATACTATTACCGGAGGGAACTTTTTGGGTAGCCATACTTTTGATTCTTATAGTGCTATACTAGATTTATTTGGCTCACCCCCTCTCTTGGTTAATGGAACTATATTAACTTTGGAGCATGTAATGCAAAGGCTTGAGATTATTGAAAATAAGGTTGCTACCGTAGAGTTAATTGAAAATTTGGATAAAAATATCCACAGCCGAATCTCTCAATATGGATCTAAAGTAGGAGTTACTTTGAAAGATATTAAAGAAAAGGAACCCATAGTTAATGAGAAAATAAATCATGATTCCGTTAGGATCGATAAACTTGAGAATATTACTACCAACTTGGGAACCGCTTTTTCTTCCGTAAAGAATACTCCAAGTCCTTCCACTAAAGTTGCCAAGCTTATGTACGTTCCTAAAAATAAGGGTGAATCTTCTAGTAAGGAAAATGCGGATCTCAAATCTATAAGTGTTCATCCCAATCTTTTTGCTATCATTAAGGAACCATTTGTTACAAATGAATTTTTCGATCTTGTGCCTAAAAGCTCGATAATTAATAAAAAGGAAGAAATTCCTAAAGATGGTAGATGTCTCATTGAAGAATTGCCTACCAAATATGGCAATACCTAGATCTATTCTTGTTTGTTATGCTTAGCTACGGGCGTTAAACAATAGCGCTTGTTGGGAGGCAACCCAATTTTATTTTTATTCCTTCCTTTTTGCTCCTGTTTAGTAATAAATAAATTATCTAGCCTCTGTTTTGGTTGTGTTTTTTGTGTTTAATTAGTGTTTGTGCCAAGTAGAACCGTTGGGAAGACTTGGGGAATGTCTTGTTGAACTTGCTGTAAAAAACAGAAACTTTAGCGCTCATGAGAACTGCTGTCATTTTTATTTGGAAATTTCTATTTAGTTAATTACTTTCACAGATGATTAATAGATAAATTCCTCACGTCCAGAAATTTATTTTAGAATTTTTGGGATTCCAGATCTTGCGCTAGCTACAGATTACTACAGACTGTTCTGTTTTTGACAGATTCTGTTTTTCGTGTGTTGTGTGCTTATTTTGATGAATCTACGGCTAGTAAAATAGTTTATAAACCATAGAGAAGTTGGAATACAGTAGGTATAACACCAATACAAATAAAGAATGAGTTCATTACAGTACCTTGAAGTGGTCTTTTATTTTCTTTCGCTAACAGAACTCACGAGATTTTCTACTTTAAGTTTTGTGTTGTGAAGTTTTCAAGTTTTGGGCAAAGATTTGATGGATTATGGAACAAGGAGTGGCAAGAGCCTAAGATTGGGGATTCCCATGGCACCCCCAAGATAATGTAAGGATACCTAAAAGCCAAAGCTTGGGGATGCCCCGGAAGGCATCCCCTCTTTCGTCTACTTCTATCGGTAACTTTACTTGGAGCTATATTTTTTATTCGCCACATGATATGTGTTTTTCTTGGAGCGTCTTGTATGATTTGAGTCTTTTCTTGTTAGTTTACCACAATCATCCTTGCTGTACACACCTTTTCATAGAGCCATACATGATTTGGAATTTGTTAGAATACTCTATGTGTTTCGCTTATATCTTTTGAGTTTTATAATTTTGCTCTAGTACTTCACTTATATCTTTTAGAGCACGGTGGTGGATTTTTTTTATAGAAACTATTGATCTCTCATGCTTCACTTAGATAATTTTGAGAGTCTTAAATAGCATGGTAATTTGCTTAAAGTCTTAATATGCCTGGTAGACAAGATTAATAATAAAACTCTCTTATGAGTGTGTTGAATACTATGATAAGTTTGATACTTGATAATTGTTTTGAGATATAAAGATGGTGATATTAAAGTCATGCTAGTTCAGTAGTTGTGAATTTGAGAAATACTAGTGTTGAAGCTTGTGATTCCCGTAGCATGCACGTATGGTGAACCGTTATGTGATGAAGTCGGAGCATGATTTATTTATTGATTGCCTTCCTTATGAGTGGCGGTCGGGGACGAGCGATGGTCTTTTCCTACCAATATATCCCCCTAGGAGCATGCGCGTAATACTTTTATTTGATAACTTGTAGATTTTTGCAATAAGTATATGAGTTCTTTATGACTAATGTGAGTCCATGGATTATACGCACTCTCACCCTGCCACCTTTGCTAGCCTCTCTAATACCGCACACCTTTTCGTCGGTATCATACACCCACCATATACCTTCCTCAAAACAGCCCCATACCTACCTATTATGGCATTTCCATAGCCATTCTGAGATATATTTCCATGCAACTTTCCACCGTTCCGTTTATGACACACTCCATCATTGTCATATTTCTTAGCATGATCATGTAGTTGACATAGTATTTGTGGCAAAGCCACCATTCATAATTCTTTCATACTTGTCACTCATGCATCATTGCATATCCCGGTACACCGCCGGAGGCATTCATATAGAGTCATATTTTGTTCTAAGTATCGAGTTGTAATTGTTGAGTTGTAAGAAAAATAAAAGTGTGATGATCATCATTATTAGAGCATTGTCCCAAGTGAGGAAAAGATGATGGAGACTATGATTCCCCCACAAGTCGGGATGAGACTCCGGACAAAAAAAAAAGGGAGAAAGAAAAGAGGCCATAAAAAGAGAGAAGGCCCAAAGAAAAAAATGAGAGAAAAAGAGAGAAGGGACAATGTAACTATCCTTTTACCACACTTGTGCTTCAAAGTAGCACCATGATCTTCATAGTAGGGAGTCTCTCATGTTATCACTTTCATATACTAGTGGGAATCTTGCATTATAGAACTTGGCTTGTATATTCCAATGATGGGCTTCCTCAAATTGCCCTAGGTCTTCATGAGCAAGCAAGTTGGATGCACACCCACTTAGTTTCTTTTTGAGCTTTCATATACTTACAGCCGTAGTGCAAACGTTGCATGGCAATCCCTACTCACTCACATTGATATCTATTGATGGGCATCTCCATAGCCCGTTGATACGCCTAGTTGATGTGAGACTATCTTCTTCCTTTTTGTCTTCTCCACAACCACCACTCTAGTCCACCTATAGTGCTATATCCATGGCTCACGCTCATGTATCTCCAACATATCTATAATTTTTTATTGCTCCATGCTATATTATCTACTGTTTTGGACATTATTGGGCTTTATTATCCACTTTTATATTATTTTTGGGACTAACCTATTAACCGGATGCCCAGCCCAGAATTGCTGTTTTTTGCCTGTTTTAGGGTTTCAAAGAAAAGTAATATCAAACGGAGTCCAAACATAATGAAACCTTCGGAACGTGATTTTCTCAACAAATAAGACACGGGAGACTTGGACCCTACGTCAAGAAAAGAAACAGGAAGCCACGAGGTAGGGGGAGCGCCCTCCACCCTCGTGGGCCCCCTGTTGCTCCATCGACGTACTCCTTCCTCCTATATATACCTACGTACCCCCAAATGATCAGATACGGAGCCAAAACCCTAATTCCACTGCCATAACTTTCTGTATCCACGAGATCCCATCTTGGGGCCTGTTCCGGAGCTCCGCCAGAGGGGGCATCGATCACGGAGGGCTTTTACATCAACACCATAGCCTCTCCCATGAAGTGTGAATAGTTTACCTCAGACCTTCGGGTCCATAGTTAGTAGCTAGATGGCTTCTTCTCTCTTTCTAGATCTCAATAAAATGTTCTCCCCCTCTCTTGTGGAGAACCATTCGATGTAATCTTCTTTTTGCGGTGTGTTTGTTAAGACCGATGAATTGTGGGTTTATGATCAAGTCTATCTATGAATAATATTTGAATCTTCTCTGAATTCTTTTATGTATGATTGGTTATCTTTGCAAGTCTCTTTGAATTATCAGTTTGGTTTGGCCTACTAGATTGATCTTTCTTGCAATGGGAGAAGTGCTTAGCTTTGGGTTCAATCTTGCGGTGTCCTTTCCCGGGACAGTAAGGGCAGCAAGGCACCACTACAAGAAATATGTCAACTAGTGACCTTCTGTCAGTGACCCTGGAATAATTGGTCATAGATCTATGACCATTTGAGACCAATTGGTCAAAAGCTGTTCGGGGGGCTCCAAACCCTAAACCATTGCGACCATTTTGGTCAGAAAGGCCGTAATTTCCTTACACGAAATGGTCATAAAGCAAACAGCGCTAGTCCGCTGCCTTATTTCTAGTTGTTAACGACCAATATAGATGGTCATATCCTTGGAAATTGTGGTGGGTTGCGATGACTGGGCGCCATCTCATCAGTTTTGCCTATGTGTCATGTCCATGTGTCAATTTTTGCCCTAGGTTGTGAAGCAACCTATATTTCTGTTATTCCAAAAATTCCCAAAAAAATTTCATAAATTGTTTGGATCATATCTTCATCAAATATGTCAAAAATCTTCCTTGCCTAGTTCAAAAATAATTCAACAATATTCATTTTCCTATTCTGTTCAGAGGAGCACTTTGTGAAGGAAGTACCACTTTGGCATGTCCAAATAGTATCCATTTTCTACAGGGCTTTCCTATCCCTAATAACCATCCTACACCAAATGCCAGCTCAATCCATTCATTATTTTGAGGCCAGCTTCAACATTCGTATTTATGTCCAGTGAGGTACTTTGCAAAGCAAGTACCACCTAGGCTCCTCCTTTTGAGCTGAAAATTTGTGAAGACGGTCTTCTTATTAACTAATCATCCTGAGCCAAAACTCACGCCCATTAGCCATGTACATTTCCCATACCGCTAATCAAACACTTGGCTGCTAATTCATGTTTGAGCATCGATCGGTCTCCTCGTGAGAATCTTATGTTGTAATTTTCTTCCTAGCACGTACCTAGGGAGTGCCCCACCCACTAGACATGCGTAGGCCACCCAGAATACATGGCAATGCCACGGTCACGCGGTGACCACGCGGCGGGCATGCGAGTTTACGCACTCTAGAGTTGGGGCCCTCGGCCACCGGCCAAACCTCGACGTATCACCACCAAAACATGTATTTATGATTAAATAGGTACTTATGTAACTAGAAATGTTTTCTCAAAAAAATAAATAGCAAACTATGAGGCAGCTGCAGTTCAAATTTTACCCGCTTCCAACTGAATCGGCGGAAATTTGTCTTTTTCACTAGAGGTGGATCAAAACTTTTTACACCCAACCATTTTGTCAATTGTGAATTAAATATTTCCTAGTATTTTAGAAAATTGATTTGGTCCAATTTTGCAACAATTATTTGGGAGGTCCTTCACAAAAAAACCTCGTTTGGGGCACTCAAAAAATGAAAAATGGTTTTTTCGTCCAAAGAAAATGAAAACTTCCTTTGGCAACATTGTTTGCCATTCCAATATGCACCCTTGTGCATAATATGACATCATTTGAACAAACTATGCCATGAATGTGCCATAAGATTGATCATTTTTGGCTTGAAAGCCATCGATCTCCACACGTGATTGCTATTTTTCCTGGGAACTTGGCCACATATAATGACACAATGCGAAGGTTTCCCAATTTTTTGATTTTTTTGAATTTTTTATGCCCGTTTCAAAATGCGGTCAAAACGGCGGGAATGGCCGTTCCTAGCTAGTGGTTGAATCTTGGAATTTTTTTGGCGTTTCTCTGATTAAATAGGTACTTATGTACCCAGAAATGATTTTTGGAAAAAATAAATAGCAAACTATGAGGCAGCTGCAGTTCAAATTTTACCCGCTTCCAACTGAATCGGCGGAAATTTGTCTTTTTCACGAGAGGTGGATCAAAACTTTTTACACCCAACTATTTTGTCAATTGTGAATTAAATATGTCCTAGTATTTTAGAAAATTGATTTGGTCCAATTTTGCAACAATTATTTGGGAGGTCCTTCACAAAAAAACCTCCTTTGGGGCACTCAAAAAATGAAAAATGGTTTTTTCGTCCAAAGAAAATGAAAACTTCCTTTGGCAACATTGTTTGCCATTCCAATATGCACCCTTGTGCACAATATGACATCATTTGAACAAACTATGCCATGAATGTGCCATAAGATTGATCATTTTTGGCTTGAAAGCCATCGATCTCCACACGTGATTGCTATTTTTCCTGGGAACTTGGCCACATATAATGACACAATGCGAAGGATTCCCAATTTTTTGATTTTTTTTGAATTTTTTATGCCCGTTTCAAAATGCGGTCAAACGGCGGGAATGGCCGTTCCTAGCTAGTGGTTGAATCTTGGAATTTTTTTGGCGTTTCTCTGATTAAATAGGTACTTATGTACCCAGAAATGATTTTTGGAAAAAAATAAATAGCAAACTATGAGGCAGCTGCAGTTCAAATTTTACCCGCTTCCAACTGAATCGGCGGAAATTTGTCTTTTTCACGAGAGGTGGATCAAAACTTTTTACACCCAACTATTTTGTCAATTGTGAATTAAATATGTCCTAGTATTTTAGAAAATTGATTTGGTCCAATTTTGCAACAATTATTTGGGAGGTCCTTCACAAAAAAACCTCCTTTGGGGCACTCAAAAAATGAAAAATGGTTTTTTCGTCCAAAGAAAATGAAAACTTCCTTTGGCAACATTGTTTGCCATTCCAATATGCACCCTTGTGCACAATATGACATCATTTGAACAAACTATGCCATGAATGTGCCATAAGATTGATCATTTTTGGCTTGAAAGCCATCGATCTCCACACGTGATTGCTATTTTTCCTGGGAACTTGGCCACATATAATGACACAATGCGAAGGTTTCCCAATTTTTTGATTTTTTTGAATTTTTTATGCCCGTTTCAAAATGCGGTCAAAACGGCGGGAATGGCCGTTCCTAGCTAGTGGTTGAACCTTGGAATTTTTTTGGCGTTTCTCTGATTAAATAGGTACTTATGTACCCAGAAATGATTTTTGGAAAAAATAAATAGCAAACTATGAGGCAGCTGCAGTTCAAATTTTACCCGCTTCCAACTGAATCGGCGGAAATTTGTCTTTTTCACGAGAGGTGGATCAAAACTTTTTACACCCAACTATTTTGTCAATTGTGAATTAAATATGTCCTAGTATTTTAGAAAATTGATTTGGTCCAATTTTGCAACAATTATTTGGGAGGTCCTTCACAAAAAAACATCCTTTGGGGCACTCAAAAAATGAAAAATGGTTTTTTCGTCCAAAGAAAATGAAAACTTCCTTTGGCAACATTGTTTGCCATTCCAATATGCACCCTTGTGCACAATATGACATCATTTGAACAAACTATGCCATGAATGTGCCATAAGATTGATCATTTTTGGCTTGAAAGCCATCGATCTCCACACGTGATTGCTATTTTTCCTGGGAACTTGGCCACATATAATGACACAATGCGAAGGATTCCCAATTTTTTGATTTTTTTTGAATTTTTTATGCCCGTTTCAAAATGCGGTCAAACGGCGGGAATGGCCGTTCCTAGCTTGTGGTTGAATCTTGGAATTTTTTTGGCGTTTCTCTGATTAAATAGGTACTTATGTACCCAGAAATGATTTTTGGAAAAACATAAATAGCAAACTATGAGGCAGCTGCAGTTCAAATTTGACCCACTTCCAACTAAATCGGCGGAAATTTGTCTTTTTCACGAGAGGTGGATCAAAACTTTTTACACCCAACTATTTTGTCAATTGTGAATTAAATATGTCCTAGTATTTTAGAAAATTGATTTGGTCCAATTTTGCAACAATTATTTGGGAGGTCCTTCACAAAAAAACCACCTTTTGGGCACTCAAAAAATGGAAAATGGTTTTTTCGTCCAAAGAAAATGAAAACTTCATTAGACAACATTGTTTGCCATTCCAATATGCACCCTTTTGCACAATATGAGATCATTTGAACAAACTATGCCATGAATGTGGCCATAAGATTGATCATTTGGCTTGAAAGCAATTGATCTCCACACGTGATACTCGTTTCTGAGAACACTTTTTTAAAATAATTGCCGTATTACAAGTTTGTTATTTCTACTGGGAACTTGGCCACATATAATGACACAATGCGAAGGTTTCCCAATTTTTTTATTTTTTTTGAATTTTTTATGCCCGTTTCAAAATGCGGTCAAAACGGCGGGAATGACCGTTCCTAGCTAGTGGTTGAATCTTGGAATTTTTTTGGCATTTCTCTGATTAAATAGGTACTTATGTACCCAGAAATGATTTTTGGAAAAAAGAAATAGCAAACTATGAGGCAGCTGCAGTTCAAATTTGACCCACTTCGAGCTGAATCGGTGGAAATTTTTCTTTTTCACGAAAGGTGGATCAAAACTTTTTACACCCAAACATTTTGTCAATTGTGCATTAAATATGTCCTCGTATTTTAGAAAATTGATTTGGTCCAATTTTGCAAGAATTATTTGGGAAGTCCTTCACAAAAAACCTCCTTTTGGGCACTCAAAAAATGGAAAATAGTATTTTCGTCCAAACAAAATGAAAACTTCATTAGGCAACATTGTTTGCCATTCCAATATGCACCCTTTTGCATAATATGAGATCATTTGAACAAGCTATGCCACGAATGTGGCCATAAGATTGATCATTTGGCTTGAAAGCCATTGATCTCCACGCGTGATAGCTCGTTTTTTAGAACACTTTTTTAAAATAATTGCCATATTACAAATTTGTTATTTTTACTGGGAACTTGGCCACATATAATGACACAATGCGAAGGTTTCCCAATTTTTTAATTTTTTTTTGAATTTTTTATGCCCGTTTCAAAATGCGGTCAAAACGGCGGGAATGACCGTTCCTAGCAAGTGGTTGAATCTTGAAATTTTTTTGGTGTTTCTCTGATTAAATAGGTACTTATGTACCTAGAAATTATTTTTGGAAAAAATAAATAGCAAACTATGAGGCAGCTGCAGTTCAAATTTGACCCGCTTCCAACTGAATCGGCGGAAATTTGTCTTTTTCACGGGAGGTGGATCAAAACTTTTTACACCCAACCATTTGGTCAATTGTATATTAAATATGGCCTAGTATTTTAGGAAAATGATTTGGTACAATTTTGTAACAAATATATGATAGGTCCTTCACAAAAAACTTATTTTGGGCACTCGAAAAGGAAAAGTGAAATTTCCGTGCAAAGAAAATGAAAAGTTCCTTAAGCAAAATTGTTTGCCATTTCAAGATGCACCCTTGTGCAATTATTTGGTAGATTCTTCTTCACAAAAAAATCATTTTGGACACTAAAAAATTAAAAATAAAATGCTGACATGACTTTACATTTTATTTTTATTTGACCACGACCAATTTTGGATGGTCATAACGTCCAATTTTAGATGGTCATAACGTCATACACACGTACTCCGTTCTGATTGGGCCATAGCCATCTCATGCGGATCATGCATCAAACACGGTTGGATGCTCCTGGATCCAACGGTAGCCCTTGCCCCCTCACCTCTCAGGGCATGGCCAATGCATAGCCCCAGGGTGATGCCTCACATGCCATGTAGGATCGAATAACAGAAAAAGTAGGTTCGGATGGGGAAGCGGGATCCTCTTCAGGAGGCGGGTGCTTAGAGACAAAAAGTGTGGTCCAGTGCATAAAGTTGAAGAACTTGAAATGGAGAGGAGGGATGCATGTGTAGTGAGAGTCACTTTCCTTTTTTTGATGAGGTCCACTAGTAGTAGCTTGTATTGGGGAGAAAAAATCAACACATATGCTTCAAATTACTTTTTATCATGAGGCATATGTATCCATATACCACCATTGTACATGCCCTCACGCACACCACAGCCCAAACCTTAGCTCACATCACACCCCTTCCCTCATCGCACCCCTCCTCCCCCCATCTCCTCGCCGCCACCGCCACCTCCCGATCCAATCTCTCCCCGCCGCATCCCGATCCAACCTCCCACCCACTGCCGACCTCGTCGTCCCTCCCTCCCCTCACCATCTCTCCCTCGTCTCTCCCTCTCCCCCGCACCACTCCTCGCCTACTACATCAACCAGATGGGCCAGACGCTGCGCCTCGTCCGCCCGCCCGTGCTCTGGGTCGTCGTCGAGGCCAGCAAGCCCACCCCGGAGGCCGCCCTCGCACTGCACCGCACCGCCGTCATGCACCGCTACGCCGGCTGCTGCGGCGGCCTCAATGCCCTCCCCCCCCCCCCCCCCGCAGTCGACTTCCGCCCGCACCAGCTCAACGCCGGCCTCGAGGTCGTCGAGAACCACCTCCTCGATGGCGTCGTCTACTTCGCCGACGAGGAGGGCGTCTACTCCCTGCCGCTCTTTGACCGCCTCCCCCAGATCAGGCATCTCCCCCTCCACTCCGCCGCTCCGCTTCATCTCCATCGTGATTCGGTGCCGCCGACCACCCCCGTGTCTCTGTCACCCCCCATGTAAGCAACGATGCCCACTCGTCCTCTGCGTCGCCCCTCCCCGCACGCACCTGGGCCGCCTCCCCTTCGCCTGTCGTACGAGGCCCAGCAGCCCTCTGTTGGATTTGGTTTTCAAATTGAACATTTTGGTGTGGTGCCCTGTATCAAGAATTCAATCTGATACTTCTGAAACTGAAGGATCGAACAGGAGCCTGTAGTTGACAGACTAGTATTCCCTTGTCAAATGCTTACTCCATTTTACTAGATTTAGTTATACCCTGCAATTTTTTTACAAAGGTTATACCCTGCAGTTTAGCTCTGTGTTATGAGGTACTGACCATATGTGTGTTGATATTGATGTATCTGATAGTTCACTTGCAGCAAATCTTGCATCAATTAGGGATTCTTCAACGGAAATTCTCTTTCATTGTACCACCAAATACTGAAGTTTTGCTATGTGTTTTTGTCTATATAGAATTGCATTGATTCCCTCTTCTTTCAGTAGTTACATGGCTTGAGGTCTTTGTATTCTTTTGAATAGGATGTACTGTTCTATGCAAAAGATCTGATTTGCACAAACATAGTTATCTGCATGTGCTTCCTGACTTGGTATTTTGTTATATCTTGTTGGTTGAATGTATGGTGGTTCCAGTACAGTGGTAGTATATTCAGGTTTGGTGTGTTGCTGTGAGGTTAATCCCTTCGGAAACATTCTTTGAGAATTTTGTAATGCCTCCTTTGGGGTGTTGATACACTATTGCGCAAGTTCTATTGTATGTGAGTTTCTTTTGTTACTGCAAAGCATTGATACAATATGTCATTTGCAGGGAGCTCGCTCTGCATCCGAGTCTTAGTCATCCTGCACAACAAGGAGCCAGACCAAGGGAGCAAGCAGCGCTGCTGGTTCCTTGAGACATGTGCATGTGTGGAGTAATTTTGCTTAGAGTATTTAACAAGATTGTGACGAATGTCACTGACACAACTTATATAGTTTGGTCTTCGTCTCATTTAGTTATTGCATCTTGTGTTCCTGTAGTATACTAACAAATGCCTCGCTGTGAGTTGTTGGTTGTTCTCATTCTAGTCTGAATATGATCATGCATCTTGTAGAATTGGATTTCTCTGGCTGTTCCATAAACTGAATTTGGTTCAGTTAAAAAACTGCACTACCTGACAGTTTTGGGCAGCGAGCTTCTAACTGAAAAACGAGTTTGTTATGCTCATAATTTCAAGTTGTCCTCTACATATGAGTTGTAAAGCATGTTCTAAGGTTTTCGTAGAGTACTCGTTTGCTTCATTTGGATGTATGGTTTGAGAGCAGCCGTCTATTTAGTTTCCTGTCTAGAAATATAGTACAGTTTAATGTCGGTGGCGGTCTTGTCTTAGATAGATTCTGTAGTGTATTAATCTCACTGGGTAGAGTGGCCTACTTGCACATATAGTACAGTTTAATGTCGACATCATCATCATCAGGTCCCTGTTCCCTCTATTCTCTCCTACCTTGTGATGTTAGTCTGTGTGCGCTCACTAGTATTGTTAGATCCTGTAAGTTGAATCGATGGTGGTGGTAGTAGAGTAGTATTTTTCGTCAGGTGAACCTGTTATAACTGACCATATCAGCACTAGTATCACATTTAGATTTAAAATGCTGACTGGAAATGTGTGTACTCGGTATTAGTCTTGTAGCATGGTTAGATTTAGAGACTCAACTCGTTTCTTCTTTTGTTCCTACAAGACGATTCAGCTTAACTTTAAAAAGTAACAGTAAATTTGGATACTGCCAGACACAAGAGAAGACTGTTACAACGATAGTATGTGCTACATTTGATCCCGGGTTGTATAACATATCTGTTACTGCAGGTCACCCATCCTTGAGGAGCAGAAGGAGGGACGCATCTAGCTGGCCATCAAGGGCCTGCTCTGCTCCTCTTCTTTCTTGACCATCGGTAACTCCAGGTTCCCGGGCTTCCAAGGCGCGCCAGCACACCGCCTCCATGCCTCCTCTGCTCTCCGGGCTCGGACCAATCCCTTGACCCTTCAGGTACGCACGTCTCCTGCTATTATCTCAGCCCTATGAGTGCCAACTTGCCTCTTGCCTGCCAAGAGTGTTGACTGAATTGCTTCTGATACATGTATGTGTGTGTTTGTGTGCAGCACAAGCCCTGCAGCAG
The DNA here is from genome assembly GCF_056163025.1 of Triticum urartu. Classification (NCBI taxonomy): domain Eukaryota; kingdom Viridiplantae; phylum Streptophyta; class Magnoliopsida; order Poales; family Poaceae; genus Triticum; species Triticum urartu. Next base: position 696,245,318 of record NC_141875.1, read on the forward strand.
CCGATGTGGGTTCAGGTGTCCCCTCCCTGATGGCTATAAATCTACCATGCTCTGCTAATTTTATGCGAGCACTGTTAGGCGTCCATTTGTATTTGCAAATTAGGAGCAGCTTGCAGAATATGTGCCGTCCAAAGCGTTGCCTTAATACGATATGCGTATCATTAGCTAGTATCCATATGGAGATAGTTTAGTAGAGGAAGAAATAAACACCTATGTCTCTTGGTCCGTGAAATTGCATTGGAGAGATGGGTCTATTATATATAGGCGATACATTACACTAGTTGAATTTGACCACGCACCAACTCCAACAAGTGATACGTGCATGCTAATTGTTATTAGCTTCAAAACCTAGTAAATTCCTTCTTGCACTAGGTACACCCTTGAATTTTTGTCCTTTACAACCTGATCGATGTACAACCTGTTTGCTTGAAAGTAATTTTAGTTGATTCTTTGATGGAGCGCTAAGACTATGCGTGGAACATTAGTTTTTATTATCTAAAACTACCGCCCTGTGATATGCAGGTGCCTAGCTTTTTTTTATTAGTTTTTATTATATAAAGTACCTCCCTGGAACATTGTTTGTGACCTTGTTTCCACTGATATGCAGGATATTGTTTGCTGCTTATGCTTTTCTGATCGACTGTATCAGGCAGTAACACATTAATTAGTCTCTTGGTTACTTGAAATCAAATCCATGATTTTGTTATGTACTGTTTTCTCACAGTTAAGTACAAGTTAACCTTTCATGTTAAGGCAAACCTGAGAACACTTGCTTGTGAGAACCAACTGGACTTCTTAGATATATCCAAGTGAAGATGTATTGTTACTATGGCAGTGAATTTTATCTATGTGAGATTAGAATTTGAGTGCCATCATTCATCTTATGGTATCTTGTTCTCTGTGATAACTGTTGACTTGCAAGATACAATGTTGATTTACTATATATACCCGCACAGCAAGTATATGGTGTTGTCTTATGGTTATGCTGCCTATGTCACCGATATTTAACTCTGCTATCTCATTATGTCTTTATTATAAGCTTGGCTAACCTTGTAGATGTTGTCCTTCGTTCATCTACAGGACACCATCATGCATATGTTTATTCGGTTTGAACTTTGCATATGTTTTTTTGGTTTGAACTTTGCATATGTTTGTTTAGTTTGAACTCTGCATGACATGAAGTAATTATTTCCAGTGTTTTTTTCAACTTTTTTTCGCTGTCACTTGATATATACTTAGATTTTGTTCTACTTGGATGCATTGGTACCCCCCCCATCATCGAGCGCACGGATGCAATGGTGGCAAGAAGATGATGGTCATGTGCATCATCAAGCACACCATGGTGATAATCTACCTCCTCACAAATGCTAACTAAATCCAGATCGACGTTGTCATCCACATGTGTCTCTCTCGGTTCCCTTTATCCTGCGTTTGTGATGTTAGTCTATGTGCTTTGACTAGTAATGTTAGATCTTGCCTTTTGAATGGATGGTCGTGGTAGTAGAATGGCATTGTTGTTTTAGGTGCAATGTGTTGCGGTGAGGTTACAGGACCTGCACTTCATGCATATTCATAGTCTCTGTTTTCTTGTATGAATAAAAAAGCATGGTACTAGCTGGATTTGTGTTATCATTCTATATACAGAACTGTTCTTATTTGAATGGATTGTTGATAATATATTGGTTCTATTTGTTCTGGTTCTTCTCAGCTTATTCATGTAACAGGGTGGACGGCATGTTGCTGTTCTGTTAGCCCAGTTCTGAATGATCGCTATCGAAGGAGCTCCATGCTGAAGAAGAAAACACTTGTAGAGCTTATGAAGTATCTAGTTGTTACCCTATAGAGCTTGTAATTGTGATTGCCATACCTGTAGAGCTTGTATCGTTATTCCACTTGTAGAGCTTGTATCGTTATTCCACTTGTACAGCTTGTAAAGTTTGTGTTAAGAGTATTACGTGTTATTTGGAGAGTAGGAGCTGCATGAATCTGGTTGATATAATTTGAAGTATCACATGTGTTTTCTGTCAGTGCAATTTGAATACTGCCAATTTAAATACCAGTTACTTATTTACTGTTAAATTGAAATATGAATAATAAGACGCTGACAGCTGGGACCCATGTGACAAGTGGACCCCTTTTTACATAAAAAATAAAAAATAAAAACTGTTGAGAAAAAGGGCCCAGCCCAGAAATAAAAAGGCTAAAATGTGGGCTTGGCCCATGTAGTCAACCAAATTAATAGGGAAAAAATATTCTAAAAAGGCTGAATTGTTGGGCTAGGCCCATGTAGAACACTGAATTGGACTGGGCTGATTCTTGTGCCACATCAGATTGCCACGTTGGATGCCTACGTGGCCTGAGGAGGCTGCTAGTGACCAAAACAAAACAGTAGGCATATTTTGGTCGTAAACGTCTAGGACCTTCTCACAGAGAAGGTCGTTAATTTCAGTTTACGACCGCCAGCTTTTGACCTTCTGGTTTTGGTCACAGAAAGGTCGCAAATGAAAAACTGTGACCTTTCAGAGACCAATAGTGAAGGTCACAAGTTGACATATTTCTTGTAGTGCACGTATTGTATTGTTGCCATCGAGGATAACAAGATGGGTTTTCTTCATATTACATGAGTCTATCCCTCTACATCATGTCATCTTGCTTAAGGCGTTACTCTGTTTTTAACTTAATACTCTAGATGCATGCTGGATAGCGGTCGATGAGTGGAGTAATAGTAGTAGATGCAGGCAGGAGTCGGTCTACTCGTCTCGGACGTGATGCCCATATACATTATCATACCTAGATATTCTCATAAATAAGCTCAATTCTGTCAATTGCTCAACAGTAATTTGTTCACCCACCGTAGAACACTTATGCTCTTGAGAGAAGCCACTAGTGAAACCTATGGCCCCCGGGTCTATCTTTATCATATTAATCTCCTACTACTTAGTTATTTCCTTTGCTATTTGCTTTGCCTTTATTTTACTTTGCATCTTTTATAATAAAAATATCAAAAATATTATCTTATCATATCTATCAGATCTCACTCTCGTAAGTGGCCTTATAAGGATTGACAACCCCTATTTGTGTTGGTTGCGAGGATTTATTTGTTTTGTGTAGGTACGAGGGACTCGCTCGTAGCCTCCTACTGGATTGATACCTTGGTTCTCAAAAACTAAGGGAAATACTTATGCTACTTTGCTGCATCATCCCTTCCTCTTCGGAGAAAACCAACGCAGTGCTCAAGAGGTAGCAGACGCTATTGGGCCTAATTCGGATAGAGCGTAACGGGCCCTGGGTTAGCGGGCTGTAAATGGGCTATATGCGAACAGGCCGTAAACAGGCTTTCCATGGGCCAGCCCGCCACCTTTTGACCAAGTCAAACAGGTCGGCCTTTTCACAGGAATGGGCCTCTGTTGGGCCATGCCACGTGTCGCCGTATCATACGCGCCTATGGTCCAATGAGCGGATGACATGTGTCCCAACGGTAAGCCGACACGTGTTTCCTCCAGCCAATGATGATTTTACACGTGGAAAATCCCCATTGGTCGGGGCTGTTAACGGGTTATCAGATCCAAAACCCGACCCGATAGCTTAACGGCGTTCCCTTACGATGAATGCCACGTGTCGGTCACCCTTGACGAAAGCACTTCTGTGATGCAAGCACTTCTGTGATGCGCGATTTATCGTCATGGAAGTGGACACTTATGTGATGATAATTTTGGTAATGTCATGGAAAACTTTACGACAGCACAGGTATGACTATCTTGATTCTGGCATAAAATCGTCATGGATATACATGCATGACAAAAAACGCGACCTACTGTGACAAACACATATCATCACGGAAGTTTATTTTTTTATAGTGTATTAGATTCCAATTTCCATTAAGAAAAGGCATGGAACACTTTCCTATAAAGAAAATTAAATTAGCTTATGAATCTATTATGAGAGCCACTTATGGATTACCTACCAAAGATGGCAATACCTAGATCTATCCTTGCTTGTTATGCCTAGCTAGGGGCGTTAAACGATAGCGCTTGTTGGGAGGCAACCCAATTTTATTTTTATTCCTTGCTTTTTGCTCCTGTTTAGTAATAAATAATTTATATAGCCTCTATTTTGGTTGTGTTTTTTGTGTTTAAGTAGTGTTTGTGCCAAGTAGAACCGTTGGGAAGACTTGGGAAAAGTCTTGTTGAACTTGCTGTAAAAAACAGAAACTTTAGCGCTCACGAGAACTGCTGTCATTTTTATTTGGAAAGTTCTATTTAGTTAATTCGTTTTGCAGACGATTAATAGATAAATTCCTCACGTCCAACAATTTATTTTAGAATTTTTGGGGTTCCAGATCTTGCGCTAGCTACAGATTACTACAGACTGTTCTGTTTTTGACAGATTCTGTTTTTCGTGTGTTGTTTGCTTATTTTGATGAATCTATGGCTAGTAAAATAGTTTATAAACCATAGAGAAGTTGGAATACAATAGGTTTAACACCAAGATAAATAAATAATGAGTTCATTACAGTACCTTGAGTTTTGTGTTGTGAAGTTTTCAAGTTTTGGGTAAAGATTTGATGGATTATGGAACAAGGAGTGGCAAGAGCCTAAGCTTGGGGATGCCCATGGCACCCCCAAGATAATCTAAGGACACCTAAAAGCCAAAGATTGGGGATGCCCCGGAAGGCATCCCCTCTTTCGTCTACTTCTATTGGTAACTTTACTTGGAGCTCTATTTTTATTCACCACATGATATGTGTTTTGCTTGGAGCGTCTTGTATGATTTGAGCCCTTGCTTTTTAGTTTACGACAATCATCCTTGCTGTACACACCTTTTGAGAGAGCCAGACATGATTTGGAATTTTTTAGAATACTATGTGCTTCGCTTATATCTTTTGAGTTATATAGTTTTGCTCTAGTACTTCACTTAAATCTTTTAGAGCACGGTGGTGGATTTGTTTTATAGAAACTATTGATCTCTCATGCTTCACTTAGATTATTTTGAGAGTCATAATAGCATGGTAATTTGCTTAAGATCCTAATATTCTAGGTATTCAAGAATAATAAATTCTCTTATGAGTGTGTTGAGTACCATAAGAAGTTTGATACTTGATAATTGTTTTGAGATATGGAGATGGTGATATTAAAGTCATGCTAGTTGAGTAGTTGTGAATTTTAGAAATACTTGTGTTGAAGCTTGTCATTCCCGTAGCATGCACGTATGGTGAACCATTATGTGATGAAGTCGGAGCATGATTTATTTATTGATTGTCTTCATTATGAGTGTCGGTCGGGGACGAGCGATGGTCTTTTCCTACCAATCTATCCCCCTAGGAGCATGCGCATAATACTTTGCTTTGATAACTTGTAGATTTTCGCAATAAGTATATGAGTTCTTTATGACTAATGTTGAGTCCATGGATCATACGCACTCTCACCCTTCCACCATTGCTAGCCTCTCTAATACCGTGCACCTTTCGCCGGTATCATACAACCACCATATACCTTCCTCAAAACATCCACCATACCTACCTATCATGGCATTTCCATAGCCATTCCGAGATATATTGCCATGCAACTTTCCACCTTTCCGTTTATTATGACACACTCCATCATTGTCATATTTCTTAGCATGATCATGTAGTTGACATCGTATTTGTGGCAAAGCCACCATTCATAATTCTTTCATACTTGTCACTCATGAGTCATTGCATATCCCGGTACACAGCCAGAGGCATTCATATAGAGTCATATCTTGTTCTAAGTATCGAGTTGTAATTCTTGAGTTGTAAGAAAATAAAAGTGTGATGATCATCATTATTAGAGCATTGTCCCAGTGAGGAAAGTATGGTGGAGACTATGATTCCCCCACAAGTCGGGATGAGACTCCGGGCGAAAAATAAAAAAAGGAAAAAAGAAGAGGCCATAAAAAAAGAAAAGGCCCAAATAAAAAAATGAGAGAAAAAGGGAGAAGGGACAATGCTACTATCCTTTTACCACACTTGTGCTTCAAAGTAGCACCATGATCTTCATGATAGAGAGCCTCCTATGTTGTCACTTTCATATACTAGTGGGAATTTTTTATTATAGAACATGGCTTGTATATTCCAATGATGGGCTTCCTAAAAAATGCCCTAGGTCTTCATGAGCAAGCAAGTTGGATGCACACCCACTTAGTTTCTTTTGTTGAGCTTTCATATACTTATAGCTCTCGTGCATCCGTTGCATGGCAATCCCTACTCACTCACATTGATATCTATTGATGGGCATCTCCATAGCCCGTTGATACGCCTAGTTGATGTGAGACTATCTTCCCCTTTTTGTCTTCTCCACAAAAACCACTCTATTCCACCTATAGTGCTATATCCATGGCTCACGCTCATGTATTGCGTGAAGATTGAAAAAGTTTTGAGAATGTCAAAAGTATGAAACAATTGCTCGGCTTGTCATCGGGGTTGTGCATGAATTAAATACTTTGTGTGGTGAAGATGGAGTATAGCCAGACTATATTATTTTGTAGGGATAACTTTCTTTAGCCATGTTATTCTGAGAAGACATAATTTTTTAGTTAGTATGCTTGAAGTATTGTTATTTTCTATGTCAATATGAACTTTTGTCTTGAATCTTTCGGATCTGAATATTCATACCACAATTAAAAAGAATTACATTAAAATTATGCCAAGTAGCACTCCGCATCAAAAAATTTGTTTTTATCATTTACCTACTCGAGGACGAGCAGGAATTAAGCTTGGGGATGCTTGATACGTCTCCAACGTATCTATAATTTTTGATTGCTCCATGCTATATTATCTACTGTTTTGGACATTATTGGGCTTTATTATCCACTTTTATATTATTTTTGGGACTAACCTATTAACTGGAGGCCCAGCCCAGAATTGTTGTTTTTTTTGCCTATTTTAGGGTTTCAAAGAAAAGGAATATCAAACGGAGTCCAAACGGAATGAAACCTTCGGGAACGTGATTTTCTCAACGAACAAGACCCAGGAGACTTGGACCCTACGTCAAGACACAAAAGAGGAGGCCACGAGGTAGGGGGGCGCGCCTACCCCGCCTCCCAGGCGCGCCCTCCACCTTCGTGGGCCCCCTGTTGCTCCACCGACGTACTCCTTCCTCCTATATATACCTACGTACCCCCAAACAATCAGATACGGAGCCAAAACCCTAAATCCACCGCCGAAACTTTCTGTATCCACGAGATCCCATCCTGGGGCCTATTCCGGAGCTCCGCCGGAGGGGGCATCGATCACAAAGGGCTTCTAGATCAACACCATAGCCTCTCCGATGAAGTGTGAGTAGTTTACTTCAGACATACGGGTCCATACTTAGTAGCTAGATGGCTTCTTCTCTCTTTTTGGATCTCAATACAAAGTTCTCCCCCTCTCTTGTGGAGATCTATTCGATGTAATCTTATTTTTGCGGTGTGTTTGTTGAGACCGATGAATTGTGGGTTTATGATCAAGTCTATCTATGAATAATATTTGAATCTTCTCTGAATTCTTTTATGTATGATTGGTTATCTTTGCAAGTCTCTTCGAATTATCAGTTTGGTTTGGCCTACTAGATTGATCTTTCTTGCAATGGGAGAAGTGCTTAGCTTTGGGTTGAATCTTGCGGTGTCCTTTCCCAGTGACAATAGGGGCAGCAAGGCATGTATTGTATTGTTGCCATCGAGGATAACAAGATGGGGTTTTCATCATATTGCATGAGTTTATCCCTCTACATCATGTCATCTTGCTTAAGGCGTTACTCTTTTTTCATTAACTTAATACTCTAGATGCATGCTGGATAGCGGTCGATGAGTGGAGTAATAGTAGTAGATGCAGGCAGGAGTCGGTCTACTTGTCTCGGATGTGATGCCTATATACATGATCATACCTAGATATTCTCATAACTATGCTCAATTCTGTCAATTGCTCAACAGTAATTTGTTCACCCACCGTAGAATACTTCTGCTCTCGAGAGAAGCCACAAGTGAAACCTATGGCCCCCGGGTCTATCTTCATCATATTAATCTACCAATACTTAGTTATTTACTTTTGCTTTTACTTTGCTTTTATTTTACTTTGCATCTTTATCATAAAAATACCAAACATATTATCTTATCATATCTATCAGATGTCACTCTCTTAAGTGGCCTTGTAAGGATTGACAACCCCTATTTGCGTTGGTTGCGAGGATTTATTTGTTTTGTGCAGGTACGAGGGACTGGCGCGTAGCCTCCTACTGGATTGATACCTTAGTTCTCAAAAACTGAGGGAAATACTTATGCTACTTTGCTGCATCATCCCTTCCTCTTTAGGGAAAACCAACGCAGTGCTCAAGAGGTAGCACTGTTCGTCGTGCTTAAGGCCGTAAAGGTAGAAATCAAGAAGGAGCATCAAGTGTTTATGGTTAACAAGAGCACTGGTTTCAAAGAAGGGCAAGGGCAAGAAGGTAAACTTCTTGAATGGCAAGCCAGTTGCCGCTCCAGTGAAGAAAAACCCAAGAACCCAAACTCGAGACAAAGTGCTTCAATTATGGGAACGGTCACTTGTAGCGGATCTGCCTCAAATACTTGGTAGATAAGAAGGCTGTCAACTTCAGCAAAAGTATATTTGATATATGTGTGTTATTGATGTGTACCTTACTAGTACTCCTAGTAGCACCTGGGTATTAGATACCGGTTCAGTTGCTAATATTGGTAACTCGAAACAAAAGCTACGGAATTAACGGAGACTAGCTAAGGACGAGGTGACGATGTGTGTTGGAAGTGTTTCCAAGGTTGATGTGATCACCATCACACGCTCCCTCTACCTTTGGGATTAGTGTTGAACCTAGATAAATGTTGTTTGCATTGGTGTCTGCGTTGAGCATGAACATTATTAGATCATGGTTATAGCAATACGGTTATTCATTTAAGTCAGAGAATAATGGTTATTCTGATTACATGAATAATACCTTCTATGGTCACGCACCCAATGTGAATGGTTTATTGAATCTCGGTCGTAGTTATACACATGTTCATAACATTGATGCCAAAAGATGTAGAGTTGATAATGATAGTACCACTTTCATGTGGCACTGCCGCTTAGGTCATATTGGTGTAAAACGCATGAAAGAACCTCCATGCTAATGGACTTTTGAAGTAACTTGATTTTGAATCACTTGGCACATGCGAACCATGCCTCCTTGGCAAGATGACTAAAACCCCGTTCTTTGGAACAATGGAACGGGCAAGTGACTTGTTGGAAATCATACATGCTGATGTTGCGGTTCGATGAGCGTTGACGCGCGCCGTGGATATCATTATTTTCTCACCTTCACTGGTGAATTGAGTAGATATGGGTATATTTACTTAATGAAGCATAAGTCTAAAATGTTTGAAAAGTTCAAGCAATTTCAGAGTTAAGTTGAGAATCATCGTAACAAGAAGATCAAGTTCCTTCGAACTGATCAAAGGGGAAGTATCTGAGTTGTGAGTTTGGCAATCACTAAAGACAAGGTGGAATCGTTTCACAGTTGACGCCGCCTAGAACACCATAGCATGATGGTGTGTCCGAACGTCATAATCGAACCTTATTGGATATGGTGTATGATGTCTCTTACCAATCTACCGCTATTTTGGGGGGTTATGCATTGAAGACAATTACATTCACTTTACATAGGGCACCATCTAAGTCCGTGGAGACGACACCGTATGAACTATGGTTTGGCAAGAAACCAAAGTTGTGGTTTCTTAAGGTTTGGGGCTACGATGCTTATGTCGATAGGCTTCGGTCGGAAAAGCTCAAACCCAAAGCGGAAAATTGTATCTTTATAGAATACCAAACAAGATGATTGGGTATACCTTCTATCTCAGATCTGAGGGAAAAGTGTTTGTCGCTAAGAACATGTCCTTTCTCAAGAAAGAGTTTCTCTCGAAAGAATTGAGTGGGAGGAAGATAGAACTTGATGAGGTTGTTGAACCTTCACTTCAACCAGAGAATAGCGCAGCACAGAAAGATGTTTCTATGGCAACTACGTCAGTTGAAGAGAAAGCTAACGATGATGATCATGAAGCTTCAGATCAAATTACTATCGAACCTCATAGGTCGACAAGGGTGTGTACAACTTCTCAGTGGTAACCCTATGTCAAAGGTCATGTTGTTGGACAACGATGAACCTATATATGAGCTATGAAGAAGCGATGCTGGGCCCGGATTCCAACAAATGGCTAGAAGCCATGAAATCCGAGATAGGATCCATGCATGAGAACAAAGTATGGACTTTGGTGGACTTGCACGATGAACGGCAAGCCATTGATAATAAATGGATCTTTAAGAAGAAGACAGACGCTGATGGTAATGTCACCATTTGTGAAGCTCGACTTGTCTCAAAGAAGTTTCCGACAAGTTCAAGGAGTTGACTACGATGAGACTCTCTCAATCATAGCGAAAAGTCCGTTAGAACTATGTTAGTAGTTGCTGCATTTTCATTTACGAAATCAGGCAGATGGATGTCAAAACAAAGTTTCCTTGACGGTTTCCATGAGGAAAGGTTGTATGTGATGCAACCAAAAGGTTTTTGTCAATCCTAAGGATGCTAAAAGGTATGCAAACTCCAGTGATCCTTCTATGGACTGGAGAAAGCATCTCGGAGTTGGAACATATGCTTTGATGAGGCGATCAAAGCATTTGGGTTTATACAAAGTTTACATGAAACTTGTATTTGCAAGAAAGTGAGTGGGAGCACTACAACATTTCTGATAGGTATATATGGATGACATATTGTTGATCGGAAATGATGTAGAATTTCTAGAAAGCATAAAAAGTTGTTTGACTGGAGTTTTTCAAAGGAAGACCTGTGTAAAACTGCTTATATGTTGGGTATCAAGATCTATAGAGATAGATCAAGACGCCTGATAAGACTTTCACAGAGCACATACCTTGACATGATCTCAAGATGGATCAGTCAAAGAAGGAGTTCTTGCCTGAGTTGTGAGGTGTGAAGTTAAGACTTGAAGCTCGACCACGGCAGAAGAAAGAGAAAGGACGAAAGTCGTCCCCTATGCCTTAGCCATAGGCTCTATATGATATGCCATGCTTTGTACCGCGATGTGCCTTGCCACGTGTCTGGCAAGGGGGTACAAGAGTGATCCAGGAGTGGATCATTGGACAGCGGTCAAAATTGTCCTTAGGAATAAGGAAATGTTTCTCGGTTATGTAGGTGATAAAGAGTTTGGCGTAAAGGGTTACGTCGATGCAAGCTTTAACACCTATCCGGATGACTCTGAGTAGCAAACCGGATACGTATAGTGGAGCAACCATTTGGAATAGCTCCAAGTGCTGCATAGTAGCAACATCTACAATATGAAATCAAGATTTGCGAAGAACACACGGATCTGAATGTTGCAGACCCGTTGACTGACACTTCTCTCGTAAGCATAACATGATCAAACACTAGAACTCATTGAGTGTTAATCACATGGTGATGTGAACTAGATTATTGACTCTAGTAAACTCTTGGGTGTTAATCACATGGCAATGTAAACTAGATTATTGACTCTAGTAAATGATATGTCTCCGTCATATCTATAATTTTTGATTGTTCCATGCCAATATTATTCAACTTTCATATACTTTTTGGCAACTTTTTATATTATTTTTGGGACTAACATATTGATCCAGTGCCCAGTGCCAGTTCCTGTCTGTTGCATGTTTTTTGTTTCGCAGAATATCCATATCAAACGGAGTCCAAACGGGATAAAAACGGACGGAGCTTATTTTTGGAATATGGAAAATTCGGAAGGAAAATCAACGCGAACCAGTGCCCGAGGTGGTCACAAGGCAGGGGGGCGCCCCCCCCCTTAGGGCGCGCCCCTACCCTCATGAGCCCACCGTAAGGCGGTTGATGCTCTTCTTTTGCCGCAAGAAAGCTAATATTCGGAAAAAATCACGGCTAAGGTTTCAGGCCAATCGGAGTTACGGATCTCCATATATATACGAAACGGTGAAATAGAGCCAGAAGAGAACGCAGAACCAGAGAGAAACAGAGAGATAGATCCAATCTTGGAGGGGATCTCACCCCTCCCACGCCATGGGAGCCAAGGACCAGAGGGGAAACCCTTCTCCCATCTAGGGAGGAGGTCAAGGAAGAAGAAGAAGAAGAAGGGGGGCCCTCTCCCCCTTGCTTCCGGTGGCGCCGGAGCGCTGCCGGGGCCATCATCATCACCGCCATCTTCACCAACAACTTCACCGCCATCTTCACCAACTCTTCCCCCCTCTATGCAGCGGTGTAACCTCTCTCTTACCCGCTGTAATCTCTACTTAAAATTGGTGCTCAACGCTACATATTATTTCCCAATGATGTATGGCTATCCTATGATGTTTGAGTAGATCTGTTTTGTCCTAATGGCTATTTGATGATCAAGATTGGTTTGAGTTGTATGTTTTATTATTGGTGTTGTCCTATGGTGCTCTCTGTGTCGCGCAAGCGTGAGGGATTCCCGCTGTAGGGTTTGCAATATGTTCATGATTTGCTTATGGTGGGTGGCGTGAGTGACAGAAGCACAGACCCGAGTAAGTAGGTTGTTTGCGTATGGGATAAAGGTGACTTGATACTTTAATGCTATGGTTGGGTTTTACCTTAATGAATCTTTAGTAGTTGTGGATGCTTGCTAGAGTTCCAATCATAAGTGCATATGATCCAAGTAGAGAAAGTATGTTAGCTTATGCCTCTCCCTCAAATAAAATTGCAATAATGATTACCGGTCTAGTTATCGATTGCCTAGGGACAAATAACTTTCTTGTTGACAAAAGCTCTCTACTAAAACTAATTTAGTTGTGTCTTTATCTAAACAGCCCCTAGCTTTTATTTTCGTGTTCTTTACTTTCTTGCAAGCTTACCCAAAAACACCTACAAAGTAGTTCTAGTTTCATACTTGTTCTAGGTAAAGCGAACGTCAAGCGTGCGTAGAGTTGTATCGGTGGTCGATAGAACTTGAGGGAATATTTGTTCTACCTTTAGCTCCTCGTTGGGTTCGACACTCTTACTTATCGAAAGAGGCTACAATCGATCCCCTATACTTGTGGGTTATCAGTAAACTCTTTGGGTGTTAGTCACATGGCGATGTGAACTATGAGTGTTAATTACATAACGATGTGAACTAGATTGTTGACTCTAGTGCAAGTGGGAGACTGTTGGAAATATGCCCTAGAGGCAATAATAAAATGGTTATTATTATATTTCCTTGTTCATGATAATTGTCTATTGTTCATGCTATAATTGTATTAACCGGAAACCGTAATACATGTGTGAATATATGGACCACAACATGTCCCTAGTAAGCCTCTAGTTGACTAGCTCGTTGATCAATAGATGGTTATGGTTTCCTGATCATGGACATTGGATGTCATTGATAACGGGATCGCATCATTAGGAGAATGATGTCATGGACAAGACCCAATCCTAAGCATAGCACAAGATCGTGTAGTTCGTTTCCTAGAGCTTTTCTAATGTCAAGTATCATTTCCTTAGACCATGAGATTATGCAACTCCCGGATACCGTAGGAATGCTTTGGGTGTACCAAACGTCACAACGTAACTGGGTTGCTATAAAGGTGCACTACAGGTGTCTCCGAAAGTGTCTGTTGGGTTGGCACGAATCGAGACTAGGATTTGTCAATCTGTATGACGAAGAGGTATCTCTGGGCCCACTCGGTAATGCATCATCATAATGAGCTCAATGTGACTAAGGAGTTAGCCACGTGATCATGCATTACGGAACGAGTAAAGTGGCTTGCCGGTAACGAGATTGAACGAGGTATGGGGATACTGACGATCGAATCTCGAGCAAGTAACATACCGATAGACAAAGGGAATTGTATACATGATTGATTGAATCCCCGACATCGTGGTTCATCCGATGAGATCATCGTGGAAGATGTGGGAGCCAATATGGGTATCCAGATCCCGCTATTGGTTATTGGCCGAAGAGATGTCTCGGTCATGTCTGCATGGTTCCCGAACCCGTAGGGTCTACACACTTAAGGTTCGGTGACACTAGAGTTGTTATGGGAAATAGTATGTGGTTACCGAAGGTTGTTCGGAGTCCCGAATGAGATCCCGGACGTGACGAGGAGTTCCGGAATGGACCGGAGGTGAAGATCGATATATTGGACGAAGGGTATTGGAGTCCGGAATTGTTCCATGGGTACCGGGTGACGACCAGCGTGTCCGAAAGGGGTTTCGGAGGCCCCGGCAAGCGTTGGGGGGCCTTATGGGCCAAGGGGAGGGGGCACATCAGCCCACTAAGGGGCTGAGCGCCCATCCCACCACATCTCACATAACTTGGAGAGGTGGGGGCGCCTCCCCTAGGGCAGCCACCCCTCCCGGCTTGGGGGGCAAGTTTCCTAGGGGTGGGGGCGCCCAAACCCATCTAGGGTTTCCCCTATGGCCGCCGCCCCTCCCCTAGGGAACCCTAGGGCGCCTCCTCCACCCCCTTCCCCCTATATATAGTGAGGGAGAGAGAGGGCAGCCGCACCCTTCCCCTGGCGCAGCCCCTCCCCCTCTCCTACACCTCCTCCTCCTCCGTAGCGCTTGGCGAAGCCCTGCCGGAGAACCACGAGCTCCATCACCACCACGCCGTCGTGTTGTCGGAGTTCTCCCTCAACTTCTCCTCTCCCCTTGCTGGATCAAGAAGGAGGAGACGTCCTCGGGTTGTACGTGTGTTGAACGCGGAGGCGCCGTTGTTCGGCGCTTAGATCGGAATCGACCGTGATCTGAATCGCTGCGTGTATGACTCCACCAACCGCGTTCTTGTAATGCTTCCGCTTAGCGATCTTCAAGTATGAAGATGCACTCCCTCTCTCTCTTGTTGCTAGTATCTCCTAGATTGATCTTGGTGACACGTAGGAATTTTTTTTAAATTATTGCTACGTTCCCCAACAGGGAGGAGGGGGTCTCTGGCGGCGGCGCGGTTGCGCTCCCCGTCGCACGCGGGCCAACGTAGCAGGAGAAGCGTTATTTATTTCAATGTCATTTTTCCTGCTGCAAAGAATCAATCATCCACTGTTATAAAAGTATGTGATGCCTCCTATCACTGTATGTGGCTTAGCCTTAGTCTCTACTACTCTGTCCAACCATATTTGCTGTCCCTAGAAAGTATTAGTACCGAACAAACACGGACGTAGTCATGAACTGATGGGCCAGGAGAGATAGAGAAGTAACAAATGAGCAACTTAGGATTAGTTAAGGCTGGACGCACCCATAGAAGTGGGAGGCATCTGGACACGGACTCCTTGATTGAGCTCAAGGGAAAGCACTAGGATAATCTACCCAGGGAGTTTTTTGATCTACCCAGGGAGTTGGTGTTGCGATCGAGGCAACAATTTAAATTGTCGTGGTGCGAGCGGATGAATTGAAAAGAGGTGAGTCATCAACAGGCCAAAATCAGAAGAAACATAGAAGACATAGTGTCAAGATTAGAAGGAGATTGTCAGTGATAATCTTAAGTTAGAAGCTCGATGGCGACGTGAGTCCATAGTGCATGCCAGTTGTGTCCGGCACGTATGCCGTGTTAGCTAGATGTGTTCTAGTAGGTTTCTTGTAGGACGACCATATGCGTCGGCCGACGAATAATAAGAAAATATCTGCCGCCTCGCTAACCATTCGATCGACACATTAATGGCCGTCATATATACCCGTGTAAGTAGCCACTTCTTTGCAATAAGATTGGTGTTGTAGAAGACCCTCTGCAACAGCAAGCTTCTTGCAATCACCCGAGCCTATACGTTTTTATTTTTCGCAACAAAGGTCTTGTTGCGGGAATTTTCACAACAAAGGTCTTGTTGCGGGAATTTTTGCAACAAAGGTCTTGTTGCGGGAATTTTCGCAACAAAGGTCTTGTTGCAGAAATTTTGGCAATGTGTTTTATTTTTTATTTTTTGCAATAGAGATCTTGTTGCAGATTTTTTTTGCAATAAAGGTCTTGTTGCAGAAAATGTAAAGATCGATAGAATCCTTTTGGAACATGGTCGTGTTCCAGAATTTTTTTGCAACTAGGATCCTGTTGCAGATTTTTTTTTGCAAATAAAGACCTCAACATGACGGAGAAGGTTTCGGCAGCAGGAGGAGCTTGAGGTGGTGGCACCATGGCCGACTATGGCCGAGCTGGTCGTTGGCGTCAGATGGCAGCCGCCTGTGTTTCACACACCTCGCCAGTCGCAGTTGTGGTGTGCGTGGTGGTGCAGCTCGCAACTTCAATGCTCCATGCACGTCGCTCACCGCCGTTATCATGGCCGGTTGCTGGACTTGGGAAGTCCATCATTGCTAGCAAACACCATTCGTCTTTGTAGAAGACGACTGATGCAAGCGGTTACAAATTAATGAAGGGAAGAAATGAGTGGAGGGAAGAGATTGTAGAAGCGATAAGGTTAGGAAGAGAGATATGGATGGACTATGGGGACACGTGTTGTTTAGCAATGGTGGATGACGCGTTGGAGTTTTCCGCCGGCTGGAGGGAAGCTTTTCCCTTTCTTGTAGGTATAGGCTTAGGTTAATTATGATGAAGGTTGCCGGTGATTAAGAGTCTTTGTAGTACTAGGAAGGTCTAGTACGAGTCGGTTTCAAGAGCAAGTACATGTAGGTTTAGGAAGTCTATGGGCTGGCTGCTCCTACATATATATGTGCACGAGGGGCTGCAGCGAGCTGAAAAAGGAGAAAATAAACAGGAAAATAGGGGCACCACGGAAACGGCGCAGCAGAACAACAACCGCCGCCGATGAAGAGACAAGTAGCTCGGAAGGGTTCAATCTGTAGACACACGAACAATGATGAACGAAGTCCAGATCCATGTGGATCTACCTAAGACAAATGCCACCGAATCCTATGGGATTCGCCGGAGACAAGTCTCCACACGCCCTCCGATGACGCTAGAAGCACAACCGGGACAGGGGCTAGGCGCCGAGAACCTTATTACATCTTCGGAGAGTCACCGCCGCCTCGTCTCTCTAAGAAGGACACAAACCCTAGCAAAACTCATAAACGCATCTAAACACGGAGCCCTCTCGCCGGCAAGGGCCGAGATCCACCACGCCTCTATGGCTCTAAGACAACAACAGACGAGGTAGATCGGCGGCTCCGCTGACGGAGGCACAGGAAACCCTAAGCGGTTGGGTTCCCTTGGGTATAGCGAAGGGTTACTCTATATGTACAATCACATATATGTATATATATATAGTACATCAACATGTTAGATTATTTGAGTAATCTCAGTTTAAATTCAATGCCTGGAACACCAGAACCTTGAATGACCCTTCCGGCTAGAACCAGAATGCCTGGAGCACCTGGCCGTCGGCCACCACCACCACCTTCTCTTACTCGATAGACCCAGAAGAAACCGCCTCGTCCTCGTCGTACTTCCTACCGGAGCTGATCCCACTTATCGCGAGCCGGCTGACGACCCTACAGGATTTCTTCGCCCTCCGCGCCACCTGCCGCACCTACCGGGCTCTCCTCCCGCTGTCGCCGTCCAACCTCGCCTCCCAGGCTCTGCTCCTCCTCGTCCCCCACAAGGCATCTTCCTCGGAAGCCCTCTTCCACATCCCACTCCGCCGCATCCTCCGCTTCCGCCGCCCCCGCACTGCCCTAGCCCAACAAGACCCCAGAAACACCGAATTTGATTCCTTCGGTTGCCCTGTCGCCATCAAAGACAGCGTGGCCAGCCACCGTGAGCTCCGCATCTGCCACCTCCTCACATGTGAGCGAGTCCGTCTACCCGATCCCTGGAAAGGCTACGAAGGAACCATCTTTGCCGGCAACCTCGTCCTCACCTTTAATCGATACCACCACACCCTCCATTATTGCCGCATTGGGGACAATCACTGGCGGGAGGCGCGGTGTGATGAAGGCTACAGGTTTCGTGACCTGATTTTCGTAAAAGGCACCCTCTACGCATTGATCTATCCAAATTACCGCCTCGCTGTCGTTAAGCTTGACAACAATTCCGTGGTATTCTCGGATCTTGGAGATGCATTATGTGCAGAGATAGTTCCGTACTGTTCGATGTTCTGGCTAGCGGAGTGCCACGGTGAGCTATTGCTCATTGTCTCTGAGTACCGTGCACTCAGGTACCATGTTTTCCGGTTGCAAGAGAGGAAGTGGGTGAGGACTAATAGCCTCGGTGGGTGTAGCTTGTTCTTTAATACTAGTGGATACCCCGCGCGTTGCTGCGGAAATTTATACTGGTTTTTAGCATCTCTTTAGGGCATAACACAACTTATAAACTTGCTATTGGAAGTGTCTAAGAGGTGAGCAACACTGCAAGAGCCTTGTTGAGTAGACAATGTAAACAAAAGATTTTCCATGAGAGCGATCTAATAAAGTTGTAAACCCCTCACACCTTACTATACTAAGATATTGGAACATTCGTGAGAAAAAAATAAACGATTCGACCTCCTATAGTCCTACCTACCTAAGTAAGTTAAACTTGGAAAGTTCCATAGGACAACTATTTGTGATCCTCACTTGTTTAGGCAAATGAATTTTCTATAATGGAACAAACATTTTGGTACATAACATGGAGGAACACCCTGGTTCTATTTTCCACTAAAAATGAAACCCATCACAGTCTGTTATTACAACAAAAAGCAAAAGAATCCCCACGAAGAAAAAGCAAAAGAAGGAAACTAACAATAGCTCTTGCGGATATAGTTTAGACAGGTGAACAAAGGTTGGATGCGTCTCATATAGCTTTAGATCGCCAAATGAACAGACAACACAGCTCACAAACAAACGGTACCCACAATTTCTCTTTAGCTGTCTCTGCGTCCACCTCTTCATATTTTCTGGTTGGAGCAGGCTTGCTGGCCTAGGCACAAATCTGAAGCTTCGCTGATGGTTTGGGAACATCATACATAGTATGTCAGCTTCTAATTTAGTTGGTGGATTCAATCCACAAATGTAAAAGCATGAGAGCATCTTATTAAAATGGCCACTGGAAACTGAAGAATTGTGTTGTAGAAATTGCAAAACATCGCTTGCAATCTCTGAAATGATAAACTTAGCACTCCAAACCAAAGTTCTCTATTTGAGTGCCTCTGAAATATAATAAATTGTATTATGTACTCTGTTGGAATCAAAAGCAAAAATAAGCTTGACCTTGAACAAAAACTTTACAACGTCGCATATCTCACAGAGCTCTGTTCAACAATATTAGAAATTCATTAGCTCTACCTGAAGGCACAAACCAAACGCCAGTACCACAATGAAATGGCTGTATAAAAATGAACTTAAAGAGTGAGAAAATTTGAACAAACTATCGAACAGTAAGGATAAAAATAGGTTGCATAAGCCCCATCTTAACTGATGTAAAAGAATACTGCCAGGTCTTGTTACATCAAAATATGGCTGTATCGGTGGCTTTGATGTGGTTGTAAAGCTTTACCTGCAAAACTAAAGATGGATATAAGTTCAGCGATCATATAGAAATAGGTCAGTGTTACTGTTACCCATAATTGCAAATTGGGCAAAATATACTTCAGTTTTCTAGCAGGACTGTAAGAGTACGTTTTATTTAAATTCAATAGATAAGCACCACAATGACAGTGTTGATATGTTGGTAGCATATAAATGATTCCAGCAATGTTGTTTGCTAACTCCCAGAACCGCATGTCACTATATGTAACCTGTAGGTAACAAAAAGTAGTATGTAATAAGCTTACAATCAAGGAATAGAAAATAATAGATACTTTTCAACCAGAGTCCCCTTAAAATTTGAAGAGCAAATATTATTCAATTACTAAGGAGTGAATTTTCTTTCATGGAAGTACAGTCACAGTCAGGAATCCTTGCAAAGTAACTTATATTACCCCCGGGAAGGAAAACTGGGAGAATTTCATCAGTTGATCATTTCATCTAAATTTTTTGCCTTACCTCCCTCGGCAACGAACGTCTAGGAATTCAATCAAGAACGTAGCAAGCATAAAATTGTTAGCGTGGAAGGATGATAAGGGAGGCAGTCAGGCATGACAGGACATGGTGGGATATAAAGTGGAATTAGAAGACAAACAGTACCTTCATGAAACTCAGATTGTTGCGAGCGCTCTGTTCATAAGACCTCAAATCCTCGATGTGATGTCTTCCTGCCCATCATCTCGCAGATCTGGAGGAGGCAAAGTGTGTGCCTGTATCTGCATGAAGTTCAACCCTTCCTCCAGATCAATTTTCTTGAGATCATGCCCTTGCCCTGCAGGCCGCCACCGCCGCCGGTTCTATCTCCGGTGGTGGCCGCAAATCGTAGAGGAGGCTAGATTCTGTTGTGTCGGTCGCCGCGTCGCGTTTGTGATGTTTGGGGAGAGGGGGCCAGCTTATGAGGGGGACTCGCAGACGTTTCGATTAGAGAAACGTACGCTTCCGCTTCCGCTTCCGCAGGTCAAGGAAGGAGGAGCAAACGAAAAGGGCGTGGAGCGGACACGGGGACGGGGGGCTCCTATTTAGATATAGAAGATTCTTCAGTTTGCTGGTTGCCTTGGTCCAGATCATCCGACAGTTCGAAGGAACTGCTTGTACTTCATTAGGGTCCCTGGTCAGTGTATCGAGTATTCTTTGGTTGATGGATCTTCGCATAAACTCGCTGCCGACTACCCAGGGCGAGCAACGGAGGATTACGGACCATTTGCTTGGGTCCTCCCAAGCATTTGCTGATGCAATACAATGGGTATCAGAACTGTACAGATTGTTCTCAAGGTAGATTTGCTTCCCGCTGACTTTTATACTCACTTGGCCATTTTCTGTCTGTTATTCAATAATATTTCAAGGGACTTTAGCAAGAAATGTGTATAGGACATGCTGCTCACTTCAAATATTTTAGAATAATGTACAGGAGGCCTGGAAATTAGTCGTGGAGGATGGTTTACTTATTTCTCTATAAAATTGCTTGATGACATCAGCAACTAGTGGAACATCTACGGAATGGAAGAAGACTATCACTTGGCAATAGAATGCATACATATCACAGACCAAGATATGATGGCCGTGAAAACGGGATGTTGCCCTGATGGGGGAAGGGTTAACCTTGAGCCCCGCCTCGCTGACCCCGCATGCAAAAGACGGGTGAGGTCGTCCAGTAATTGCAATCTCAGGCTGTCTTGAGGTTGCCAAATCCATTGAGGAGCCAAATGGAGTTTATATTAAGATTACAGCATACTAGTCATCAACCTTCCTACTACAACACAGCGAATAATTTCATATGCGGGTGTCAAGCATATATGAATGAGTCTAAATTTAACTGTGTACGTATCAGAATGAGTTTCGTGGACAATTGGTTTTCTTTTTTCTTGGGTGTGCTGCACCTATGTATGTTTTGAGCAGCGTTGTTGCTGCTCTGTCTATGGTTGAATTACACTGTGAGGATTTATGTGCCTGGGTGTTGAATTTTAATGGGTCGGGGAGATGTTTTGTTCGTTTCAGTGATATTTACCCTGCTAAAACCTAATTCTGTTATATCTCCTTGATGTTCACATTTACTGAATTCTTGCTCTGCGAGAGATACATGAGTTCGTTCCAGGAGAGATACATGCGAAGCAAATGGCACTCACAGGCCAAGTTGCTTTTTTTTGGGAATTCCCGGGCCAAGTTGCTGTTGGCGCTGGCAACATATAGATCTTAAACTAGAATGATTGAGCTTTGTGGGTCTTTTAGTATGCTTTGTGGTCTGTTAGATGACGAAGAGAACTGTGGATCTTTTGGTTGGCTAGTAGTAGTGATTCGTTCAGCTGGTAGGCTGTTAGTTTCATCAGTTTGCTTATGCACTTTTGTGTGTACACGAACAACTCCGTATTTATCAGCTTCTATGCAATGGAGTTGGGTGAGATGCGTACAAGTCCATTAAAATGCCTGGCTCATTTAGCTTCCGAGATTGCACATTGGTCCATCAATAAATAAAGCCCTATGATCCCACTAAGGAATAAAACTAGAAAAAGTCTAAAAAATCCTTTAAGAAGATATATTTTGGGAATATATACGCTTTTCTTTTACACGCCGAAGATGTGATATATCGGCCATCTAAGCCTCATCCATTGTTATAAAAGAATGTGGTGCTTCCTATCGCTGCATGTAGTTAGTTTTAGTCTCTTATTACCCAGCCATCTTTGCTCTCTCTAAGTATCAGTAAAACATTCTGCGGGAGATAGAGATCTAAAACATAACCAAAGTAGGAGATAGAAGTGGGAGGCATCTGGACACATATCCGTTGACTAAGCAGAGGAAGGAGCACTAGGGTGGTTCCAGAATGGAGTCGCAGCATGGAAGTGTGCGAAAAGTCTGAGAATACCTCTCTCGTTGGAGAGGTTTGTTGTGCTAGTTCATAGAGCATGAATGGTCCCAACATTTTAATTGCGTTATCAGAAGTCTGACATACAAGTCTATGTGTGCTTGCAAGTCGATTGTGGCTATGAAGAAGTAATAAATATGAGAAAGAATCTACGTCAAACTCGTTGGTAAAGAACGCGGCAGTGATCCATTTGACGCCGTGCCGCCGTGCTCCGGCCAGCTACGCCGGCCCAGTTTACGTCTGCTGCACTGCAGTACACGCCGCCGCTGGCTGCGCTGCTCTCAGCTGCCCACGCGCAGCACGCGGTCTCCAGCACGATGCACGCGTAGGAAGGGTTGCCCCATTTGAAACTCCGTTACATTTCTCTCCCCAAGAATCCAACATCTCAGCTGTTTGAAACACTGAAGTTCGAATAGTTGTGTAGCTCAAAATATCTAAACAGATTGGGGAATTTGATGCAATGTTTCTAGCTCTCTACATTGTTCATCTCTATTTTTCATGAGTCCGCACCTCTATTGATGGGGCATCAAGGCCAATTTAAATAGCCGTTGGTTGATCTAATCAACACCAGACGAGAGGCGCTCCTAATCACTGTGTATATGATATCACCACTGATTGGGTGGCAAGACCAAATGCTTATAAAATAAATATCACATATATGATTTTACTAGTAGTGAATTGATAACTAACCTAGGTTGATGCCACCGCCGCCCCACTCCTTGACCCCCTCCTTCCCGATCTGTCGCTTTTCCGATCTGATCTAGGGCTTCTAGCCACCTCTAACCCTCTCCTCATCACCGCCGGGGCTCCGCGTGGCAATGCCTTGGCGGGGGATGATGTCAGCGGCGGTGACATTCTCCGTCGTGCCTCCGGGATGCGGTTGTGGTCGAGATCCGCATGTGTGTCCTGGACATGTCTGTCATCTGCTGTCGGCAACGCAGCGTGGCAGCAATTCAGGGCGGTGGTGCGGCTTTAGTCGTGCGGTTTCCTGATAGCAGACGTCGCCCATGGGCATGTGGGATGATGGAGGTGGTCTAGCCGGGGATGGTTGCGAATCTACCAACGAAAGCCTTGTTTGGCCTCAGTCAGGACCGTCAACAGCAGCGTTCGCAGGCGTCGTTACCTCTTTGGAGTCGTTGTGGGGTGATTCGCATTCCCTATATTCCCCGGGGGGACCCGAGATTTGTGCTTTTCGGGATGGATGATGACGATGTTCCTGCCTCATCACCACCCATGAGGGCATCATCTTTGGGGTTACACACTGTATGGAAGGACACGTGTTTGGCTTGGTGGTTGGATGCAGGTCTCCTTATGCTTCTCGTGGGGTGACCAAGGTGGAGTGGTGTGCCATCTACAGTATCGAAAAATGCTATTCTTGGCGGCAAGGTGCTTCTGGGTTTTGGACGCTGAATACTGCTTGATGTGGGCGCGTGCAGGAGGCTGACACTGTCCGGCGTCTAGGGCGGAAGGGTCTAGCAAGATCAGTGCATTGATTGCTCCTTAGGATGGGACTGCAGAAGAAGGCGGCGACGATTCTACAGCATGCACATGTGGTCCATGTTGAGGGTCTGCTAGATAAGTTGGTGCTCCGGGCTAGCCGGCAGGCGACTTGGTGAGGCCACCGTATTCCTTGCTATGCATGGCGCGAGGTCAGGGCACATCATCTATCTTGTAGGTAGGATGACCGTTTTTGCCAGGAAGGTATCTTTGGGTTGATATATGTAATTATTTTGTAAGGCCTTGTTAAATAATGCAGTAAAGATGACTGTGTGCATCGGTCGATGCAAAGATCAGAGGTAATGCTCCTTTTCAAAAAAAAATTATGATTTCACCAGAGTTCATTGAAGCACATGAGTCATGCGGCATATATGTAGAAAAAGATACTCTCTCTATTCCATAATTCTTGAACTAAAACCATGACAAAGGTTATGGAACGGAGGGAGTATGTATGTTAGGAGTGTACGCTCTTTGTTTTAGGCTCAGAGGATACTATCTCAACAATCTCAGCACGATCCATTGTTATAAACCGTTTGTTCTATCCAACTGTTGCTTGTAGCTAGACTGTGTCTCAACCACTCCGCCCAATCATGTTTGCTCTCTTGACCCACATAGTTTAACACCCAAACTGACAAAGCTATTTTACGGTATCCTTAAATCGTTAAGGAACGTTGATTCAAAAAAGATCATTAAGGAATGTTCAATTCGTTAGATGCGACGGATATGATTTATTTGCACACAAAGCACCAGCAGGGAGTAGCACCACCTATTACCATGGATTACCATGACTTGAAGGGCGAAAAAGCATAATTGCTTAACAATCAATCCTTTATTATTGGTCTTCTATGCAGACCGTGAGTCGACGGTGAGCTCGTCAATTTGTGATTCGTGACTTCGGATCCCTGGTCTAAGATGTAGGGGACTTCTGCACGACGGCCGTGGACGTTCTCAAATGCTCAAAGCATTGACGCAGCACGCCATCATCGCACTACTGTGTTGCCTCAGGGCCACTCGAGGTGGCCGGTGACGAGCCTCCAAGTCTACAACTATCAATGGCAAAAAATAGTCAAGTCCGGCAAGGTTATTAAGATCTTCTAGCAATGTTTGTCTATCAAGATAAATGTAAAAATTGATCAGGACCTTGCAATACTCCCACTGGATGCAAAAAAGTAAATAAAAATCTTTAGCAATAGGGCAACGTCTCAATTCTATTAAAAATTGGAAATCACAGAAACACGATTAATAGTCGGATGCTTGTTGCGCTTTGTAAAACGTAATGGTTTTAGGTTTTGGCACACATCAATTGATGCGGCCCTGGTCATCTATGTATATCCAGAATACAAGGTAGGTACAGAGATCGATCTGGGCAGATCGTAACAGATACAGGATTGCGCTACAAGATAGATTATATTCGAAACTACCTAACTTGATGTACACGACAATATACGTTCGGTTGTTTAACACTCCCTCTCAATCACAACCGGAGAGGTTGAGATTGTGTCTAAAGAACCGAAGCTGTTGTACACCAACAGGTTTAGTTAGGCCATCTGCTAGCTGGTCTTGCGTAGGAATGAAACGTATCTCCAGAGCCTTGCACGTTCTCTGACAAAATGAAAATCAACCTCAATGTGCTTTGTTCGTGCATGAAACACTGGATTAGCAGAGAGATACGTGGCTCCAAGATTGTCACACCAAAGAACCGGTGCACGTGCCTGGTAGATCCCTAATTCACCGAGCAAGGACTGTAGTCAGATAATTTCTGCTGTAGCGTTTGCCAATGCCTTGTATTCTGCTTCTGTACTCGATCTTGCCACCGTGGCTTGTTTGCGTGAACTCCATGATATAAGATTACTCCCATAGAACAATGCAAAGCCACTAGTGGACCTTCTGTCATCAGAGGAGCCAGCCCAGTCAGCATCTGAGAATGCATTGACTAAGGAAGAGGTGGACTTGCGTATACGAAGACCTGTGTGTACAGAATGTCGTACATATCGAAGAATCCTCTTAACTGCTGTCCAATGCTCATCTGTGGGCTCATGTAAAAACTGACAGACCTTGTTAACCGCAAACGAGATGTCAGGGCGTGTCAAGGTGAGGTACTGCAAAGTTCCAACCATGCTGCGATACTTAGTGATGTCATCGGCAGAAAGAGGAGACCCACCCTCACGAGATAGTTTATCTGTGACTGCCATAGGAGATGTAACTGGTTTACACTGACTCATTCCTGCTTTAGCAAGCAAATCGGTTGCATACTTGCCTTGAGATAGAACAAGATCCTCCCCTGATCGCCGCACTTCAATGCCCAAGAAGAAGTGAAGATCACCAAGATCCTTGAGAGGGAACTCAGTGTGTAGGTCCGCGATCAAACGAGTGACAGCCGATGGAGATGAACTAGTGACAATGATGTCATCCACATAAACCAGCATAAAGGTGATCACACCACCGGAATTATACACAAAAAGTGATGTATCAGCACGTGAAGGAACAAACCCTAATTCCTGAAGCCTGGAGCTGAGACGGGAGTACCATGCGCGAGGAGACTGTTTCAATCCGTATAGTGCCTTGTCCAACTTGCAAACATAATGCGGAAAGCGTGAATCAACATAACTAGGAGGTTGTCGCATGAACACGTCCTCTTCCAGAATGCCATGCAAAAACGCGTTCTAAACATCGAGTTGTCGAAGAACCCAGCCACGAGAAACTGCAAGTGACAAGACCAAACGAATGGTGGCAGATTTAACCACAGGACTGAATGTATCCTCATAATCAACACGATACCGTTGCTTGAATCCCTTGGCAACGAGACGAGCCTTGTAACACTCAACGGTGCCATCCGCATGACGTTTAAGCCGAAACACCCACTTGCAATCAATTAAGTTGCGTCCAGGAGCGGGAGGTACAAGATGCCATGTGCGGTTCCGTAGCAACGCCTGATATTCCTCCTCCATTGCAGCAGCCCACGCTGGATCAGCAAGGGCAGCCGTGCCATTCTTTGGCTCGTGGATAGACGAAGTAGCAGCCAAAAAAGTGCGTTTGCGCGGATCGTATGCGACCGTACCGTCCGTACGCACGACCGGCTTGTGCAGACCGTGCTGGGCACGCGTGCGAGCTTCTGGAGCGCGCATCGGTGGCGGAGGAGCGCCAGCCTGTACGGGCGGGACGCGAGGCCCATGATGGTTGGGCGTAGAGGAGGCCGCGGGCTGGGGCGTGGTAGAGCCCACCACCAACTCGGGCGTGGCCGGTGAAGACTCGCCAGATGGCGCGCGGGCTGGCGACTGCGGGCCGCGCTGGGCACGCGCTTCGGTGGAGGAGACCGGATCGGTACCGGGATCCGCGCGCGTCAGGGAGGCAGGCGCATCAGGAGCGGGAGCAGGCGAATCCGCCCCGGGATCGGTGCGAGACAAATCAGCACCGTGATCCAAGGCGCCAAAGAATCCTGGATTTTCTGCGGCGGGCTGTACCTGCACATGCGATAACGGCAAAAACGGCTGTGAAGCCGGATTAGTCCAACCGGGGTTAGGTAAGTCATGACCAGGTTCATCATGTGGCGCAGCCTGTTCCGTACGTCCCATTGTGACCGGAGAAAACACAAGGATTTTGTCAAGTAGTTCATCAGGAGTTTGCTTTGGTGTGTCGGCTGAGAAAGGGAAAAACTCTTCATCAAAGATAACATCACGCGATATATAGACACAGCCGGTGGAGATATGGAGGCACCAATACCCTTAGTGCATCATGCTGTAGCCAAGAAAAACGCAGCGTTTGGAGCAAAATTGGAGTTTACGCTCATTGTAGGGACGTAGACAGGGCCAACACGCACAACCGAAAGTGCGGAAAAAATTATAATCAGGTGCTGTACCAAGCAATCGCTCAAGGGGTGTGGTGTTGTTTATTGTACGCGAGGGGAGTCGATTGATTAGAAAACACGCAGTGAGAAAGGCCTCGTCCCAAAACCGAAAAGGCATAGAAGCATGAGCAAGAAGAGTAAGGCCGACATCTACAACATGGCGATGTTTACGTTCGGCGGAGCCGTTTTGTTGATGAGTGTGAGGGCACGAAACATGATGTTCAATGCCGAGTTGACGAAAAAAGGAGTTGAGTTTCTCGTATTTGCCCCCCCCCCTCCCCCCCCCCCCCCCCAATCCGTTTGCATGCAAATAATTTTTTGATTAAGCAAACGTTCAACATGGACTTGGAAATGAAGAAAAACTTGATACACATCAGCTCGAGACTTAAGGCAATAGATCCATGAAAATTTACTAAAATCATCGATGAAATTGACATAGTATTTAAAACCACCAAAAGAGGTGCACGCAAGCCCCCATACATCTGAAAACACAAGTTCAAGAAGCTTGGAGGATGACCTATTTGACCTACGAAACGGAAGCTGATGACTCTTTCCCTGTTGGCAAGCATCACAAACAGGGTTTTTATTTTTATTGGACTCACGAAGAAACTCTAATTGTTGACGATGAAGGGCTTTTGTCACCAGCGGTGAAGCTGGGTGGCCTAGACGGTGATGCCACCGAGTGTGGGTGTGCTTGATGGCGGAGAAGGCCTGCCTTGTCCTGCTAGAACTACCGGTGACGGGGTAAAGGCCTCCATCAGTGCCCCCTCGAAGAAGAACCTTCCTCGAAGCCCAATCCTTGACAAGAAAATAGGTGGGGTGAATTTCAACACAAACATTGTTATCATTGGAGAGTTTATCAGTGGAAAGCAGGCTGCGTGTGGCTTGAGGTACATGAAGAATATTTTGAAGAATCAATGGTCTATGAGACGTAGGAAGTAGGGATGAACCAACATGAGATATGGGCATACCTATACCATTAGCTGCATGGACTTGATCTTTGCCAGTGTACCGCTCATGCATGGTGAGCTTGTCCAAGTCTCCTGTAATGTGATCTGTGGCCCCTGAATCAAGGTACCAAGCGGGATCAAACCCCTGACCAGTGGAGGCAATGTTGGCGGAGCGGTCTTTGCGAACGAAGGAGTGGTCGAAGCGCCTATAGCAATCGAACACATCGTGGCCATGGCGCTTGCAAAGCTGACAAAAAACATCAGTCTTACCATTTGTGCGCCCACCTCCACCTGAGCCGCCTGAGTTGCAGGAGTTGCCATGGTTGTGGTTCGGGTCACCACAGTTGTGGTTGTGTCCAGCCGATCCACACATGCGGCCATTGCCGCCGGAGCCACCAGACCCGCCGCCGTCGCGGTTGCGGTTGCCACCTGAGCCGCTGTTGCGGTTGCGGTTTCCGCCGCTGCCACCTCCAGAATTGCGGCTGACGTTGTTCACAGAGGGGCCGCTGGAGCCATGAAGCTGAGGAACATGATCATGGTGCTGATGACGGATCTCAAAATCGAGCATGTGGGAGTAGAGGTCGTTGAGGGAGATCGCATCAACCCGAGTGGTGACCGAGGTGACCAGGGGGTCATAGCTGGAGTCGAGCCCGGTGAGGAGGTAGATGACGATGTCGTCCTCATCGAGCTGCTTGCCAACAGCGGCGAGGGCGTCGGTGATGCCCTTGACCTTGGTGAAGTAGTCCACCATGGACATCTCGCGCTTCTGGATCATGGCGAGCTATCGACGAAGCTGCATGATGTGCGCCCTGGAACGGGTCGCATACGTCCGCTCCAAGGCACTCCAGACCGCGGCAGAGGACGGCAGAAACAGAACCTGCAGCAGGGTCTGGATGGAGAGCGTGGAGAGGAGGAAGCTGAGGCAGTGTTGATCCCGTGTCACCCACGAGATGTACGCCGGATTGGGTTCCGGCGGAGCTCCATCAGCGCCGGCAATGACCTTGTCAGGGGCCGGCTCCGATCCATCAGCGAGACCCATCTAGTGGGCATCGCGCAGCGCCGGAAGGATTTGCGCCTTCCAGAGGAGATGTGTATCGTGGGAGAGTTTGACAGTGACTAGGCCGGTGAGGGATGGCGGGGCATGGGAGGCGGAAGCCATGAGGCCGGCAGACTGGGTGGTGAGCACACCGGAAGTTTGCGACGTGAGGGCGGAGCTGGTGGCGGCTGCAGCGGTGGACGAGGTTTGCCTGGGGATTGTCGACATCTAGATGGGAAGGGGATGGTCTGATACCATGTAAAACGTAATGGTTTTAGGTTTTGGCACACATCAATTGATGCGGCCCTGGTCATCTATTTATATCCAGAATACAAGGTAGGTACAGAGATCGATCTGGGCAGATCGTAACAGATACAGGATTGCGCTACAAGATAGATTAGATTCTAAACTACCTAACTTGATGTACACGACAATATACGTTCGGTTGTTTAACACGCTTGACCAACACTTCAGGGGTGGCTCGAGATACGAGGTCAAGGAGCCACTGGGTATGGGTGTGCGTTTGTCGGGGAAGCACCAGCTACGTCAGATATGTGATCAGTGCAGCGACAGTTATCCATAGATTGGAAAGTTAAATTGTCTAAACTACCCATGGGTAAATGTGATTGGTACTCCGGTAGCTTGGTAGGGAGTACCACGCCACCATAAAATAGCTCAAAAAACACGGGCTGTTATGAGCTAATGATAGGGGAGACGTACCAGTATGAAATGAGCAAATAGGATTAATTTGGTGGAGTTGGTCGCATGCATGGAAATGGGAGGCATCTGGACGAACATCCTGGACCAAAACTTACGTCAACATGGCAATAGAGTTATTATAGTACGCGACATATAGGAACAAAATGCAAAAAGGTGGCTCATGTAGGTGCGTAAGAAAGCATCTATCTCTTGTTGGAGAAGTGTTTGGTGATTAGCTCATCAAGCACTCCCTTGAGGCATATATGTGACCTTGCCGCAATGGACGAAGGAATACCCAGGGCACCGAGGAGCCTGGATAACATTACGAGTGTCCGCGTTGAAGTTGCTAGCAAGATTCATGCATGAGTTAATGCCTACTGAATGTTACATTTTATACGGCAGTGAAGTTTCTCTCTTGTCGGTGTGATTGTTTCAAGAACGTATTATTTTTATTAGTGTTGAGCATCACTGATTACATGATGACTGTCAGCAGGAAGATGGATCTCATCGTGTTACTTTAGATTCTCCTAGATCTCATTGGTCGCCCTTCTACCAATACACAGTTTGGCATCGGCCCAATTTGGGTCCTAAATTCCACTCTCTACGTACCCATGGCGATCTCTTAGTGTACGAAGAACTATTCACATGGGACAGGCTGCATAGACCAAAAAAAAAGGGTTACATGTAGGCACTAGTGCAGATACGGTTATCGTACACGGTTCACAACCTCTATCACATATGGAGTGTTGAACTGGCACCTTAGGCTGGTGTGTGATAGATGGGAATCACACATGATAAAGAAATCATGTAAGGTAGGGTGATAAGAATGTTTATATGTATCAAAGGTAACGCTGTGAACGAATCACATTAAAAACTCGCAGAGGCACATAGGTGCGGGACCACACACGTTCCTAGCCATGCCCGGACGTCTGATTGTCTCATGATCCATAAAGTTCTTGGATTCCACACGAGAGGACACCAAGTTTTAAGTTTCAGCTTCTGAAACTTGAAATTTTGTCATTCGCTTGAACCAAGTTTCTAGATTTTGTCGTTCTCTCATACCAAAATTCAACAGTAGAAAGTTAGCAAAGTTTAAAAAACTCTTCATAACGTATTGAAGATGGGTCTTATTTGAAAGCCCTTCATCATGAGAAACACGATTATGCAAAGCAAACGTAATTTAGACTTTTGGTTCAGAAGATGTAAAAGATTGAAAATCGAAAGAAAAAAGAAAAAGGGATCGATGCCCCCGCACCTGCCTGCCACAAAGTGCCTGCCTGAAATGCATTCATGTTTCAAGTACATATCCAGCTAACTACATTCATGCTTATTACAAAGACGACCAACCATCCACCAAAAGCATTTGGAAAAAAACTACTCCCTTTTTATGCTGGACTTACACATGTTTAAAAAATTAGTCTCCTTTTTAGCAAATAGACAATATATAGACTTTGGTATTTTTATATTTATAAGGAAAAGGAACAAAAGTAACAAGGTACTTCCATACAAGCACGAACTTGACTCGGTGTGAGTATGGAAACTAGGGCGCAGGGATAGGGTGCGCAACCGTCATGAATTAGGGCTACGTCTCAGGCAAGATGTTAATTTCGACATATATGGTGCTCCGTATAGATAAAAAAATGTACGGACTACAGAGCAAATTAAGGAAACCAGTACATGGCAATGGCCTGCCCTATAGTATCAGTTTGTGCTGCTACTCCTTCCGCCCCATAATATAAGATGCTTTTGCAAGCTAATACAGCTTGCAAAAACAACTTATATTATGTGACGGAGAGAGTAGGTGCTTAGGCTGTGCCTATTTCTACATGAGGATGTCTAATTAAACCTCTACCCTCTACCAATAAGCAACGGTGCTTAAAGAAAACACATGTTTATTTTTTCTAAGCAACTCCCACAAGGCGGATCAGGTTCTGCCACTGCGACACATGCAGCATCACGCCACCAGCAAGCACTGCATCATCACGCAACCACCTGCAGGTACAGTCACCGTTGTCCCTGGAGCAGCCCCCGCGACATCGAGAAGAATTCGCAGTCGCCGTACCTCCGAGGGCCAAGATCTGGTCGAGCGCAGCCATCTAGTGAGATGCCCACGCGCGTGCACTCTGCTTGTAATGGTTCTGCCATAGTTTTATCCACGGTGTACTCTGCTTGTTGATGTCTTAGGCCTCGTTCTATCACATCAACTTTGATAAAAACAGTTGTGTACATTACAATGATACAGAGCCAGGGATTTCAAGCTCCATTAGAAAAAATGCCATCTAGATCCGAGCTGCCACACGAACACAAATCATGTTCTAGTGCACATGCAAATGGCTCTGAAATTGGTCAAGGGGATCTAGCGTGGTGTATAAGTGTATGTTTGAGTGTGATACTGCTACCTTGACTAACCGGTGGTGATCAGAATTCAGAAAGCACATACGGTATGGCCATGCACCAACCAAGTTCCGTTCTTTTTGCAGGAAAAACCAAATTGATATAACAGCCAATGACATCTCGATGATCAGTAATTAATCCCTTCCTCACTACGATATATATAAAGTTATAAACTGATATGAGACAAGAACATCTTGGCTCGAAGCTAGCTATATAGCAATGGCAAGACAATGAATGAATCGTATCCATGTGTCAAGGACGTATCCTGGGAAATTCATGCTTATACAAAGACGGCCAACCATCCATCAAAAGCAAACGAAAATAACTACCCATTTTAATGTTGGCAACTGGAGTGATATAAAAGTCACTTTGATAGAGATCACACGACAACCATCCGGTGAGCAGCATGGGAGTTGGAGGCATCGAGAACTAAACTCATACAGCGTTATCTCTCTATGCTACAACAGTGACCTGGAATGGTTTAGGATGACTGGATTATGAGGTATCAGCTAGCTGACTTGAGAAGGTTCTCTGATCAGGTTGTGGTCTAACCAGGCATTAAGTTGCCAGGGAAGACTAACTCGTACACCTATGCCGCCTTACCATGCCAGAATGTCTAAGCATGAGTGGAAGGAAGTACCATCGCATGTTTGAACTCACTTATGTTAAGTAATAAAAAAATTCCGTGTTCAATCAGAGACACGTACGTGCACACTCTTCACTTAGAGCATCTCTGACCAATCCTGAATTTAGAGAAGGATAAGACCAAGTATCCTTTAATAGAGTACTAGATCATTGATGGTGCGCGTTGCCGCACCCGTCTATTTTTATAATATAAATCTATACCGATATAAAAAGACCCAAAGAGGCAGATCCAACCAAGTCAATCCAACGACCTAGACTGCTCCAATGGCGAGCGTTAAACGTGTTTAACGTGCAATTAATAGCATGCCAAATATTACACTAATCACAGGATTAACACACAAATAATAGCATACCTAATATCCGCGTGCAATTAATATATTGCCTAAATATTAACATGCATTGCACGTGCGCATTTACTAGTGTGGAAAAAGTTCTACAAATATATGGTAGCAGCAAAGATGTAAGTGATTTTTCTCCCACATAGTCATCTATATATTACTCAGTGATACAAAATAATGATAGAAAATCTATGTTAATAATAGACCCAACCTATTTCAAGAAAGATGTTAATGCATAGAAGCAGCACCAGACAGAGAATGTGGCATTCACCCGTTGAAAACATGGGCTATTTCAAATTGGACATTCACCCATTGGAAAGCATAGAACAAACTTCAGCAAGATAATGTGTTATCAGGCTAAGGGAATTTTGTTTTTCGAAATGGCTAAGGGAATGATGGAATACTTTCTAGCACATTAATCAAGTAACTTGCTTATCTTCAGCCCAAACCTCTAACCCAAGGGAGCATCATAGAGGTTTGAAATTATACACAACACATAATTTATATGACATAAACTACTGCAAGTGTATCCTTATCAGTCTCCATAAATCAAGGTAACTAACCCATTAGTTTTACTACATTTCGCACTGATTTCTTCTTCTTCTTGTGTTGCTGTTCCTCGGTGTGCAATGGGGCCGAAGTTGGCAAAAATTAACATAGAGCTTTGTCTTAATCGTTGTTGTGCTATGTTTTCTGGACATGGGCTTGGCCTTTCATTATTCTCTATAAAGATTAGATGCAGTCTTCCTGATCCTCAAAAAAGATACAGTCTTCCTGCATGGTTCGATTTTTTTCAAGACAGCATTGACGTCACCTCCATGAGCATTGACCTTGATGAAAGCTTGTAGCACCTGCAAAACCCATGAAAAGAAGTCCAAGAACTGAAACTTGACAGATCTTAGCCGGGAACAAAACACTCTTACCATCCCTATTCTTGCGACCTCCCCATCAATCCTTTGAAGCAGGAGTACAGCAGATGCCATGGAGGCTGGAGCTACTTACCAGAAATTGGAAAAAAGGCGTTGGAAGTTGCATCAATATGAGGCAATATTTGTCTTGATGTGATGGAATGATAAGCTCGCCAGCAAGTGTTAACTAAATTCAGTTCTCAAATCATAAGTAGAATATATCTGTCGACAATCATTGGCGAAGTAAGTTCTTACCATCATATTAAATTCAAATCTACCACAAATTATATGAGTTGATAAAAAAGGCCACAATAAAGCATGCCATGGAGTAGCAAACATTCAACATCCTTTCTTATTTGCAAGATCTGAACAAACAGTAGATACTATTTGGTCAGATAGGAGACAAATTAAAAGTGCATGGGAACAACATGTGTTTTCATATTAATGACACCTGAAGACTACTTCCGGATAATACATTTTCTAAGAGTGGAACTTAACAGGTACAACATGATATTCAGATGAAGTTTAGTTTTTCTTACGGGAAGGATGAACTGGGTACTAAATAAATGCAATCAGATCATACGGGATACGACCACAAGTAAAACTCTCTACTGGTCCATACAATAAGATCTTTGATACTGGACAGATATATCATTGCTACATGCCTATATATCCAGCATTGCAAGAAGTAATGGAATTGGATTCGCTTGATAATTAACATGTCACAAGATAACCTTAAAAGTATAAAATGGCAATAATCAAGCCGGCTTGGAATAGCTCATGATTCGACAACCGGAATATTAGATGATCGTTTGTGTAGCTGCTATATAATTAATACCACCATTTGGCGATTTAACTTGCTTGGCAGTAATAAACTAATAATCTACATAAATCTGAAGATCTATTACTATGTCAATGTTGACCTCCTGCTAAAGAACTTCAATCTAGTCCGCTCTTAACTAATATGGTTCACAATGGATCAGCAGCATCAAGCAGAGGGCATGAAGGGGTAGAGGACAGGTATCGTGTTCAAGGGAGGTAGTAGGGGGACAGCATCAAGCATCAAGCCGGAAGGACGGAGGTTATCGACCTCTCCAGCAACTCCAGCGACGAGGGACATGGTGAGACAGCCATGTCCCTCGTCGCTGGAGTTGCTGGAGAGGTCGATAACCTCCGTCCTTCCGGCTGGATACTCCTCGTACAGCCGGCCCTCTACCGCGAAACACGTCGGGTAGCGGCGGCGGAGTTCCACAACGTAGGCCAGCTTGCTCCGCCTGGAGGCGCTCATGGGCCTCTATGTCCTCCCACATCTCCCATGGGGAGCTTACCCGGGGGACGACCGGCTCCGACCACGGCAGCCCATGGGGGAAGTTGCATCGGGCAACATCACCGTAGAGATGGACCGAGTTGATGTCGTTTGCATGCGCTGCTTGTATCGCGGAGTGGAAGGAGAGAAGCCAATGATGCTTCTCGGTGTCATGGTCATATTCTCCATGACGAACGTTCCCCACTGGCGCTGGCGCACACCGATGTTTGCTCCTGCGGCGGCGGAGGCGGCACGTCGTGATGTGCGATGTGCCGGTGCGGGAGGGGGACAAAGCGCTAGTTCGAGAGGAAGCGCCGTTGTGGCGACGATCGCGGCGGCGTGGATCCATGTGCCGAGCGTTGGGGATGAGCAGCGGGGAGAGGCAACAACTAGATCCGGCCATTATTAACGACGAGAGGGCGGGGGAAGTGGATTGCGCGGTAGGTGCGGTGTTTGGTCAGGTGAAGTGGAGTGGAGGAGTTTTACTCCACGGCCGCTCGGCTGAGTGTATTTAAGCATGGCGGTGGGCTCGGAGTAAATTTTATCCTCCTCTAACGTTTTTTAAGCTTTGGCTAGTTCGGTTTAGAGGAGGAAAATCTAAATATTTTTTGGGGATCGGTTGGACATACTCTCATCTCTGTCTTTGGAGTTTCGACAGAACGTAGACATATTGTCAATTGAACCAATTCATTCTGAGTTCAGTTAGTTAAAGCAGTTGTACTTGATCATGTCAATCGGACCAAGGTTTTTTTTTTGGAGAGAAAATTCGGCCCAAGGTTGGTACAGAGTCAAGACACAGTTACACAGCTATGGCAATTGCAATGGCCTGCCCTGTAGTACATGCTTGCTATCCGCTCGCTTCCTGCGATTTTGGTTGAGTGGTAAGTGCACACATTGCACAGATCGATGCCTTTCCTTTAAGGGCTCGTCTTACCTGCATGATCCTGATACGGGCATTCGAAGGGATAGCTCTTAACCTCTTACTAACAATTGGCTGTAAAGTGCATGCGGTACCCGGTAGCAGTACGTATTGTGCAAGCTTGTGCTAGAGTCCAGCATGGCCCAGAGTCTCCAGACACATCTTCGCACCTTGCATAGAAGCAAGACCCAGTTTGCAACTTGCGCACCGAGCTCCTGAAGGTGGACGTCAGGAAAAGCTTTAGTTTGTCACTGCAACTCCCTCAGACAAATCAATAGTAGCAGATAGGAGTAGTTCACACTTGGTTTAGGTTGCAGCGACTAGTCATTAGCCAGCCAAATCATCAAATTACTGGCGGTTACATCAATCAGTCGTTGGTTTCCTACATGTTTATTGGCACATATATACGTTACACAGATGAGTCTGTTTTAGTCTCTCTCTCTCTCTCTCTCTCTCTCTCTCTCTCTCAAAATAAATTCATGGAAGAGATGTGCATCCTTCCATGAGGACGGGAAAGCCAAATTAAATGAGTTTGTGACTAAGAAAAATAATGAGGAAATCTTTTGTAAAAAACACTCTCTCAAAATAAATTCATGGAAGAGATGTGCATCCTTCCATGAGGACGGGAAAGCCAAATTAAATGAGTTTGTGACTAAGAAAAATAATGAGGAAATCTTTTGTAAAAAACAATTGATACCATCTATTGAAGGGAATACATGGAAAAGAAATATAGCCACAAAATAGTGTATATTTTTAGGTTGAAAAATTGGCAACTGCTCATATATGGACAGCAATATCACACACTAGGAAGCCCCGTATATAATTTATAGTTATTAAATGATTCTAGCGACCAATTTCGAGTGGTTGCGGTGTGTAGGCAACCTAATGAAGTGTGAATTGCGCAGCAACAATTGAACTGAAGCACATCTTCAAACTTGAGACTTCTTTTGCACAGACACAAACACCTTTATGTAAATGGTATCATGTCTTCTACTATCTTGAATATATATATCCAGTTGTTGCTCTGTGATCTTTTTCCTATTGCATGGGCTCTTCTTACTTAGCTAGTAGCTCACGAATTAACATGAATGGAGTCTAGGAGAGTTGAGAAAAAGAGAAACAACAATTAAGAGAAGTTAGACATACATATATGTTGGAGGCATCTTCAAACACATTTCATGAATGGGACAGGACAATGCTTGCATGAGTGAATCCAGGGGAGAATAACATGTGTACTACAAATGTCATTGAAAAAAGTGTTGTTCCTGATCAAATCATGGTGCTACAAGTCTGTGCTTGTTTTGAATGAATGGCTTTGGGAACAAAAGCACATCTAACATATCCCCTATCCACCCAAGAGAATACCTAAAAGAGGACGGAGATTATGTAGTGACGAAATGGACGTGAACAGTAGTTGAAAAAAAGAGTACTTGTGAAGTTCAAAGTAGAGCTCATTATGTGAATTATGTAGTAAGTTTAGGTTCATTATATGGACATGCAAGTGTTTGAGACTTTGAACACATTATACGTGGTAAATATTCATAAGTAACATACCAAATTAGGGTCCCTGTGCAACATTATTTTTTCCCATTGCAGTTAACAGGCATAAAAAAGATTACATAGGTCATATGAATCATTCTTACATTTATTTCTTTATAGATACTCATTTCTGCTTAGGAGCATGTTGGTAACTCAAGAGATTATGTTCTATTGATATGTTCCCTACAAAACGAGCCTGTTTATTTGTTCACTAGTAGAAAAGGGGGCAACGGTCCAGGCCGGGTCAGCCCATTAGTCCCGGTTCAGTCTAGAACCGGGACCCATGGGGGCATTGGACCCGGTTCGTGAGCCCAGGGGGCCGGCCGGGCCACGTGGGCCATTGGTCCCGGTTCGTCTGGACCTTTTGGTCCCGGTTGGTGGGACGAACCGGGACCAATGGCCTCGCTCCTGGCCCACCACCATTGGTCCCGGTTGGTGGCTTGAATCGGGACCAAAGGCTCCCCTTTAGTCCCGGTTCATGCCACCAACCGGGACCAATGAGGTGCCTATATATACCCCCTCGCGTAAGAGTAGAGCACACTGCTCTATTTTTTTCTGGCCGAGGGGGAGAGGGCTTGATCCTGCTCTAGCTCACCTCCTATGCACACAAGGTGTTCGATGGAATGCCCGAGCCACACTACTTAAGCTTTCTCCTCTCCAAGCTCGACCTTCATGCTCCATTTTCCTCAATATTTGTCTAGATTTAGCGGACCGTCACGCCCCGTCCCCGTCTTCACCGCCGTCGATCACCCGCGCCGAGCTCATCGCCGGCACCACCGTGGTGAGCCTCTTGTTCTTATCTTCTTTTTGAAAGGAAAAAATATTCTTACTTGTATGTTTACATAGATACTTGTATTATTTTCTTACTTTTATTATTGCATCTTATATAGTGCGATGGTTTTGGTATCCGCCCACGCCGGCCCTCGTCCTGTCTATGATTCGGATGTGGTATATATATTATCTTTATAACTATTGGTTCATTTATTGTTTATGAAAATTATGCCGATCAACGTGACATAGATTTTATTTATGTAGGATGTATGTGAATCGGAAATTCCAACCGACCCTATTGTCGAGAGGTTAAATTTAGTTGAAGAAGAAAACAATTTGTTGAAGGAAAAAATAAAAAAAATTCAGGAGGAGAAGATGATATTGGAGTTGCATGTTGCGGATGTCGTCGATGATCACAAGATCAAGATGGATGCAATGCACTTGAAGATTAGAAAGATTAGAAAATATGCCATTCATACCGAGGCTTGGTATCATTATGTCGTTGGATCAATTGTTACCTTGGTTGCGATTATGATCGCATTTGTTTTCGCATTGAAATGTTTTACATAGTTTCAATGTATGGTTTAATTAATTAGATGCTCTGGAGAGCTATATGTTGTTAGATGAGAACTATGTATGTACTTTGGTTTTAATGTGATGATGAACTTCTATTAATTTGGACACTTAATTATATATGACGCACGCGGATGAACCGACAATGGATGTACGATGACAGACACACCTCCGAGTACATTAAGGGCGTGCATGAGTTTCTCGATGCGGCTGAGGCAAACAAGTAGAATGGTTTTATGTGTTGTCCATGCACTAAATGTGGGAATACGAGGTCTTACTCTAACCAGAAAATACTTCACTCCCACCTACTTTATAAGGGTTTCATGCCACACTATAATGTTTGGACGAGGCACGGAGAAATAGGGGTTATGATGGAACACGGCGAAGAAGAAGAGTACGATGACAACTATGTGCCCCCTGAATACGGTGATGCTGCAACGAGGGGAGCTGGTGAAGATCAAGAGAAACCAGACGATGTGCCCAATGATGCTGCAACGGGTGAAGCTGCTGAAGATCAAGAGGAACCAGACGATGTGCCCGATGATGATGATCTCGCCGGGTCATTGTCGATGCAAGGACGCAATGCGTAAGTCAAAAGGAGAAGCTGAAGTTCGATCGCATGTTAGAGGATCACAAAAAAGGGTTGTACCCCAATTGTGAAGATGGCAACACAAAGCTCGGTACCGTACTGGAATTACTGCAGTGGAAGGCAGAGAATGCTGTAGCTGACAAAGGATTTGAGAAGCTACTGAAAATATTGAAGAAGAAGCTTCCAAAGGATAACGAATTGCCCGAC
This sequence comes from Triticum urartu, assembly GCF_056163025.1. Lineage (NCBI taxonomy): Eukaryota > Viridiplantae > Streptophyta > Magnoliopsida > Poales > Poaceae > Triticum > Triticum urartu. The sequence goes on from NC_141875.1 coordinate 696,285,829, forward strand.
AGTACATACGCAGCAAAGAAGGTCATATGCCCTCTAGGATTGGAGGTGGAGAAGATACATGCATGCCCTAATGACTGCATCCTCTACCGCGGTGCATACAAGAATCTGAACGCATGCCCGATATGCGGTGCATTGCAGTATAAGATCAGATGAGATGACCCTGGTGATGTTGACGGCGAGCCCCCCAGGAAGAGGGTTTCTGCGAAGGTGATGTGGTATGCTTCTATAATACCACGGTTGAAACATTTGTTCACAAACAAAGAGCATGCCAAGTTGATGCGATGGCACAGTGAGGACCGGAAGAAAGACGGGAAGTTGAGAGCACCGCTGACGGGTCGCAGTGGAGAAAAATCGAGAGAAAGTACTGGGATGAGTTTGCAAAGGACCCAAGGAATGTATGGTTTGCTTTAAGCACGGATGGCATTAATCCTTTCGGGGAGCAGAGCGGCAATCACAACACCTGGCCCGTGACTCTATGTATGTATAACCTTCCTCCTTGGATGTGCATAAAGCGGAAGTTCATTATGATGCCAGTTCTCATCCAAGGCCCTAAGCAACCCGGCAACAACATTGATGTGTACCTAAGGCCATTAGTTGAAGAACTTTTACAGCTGTGGAATGGAAACGGTGTACGTACGTGGGATGAGCACAGACAGGAGAAATTTAACCTAAAGGAGTTGATGTTCGTGACCATCAACGATTGGCCCGCTCTCAGTAACCTTTCAGGATAGACAAACAAAGGATACCACGCATGCACACACTGTTTAGATGACACTGAAAGTATATACCTGGACAAATGCAGGAAGAATGTGTACCTGGGCCATCGTTGATTTCTTCCGACCAACCATCAATGTCGAAAGAAAGGCAAGCATTTCAAGGGCGAGGCAGATCACCGGAAGAAGCCCGCCATGCGTACCGGTGATCACGTAGTTGCTATGGTCAATGATTTACACGTAATCTTTGGAAAGGGTCTCAACGGACTACCTGTTCCGAATGACGCTGAGGGACATGCACCCATGTGGAAGAAGAAATCTATATTTTGGGACCTACCCTACTGGAAAGACCTAGAGGTCCGCTCTTCAATCGACGTGATGCACGTGACGAAGAACCTTTGCGTGAACCTGCTAGGCTTCTTGGACGTGTATGGGAAGACAAAAGATACACCTGAGGCACGGGAGGACCTGCAACATTTGCACGAAAAAGACGGCATACCTCCGAAACAGTATAAAGGTCCTGCCAGCTACGCTCTTACGAAAGAAGAGAAAGAAATCTTCTTTGAATGCCTGCTCAGTATGAAGGTCATGACTGGCTTCTCGTCGAATATAAAGGGAATAATAAATATGCCAGAGAAAAAGTTTCAGAATCTAAAGTCTCATGACTGCCACGTGATTATGACGCAACTGCTTCCGGTTGCATTGAGGGGGCTTCTACCGGAAAACGTCCGATTAGCCATTGTGAAGCTATGTGCATTCCTCAATGCAATCTCTCAGAAGGTGATCGATCCAGAAATCGTACCAAGGCTAAGGAGTGATGTGGCGCAATGTCTTGTCAGTTTCGAGCTGGTGTTCCTACCATCCTTCTTCAATATCATGACGCACGTCCTAGTTCATCTAGTCAACGAGATTGTCATCCTGGGGCCCGTATTTCTACACAATATGTTTCCCTTTGAGAGGTTCATGGTAGTCCTAAAGAAATATGTCCGTAACCGCGCTAGGCCAGAAGGAAGCATCTCCATGGGCCATCAAACAAAGGGTGTTATCGGGTTTTGTGTTGACTTCATTCCTGGCCTTAAGAAGATAGGTCTCCCTAAATCGCGGTATGAGGGGAGACTGACTGGAAAAGGCACTCTTGGAAGTGACTCAATAATATGCAGGGACGGATATTCTTGGTCTCAAGCACACTACACAGTTCTACATAACTCTACCTTGGTGACCCCGTATGTCGATGAACACAAGAATAGTCTGCGCTCCAAACACCCGGAGCAGTGCGACGACTGGATTACATGTGAACACATCAGGACTTTCAGCAGTTGGTTGGAAACACGTCTCAGAGGTGACAACACTGTTTGTGATGAGCTTTACTTGTTGTCCAGGGGACCATCTTTGACTGTATTGACTTACAAAGGATACGAGATAAATGGGAATACATTTTACACGATCGCCCAAGATCAAAAGAGCACCAACCAAAACAGCGGTGTCCGCTTTGATGCAGCAACCGAGAGCGGAAAGGACACATATCATGGTTACATAGTGGACATATGGGAACTTGACTACGGACATGATTTTAACGTCCCTTTGTTTAAGTGCAAATGGGTCAATCTGTCAAGAGGCGGGGTACAGGTAGACCCATAGTACGGAATGACAACAGTGGATCTGAAAAATCTTGGGTACACTAACGAATCGTTCGTCCTAGCCAATGATGTGGCACAGGTTATCTATGTGAAGGACATGTCTACCAAACCGAGAAAAAGAAAAGATAAGGAACCGAATACATCATACGATGAGCCAAAGCGCCACATAGTTCTTTCAGGAAAAGGGATATCCTGGGAGTGGAGGGCAAGACAGACATGTCTGAAGATTATGAAAATTTTCATGAAATTTCTCCGTTCAATGTCAAGGCTGACCCAAGCATCCTAATAAACGATGAAGATTATCCATGGTTACGACGCAATAAGCAAATGACACAAGCGAAGAAAAAAGTGAAGACTTTCTCCCGCAACTATTATGATGATACCACGCCAACTTTGTAACACACGAGTATGCTATGCCAACTTTTTCAGAGTTCATTTGAAAACTATGAATTTAGGTCGAATTTCAAAGAATTCAAATTTTAACTATTCAAATTTGAAAACTAATGGAACTAACAGAAAGTTTATAATTTTTCTAAAACTAATGGCACTAACAGAAAGTTTATAATTTTGCTGACCTAAAAGCAAAAAGAATTAAAAAATAATGCAAAAAACAAAAGAAAATAAATAATACAAAAAACAAAACAAAAAAACTGGAAAAAAAATAAAAATAGCAACAATAAGTATTTTGTTGTAAGTAGAAGCAAAATAAAATAAATAAAGCAACAAAGAAAACAAAAAAACTAAAAAAATGTTTTCAAATTTGAAAACTAATGGAACTAACAGAAAGTTTATAATTTTGCTGACCTAAAAGAAAAAAGAATTGAAAAATAAAGCAAAAAACAAAAGAAAATAAATAATACAAAAAACAAAACAAAAAAACTGGGAAAAAAATAAAAATAGCAACAATAAGTATTTTGTTGTAAGTAGAAACAAAATAAAATAAATAAAGCAACAAAGAAAACAAAAAATACTAAAAAAAGTGTTTTCAAATTTGAAAACTAATGGCACTAACAGAAAGTTTATAATTTTTCTAAAACTAAAAGCAAAAAGAATTAAAAAATAAAGGAAAAAACAAAAGAAAATAAATAATGCAAAAAAAACAAAAAATCTGGAAAAAAAGGCACTAAAAGCAAAAAAACTGAAAAAAGAGTTTTCAAATTTGAAAACTAATGGCACTAATAGAAAGTTTATAGTTTTTATGACCTAAAAGAAAAAAGAAATCACTAAAAAACTATAAGTATTTTGTTCTAACTAGAAATGAAAAAATAAATAGCAAAAAAGAAAAAAATGCCTATAATATTTGTTATGACTAACTAAAATTACTAAATTGAGTATAATGATAAAACACAGTAATATTAAATAGCAGGAAAAAGAATGACTAAAAAGTCAATTTTTATAGTAAAGTTATTCAGAAATTAGTGATTCAGACAAATTTTAACAAATTCAAATTTAAACTATTCAAATTTTAAAACTAATGGCACTAACAGAAAGTTGATAATTTTTGTGACCTAAAAGAAAAAAAATCACTAAAAAACTATAAGTATTTAGTTCTAAGTAGAAATGAAAAAATAAATAGTAAAAAAATGCCACCTACTGGGCCACCACGGCCTGGATACGACTAGAAGCCCATCCATGGGCGAGGATTCAGGCCCGCAGAAGGCCCAGCATGCCCACAGGCATAGTGGTGTGAGATTAGGCCCAGAGGCTTGCAGTTCTGAGGAGTTCGATGGAGATGGCGGGGCAGCGCTTATAAACAGGTGCAGCCGCTCCTTAGCTAGCGAGGTGGGACTAAACATTCCACCGCACCGCGGCTTTGGCAGGCGCAGGCCATTGGTCCCGGTTGGTGGCACCAACCAGGACTAAAGGGGGGCATTGGTCACGGTTCGTGGCACAAACCGTGACCAATGCCCCACTTTAGTCCCGGTTGGTGCCACCAACCGGGACCAAAGGCCGCCGCTTCCCGCCCTTTGGGCTGCTGAAAAAGGCCTTTGGTCCCGGTTGGTGCCACCAACCGGGACTAATGCTCACCTTTAGTCCCGGTTTGTGCCACGAACCGGGACTAAAGGCTTTGCTATATAAGTTCACACTTCGGAAATTTTCACTCTCATCTCTCGCAGTTGCCGCCCCGACGCCGACGCCGCCAGGCTGCCCCGCCGTCGCTGTCGCCTCGCCCGTGCCCGTCGTCGCCCGCGCCCTCGCCGTCGCTCGCGCCCTCGCCCTTGCCCGCCGTCGCCCGCGCCCTCAACGTCGCCCGCGCCCCTGCCCTGACGCGCACCGCCCCGGGCCGCCCCTGCCCCGACGCGCGCCGCCCCGGCCCGCCCCCGTCGCCGTCGCCCGCGCCTCTGCCCCGACGCGCGCCGCCCTGGCCCGCCCTCGCCGTCGCCCGCGCCCCTGCCCCGACGCCATCCTCGCCGCCGACCCCGCCCGCGCCTCAGCTTGGTCCGGCCGCCGGCGCCCTCCCTTTGCCATTTTTTTCATATATATGCTTATTTTATATATATATATATATATTCTTGTTATATATATATGCTTGTTTATATATATATATATGTGTAATGATTTTTTTATAGAATATGATGTTTTTTTCATAGATGATCACATATATGATGTATGCACGAATGTGGATGAAATATGATGTTTTTTGTTCATAGAACATGATGTTATTTTAATTCACAGATTTTTTTTGTTCATGAGAGAGGCGGGGATGTTGAGGGATCATAGATGTATTTTTCAGAATTTTCTATCGTGCATAGACGGATTTTAGACCACGGGAGCACCCCCTCCCTATCGTTGCAAAATTTGCTAAGTGATATTAAGAAGGAAGGAAAAGAAGGATAGGAAAGAAAGAAAATAAGAAGAGGAAAGAAAGAAGAAGAGGAGAGGAAGAAGAGGAGAAATAAATAAGAAGAAGAAAAAAGAAGAAAAAGAAGAGGAGAAGAAGAAAGGAATAGTGGAGAAAATAGAATATATTCTATTTTCTCTTCTTCTCCACTATTCCTTTCTTCTTCTCCTCTTTTTTTTCTTCTTTTTTTCTTCGATCTTCTCCTCTAGCTATTCATTTCTTCTTCTCCTCTTTTTATTTTTCTTCGTTTTCTTATGTCTTATTGTGTATATTGCTTCTTTGTGTATATTATGTATATATGTCAGTATATATATTGTGTATATTGCTTCTTTGTGTATATTATGTATATATGTCAGTATATATATTGTGTATATTGCTTCTTTTCAGATTTTTTTTTTCATATATATGTTTGTATTTTGTATTTTATCGGGTCTGTCGTCGTCGATATACCCCTCCCGATAACTTCAACACGAGGGGGGGGGGGTCGATATATATACCACCTGCCGATAACTTCAACACGAGGGGGGTCGATATACCCTAAATAGCAAGTATCGTCGGTGTGAGATATATGTGATCGTCGGTGTCAGACACTACATCCAAGTCCCACAAGTGACGCGGGCTTCGACGCCCACGTCACTTGTGGGACCTGGATGTAGTGTTCGACACGGACGGCCACATGTATCTCACACCCACGATACTTGCTATTTAGGGTTTCCTCTACCGCTCGGCGACCCTGACCCTCGACGACCCTCGTTTCCGATAAAAAAAGGAAGAAGAAGAAAAAAAAAAGAGGAGAAGAAAGAATCTTTCTTCTCCTCAGGAGGGTCTGTCGTCAGGAAACCCTAAATAGCAAGTATCGTCTGTGTGAGATACATGTGGCCGTCGGTGTCGGACACTACATCCACGTCCCACAAGTGACGCGGGTTTCGACGCCCACGTCACTTGTGGGACGTGGATGTAGTGTCCGACACCGACGGCCACATGTATCTCCACTAGTAGAAAAAGGACCTAATGTGAGACACATAAGTGCCAGTTTGATTTTAGCCCGGTACTAATGGTACCATTAGTGCCGGTTCGAACGGCTATGCATTAATTCCGGTTCGTGTTGAACCTTTAGTACCGGTTCGTGCCACGAACCGGTACTAAAGGGGTGATGGCAGGCCGGCGTCAGGCCGGGGCCCCACGATCACCTTTAGTACCGGTTCATGTCACAAACCGGTACTAAAGCGCTAACCTTTAGTACCGGTTTGTGCCACGAACCGGTACTAAAGGGGTCTGACCTATAGTATCGGTTTGTGACACAAACCGGCACTATATGGCAATTTTCAAACTATTCAAAAAATGATAAAAACTTCAAAAAATAAAATCCTTCGAGAGGTCGTTATATTACTACATATACTAGTTAGGAAAATTTTAAAACTTAAATTTGGACATGTTTTGCAAAAAGTGTAGGGAAAATGTAAAACGGCTATAAATTTTGCATACGATGTCGGAAAAAAACGTATAATATATCAAAAAATTCGGCACGAAAATCCGCATCCGATGGAGACCTCTTACGGCCTGTTTGCAATTTTTTAGAATCCTCAAATTCCCAAACGAAAAAAAGATATGGTGAAATTTCAGTTTTTTTTAAAAAATTGGTTAAATATGGTGAAACTACTTATTCAAGAAGTATTATTGTTACTACATAATTATTCAAGAATATTAGTGTTACTAAATAATTATTTCAATTTTTTAAATTTTGGTCAAATCTGGTCAAACTATGGTCAAACTGTTGTCAAACTATGGTCAAACTTATTCAAGAAATATTAGTGTTACTAAATAATTACTGTTTTTGAGAATAATAGTTTGAAACTCAAACGGTGAAACGTGTGACCTAATGCTCAAGCTAAACTGCTAAGGGTTAATAGGATTAACAGCTTACATTTGTCAGGAAAACAACAAGTGCAGACTTGGAATATAGGGGGAATAGAACTCCGAAGTTAAGCGTGCTCAGGCTGGGGGAGTGAGAGGATGGGTGACCGGCCGGGAAGTCAGGCGATTTGGAATGAGTGATCCACACTTGAGTAGTTAAGAGAGGTGATTAGAGACTAAATCATCAAATAATTCAGAAAAATTAAAAATCGAAAAAAAAAATTCCAAAATTTTCAAAAAAAAATTCAAAAAAAACCCCTCATACCAGGGCGCGAGCTCACGCCACGTGGTGGCATTTTAGCGCCGGTTCATGCCGAACCGGTACTAAAGGCCCTTACGAACCGGCGCTAAAGCTCCGTTTTCTACTAGTGCTCACACCCACGATACTTGCTATTTAGGGTTTCCTCTACCGCTCGGCGACCCTCGACGACCCTCGTTCCCGATAAAAAAAAAGAGGAAGAAGAAGAAAAAAAGAGGAGAAGAAAGAATAGAGGAGTTTCTTCCTCTTCTTCTTTTTATCCTTGAAGCGTTTGTTGGGTTTCGTCGTAATTTCAAAAAAATTCCTACGCACATGCAAGATCATGGTGATGCATAGCAACGAGAGGGGGAGAGTGTGATCTACGTACCCTTGTAGATCGACAACGGAAGCGTTAACTTGGTTGATGTAGTCGTACGTCTTCAGCTCGATGACGATCCCCGGACTCCGAGTTCTAGCACACGTTCAGCTCGATGACGATCCCCGGACTCCGATCCAGCAAAGTGTCGGGGAAGAGTTCCGTCAGCACGACGGCGTGGTGACGATCTTGATGTACTACTGTCGCAGGGCTTCGCCTAAGCACCGCTACAATATTATCGAGGACTATGGTGGAAGGGGGCACCGCACACGGCTAAGAATATGATCACGTGGATCAACTTGTGTGTCTAGGGGTGCCCCCTGCCCTCGTATATAAAGGAGCAAGGGGGAGGAGGCCAGCCGGCCCCTATGGCGCGCCAAGGAGGAGTCCTCCTCCTAGTAGGAGTAGGACTCCTCCTAGTAGGAGTAGGACTCCTACTAGGATGGGGAAAGAAGTGGGGAGGGAGAAGGAAAGGGGGGCGCCGCCCCCCCCCTCTCCTAGTCCAATTCGGACCAGGGGGAGGAGGCGCGCGGCCCACCTTTGGCTGCCCCTCTCTCTCTCCACTAAGGCCCATATGGCCCATTACTTCTCCCGGGGGAGTTCCGGTAACCCTCCGGCTCTCCGGTTTTCTCCGAAATCACCCGGAACACTTTCGGTGTCCGAATATAGCCGTCCAATATATCAATCTTTATGTCTCGACCATTTCGAGACTCCTCGTCATGTCCGTGATCACATCCGGGACTCCAAACAACCTTCGGTACATCAAAATGCATAAACTCATAATATAACTGTCATCGTAACCTTAAGCGTGCGGACCCTACGGGTTCGAGAACAATGTAGACATGACCGAGACACGTCTCCGGTCAATAACCAATAGCGGAACCTGGATGCTCATATTGGCTCCTACATATTCTATGAAGATCTTTTATCGGTCAGACCGCATAACAACATACGTTGTTCCCTTTGTCATCGGTATGTTACTTGCCCGATATTCGATCGTCGGAATCCTATACCTAGTTCAATCTTGTTACCGGCAAGTCTCTTTACTCGTTCTGTAATACATCATCCCGCAACTAACTCATTAGTTGCAATGCTTGCAAGGCTTAAGTGATGTGCATTACTGAGAGGGTCCAGAGATACCTCTCCGACAATCGGAGTGACAAATCCTAATCTCGAAATACGCCAACTCAACATGTACCTTTGGAGACACATGTAGAGCTCCTTTATAATCACCCAGTTACGTTGTGACATTTGGTAGCACACAAAGTGTTCCTCTGGCAAACGGGAGTTGCATAATCTCATAGTCATAGGAACATGTATAAGTCATGAAGAAAGCAATAGCAACATACTAAATGATCGGGTGCTAAGCTAATGGAATGGGTCATGTCAATCAGATCATTCAACTAATGATGTGATCCCGTTAATCAAATAACAACTCTTTGTCCATGGTTAGGAAACATAACCATCTTTGATTAACGAGCTAGTCAAGTAGAGGCATACTAGTGACACTCTGTTTGTCTATGTATTCACACATGTATTATGTTTCCGGTTAATACAATTCTAGCATGAATAATAAACTTTTATCATGATATAAGGAAATAAATAATAACTTTATTATTGCCTCTAGGGCATATTTCCTTCAGCGTTGTCAAGGTCACCCCAAACCCTAGAGAAGCAGCGTCGAGGCCACCCCAAACCCTGGAGAAGCAGCGTCGAGGCCACTAATTAATATTAGTTCTACATTTGCCACTAATATATCCATCTTTCATGTTTTAATAATAATTGCCATGTTGTAAATATTTGTAGAAACTATGGACACCGCCCGAGACGAAGTACAAGAAGAGTTGTTGGGGGACATAATCGCACGAGGAAGTGATGCCGTCTGCTCGTTGTTTCTCAATGACATCGATGGTCTGGAAGCAGCTGGCTATGATTATGATGGCTCCGGTGACCTAATGCCGGTGCAAGAAGGAGACCGTGAGGACGGCTCCGGTGACCCAATGCCAGTGCAAGAAGGAGACCGTGACGATGTCTCCGGTGACCGAACCGAGTCCGACCAGGTATATATATTAGTTAAGCTTCTACTGACTAGCTAATTGATGCATTCATTGTTTTGGTATGTACACATATTAATTAAGTCTTTGTTCTTTTTTCTAGCCCTCCGGATCGAGCATAACTTCGGTAAAGAGACGAGGCCCGAAGAAAAAGTTGAGCTCAGATGAAAAGTTTGAGATCATAGCAATCGCGCCCGACGGCCAACCGATTGAACCCCTCCGGACAAAGAGCGCATTTGTTGCTCAGTGCGGGGTTTTGGTTAGGGACAAGATCCCGATCAGCATCCAGCAATGGTTAAAGCCGGCTACAGAAGACCCTGAGGTGTCTTATGTCAATGATATGCAGAAAAAATGATCTTTGGACTGAGCTGAAGTCAAATTTCACCCTACCGCCAGAGGATGATCCGGAGAAGCCAGTTAAAGAGCAATTAATCAAGTCTTTTGCTCTTAAGAGGATGGCAGAACTATTCAGGAGGTGGAAGAAAGAACTGAATAAGTTTGTCGAAAATAAAGAGACACCAGAATTCAAAGGCAGATATGAGAAGATCAGAGATCACTCGCCCGCATTTGTGGCCCACAAGACATCGGAAAGAGTAAGAAGATGTCGGCGACAAACAAGCAAAATGCTGCGAAGAAGAAGCATCACCATCGCACAGGGTCAGGTGGCTACCTCGTAGCCCGGCCTAAGTGGACCAAGACTGAGAATGATCTGGTTGATAAAGGGATCAAACCAGAGACAATTAACTGGCCAGACCGTTGCCGGACTTGGTTCTTCGGGGCTGGCGGAACCTTGGACCCTGTATCAGGGAAGTGCATTTGGACAAACGATCAAATGGACATACCAGTCAAGAAGCTTCATCAGTATATCGAAGCCGTGCAGCAAGGGACGTTCGTTCCAGACAGAGAGAACGACGAGCTCACAATGGCCCTCGGGAATCCTGAGCACCCTGGACGGACACGAGGCACGCCAGGCTCCATTCCGTGGAAGGTTGGGTTTCCGAAGGCAGGAGGTTACAAATGCCACGAGAGGAAGAAGAAAGTGGAGCAAACCCAATTGCAGGCGCTGCACGCTAGGGTACAAGCGATAGAGGAACGAGAAGCAAATCGCAGCACACAAACTGCCGAAGCTTCCCCCAAAGCTACCCCGCTATCTCAGCGGAGAAGCAGCGTGGCTTCCACCGAGCTGCTTCAGCCGGAGCATGTCTTGACAGCTCCTGCCAGCTATCCCGTGGATGCTATCATGGAATCTCAAAATTGCCACCTTATGACGCAATGGATTAATATGAAGGTCAAGGCGGCTGTTGGCTCTGTTTTTCCTACTGAACCCGGCGCATCTTTTCACTATCGGCCGATTCCAGAAGGATATGCTAGGGTGATGGTGGATGAAATAACGGATGGATTTGAGGACCTCCAACTTGACCACCCTACCGGTGAAGGGGAGACTCGGCTGGGTTCTGCTCTGAAGACTCCATGCCTATGGCGGAAGGAGCTCATCAACCTTCCGAACTGGATGCCTCCGCCTCCTCCTCCTCCTCCGGCGAGTCAGGGCACTCCGCCTCCTCCTCCGGCGAGTGACGATCAGGGCACTCTGCCGGCTCCTTCTCTGGCGCGTGGCGGCACTCCGCCTCCTTCTCCTCCTGCGCCGGTGTGCCCGAGCAGTCAGCCTCCTCCTTCTCCGCCTCGTCAGCAAGGGCGGAAGAGACCTGCCGCCGCTCTAGCTACTCCGGCGCATCGTAGTCCTTCTCCTCTGTCTCGTAAGAAAGTAAAGAAGACAACCGCTCCGTCTTCTTTGCCGGCGTCTAGCAGTACAGCCAGAGGCGGGAGGACATACAGATTCGGTCCTTCTCTGAAGACTCCAGAGAAGTTACCATACGAGAGGACCCCGGAGGAGAACGCCGAGATCACGCGAGAAGAAGTGAGGAACTTCTTTGAAGGGGTGAAAGCAAAGAAACATCCACCTCCGGAGGAGAAGGTAGATCCGGTGAAAGCGAAGCGCACTCTGGCTGCCCTAACAAAACCACCCAAGTCTCTACCAAAAGGCAACTATGAGCGCATTATTGGAAAAGAATTTGTCGAAGCGGAGTGGTCGGGAAGTACTGTCAGTGATCAAAGGCTGAAAGAACGACGAGCTGGGAAACAAATTGCCCAGCTCGGCGAACAAGTGAAGCAATCGTGCCCCCCGCTCAAGGTGCCTAGCGACATCGACGCTAATGATCCGAGGATGGTGCCCGGTTATAGCAATCTTGGAGATTACCTGCCCGACGATGTACATTATGATTTCATGGAGGTGCAGATACAAAGATATGAGTACGGGAAGCCTCTCGTCAAAGATGAAAGATCTCTATCAACGATGATGCAAAGATTGCATGATTGGTACTTGAAAATCTGCAGAGAGTCTGAGGGGAGGAGTACTTTGTATGTGAGAGTTAAAAAGGAGCATGACCTTATTGGAATTGAACTATTGCCTGTTCCATTTGAGGAGTTCTTTCATTTTTTCAACAATTGGCCCTCGATAAAGCAATGGTCACCTGCTACTGTCTATAAGTAGTACTACTTCTGTCATAAAGTCTCTCCATATAGCTCAGCTCTTTCATTGCATGTATTTATAATTATCCTCACTATATTATGCAGATTGAAGATTGCCAAATTGAAGAAAAGACAAATGGGTGATATTGGGTTCATTAACACAAATCTCATAGATGCAAATACTGAGGCCAACTTGCTACGATCGTTGGTAATAAATGAAAACAAAGATATAATACTCTTTACTTACAACTTCAAGTGAGTGTTACTGTCTTGTGCATATTCGGTTTCCCTTATATATTAGTCAAGGTTATAGTAATGTAATTGATGAGCTATGCATGCGTGTGCAGTTTCCACTATATTCTCCTAGAGTTTAAGCTTGAGCAGGGACTAGTAATCGTCTTAGACTCAAGACGAAAAGGTCCCCAGGACTATGCGGACATGACTCAAATGCTCGAGAAGTAAGTTAAATCGATCATTATCCACCATATCAGCAACTTTGTTCATTTCCTGATATATCAAGTAATTGTTTTCTTTGTCTGGCAGGGTTTGGAAAAAATTCACCAAAAAAGCTCCGGGACTCCCGAAGAAGCAGCAATTTAGACACCCGAAAGTAAGTACTATAGTAGCATGTTCCACGCATCTCCTATTGATTCAAGCGCTAGTTTCATTAATACCATTTGGCATTCTTGCTTATCAGTTTGATTGACCTCTATTTCTTGTAAAGTGGTTGTGGCAGGAACAAGGGAATGATTTCTGTGGATACTACGTTTGCGAGTCCATCCGCCACACGACCTGTGAGCGGGGCTACTCTGACGAACAATATGAAGTGCGTAAATAACAACATTCACAATTTTATTTTATTACCATCATTTGTGTTGAGTTTCATTCATTCAAATTAGATGTTTCGGAAGCGGGATGAACTCCTAGCACCAGCTCGCATGCGAGCAATTCAAGAGGAATTGGCGGCATTCTTTCTTGACCACGTGATCGCTGAAGACGGAGAATACTATGTGGACCATGCGTCCGTATGTTAGGAGATTATATTTGTAAGAGATAATTATTGTATATATGTAGCCGGTAGTGTCGGATAGATATACGAGAACTTGTTGTTCGACCAATCTCTCGGAGAAGGAGAGGTGGTCGATACTGTTGGAAATATGCCCTAGAGGCAATAATAAATTAGTTATTATTATATTTCCTTGTTCATGATAATCGTTTATTATCCATGCTATAATTGTATTGATAGGAAACTCAGATACATGTGTGGATACATAGACAACACCATGTCCCTAGTAAGCCTCTAGTTGACTAGCTCGTTGATCAATAGATGGTTACGGTTTGCTGACCATGGACATTGGATGTCATTGATAACGGGATCACATCATTAGGAGAATGATGTGATGGACAAGACCCAATCCTAAGCCTAGCACAAAGATCGTGTAGTTCGTATGCTAAAGCTTTTCTAATGTCAAGTATCATTTCCTTAGACCATGAGATTGTGCAACTCCCGGATACCGTAGGAATGCTTTGGGTGTACCAAACGTCACAACGTAACTGGGTGACTATAAAGGTGCACTATAGGTATCTCTGAAAGTGTCTGTTGGGTTGGCACGAATCGAGACTGGGATTTGTCACTCCGTGTAAACGGAGAGGTATCTCTGGGCCCACTCGGTAGGACATCATCATAATATGCACAATGTGATCAAGGAGTTGATCACGGGATGATGTGTTACGGAACGAGTAAAGAGACTTGCCGGTAACGAGATTGAACAAGGTATAGGGATACCGACGATCGAATCTCGGACAAGTACAATACCGCTAGACAAAGGGAATTGTATACGGGATTGATTAAGTCCTTGACATCGTGGTTCATCCGATGAGATCATCGTGGAACATGTGGGAGCCAACATGGGTATCCAGATCCCGCTGTTGGTTATTGACCGGAGAACTTCTCGGTCATGTCTGCATGCTTCCCGAACCCGTAGGGTCTACACACTTAAGGTTCGGTGACGCTAGGGTTATAGAGATATTAGTATGCGGTAACCCGAAAGTTGTTCGGAGTCCCGGATGAGATCCCGGACATCAGGAGGAGCTCCGGAATGGTCCGGAGGTAAAGAATTATATATAGGAAGTGCTATTTCGGCCATCGGGACAAGTTTCGGGGTCACCGGTATTGTACCGGGACCACCGGAAGGGTCCCGGGGGTCCACCGGGTGGGGCCACCTGCCCCGGGGGGGCACATGGGCTGTAGGGGGTGTGCCTTGGCCTATATGAGCCAAGGGCACCAGCCCCAAGAGGCCCATGCGCCAAGAGAGAGAAAAAAGGGGAGAGTCCTAAAGGGGGAAGGCACCTCCGAGGTGCCTTGGGGAGGATGGACTCCTTCCCCCCTTGGCCGCACCCTTCCTTGGAGGAAGGGGCAAGGGCTGCGCCTCCCCCCTCTCCCTTGGCCCTATATATAGTGGGGAAAAGGAGGAGCAACCATACCTAAGGCCTGGCGCCTCCCTCTCCCTCCCGTGACACATCTCCCTCCTCCCGCAGCGCTTAGCGAAGCCCTATTGGAATCCCGCTACTTCCACCACGCCGTCGTGCTCTTGGATCTCCATCAACCTCTCCCTCCTCCTTGCTGGATCAAGGCGTGGGAGACGTCTCCGCTCCGTACGTGTGTTGAACGCGGAGGTGCCGTCCGTTCGGCGCTAGGATCATCGGTGATTTGGATCACGACGAGTACGACTCCATCAACCCCGTTCTCTTGAACGCTTCCGCGCGCGATCTACAAGGGTATGTAGATCCACTCCTCCCTCGTTGCTAGATGACTCCATAGATAGATCTTGGTGACACGTAGGAAAATTTTGAATTTATGCTACGTTCCCCAACAGATACCACTTCTCTCTGTATGCATATATGTTCATGACGATCTTCTGTTTCCTTCGTTTGCTTACTAGCTAGCTAGCGTGTCTAGTTCTCTCTATACGTATGTATAGTACGTAGCATCGACCAAGCACGGACATAAGAGAGGACACTTCTCTCTATTAATTATAGCTAGCTAACACAATATATGAAACACCTAAATTAACCTTCCAAAACCCCCAACCCCCCCCCCCCCCCGCCCTTTCAAAAAAAACAAAAACCCCAGCCACAGAAATGCTGACGCGTGGATGCCTATGGGTCCCGGTTGGTGCCATCAACCGGGACCAAAGGCCCTCCTGCCTGGGCTCCGCGCACAGGCCACGTGGAGGCCCATCTGTCCCGGTTCTGGATTGAACCGGGACTAAAGGGACAGGGCATTAGTACCGACCCTTTAGTCCCGGTTCAGGAACCGGGACAAAAGGCCCTTACGAACCGGGACAATAGGCCCTTTTTCTACTAGTGGTTACCACTAGACAACCATATATTATGAATTTGTGCGAATTATACATATGTCGTTTAAGAATCACCTGACAGTAAAGAAATCTCAAATGATTAGAACTGTCATTTCGCCAGTAGAAAACTTAGAAAAACTGAAAATATATGGACATTCTTTTGATTATATGGACTTATGCAAGTCCATATAAACCTCATCTATGTGGAACTCAAAACTGTAAAGTTCGCCGAAAACGCGCTTTCATTCTATTCCAAAGGAACGTAAGATCCGAGCTGTCTGAACTTGAACATTGAAGTCCCAATAGGATAGTGTAATACTCCCTCCCTCACCAACCAAGTTAGATGATGAGTGGTGGAATAATTTTGTAGTTTGCAAAAGTACTCAATTAATGCATTTGTGTTTCTCAAAAAGTGTGTTTACTAATGCATTAATTGCAATGCATACATGCGTGACCAATAATCGAAAAGAACTTTTACATGCACAGGTGAGTTTTCTTTTATTGTTTGCATGTCACCATTTAATGCCCTATAAACCCTATAAGATTGAACAAACAATTGTGCGGACAGGCTGTTTCATTTTATATATACATGAATTTTTGCGGCCAAGTTCTCTACACCTCCCGCAACAACAAATTGAGATTCACACACCTTCTCAGCATGGTATTTCTATTCCAAAAGTTATTTCTGATGGGACAACTAGGTAGGACAAAACTAAGTTTGGGTTCTTAACAACTACTGGTAAATTATAAAACTTGCATGAAGCTTTGGCAAATGATAATTGGAAAAAGGATATGGATATTGAGTACTTGACACTTCAGAAAAATAGACCGGGGCACTTAGTTTGTATCAAACACTTCAGAAAAGGATATGGATATGGATATTGAGTACTTGGCACTTCAGAAAAATATGGATATTGAGTACTTGACACCATCCAGGAGAAATTTCATTGTCTGTAAGTGGGTGTTTAAAACTAAGACTAAAATTGATGGGCCTATAATACAAAGCAAGGTTAGTTGCAAAAGGGTTCAAACAAAGATATGATATAGACGGGTGGCGCTCACTGATATGTCCATGCACAGATATACTTATGGTCCCCTTATTGCTGAGATGAAAGGTTTGTTTGAGAATAGGGTATTTAGTCTGCTAAATATTTCTCGTGAACAAAATAGGTTTGTACATTGCTCAAGGAATTATGATCGTAGCGGGGATAGCACAGCGTGCTAGCTTCACCATCCTCCCTTATCACTGAACTCGTTGCCAACGATTGTAATCCTGTGATTAGGGAATAATTACCTTATATTTACCCAAAAAATAGGCAGCAGATGTTAGGCTTGTTATGTCATTGCAGTCTCTAGTGGAAGGATCTTTGTCCACTAAATGTGCATAATATGTTTCTTCATGGCGTTCTAGTCGAAGATGTGTTCATGACAGAACCAACAGGTTATCTGGACATCTCTACGTAAACCCACTTACTTGTGTAAATTGGAGGAGATCTTGTACATGTTAAAACATACACCACGAGCATGGTACCAACGGTTGAGTGTAAAATTGCAGAGTCGCAGCTTCAGATCATCAAAGGCAGATACATCACTATTTTTGTATAGGAAACAAAATGTTTTTTCACGTTTATGCTCATTTATGTTGATGACATAATTATTGCTAGTTTGTCAGAGTTTGCAACCAATGCATTGCTTCATGGCCTATTGGCCTTTTTTGGAAAAGGAGGATTATCCCGGCCAATGCATGGAACCATATTATTAAGCAAAGTATGAAATTTGGTACAATCTCGCAAAAATAGCTTAAATGAAATTTATAAAAAAATGAAAAGTGCCACAACCAGTCAAAATAGGACAATATGACTAAACACATATCCTATTAATAAATCCCCGTCCAAATTGGTTGTAGGTATTCCGTGCTACCATCTCCCAATGATTGCTCCCAATAGCCATATGCTCATTGGCTTCCTCATGGCTGAGTGACAATCACGTACGGATCCATGCAGTTGCTCTGTACATGACCAGCAAAAAAATTGCAACGGATTGTTTGTTAAAGATCATATCGTTTCGGCAGTTCCACATAGCCCAAAGTAATGCACACACCCGAAACCGAATATGCACTAAAGGATCCTGGAGATCTGTTAGCTGAGTTTGCACTAACGGATCCTGGAGATCTCCATTATTTCTTAGTTATAGAGGTAAAGAGAATTAGTAAAGGTTTATGTTTGACTCGAGAGAAATACGCCACGGATATTTTTAGCGTGTACGGCTAAGAGGTTGCAAGCCCTTCAGTAACACCATGAGCAGAGGATGCACCAAGGTACTGTATTATAGTTGGTGCTTTACTGTATTTGACTTTCAATAGACAATATATCGCTTTCTCTATCAACAAGGTTTATCCGTATTTGCATATGCTCCTACTTCTCTTCATTGGAGAACTGTGAAAAGAATTTTGAGGTATTTTAATGGATCACTGGGAATTGATCTTAACATTGGTAGATCTAACTCAACCTTGGTAAATCCATTTTCTTATGTAGACTGGACAGGGTGCTCACATGATAGGAGGCCTGCTGGAGGTTACGATGTGTTTTTGGTTCTAATCTTATATGATAGAGTGCAAGAAAACAAGCAAACATTTCCAGGTCCAATACTGAAAAAGAGTGTAAGTCATTAGTTAATTCTACAGAAGAAGTGATGTGGGTACGAACTTTGTTGACTGGGTTAGGGATATATCATCCTCATTCATCATGTTTATGGTGTGGCAATATTGGTGACCCGTACCTTTCAGCCAACCCAGTGTTTCATGCAAGGAGAAAAGACAAAGAGCTGTTAGAAATAGAACTTTCCGAGCCTACAACTGTGGTCTCTCTTTAGTTTCTTCTTATCTGTGAAGGTGTATCATAATAATGATGGCAACCAACCAGCAGCCAAACACAGCAGAACTAGCTACACATGTTCATGTTGGCAACCGGGTACAGATATCACTCACCTTGGATAGCATGAAACCATAGGCCTCTACGTTTTCTGAGGTCCAGTTCATCAAGATAGCAGAGATCAACCGGCCAATTCCCAGTATTCACCCAGTGATCACATAACCACCGACCAACGAGCCATATGGGATTATGAGATATCAGGAGTAAGACTCAAACTGTATGCTTCTGGTTTCCTAACTAGCCGACTTCGCTCCAACATTCGGATTAGGAGGCATCAGACAAAATATAAAGTTCCATAAATCAACTTGTCTTGTCTTCTGCAAATGTGCGAACTAGTTATTAGTGGGGCGGATCAAAGCGAGGGCTCAATCTCACAATCACGTACCAGCAAAGATCCATGCATGAACGGCTCATCTTCAAGGCATGTAAAATTGTTCCATGGATGCTGACATGTATACTCCTGGCCGAGGCTGAGACCATTTGACCAACTATGCACATCGACACGACCTCTTTTGGGACATGCCCGTGTTCATTTTATCATGTCGAGGCAGCAAACAGCGTTAATCTGGAAAGCAGAGTTGTGCTATGCTAAGCTAGCTATAGTGACCTCGCTACAATTAATCTTTTAATTCAAGGTCCACGATGTGTGTACGAGAATGACAGTGAGTGCAACAACTGCTGCTAATTTAATTGATACTATAATTGTTATACTTCAATTAGTCGTGCTTGCTAAAGTGAGCGGAGACACTGCATGGAAAGAGATGGTTCCTCCCTCGCCCATTGATGGCTGCCGAACCATCGATTATTCTCCAAAGGTCTTAATTCGCATTATCTAGTACCGTACCAACATCGGGGAGAAACATGACCTATGAGCAAAAAAGGTGTGCCTTTGTTAGTGGGCTACGCTAAACACAGCCCATATAAGCACCTTCACACGATGAGTCCCACAAATAGGAGCACACTGTCGTTGCTCTAGTCCAATTATAGTCTCTTTATCGAAGTCTTTGGAGTATTTCTTCGAGTAGAGATTGATACCTCGAAGAAGGTGATTTCAAGAGATTTCATTGTAATTCTTAGTCATAGGAGTTACGTTATATTTTCTTGGATCTTAGGTCCAAATTAGTGTACCTATAATTTTTAGGACGTGGCTAGGGAGCGCCGCTGGGCTCGTTTGTTGTTTAGAGCGCACCGACATATATAGTAAGTATGTGTCTCGGTGTCTAGCTGCTAGACTAGAAAAGGAAATTGCTTAGCCACATCCCGTAGCGCACATGGATATAGCTAGAATCAGCCTAGATCTTGTCCCCATTGCATTTATTTGGGGTTTAAAAAGTCGTAAAAGCCATAACTTTTGATTCAAGCATCGAAATTAAGTTTTATTTTCACCGTCAGGTTTCTCACGACGAGTTCTTTAAAACTAGATCACATATGAGTAGGTTTCGTCAAACTTTTTTTGAGAGTAACTTTGGGTACAATGGAGGCAATTATAGTGTTATAGGAAAGCAACTTCTTCTTTTTGGCCTAGTAGGACCGACTATTAGGTTGGTTTGTGTAAAAACTAGAAAATCACACAAAACACAAGGCTTCTTTAGTGCTATATACAAAACAACTTCGCTACACTATGTGTATCTATGAATTTTGCTATGATTGTCCCAATTTGGTGTCATGGCTGCTCAATTGCCTATTGTTGATTGACAGTTGCCTATGGTTGATGTTCAATTGCATATAAATGCTATAAATTTTCTACTATTAATGCCTAGTTGCTGCTATTGGTAATTAGTTGCCTACAATTGCTACTCAGTTGCCTAACTTTGTAAAAATAGTTGCTTACAATATTATGAAGTTATTTATCATTGTTTTCCTAAGTTGCCTACAAACACTCTGAAGTGGTTTAGATTCACCATCATGTTGGCCTACCATAACTAGCAATAGCACACATAGGAGCATCACTGGTAGATGACTTCATAGTATTATAGGCAATTTAGAAACACCGACATACGAGCATGATCAATAGGCAAGTTAGAAGTACCGGGAGGAAGAAGGAGAATATTAGACAAAATTGACTTTTTTGAAAAGGAGGAACACCCCCGGCCTCTGCATCTCTTGATGCACACAACCAAATTATAGACAAAATTAACTAGGACACGAAATGTAGTGAAGTTGCCTGCTTTTAGTACTAAAGTTGCCCCTTGTAGAAGGAAAGTTGCTTATGATGGTGATGTGATGTTATCTACCTTTGTTTCGAAGTTGTTATGTATTATTAGTTAGTTGCTTATTGTTGCTAGTTAGTTATTTTTAATGGAGTGAAGTTGCTTCTATTTTGCACTAAAGTTGCCTCATATAGCATAAAAGTTGCTTTGAACTTTTTTAAAGAAACATATCCATGTGGTTTAGTTTTGAAGAGCTTGTCGCGACCAGGCTAGCCAACTCATGTGTGTTTTCATCATTATATCTGAAGATTTCAATGATTTTGCAGGCAACTCGACTGAAAATTAAGAATTTACGTAGGTTTGTGGGCACTTGTCTGATCTGCTCCCTATGAAACTTCTGGTTACCCCCTATGCAACTTCTTATCTAACACCCATGACCTGGCTAGCCAACAACCGAACACTCAGTAGTGTTGGCTTCTTAGGCCGGTCCTCCAATGGACAACTTTCATAGTATATTAGGCAATTAGGGATCACCCATAGGCAACTTCGTAGCGACGTAGACAACTTGGCTTCTGAGGTAGACAATAATTTGGGAACCATGTTAGAAAACTTCCCACTTTACGGTGCGCAACTTCCACAGTATGCTAGGAAACTGAACTATGTACAACTTAGTTTACGATGTATGCGACTTAGCAACCATGGTAACCATCTATTACACTATTACACACAACTAAGTAGGAGGCTACTAGGCGAATTTCACTTATACATTGATGCAATTCTTCTAGCATCAAAGTTGCTCATATTTAGAAATAAACTTGCCTCATCTAGCATTAAAGTTGCTTTTGTAAAAAAATCATCAAAACATGTTCATATAGGATCTAGTTTGAAGAGCTTGTCACGAGGAACCCAACCGTGAAAACGGATCATAATTCCGGCCCGCGATTTGAAAGTTATAGTTTTTTGAAATTTATTGTACCAAAATTAATGCACGTTACGTCATTACTCGGTTCACACGGATGGTCGGACAAGGTGGAGAAAATAAACGTACTACAGTGGAAAAATCTTTCCGCATATAGAATGGGTGAGTGGGCAATTTTTCAAATCAGGGATCAGTTTGTCGTGTAGTTCGGTGTTTGAGCGTGCACTCGGATCAACCGAAAAGTGCAGCTGCACTTTCTAGGATCTAGGTAATTTTTATGACTATGAATAAAGTTACAGTTTTTCTCAAGAAAAACTGGTAAAGAACCGAAAGAACATCAATTTTTTTCCGCGGACACCCTCCGAAAGTTCTGTCACATAATTACATCCCCCATTTTTCAGTATTACAAAGTAATTGTTCAAACGCGATTCATATTAGATTTGAATATATTTGTTGGCAGGGTTATTTGAATATATTACAGTAACTAGTTGAAATTTATTAAAACATAGCCTAATCTACCTACCTAGCTGGACGTGAATATCAAATGTCGGTCCCCCACTTCTGCTAGCGTTCGTCATGGTTGGCATCATTGCCGTTGCTCCAGTTACTTGTGAGGTCCAAGCTGCCGTGACATCCATGCTGGGTTATAGCAGAGCACCTGGGCTTCTTGCTCGGCCTTCCGGCGCGCGGGTGTCGTGGTCCAATTCAAGGACATCACCGGCAACCATGAGCACCATGGCAACCATGAGCTTCGAGTCGATGAGGGTATGCCGCAGCGGCACCAATGCTTCGCAAAGGACGCTAAGCGCCATTCTCGGCGCCACTCCGAACACATGGAGCACTATGATCACATCGAGCCTCCTGACCCACCGAGTATCAGCATGCGGCAGAGAGGAAGGTGGGCATTGGCACCGTGGAGCTGAGTCACCGTGTCAGCAGGGATGGCCCTTGTCAGGTGCCGCTTCTAGCAACTAGTTTTGCATTGTTCCCAGATGCGCTAGACGGATTTTTCCTCGAATAACTCTCGCTTGAGGTGTGATTAATCAGCCCCGTTTGCCAGAGTAGGATCCGTTGTGGGTGTTCTACTTGAACAGGGAGGACGTGGTACGGTGGAGGACAGCGACCCCGCGGATGCGAAGGAGGTGCCAGGTGAGAGTCGGTGACATGGGAGCACACACGGAGCCACAATAGCGCGAAAATGAGTCTGATCTGGCCACATCCGTCGTCTCGTCAGGGCAACGGCTAAGAGGATCTGTACTCTTTGAGCAACCACATAGCTCGGCAACACCTCAAGCTATTTCTCAGCCATCTTACAGCCCATCGCAAAAGGACAGGGAGGCTAGGGTTTGCATCGGCGGGGCTGAGGCAAGAGTGAGGATGAGAAAGAGAGGGGCATGCTTTTGGGCCGACGTGGCGGATAGTCCAGACTGCCTTACTCCTCCCCTTAATTTGGGACGGACTGGACATTCTAGGTAATACTGACTTAGAGCATCTCCACTCGTTCGGCCCTCAGGCGCACCCGGCGATTGTGGTTTGGCCCTTCGGCCGGCGCTTTTTTGGCCCTGGAGGTGATCTAGTTCCCAGCCACGCATCCAGATTTCGGCCCCAACATGCGTATAAATTCAAACTTGACTTTTCCTGCTACCCAAAAGAAGGCCACAAATTCGGCGAACAATGGCTGCCACAAAGTTCGGCGATCACCATGCCACAGTTCGGCGATTAATCATACTCGAAAGTTCGGCGTTCAAAAGGAAGGGCGCGTAGGCAATGCATCAAATGGCGGCGTGCTGCTCCGGCATCGGACTGGCGGGAATCGGTGTGCTCAGGCTGGTCAGCATTGGCGCGGCTTCTGTGATGGGCGTCGTGGAGGCATCATCACTCAGGCTTCGCGGCAGGTTGGGGTCAGCGTGGGAGTTGGCGCGGCCGTTGACGGCATCTGGTTCAGGATGAGGCCACGCTCCACTAGGTACCACGCCTTGACCTGCTCGTCCATCGTCGACATGTCCGCCCCAATCAGGAAAGCCAGGTCGGGAGTAGGTCGAGCTTGACGACATTATTTGTCATCAACGCCGACCACCGCGCCTGGGATTTCTCTTCCCTCTGGGCAGCGTGGTTCTTGGCATCGGCGATGCACTACTCGATGGACACGTGCAGACGCTCGGTAGCCGGTGCGGCATCCTTCGCCGTCTTGGCTAGTTTGTTGCTGTCAGGGCGCTCATCCATGGCCCCCGCGTGGGCGCGTCCGACTTGTACGTCTTCTTGGCCTTGGCGAGGGTGCGCCAGACATCCGCCAACTTCTCGCACTTCTCCATCCGGGAGAACACGTGGAGGTACTTGAACTCTTGGTCGGTGCTGCTGTCCTGACGGTACATGGCGAACATCCGAACCAACTGCGCCGAAGAACAAGTGTCGGCGACGCACACGGCGAAAAGAAACGAGAGCCGTCGTCTGTGCATACCTGACCATCGACGTTGGCGCCGCTTTCTGGGCGAGCTGCGATCTCCTCGACGATCGCATGCCATTTGTTGCAGGCGTTCGGATGATCGCCCAATTGTTCGACATGGCCTTCGAGCCGCCCTTCATGTGGATGGTGGCGAAGTAGGGGTCGACCAGCTTGCGCTCGTCGAACTCCGACTTGATGCGCTCCCAGTACATGTCGGCGTTCTGGTTCGTGCCGGTGATCGGGTCAAGGCAGATGGTCTTCCATGCTTCGATGAGGCACTCGTCTTCTTTGGACGTCCACTTGACACGTGGCTCACCGGTCCTGGCCCCCCGCTTCTTCTTTTTCCCTTTCCTCGCCGGCGCAGGCGCCGGCTCCTCATCCTCCTCTTCCTCCTCCTTCTCCTCCTCCTCGTCGTAGTCGAGCTCGTCATCCATGTCGCCGGCGAGGTCCATTGTATCGTCTTGCCACTACTAGGAAAAGGGCTATAGATAGGATTGATACTAATGGCGCACCATGGAAGTAGTGCGCCACTACTATATACTAATGGCGCACCGGTTGGTGATGCGCCATTAGTGTGGAAGACACTAATGGCGCAACAGAAACAGGGTGTAATGGCGCACCAGGCAAACAGTGCGCCATTACTGTAATTTTTTTTATTCTTTTTTTTCCAAAACTACTAATGGCGCATCGTTCCACAGTGCGCCATTACTAGTTTAAACTAGTAATGGCGCACTATTACCCGATGCACCATTAGTATATATATATTTTTTTTTACTTTTTTGCAAAACTACTAATGGCGCACCACCTGCAGGTGCGCCATTAGGGTTACTAATGGCGCATTTGCTGGTGGTGCGCCATTAGTAACCTGGGACCCCAACAACATATTTTGGACAGCCCCACACCTACCCACTCACTTTCCCCACTTCATTCCCTCCATCTCCTTCTCCAAGCTTTCGGCTGCCTCCTCCTCCTCACCTCATTTCCACCATAGATTTATCAAAATTAAGTGGTGAAATTACCTTTTTTTGATAGGTAAGTAAGGGGAAAGCTATCTTCATGATGTAGATCTACTTTTTTTTCTCCCTAGCTCGCTCCAACAACGTGCACATGCACTTTTTGTGGCCTAGCTAGATCTATGTATGTTAGTGGTGTTGCATGTGTTTGTGGTGTTGCATATATGTTTGTGTTTGAAGGTACCGGTATTTGAAATGCGATAGTTGCCAATATTTTGCCGGAATGTTTTGATTCATTTCCGTTTTGGCGAGAAATTTGGCACTATGCATTCTTTTTGGTCCTATTTTTAGGGAAGGTCATGCCAAATTTTTTCTTGGTTCTAAAATATCGTTTTGCTCTACCCCGCAGGCGACCATGGTCCGCACGATGACTGAAGGCATCGTGAATAGGTTTTTGAGCTCCGCGAAGGCCGAGATGCTTCAAAAGAACGAGACGGAGATAAGATGTCCGTGTCGAAGATGCAAGCTGAAGAGCCTTATTGCGGACCCGGATTCCGGACAGGTGCGGGACCACCTGCTCTTGCGTGGTTTCATGGATGGCTATCGGTGGCAAGGTGATGAAGATGACTATGAAGTCGTCCATGGGGGCCGGGTAAGAAATGAGGAAGGGCAACAAGACAAGTACCACCGCGGCGAGGGCGGGCGAGAAGACAAAGAATCTCCAGGACATGATCACGAAGGTGATGCTGTACACAGTCATCATGTAGAAGATGTCGTACATGATGATGAGGAAGATCAAGACGAAGGGCATGATCATGAAGATGAAGATGCCGGAGCAGACGACGATGGAGGCTGGGTGCAGGACCCTCATATTCAAGAGCTTCTTCTCAAGCAGACGGATAACGCAAGAGCTGCCGCCCGAGAGAAAGCCAAGCTGGATCAACTGGAGATAGACGCGGTTACTCCATTGTATGAAGGATGCAGGCCCGAGGATACCCGCCTGAAAGTAACGCTCATGGCTCCGGAGATGAAGGTAAAACACAAAATGACCGACGCATGCTTCGACGAGAACATGTCATTCTGGCACAAACGTCTTCCCAAGGGGAACAAGTGCCCGACCAGTTTCGAGGAGGCGAAGAAAATCGTGTGTCCTCTGGATTTACCGCACGTGAAATACCATGTGTGCATGAACAATTGTATCATTTATCGGGACGAGCACGCGGAGTCTACCATATGTCCGGTGTGCGGGGTCACTCGATACAAGAAGAGGAAGAAAGCTCCTCGAAAATCGGTGTGGTACTTTCCGATCACTCCTCGTCTGCAGCGGTATTTAGCAGACCCTAAGGTAGCAAAGCTCCTGCGTTGGCACGCGGATAGGGAGGAGAAGAAGCGGGAAGATGACGGAAATGATCCGGAGATAAATAAAAAAGACAAGATGCTGAGTCACCCTAAGGATGCAAGCCAGTGGCAAGCGTTGAACTTCAAATACCCAGAATTTGGGAAGGATCCAAGGAACATCGTGCTGGGTGCGAGCATCGATGGAGTCAATCCGTTTGGCAGCCAGAGAAGCACACATAGCACCTGGCCTGTGTTTGTGTGGATGTACAACCTTCCCCCCTGGTTGTGCATGAAGTGGAAGTACATTCACATGAGTATGCTAATTGAAGGGCCGAAAAAACCAGGGAACGACATCAATCTGTATCTGGGGCTGCTGAAGGAGGAGCTAGACACGCTGTGGAAAACGCCAGCCAATACGTGGGACGCCGCAGAGAAAGAATATTTCCCTATGAGAGCCGCACTGCTCACGACGGTGCACGACTATCTCGGTTACGGATATCTTGCGGGGCAGGCAGTCCACGGATTTTCTGGATGCGTAAGGTGCATGGATGACACAACGTATCGCCAGCTAGATAGAGATCCCGGGTCTTCGAAAACCGTGTTCATGGGACATCGAAGGTGGCTTCGCGACGATGACCCGTGGAGGAAACGCAAGGATCTGTTTCATGGTGAAACCGAACCCCGAAAACGCCCGTTTACGAGGAGCGACGAGGAAATAGACGAGCTGTTGAAAAATTGGAAAGACTGCCCACTGCCGGGAAAGAAGCAAAAGGCACCAGAGCCGGGAAGGAAGCGAAAGGCGCTAGAGTCACTGCTGAAGGTATGGAAAACGAGGTCTGTTTTCTGGGACTTGCCGTACTGGAAGATCCACCGTGTGCCTCACAGCCTTGATGTCATGCATATCACGAAGAACGCGTGCAAGAGTCTGCTTGGTACCCTGCTCAACATGCCAGAGAGGACCAAAGATGGGCCGAAAGCAAGGGCAGACTTGAAATCAATGGGCATCAGGCAGGAGCTTCACGCTAATGATGATGATGATGATGAGGCGAAGAAGGACACAGAAAGTCGTCGCAAAGGCAAAAAGGCCAAGAAGACCGGAAATGACTACCCTCCCGTGTGATTCACTCTAAGTCAGGAGGAGATCGAGCAGTTTTTTACCTGCCTCCTAGGAGTAAAACTTCCTTACGGTTACGCGGGGAAGATAAGCAGATACCTAGACCCAGCGAAGCAGAAGTTCAGCGGGATGAAGTCTCACGACTGTCACGTGCTGATGACGCAGATACTTCCAGTTGCAATCCGTGGGATCATGGACGTGCACGTCCGTGAAACGCTATTTGGCCTATGAAACTTTTTCAACGTCATCTCTCGGAAGTCGATTGGCGTGAGGCAACTCAGAAGGCTACAGGAAGAGATCGTGGTGATACTATGCGAGCTTGAGATGTACTTCCCGCCCGCATCCTTCGACGTTATGGTGCATCTGCTGGTCCATATCGTGGAGGATATCATCCAACTCGGGCCGACGTTCCTGCACAGCATGATGCCATTCGAAAGTATGAATGGTGTCATCAAAGGATACGTTCGCAACATGTCACGTCCAGAGGGAAGTATAGCCAGGGGCTTTCTGACCGAAGAGTGCATCTCCTACTGCACGAATTATCTAGGCATCGAGAACCCCGTTGGTCTGCCCGTCAACAGGCACCTCGACAGGCTCGCTGGATGGGGTCACCATGAGGGTCGCCGCGAAATGCATGTCGACTTCGAGGGTCGACTCGCCGACTTTGAAAGAGCAAACCTAGTCGCGCTACAACACATAGACGTGGTCGATCCTTGGGTGGTAGAGCACAAAATCTTTATTGAGAAGACGTACAATGACCGAGGCCAATAAAGGACGGACGGAGATATACTCAAAGAGCACAACTCATGTTTCACGCGTTGGTTCAAGCAGAAGCTTCTGTCATACCCTTTACATGAGGATTCTTCCGCGGAAGAACAACTCATATTCGCCTTGTCACAGGGCACCGAGCACAACCTGATGACCTATGAGGCGTACGATATCAACGGCTACACATTCTACACCGAGGACAAGGACATGAAGAGCGATGGTTATCAGAACTCCGGGGTAACGATGGAATCCTACACCGGTAACGACAAGGACAGATACTACGGAAGGATCGAGGAGATCTGGGAGCTGAGCTACGCTGGAGAGAAGGTCCCGATGTTCCATGTCAGATGGGCCAAGAGCTTCCTAAAAGAAGACCGGTATTTCACCACCATGGTTATACCCGAAGCCAAATCTAAGACCGCGGGCGCAAATGTCACCGCGAAAAATGAGCCATGGTACTAGCTTCCCAAGTGGACCAATGCTTCTTCATTACCGACTCGTCAAAGCCCAGTCGTGTTGTCGTGAGGAGAGGCAAAAGGAAGATCATCGGAATGGATGGAGTAGCCAATGAGCAAGACTTCGACAAGTACGGTGACCCGAAGATCGAACATGACGACGACGATGAAGTAGCAGCACACACCACAAGAAGAAGCAGGACCACCCTACCTAAAGGACGTCCGTTCCACAGAAGAACTCCATTTGCGAAAAAGAAGGGCAAGAAGATTGTGAACAGATAGCTAGCTAAGATCGATTGTATTTAAATCGTAGTCTTCATTTCTCGATTGTATTTCATGGGCACTTTTTGATATCATGAATATTTTTAAATTTCATGGGCACTTTTTGAATTCATGAGGACACTTGATCTCGATCCCCCTCCATCTCGATCTCGATTCCCCCTGCATCTCGATCTCGATCCCCCTCCATCTCGATCCCACCCGCACCCTCCCCCGCTCCACCATCACAAATGAATGCAACTAAAAATCCAAAAAAACAAATTTGATTATATTTTCAAATAACAAATTTGATGATATTTTCAAATAACAAATTTGATGATATTTTTTAAAAAATTATTACTGTTTTTATAAAAATTTATTACTGTTTCATATTCATATGCATTTTCTAAAAAATTATTAGATGCAAAAATAATAATAAAACAATTACTTATGGCGCACCGCTGGCTGGTGCGCCATTGCTTTGCAAAAAAAAGATTACTTATGGCGCACCGCTCGAGGGTGCGCCATTGCTATCAAAAAAACATTCTAATGGCGCACCGCCAGGGGGTGCGCCATTAGTAATGTCCCCCTAGCTAATTCGCCCGATCCCTTCGTCCCTCCCTCACCAGATCCACTCCCCCCCTCGCCACACCCTCACGCGCACCCCCTCCTTCCACCGCCCGCTCCACCGTCGCCGCCCTGCCTCCTCGGGCTCCACCGCCGTCGCCCTGCCTCCTCGAGCCGGGCAGCCACACGCGCCCAGCCTCCGCGGCCCTGACTCCGGCACCGCAGCGCCTCCCTCCCTGTCCCCGGAGCAGCCGCCCCCGCCCAGGAACGCCGCCGCCGAAGCTATGTCAGCGACCGGTCCATAGGCAGGTAGCCACCACCCCTCCTTCCTCCTCCCTCCCCCTCCCTCCTTCCCTATTGCATCCTATGCCCGCTCAAAATCCTCCCTGATTTCTGCACTGGATGAGCACCTGCCCTGCTGCTGCCCGCCCTCGCCCCGCCTGCACCGGCCCCGCCTCTGCTCTCGCCCCGTGCATCGCGCTCGGCCTACCGCCGGCTGAGCCCCGACCCCGCCCGCGCGACCCTGCTGCCGCTGCTCTGTCGTGGTTGCACGCCTGCGCCGCCGCGCTGCTCTGCTGCTCTACCTGCTGCTATCGCTGCCTCCTTTCCTCGTCCTTGCTGCTCCTCTACCCTCGCCCCTAGTGCTGCTCCTCCACTTCTCTAAATCCTTCTTGCTGCCGCTCTCTACTGCTTCTACTCCATCTTTATGCTATGAGAAATAACTGTCATCGAAATCTTGCTTTGTGATTGAGTAATCTGCTAGTATAATTGTGTGTTCACCTTGTTTACTAGTCCATGTACTAGTTATCTTTGTACGTGTTTGACTTTCAGTCCTTGCTCACTATTTGCTCATCTACACGTCAAGGAGCTGGAGCTGCATCTGCACTCCAAGGAGCGGCTCGTTAGTACTGCTTGTTCTTGTACCCAGAGCAGTTGGTGAGGTTGCAAATAGAAGTAGAGTACTGCTTGTTGTACTTTTGATCTTGCAAATAGGAGTTGGAGTAATTTAACTTAACTGGAGTAATTTGTTGCATCTGTTGTAGGTGGTCTAGTGCTGCCCATCTACTGCCCATTTCCTCTGGTACCAGAGTTGGAGTTTAGTGTACTGGACACTTTCATAGATTGCAAGGATACTTCCTCTCCTTTCTCTCCTTTAGTGTACTAGAAACTTACATAAATTTCAGAAACTTCATATAAAAATTTTATTCACTGCTGCTGATGTACTACTTGTTATGCTGCTGCTGCACTACTTGTGATGCTGCTGCTACTTGTGATTTTGTCAACTTGTGATGCTGCTGCTACTTGTGATCTTCTGAAATGACCCCTTTCTCCTGAAATGTTGATTAATTTCCGTTTCGGTTGAGAATGGGGCACTCCTAGGTCAAGAAAATTAGCAAAGGTCATGCCCAATTTTCTTGACCTAGAAGGTGCCCGATTCTCAACCGAAACAAAAATTAATCAACATTTATAGTTTGACCTAGAAGATGCCCAATTTGTTAACTCTAGTTCAGGTGTTGAATGTTAATCTGAGTGTGTGTGATGGTGACTGAACAGATAAATCATGTCTCCCAACATTTTCAGCTAAGTGGACTCTCACACACACACTATCTAGCTTTACACTTAAGCAGTGGCGAGATCTGCTCCCTCCACACAATGTGCAACAAGCAAGCAGGTGGATCTAGGTAGCTTGGCTAGATTAGCTATGAGCCAATGTGGTCAAGTCAAAAGAGATGATGCAGATGGATGGATAGATGGATGGATGGGGATGCAGCACCACTCCACCACCTTCACTTGTCTAGCTTGTGGTTTACCCCTCACTCTCTCATGCACCAGAAGAATATGATACATACATCCACTTTGATAAGATAAAACTAGTAAGAGAAGCAGGGCAAAAAATATTTTTTGTATTTATTTTAGATCACATACACAAAATAACCTCCTAGCAATACAAATCTAGTTTCAGAAACATGTGATACATACATCCACTTTGATAAGCTAAAACTAGTAAGAGCAACAAGGCAAAAAATAAATATATGTACGATATAGGGGTGCTACAGCTATATCCTCCATCCCGTCCCACCGGAGCAAGCAAACCTACAAGCTGCTCCTCATGTTTTTCCCTCTACTAGTAGACTGGAACTTCCCAATGCTGGCTAGTTTGCACCCTCTACAAGTTGCTACTGCTTCCGAATAACCTAACAGCCATCGAAATCTAGTTTGAATCAGAAAAATGTGAGAAAACCCATCTATTGAGGCGGACAACTAGTTGTAGATAAGGAAGGGCATTTGAGGCCCCATCGAGTCTATGAAGATGTGATGGGTCCTGATATATTGACTTGCGGATTTATTTTTTCCTAGACTGCCTCGGTGTCGACAAACCCTAAATGATGAGACCATGATCTTGTTCCTTGACAATAACCAACTTTTTGACCAAACTTTTTTCCTATTTAGAGCGAAACATGGCCCACAACGATGAGGCCGGCGGTTCAGGCGGCAAGCAATTCTGGGAGCTGTCCCAGGAGATGGAGGAAGAACCTCACCGCTATGAGGACGCCGTGGAAGACACCGATCCTGACTACACAACCCCTAGTGGCGTCGGGGATGACACCACTGATGGTGCCGCTGAGGATGCCACCACAGATGATGGCGGCGCACACACAGATGGCAGCCAACCGAAGAAGCAAAGGAAGGACCGGCGCCCGAATGCGCTCCGCACCCTCAAGGAGGAATTCACTCAAGTGGACTCCGACGGGAATCCAACGGAGCCCAAACATATAGTCAAGGGGTACTCGGTTCAGCTCGGGTGCATTCTCCGGAGCACCGTCTCGATCAACACCGAGAACCTTAGGC
Source organism: Triticum urartu (assembly GCF_056163025.1). NCBI lineage: Eukaryota > Viridiplantae > Streptophyta > Magnoliopsida > Poales > Poaceae > Triticum > Triticum urartu. The sequence goes on from NC_141875.1 coordinate 696,318,233, forward strand.
ATAAGGACCGAGGGAATTTGCGCAACCTCCTCTTCACGAAGCTGCACGAACGATACAAGTTCCCCGCCAAATTTGAAAACACACGCCTCTCAGGGAATAAAGCGAACAGTGCCGCCCTCACGAAGATGAGCACGGCCCTGTCTACTTGGAAAAGCGCGGTGAAGAGAATGATTGATAAAGGTGATAGTTATGAGAAGATCAAGGCGAAATATCCTTTGATGAGCGAAGATGAGTACAAGGAGTTCAAGATCAAGTGCGAGAGCAGTGCAACCTCCGAATCAAGTCAGTGGGGGAAAGAAATGCGGGAGTTGAACTTAGGGGAACACAAACTCGGTCCCGGCGATTATAGAGTGGCGGAGCCTATATGGGACAAGGAGGACGCGGAGCGTGCCGAGCAAGGCCTACCGCCCCGCTTCGAGAAATACAGCGGTGACAAGCAGACCAGGAACTATGTCAGGGCCCGGTACAAGGAGGACCCAATAACAAAGGAGCTTACCACGGATCCGAAGACCAGGGCGCTTGAGCTTCTTCTGGTAAGGAATACACCCCCGCGTAATTAGCTCCATATGGTTGCACTCTAATTAATCCCCAATATTTCTAAATGGTTCACATTCCTTTCGCAGGACACTGAAAGCAGTAGCGCGGGGTCGTCTAAGAGCTCCCCTTTCAACACCCCTTTAAATAGGGCATTGAACGTAATTAAAAACAAGGATAAGCTCACTAAGCCGACGTCAGCTAGTCGTGTGGCCGACAAAGGCTTGTCCACAAAATGGGGGTCATACTATACCGCTGGTGTGCGGAAGGAGAAAAAGACTAGCTCGGAAAGCCAGACACGCGAGGTTGAAGAACTCAAGGCACAAGTGGCGCGGATTCCGGAGCTTGTCCAAGAGCAAGTGCAACAACAACTTGGGACGACGCTCAACGCCATGGTGCCTACGTTGATTCATGGGCTGACGACGTGGATTGCGGGCGGCCAACAGGGGCCTCCCCCGGTTCCCAGCTTCACGGCCAGCAACTCGCACAGTGCGCAGGCGGCGCCATTGGTGTCTCCGGCGGCGGCGCCATTGGTGTCTCCAGCGGAGGCGGTATTCGTGTCTCCGGCGCCGGCACGGGCATTGGAGCTTAATGCACCGAGGTGTATGCCGGCCGGCACCTCGCCAACAAGCGCCCCCTCCGTCAGTTGCACGCCCGCCGTTGGCGGTGCATGGACATTAGCCGAGCTCGACGGCATCATGGTAACTAAGCCTCTCGGCCGATGACTTCATCTCCTTGCCTTTGACTGGGCATCCCTGATGCCCTGTACATGTTTTCGCAGGGCACCGCCGACGTTCCTTGCACTCTTCTGCACTTCGTGGGCGCCGAGTTGGTCGATGTCGCCAAGGGCAGAATCGTTCAACCGGGCAACCCCATGTTCCACGGTAACCCAGATAAGGATAACTTCCTTGTGGCTTACTTTCCCGAGTAAGTCATCCCTTAACCGCCCCGTAACATATGATTTCTTAGATTTCGATCGTTCTTTTTTTCTAACATTCCATGTTCTGTGCAGTGACACACATTGCACACACATTGCACGTATTTCGACCCGAACCGTAACTCCAACATAGACTACACAAATGTCAAGAAAGTTCTTGATGATGTTCTCCCCGGCTACACAAAATCTGGAGGCACCTTCACCAGGGCAGTTCGTAAGTACGGCAAGCACATGTTCTCACACAATACGAAGTTCTGCTGCGTCAAGCAGCCGCCTCGCGGTCAGAAGGATGCCTACTACGCCCTCCATCACATGCGGGCGATTGTAAGGGACCATCATCAACTTCTGCTACCAGATAATCTCAAAGATTGGGCCGCGAGCTTGTCGGCAGTCCAGGACGCGGACCTCAGACAAGAATTCTTTCGCATCCAGTCGGAGTTTGCGGACATCATCCATCAAGATGTCCTTCATACCTCGGGGCAGTTCTTCCTTAGATATCAACTGTCCAATAGTGAGATAGATGAAACGCTACAAATGCAGGGTGACAACGACCGCGATTTCATGACCATCACGACAGACGGCGGCTTCATCCACGTTCCTGTCCGATGAGTCGAGTCGAAAGTAGTGATGTGTAGTTCTGAAACATTGATTGGCTCATGTTGTAATTATACTTTAATGTATTCGTATGTCTCTTTGGTTTGGACAGTCGTTCAACTTAGATGTAATCGATGCTATTTATTAGTAGGACCATGAATCGTGCTATTAATGTCTTGCTTTTCTCTTTCGATCCTTTTGTTGCATACTTACATATTGCTTATGTATTTTCTGTTGTTTGGCTTGTGCATAGAGATGCCGTCGTATGTCGTGTACAAGGGTAAGGTTCCCGGAGTCTACGACGACTGGGAGGAGTGTCGGAGACAGGTTCACCATTTCAGCAGTAACAGTTACAAAGGGTACACCACTAGGGCGGAGGCCGAATGTAGATACGCCCGCTATCTAGCGGGAGAGAGGAGGGAGCGTTGGAGGAACCGGATGAAGACCAGTTTGATCGCGATGATGCTCATCGTGATGACCACAGCTCTCTTCTATGTGATGGTAGTTTAGATGATCGATATCGACTTGTAATGTGAAGGCAAACTCGATACTCGCGGTCTTGAGACTTGTAATGTTTTATCTTTGTTCGGTCTTTTGAATTCGGAGACTAATATGATGAATTGTATTCGGAGACTAATCTTCTATTGTATTCGATGAATCTGATGTTGCTGTGTGCTACTGTCTATATTCTGTCCAATAATATATTTTGTAACCTGTGCAAAAATCAGAAAAGCAAAAAAAAACCTAATATTCATAATAATGGCGCACCACACAAGACACTAATGGCGCACTGTGATCATCACACTAATGGCACATTAACTGCTGGTGTGCCATTAGAATGCCAAAGCACATGGGTACATATGGCCCCCTGGGAGGCATTCTAATGGCGCACTGCAGGCTATACTAATGGCGCACTACGTGGTGCGCCATTAGAACACCAGATACTAGTGGCGCACCAGTGGTGCGCCATTAGAATTTAATTCTAATGGCGTGATGCCACTGGCGCACCGGTAGTGCGCCATTAGAAGGCAAATTCGGTGCGCCACTAGCATGCCTTTTCCTAGTAGTGTGCGCCTGGAACCCGTGGGAGGCGGTGACGGCGGCCGGGCGGCTTCCATCGGCGCGTCAGTCGGCTTCCATCGCGTCAGGGTTGCCAAAATGCGACGATGAGGCTTGCGAGAAGTGCAGAGCGCCACGGCGCAGAGGCGGCGTAAGCCATCGGCGAGTAGGTGTACGGGGGGTACTGGACGCCGGCGAGGGCGTGTCCTGGTCGAGGTTCAGACAGGAGGGTGAGGCACGCTGGCCATCCGGAAAGGTGATGTTGGTTGTTGGGGTTGAGTCCGCCGTGCACATCGCCGTCGGCATAGCCAGGAGAGGGTGCGCACCTCCAGGGCTGCGGCGACGGTGAGAAGCTGGCCGGCGACCCAACGCTCTGCTGGCTCCAGGAAGCTTGCAGGCCCTGGCCGCCGGGTGGATTCATCATCCCCGCGCGAGACGCCTTTGCTTGCTCCGCCGCCGCTGCACTATCTCGGGCCCTCTAACGTTGTCCCTATTCAACCGGTCGGTGGTGACAGCCTCCTGGCACTGAACCTCCGCCTTTTTGTCGGCGTTCGACATGCCCGGTGATTTTGACGGCCTATGGCCTGTTTGCAAATTTTTAGAATCCTCAAATTCTAAAAGGAAAAAAAGTTATGCTCAAATTTCAGTTTTTTTGAATATTTTTTAAATCTAGTCAAACTATGGTCAAACTACTTATTCAAGAAGTATTAGTGTTACTAAATAATTATTCAAGAATATTAGTGTTACTAAATAATTATTTCAGTTTTTTTCGAATTTTGGTCAAATATGGTCAAACTGTGGTCAAACAATGGTCAAACTACTTATTCAAGAAATATTAGTGTTACTAAATAATTATTTCTGTTTTTTTGAATTTTGGTCAAATCTGGTCAAAATGTGGTCAAACTAGGGTCAAACTGTGGTCAAACTACTTATTCAAGAAATATTAGTGTTACTAAATAATTATTGTCTTTTAGAACAATAGTTTCAAACTCAAACAGTGAAATGTGTGACTTCATGCTCAAGGTAAATTCCTGAGGGTTAATAGGATTGACACCTTACTATTGTCAGGAAAACAACAAGTGTAGACTTGGAAACGAGGGAGAATAGAACTCGGAAGTTAAGCGTGCTCAGGCTGGAGTAGTGAGAGGATGGGTGACCGTTCGGGAAGTTAGACGATTTGGAATGATGAGGGGTGATTAGAGATTAAAGGTTAAATTGAGCAATGATGAGGGGTGATTAGAGATTAGAGGTTAAAATAATTCAGAAATTTGAAAATAAAAAAAATCAAAAAAAATCATAAAGGTTGACCTCCAGGCAGCAGCAAGGTGGAGGGCCTTTAGTCCCGATTCCAGTAAGAACCGGGACTAAAGGGGGAGGCTTTAGTACCGACCCTTTAGTCCCGGTTCCAGAACCGGGACTAAAGGCCCTTATGAACCGGGACTAAAGGCCCTTTTTCTACTAGTGGTGCACTCAACATTGCTCATGCCGTGATTCTAAGGCACCGGCCATCGCAACATTGATGGTCCTCTTCTTACTCTCCACCGAATGAAGGCAATAAAACTGTGTCGGGCTTGAACCATGCCGCACCTCTATTGCGATCGTCAAATAGATTTCTCCACTGTCACTCCGTGGTTACATGCCCATGTGTGTCCGGCAGCGCGATGCTGCCTCAAATAGTCTAGCTATTAGCAATCAGAACCAATGCATTGCCGATATAGTAGTTAGAATTTACATGTTGCATCGTTGTCAGTCAATGTTATGGAAGTGATGGATTATAAATCTGTAAGAAGAATAATTTTAACTGATGCATATACATCGCGTCATGGCTGCTGTTGTGGCCGAGTCTTGTTGGGTTCATCAGTTACTTCAGGAGCTCCATCGACCTATCAGCACTGCTATAGTTTTTTTGACAATGTGGGTGCGGTATATCTTGCTCATAACCCAATACAACATCGACGAACCAAACACATTGAGCTTGATATTCATTTTGTCCGTGAGAAAGCTGCTCTTGGTGTTGTTCGAATTATGCATGTTCCTTCTGTTGGGGAACGTAGTAATTTCAAAAAAAATCCTACGCACATGCAAGATCATGGTGATGCATAGCAACGAGAGGGGAGATTCATCCACGTACCCTCGTAGACCGTTAAGCGGAAGCGTTATGACAACGCGGTTGATGTAGTCGTACGTCTTCATGATCGATCGATCCTCAGTACCGAATGTACGGCACCTTCGCGTTCAGCACACGTTCAGCTCGGTGACGTCCCACGAACTCACGATCTAGTAGAGCTCGACGGAGATTTTCGACAGCACGACGGTGTGGTGACGATGTTGATGAAGCTACCGTCGCAGGGCTTCGCCTAAGCACCGCTACAGCATGACCGAGGTGGATTATGGTGGAGGGGGGCACCGCACACGGCTGGGAGAGATCAATGATCAACTTGTGTGTCTAGAGGTGCCCTCCTGCCCCCGTATATAAAGGAGCAAGGAGGGAGAGGCGGCCGGCCAAGGAGGGCCCGCCAAGGGGGGAACCCTACTCCCACCGGGAGTGGACTCCTCCTTCCCTAGTAGGAGTAGGAGAGGGGGAAGGAAAGAGAGGGCCCGCCCCCCTTGCCCTAAACCAATTCGGTTTGGGCCTTGGGGGGCGCCCCACACTCCCCTTGCTACCCTCTATTTCCAGTAAGGCCCATGTAGGCCCATTAAGCCCCCGGGGGATTCTGGTAACCCCCGGTACTCCGGTATTTATCCGGCAACCCCCGGAACCCTTCTGATGTCCGAATATAACCTTCCAATATATCAATCTTTATGTATCGACCATTTTGAGACTCCTCGTCATGTCTGTGATCACATCCGGGACTCCAAACTACCTTCGGTACATAAAAACATATAAACTCATTATACCGATCGTCATAGAACTTTAAGCGTGCGGACCCTACGGGTTCGAGAACTATGTAGACATGAACGAGACACGTCGCCAGTCAATAACCAATAGCGGAACCTGGATGTTCATATTGGCTCCCACATATTGTAAGATCTTTATCGGTCAAACCGCATAACAACATACGTTCTTCCCTTTGTCATCTTTATGTTACGTACTTGCCCGAGATTCGATCGTCGGTACCTGAATACCTAGCTCAATCACGTTATCGGCAAGTCTCTTTACTCGTTCCGTAATGCATCATCCCGCAACTAGCTCATTAGTCACATTGATTGCAAGGCTTATTGTGATGTGCATTACCGAGAGGGCCCAGAGATACCTCTCCAACAATCGGAGTGACAAATTCGAATCTCGATCTATGCCAACGCAACAAGTACCATCGGAGACACCTGTAGAGCACCTTTATAATCACCCAGTTACGTTGTGACATTTGGTAGCACACAAAGTGTTCTTCCGGTAATCGGGAGTTGCATAATCTCATAGTCATAGGAACATGTATAAGTCATGAAAAAAGCAATAGTAGTAAACTTAAATGATCAAGTGCTAAGCTAACGGAATGGATCAAGTCAATCACATCATTCTCCTAATGATGTGATCTCGTTAATCAAATGACAACTGATGTATATGGCTAGGAAACTTAACCATCTTTGATCAACGAGCTAGTCAAGTAGAGGCATACTAGTGACACAATGTTTGTCTATGTATTCACACATGTATTATGTTTCCGGTTAATACAATTCTAGCATGAATAATAAACATTTATCATGATATGAGGAAATAAATAATAACTTTATTATTGCCTCTAGGGCATATTTCCTTCAGTCTCCCATTTGCACTAGAGTCAATACTCTACATTACATAGTAATGATTCTAACATCCATGGAGTCTTGGTGTTAATCATGTTTTGCTCGTGGAAGAGGTTTAGTCAACGGGTCTACAACATTCAGATCCGTATGTATCTTGCAAATCTCTATGTCTCCAACCTGGACTTGATACAGGATGGAATTGAAGCGTCTCTTGATGTGCTTGGTTCACTTGTGAAATCTGTATTCCTTTGCCATGGCAATTGCACCAGTATTGTCACAAAAGATTTTCATTGGTCCCGATGCACTAGGTATGACTACTAGATCGGATATGAACTCCTTCATCCAGACTCCTTTATTTGCTGCTTCAAAAGCAGCTATGTATTCCGCTTCACACGTAGATCCCTCCACGATGATTTGTTTAGAACTGCACCAACTGACAGCTCCACCGTTCAATGTAAACACGTACCCGGTTTGCGATTTAGAATCATCCGGATTAGTGTCAAAGATTGCATCGACGTAACCATTTATGACGAGCTCTTTGTCACCTCCATAAATGAGAAACATATCCTTATTCCTTTTCAGGTATTTCAGGATGTTCTTGACTACTATCCAGTGATCCATTCCTGGATTACTTTGGTACCTCCCTGCTAAGCTAATAGCAAGGCACACATCAGGTTTGGTTCACAGCATTGCGTACATGATAGAGCCTATTGCCGAAGCATAGGAACACTTATCATTTTCTCTCTATCTTCTGCAGTGGTCGGGCATTGAGTCTAACTCAACTTCACACCTTGTAACACAGGCAAGAACCCTTTCTTTGCTTGATCCATTTTGAAGTTTTTCAAAACTTTGTCAAGGTAAGTGCTTTATGGAAGTTCAATTAAGCGTATTGATCTATCTCGATAGATCTTGATGCCCAATATGTAAGCAGCTTAACGAAGGTCTTTCATTGAAAAACTCTTATTCAAGTATTCTTTTATGCTCTCCAGAAATTCTATATCATTTCCAATTAGCAATATGTCATCCACATATAATATCAAAAATGCTACAGAGCTCCCACTCACTTTCTTGTAAATACAAGCTTCTCCAAAAGTCAAAATGTTCAGAACGAAAATCCGCTTCCGATTTTGACAGCCTATGGCCTGTTTGCAAATTTTTAGAATCCTCAAATTCTAAAAGGAAAAAAAGTTATGCTCAAATTTCAGTTTTTTTTGAATTTTTTTAAATCTGGTCAAACTATGGTCAAACTACTTATTCAAGAAGTACTAGTGTTACTAAATAATTATTCAAGAATATTAGTGTTACTAAATAATTATTTCAGTTTTTTTGAATTTTGGTCAAATATAGTCAAACTGTGGTCAAACAATGGTCATACTACTTATTCAAGAAATATTAGTGTTACTAAATAATTATTTCAGTTTTTTTGAATTTTGGTCAAATCTGGTCAAACTGTGGTCAAACTAGGGTCAAACTGAGGTCAAACTACTTATTCAAGAAATATCAGTGTTACTAAATAATTATTGTTTTTTAGAACAATAGTTTCAAACTCAAACAGTGAAATGTGTGACTTCATGCTCAAGCTAAATTCCTGAGGGTTAATAGGACTGACATCTTACTATTGTCAGGAAAAGAACAAGTGCAGACTTGGAAACGAGGGAGAATAGAACTCGGAAGTTAAGCGTGCTCAGGCTGGAGTAGTGAGAGGATGGGTGACCATTCAGGAAGTTAGACGATTTGGAATGATGAGGGGTGATTAGAGATTAAAGGTTAAATTGAGCAGTGATGAGGGGTGATTAGAGATTAGAGGTTAAAATAATTCAGAAATTTGAAAATATAAAAAAAATCAAAAAAATCAAAAAACAAATCATAGAATTTCCTTTTGTACCGGTTGGTGTTACCAACCGGGACTAAAGGTTGACCTCCAGGCAGCGGCCACGTGGAGGGCCTTTAGTCCAGATTCCAGTAAGAACCGGGACTAAAGGGGGAGGCTTTAGTACCGACCCTTTAGTTCCGGTTCCAGAACCGGGACTAAAGGCCCTTTTTCTACTACTGGTGTACTCAACATTGCTCATGCCGTGATTCTAAGGCACCGGCCATCGCAACATTGATGGTCCTCTTCTTACTCTCCACCGAATGAAGGCAATAAAACTGTGTCGGGCTTGAACCATGCCGCACCTCTATTGCGGTCGTCAAATAGATTTCTCCACTGTCACTCCGTGGTTACATGCCCATGTGTGTCCGGCGGCGCGATGCTGCCTCAAATAGTCTAGCTATTAGCAATCAGAACCAATGCATTGCCGATATAGTAGTTAGAATTTACATGTTGCATCATTGTCAGTCAATGTTATGGAAGTGATGGATTATAAATCTGTAAGAAGAATAATTTTAACTGATGCATATACATCAAACCTTGTCCACTAAGCATCATAGAGGAAATGCATTTTTTGGTTGAGCAATTTCCTTTTCGATTGATTAAACAAATGACAAGCAAACAAGGTGCAGCACCGTCGAATGGTCAATCTCATCAATATATTTTGCCAAAAAATATCGCCGCTCACCTATCTGGCGAGGGCCCGCTCCATCAAACCTACTATCCCTGCATGTTCATCACATGATCGAGGCGCCAACTGTAATACGAGATTATGTTTTATGGTGAATGGTAGGTAAGAGATAAAATTAAAATTTTAAATACCTTTTGTCATTACACTTTTTTCCTCGAGATCGGGGTACTGCCTACTTTTTAGTGGTTGTACTTAGTCTATGAAAGTTGTGTTGGATTACAAACCAAAACTGGTCGTTATAATTGAAGGAATAGACAGTCACTCAATGCTCCAAAACCAGTGTTAGACTAGGGACATGCTGGAGTATACTACAAACGAACACCCTTAGGACTTGACACTTGATTTTGTAACACAGGGACATTATTTATATGTAAAGAGAGTATTCACCAGAATTGGAATAAATTTATGGTTAAATCTCATGCCATGATAAAACGGATCTGAAATCTCATGAAAAGCTCATAAATAATTATGGCCACCACGAAACCTCGCACGCCTCGCATGCAACAGTAAAAGGTGCATAAAAAAATAACATTATTGTCCTTGAACAATTCATAGTCGCTACCTACGAGCGAGTGACGGACTTGATTTTCAAAATATGACTAGAGGCAATAATAAAGTTGCTATTAAGTTATTCTCATTTCCATAATTAAGTTTGTATTTATGTGCTATAATTGTAATGATTCTTGAATGTGAGATTCGGATGAAAACATGTTTGATTGTGTGGAAACATCTAAACACCAAGTAGATCCGTAGTTCGGCCTTTAGACTAGCTAATGTATTGTTGATGGTTCTGTTTTCTTAAACATGGACATTGTTATTGTAACAAGTATTTTTAGGTATAACTGAAAATATGTTGTGGAGTTCAGTATGTTAAGATTGAGATTTTATCCTCCGGCCATGGATAGATACACTCTGGGCCCACTCAAGTTTTACAGTATTCATCATAGTTCGGCCAGACATAGTTACTAAGGTGTTAGTCACGGGAACACTGAAATACGGGAATGAGCAAAGAGAACAAACTGATAATGAAGATGGTATTATGATCAAAGTTTACAACACGGGAATACCTCAAAGTTGCGCCTCCTCTTTTGTAAAGTACCATGAAGCAAATGGAGTGGTACACAATAACAGAAGGTTCACTCAATAAAGAAATGTGTTGATGTGTGAAAATTATTGTGGGTGTCCATACCCCACTTTTATTTCTTGACCGGAATGTGTTCTGGACATTTTAGCACATTATCGAAGGTGTATGGTCACACACATATCAACTAGAGGTATTTAGGGGAATGGAAGAAGGGGCCCCAGAAGTGTTTTAGGTGATCCTAGATGTCTTGTGGGAGGTCCTAAGAGTGTACCCAAAGTGTCGTTCCAGAATGTTTGGAAGGTTCCGGAACCTTACGATATGTTCATGAGCCATCCTTGTGGGCCATGCCGGAAATATTCCCTAGAGGGAATCATTGCACTACCTAAACTCTATTTTGTCTACTGTTGCTGCATGGAATCGCTGGTGAGACGATAGTTACCAATAACGTCTGAATGGTCTTGGGATGATCGTGTGCGCATTTTTTGTTGTTGCATAGCACGTTCCCCTAAAGTGGCATCATCAGGAGTTATGTTCGCAGTTACAAGTACGATCTAGAGCATATGTAATATGTGGCCATTGCACATGGTAATGTGCGGGTAGTAACATGAGATATAATATTTTATGTTCATGTTGTTTCCATAATGAAATTTTCTTATAAAGGTCTTGCTCTCTGTAGTCCTTTAAGCTGCTCCTGAGTATGCTGATCATTTGACCAAAGTTATACTTCACATTCTTTTGGTTTTACTATAGTCGAGTAAGATAATTTTTGTTAGAGGAGGGACTTGTAGATTTGATCTACATGGGATCATTCGTTTAATGAAGTTTAATATAGAGTTTGAGATTTTTAACCAAGTCTCGCGTTTCAACCCTGACAGTTAAACTAATAACACAAATAATCATGCTTAAAATGTGGCACATGTAGAAATGGTTTGCAACATAAACCCTAGCATCCACGCTAATTAGAAAAAACCATTAAAGTCATTTAACATGTTTTTCCAAGATGTTCATGTGATGTGGTATAGCCTCAGTCAAAGCAATGTGTTTGTATGGCATGTGAAGTGAGTGTAATAATTTTTCATGGTCTATGTATCGTGTGTACGACATGGTGGCTAGAGCCATATGATTGTCATTAATTTAATTGGCATGCCTGTCAATTCGTGTAATGCATTTACTTTATTTGCTATAGAGACAGTAACAGTTTAATAGTAAGTGCATAGTGGTGAAATTTCCCATGGAGATGAACCTTGACGCAATGTGGTACGCGAAGAAGGTGTTCTCCAGCGAAGGAAGGTGAAGAAAGAAGAGAGCTAGGGCCATCGATGAACTTGGTGTTTACAGCATGGATTCGCTCAGGTGAGGGATCTAGGACAACCAGCGGGTCCGTAAGTGTTCGATGGTAGGTTTGGTTGGTGTTATGCTGTGCCGAAGATGGCTGGCAATGGAAGGGGCAAGCAGCGGACCCGGAGCTAGGGAAGAAACCCTCCCGGCTGGGTTTCTCCATTGTGGTTGTCGATTGGAGGGAGGATAGGATGGTGGTGATGAGAATCGAGTGAGGGGCGGCTTAAATAGCCGATAGTCGTGGCCAGAGGCCGCAATTGATGTGAGTTAGCCTGCTGGGCTTGAGGTGGCACCGCGTTGGACATCAGGGAGCAATTCAACGATCGGGTATGTTTTCATTTTAATGTTACGGTCAGGTCAGGCATGTTTTAGAACATGCGAGCCCTGTTCTTGTAGGGAACGCAGTCAGTCGTGGCATGTGGGAAAAAGTTGGGAATGAGCGACGTGATCATTTGAGGTCGTGGCTGGTGGAAAATATCGCTAGTGGACGACTTGATCACTACTCGTGAAGTGCCACGGTGGCTTGCAGTACATCAGCTTGCTAGATAGAACTAAAATTTTCATTGGAATGGAGGCTAAGACTAATCATGTAGGAGTAGTACAAGAGTGGTTTATGGACACTGGCGCCTGCTCCCATATGGCATCTGATGATTTTAATCTCTCTTCCTTCAAACCTACCTCTCAAACTATCACGGTTGGTAATGGTAAATCTATTCCTGCTACTCACATTGGTTCTCAAATTATTCCGTCTTCCACCGTACCACTTTCTTTGAACAATATTCTCATCGTTCCCGACATTATCAAAAATCTTATTTATGTTCGACAATTCACAACTGACAACTATTGTGCAATTGAATTTGATCTTTTTAGCTTTTCCGTGAAGGTGCTCCCTTCCACGACCGTGATACTTCGATGCAATAGGCCCGGACCACTCTACCCTTTATGTCCACAAGCACCTGCCGAAGCTCTCATCACCACCACCTCATCATCACTTTGGCACCGCCGTCTTGGCCACCCCGAGCATCAAACCATGTCACGTCTTCGACAACCGAAACTTATTTCATACAATAAAGATGGGCCGCCCCTTTGTCATGCCTGTCAATTAGGAAAGCATGTTAGACTACCCTTTTATGATTCTCAAACATATATTCTTCGCCCGTTTCAGTTATTACATTGCGATCTTTGGATATCCCCGATCCCTAGAACCTCTGGTTTTCGTTATTACCTTATCATTGTAGATGGTTTTTCCCATTATTTTTGGAGTTTTCCCCTTCACAAGAAGTCTGATGTATATGCAACTCTCACTACCTATCATGCTTTTGTTAAAACACAATTCAATTTGCCCATCTTAGCTATTCAATGCGATAATGGTGGAGATCAACACTCGTTTAGATCTTTTTTGTGCCTCCCGTGGTCTGCTTCTTCGTTTTTCATGCCCACACACATCCCAACAAAATGGCAAGGCCGAACATGCTATTCGCACCACAAATGATGTCATCCGTACACTATTACTTCAAGCCTCACTACCACCGCCCTTTTGGGCCGAAGCCCTTTACACCGCCACTTATCTCATAAATATACGTCCTACCTCTGCTCTCCAATTTTCTACCCCTTACACGATTCTCTTCAGCATAACACCACCCTATCACGATCTCAATGTTTTCGATTGTCTTTGCTATCCCAATACATCTTCCACAACTCCCCACAAACTAGCTCCTCCTTCCACAAAATGTATATTTCTCGGTTATCCTCCACAGCACAGAGGTTATCGTTGTCTTGACCTAGCCACCCGTCGCAATATTTTATCTCGTCATGTTGTGTTTGACAAGACAACTTTTCCATATGCCACACCATCTGTTGTCGAGTCCACGCCACCATCAACAAAATCTCCTCCCATCTTCCCGCATCCTTCTATCCTTTCACGTCGATCGCAAGCATCGCCCGTTATGCATGCACCTATTCCATCTACACCCACTACGCATGGACCTGCTAGTCCACACATATCTATTAGCACATCTCCTCTTACTACACCGGATACACATGGCCCAACAACACCACTTAGCCCGGTGCCACCTCCCAGCCCACCATCTCCTCCGCCACCTCCTAGCCCATCATATCCCCCGCCATCTCCCAACATAGCATCTCCTCAGCCACCACCTATGCCCATACATCGCACGCGCTCGACAACCGGTCGCCTCCCTGTCCCGATAGACCACCTCAACCTTTCATTCGTCGCCTCCTCCCCTATACCACATAATTATCTCACAGCTCTCTGTGATCCTTCTTGGCGACACGCTATGCAGGAAGAATACGATGCTCTCATCATCAACAAAACCTGGACTCTTGATCCTCCTCCTCCAGGTGCTAACATTGTCAGTGGAAAATGGATGACATAAATATAACTCTGATGGATCCCTTGCTCGACATAAGGCTCGTTGGGTTGTACGTGGTTTTTCACAACAACCTGGTGTCGACTATGATGAAACCGTTAGTCCGGTCGTCAAACCAGCCACCATTCGTTTCGTTCTTTCCCTCGCACTTTCTTCTTGTTGGCCTATTCACCAACTCGATGTTAAAAATGCATTTCTTCATGGCTATCTCGATGAGGTCGTCTATAGTCAACAACCATCCGACTTTATTATTGCTAACCACCCTGAGTTTGTGTGTCGCTTGCATAAGTCTCTCTACGGACTAAAGCAAGCTCCCCGTTCAGTGCTTCGCTACCTATGCTCGTTCTGTTGGTTTTACCGAATCCAAATCTGACGCCTCCTTGTTCATTCTTCATAAGGGGAACACCACTGAATACTTACTTTTGTATGTTGATGATAGCATCCTTACTGCCTTGTCTTCTACTGCTCTTCATTCCATCATTCATTTGTTCGGCAAGGAATTTGCTATGAAAGACCTTGGACCACTTCATCATTTTCCTGGAATCTCAGTTTCTCGCACACCTACTAGTTTGCATCACTCTCAACGACGGTATATTCTAGAACTCTTTGCTACTTCTGATTCTCCTGTTTCCGATCCTTCTTTATATCGCAGTCTTGAAGGTGCTCTTTAGTACGCCACTCTCACTTGACCTGACATAGCTTATGCTGTCCAACAGGTGTGCCTCCACATGCATGATCCTCATGAACCTCATCTTCTTTTTATCAAGCGCATTTTGCACTATCTGAAAGGCACACTTGATCTTGGCCTAACTATTTCTTCTTCTTCCTCTCATAATCTCATTGCCTATTCATATGCCGATTGGGCTTATGGATTTTGCATGTTTCTCGGTGATAATTTGATCTCATGGTCTTCTCGACGACAAACCATAGTTTCTCGATCCAGTGCAGAGGTTGAATATCGCGTCATGGCTGCTGTTGTGGCCGAGTCTTGTTGGGTTCGTCAGTTACTTCAGGAGCTCCATCGACCTATCAGCACTGCTATAGTTTTTTTTGACAATGTGGGCACGGTGTATCTTGCTCATAACCCGATACAACATCGACGAACCAAACACATTGAGCTTGATATTCATTTTGTCCGTGAGAAAGCTGCTCTTGGTGCTGTTCGAATTCTGCATGTTCCTTCTGTTGGGGAACGTAGTAATTTTAAAAAAAATCCTACGCACATGCAAGATCATGGTGATGCATAGCAACGAGAGGGGAGAGTCGTCCACGTACCCTCGTAGACCGTTAAGCGGAAGCATTATGACAACGCGGTTGATGTAGTCGTACGTCTTCACGATCGATCGATCCTCAGTACCGAACGTACGGCACCTCCGCGTTCAGCACACGTTCAGCTCGGTGACATCCCACGAACTCACGATCCAGTAGAGCTCGAGGGAGATTTTCGTCAGCACGACGGTGTGATGACGATGTTGATGAAGCTACCGTCGCGGGGCTTCGCCTAAGCACCGCTACAGTATGACCGAGGTGGACTATGGTGGAGGGGGGCACCGCACACGGCTGGGAGAGATCAATGATCAACTTGTGTGTCTAGAGGTGCCCTCCTGCCCCCGTATATAAAGGAGCAAGGATGGAGAGGCGGCCGGCCAAGGGGGGGAGCCCTACTCCCACCGGGAGTGGACTCCTCCTTCCCTAGTAGGAGTAGGAGAGGGGGAAGGAAAGAGGGGGCCCGCCCCCCTTGCCCTCAACCAATTCGGTTTGGGCCTTGGGGGGCGCCCCACACTCCCCTTGCTACCCTCTATTTCCACTAAGGCCCATGTAGGCCCATTAAGCCCCCGGGGGGTTCTGGTAACCCCCGATACTCCGGTATTTATCCGGCAACCCCCGGAACCCTTCTGATGTCCGAATATAACCTTCCAATATATCAATCTTTATATCTCGACCATTTTGAGACTCCTCGTCATGTCTGTGATCACATCCGGGACTCCAAACTACCTTCGGTACATCAAAACATATAAACTCATTATACCGATCGCCATAGAACTTTAAGCGTGCGGACCCTACGGGTTCGAGAACTATGTAGACACGAACGAGACACGTCGCCGATCAATAACCAATAGCGGAACCTGGATGTTCATATTGGCTCCCACATATTGTAAGAAGATCTTTATCGGTCAAACCGCATAACAACATACGTTGTTCCCTTTGTCATCTTTATGTTACGTACTTGCCCGAGATTCGATCGTCGGTATCTGAATACCTAGATCAATCACGTTACCGGCAAGTCTCTTTACTCGTTCCATAATGTATCATCCCGAACTAGCTCATTAGTCACATTGATTGCAAGGCTTATAGTGATGTGCATTACCGAGAGGGCCCAGAGATACCTCTCCAACAATCGGAGTGACAAATTCTAATCTCGATCTATGCCAACGCAACAAGTACTATCGGAGACACCTATAGAGCACCTTTATAATCACCCAGTTACGTTGTGACGTTTGGTAGCACACAAAGTGTTCCTCTGGTAATCGGGAGTTGCATAATCTCATAGTCATAGGAACATGTATAAGTCATGAAAAAAGCTATAGTAGTAAAACTTAAACGATCAAGTGCTAAGCTAACGGAATGGGTCAAGTCAATCACATCATTCTCCTAATGATGTGATCCCATTAATCAAATGACAACTCATGTCTATGGCTAGGAAACTCAACCATCTTTGATCAACGAGCTAGTCAAGTAGAGGCATACTAGTGACACAATGTTTGTCTATGTATTCACACATGTATTATGTTTCCGGTTAATACAATTCTAGCATGAATAATAAACATTTATCATGATATGAGGAAATAAATAATAACTTTATTATTGCCTCCAAGGCATATTTCCTTCAGTCTCCCACTTGCACTAGAGTCAATAATCTACATTACATAGTAATGATTCTAACACCCATCGAGTCTTGGTGTTGATCATGTTTTGCTCGTGGAAGAGGTTTAGTCAATGGGTCTGCAACATTCAGATCCGTATGTATCTTGCAAATCTCTATGTCTCCAACCTAGACTTGATCCAGGATGGAATTAAAGTGTCTCTTGATGTGCTTGGTTCACTTGTGAAATCTGGATTCCTTTGCCAAGGCAATTGCACCAGTATTGTCACAAAAGATTTTCATTAGTCCCGATGCACTAGGTATGACTCCTAGATCGGATATGAACTCCTTCATCCAGACTCCTTCATTTGCTGCTTCCGAGCAGCTATGTATTCCGCTTCACACGTAGATCCCTCCACGATGCTTTGTTTAGAACTGCACCAACTGACAGCTCCACCGTTTAATGTAAACACGTACCCGGTTTGCGATTTAGAATCATCCGGATCAGTGTCAAAGATTGCATCGACGTAACCATTTACGACGAGCTCTTTGTCACCTCCATAAATGAGAAACATATCCTTAGTCCTTTTCAGGTATTTCAGGATGTTCTTGACCGCTATCCAGTGACCCATTCTTGGATTACTTTGGTACCTCCCTGCTAAGCTAATAGCAAGGAACACATCAGGTCTGGTTCATAGCATTGCATACATGATAGAGCCTATTGCCGAAGCATAGGAACACTTATCATTTTCTCTCTATCTTCTGCAGTGGTCGGGCATTGAGTCTAACTCAACTTCACACCTTGTAACACAGGCAGGAACCCTTTCTTTGCTTGATCCATTTTGAAGTTTTTCAAAAATTTGTCAAGGTAAGTGCTTTGTGGAAGTTCAATTAAGCGTATTGATCTATCTCGATAGATCTTGATGCCCAATATGTAAGCAGCTTAACCGAGGTCTTTCATTGAAAAACTCTTATTCAAGTATCCTTTTATGCTCTCCAGAAATTCTATATCATTTCCAATTAGCAATATGTCATCCACATATAATATCAAAAATGCTACAGAGCTCCCACTCACTTTCTTGTAAATACAGGTTCTCTAAAAGTATGTATAAAACCATATGCTTTGATCACACTATCAAAACGTTTACTCCAACTCCGAGAGGCTTGCACCAGTCCATAAATGGACCGCTGGAGCTTGCACACTTTGTTAGCTCCCTTTGGATCGACAAAACCTTCTGGTTGCATCATATACAACTCTTCTTCCAGAAATCCATTCAGGAATGCAGTTTTTACATCCATTTGCCAAATTTCATAATCATAAAATGTGGCAATTGCTAACATGATTCGGACAGACTTAAGCATTGCTACGGGTGAGAAAATCTCATCATAGTCAACTCCTTGAACTTGTCGAAAACCTTTCGCAACAAGTCGAGCTTTGTAGATAGTAACATTACCGTAAGCGTCAGTCTTCTTCTTGAAGATCCATTTATTCTCTATGGCTTGCCGATCTTTGGGCAAGTCAACCAAAGTGCACACTTTGTTCTCATACATGGATCCCATCTTAGATTTCGTGGCCTCAAGCCATTTTGCTGAATCTGGGCTCACCATCGCTTCTTTTAGTTCGTAGGTTCGCCTTGGTCAAGTAACATGACCTCCAGAATAGGATTACCGTACCACTCTGGTGCAAATCTTACTCTGGTTGACCTACGTGGTTCGGTAGTAACTAGATCTGAAGCTTCATGATCAACATCATTAGCTTCCTCACTAATTGGTGTAGTTGTCACAGGAACCGGTTTCTGTGATGAACTACTTTCCAATAAGGGAGCAGGTACAGTTACCTCTTCAAGTTCTACTTTTCTCACTTCTTTCGAGAGAAACTCCTTCTCTAGAAAGGATCCATTCTTAGCAACAATTGTCTTGCCTTCAGATCTGTGATAGAAGGTGAAGGTGTACCCAACAGTTTCCTTTGGGTATCCTATGAAGACACATTTCTCCGATTTGGATTCGAGCTTATCAGGTTGAAGCTTTTTAACATAAGCATCGCAGCCCCAAACTTTAAGAAATGACAACTTTGGTTTCTTGCCAAACCACAGTTCATAAGGCGTCATCTCAACGGATTTCGATGGTGGCCTATTTAACGTGAATGCAGCCGTCTCTAAAGGATAACCCCAAAACGATAGCGGTAAATCAGTAGGAGACATCATAGATCGCACCATATCTAGTAAAGTACCATTACGACGTTCGGACACACCATTTCGCTTTGGTGTTCCGGGTGGCGTGAGTTGCGAAACTATTCCTCATTGTTTCAAATGAGACAAAACTCGTAACTCAAATATTCTCCTCCACGATCAGATCGTAGAAACTTTATTTTCTTGTTATGATGATTTTCCACTTCACTCTGAAATTCTTTGAACTTTTCAAATGTTTTAGACTTATGTTTCATTAAGTAGATATACCCATATCTGCTCAAATCATCTGTGAAGGTGAGAAAATAACGATAATCGCCGCGAGCCTCAATATTCATAGGACCACATACATCAGTATGTATGATATCTAACAAATCTATTGCTCGCTCCATTGTTCCGGAGAACGGCGTTTTAGTCATCTTGCCCATGAGGCATGGTTCGCAAGTACCAAGTGATTCATAATCAAGTGATTCCAAAAGTCCATCGGTATGGAGTTTCTTCATGCGCTTTACACCAATATGACCCAAATGGCAGTGCCACAAATAAGTTGCACTATCATTATCAACTCTTCATCTTTTGGCTTCAATATTATGAATATGTGTATCACTACTATCGAGATTTAATAAAAACAGACCACTTTTCAAGGGTGCATGACCATAAAAGATATTACTCATATAAATAGAACAACCATTATTCTTTGATTTAAATGAATAACCGTCTCGCATCAAACAAGATCTAGATATAATGTTCGTGCTCAACGCTGGCACCAAATAACAATTATTCAGGTCTAAAACTAATACCGAAGGTAGATGTAGAGGTAGCGTTCCGACCGCGATCACATCGACTTCGGAACCATTTCCCACGTGCATCGTCAGCTCGTCCTTAGCTAATCTTCGCTTAATACGTAGTCCCTGTTTCGAGTTGCAAATATTAGCAACAGAACCAATATCAAATACCCAGGTGCTACTGCAAGCATTAGTAAGGTACACATCAATAACATGTATATCACATATACCTTTGTTCACCTTGCCATCCTTCTCATCCTCCAAATACTTGGGGCAGTTCCGCTTCCAGTGGCAGGTCTGTTTGCAGTAGAAGCACTCAGTCTCAGGCTCAGGTCCAGACTTGGGTTTCTTCTCCTGAGCAGCAACTTGTTTGCCGTTCTTCTTCCCTTTACCCTTGTTATTGAAACTGGTGGTCTTATTGACCATCAAAACTTGATGCTCCTTCTAGACTTCTACCTCCGCAACCTTTAGCATTGCGAAGAGCTCGGGAATTGTCCTATCCATCCCTTGCATATTATAGTTCATCACGAAGCTCTTGTAGCTTGGTGGCGGTGATTGAAGAATTCTGTCAATGACACTATCATCCAGAACATTAACTCCCAGTTGAATTAAGTGATTGTTATACCCAGACATTTTGAGTATATGTTCACTGACAGAACTATACTCCTCCATTTTGCAGATGTAGAACTTATTGGAGACTTCATATCTCTCAATCCAGGCATTTGCTTGAAATATTAACTTCAACTCCTGGAATATCTCATATGCTCCATGACGTTCAAAACGTCGTTGAAGTCCCGGTTCTAAGCCGTAAAGCATGGTACACTGAACTATCGAGTAGTCATCAGCTTTGCTCTGCCAGACATTCTTAACGTCGTTAGTTGCATCTGCAGCAGGCCTGGCACCCAGTGGTGCTTCCAGGATGTAATTCTTTTATGCAGCAATGAGGATAATCCTCAAGTTACGGACCCAGTCCGTGTAATTGCTACCATCATCTTTCAACTTTACTTTCTCAAGGAACGCATTAAAATTCAATGGAACTACAACACGGGCCATCTATCTACAACAACATAGACAAGCAAAATACTATCAGGTACTAAGTTCATGATAAATTTAAGTTCAATTAATCATATTACTTAAGAACTCCCACTTAGATAGACATCCCTCTAATCATCTAAGTGATCACGTGATCCAAATCAACTAAACCATGTCCAATCATCACGTGAGATGTAGTAGTTTTTAATGGTGAACATCACTATGTTGATCATTGAGGGAGTCCTGCATTAGGGGGTCCTCGGACAGCCGGACTATATACTTTGGCTGGACGTTGGACTATGAAGATACAAGATTGAAGACTTCGTCCCGTGTCCGGGTGGGACTCTCCTTTGCGTGGAAGGCAAGCTTGGTAATTCGGATATGTAGATCTCTGCCCTTGTAACTGACTCTGTGTAACCCTAGCCCCCTCCGGTGTCTATATAAACCGGAGGGTTTAGTCCGTAGGACAACAACAATCATAATCATAGGCTAGCTTCAAGGGCTTAGCCTCTACAATCTCGTGGTAGATCAACTCTTGTAATACTCATATCATCAAGATCAATCAAGCAGGAAGTAGGGTATTACCTCCATAGAGAGGGCCCGAACATGGGTAAACATTATGTCCCCCGCCTCCTGTTACCATCAGCCTTAGATGCACAGTTCGGCACCCCCTACCCGAGATCCGCTGGTTTTGACACCGGCATTGGTGCTTTCATTGAGAGCTCCACTGTGCCGTCACGATAAGGCCTGATGGTTCGTCTGGTTGTCAAGGACAACATTACCTCTAGGGGAGCCCTGGCTATAGGCCAAACTCTTCGACTAGGCGGCTTCGTCATGACCGCCCGTTCGGCCGTCGCGCCGACGATGACTTCTCGGGTCATCAAAAACAACCTCCACGTCGACTCGGGATTCACCGATCAGATGGATCCAATGGAGCTCTCTTCCTTGAACGAGCTCTTAGATCGCATCACCACCTTGGGAGTCGCTACGGACTATGATCGGATCGGGCTTAAATCCGACCAAAGGGAGATTAACTCTCTGCCGGTCACCCATCAGATAGTGGTGGTGGAGGAGCGATGTAGCGATTCTTCCTCTATTTTGAGGACAAACTATGTCCGGATTCCTGGCTCTCCGAGCCTTATACCCGTCCACGGGAGGACATGGCCCAAGCTTTGAACCTAGAATCGGACAGCGGGCCAGAACTATGGGGCAACGTCCCGGAGCCCGAACTGCCAAGATCGGAAACTCCTCTGCCCCTGGGTCTCAGATCGGGTCAGGGTTTGGACCTAAATCTACCTACCCACCCTCACATAAGTTATCTTTCCCACATTAGACAAGAGCCCCAAGAGATAGTACATCACTATTGGGCCAGATTCCTCCTTGTAATGAGCAAGGTCAAGGACTGTCGCGAGGAAGACGCAATTTCATTCTTTTGCAAAAATTGCACGGACAAGGGAATCCTCAACGCCATAAGTCGCCGTGACATAGTACACTTCGCTGACTTGGCGGCCATAGTACAGAAGTACCGTGCAATGGAAAGCACCTGGAAAACCCAAACAAAATTCTAGGATCCTCCGGTTCTCACTAAACCCTCCGTCCGATCTAAAAGGGTGTACTCTCGTAAGTCACCCGATCCAATTACAAAGAAACCAAATCCCACTACAGGGCGAGGAACCGTATTGGAGGGATGGCTCAATGGACCATGCAAAATTCATAGTACACCGGATACCATGCCAACACATAGCCTTAGAGCATGTTGGATACTCCGGTAGGTGGCCAAGAGCGGCGAGGACATCCTCATTAACAATACCACAGAGAACCATCTGGTGGAAAATAACAATATAGTACTGACAGTCTTCGAGACTTTTGACTCAAATAATAGGCGCAAGCGAGCACTCCGCAGCCTCGCCGAAGTATGCCATGTTGCAACAATAAATCCATGGAACGGCATGGTTATAACCTTCAATGCCAGTGACGAACCCCAATTCCGAACAGCCCGAGCACCAGCCGCTTTGGTCCTTAGTCCAATTGTGGACGCCTTCCGGCTTACTAAAGTGCTCATGGACGGTGGCAGCGGATTAAACCTCATCTATGAGGAGACTCTTAGCAAAATGGAAATAGACAAGAGCCGCATTGAGCAAAGCAGCACGACCTTCAGAGGAATAATCCCTAGTCAGGAGGCACGATGTGCGGGAAAAATCACACTAGATGTGGCATTCGGCATGCCCGAGAACTATAGGTCCGAAGAAATTACATTCCAAGTGGCCCCGTTTAGTAGCGGATACCACGCCCTTTTAGGGCGGGAGGCATTCACGATCTTCCAAGCTATACCCCATTACGAGTACATGAAGCTCAAGATGCCCGGGCCAAATGGAATCATCACTCTAGGTAGTGATCCGGACATAGCACTCCGCGCCGAAAATAAAACCGCCGCACTGGCCCTCGAGGCGTTATCCGAAGCCCTCGCGGCCAAAGAATTAACTGCGCTGCACTCCACAATGGACAGGGACGACGTGATACTCGACAAAAGACCCAAATCCACCTCTTTTAAACCAGCGGACAAAACAGTCAAATTCCAGGTCCACCCAACGGACCCTGCAAAAACAGCATCCATCGGGGCACAGCCGAACCCCAAAACAGATGCCGCACTATGGGAGTTCTTGCGCGAGAATTGGGACACCTTCGCCTGGCATCCTTCAGACATGTCAGGAATCCCACGCCGGCTGTCCGAGCATAGCCTAAACATTCTAAAGGGATTCAAGCCGGCCAAGCAGACTCTTCGGCGTTTCTCAGAGCCTAAGCGACAAGCCATGGGAGAAGAGTTAGCCAAGTTACTTGAGGCCGGATTCATTAGAGAAATAAAACACCCGGACTGGCTAGCAAACCTAGTGATGGTACCAAAGAAGGACAAATCATGATGCCTATGTGTTGATTTCAAGGACCTTAACAAGGCTTGCCCCAAGGATCCCTTCCCCCTCCCCCGCATCGACCAAATTATCGACGCTACCGAAGGACACGACTCATTGTGTTTCCTCGACGCATACCTCGGATACCATCAAATCAAGATGGCGGAGTCCGATCAAGACGCAACGGCATTCATCACCCCATGCGGCCCCTTCTGTTTTAACACCATGCCTTTCGGGCTCAAAAACGCCGGTGCAACCTATCAACTCATGATTCAGACATGCCTGGAAGCACAAATCGGCAAAATAGTGGAGGCATACGTAGACGATGTGGTCATTAAAACTAGACACATCGAATCCTTAATAGACGACTTGAGGCTTACGTTCGACAATCTCCGAACATATGACATCAAGCTCAATTTGGAAAAATGCGTTTTCGGCGTGCCCGCCGGAAAGCTCTTGGGCTTCATCGTTTCTAATAGAGGAATTGAAGCAAATCCGGCTAAAATCTGAGCTCTATCACAGTTGGCTACCCCAACAGACCTCGAGCAAATCCAGAAATTAACCGGATGTGTGGCTGCCTTAAGCCGCTTTATCTCCCGACTAGGAGAAAAGGCATTACCTCTTTATCGCCTTATTCGGCGCACCGAACACTTCGAGTGGACGGATGCGGCCATGGCTGGATTGGAAGAAATAAAATCCCTCTTGGCCAGCAACCCAATCTTGGCCGCGCCAAATATCGGAGAACCAATGTTGTTATATATAGCGGCAACACACCAGGTTGTAAGCGCAGTGCTCGTTGTCGAACAAGAGACGGACGGACATAAGTTCCCGCTTCAAAAGCCGGTATACTACGTATCCACTGTCCTCACTCCATGCAAATCACGGTACCTGCATTATCAAAAGATAGCATACGCAGTCTTCATGGCATCCCCAAAGCTACGACACTACTTTCAAGAGTGTTCAATTACGGTGGCCTCTGAAGTACCAGTCAACGACATAATAAATAACCGCGATGCCACGGGCAGGATTGCTAAATGGGCTATTGCGCTCCTCCTGTGCGACATAACATACAAACCCCGACGAGCCATTAAGTCGCAAGTACTGGCTGATTTCGTCGTCGAATGGACAGAAGCCGTACTCCCTAAACAGTACGGTGCGTACTCCAATTGGATCATTCACTTCGACGGCTCTAAGATGCTGGCTGGTCTGGGGGCAGGTGTCGTCCTGACATCCCCCACTGGAGATGCAGTCCAATACATACTCCAAATATTACACACAGACTCCAACAATGCAGCAGAATATGAGGCCTTGTTGCATGGTCTCCAGATGGCAGTCTCCATGGGCATTCAACGCCTAGAGGTGCTTGGGGATTCGAACCTCGCAATCTCTCAAATAAATGGAGACTTTGACGCCAAGGACCCAAAAATGGCGGCTTACCGCAATGTTGTCCTCAAAATGTCAGCTTGGCTCGAGGGGCTCGAATTCCACCATGTGGTCCGAGAAAACAATCAAGCAGCGGATATCCTTGCCCGCATTGGCGCTAAGCGTGATCCTATGCCACCTAATATCTTCTTGGAAAGGTTGTTTAAGCCATCCGTGGTGTGGGAACGGAAGACCAGCAACAACAGTCCGGATCCGGCCACAACATCAGATCCCGAGCACTCTGACGTAATCGGAGGCTCCACCACCGAAATAACACCTTCGGCCCACGTGATTATGGCTGTCATCGCCCCGTGGACAGAACCCTTCTTGGCTTACCTAAATAGGCAAGAACTCCCTGAGGACCCAAACGAGGCACGTTGCATTGTGCGGCGGTCTAAAGCCTACAAGGTCCATGAGGAAGAGCTTTATAAGAAAAGCGCTACCGGAGTACTTCAAAGGTGTATCTCCGAAGAGGAAGGGTGGCAACTTTTGGCAGAAATTCACGCTGGACTCGGCGGCCATCACGCCGCAGCTCGGGCCCTCGTAAGCAAGGCCTTCTGTACAGGTTTCTACTGGCCGACAGCCCGAGCAGACGCACAGGACCTCGTCCAACATTGCGTCGGTTGCCAGCTTTTTGCAAACCAAAGCCATATGCCACCTACCGCTTTCCAAACAATCCCCATTACTTGGCCCTTTGCGGTCTGGGGGCTTGATATGGTCGGACCCCTTAAAGGAGGAAGCCATAAGAAAAAGTACCTATTGGTCATGGTGGATAAATTCACCAAATGGATAGAAGCCAAACCAGTTAAAACGGCCGAGTCCGGACCAGTGATAGACTTCATGTCCGGGGTTGTACACCGTTATGGTGTCCCCCACAGCATCATCACCGATAATGGCTCGAACTTTACAGCTGATGAGGTAAAAACTTGGTGCGACAACATGGGCATTAAGCTCGATTATGCCTCTGTCTATCACCCCCAAACAAACGGTCAAGTCAAACGAGCAAATGGTCTTATTATGAGCGGCATTAAACCCAGATTAGTGCGATCCTTGAAGGAATTAGATACGCACTGGGTTGAGGAGCTCGACTCCGTACTATGGGGGTTGCGGACCACGCCGAATCGCACTACCGGATACACACTATTTTTTATGGTGTATGGCGCAGAGGCGGTATTTCCCTGTGACATCATTCATGACTCACCTCGAGTGCGCATGTACAAAGAGAAAGAAGCTGAGCTTGATCGGCAAGACAGTTTAGACACCCTGGAGGAGGAGCGTGACGTAGCAAAAGCTCGCTCCGCATTCTATCAGCAACAGGCTCGACGGTATCAAAGCAGAGAAGTGCGGGCCAAAACTTATAACGTTGGCGAACTCATTCTACGCTTACCAGAGAAGAAAAAGGACAAGCTCAAGCCCAAATGGGAAGGTCCCTTCATCATTGACAAAGTTCTAACTGGTGGAGTGTATCGTCTGCGGGATGCATCGGACAATCGACTCGAGCCAAACCCATGGAATGCGGCCAGACTCCGAAGG
Source organism: Triticum urartu (assembly GCF_056163025.1). Taxonomy (NCBI): domain Eukaryota; kingdom Viridiplantae; phylum Streptophyta; class Magnoliopsida; order Poales; family Poaceae; genus Triticum; species Triticum urartu. The sequence continues at coordinate 696,345,198 of NC_141875.1, forward strand.
TTCTACACCTAGTGCCAGACTTTGTGTTCGTCTCCTTACCTTCGCCTTTATATATATATATGTCTTTATTTCTTTCTTCCCTTTTTCTTCACGGCCTTAAAAGGTTAAAATGTGTCTTGACTACACAATCTTGACGCGCGAGGCGTGCTCACTATACCTTGGGGCTTCTTATATAGAAGCTTAATATAATTATGTTCGGGGCTCTATGGCCCTTGCACATGTGTTACTTTTCCATATGTACCTTTTCTTCGCCATTATATGCATCGATATGACTTAAGTTTTGGCCAAGTTGGGTTGCCTGGCTCTTGTGTTTATGCCCTACGTTCCCGTTAATTCGGCTAGGGCATAAGGGGAGCACCTTTGCGATTGTTACTACTGGGTCAGCCGGATATGTACCTCAGACTAGGTGAAGCCGAAAGCTATTGTTCTTAAGGGAATATTAGGTCGGTGAACAAAAGATGACTTTTACTTATTGCAATACATGCCCCCAGATGTTTATATCCCGCGTCTCTTTTCGCAGTTCGGACATGCACATTAATTCATGTGTACCCAGGGAAAGGAACCCTTAACGGAACTATTCTCCCTGGAAGATGTTTCTTAATATCCATGTAATATAACATAGCTAGTTGGGTACTTGTCTGTTCAAGAACTTATGACCCCTACGCCTGGTTTCCACACGTACCCCGGTTTTTACATAACTGAGCGGGTATTTGGATACACTCCGGACTTTCGAGTCCGGAGGTCGAAGCGAAAAGGTCCGCCATGACAAATGATTTACAATCCGGCTATGGACAATATATGTCACTTGAAGTACACAGTCACTTGAAGTACCATCCAACATGTTGTCTAGCTTACAATCCTGTTGGGAATACTTTGCGGCTAATTTTACCTGGTCATACACCAGACTAACGGGGATCTCTTTCCCATCAGACCCCACAGGTCCGACCTCGGCCATGTGGTTCGGGTCAACCTTGGTATATCGAGTCTTCACCACGGCCCAGGCTTCCCTTGCAACTTGTCGGCAGGTAGATATCTTCCATAATCGGAAGCGTCGCCGCGCTCCCTTGAGCATCTCTATGAGCTCCACCATGCCTCCTGGCAGGGAGGCGGATGGCCACAAGGCCTAGGTAATGCCCTGCATCACCTGTCGAACTTGTTCGTGCAGTTGTGAGAGCTCTGGCAGAAGATCGCCCGCAGACCCGGGCATCTCCTCTCCAGCACGACCCGTCAGCATACCTACAGATATAACTTTGTTAGCTGGTTTCTTCGCCGAATTCTATAAAAGTTCGTTCAAGCACTTACTAAAAATGCCGTGTCGAAGCTCCTTATTCTCCTTTACGGAGTCAGCTAGCTGGGCCTGAACATCTTTCAGTTCAACACCCAGCCGGTTATTGGCATCTTGGGGATCATTTTTCTCCTGCCTAACCCGCGTAAGCACGCGCTCGCCAGCCTCTAGCTGTCGTTGGGCATGTTGCTCATCCCCTCGCACAACCTTCAGATTCACTCCGGGGTCATCTGCAGAATCTATTGTTAGATTTGCATGCATGCCGAATACTAACTGGTACATGACATTTCATTCTTTTCTATCAGAACAAGTGTTACCAGATGGGGCCTTCTTGGACTCCTTCATTTCGGCAACTGCGGCCCGTAGCTAGGCTTTGCACTGCTTCAGCTCTTGAGACAACTGGGTATTCTTCTCCGTAAGAACCTACACATATAATGATCCTTAAATCAGTTGTGCCAACTGTTTCAAGTCTCAGGGGCTACTGATATACATAATTGTCAGATTTTCTTACCCATATATCCTTTACATACTAGTCCGTGGCTCTGGCAAGACCATTTTGAGTGGCTCGGATGTACGCGTCTCCCGATTTGAAGGCATGGAACGCCTCTTCGGAGAAACCAGGGTCGCGGAGTATGGCTCGGCGACGCCTGTGATTCATGGCAATCTCCACTTCGGAATTCGTAGCGGACAGCCTATCCACGTCCTCTGTAGGAGGAACATCCGGTGTTGTCCCCACATTAGCATCTGCCCCTAAGACCGGTTCTGGAGTCAGGTTGCTGGAGGCATGGCCGGCAGGCTCTCCGAACACAGTCCGGCGAGCGTTTTTTCTGCCAAGAACCATGGATGTTATTATATTTTAAAGACGATAACCATGGAGCAAGGTTCCTTTTCATACCTCTGCGACGGCATCTCAATCCCGACCGCCTTCCTTTTAAGCCTACCCGGCTTCGGTGCCCCTCATTGGTGAGTCACCACGGGTTCGGCATGGCGTCCCAAGGGCCTTCCCTGTAAGACACCATATGTGTGCGGTGGGTGAAGTGCAAAAAAAGGGATCCTTCTCGGAAGTTGGGACTCCGGTTTTACTTACATGCGATGCCGGGAGAAGGCCGGGATAATCGGCTATGATGGCCACCAAGGCACCGTCGCAGCTTAACTGATAGAACGTCCTGTCGGTAAGCTCCACAAACATGTCCGAATCTTCTTCGAGTCCGGGGTCGAGGGCCCGGTCAGGGTCCTCTGGCTGTGGAGACGGGCTGTGGACCTCCCTCACAGCTTTTCGCTGTTCCTGCTATGAAATAGCAAGGTAAATATTTATGACGAAGAATGCAGGAAGGTCTAGAGTAAAAAGTAGGAGCTCACCCATTTTGGGGGTTGTACATGGAGAATCCATCCCCTAGCTTAATGCGGATGAACTCCTCTTCCTCTCCTTTGTATAAATCGGACAGTATTTTCGCTAGAGCAGCGGCGGAGTCCGGACCTTTACGGCCGCAGCGGCTGGCATCGTCTTCTCCATTGAAGTGCCACATGGGTTTCCCCCGATACTGAAGTGGCTGCACCCCCCACATCATACATACTGACATAACTTTGATTATTGTCAGTCCTTATTTGGCCAGCATTTTTATCCTACCCATCAGGTAAAGGACCTCTCTGTTATCTTCCTCCTGGGGGCTCCGAGGGCGCCAGCTACGGCATTTCCTCAAAGGGGCATTATTAAATTCAGGAAGGCCCATCCGAATAGGGTCCAGAAGGGGGACGTCCTCCATATAAAACCACTCCGAAGGCCAGTCTTTGGATGTCTTCTTTGGAGTACCGGACGGGTATCCGGTCCCGGCGATGCGCCATATTTCGGCTCCGCCCACTTGATATATTGACCCCTCCTGTGTACGGGGTATGAGTAAGAATAGCCTCTTCCATAGCTCGAAATGAGCTTCGTAGCCCAGAAATAGCTTGCAAAGGGCGACGTAGCCGGCGATGTGTAATATGGAGGCGGGAGTAAAGTTATGCAGCTGGAGGCCGTAGAACTCCAGGAGCCCGCGGAGGAACGGATGCATTGGAAATCCGAGTCCCCTCAATAAGTAAGGGACAAGGCATACCCGCTCCCCCATGGATGGGTTGGGAAAGCTCTCCGCTTGCTCCCCGCCGTTATAAGTGGCTAGTCTGGCTCGGACGGGGACCATATACGCAGGAGGGAGAAACCTCTGGGTCTGTAACTCTACTAATTGGCTATGGGGGACGGAACACTTCTCCCAACTGCCTGGCTTAGTGCTATGGGAGCGAGAGGAGGAGCTGCGATGGCCGGCCATGATGGGATGGGCTTTTCCGGGCGCGCTCTGATGGATACTCATTGTGGGAGGATGGTGTGATCTGGATTTGAGGATCCCCCACTCTTTAAATAGACGATCTACTCACATGGTTAGGGTGGCAAATGTAAAAATGCCTCAACTTCTCACATTCGCTCGACACGTGGAAGATAGCCATTATTAAAGCACAGAAGCCAAGGAGTGGAACATTCATGGGAAGCCAGACACTACTCATTACGACAGGTACTCAGGATTTGGAGAAGAACCCGCCTTGCAATGCCGCGCGCCGGACTCATCGTCATTGAAGCCTGGTTCAGGGGCTACTGAGGGAGTCCTGGATTAGGGGGTCCTCGGACAGCCGGACTATATACTTTGGCCGGACTATTAGACTATGAAGATACAAGATTGAAGACTTCGTCCCGTGTCCGGGTGGGACTATCCTTTTTGTGGAAGGCAAGCTCGGCAATTCGGATATGTAGATCTCCTCCCTTGTAACCGACTCTATGTAACCCTAGCCCCCTCGAGTGTCTATATAAACCGGAGGGTTTAGTCCGTAGGACAACAACAATCATAATCATAGGCCAGCTTCACGGGTTTAGCCTCTACGATCTCGTGGTAGATCAACTCTTGTAATACTCATATCATCAAGATCAATCAAGCAGGAAGTAGGGTATTACCTCCATCGAGAGGGCCCGAACCTGGGTAAACATTGTGTCCCCCGCCTCCTGTTACCATCAGCCTTAGAAGCACAGTTCGGGACCCCCTACCCGAGATCCACCGGTTTTGACACCGACAATCATATCTACTATATGATTCATGCTCGACCTTTCGGTCTCAGTGTTCCGAGGCCATATCTGCATATGCTAGGCTCGTCAAGTTTAACCCGAGTATTCTGCATGTGCAAAACTGGATTACACCTGTTGTATTTGAACATCAGCTTATCACACCCGGTCATCATGTGGTGTCTCGGCACGACGAACTTTCGCAACGGTGCATACTCAGGGAGAACACTTATACCTTGAAATTTAGTGAGGGGTCATCTTATAATGCTACCGTCAATCAAAGCAGAATAAGATGCATAAAGGATAAACATCACATGCAATCAATATAAGTGATATGATATGGCCATCATCATCTTGTGCCTTTGATCTCCATCTCCAAAGCACCATCATGATCACCATCATCACCGGCGCGACACCTTGATCTCCATCGTAGCGTCATTGTCGTCTCGCTAACTATTGCTTATACGACTATCGCTACCGCTTAGTGATAAAGTAAAGCAATTGTAGGGTGATTGTATTGCATACAATAAAGCGACAACCATATGGCTCCTGCCAGTTGACGATAACTCCGTTACAAAATATGATCATCTCATACAAAAATATAGCATCATGTCTTGACCATATCACATCACAACATGCCCTGCAAAAACAAGTTAGACGTCCTCTACTTTGTTCTTGCAAGTTTTATGTGGCTGCTATGGGCTGAGCAAGAACCGTTCTTACCTACGCATCAAAACCACAACGATAGTTTGTCAAATTAGTGTTGTTTTAATCTTCGCAAGGACCGGGTGTAGCCACACTCATTTCAACTAATAAAGTTGGAGAAACTGACACCCGCCAGCCACCTGTGTGCAAAGCACGTCGGTAGAACTAGTCTCGCATAAGCGTACGCGTAATGTCGGTCCGGGCCGCTTCATCCAACAATACCTCCGAACCAAAGTATGACATGCTGGTAAGCAGTATGACTTGTATCGCCCAGAACTCACTTGTGTTCTACTCATGCATATAACATCTACGCATAAACCTAGCTCGGATGCCACTGTTGGGGAACGTAGTAATTTCAAAAAAATTCCTACGCACACGCAAGATCATGGTGATGCATAGCAACGAGATGGGAGAGTCATCCACGTACCCTCGTACACCGTTAAGAGGAAGCGTTATGACAACGCGGTTGATATAGTCGTAGGTCTTCAGATCGACCGATCCTCAGTACCGAACGTACGGCACCTCCGCGTTCAACACACCTTCGGCTCGATGACGTCCCGTGAACTCACAATCCAGTAGAGCTCGAGGGAGAGTTTCGTCAGCACGACGACGTGGTGACGATATTGATGAAGCTACCGTCGCAGGGCTTCGCCTAAGCACCGCTATAGTATGATCGAGGTGGATTATGGTGGAGGGGAGCACCGCACACGGCTGGGAGAGATCAATGATCAACTTTTGTGTCTAGAGGTGCCCCCTGCCCCCGTATATAAAGGAGCAAGGGGGGAGAGGCGGCCGGCCAAGGAGGGCGCGCCAGGGGGGAGTCCTACTCCCACTGGGAGTAGGACTCCTCCTTTCCTAGTAGGAGTAGAAGAGGGGGAGGAAAGAGGGGGCCGATCCCGCTTTCCCTAAACCAATTCGGTTTGGGCCTTGGGGGGTGCGCCCCACACTCCCCTTGCTGCCCTATATTTCCACTAAGGCCCATGTAGGCCCATTAAGCCCCCTGGGGGGTTCCGGTAACCTCCGATACTCCGGTATTTATCCGGTAACCCCCGGAACCCTTCCGGTGTCCGAATATAACCTCCCAATATATCCATCTTTATGTCTCGACCATTTCGAGACTCCTCGTGATCACATCCGGGACTCCGAACTACCTTCGGTACATCAAAACATATAAACTCATAATACCGATCGTCACAAAACTTTAAGCGTGCGGACCCTACGGGTTCGAGAACTATGTAGACATGTCTGAGACACATCTCCGATCAATAACCAATAGAGGAACCTGGATGTTCATATTGGCTCCTACATATTCTACGAAGATCTTTATCGGTCAAACCGCATAACAACATACGTTGTTCCCTTTGTCATCGGTATGTTACTTGTCCAAGATTCGATCGTCGGTATCTCAATACCTAGCTCAATCTCGTTACCGGCAAGTCTCTTTACTCATTCCGTAATGCATCATCCCGCAACTAGCTCATTAGTCACATTGCTTGCAAGTCTTATAGTGATGTGCATTACCGAGAGGGCCCAGAGATACCTCTCTGACAATCGGAGTGACAAATTCTAATCTCGATCTATGCCAACTCAACAAGTACCATCGGAGACACCTGTAGAGCACCTTTATAATCACCCATTTACGTTGTGACGTTTGGTAGCACACAAAGTGTTCCTCTGGTAATCGGGAGTTGCATAATCTCATAGTCATATGAACATGTATAAGGCATGAAGAAAGCAATAGCAGTAAACTTAAACGATCAAGTGCTAAGCTAACGGAATGGGTCAAGTCAATCACATCATTCTCCTAATGATGTGATCCCGTTAATCAAATGACAACTCATGTCTATGGCTAGGAAACTCAACCATGTTTGATCAACGAGCTAGTCGAGTAGAAGCATACTAGCGACACAATGTTTGTCTATGTATTCACACATGTATTATGTTTCCGGTTAATACAATTCTAGCATGAATAATAAACATTTATCATGATATGAGGAAATAAATAATAATTTTATTATTGTCTCTAGGGCATATTTTCTTCACCTTCTTTGTCACAGTACGCGGATATATTCACAAAAGGTCTTCCAGTTGTATTGTTTCATGAGTTCCGGTCCAGTCTTCACCTTGCTCCACTACTAGGCTCAGACTGCGTGGCGTGTTGGAGAGTCCTGCATCCCGACAATTAGCTGTGCCGTATCCTGCTGATAATGCCCAACATCCAAGTATTGTTAGACTAGCAAATGTGGTTTGAGTCGGTTGTAGTTTCCCTAGTTTAATTGACTTGCAAGGCAAGCTCGCCCATGTATACATATATATGATGCAATGAGATGAGGAGGCGTGCAATCCAGCAGCCCCAATTTAGATTGTTTTACAATCCTCCACTTGTGATGGCGGCGAGTAGTGTCGGGGTCATCGAGAAGTGGACAACAAGGAGGAGTAGTGTCATACTGTTGTGGTAGGCGGCGAGCGGAGGCGATATACGGTGGTGAAAGTTGCTGAAAAGGGAACAGGGTCCAGGGGGCGTACGTGTGCAGTGAGGTGAAAATGGACAAAACTAGCCCTTATCTGAAACTTCAACATAAAATGATCCCAATCTGAAAATATCTTATGAAATGGCCTCTTCGTTTTCATACATGGACCCTATCTTGGATTTCATGGCTTCCAGCCATTTGTCGGGATCTGGGCCCGCCATCGCTTCTTCATAGTTCGAAGGTTCACCATTGTCTAACAACATGATTTCCAAGATAGGGTTGACATACCATTCTGGTGCGGAACGTGTCCTTGTGGACCTACGAAGTTCAGTAGCAACTTGATCTGAAGTTTCATGATCATCATCATTAACTTCCTCTCTAGTCGGTGCAGACACCTCAGGAACATTTTCTTGAGTTGCGCCACTTACTGGTTCAAGAGGTAATACTTCATCGAGTTTTACTTTCCTCCCACTTACTTCTTTCGAGAGAAACTCTTTCTCTAGAAAGGATCCATTCTTGGCAAAAAAGATCTTGCCTTCGGATCTGAGGTAGAAGGTATACCCAATAGTTTCTTTAGGGTATCCTATGAAGAGGCATTTTTCCGACTTGGGTTCGAGCTTTTCAGGTTGAAGTTTCTTGACATAAGCATCGCATCCCCAAACTTTTAGAAACGACAGCTTAGGTTTCTTCCCAAACCATAATTCATACGGTGTCATCTCAACGGATTTCGACGGAGCCCTATTTAAAGTGAATGCGGCAGTCTCTAAAGCATAGCCCCAAAATGACAGCGGTAAATCCGTAAGAGACATCATAGATCACACCATTTCCAATAGAGTGCGATTACAACATTCGGACACACCATTACACTGAGGTGTTCCAGGCGGCGTGAGTTGTGAAACTATTCCACATTTCCTTAAGTGTGTGCCAAATTCGTGACTCAAGTATTCTCCCCCACGATCTGATCGCAAGAACTTGATTTTCCTGTCACGTTGATTCTCAACCTCACTCTGAAATTCCTTGAACTTTTCAAAGGTCTCAGACTTGTGTTTCATTAAGTAGACATACCCATATCTACTCAAGTCATCAGTGAGGGTGAGAACATAACGATAGCCACCGCGAGCCTCAACACTCATTGGACCGCACACATCAGTATGTATGATTTCCAATAAGTTGGTTGCTCGCTCCATTGTTCCTGAGAACAGAGTCTTGGTCATTTACCCATGAGGCATGGTTCGCACGTGTCAAATGATTCGTAATCAAGGGACTCCAAGAGTCCATCTGCATGGAGCTTCTTCATGCGTTTGACACCTATGTGACCAAGGCGGCAGTGCCACAAGTATGTGGAACTATCATTATCAACCTTACATCTTTTGGTATTCACACTATTAATATGTGTAACATTACGCTCGAGATTCATTAAGAATAAACCATTCACCAGCAGAGCATGACTGTCGGTGTCAAAACCGGCGGATCTCGGGTAGGGGGTCCCGAACTGTGGGTCTAGGCCGGATGGTAACAGGAGACAAGGGACACAATGTTTTACCCAGGTTCGGGCCCTCTTGATGGAGGTAAAACCCTACGTCCTACTTGATTAATATTGATGATATGGGTAGTACAAGAGTAGATCTACCACGAGATCGAGGAGGCTAAACCCTAAAAGCTAGCCTATGGTATGATTGTTGTATGATGAAGTTGTCCTACGGACTAAAACCCTCCGGTTTATATAGACACCGGAGAGGGTTAGGGTTACACAAAGTAAGTTACAATGGTAGGAGATCTTGAATATCCGCATCGCCAAGCTTGCCTTCCACGCCAAGGAAAGTCCCATCCAGACACGGGACGGAGTCTTCAATCTTGTATCTTCATAGTCCTGGAGTCCGGCTGAAGGTATAGTCCGGCTACCCGAACACCCCCTAATCCAGGACTCCCTCAGTAGCCCCTGAACCAGGCTTCAATGACAACGAGTCTGGCACGTAGAATGTCTTCGGCATTGCAAGGCGGGTTCCTCCTCCAAATTCTTCATAAAAGTTTGTAAACACCAAGAGTAGTGTCCGGCTCTGCAAAATAAGCTTCCACGTATTTCCATAGAGAGAATAACATTAACACAAATCTAATCTACTGACGTATTCCGCAGCGTGACATCACACTACGGCCAAGCCTTTATTCGAATCGTTTTCACTTCTCCACCTCAACGTGTTTTGTGAGGCGGTTTCCTTGGCACGTCTTGTCAAAGCAGAGATCGTGTCCCCTTTGTTTATGGGATTCTCGTTAATACGGACGTGGGTAACCCAACCGCGCCACTTATCACGGCGCTTGGGAGGCAAGCAAGTTTTACTAGGCTGGTGGGGACGCATAGTCGCATTCGCCCATATAAGGGGATAAGGATCCACCTTTTTACCTACGCCTTCTTCCTCCTTTGCCTACCCATCTTCTGCGCACCCGAGCTCCAGCGCCCAAGCCCGCACTTCCTACCTCAACCCTCTCCAACAATGTCCGGAGCGGGAGGCAAGTGGATGGTCTCCTCCGTCACGGAGGGCCATGTCAAAAGGTTGATGAAGGCCGGATACTTGTCCAAAGACATCGCGCACCGGCTTCCTGAGGAGGGGCAGCTTCTCCCCACCCCAAGGCCCCATGAGAGGGTAGTATTTCTTCCCCACTTCCTCCGCGGACTAGGTTTTCCTCTCCACCCATTTGTCCGCGGGCTCATGTTCTACTATGGCCTAGATTTCCACGATCTGGCCCCGAACTTCATCCTCAATATCTCGGCGTTTATCGTCGTGTGCGAGGCTTTCCTCTGCATTCGCCACCATTTCGGCCTCTGGCTCAATACCTTCAACATCAAGCCAAAGGTGGTGCACGGTAACCCGGCGGAGTGCGGAGGTGCCATGGCGGGCAAAATTGCCAACGTCCTATGGCTCGAGGGCTCCTTTGTGGAGACCTTGAAGGGGTGGCAGTCAGGGTGGTTTTACATCACCGAGCCACACGATCCGAAGTGGATCGCAGCCCCTGAATTCCGATCCGGACCCCCTACGCGGCTCACGTCCTGGAAGGAGACGAGCTTGTCGTGGGGCGACGAAGAAGAGTTGACCGGACTGCAAAAATGCATCTAGTCCCTGGTGAACAAGCAGCTCAAGCTTGTCAACGTAATCCAGGTCATGCTCGTCTGCCGGATCCTTCCGTGTCAAGAACGGGACTTCAATTTGTGGGAGTTCAACCCATCGCAGCACCGAACTCTGAGCAGGCTCTTCGACACGAAGTACGAAGATGTCTGGAGGGGGCTAACCAAAGGCACCGAGGCTCCCACATCCGCCTCCGAAGACCGCGGATTCAGCTCGCAGCATCCTGCTGGCGAGGTAAGATATTTCCACCTTTTACAGGATGTTAAGTTTTTTCATAGTTTGACTCTATGCGGGATCTAAACTCCCTTACCTTTGACAGGATTGGCGGGAGAAGTCCGGACAGATTAACTGTCCGGCTCCCTTGCCCGAAGACCCAGCCCCTGCTCTCCTAGAGAAGCTGCTGGTTCCGACACCTTATGTGGTGCCGGAGAAGAAGGCCAAGAAGAAGAAGGCCACGGGGACTCGAAAGAGTTCCCGGCATATGGTGGTGTCGGACTCGTCGTCCGACGAGTCCGAGATGCACTCCTCCCGTGAAGGCGAGGAGGAGGAAGAAGAAACCTCTCCCCCTCCAGCGGGGGGAGGAGAGAAGAGGAAGGCCGCCCCAGTAGGGGAGGCCGAGGGGTCCAAGAAGAGGAAAACCCCTCCGCCGGACTACGTCCCCGATGCCAACGAGGATGAAGAGGAGTGGCTGGACAGGGCCAAGCGTCCGGCAAGATCATAAGTGTTCGGATACCAGAGTAACTCGTGATATTCCTTTTGTTGAACAGCTTTCCCTAATGTTGGATATAATCATGCAGTCCGCCCAAGGACGGGCTCGACGAGTCGTCGAGAGGCTCCCTGGATTCATCGGACGTGAATTCAATTCCGCCTACTGCTTCCCCCTATGCTGCGGATGACGCCGAAGTGGCGTCGCGACAAGCTCCGAGGCGAGAGGAGGTGGTCCAGGAGGAGCCGCGAGGCGACCTCCCGGACTCTAGGAGTGAAGGGGACAAGACCCCCCTGGGCTCCAAGTCCGGCTTTAAGCCGGACACTGCGCCGGAATCATCAACGGTTCCGGACCGCGGTAGGCGAACTCCTGCCAAGAGGAGCAAGCCTACTGAGCCGGCGTCCTCCGTCCAGCCGGAGGCGCCGGACAATCTGCTGGAGGAGCTTAAGGGCGCCTCCATCGACGAGGAGCACCGTGCCATCATGAGTATGGTGATCCAGAAGGTTCGGTCCGCCAAAAGCGAACTGACTGAAGCTTGTGCTAGCCTTCTAACAGGCTTCGAGGTAAGTAAAAATATATAAAAAATATTACCGTATAGACAGTAGCCCCTGATGCTCTATTTGGCGTTCGGAAAGAAAAGCCGAATAGAGGATCTATTAAATATCGCAGGAGTCTAACTAAAAAGGAGACAATATACGTATGCAGGCTTCGCTGCTGGCCACCGCCGCACTGACTGCGGAGGTGGGTGCCCTGAAGCAGGGCCTCGAGCGGACCAAGCAAGAGCTCGGCCTTGCCAAACGGCAGCTCGAGGAGAAAGAAGGTAAGAGATACCTTATAGAAAAAATGCCTATAGGAAGGTGCAATTGCAAAAAAAGACAGGAGTATACTGCTTATTGTAGGGGCCACAACTGAGATGGCGACCCTCAAGCAGGCGCTGTCCGAGGCCGAGAAGAAAGCGGCCATGGAGCGTGCCGAGCGGAAGAAATTTGAGGCGCAGGTCGGCGAGGTGCGGCAAGAGCTTCAGGTTCTCATGCAAAAACATGAGAGTTTGGAGCTCGACTCAAAGACGCGAGCGTCAGAGCTTGCTGCGGCCCTTAAAACTGCCAAATCTACCAAGGCCGAAGCCCAGAAGGCCCTCCAGGAATTGGATGCGGTGAAAAAGATAGCGGCGGGTAAGGCATTCTATATGCAAAGCAGACATATAAAAGTAAACTACTTGTTACTTACCCGAATACGGAGCTCTCTAGGGGCATTCGCAGATCTTCCCCGCAGCGTATCCGATGCCGCCGCATTCTACCGAGCCGAGGAAGGCAGCTCGATGGAGAAGGTGTTCTGGTCTCAGTACGCTGAGGCCGGACACCCTGTGCCCTTGAGCGACCAGTTGAAGCAGTCGGTCGAGCTCCACAAGGCAGCCGAACAGGCCCTGAAGGGCTTCATAGTTCGGCTGTGGCCTAGAGAGGCCCTGCCTGGGAGCTACTTCAGGCTGGTGCGGCGGCTGGTGGAGGCTTGTCCAAGGCTCGAGGTCATCAAGCGCTCCCTCTGCATCGAAGGTGCCCATAGGGCCCTTTCCCGTGCAAAGGTGCATTGGGGTAAGCTGGACGGTGAGAAGCTTGTGAAGGACGGGCCGCCGCCGGGGAAGGAGCATCGCAAGCCTGAGAACTATTACAAGGATGTTCTTGCTGGTGCCCGCCTTGTGGCGGATGAATGTACCAAGGATGTAATTTTTGAATGAACTCGCTCATGTTATCCTGTGCGCTGAAAACTTGTTCATATGCGCTAAGCAATGCTTGAATTTAAAATATTACTTTCTGTGCGGCCGTTTATCAAAAAATTGAGAGATGGCCAGTCGTCGGATTTTGCCCCCATGCCACTAGTGCTGGGGTGTTCGGGATAAACCTGAGCGCTATTTTTCCCATGATTGGGTCCGTCGAGGGAGGCGGTCAGCACAACGAATAAGGCAATCGGACTATAATGCTTGAACACTCTCACTTAGCCATAGAACTCTATAATTTTAAATTTCGGCGAAGCCCCTAGTATTCGGAAGACCGAGTTCGGGGCGCTATCCACGCCTTGGCCGGATAAAGCCGGTTCCTCGCTCGAAGCGGCATAAGCCTTTAAGGACTCGAAAAACCTCTCGAACAGCGACCGGTCTCTCACCTCATCATGACAGTCAGTTTTAGCTTTCTCCACTGAGGTGCTCGGCCCAGCTCAACTGGGGCACAATCGCAGTGGTTCTCCTAGTGCTACCTTAGCCGATATAGCGGAACGTAAGGCACCAAAACATAGGAGCCGGGCAAACCCAACTATTGACCCAAATCATGATTCGGAGCCGATGCATATAGTGCTATAAGTTCGGGGTGCCGCACTTGTGGAAGTGGACGGACTTCTCACGCTATATTGATGGGTACTGAAGCCCCTGGCGTATTTTGCCGTACCACAGTGTACGGATGCAGCATGTTATTAATAAACATATATATAAAAAGAGGGTAATGCAAAAAATAGAAAAAAAGCTATGCATTGTTTATAGAAAGGCTGCTATGAAAGCGGAACGATACAAATAGTGTGATAGGCAAAATAAATTGGACTATTTAACATGTCCTGCCCAGGGGTAGGCCGCGTAATTGTATTAAAAAATAGGTATACTGCTCGCAATAGAGACCACCTGGGAGTTCCATAATGCGGCATGGCTTGTCTGCTTCCCTGGATCTTGCATCGTTTGTGTGGCAGCTGAATTGCCGAACGGGTCGTCCGAAGTATGGAGTCCTGAGAGTAAGAGAAAAAAGAAGGAATCCGGCAGCCCCTGGTGCAGTTTAAGCCGTATTTCGGGCATGCTGTGATATTGCCCCTTCCCCTATGCCCATGGTATTTCAAGAGCGTAGTTATGTACGCGAAGCGCTGGTTTCGCTATATCGCGAGGGCTAGGGTTGGGGCCGCATTGCTACGCTAGCTCGGAACGTGCCAAGCGGTCTTGTTGTAGGGTACTCCGGGCGCGCTTGACAGTGTCAGGCTTTTTGAAGGCCAAACTGGAGAACTGCCTAGAGAGGCTGCTTTGTACTTCTGCTGCGAGCGCTGCCGTGTGCTCCTCCGTTCGGAGGGAGCGTTCAGTGTTCCCATTGACCATGATTACTCCTCTAGGGCCTGGCATCTTGAGCTTGAGGTACGCATAGTGCGGTACCGCATTGAATTTTGCGAATGCGGTTCGTCCGAGCAGTGCGTGATAGCCACTACGGAACGGGACTATGTCGAAGATTAACTCCTTGCTTCGGAAGTTATCCGGAGATCCGAAGACCACTTCCAGTGTAACTGAGCCTGTACAGTTGGCTTCTACACCTGGTATGACGCCTTTAAAGGTCGTTTTGGTGGGCTTGATCCTCGAGGGATCTATGCCCATCTTTCGCACTGTATCCTGGTAAAGCAGGTTCAGGTTGCTGCCGCCGTCCATGAGGACTCTTGTGAGATGAAATCCGTCAATGATTGGGTCTAGAACCAATGCTGCGAAGCCGCCGTGACGGATGCTAGTGGGGTGGTCCCTTCGATCAAAGGTGATCGGGCAGGAGGACCATGGGTAGAACTTTGGGGCGACCGGCTCCATTGCATATACGTCCCGTAACGCACGCTTCCGCTCCCTCTTGGGGATGTGGGTTGCGTATATCATGTTCACTGTCCGCACTTGCGGGGGAAATCCCTTCTGTCCATTGTTGTTCGGCGGCTTGGGCTCCTCCTCGTCGTTGCTATGCAGCCCCTTGTCTTTGTTTTCAGCTCTTAACTTGCCTGCCTGCTTGAACACCCAACAATCCCTGTTGGTGTGATTGGCTGGCTTTTCGGGGGTGCCATGTATCTGGCACAAGCGGTCGAGTATTCGGTCCAAACTGGACGGGCCCTGAGTTTTTCTTTTGAATGGCTATTTCCGTTGGCCGGATTTGTAGCCTCGGAATCCGGCATTAACTGCCGTATCCTCGTTGCTGCCGCTGTTAACGCGGCGCTTTTGCTTGTTCCGACGCAACCTATCACTTTTGTCCTTGGTATTTGAATTACCAGTGTTCTTGGTTAAGTTGTTACTGCGAGCTAGCCAGCTGTCTTCTCCCGCACAAAAGTGGGTCATGAGTGCCGTGAGGGCTGCCATAGATTTCGGCTTTTCCTGTCCCAGGTGCCGGGCCAGCCACTCGTCACGGATATTATGCTTGAAGGCCGCTAAGGCCTCTGCGTCCGGACAGTCGACTATCTGGTTTTTCTTTGTTAGGAACCGTGTCTAGAATTGCCTCGCCGATTCTTCTGGCTGCTGAATTATGTGGCTTAGGTCATCGGCGTCTGGTGGTCGCACATAAGTGCCCTGAAAGTTGTCAAGGAATGCGGCTTCCAGGTCCTCCCAAGAACCGATTGAGTTTGCTGGCAAGATGTTAAGCCAATGTCGGGTCGGTCCCTTAAGTTTGAGTGGGAGGTATTTGATGGCGTGTAGATCATCGTCGCGGGCCATGTGGATATGAAGGAGATAATCCTCGATCCATACCGCAGGATCTGTTGTGCCATCGTACGATTCGATGTTTACGGGTTTGAAGCCCTCAGGGATTTTATGATCCATTACTTCATCTGTGAAGCATAGTGGGTGTGCGGCACCTCTGTATTGGGCTATATCACGACGCAGCTCGAAGGAGCTTTGTCTGTTGAGTTCGGCCCGGCCGGATTCATTGCGTCCGGAGTGACGATCACCGTCACATGTCATGGGGCGCCTGCGCGATCCGTAGATCGATCTTGTTTGCCTTGCCTTGTCCTCCAAGATGTCATGCAGGTCGGGCGCATTTTCCCGTACCTTAGTATGCTTGACACGGTGCTGGGGCATGGCTTGAGTGGAGGGCCAAGAGGCGTCTCTGTCGCGGCCACGAGGTGGCCGGTCGGCCATGTCATGCGCTGGTGATGTAGGTGCTTCCTCCTCTAGTCGGGGTAGCAGCCTGCGCTTTGGGTAACTCTTGGAGGGGCATTCGAGTTCATACTCTTCGGCCGCAAGGACTTCAGTCCATCTGTCAGCTAGCAAATCCTGATCAGCTCTAAGCTATTGCCGCTTTTTCTTGAGGCTGCTTGCCATGGCCATGAGCCTGCGTTTAAAACGCTCTTGTTCGGCAAGATCCTCTGGCACGACGAACTCGTCGTCGTCGAGGCTTGCCTCATCTTCGGAGGGAGGCGTATAATTATCGTCCTCAACCTCTTGGTCCGCCGCCGTCTCGTGAGGGCTGGCTTCTCTGTCCTCCTGTGCCGAATTTTGCTGGAGGGGGTGTTCTTCGGCGCTATCTGGAGTAGTATTATCTCCCATGCCGGAATCACCATTTTTGCTTTGGCGGGATTTAGAGCGGTGCCGCTGACGCCGGCGCTTGGGCTGTTTCTTAGAGGTATCGTCCACCGCTGTTCCATCGCCATCTCCATCCATTGGAGTGTCCACCATATATATGTCATATGACGAGGTGGCCCTCCAACGCCCTACAGGTGCTGGTTCTTGTTCGTCTCCTGCATCGTCGTCCATGCCGTCGATGTCTTCGGAGTCGAAGTCAAGCATGTCGGTTAAGTCGTCAACAGTGGCTACGAAGTGGGTGGTGGGTGGGTTTTGAATTTCTTCATTGTCCGTATCCCAACCTTGCTGACCGTAGTCCGGCCAGGGCTCTCCTGATAAAGAGAGAGACTTTATAGAATTCAGGATGTCGCCGAAGGGCGAGTGCTGAAAGATGTCCGCGGCGGTGAACTCCATTATCGGCGCCCAATCGGATTCGATCGGCGGGGGCGCGGGGGGCTCGGAGTTCGGAGAGGAATCCGGCTCCTCGGAGTCACAGGCCATGCGGAGTGCGGGGCTGGAGTTCGGCTCGATCGCCTCTGAGATCGCAGCCCCTGAGGCAGCGTCCAACTGCTGATCCTCGATTGGCGTAGTGGGCTCCGAATCAATGGTCGGAACCGATGCGTGTGCGGCCTCCAAGGCGCTGTTCGGCGGCAGAGCTATGTCATGCTCATCGAGACAGTGCGGCACGCTTGGCTGTGGCTCGAATCCGTCGAAGATCAAGTCCCTGCGGATGTCAGCCGTGTAGTTTAGGCTTCCAAACCTGACCTGATGGCCAGGGGCGTAACTTTCGATCTGCTCAAGGTGACCAAGCGAGTTGGCTCGCAGTGCGAAGCCGCCAAAGATGAAGATCAGTCCGGGGAGAAAAGTCTCACCCTGGACTGCATCGTGGTTGATGATCGAAGAAGCCATCGGGCCTGAAAGCAACGACACAGAGGAACTCTCAATGAAAGCACCAATGTCGGTGTCAAAACCGGCGGATCTCGGGTAGGGGGTCCCAAACTGTGCGTCTAGGCCGGATGGTAACAGGAGACAAGGGACACAATGTTTTACCCAGGTTCGGGCCCTCTTGATGGAGGTAAAACCCTACGTCCTGCTTGATTAATATTGATGATATGGGTAGTACAAGAGTAGATCTACCACGAGATCGAGGAGGCTAAACCCTAAAAGCTAGCCTATGGTATGATTGTTGTATGATGAAGTTGTCCTACGGACTAAAACCCTCCGGTTTATATAGACACCGGAGAGGGTTAGGGTTACACAAAGTCGGTTACAATGGTAGGAGATCTTGAATATCCGCATCGCCAAGCTTGCCTTCCACGCCAAGGAAAGTCCCATCCGGACACGGGACGGAGTCTTCAATCTTGTATCTTCATAGTCCTGGAGTCCGGCTGAAGGTATAGTCCGGCTACCCGAACACCCCCTAATCCACGACTCCCTCAATGACCATAAAACATATCTCTCATATAAATAGAACAACCATTATTCTCGGATTTAAATGAGTAGCCATCTCGAATTAAATGAGATCCTGATACAATGTTCATGCTCAAAGCTGGCACTAAATAACAATTATTGAGGTTTAAAACTAATCCCGTAGGTAAATGTAGAGGCAGCGTGCCGACGGCGATCACATCGACCTTGGAACCATTCCTGACGAGCGTCGTCACCTCGTCCTTCGCCAGTCTCCGCTTATTCCGCAGCTCCTGCTTTGAGTTACAAATGTGAGCAACTGCACCGGTATCAAATACCTAGGAGCTACTACGATTACTGGTAAGGTACACATCAATTACATGTATATCACATATACCTTTAGTGTTGACGGCCTTCTTATCCGCTAAGTATTTGGGGAAGTTCCGCTTCCAGTGACCACTTCTCTTGCAATAAAAACACTCAGTCTCAGGCTTGGGTCCATTCTTTGACTTCTTCCCGGCAGCTTTCTTACCGGGCGCGGCAACTCCCTTGCCGTCCTTCTTGAAGTTCTTTTTACCCTTGCCTTTCTTGGACTTAGTGGTTTTATTCACCATCAACACTTGATGTTCCTTTTTTATTTCCACCTCCGCTGATTTCAGCATAGAATATACCTCAGGAATGGTCTTTTCTATCCCCTGCATATTGAAGTTCATCACAAAGCTCTTGTAGCTCGGTGGAAGCGACTGAAGGATTCTATCAATGACCGCGTCATCTGGGAGATTAACTCCCAGCTGAGTCAAGCGGTTATGCAACCCAGACATTTTGAGTTTGTGCTCACTGACAGAACTATTTTCCTCCATCTTACAAGTGAAGAACTTGTCGGAGACTTCATATCTCTCGACCCGGGCATGAGCTTGGAAAACCATTTTTAGCTCTTCGAACATCTCATATGCTCCGTGTTTCTCAAAACGCTTTTGGAGCCCCGGTTCTAAGTTGTAAAGCATGCCGCACTGAACGAGGGAGTAATCATCAGCACGTGACTGCCAAGCGTTCATAACGTCTTGGTTCTCTGGGATGGGTGCGTCACCTAGCGGTGGTTCTAGGACATAATATTTCTTGGCAGCTATGAGGATGATCCTCAGGTTCCGGACCCAGTCCATATAGTTGCTGCCATCATCGTTCAGCTTGGTTTTCTCTAGGAACATGTTGAAGTTGAGGGCAACATTAGTGTGGGCCATTTGATCTACAAGACATAGTGTAAAGATTTTAGACTAAGTTCATGATAATTAGGTTCATCTAATCAAATCATTCAATGAACTCCCACTCATATAGACATCCCTCTAGTCGTCTAAGTGAAACATTGAAAGGACCACGATGTCGCCTAGAGGGGGGTGAATAGGTGTTTTAAAATCTTTTACGGATTTGGCTATATCCTAATGCTAAAATAAACTAAGCGGATACTTTTCAAGCACAAATCCTAAATATACTAGGCTCACTAAGTGCACCAACAACTTAGGATAAACAAGATGAGAACAACAAGGATATGAGTAAGCACAAGTAAGTCACACAAACTTACTCACTGTATATCACGAGATATGGAAATGAATAATACACACAACCACAAGTAAGCAATACAAGCTTACACAAATTGTATCACAATATATGGAATTGAATGATACAAGCAAACTCAAGTAAGCACTACAAGCTTACACAAGTTATGTCGCAAGATATGGAAATGAATATTACAAGCTAGCAATTCACACTAAGCATAAGATAGAACAATAGTAGAAAGTATGAATTGTGAATATAAAGTGTAGGCCTAAATAATCTCTTCAAGGGAATGACCAACACAATATAATGAGGACAACAAGATATAGTGAATGCACGGTCAAGTGATCAAAGTAAATCACAAGTAAGGAGTTAGGGTTAGGGATAACCAAAGTCACGAAGACGAGGATGTATCCCGATGTTCACTTCCTTGGAGGGAAGCTAGTCACCGTTAGAGAGGTGGATGTTACCACAAAGGCACACCAACTCCATGAAGGCTCACCCTATTCTCCTTGAGATATCACCATGAAGGCGATTCTCATCCACTAGTGGCAGACCTTGAGGCGGCCTCCAAACCTTCACAAACTTTCCGGGGGACAAATCACAAGTTGATTCCTCACCGGAGCACTCGTACCGCCTAGGAGTCTCCAACCTCCAAGAGTAACAAGAACAAAGGGGAAATGCTCAAGACTTGATCAAATCACGAATTCCTTTGGTCAAGAGAGGGAGAGGGAGTGGATCAATCACTTGATTGGAAAATCTCTCAAGAACTCTCACTAATCTCTCCGGGATATAAGATTTGGTGTAGGAGAAGTGAGAGGGAGCCTTTTTGTGTTCTAGGGTTCATATGAATGTGTTGCTCAACCCTCTACCGGATTAGTAGAGGGGTATATATAGCAAGCCTAGAAAACTAGCCGTTTGTGAGTAAGTGGTTGTGTTGGGCCGGACATCTAGCCAAAGCCCGGACATCTGGCCCAAGTTGGGGCCCCGGACATCTGGCCCAAGTTGCCGGACATCCGGAGGACACAACCAGCATTTCAACACGGTTCTGGACATCTACGGCCGGATTTCCGGGCCAAGTCCCGGATATCCGGCCAACACAAAAACTGCAGGCGCCCCAAAAGTAAAACATCCATAACTTTCTCATCCGGACTCCGATTTTGATGATCTTGGGCTCGTTTTGAAGCTATGGAAAAGCTCCAGGTCCTCACATAGAGAACCACCCAAGATAAACCAAAATGGAGGATGCAAAGTATGCAAAGGTTAGATCATATATTTTCGGGAACCTAGTTGGCTATGGATTTATTTGGTATATAGGATATGAGTGGAATTGTGTTGGATAGGAGTAAAATATGCCTATGTTGGAATATGATGTGAGGAAGTAGAAATAGAAGATGTTGACTTGAGCAAATCTATCACTAACCCCTTTGATCCCCTCTTAATAGTGCGGGATCCCTATAACTCAAGAATCATAAAAGAACTATATTAGATAGCTTCTGGAAACTCATTCTTAAGCATATATCATTTTCGATGGTCATCGATCCGCACAACTAAAGCCAAAGGAACTAATACCTTTGACTAAAGCATTCCAATTGAGCTTGATGTTGACCTTTATGCTTGGCTCAAGTCAGAGCGATGATCTTGATCATGAGACTTGGTGAAGGCTTCAAGTAGCTTCCCCATAAGCCATGCGGGGAGCATTGCATTGTATTCATCTTCGTACATTCATCACGTGATCATCCACAAGCTTCAAGCATGTAATCCTTCGGGATGGCTATCTTTAACTTGCCCTTGTCAACCATGATCGTCAACACTTGATGTCATCCTCTCATGGATACTTGAGATCTCTCTCTCTCTCTCTCTCTCTCGATGTGAGCCCATGAGAATCACCTAACCCTCAAAACCATAGGCAACACATAGTATGGGTTAGTACACAGAGTGCAATTGATAATTTCTTATCATACCACAAGATCCTATGTGGTGCATCGTTTGCGCTCGTGTGTTGACCATTTAGAGTTCGATCTCCGAGCTTCATCTTGGTCAACCGATATCTCTACTCCATGTTTATGTTGGAAATATGCCCTAGAGGCAATAATAAAAGCATTATTATTATATTTCCTTGTTCATGATAATTGTCTTTATTCATGCTATAATTGTGTTATCCGGAAATCGTAATACATGTGTGAATAACAGACACCAACATGTCCCTAGTGAGCCTCTAGTTGACTAGCTCGTTGATCAACAGATAGTCATGGTTTCCTGACTATGGACATTGGATGTCATTGATAACGAGATCACATCATCAGGAGAATGATGTGATGGACAAGACCCAATCCTAAACATAGCACAAGATCGTATAGTTCGTTTGCTAGAGTTTTCCAATGTCAAGTATCTTTTCCTTAGACCATGAGATCGTGCAGCTCCCGGATACCGTAGGAGTGCTTTGGGTGTACCAAACATCACAACGTAACTGGGTGACTATAAAGGTAGACTACGGGTATCTCCGAAAGTGTCTGTTGGGTTGACATGGATCAAGACTGGGATTTGTCACTCTGTATGACGGAGAGGTATCGTTGGGCCCACTCGGTAATGCATCATCATAATGAGCTCAAAGTGACCAAGTGTCTGGTCACGGGATCATGCATTACGGTACGAGTAAAGTGACTTGCCGGTAACGATATTGAACGAGGTATTGGGATACCGACGATCGAATCTCGGGCAAGTAACATATTGATTGACAAAGGGAATTGCGTACGGGGTTGATTGAATCCTCGACATCGTGGTTCATCCGATGAGATCATCGTGGAGCATGTGGGAGCCAACATGGGTATCCAGATCCCGCTATTGGTTATTGACCTGAGAGTCGTCTCGGTCATGTCTGCTTGTCTCCCGAACCCGTAGGGTCTACACACTTAAGGTTCGGTGACACTAGGGTTGTGAAGATATGTATATGCAGTAACCCGAATGTTGTTCGGAGTACCGGATGAGATCCCGGACGTCACGAGGAGTTCCGGAATGGTCCGGAGGTAAAGAATTATATATAGGAAGTGCTGTTTCGGGCATCGGGACAAGTTTCGGGGTTATCGGTATTGTACCGAGACCACCGGAAGGGTCCCGGGGGGTCCACCTGGTGGGGCCACCTATCCCGGAGGGCCCCATGGGCTGAAATAGGAGGGAACCCAGCCCATAGTGGGCTGGGGCGCCAGCCCCTATAGGCCCATGCGCCTAGGGTTTCCACCATGGAAGAGTCCATGTGGTGGAAGGCACCCCTAGGTGCCTTGGGGGGGAGGGAAACCTCCCCTTGGCCGCCGCCCCCCCTAGTAGATCTCATCTACTAGGGCCGGCGCCCCCCCCCCATGGCACCCCTATATATAGTGGGGGGAGAGGAGGGATTTCACACCAGCCCCTGGCGCCTCCCTCTCTCCCCGTTACATCTCTCCCTCGTAGTCTTGGCGAAGCCCTGCTTCTGTGATGCCCTGCATCCACCACCACGCCGTCGTGCTGCTGGATCTTCATCAACCTCTCCTCCCCCCTTGCTGGATCAAGAAGGAGGAGACGTCTCCTGTCCCGTACGTGTGTTGAACGCGGAGGTGCCGTCCGTTCGGCGCTGGTCATCGGTGATTTGGATCACGTCGAGTACGACTACATCATCACCGTTCTTTTGAACGCTTCCGTGCGCCATCTACAAAGGTATGTAGATGCATCCGATGACTCGTTGCTAGATGAACTCCTAGATGATCTTGGTGAAACGAGTAGGAAAATTTTTGTTTTCTGCAACGTTCCCCAACAGTGGCATCATGAGCTAGGTCTATGCGTAGTTCTTCTTGCGCGAGTAGAACACAATTAGTTGTGGGCGTAGATTTGTCAACTTTCTTGCCGTTACTAGTCTTTTCTTGCTTCAGCGGTATTGTGGGATGAAGCGGCCCGGACCAACCTTACACGTACGCTTACGTGAGACCGGTTCCACCGAGTAACATGCACTAGTTGCATAAGGTGGCTGGCGGGTGCCTGTCTCTCCCACTCTAGTTGGAGCGGATTCGATGAACAGGGTCCTTATGAAGGGTAAATAGAAGTTGAAAAATCACGTTGTGGCTTTAACGTAGGTAAGAAGACGTTCTTGCTAGAACCCTAATTCAGCCACGTAAAAACTTGCAACAACAATTAGAGGACGTCTAACTTGTTTTTGCAGCAAGTGGTTTGTGATATGATATGGCCAAAGTTGTGATGAATGATGAATGATCTATATGTGATGTATGAGATGTTGATGCTATTGTAATAGGAATCACGACTTGCATGTCGATGAGTATGACAACCGGCAGGAGCCATAGGAGTTGTCTTTATTCTTTCATATGACCTGCGTGTCATCGAGGAACGCCATGTAAATTACTTTACTTTATTGCTAAACGCGTTAGCCATAGTAGTAGAAGTAATAGTTGGCGAGCAACTTCATGGAGACACGATGATGGAGATCATGATGATGGAGATCATGGTGTCAGGCCGGTGACAAGATGATCATGGAGCCCCAAGATGGAGATCAAAGGAGCTATGTGATATTGGCCATATCATGTCACGTTTATTAATTGATTGCATGTGATGTTTATCATGTTTTGCATCTTGTTTACTTAGAACGACGGTAGTAAATAAGATGATCCCTCACAATAATTTCAAGAAGTGTTCCCCCTAACTGTGCACCGTTGCGACAGTTCGCTGTTTCAAAACACCACGTGATGATCGGGTGTTTTATTCAGACGTTCACATACAACGGGTGTAAGACAGATTTACACATGCAAACACTTAGGTTGACTTGACGAGCCTAGCATGTACAGACATGGCCTCGGAACACAGAAGACCGAAAGGTCGAGCATGAGTCGTATAGAAGATACGATCAACATGAAGATGTTCACCGACATTGACTAGTCCGTCTCACGTGATGATCGGACACGGTCTAGTTAACTCGGATCATGTAATACTTAGATGACTAGAGGGATGTCTAATCTAAGTGGGAGTTCATTAATAATTTGATTAGATGAACTTAATTATCATGAACTTAGTCTAAAATCTTTGCAATATGTCTTGTAGATCAAATGGCCAACGTAGTCCTCAACTTCAACGCGTTCCTAGAGAAAACCAAGCTGAAAGACGATGGCAGCAACTATACGGACTGGGTCCGGAACCTGAGGATAAGCCTCATAGCTGCCAAGAAAGATTATGTCCTACAAGCACCGCTAGGTGATCCACCCGTCCCACAGAACCAAGACGTTATGAATGCTTGGCAGACACGTGTTGACGACTACTCCCTCGTTCAGTGTGGCATGCTTTACAGCTTAGAGCCGGGGCTCCAAAAACGTTTTGAGAGACATGGAGCATACGAGATGTTCGAAGAGCTGAAAATGGTTTTTCAAGCTCATGCCCGGATCGAGAGATATGAAGTCTCCGATAAGTTCTTCAGCTGTAAGATGGAGGAAAATAGTTCTGTCAGTGAGCATATACTCACTATGTCTGGGTTGCATAACCGCTTGTCTCAGCTGGGAGTTAATCTCCCGGATGATGCGGTCATTGACAGAATCCTCCAGTCGCTTCCACCAAGCTACAAGAGCTTCGTGATGAACTTCAACATGCAGGGGATGCAAAAGACCATCCCTGAGTTGTTCTCAATGCTGAAATCAGCGGAGGTAGAAGTCAAGAAGGAGCATCAAGTGTTGATGGTCAATAAAACCACTAAGTTCAAGAAAGGCAAGGGTAAAAAGAACTTCAAGAAGGACGGCAAGGAGGTTGCCGCGCCTGGCAAGCAAGCTGCCGGGAAGAAGCCAAAGAATGGACCCAAGCCCGAGACCGAGTGCTTTTATTGCAAGGGAAGCGGTCACTGGAAGCGGAACTGCCCTAAGTACTTAGCGGATAAGAAGGCTGGCAAAACAAAAGGTATATGTGATATACATGTAATTGATGTGTACCTTACTAGTGCCCGTAGTAGCTCCTGGGTATTTGATACCGGTGCAGTTGCTCACATTTGTAACTCAAAGCAGGGGCTGCGGAATAAGCGGAAACTGGCAAAGGACGAGGTGACGATGCGCGTCGGGAATGGTTCCAAGGTCAATGTGATCGCCGTCGGCACGCTGCCTCTGCATCTCCCTTCGGGATTAGTTTTAAACCTTAATAATTGTTATTTAGTGCCAGCTTTGAGCATGAACATTGTATCAGGATCTCGTTTAATTCGAGATGGCTACTCTTTTAAATCTGAGAATAATGGTTGTTCCATTTTTATGAGAGATATGTTTTATGGTCATGCTCCTATGGTGAATAGTTTATTCTTTATGAATCTCGAACGTGATGCTACACATGTTCATAATGTGAGTACCAAAAGAAGTAAGGTTGATAATGATAGTCCCACATACTTGTGACACTGCCGCCTTGGTCACATAGGTGTCAAACGCATGAAGAAGCTCCATACTGATGGACTTTTAGAGTCTCTTGATTATGAATCATTTGACACGTGCGAACCATGCCTTATGGGTAAAATGACCAAGACTCCGTTCTCAGGAACAATGGAGCGAGCAACCAACTTATTGGAAATCATACATACTGATGTGTGCGGTCCGATGAGTGTTGAGGCTCGCGGTGGGTATCGTTATGTTCTCACCCTCACTGATGATTTAAGTAGGTATGGGTATATCTACTTAATGAAACACAAGTCTGAAACCTTTGAAAAGTTCAAGGAATTTCAGAGTGAGGTTGAAAATCAACGTGACAGGAAAATCAAGTTTCTACGATCAGATCGTGCAGGAGAATACTTGAGTCACGAATTTGGCACGCACTTAAGAAAATGTGGAATAGTTTCACAACTCACGCCACCTGGAACACCTCAGCGTAACGGTGTGTCCGAACGTCGTAATCGCACTCTATTAGATATGGTGCGATCTATGATGTCTCTTACCGATTTACCGCTATCTTTTTGGGGCTATGCTTTAGAGACTGCCGCATTCACTTTAAATAGGGCTCCGTCGAAATCCGTTGAGACGACACCGTATGAATTATGGTTTGGGAAGAAACCTAAGCTGTCGTTTCTAAAAGTTTGGGGATGCGATGCTTATGTCAAGAAACTTCAACCTGAGAAGCTCGAACCCAAGTCGGAAAAATGCGTCTTCATAGGATACCCTAAAGAAACGATTGGGTATACCTTCTACCTAAGATCCGAAGGTAAGATCTTTGTTGCCAAGAATGGGTCCTTTCTAGAGAAAGAGTTTCTCTCGAAAGAAGTAAGTGGGAGGAAAGTAGAACTTGATGAAGTGTTACCTCTTGAACCGGCAAATGGCGCAACTCAAGAAAATGTTCCTGAGGTGCCTGCACCGACTGGAGAGGAAGTTAATGATAATGATCAAGATACTTCTGATCAAGCTCCTACTGAAATTCGAAGGTCCACAAGGACACGTTCCGCACCAGAGTGGTACGGCAACCCTGTCTTGGAAATCATGTTGTTAGACAATGGTGAACCTTCGAACTATGAAGAAGCGATGGCGGGCCCGGATTCCGACAAATGGCTAGAAGCCATGAAATCCGAGATAGGATCCATGTATGAAAACGAAGTATGGACTTTGACTGACTTGCCCGTTGAACGGCGAGCCATAGAAAATAAATGGATCTTTAAGAAGAAGACAGACGCGGATGGTAATGTGACCATCTATAAAGCTCGGCTTGTCGCTAAGGGTTATCGACAAGTTCAAGGGGTTGACTACGATGAGACTTTCTCACCGGTAGCGAAGCTGAAGTCCGTCCGAATCATGTTAGCGATTGCCGCATTCTATGATTATGAGATATGGCAAATGGACGTCAAAACGGCATTCCTTAATGGTTTCCTTAAGGAAGAATTGTATATGATGCAGCCGGAAGGTTTTGTCGATCCTAAGAATGCTGACAAGGTGTGCAAGCTCCAACGCTCGATTTATGGGCTGGTGCAAGCATCTCGGAGTTGGAACATTCGCTTTGATCAGATGATCAAAGCGTTTGGGTTCACGCAGACTTATGGAGAAGCCTGCGTTTACAAGAAAGTGAGTGGGAGCTCTGTAGCATTTCTCATATTATATGTAGATGACATACTTTTGATGGGAAATGATATAGAACTCTTGGACAGCATCAAGGCCTACTTGAATAAGAGTTTTTCAATGAAGGACCTTGGAGAAGCTGCTTATATATTAGGCATCAAGATCTATAGAGATAGATCGAGACGCCTCATAGGTCTTTCACAAAGCACATACCTTGATAAGATATTGAAGAAGTTCAATATGGATCATTCTAAGAAGGGGTTCTTACCTGTATTACAAGGTGTGAAATTGAGTTCAGCTCAATGTCCGACCACGGCAGAAGAAATAGAAGAGATGAGTGTCATCCCCTATGCCTCAGCCATAGGTTCTATTATGTATGCCATGCTGTGTACCAGACCTGATGTAAACCTTGCCGTAAGTTTGGTAGGAAGGTACCAAAGTAATCCCGGCAAGGAACACTGGACAGCGGTCAAGAATATCCTAAAGTACCTGAAAAGGACTAAGGAAATGTTTCTCGTTTATGGAGGTGACAAAGAGCTCGTCGTAAAGGGTTACGTCGACGCTAGCTTCGACACAGATCTGGATGACTCAAAGTCACAAACCGGATACGTGTATATTTTGAATGGTGGGGCAGTAAGCTGGTGCAGTTGCAAGCAAAGCGTCGTGGCGGGATCTACATGTGAAGCGGAGTACATGGCAGCCTCGGAGGCAGCACATGAAGCAATATGGGTGAAGGAGTTCATCACCGACCTAGGAGTCATACCCAATGCGTCGGGGCCGATCAAGCTCTTCTGTGACAACACTGGAGCTATTGCTCTTGCCAAGGAGCCCAGGTTTCACAAGAAGACAAGGCACATCAAGCGTCGCTTCAACTCCATTCGTGAAAATGTTCAAGATGGAGACATAGAGATTTGTAAAGTGCACACGGACCTGAATGTAGCAAATCCGTTGACTAAACCTCTCCCTAGAGCAAAACATGATCAACACCAGAATTCCATGGGTGTTCGATTCATCACAATGTAACTAGATTATTGACTCTAGTGCAAGTGGGAGACTGTTGGAAATATGCCCTAGAGGCAATAATAAAAGCATTATTATTATATTTCCTTGTTCATGATAATTGTCTTTATTCATGCTATAATTGTGTTATCCGGAAATCGTAATACATGTGTGAATAACAGACACCAACATGTCCCTAGTGAGCCTCTAGTTGACTAGCTCGTTGATCAACAGATAGTCATGGTTTCCTGACTATGGACATTGGATGTCATTGATAACGAGATCACATCATCAGGAGAATGATGTGATGGACAAGACCCAATCCTAAACATAGCACAAGATCGTATAGTTCGTTTGCTAGAGTTTTCCAATGTCAAGTATCTTTTCCTTAGACCATGAGATCGTGCAGCTCCCGGATACCGTAGGAGTGCTTTGGGTGTACCAAACGTCACAACGTAACTGGGTGACTATAAAGGTAGACTACGGGTATCTCCGAAAGTGTCTGTTGGGTTGACATGGATCAAGACTGGGATTTGTCACTCTGTATGACGGAGAGGTATCGCTGGGCCCACTCGGTAATGCATCATCATAATGAGCTCAAAGTGACCAAGTGTCTGGTCACGGGATCATGCATTACGGTACGATTAAAGTGACTTGCCGGTAACGAGATTGAACGAGGTATTGGGATACCGACGATCGAATCTCGGGCAAGTAACATATCGATTGACAAAGGGAATTGTGTACGGGGTTGATTGAATCCTCGACATCGTGGTTCATCCGATGAGATCATCGTGGAGCATGTGGGAGCCAACATGGGTATCCAGATCCCGCTATTGGTTATTGACCTGAGAGTCGTCTCGGTCATGTCTGCTTGTCTCCCGAACCCGTAGGGTCTACACACTTAAGGTTCGGTGACGCTAGGGTTGTGAAGATATGTATATGCAGTAACCCGAATGTTGTTCGGAGTACCGGATGAGATCCCGGACGTCACGAGGAGTTCCGGAATGGTCCGGAGGTAAAGAATTATATATAGGAAGTGTTGTTTCGGGCATCGGGACAAGTTTCGGGGTTATCGGTATTGTACCGGGACCACCGGAAGGGTCCCGGGGGGTCCACCTGGTGGGGCCACCTATCCCGGAGGGCCCCATGGGCTGAAATAGGAGGGAACCCAGCCCATAGTGGGCTGGGGCGCCAGCCCCTATAGGCCCATGCGCCTAGGGTTTCCACCATGGAAGAGTCCATGTGGTGGAAGGCACCCCTAGGTGCCTTGGGGGGGAGGGAAACCTTCCCTTGGCCGCCGCCCCCCCTAGTAGATCTCATCTACTAGGGCCGGCGCCCCCCCCCCATGGCACCCCTATATATAGTGGGGGAGAGGAGGGATTTCACACCAGCCCCTGGCGCCTCCCTCTCTCCCCGTTACGTCTCTCCCTCGTAGTCTTGGCGAAGCCCTGCTTCTGTGACGCCCTGCATCCACCACCACGCCGTCGTGCTGCTGGATCTTCATCAACCTCTCCTCCCCCCTTGCTGGATCAAGAAGGAGGAGACGTCTCCCGTCCCGTACGTGTGTTGAACGCGGAGGTGCCGTCCGTTCGGCGCTGGTCATCGGTGATTTGGATCACGTCGAGTACGACTACATCATCACCGTTCTTTTGAACGCTTCCGTGCGCCATCTACAAAGGTATGTAGATGCATCCGATGACTCGTTGCTAGATGAACTCCTAGATGATCTTGGTGAAACGAGTAGGAAATTTTTTGTTTTCTGCAACGTTCCCCAACAGTTTAATCTTGACGTCATCAAGGGTATGTTGAATTGTTCACTTGAATATATTTCTCAATCATGACTCAACACATGAGTCCATTATGATCATATCTTTGAGCCACTCCTAGAATTTATCATACAAATCATCCTTTTACGATCTTGATCCATTATGGCTCAAACCATAGCTCTAAGCATCGCAACCCTTAAGATACTCCAATGAACTCCATTTTGATCATCTCGATGTAATTGTTGCTTCAAAGAAGTTGTCTTCCATTATTCTTCAATCATTTTTCAATGGGACTAACCTTCAAATGTCTATCTCAATGCAAACATTAGTCCTATAGGATTGTTATTTAATTACCAAAACCACACATGGGGACTACATGTACTTTCAAACATGATCCGAGTCAACTAGGCCGTGTCCGATCATCACGTGAGACGGACTAGTCAACATCGGTGAACATCTTCATGTTGATCGTATCTTCTATACGACTCATGCTCGACCTTTCGGTCTTCCATGTTCCGAGGCCATGTTTGTACATGCTAGGCTCGTCAAGTCAACCTAAGTGTATTGCGTGTGTAAATCTGGCTTACACCCGTTGTATTCGAACGTTAGAATCTATCACACCTGATCATCACATGGTGCTTCGAAACAACGAACCTTCGCAATGGTGCACAGTTAGGGGGAACACTTTCTTGAAATTATTACGAGGATATCTTATTTAAGCTACCGTCGTTCTAAGCAAATAAGATGTAAAACATGATAAACATCACATGTAATCAAATAGTGACATGATATGGCCAATATCATTTGCTCCTTTTGATCTCCATCTTCGGGGCTCCATGATCATCGTTGTCACCGGCATGACACCATGATCTCCATCATCGTGTCTTCTTGAAGTTGTCTCGTCATCTATTACTTCTACTACTATGGCTAATGCTTTAGCAATAAATTAAAGTAATTACATGAGGTTTATGTTGACACGCGGGTCATAAATAAATAAAAGACAACTCCTATGGCTCCTGCCGGTTGTCATACTCATCGACATGCAAGTCGTGATTCCTATTACAAGAACATGATCAATCTCATACATCACATATATCATTCATCACATCCTTTTGGCCATATCACATCACACGGCACATGCTGCAAAAACAAGTTAGACGTCCTCTTATTGTTGTTGCAAGTTTTTACGTGGCTGCTATAGGTTTCTAGCAAGAACGTTTCTTACCTATGCCAAAACCACAACGTGATATGCCAATTTGTATTTACCCTTCATAAGGACCCTTTTCATCATATCCGATCCGACTAAAGTGGGAGTGACAGACACCCGCCAGCCACCTTATGCAACTAGTGCATGTCAATCGGTGGAACCAGTCTCACATAAGCGTACGTGTAAGGTCGGTCCGGGCCGCTTCATCCCATGATGCCGCCGAATCAAGATAAGACTAGTAACGGCAAGTAAATTGACAATATCGACGACCACAACTGCTTTAATTACCAAAACCACACATGGGGACTACATGTACTTTCAATCTCCCCCATTTTGGTAATTGATGACAATCTCAATAAGAGGGTTTATATAATGAATTTTTAAATAAGCATGCAATTTATCTGAGGGTAAACTGTTTACTTGGGATGGTTGTACTATCATCAAGACACTACACAAGCATTTGATGATAGTACACCCATAGTATATAGAGCAAACTCCCCCACAATATATGCATGTGTGAATGAAATTTGAATGTCATTGCATATATTGGTTGACATAAACTAGGAGAAGATTTCCCTATATACAATACTCATCCATGCAATAAGAATATATAACAGGGGTAGATATGCATGAGTGATAACAAGCACTACAAAAATACTTATCTTAAACCCTCTAAACTTCTCCCCCATTGGCAACAAATGCCAAAATGGATGGAAAAATCTAGAAGACTAATATAGTATGAGTTCCTCCTTAATGTGTGCATATCGCGAAAATGTGAGTGAAATCAAATGCACATATTCAATGATGAAAAATTTGAGGAGCTCAACCCATATATAGTATCTAGAATGCAACAAGATAGTATGATATGAAAATAAGATTAAACATGGGAGGAAAACATTCAAAAGGTCCAAAGAACATATTTTGGACAAGTTAAATAGGAATATCCAATGTGATCGTCATGTCAAGTATGGGTCCAAAATACATCCAAAACACTTGAGTGCACAAGGATATATGCAATGCATACAAGCACTCATGACACAACCTCTTACCGAATCCACTATACGAATAAAAGGAACACACAAAGTGGCCAGCAAGGACTAAATGATATCAAGGAAAGATATGAACTTTCTTATGTATAAAAATTTCTAAGTGGCCAATAATAATCATGACATGTATCCACAAAGAAACCCGTATACACAAAAAGGTTGTAATTGATAAAAACATGATATCCACAAGTGAATCCACTATTATACAACTTTGAGCCTAGCATAAGAGTAAGGCACATGGCACAAAGTACATGGCACAAATTGATCGCATTTGCATAACACAATGTGACGCAAGCAATCAAAAGATCCGATGATCCAAAAGGATAAAAGAATATTATGATTTGAGCAACGGAGTGTTCTAAGGAAAATAGAGAAGCTCCCCATGATTTGTGCACTATTTAGAATTTTTTTTATTTGAATAAGTGCACAAAATAGGATCATCACTCCCCCACAATCAATAGGAACACAAAACAATTGCAAGGAAGCATAGATAGGAAAATAAGCCTAGCAATTGCAACAAACATATGGTTGAGCAACATGTAAATGAGGCAACCTAATAATAGACACAACCAAAAAAATGTGTATGAGTCATGTCAAAGCACTTGAGAAGACTAATATAAGGATGAGAAATAAGCATCAGCATAGTCTTGAGTAAATGAGATACAAGGTGCCATACATGTCCTTCCCACACACACGAAGTTAAGCAGGTCACACACATCAAGCAAATGGGTTCACAAGCTCACTAATAGCAAATTAAAAATCAAAGCTTGTGACAACCCATGGTGAAGATAGGAAATAATAGGCTTGTCAAGGAAAGTGCGAGGACAACAAACTTCACCAATCATGAGTGCACTAAGATTGAAAGAGGTCATACACGCACTCATACAACGAATGCTTCCACGGAGCCACCAAAGATATAAAAAAAGAGAATGAAATGGTGGACATGAAAGAATAGGGATATCAACTAGAGATGTAACTTCTCTCACGTGTATAGGATTCTAGGTAGATGACAATCATGGTGATATATATCCACCAAGAAGGATGTACACATGAAATAGTTACAAAAGGAAAGAACAAGATATCCAAACAGGAGTCATAAAATATACCAATGAGATCTTTGCTTGAAAGCATAGCACATGGCTTAATATTATCTTATTGTACATTAGTGAACTCCAAACACACAACCATCAAAGACAAGTCATTCATGTTGTCCAAAATAAATCAAAGTGACAAATCAACATATGATAGCACACAAAGTTCAACATATGAACAAAGGAAAACCAATGAGCATATAAGATATGCATTGCACACATACTCATAGGAATATCTCACTCAAGTAGATATAGGATACTATAGACAATGAGATAACAAACTCCCATAACTCCATACAAACTAATAAGATGAACTCGAACAAAATGGTCTTTCGAGTTATCATTCGGCGTAGAAACCACATAAGTACATGATCATCTATACTAACACAAGCATAACATGAGAGATTGGAAATAAACACAATGCTTGGATAGAATATTATTGACATACCAATTAGATAGATCATCATGCAAAGCAACAACTGGAATAGCTTTAATCAAACGATTTTCCAAATATGATTTAAGATAACCAAGGGCAAAACCGCACAAGAATGCCATACGTGAACAAGGCATTGCAAGCCACGGCGATATAAGATAATCTCAAATATAAATTCTAAGTGGCATCCCTCAATTGTTCATATTAACAAGGATTGTGATATGCACAAAGCATATCACTCCCCCATAAGATGATGATCCATGTATTATCCATAAGAGGCAAACGGAACCCAACTAAGGATAATTAATGGATGACAATTTGAGTTTCAAATGAGCTTTACACACCACATAGTAACTAGATAATATTGCACTAACAATACTAGGTGGTATCCCACATATATACACATTTAAGGTTTGTGATATGCGTAAACATAGCACTCCCCCATAATGTGATGATCCATTAATATCTCAAAAGAGCCAAGGAAGATTCAACTAATGAAGCAATAAAGGCTCGAAACCACACACACAACTATACGACATGCATAACAACCTACACATGCTAGATAACACAAATCAAGCATACTAAGAGGCACAACATTAACAAATGCATACTAGGTACAAAACCTAAACATGCATGGGGCTAGTAACTTTCAATGTAGACAATATAAATACAAGTTACCACCAAGAGGAGCATTTGAATGACAAATATGATGATAATTCACTTGACTTGGTTTGAATCATAATGAATGGTGAGAATAATTTTTCTTTGTGAATTATCCAAGTCTCCAATGTCCTCCACACACCTATTGATCAAGTTTGATCTCGATGGTCCCCAACCACGTTGGGTCCTAAGAAGTTAGTAACAATAGGCTTGGCAACCCAAATGGTCTTATCCACTTTCAAACCACTCTGGGCACCAACATACTTGGAAAACATATTACCATCAATATCCTTCCTAAGTGAATAATGATCATTGATAATTGGAGGCTTAGAGATGTTACCGTTGGGACATGATGAAGCTATGTGCCCCTTCTTACGGCAAATATAGCAACATGTACTCCTCATTCTCTTCTTCTTTACTTTCTCAACTTGGGAAGTAATAACATGGTTCATCATGGATAGTGGTTGTTCTTCAACTTGAGGTTGAACTTGAGATTGAGCTTGAGGCCGCTTCCCATGTAGCTTCCCTTTATAAGCCCTTTTCTTCAATGGACAATATCTCACGTGATGTCCAACCTTTTTGCACTTAAAGCAAGAAATGTTGGACTCGTTCTTGGCTTGGTCTTTCCCCCTTTTCTTGTTTATGGATTTCTTCTTGTTGGAGTGAAAACTATGTCCATCATCGCACTTTTCCAAGTCTTTCTTCAAACTAGTGACTTGGGCCTTGAGCTCATTAATTTCCTCTACATGGTTAGTTTCAAGACTAGAAACAAGAGGACTAGTGGAAGTATAAACTTCATGGTTAGAGCAATAAGACAAGGTAAGCAATTCATCATGAGGTGTATCAATATCATGTAGAGAGGAAGTGCAAGGACTAGCACATGGAAATAAGGCATTTTGAGTAGAAGATGTGCTAATATCCACATGAGACTCACACAATTTTACCTTCGTGAACATAGCCTCATGAGCTAACTTTAGCCCATCATGAGAGATTAGAAGATCCTCATGAGTGCCCAAGAGCTTTTCATAACTTTCTTCCAATTTCCCATAATTGCTAGTTAGCACATCAAGTTGAGTCCTTAGTTCAATATTTTCTTTCAACATCGGTGCTTCACACAAGATAGAGTTAGTAGCACAATCATCATTATCAATATGCGACGAGCATTTAGAAACTAGAGACTCCGCATGAGTAGCTTGAAGTTCCTCATGAGACTTAGAGAGTTTGGTGAGCTCTCCTTTGACATTCTTGTAGCCAAGGTCAAGGTGCTCAAAATGCTCTTTAAGTTTACAATGAGTAACTTCAATCTCTTCTTTTAAAGACCTCAAGTCACTAAGACATTGATGAGCCTTAGCAAGTTCATGTTCAAGTTGTTCACTTTTCGCTTGCTCATTAAGAAATAAGTCATTAAGTTTTTTAAAGCAAGCAAGAACATCTTGGAACCTTTTATAAGTGTTATCTTTAGCTCTATGAAGAGTTTTCCCAATCTCATAGATTTTGAGTCAAGTCATCATCATCATCCTCATTACAACTATCATCATTATCACTAAGAGTAGATGATACCTCGTCATTACCTCTTGCCATGAGGCACATGTGAACAAAGGGGGTGATGATGATTCTTTTGGAGAAGAGGGTTCTTCATCAATCAAGCATGCCTCATCTTTCTTGATTTCCTCTACATGGTTAGTCATAGAACAACTAGAGGAAACCAAATCATTTCTATCATGGCAACATGGGAGATCAAGCATATCATCAAAAATGAGCTTACCACCATCATCACAAGATATTTCTTCACTCACCATGTCATTACCTTGTGGCACGCCACATGATGGTGAAGTGGAAGATATTGAAGTGTCCAAGTAATTGGAGGTGGAAGCAATATAGAGTTCTTCATGATTTAAAAATGTGGAGAAATCCTCCATTAACTCCCCGAAAAGTATATTATCTCCATCAAGATTGGACCCACCATATATATCTTCAAGTTTGGTCCAAGCCTCATGAGTCCACTTGCAAGTCAAGATTTCCTTAAACACTTCGAAGGATATAGCTTGGTGAATGGCACTCAAAACTTGATTATCAAGATGCATATCCTCAAGTGATGGAGATTGTCCATCCTTTAGATTTGAATCCCCTATAACAACAATCTGCAAAGCATTTGGACCCATGGCCTGAAAGTGACAAAGAATGTGTAATCTCCACATAATGTAATTTTTTCCATTAGAACAAAATGTGTCATCGTGCACTAGTTCACTAGTCGACATCGTTACTCTCTAGGCGGTGAAGCCTAATAAGGAGAGACCGGGCTCTGATACCAATTGAAAGGACCACGATGTCGCCTAGAGGGGGGGTGAATAGCCGTTTTAAAATCTTTTACGGATTTGGCTATATCCTAATGCGGAAATAAACTAAGCGGATACTTTTCAAGCACAAATCCTAAATATACTAGGCTCACTAAGTGCACCAACAACTTAGGATAAACAAGATGAGAACAACGAGGATATGAGTAAGCACAAGTAAGTCACACAAACTTACTCAATGTATATCACGAGATATGGAAATGAATAATACACACAATCACAAGTAAGCAATACAAGCTTACACAAATTGTATCACAATATATGGAATTGAATGATACAAGCAAACTCAAGTAAGCACTACAAGCTTACACAAGTTATGTCACAAGATATGGAAATGAATGTTACAAGCTAGCAATTCACACTAAGCATAAGATAGAACAATAGTAGAAAGTATGAATTGCGAATATAAAGTGCAGGCCTAAATAATCTCTTCAAGGTAATGGCCAACACAATATAATGAGGACAACAAGATATAGTGAATGCACGGTCAAGTGACCAAAGTAAACCACAAGTAAGGAGTTAGGGTTAGGGATAACCAAAGTCACGAAGACGAGGATGTATCCCGATGTTCACTTCCTTGGAGGGAAGCTAGTCACCGTTAGAGAGGTGGATGTTACCACGAAGGCACACCAACTCCATGAAGGCTCACCCTATTCTCCTTGAGATATCACCACGAAGGCGATTCTCATCCACTAGTGGTAGACCTTGAGGCGGCCTCCAAACCTTCACAAACTTTCCGGGGGACAAATCACAAGTTGATTCCTCACCGGAGCACTCCTACCTCCTAGGAGTCACCAACCTCCAAGAGTAACAAGAACAAAGGGGAAATGCTCAAGACTTGCTCAAATCACGAATTCCTTTGGTCAAGACAGGGAGAGGGAGTGGATCTATCACTTGATTGGAAAATCTCTCAAGAATTCTCACTAATCTCTCCGGGAAATAAGATTTGGTGTAGGAGAAGTGAGAGGGAGCCTTTTTGTGTTCTAGGGTTCATATGAATGTGTTGCTCAACCCTCTACCGGATTAGTAGAGGGGTATATATAGCAAGCCTAGAAAACTAGCCGTTTGTGAGTAAGTGGCTGTGTTGGGCCGGACATCTGGCCAAAGCCCGGACATCTGGCCCAAGTTGGGGCCCCGGACATCTGGCCCAAGTTGTCGGACATCCGGAGGACACAACCAGCATTTCAACACGGTTCTGGACATCTACGGCCGGATTTCCGGGCCAAGTCCCAGATATCCAGCCAACAAAAAAACTGCAGGCGCCCCAAAAGTAAAACATCCATAACTTTCTCATCCGGACTCCGATTTTGATGATCTTGGGCTCGTTTTGAAGCTATGGAAAAGATCCAGGTCCTCACATAGAGAACCACCCAAGATAAACCAAAATGGAGGATGCAAAGTATGCAAAGGTTAGATCATATATTTTCGGGAACCTAGTTGGCTATGGATTTATTTGGTATATAGGATATGAGTGGAATTGTGTTGGATAGGAGTAAAATATGCCTATGTTGGAATATGATGTGAGGAAGTAGAAATAGAAGATGTTGACTTGAGCAAATCTATCACTAACCCTTTGATCCCCTCTTAATAGTGCGGGATCCCTATAACTTAAGAATCATAAAAGAACTATATTAGATAGCTTCCGGAAACTCATTCTTGAGCATATACCCTTTTCGATGGTCATCGATCCGCACAACTAAAGCCAAAGGAACTAATACATTTGACTAAAGCATTCCAATTTAGCTTGATGTTGACCTTTATGCTTGGCTCAAGTCAGAGCGATGATCTTGATCATGAGACTTGGTGAAGGCTTCAAGTAGCTCCCCCATAATCCATGTGGGGAGCATTCCATTGTATTCATCTTCATACATTCATCACGTGATCATCCACAAGCTTCAAGCATGTAATCCTTCGGGATGGCTATCTTTAACTTGCCCTTGTCAACCATGATCATCAACACTTGATGTCATCCTCTCATGGACACTTGAGATCTCTCTCTCTCGATGCGAGCCCATAAGAATCACCTAACTCTCAAAACCATAAGCAACACATAGTATGGGTTAGTACACAGAGTGCAATTGATAATTTCTTATCATACCACAAGATCCTATGTGGTGCATCGTTTGCGCTCGTGTGTTGACCATTTAGAGTTCGATCTCTGAGCTTCATCTTGGTCAACCGATATCTCTACTCCATGTTTAATCTTGACATCATGAAGGGTATGTTGAATTCTTCACTTGAATATATTTCTCAATCATGACTCAACACATGAGTCCATTATGATCATATCTTTGAGCAACTCCTAGAATTAATCATACAAATCATCCTTTTAAGATCTTGATCCATTATGGCTCAAACCATAGCTCTAAGCATCGCAACCCTTAAGATACTCCAATGAAATCCATTTTGATCATCTCGATGTATTGTTGCTTCAAAGAAGTTGTCTTCCATTATTCTTCAATCATTTTTCAATGGGACTAACCTTCAAATGTATATCTCAATGCAAACATTAGTCCTATAGGATTGTTATTTAATTACCAAAACCACACATGGGGACTACATGTACTTTCAAACATGATCTGAGTCAACTAGGCCGTGTCCGATCATCACGTGAGACGGACTAGTCAACATCGGTGAACATCTTCATGGTGATCATATCTTCTATACGACTCATGCTCGACCTTTCGGTCTTCCATGTTCCGAGGCCATGTCTGTACATGCTAGGCTCGTCAAGTCAACCTAAGTGTATTGCGTGTGTAAATCTGGCTTACACGCATTGTATTCGAACGTTAGAATCTATCACACCTGATCATCACGTGGTGCTTCAAAACAACGAACCTTCGCAACGGTGCACAGTTAGGGGGAACACTTTCTTGAAATTATTACGAGGGATATCTTATTTAAGCTATCGTCGTTCTAAGCAAATAAGATGTAAAACATGATAAACATCACATGCAATCAAATAGTGACATGATATGGCCAATATCATTTGCTCCTTTTGATCTCCATCTTCGGGGCTCCATGATCATCGTTGTCACCGGCATGACACCATGATCTCCATCATCGTGTCTTCTTGAAGTTGTCTCGTCATCTATTACTTCTACTACTATGGCTAACGCTTTAGCAATAAAGTAAAGTAATTACATGACGTTTATGTAGACACGTGGGTCATAAATAAATAAAAGACAACTCCTATGGCTCCTGCCGGTTGTCATACTCATCGACATGCACGTCGTGATTCCTATTACAAGAACATGATCAATCTCATACATCACATATATCATTCATCACATCCTTTTGGCCATATCACATCACACGGCACATGCTGCAAAAACAAGTTAGACGTCCTCTAATTGTTGTTGCAAGTTTTTACGTGGCTGCTATAGGTTTCTAGCAAGAACATTTCTTACCTACGCCAAAACCACAATGTGATATGCCAATTTCTATTTACCCTTCATAAGGACCCTTTTCATCGAATCTGATCCGACTAAAGTGGGAGAGACAGACACCCGCCAGCCACCTTATGCAACTAGTGCATGTCAATCGGTGGAACCAGTCTCACGTAAGCGTACGTGTAAGGTCGGTCTGGGCCGCTTCATCCCACGATGTTGCTGAATCAAGATAAGACTAGTAATGGCAAGTAAATTGACAAAATCGACGACCACAACTGCTTTGTGTTCTACTCGTGCATAGAAACTATGCATAGACCTAGCTCATGATGCCACTGTTGGGGAACGTAGCAGAATTTTAAAATTTTCTACGCATCACCAAGATCAATCTATGGAGTCATCTAGCAACGAGGGAGAGGGGAGTGCATCTACATACCCTTGTAGATCGCGCGCGAAAGCGTTCAAGAGAACGGGGTTGATGGAGTCGTACTCGTCGTGATCCAAATCACCAATGACCTAGTGCCAAACGGACGGCACCTCCGCGTTCAACACACGTACGGTTGGGAAGACGTCTCCTCCAACTTGATCCAGCAAGGGGGAAGGAGAGGTTGATGGGGATCCATCAGCACGACGGCGTGGTGGTGGAAACTACGGCGATCTCGGCAAGGCTTCGCCAGGCACTGCGAGAAGGAGAGGTGTCACGGGAGGGAGAGGGAGGCGCCAGGGGCTAGGGTGCAGCTGCCCTCCCTCCCCCACACTATTTATAGGACCCCTAGGGGGTGCCGGCCCTAGGAGATTAAATCTCCAAGGGGGCGGCGGCCAAGGGGGGTGGAGTGCCCCCCAAGCCAAGTGGGGCGCCCCCACCCCTAGGGTTTCCAACCCTAGGCGCAGGGGAGGCCCATGGGGGGCACACCAGCCCATCTGGGGCTGGTTCCCCTCCCACTTCAGCCCATGGGGCCCTCCGGGATAGGTGGCCCCACCCGGTGGACCCCCGGGACCCTTCCGGTGGTCCCGGTACAATACTGATTTCCCCGAAAACCTTCCCGATGGCCGAAACTTGACTTCCTATATATAAATGTTCACCTCCGGACCATTCCGGAACTCCGCGTGACGTCCGGGATCTCATCCGGGACTCCAAACAACTTTCAGGTTACCGTATACTAATATCTCAACAACCCTAGCATCACCGAACCTTAAGTGTGTAGACCCTATGGGTTCGGAAGACACGCAGACATGACCGAGACGACTCTCTGGTCAATAACCAACACCAGGATCTAGATACCCATGTTGGCTCCCACATGCTCCTCGATGATCTCATCGAATGAACCACGATGTCGAGGATTCAATCAATCCCGTATGCAATTCCCTTTGTCAATCGGTACGTTACTTGCCCAAGACTCGATCATCGGTATCCCAATACCTCGTTCAATCTCGTTACCGGCAAGTCACTTTACTTGTACCATAATGCATGATCCCGTAGTCAACCACTTGGTCACATTGAGCTCATTATGATGATGCATTACCGAGTGGGCCCAGAGATACCTCTCCGTCATACGGAGTGACAAATCCCAGTCTCGATTTGTGCCAACCCAACAGACACTTTCAGAGATACCCGTAGTGTGCCTTTATAGTCACCCAGTTACGTTGTGACGTTTGGCACACCCAAAGCACTCCTACGGTATCCGGGAGTTGCATAATCTCATGGTCTAAGGAAATGATACTTGACATTCGGAAAAGCTATAGCAAATGAACTACATGATCTTTGAGCTATGCTTAGGATTGGGTCTTGTCCATCACATCATTCTCCTAATGATGTGATCCCGTTATCAATGACATCCAATGTCCATAGTCAGGAAACCATGACTATCTTTTGATCAACGAGCTAGTCAACTAGAGGCTTACTAGGGACGTGTTGTGGTCTATGTATTCACACATGTATTACGATTTTCGGATAACACAATTATAGCATGAACAATAGACAATTATCATGAACAAAGAAATATAATAATAACCATTTTATTATTGCCTCTAGGGCATATTTCCAACACTTTCATCATTTCCCCCCGGCATCCTACCCCGTTTCAGCTTCAATAACAGCAATTTCCAGATACTAGGTACTACTAGATATCAATTTCATAAAGCATTATAGGTACTAGGTAGTACTCCCTCGGTCCCAAATTACTCGTCGTGGTTTTAGTTCAAATTTGAATTTGGGACC
Organism: Triticum urartu; assembly: GCF_056163025.1. NCBI lineage: Eukaryota > Viridiplantae > Streptophyta > Magnoliopsida > Poales > Poaceae > Triticum > Triticum urartu. The sequence goes on from NC_141875.1 coordinate 696,388,040, forward strand.
GAGGGAGTACTAGATAATAATTTCATATATACTCAACATGCATCCTCAAGCAGTACAAGGTGATATCGATGACGATCATCATATGTAGTTCTAGATAATATCAACGACGATCATCATATGTAGTTCTACATGATATCGACGACGATCATCATATGTAGTTCTAGATGATATAGCCACACACACATGTAGTTCTAGATGATATCGACGACGATCATCATCCTCAAGCCTGGGCGGTGGGTGTTCCTGATAGTAATTTGGATGGCCTGTCCAACACGAAGATTCTTGCCAACGAGGAATCTCTTCCACCCAACCAAGTTTAAGTGTGTGCGACCGTCTGTGTCCATGCAGTAAGTACAGGTGGTGACAGAGCCCCTTGCAGTAAGGCGTAGTCCAGCTGAGCATTCTTCATCAGGCTCGATACCACAACTCACAGATAGGTTCTTTGGCAATTTCTGAATAAGAAAAACATATCAATTAATAAATAGCCTCGCACATACTCTTGCAAATATATTTCTATTAAGTCTAGATTTCTACACTATCAAAAGACACAGTACTACACATTTGTACTAACTAATCATGAATTCTACTAATAAGTATATATGGATTATCTACACTATTAATAGTTCATTGGATTCTACACTAATAAGAGCATGTGATCAGACTCTACACTAAAGCATATCATCGACTAGATTCCACAATGCATATCATTGGACTCTACACTAAGCATATCATCGGATTCACTAAGCATATCATCGAATAATTTGCATTTGTAAGTATAACAATAAAGAATATATATATATCTTCAAATTACTACAGGCAGTACGTATAACATACCATTTCATGCCGATCGACCATGGTACTTGTTAGGCGGGTCACGAATGGCACCCCGACAAAGTCATCACGTGGCGGAATTATGTCTCATAGGTTGCACACCTCCTCCTCGCTCAACCTCATTATTTGAGCTATGATGGCTTCATGAAGTGGGTTCTCATCATCTTCATCGAGTGGGTCCTCATTATCTTCATCATCTTCGTCATCTTCCACCAGGTTGAGATAAACGACAGCCAGCTTGGGTCTTTCTGCTCTGAAGGAGAAGCTGATCAACTCACCACCAGTAAGACGCATGTGGGCAAGGAAACGGGCCCATCCATCTCCTCCAATCTGTGACATATTGCATCCTTTCTCGACCTCCATAGTGTACGGGCCCCCAGGAGCCTAAAATGTCATAGTGTCTCCTGTCAGCTTATTGAATTTCAACCTCACATTGCATGGGACGATCTATGTAAAAAAAGCAAAATGACACAATGCAGTAATGCCAACACTAAAAATAAAATAGTTGTTACATTTCATCTAATTTCTTACCGCCGCATGACGAAAACTCGGCTGGAAGTAGATGCCGAACAGCTTGCCAGTTGCAAGGCTGCTGGTGCACCTTGACTTGCACAGTCGACATAGTGGTAGTGGTGGTGGCGCCATTTTCCTAAAGCAATATGAGAAAAGGATTAATGATTCACTTCCGTGAGAAGCAATTTTATGGACAAAGCATTTCGGTGGCACCTATTGCCGAAAAAACTTTTCACAAATATCTACCAAATAAGGGTACCAACTACCAAGACATTTCATCTCATCTGGCCCCTATTACCTAAGATAATTGATTAAAAAAACAAGTGGCAAATTTAACTAAATTGGCACCTACATTTTGCCAAAAAATAACTTACAAGAAAAACAAAAGCATCTACCTATCCATGTACAGAAAAATAACAATAAAATGGTGCATACTAAATCCACTAGCATACTAAATCAACTAAATCAAAATGTTCTAAATCAACTAAATCAACTAGCCTACTAAATCAACTAAATCAACTAGCCTACTAAATCAACTAAATCAAGATGTTCTAAATCAAGTAAATCAACTACATACTAAATCAACTAAATTAAAATGTTCTAAATCAACTAGCCTACTAAATCAAAATGTAGAAGGGAGGAGGGGTTGTGGATGGAGGAGGGAGGAGGGAGAAGGAGGGGCGACTCGAGGAGGGAGAAGAGAGTAGGACGGAGGAGGAAGACGGAGCGAGGAGGGGCCAGCCGGCAGCGAGTGGAGGGAGGAAGGAGAAGTAAGGCGGAGCGAGGAGGGGCCGGCCAGCGCGACTAGAGGGAGCACGGAGGAGGAGGCTGGTACCGAGTCCAGCGAGGAGGAGGAGGTGGCGGCAGCGTAGATCGGAGGAGGGGCGACGGGGGAGGACCGGTGTGGGGGGTTGAGGTGGAGATCGAGTGAGTGTAAGTGTGAGTGGATCGGATAGGTCGGAGAGTGGGGGAGATGGAATGGCTTAGCAGTAGCGCGCTATAGCAAAAGGCGCTACTGCTAAACGGCCTAGCAGTAGCCCCTTTCACAAAGAGCGCGCTACTGCTATGTGTCAGCATGTAAAAATAGACATCAAAAATACATTGATCATCAATGATATTTTTATGTACAATCTGATTTGTCAATATGAGTCCTCACCAGTTTAGGAACTGCTAAAGACTCATATTGCGGCCACAAATTTTACACATAGAGTTCAATGAAGACCAAGTGGTTGTGAATGTTTGAGAAGTAACATATTTAAGGTGGTACAAACTCTCTTCACGAAGCGAGGTGGGACTAATTTTTTTTAGTAAACTTAGCAGTAGCGGTTATTGTGTAAATGCGCTACTACTACGGTCCCTAGTAGTAGCGCTCTTCATATAAGCGCGCTGCTGCTAGAACTAGCCTCGCGGCGCGTCGTGGCAATTATAGCAGTAGTGCGTCTTAGAGTGGGCGCGCTACTGATACATTCATTTCAGCAACGAGGTTTGTGCGCGAGCGCTACTGCTAGTTAGCAGCATCGCCTTATTTTAAAGCGCGCTGCTGGTAAGATTCTGTGTATAGACTTTTCCCTAGTAGTGTTTGAACTCCTGAGGCAAAATGGAATAATAAATGATACTGGAATTGATATGTATCTTCATTATATTATCATACCTTAGCTAACGGAATTTATACTGCATTCAAGCAGTGGAAGGAAAGATGAGCAGCTAAGTCAATCTCACACATCATATAAGATTGTGGAAAGTGCATCACAACCTTTCACTTGTTCTGAAATTTATATTGAAGGTAAACACATTGAGGAAACTATTACTCTATCTACAAGATGAGAAATAAGTCCAGGTATGCATATTCAAAAAAAATTGTGTGGTACTAATATGGTGCAGGTTCACTGAACGAAGCCAGGAATTTCTTTCAACACATGGTTAATTATGGAACTTTATTTACTAATTGGATTCGATATTTATGTGGTTTTGAACATTTATTCAACATGGTTATCTTATACTTGACTCGAAGTGGAATTAATCATATTATTATATATATCATAGAAAATAATTGATGCGGAATTTCACTTGTGGAAACAAAATACTCAAGGTGCCTATAAAGGTGGAATTACACTCGAGGAAATAATACTGAAGGCGCCGAGGATAGCTATGCTGGAATAATTAGGCGGAAACTAAAGGTCTCTAGAGATCTGAAGTGTCACAGCAAGGAAACATACTGTGGAAAGGTATCATTATATATTTCTTTGATTTTCAGCATAGTGTTAACCTGGATGCTGACCCCTTGACTAAGCCTATTAGTCATGAGGTATTTGGTTACATGTTAAGGATAGATTTACGAATATTTGAATGATCATTCTGGACAAGTGGGAGATGTTGGAATTATGTGTCCTGCAACTATATTCAAATTACTAGGAATTACTAATATTCGGAATACCTCATTATGGAATTATACATGTATTTGTGCATGGAATTACTTTATCTGATTATCATGGAATTATCACTTGTTGGAACGTACTTAAGTTTTATATACTTAAGGAAGCTGGTCGTGGTCAATTATCAGTGGAATACAATATACTATTTATATTGGAAAGACTACTCGGGTACACTGATGATAGGAAGGAGTTAGATCATATAATTAGATTATAGCCCTAATGTTGATTTACATAATTAGAGGAATTTACACTCTATTATGGCGCGTTACTCACAAGCGCGTGTTCCGGGGACATAACGGGTAGAATACGTTAACAGACAAGTATGATCATGGTTGGTAATTTGATCTGGACTCTATCTCGGAAACTAGTGAAAAAAGCTAGGAATCTTATATCTGTATAAGAGGTGGACTCTTTGGAAAAACAGTATAAAAAGGTCCCTATCCCCTAGCCTCAGATATGCAAATTATGAGCGGCACCACACATAAGCGCAGAAGACTAGATGGTAGACCACAACTTCCAACATATATGATGTGTCGTATTGCTCCCTTGATTGGCAAGTCATGTGGTGAACTGGTGAACAACTGAAAGCACCACACGTATGATGTGGCCCAGCACCAGATAACCTGTGGGGAACCAACAACTGATATAACACCCAACATCTCGATGAATAGGCATGTTAATTGCTAAGGAGTGGCCTCAACTTAAACCAATTCTGAATTGCATCCCCCTCCCCCCCTCACGAGCGATCCAGGCGAAACCCTAGCTGCCAGGCAACTTTCTCTTCTCCAGCCCTCTCTCCCCTCGCTGATGCCAGCAGGTGTCACCGAGAAAAGCCCAACAGGGGTCGGCAGCGGCGGGGCCTTCCGTTTTCATCTCTCACAAGGTCCGGGCGGGCGTTCCGCCGCAGAGAGATGTTGGCATCGCGGCAAGCTGGCACAGGCGGGGCCCTCTGTTTCATCGCTCCGGGGTGGCCAACGGATCTCGGGGCGCGCGTGGGTGTGGTGCATAGGTGTCGTCCTGGTTCGGGGACAAACCTATATGACGCACGTTGTGGCAAGTTGTCGAGCAATCGCACATGGATTCACAAGCGAGCAATGACTTGGGCCGGCCCGTTCAATGCTTCATTGATCCCGGTTTTACGAAGATTCTAGGAACTTCCTGACTGGTTTTTGCCGGTCTTGGGAACGTTCTAGGAGGTTCCTAAACCAGGTTTTTTCTGCTTCTATTTCCTTTTTCTTTTCTTTTTCCTCATTCTTTCTTCTCCTTTTTCTGTTTCTTTTTTTGCTTTCTTTCATTTTAATGTTTTAATTTTATTTTTTCAAAAAAATGTCTGTGTGTTTCAAAATTATTTGCAAACTTTCCAAAAATGTCAGTGTTTTAAAATTTATACAGGAGTTTCCAAAAATGCTCACATTTTCAAATTTGTTCGACAGTATAAAAATATATTCACATTTTCAAAAAACTTTCAGGTTCCCAAAAAATAACATCGTTTTAAAAATGGTTCACAAATTTTCAAAAAATGTTACCATAATCAAATTTATTGGGGGGTTTAATTTTTTTCCTTTTTTCAAAAATTGTTCCTGTTTTCAAATTGTGTTAAGATTTTTCAAAAATTACATATATTTAGAAAATAATAATTTTCGAATTTTTTAATGTTTTTACAGCATATTTTGAGTGAAAATAAACGAACGAGCGAAGCGAGCGGATGTGGCAGCGATTGAAAACATTAATAGTTCTGAGTGAAAATAAATGGAGGTCAGGGCCACATGTGCTTTTGTCCGGCAGTTTGCCACAATAAGCGTCAGGCAGGAGCTCTCCCTTTTCGGACCCAGGGTAATGCCGACTTTTTTGCAAATTTTTAAAGTCGCCACAGTGGTCGATCTCGCGAGGCTCGTTCGCCAGTGGACCGGCCTAGTCGTGGCCGCCTGTGCGTTTGTCCGGCAGTCTGCCGCAATAAGCGTCAGGTAGGCGCTCCCCCGGTTCGGATATGCGGAAAACCCTATACGCCGCTCGCAGCGTCGTAATGTCAACGCTTCGCACAGGGGGTTGCGCGAGCGACCGAAGCAGTGGGCTGGCCCAATGACGAGCGAAGCTTTTTTTTCTGTACAGTATTTCTACCCGTTTTGGGAACTTAATAGAAGATTTCTGGACCGGGTTTTGCCTAGTTAGTTTCTACTTCTGTTTTTTTTATTTTTTCTTTCTTTTTCATTTTTCCAGTTTCTTCTTATGATGTTTTATGTTTCTCTCCTTTTATTTTCGTAATTTCAAAGAACTCATATAAAAATTCAGAAAGCCAATTTTTTTTCAAATTTTAAAATATGTGCACTTTTGGCAAAAATATTTGAATGCCAAATTTTTTTCATTTTTTTCTAAAAAATGTTCAGAATTTCAATATTTATTCATGATTTTTAAAATCGGCTCACTTTTCATGAAAATTGTTCACATTTTCAGAAAAAGTTTGGAAATTTGAAATGTGTTCATGTTTCAAAAAAATCAAATTTTTTTAAAGACGTTAGAAATTTTGTTCACATAATCAAAAAATATTGAAGTTTTCAACTTTTCTTCACATCTTTAAGAATTATTTAGAATTTCAATATTTTTTTCACGTTTTTGAAGAATTGATCGCTTCTACAAAAAAACGGAATTTTTAAATTTTTCCACGCTTTAAAAAATTGTGCATCTTTTTTGTATAAAACTTCAGAATTTTGTTTACATTTTTCAAAAATTGCTCACTTTTGAAAAAAGATCGGTAACTATATTTTGTTCATGTTTTTCAAAAACTGTTTAGAATTTCTTAATTTGTTATTTTTTGTATGGAAATTCAGAATTTTGTTCATGGTTTCAAAATTTATTCATGTTTTAGAAAAAGTGCTCAAAAATTAAGAAAATAGAATTTCAAAAAAATAATGTTTTAAAAAATTGTTCATAAAGTCGATTGGTCACATTTTCTAAAATTGTCCGCGTTTGTAAAAAAACAAAATTTTGAAAAGATGTTCAATTTTATTTGGAAAAATATTCAGATATGTTGTTGTACTTAGTTCATAGAAGTTCGTGGTGCATAATAGTCACTAATCAACCTGGCAATCCGACCCATGGGCGGCCACGCCCATGGGCACCCGACCCGAATAGGGTATAGGTCGGCATGTTTGCCCATGGGTAACTCTGTTAGTTATTGGTAGGGTATGGGTATAAACTCATGCCCCTGGGTTACCCGATGGGTGACCCGGTTATATGACACGTGGGCCCCTCGATACAAAAAGGATGAAATATCATTTGTTTATATAAGTTATATTAGAACTTGAATAAAATCCGTTCGGTTTGCATGATTTTTACCCGGTTAGTTGAAAAAGATATTTGAAATGCATGCGGCTACGGTTGGATGTCGTCCTCACACATCTATGTCCGCAGATTGGGCCTTATGTGGACGGATGCAGAAGAAAATTTACGGGTTCTGTTGAAGATGCCCTAAGTATTTTCTTTATTACTTAAACTAGAAGAGTCGAGTGTGGCTGAGAATATATTTTAGGTTGGCTGACCCATGTGGTAAGCAACCTAAAAAGGTTGGCCGACCATTAGCACACCATAAAAGCTGGGAGGTTGCCCACTCTGTCGGTCACAAACTCCCTATATGTATCAGCCAACTCTTCGGTGTGCATGTACTCCTAAGAAAAAACTTACACACTTCCCACCACTCATCTTGTATTTTAAATGTGGCCATCACGTATTAGGATTGAGAGGCATTGGGAATGAAATTGTTGCACCACTCTGCATTTTGACTGTTACAGTCAACGTAGACATCTCCAGAGCGCATACGCCATCCAGAGGGGTTATTGTACTAGAAATACGTATTACCACCTTATTATAGGAAATTCAGAGGGGTTAGTGCACGGGCGAGGGAACACGGGTGCGCGGCCACGCAGCACGCACTGCTGCTGGAGCATGGGAAGCGAGGCAGTGCCCATGGCCATGACGTCGACGTGGATCTCGTGCGGCGGAGCAGTGGGCTCCTGCTTCTTAGATTTTTGAGACGAAAGGGACGCCGGTGGTCAAGACGCACAAAATCTATGTCACGTGGTGGGGAATCTGAAGGCCACAAGCTCCAAGGCCTACGACGGCGCCTAGTCAGAGCCAAGGACAAAGGCCGCGCGCGATCTCAAATCTGGGTGCGCCATGAGCTTTCAGGATTTGTTTGTACCTGGCAATCCAAGGTTTGGCCTTAGTTGATTGTGCCTGACAATGGTCTTGTTGAAGGCATTGTTTTGAAAGCGGGGATTATTTTCGGGGTAAAAATTCAAGATCTACGATCAGACCACGATGGTGTTGGTGCACTGTTTTCTCCTTGGAGGTGTCGCTTTTGGAGAACCTGGACATCAGGTGTTTTCTTGGTGGTGGTTGTGCTGCTGCTGCAAGGCCTGAACCACTGTAGCGGACTTTTTTTTTCTTTTTAGTCTCTTTTTTTGGGTTGTGTGCATCTGTCATATCATTAGGGCATTGCGTTGTTGTAGAGGCTCGGTGTAATTGATATCTTCACGATATTAATATATACTCTTTATCGAAAAAAGATTTGTTTGTACTCCGAGAAAACTCATTCAGTTCCCACAACTCGTCTTGTTTTTTAAATGTAGCCAGTGCCTATTAGCGTTGGGAGGCATTGGGAATGAAATTGTTGCACCATTCCGCACTTGAACTGTCACGGTGAACGAAGACATCTCCAGAGTGCATACGTGATCCAGAGGGGTTAGTGTACTAGAAATACGTATTACTACTACCTTATTAGAGGTAATTAAGGAAGTGATTAAGACGGCTAAACGTATTTTTGCACACCTGTTTTTGCAGATGCTTTCCGGCAGCACGTACAGGTACCTTTGTTGTGCTTGGGAGGATTTATTTGATCGTTTCTCAAAGCATTGCAATCCCCTCTAATAGCAGCCTTGTGTACCATGTCCGAAGCAAGTAGCTTTCTCCTAGCGTATGGGCTCATCCCCTCTAATACACCTGTTTTTGCAGATGCTCACCTCTAGCACGCGCACTCGAATGTGTGCTCCGTCTTGTTCGAGGTGTGTGCACGTACGACCGCGAAGTCACTAAGCGTATTAATGATGAATTTGTAATGTGAAAGGCTGCCAGAGGGAAACCAGGTGTATCGGTGGAGGTGGATGTGTCCTTGTTCACCCCTATAAAACATTGTTATCCCTCCTGACTTAGGCCTCTTAATGCTAAAACACACACATCTTGTATGTTCTTGATAAAATGTCGAGGACATCTACTTGAGTCTCACTAGAACATGTTACATTAACATGCGACTTGTCCTACTCATTACATGGTGGTCCGTCTGTACCACGTCCGTGATGATGACCGTGGGAGCACGTCCATGCAGCTGGATTGGACTGCGTCGAGCGTAATTGCGTTGGAACACAGAAAACTGAACTTATTTCTGAAAATTATATTACATTTGACTAATCATCAAAAGTTTGCTGAATTAGTTTACGTATGTCAAGTGTAATTTAACCGCAAATGGGATCGAGCCTGTTATAGATCTCGCGCACCGCCTAGACCGCGATTTCTTGTCATCGTGTTACCCTTGCCTGTGTTCGAAATATGCCCTAGAGGCAATAATAAAATGGTTATTATTATATTTCCTTGTTCATGATAATTGTCTATTGTTCATGCTATAATTATGTTATCCAAATATCGTAATACATGTGTGAATACATAGACCACAACATGTCCCTAGTGAGCCTCTAGTTGACTAGCTCGTTGATCAACAGATAGTCATGGTTTCCTGACAATGGACATTAGATGTCATTAATAATGGGATCACATCATTAGGAGAATGATGTGATGGACAAGACCCAATCTGAAGCATAGCACAAGGTCGTGTAGTTCGTTTGCTAGAACTTTTCTAATGTCAAGTATCCTTTCCTTAGACCATGAGATTGTGCAACTCTCGGATACTGTAGGAATACTTTGGGTGTGCCAAACGTCACAACGTAACTGGGTGACTATAAAGGTGCACTACGGGTATCTCCAAAAGTGTCTGTTGGGTTGGCACGAATCGAGACTGAGATTTGTCACTCCGTATGACGGAGAGGTATCTCTGGGCCCACTCGGTAAGACATCATCGTAATAAGCTCAATGTGACTAAGGGTTGGTCACGGGATGATGTGTTACGGAACGAGTAAAGTGACTTTCCAGTAACGAGATTGAACGAGGTATTGGGATACCGACGATCGAATCTCGGGCAAGTAACGTACCGATTGACAAAGGGAATTGTATACGGGATTGCTTGAATCCTCGACATCGTGGTTCATCCGATGAGATCATCGTGGAACATGTGGGAGCCAACATGGGTATCCAGATCCCTCTGTTGGTTATTGACCGGAGAGTTGTCTCGGTCATGTCTGCATGGTTCCCGAACCCGTAGGGTCTACACACTTAAGATTCGATGACGCTAGGGTTATTAGGAAGACTTGTATGTGATTACCGAATGTTGTTCGGAGTCCCGGATGAGATCCCGGACGTCACGAGGAGTTCTGGAATAGTCCGGAGGTGAAGATTTATATGTGGGAAATTGTCATGCGGTCACCGGAAAGGTTCGGGGGCATATCAGTATTGTACCGGGGCCACCGGAGGGGTTCCGGGGGTCCACCGGGAGGGGCCACCTCTCCCGGAGGGCCTTATGGGCTGTAAGGGGAAGGGAACCAGCCCCAAGTGGGCGGGGGCGCCAACCCCCCAAGGGCCCATGCGCCTAGGGTTGGGGGGAACTCTAAAGGGGGCGCCCCCCCTTGGCTTGGGGGGCAAGCCCCCTCCCCCTTGGCCGCCAGCCCCCTCTAGATCTCATCTAGAGGGGGCCGGCCCCCTTCTCCCTTCCCCTATAAATAGAGGGGCAAGGGGAGGGCTGCACACCACGTCAAAGGCGCAGCCCCCTCCCCTCCCCAACACATCTCCTCCTCCGTTAAATCTTGGCGAAGCCCTGATGGAGTACTGCTGCTCCACCACCACCACGCCGTCGTGCTACTGTTGGAGCCCTCTTCTTCAACCTCTCCCTCCTCCTTGCTGGATCAAGGCGCGGGAGACGTCCTCGCTCCGTACGTGTGTTGAATGCGGAGGTGCCGTTCGTTCGGCGCTAGGATCTTCGGCGATTTGGATCACGACGAGTACGACTCCATCATCCACGTTCTCTTGAACGCTTCCACTCGCGATCTACAAGGGTATGTAGATGCACTCCTCTCCCTCTCGTTGCTAGATGACTCCATAGATTGATCTTGGTGATGCGTAGAAATTTTTAAATTTCTGCTATGATCCCCAATAGTGGCATCATGAGCTAGATCTATGCGTAGTTTCTATGCACAAGTAGAACACAAGTTGTTGTGGGCGTTGATTTTGTCAATTTACTTGCCGTTACTAGTCTTATCTTGATTCGGCGGCATCGTGGGATGAAGCGGCCTGGACCGACCTTACACGTACGCTTACGTGAGACTCGTTTCATCGACTGACATGCACTAGTTGCATAAGGTGGCTAGCGGGTGTCTGTCTCTCCCACTTTAGTCGGGTCGGATTCGATGAAAAGGGTCCTTATGAAGGCTAAATAGAAATTGGCATATCACGTTGTGGTTTTGACGTAGGTAAGAAACGTTCTTGCTGGAAACCTATAGCAGCCACGTAAAACTTGCAACAACAATTAGAGGACGTCTAACTTGTTTTTGCAGCATATGTCGTGTGATGTGATATGGCCAAAAGGATGTGATGAATGATATATGTGATGTATGAGATTGACCATGTTCTTGTAATAGGAATCACGACTTGTATGTCGATGAGTATGACAACCGGCAGGAGCCATAGGAGTTGTCTTAATTTATTTATGACCTGCGTGTCAACATAAACGTCATGTAATTACTTTACTTTATCGTTAACCGTTAGCCATAGTAGTAGAAATAATAGTTGACGAGACAACTTCATGAAGACATGATGATGGAGATCATGATGATGGAGATCATGGTGTCATGCCGGTGACGACGATGATCATGGCGCCCCGAAGATGGAGATCAAAAGGAGCAAAATGATATTGGCCATATCATGTCACTATTTAATTGCATGTGATGTTTATCATGTTTTACATCTTATTTGCTTAGAACAACGGTAGCATAAATAAGATGATCCCTCGCAATAATTTCAAGAAAGTGTTCCCCCTAACTGTGCACCGGTGCTAAGGTCCGTTGTTCCGAAGCACCATGTGATGATCGGGTGTGATAGGTTCTAACGTTCGCATACAACGGGTGTAAGCCAGATTTACACACGCAATACACTTAGGTTGACTTGACGAGCCTAGCATGTACAGACATGGCCTCGGAACACGGAAGACCGAAAGGTCGAACATGAGTTGTATAGAAAATACGATCAACATGAAAATGTTCACCGATGATGACTAGTCCGTCTCACGTGATGATCGGACACGGCCTAGTTGACTTGGATCATGTATCACTTAGATGACTAGAGGGATGTCTATCTGAGTGGGAGTTCATTAAACAATTTGATTAGATGAACTTAATTATCATGAACATAGTCTAAAATCTTTGCAATATGTCTTGTAGATCAAATGGCCCATCTAATGTTGCCCTCAACTTCAACGCGTTTCTAGAGAAAACCAAGCTGAAAGACGATGGAAGCAACTACACGGACTGGGTCCGTAACCTAAGGATTATCCTCATAGCTGCCAGGAAAGCATATGTCCTCGATGCACCACTAGGTGAAGCACCTGTTTTCCCTGCAGAACAAGACGTTATGAACGCTTGGCAGACGCGTAGTGATGATTACTCCCTGGTTCAGTGCAGCATGCTTTACAGCTTAGCACCGGGGCTCCAAAAGCGTTTTGAGCAACACAGAGCATATGAGATGTTCCAAGAGATGAAAATGGTTTTCCAAGCTCACGCCCGGGTCGAGAGATATGAAGTCTCCGACAAGTTCTACAGTTGTAAGATGGAGGAGAATAGGTCTGTCAGCGAGCACATACTCAAAATGTCTGGGCTGCATAACCACTTGTCTCAGCTGGGAGTTAACCTCCCGGATGATGCGGTCGTTGACAGAATCCTTCAATCGCTGCCACCTAGCTACAAGAGCTTTGTGATGAACTTCAATATGCAGGGGATGGAAAAGACCATTCCCGAGTTATATTCAATGCTGAAATCAGCGGAGGTGGAAATCAAAAAGGAAAATCAAGTGTTGATGGTGAATAAAACCACTAAGTTCAAGAAAGGCAAGGGTAAAAAGAACTTCAAGAAGGACGGCAAGGGAGTTGCCGCGCCCAGTAAGCAAGCTGCCGGGAAGAAGTCAAAGAATGGACCCAAGCCTGAGACTGAGTGCTTTTATTGCAAGGGAAACGGTCACTGGAAGCGGAACTGCCCCAAGTACTTAGCGGAAAAGAAGGCCGGCAATACCAAAGGTATATGTGATATACATGTTATTGATGTGTACCTTACCAGCGCTCGTACTAGCTCCTGGGTATTTGATACCGGTGCAGTTGCTCATATTTGTAACTCAAAACAGGAACCGTGGAATAAACGGAGACTGGCGAAGGACGAGGTGACGATGCGCGTCGGGAATGGTTCCAAGGTCGATGTGATCGCCGTCGGCACGCTACCTCTGCATTTACCTACGGGATTAGTTTTAAACCTCAATAATTATTATTTAGTACAGCTTTGAGCATGAACATTGTATCTGGATCTCGTTTAATGCGAGATGGCTACTCATTTAAATCTAAGAATAATGGTTATTCTATTTATATGAGAGACATGTTTTATGGTCATGCCCCGCTGGTCAATGGTTTATTCTTATTTAATCTTGAACGTGATGTTACACACATTCATAGTGTGAATGCCAAAAGATGTAAGGTTGATAATGATAGTCCCACATACTTGTGGCACTGCTGCCTTGGTCACATTGGTGTCAAACGCATGAAGAAACTCCATGCAAATGGACTTTTGGAGTCTCTTGATTATGAATCATTTGACACGTGCGAACCATGCCTCATGGGAAAAATGACCAAGACTCCGTTCTCCAGAATAATGGAGCGAGCAACCAACTTATTGGAAATCATGCATACTAATGTGTGCGGTCCAATGAGCGTTGAGGCTCGCAGTGGCTATCGTTATGTCCTCACCCTCACTGGTGACTTAAGTAGATATGGGTATGTCTACTTAATGTAACACAGGTCTGAGACCTTTGAAAAGTTCAAGGAATTTCAGAGTGAGGTTGAGAATCAACGTGACAGGAAAATCAAGTTCTTACGATCAGATCGTGGGGGAGAATATTTGAGTCACGAATTTGGCACGCACTTAAGGAAATGTGGAATAGTTTCACAACTCATGCCGCCTGGAACACCACAGCGTAATGGTGTGTCCGAACGTCGTAATCGCACCCTATTGGATATGGTACGATCTATGATGTCTCTTACCGATCTACCACTATCATTTTGGGGTTATTCTATAGAGACTGCCGCATTCACTTTAAATAGGGCTCCGTCGAAATCCATTGAGACGACACCGTATGAATTGTGGTTTGGCAAGAAACCTAAACTGTCGTTTTTTGAAAGTTTGGGGGTGCGATGCTTATGTCAAGAAACTTCAACCTCAAAAGATCAAACCCAAATCAGAAAAATGCGTCTTCATAGGATACCCTAAAGAAACTATTGGGTATACCTTCTATCTTAGATCCGAAGGCAAGACCTTTGTTGCCAAGAATGGATCCTTTCTAGAGAAAGAGTTTCTCTCGAATGAAGTAAGTGGGAGCAAAGTAGAACTTGATGAAGTATTGCCTCTTGAACCGGAGAGTGGCGCAGCTCAAGAAATTGTTCCTGAGGTACCTGCACCGACTAGGGAGGAAGTTAATGATGATGATCATGAAACTTCAGATCAAGTTGCTACTGAACTTCAAAGGTCCACAAGGACACATTCCGCACCAGAGTGGTACGGCAACCCTGTCCTGAAAATTATGTTGTTAGACAATGGTGAACCTTCGAACTATGAAGAAGCGATGGCGGGCCCAGATTCCGACAAATGGCTGGAAGCCATGAAATCCGATATAGGATCCATGTATGAAAACGAAGTATGGACTTTGACTGACTTGCCCGATGATCGGCGAGCCATAGAAAATAAATGGATCTTTAAGAAGAAGACAGACGCGGATGGTAATGTGACCATCTATAAGGCTCGGCTTGTCGCTAAGGGTTATCGACAAGTTCAAGGGGTTGACTATGATGAGACTTTCTCACCCGTAGCGAAGCTGAAATCCGTCCGAATCATGTTAGCAATTGCTGCATTCTATGATTATGAGATATGGCAAATGGACGTTAAAACGGCATCCCTTAATGGTTTCCTTAAGGAAGAATTGTATATGATGCAGCCGAAAGGTTTTGTCGATTCTAAGAATGCTGACAAGGTGTGCAAGCTCCAACGCTCAATCTATGGGCTGGTGCAAGCATCTCGGAATTGGAACATTTGATTTGATGAGATGATCAAAGCGTTTGGGTTTACGCAGACTTATGGAGAAGCCTGTGTTTACAAGAAAATGAGTGGGAGCTCTGTAGTATTTCTCATATTATATGTGGATGACATACTATTGATGAGAAATGATATAGAATTCTTGGAAAGCATAAAGGCCTACTTGAACAAGTGTTTTTCAATGAAGGACCTTGGAGAAGCTGCTTACATATTAGGCATCAAGATCTATAGAGATAGATCGAGACACCTCATTGGTCTTTCACAAAGTACGTACCTTGACAAGATATTGAAGAAGTTCAATATGGATCAGTCCAAGGTTCTTGCCTGTATTGCAAGGTATGAGATTGAGCACGGCTCAATGCCCGACCATGGCAGAAGATAGAGAAAAGATGAGTCTCGCCCCCTATGCCTCGGCCATAGGGTCTATCATGTATGCCATGCTGTGTACCAGACCTGATGTAAACCTTGTCGTAAGTTTGGTAGGAAGGTACCAAAGTAATCCCGACATGGAACACTGGACAGCGGTCAAGAATATCCTGAAGTACCTGAAAAGGACTAAGGATATGTTTCTCGTCTATGGAGGTGATGAAGAGCTCGTCGTAAAGGGTTACGTCGATGCTAGCTTCGACACAGATCTGGATGACTCTAAGTCACAAACCGGATACGTGTATATTTTGAATGGTGGGGCAGTCAGTTGGTGTAGTTGCAAGCAAAGCATCGTGGCGGGATCTACATGTGAAGCAGAGTACATGGCAGCCTCGGAGGTAGCACAAGAAGCAATCTGGATGAAGGAGTTCATTACCGACCTAGGAGTTATTCCCAATGCGTCGGGCCCGATGACTCTCTTCTGTGACAACACTGGAGCTATTGCCCTTGCCAAGGAGCCCAGGTTTCACAGGAAGACCAGGCATATCAAGCGTCGCTTCAACTCCATTCATGAAAATGTTCAAAATGAAGACATAGATATTTGTAAAGTGCACACGGACCTGAATGTCGCAGATCCGTTGACTAAACCTCTTCCTCGAGCAAAACATGATCAACACCAGAACTCTATGGGTGTTCGATTCATCACAATGTAACTAGATTATTGACTCCAGTGCAAGTGGGAGACTGTTGGAAATATGCCCTAGAGGCAATATTAAAATGGTTATTATTATATTTCCTTGTTCATGATAATTGTCTATTGTTCATGCTATAATTGTGTTATCCGGAAATCGTAATACATGTGTGAATACATAGACCACAACATGTCCCTAGTGAGCCTCTAGTTGACTAGCTCGTTGATCAACAGATAGTCATGGTTTCCTGACTATGGACATTAGATGTCATTAATAACGGGATCACATCATTAGGAGAATGATGTGATGGACAAGACCCAATCTTAAGCATAGCACAAGATCGTGTAGTTCGTTTACTAAAGCTTTTCTAATGTCAAGTATCCTTTCCTTAGACCATGAGATTGTGCAACTCCCAGATACTGTAGGAATACTTTGGGTGTGCCAAACGTCACAACGTAACTGAGTGACTATAAAGGTGCACTACGGATCTCTGGAAGTGTCTGTTGGGTTGGCACGAATGGAGACTGGGATTTGTCACTCCGTATGACGGAGAGGTATCTCTGGGCCCACTCGGTAAGACATCATCGTAATGAGCTCAATGTGAATAAGGGTTGGTCAAGGGATGATGTGTTACGGAACGAGTAAAGTGACTTGCCAGTAACGAGATTGAACGAGGTATTGGGATACCGACGATCGAATCTCGGGCAAGTAACGTACCAATTGACAAAGGGAATTGTATACGGGATTGCTTGAATCCTCGACATCGTGGTTCATCCGATGAGATCATCGTGGAACATGTGGGAGCCAACAAGGGTATCCAGATCCCGCTGTTGGTTATTGACCGGAGAGTTGTCTCGGTCATGTCTGCATGGTTCCCGAACCCGTAGGGTTTACACACTTAAGGTTCGATGACGCTAGGATTATTAGGAAGACTTGTATGTGATTACCGAATGTTTTTCGTAGTCTCGGATGAGATCCCGGACGTCACGAGGAGTTCCGGAATGGTCCGGAGGTGAAGATTTATATGTGGGAAGTTGTCATACGGTCACCGGAAAGGTTCGGGGGCATATCGGTATTGTACCGTGGCCACCGGAGGGGTTCCCGGGGTCCACCGGGAGGGGCCACCTCTCCCGGAGGGCCTTATGGGCTGTAAGGGGAAGGGAACCAGCCCCAAGTGGGCTGGGGCGCCAACCCCCCAAGGGCCCATGCGCCTAGGGTTGGGGGGAACCCTAAAGGGGGCGCCCCCCTTGGCTTGGGGGGCAAGCCCTCTCCCCCTTGCCCCCCCCCCTCTAGATCTCATCTAGAGGGGGCCGGCCCCTTCTCCCTTCCCCTATAAATAGAGGGGCAAGGGGAGGGCTGCACACCACGTCAAAGGCGCAGCCCCTCCCCTCCCCAACACATCTACTCCTCCGTTAAAGCTTGGCGAAGCCCTGCCGGAGTATTGCTGCTCCACCACCACCACGCCGTCGTGCTACTGTTGGAGCCCTCTTCCTCAACCTCTCCCTCCTCCTTGCTGGATCAAGGCGCGGGAGACGTCCTCGCTCCGTACGTGTGTTGAACGCGGAGGTGCCGTCCGTTCGGCGCTAGGATCTTCGGTGAGTTGGATCACGACGAGTACGACTCCATCATCCCCGTCCTCTTGAACGCTTCCGCTCGCGATCTACAAGGGTATGTAGATGCACTCATCTCCCTCTCGTTGCTAGATGACTCCATAGATTGATCTTGGTAATGCGTAGAAAATTTTAAATTTCGGCTACGATCCCCAACAGCCTGCACAGCGCAGATTGCGATCTCTTGTCGTCGTGTTACCATTGCCTACATATCATGTCGACCGATTCCTCGATCCTTCCAGTGTCTCTGCCGGCCTGCGCTATCATCATCACAGGGCCTGTATATTTGGTAAAGCATGGCACAAGAAAATAAGATCGGCACAACGGGCTAGGAGATCATCCCCATTACAACATTAACAAAACTAGCACAGTGCCCCACGCAAGTGCGAGGGCATTATCTTTAGTGTATCGAAACTTCTTGTTCTCTTTTTTATGTTAGAACATGTCTATATAGTGACATTTAACATAAGCAAAGTCCCAAACATGTGGGCTTCTCTTATGGAAAAGTACCCAACGTTTGTATGGTTTGTCGAATGATGGAGCCTGTAATTTTCTGTGGATGCCTGCTCATACAACTGCATTTTGGAGAGAAAAATGAGTAATGAATTATCTAAAAGAATACTTGTGCTCGTGGTTTTGAGGATACCTACTCCCTCTGTTCCTAAATATAAGACCTTTTAGGGATTTCACCATAGACTACATACGAAGCAAATTGAGTGAATCTACACTCTAAAGTATGTCTACATACATCCGTATGTAGTTCATAGTGTAATCTTTAAAAGGTCTTTTATTTAGGAACTAAGGGAGTAGCATATTTGTACATCACTATGGATTGTATTTAATACTATTGCCCTAATTATACGGTTACCCGATTCTGGAACGCCATGAAAGAAAGAATCTGAATGCCTTAGGTGGTGTTTGGTTCTTTAGTCCTAGGACTTTTTCTAGTCCCAACTAAAAAGTCTCTAGTCCCTAAAAAGTCCTTCCCTGTTTGTTTCCAGAGATTAAAAAGTCTCTAGTCCCTTCCTAGAGGTTATTAAATGACCATATTGCCCCTAGTATATAGAAAAATAACAATCAAACAACACCATGGGGCGGCGGGCCAATGGGTGCATGGAGGGGCATTGTTGGAAAAGTTCCAAAAAGTCCCAAAAAGACTCTCCTTGATAGTCTTCTTCATTTAGTCCCAAATGCCTAGTTTAGTCCCTAAAAAGTCCCTCCCGTTTGGTAAAAAGTCTCTAAGAGGGACTTTTTCTAGTCCCTACACAAAAAAGTTTCTAGAAACAAACATCCCCTTATTCACATAATTTGTACATATTGGTCCCGCGAATGATCATTCTTCCAACATATTAGGTTCCTCAGACATACCATGAATGCACATAAAATAATTTCCTAACGCATAAACATTTATTCTTAAAATACGGGAACAATTATTCTATGAATTTTTTTGAACACATAATTAACTTTTTTATTATTAAACTTGAAGAGATGACTGTGCCTGAGAATAAATGTTAGGTTGGCCGACCAGCACATCATAAAAGCTTCGGGGATGCCCACTCTGTCGTTCACAAACTCCCTATATATATATCAGCCAACTCTTCGGTGTGCTTGTACTGAGAGAAAACTCATTCAGTTCCAACAACTCGTCTTGTTTTTTAAACGTGGCCAGTGCCTATTAGGATTGGGAGGCATTGGGAATGAAATTGTTGCATCATTCTGCACTCAAACTGTTACGGTGAACGAAGACATCTCCAGAGTGCATACGTGATCCAGAGGGGTTAGTGTACTAGAAATACGTATTACTACCTTATTAGAGGTAATTAAGTAATTAAGGAAGTGATTAGATGGCTAACCGTATGTTGCACACCTGTTTCTGCAGATGCGTTCCGCCAGCACGTACAGGTACCTCTGCTCAGTGTTGTTTGGGTGTGTGGACGTACGATGGCCATGTCGAGGACATCTACTTGAGTCTCACAACAGCACGTTGCATTAACACGCGACTTTAATTGCTCATTCCACGGCGCCCCGTCTGTACCACGTCCATGATCACGACCGTGAAAGCGCGTCCATGCAGCCGAGATGTAGTTAAGTGTACTCCCTCTATTTATTTATACAAGGTCATTATAAAAAACACACTTTGCATCTATACAAGGCCACAAACAGTAATCGAAACAAAAGTTAATGACATTTTCTTGTACTAGTAAGTTTGCACGTGCAACAACGTCTGAACTACCACCAAACAAGTACCAAAATAATTGTATAATTTTACATCTTTTTCAATCATTATACAAGTTTTTGAACCAATAATATTGTTTGTTGGGCTGAAAAACAAAATAAATCACATCGACGAACTGAACCAATCATCACTATCATTGTCAAGTTCATGCTCTCGGTAGTCCAACAACTCATCCAAAGATGATAACTTAAGGGCTTGTAAAAAAAATGTAATCTTCATTGCAAGAAAACAGTAATGTTCAAATATACAAAATCTTCCGAACATCAAAAGAGACAAAATACAACCATATGCTCCATGTATCCATCATTTTTTTTCATGTGTACAGTGATGAACTTCCATAAAACAAAACAAATAAAAAGGAAGACTATCAACCAATAATCAATCAAAAACAGTGCCTTAATTGCAGGGTATAACCTGAGCTTTCCCTTGGTTAGTACCTACAGCTCGGTGAAAGCCACGCTCCATCCAACTAATAACTGAACAAATGAGTGTCATCCAAATCTCATGGCTCATTTTTGTGGTGCATTTATAAGCGGAAAACGTTACTTGTACAGCCACTCCTCGGTCTAAAGCAACAAGATGGGGATCAGCGCCACTATAGATCCTCTAAAATGCCACAGACCGAATCTTTAGTTTAGGCTGAGGATACTTGACGTCTCTTTATTCGGCACTGCTCTGAGCCTTACCGGATTTAGTCCTAAGATCTAAAATTAATAATCCGGGAATAATTTCTATTGGCCTAGCACCAAGAGCAAAGGCATGTGTACGTGAAAATCTTGTGAATGAAATTGATAAACTAATTTGCACCAATTAATGCACGCCATGTCACAAATAAATGGTTAAGTGCCACGTCCAAAAATACCATTTGGTAGAAGTATGCCCCTAACATGAAAACACAAAACATTAGATGATATTTCTCCCAAAGCTTTTGCTTGTTTTATGAATAGGAAATTAAGGATATCTCGAGCATGGTGTTATACCACATCACAGAACACATTTCAAGTGCAATTTGGCACAGTTTTGTGACACCACTCAAACTGAAAGTGTAAGAAAATGTACACCACCAATGCACAATTTTCAAGTGCAATTTGGCACAGTTTTTCAAGTATAACTTTTACAACAAACATAAGTGAATCGTCTCAATTTTTGAAATTTAATGATGGCTCGACTAAAAAAGTGCTTCTTGATCTGGGCACCACTTCTCTGAAAAAATTCCTTTCCATTCAGCTAACCATGACATATTTGACTGAACTTGATGTCTGCAAGTAGAAATAAAGTGCATATAGGACTTAACCTTTGTGTTTGCCCTAATAAGATAGCATCATGCATCTATTCATTTGATCAGCAGAGGGGTGTCCCTGGAGCCTAGAGCACCACGGCTGCAGCACATGTCACTGCACAAATGGAGTAGTGGTGCTGATCAGACAGAAGCATAAGCAAGGTACTGAGAAAGAGGAGGCCGAACTGAGTGAATGACGCAGACATAGAAGGCAGGAATACCTTGACCATCTCCTCCAGAATCCATCTGCCTTCCCACCATGGATCCACGTTCCCACCGTAGTGCCACAGCTGCTGGCGAACGGGCATCGCTGCAGCCGTTGTGCTGCTAATCGGTGGCTGCCTGGTGCCCCCAACGTCGTCTCCTTCCCTCATGAGGCGTCGGGCGGCGGCAACAATGACATGGCGGCGGGCGGTGGTGAAGCAGCCGGCGGGATCTGCGGCGGGCGGGTCTCGCACGGGGATCCGGCAGAGTTGCGGTGGTCGAGGGAGGCAGCGCAGATCGCGAAACGGCAGGGGGGCTCCGCGCCGCCATGTTGCGGGCACAGGCGTGACTGTTCGTGGGCAGCGGCGGGTGGGGAGGTGCATGGCCAGGCCTGACGAGGCGTGGCGCCTGTTCATCAGCGGGCATGTGTGCACCGCGCCAAGGGTGCTTGCTGGGCGGCGCAGACGGGGTGGCGCGTGCAAGGACGACGATGAGGGTAGTTGAAGATGAGGGAAGATAGGGACGGCAAGCGGGACGCGATGACGGGATTCGTCCGGAGAAATCGCGTCCGCAGTTCCGCACTCCACAACAGTACTGGACGTCCCACGTCCATAAATCAAGGAACACTACGTTTAATCTTCACGTCCATAAATCAAGGAACATTACGCTTAATCTTCCTTTTTTTACCACTAAATCCTCAGAGAAATAAATCCTCCTCGCGAATTCTCCGGACGCGGCCGCGCGAAACTTTTCGCTTGTTGGCAGAGTTTCGTCCGCCTGTGGTAATTGCTACAGGTACTTTCGGTGTTGGTTAGTTTTTATATTGACGGTTAGATCTAATCAAATGGGTCTAATCATGTGATGGTAATTCTTTTTCACTGTTCTATGTACATGTGGTGGGATGCGTTTAGCGAAGAATATGTTTGCTTGTTTAATAGTAGTAGAGACTAACAATCTATTTAATACTTGCATGCATGCAGTCATAATGACACTCCACTCAGCTTCCTATCCCTTTCTTGCATGCATACGAAGCATTGATCCCAATAAATGAAAAGAAAAGTTGGTTTGCAAAGAAAAACATTAAATTTTACCTTGATATCTGTAATATAAGTTTGTGGCCTTGTATATAAAAATGAAGAGAGTACCATCGGTTGAAGATGACGGCAATGTTGCCACGAAAAATAACTCCTTCGTAGTGATGCAGGGATCGGGCAGGCAGGCTCGCTTGGCTGTGAGGAGGTGCCAGACGCGGAGCTCGCGTTTACTGGCCAGGTCGTTGCAGTCTTTGATGGTAACACGGCAACCGAAGTAATCAAATTTGGTGATGCTGGGGTCGCAGCTTTTACGCTCTTGGACGATCATACTGCAATTCAGGCTCCTCGATTTCTTCGGTATTCATTCGTCCATCACGGTGAGGTCGCCAATGCCTCAAAGGTATCCTCGATGAGCTCATCACCACAGACCTCTCTAACAAGTGCGAAATGTCTTCTTACATACCTTGGATGCACCTTCGCGTAGAGATACCGCTCGCGCTTCGTCTGGAGATATATCGTGTACTGCGGTAACTTGCCTAACGTGGACATAAGTTTTAGCCCACGATGTACATCCAGATGCCTGCCATTTCCATTCATGTGTCCAACTCCACCTAAGTGATCCTACTTTGCTCATTTTCTACTGGTTTATCTCTCCTCGGTCATTAGTTGCTTGTTTGGGTGCTAACAGCCTATGACACTATCTGGGTGAAGAGAGCAAAGATGGTTGGGCAGGGTGGTAGAGACTAAGGCTAGCTACATGTAAGGAAATGAGGCAGCACATGCTTTATAACAAGGGATGACGCTCAGATGTTTCATATGCTTCAGTTAAGTCTGCTAAAATGGTAGATGAGATATTTCTTCTATATGTCTCTGGTACTCCTCACTGATGGTGTACGTGGAGATGATTAGGTCCCAGACCAGCCTCGTGATAGGGAGACGTCTAGCCAATGGCGGATCCAGGATCTCATACTTGGGTGTTTAAAAAAAAAATTTGCGGGTTTCCCAGAAGAAGAGATCTAAAATGTTCATGTAGCAAGAACTTTTTTCCATAAAAATGATAATACCTTATAGAAATGACAAAAGAAACAAGGATTATTTACTACATAACCATACAGTTGGGGACCACATAGCCATTAATATAGTGCTTCTTTATGGTACCCTAAACTGCTACAGAGGTGAGGGAGCAGTATACAGCCATCTACCGTTGATTTCGTTAGGGTAGTATAGTCATTTTCCCATCTGAATAGGTGACTGCACCAACGTGACATTCTCTCACGTGCCCTTGTCTCTGTAACTACTACTCCCTCCCAGGGCCGGTCCTGAGATTTTGGGGGCCTCGGGGCGAAACTAAAACTAAGGGCCCCTTAATATATATTGTTTCGACGGGTCTATAGGCCTATTGATATGATCATCATAGCAATTATAGTAGATACAATCGTATATATATTACCAACAAACATTACAGTACATTTGCCAAAAAAAATTAATAATAATTCCGAAACCAGTATTGATATGAAATTATTTATACACACAATGTTGAAATAAAGAAATTTTGCATCAAAAGTACTCCCTCCTTTCCTAAATAAAAGTCCTTTTAGAGATTCAAATAGAGACTACATATGAAGCAAAATGAGTGAATCTACACTATAAAATATGTCTATATACATAAATATCTAGTCCGGATTAAGATCGCAAAAGATTTATATTTAGAAACGGTAGGAGTATGACAAACAAACAATGCATCATGTTGATAAAGATAATTACTTAATTATCAATTAATGTATAAGGAATAATGAATGATAGTTTGACCAATGATTAAAATCGTCAGAGAAAGGAAAACGCAGCAACCAAATTTATAACAAAATTTTAGCCTAAATCAGCACGACCAAATTTACAACAAAATTTTACCCTAAATCAGCACGATCTCCCGTGATCTTGGCCTAAATGTCAATCGCGGAGAAATTTTCATGCAGGATTGCGCTGCAATCTTGGCCATGTCGCCCGCCATACAAAATCATGAATATGATATTACCTTAGATCGGTTGAATCGGTGTCGATAATTGTCTGATCGGGTGGTCGGCATTGACGCGGCGTGTATATGCGTCTGAAGCAAGCGCTTGGCTATGTGATGATCACGTGTGTGCTGGCCTGCTGGGTGATTCCCGTGATGGCGTTGATGGAGTAGAGCACTAGAGATGGAAGAGCGGAGTTCAGCCATGAAACGGCAACTCCGTTTAGAGCTCGCAATCGCGGCTGGGATACTCGAAGACTTTAAGCCTCGATCTGATCTGAGAATGAAATTAGGGAAACTCTTTCAAAAATAGATGTGAATTAGGATACTTCTTTTAAGGAAGGGAATTATAGGAAGCTTGAACAGGCATCACGCGATCAACTCGTACAACCCTACAACGACTACAAGAAGTTCAACCTATACATGGGCCCTGACTGAACGAGTGGGATATGTGCATGCGTGTGGGCTACTGAGCTGCATGTCGTGACTGCTTGCCCAGCCCAAGGCCAGCGCGTAGCTGCGTAACTACTGCAGATCTACCGATCTTTAGGTCGGTAGGCTGCCACGTACGTACCTGGATGGGGCCCACTGGAGTTGGGGGGCCCGGGGCGGCCGCTCCCCCCCCCCCCCCCCCCCCCCCCGCCCCCCTCAGGGCCGGCCCTGCTCCCTCCGTTTCAAAATAAGTGTCTTAAATTTAATACAACTTTATTTTGAAACGGAGGGAGTACCTCTAATCTCAGGTTGCATGGCTGCATGTGCTTAGCTAGAGGAGTTAGAGCATAATTGGTTTGCTACCAATATTTGGCTTGCCAAATGTTGGCACTGCCAACTATTGGCAATACCGAGACTTGCCAATTATTGGCAACTTTATGTGAGAGAGGCAAAACAACTCGTAGCCAACCAAGTAGTTGCCAATATTTGGCACAATGCCAAACATTGGCATGCCAATTTTTGGCAGCAAACCAATTATACTCTTAGCTACGGAGGCATTTAGCGTAGTGGCCGCGCTCTCGCGTGCTCTTCATCTCTTTATATATATATTTGTACTCATTCGACAGATGAATGAACATAGTTTCTGTATCTCCCGTGCTCTCCCTTCTTACAATATACACAATATATAAAAATTCCTAGCCAAAAAATTTAGATGTACATCTGTACACCCATAACCAACTGTGGATCCGCCACTGCGTCTAGCTCTAGCTCTGATTGATGACCGGTTAATTATTACTCCTACCTTGGCAGCTACAGCCTACAGTGCAGTAGCTTAATTCAGATTTGGTAATAAGTTGCACTAGCTACAACCCTGGCTGTGTTTAGCTCGTGTTGCAGCTCCAGCAAATTACTATTTGAATGATGTTGTAATGCTGAAGATCTCATAGCACGCTTTTCGAATATACTCTATTGGGTTGTTACGATGACAGGGCAGAGTAATGGGGAGGACGGAGGAATCGATCAACAAGATAGGCAGGCCCAGGCCATCACGATCGAGGACAAGAGATCGCTAGTCTCGGCGATGCACGAGATTTTTGTAACAAGCTTCGTCACATCCCTATTATACTAAACTAGAGATTACATGCACAGTGAGTGAGCCAACCTGGGAGAACCAATCAAGATTCCACACGAACGTTCAATTTTTCTATCTTCCAGCGTAATTATGCACGATGTCGTCCAATCCAGCTGCACGGCAGCACACTCACATGGTCATGACGGACTATATGTACACGATGCCATGGAATGAGCAGGGGGCGTTGCGCGCTAATGCGTCATGCTGTAGCAACGCTCTAGTATTTTTGCATGTCTGCCAGAAACGGTAAAGTAGAAGCAAGCCCTAAACGGGGAGCAAAGATGTCTCATACGTCGCAATTGTACCTGAGCAGACAGTCCAACAAAAGCATGTCTGTAATTTACTGTTAGCATCCTTACTTGAATACCTCTATAATACTAATATAGTATTACGTATTTCTACACTAACCTCTCTGAATCACATTAGCATTTTGGAGATTTCCATGTCGATTGTAACAGTTAGGGAGCAGAACCGTGTAACGGTTTCATTCCCCCAATGCCTCATAATCCTAATGTGTATTGACCCAAATATAAAAAACAAGACAAGTTGTGGGAACAGCGTGAATTTTGTCGGAGTTCATGCATAGAGTTGGCTGGTTTATATAGGGAGTTTGTCCTAGGCGACACATTCCAGTAGCAAGGTAGTCTTGAATGATTGACCCAAATCTAAAGTGTATGACATGTCAATGTGAGTTTAATGATGATGTCACTGTATTGACCAAGAAAAGATATGTTGCACATGAAAAAGTGTATGTGATAATCATACAGACTACTGTAGGTAGAGTCCTCTTTTTGCACGGATAAAAGTTTGGTTTATTGACTTGTCTTGGACTGACAGCTGAGATACTAACCAATGGCCTCACTCACACAAGTCATCGATCCAACACACTGACATATGGATCCAAATGATTGGCCAAAATAACTGGGTAGGCTGGAAAGGCCATGCAAGTACTGGCACGGCCAACCATGAGAGAGGTTGCATGTCCCATTGTAGGCCCGCCCGGTGCGTACAAGCAGGCATATTTACACCCATCGAGTTGGCGTAACTGGATTGCGCACCCGATAATTCTAAACCCATGGAGCTTTACGGGCCTTTCACGGGCTCTTTCCTTAACTAATCTCCCCCCTGATTTTCAGCGGGGGTGGGCCCCTCGTCCTAATTTCTATCCAATCAAAAGATCACAACTAGGACAGTCCGTGAATCCAATAAAAACACAGCCCGTGAGTGTAGCATTGCTCTGGCGCACCACACCACAAACCCATACGTGGATGTAACACCGACCAGCAGATTAACTCAGTGCACCCGGCACACAAGACAAACTCTCATGTTGGGTCCATCGGGAGTCATTATTTTACCTGTCAGTCGACCTCTTGGCGGGCTAACCACATGGGACGCACGCACGCTAAACTCCAACAAACCTACCTCGCATGCCCGCATACAAACCACCGAGTCCACCACCATCTCGCCTCTGAACGGGCTGCATGGGTTGATCCAGCAATGGGGAACCCCACGACGCACGTGAGATGCGGACCAAACGGGGAACGCCCCACTCCCAAGGTGAGAGCAAGAATAAAATAGAACAATAGGACACCATTCCGGCAGAGAAGCGCCTCACCGCACCGCACGACAAGGCCCCACACCCAGGCCAGCTAGCGTGAGCGAAAGGGAACACGCACGAGCCTCACACGTGTGAGCCAACCCGCCCGACGGAAAGGGAAAAGGTCGCTGACACGCAGCCTCGCTCACGACCATGAGGGCGCTTGCGGTGGCGCTAAAAACACTCATGACGGTAGCCCTGGGTGTGCCCGCTGCCCGCCCGTCATGGACCCCATAGACACGTCGCACGGCTGCGCGCCATCCGAGCAGATCAGACGGCACGAAGAGCCCCAGAAGGTATGCATGCCACACCACCGCGAAACGGATGGCGCGGAGGGCATGCTCACCCGTGAAGACTCACGGGAGAAGGGTACTCCAGCATCTTTATACCATTAATGATTAGCTATGTTGATAAGGTTAAACTAAATAGGTGAACAGTCTCTAGTGTTAAGCAATCTATCCACGTGCATCTCAGTCCTCACCTATAGCTTTCATGAAAGGTGTCTCTTTTCTACTTTTGGCCAGAGACATGATAATCATCATTGAATTGAAGCACAAAAAAATTGACACTTGAATGTCTATTGTACAAATACTTCTATATAAAGGATGGCTTAGCCTTTACCATGTTGAATATGATATCAAGTTGTTGCTTTCTCAACTCAAAAATAAAAGTTGTAGCTTTCTGGTGTTTTTTCTGTCGCCTCCTTGGCTCTTCTCATCTTTTCTAGCTAGTAGATTTTTTTTGAAGCCAGCACCTTAGGACTCGATTCATTCAAAAGGTAGAAGAGAATTGCTTGGTTAATTGGTGGAAATCCGAGCAAAAACCGAAGCTTGCAAATTAACATGCATGGCTATCAGAAAGAAGTTGCCCATAAGTATGCAGTGCACTGGGAGTGATGGGGGCATCTTCAAACACATCGGCCTCTTGAAGACAGTGCTTGTGTGGGTGAATCCAGATATGGAAAACATGTGCTAGCAATGGCACTGGCAATGGGTGGCATCATGAAACTCATCTCGTGAGTCAGGCAAGGAGGTAGGAACCAAGGAAGGGTTCATAGCATGACGGGCACGTACTGGTAACTAGTCATGAGGATGGACTGTTCCTGTCTCTAGAGGTTGTGTGGTATCCTGCCAATCTGAGACTGGACTGGCTTGCAACTATCTATCGCGGTTGATAGACAAACACAGATCGTGTCCTAGTCCATTGTCCAGACGCATGTAGGCTTGCTAAAGTTCAGCCAGTGGCACTACTAGGAAAAGGGCTAAAGATAGGATTAACACTAATGGCGTACCAGAGTAGTGGTGCGCCACTACTATATATTAATGGCGCACCTGGTGGAGATACGCCATTAGTGTGGAAGGCACTAATGGCGCACCAGGCAAACGATGCGCCACTAGTAAAACAATTTTTTTTTCATTTTTTTCAAACATACTAATGGCGCATCCTGGTAAAGTGCGCCATTAGTTGTTAGAACTACTAATGACGCACCGGCGACAGAGTGCGCCAGTAAATTTTATTTTATTTTACTTTTTGGCAAAAAATATTCTAATGGCGCACTGCTGCTGGGTGCACCATTAGTAAGCTTCCCCCCCCCCCCTTCACCTATTCCCCTCCCTCCCTTCCTCCCCACTCGACCTAACCGTACGCCCTCTCCGCCCCAACCGTACGCCGCCGCCGCGCCTGCACGCCCCCTCCGCCCCCTCCGTCCCCTGCCGCCGCCTCTCCTTCCCTGCCTTCTTCTCCACCCCGCCGCCTCGACCCCCGGCGCCCCCGCACCCCCACTACTGCAGCTCCCCCGCGCCGCCGTCCCCGCGCCCCCACTACTGCAGCTCCCCCGCACCCCGAGCCAGAGGAGGAGGACGAGTAGGAGGAGGAGACGGAGGCGGCCGACGCGGAGCAAGAGGCCGCGGAGGACGCGCTGCTGGACCGCGCGCAGGCCCTCATCTCCTGCGTTGTCGAGCAGGAGGCCAACCCCAACATGCGTCTCATCCACACCCTCGCCACCATCCACGTCGTCGAGCAGGAGGCCAGGTAGTCCGCCCATCCCCTCCCTCTCCCCCTTCCGCATGCTGGTAGATAGGAGTAGGAATAGCTTACTGCCGAATCGACCAGCGTAATTAGGCATAGAAACTTGTGCTTGCTTGTGCTCATCTAGTTCCGCAACTACTCGCGAGCAACGCCGGGATTTCACCCGTGTAAGCCTGAAAGAAGCCATTCGTCTATGTAGGTGTGCTCTGCTTTCTGTATATCTGTTCACCCAGCAGTTAGCAGTCGCATCTTGCTTCTCGTCCAAACAAGCAAATTAACGGAGCAAACTCGTGTGCGGTCAGCCATCGAGTTTCAGGCCATCCTGTTCCTATATACACTCTGCACAAGTTCTTGGATCCTGTTCTTATAGACAGTCTTCACAAGTTCTTGGCTTTTGGGTCAATACATTGCTGCTCTAGTGCATTTTATTGATAGTGCATTTCACTGCATTTTATATCTATAAGCAAGGTCTCGGTTCTGTAGTTATATTGCAACTGGAGTACTAATATTTACAAAGGGAGTAACTGATAAAAAGCTCATGTTTCTGTACTCTGCTTCTAGTGTCACAGTGAACTAGCGGTAAGTTGTAGAAAGTTGTAGCAGGCATTGGCTATTGCCCAGCTGGGGTGTTGGCTAAATTCTTCATTGCATCCTGGCCCATCGTAGAGTAATTTTAGGAGTAACTTGAAATGGAGTATAACTTGACATTCTATAACTTGCTGTGAATTACTCTAGGTCAGTGCCATCCTGTTGTACTCAAGAGTATTTTTGTCACAGTGCCATATAACATCAAACCTACTCCTGCATTTTTCTACTCAGGAGTATAAACTGCATTTTGACAGCGCCATAGATAGTAGGAGTAATAAAAATGCTAAGGTGCCATATAAATATTTGCCTTTTGCTTGGTAGGTGTTTGTGATAATGCTTGTAAGGGGCAAATGTTTAAACAAATATAAATATTTGAATGGCCAGAGATGGGATGTGCAGGCCATCAAGGGGGCACGACACAGCCTGGGATGAGCTGTGCCACTTTGCTTATTATTCTTTCCTGAGATAAATAGTAATAAAAATGTGCTTGCTAGCTGCTGCCACTTGTAGCCATGAGACAAGTTCAGTGTGCTATCATTATCATTAATCATGCCCAGGTTAAAAGACAACAGCAATATGCCCAGGTTAAAAGACAATATCTCTGGTTTTCTTCTAGTATTCTTCTAGTCTTCTTCTTTTTCTTCTTCTAACTTCTTGTTTATCATTTTGCAGATTTGATTTAATTCACGGAAGCTTGCATGGATGGAGTGCTTCTTTTCCATTTGTGTTTTTATTTTGTATCAATGTGAAACTTTTGTGAATTGATGGAGAACGGTGTTGGATGAACAATGTGAAACTTTTGTAATATGTAACGATGGAACTATGTGTTGGCTATGTATGTATATATGATGGAACTTGTGTGTTGACTATGATTGTTATATGGATGCTTGTTGTATATATATGTGTTGGATATCTCATAGATGAAATAGTGACCTGAGATTAAAAAAAATTAAAAAAAATTGTTACTAATGGCGCACTACCATGTGGTGCGCCATTAGTATAGCAGACACTAGTGGCGCACCTGGGCAAAACTAATGGCGCATTGCCTAGTGCGCCATTAGTATATCAGATACTAATGGCGCACCAGTGATGCGCCATTAGTAGGCAAAACTGGTGCGCCATTAGTAGCCCTTTTCCTAGTAGTGTGGGATGTAGTGGCGTATATGATGCATGATACTGCTACTTTGACTGGCAAGCCGTGCGGTGATCAGCTGAAAGCACCTCACGTATGATGTGGCCCATAGCCCAGATCAAGGACTGATGTAAAAGCTAACATTTCGATGAACAGGCATGTTAATTGTTAAGGAGTAGACTCAACTTAAACCAAGTATGAATTACTCATATCTGCTACTAGCGCCATGTCTGTCGGACAGTTGCAGTGCTTTAGAAAATGAAGCTTTCTCGGATGTCCAAATTTTAGATAACTAGCTAGGGCTCGGTGCGCTCAAACAGCCGCACTATACTGCTGGAGTATGCCAGTTGTCATTGTTACTTGTTAGTGCTACATCATGAGAGATTAAGAGGACTAGTTTGACATCATATTATGTCAGAGGCAAGAACGTCAAGAAAAAGAACGAGGACCCAGGTCACGGGAGGCGTCAGGTCTAGAAACCCTTCTCCCGGATGCCTATTCGCATGCCTAATGTGAAGATGCAGTGTCGTTGCACATAAAATCGCAGTACATAACAGTACATAACAACATAAAAATCGCATGTTCTCTCGGACGACTCTAAATAGAAATCGCAGTACATAACAACATAGTACACATCTCGCTGTCGATTGCATTTATAACCGTCTAGTCGTCGACCTACCCGTACTATTACTTTTAGGTCATGATGAATTCCAAAAGAAGGAAACAGACAGAGAAGAGCAACTCATGAAGACGGAGACAGAGATGGTACCATTTGTGCTGGATTCTTGTGGTACCATTTGACTCACGTTTTTTTCAGTGTTTATTTGACCCGCATTTGCCTAATTTTATATTTTGTTAAAAATTAAGCACAACAAAATATAGTTCAACAGCAACAAAATTGAGCCTGAAATATGAATGTTCGCGAATGTGCCAGGATCACGCAATAGATGTGCAGTTGGCTGCCACACGGTAGAAGTAGTAAGCCGGGCCGTGTGACGATATGTTAACACTACATAAAGATCTTTCGTTCAGGCATCTATACAAGCGGTTCTTGGGCAGTCACCTTGAAACCAAAATTGGAATATGAATTGACGAACCTCCATCTTGAGAATAAATTCAGAAGCGGCAGGACAATAGCTATCCCTACCCCCCCAAGAGAGACAGCAGCGCACCCCCATTCAGTGTCGAGCAACTGTTCTCGTCACCACATTCTGAACTTCTTGCTTAAGGAAAACCGCTGGAACACTCATGTGCTCTGCTCTCGTCAACTCGATGTGCGTGCCGGCACAGGCTGCTCATGTTGAACTTCTTGCTGCAGCTCCTTACTTTCTCTACGGTCAGAAGGGAGACACCGCACAGGAGGTGGACAGCGTGCAGCGAGGCTCGTTGGCACTACCGCAGTCTGATCGGCGGTGCTTGGGATAACCTCTGTGGTGGTGGTTTCATCACTCTTGACGTATAATGTGCTGCTTAGTCACTTTCATTAGATCGGTATTTTGGTTATATTGGTTAGAGCAAGCACTTCTACATGGTGTCGGAGCCAAGAGGTCTTGAGTTCAAGACCTGGCTGGCGCAATTATATTGCAGCCCACTTTCGGTCCACGTTTAGGTCTGAGTGAGTCACACGTGAGAGGAATGTTGACGTATAATGTGCTGCGTAGTCTCTTTCATTAGATCGGTTTTTTGGTTGCATTGGCTAGAGCATGCACTTCTACAATCACGATCATACTAACACGCCAAGACCGGTGAGCTCTTGCTGGTGTAGTCATGGACTCATAATCACGAATAAGGTCACAAGGACGTGAGCAGCACCTCCAAGTGGAGGCCCCCATGATGGCGTTACTCGCCATATGCCTTGGTAAGTGGCGTCTCATTGTGCTATTCCTGCCGGTGGGGAGTAGCGAGTCGCCGGCTCGGAGAAGGTAGAGATGGCGTGGAGGACAGCAGGGTCCTTGAGTGGAGCTTGTCATGTCGGCGCTTGCTACGTGTGTTCATCGCCTGATCTTCAGGCCGTAGGGAAGGAGGGATTAGTGAGAAAGGAATGGAGCGGCCTTAGCGACATGACCTCCCGGCCTAGACTCTGTCCTGATCTCTTGGCGCTAGTTTCGCCGCCGCCATGAAGCCAAGATGCGATCTACCACCGTGACGTCTGAGGGGTTCTCGGAGCACG
The DNA here is from genome assembly GCF_056163025.1 of Triticum urartu. Classification (NCBI taxonomy): domain Eukaryota; kingdom Viridiplantae; phylum Streptophyta; class Magnoliopsida; order Poales; family Poaceae; genus Triticum; species Triticum urartu. The sequence goes on from NC_141875.1 coordinate 696,421,822, forward strand.
CTCGTCCACAGGCGCTGATGTGGGATGCAGTGCCAGCGACTTTGGAAGGATCTCTTACCCACGACCGTGAGTGTCGGCAGGCCTACACGGCCGACCTCGTCCACACATCTTGGATGGACAGGAGTACTACCCCAATGACAACGATCCCTCTGGGTCATTGGAAGAAGAGCCTTCGCACCTGGGACCCGTCTTTATCGAAAAGGTGCAAGAGCAGGAAAAAAGGTTGGACAAGAACCCTACAATAACATGAAGGCGTGGTGTGTTTGGAGTTATAGTCGCTTCCGACTTGTTTTCACCTAAAAAGGGTCGGTCGTACGTTAAAATCAGTCTTCCCTAAGAAAATCATTCCTAAAAAATCGTCTAAGCAGGACGAAATTAAAAATATCACCTTACTGTTGGAATTGATCTCACGGTAAACAAACCAAGAGAAAAATAAGGGAGACAAAGTCTCCACCCTCTCACGATTGTGCCTTGATCGGGAGCACATATAACAACCGTTGGTTCTGGTCCCATGTACCCAGCACAAACATATATAAGGAAAAGGGGGGGTTTTGTCACAGATAACATAACAGAACCACAATCAAGGCCTCCTAACTGCCGATCCTAAACGTGTGATGAGGTACGTGAAGACCATCGACCACCACCGGCCACCGTGAAGGCAGTGCTGGCAGTTTCCTCCTGCCATCGGCAAGGCTCCTGGAGCAGCTGCTGCATCTCCACAAGTGATTGCTGCCATCTACGTCACCCAGGTGGTGTTGCCCTTCTTCCCCCAGGATCTCTTCACTGTCGGAGACCCCAAGGTGCCGCCATGGGCTATCTCCTGCTGATCCCTGCCAATCACGGTTAGTCACTACTATTCCGCATAAGAGGTGTTCTAATCACAAGATTAAGATCATGGGTTAATTTAATCTAAAGGAATTATGTCTAACATTGGTATCTAGAGCAAGGTAAATCTCGGTTAGAACCCTAACTTGGCTTCTGCTTAGTGTAATTACTATCATGACGTCCAACTGTTTTTGGGTTATTGCAAATTGGGTGAAATTAAGATTAATGTTGTTTCTGTTAAGCACCTAATGAGGCGTGTTTACATGTTGATGCCGCAATCCTAATGATCACCCTTTTTAGCACTAATCGCTTTCGGTTAATGTTTAAAGCCTCAAGATTATATATTTTCGGCTAACCATGTTTAAGCCCATTGTTTTCTGTTAAGACGTTTAATCAAGTTTAGTGATCATTTTATCTGTTAGTTGCAATTAGCTCTACTTGCGGCTCAAATCTCAGGATGTAAATGAGGAGGTGATTGGGCAAACTAATGAAATCCCCAAAATTCCCAATCAACCGAAACCCAAACCCTAGAAAAATTCCCCAAACCAGAACGCGAAAGCTGAAATTGAGCGAAGAAATGGATTGGCCTTCACCTAATGACGTCGTGCCGGTGCTCTCCTTCGGGATCCCGACACCGGCGACGCCGCTGTCTCACGGGACGACGCGGGGAAAGAATTGGCCGGCCACGCCGCCCTTATGGACGCAAACGCCGCGTGGCCCCTGTGCCGCACACGTCGTCGTCGACTCCCAAAGATCAGGCGTCGGCGATCGCCTCCCCAACTCGCCGTCGAGTGCCTCGTGCGCGTCGCCGGCACGGACTGCCTCCCAGCGCACCATGAGATCGACACGGCTAGCATCGTTCGGTGGAGGAGCGCGCGGCCTTGAGCCTGCAGGCACGCTGCTCCGACGAACGGGGCTACCGCACTGCCATGGCCGGCGTGCCTTGGGTCGCCGCCGGGATCGCCTCTCCTGTGGAGCCGTGGAAATCGGGGGGAGAAGGGGAAATGAGGCTAGGGTTTGACCCAGTGCCGATTTTGTTCGAGCTCGAGCTAATCTGGCCAGTCGATTCCACCGGACGGTCGCGATCGACGCGGAGCTCAGGGCGTCTGCTGGCGCTTAACAGGGCAAATGAATAAGTGGGCTACGACCCAACTTGTATTTTTAACGTTCGGTGCATTTTCTCTGCTAGCCCCAACTTTTAACGAGCAGTACAGTCCGAAATTGAAGTTAAGTGCCTTTTTTCAGTGCTTTTCTAAATTATGATTATCCTCAAAATGTTTTTTGCACTGTTATAAACTGAAAATAGCCAGAAAAGTTTTCTTGTAAATCTAGCTTTAGTTTTCTGAGTGGAACCTACAAGAATATTTTCTTGGAATTTTTCATGTGCCCAAGGTCATGTAAAATAATGTTAATAATGATAAAGTTTTCTTAATAAAAACGTGGGTAATTATGCCAGATTATGTTCTTTAAAAAATGGTGCATTTGATGTATGTTACTTTTTTGGCAACAATGTATTAATTGCCTGAAGATATGTTAAGATCATATATAAATTTTATGGTAGGAAATTTTATCCAGAGATATTTATGTCTGGTCAAGTTAATGTCATTTTATGGCAATTCTTAATGGTGGTCATAAAATGCTATTTATTTTGAAGATATTTTATTTATAGGTTTTTTTGTGAAATTCATATTGAGGCAAGCCTTATGGCATTTCTTAATGATGTGATCCGTACTAATGGCTGAGGCCACCTCACGAAAAATCTTAATGGTCGCATTGGGTGGTTTTCCGCGCCACACTATGCACCTGATAATGCTGAGCTAGTGTGCTCGTTGAACAATACCAATGTCTTATGTTGTTACCTTTTTTTTAAGATATGCATTATTGAAATAAGCATAATGACCCGAAATGATGTTGATAAAATTTGCTAAAGCACATGTCATTTACTTGACATTTTCATTTACCAAATATTACTATTTGGTGAATCCTCATGGTATTTGATATACAAATTTTATCAACTGTAAATGTTATAACATATTCGTCGTGTTCACTGTGAATGCCAACTTTAACTTTTATTCAGTGACAATGACATTCATTTTTGTTAATTCGAGTGTCAGTTTCATTGTGTGTCATTGAGAATTTTAATGATCATTTTGACACTAAGGTTTAATGTTATTTTCAATGTCAATCAAGTGTCAAAATTGAAAACAAGATGTTTATAACATGTTGTGAATCCTTGTGTCCCATGACACATTGGAGTGGACTATATTGTTGCCTTGTGTTGATGAATGTTACTAATATTGCTAATGTCATTGTTGGTCACTATGTGACCTTATGTTTTTTCTAGTCAAAATGGAACCAAAGAGATGTTTTATTAGATATTTAATAAGCAAATGTTATTATGGCATATGATGATATTCTGACCAACGTCGATTATTTTTCATGTGTCATATATAAATAAGTAAGGTTCTTTTCTGTTTTCTGCCCAACAGTGATACAGATTGAAATAATAATTAAGCATGTCTTCAATTCATCTCATTGCATGATTAATTTATGCTTACGTTTTATTATGATGTTCATAAAGTTGCCTCCTCTTTTCAAGTACTAAATTTTACTAATGATGCCAAATTTTGTTTTTGGCATAGGCAAGCTTTATGTAAATAACTTTCCCAAGTGGAGAGTAGAGATCCTTGTCTCGTGTAAGAAAACTCCCAATGTTTCTGCCACTAATGTTGAAGGTTGATGTTAACGTACGCATTGGGAGTGGCCTCATAAGTTGCATGTGTCATCATGCACATTACCAATGCAAAGGAGGTTGAAGTCAAAACTATTGGATTTATTCCACTAGCATTTAGAGATGGATTAATTATTCATCTTATTGATGATGTTTGTTCATGCTCCTAGTTATTGGAGAAACTTAACTTTGTCTCTCGAATAGATGACATGATTTTGTATGTTATTAAGTCAACTCCAATTATGTAATGTTAGTCCCACCCTAGGGTGAGACAAGCTATGTTTTTCGCCTGAATGGATTATTTGTAAAGATTATGTGTTACATTACAAATAAAGATGTAAGAGTAGTGTAAATAATGAGACCTCATCGAAATTATGGTTTTAGACCACATTTCGAGGGGGGGAATGGAAGCCCCATTTAATATGAGATATATCACGTTCACTTCTCCTACTTAGATCCAAATATGCATGCTAATTCTCTAATTAAAGATGGAACCATCGAGAAGTCTTAGTTGGAGAATGTATGAAAAGCACATAGTAATGTCGGTTCTCTAATTAAGGTGCAACAAGTCTTATTTAGAAAAATGAATAAAATTACTCCTTTTATTATGTGTACTTAATCCCTTATGAGCATTATGTTGATTATATATATGACCAACGTCATTTATAATCATATATCACACTTCACTCAAGTGGCAAGTTTTGTCAATATCATGTGGCTTGTGGTTATATTTCTGACTATCGTCATTTATAATCATTTGTCACAATTCATTAAGTTCTTTTCCATCTTCAGCCCAACGGTGTTGTGGTTTAGAACTGAAATGATTATTATCAAGATATTGGATATATTTTCCATTTTTCAAATAATGTGATCATCCGGAAACTGGAGCGTATGAACATGAATCTTAAGGATAACTCCATTAGATCCTTGTTCATATGCATCAGGTAAGTTGAGAAGAAATGCATATTGCAACACTTAATGTTGAGACTTAACAATTTCCGTGTGATTCATAATGTGTGTGAATGATCATCTTAGAGGCTTGTGGTAATGAGCTCTAATGATATATGGAACTCAATAGAGTTTCCTCACTGAGTTGTTTTGACGCTTGTGTTATTATTACAATATGCTCTTGCGTTGACTAGGTTAAGAATGTATGTATGACTTAACCGTAAGATTTCGTCAAATAGATGAAGTTAACACAAGGTATGTTGCCCCAAGAAATTCAATTATGAAATAATAAGAGCGCCGGGACACTCATACCATAAAACTAGGGGGAGTAAGTATACTATCTTGAGAAGATGGAATATTTTTGGTAGGCCAAGAATTTTCTATCTTCTATTTATGACATAAAGGATCTTGGTCATGCCCTATACTTTCTTTGTATTGAGTTTCGCCAAGATATAGGTCCAAAAGGGGTATAAGTTTTATTATGACGACATACGTCGATAGAGTACAAAAGAAAATATTATGTAGTAGTACTCTTATCGCACCTGCTACTAAAGTCAAGGGCAATAAAGGTGGACATTTTAGTGTCCAAGGAACCATTATGAACTGATCAGATAATGTCGGTTCCTTATGCTTCAGCTGTCAGAAGCAATATGTGTATTCAAGTATGAACATGCCCTTTATTTGTGATCGCGATAATTGGCAAATATACAAGTAAGTCTAGAAGTGGACCACTGGAAAGGCCGCGAAATGTCTTACAGATATGCAAGACAAAAAGTTTACATGCTCACTAATACGAAGTCTAATAACTTCGATATCCTTGGATATTCGGACATTGATTATGCGAGATGTGTGGATCTTAAAGTTTCCACGCTATGTTACATCCTCACTCTCGCACATGGAGCTATATTGTGGAAAAGCTCTATAATGACACTGATGGCACTAGAAATAATGCACTTACTTATGTGGCATGTTAAGAGGCTATTGGGCAGGTTGTATGCCAAAAGGTTTTATTCCTGAAATTATGGTGGCAGACAGCATTTTGTAACCACCTACTGCAATATGAACACGCAGTTCTCTATTTGAGTAACAACAAGTCAATTGGTATTGCCATAACCATTGATATTATGTTTCCGTTGTGAAAGATAGAGTCCAGGATCAAACCTATGATGTTTGATCTATAAAGTCTTTGCGGTTCCGCTTACTAAGGCTTACCATTTACCCTTTTATGTTAATGTTGCCGGCATGGGTTAGGAAAGCCTTTTGATCCTGGAAATTAGGACCATCTTATAAACCAACTCCCATAAAGTATTATGTTTTCCATTTCAAGATAGAATGGTGTACTATAGGTACCGAGGTTCAATGGCATTTTATTGGTCATAGTAACACTTTACCTTGGTGCGTTGCTTCTATTGAGAGTGGGCTTATGATGTTTGTTAACCTTACAATCAAGGGGGAAAATGTTGGAATTGATCTCACGGTAAACAAACCAAGAGAAAAATAAGGGAGACAAAGTCTCCACCCTCTCACGATTGTGCCTTGATCGGGAGCACATATAACAACTGTTGGTTCTGGTCCCATGTACCCAGCACAAACATATATAAGGAAAAGGGGGGGTTTTGTCACAGATAACAGAACCACAATCAAGGCCTCCTAACTGCCGATCCTAAACGTGTGATGAGGTACGTGAAGACCATCGACCACCACCGGCCGCCGTGAAGGCAGTGCTGGCAGTTTCCTCCTGCCATCGGCAAGGCTCCTGGAGCAGCTGCTGCATCTCCACAAGTGACTGCTGCCATCTACGTCACCCAGGTGGTGTTGCCCTTCTTCCCTCGGCATCTCTTCACTGTCGGAGACCCCAAGGTGCCGCCATGGGCTATCTCCTGCTGATCCCTGCCAATCACGGTTAGTCACTACTATTCCGCATAAGAGGTGTTCTAATCACGAGATTAAGATCATGGGTTAATTTAATCTAAAGGAATTATGTCTAACACTTACTTCATTAGTATGTAAATAGATAATTATATATAAATATATATTGATTTCATACATCTAAACTGGTCGGTGATCTGATGAGGTATTGCGCTGAATGGCAAACTACCTCCGCACATCTACGTCTGGATGGTGTGCCGCCTATTTATGCAAGGACCACGTCACATGAGTGTCACGCAGCGACAGGAAAATCAAAGCGTAGTTATCAGCACACTAAACACCGCCACTGTTTAGCGCGGCCCGGCAGGTCTTCTGTAATTAAGGCGTGATTCAAGGAATCAGGGCACTCGGCACTCTCGCCGGAACGTCAACCACGTGGAGACTAAGCCCCCACCGACAGCATCGGATCTCCGGCCTAAACGCCGGCCAAGACTTCTCCCTTGCGGTCAAGACCTTCGTGGGTCAGAAGGCTGCCTTCTTCTCCGCGGGCGAAGAACCTCCGCCCTGCTGACTTCGTGCCGCTGGGTGCTGGCGCCCACGCACGATGCTTCCATTCTTTCGATAATATATAAAGAACGGGAGATCCAGACGAAACTGTACAGTACGCCGTACACATTGCGCATTTTAAGCACGGTTTTGCTTCACGGAATTGGCATTATTGGGCATTGACCCTGAGCTGCCAGAGTGCGAGCTGATATGACTCACGTGTTCTGATTGGCGGCCGGTAGTTTGGTTGTTGAAGCATTATGGGGACTGGAATTGAGGTGGATAGTACGATATTCTTCTGTGTTAGCGTATCAGCGTTTGCTAGCGTCATACTCCTAACTGAATCTGATCCAACGAACATGTGCAGACGGTATGCACGTAAGCATGCATGTGGCCTTGGGGTTGCCTCAACTACCAAGAATTCGGATTTCGAAAAGTGTGAATGATGAGATCTCATGGATCATCAGAGTAACGATTCTTCTTCCTAATCATGTGCTTACCGGTTGGTGCCCTGCATTCCCATCCACAAATGTAAAAGAGAGATTTGATATGCATATGCAGGATTCAGAACAATCAATCGGTTTCCCTGCATATCTTGTTCTCTGGACTGCACTTCCCATACTGGCTACTGCATTAAACACAATGTTTCAAATAGTGGGATATGCCATTTAGCGGCGGCTCGGCAAAAATCTATGAAAAGCTATAGCGGAGCTAAGACTCATTTAGTGTTTTTTTTAAATCATGAAAAAATTACAAAATAAGTATACAATCAGATATCATACTCTTTCGTTTTTATTTCCTCTGCATATTAGAGTTGACTGAAGTCAAACTTCGTAAAATTTGACCAAGTTTATAGGAAAGAATATAAATATATACGATAACAAATCGATATGATGCGAAAGTACGTTTAATAATGAATCTAATGGTATTGATTTGTTATTGTACATGTTAATATTTTTGTCTATAAACTTTATCAAAGTTTATAAAGCTTGACTTTGATCAAAACTAATATGCGGAGTAAATAAAAACGAAGAGAGTATATGATATATTGCATATACTTGACATCAAAACTAATAGACATGTTTACACATCAAAACCCGAGCAGGCACCAATCAGGTGTCCTAATTCAATACGAGAAAACTATCTTCCAGCCGTTTGGATTTCTGCAACAAGTACGAACGCATCCGTGCAACGTCCGATCCGCATCTAGCGCTCGATAAGCTCACGGCGGTTTAGATCTTGGAATTCTTTTTTTTTCTCTCTCCCCACACGATTTAGATCCCGCTAATCCCACACAATCCTTTCTTTTTGCTCGACACTCTCGTCAAGTTTAGCGGCAATTTAGATCCCGCAAATCTCGTTTTATTGTCTCCCTATTTTTGTGCACCTTATGTTTAAAAGATAACCCTGCTCGATGCTGCTTCAAAACCGCAAGAAAAATAAAAGTGTGTTTCACAAGATTTGAACTACGGTCTTCAGTCAAGAGCATTTACGACACCCATTTAGCGTTTTTCTTAAATTGTGAAAAAATTACAAAATAAGTATACAATCAGAAATCATATATGATATATTGCATATACTTGACATAAAGACTAATAGACATGTTCACACATCAAAACCCGAGCAGGCACCAATCAGGTGTCCTAATTCAATACGAGAAAGCTATCTTCCTGCCGTCTGGATTTCTGCAATAGGTACGAACGCAGCCGTGTAACGTCCGATCCGCATCTAGCGCTCGATATGCTTGCGGCGGTTTAGATCTTGGAATTTTTTCTCTCTCGACCCGCACGATTTAGATCCCGCACAATCCTTTTTTTTTGCTCGACCTGCACGTCAAGTTTAGTGGCGTTTCACAGGATTTGAACTAAGGTCTCCGGAGAGGAGCATTCACCACACTATCCAACTCGTACCACATAATGTTTTGTCTAATTAATAGGAGTCATTCTATTTGACCTTGTTAAGTACTCAGCCAAGGTTACCATGTAACAACAAAAAAACTTGTTGCATTCTTCCTAGCTTTCTGTGTGAATAACAGGGTAACACTGCAGATCTAATAAGTTACGAACAAACACCATGATAACTTTTGACCTGAGGGAATATGTTGTTTAAAGCATGCCCCGATAATTTTTATGTAAATAGCATGATAATGTGCGCACCTTAGACCTGATAATTTATGTACAAACACAAGTTAACTTTGACCCGAGGAAAAAGTGGTTAAAAACATACCCCAGTAACTTCTGCGTAAATCAAATGGTCTTTTTGACCCAGAAAAATATATTGAAAACATACCCCGGTAAATTCTATGTAAATTGCATGATAATATACGAACCGCAGACATGATAACTTATGCTCAAACACCACGGTAATTTTGACACAGGGATATTTTTTCATTAAGAATATATACCCCGGTGACTACTTTGTAAATATCATGATAATTCACTCACGGCGGAGCTGATAACTCATGTACAAATATAATGATAACACTTGACCCCGGGAAAAAATTGTTGAAAACCATACCATTGGTAACTTATATGAAATAGCATGATAATATACGCATCATAGACTTGATAACCAATGTACAAACACCGCGGTAAATTTTGACCGAGGGAAAAAATTGTTGAAAAACATACCTTTGATATTTTATGTGTAAATAACTAAATAACATGGTAATATACACACCTTGAACCTGATAACCTATGTACAAACACTATGGTAACTTATTGACTCGAGGGAAAAAGGATGATGGAGAACATAGCCCCGGTAACTTAATTACCACATGTCTGGAAACTTTTTACCTGAAAAGAAGTCATCGAAACATATCAACATGAGATCTAATTATGAAGGTCTCGCTGTGAAAAGGATTTTGGATTGGATAGACCGTTTGAACTATAAAACATTTTAAAATTTTAAATTAAGAAAATGTAGAATGGCATTAGCCTTTTTTTCCACTAGTGCATGCATACACGTGGGGAGAAGGTTGACCGAATCATTTTTATGCTCTGGTAACTTCTAGGCAAACAACATGATAATATACGCATCGCATGCATGATAACTTACTCCGGCCAGACATGGTAACTTTTTACCCGGAAATAGAAGTCGTCGGAATATATCAACACGGGATCTAGTTTTGAAGATCTCATCACAACGAATTTTTGATGTGAAAACAGTTTTTCAATCTGACTGGCGGTTTGAGCTACGAATCATTTTGAATTTTCAGTTTTGAAAAGAATCAGGGGTGACATCATCATTTTTGTTTATTCTGCATGCATACGATTACTAGCTGCTAATTAAACTAACTGCAGTCCCCACAAGAAAAGGAAATACTAAGATATGAAGCTAGCGCATGCTTGGAAGTTATAGAAAGGGAAGGCGTGGATTCGTTGGACCTGTTGCTATCTGCCGGTCAGTCGGCATAACTGTCCAATTCAATAACCAAGCTTTGTTTAATGCATCATATATATTATAAACAAGAACACAAACTAATGCAGAAGGATGGTTTTGTATAGCGGTTTAGCGGGCTAAATGACTTCAAATTTAAGGCTATAGCAGGAAATAGCGGGCTAATAGCGTCATTTTCAGTTTAGCGTTCAAAGTGCATAGCTTTAGCAGGAGAGTTCTAAAAGGCTATAGTAGAGCTATAGATGGCTATTTAAAATATTGATTAAACGTCAAATACATGCATGGGTTCATCGATAAAGCTGTGTTCAACTATAGCACGATTATCATATACGCTCTATGTCTCCCATTGTTAATATAAAGATGTGAGTTACATAGGTCGGTCACATGGTACAGGGATCAAGTTATTCAGCCCGGATTATACAACTGAGGGAGTACCGCAAAGTCGCAAGCACAGCAAGCTGAAGTCGTCCTCCTGGCTGGCAGGAGCACGAATTATCGATGTTTGGGCCGTTCCTGTCGTGCATGACAGGTAAAGTGTGGTGGTAAGTTCTTTGCACGATGATGGTCCATGAGCCATCGAAAGATAGCCATGATGTGCAATGTGCTTAAGAGAAAGGAGTGGCCGATTTCTTAATCCCCTTGTTATCGTAACGACCGATGACAACTACCTGGTGTGATTTTCTTCATCTTTTCAGATCATGCATGTCATTGGAGGTATCATGTGACGGCCCCCATAATACAAGGGCTGTCCTCCGTCAGTTTTGCGTTAAGTAGAGGAAACCTTGCAATCATCCTAGCCAAATCTGTCACTCAAATCGTGTGTGAGATGTGTCGTACTGCTATTATGTTTTCCCTTTATGTTATGTTACTGCTTTTGGAAAGTGAAAGGAGCTATATATTTTTCCTTCTTAGGACCCAATGTCACTGCTTTTCGGATACTAGCAAAAGGGTATATTTGGGTTGCAACGAGAGACAACATTAGTGTGTCCATCTCCATCAATGCGGCACAACATCATTTGAACAGTGCCACTAGACAACGGCATATAGTCGCATGGCAGGGTCTAGAAAAAAAATGCATACCACCGCGCAGGCTTTGCCCAGCGCCGCTGGCCTTCGTCGGCGGCAAGGGGTAGGAGCTGATGATGGAGTCGAAGGTGCTGTAGATTGGGTCGCCGCCCGTGTCACCTAGGTTAGGTGATGCCGGGGGCGGTAGATCCTCATGTCCTTGATATTTTATACTCGATCACGTTGTTTTTTAATAAGTTTGTTTAGAATTTCAATCTTTTCTGTGTTGAAAAAACTTACTATAACAGTATCGAAGGTGACCCGTTATCTTTGTTTTTATTCCTCTTTGTTGTCGATGCTTTGTCTGCTTTGGTTAACAAGTATATTGCAGAGGATGATTTCGAGATGTCGAGTTTATCACACCTCTGGTTATAGATGACTCGTTGTTGTTTGTTTGGGCTTCTGGACAACGAGTTGCTATACAAGCTGTTTTTAACCCCTTTCCGCGATGGCATTCTAAACCGCTGCCTTGCCTGTGCGTGCGACAGGGGGTCCTTCCCACATGACCCAGAAACCGCCAAGGATAGGGAGTAGTAATGCATATGTTTTGCAGAACTAAGCGTATGCGATGCCGGCATCTATCCCAAACACAATTCTGATATTTCGAATATCCCAAACACCCCATCCTTGCTACTCGTTTGTGCTCGCATTACCATCGAAGACGCTATTCCGTGGTGCAACGTTTACAATGCATGCCCCATCACAAACAATTCATGATTGTAGAGCATGTATGATAAGGAGACAATTACACACATTTACTTTTACTCAACTGTATGCGATTCGATCTAAGAGTGCATATAGTTGTTCCTATAAACCTGTGTGCGAAGCTTGAATATATCTCACATGATTCATCTGTCGTACCCGTGTCGGATGAAGGCCTATCGCACACGTTCTACCATGAGCAAACGTTTATGATACACACGACATCATAAACAGTCTATAATTGCCAAGCATGTGTGATAAGGTGACTTTCGCAAACATTTAATTAGAAAAAAAATTGTGTGTGCAATAAAGATTCATTGCACATGTAGTGGATCTAAGAAATGTGTCTGATCTTGACATTTATCATAGACGTTTTGCTTTCGCAAACCGTGTGCAATGTACTGGCTTGCAAAGTATAATTAATCTCAAGTTTTGTCCCTAATTTAATCATTAATTTAAAATTTGAGAATTTAAAAATAGGCAATCACTTATTTCATATCGAGCCATATTTATTACAAATATAGGTTCAAGGACGCATATATTCGATGCATATTTACATATACCAAAGAACTACAGAAGCCCCAAGTAAAGAATGATGAACCATAGTTGTTACGTATATGAAAACTAGAACATGAAACAATACAAATATTAGGAATTTGCTTTTTGTTTTTACAAAACCATATGCAGATCATATCACAGAAATTGGATATCGAAACACCTTACAAACCATCAATTTTAATTAAGCAATCATTGTTAATTTTGAATCATAAGTACAAATTGGAGATATGGTTTCACTCGCATGTTAAAGACTGCAATGCCTTTGGTCCACTATTTGCATATAATTAGGCTCCCCACTGGATGCATATGATTTCCACTGAAGTTCAATAATTCTTCTCTAGATATAATCGCTAAATTTATCCGTTTTCTAGATGATATTTATATTAACATATAGGCAGAATAATCAAGAAATAATAGGTGTGGGGAGAATAAATGGTTCAGACCGACAAATCTGCCAAATCATGTGTTTTTTCTGTTAACTCTAGAAGTGGGCCTAATGGTCTATGGAAATATCATAATTAATATATTAAATATTTGAAATATATACATAACAATAAAATAAATCTAGCCATGCAAATGCACTGGAAACCTGCTAGTTAGAAGTAAAACAGAAGACTAAATGTCCACCTCAGGTATGAATGCCATACATGTTATAGATGTAGATTAAGTTGGTCAAAAATAATAATTCTCAAGAATTGGGATTAAAATTGTTAATTGCTAATTCTTTGGTTGATCACGAAGGATATTGATTCGATTGCATGTTGTTGCAACTCGATGCAAGAACTACTACGGCCAAAATGACCAACAAATAATGAGGTTAAGATATGTGATGGAAACTTTGTAAAAGTTACAATACTTCCCATCAGTGTATTGCTTCTGTGTTTATTTTCATAATTCACTATGGAGTTTTGTATACTCTACGCTCTTGCATAATATTTAAATCATTGAAAAAGTGGTAGTTCATAAAAGAATCATTGTTGCTTGTTCTTATGGATAACTAAAGGGCCATAGTATTATTATAAATCAGCTGTATTTTATGAATACTGACACCTTCAGCCACCTTACACCTCACGATCCGTTGCTACTAATGTGGACATGACGTACCCGAAAATCTATGTGTTATAGAGTGTTGCTACACTAGAAAGAGCACCATTAACTTGATATTTTTAGCAAGAGACCACACTACTAATTGACTACTACGCAAGCAAACGGTGCAATCAAAAAGGGATCAACATCTCATGCAATTGATTATAGCATGGCATGAAGAGGCCGGGTGTGTATTGTGTTTGTGTCCTCTTGATGCTTTATTTTGAGCTAATAAAATCCACCCTTTGTCAAAAATCATATCCCCTAACTTCAAAAATATTGTAATCTTTCCTTATGTGGTCTACCCAGGCCACCGAACAACCATACTACACACTACATTGTTTGGACATGCTATCCGTATGATTGTAACGATTTATGAGAACAATCTCAAAAATTGGATCTCTCTTCTTGTGCCACTATTGTACAATTTAATAGGCACATTACGAGTATAAGGAATTGTCAAGCTTTATGTACCTTGTAATAGTGACACGCATGGATACGTGAAGTTAAGTGATACTAATACTATTTGATTATAGACGGTATATATCCCGTTATAAGTTCTTTGGTGACGAGCGATTTTGCTGGTAAGGAGAAACAAAGAGTTCCGAGAAGGAAAGAAGTGGAAAATAGTTTGTATTTGTCGATGTATGATGTCCCACTCTTAACAAGTATTTCTGAATTGAAAGAATAATTTGATCAATTTGTCTATATTTTATTAACCATGGCAACATACATGCATTTGGCTTGTCCCCGTAGCAACGCGCGGGTATTGTCCTAGTACTTTAATAAAGATGGCGTTGATGTACTTGATACTTTCGGAAGAAAAAATATAGGCCCTGTTTGGTTTCAAATAAGTCACCAACTTATAAGTCGAAAAGTGAAAAAGTGACTTATTTTACCAGACATACCCAACTTATAAGTCATAAGTTGCTCCATCCCAACTTAAAACTTATAAGTCACCTCCTTTTGCGTGGGTCCCATCACCTTTACATAAAAACAAGGTGAAAAGATGTGGTCAGGTTACTTATAAGTCAGATAACAACCAAACGGGCGTGACTTATAAGTCACTGGTTTTAAGTCACCTGACTTATAAGTGAGGTGACTTATTAGAACTAAACAGGGCCAGACTTATTTTGATACTCCAATGCTGAGTGTTATGGCCACTCTCTTTTTCTCAAAACCGAGGCAAAATAGTTATCCTCACCTCACTAATACAGGAGGATTAAAACAAAGTTCTATGGATGTCCAGTAGCAATATAGCTAGTCCCTGTACGGATAGTAAGTTTGACCTTACAACAAAGTGTGTTTATAATAGGTACACGAACAGTTCCAGATTAAACTTCACAACATGTGTGTTCTTCGCAAACCATCCCGTGGTTGGATGGTTATAGAGACAGTGGTATTCCCAACCATCAAGATTCAAGTCCTGATACTCACATTATTCCTCGATTTATTTCAGGAGTTGCTGGGATGCGCTTTCAACTGAAGGAGATGTTCCGGTCAACGACGAGGCGCCTACGGTAACTTCATAAATCTAAGATGATATATCAGCTCGGTCTCTCGAAGGTCTTCATAAGGATAGGGTGTGCGTGTGTGCATTTATAAGGGTGAGTGTATGCATGTGTGTACAAGCGCTTTGCGTCCGTATAGTGTTAAAAAAACATGTGTGTTCTCCTATTGTACAATTTATTTTTGTTACACGACGTTGGCTCACCTTTTTTCTTTACGGCTCGACTTTGGCTCATATTTGTAGGTAGTGCAGATTCGTAATAGTTCGGTAAGCTTTTTTCTTTCTACACCAACTCGTCACGTGCTCTCTAAAAAAACACTCATCCTGTTGTTCTTAATAATTCTCGCCAAGTACTCCGTTCGTCTCGATGTTTTTCTTTATTTCTTTTTACAAAAGAGTGTACTTTTATCTTCCAATGCACTTTAAAATAGGTTTAAAAAATTGCAATTTGAAGTAGAAAAAATGTTTTTCCCTCATAACACAGTAATCAAGATCAATAACATTGTACACATGGTCTTCTTAATTTCTACATGTATTTAGCGCATTAAGGAGCAGGGTAACTAAAGATGAGAGAGTGATGGCTTACCGTTTCAATGTATTTTCATTCCACTTCATAATTTATCCTTAAATTTCTATACGTACATTTATCATCAGATGGAGGAAGTACTATAAATACTGGCCTCGTGACCAGTCCTTCAACTCACCCAACGAACATTCGAGCTAAGCTTATCTAGCTCGTAGCATCTAAATTTTCGAGTTCCCATTCCTAGTGCTAGCAAGCTACAAGCAGCAGCAATGGGGAAAACTTGCTCCTTTGTGCTGCTTGGCGCACTGGTGGTGCTCTCACAAGTTGTGAGCCCCATTGCTTGCTCCGGCAAGCTCGCCAAGGCGGCCGGGCACCACAAGCCTGCTGCAGTCAAGGGCCACAAAGACCAGACCACCACTAACCCCTCTTCGTCCGCCGCATACGGCGGCGGCTGGTTGCCCGCCGGCGCCACGTATTACGGTAACCCCAACGGCGCCGGAAGCGACGGTTAGTGCTTTGCTTACTTTACTGTTGGTGTTGCACGCATGGGACCTGTATCGCACCCACATTCGTTGAGCTGAGAGATACTGATAAGGAAAGAAATTTGCAGGTGGCGCGTGTGGCTACCAGACCGCTGTTGGGTACCGGCCGTTCTCGTCGATGATCGCCGCAGGGAGCTCGCCTCTATTCATGGCGGGCATGGGCTGCGGCGCGTGCTATGATGTAAGCATAACTCACCAAGCTCCTTCCATTAATGGTGCAAAGTGGACAAGTGGTCGGCTCGGCTTGTCCTGACAAATTACAAAACGTGTTCATGTGGCGTACGCAGGTTAAATGCACGAGCAACTCAGCCTGCTCCGGGAAGCCTGTGACCGTCGTCATCACCGACCTGAGCCCCGGCAACCTCTACCCCGGCGAGCCGTGCCATTTCGACATGAGCGGCACCGCCCTGGGCGCCATGGCGAAGCCTGGCATGGCCGACAAGCTCCGCGCCGGCGGTGTCATCAGGATGCAGTACAAGAGGTACGCAGCAGTACGACATAGGATAGGATCCTCTTCAGTCTAATGTCTCCTGATCTTGGTGTTCCTGTTAATCATCCTAGGGTGCCATGCAAGTACCCTGGCGTCAATATTGCATTCAGGGTGGACCAGGGCTCCAACCCCTTCTACTTCAAGACCTTGATCGAGTTCGTGGGCGACGACGGTGACCTCAAGGCCGTGGCCCTCAAGGAGGCTGGCAGCGGCGCCTGGACGCCAATGGCGCAGGACTGGGGCGCACTGTGGCGCCTCAACAACGGCAGGCGGCTGCGCGCCCCATTCTGCCTCAAGCTCACATCCGACTCCGGCAGGGTCCTCGTCGTCAACAACGTCATTCCCGCCAACTGGAAGGCCGGGGCCACGTATCGCTCCCTGGTGAACTACCGCTAAGTTACAGCCATATTTATCTGCTCCGTGTGTGAATTTTGTACCTCGAAAAGAAAGAATGTGCGTCCGGGTGCTGCGAGAGGCGGTCTCGGATGAGGAGGAGCTTACGGAACTGTGATGTTCCCTCCCTGGTCTCTGCATTCCCCTAGTGATGTACGTATCATGTGTGTAGTCCGTCTGTCTGTATTTTTCTTAATAAGAGGAAAACGGCGAGAGAAATGACCTTTCACCATCACTTGCTTCCTCTTACTAAAATTTGCACTCTCAAGTTCAATACTCCGAATGGAAGTTCTTCCAATAAAACTTGAACCGGTGGCGTGTATGCACAACAATTCTTTGGACAATAAAATTTCCTCATCATGAAACGCGATAGATGCAAATTACCGTTACTCTGTACTAGCACCATTACCCACCTGGACACTGGGAACCACCGGTAGCTGCGCCTGCGCGATTGATTCTGCTGCCCTGTCATGCCGTGGAAGACACATGCAATTCTCCCGAAAACGTAGTCAAAGGAGCAGAGAGCCTTGAATGTTTCAAATACTGATTGCCCTACTCAATTATTAACATAAGCTGTTTGTTGAAAGTATTTTTAATGGAGCTTCAGTTCTACGTACACATGTATAGACACTACTCTATAAGTCTACGTACAAAATCTTCGGTTGTGTCTTTTCTATAATCAGGATTCGTTCTACTTGTACTACACTAGTACTCGGCTTCATGAACTAGATAGTGGCCAACCGGTTTGGCATGTGGCTCCCACAAATTAAGACGCTCCACTTGTAGAATTTAACATCCATACCCAATTTTCTACACCAGTGTGCATTATACTCATCGTGTGTACTATGATATTTAGTTGTGTTTGCTATTTCTATCATGTTTTTGTCCAAGATGGTATATTTTATTTTCCTGCGACAACATTTTATCCAAACTATTGCCAGAGAAAGATTCCTTCCTGAATTTGATCTCATTTTAAAAAACAAAACATATTGATTCAATTTATAAGGGAAAGTTGATCAAAAGCCTAAGCAAGACGGCTCTGTTTACAAGAAAAAACAAACAAAAAATTGCACATGCAACGAGGCCTTGTCGGCCACAAAACACTAGAACACAGTCATAAAGCACAGGCAGACGCTAGGATTCAGAGACACCACTCAACTTCCCGAGCTCGCATGTGAGCCACAACGCCACGTCACTCGGACACATTGTAGCCCTTGCTACATGAGACGATCGCCCGCAATCCACAAAAGTTACGCCAAACATCTAAGGCCGTTGTTGTCCCAACATACTAGCCAGACTGGCCCATCAGATCGTTTCTACCGGGCCGACGAACTCACTACCCTTGCCGCATTAGGTCACAACCCATGCAACACTGAGCGGCTAGCCTACAGCCTAGAGTTGTCGCCGCACCTCCATTCGAGATCGCTGCCTTGGTGCACACCCATTGTTCAGAGTCGTCGCTCCGGCATCACAAACCCATACCACAGAGCAGCCGACCCAAAGTGCCATGACCCACCAAACCAGAAAGGAACACTGAAAGAAGAGTAGATGGCGGCACGACAACGCCCAAAGGCAACACCAGTGGATAGTAGCGCATTTACCAAACCAAACACGACCACCCGCAGCAAAGAAAAGACAAGGATTCGTCGTGATGCCTTCAAGAAGGGAAACGACGCCCACAGACGCTGCCATCATAGAACTTTTCCTCAAAACCATATCCATCACAATAAAGATACTCAAGAGTACCGTAGGTCTCCAAGGCAACGCCGGAGAAGGCTAAAATTGATTAGATGCGAGACGCGCAACCGGGCGAAGAGGCACATAGCACCGCTAAGGTGGACGTCCACACGACGAGCTAGACCCAGTCGATGCACCAGACAGAGAGCATGGGAAGCCGACACCATCGTGACTAACGCATAGGACACAACGAAACCTTCGACAGGAGCATGGGCTCCTCTCGAGATCTCCCAAAGCTTCGTGTGCTTCTTGTCTCCCAAAAAATACGTGTTAAATCAGCGACTTATGTTAACCTCTGTAGATACTGATTTCCTGCGAAACCAAAAACAAGCAGAAAACAAGAACTGACATTGAGCACTAAACTAATAGGTTAGTCCAGAAAAATAGTATAAATTGCTATAAAATGTATATAAAAATGATAATATAATAGCATGAAAGAATCAAAAATTATAGATACGTTTGAGATGTATCAACAACTTGCATGATCATCCTTGTGTCCTCATCTAAATCCTCCATCTTCAAGGCGTGAGCATCTTCGTGTCCTCCGGGGCAGCTGCAATCCCTACCTTCTTTTTCTCGAGCATGGCCTTATTCTCTTTGAGCTTGAGTTTCTTCTGAGTCGCCACCATCAACATGATAACTATCTCGTCCATGCATGCCTACTTGACGTCTGAGCCTTGACATATGCCCCCTCTTTCTTCACCAAGATGTCTCCAAACCTCCCTGTCATCTTGTCCGCCACACCTTCTTGCTTCACCCTCTCCTCCTCCGACTTCTTGTCCCCAAACCCTCTTCTAACCTTCTTGGGCGGTTCTTTTGTTGGGTTGGTTGGATCACCGGTTTCTTCCTCGGTGCCATGGGCGACGGTCTTAGCAATGTATAGCTTCCACTTGGGTTGTCCATTCAACTTCAACCAACAATGCATGACAGCGAAGGTTTTCTTCTCCAACTTTAAGAACACACTACATGCATGGGAAGGCTACAAAATAAAACATTGTCAACAATGCATATCCGGCAACAAAGGATCAACAAAACAATGCATATTCGGCTAGAAATGATCATCAAAACAATGCATATCCGGTTACAAATTGTTAATAAAACAATGCATATCTGGCTACAAATGGTCAACAAAACAATGCATATGAGGCAAAATTCCTGGTTCAGGAGGTTTAAACAAGACTTTCATCTTCTGAAATATAGATCATCTGTTGAACTTGAAGGCTACAATAACACCTTCCGGCAAAACAATGCATATCCGGCTACAATCTTGTGTGCTTTGTAAAACCATGTAAATCCTACACATTTACCATGTTTGCTTAATACAATGAGACTGTAGGAAACTCTCCTACAGTCATTTAAAGCTAAAAAAGAATGCATATCCGGTTACAGAAGATCAACAAAACAATGCATATCCGGCTACAAATGGTCCACACAACAATACATATCCAGCTACAAATGATTTACACAACAATGCATAAATGGTTGCAAATAATCTACACAATCTCGTAATGCGCGGTTGGGCGACGGTGGGAGGACCCACGGCCTAGGCCCCGACCTCCACCATGTCCCCCACCAGCACCCGCACCACCACGACCACCACCTACGCCTCCACCAGCCTTTTGATTCTTGAGTGTTGGCGCCTTTGCATCCTTCGCTTTGACGTGATGATTTTGCCGTCTCAACAAGTTGATCTTCCAGACGAGCATGAACCCCCGTCCTGCGTGTCCATGCATCGACGGCGGGAAGAAAGAGAGCGGGCGAAAAAGGGTGAGAATTGGATGAAGAGCGGTGGGATGAAAGAAAAGACTGGGGGCAGGGAGAGACTGCTCGAACTGACGGCTGTCACAGTGCCGGGCGGGGCCATGTTCACGCCGGCTGCTGCTGCTCGATCGATCGTCCATGCGCATGTGGTGAGATTCCCGCGTGCGTAGGATGCGAAGCTGAAAGGAGACGGAGCTCGCGCATGGTGGCCGTGCGTGCTGATTGGCACATCGTCTATTCAAAGCTTCCAATCTATCTATCCATCTCCATCGAGTTCCTGAGTTTTCGCACGTAAACTATGCACAACTATAATACTATTGCCACTTTGCCAGCGTCGCGATCCCATATAATACTATCGTGTTCTTCACGAGCGGCAGCATGTCGGAGCGATTTGCGCATCGTATTCTGCACTGCACGAAAAAGAAATGGCAGACATCGCGGTCAGTGTACACGCATTGCACCAGTGATCCGTCCCGAAATTTCGAAGCTCCACATGCTTCAGAGTGTCCTGTTCACGCTTCAGAGTGTCGGCGAGTCGGAACGGGACGCATACGCGCACGGCCGCGCTCCTGTACTGGGACGTGGGCCGTCGCCGACGGTTGCAAAGCTAGCACTGTAGGGATGGTGAGTCAGCTTCGAGATGGGGCCGATCGTAACTGCCACTGCCTTTCGGTTTTCGTTCCTGGCCCTGCCATTGCGGTGCCCCATGTCCACTACGTAGATCGGGAACGCGCCTTGGCGCGAGGGTATCCATTCCAACGACATGGCAAAGCAGGAAAAGATCAAACAATTTGGACAACTAATTTCTGGTTCAAGAGAAAGAAATAACATTCACTATGCATGCATGGTATCTGTCAAAGCACTAACAATGCATTTGGTATTTCATGAGTATGAGATACATTAAAGGCTCTAATTGGGGGCAAGCCGTCGGTGTGAATATGAATGTGACCTCATGTTCTTTGTTTATGAATATGTAGTTTGTATTTTTTTCCGAGTATGTTAGTAATGTGACCTCATGTTCTTTTACAAATAGGTCCCTATACTTTATTAAAATCACAAACAATTAATAATAACATCTATTTTATCAAAGTTTTATAGTGTGACCCTCCTCACATATGTCGCTGCCGCCGTCACGAGGGGGGAGCGGGGAACGGCCACGTCGGGCCGACAAGGAGGGAATCCTATGGTGGGTTGGGCCCAGACCGTGTTTAGGGGTGTACCTATGGGCTGGCCTATCACAACCAAGTGAAAAGGTCCATCGGCCAAACCTCATCCGGCGAAAGTCAGAGGCCTAGATCCGTTGGTCAACTGTGCCGGGCTTAAACGGGACGGGAGACTTGGGGGATAGCCATGCTGCCAGGTCTTGCGTTGGGCCCTCTTACACGTCTAGAAGTGTGGTGGAAGGTGTAAGCACCGACAGCGGCTCCAGAGTGTGACCACCCTCACGGATGTCGTTGCCGCCGTCTCACGGAGGGAGGAAACGGCCACGTCGGGCAGACACACAAGGAATCTTGCGGTGGGTTGGACCCGGACCATGTTGGGGGTGTACCTATGGGCTGGCCTATCACAACCAGGTGAAAAGGTCTATCGGTCAAACCCCATCCGGCGAAAGTCAAAGGCCTAGATCCCCCGGTCAACTGTGCCAGGGTTAAACGGGATGGGAGACTTCGGGGGGGGGGGGGGGGGGGGGAACCATGCCGCCAGGTCTTGTGCTGGGCCCTCTTACACGTCTAGAAGTGTGGTTGTAGGTGCAAGCATCTGACACAAGGCTCCGGAGTGTCACCCCCCTCACGGACGTCGTTGTCGCCGTCTCACGGAGGGGGTAACAGCTACGTCGGGTCGGCACGGAGGGAATCTTGAGGTGGGTTGGGCCTGGACCGTGTTCGGGGCTGTACCTATGGGCTGGCCTATCACAACGAGTTGAAAAGGTCCATCGGTCAAACCCCGTCCGGCGAAAGTCAAAGGCCCAGATCCGTCGGTCAACTGTGCCAGGGTTAGACGGGACGGGGGACTTGGGGGGGGGGGGAGCCGCCGCCAAGTCTTGCGATGGGCCCTCTTACACGTCTGGAAGTGTGGTGGCACATGCAAACACCCGGCACGCAGCTCCGGAGTGTGACCCCCCTCACGGACGTCGCCGCCGCCGTCTCACGAAGGGGGAAATAGCCACGTCGGGCAGACATGGAGGAAATCTTGC
The DNA here is from genome assembly GCF_056163025.1 of Triticum urartu. NCBI lineage: Eukaryota > Viridiplantae > Streptophyta > Magnoliopsida > Poales > Poaceae > Triticum > Triticum urartu. The sequence goes on from NC_141875.1 coordinate 696,444,704, forward strand.
GGTGTGTTGGGCCTGGACCGTGTTCGGGGGTGTACCTATGGGATGGCCTATCACAACCAGGTGAAAAGGTCCACTGGTCAAACCCCGTCCGGTCAAAGTCAACGGCCTAGATCCACCGGTCAACTATGCCAGGGTTAGATGGGACGGGGGACTTGGGGTAACCATGCTGCCAGGTCTTGCGCTGAGCCATCTTACACGTCTAGAAGTGTGGTGGCAGGTGCAAGCACCTGGCACACGGCTACGGAATGTGACCCCCCTCACGAACGTCACTGCTGCCGTCTCACGGAGGGGGGAAACAGACACGTCGGGCAGACACGAAGGGAATCTTGCGGTGGGTTGGGCCCGGACCGTGTTCGCGGGTTGATACGTCTCAAACGTATCTATAATTTTTTATTGTTCCATGCTGTTATATTACCATTCTTGGATGTTTTACAATCATTTTATAACAACTTTATATCATATTTTGGGACTAACCTATTGACATAGTGCCCGGTGCGAGTTGTTGTTTTTTGCTTGTGTTTTTTACTTTGCAGATATCAGTACCAAACGGAGTCCAAATGCAGCGAAACTTTTTGGAGAATTTTTATGGACCAGAAGGAACAAGTTGGGCCAAAGAAGTACCAGAGGGGAGCCCAGAGGGGGGCACAGCCCACCTAGGCGCGCCTAGGGGCGTGATACGTCTCCAACGTATATATAATTTTTGATTGTTCCATGCTATTATATTATCTGTTTTGGATGATAACGGGCTTTATTTTACACTTTTATATTATTTTTGGGACTAACCTATTAACTGGAGGCCCAGCCCAAATTGTTGTTTTTTTGCCTATTTCAGTGTTTCGCAGAAAAGGAATATCAAATGGAGTCCAAACGGAATGAAACCTTCGGGAGCGTGATTTTTGGAACAAACGTGATCCAAAGGACATGGAGTGGACGTCAAGCAATCAATGAGGAGGCCACGAGGCACCCTCGTGGGCCCCTCGTTGCTCCATCGACCTACTTCTTCCTCCTATATACATATTCATATACCCCGCAAACATCTAGGAGCACCACGAAACCCTATTTCCATCGCCGCAACCTTCTGTACCCAAGAGATCCCATCTTGGGGCCTTTTCCGGAGCTCCACCGGAGGGAGCATCGATCACGGAGGGCCTCTACATCAACTCCATGGCCCCTCCGATGATGTGTGAGTAGTTGACCTCAGACCTTCGGGTCCATAGCTAGTAGCCAGATGGCTTCTTCTCTCTCTTTGGATCTCAATACAAAGTTCTCCTCGATTCTCTTGGAGATCTATTCGATGTAATCTTCTTTTCGATGCGTTTGTCGAGATCCGATGAATTGTGGGTTTATGATCAAGTTTATCTATGAACAATATTTGAATCTTCTCCGAATTCTTTTATGTATGATTGGTTTATCTTTGCAAGTCTCTTCGAATTATCAGTTTGGTTTGGCCTACTAGATTGATCTTTCTTGCAATGGGAGAAATGCTTAGCTTTGGGTTCATTCTTGCGGTGCTCGATCCCAATGTATTGTATTGTTGCCATCAAGGATAAAAAGATGGGGTTTACATCATATTGCATGAGTTTATCCCTCTACATCATGTCATCTTTCTTAAGGCGTTACTCTGTTCTTATGAACTTAATACTCTAGATGCATGCTGGATAGCGGTCGATGTGTGGAGTAATAGTAGTAGATGCATGCAGGAGTCGGTCTACTTGTCACGGACGTGATGCCTATATACATGATCATGCCTAGATATTCTCATAATTATTCGCTTTTCTATCAGTTGCTCGACAGTAATTTGTTCACCCACCGTAATACTTATGCTATCTTGAGAGAAGCCACTAGTGAAACCTATGGCCCCGGGGTCTATTTTCCATCATACAAGTTTCCTATCTATTTTATTTTGCAATCTTTACTTTCAATCTATATCATAAAAATACCAAAAATACTTATCTTATTATTATCATATCTATCAGATCTCACTCTTGCAAGTGGCCGTGAAGGGATTGACAACCCCTTTATTGCGTTGGTTGCGAGGTTCTTATTTTTTTGTGTAGGTACGAGGTGACTCGTGCGTGGTCTCCTACTGGATTGATACCTTGGTTCTCAAAAACCGAGGAAAATACTTACGTTGCTTTACTGCACCACCCTTTCCTCTTCAAGGGAAAACCAACGCAGTGCTCAAGAGGTAGCAAGAAGGATTTCTGGCACCGTTGCCGGGGAGATCTACGCCAAGTCAAGACATACCAAGTACCCATCACAACTCTTGTCCTTCGCATTACATTATTTGCCATTTGCCTCTCGTTTTCCTCTCCCCCACTTCACCCTTGCTGTTTTATTCGCCCTCTTTTCCGTTCGCCTTCTTCCTGTATGTATCTTTGTTTGTGTTTCCATGTGCCTTCTATTTGCTTGCATCTTTGCTTGCTAAAAATCTATTGATATGGATCCACTTAAAGTGTTCTACTTGGATCATCTTCGATCCTTATGCGCTTGTGCTGAAACCCCAACTAGCCTAGTTGATGGGAAATCTTTAGATGAGCATGCTCATTTTGTGCGTCACCGTTTGTCTGAAAAAGGGAGACTATTATGGGATCAAATAAACAGATTGTTATGTTATGCTTGGAATATTTGTGAAATTTGTGATCTTACTTGTTGCTCTAAGAACCCTAAAAACACCTCCCCTGCCTATGTGAGTTTAATGATAATGAAATCTTATCTTCTTATGCAAAGGGTGTTTATAGTTACTATGATATCGAACAAATTGAAGAATTTGTTGCTTTTAAGGGTGCTTATGAAGTTGCTTCTTTGATTGAAAAGTATGATATTACTCTCTACGAATCTGAATTTTTTTACATACTTAAATATTGCTATGAAAACTATGCTCATAATGTCTATGTCAAAGAATTTATTGAAATAATGACCGCTGCTTCAGAAGAAAATAATGATATGCATGAATATATAGATAATTATGATTTCGATGATTTGATTGAAATATCCCTTGATGAACATGATGCTTGCTATTCTTGTGGCCATGATGCCAATATTTATGAAGATGAATTTTCTATAGTTCCTTATGTTAAACATGAGATCGTTGCTATTGCACCCATACTTGATGGTTCCTTCGATGAAAAGCATGATTGCAATGATGTTATTATAAATTCTATTAACGTCAATTGTGCTAATAATATGCAAAACCTCAAGCTTGGGGATGCTAGTTTTTCTATGACTACTATTTGTTGCAATGATCATGATTGGGGCGATTCTTCTTATGATCTTGAAAATTTATTTAAGCCCCATGATGAATATGAGATTGATAATAGTATTTGCAATATTATTGAAAGTGGGTTTGTAAGAGTGTCAACTTTAGATCCCACATATTTGGAGAATGTTCAATCTTATGAAATTTTTGATAAAGGTGGGTTTGGAGAGGTCATGACTTTAGTTAATGTTAATCCCACTATTTTGGAAGAGTGTCAACTTTGCATGCATGTGGATCGTGTTGAAAATATTTTATGTGATAGCTATTTTGTTGAGTTTGCTTATGATCCCACATTTAATTACTATGAGAGAGGATAATATGGTGGTAGAAATTTTCATGTTACTAAATTACCTCTCGTTATGTTGAGATTGCTATTGTTTCTTTCCACTTCCTTGCATATGCTAGTTTCTGCTTGCCTTGATAATTTGTTTGCATATAAGATGCCCTCTGATTTTGAATCTAGTATTAAAGAATTTATTACTTTGCAAAAGAGTTTCAATGCTTTGATTGAAGAAAAATTGCTTAAGATTGATGAGTTGGCTAGGAACGTGGATAGAATTTCTCTTGATGTTGATTCTTTGAAACTTAGATCTATTCCACCTAAGCATGATATCAATGAGTCTCTCAAAGCCATGAGAATTTCCATTGATGAGTGCAAAGAAAGAACCGCCAGGATGCGTGCTAAGAAAGATTGCTTTGTGAAAGCGTGTTCTTCTAGTTTTCATGACAATAAAGATGAAGATCTAAAAGTAATTGATGTGTCCCCTATTAAATCCTTATTTTGCAATATGAATCTTGATAATGATGGGACTGGAGATGAGTCAACTTTAGTTAGAAGGCGTCCCAAAAATTTCGAAGTTCTTAGATCTTGATGCAAAAATTGGTAAAAGTGGGATTGAAGAGGTCAAAACTTTAGATAGCAATGAACCCACTATCTTGGATTTCAAGGAATTTAATTATGATAATTGCTCTTTGATAGATTGTATTTTCTTGTTGCAATCCGTGCTAAATTCTCCTCATGCTTATAGTCAAAATAAAGCTTTTACTAAACATATCGTTGATGCTTTGATGCAATCTTATGAAGAAAAAATTGAGTTGGAAGTTTCTGTCCCTAGAAAACTTTATGATGAGTGGGAACCTACAGTAAAAATAAAAATTAAACATCATGAATGCTATGCTTTGTGTGATTTGGCTGCAAGTGTTTCCACGATTCCAAAAACTTTGTGTGATTTGCTAGGTTTCTGTAAATTTGATGATTGCTCTCTAAACTTGCACCTTGCGGATTCCACCATTAAGAAACCTATGGGAAGAATTAATGATGTTCTTATTGTTGCAAATAGGAACTATGTGCCCGTAGATTTCATTGTTCTTGATATAGATTGCAATCCTTCATGTCCTATTATTCTTGGTAGACCTTTCCTTAGAACGATTGGTGCAATTATTGATATGAAGGAAGGGAATATTAGATTCCAATTTCCGTTAAGGAAAGGCATGGAACACTTCCCTAGAAAGAAAATTAAATTACCTTATGAATCTATTATGATAGCCACTTATGGATTGCCTACCAAAGATGGCAATACCTAGATCTATCTTCGCTTTTATGCCTAGCTAGGGGCGTTAAACGATAGCGCTTGTTGGGAGGCAACCCAATTTTATTTGTGTTCCTTGCTTTTTGTTTCTGTTTAGTAATAAATAATTTACCTAGCCTCTGTTTTTATTGTGTTTTTTGTGTTTAATTAGTGTTTGTGCCAAGTAGAACCGTTGGGAAGACTTGGGGAAAGTCTTTTTGATCTTGCTGTAAAAAACAAAAACTTTAGCCCTCACGAGAATTGCTGCCATTTTTTACTGGAGAGTGATATTTAGTTAATTATTTTTGCAGATGATTAATAGATAAATTCCTCACGTCCAGAAATTTAGTTTAGAATTGTTTGGGTTCTAGAAGTATTTGAAACCTACAGATTACTACAGACTGTTCTGTTTTTGACAGATTCTGTTTTTCGTGTGTTGTTTGCTTATTTTGATGAATCTATGGCTAGTAATAGAGTTTATGAACCATAGAAAAGTTGGAATACATTAGGTTTAACACCAATATAAATAAAGAATGAGTTAATTACAGTACCTTGAATTGGTGTTTTGTTTTCTTTCGCTAACGGAGCTCACGAGATTTTCTGTTAAGTTTTCTGTTGTGAAGTTTTCAAGTTTTGGGTAAAGATTTGATGGATTATGGAACAAGGAGTGGCAAGAGACTAAGCTTGGGGATGCCCAAGGCACCCCAAGGTAAAATACAAGGTGACCAAAAATCCTAAGCTTGGGGATGCCCCGGAAGACATCCCCTCTTTCGTCTTCATCTATCGGTAACTTTACTTGAAGCTATATTTTTATTCGCCACATGATATGTGTTTTGCTTGGAGCATCTTGTATGATTTTAGTCTTTGATTTTTAGTTTACCACAATCATCCTTTCTGTACACACCTTTTGAGAGAGACACACATGAATTGGAATTTATTAGAATACTCTATGTGCTTCACTTATATCTTTTGAGCTCTATAGTTTTTGCTCTAGTACTTCACTTATATCTTTTAGAGCACGGTGGTGGTTTTATTTTATAGAAATAATTGATCTCTCATGCTTCACATATATTATTTTGAGAGTCCTTTAGAACAACATGGCAATTTGCTTTTAGGCATAATAAAAACTTTTATATAAGTGCATTGAATACTAAGAGAAGTTTGATACTTGATGATTGTTTTGAGATATGGAGATAGTGATATCAAAGTTGTGCTAGTTGAGTAGTTGTGAATTTGAGGATTACATGTGTTGAAGTTTGCAAGTCCCGTAGCATGCACGTATGGTAAACGTTGTGTAACAAATTTGAAACATGAGGTATTATTTGATTTTCTTCCTTATGAGTGGCGGTCGGGGACGAGCGATGGTCTTTTCCTACCAATCTATCCCCCTGGGAGCATGCGCGTAATACTTGGTTTTTGATGACTTGTAGATTTTTGCAATAAGTATGTGAGTTCTTTATGACTAATGTCGAGTCCATGGATTATACACACTCTCACCCTTCCACCATTGCTAGCCTCTTCGGTACCGTGCATTGCCCTTTCTCACCTTGAGAGTTGGTGCAAACTTCGCCGTGCATCCAAACCCCGTGATACAATAATCTCTATCACACATAAACCTCCTTATATCTTCCTCAAAATAGCCACCATACCTACCTATTATGGCATTTCCATAGCCATTCCGAGATATATTGCCATGCAAATTTCCACCGTTTCGTTTATTATGACACACATCATCATTGTCATATTGCCTTGCATGATCATGTAGTTCAGATAGTATTTGTGGCGAAGCCACCATTCATAATTCTTTCATACATGTCACTCTTGATTCATCGCAATCCCGGTACACTGCCAGAGGCATTCATATAGAGTCATATCTTGTTCTAGTATCGAGTTGTAATCATTGAGTTGTAAATAAATAGAAGTGTGATGATCATCAGTAATAGAGCATTGTCCCATAAAAAAGGAAAAAAAAGAAAGGCCAAATAATAAAAAAAGAAGGCTCAAAAAATATATAAAAATTAAAAAAGGGGGCAATGCTACTATCCATTTTTCCACACTTGTGCTTCATAGTAGCACCATAATCTTTATGATAGAGAGTCTCTTGTTTTGTCATTTTCATATACTAGTGGGAATTTTTCATTACAGAACTTGGCTTGTATATTCCAACAATGGGCCTCCTCAAGTTCCCTAGGTCTTCGTGAGCAAGCAAGTTGGATGCACACCCACTTAGTTTCTTTTGTTGAGATTTCATACATTTATATATCTAGTGCAGCCGTTGCATGGAAATCCCTACTCCTTGCATTGACATCAATTGGTGGGCATATCCCTAGCCCATTGATTAGCCACGTCGATGTGAGACTTTCTCCTTTTTTGTCTTCTCCACATAACCCCCTTCATTATATTCTATTCCACCCATAGTGCTATATCCATGGTTCACGCTCATGTATTGCGTGAAAGTTGAAAAAAGTTTGATATTACTAAAGTATGAAATAATTGCTTGGCTTGTCATCGGGGTTGTGCATGATGAGAGCATTCTTGTGTGACGAAAATAGAGCATGACCAAACTATATGATTTTGTAGGGATGAACTTTCTTTGGCCATGTTATTTTGAGAAGAGATGATTGCTTAGTTAGTATGCTTGAAGTATTATTATTTTTATGTCAATATTAAACTTTTATCTTGAATCTTTCGGATCTGAAAATTCATTCCACAATAAAGAAAATTACATTGAGAAATATGTTAGGAAGCATTCCACATCAAAAATTCTATTTTTATCATTTACCTACTCGAGGACGAGAATGAATTAAGCTTGGGGATGCTTGATACGTCTCCAACATATTTATAATTTTTTATTGTTCCATGCTATTATATTATCTGTTTTGGATGATAATGGGCTTTATTTTACACTTTTATATTATTTTTGGGACTAACCTATTAACCGGAGGCCCAGCCCAAATTGCTGTTTTTTGCCTATTTCAGTGTTTCGAAAAAAAGGAATATCAAACGGAGTCCAAACGGAATGAAACCTCCGGGAGCGTGATTCTTGGAACAAACGTGATCCAGAGGACTTGGAGTGGACGTCAAGCAATCAACGAGGAGGCCACGAGGCAAGGGGCGTGCCTACCTCCCCTGGGCACGCCCTCCACCCTCGTGGACCCCTCGTTGCTCCACCGACCTACTTCCTCCTCCTATATATATATATTCATATACCCCGCAAACATCTAGGAGCACCACGAAACCCTATTTCCACTGCCGCAACCTTTTGTACCCAAGAGATCCCATCTTGGGGCCTTTTCCGGAGCTCCGCCGGAGGGGGCATTGATCACGGAGGACCTCTACATCAACTCCATGGCCCCTCCAATGATGTGTGAGTATTTTACCTCAGACCTTCGGGTCCATAGCTAGTAGCTAGATGGCTTCTTCTCTCTCTTTGGATCTCAATACAAAGTTCTCCTCAATTCTCTTGGAGATCTATTCGATGTAATCTGCTTTTGCGGTGTGTTTGTCGAGATCCGATGAATTGTGGGTTTATGATCAAGTTTATCTATGAATAATATTTGAATCTTCTCTGAATTCTTTTATGTATGGTTGGTTTATCTTTGCAAGTCTCTTCGAATTATCAGTTTGGTTTGGCCTACTAGATTGATCTTACTTGCAATGGGAGAAGTGCTTAGCTTTGGGTTCAATCTTGTGATGCTCGATCCCAGCGACATAAAGGGAAACGACACGTATTGTATTGTTGCCATCGAGGATAAAAAGATGGGGTTTACATCATATTGCATGAGTTTATCCGTCTACATCATGTCATCTTTCTTAAGGCGTTACTCTGTTCTTATGAACTTAATACTCTAGATGCATGCTGGATAGCGGTCGATGTGTGGAGTAATAGTAGTAGATGCAGGCAGGAGTCGGTCTATTTTTCACGGACGTGATGCCTATATACATGATCATGCCTAGATATTCTCATAATTATTCGCTTTTCTATGAATTGCTCGATAGTAATTTGTTTACCCACCGTAATACTTATGCTATCTTGAGAGAAGCCACTAGTGAAACCTATGGCCCCGGGTGTATTTTCCATCATACAAGTTTCCAATCTATTTTATTTTGCAATCTTTACTTTCAATCTATATCATAAAAATACCAAAAATACTTATCTTATTATTATCATATCTATCAGATCTCACTCTTGCAAGTGGCTGTGAAGGGATTGACAACCCCTTTATCGTGTTGGTTGCGAGGTTCTTATTTGTTTGTGTAGGTACGTGGTGACTCGCATGTGGTCTCCTACTGGATTGATACCTTGGTTCTCAAAAACTGAGGGAAATACTTACGCTGCTTTACTGCACCACCCTTTCCTCTTCAAGGGAAAACCAACGCAGTGCTCAAGAGGTAGCAGGGCCTAGGCACGCCCTGGTGGGTTGTGCCCACCTCGGTGGCCTCCCGCACCGCCTCTTTGCTCTATAAATACCCCAAAAATCAAAAAACCCTAGGGGAGTCGACGAAACACAACTCCAGCCGCCGCAAGTTCCAGAATCACCAGATGCAATCTAGAAACCATCACGGAGGGGTTCATCATCCTCATTGGTGCCTCTCCGATGATGCATGAGTATTTCATTGTAGACCTACGGGTCCGTAGGAAATAGCTAGATGGCTTCTTCTCTCTTTTTGATTCTCGATACAATGGTCTCCTGGAGATCTATTTGATGTAACTCTTTTTGCGGTGAGTTTGTTGGGATCCGATGAACTTTGAGGTTATGATCAGATCTTTATATCCATGGAAGTTATTCGAGTTTCTTTGATATCTTATATGCATGATTACTTATAGTCTCATATTTCTTGTTTGAATCTTTGGTTTAGTTAGGCAAACTAGATTGATTTTTCTTGCCGTGGGAAGAGGTTCTTTGTGATGGGTTCGATCGTACGGTGTTCTTTCCTAGTGACAGAAGGGGCAGCAAGACACGTATGAATTGTTGCTATTAAGGATAACAAGATGGGGCTATTCCTACATGAATAGATCTCGTCTACATCATGTCATCGTTATTAACGCATTACTCTGTTTCTCCATGAACTTAATACACTAGATGCATGCTGGATAGCAGTCGATGTGTGGAGTAACAATAGTAGATGCAGGCAGGAGTCGGTCTACTAATCTCTGACGTGATGCCTATATAATGATCATTGCATGCATATCGTCATAATTATTTGAGATTCTATCAATTGCCCAACAGTAATTTTTTTACCCACCGTATGCTATTTTCTCGAGAGAAGCCAATAGTGAAATCTACGGCCCCCGGGTCTATTTCCTCATCATATATTTTTAGATATATATTGCTATTTGCCTTTTTATTTATTTGCATCTTTTATTTTCAGATCTATATTACCAAAAACCCAAAAATACCTCACTGAATTGTATTTGTCGTTATATTTTTTGCATCTATCAATCAATCACTTACCAATCTTTACCCAAGAGAGATTGACAACCCCTCTTACACGCCGGGTTGCAAGTATTTGTTCTTTGTGTGTAGGTACCATTTACATAGTGTTGCTTGGTTCTCCTACTGCTTCGATAACCTTGGTTTCACAACAGAGGGAAATACCTAACGTAGTTGTGTTGCATCATCCTTCCTCTTCGGGGAAAAACTGACGTGGACATGAGCCATCAGAGGTGTACCTATGGGTTGGCCTGTCACAAGTAGGTGACAAGGTCCATCAGTCAAACCCTGTCTGACGAAAGTCAAAGGCCTAGATCCGCTGGTCAACTGTGCGAGGGTTAGATGGGACGGGGGACTTGGCAGGGGTATCCATGCCGCCAGGTCTTACGTTGGGCCCTCTTACACATCTGGAAGTGTGGTGGAGGTGTAAGCACCCGGCACACGGCTCTAGCGTGTGACCCCCCTCACGGACGTCGCTGTTGCCGTCTTACGAAGGGGGGAAACGGCCACGTTGGGGCAGAGATTGAGGGAATCTTGCGGTGGGTTGGGCCCAGACCATGTTCGGAGGTGTACCTATGGGTTGGCCTATCACAACAAGGTGAAAAGGTCCATGGGAGAAACCTCGTCCGGCTAAAGTCAAAGGCCTAGCTTCACTGGTCAACTATGCCAGCATTAGACAGGAGGGGGACTTGGGGGGATAGCCATGCCGCTAGGTCTTGCGATGGGCCCTCTTACACGTCTGGAAGTGTGGTGGCAAGTGCAAGCACCCGTCACACGGCTCGGAGTGCGACCCCCCCTCACGGACGTCGCGGCCGCCGTCGCACGGAGGGGATAAACAGCGGGAATCTTGCGGTGGGCCGACATGTAAAGTACCTATGTAGATGGGTAGAATGTAGTAACTTTTTTAACACTCATACACATGTATATCATGTATCTATGCGTAATAAAAAAGCAAAATAAATATTGAAAAAATGGATAGTATCTATGCCGACGGCTTTGCTGTCGGCATAGATGGACACGTGGCATGCCTATCTATGTCGACGGCCTACCGTCAGCATAGATCGGCTTTATCCACTGCGGTTTGTCCCCCACCACTCATTCATCCCCATCTAGATATCGACTCGCGCCGTCTCCACCCTCGACCCCGCGCCGCCACCAGGAGCCGTCGCCGTCTCCACCAGGATCCGCCCGAGCCGCCGCCACCCTGCTACCTCTTGAACACTATGTTGGTTTTCCCTTGAAGAGGAAAGGGTGATGCAGCAAAGTAGCGTAAGTATTTCCCTCAGTTTTTTAGAACCAAGGTATCAATCCAGTAGGAGGCCACGCGCGAGTCCCTCGCACCTACGCAAACAAATAAAATCCTCACAACCAACGCAATAAAAGGGTTGTCAATCCCTTCACGGTCACTTATGAAAGTGAGATCTGATAGATATGATAAGATAATATTGTTGGTATTTTTATGATAAAGATGCAAATTAAAGAAAGCAAAATAAACGGAAAAGGAAATAGCTTGTAGATGGAAGATTAATATAATGGAAAATAGACCCGGGGGCCATAGGTTTCACTAGTGGCTTCTATCGAGAGCATAAGTATTACGATGGGTAAACGAATTACTGTTGAGCAATTGACAAAATTGAGCATAGTTATGATAATATCTAGGTATGATCATGTATATAGGCATCACGTCCGAGACAAGTAGACCGACTCCTGCCTGCATCTACTACTATTACTCCACACATCGACCGCTATCCAGCATGCATCTAGAGTATTAAGTTCAAGAGAACAAAGTAATGCTTTAAGCAAGATGACATGATGTAGAGGGATAAACTCATGCAATATGATATAAACCCCATCTTGTTATCCTCGATGGCAACAATACAATACATGCCTTGCTGCCCCTACTGTCACTGGGAAAGGACACCGCAAGATTGAACCTAAAGCTAAGCACTTCTCCCATTGCAAGAAAGATCAATCTAGTAGGCCAAACCAAACTGATAATTCGAAGAGACTTGCAAAGATAACCAATCATAAATAAAAGAATTTAGAGAAGATTTAAATATTGTTCATGGTTAAACTTGATCATAAACCCACAATTCATCGATCTCAACAAACACACCGAAATGAAGATTACATCGAATAGACATCCACAAGAGAGGGGGAGAACTTTGTATTGAGATCCAAAAAGAGAGAAGAAGCCATCTAGCTAATAACTATGGACCCGAAGGTCTGAAGTAAACTACTCACACTTCATCGGAGAGGCTATGATGTTGATGTAGAAGCCCTCCGTGATCGATGCCTGATATGTCTCCAACGTATCTATAATTTTTGATTGCTCCATGCTATATTATCTTCTATTTTGGACATTATTGGGCTTTATTATTCACTTTTATATTATTTTTGGGACTAACCTATTAACCGGAGGCCCAGCCCAGAATTGTTGTTTTTTTGCCTATTTTAGGGTTCTGAAGAAAAGGAATATCAAACGGAGTCCAAACGGAATGAAACCTTCGAGAACGTGATTTTTGGAACGAACAAGATCCAGGAGACTTACGTAAAGCAACCAACAGGGAAGCCATGAGGTAGGGGGCGGGCCTACCCCCCCAGGCACGCCCTCCACCCTTGTGGGCCCCCTGTTGCTCCACCGACGTACTCCTTCCTCCTATATATACATACGTACCCCCAAAAGATCGAATACGGAGCCAAAACCCTAATTCCACCGCCGTAACTTTCTGTATCCATGAGATCCCATCTTGGGGCCTGTTCTGGAGCTCCGCCGGAGGGGGCATCGATCACGGAGGGCTTCTACATCAAGACCATAGCCTCTCCGATGATGTGTGAGTAGTTTACCTCAGACCTTCGGGTCCATAGTTATTAGCTAGATGGCTTCTTCTCTCTTTTTGGATCTCAATACGAAGTTCTCCCCTTCTCTTGTGGAGATCTATTCGATGTAATCTTCTTTTGCGGTGTGTTTGTTCAGACTGATGAATTGTGGGTTTATGATCAAGTTTATCTATGAACAATATTTGAATCTTCTCTGAATTCTTTTATGTATGATTGGTTATCTTTGCAAGTCTCTTCGAATTATCAGTTTGGTTTGGCCTACTAGATTGATCTTTCTTGCAATGGGAGAAGTGCTTAGCTTTGGGTTCAATCTTGCGGTGTCCTTTCCCAGTGACAGTAGGGGCAGCAAGGCACGTATTGCATTGTTGCCATCAAGGATAACAAGATGGTTTTTTTTATCATATTGCATGAATTTATCCCTCTACATCATGTCATCTTGCTTAAAGCGTTACTCTGTTCTTATGAACTTAATACTCTAGATGCATGCTGGATAGCGGTCGATGTGTGGAGTAATAGTAGTAGATGCAGGAAGGAGTCGGTCTACTTGTCTCGGACGTGATGCCTATATACATGATCATACCTAGATATTCTCATAACTATGCTAAATTCTGTCAATTGCTCAACAGTAATTTGTTCACCCAGTGTAAAATACTTATGCTCTTGAGAGAAGCCACTAGTGAAACCTATGGCCCCGGGTCTATATTCATCATAGTAATCTTCCAACACTTAGTTATTTTACTTTGCATATTTATCATAAAAATACCAAAAATGTTATCTCATCATATCTATCAGATCTCACTCTCGTAAGTGACCGTGTTGGGATTGACAACCCCTTATCGCGTTGGTTGCGAAGATTTATTTATTTTGTGTAGGTGCGAGGGACTTGCGCGTAGCCTCCTACTGGATTGATACCTTGGTTCTCAAAAACGGAGGGAAATACTTACGCTACTTTGGTGCACCACCCTTTCCTCTTCAAGGGAAAACCAACGCAAGTGCTCAAGAGGTAGCAATGCCCCCTCCAGTGGAGCTCCGGAAAAGGCCCCAAGATGGGATCTCATGGATACAGAAAGTTACGGCGGTGGAATTAGGGTTTCGGCTCTGTATCTGGTAGTTTGGGGGTATGTAGGTATATATAGGAGGAAGGAGTACGTCGGTGGAGCAACATGGGCCCCACGAGGGTCAAGGGCGCGCCTGGGGGGGTAGGCACGCCCCCCTACCTCGTGCCTTCCTGGTTGATGTCTTGACATAGGGTCCAAGTCCTCTGGATCATGTTCGTTCCAAAAATCACGTTCCCGAAGGTTTCATTCCGTTTGGACTCCGTTTGATATTATTTTTCTGCGAAACTCTAAAATAGGCATAAAACAACAATTCTGGGTTGGGCCTCCGGTTAATAGGTTAGTCCCAAAAATAATATAAAAGTGTATAATAAAGCCCAATGATGTCCAAAACAGGATATAATATAGCATGGAACAATCAAAAATTATAGATACGTTGGAGACGTATCAAGCATCCCCAATCTTAATTCCTGCTCGACCTCGAGTAGGTAAATGATAAAAAACAGAATTTTTGATGTGGAATGCTACTTGGCATAATTTCAATGTAATTATCTTGATTGTGGTATGAATATTCAGATCCGAAACATTCAAGACAAAAGTTCAATATTGACATAGAAATAATAATACTTCAAGCATACTAACTAAGCAATTATGTCTTCTCAAAATAACATGGCCAAAGAAAGTTATCCCTACAAAATCATATAGTCTGGCTATGCTCTCTTCACCACACAAAGTATTTAAATCATGCACAACCCCGATGACAAGCCAAGCAATTGTTTCATACTTTTGGTGTTCTCAAACTTTTTCAATCTTCACGCAATACATGAGCGTGAGCCATGGACATAGCACTATATGTGGAATAGAATGGTGGTTGTGGAGAAGACAAAAAGGGAGAAGATAGTCTCACATCAACTAGGCGTATCAACGGGCTATGGAGATGCCCATTAATAGATATCAATGTGAGCGGGTAGGGATTGCCATGCAACGGATGCACTAGAGCTATATGTATATGAAATATCAACAAAAGAAACTAAGTGGGTGTGCATCCAACTTGCTTGCTCACGAAGACCTAGGGCATTTTGAGGAAGCCCATCATTGGAATATACAAGCCAAGTTCTATAATGAAAAATTCCCACTAGTATATGAAAGTGATAACATAGGAGACTCTCTATCATGAAGATCATGGTGCTACTTTGAAGCACGAGTGTGGTAAAAGGATAGTAGCATTGTCCCTTCTCTCTTTTTCTCTCATTTTTTTATTTGGGCCTTTTCTCTTTTTTTGGCCTCTTTTTTTTAGTTCAGAGTCTCATCCCGACTTGTTGGGGAATCGTCTCCATCATCCTTTCCTCACTTGGGACAATGCTCTAATAATGATGATCATCACACTTTTTTATTTACTTACAACTCAACAATTACAACTCAATACTTAGAAAAAATATGACTCTATGTGAATGCCTCCGGCGGTGTACCGGGATATGCAATGATGCATGAGTGACATGTATGAAAGAATTATGAACGGTGGATTTGCCACAAATACAATGTCAACTACATGATCATGCAAAGCAATATGACAATGATGGAGCGTGTCATAGCAAACGGAACGGTGGAAAGTTGCATGGCAATATATCTCGGAATGGCTATGGAAATGCCATGATAGGTAGGTATGGTGGCTGTTTTGAGGAAGTTATATGGTGGGTGTATGATACCGACGAAAGATGCGCGGTATTAGAGAGGCTAGCAATGGTGGAAGGGTGAGAGTGTGTATAATCCATGGACTCAACATTAGTCATAAAGAACTCACATACTTATTGCAGAAATCTATTAGTTATCGAAACAAAGTATTTCACGCATGCTCCTAGGGGGGTAGATTGGTAGGAAAAGACCATCGCGCGTCCCCGACCGCCACTCATACGGAAGACAATCAATAAATAAATCATGCTCCGACTTCATCACATAACGGTTCACCATGCGTGCATGCTAGGGGAATCACAAACTTCAACACAAGTATTTCTCAAATTCACAACTACTCAACTAGCACAACTCTAATATTACCATCTCCATATCTCAAAACAATTATCAAGTATCAAACTTCTCAAAGTATTCAACACACTCATAATAAAACTTTTTTATTAATCTTGAATGCCTAACATAATTAAAGCGAATTACCATGCTGTTTTGTAGGACTCTCAAAATAATCTAAGTGAAGCATGAGAGAACAATAGTTTCTATAAAACAAATCCACCACCGTGCCCTAAAAGATATAAGTGAAGCACTAGAGCAAAAGCTATATAACTCAAAAGATATAAGTGAAGCACATAGAGTATTCTAACAATTTCCGAAGCATGTGTGTTTCTCTCAAAAGGTGTGTACATCAAGGATGGTTGTGGAAAACTAAAAAATAAAGACTCAAATAATATAAGACGCTCCAAGCAAAACACATATCATGTGGTAAATAAAAATATAGCTCCAAGTAAAGTTACCGATGGAAGTAGACGAAAGAGGGGATGCCTTCCGGGGCATACCCAAGCTTTGGCTTTTAGGTGTCCTTAGATTATCTTGGGGTGCCATGGGCATCCCCAAGCTTAGGCTCTTGCCACTCCTTGTTCCATAATCCATCAAATCTTTCACCCAAAACTTGAAAACTTCTCAACACAAAACTTAAAGTAGAAAATCTCGTGAGCTCCGTTAGCGAAAGAAAACAAAACACCACTCAAGGTACTGTAATGAAATCATTATTTATTTATATTGGTGTTAAACCTACTATATTCCAACTTCTATATGGTTTAAACTATTTTACTAGCCATAGATTCATCAAAATAAGCAAACAACACACGAAAAACAGAATCTGTCAAAACAGAACAGTCTGTAGTAATCTGTAGCTAACGCAAGTTCTGGAACCCCAAAAATTCTAAAATAAATTGCTGGACGTGAGAAATTTATCTATTAATCATATTCAAAAAGAATTAACTAAATATAATTTTCCAAATAAAAATGGCTCCAATTCTCGTGAGTGGTAAAGTTTCTATTTTTATAGGAAGATTAAAAATACTTTCCCCAAGTCTTCCCAACGGTTCTACTTGGCACAAACAGTAATTAAACACAAAAAACACAACCAAAACAGAGGCTAGATAAATTATTTATGACTAAACAGGAGAAAAAAGTAAGGAATAAAAATAAAATTGGGTTGCCTCCCAACAAGCGCTATCGTTTAACGCCCCTAGCTAGGCATAAAAGCAAGGATTGCAATCTATGTCAAGAACAATAAAATCTATGGGCACAAAATTCCTATTTGCAACAATAAGAACATCATTAATTCATCCCATAGGTTTCTTAATAGTTGAATCCGCAAGGAGCAAGTTTAAAGAGCAATCATCAAAATCACGGAAACCAAGCAAATCACACAAAGTCTTTGGAATCGTGGAAACACTAGCACCCAAATCACACAAAGCATAGCATTCATGATCTTCAATTTTAATTTTACTAGTAGGTTCCCACTCATCATAAAGTTTTCTAGGGATAGAAACTTCCAACTCAAGTTTTTCTTCATAAGATTGCATCAAAGCATCAACGATATGTTTAGTAAAAGCTTTATTTTAATAATAAGCATGAGGAGAATTTTGCATGGATTGCAACAAGGAAATACAATATATTAAAGAGAAATTATCATAATTAAATTCCTTGAAGTCCAAAATAGTGGGTTCATTGATGTTTAAAGTTTTGACTTCTTCAATCCCACTTTTAACAATTTTAGCATCAAGATCTAAAGACTGCGAATTTTTGGAACGTCTTCTAGGTAAAGGTGGATCATATTCAATCCCATCATTATCAAGATTCATATTGCAAAACAAATATTTAATAGGGGACACATCAATAACTTTTATATCTTCATCTTTATTATCATGGAAACAAGAAGAACATGATTTTATAAAGCAATCTTTCTTAGCACGCATCCTAGCGGTTCTTTCTTTGCACTCATCAATGGAAATTCTCATGGCTTTGAGAGACTCATTGATATCATAATTAGGTGGAATATATCTAAGTTTCAAAGAATCAATATCAAGAGAAATTCTATCAACGTTCCTAGCCAACTCATCAATCTTAAGCAATTTTTCTTCAATCAAAGCATCAAAACATTAATTTCTTCCATCGCAGGCACTTTCTTATTAGTAGATCTTTCAGTGTGCCATTGAGAATATTTAACCATAATATTATCTAGGATTTTAGTAGCTTCTCCTAAAGTGATTTCCCTAAAACTGCCTCCCGCGGCCGAATCTAAAAGATTTCTAGAAGCAAAATTCAATCCGGCATAAATTTTTTGTATACTCACCATAAATTCAAACCATGTGTAGGGCAATTACGTATCATTAATTTCATCCTCTCCCAAGCTTGTGCAACATGTTCATGATCAAGTTGGTTAAAATTCATGATATCGTTTCTAAGAGAGATGATCTTAGCGGGAGGAAAATACTTAGAGATAAAAGCATCTTTGCACTTATTCCACGAATCAATACTATTTATAGGAAAAGACGAAAACCAAGCTTTGGCACGATCTCTAAGCGAAAACGAGAATAGATTCAATTTAACAATATCATTATCCACATATTTTTTCTTTTGCATATCACACAAATCAAGAAAGTTGTTTAGATGGGTAGCGACATCTTCACTAGGAAGGCCGGAAAATGGATCTTTCATGACAAGATTCAGCAAAGCAGCATTAATTTCACAAGATTCGGCATCGGTAAGAGGAGCAATCAGAGTGCTAATAAAATCATTGTTGTTGGTATTAGTAAAGTCACACAATTTGGTATTATCTTGAGCCATCGTGACAAGCAAGCAATCCAACACACGAGCAAACAAGAGACGGGCAAAAAGAGGCAAATAGAGAAAGAGAAGGAGGATGGAGAGAGAGGGCGAATAAAACGGCAAGGGTGAAGTCGGGGAGAGGAAAACGAGAGGCAAATGGCAAATAATGTAATGCGGGAGATAAGGGTTTGTGATGGGTACTTGGTATGTTGACTTTTGTGTAGACTCCCCGGCAATGGCGCCAGAAATGGCTCATTGTCGGGAGTCCAAATCTTGACTTGACCTTGCGTAAGCCTCCCCGACAATGGCGCCAGAAATCCTTCTTGCTACCTCTTGAGCACTGCGTTGGTTTTCCCTTGAAGACGAAAGGGTGATGCAGCAAAGTAGCGTAAGTATTTCCCTCAGTTTTTGAGAACCAAGGTATCAATCCGGTAGGAGGCCACGCGCGAGTCCATTGCACCTACACAAACAAATAAAATCCTCGCAACCAACGCAATAAAGGGGTTGTCAATCCCTTCATGGTCACTTACGAAAGTGAGATCTGATAGATATGATAAGATAATATTTTTGGTATTTTTATGATAAAGATGCAAAGTAAAGAAAGCAAAATAAACGGAAAAGGAAATAGCTTGTAGATGGAAGATTAATATAATGGAAAATAGACCCGGGGGCCATAGGTTTCACTAGTGGCTTCTCTCGAGAGCATAAGTATTACGGTGGGTAAATGAATTACTGTTGAGCAATTGACACAATTGAGCATAGTTATGAGAATATCTAGGTATGATCATATATATAGGCATCACGTCCGAGACAAGTAGACCGACTCCTGCCTGCATCTACTACTATTACTCCACACATCGACCGCTATCCAGCATTCATCTAGAGTATTAAGTTCAAGAGAACAGAGTAATGCTTTAAGCAAGATGACATGATGTAGAGGGATAAACTCATGCAATATGATATAAATCCCATCTTGTTATCCTCGATGGCAACAATACAATATGTGCCTTGCTGCCCCTACTGTCACTGGGAAAGGACACCGCAAGATTGAACCCAAAGCTAAGCACTTCTCCCATTGCAATAAAGATCAATCTAGTAGGCCAAACCAAACTGATAATTCGAAGAGACTTGCAAAGATAACCAATCATACATAAAAGAATTCAGAGAAGATTCAAATATTGTTCATAGATAACTTGATCATAAACCCACAATTCATCGGCCTCAACAAACACCGCAAAACAAGATTACATCAAATAGATCTCCACAAGAGAGGGGGAGAACTCACTACAAAAAATACACTTCCGTGATGATACGTGTTTGTCACAGTAGGTCGCTTTTTTGTCATGCATGTACATCCATGAAAAATTTATGACAGAATCAAGATAGTCATACCTGTGCTGTCGTAGAAGTGTTCCATGACATTACCAAAATTATCATCACGGAAGTGTCCACTTCCATGACGATAAATCGCGCGTCACAGAAGTGCTTTCGTCAAGGGTGACCGACATGTGGCATCCACCGTAACGGAACGCCGTTAAGCTATCGGGTCGGGTTTTGGATCCGATAACCCGTTAACAGCCCCGACCAATGGGAAATTTCCACGTGTAAAATTCTTATTGGCCGGACGAAACACGTGTCAGCTCGTCAGTGGGTCAGATAGGCGCCTATGATATGTCGACACGTGGCACGGCCCAACAAGTTTAAATAGGCCGGCCCAACTGAAGGCCCACAAGATTTTGCGGACCATAATGGGCCGGCCCAGCTAAAGGCCCACGAGATTTTGTGGACCGTAATGGGCTGGCCCAGCTAAAGGCCCACAAGATTTTGCGGGCCATAATGGGCCGACCCAGGTAAAGGCCCACAAGATTTTTGTGTGCCATAATGGGCCGACCCAGGTAAAGTCCACAAGATTCTTGCGGGTCATAATGGGCCGGCCCAGCTAAAGGCCCACGAGATTTTGCCGACATTAATGGGCCGGCCCAGCTGTAGGCCCACAAGATTCTGAGGACCCTAGTAGGCCGGCCCATTAACTGGCTGCCATGTTTTGGGCCAAATGCCGGCCCATATTTGATCCAGTCCATTAATGCCTGCCACGCTCCGGGCCTAATAGTGGCCCATATGAGATCCGGCCCGTTAAAAGCCTACCACGTTCTGGGCGAAATTACGGCCCAGATCAGGTCCGGCCCTTTAAGAGGCTTTGGGATCAATTATGGCCCATATCAGATTCGGCCCGTCAACTGGACACTATGATTTTGGGCCCACTTGCTAAAGGCCCACTTAGTAATTCGGCCTGATATTAGTTTTGGTCTGTTAAGGGCCCGTTTAACATTTTGGCCCTATATTAATTTCGGCCTGTTAAAAGCCAGTCATATAGTTGGGCCTAACTACGGCCATGTTTGCATCCGGCCTGCTCGCAGCCGATATCTGATTGGGCCAAACAAGGACCGAGACAATTTTATCCTGTTAAAAGCCCGTGATTTGATTCGCACAATCATGGGCCGGGGTTCATTTCATGCTGCTACGTAACTAGTATGAATTAAGAACAAAGCTACTCTATACAATAAAGAAATTACGGCATAGTAACTTAGAATAAACCTACACTATACAATAAAGGGTTTAAGGTATATTACATCCACTAGGCATCAAAGTTCGCCACCAGTGATCATAAAGCGCAACGTAGAAACAAATTACAAAAACTGGGCACCATTGCAGCGTAACAAAATAATACTGAACCGAGACCACTTCCAAGACAGTTCAACAAAGGTTACCTTGCGGGGGGAACTGCTGCGCAAGCTGCTGAGCAAGGCTGTGAGACCGGCCTAGCATGTCGGTCATAGCTTCCAGGTGTAGCTGTTTAGCGATGAGGTTCTCATTGGTGTTCTCCGCAATCTTTCTTAGAGATAGGACTTCAAGTCGAAGTTGAGTTGCAGAATGCCTTTCTACTAGAACTTGGGACTGAAGAAGTCGAACTGATTCAGACAATGAATTTTGTGAGCTTGTCTGACTGTTAGTGTCAAGTAACTTGAACACTACATCAAGACAAGACTTTGGGGTTGTCTCGCTATCTTCAAGATGTTTTGCCTTCTTTGCTACAATATATGTTGGGTTTGTCTCACAGCCTTCATATAGCATAATTTGGCATTGTTCATAATGCGGGGAGCTTCACCACACTACTGGATTACCATGTCAACATAACAAGCATAGATGAAGGGGAAAGAAAATCATTGTATCTATTTTGGATAATGTGCATAGCATGTTGTTCATATCATCAGCCACATCAGTAAGATAAAACAGGAGATGACAAGGTGCAAAGGTGGGCTGCTTCACCACACAATAGATTATAGATCCACAAAAACAAGCATACATATAGGGAGTATTAAGTAATGTGCATGGTATGAATAAGGAATTTGGTTTTACAAGTAAAACTTAGAACTTACGGTTCTTACGAACATGCATTTTGGTAGAAACAGCAAACTAAACAACAGTAAACGATAGGGAGTATGAGCAAATTAAACAACAGTTAAGGATAAAGGCTTTAGAAGGACTGACTTACAGTAATAGTTAACACCGGCTTTATAATGCCCTTCTCCATGTCAAGGGAAGGATAACTCAAGAATTTCAGCACAGAATCTTCTTCATAAGCATTGCCTGTACTCTACATTTTATAGAGAGTAATTATAGATATGATAATACTGGAAGGGGTAGAGGATAATGAAGATAAGATGAAGATTGATGCTACATAATCAACTACTAATCCCTGGAAGTACAAGCGTTATAGGACAAAATGTACTGACAAGAGCAATGGGCCACACTTCTGCACTGGCATTGTCTGTGTATTCTACTTGTTGGTAAGATTAAATATAGATCTGATCTTTTTTAGTAAATGGTGAGCGAGGGAGATAAGATGCAGAATGCTACAAAATGAACCAATCCCTCTTCCCATAATACAAGAGTGTTTTGAACACTGGTGTAATGTACAAAACGTTCTTATATTATGGGACGGAGGGAGTAGCTGTTAATGTAAGTACAGTGATAGACCACGTTCAGTCCTTACAAGAGGACTGCAGAGCTAAACCTCTTCAAAAGCATTGGGTTGATTCTAAATTTATGTAAGAGTCCATACGGATCTTATAATGTCCACCAAATGGACGATTACGAGGCTAACATGTGCGGTGATGCTACATAATCAAACAGCTATGAAAGTAAATATGGTCATGCAGGGCAAGAGGTACTCACAAGAGCAATGCAGTGTGCAGTATAGTTGCGAGATTCTATGGTCCCTTGAGAACGAATGTTCTTCTGCTAACAGTTTTCGTACAAGTGAGACATTAAGGCAAATGCAGAAATGTAGTTCAAATTGTGATGTGATATCATAGACAGTACCTTACGCTGCAGCCGAGACCAATGTGTAACAAGATTATTCCAGTCACCGTCGGATAAATGTAGCACCGGAGACTTCACAGAAATTTCATTCAGAGGCTTGCCATCGAAGTGCGCTTGCCTCAGGTAGGAACGATACTTCATCACCGAGTGCTTGAAAAGCGCAACCAACCCTTGCTCGTCATCACAATCCAGTTTGCGCCTCGCCTATTTAAAAGAATGAAATCTTGTGTCTTCTGTCAGCAGAAACATATGCAGTAATGACCATGAATAACATTAGTACATTACTTACGCGTAAGTTGCGGAGGAAGACTGGAAATTGTTCTGTGTCTGCGGTATAATCTATCCATGAAGGAAAGATGCGCACAAAGTTCCTGACAACAACATAAGCTTCGTCTTCTAAACTGGGAAGAAATGGAACAGGGGTCCAATTTGCTGCAATTGGGGCTCTCTCTGGTTTGAAAAGGGATTTGGCAACTGGATTTGGTGTACTCTTTGCTGGAATGGGGGTTTTGCGTCGTACAGCTGGTGCTATGTCAACTGGCATAATCATACCGAGTCCCTTTCGGTTCGGCGGGGGCGGAGATCGTGCAAAGAGCAAATCGAGGCGATGCACGCGAGCGATTTACCCAGGTTCGGGCCGCACGGATGCGTAAAACCGTAATCCTGCTTTGTGTTTTGTATTGATTTCTTGCTTGGGGGCGCGGAGTGCTACAGTACACACCAGCAGCTAGCGAGACTGAGCGTGAGTGTTCGAACCCCCCTCTATGTTGCACACGGGCCTCCTTTTATATGCTCAAGGGGTTACCGACAGGTGGCAACGGGGATAAAGGGTAAAAATGGAAAGGAGCTGTGGTAGGCACAGCTACCTGCTACAGTGTATCATACCTAACCCTGACGGCAGGGGACAAGAGTCTTAAATGTCCGTCTGTGTCGCCTAAACAGTGTGAAAAGGGACCGCCAGGGACGCCACTGTTCGCCACGATGGCAATCTTGTCAGCGCCGCTTGCCACCGCACGCCGCTGGCTGCACAGCCTCCCGCCACGTACGCCTGGAAGGGCCCCAGAGCGACACGTTGGTGGATGTGCTGGAGCGCGGGCCCAGAGAGGTGGTTTGCCGCGGCAAGCGCCTTGCCGCTGTCGTTGTCTTGTTGCGTCCGGGAGCTTGTCGCTCACCGGGCCTTGCCGGGACGCGTGGTGCGCCGCGGCAAGTTCCTTGAAATGCCTTGGGTGGCCTTCCCGGCAAGCTCCTCTTGCCGGGGTCTTGGGATACTTTTGTTAGCCTTCCCGACAAGCTCCTCTTGCCGGGGTCTTGTCTCCTTGACTTGGATACTTTGTTCTTGAATGGCTCCAAAGGAACCACGGAGGACCTTGGCGGTCACCCGGCAAGCCTTGCCGCGGGATGCTGCAACTGCCCGTGCACAAGTTCGGGATACTAGGGTACCCCTACTCTAGTACACCGACAGGAGCCCCTGTTTGCTGCAGTTGGGGTCTGCTGAGTTGGGGCATCAGAAATGACCAGTGTAGTAGGGCTAGAGTCTGCTAGAGTTGGGGTATTTTTTGGGTCAGGTGATATTGCAACTACACCTAATGGGCTATTTGATTTATCAGGTGCCACTACCTTTTCCAAATACTTTGCTTGTGCTCCTCCACGATCAGCAATCGCCCTCTTCCTTTTGAACGTCTGATACACAAGAACAGCATTTGAATGGATAAATATGGTATGATGACAGATGGAATATGTACTGAAAATGGATAGGCGGGGTGTATTCACATACACGATGCGTAAACTAAGCTAATGGCAGTTCAACAAAGTAGAAGCAATGCAAAGCATCAGTTGCAAGATATGTGCGAGCAATGTAACCTTGGAAAGTTAGAGCAAGTACCTTGATGGGTGAATAAGATAGGGCATCTTCCTCTGACTCCTCCACTAGGGAGCTACATTGACTTAGGTCTCCCTCTAGCTCAGAATCACTATTAGGATCATATTCTGAGCATGAATCTGTAGGTGGAGAGTGTTTGCATTGCATTGCATCCAGGCTTGATTTCAGTCCCTTAATGCCAAGTTTGACAGCCATGGCATTGTTCTGCTTTATTCTTTTCATGCGCGCAAGCTCATAATCATTATGATGCTGTTCAGAATCTGAGATTCATGAAAACATAAAAAGTAGTTAGATTATCTATGGAATGCATTGCGGTTTCAACTTGGAGAGTGTCTCCCTATAAACCCTTGCATATGCAAAGTTCACCTCCCCAACCGTGCTGACCAGACCACACACAGAGATACACACCCGAGCGGCGAACATGCATTTTCGAAACTAATTTAGGAACATTTAGCTGACCAATTAAACAACTCTGTTTTAATAATATCATATTCGTATTTGAACAACTAAGCTTGTTTAGCTTGATGGGTGGAGCAGTGTTATTATGAAATGAAGCACGTATTCTGATCGTATAGTGATCATAAAAGTGGGAAACTCTAAGCACATATTTTTTAGCAAAAGAGGGTTTCCCCTCTGATTTCTATTAAAGAAACCACCACGGAACCAACATGATCAATTAAACCCTAAGCATGATCAATTAAACCGTATTATGGCTATGCCATGGTAGATTTGAAGCTGCAAATCGTAGAAATGATATTTAGCATCCATTGTTTGCTTTGAACTAAGAACTAAATTCTAAGAGCTGAAAAGAAAGTAGAGTAACCAAGTTAAGATCTATTTTCTGGTTGAGATCAAAAAGTTGAGGAGATATGAAGTACCACCTCTCTTGCGGCGCCGTGTAGGCATCGGGGGTGCGATGGTTGTCGGTGACGTTGAAGCAGATCTGCGATGGTAGACGGGTGCATCGGGGGATAAGTCCCGTTGCGGTGGAAGAGAAGGTCGTGTGAGCGGCCCCGACAAAGAGGACGACGACGCCGATGAAGCGAGAGGACGCGATGCAAGGCTATTGGTCCATCACCGTGGATGAGAAACGTCCATCTCTAGCAGTGGACGACGCGGTCTTGGTAGGCGCTCCGGCATGGTGGAGGACGGTGGCGATGGATGTGGTGGAGGACGGCGGCGATGGATGGGTTGGCGGACGGAGGCTAGTGTGGGAATGGGGTGTTCTAGCGCGGATGGTGTATGAATGGGAAAATGGAGGGAGAGGTACAGGAAACCATGTTTTTGGGACGCGCCTATCTGAAATATGGGAAAGTTACAAACTTATCCCCCGTTTCAAATTTGGACGTCTCGTCGGTTGGGGATAGGACGGTAATCTCGCATCTCCCAAATATTTGCCGGTAACTATTTCGGGCGAGGAGAGGGTGTTTTGCCGCCCACGGTTGGCGCCCACGGTGTATGAACGGGGCTGACAGGTAGGGCGGTTGTGTCACGTCTGATGGAAGTTACACATCTGCCCCTATTTAAAATATTAGCCTACATCTATTTCGGACGAGGAGAGTTTGTTTTGCCGCCGACCGTGTACGAATGGGGAATGGAGGGAGAAACAGAGGTCTTTCAGACGATCTTGAATCAAATGAGTTTTGCCGCCCATATTTGACGCCCACTGTGTCGGAATGGGCTCAGAGGCGGTCGTGTCACGTCTAATTGAAGTTACTAACCTACCCCTATTTAGAGCAGTGGAAATCAGGCCGATGGATTGTCCGTGTAATGGGTAGACAGTAATTTCCATCTCCCAAACACTTGGCTTCGGGCAGCCGATGTGGGAGTGGAAATTTTGTTGTTTCTTTCGAATTTTGGGACAATAAGCATCCACGTTTACCCTGGCAACTAAATTCGAATCCATTTTGTATTCCTATATGAATCTTTATAAATCATTCTATGTGTTTTTATATATCTTCAAAAGGACGACAAAGATGTATTCCACTGTCATATATGAATATGGTTTACAAATGCCGATACTCAAATTCAGAAACTAGAATCCAGTTTAAGGTGAATTCGAATATTTGGAACACTTCATGTCCAACTCACACGCAGCATAATGTGTACTCCCATTTAGATATGTACACAAGCGATGTATCAAGATTCAAATACCGAGTCAATCAACCAAGAATGTACGGAACTAATGGACATATAAACACTTATAGAGTATATGGATCAATAATATCAACTAACATACATAAGCCAGGCCGTTGTACTTTTTTTTTGCTACAACTACATCCTTTTTTTTAGCCAGCATCTTGGCCCTTTCCGATGCGTGCCACTTATGGTCCATCTATACTAGTATTGTTGAATGCACATTCAGCCCGATTGGCATATTTATAGGTCTGGCACAGCAATCCAAATGAAATGTCTCCGAGTCTTATCAATTAATACAGACTTGTGCTCAAATAAAATAAAATAAAAATAAAAAAACAATTATTACATGATCTCTAAAACAAATGGTTTGATTGATTACATGAACAGAGAACACAAAGGTTATTCAACTATGGAAAGAACATTTCACCTATGATTTACCAAGTAGGTATTTAATTTCCTTTTTTCCTTTAGGACCTTAACAATCTGGTCAGTCTCAGCTTGCTTCATTTTGAAATCCACCAAATATTTAATGGTTGTCTTGAGTACTGCTTGTGATTGTGTTGTTTGCTTCCTCAACATGTCAACTTCATCTCTAAGTGCAGAAGCAGAATCTCTTTCTACCACTAGTTTAGCCTCTAGAGCATCAGCAGTTGGCAATTCATAATGTACGATTGGCCGGTGCCACTGTTGTGGGATGATGCAACGTCCATGGGGACTTCGCTCTTTGATCTTGGGCTAACCTGTTTTTCCATTAAAGTTCCGATTGGATTCAAAAAAGTTGAAGTTAGCAAAACATCTCAACTGGGAGTTATAACACCAAACCAGTTAAACAAACAAGGAATTAAAGAGTTTCAATTGGATGCTGAAAAGTAGTTATTAACATCATTGTAACCCGCTGTTGCAGCAGCAAAGTAGTTAAACAAACAAGTAGATATTTAAGTTAAGGCAAATAGGTAATTCTTAACAGTAAGTATCAAACACATAGATAGGCGTAGTCTACAATATGATTAACAGGCTGTGCCATTATGTAATCAGTAGCAAACTAAATTAAGCCAAGCAACGTAATTGAACAATTTTGCAATAAGTGGCTAACTAAAATTCCGAGAAGCAAGTAACTGAACTTACGCTAGTTCTTTGTACAGGCACACTGCAACTTATTTTTCGCTTACATGGTTGTACGAAGGAGTCCATGGCATCAATTGCTTGGATACGCAGTCCCAATACTTCTTTCTTCCCACACTGCATGGGTAAGTCGAATGGTTAATCTGGTAAGATGGTGCGTCCTTGATATGTTATATGAGGACGTGTAGTCAGACTAGTTGTAGCCAAACACATCACACTGGCTTTTACTGTATATTTCATGCAATTACTTTTGGCATATCGAGATCTAAGCAATCTAGAATAGGATGAAAAGACTGGCATCCTTCACATTATTGGCGAACTCAGTTCATAGAAACAAGCAATTCAATCATTCTGTGGGTAAATCAAAAGCGCCACTGGAATATTTTTCACTATCCATACACGCAAAAAGGGGCGACGCCACCATAGGGGCTGGTATGGGCGGCCGCCTTAGGTGGCTGGAAAGTGTGCACCTAGTTTGAGTCGTCCAGGTTGGCCCACACTAGTTTTGTTCGTCCCAACGCACGAGCAGGCAATGTAAAAAATGAAGAAAAATGTTTCAATTTGGATGGGCCAATAACATAAGTGCAAGGCAGGCCCTATAGCAGGCTCGTGGCCCAAATGAGCGCCTCCCATATTGATCGACAGCAGGAAAAATCCCAATTCATTCACTCCAGCCTCCAGTCTGGTTCGCTCCTAACCTAGCCGCCGCTGGATAGACCTACACAGCACTTCCTCGCGCCCTCGTTGGAGGGCGGTCGCCGGGCTTCAAGCGAACGGAAGGACAAGAAGATGAAGATCCAACCCTGGGTGTAGCCTGCATGGGAGGCAGCGGCGGCAGCACGGGCATGGCATCGAGCTTGCGCAAACGGACAGTCGCTAATTGCAAGAGTAGCATGCGCAACGAGCAGGTACATCACATCCCTGATTATATCTAATTCAACTCTTCAATTTCTGGCCAATAGTTAAACCTGACGATGTTGTAAAACTGCTTGTATGTAGGGAATCTATGGGAAAATGAAACCAATTTCTACTTATTTTTTAACTCCCCCAATCAATACTGAACTGACTGAATTTGATGTATCTAATCAAGTTTCCGGTGCAAACATACAAGCTCATGTTGTTCTTGAGCCTGATGTGTCTAATGAACAGACTGCTAATGAAGGATTTGATGCAAGCATTTTACATGCTCCTGGTGATGAACATATAGTGTCTAATGAGGGATCTAATGCAAGCATTTTGCAAGCTCATTGAAGGATTTAGTGTCTAATGATGATCTACTATGTTGAGAGAGACAGAGATTTGCAGGCATTGATGACAAGCAAATTATAGTGCATTTTCATAGCTTGAGGAAACGTCGAGGCCATCTACCAGAAAGTCCCCGTATCATGACAACATAGCATAAATACTTTTCTAATCTGTTGTTTGAAACTATTGGTATACTTGTGCAGGATAGATATATTGATATGCAATTTGCGCACTGGTTATACGTGCAATTACACTTCGATATTTTCAGCCAGAGAACAGATAATTCAAGCAGGTACAGACCATGTTTGTAGTCCTTGTACACCATGTTGCATTTTGTGTTTTTTGGTGCTTGTATCATTTAGTGTTTATAATCTGAACTACTTTGGATCATTAGCTGGTTTTCAAAGTGCATGTAGCTTCACATTTCTCAAGTTATGTTGATTTCCGGAGTGCAAGTGCCTTCGTATTTTTTAAGTTAATGTTCGCCCCTGGAAACTTGAATTCGTGGATCAGCCACTGCACACAAATCATACACGAATGCCAGTACGAATTAAATGAAATGCAGGGACTTAAACTAGCTCGTTGTACAGGCTCACTGCAACTCTACTTGCGCTTGGGATGTTCCATGTACAAGTCC
This sequence comes from Triticum urartu, assembly GCF_056163025.1. Taxonomy (NCBI): domain Eukaryota; kingdom Viridiplantae; phylum Streptophyta; class Magnoliopsida; order Poales; family Poaceae; genus Triticum; species Triticum urartu. Next base: position 696,475,070 of record NC_141875.1, read on the forward strand.
ATGTTACCACTTGCTTGGATGTGCAGGCCTTGTGCTCCTTGCATCCCCCTCTGCATTTTTGACACGGCGAATGGTTGATCAAATAAGAGGAATCGACCTTGATGTTGTACCGGAGGACAGATACTTATAAGGTTATACGGGTGTGCAAGATGTGTACCAGATCCCGTAGCGCCGTCATGCTTCGCTAAAATATGGATTTGCTTGTTTTAGACGATATCTCCAGAAGAAATAAGAGTTAAGGTCAGAGTTGCACAGGCGTGTAAGCTAAGAGAGCAGTGAAAGGATATCCAAACATCGTCGGAACAGTGCACAAGGGAGTGATGTGTGGATACCTAGTTCGGGCCGGCGTTTGGGCATGCTCGCCTAGCTAGAGTGCGGGTCACTTCAGAGCCGTTGAGGGTGATGCGCTGGCGTTGGCTGGCCGTGCACGGATGCAGATCTTGACTGGCAGCGGAGTGCTACGATGCGGTGGACGAGACCGTTGGTGAAGCCCCAACGGCCTCGGGGGGCGGAGGTGCGACGATGTGCTCGGTGAAGTAGCCTTGGTGAGCTGGGAGACGGCGTCGGTGAAGTGCACCTGATGTGGTGGAACTCGGTGTCTGTGAGGCACGTCGGTTGCAGCGGCCGACGTTGTCGGTGGACCACCCGGTGCGATGGACAAGGGCGTAGATGAGGTAGCTCCGATGCGGTGGTGAAGCGCGACCGTCGTCTTCGTCGTCGTTGTCCCGCACAGAGGTGGGGAACGGTGGGGAAAGAGACGAGACGAAGGGCGATTCGAGGGTTGGCGGCAAATTAGGGATTTGAGCAATCTGGGCATGGAAGGGGACGGTGGAGAAGAGAGATTTTGCAGGGCTGGAATTGGGGCCGCCAGATATTTCAATCCGAAACATGGAAGCGCGAATTTATGTTGTCGTCGTCCTTTTTTTGGGGGGGAGGGGTGGGTGGCTGGGTGCTACGCGTCCGTATGACACACGCGACCACCCGGACAGGACTATGCTTCGGTGCCTAAAGGCACCTGCCTTTGTGTCCATGACATATGGGCCCAACAGGTGGCTGGCCCACATGTCAGTGACACAAAGGCAGTTGCCTTTAAGGCACCGAAGCAGCGTCCACAACGACACGACCCTGGTTTGCCTGGTGCGCCTACATTTGAGAATGCAAACGAATCTTCTTTCATTTGCAAACGAATCTGTATGTATTACCATGCCCGTGTTTTCCTTGCAATAATTAGTCATTCGAAACGAGATACTCCATCCGTTCACTTTTGTAAGTCGTTTCAAACAACTTAAAATGAACTGGTTTGCACATTGTCTGAAATGTCTTCAAGGTCTTATAAAAGTGAACAGAGGAAGTACTATAAATTAATTAATGAGTTATTTGAAAAAAAATCAAAATGGTACCACGCTAACATGGATTAGAGTGTGTCTCACATAATTAGTTATTTAAATTAGAGTGTGTGTCACGTAGTTAGTTATTTGAATTAGAGTGTGTGTCACGTAGCGATCTCCAATTCTAACGTGGATTTCGCATTTCACTGTATCCATGCTACTTTTTTAATACAAATGCATATGTATATGATGAACACCATGGTAGTGATAAAACTTTTGGATGGATTCAAACATATGACCTACAAAATAGCACAACAAACTGAGTCAATGTCAACTTTTCGAAACTTAGTATGGCACGAATTCGAAATAATTACCCGTATGCCTGCTCCTTGGTTCAAATCTTACAATGTACACCGAATTGAAACATTGATATTAAGTCTCGTACTATGTAAATTCAAATGTTGTTTTAGCCCCCCCCCACCCCCCGCACAAACGCTGCATACTTCCTGTATCGGTCAATCTTCCTCTCCTAACCATCTTAGGAAGCTATCGGTTTCCAACACACGTCAATTCTTTCTCTCCATGTTTCGATCTCTAAGTCTCTCAACTACACAACCCCTTTTTCCACTCTGTTACCAAATGTATTTACCTCACACACCCGCCATTGCACCCCATGTCGAGCTCTCTCCCCCCTCTCGCGCTAAATACATGCATTGCCTATCTAGCCCCCCAACCTCTCGTGCATGCGCACGCACGCACGTTGTATATCTAGGTCACTCCCTCGAGACTGTCTCACTCTTTCTTCCGCACGGCGGGCCACACTCGCTCAATCTCGCTCTCTTTATCCGAGTCTCGTTTAACCTCATTTTCTTTCGCACACAAATGATATATCTCCCTGTTCGGGCCTCGATCGACACACTCTATACTCTCTCACGCAGATTGTCTATCTAGGTCAGTCCATCCAAGCCGCCACCACTCTTTCGACCTCATGGTGGGCCACGCTCACTCAATCTCTCTCTCTCTCTCTCCGTATGTCTCGATTGACCTCGCTCTTTCTCGGACAAAAACAATATATCACCATGTTTGAGCCCAATTCGACCTATTCACATTGTATACTCTCTCACGCACATCGTCTATCTAGGTCACTCTCTCCAACCCGTCTCACTCTTTCGATTGCACGGAGACCCTATGTGATCGGTTGACCTTGCTTCCTCCCACGCACAAAATATATCTACATGTCTTCACTTAGTGGTGGGTTCCATGTGTGCTCTCTCTCTCCTCCCCTTCTGCGTTTAGACGCACGGGCAAACAGGAAGAACTCGCGGGCGATGTTGCCGTTGACCATATCTGGACGCGTTCACAAGTCACGGCACCAGTTTCACATACTAGCAGCACTAGTCAGTGTGTACGTGCAATGCACGTTAATTTGGATGTATATTAAGTGCATGCGGATATTAACTACTAGGATATTATTTGCGTGTTGTCATGTGATTAGCACTATTTTTGGCATGAAATTAACTGCACGCTAAACGTGTTGAGCGCTCGACATTGAAGCAGTCTAGGTCGTTGGATGACAAGGAATACATGTGGCTTGATGACGTTTTATATTTAATTTGATACGGCTCTAGCAGAACATTCAATCGATCAAACCATACATTTCGTTCAGTCTGACTCCGACTTTAAATTATACAATGATCGATATAAAATAAACGGAAATGATAAACGTTCGGATTTTAAGCATGGCAATCCGAACATTTTTCATGGCAAATTTAGATTATGCGGCGGCGGCGGGGGCGTCTCGCGGTGGGAAGCGGCTCCTCTGCCGTGCTCTGTGTGTCGTCGGGCCACTGACCGACGGCGACGGCGGCGTCTTGTGCCGTTGTTGGCGTACTCCTGGACGTTGGCCTAGCTTCAAGGAAGGCCAAAATGTTCTGGACTTCGGAGCGAGTCGACTGGCGGGAGGAGGCGACTGGCGTTGGTGCAAGAAAGCGGTCGACGGCGGCCATCCATGCTGCTGAGGGGGGCACTGGCACCCGCACGGGGACAGGCGCTGTCAACGGCGCGGTGGAGACATTCGTGTGCACGGGCACCGACACGGGCGCGCACGTCAGTGCATGCGCAGGCGCAGGCGCTGGCAGGTGCACGGGCACTGGCACGGTCATGCGCATCAGTGCATGCGCAGGCGCATGCGCTGGCAGGTGCACGGGCGCGTGAAAGTCGGCGGGCACCTCGTGGAACCCCATGGGATCAAGCTCGGCGACAATGTGCGGCTCCCAGCCCATCAATGCCACGGGGATGGGCGCTGACGCAGTCGGGGTGACGGGAGCCGGAACGGGAGCGGGGACAGGCGTGGCGTCTTCCCGCAAGGCCAGTTCAAGCTCGTCCCAAAGCGCCTTATGTTCTTGAGACTCCGGCTGGGTGTCTTCCTCAGGAAACTGGAACACTAAGAGCAGACCATCGTGATGCGGCATGGCGTACGTTTAGGTCAGGCTAGTTGGAGGTAGACGACAGGAGAATCGGAGAGGAAGAGAGAGGATTGTAGCGATACTCCCTCCTTTCCGGTTTATAAGGCTCAATTCAAAAATCTCACCAACCAAGGTAGATGGTGAGTGGTGGAATACTTTTTGTAGTTTGCAAAAGCACCCAATTAATGCTCTTGTTTTTCTCAAAAAAATATGTTTACCAATGCATTAATTGCAACGCATGCATGCATAAATTACATGCATTGGTCAATTTTCTCTTAATACTTGCATGCAATGATTTAATTTACCTTGGAATCTGAACAGGTGATGGGAAAAAACAAAATTGAGCCTTATAAAATGGAAAAACTAATATTTTGAGATAAGCCCTATAAACCGAAAAGGAGGGAGTACCGGGTAGTGTGGGGTTGATTTTAAACTGCGGCGCTGGCGACATTAATAGTGGGAGAAGTTGGGACGACGGTGGGCGGCGGAGCCTGGTTAAAGGGCTCGCCTCCCGGTGAGCCTGCACAGCGGTCTGCTCACACGCCTCCCTGACAGCCGGTGCAGCAGTCTGCTCGCACGCCTCCCGTCGACTCACACGCTTGCTCGGACGGCACCTGCCGATTGCCGATGAGAAGCGGGGACTCGTGGCGGCACGTAAACGCCCACGTTTTCAATAGTGAAAGCGTTCGCCTTAGTGTGACAGGCCTTTCTTCCAAAATACCTTGGCTCTTCATTTGTGCAACTTGTCATAAGCAGCTTGTCTCAAATTGAAGAAAAAACTTACGAAGTAACATTTGTGCCATATCACGTGACCATGCTTAGTTTCAAGAATTTATGATCACTTTTGGATTTTCAGAAATTTAAGATCCAGGATTCGAAACAATATCATAACCTGCATCATGCAATAAATTTTCAAGCCATACATCTGTCATGTTGTATTTTCTTAAGAAAGGATTTGGTCAAATATTTTGCTTAGTTAGACTTCAGACAAGTTATATATGCAGAGTAAAAGGATAATCCCTCCGTACCAGTGCATTGCCTGATATATTAACTCAAGTACTAGGCACGAACAAACGGGCTCAATTCTGTGCTTATCCTGTAGTAGTAGTAGTAGTAGTAGTAGTAGTAGTAGTAGTAGTAGTAGTAGTAGTAGTAGGCAATGCAGTTGACGGGTGACCTTGACAAGCGGCGACCGAGGGAATTGAACCGTGCTCGGCACGGTAGGTAACGTTGTCTAGTTACTAAAGCATCCCTCCATTGTTCATCGGTAGTCATTATGGACCGGGGACATGAGGGGAATTTCCTAGGGCTGGAATTTTGGCCGCCAGATATTTTGACTTGAAACGCTGAGGCTCGACTGGTTGGGGTAATGGGGTTGCCTAATGAAGGAAATATGCCCTAGAGGCAATAATAAAGTTATTATTTATTTCCTTATATCATGATAAATGTTTATTATTCATGCTAGAATTGTATTAACCGGAAACATAATACATGTGTGAATACATAGACAAACTTAGTGTCACTAGTATGCCTCTACTTGACTAGCTCGTTAATCAAAGATGGTTATGTTTCCTAACCATGAACAAAGAGTTGTTATTTGATTAACAGGATCACATCATTAAGAGAATGATCTGATTGACATGACCCATTCCATTAGCTTAGCACCCGATCGTTTAGTATGTTCCTATTGCTTTCTTCATGACTTATACATGTTCCTATAACTATGAGATTATGCAACTCCCGTTTACCGGAGGAACACTTTGGGTACTACCAAACGTCACAACGTAACTGGGTGATTATAAAGGAGTACTATAGGTGTCTCCAAAGGTACATGTTGGGTTGGCGTATTTCGAGATTAGGTTTTGTCACTCCGATTGTCGGAGAGGTATCTCTGGGCCGTCTCGGTAATGCACATCACATAAGCCTTGCAAGCATTGCAACTAATGAGTTAGTTGCAAGATGATGTATTACAGAACGAGTAAAGAGACTTGCCGGTAACGAGATTGAATTAGGTATTGGATACCGACGATCGAATCTCGGGCAAGTAACATACCGATGACAAAGGGAACAACGTTCGAATATTCGTAGAATATGTAGGAGCCAATATGGGCATCCAGGTCCCGCTATTGGTTATTGACCGGAGACGTGTCTCGGTCATGTCTACATTGTTCTCGAACCCGTAGGGTCCGCACGCTTAAGGTTACGATGACAGTTATATTATGCGTTTATGCATTTTGATGTAACGAAGGTTGTTCGGAGTCCCGGATGTGATCACGGACATGACGAGGAGTCTCGAAATGGTCGAGACGTAAAGATTGATATATTGGAAGCCTATGTTTGGATATCGGAAGTGTTCCGGGTGAAATCGGGATTTTACCGGAGTACCGGGAGGTTACCGGAACCCCCCGGGAACCATATGGGCCTTGATGGGCCTTAGTGGAAAGGAGAAAGGGGCAGCCCAAGGTGGCCGCGCACCTCCCCCTTCCCCTAGTCCTATTAGGACTAGGAGAGGTGGCCGGACCCCCTCTCTCTCTTTCCCCCCTCAAGGAATCCTATTCCAACTAGGATTGGGGGGGGGAATCCTACTCCCAGAGGGAGTAGGACTCTCCTGGCGTGCCTCCTATGGCCGGCCAGCCTCCCCCCTCTAGTCCTTTATATACAGAGGCAGGGCACCCCAAAGGACACACAAGTTGATCCACGTGATCTATTCCTTAGCCGTGTGAGGCGCCCCCAGCCACCATAGTCCTCGATAATACTGTAGCGGAGTTTAGGCGAAGCCCTGCTGCTGTAGTACATCAAGATCGTCACCACGTCATCGTGCTGACGGAACTCTTCCCCAACACTTTGCTGGATCGGAGTCCGGGGATCATCATTGAGCTGAACGTGTGCTCGAACTCGGAGGTGTCGTAGTTTCGGTGCTTGATCGGTTGGATCGTGAAGACGTACGACTACTTCCTCTACGTTGCGTCAACGCTTCCGCAGTCGGTCTGCGTGGGTACGTAGACAGCACTCTCCCCTCTCGTTGCAATGCATCACCATGATCTTGCGTGTGCGTAGGAATTTTTTTGAAATTACTACGAAACCCAACAGTGGCATCCGAGCCTAGGTTATTTATGTTGATGTTATATGCACGAGTAGAACACAAGTGAGTTGTGGGCTATATAAGTCATACTGCCTACCAGCATGTCATACTTTGGTTCGGCGGCATTGTTGGACGAGACGACCCAGACCAACATTACGCGTACGCTTACGCGAGACCGGTTCCCCCGACATGCTTTGCACACAGGTGGCTTGCGGGCGACTGTCTCTCCAACTTTAGTTGAACCAAGTGTGGCTACGCCCGGTCCTTGCGAAGGTTAAAACAGAGTCTATTTGACAAACTATCGTTGTGGTTTTGATGCGTAGGTGAGATTGGTTCTTGCTTAAGCCCGTAGCAGCCACGTAAAACTTGCAACAACAAAGTAGAGGACGTCTAACTTGTTTTTGCAGGGCATGTTGTGATGTGATATGGTCAAGGCATGATGCTGAATTTTATTGTATGAGATGATCATGTTTTGTAACCGAGTTATCGGCAACTGGCAGGAGCCATATGGTTGTCGCTTTATTGTATGCAATGCAATCGCGATGTAATGCTTTACTTTATTACTAAACGGTAGTGATAGTCGTGGAAGCATAAGATTGGCGAGACGACAACGATGCTACGATGGAGATCAAGGTGTTGCGCCGGTGACGATGGTGATCATGACGGTGCTTCGGAGATGGAGATCACAAGCACAAGATGATGATGGCCATATCATATCACTTATATTGATTGCATGTGATGTTTATCTTTTATGCATCTTATCTTGCTTTGATTGACGGTAGCATTATAAGATGATCTCTCACTAAATTATCAAGAAGTGTTCTCCCTGAGTATGCACCGTTGCCAAAGTTCGTCGTGCCCAGACACCACGTGATGATCGGGTGTGATAAGCTCTACGTCCATCTACAACGGGTGCAAGCCAGTTTTTGCACACGCAGAATACTCAGGTTAAACTTGACGAGCCTAGCATATGCAGATATGGCCTCGGAACACGGAGACCAAAAGGTCGAGCGTGAATCATATAGTAGATATGATCAACATAACGATGTTCACCATTGAAAACTACTCCATCTCACGTGATGATCGGTTATGGTTTAGTTGATTTGGATCACGTGATCACTTAGAAGATTAGAGGGATGTCTATCTAAGTGGGAGTTCTTAAGTAATATGATTAATTGAACTTAAATTTATCATGAACTTAGTCCCTGATAGTATCTTGCTTGTTTATGTTGATTGTAGATAGATGGCTCGTGCTGTTGTTCCGTTGAATTTTAATGCGCTCCTTGAGAAAGAAAAGTTGAAAGATGATGGTAGCAATTACACGGACTGGGTCCGTAACTTGAGGATTATCCTCATTGCTGCACAGAAGAATTATGTCCTGGAAGCACCGCTGGGTGCCAGGCCTGCTGCTGGAGCAACACCAGATGTTATGAACGTCTAGCAAAGCAAAGCTGATGACTACTCGATAGTTCAGTGTGCCATGCTTTACGGCTTAGAATCGGGACTTCAACGACGTTTTGAACGTCATGGAGCATATGAGATGTTCCAGGAGTTGAAGTTAATATTTCAAGAAAATGCCTCGATTGAGAGATATGAAGTCTCCAATAAGTTCTATAGCTGCAAGATGGAGGAGAATAGTTCTGTCAGTGAGCATATACTCAAAATGTCTGGGTATAATAATCACTTGATTCAATTGGGAGTTAATCTTCCGGATGATTGCGTCATTGACAGAATTCTCCAATCACTGCCACCAAGCTACAAGAGCTTCGTGATGAACTATAATATGCAAGGGATGAACAAGACTATTCCCGAGCTCTTCGCAATGCTGAAAGCTGCGGAGGTAGAAATCAAGAAGGAGCATCAAGTGTTGATGGTCAACAAGACCACTAGTTTCAAGAAAAAGGGCAAAGGGAAGAAGAAGGGGAACTTCAAGAAGAACAGCAAACAAGTTGCTGCTCAGGAGAAGAAACCCAAGTCTGGACCTAAGCCTGAAACTGAGTGCTTCTACTGCAAGCAGACTGGTCACTGGAAGCGGAACTGCCCCAAGTATTTGGCGGATAAGAAGGATGGCAAGGTGAACAAAGGTATATGTGATATACATGTTATTGATGTGTACCTTACTAGAGCTCGCAATAGCACCTGGGTATTTGATACTGGTTCTGTTGCTAATATTTGCAACTCGAAACAGGGACTACGGAATAAGCGGGCACTGGCAAAGGACGAGGTGACGATGCGCGTGGGAAACGGTTCCAAAGTCGATGTGATCGCGGTCGGCACGCTACCTCTACATCTACCTTCGGGATTAATATTAGACCTAAATAATTGTTATTTGGTGCCAGCGTTGAGCATGAACATTATATCTGGATCTTGTTTAATGCGAGACCGTTATTCATTTAAATCAGAGAGTAATGGTTGTTCTATTTATATGAGTAATATCTTTTATGGTCATGCACCCTTGAAGAGTGGTCTATTCTTATTGAATCTTGATAGTAGTAATACACATATTCATAATGTTGAAACCAAAAGATGCAGAGTTGATAATGAAAGTGCAACTTATTTGTGGCACTGTCGTTTAGGTTATATCGGTGTAAAGCGCATGAAGAAACTCCATACTGATGGACTTTTGGAACCACTTGATTATGAATCACTTGGTACTTGCGAACCGTGCCTCATGGGCAAGATGACTAAAACACCATTCTCCGGTACTATGGACAGAGCAACAGATTTGTTGGAAATCATACATACCGATGTATGTGGTCCGATGAATATTGAGGCTCGTGGCGGATATCGTTATTTTCTCACCTTCACAGATGATTTAAGCAGATATGGGTATATCTATTTAATGAAACATAAGTCTGAAACATTTGAAAAGTTCAAAGAATTTCAGAGTGAAGTTGAAAATCATCGTAACAAGAAAATAAAGTTTCTGCGATCTGATCGTGGAGGAGAATATTTGAGTTACGAGTTTGGTGTACATTTGAAAAATTGTGGAATAGTTTCGCAACTCACGCCACCCGGAACACCACAGCGTAATGGTGTGTCCGAACGTCGTAATCGTACTTTACTAGATATGGTGCGATCTATGATGTCTCTTACTGATTTACCGCTATCATTTTGGGGTTATGCTTTAGAGACGGCCGCATTCACGTTAAATAGGGCACCATCAAAATCCGTTGAGACGACGCCTTATGAACTGTGGTTTGGCAAGAAACCAAAGTTGTCGTTTCTTAAAGTTTGGGGCTGCGATGCTTATGTGAAAAAACTTCAACTTGATAAGCTCGAACCCAAATCGGAGAAATGTGTCTTCATAGGATACCCAAAGGAGACTGTTGGGTACACCTTCTATCACAGATCCGAAGGCAAGACATTCGTTGCTAAGAATGGATCCTTTCTAGAGAAGGAGTTTCTCTCGAAAGAAGTGAGTGGGAGGAAAGTAGAACTTGATGAGGTAACTGTACCTGCTCCCTTACTGGAAAGTACTACATCACAGAAAACTGTTTCAATGACACCTACACCAGTTAGTGAGGAAGCTAATGATAATGATCATGAAACTTCAGATCAAGATACTACTGAACCTCATAGATCAACCAGAGTAAGATCCGCACCAGAGTGGTACGGTAATCCTGTTCTGGAAGTCATGATTCTAGATCATGATGAACCTACGAACTATGAAGAAGCAATGGTGAGCCCAGATTCCGCAAAGTGGCTTGAAGCCATGAAATCTGAGATGGGATCCATGTATGAGAACAGAGTATGGACTTTGGTTGACTTGCCCGATGATCGGCAAGCAATTGAGAATAAATGGATCTTTAAGAAGAAGACTGACGCTGATGGTAATGTTACTGTCTACAAAGCTCGACTTGTCGCGAAAGGTTTTCGGCAAGTTCAAGGGATTGACTACGATGAGACCTTCTCACCCATAGCGATGCTTAAGTCCGTCCGAATCATTTTAGCAATTGCCGCATTTTATGATTATGAAATTTGGCAAATGGATGTCAAAACTGCATTCCTGAATGGATTTCTGGAATAAGAGTTGTATATGATGCAACCAGAAGGTTTTGTCGATCCAAAAGGAGCTAACAAAGTGTGCAAGCTCCAGCGATCCATTTATGGACTGGTGCAAGCCTCTCGGAGTTGGAATAAACGCTTTGATAGTGTGATCAAAGCATTTGGTTTTATACAGACTTTCAGAGAAGCCTGTATTTACAAGAAAGTGAGTGGGAGCTCTGTAGCATTTCTAATATTATATGTGGATGACATATTACTAATTGGAAATGATATAGAATTTCTGGATAGCATAAAGGGATACTTGAATAAGAGTTTTTCAATGAAAGACCTCGGTGAAGCTGCTTACATATTAGGCATAAAGATCTATAGAGATAGATCAAAACGCTTAATTGGACTTTCACAAACAACATACCCTGAAATTTTTTTGAAGAAGTTCAAAATGGATCAAGCAAAGAAAGGATTCTTGCCTGTGTTACAAGGTGTGAAATTGAGTAAGACTCAATGCCCGACCACTGCAGAAGATAGAGAGAATATGAAAGATGTTCCCTATGCATCAGCCATAGGATCTATCATGTATGCAATGCTGTGTACCAGACCTGATGTGTGCCTTGCTATAAGTTTAGCAGGGAGGTACCAAAGTAATCCAGGAGTGGATCACTGGACAGCGGTCAAGAACATCCTGAAATACCTGAAAAGGACTAAGGATATGTTTCTCGTATATGGAGGTGACAAAGAGCTCACCGTAAAAGGTTACGTTGATGCAAGCTTTGACACTGATCCGGACGATTCTAAATCGCAAACCAGATACGTGTTTACATTGAACGGTGGAGCTGTCAATTGGTGCAGTTCTAAACAAAGCGTCGTAGCGGGATCTACATGTGAAGCGGAGTACATAGCTGCTTCGGAAGCAGCGAACGAAGGAGTCTGGATGAAGGAGTTCATATCCGATCTAGGTGTCATACCTAGTGCATCGGGTCTAATGAAAATCTTTTGTGACAATACTGGTGCAATTGCCTTGGCAAAGGAATCCAGATTTCACAAGAGAACCAGGCACACCAAGAGACGCTTCAATTCCATCCGAGATCTAGTCCAGGTGGGAGACATAGAGATTTGCAAGATACATACGGATCTGAATGTTGCAGACCCATTGACTAAGCCTCTTCCACGAGCAAAACATGATCAGCACCAAGGCTCCATGGGTGTTAGAATCATTACAGTGTAATCTAGATTATTGACTCTAGTGCAAGTGGGAGACTGAAGGAAATATGCCCTAGAGGCAATAATAAAGTTATTATTTATTTCCTTATATCATGATAAATGTTTATTATTCATGCTAGAATTGTATTAACCGGAAACATAATACATGTGTGAATACATAGACAAACTTAGTGTCACTAGTATGCCTCTACTTGACTAGCTCGTTAATCAAAGATGGTTATGTTTCCTAACCATGAACAAAGAGTTGTTATTTGATTAACGGGATCACATCATTAAGAGAATGATCTGATTGACATGACCCATTCCATTAGCTTAGCACCCGATCGTTTAGTATGTTGCTATTGCTTTCTTCATGACTTATACATGTTCCTATAACTATGAGATTATGCAACTCCCGTTTACCGGAGGAACACTTTGGGTACTACCAAACGTCACAACGTAACTCGGTGATTATAAAGGAGTACTACAGGTGTCTCCAAAGGTACATGTTGGGTTGGCGTATTTCGAGATTAGGTTTTGTCACTCCGATTGTCGGAGAGGTATCTCTGGGCCCTCTCGGTAATGCACATCACATAAGCCTTGCAAGCATTGCAACTAATGAGTTAGTTGCGAGATGATGTATTACAGAACGAGTAAAGAGACTTGCCGGTAACGAGATTGAATTAGGTATTGGATACCGACGATCGAATCTCGGGCAAGTAACATACCGATGACAAAGGGAACAACGTATGTTGTTATGCGGTCTGACCGATAAAGATCTTCGTAGAATATGTAGGAGCCAATATGGGCATCCAGGTCCCGCTATTGGTTATTGACCGGAGACGTGTCTCGGTCATGTCTACATTGTTCTCGAACCCGTAGGGTCCGCACGCTTAAGGTTACGATGACAGTTATATTATGAGTTTATGCATGTTGATGTACCGAAGGTTGTTCGGAGTCCCGGATGTGATCACGGACATGACGAGGAGTCTCGAAATGGTCGAGACGTAAAGATTGATATATTGGAAGCCTATGTTTGGATATCGGAAGTGTTCCGGGTGAAATCGGGATTTTACCGGAGTACCGGGAGGTTACCGGAACCCCCCGGGAACCATATGGGCCTTGATGGGCCTTAGTGGAAAGGAGAAAGGGGCAGCACAAGGTGGCCGCGCGCCTCCCCCCTTCCCCTAGTCCTATTAGGACTAGGAGAGGTGGCCGGCCCCCCTCTCTCTCTTTCCCCCCTCAAGGAATCCTATTCCAACTAGGATTGGGGGGGGGGGAATCCTACTCCCAGAGGGAGTAGGACTCTCCTGGCGCGCCTCCTATGGCCGGCCAGCCTCCCCCTCTAGTCCTTTATATACAGAGGCAGGGCACCCCAAAGGACACACAAGTTGATCCACGTGATCTATTCCTTAGCCGTGTGCGGCGCCCCCAGCCACCATAGTCCTCGATAATACTGTAGCGGAGTTTAGGCGAAGCCCTGCTGCTGTAGTACATCAAGATCGTCACCACGCCGTCGTGCTGACGGAACTCTTCCCCGACACTTTACTGGATCGGAGTCCGGGGATCGTCATCGAGCTGAACGTGTGCTCGAACTCGGAGGTGCCGTAGTTTCGGTGCTTGATCGGTTGGATCGTGAAGACGTACGACTACTTCCTCTACGTTGCGTCAACGCTTCCGCAGTCGGTCTGCGTGGGTACGTAGACAACACTCTCCCCTCTCATTGCAATGCATCACCATGATCTTGCATGTGCGTAGGAAATTGTTTGAAATTACTACGAAACCCAACACCTAATGTGCGTACCACGCACGCCACCGAAGGACACGAGCCCGCTTTTTTTTAGGATCAACACGAGCCAAGGTCTGGCTGGTACGCCGTTGGTTCCTATCATTCGAGAATACGAAAGGAACCTTTTAAATTGCCGAACAAATCTATGTGTATTACAATACCCGTATTTTCCTTGCAAATACTAATCTCAACGTGGTAATTGATTTATGACGAGTTGTTGAATTAGAGTGAGTTTGTGATATAGTGATATCAACGTGGATTTCACATTTCATGGTATCCCTATATGTTTTCCAATGCAAATTCAAATATAACAGATGAACAACATGGAGGTGAGAAAACTTTGTATGTATCAAGCATATGACCACACACACACACACAGAGACACACACGCACGAACACAACAACAATCCAATACGTATAGTGCATCTATTTTTCCAAACCATGCATGTATGACACAAATTCAAAAATACTCCTTCTATTCCTAAATATTAGTCTTTTAGAGAGTTCAACAAGTGACTACATATGGAGCAAAATGAGTGAATCTAGACTCTAAAATATGTCTATATACATCCGTATGTGCTAGTCCATTTGAAGCCTCTAAAAAGACTAATATTTGGGAACGAAGGGAGTAAAATGTAATACATCCATGGTCCTCAGTTCAATATTTAAAATGAACATGAAACTGAAACATGAATATTAAGTCTATTACTACAGTACATGCAAATGTTCTGTTTAGGCGGAGCTATGATTGTCGGGGGTCAACCCCTCGACCTTAGATAAAATTGTGGAGCTCTGTTTAGGGTTGTTTAGATTATATTTGTCCCCACCCTCCCAGCCACCGATTGGTTGTGCACCCCCCACCCCTCCTCCCCGGGAGAATATCATGTGCCCCCATACCTTAGATGCTATATGCCGATACGAGTTGCTTGGAGCTTGTAGATCTGAGATATAGCAGCTCACATGATGTGTCTTAATATTTCTGCAGGAAACCTTGATGAGTTTGAGAATTGCACACAATTTGTACAAAAACTACTTAGATTCCCTTTGATCCCATATCCAACGACCTCGAAGCTCGTATCACCGTAGCATCTAAGATGAAGGAGGACATCATATTCTCCTGTATGTAAGAATATCATGTGCTACCACACCTTAGATGCTTTGGTGATACAAGCTCTTCAGAGGCGTTGGATTTGTGACCCAACACCTCCTCGGTGGTTCGAATGGTTTTTTTGCAGAAAAGCCCCAAAAGAGTTCGGCAACTGCTTACAAGCACAAAGTCTGCTCAGATGCCCTTGGATCTCAGATCAAACGACCTCCAAGCTCGTATCACCGTAGCATCCAAGCTGCGATAGCACCTTATGTTTTCTCGCACGGGAGAGTATGAGGTGCTCCCGCACCGTAGATTCTATGGTGATACGAGTTCACTGAGATCTAACGGCCCACAATAGGAGGTTTGTATGTTTTTGCAATATACGGCTGATAGAGTTTGGGAAATGCGCAGAAAGTACAAGTACTACGCATGTGCCATCTGACCACTGATCATACGACCTAGATGCTCATATCACCGTAGCGGGTAATTAAGCTATGGGGAGCACCTAATATGAGCACCGGGGAGCCGTTGGATCGAAGATGCAGTGGCACACACGAGGCCTGAATGTTTTATTTGCAAAAAACCTTTGGAGAGTTTGGAAATTGCGCATAATTACAAAGACTACTCCCAAGCCATTGGATCTCACTTCCAACGGTGTAAAACTTGTATCACCATAGTATCTAAGCTGCGGGGTGGATGTGATATTCTATGCCGCTGTCATTTTTGTTCGTAAACTTGCAAAATACGTGTAACTCGTGCCGTTACTTGTCTAACCGTGCAAAGTGTTTGTTCAAAAAAACCATCCTACACTGAAATATCGGAACAACACACGGGGGTCCCACTTGTCGTTAATCAAATTTGGACCTAAAACTAACAAATCTGAAAGACGAGATTCAAACTGGCAACCTGGACAACAAAGCGTAAGTCGATAGCCTGAAAAAACGAACGGTTGTTAGCTTTGTCCCATAACTTGATTTTATTTATACAGTACTTTCGTTGAGTAGAGTAGAGGGAGTGCCTCGTCAACACGTGCATGACCGTTGTCTCACTGACTGGTGGGTCCCAGGTTTGCGATCTCAATCTCTCTTCTCTCCATCGTCTAACCTTTGCACAGGCACACACGAAGAGCGGTGCTAGCTTGCCGTGGTGTTATTACAACTAAAAAATCTTGGAAAATAGAAGAATCGCCTAGAACAAGAGACGTTGTGGACGATCGAGACGGAGCTAACCACATCTATCCTCCGTGCCATGTTTGCATGATGAAGCTGTGTGGCTAGTGGGGTGTTTTCGACCGACTGGCTGGGTCCCGAGGTCGAACCATAGGTACTACGTCTGATACAGCATATTTTTACATGCACATTTTTCCTCCATGCCAAGACGTGGCACACCCTACCGCGCGGTTTCGGGGTCCTCTCGGGTGGTGCACACATATATTCTTCCTGACGTGGGACGCCCTACCGCGCGTTTTCTGGGTCCTCCTCGATCGTAGCGCCAAAGCAAGTAAATGAGTTGTCAAATCACGAAAGACCACCTTTCCCACCGAGTACATCAGTGAAGCACGGTGGCTAGCTAGTTGGGCTAGTTTGACCGATTAGCTAGGCCGCCGCCACATTTGTTTTTTCACCCCTTTTTTTATCTACTTGCCGGCAGGTAAATATAAATATCCACCGCGGTGTTGCTCTGGTGTTTGTGTGCGGCAGGATTTTTATATTTTAGATTGATGGGAGAAGGCGCGGCAGGATTTTTAATTTTTTGATTGATGGGAGCAGGCGCGGCAGAAATTAGTCACGATGACTCTGCCTGTAAAAACCCACTGCTCCCTGATGTGAGAAGTCGTCGACAGGTGTTTTACCGTGGTGAAAACCAAAAGATTCCCCGCTCCCTCCGCCTTCCCATAGATTGCATTGCCTTTCAGCTGTTTCGCCCGCTTTGCTTCCTCTCCCCATTGCTTCTACCTGGTGCCATGGCGGCGCAGCAGATCACGGAGTCCGAGGTGAGGCTCCTGACTC
This sequence comes from Triticum urartu, assembly GCF_056163025.1. Lineage (NCBI taxonomy): Eukaryota > Viridiplantae > Streptophyta > Magnoliopsida > Poales > Poaceae > Triticum > Triticum urartu. The sequence continues at coordinate 696,492,038 of NC_141875.1, forward strand.
AGGAGTTCCATGCCAAGGATGCGGAGCTCAGCGCCAAGGACGTGGAGCTCCGTGAGCTCAAGGAGGAGAGCAGTGCCATGCTCCTCCGTTATGTGCGGGAGTTCATGGAGCTTCAAAAGCGGCAGGCGTCCACCACAAAGATGCTCGAGGCGTCGGCGGCGTTGCTGCAGAAAGCGGGAGATACGATAGGCCGTCAGGGGAGCTGGCTGGAGCACGAGCGGGCCGATCGTGACGAGGTCCAGGATCGCCTTAGCCACTTGGTGAACCAAGTTGCCACTCACGTGTTGGGGCTGCGCGATGCCTACCGTCGTGCCAGCGCGATGATGCTGGCCATCGGGCTAAACCCGTTCGACCACCCGGTCGACTTCAACAAGCTGCGGCTTCCTGGCCTGGTCTCCTTCTTCACCTATATCTCCAAGGAGTTGAACCATCTCCGCGCGATGGTGGGGGCTGAGCTGGACAAGGAGGGGTTGCGGGCTGCCGTCGCCGTTGCCGGGCGAATCCTTTCAGGGCTCCGTCACCAGAATCCATTCGTGCCATTGGACGCCGTCTTTGACGAGCTGGCTCCCGTCGACCGGGAGCGGGCTCTGCGGGCGGTTACACCCTGCATCACCAACGCCGTGTGCCTTCAGAAGCAGATGGACTTTGGGGGTGTTTAGGCGCCCTCTGCATGGGCATGTCCATGTCTCGGTGCAACATGGCCATTGGATCAAACTCAGACGGTGTAGATCAGTCACTGTAGCACAAAGCGTGTGGGTGTGTTTGGTTGCATTCTCATCTCAATATAGTTGTTTCCTCTTTGTGTATTTGTTACATATAGGAGTAGTTGACATGCGCACAACATCATTTGTTATCGTCATATCTTACTACACTAGCAACAAGATTGTGTAGTACTGACGTATGAATCACTGCACATGCCTAGTAGTAGGAGCACTATGTATGTTCAAGTGGCTGCCATGTTTCGCACTCCTCCGTCGTAAGGGTGGAAACGCTTGCTGTAATCATTTTTTCTTTTGAAAAATAGTGGACACGCTCTACCGTGTGGATCCTCCTCCAGCCATGCACTAAATTACTCACTTTCGCCTACGTGTGGGACAGCTAGCATCGGGGTCCACCAGCCATGCACTAAATTACTCCATAGTAGAGTGACGGTACACTACCCCGATCAAAGCACCGCAGTAATGCCCAATGAGCCATCAAATCACAAAACCCCCTCCTTTCCGGCAGTAAGTTGGACGGACAAAGCAACCATCATTTCACTCTTCTCTCTCAGCTTCCTCTCTACCCAACCCTCGCTTCTGCCTCATCTTGTTCCTCATTTCTTCAAGAAAACCCCGACCTGCTTCTGCCATTGTTCTTCTCTCCCAAAGAAGGAAAGGTGAGCGCATCAATGGTGTTGATTCTGGCCAAGGCCCGGTCTTGCAACCCCGAGACTGATCCTATAACTCCCTCTCTTTTCTTCTTTTGGGTTTGTGATTATGGTTTCTTTTCTTTTATTTCTATTTGACAGTTTCTTGATGGACGTTGGAGCACCGGCCGAAGTAATGTCTATGGCTCCGGCCAAAACCGTCGAGGCTCATGGTACGAAGAAGCGCAAGCACCCCGCCGAGACTACCGCAGACAAGCCATCGCCCTGTCCAAGCCCCCCTCTTCGGGATCCCTCATTAAGCAAGTCCAGGTAATATCTCTTCTTGACGATCTTTTTCTCGATCTTGATCGTGTTTTTTCATCTAACACGCACTACTAGTACTAGTAGTACAACTTTCTGGGTGATCTTGCATGTGATTTTTGTGTGCCAAATGACGGTTCTAAATTTCTCTTTTGACCAAAACATGTGAGAGGTTGACACTGATTTCTTATAGATTACTTTCAACTACTCCCTCTGTCCCAAATTTTTTGTCTTAGATTTGTCTAGATACGGATGTATCTAATACTATAATGTGACTTGATACATCCGTATCTAGACAAATCTAAGACAAGAATTTTGGGACGAAGGGAGTACTTTATGAACATCAATGCTACCTTTCGCTCCACCACAATAGCTACGCTGACCGCCCGAACATTAGCAACAACATATAGCAGTAACGGCTCCTTGTCAACGGGAGCGGCGAGCACAGGCGGATTGGCCAATTGCCGCTTTAAGTCCTCAAATGCTTCATCAGCAGCAGAACTCCAGACAAACTGATCCGTCTTTTTCAACATCTGATACAAAGGGATTGCCTTCTCACCTAGGCGACTGATAAACTGGCTTAGCGCAGCAGTCCGGCCTGCTAGGCGTTGAACTCGTTGATACACTTCGGTTTAGCCAGGGAGGTGATAGCCGTGATCTTCTCCGGATTAGCCTCAATTCCCCTGTTGGACACTAGAAAACCCAATAGCTTGCCCGCCGGTACACCAAAGACACACTTGTACGGATTAAGCATCATCTTGTATGTTCTCAGGTTATCAAAGGTTTCCTTCAAATCATCAATCAGAGTCTCCTTCTTCCTGAATTTTACCAGGATATCATCCACGTAAGCATGTACATTACAGCCAATCTGCTTGTGAAGACAATTTTGTACACACCGTTGGTAAGTTGCCTGGGCACTCTTGAGCCCGAAGGGTATAGACACATAGCAGGAGGCTCCAAAGGAAGTTATAAATGTTGTCTTCTCCGGGTCGTTAACTGCCATTTTGATCTGATGATAGCCAGAATACGCATTCAAAAAACTTAAACGCTCACAACCCGCCGTAGCATCAATAATTTGATCAATACGGGGGAGGGAAAAAGGATCTGCTGGACAAGCTTTATTAAGATCTGTGTAATCCACACATGCGCCAGGTGCCGTTTTTCTTGAGGACCAGCACCGGATTGGCAAGCCACTCGGGGTGAAAAACTTCAACAATAAAGACAGCTGCTAAGAGTCTGGCTACCTCTTCTCCAATCGCCTTGCGTCTTTCTTCGTTAAATCAGCGGAGGAACTGTTTCACCGGTTTATATTTAGGATCCACATTAAGTGTGTGCTCAGCGAGTTGCCTCGGTACACCTGGCATGTCAGAGGGCTTCCATGCAAAAATGTCCCGATTCTCATGGATGAACTCGATGAGCGCGCTTTCCTATTTCGGATCCAAGTTGGCACTGATGCTGAACTGCTTGGACGAATCGCCAGGTATGAAGTCAACAAGCTTAGTTTCTGCTGCCGATTTGAACTTCAGGGCCGGATCATGCTCCGTAGTTGGCTTCTTCAACGGAGTCATGTCCGCCGGATCAACATTGTCTTTATAGTACTTCAACTCCTCGGTGGCACAAACCGACTCTGCATAAGCCGCATCTCCTTCCTCGCATTCCAAAGCGATTTTGCGGCTTCCATGAACCGTTATTGTCCCCTTGTAACCCGGCATCTTGAGCTGCAAATACACATAACAGGGCCGAGCCATAAACTTGGCGTATGTCGGTCGCCCAAACAGGGCATGATATGGACTTTGGATTTTCACCACTTCAAACGTCAATGTCTCTGACCTGGAATCATGATCATCCCCAAAGGCCACTTCGAGAGCTATCTTACCAACGGGATATGCTGATCTGCCAGGCACTACACCGTGGAATACTGTATTAGACGGTTTGAGATTCTTATCTGTTAGTCCCATACGACGGAAGGTCTCATAGTACAGGATGTTAATGCTGCTCCCTCCATCCATGAGCACCTTGGTGAACTTATAACCTCCCACCTGAGGCGCCACCACCAGAGCCAACTGACCTGGATTATCGACCTGGGGTGGGTGATCCTCTCTGCTCCATATGATTGGCTGTTCAGACCAACGTAGATAACGGGGTATGGCCGGTTCAACAGAGTTGACTGCCCGCCTCTGAACCTTCCGGTCATGCTTGTCCAAGCTAGTGGTAAAGACATGGTACTGCCCACTACTCAAATGCTTTGGGTTGCTCTGGTAACCTGACTGTTGCTGCTGTTGGTTGTAACCACCCTAGTTGTTCTGACTATTTTGACCATTATGCCCACCCGGATTACCATTAAATCTTGAACCGGAACTTCCTCCACCGTAACCCGGCCCGGACCCTGAGCCACCGCCAGATTCATGATCATACCGGAAATTATTAGAATTCTTGAACTCCTGCATAATAAAGCAATCCTTCCAAAGGTGGTTTGCTGGCTCCTCCCACTAGTAGAAAAAGGGTCAAACGTGAAGCACATTAGTGCCGGTTTGTATTTGAGCCGGCACTAATGTTCCAACGGCTAGCCGGGCCGCTTTCATTAGTACCGGTTCGTGGCGAACCTTTAGCACCGGTTCATGCCACGAACCGGTACTAATGAGAGTGGTGGAAGGATGTTGTCAGACAGGTGCCCCTCCATCCCCTTTAGTACCGGTTCTTGGCACGAACCGGTACTAAAGGTCGTCCTACATAAACCCTTCGTCCACCCGAGCTCGCTCTGTTCTTCCCCTTTCCCCTCTCCTCTCTGTTCTTCCCCTCTTCCTCTCGAGCTCATCACACATTTTGCCCAAAATTTGTCAAGATTTGAAGGCCCCCATCCATTCAAATGATCACAAAGGTTAGCAACTTTGTCCTTTCATCTCTCATTGCTAGATTAGCTCTTGCAATGCTTTATATAGTGATTAATTTGTGAGTTTAGTAATTTGGGAGGATATATATGTGTGCTAGTATTTGATTTATATGCAATTTGAGGTCAAAAATAACACTTAGTTTGCATATGTAGGTGTGGTTTACTTAGTGCCTTCTAAATCTCCATCGTAGCCACCGTCGATCGCCCGCACCGTCCCGTCGCCGGCACCACCTTGTGGTGAGCCTCTAGTTCATGAAATTTTATATAAAAATTGATGTTTGTGTGATTTGGATATATAGTTACTCGTATAATTATCTTACCCGTACGTTGTTTGTTATACATATAGTGCCATGGTTTTGATATCCGTCCCCGTCGGCCCTAGTCCTTGTTATGATTCGGATGTGGTATGTATATTCTCTTTTAAAACTAGTTGCATTTCGTGTTTATGACAAATTATGCCCATCAAGTTGACATAGAAATTTTTTCTAGGAGGTATGTGAACCGGAAATTCCAACTGACCCTATTGCCGAGAGGTTAAATTTAGTTGAAAGAGAAAACGAGTACTTGAAAGAAAAATTGAAAAGAATTGAGGGGGAGAAGATGGAATTGGAGTTGCATGTTGCCGATGTCGTCGATGACCACAAGATGAAGATGGAGAAAATGCGCTTGAAGATTAGAAAGATTAGAAAATATGCCATCGATAGTGAGGCTTGGTATCATTATGCTGTTGGATCCATTGTTACCTTAGTTGCGATCTTGATCGTATTTGTTGTTGCATTTAAATGCTTTAGCTAGAGAGTTATTTGTTTGTTGCATTTAAGTGTTGTATGAACTTTATGTATGAACTTGTATTAATTTGGTCTATTCGCTGTTGTGTAATGAAGATGAGCCGGCAATGGATGTACGATGACCGATGCTCTCCCCAGTTCGTTGAGGGCGTGCATACTTTTCTGCTTGCGGCTGAGGCAAACAAGCGGGCGGATGGTTTTATGCCTTGTCCATGTGCTCGCTGTAAGAATGGTCACAATTACTCTACATCAAGAACCATTCACGTCCACCTGTTTAAGTCCGGTTTCATGCCCCATTATAATGTTTGGACCAAGCACGGAGAAAGAGGGGTTATCATGGAAGACAATGAAGAAGAAGAGGACGACGACAGCTATCCTGGCCATGGGTTCCCTGAATACGATGATACAACAATGGGGGAAGAAGCTGAGCCGGTAATGCGGGAAGAAGCTGAGCCGGCAATGCGGGAAGAAGCTGAAGAAGAGGCATCAGATGAGCCCGTTGATGATCTAGGTCGGGCCATTGCCGATGCAAAGAGAAACTGCGCAAGTGATTTGGAGAAGAAGAAGTTGCAGCGCATGTTAGAGGATCACAAAAAATTGTTGTACCCGAATTGCGTAGATGACAAGAAAAAGCTGGGCACCACATTGGAATTGCTGCAATGGAAGGCAGAGAATGGTGTATCTGACAAGGGATTTGGAAAGTTGCTGGTAATGATAAAGGATATGCTTCCAAAGGACAACAAATTGCCCGAGAGTATGTACGAAGCAAAGAAGGTTGTCTGCCCTCTAGGGTTAGAGGTGCAGAAGATACATGCATGCCCTAATGATTGCATCCTCTACCGCGGTGAGTACGAGGATTTGAACGCTTGCCCGGTATGTGGTGCATTGCGCTATAAGATCAGCCGCGATGACCCTGGTGATGTCGAGGGCCGGCGCCCCAGGAAGAAGATTCCTGCCAAGGTGATGTGGTATGCTCCTATAATACCACGGTTGAAACGTTTGTTCCAAAACAAAGAGCATGCCAAGGCGATGCGATGGCACAAAGAAGACCGTAAGAAAGACGGAAAGTTGAGAGTACCCGCTGACGGGTCACGGTGGAGAAAAATCGAAAGAAAGTACGGGAAGGAGTTTGCAGATGACGCAAGGAGCGTATGGTTTGGTCTAAGCGCAGATGGCATTAATCCTTTTGGGGAGCAGAGCAGCAACCATAGCACCTGGCCTGTGACTCTATGTTTGTATAACCTTCCTCCTTGGTTGTGCATGAAGCGGAAGTTCATTATGATGCCAGTGCTCATCCAAGGCCCTAAGCAACCCGGCAACGACATTGATGTGTACCTAAGGCCATTAGTTGAAGAACTCTTACAACTGTGGAATGGAACAGGTGTACGTGCGTGGGATGAGCACATGGGGGAAGAATTTGACCTAAAGGCGCTGCTGTTCGTGACCATCAATGATTGGCCTGCTCTCATTAACCTTTCAGGACAGACAAACAAGGGATACCGCGCGTGCACGCACTGTTTGGACGATACCGACAGTATATATTTGGCTAATAAGAATGTGTACCTGGGACATCGTTGATTTCTTCTGAGCAGGCATCCCGTAAGAAAGAAAGGCAAGCATTTCAAAGGTGAGGCGGATCACCGGACGAAGCCTCGCCACCGTACTGGTGCTAATGTACATGATATGGTCAAGGATTTGAAGGTAGTCTTTGGAAAGGGTCCTGGTGGACAACCTGTTCCGAATGACGCTGACGGACGCGCACCCATGTGGAAGAAGAAATCTATATTTTGGGACCTGCCCTATTGGAAAGACCTCGAGGTCCGCTCCGCAATCGATGTGATGCACGTGACGAAGAATCTTTGTGTGACCCTGCTTGGCTTCTTGGGCGTGTATGGGAAGACAAAACATACACCTGAGGCATGGGAGGACCAGCAACGTATGCACAAAAAAGACGGCATACATCAGGGTCATGCAAGCTACGCTCTTACCAAAGAAGAGAAGGAAATCTTCTTTGAATGCCTGCTCAGTATTAAGGTACCGTCTGGCTTCTCGTCGAATATAAAGGGAATAATAAACATGGCAGAGAAAAAGTTCCAGAACCTAAAGTCTCATGACTGCCACGTGATTATGACGCAACTGCTTCCGGTTGCATTGAGGGGGCTTCTACCGAAAAACGTTCGATTAGCCATTGTGAAGCTATGTGCATTTCTCAATGCAATCTCTCAGAAGGTAATCGATCCAGAAATCATACCAAGGTTACAGAATGATTTGGTGCAATGTCTTGTCAGTTTCGAGTTGGTGTTCCCACCATCCTTCTTCAACATCATGACGCACGTCCTAGTTCACCTATGCGAAGAGATTAACGTTTTGGGTCCTGTATTTCTACACAATATGTTCCCCTTTGAGAGGTTCATGGGAGTCTTAAAGAAATATGTTCATAACCGTGCTAGGCCAGAAGGAAGCATCTCCAAGGGCCGTCAAAATGAGTAGGTCATTGAGTGTTGTATTGACTTTATTCATGACCTTAAGCCGATTGGTGTTCCTGAATCGCGGCATAAGGGCAGACTGGATGGAAAAGGCACGCTAGGAGGGGAACAAATAATATGTATGGACGGACATTCTCTCACTGAAGCACACTACACAGTTCTACAGAATTCCGCCTTGGTGGCTCCGTATATGGATGAACACAAGAATTTGCTACGCTCCAAACACCCGGAGCGGTCTGATGACTGGATTACACAAACAAACCAGGAGTTTCGCCAGCTGGTTGCAAGCACGTACCATGCATGACACCTCTATTGAAGATGACCTGTACTTGCTATCCTAGTTACCATATCGAATATAATGACTTTCAAAGGGTACGAGATAAATGGTAATACATTTTACACGATCGCCCAAGATAAGAAGAGCACCAACCAAAACAGTGGTGTCCACTTTGATGCAGAAACCAAGACGGGAAAGGAAACATATTATGGTTATATACAGGACATATGGGAACTTGACTATCGACGTGGTTTGAAGGTCCCTTTGTTTCGGTGCAAATGGGTCAATATGACACAAGGCGGGGTAACGGAAGACCCGCAGTACGGAATGACAACAGTGGATCTCAACAATCTTGCGTATGCAGACGAACCATTCATCCTAGCCAATGATGTGGCACAGGTTTTCTATGTGAAGGACATGTCTACCAAGCCAAGAAAAAGAAAAGATAAGGAAGCGAATGCATCGTACGATGAGCCAAAGCGGCACATAGTTCTTTCTGGGAAGAGAAACATCGTGGGAGTGGATGACAAGACAGACAAGTCAGAAGATTATGAAAGTTTGATCAAATTGCTCCATTCACAGTGAATATTGACCCGAGCATCCCGTTAAATGATGAAGATTTTCCATGGCTACGACGCAAAAGGACACACGTGAAGAAAAAGTTTCACACCCAAAGATCTGGGATGTGATCGGCTTAACTATCATCACTTTCTTCTGTGTTTCACACCCAGGAGGGAATCTCTGTAATAGTTAGGGTAGCTAGTTATGTATTTTGGCATTTGAAACGCGAAGAAATTTTATGTGCAAGCAAATTCTTTCATGCATTTACTGATTTTTTCAGCTAAATGAACCTGAAATTGAAAAGCATTTCAAATGAACTCAGAAAAGGATGAAAGTTGGCATGGTATCATAATTTCACCCACATAGCATGTGCAAAAAAGTAGAGAGGGTTACCGCAAAAACTGGATGCACTTCGTGTACAAAATGGACAATCTGTTTTGAAGTATCAGGGTTTCGGACGAAAACTCATCCGTTACAAAGGCATTTCATTTTTTAAATAACCTAAGCATTACCAAATTGAATATAATGATAAAACACACTAATATTAAACATAAGAAAAAAGAATCACTGAAAAATCTATTTTCAAAGTTAAGTTATTCACAAAAATAAATAAAGCAAAAAAATAAGAAAAAAAGCCCACCTACTGGGCCACAGCGGCCTGCATACGACTAGAAACCCAAATTCAAGTTGGGCCAGGATGCAGGCCTGCTAGCCCAGTAGGCCCAACAGGGCATCGCAGAAGAGGTAGGCCCAGAAGGCCTGCTTAAGAGAGGAGCTCGAGACAGCAGCGACGGCGGGGCTTATAAGCAGGTGCGAGTGCCCCTCGGCTAGCGAGGTGGGACTAAACTTTTGTGCCCCTCGCCTGGCAGCGCACACCCTTTAGTACCGGGTCATGGCACCAACCGGTACTAAAGGGGGGGCCTTTAGTACCGGTTGGTTCCACGAACCGGTACTAAAGGGGGGTGCTTCCCGCCGCTTGGCCTGGCCAAAACAGGCCTTTAGTACCGGTTGGTGGCTCCAACCGGTACTAAAGGTGCCTTCTATATATACATCACTTCGAAAAATTTCATTCTCCCTCTGTTTCTTCCCGATCGATCGACGCCGTCGCCGCCCCCGTCGCGCGCCGTTGCCATCGCCGCCCTCATCCCCGTCGCCGCCCCCGTCGCCGTCGCCGCCCTCGTCTCCGTCGCCGCCCCGGGCCCATCCCCGTCGCACCGTCCCTGCGTCGCCGCCCCGTCACTCCCCGGCCCGTCGCCGCCCCGGGCCGTCGCCTCGCCGTCGCCTTCGCCCCGCTGTGAGCTCTCCCCCTCTAAGCCCTCTCCCTCGCCCCCGGTGGCCACCATGGGCGCCACCCCTCCCCGAGCCCATACACACACACAAGCATGATGAACACACACACACACGCACATTTCCTTAAGTTAATTAGTATATATGTATTTTGTATGTTTAATTAGTTTAGATTTTTCAGATTATTATTTTTTCACTAGTATATATGTATGAATGCATGTTAGATGGATATAATTAGTGTTTAATTAGTATGGAATTTTTTTATATATTTTTGTTTTTCTGTTTTTAATGGATGTATAGAAGTTGTTTTTTCTGTTTTTAGTGTTAGATGCTTAATTAGTATGAAATAGCATATAGAATTTTGACATATGCAATGATAGCATAATTAGTGTTACATTTGCATATAGTATTTGTTGTCGACGATGCCAGGCCCGCATCCTCGCCGTCGACCCGTTCGCGACGACAACCTGCTTCAGAGGACCCATGTCCGGGACTGGGCTCCGCCGGGCTGGCACTGGGAGGTGCTACCTTCAGGGGCGCGACGCTTGGTGAGGAACCCGGCCCCGGGTCCCGTCGTCGACCCTCATCTCCTTTGGTGGCATTCGCGTGGGCCACTTTCGGTGCCGAGGGAGCCGGCCCCGCCGGAGGTGGTACGTCGCCGTGTCAGGGAGGAGGACGAGCACGTCCATCGCTACATGGCTGCTATGGACGTCAGGTTCTCCAATACCTGGCAGGTTCTTTGGGGAGATCACCCGAGCTATGATCCAGTGATGGTTCCTTCACTTTGGTTGTCCACCGCCTAGATTACTCTCTAGTATTCGATCTTTAATAGCTAGCTAGCTAGCTAGTGATGTATTCGATATATAATATTCGAGATGATTTATTCGAGATTATATATATTATTTGAGACGATGTATTCGAGATTATATCTATTATTCGAGACGACGTATTCGAGATTAAATCTATTATTCGAGACGATGTATTCGACATTATATCTATTATTCGAGACGATGTATTCGAGATTATATCTATTATTCGAGATTATACTAAATTGTTTTATATTTCTTTTGGCATAGTTAAATAAAAGCTATGGCGGACAATACCGACAGAGAGAGAGAGAACAGACCATGTTCGATATCATACACGGGCCAGATGATGATCAGAATGAAGAAGATTTTGACGGCTCCGAATTTCTAAACAACACCGGAGAGGGTGATATGATATTCGATCGCGACGACCGAGAATATGAAGTCATGAACTACGACGAAGAACATGTTGATCCTGAAACAACAAACACCGGCAAGGTATATATATTTATATAAGCAGGAATCTGGTGATCATCGCATGTTTTAAATGAGTTGAAGATATATTAACGAATCGAGCTTTCTTCTTTTAGCCATCCGGATCGAGCAAATCTTCAGGAAAAAGGACGAAACGAGGCCCAAACAAAAAGTTGAAGGAGGGCATAAAGTACAATATCGAGGCATTCAAACCTAATGGCGAACCATTAGCGCCTAAGAAGATTGCGGACAAGTTCGTTCGTCAGTGCGGAGTTCTTGTGAAGGACCAACTCCCGATCTCCCTTCAAGAATGGAGAAAGCCAGCAAAGCCACGTCCAAATGTTACTTTTGTCGACGAGAATAAAAAAAAACTGCTTTGGGATACTCTCATGGAACATTTCACCCTACCAGATAATTTCACAGAAGCAGATGTGTGGAAAGTCAAGGACGCTGCTTTTAGGAAGATGGCGGTTGCATTCAAGAACCACAAGAGAACGATGTGGGAGAAGTACGTCAAGGGAGGAAGGAAGACTCCAGTATTCGAGGGGATACTAGAGAATCAAAGTGCTCATTGGGAAGATTTTGTGAAATTCAAGGATTCAGAATTAGCTAAGGAACGGTCGAGAATAAACAAGAAGAATGCCGAAAAAAAGGATAAGTTCCATAAGCTGGGGCTAGGTGGCTACGCGGTGGCAATGCCTAAGTGGGATAAGTCTGCGAAAGAGATGGAGGATGCAAGTGTCACTCCGGTTACTAAGAGTTGGCCCCCCAGGTGCAGGACTTGGTTCTATGCGCATGGGGGGGAGTTGGACCCGAAGACAGGCAATGTTTCGACGAAGGCATGTCTGAACGGAGCCGACGATGCACTACTTGTTGCAATAGAAGAGGCTTGATCGGGGGTGTTCCAGCCCAACAGAGAGAACGACGAGCTTACGCGTGCCCTGGGAAATCCTGAACACCCGGGAAGAACACGAGGCAAGGGCGCTATTCCGTGGTATGAGGGGTTTTCGGACTGGAACGCCGACTACAGAACCCGTGCGAGAAAGAAGATTGCGGAGGAGAAGAAGAGGAAGATGGAGGAGGAGCAGAGGAAGCGGGACTATGAACGCCTTCAAGGCCTAGAAGCAAGTCAAGCGGAATTGGCAGCTAAATTCCAGCGGCAGCAGGAGCAGATCGACTCACTTAGCCAGCAAAGGGTGTCTCAGCAGCTGCAGCAGCTAGCAGATGATCCAGAATTGGATACCACCGCCCCATCCATGCCGAGAAGCAGCGTGTGTTCCGCCCTGGGCGACACAGTAGTGCTGGATAGATACCCCGTGGATGACATCAAGGAGAACACTAACTGCGAGCTACACTTCAAAATGAAGAGCATATCCATGAAGGTGGCGGACGTTGTTGCTTTTTCAAATTCCCCCGAGGCAACCTTCCATTGCAACCCGATTCCAGCGGGCTATGCTCGTGTCTTGGTTGATGAGGTGGTGGACCCATATTCGGAGCTACAGCTTGACATTCCTGGAGGTGACGACGAGCACACATTGGGAGAGGCCATACATCGTGTCATCCTATGGAGAAAGGATTGCATCATCTTTCGAAGTCCGCCACCGAGTTAGCAGACTCCCACTCCTCCAAGTCCACCAACGCGTGAGGCCACTCCTCCTCCTCCAAGTCTGGCAAAGTGTCAGGCCACTCCTCCTCCAATTCTGACACAGCGTCAGACGTCCACTCCTCCTCCAAGTCCGGCACAACCTCAGGCCACTGCAAGTCCGGCACAGCTTCAGGCCAATCCTCCTCGTCCAACTCAGCCCCGTCAGCCGTCTCCGCCGCCTCAGCAATTGCAGAAGAGATACCCCGCAGCTATGGTGCGTAGCGGTACGAGTCGAGGTCATAGTACAGGAAGTACAGGCGGAGGCAAGCGATATAAATATGGTCCAAACCTCACTACTCCTCTTCCTATGAGGGCTTACGACAGGACCGAGGAGCAAACCAATGCCATAGTGCAGGCAGAACTCGACGCCCATTTTGGACCGAAACCGCCACCGCCGCCAAGGGAGAAAGTGCCTGTGGAAGTAGTTGACCACTTCATTCGTATGGCTCAACACCAGCTCCTAAGCCTGTTGACACAGACTATGAGCGCCACATCAGGAAGTTACATCGACGACGTCTACAGAAGGAGGCGAGCTCGAGCTCGAGCAAACAACAAGCAGCTGTCAAAAAATGCGGGAAAACCGTTGCCCAGCTGGGAAAATAGGCGGCGCAATCAATCCCCCCGCTTGTTGTGCCGCCAACAACACGTGACAGTACGCGCGCCCAATATTATTGTGGCCAAACAGTTTACGTTCCCGAGTTGGGTGATGTGGTAATAACCCAGGAGCATATAATGCAGGCTGAAGAACTCAAGATCACTGTTGGACAACTCCTCGAGATCGAGGACATGCCTGGGATTACAGAGGAGGAAATAAAACGGAAATATATATGTCCGGGGCCAACCTTTGGTCGAGCCACAAGATGTCAACAAGCTCCCAACGAGAATGTATGAATTGCATCAATGGTACATGGACATTACCAAGAGATCCAATCGAGAGTCCCTCATGGTGTATGTCAAGAAGGATGATTACTACCATGAGAAAGCTGTGGCCGTTGAGTATCCTGAACTGTTTCAGTTATACAATCAAGACGCACTCGACAAATCTATCTCAGTTGCTATTGTCTGTAAGTGATTTCTTTCTGTAATTTAAGTCTCAAGCTAGCTGTAGTGATCCTTTTGATCAATCATTACCTGTAATCATCCTCACTATATTCTTTTCTATGGTATTATGCAGGATGAAGATGTATGAAATGAGAAAAGGTGGATGCTATGGCATTGGGTTCATTGACCCAAACACCGTTAATGAATACACATGGAAAATAAACAAGCATCAAGAAAAAGAGGTAGAGGACAGCATGCTAGAGTTCTTGAAGCGCCTCAAATACAATGAAGATATACTACTTCCTTACAACTTCCAGTGAGTCACACTTTCTTGTACTACAAATTCTCTGTTTTTGCCTACTAGCTAGCTACATGTTTTTGCTTACATATGCCCGCTTAATTAAGACATGCAAACGTGTGTGCATGCAGATTTCACTGGATCTTGTGTATCATTAAAGTTGACGCCGGAACAGTTGAAATACTGGACTCGCTACTTAAAAAACAAAGTGACTATAACATCTTGTTTGGGATAGTCAACAGGTAATTTCAATCATTATTAACTATATATCTCGGCCTATTTAGTAATTCGTCATTTCATGATATGAACTATTTAATAACCCCTTTATTCATTTTCTTTGTCGGCGGGCAGGGCTTGGGCAAGGTTCATCAGCTCACGGAAGGCGAATGGAAACCAAAGCTGAAATGGTTTCGATCCAAGGTAAGTAATTAAGTAGTACTAGCTAGCTAGCTAGCTGCCATCTCTTTAATTATCATGCTTGATTAATTATTATCTGATCAAATTAAATTCCATTCTCGTAATAAAGGCCCTGAAGCAGGCGCAGGGGACTGATCTGTGTGCATTCTGCGTTTGCGAGAACATTCGCATGATGGCGTCCGAAAGGAGCAGATCTCAAAGACAGGAATGGCTACGCTTGTCAGAACACTATTCACAATTTTTACACCATTATCGATATCTAGTCACACAACTAATACACATGCATATTGATCTCCTTCTTAACAGTTCAAAGAGGTGCGGGACAAGCTCCTAGAAACGGAGCGCGTAGAAGCACTTCAAGAGGAAATAGCAGGATTTTTGCTCGACCAGGTCATAAATCCGAAGGGAGAATACTATTACCTGCTACCGCCCCCATGAACCACTTCCAATTGTCATCGTGCTTCGAAGGCACCAATTAGGCTAATGCCACTGGCTCCGAAGGCAACATGCATATGTAGGAGAAATTGTATATAGCTATACATGTGTGTATGTGTGAATTAATATGGTTTGTGAGACATTGATGATATATATATGATTGGTTCTACTAGAAATTCTATTTATATATATATATATGCATAACGTGTACAATGTGTAGTACCGTAAAATACAAGCAAACGAAAAAGAATTAAAATGGAAATCACAAAATTAAATGAAAAAGAAATCATAAAACCAAAAACCCCCCAAACATTTTAGTACCGGTTGGTGTTACCAACCGGTACTAAAGGGCTCCCGGCCCCCGGAGCTGGCTCGTGCCACGTGGTTGCCCTTTAGCACCGGTTCGTGCTGAACCGGTACTAAAGGGGGGGCCTTTAGTGCCGAAACTTTAGTGCCAGTTCCTAAACCGTCACTAAAGGGCCTTACGAACCGGTGCTATTGCCCGGTTCTGCACTAGTGTCCTTCGTCCCATGTCTTGGACAGGGCTGGCTTAGCAGATAGTTTAGGCGGTTTGGATTAGGTTTGGGTGCTCCATTACGATTTTTTGTCCTACCCTTGCGTCGTTGGCCATTGTCCTGTGCGTTGGTATTAGCCACAAAGTCCATGTTACCATCCGCTTTACGCTTGCCTCCTCCGCCATTGCCTACCCAGTGATGCTGCTGACCTTTGGAGCTGTTGTTCTTCTTCCCTTTCCCTGTCTTGTCATCATCAGATTCGGGATCCTTGGTACTATCAGAATCAGCATATTTCACCAAAGCGGCCATGAGGGTCCCCATGTCGGTGCAATGACGCTTCATCCGTCCCAATTTCAACTTCAGGGGCCCAAACCGGCAGTTGCCTTCTAGGGTTAATACTGCGGTGTCAGCGTTGATGCGGTCTGAGGAGTGCAACACTTGTGAAACCCGGCGCACCCAATGAGTCGTTGATTCTCCTTCCTCCTGGACGCATGCAGCTAAGTCCACTATCGACATAGGCTGTTTACAGGTATCCTTGAAATTGCTGATAAACCGGGCTCGTAATTGGGCCCATGAACTGATAGAATTAGCTGGCAAGCTTTTTAACCAAGTACGGGTCGTTCCTTCAAGCATCATGGTGAAGTATTTCGCACACGCCGTGTCATCCACATCAAGCATCTCCATGGCCATCTCATAGCTCTCCACCCATGTCTCTGGAGGTTGATCCGTCGTGTAATTTGGTACCTTGCGCTGGCCTTTGAAATCCTTGGGCAGGCGCACGTTGCGTAAAGCGGGGATAAGGCACGGCACCCCCAAAGAACTAGAAGTAACACCAGGTTCGATCGAGATGGTTGGACGAACCGGCATGGGCTGCCGAGCCTGATGTTGTGCGGCTAACTCGGTCTCCCTGCGCTAGGGCCCGGTTCACCACTTCCTGAGCGTCATCAGCACCACCGTCGGGTTGTTGCCACGGGGTGCTCCACGTCGTTCATTAATCGACACTGCTGGTTCATCCATATGTCTGCTATAGCTCTGGCTTGGACGGGGGGTCGAGTGGATCCGGTCGCGGCTGTACGAGTACGCTTCCTGTTGGGCCAAAGCTGTCCTCAGAAGTTCCTTGACCCGTCGCGTCTCTACTGCCTGTGGCGAGTCACCTTCAATTGGAATGGCCTCCAGCCATGCAGCAGCGGCAACAAGATTGTCCATTGGGTTGGAGTAGTCACCCGGAGGTGTTAAAGCATCCTGAGGTATAACGGTGTTTTGATGAGGCGGGTCCATCTGACGAGGCTGAACCGGTGCACCAGTCCCAGGGGCTTCTGCCCGGTTCCCCTCCAGCGGATTGCCGGCTCTTGGTCCTGGAGTGTTGAAAAGGTCTCTGGCCTCGAAAACCGGAGGTAAGCGGGATCGGTGATTCCTCCTCATGACTTCATGTGACACTAGTCCAACATAAGCCTGTAGGCCTGTGCGTCTAATGCGGCCCGCTCTGCGGCCATCCTGGTGTCCTCAGCCGCCAGATCCGCCTTGGCCTGGGTGATCTGTTCCTTTACCTTTGCAATCTCCGTGTTGTGAACGTCCTGATCTGGCGGATTAACTTCCGTCATAAGCACAGCCAACGCATCAAATAGTTCTGATAGAACCTGAGCCGGTGGGCGCACAGGGCCTCCTGCCCCGACAGCCGTCGCCGCTGCTGAAACGGAGATCGTTGTCGTGGCTGTCGAAGAATGAAGCGCTGCTTGTGTTCCGGTCATGAATATTCCAACCCGGTTGGGCAGATCAGAGGGGTCCGGAATACTGTCACCATCGGAACAGCTCCCAATCCGGCCATCTTGTAGCTGATAAAGAGATTCGGTTTCTCCAGTCGAAGATTCGTCACCGGAACAAACGACAGTCGCCCCGCGAAACTCCGATCCGTCCTCATAACTTCCTCCATGGATGACTCCCACGAAGGCACGCTTCATGGCCGGTTTAACCCGGGCGGATTGCGCACGCTGAGCCGTCTCGATGAGATCGGTGCAGATGTCCGGCTCAGGGCCCGGTTCACCGATCTTGCCAATGAAAACGTGAATGCTACCAAAGGGGACCCGGTACCCGTACTCAATTGAGCCGGCCTCGGGGCCCCAGCCTGCGTCGTCGATGTAGAGCTTGCCGCGACAACTCTTAGTCATCCGGCCTACAGCGTAGCCCTCGAGTCCTTTAAAGCGGCCCTCCAAGAACCGGAAACCATAGTGCGATAGCCCCACAGTGGGCGCCAACTGTCGTGGTTTTGTCACGGCAGATGTCCTAGAGAAAGGACTTAGTCGTGGAGGCATCGCGACGGGTTAGCTTGAAGGGGTTAAAGCGGACACAAGGACGCAAGAGAGTTTATACTAGTTCGGCCCCTTCGATGAAGGTAAAAGCCTACGTCTAGTGGTGATGGAATTGATGGGGTTTCGATGACTAGGGAGCAAACAAGCTTCGCCTATGTCTCGAGTTGTTGTCTGTTGTCCTTGAACCGCCGTCGGGTCGTCCCCTTACATACATGGGTGACGCCCGTCGGTTTACAGAGTCCCAACACCGGCTCATAGATGTGTACGGTTTGGTCTCTACTTATTCCTAACTTACAATACAAGTTACATATTGACGCCGGTTTACGGCTACAGGCTCTCAACCGATTATGGGTCTTGAGCCCTCATCTACCTTCATGGGCTTTAACATACTTAACCACTGATGAAGTTAACCCGGCCCAGATAGGCCGGTTTATGCCCAGTAGTAATATCCCCAACAGGGTATATTTGCCTCACTAACTTGTGTTATGGATTTTGCATGTAATCCCTCTGCTCTCATGCCTTTGAAGACATGTTCTAGTGTCTTTGTTCACTCATTTCTATGCGTATATGTAGTCATATATGGAGTATAATATCGAAAATCATTTTATATTTCTGAACAGAGGTAGTAATAAAATATGGTTTCTGTTTGAATTAGAACCAGGTCTGCGGTGGAGATGAAGTTTTCAAAGTCATGCCGTGTGAACTGGAAGACCTGATGATGAGTTCTACTGCTGAACTATCCAGCTGTTGTGTCCTTGTTGCCACGTGTCCTGAACTAGTGTTTTCCTGTAGCATTGTTGGCAGGCGTGTTCTCGAGGCTGTACTTGACCACAACAATTTCCTGGCTGTGCCTTCGATTATGAAGGGTGTGGTTCTTGTAAAGCTTCCCAACAAATCTGATGCGGCATGTCTTCATCATCATGTTTATGAGTGGAAAGACCACTCTGTTAGGTTCTCCAAGGTTGACAAGATGGTGATGGTGCGTGTAGACATCTCACACGAAGTCCATGGCCTAGTCAGTTATGCGGGGTTCATCCCGTAGGTCGGTGGCAAGAAATAGTCTGCAGAGTTTAGTTAGTGCAACTTTGCTTGTCTGTAGTAAGTACTATTGTTCAGTACTTGATTTGTGTTTGTGAACCCTGTATTGTTTATTAGTACTGCCGCTTTTGGTGTGTGGTCAGTCCTGAGAACGGTCTATGTTAATGTATGTCCACTCAATTCGGTCTGTATATTTTGAAGTATCCAGATCATATGTTTTGTGAGGACGGTTTATCAATTATGGTTACACTCCAATATCTGCATGCATTGCAGGGTTTATCGCACCCACCAGGATTTCCAGTCCCATGGATGTTCGGTCCATACGATTTGTCACAACCTTTGGACTGTCCTGCTTGTGGGAGTAGGCAGGGCCCCTGCATGCCACGCGTAGTTGGACGATCAATCTTCTGTTTAGTACTTCAACATATTCAGATCCGAAAGATTCAAGACAAAAGTTCAATATTGACATAGAAATAATAATACTTCAAGCATACTAACTAAGCAATTATGTCTTCTCAAAATAACATGGCCAAAGAAATTTATCCCTACAAAATCATATAGTCTGGCTATGCTCTCTTCACCACACAAAGTATTTAAATCATGCACAACCCCGATGACAAGCCAAGCAATTGTTTCATACTTTTGGTGTTGTCAAACTTTTTCAATCCTCACGCAATACATGAGTGTGAGCCATGGACATAGCACTATATGTGGAATAGAATGGTGGTTGTGGAGAAGTCAAAAAGGGAGAAGATAGTCTCACATCAACTAGGCGTATCAACGGGCTATGGAGATGCCCATTAATAGTTATCAATGTGAGTGGGTAGGGATTGCCATGCAACGGATGCACTAGAGCTATAAGTATATGAAAGATCAGCAAAAGAAACTAAGTGGGTGTGCATCCAACTTGCTTGCTCACGAAGACCTAGGGCATTTTGAGGAAGCCCATCATTGGAATATACAAGCCAAGTTCTATAATGAAAAATTCCCACTAGTATATGAAAGTGATAACATAGGAGAATATCTATCATGAAGATCATGGTGCTACTTTGAAGCACGAGTGTGGTAAAAGGATAGTAGCATTGTCCCTTCTCTCTTTTTCTCTCATTTTTTTATTTGGGCCTTTCTCTTTTTTTGGCCTCTTTTTTTTAGTCCGGAGTCTCATCCTGACTTGTGGGGGAATCATAGTCTCCATCATCCTTTCCTCACTTGGGACAATGCTCTGATAATGATGATCATCACACTTTTTTTATTTACTTACAACTCAACAATTACAACTCAATACTTAGAAAAAATATGACTCTATGTGAATGCCTCCGGCGGTGTACCGGGATATGCAATGATGCATGAGTGACATGTATGAAAGAATTATGAACGGTGGCTTTGCCACAAATACAATGTCAACTACATGATCATGCAAAGCAATATGACAATGATGGAGCGTGTCATAGCAAACGGAACGGTGGAAAGTTGCATGGGAATATATCTCGGAATGGCTATGGAAATGCCATGATAGGTAGGTATGGTGGCTGTTTTGAGGAAGTTATATGGTGGGTGTATGATACCAGCGAAAGGTGCGCGGTATTAGAGAGGCTAGCAATGGTGGAAGGATGAGAGTGTGTATAATCCATGGACTCAACATTAGTCATAAAGAACTCACATACTTATTGCAGAAATCTATTAGTTATCGAAACAAAGTATTACACGCATGCTCCTAGGGGGGTAGATTGGTAGGAAAAGACCATCGCTCGTCCCCGACCGCCACTCATACGGAAGACAATCAATAAATAAATCATGCTCCGACTTCATCACATAACGGTTCACCATGCATGCATGCTAGGGGAATCACAAACTTCAACACAAGTATTTCTCAAATTCACAACTACTCAACTAGCACAACTCTAATATTACCATCTCCATATCTCAAAACAATTATCAAGTATCAAACTTCTCACAGTATTCAACACACTCATAATAAAACTTTTTTATTAATCTTGAATGCCTAACATAATTAAAGAAAATTACCATGCTGTTTTGTAGGACTCTCAAAATAATCTAAGTGAATCATGAGAGAACAATAGTTTCTATAAAACAAATTGACCACCGTGCCCTAAAAGATATAAGTGAAGCACTAGAGCAAAAGCTATATAACTCAAAAGATATAAGTGAAGCACATAGAGTATTCTAACAATTTCCGAAGCATGTGTGTTTCTCTCAAAAGGTGTGTACATAAAGGATGTTTGTGGAAAACTAAAAAATAAAGACTCAAATAATATAAGACGCTCCAAGCAAAACACATATCATGTGGTAAATAAAAATATAGCTCCAAGTAAAGTTACCGATGGAAGTAGACGAAAGAGGGGATGCCTTCCGGGGCATACCCAAGCTTTGGCTTTTAGGTGTCCTTAGATTATCTTGGGGTGCCATGGGCACCCCCAAGCTTAGGCTCTTGCCACTCCTTGTTCCATAATCCATCAAATCTTTCACCCAAAACTTGAAAACTTCTCAACACAAAACTTAAAGTAGAAAATCTCGTGAGCTCCGTTAGCGAAAGAAAACAAAACACCACTCAAGGTACTGTAATGAACTCATTCTTTATTTATATTGGTGTTAAACCGACTGTATTCCAACTTCTATATGGTTTAAACTATTTTACTAGCCATAGATTCATCAAAATAAGCAAACAACACACGAAAAACAGAATCTGTCAAAACAGAACAGTCTGTAGTAATCTGTAGCTAACGCAAGTTCTGGAACCCCAAAAATTCTAAAATAAATTGCTGGATGTGAGAAATTTATCTATTAATCATCTTCAAAAATAATTAACTAAATAGAATTTTCCAAGTAAAAATGGCTGCAATTCTCGTGAGTGGTAAAGTTTCTATTTTTACAGGAAGATTAAAAATACTTTCCCCAAGTCTTCCCAACGGTTCTACTTGGCACAAACACTAATTAAACACAAAAAACACAAACAAAACAGAGGCTAGATAAATTATTTATGACTAAACAAGAGAAAAAAGTAAGGAATAAAAATAAAATTGGGTTTCCTCCCAACAAGCGCTATCGTTTAACGCCCCTAGCTAGGCATAAAAGCAAGGATAGATCTAGGTATTGCCATAATAATAGGGCATGAAGGATTGCAATCTATGTCAAGAACAATAAAATCTATGGGCACAAAATTCCTATTTGCAACAATAAGAACATCATTAATTCTTCCCATAGGTTTCTTAATAGTTGAATCCGCAAGGAGCAAGTTTAAAGAGCAATCATCAAAATCACGGAAACCAAGAAAATCACACAAAGTCTTTGGAATCGTGGAAACACTAGCACCCAAATCACACAAAGCATAGCATTCATGATCTTTAATTTTAATTTTACTAGTAGGTTCCCACTCATCATAAAGTTTTCTAGGGATAGAAACTTCCAACTCAAGTTTTTCTTCATAAGATTGCATCAAAGCATCAACGATATGTTTAGTAAAAGCTTTATTTTAATAATAAGCATGAGGAGAATTTTGCACGGATTGCAACAAGGAAATACAATATATTAAAGAGCAATTATCATAATTAAATTCCTTGAAGTCCAAAATAGTGGGTTCATTGATGTTTAAAGTTTTGACTTCTTCAATCCCACTTTTAACAATTCTAGCATCAAGATCTAAAGACTCCGAATTTTTGGAACGTCTTCTAGGTAAAGGTGGATCATATTCAATCCCATCATTATCAAGATTCATATTGCAAAACAAATATTCAATAGGGGACACATCAATAACTTTTAGATCTTCATCTTTATTATCATGGAAACAAGAAGAACACGATTTTATAAAGCAATCTTTCTTAGCACGCATCCTAGCGGTTCTTTCTTTGCACTCATCAATGGAAATTCTCATGGCTTTGAGAGACTCATTGATATCATACTTAGGTGGAATATATCTAAGTTTCAAAGAATCAATATCAAGAGAAATTCTATCAACGTTCCTAGCCAACTCATCAATCTTAAGCAATTTTTCTTCAATCAAAGCATTGAAATTCTTTTGCGAAGTAATAAATTTTTTAATATTAGATTCAAAATCAGACGGTATCTTATTAAAATTTACATAAGAATTGTTGTAGGAATTACCATAATTATTAGAGGAATTACTAGGATACGGCCTAGGATTAAAGTTTCCTCTATACGCGTTGTTACCAAAATTATTCCTACCAACAAAATTCACATTAATAGATTCATTATTATTATCAATCAAAGTAGACAAAGGCATATCATTAGGATCAGAAGAAACACTTTTTTAGCAAATAATTTCATAAGTTCATCCATCTTTCCACTCAAAACATTAATTTCTTCTATCGCATGCACTTTCTTATTAGTAGATCTTTCAGTGTGCCATTGAGAATAATTAACCATAATATTATCTAGGAGTTTAGTAGCTTCTCCTAAAGTGATTTCCCTAAAAGTGCCTCCTGCGGCCGAATCTAAAAGATTTCTAGAAGCAAAATTCAATCTAGCATAAAAATTTTGTATAATCACCATAAATTCAAACCATGTGTAGGGCAATTACGTATCATTAATTTCATCCTCTCCCAAGCTTGTGCAACATGTTCATGATCAAGTTGCTTAAAATTCATGATATCGTTTCTAAGAGAGATGATCTTAGCGGGAGGAAAATACTTAGAGATAAAAGCATCTTTGCACTTATTCCACGAATCAATACTATTTATAGGAAAAGACGAAAACCAAGCTTTGGCACGATCTCTAAGCGAAAACGAGAATAGCTTCAATTTAACAATATCATTATCCACATCTTTTTTCTTTTGCATATCACACAAATCAACAAAGTTGTTTATATGGGTAGCGACATCTTCACTAGGAAGGCCGGAAAATGGATCTTTCATGACAAGATTCAGCAAAGCAGCATTAATTTCACAAGATTCGGCATCGGTAAGAGGAGCAATCGGAGTGCTAATAAAATCATTGTTGCTGGTATTAGTAAAGTCACACAATTTGGTATTATCTTGAGCCATCGTGACAAGAAAGCAATCCAATACACAAGCAAACAAGAGACGGGCAAAAAGAGGCAAATAGAGAAAGAGAAGGAGGATGGAGAGAGAGGGCGAATAAAACGGCAAGGGTGAAGTGGGGGAGAGGGAAACGAGAGGCAAATGGCAAATAATGTAATGCGGGAGATAAGGGTTTGTGATGGGTACTTGGTATGTTGACTTTTGTGTAGACTCCCCGGCAATGGCGCCAGAAATGGCTGGTTGTCGGGAGTCCAAATCTTGACTTGACCTTGCGTAAGCCTCCCCGACAATGGCGCCAGAAATCCTTCTTGCTACCTCTTGAGCACTGCATTAGTTTTCCCTTGAAGACGAAAGGGTCATGCAGTAAAGTAGCGTAAGTATTTCCCTCAGTTTTTGAGAACCAAGGTATCAATCCGGTAGGAGGCTACGCGCGAGTCCATTGCACCTACACAAACAAATAAAATCCTCGCAACCAACGCAATAAAGGGGTTGTCAATCCCTTCACGGTCACTTACGAAAGTGAGATCTGATAGATATGATAAGATAATATTTTTGGTATTTTTATGATAAAGATGCAAAGTAAAGAAAGCAAAATAAACGGAAAAGGAAATAGCTTGTAGATGGAAGATTAATATAATGGAAAATAGACCCGGGGGCCATAGGTTTCACTAGTGGCTTCTCTCGAGAGCATAAGTATTACGGTGGGTAAATGAATTACTGTTGAGCAATCGACACAATTGAGCATAGTTATGAGAATATCTAGGTATGATCATATATATAGGCATCACGTCCGAGACAAGTAGACCGACTCCTGCCTGCATCTACTACTATTACTCCACACATCGACCGCTATCCAGCATTCATCTAGAGTATTAAGTTCAAGAGAACAGAGTAACGCTTTAAGCAAGATGACATGATGTAGAGGGATAAACTCATGCAATATGATATAAATCCCATCTTGTTATCCTCGATGGCAACAATAAAATATGTGCCTTGCTGCCCCTACTGTCACTGGGAAAGGACACCGCAAGATTGAACCCAAAGCTAAGCACTTCTCCCATTGCAATAAAGATCAATCTAGTAGGCCAAACCAAACTGATAATTCGAAGAGACTTGCAAAGATAACCAATCATACATAAAAGAATTCAGAGAAGATTCAAATATTGTTCATAAATAACTTGATCATAAACCCACAATTCATCGGCCTCAACAAACACCGCAAAACAAGATTACATCAAATAGATCTCCACAAGAGAGGGGGAGAACTCACTACAAAAAAATACACTTCCGTGATGATACGTGTTTGTCACAGTAGGTCGCTTTTTTGTCATGCATGTACATCCATGACAAATTTATGACAGAATCAAGATATTCATACCTGTGCTGTCGTAGAAGTGTTCCATGACATTACCAAAATTATCATCACGGAAGTGTCCACTTCCATGACGATAAATCCCTCGTCACAGAAGTGCTTTCGTCAAGGGTGACCGACATGTGGCATCCACCGTAACGGAACGCCGTTAAGCTATCGGGTCGGGTTTTGGATCCGATAACCCGTTAACAGCCCCGACCAATGGGAAATTTCCACGTGTAAAATTCTTATTGGCCGGACGAAACACGTGTCAGCTCGTCAGTGGGTCAGATAGGCGCCTATGATATGTCGACACGTGGCACGGCCCAACAAGTTTAAATAGGCCGGCCCAACTGAAGGCCCACAAGATTTTGCGGACCATAATGGGCCGGCCCAGCTAAAGGCCCACGAGATTTTGTGGACCGTAATGGGCTGGCCCAGCTAAAGGCCCACAAGATTTTGCGGGCCATAATGGGCCGACCCAGGTAAAGGCCCACAAGATTTTTGTGTGCCATAATGGGCCGACCCAGGTAAAGTCCACAAGATTCTTGCGGGTCATAATGGGCCGGCCCAGCTAAAGGCCCACGAGATTTTGCCGACATTAATGGGCCGGCCCAGCTGTAGGCCCACAAGATTCTGAGGACCCTAGTAGGCCGGCCCATTAACTGGCTGCCATGTTTTGGGCCAAATGCCGGCCCATATTTGATCCAGTCCATTAATGCCTGCCACGCTCCGGGCCTAATAGTGGCCCATATGAGATCCGGCCCGTTAAAAGCCTACCACGTTCTGGGCGAAATTACGGCCCAGATCAGGTCCGGCCCTTTAAGAGGCTTTGGGATCAATTATGGCCCATATCAGATTCGGCCCGTCAACTGGACACTATGATTTTGGGCCCACTTGCTAAAGGCCCACTTAGTAATTCGGCCTGATATTAGTTTTGGTCTGTTAAGGGCCCGTTTAACATTTTGGCCCTATATTAATTTCGGCCTGTTAAAAGCCAGTCATATAGTTGGGCCTAACTACGGCCATGTTTGCATCCGGCCTGCTCGCAGCCGATATCTGATTGGGCCAAACAAGGACCGAGACAATTTTATCCTGTTAAAAGCCCGTGATTTGATTCGCACAATCATGGGCCGGGGTTCATTTCATGCTGCTACGTAACTAGTATGAATTAAGAACAAAGCTACTCTATACAATAAAGAAATTACGGCATAGTAACTTAGAATAAACCTACACTATACAATAAAGGGTTTAAGGTATATTACATCCACTAGGCATCAAAGTTCGCCACCAGTGATCATAAAGCGCAACGTAGAAACAAATTACAAAAACTGGGCACCATTGCAGCGTAACAAAATAATACTGAACCGAGACCACTTCCAAGACAGTTCAACAAAGGTTACCTTGCGGGGGGAACTGCTGCGCAAGCTGCTGAGCAAGGCTGTGAGACCGGCCTAGCATGTCGGTCATAGCTTCCAGGTGTAGCTGTTTAGCGATGAGGTTCTCATTGGTGTTCTCCGCAATCTTTCTTAGAGATAGGACTTCAAGTCGAAGTTGAGTTGCAGAATGCCTTTCTACTAGAACTTGGGACTGAAGAAGTCGAACTGATTCAGACAATGAATTTTGTGAGCTTGTCTGACTGTTAGTGTCAAGTAACTTGAACACTACATCAAGACAAGACTTTGGGGTTGTCTCGCTATCTTCAAGATGTTTTGCCTTCTTTGCTACAATATATGTTGGGTTTGTCTCACAGCCTTCAGCAGACTTGTGCATGCCATCAGGCATATCACCCTGAAACAAAGCAAAGAGATGACAGGTTTTCCACGTGTATAAACAAAGATGATAAATGTTCTGTGAATTCTATCTAATTTCAAATTAGAAAATAAAGAGTATGTTCAAAATGTCAATAGCATAATTTGGCATTGTTCATAATGCGGGGAGCTTCACCACACTACTGGATTACCATGTCAACATAACAAGCATAGATGAAGGGCAAAGAAAATCATTGTATCTATTTTGGATAATGTGCATGGCATGTTGTTCATATCATCAGCCACATCAGTAAGATAAAACAGGAGATGACAAGGTGCAAACATGGGCTGCTTCACCACACACTGGATTATAGATCCACAAAAACAAGCATACATATAGGGAGTATTAAGTAATGTGCATGGTATGAATAAGGAATTTGGTTTTACAAGTAAAACTTAGAACTTACGGTTCTTACGAACATGCATTTTGGTAGAAACAGCAAACTAAACAGCAGTAAACGATAGGGAGTATGAGCAAATTAAACAACAGTTAAGGATAAAGGCTTTAGAAGGACTGACTTACATTAACAGTTAACACCGGCTTTATAATGCCCTTCTCCATGTCAAGGGAAGGATAACTCAAGAATTTCAGCACAGAATCTTCTTCATAAGCATTGCATGTACTCTACATTTTGTAGAGAGTAATTATAGATATGATAATACTGGAAGGGGTAGAGGATAATGAAGATAATGAAGATAAGATGAAGATTGATGCTACATAATCAACTACTAATCCCTGGAAGTACAAGCGTTACAGGACAAAATGTAGTGACAAGAGCAATGGGCTACACTTCTGCACTGGCATTGTCTGTGTATTCTACTTGTTGGTAAGATTAAATATAGATCTGATCTTTTTTAGTAAATGGTGAGCGAGGGAGATAAGATGCAGAATGCTACAAAATGAACCAATCCCTCTTCCCATAATACAAGAGTGTTTTGAACACTGGTGTACTGTACAAAACGTTCTTATATTATGGGACGGAGGGAGTAGCTGTTAATGTAAGTACAGTGATAGACCACGTTCAGTCCTTACAAGAGGACTGCAGAACTAAACCTCTTCAAAAGCATTGGGTTGATTCTAAATTTATGTAAGAGTCCATACAGATCTTATAATGTCCACCAAATGGATGATTACGAGGCTAACATGTGCAGTGATGCTACATAATCAAACAGCTATGAAAGTAAATATGGTCATGCAGGACAAGAGGTACTCACAAGAGCAATGTAGTGTGCAGTATAGTTGCGAGATTCTGTGGTCCCTTGAGAACGAATGTTCTTCTGCTAACAGTTTTCGTACAAGTGAGACATTAAGGAAAATGCAGAAATGTAGTTCAAATTGTGATGTGATATCATAGACAGTACCTTACGCTGCAGCCGAGACCAATGTGTAACAAGATTATTCCAGTCACCGTCGGATAAATGTAGCACCGGAGACTTTACAGAAATTTCATTCAGAGGCTTGCCATCGAAGTGCGCTTGCCTCAGGTAGGAACGATACTTCATCAACGAGTGCTTGAAAAGCGCAACCAACCCTTGCTCGTCATCACAATCCAGTTTGTGCCTCGCCTATTTAAAAGAATGAAATCTTGTGTCTTCTGTCAGCAGAAACATATGCAGTAATGACCATGAATAACATTAGTACATTACTTACGCGTAAGTTGCGGAGGAAGACTGGAAATTGTTCTATGTCTGCGGTATAATCTTTCCATGAAGGAAAGATGCGCACAAAGTTCCTGACAACAACATAAGCTTCGTCTTCTAAACTGGGAAGAAATGGAACAGGGGTCCAATTTGCTGCAATTGGGGCTCTCTCTGGTTTGAAAAGGGATTTGGCAACTGGATTTGGTGTACTCTTTGCTGGAATGGGGGTTTTGCGTTGTATAGCTGGTGCTATGTCAACTGGCATAATCATACTGTTTGCTGCAGTTGGGGTTTGCTGAGTTGGGGCATCAGAAATGACCAGTGTAGTAGGGCTAGAGTCTGCTAGAGTTGGGGTATTTTTTGGGTCAAGTGATATTGCAACTACACCTAATGGGCTATTTGATTTATCAGGTGCCACTACCTTTTCCAAATACTTTGCTTGTGCTCTTCCACAATCAGCAATCGCCCTCTTCCTTTTGAACGTCTGATACACAAGAACAACATTTGAATGGATAAATATGGTATGATGACAGATGGAATATGTACTGAAAATGGATAGGCGGGGTGTATTCACATACATGATGCGTAAACTAAGCTAATGGCAGTTCAACAAAGTAGAAGCAATGCAAAGCATCAGTTGCAAGATATGTGCGAGCAATGTAACCTTGGAAAGTTAGAGCAAGTACCTTGATGGGTGAATAAGATAGGGCATCTTCCTCTGACTCCTCCACTAGGGAGCTACATTGACTTAGGTCTCCCTCTAGCTCAGAATCACTATTAGGATCATATTCTGAGCATGAATCTGTAGGTGGAGAGTGTTTGCATTGCATTGCATCCAGACTTGATTTCAGTCCCTTAATGCCAAGTTTGACAGCCATGGCATTGTTCTGCTTTATTCTTTTCATGTGCGCAAGCTCATAACCATTATGATGCTGTTCAGAATCTAAGATTCATGAAAACATAAAAATTAGTTAGATTATCTATGGAATGCATTGCGGTTTCAACTCGGAGAGTGTCTCCCTATAAACCCTTGCATATGCAAAGTTCACCTCCCCAACCGTGCTGACTAGACCACACACAGAGATACACACCCGAGCGGCGAACATGCATTTTCGAAACTAATTTAGGAACATTTAGCTGACCAATTAAACAACTCTATTTTAATAATATCATATTCGTATTTGAACAACTAAGCTTGTTTAGCTTGATGGGTGGAGCAGTGTTATTATGAAATGAAGCACGTATTCTGATCGTATAGTGATCATAAAAGTGGGAAACTCTAAGCACATATTTTTTAGCAAAAGAGGGTTTCCCCTCTGATTTCTATTAAAGAAACCACCACGGAACCAACATGATCAATTAAACCCTAAGCATGATCAATTAAACCGTATTATGGCTGTGTCATGGCAGATTTGAAGCTGCAAACCATAGAAATGATATTTAGCATCCATTGTTTGCTTCGAACTAAGAACTAAATTCTAAGAGCTGAAAAGAAAGTAGAGTAACCAAGTTAAGATCTATTTTATGGTTGAGATCAAAAATTTGAGGAGATATGAAGTACCACCTCTCTTGCGGCACCGTGTAGGCATCGGGGGTGCGATGGTTGTCGATGGCGTTGAAGCAGATCTGCGACGGTAGACGGGTGCATCGGGGGATAAGTCCCGTTGCGGTGGAAGAGAAGGTTGTGTGAGCGGCCCCGGCAAAGAGGACGACGGCGCCGATGAAGCGAGAGGACGCGATGCAAGGCTATTGGTCCATCACCGTGGATGAGAAACGTCCATCTCTAGCAGTGGATGACGCGGTCTTGGTAGGCGTTCCGGCATGGTGGAGGACGGTGGCGATGGATGTGGTGGAGGACGGCGGCGATGGATGGGGTGGCGGACGGAGGCTAGTGTGGGAATGGGGTGTTCTAGCGCGGATGGTGTATGAATGGGAAAATGGAGGGAGAGGTACGGGAAACCATGTTTTTGGGACGCGCCTATCTGAAATATGGGAAAGTTACAAACTTATCCCCCGTTTCAAATTTGGACGTCTCGTCGGTTGGGGATAGGACAGTAATCTTGCATCTCCCAAATATTTGCCGGTAACTATTTCGGGCGAGGAGAGGGTGTTTTGCCGCCCACGGTTGGCACCCATGGTTGGCGCCCACGGTGTATGAACGGGGCTGACAGGTAGGGCGGTTGTGTCACGTCTGATGGAAGTTACACATCTGCCCCTATTTAAAATATTAGCCTACATCTATTTCGGACGAGGAGAGTTTGTTTTGCCGCCGACCGTGTATGAATGGGGAATGGAGGGAGAAACAGAGGTCTTTCAAACGATCTTGAATCAAATGAGTTTTTCCGCCCATGTTTGACGCCCACTGTGTCGGAATGGGCTCAGAGGCGGTCGTGTCACGTCTAATTGAAGTTACTAACCTACCCCTATTTAGAGCAGTGGAAATCCGGCCGATGGATTGTCCGTGTAATGGGTAGACAGTAATTTCCATATCCCAAACACTTGGCTTTGGGCAGCCGATGTGGAGTGGACATTTTGTTGTTTCTTTCGAATTTTGGGACAATAAGCATCCACGTTTACCCTGGCAACTAAATTCGAATCCATTTTGTATTCCTATATGAATCTTTATAAATCATTCTATGTACTTTATATATCTTCAAAAGGACGACAAAGATGTATTCCACTGTCATATATGAATATGGTTTATAAATGCCGATACTCAAATTCAGAAACTAGAATCCAGTTTAAGGTGAATTCGAATATTTGGAACACTTCATGTCCAACTCAAATGTCACACGCAGCATAATATGTACTCCCATTTAGATATGTACACAAGCGATGTATCAAGATTCAAATACCGAGTCAATCAACCAAGAATGTACGGAACTAACAGACATATAAACACTTATAGAGTATATGGATCAATAATATCAACTAACATACATAAGCCAGGCTGCTGTACTTTTTTTTGCTACAACAACATCCTTTTTTTAGCCAGCATCGTGGCCCTTTCCGATGCGTGCCACTTATGGTCCATCTATACTAGTATTGTTGAATGCACATTCAGCCCGATTGGCATATTTGTAGGTCTGGCACAGCAATCCAAATGAAATGTCTCCGAGTCTTATCAATTAATACAGACTTGTGCTCAAATAAAATTACAAACAAAAAAATATAAAAACAATTATTACATGATCTCTAAAACAAATGGTTTGATTGATTACATGAACAGAGAACACAAAGGTTATTCAACTATGGAAAGAACATTTCACCTATGATTTACCAAGTAGGAATTTAATTTCCTTTTTTCCTTCAAGACCTTAACAATCTGGTCAGTCTCAGCTTGCTTCGTTTTGAAATCCATCAAATATTTAATGGTTGTCTTGAGTACTGCTTGTGATTGTGTTGTTTGCTTCCTCAACATGTCAACTTCATCTCTAAGTGCAGAAGCAGAATCTCTTTCTACCACTAGTTTAGCCTCTAGAGCATCAGCAGTTGGCAATTCATAATGCACGATTGGCCGATGCCACTGTTGTGGGATGATGCAACGTCCATGGGGACTTCGCTCTTTGATCTTGGGCTAACCTGTTTTGCCATTAAAGTTTCGATTGGATTCAGAAAGTTGAAGTTAGCAAAACATCTCAACTGGGAGTTATAACAGCAAACCAGTTAAACAAACAAGGAATTTAAGAGTTTCAATTGGATGCTGAAAAGTAGTTATTAACATCATTGTAACCCGTTGTTGCAGCAGCAAAGCAGTTAAACAAACAAGTAGATATTTAAGTTAAGGCAAACAGGTAATTCTTAACAGTAAGTATCAAACACATAGATAGGTGCAGTCTACAATATGATTAACAGGCTGTGCCATTATGTAATCAGTAGCAAACTAAATTAAGCCAAGCAACGTAATTGAACAATTTTGCAATAAGTGGCTAACTAAAATTCCGAGAAGCAAGTAACTGAACTTACGCTAGTTCTTTGTACAGGCACAGTGCAACTTATTTTTCGCTTACATGGTTGTACGAAGGAGTCCATGGCATCAATTGCTTGGATACGCAGTCCCAATACTTCTTTCTTCCCACACTGCATGGGTAAGTCGAATGGTTAATCTGGTAAGATGGTGTGTCCTTGATATGTTATATGAGGACGTGTAGTCAGACTAGTTGTAGCCAAACACATCACACTGGCTTTTACTGTATATTTCATGCGATTACTTTTGGCATATCGAGATCTAAGCAATCTAGAATAGGATGAAAAGACTGGCATCCTTCACATTATTGGCGAACTCAGTTCATAGAAACAAGCAATTCAATCATTCTGTGTGTAAATCAAAAGCGTCACTGGAATATTTTTCATCCAATCATACACGCAAAAAGGGGCGACGCCACCATAGGGGCTGGTATGGGCGGCCGCCTCAGGTGGCTGGAAAGTGTGCACCTAGTTTGAGTCGTCCAGGTTGGCCCATGCTAGTTTTGTTCGTCCCAATGCACGAGCAGGAAATGTAAAAAATGAAGAAAAATGTTTCAATTTGGTGGGCCAATAACATAAGTGCAAGGCAGGCCCTATAGCAGGCTCGCGGCCCAAATGAGCGCCTCCCATATTGATCGACAGCAGGAAAAATCCCAATTCATTCACTCCAGCCTCCAGTCTGGTTCGCTCCTAACCTAGCCGCCGCTGGACAGACCGACATAGCACTTCCTCGCGCCCTCATTGGAGGGCGGTCGCCGGGCTTCAAGCGAACGGAAGGACAAGAAGATGAAGATCCAACCCTGGGTGTAGCTTGCGTGGGAGGCAGCGGCGGCGGCACGGGCATGGCATCGAGCTTGCGCAAACAGACAGTCGCTAATTGCAAGAGTAGCATGCGCAACGAGTAGGTACATCACATCCCTGATTATATCTAATTCAACTCTTCAATTTCTGGCCAATAGTTAAACCTGACGGTGTTGTAAAACTACTTGTATCTAGGGAATCTATGGGAAAATGAAACCAATTTCTACTTATTTTATAACTCCCCCAATCAATACTGAACTGACTGAATCTGATGTATCTAATCAAGTTTCCGGTGCAAACATACAAGCTCATGTTGTTCTTGAGCCTGAAGTGTCTAATGAACAGATTGCTAATGAAGGATTTGATGCAAACATTTTACATGCTCCTGGTGATGAACATATAGTGTCTAATGAGGGATCTAATGCAAGCATTTTGCAAGCTCATTGAAGGATTTAGTGTCTAATGATGATCTACTATGTTGAGAGAGACAGAGATTTGCAGGCATTGATGACAAGCAAATTATAGTGCATTTTCATAGCTTGAGGAAACGTCGAGGCCATCTACCAGAAAGTCCCCGTATCATGACAACATAGCATAAATACTTTTCTAATCTGTTGTTTGAAACTATTGGCATACTTGTGCAGAATAGATATATTGATATGCAGTTTGCGCGCTGGTTATACGTGCAATTACACTTCGATATTTTCAGCCAGAGAACGAATAATTCAAGCAGGTACAGACCATGTTTGTAGTCCTTGTACACCATGTTGCATTTTCTGTTTTTTGGTGCTTGCATCATTTAGTGTTTATAATCTGAACTACTTTGGATCATTAGCTGGTTTTCAAAGTGCATGTAGCTTCACATTTCTCAAGTTATGTTGATTTCTGGAGTGCAAGTGCCTTCGTATTTTTTAAGTTAAATGTTCGCCCCTGGTAACTTGAATTCGTGGATCAGCCACTGCACACAAATCATACACGAATGCCAGTATGAATTAAATGAAATGCAGGGACTTACACTAGCTCGTTGTACAGGCTCACTGCAACTCTACTTGCGCTTGGGATGTTCCATGTACAAGTCCATGTTACCACTTGCTTGGATGTGCAGGCCTTGTGCTCCTTGCATCCCCCTCTGCATTTTTGACACGGCGAATGGTTGATCAAATAAGAGGAATCGACCTTGATGTTGTACCGGAGGACAGATACTTATAAGGTTATACGGGTGTGCAAGATGTGTACCAGATCCCGTAGCGCCGTCATGCTTCGCTAAAATATGGATTTGCTTGTTTCAGATGATATCTCCAGAAGAAATAAGAGTTAAGGTCAGAGTTGCATAGGCGTGTAAGCTAAGAGAGCAGTGAAAGGATATCCAAACATCGTCGGAACAGTGCACAAGGGAGTGATGTGTGGATACCTAGTTCGGGCCGACGTTTGGGCATGCTCGCCTAGCTAGAGTGTGGGTCACTTCAGAGCCGTTGAGGGCGATGCGCTGGCGTTGGCTGACCGTGCACGGATGCAGATCTTGAGTGGCAGCGGAGTGCTACGATGCGGTGGACGAGACCGTTGGTGAAGCCCCAACGGCCTCGGGGGGCGGAGGTGCGACGATGTGCTCGGTGAAGTAGCCCCGGTGAGCTGGGAGACGGCGTCGGTGAAGCGCACCTGATGTGGTGGAACTCGGTGTCTGTGAGGCACGTTGGTTGCAGCGGCCAACGTTGTCGGTGGACCACCCGGTGCGGTGGACGAGGGCATAGATGAGGTAGCTCCGGTGCGGTGGTGAAGCGCGACCGTCGTCTTCGTCGTCGTCGTCCGGCACAGAGGTGGGGAACGGTGGGGAAAGAGACGAGACAAAGGGTGATTCGAGGGTTGGCGGCGAATTAGGGATTTGAGCAATCTGGGCACGGAAGGGGACGGTGGAGAAGAGAGATTTTGCAGGGCTGGAATTGGGGCCGCCAGATATTTCAATCCGAAACGTGGAAGTGCGAACTTATATTGTCGTCGTCCTTTTTGGGGGGGGTGGGTGGCTGGGTGCTACGCGTCCGTCCGACACACGCGACCACCCCGACAGGACTATGCTTCGGTGCCTTAAGGCACCTGCCTTTGTGTCCATGACATATGGGCCCAACAGGTGGCTGGCCCACATGTCAGTGACGCAAAGGCAGTTGCCTTTAAGGCACCGAAGCAGCGTCCAAAACGACATGACCCTAGTTTGCCTGGTGCGCCTACATTTGAGAATGCAAACGAATCTTCTTTCATTTGCAAACGAATCTGTATGTATTACCATGCCCGTGTTTTCCTTGCAATAATTAGTCATTCGAAACGAGATACTCCATCCGTTCACTTTTGTAAATCATTTCAAACAACTTTAAA
Organism: Triticum urartu; assembly: GCF_056163025.1. Lineage (NCBI taxonomy): Eukaryota > Viridiplantae > Streptophyta > Magnoliopsida > Poales > Poaceae > Triticum > Triticum urartu. The sequence goes on from NC_141875.1 coordinate 696,527,920, forward strand.
TGAACTGGTTTGCACATTGTCTGAAGTGTCTTCAAGGTCTTATAAAAGTGAACAGAGGGAGTACTATAAATTAATTAATGAGGAGTTATTTGAAAAAAAATCAAAACGGTAAGCCGCTAACGTGGATTAGAGTGTGTCTCACATAATTAGTTATTTGAATTAGAGTGTGTGTCACATAGTTAGTTATTTGAATTAGAGTGTGTGTCACGTAGCGATCTCCAATTCTAACGTGGATTTCGCATTTCACTGTATATGATGAACACCATGGTAGTGATAAAACTTTTGGATGGATTCAAACATATGACCTACAAAATAGCACAACAAACTGAGTCAATGTCAACTTTTCGAAACTTAGTATGGCACGAATTCGAAATAATTACCCGTATGCCTGCTCCTTGGTTCAAATCTTACAATGTACACCGAATTGAAACATTGATATTAAGTCTCGTACTATGTACATTCAAATGTTGTTTTTAGCCCCCCCCCCCCCCCCCGCACAAACGCTGCATACTTCCTATATCGGTCAATCTTCCTCTCCTAACCACCTTAGGAAGCTATCGGTTTCCAACACACGTCAATTCTTTCTCTCCATGTTTCGATCTCTAAGTCTCTCAACTACACAACCCCTTTTTCCACTCTGTTACCAAATGTATTTACCTCACACACCCGCCATTGCACCCCATGTCGAGCTCTCCCCCCCCCCCTCTCCCTCTCACCCTCTCGCGCTAAATACATGCATTGCCTATCTAGCCCCCCAACCTCTCGTGCATGCGCACGCACGCACGTTGTATATCTAGGTCACTCCCTCGAGACTGTCTCACTCTTTCTTCCGCACGGCGGGCCACACTCGCTCAATCTCGCTCTCCTTATCCGAGTCTCATTTAACCTCATTTTCTTTCACACACAAATGATATATCTCCCTGTTCGGGCCTCGATCGACACACTCTATACTCTCTCACGCAGATTGTCTATCTAGGTCAGTCCATCCAAGCCGCCACCACTCTTTCGACCTCATGGTGGGCCACGCTCACTCAATCTCTCTCTCTCTCTCTCCGTATGTATCGATTGACCTTGCTCTTTCTCGGAAAAAAATGATATATCACCATGTTTGAGCCCAATTCGACCTATTCACATTGTATACTCTCTCACGCACATCGTCTATCTAGGTCACTCTCTCCAACCCGTCTCACTCTTTCGATCGCACGGCGACCCTATGTGATCGGTTGACCTTACTTCCTCCCACGCACAAAATATATCTACACGTCTTCACTTACTGGTGGGTTCCATGTGTGCTCTCTCTCTCTCCTCCCCTTCTGCGTTTAGACGCACGGGCAAACAGGAAGAACTCGCGGGCGATGTTGCCGTTGACCATATCTGGACGTGTTCACAAGTCACGGCACCAGTTTCACGTACTAGCAGCACTAGTCAGTGTGTACGTGCAATGCACGTTAATTTGGATGTATATTAAGTGCATGCGGATATTAACTACTAGGATATTATTTGCATGTTGTCATGTGATTAGCACTATTTTTGGCATGAAATTAACTGCACGCTAAACGTGTTGAGCGCTCGACATTGAAGCAGTCTAGGTCGCTGGATGACAAGGAATACATGTGGCTTGATGACGTTTTATATTTAATTTGATACGGCTCTAGCAGAACATTCAATCGATCAAACCATACATTTCGTTCAGTCTGACTCCGACTTTAAATTATACGACGGTCGATATAAAATAAACAGAAATGATAAACGTTCGGATTTTAAGCATGGCAATCCTAACATTTTTCATGGCAAATTTAGATTACGCGGCGGCGGCGGGGGCGTCTCGCGATGGGAAGCGGCTCCTCTGCCGTGCTCTGTGTGTCGTCGGGCCACTGACCGACGGCGACGGCGGCGTCTTGCTCCGTTGTTGGCGTACTCCTGGACATTGGCCTAGCTTCAAGGAAGGCCAAAATGTTCTGGACTTCGGAGCGAGTCGACTGGCGGGAGGAGGCGACTGGCGTTGGTGCAAGAAAGCGGTCGACGGTGGCCATCCATGCCGCTGAGGGGGGCACTGGCACCCGCACGGGGACAGGCGCTGTCAACGGCGCAGCGGAGACATTCGTGTGCACGGGCACCGGCACGGGCGCGCACGTCAGTGCATGCGCAGGCGCAGGCGCTGGCAGGTGCACGGGCACCGGCACGGGCATGCGCGTCAGTGCACGCGCAGGCGCATGCGCTGGCAGGTGCACGGGCGCGTGAAAGTCGGCGGGCACCTCGTGGAACCCCGTGGGATCAAGCTCGGCGACAATGTGTGGCTCCCAGCCCATCAATGCCACGGGGATGGGCGCTGACGCAGTTGGGGTGACGGGAGCTGGAACAGGAGTGGGGACAGGCGCGGTGTCTTCCCGCAAGGGCAGTTCAAGCTCATCCCAAAGCGCCTTATGTTCTTGAGACTCTGGCTGGGTGTCTTCCTCAGGAAACTGGAACACTAAGGGCAGACCATCGTGATGCGGCATGGCGTACGTTTAGGTCAGGCTAGTTGGAGGTAGACGACAGGAGAATCGGAGAGGAAGAGAGAGGATTGTAGCGATACTCCCTCCTTTCCGGTTTATAAGGCTCAATTCAAAAATCTCACCAACCAAGGTAGATGGTGAGTGGTGGAATACTTTTTGTAGTTTGCAAAAGCACCCAATTAATGCTCTTGTTTTTCTCAAAAAAATATGTTTACCAATGCATTAATTGCAATGCATGCATGCATAAATTACATGCATTGGTCAATTTTCTCTTAATACTTGCATGCAATGATTTAATTTACCTTGGAATCTGAACATGTGATGGGAAAAAACAAAATTGAGCCTTATAAAATGGAAAAACTAATATTTTGAGATAAGCCCTATAAACCGAAAAGGAGGGAGTACCGGGTAGTGTGGGGTTGATTTTAAACTGCGGCGCTGGCGACATTAATAGTGGGAGAAGTTGGGACGACGGTGGGTGGCGGAGCCTGGTCAAAGGGCTCGCCTCCCGGTGAGCCTGCACAGCGGTCTGCTCGCACGCCTCCCTGACAGCCGGTGCAGCAGTCTGCTCGCACGCCTCCCGTCGACTCACACGCTTGCTCGGACGGCACCTGCCGATTGCTGATGAGAAGCGGGGACTCGTGGCGGCATGTAAACGCCCACGGTTTCAATAGTGAAAGCGTTCACCTTAACGTGACAGGCCTTTCTTCCAAAATACATTGGCTCTTCATTTGTGCAACTTTTCATAAGCAGCTTGTCTCAAATTGAAGAAAAAATTTACGAAGTAACATTTGTGCCATATCACGTTTGCTGCTGCTGCTACTGCTACTACTACCGGGGACATGAGGGGAATTTCCTCGGGCTGGAATTTTGGCTGCCAGATATTTCGACTTGAAACGCTGAGGCTCGACTGGTTGGGGTAATGGGGTTGCCTAATGTGCGTACCACGCACGCCACCGAAGGACACGAGCCCGCTTTTTTTAGGATCAACACGAGCCAAGGTCTGGCTGGTACGCCGTTGGTTCCTACCATTCGAGAATACGAAAGGAACCTTTTAAATTGCCGAACGAATCTATGTGTATTACAATACCCGTATTTTCCTTGCAAATACTAATCTCAATGTGGTAATTGATTTATGACGAGTTGTTGAATTAGAGTGAGTTTGTGATATAGTGATCTCAACGTGGATTTCACATTTCATGGTATCCCTAGTAAGTTTTCCAATGCAAATTCAAATTTAAAAGATGAACAACATGGCGGTGAGAAAACTTTGTATGTATCAAGCATATGACCACACACACACACAAACAGAGACACACACGTACGAACACAACAACAATCCAATAAGTATAGTGCATCTATTTTTCCAAACCATGCATGTATGACACGAATTCAAAAATACTCCTTCTATTCCTAAATATTATTCTTTTAGAGAGTTCAACAAGTGACTACATACGGAGCAAAATGAGTGAATCTAGACTCTAAAATATGTCTATACACATCCGTATGTGCTAGTCCATTTGAAGCCTCTAAAAAGACTAATATTTGGGAACGAAGGGAGTAAAATGTAAGACATCCATGGTCCTCAGTTCAATATTTAAAATGAACATGAAACTGAAACATGAATATTAAGTCTATTACTACAGTACATGCAAATGTTCTGTTTAGGCGGAGCTATGATTGTCGGGGGTCAACCCCTCGACCTTAGATAAAATTGTGGAGCTCTGTTTAGGGTTGTTTAGATTATATTTGTCCCCACCCTCCCAGCCACCGATTGGTTGTGCACCCCCACCCCTCCTCCCCGGGAGAATATCATGTGCCCCCATACCTTAGATGCTATATGCCGATACGAGTTGCTTGGAGCTTGTAGATCTGAGATATAGCAGCTCACATGATGTGTCTTAATATTTCTGCAGGAAACCTTGATGAGTTTGAGAATTGCACACAATTTGTACAAAAACTACTTAGATTCCCTTTGATCCCATATCCAACGACCTCGAAGCTCGTATCACCGTAGCATCTAAGATGAAGGAGGACATCATATTCTCCTGTATGTAAGAATATCATGTGCTACCACACCTTAGATGCTTTGGTGATACAAGCTCTTCGGAGGCGTTGGATTTGTGACCCAACACCTCCTCGGTGGTTCGAATGGTTTTTTTGCAGAAAAGCCCCAAAAGAGTTCGGCAACTGCTTACAAGCACAAAGACTGCTCAGATGCCATTGGATCTCAGATCAAACGACCTCCAAGCTCGTATCACCGTAGCATCCAAGCTGCGATAGCACCTTATGTTTTCTCGCACGGGATAGTATGAGGTGCTCCTGCACCGTAGATTCTATGGTGATACAAGTTCACTGAGATCTAACGGCCCATAATAGGAGGTTTGAATGTTTTTGCAATATACGGCTGATAGAGTTTGGGAAATGCGCAGAAAGTACAAGTACTACGCATGTGCCATCTGATCACTGATCATACGACCTAGATGCTCATATCACCGTAGAGGGTAATTAAGCTATGGGGAGCACCTAATATGAGCACCGGGGAGCCGTTGGATCGAAGATGCAGTGGCACACATGAGGCCTGAATGTTTTATTTGCAAAAAACCTTTGGAGAGTTTGGAAATTGCGCATAATTACAAAGACTACTCCCAAGCCATTGGATCTCACTTCCAACGGTGTAAAAACTTGTATCACCATAGTATCTAAGCTGCGGGGTGGATGTGATATTCTATGCCGCTGTCATTTTTGTTCATAAACTTGCAAAATACGTGTAACTCGTGCCGTTACTTGTCTAACCGCGCAAAGTGTTTGTTCAAAAAAACCATCCTACACTGAAATATCGGAACAACACACGGGGGTCCCACTTGTCGTTAATCAAATTTGGACCTAAAACTAACAAATCTGAAAGACGAGATTCAAACTGGCAACCTGGACTACAAAGTGTAAGTCGATAGCCTGAAAAAACGAACGGTTGTTAGCTTTGTCCCATAACTTGATTTTATTTATATAGTACTTTCATTGAGTAGAGTAGAGGGAGTGCCTCGTCAACACGTGCATGACCGTTGTCTCACTTACTGGTGGGTCCCAGGTTTGCGATCTCAATCTCTCTTCTCTCCATCGTCTAACCTTTGCACAGGCACACACGAAGAGCGGCGCTAGCTTGCCGTGGTGTTATTACAACTAAAAAAAGCTTGGAAAATAGAAGAATCGCCTAGAACAAGAGACGTTGTGGCCGGTCGAAACGGAGCTAACCACATCTATCCTCCGTGCCACGTTTGCATGATGAAGCTGTGTGGCTAGTGGGGTGTTTTTGACCGACTGGCTGGGTCCCGAGGTCGAACCATAGGTACTACGTTTGATACAGCATATTTGTACACGCACATTTTTCCTTCGTACCAAGACGTGGCACACCCTACCGCGCGGTTTCGGGGTCCTCTCGGGTGGTGCACGCATATATTCTTCCTGACATGGGACGCCCTACCGCGCGTTTTCTGGGCCCTCCTCGATCGTAGTGCCGAAGCAAGTAAATGAGTCGTCAAATCATGAAAGACCACCTTTCCCACCGAGTACATCAGTGAAGCACAGTGGCTAGCTAGTTGGGCTAGTTCGACCGATTAGCTAGGCTGCCGCCACATTTGTTTTTTCACCCCTTTTTTATCTACTTGCCGGCAGGTAAATATAAATATCCACCGCGGCGTTGCTCTGGTGTTTGGGTGCGGCAGGATTTTTATTTTTTTGATTGACGGGAGCAGGCGCGGCAGGATTTTTAATTTTTTGATTGACGGGAGTAGGCGCGGCAGCAATTAGTCACGATGACTCTGCCTGTAAAAACCCACCGCTCCCTGATGTGAGAAGTCGTCGACAGGTGTTTTACCGTGGTGAAAACCAAAAGATTCCCTGCTCCCTCCGCCTTCCCATAGATTGCATTGCCTTTCAGCCGTTTCGCCCCCTTTGCTTCCTCTCCCCATTGCTTCTACCTGGTGCCATGTCGGCGCAACAGATCACGGAGTCCGAGGTGAGGCTCTTGACACAGGAGCTCCATGCCAAGGATGCGGAGCTCAGGGCCAAGGACGTGGAGCTCCGTGAGCTCAAGGAGGAGAGGAGTGCCATGCTCCTCCGTTATGTGCGGGAGTTCACGGAGCTTCAAAAGCGGCAGGCGTCCACCACAAAGATGCTCGAGGCGTTGGCGGCGTTGCTGTAGAAAGCGGGAGATACGATAGGCCGTTAGGGAGCTGGCTGGAGCACGAGCGGGCCGATCGTGACGAGGTCCAGGATCGCCTCAGCCACTTGGTGAACCAAGTTGCCACTCACGTGTTGCGGCTGCGCGATGCCTACCATCGTGCCAGCGCGACGATGCCGGCCGTCGGGCTAAACCCGTTTGACCACCCGGTCGACTTCAACGAGCTGCGGCTTCCTGACCGGGTCTCCTTCTTCACCTATATCTCCAAGGAGCTGAGCCATCTCCACGCGATGGTGGGGGCTGAGCTGGACAAGGAGGGGTTGCGGGCTGCCCTCGCCGTTGCCGGGCGAATCCTTTCAGGGCTCCGTCACCGGAATCCATTCGTGCCATTGGACGCCATCTTTGACGAGCTGGCTCCTGTCGACCGGGAGCGGGCTCTGCGGGCGGTTACACCCTGCATCACCAACATCGTCTGCCTTCAGAAACAGAGGGACTTTGGTGGTGTTTAGGAGCCCTCTGCATGGGCATGTCCATGTCTCGGCGCTACATGACCGCTGGATCAAACTCAGACGGTGCAGATCAATCACTGTAGCACAAAGCGTGTGGGTGTGTTTGGTTGCATTCTCATCTCAATATAGTTGTTTCCTCTTCGTGTATTTGTTACATATAGGAGTAGTTGACATGCGCACAACATCATTTGTTATCGTCATATCTTACTACACTAGCAACAAGATTGTGTAGTACTAACGTATGAATCACTGCACATGCCTAGTAGTAGGAGCACTGTGTATGTTCAAGTGGCTGCCGTGTTTCGCACTCCTCCGTCGTAAGAGTGGAAACGCTTGTTGTAATCATTTTTTTCTTTTGAAAAATAGTGGACACGCTCTACCATGCGGATCCTCCTCCAGCCATGCACTAAATTACTCACTTTCGCCGACGTGTGGGACAGCTAGCATCGGGGTCCACCAGCCATGCACTAAATTACTCCATAGTAGAGTGACGGTACACTACCCTGATCAAAGCACCGCAGTAATGCCCAATGAGCCGTCAAATCACAAAACCCCCTCCTTTCCGGCAGTAAGTTGGACGGACAAAGCAACCATCATTTCACTCTTCTCTCTCAGCTTCCTCTCTACCCAACCCTCGCTTCTGCCTCATCTTGTTCCTCATTTCTTCAAGAAAACCCCGACCTGCTTCTGCCATTGTTCTTCTCTCCCAAAGAAGGAAAGGTGAGCGCATCAATGGTGTTGATTCTGGCCAAGGCCCGGTCTTGCAACCCCGAGACTGATCCTATAACTCCCTCTCTTTTCTTCTTTTGGGTTTGTGATTATGGTTTCTTTTCTTTTATTTCTATTTGACAGTTTCTTGATGGACGTTGGAGCACCGGCCGAAGTAATGTCTATGGCTCCGGCCAAAACCGTCGAGGCTCATGGTACGAAGAAGCGCAAGCACCCCGCCGAGACTACCGCAGACAAGCCATCGCCCTGTCCAAGCCCCCCTCTTCGGGATCCCTCATTAAGCAAGTCCAGGTAATATCTCTTCTTGACGATCTTTTTCTCGATCTTGATCGTGTTTTTTCATCTAACACGCACTACTAGTACTAGTAGTACAACTTTCTGGGTGATCTTGCATGTGATTTTTGTGTGCCAAATGACGGTTCTAAATTTCTCTTTTGACCAAAACATGTGAGAGGTTGACACTGATTTCTTATAGATTACTTTCAACTACTCCCTCTGTCCCAAATTTTTTGTCTTAGATTTGTCTAGATACGGATGTATCTAATACTATAATGTGACTTGATACATCCGTATCTAGACAAATCTAAGACAAGAATTTTGGGACGAAGGGAGTACTTTATGAACATCAATGCTACCTTTCGCTCCACCACAATAGCTACGCTGACCGCCCGAACATTAGCAACAACATATAGCAGTAACGGCTCCTTGTCAACGGGAGCGGCGAGCACAGGCGGATTGGCCAATTGCCGCTTTAAGTCCTCAAATGCTTCATCAGCAGCAGAACTCCAGACAAACTGATCCGTCTTTTTCAACATCTGATACAAAGGGATTGCCTTCTCACCTAGGCGATTGATAAACTGGCTTAGCGCAGCAGTCCGGCCTGCTAGGCGTTGAACTCGTTGATACACTTCGGTTTAGCCAGGGAGGTGATAGCCGTGATCTTCTCCGGATTAGCCTCAATTCCCCTGTTGGACACTAGAAAACCCAATAGCTTGCCCGCCGGTACACCAAAGACACACTTGTACGGATTAAGCATCATCTTGTATGTTCTCAGGTTATCAAAGGTTTCCTTCAAATCATCAATCAGAGTCTCCTTCTTCCTGAATTTTACCAGGATATCATCCACGTAAGCATGTACATTACGGCCAATCTGCTTGTGAAGACAATTTTGTACACACCGTTGGTAAGTTGCCTGGGCACTCTTGAGCCCGAAGGGTATAGACACATAGCAGGAGGCTCCAAAGGAAGTTATAAATGTTGTCTTCTCCGGGTCGTTAACTGCCATTTTGATCTGATGATAGCCAGAATACGCATTCAAAAAACTTAAACGCTCACAACCCGCCGTAGCATCAATAATTTGATCAATACGGGGGAGGGAAAAAGGATCTGGTGGACAAGCTTTATTAAGATCTGTGTAATCCACACATGCGCCAGGTGCCGTTTTTCTTGAGGACCAGCACCGGATTGGCAAGCCACTCGGGGTGAAAAACTTCAACAATAAAGCCAGCTGCTAAGAGCCTGGCTACCTCTTCTCCAATCGCCTTGCGTCTTTCTTCGTTAAACCGGTGGAGGAACTGTTTCACCGGTTTATATTTAGGATCCACATTAAGTGTGTGCTCAGCGAGTTGCCTCGGTACACCTGGCATGTCAGAGGGCTTCCATGCAAAAATGTCCCGATTCTCACGGATGAACTCGATGAGCGCGCTTTCCTATTTCGGATCCAAGTTGGCACTGATGCTGAACTGCTTGGATGAATCGCCAGGTACGAAGTCAACAAGCTTAGTTTCTGCTGCCGATTTGAACTTCAGGGCCAGATCATGCTCCGTAGTTGGCCTCTTCAACGGAGTCATGTCCGCCGGATCAACATTGTCTTTATAGTACTTCAACTCCTCGGTGGCACAAACCGACTCTGCATAAGCCGCATCTCCTTCCTCGCATTCCAAAGCGATTTTGCGGCTTCCGTGAACCGTTATTGTCCCCTTGTAACCCGGCATCTTGAGCTGCAAATACACATAACAGGGCCGAGCCATAAACTTGGCGTATGCCGGTCGCCCAAACAGGGCATGATATGGACTTTGGATTTTCACCACTTCAAATGTCAATGTCTCCGACCTGGAATCATGATCATCCCCAAAGGCCACTTCGAGAGCTATCTTACCAACGGGATATGCTGATCTGCCAGGCACTACACCGTGGAATACTGTATTAGACGGTTTGAGATTCTTATCTGTTAGTCCCATACGACGGAAGGTCTCATAGTACAGGATGTTAATGCTGCTCCCTCCATCCATGAGCACCTTGGTGAACTTATAACCTCCCACCTGAGGCGCCACCACCAGAGCCAACTGACTCAGATTATCGACCTAGGGTGGGTGATCCTCTCTGCTCCACATGATTGGCTGTTCAGACCAACGTAGATAACGGGGTATGGCCGGTTCAACAGAGTTGACTGCCCGCCTCTGAACCTTTCGGTCTCGCTTGTCCAAGCTAGTGGTAAAGACATGGTACTGCCCACTACTCAATTGCTTTGGGTTGCTCTGGTAACCTGACTGTTGCTGCTGTTGGTTGTAACCACCCTGGTTGTTCTGACTATTTTGACCATTATGCCCACCCGGATTACCATTAAATCCTGAACCGGAACTTCCTCCATCGTAACCCGGCACGGACCCTGAGCCACCACCAGATTCGTGATCATACCGGAAATTATTAGAATTCTTGAACTCCTGCATAATAAAGCAATCCTTCCAAAGGTGGTTTGCTGGCTCCTCCTTCGTCCCATGTCTTGGACAGGGCTGGCTTAGCAGATAGTTTAGGCGGATTGGATTAGGTTTGGGTGCTCCATTACGATTTTTTGGCCTACCCTTGCGTCGCTGGCCATTGTCCTGTGCGTTGGTATTAGCCACAAAGTCCATGTTACCATCCGCTTTACGCTTGCCTCCTCCGCCATTGCCTACCCAGTGATGCTGCTGACCTTTGGATCTGCTGTTCTTCTTCCCTTTCCCTGTCTTGTCATCATCAGATTCGGGATCCTTGGTACTATCAGAATCAGCATATTTCACCAAAGCGGCCATGAGGGTCCCCATGTCGGTGCAATGACGCTTCATCCGTCCCAATTTCAACTTCAGGGGCCCAAACCGGCAGTTGCCTTCTAGGGTTAATACTGCAGTGTCAGTGTTGATGCGGTCTGAGGAGTGCAACACTTGTGAAACCCGGCGCACCCAATGAGTCGTTGATTCTCCTTCCTCCTGGACGCATGCAGCTAAGTCCACTATCGACATAGGCTGTTTACAGGTATCCTTGAAATTGCTGATAAACCGGGCTCGTAATTGGGCCCATGAACTGATAGAATTAGCTGGCAAGCTTTTTAACCAAGTATGGGTTGTTCCTTCAAGCATCATGGTGAAGTATTTCGCACACGCCGTGTCATCCACATCAAGCATCTCCATGGCCATCTCATAGCTCTCCACCCATGTCTCTGGAGGTTGATCCGCCGTGTAATTTGGTACCTTGCGCGGGCCTTTGAAATCCTTGGGCAGGCGCACGTTGCGTAAAACGGGGATAAGGCACGGCACCCCCAAAGAACTAGAAGTAACACCAGGTTCGATCGAGATGGTTGGACGAACCGGCGTGAGCTGCCGAGCCTGATGTTGTGCGGCTAACTCGGTCTCCCTGCGCGCTCAGGCCCGGTTCACCACTTCCTGAGCGTCATCTGCACCACCCGTCGGGTTGTTGGCACGGGGTGCTCCACGTCATTCATTACTCGACACTGCTGGTTCATCCATATGTCTGCTATACTTTGGCTTGGACGGGGGGTCGAGTGGATCCGGTCGCGGCTGTACGAGTACGCTTCCTGTTGGGCCAAAGCTATCCTCAGAAGTTCCTTGACCCGTCGCGTCTCTACTGCCTGCGGCGAGTCACCTTCAATTGGAATGGCCTCCAGCCATGCAGCAGCGGCAACAAACTTGTCCATTGGGTTGGAGTAGTGACCCGGAGGTGTTAAAGCATCCTGAGGTATAACGGTGTTTTGACAAGGCGGGTCCATCTGACGAGGCTGAACCGGTGCACCAGTCCCAGGGGCTTCTGCCTGGTTCCCCTCTAGCGGATTGCCGGCTCTTGGTCCTGGAGTGTTGAAAAGGTCTCTGGCCTCGAAAACTGGAGGTAAGCGGGATCGGTGCTTCCTCCTCATGACTTCATGCGACGCGCTCTAGTCCAACATAAGCCTGTAGCCCTGTGCGTCTAATGCGGCCCGCTCTGCGGCCATCCTGGTGTCCTCAGCCGCCAGATCCGCCTTGGCCTGGGTGATCTGTTCCTTTACCTTTGCAATCTCCATGTTGTGAACGTCTTGATATGGCGGATTAACTTCCGTCATAAGCACAGCCAACGCATCAAATAGTTCTGATAGAACCTGAGCCGGCGGGCGCACAGGGCCTCCTGCCCCGGCAACCGTCGCCGCTGCTGAACCGGAGATCGTTGCGGCGGCTGTCGAAGAATGAAGCGCTGCTTGTGTTCCAGTCATGAATATTCCAACCCGGTTGGGCAGATCAGAGGGGTCCGGAATACTGTCGCCATCGAAACAGCTACCAATCCGGCCATCTTGTAGCTGATAAAGAGATTCGGTTTCTCCAGTCGAAGATTCGTCACCGGAACAAACGACAGTCGCCCCGCGAAACTCCGATCCGTCCTCATAACTTCCTCCATGGATGACTCCCACGAAGGCACGCTTCATGGCCGGTTTAACCCGGGCGGATTGCGCACGCTGAGCCGTCTCGACGAGATCGGTGCAGATGTCCGGCTCAGGGCCCGGTTCACCGATGTGGCCAATGAAAACGTGAATGCTACCAAAGGGGACCCGGTACCCGTACTCAATTGAGCCGGCCTCGGGGCCCCAGCCTGCGTCGTCGATGTAGAGCTTGCCGCGACGACTCTTAGTCATCCGGCCTACAGCGTAGCCCTTGAGTCCATCAAAGCGGCCCTCCAAGAACCGAAAACCATCGTGTGATAGCCCCACGGTGGGCGCGAACTGTCGTGGTTTTGTCACGGCAGATGTCCTAGAGAAAGGACTTAGTCGTGGAGCCATCGCGACGGGTTAGCTTGAAGGGGTTAAAGAGGACACAAGGACGCAAGAGAGTTTATACTAGTTCGGCCCTTTCGATGAAGGTAAAAGCCTACGTCTAGTTGTGATGGAATTGATGGGGTTTCGATGACTAGGGAGCAAACAAGCTTCGCCTATGTCTCGAGTTGTTGTCTGTTCTCCTTGAACGCCGCCGGGTCGTCCCCTTATATACATGGGTGACGCCTGTCGGTTTACAGAGTCCCAACACCGGCTCATAGATGTGTCCGGTTTGGTCTCTACTTATTCCTAACTTACAATACAAGTTACATATTGACGCCGGTTTACGGCTACAGGCTCTCAACCGATTATGGGTCTTGAGCCCTCATCTACCTTCATGGGCTTTAACATACTTAACTACTGATGAAGTTAACCCGGCCCAGATAGGCCGGTTTATGCCCAGTAGTAATATCCCCAACAGGGTATATTTGCCTCAGTAACTTGTGTTATGGATTTTGCATGTAATCCCTCTGCTCTTATGCCTTTGATGACATGTTCTAGTGTCTTTGGTCACTCATTTCTGTGCGTATATGTAGTCATATATGGAGTATAATATTGAAAATCATCTTATATTTCTGAACAAAGGTAGTAATAAAATATGGTTTCTGTTTGAATTAGAACCAGGTCCGCGGTGGAGATGAAGTTCTCAAAGTCATGCCGTGTGAACTGGAAGACCTGATGATGAGTTCTACTGCTGAACTATCCAGCTGTTGTGTCCTTGTCGCCACGTGTCCTGAACTAGTGTTTTCCTGTAGCATTGTTGTCAGGCGTGTTCTCGAGGCTGTACTTGACCACAACAATTTCCTGGCTGTGCCTTCGATTACGAAGGGTGTGGTTCTTGTAAAGCTTCCCAACAAATCTGATGCGGCCTGTCTTCATCATCATGTTTATGAGTGGAAAGACCACTCTGTTAGGTTCTCCAAGGTTGACAAGATGGTGATGGTGCGTGTAGACATCTCACACGAAGTCCATGGCCTAGTCAGTTATGCGGGGTTCATCTCGTAGGTCGGTGGCAAGAAATAGTCTGCAGAGTTTAGTTAGTGCAACTTTGCTTGTCTGTAGTAAGTACTATTGTTCAGTACTTGATTTGTGTTTGTGAACCCTGTATTGTTTATTAGTACTGCCGTTTTTGGTGTGTGGTCAGTCCTGAGAACGGTCTATATTAATGTATGTCCACTCAATTCGGTCTGTATATTTTGAAGTATCCAGATCATATTTTTTGTGAGGACGGTTTATCAATTATGGTTACACTCCAATATCTGTATGCATTGCAGGGTTTATCGCACCCACCAGGATTTCCAGTCCCATGGATGTTCGGTCCATACGATTTGTCACAACCTTTGGACTGTCCTGCTTGTGGGAGTAGGCAGGGCCCCTGCATGCACGCGTAGTTGGACGATCAATCTTCTGTTTAGTACTTCAAGATAGTGATTTCCTGGTAAGGATTCACTCGTGTCACATCAAGTAAATCTTATTGATTTACTGTCTAAATCTTATTGATTTAATGTCAGGTTTTCTTTCTTTTCCTACAATTTTACAATGCAGGTCTCGCCATGTGACATTCATCACAGAATAAACCGTTTGGTTTGCTCTACGATGGCTATTTTTGCAGGTTTCACTTCTTATGTCGTGTCAGTAATGAAGGCACTGTCCATTACTTATATTACTGGAAAAAATTGGATCAGTTTATTGTCTGAGTACAAGCTAAATCCCTATGATGAACTGTAGTTTGGTTTAACAAAAACGCCACAATTAGTCCTTCTCGCGTTTAAAAGAAATGAAGAAAAAACGGGATCACGGTCACGGATCCTAGTCAAGTTAGAAAGCTGATCATAGCAGACCAGACACGATCGCCGTTGTCTCGCACAGATCGAGCACCGGCAGTTGCTCTAGCACTGACAGCGGCAGCAGCTCAGTCTGATCCAGCTGAGGATTGGGCACCGACCGCGTCAGCGGATCAGTCTGATCTACCGGAGGATCGGTCATCGACACCGGCACCTGCTCCGACACCGGCACCAGCTCTACAAGGAGCACCATCTCCGGCAGCAGCAGTGGCTTCGGCACCTGCACCAACACTTGCACTTGCATCTGCTCCGGCCCGTGCAGTTGCACCGGCAACAGACTGGGCTGTAGTTCGCACTTCATATACCAAAGTCCTTACAAAAACCGACATGTCCACCTTCTTGGTAAGCATTGGCCGCCCAAGTGCTTCGTTCTTTTTTCTTTCCATGTTGTTTCACATGATTCACTGTGTTGATCTAACTGTTTGGGTATGTCTTCTTGTTTGCAAACAGAGAATTCCTAGAGCAACGAGGGAGTCGTTCAACAATCCAGGCGACCGCGGCCAAGTTTCTCTTACCATGCGCAGCCTTGGTGTGTGAATGAACCTGCTCAATATACCGTAAGTACAAAGGATGGTCTCATGATGATTGATGCTAAAGGATGGTCAAGGTTCAAATCTAAATCATATCTTGCGGTAGGGGATGATGTCAAAATTGAACTTTCTCGGCAAGGAGAGTTGGTCCAAATCAACTTTGAAATTAGCAGCACGCAACTGCCGAACTGATCTATCCTCCGAGAGATTTTGATGTAATAATCTGGCATGGTGAAACAAGTGTCCTGTGTGTATAAGTAGTAGGACAGTATTATTTATCACATGGTATATCGTTGATAGAATTGCAACTCTGATTGCTGGTTAGGAACTGTCATTCGATTTCATTCCAACAGTTGTCGTGCTTTATTCAATTTTGTGTATTCGCCTTGTGACAGCATCTAAAACCAGCGCCGTACCGATCGCCTGCAATATGAAAAGCGCTGAGGTAGAACACATGGGCCCCCAAACATGCAGGGTCGGCCTGCGGCCCAAAGTCCAGAACCGTGAGCCTATCTGAGTATTATATTCTCAGCTGAACCCCCATAAAAAAAGCTGAACCCCCATAATGCCCGTGCGTTGCAGAGGGAGTATATTTCTCGGCAAGGTGAGTCTGTGATATAAAAGATTTGTATATTTCTTTACAGAGGGAATATCTCTCTGTCAAAAAATATATTTATGTGCAACTAGTTACTCCTATCTTTCTACTTCCTTTCGCTGATATGTGGGCAACCGGCAACGGGGTCCACGTGCCATATGCACAAATTAGAGTGCACAACTTCACGGTAGACACACCCCGGTCGTAGCGCCGCAGTAATGCCCAATGAGCCGTCAAATCACAACCCCCCCCCCTTTCCAGCTTTAGCAGTAAGCTGGACGGACGAAGCGGCAATATTTCACTGGGCCTGAATCCCCTTCTCCCTCGTCTGCTTGTTCAGAGAAAACCCCCTCTCGGCGATTGCATAGGGTTTTCTCATGGAGAACCAGGTACGAATTCTTCATCCATCCCTGATAAACCCAAGTTCCTTGGTCGCAGGTAATCCTAGGATGGCAGCCGCAGCCGTTGATGCATTTTTCTTCCTACTGAATCTAGTGTGTTTCATTTGCAGTGCCCAAAGTGCGAGTACCCTACAGGTTTCTACGCCCTCGGCGAGACGCCACACTTGTTCCTTCTCATCCTAACACAGCATATTGAAACGCGCACAGTATGTTCCTAGAATCCTCTTTTCTATTCGGGAGGGTGGGGGTTTTTTGAACATGTTGTGTTCTCATATTATTTTTCCTGAAGTGTATTATTTGCTCTGCCAGAACACATGTACTCAAGATGCTCGGCCTTGCCATAACTGAATACACTAGTTTAATGGTCACAGTGAAGACAAGCCATGGATATAAGTTCCGAGTTGGGTTCATGAACCAAGAAGATCGCTGCTTTTTTTATGGCCGAACTTGGATAAACTTTCTCAAGTGTTACGGACTGAAAGTTGGCGCACGAATGTTAATGGAAATAGCAGAACCTGGTCTCATCTTCACTGCGATCTTCCACCCCGACGTCGTTCCAATTGTTCATCCATGTTAGTTTTGTATCTGGTTCTTGCTTGTTGCCTCGATTACTTCTTAATCCACCTATTCTGTCTAACTAATCACAATTTAACTTTAGAAGTAGCAACGAATCTCTCACGAAGATGCTACTTCTAACTAATATTTTCTTATAATTGGTGGCACGTGTAGGTTTTTTCAGAGTTAAGCAGTCTGCTCGTTTGTTACTCTGTAATAACTCAGCTGTTACTAATGGCACTGAAGTTGACTGGATCGACATCCACAAGTTCCTACACTTTATTGATCGTCTTGAGGTCCTTGTGGGGCGTTTCAATGGTGGAAGGCCACGTGGGATATGTGTGCCACTGTTGCACTCGTTGAGCAGGTCCAACTGTGTCGAGAAACTTATGGTACGAGCTGTTTTCTGTTATATATGTTGTTCATAAACTATTGCTTATACACAGTTTTACAGCTGCCGAGTTCTATTGTTCCTATACAGATGCCTGACCATGGTCGGGTCAGACTTGCGCTTGGTCACAACATGATGTATATGTCGACCTACTCAATTCCCCTTGGAGGTGAAAAGATACTTATTCATGGGTGGTCTGAAATAATGAAGGCCCGTCCATCTTGGAGAATAAGACAGAAGATTATGTTCATGCTTTTCCATGGCTCTAAAGCGAATATCCTATTTATTGACCACGTTGCGAGATGAAGCCGCTTTCAGAAGGTTGTGGATGCGCGGGGTGGCGCCTAGGCCTTGTCCTGGGGCTTGGCGGCCTCACCCTTGGTTAACTGTAGGCAAAGTAGCACTGTTCGAGGCGTGCTTTGTACGGTTGAACCTGTATAAGTACTCATACTGCTTTCAGCTTTGGTTGTTAAGTGCCCCTGCTGGTTTCAGTTAAGGTTGTTAAGTACTCCTGCTGCTTTTACAGTCTGTCGTGTTTCTTCAGTCCTGTCTTCATCCAGCCGCCAAAACCAAACTAACGCCGGCGGGGCCGCCTGCTTCCACCTCCCACAGCTAGCTGCGCCTCAGCGCACGCATCGCCGCCCCACCGTCTCCTAAATCGTTAACGCCGATGTCCTCCGCGCGCGCTTTGGTGCGCTCGCCGCAGCGCCGCCCTCTCACGTTGTCAACATGGTCAACAAACAACAGGAATCGGCAGAAGTACGTGGAGAGGATGACAGTAGGGGCCCACCACGTCAGCGTATGGAAAAATAAAATGCTTCCTCCTAGTGTTTTCCTGACATCTGGGACCCACGACATTGTGAGCGTATATAGTCAATAGACAAGAGAACAGCACAAGATTGGCCGACAGCTGGGACGTAGCTACTCGAGCAGTATTTTTTTTGTTTGGTATTGTTGAGACGGAGCAGGGTTTGAACTGGGATGTGGCCCTTCTAGCCCAGGCTTATATTTTATGTTCACCATGTGACCAGCCCAGCTATTTTTTCTTTGTGAAAATGAGCCCAGTTTATTTTTTCTGAAGAATACCCAATCCAGGCCTACTTATTTTTCTACGCCCTGATGGGCTGCAACTCTTTCAAGACGCCTGCAAATCTTGAAAGTAATATGAAATGGGTTGTAAATATAAAAACAGATGACAAATTGGTAATTACTTTATAATTTCTGAATTTTATCACATTTTCAGATTCCTATTTCACTGGGCATTAACCTAATTTAAATATATCTTCCTAGGCCTCGCCGTCGTCCACCGTCCTGGTGCTCTCGGCGTGGCGTGGTCAGCGTGGTCAATGACCAACATGCATCTGAAGTGGACTGTACGTGGAGAGGCTGACAGCTGGGTCCACGGCCGCAGCAAGGAAGTGCCTCCTTATTACGTGCAAAATAATTATTAGTCCACCTGACAGCAGGGACCCACCGGACGGGCCACCAGTATTTTGTGAAAAAAATCGTTTCCCTGACTGTTGGGACCCACCGGACGGGCCACCATATTTCACGAAAAAAAATGTTCCCCCCGCTGTCAGCTCGGACCCACCGGAAGTGCCTCCTTATTACACACAAAAAAATGAATACTCCCCCGGCTAGCTGGGACCCACCTTGGTGGGAGGCTGACTTGTGGGCCTACTAAGTTGACGGGGACGAAGGGCTTTGTCAACTTAGTCAATATGAACGATTCTAGCTCCATTGACCGTACAATGTCCATCCAACGGCCGTAGTGCTTCTTCAACCTCTGGTCTTCTTGCTCCAGCCGCCCAAAGCAGCGTCGGTCGTGCCGCATGCTCCTGCCTCTCGTCGTCGGCTGTGCTGCCGCGGAGGCCTCACCGCCCCCTACTATTCCCACCGCTGGCCAGGCCCTGTGGCGACGGTAGCCTCACACCGCAGCCGAACCAGTGAACCCTCATACTCCTCTCCGCGCACGCGGGGGCTTCCACTGCCGCGTCTTCCCCGGCTCCCCGTCGTCCCCTTCCTAGTCCTCGCCGTCGTCCACCGCCCTGGTGCTCTCGGCGCGGCATGGTCAACGTGGTCAAGGAACGACTTCCATCGGACGTGGACTGTACGTGGAGAGGCTGACAGCTGGGTCCACGGCGGTAGCAAGGAAGTGTCTCCTTATTACGCGGAAAATAATGATTCCTCCACCTGTCAGCAGGGACCCACCGGACGGGCCACCATATTTCGCGAAAAAAACGTTTCCCCCTGACTGCTGGGACCCACCAGCTACACCTTCGCACGCAAGGAAGTGCGTCCGGGCAAAAAAACGATTCGCCCCCCTGACTAGTCGGACCCACCAGCTACATCTTCGCACACAAGGAAGTGTGTCCGGGCAAAAAAACCAAAACGATTCGCCCCCCTGACTGCTGGGACCCACCAGCCCCCCGACTGTTGGGACCCACCAGCTACATCTTCGCACGCAAGACAGTGCGTCCGGGCAAAAAAACGATTCGCCCCCTGACTGCTGGGACCCACCAGCTACATCTTCACACGCAAGGAAGTGCCTGACAGTCGGGACCCACCTGGTCGAAGCGTACGTAGCGTTGACATTCTGGTCGCGAACGTGTACGTACATACTGGTCGATGTAGAGGCGCGCACGTGTCGTAGTAGAGGCGCGCACGTAGCATGTACACGTACGTACAGCGGCCAGGGTGCAAGAAAGAAAATACGGCCACATATGTGTACATACGGGCGGGGTATCGAACGCCTACTCGCGCATACGTACGGCGAGGGCTCGTGTACATGGCTGGGTCGGAACGGAGAAACAGTGTCGTCGTCGTGTTCATGGGTCGGAACGGAATGCGTGGTCGTGTTCATCGAGAGGGCTTGGACGGAAGAGGCGATGGAAACAAGGCCTGGCGTACCGCACAACGGAGGAAACGGACCTCCTACGGTTGAAACGGGGGTCCTGTTGATCGGGAGGGGTGTGGCGTACCGCAAAACGGAGGAAACGGACCTCCTACGGTCGAAACGGGGGTCCTGTTGATCGGGAGGGGTGTGGCATACTGCAAAACGGAGGAAACGGACCTCCTACGGTCGAAACAGGGGTCCTGTTGATCGGGAGGGGTGTGGCGTACCGCAAAACGGAGGAAACGGACTTGTGTTGGAGCGCTACGGTCGAAATGGGGGTCTTGTTCATCGGGAGGGGTGTGGCGTACCACAAAACGGGACTCCACGGGATACTGTTCATCTCCACCGTCGACCCCCTCCAGCCTCCACGAGCTACTGTTCATCCACCGTCGACCTCCTCCAGCCTCCACGGGCTCCTGTTCATCCAGCCTCCACCGCGCGCTACTCCACCGGCTACTGTTCAACCACCCCTCCACCGTCTACTGTTCATCCAGCCCTCCACACCACGGGATCCTGTTCAACCACCCCTCCATGGGCACCCCTCCACCATCTACTGTTCATCCTGCCCTCCACACCACGGGGTCCTGTTCATCCACCCCTCCACGGGCACCCCTCCACCGTCTACTGTTCATCCAGCCCGCAACCACACTACGGGGTCCTGTTCATCCAGAGGCAACGCCACCGCTCACTGTTCATCCAACCCCCCCCCCCAACGCTCACTGTTCATCCCATCGATCGGCTTCAGTTAGCAGCAGTAGCCAAGGAATCGCTCGATCGTGTTCAGTTAATAGCCATCGATCGATCGCTCGGGTTCAGTAACGCGTAGCCTACAGTGCAATCGGTCGGGTTCAGTTAGAGCCCAACGCCTCGCTTGGGTTCAGTTAGAGCCAACGCCTCGCACACACGCGCGTGCGTGTACGAGAGAAACGCGCATCGCTCGGCCCCCGACCTCCCACCGTAACCGGGAACTCCCCGAAATTTTCCTCCCCCTCGCTTCTCCCATGGTTTTTTCCATCATGGACGGCCCAAGTAATGTTATGCAGCTGCGTCTCCGGCCCGCCCAGGACGAAAAGCCCATTTTCTGTCATGATTTTTTGTCATAGAAGTAGGAGCCCACCACATCTATGATGATACCGGGTTTTGTCACAATTATCGTCATAGAAGTGTCATATGTATGACAGAAAAAATTCGTTCGGTCCAAAATGTCACGGATGTGTCTTTTTTTGTAGTGACTTTGTATTGAGATCCAAAAAGAGAGAAGAAGCCATCTAGCTAATAACTATGGACCCGAAGGTCTGAAGTAAACTACTCACACTTCATCGGAGAGGCTATGGTGTTGATATAGAAGCCCTCCGTGATCGATGCCCCCTCCGGCGGAGCTCCGGAAAAGGCCCCAAGATGGGATCTCGTGGATACAGAAAGTTACTGCGGTGGAATTCGGGTTTTGGCTCCGTATCTGGTAGTTTGGGGGTATGTAGGTATATATAGGAGGAAGGAGTACGTCGGTGGAGCAACGTGGGCCCCACGAGGGTGGAGGGCGCGCCCCCCTACCTCGTGCCTTCCTGGTTGATTTCTTGACGTAGCGTCCAAGTCCTCTGGATCATGTTCGTTCCGAAAATCACGTTCCCGAAGGTTTCATTCCATTTGGACTCCATTTGATATTCTTTTTCTGCGGAACTCCAAAATAGGCAAAAACAGCAATTCTGGGCTGGGCCTCCGGTTAATAGGTTAGTCCCGAAAATAATATAAAAGTGTATAATAAAGCCCAATAATGTCCAAAACAGGATATAATATAGCATGGAACAATCAAAAATTATAGATACGTTGGAGACGTATCACACCCCCGGGCGTCTGCGCCGCTCTCGCAGCCCACCCCAGCCTCCCTCAACCCTGCCCTAGCTCCAGGGTGCCGCCATCCCGGCCGGGCACACCTCTGCCCCGCCTCGGCCACCTCTCGCCCCGCCTCCTCGTCCCTACCCCCAACCTCCCTCGACCCCGCTCCAACCTCCCTCGACCCCCACCCCGGCCACATCGACCCCGCCCCTGGCCGCGGCTCCGGCAGCCATTGCCCCTGCCCCACGCGCGGCCAGCCCCGCTGCTCTGCCGACCCTACTCGGCGGCTGCTCCGGCCCACCGTCGCCGGCCTCAGCCAGGGCGGCACTCCTCTGCTGCTGCTTTGGAGCCCATAATGTAAAAAAATTAGTTAGTTTTACAATTTTTGTGTGTGTAGTATTTTGTAGAATTAGATGAATAGATAGATGGATGTTTGATAGATGAAGATAGAATGGAAGAGAGGAAAATTGTGAAAAAAAATATTAGGTGGACAATTTTTTGTTTGTTTTGTGTAGTTTTATGCTTTTTAGATACATGCTCAATGTGATAGATCACTATTGCAGGATGTTGCTAACGCGACACTACAATCAGAGACCCTTCGACAAAACTGTGTGCGATGCATTAATCATAAACGGTGATGTAATAAAACGGTCAAAAAAGATACATAACATTTGTGATGGCGGAGACAACAAACACGTTTCATATTATAGTTGCGTGTGTGATGCGTGGCATACAGTTCACTCGAATGAACTATTTGCGATGAGCTTAACGACAGAAACGGCAGCCAGATGAAGGTGTGTGTATTATATGGCATACCGTTCATCCAGATAAACTGTTTGTGGTTAGTCAACACAACAGAAACGGTCAGGTAAATCAAGGTGTGTGTGCGATTGACGGCATACAGTTCACACGGATGAACCATATGCGATTAGGCGACACAAAATAAGCAGTCAGCCAGATCAAGGTGTCTACGATTGACGGCATACACTTCACACGAATGAACTTTTTGTGATTAGCCACAACAAACAGAAACAATTAGACAGAGCAAGGTGTGTGTGCTAGACGGGCACACGTTCTAATTAAAAGAAGCATGTGCGATGGTAATAACGAGCGCGCACGGTTGATGGAACAAGATGTGTGCTGACATCGCCTATTGCAGTGCACCCTATGGTGCAAACGCCACATACGCGGCTGAAAACGCGTGCCCACGTTACGCCATCTGTGAATAGTGCCGCACTTTGAAACTAGAACCATCAATAAATTTTGAGATTGCATCCTGTCACATTCCAAATTACTACCACGCTATATTTAATTGCATACCTATTCACACCGATCAAAACCTAAACGGTTCCCACTTAGGAGCATATTAGTACTCGGTTATAAATACTACCTACTCCAAGATGACTACTCCAAGATGACTGCACATTCCTCCTCAACTCCTCATCCACAAAAACAAACAAGTCTTTCATCGCCATTCCCTTGCGTCTGCCATGGCCCGCAAGAGTTCTGGGTCGAGAGATTACTACCAGGGAGGGCGAGCATGGAAACGGAAGCACGAGAGATGTCCCGCACTGCGAAAGCAGTCGACATGTCCCGCCGTACCGCCATAGCAGCACAAAGGTCCCGCCCGCACTGCCGAAGCAGCATAGAGGTCCCACCGCGCCGTCGATGCAGCAGACTGGTTCAGCCGCACCGCGAAAACAACAAAGATGTCCTGCCGCGCCGCAAATGCAGCAGAGAGGTCCTCCCGCGCCATGACGGCTTGGGAAAATGTCTCGTGGGTAGGCGAGGACACTCACAGGCGCGTGCGTGCTATGCTCGATGACCTGATGGATCGGATCTCTGGCTGGATGAAGCTGCAGGACGAGATGAATGCCTCGTTTCAAAGTGCTACTAGCATCATCCGGGACTAGCGGAGGAAAAGGCGAAGCTCCACACCAAGCGCGATCTGCTAAATGTGAAGATCGCCGGAAGGACGAAGCAGCGCGGGGAGACCACTGCCTTGTTGAGGAGGATGGGTGTCATTGTCAAGAAACTTAAGGACGAGAATGCCATGCTCCGCATCGAGCGTGAAAGGCTGGTGGAGAAGTCTGTGGATGCTCTCAAGCAGCATATTCAGGACATGAAAGAGTTCATCGCTGCTCGCCACGAGAACTAGTCTCCGCGGCCTGCAGCAACAAAGTAGAGATCAGCGAGCCGGATCGTTGTGTGCATCTTTTCTTCGTCTTTTGCCCTTATATATTTCTGGCGTTGCCGCATGTGGCATTTTTAATTATCTTCCTAAATATGTAAGGCAATTATTATCCATTGTCTTTGTCCTTATATATGCAAGGGTGCGGTGGACCTCAGCCCTTGCCGACAAGAGGTCTCTGTTTTCAGTTGTTCCTTCGTGTTTTATTAGGGTTTGTGTTCTGCTCAAGAAGACGAGACGGTGGCGGCTCCCTAAAAATGGAATAAGGTTCTCCCTACCTAGCCTCCTACCCGATGGTGAATCTAGCATCGTCACTGGGTGTGTGGAGATGTGTCTCCGACAGATCGTCCTTGGTGGATTTTCTCGGATCTGGCCGTAGTTCATCTACGTTCATGTCTTTTCAGGTTGGATCCTTCCGATCTATGCTACGCTTCATTGACGGTGGTTGCTGTTGTGCTGTGCTGGTTCTATGGGGTCTTAGCACGATGTCTTCCTAACTGTCTACTAAAACAATCTTTGCCCGGCTCCGACGAGGGAGGAGCAGTGACGGCGGCGTGCCTCCGGTTTGCTCCAGTGCTTGTAGTCGTCGCTAGGTTGTCTACGAATCTGGATTTAATTTATATTATTTCTGGTGTTCGTTGTACTGTCATGATTGAAGATGAATAGAGCAAAAGTTTTCTTGCAAAAAAATAATAATATTATCTTCGTCCCAGAAAGTTGGTCTTACATTTTATTAAAAGATATATATGTATCTAGATACATCCATATCTAGACAAATCTAATACAAGCTTTTTTGAGGGGGAGTGAGTACTACAAAGTATATAATACACTAATGATTTTATTATGTGCCAAGCCTTAAGATTAATATGTACATCCTAGATCTGTCACTTTTGTAAAAACAACCCCATAGATAACGATGCTCCTAAATGAAACCGGCTGAGCGAACATTCCACATACTAACCATAGGCATTTCTTATTTTTGGACACCTTGGCCGCCCCAATCCCGTCTCCACCTTACTTGATTTGATAATTCTTGTCGTGGATGTTGGTGTCAAAACCGGTGGATCTCGGGTAGGGGGTCCCGAACTGTGCGTCTAAGGCGGATGGTAACAGGAGGCAGGGGACACGATGTTTTACCCAGGTTCGGGCCCTCTTGATGGAGGTAAAACCCTACGTCCTGCTTGATTATACTTGACAATATGGGTATTAGTGTATTACAAGAGTTGATCTACCACGAGATCGGAGAGGCTAAACCCTAGAAGCTAGCCTATGGTATGATTGTATGTTGTCCTACAGACTAAAACCCTCCGGTTTATATAGACACCGGAGGGGGATAGGGTTACATAAGGTCGCTTAAAAAGGAGGAGATATACATATCCGTATTGCCTAGCTTGCCTTCCACGCCAAGTAGAGTCCCATCCGGACACGGGACGAAGTCTTCAATCTTGTATCTTCATAGTCCAACAGTCCGGCCAAAGGATATAGTCCGGCTGTCCAGAGACCCCCTAATCCAGGACTCCCTCAGTAGCCCCTGAACCAGGCTTCAATGACGATGAGTCCAGCGCGCGGTGTTGTCTTCGGCATTGCAAGGCAGGTTCCTCCTCCGAATACACCACAGAAGAGTTTGAATACAAGGATAGTGTCTGACCCTGCAAAACAAGTTCCACATACCACCCTAGAGAGAATAATATTTCCACAAATCTAATCTGCTGGCACGTTTTGGCAGCATGACATCACGCCACGGCCCGGTAATTATTTGAACCGTTTTTCTTTAACCAGCCCCGCACATAACGTGAGGCAGTTTCTTGACACGTCTTGTCAAAGTAGAGATCGTGTTCCCCTTATTAGGGATTCTCATCAATACGGACGCGGGTAACCCAACCGCGCCATCAATTACAGTGCTTGGGGGATAAGTGAGTTTTACCAGGCTAGTGGGGGCGCATAGTCTAGTCCACCCTTATAAAGGGATAAGATCTCACCTTTTTCTACCCACGCCTTCTTCCTCCTTGATCATCCATTCTCGCGCACTCGAGCTCCAGTGCCCAAGTCCGCATCCTCCTCCTCAACTCTCTCCAACATGTCCGGAGCGGGAGGCAAGTGGATGGCCTCCTCCGTCACGGAGGGGCACATCAAAAAGTTATGCGGAGCCGGATACTTAGTCGCGGATATCGCGCACCGGCTGCCAGCCGCAGGGCGGGTCATCCCTACCCCAGAACCCCACGAGAGGGTGGTCTTCCTCCACCACTTCGTCCGCGGACTGGGGTTTCCCCTCCATCCATTTGTCCATGGCCTCATGTTCTACTATGGGCTGGACTTTCATGATCTGGCCCCAAACTTCATCCTCAACATCTCAGCGTTCATCGTCATGTGCGAGGCCTTCCTTCGTATCTGGCCCCACTTCGGCCTGTGGCTGAAGACCTTCAATATCAAGCCGAAGGTGGTGGGTGGCCAACAGGCGAAATGCGGCGGAGCCATGGTGGGCAAGATGCCCAACGTTACATGGCTCGAGGGCTCCTTCGTGGAGACCATAAAGGGGTGGCAATCGGGGTGGTTCTACATCACCAAGCCGCGCGACACCAACTGGGTGGCGGCCCCCGAGTTTCGATCCGGAATCCCCACGCGGCTCACTTCCTGGAAGGAGAAGGGTCTGTCCTGGGGTTCATCGGTGGAGCTGGACGGACTCCAGAAATGTATCCGGAACATGACAAGCAAGAAACTTAAGCTTATCAACATAGTCCAAGTCATGCTCTTCCGCCGGATCCTCCTGTGTCAGCAACGGGACTTCAACTTATGGGAGTTTGACCTGGCCCGGCACCAGACTCTAAGTGAGCTCTTCGACACGACGCACAAAGACGTCTGGAGGGTGCTATTCAAGGGTGCCGAGGTCCCTCCCTCTCTCACCGAGGACCGCGGGCTAAGCGCGAAGCGCCCTGCGAATCCGGTAAGTTTTGTACATTTGGCAGGATATTTATTTCCCATAGCTTAACCCTGTGTGGGGTCTGAGCTCTCATGCCTTTAACAGGACTGGGTGGAGGCATCGGAGCAGATTGACTGCCCGGCCCCTCTTCCTGAAGACACTACGGGTGCTCTCCTGACGGAGATGCTGACCCTGGCTCCTTATAAGGTGCCGGAGAAGACCAAGAAGAAGGCCAAGGGAACCCGAAAGAGTTCCCGGCGCCAGGTGGTATCGGACTCATCGTCCGATAACTCTGCGACGCACTCCTCCCATGAAGATGAGGAGGAGGAGGAAGATGAAGATGCTCCCCCTGCAGCCGGGGGAACAAGAAAAGGAAGGCCGCCCCAACCGGGGAGGCCGAAGGGTCCAAGAAAGGAAGGACTCTCCTTCCGGACTGTTCCACCACCACCGCCGAAGGCGAAGACGAGTGGCTGCTCAGGGCCAAGCCCCTGGCGAAGTCGTAAGTATTCGGATACCAGAGTAACTCATAGCATTCCTTTGTCGCACTGCTTCTCCTAACGCCGAATATGATTATGCAGACCGCCCCAAGCCCGTATCAACGTATCCTCGTCAGACGGCTCCTTGGATTCGTCGGATATGGATAGCGATCCACTTCCAACCGCCTCCTCCCCTTGCCCTGCGGACAATGCCGAGGTGTTGTCTCAAGGGGCACCGAGCCGGGGGGAGACAGTCCCGGAGGCACCTCAAGGCGACCTTCCGGACTCCAGGTCCAAAGGGGGCAAGGCTCCCGGGGGCTCCAAGCTCGGCTCGCAGCCGAACACCGTGTCGGAACCTCCAGTGGTTCCGGACTTGGGCAGGCGGCCCCCTTCTAGAAGGGGTAAAACGCCCATGCCGGTGATCTCTGTCCATCCAGAGGCACCGGACAACCTGCTGGGAGCGCTTCGCGGCGCTTCCATCGACGAAGAGCACCGTACTATTATGAGTGCGGTGATCAAGAAGGTTTAGTCCGCCAAGAGCGGACTGACTGAAGCCTGTGCCAGCCTTCTAACAGGCTTTGAGGTAAGTATTGAAAGTGTAGGAAAAATATTACCGCATAGACAGTAGCCCCTGATGCTCTGTTTGGTGTTCACAAAGAAAAGTCGAATAGAGGATCAAATAAAATATGCAGGAGTCTAATATAAGTATGTCTGTATGCGTATGCAGGCTTCGCTGCTGGCCTCTGCCGCACTGACTGCGGAGGTCGCCACACTGAAGCAGGACCTCGAGGGGTCTGAAAAAGAGCTCGGCCTTGCCAAGAGGCAGCTCGAGGAGAACAAAGGTAAGTAATACCTTGTCTATATATATAAAAAGAAAATGTGGTTGCGGAATGACAGGATCATCATGAATGTGCCAGGGGCCACGACCGAGGTGGCGACCCTAAAGCAAACGCTGTCCGAGGTCGAAGACAAAGCGGCCAAGGAACGCACCGAGAGGGAGAAGCAAGAGGCACGGGTGGGCGAGGTGCAGCAAGAGCTCCAGGATCTCGTGACGAAGCACGAGGCTTTGGAGCTTGACTCGAAGACGCGAGAGTCTGAGCTTGCCGCAGCCCTTGAGAGCGTGAAGAATGCCAAGGCTGAAGCCCAAAAGGCCCTCCAGGAAATTGAGGCGATAAGGAAGATAGCGGCGGGTAAGGCATTCAATATGCAAAGCAAGCATGTGAAAGTAAATTACTTGTTACTTACCAGAGTCCGCAGCTCTCCAGGAGCATTCGCAGATTTGCCCCGCAGCGTGTCGGATGCCGCAAAGTTTTACTAGGCCGAGGAGGGAAGCTCGACGGAGAAGCTATTCTGGTCTCAGTATACTGGGACCGAACACCCAATGCCTGTGAGCGACCAGCTGAAGCAACTGGTCGAGCTGCACAAGGCGGCCGAACAGGCCATGAACGGCTTTATAGTCCGGATGTGGCCTAGCGAAGCCCTTCCCAACAGCTACTTCGGCCTGGTGAGGCGGCTTGTGGATGCCTGCCCATGGCTGGGGGTCATCAAGCGGTCCGTCTGCATCGAAGGTGCACGCCGAGCTTTTGCCCGTGCAAAGGTGCACTGGGCCAAGATGGACGCCGAGAAGCTGGTGAAGGAGGGGCCGCCGCAGGGCAAGGAGCATCGCCAACCCGAGATGTACTATGAGGGTGTCCTGAAGGGTGCCCGTCTTGTAGCGGACGAGTGTGTGAAAGATGTAATATTTGAATGAACTTGCTCATGTGATCCTGTGGTATGAAAACTTGTTCATATGCGCTATGCAACGCTTGTTTGAATTTAAAATATTACCTTATGTTCGGTTGTTTATCAAATCTGAGAGATGGCTAGTCGTCGGCTTCTGCCCCCATGCCACGAGTGCTGGGGTGTTCGGGATAAACCTGAGCACTCTTGTTCCCATTTTTGGGTCCTTCGAGGGAGGTTCTCAACGCAACGAACAAGGCTATCGGACTATAATGCTTTATCACTCTCACTTAGCCATAGAATTCTATAATTTTAAATTTTGGCGAAGCCCCTAGTATTCGGAAGGCCGAATTTGGGGCGCTATACACGCCTTAAGCCGGACAAAGCTGACTCCTTGCTTAAAGCGGCATAAGTCTTTAGGGACTCGAAACCTCTTGAACAGCGACCAGTCTCTCGCCTTATCATCACAGTCAGTTTTAGCTTTCTCTACTGAGGTGCTTAGCCCAGCTGAACCGGGGCACAATCGCAGTAGTTCTCCCAGTGCTACCTTAGCTGATATAGCGGAACGTAAGGTACCAAAACATGGGAGCCGGGCAAACCCAACTATTGACCCAAGACATGATTCGGAGCTGATGCATATAATGTTATAAGTTTGGGGTGCCGCACTTGTCTAAAGTGTTCGGACTTCTCACGCCGTATTATGGGGTATGCTTAAGCCCCTGGCGTATTAGCCATACCAGAGTGTACGGGTGCTGGATGTCATGAAATGAACATATATATATATGTGTGTGTGTGTGTGTGTATAAAGGAAGAATAAAGAATGAGATAATAGTCTAGTGCTATGCATTGTTTATTCAAAAAGGTGCATTAAAGCAAAATGATACAGGTAGTGCGATAAGCAAAAAGTAGGACTATTTGACATGTCCCCTCCAAGGGCAAGCTGAGGAATGGCATTAAAGCAAGTATTTCATTCCTTATCATAATCCACCTGGGAGTTTTGTGGTGCGACGTAGCTTTCTGCCTCCTTGGTTGCTGCATCATGTGTTCGGCAATCATACTGTCGGACAGGGTTTCCAGAGATTAAAGTCCTGAAAGAGAGAAAAATAATAAAGCGGGAAGCCCCTAGTGCGGTTGAGCCGCGTCTTGGGGCGTGCCGTAGTCGTGCCCCCCTCCCCACCTATGCCCATGGTATTTTCAATGCGTAATTATGTATGCGCGGCACGGATTTCGCCGTTTGGCTGGGACCGGGGTGGGGGCGCATTGCTATGCGAGCTCGGAACGTGCCAGGCGGTCTTGTTGCCGATTACTCCGGGCGCGCTTGAAGGTGTCCGGGTCCTTAATCTCCGAACTAGCGGATTGCCTTAAGATGCTGCTTTGCCCTTCTGTTGCGAGGGCCGCAGTGTGGTCCTCCGTGCGGAGAGAGCGCTCTGTGTTTCCATTAACTATGATGACCCCCCGAGGTCTTGGCATCTTGATCTTGAGGTATGCATAGTGCGGTACCGCATTGAATCTCGCAAATGCGGTTCACCCGAGCAGTGCATGATAGCCACTGCGGAACGGGACTATATCAAAGATTAACTCTTCACTTCGGAAGTTATCCGGGGGTCCGAAGACCACTTCCAGTGTGACTGAGCCTGTGCAATGGGCCTCTACACCTAGTATGACGCCTTTGAAGGTCGTTTTTGTGGGTTTGATCCTTGAGGGGTCTATACCCATTTTGCGCACTGTGTCCTGGTAAAGCAGGTTCAGGCTGCTGCTGCCATCCATAAGGACTCGAGTGAGGTGAAATCCATCAATGATTGGGTCTAGGACCAGTGCGGCGAATCCGCCATGACGGATACTAGTGGGGTGGTCCCTACGATCGAAGGTGATTGGACAAGAGGACCATGGGTTGAACTTTGGGGCGACTGGATCCAACGCATATACGTCCCTTAGCGCGCGCTTCCGCTCCCTCTTGGGGATGTGGGTTGCGTATATCATGTTCACCGTCCGCACTTGTGGGGGGAACCTCTTCTGTCCTCCGGTGTTCGGCTGCCGGGGCTCCTCCTCGTCATCGCTATGTGACCCCCTATCTTTGTTTTCACCATTTAACTTGCCGGCCTGCTTGAACACCCAACAATCCATGTTGGTGTGGTTGGCTGGCTTGTCGGGGGTGCCGTGTATTTGACACGAGCGGTCAAGTATACGGTCCAAACTGGACGGGCCCGGAGTGCTTCTTTTGAATGGCTTTTTCCGTTGACCGGGTTTAGAGCCTTTGAATCCGGCATTGACTGCCGTATCCTCGGTATTGTCGCTGTTAATGCGGCGCTTATGTTTGTTGCGACGTGACCTGCCATTGCCATCCTTGGTATCCGAAGTACCATGGTTCTTTGATATGTTATTGCTGCGAGCCAGCCAGCTGTCTTCTCCCGCACAAAAGCGGGTCATGAGTGTCGTGAGGGCTGCCATAGATTTCGGCTTTTCCTGGCCAAGGTGCCGGGCGAGCCACTCGTCGCGGATGTTGTGCTTAAAAGCTGCTAGGGCCTCTGCATCCGAACAGTCGGCGATTTGATTTTTCTTTGTTAGGAACCGTGTCCAGAATTGCCTGGCCGATTCCTCTAGCTCCTGAATTATGTGGCTCAAGTCATCGGCATCTGGTGGTCGCACATAACACTAGTAGAAAACGGAGCTTTAGCGCCGGTTCGTAAGGGCTTTTAGTGCCGGTTCCATAACCGGCACTAAAGGGTGGGCACTAAAGCCCCCCCCCTTTAGTACCGGTTCGGCACGAACCGGCGCTAAAGTGCCACCACGTGGCGTGAGCTCGCGCCCTGGTTGGTATTACCAACCGGTACTAAAGGTTTTTTTTTTGAAAAAAAAATTTGAAAATTTTGGAAAAAAAATTTGATTTTTTTTATTTTTAATTTTTTTTAATTATTTGATGATTTAGTCTCTGATCACCTCTCTTAACTGCTCAAGTGTGGATCACTCATTCCAAATCATCTAACTTCCCGACCGGTCACCCATCCCTCTCACTACTCTAGCCCGAGCACGCTTAACTTTCGGGTTCTATTCTCCTTCGTTTCTGAGTCTGCACTTGTTGTTTTCCTGACAATAGTAAGATGTCAATCCTATTAACCCTCAGGAGTTTAGCTTGAGCATGAAGTCACACATTTCACCGTTTGAGTTTGAAACTATTATTCTAAAAAACAGTAATTATTTAGTAACGCTAATATTTCTTGAATAAGTTTGACCATAGTTTGACCAGATTTGACCAAAATTCAAAAAATTGAAATAATTATTTAGTAACACTAATATTCTTGAATAATTATGTAGTAACATTAATACTTCTTGAATAAGTAGTTTGATAAGATTTAACCAAATTTTTTTAAACAAACTGAAATTTGACCATATCTTTTTTCCTTTTGGAATTTGAGGATTCTAAAAAATTCCAAACAGGCCATAGGCCGTCTCCATCGGATGCAGATTTTCGTGCTGAATTTTTTGATATATTATACATTTTTTCCGACATCATATGCAAAAGTTATAGCTGTTTTACATTTTCCCTACACTTTTTGCAAAACATGTCCAAATTGTAGTTTTTAAATTTTCCTAACTAGTAGATGTAGTAATATAACTACCTCTCGAAGGATTTTATTTTTTGAAGTTTTTATCATTTTCTTTTGATTTTTTCAGAACTGAAATGGCGACACACGGGGGGGTAGAGTTTGAAAATTGCCCTATAGTGCCGGTTTGTGTCACAAACCGGTACTATAGGTCAGACCCCTTTAGTACCGGTTCATGGCACGAACCCGTACTAAAGGTTAGACCTTTATTACCGGTTCGTGCCACGAACCGGTACTAAAGGTGATCGTGGGGCCCCGGCCTGACACCAGCATGCCACCACCCCTTTAGTACCGGTTCGTGCCATGAACCGGTACTAAAGGTTCAACACGAACCGGCATTAATGCAAATCCGTTCGAACCGGCACTAATGGTACCATTAGTACCGGGACAAAATCAAACCGGCACTAATGTGCTTCACGTTTGACCCTTTTTCTACTAGTGTAAGTGCCCTGGAAGTTGTCAAGGAATGCTGCTTCCAGGTCCTCCCAACAGCCAATGGATGCTGCTGGCAGGCTGTTGAGCCAATGCCGAGCTGGTCCTTTGAGTTTAAGTGGGAGGTATTTGATGGCGTGTAGATCGCCACTGCGGGCCATGTGGATGTGCAGGAGGAAGTCCTCAATCCATGCCGCAGGATCTGTTGTGCCGTCGTATGTTCTATATTTACGGGTTTGAAACCCTCTGGGATTTGGTGATCCATTACTTCGTCTGTGAAACAAAGGGGGTGTGCGGCGCCTCTGTACTGGGCTATATCGCGACGCAGCTCAAATGAGTCTTGCCCGCTATGTTCAGCCCGGCCGGATTTACTTATACTGTATCCGGCGTGACGGTTATCGTCTCGCATAGTGGTGTGCCCTCGCGATCCGTAGATTGATCTTGCCTGTTTTGCTTTGTCCTCCAATACGTCTCGCAGGTCTAGCATGTTCCCCCATGCCTTGTCATTTTTATTTGAGTGGCGTCGGGGTGCGGGCTGAGTTTTTGGCTGAAATGCCTCTCTGTCGCGGCCACGAGGTGGCCGGTCAGCCGCATCATATGTTGGAGATGTAGGTTTGAGTGCTTCCTCCTCCAGTCGGGGTAGCAACCTACGCTTTGGGTAACTCTTGGAGGGGCGTTCGAGTTTATATTCCTCAGCCGCAAGGACTTCAGTCCATCTGTCAGCTAGCAAATCTTGATCAGCTTGAAGTTGCTGTTGCTTTTTCTTAAGGCTATTTTCCATGGCTATAAGTCGGCGCTTGAAGCGCTCTTGTTCGACGGGATCCCCAGGCACGACGAATTCGTCATCATCGAGGCTTGCCTCGTCTTCAGAGGGAGGCATGTAATTATCATCCTCCGCCTCTCCATCTGCCGCTCTCTCTGGAGGGCTGGCTTCTCCATCCTCCTGCCCTAGATCTTGCTGGAGGGGATTGTTGTCGTCTTCGGCACTGTCCGGAGTGCTATTTTCTCCTGTGTCGGGGTCACCGCTTTTGCTTTGGCGAGACTTAGAGCGGCGCCGCTGATGCCGGCGCTTGGGTTGCTTCTTGGAGGGGTCATCCCCCGCTGTCTCATCGCCATTGCCTTCTTTGGGTGTGTCCACCATGTATATATCATATGATGAGGTGGCTGTCCAGTGCCCAGTGGGCAGTGGTTCCTCTTCGCCTCCCGCATCGTCGTCCATGCCGTCGATGTCTTTGGAGTCGAAGTCGATCATGTCGGTTAAGTCGACGACAGTGGCTACTAAGTGGGTGGTGGGTGGGCGGCGAATTTCTTCGTCATCCGCATCCCAATCCTGCCGGACATAGTTTGGCCAGGACTCTCCTGACAAGGAGAGAGACCTTAATGAATTCAGTATGTCGCCGAAGGGCGAGTGCTGAAATATATCCGCGGAGGTAAACTCCATGATCGGCGCCCAATCGGACTAGATAGGCATGGGCGCAGGCGGTTGGGAGTCCGTGGCCGGGGAGGGATCCGGTAGTTCGGTGTCACGGCTCTCATGAAGGGTAAGGTCGATACTCGGCTCGATCGCCGATGAGAGTGCGGCCTCCGTGGCGGGGTCTATCCACCAGCCCATGGAAGGCGCAGCTGGCTCCGAATTGAGGGTCGGAGCAGTTGCCGGCGCGATCTCCTGGACACTGTCCGATGGCAGAGCTAGATCATGCTCATCGTGGCCGTGTGGCGCACTAGGCAGGGGCTCGAATCCGTCGAAGATCAAGTCTCGCGGATATCGGCCGTGTAGTTTAAGCTTCCAAACCTGACCTGATGGCCAGGGGCGTAACTCTCGATCTACTCCAGATGGCCAAGCGAGTTGGCCCGCAGTGTGAAGCCGCCGAATACGAAGATCTGTTCGGGGAGAAAAGTCTCACCCTGGACTGCATCGCTATCGATGATCAAAGGAGCCATCAAGCCTAACGGCGACGACACAGAGGAACTCTCAATGAAAGCACCAATGTCGGTGTCAAAACCGGCGGATCTCGGGTAGGGGGTCCCGAACTGTGCGTCTAAGGCGGATGGTAACAGGAGGCAGGGGACATGATGTTTTACCCAGGTTCGGGCCCTCTTGATGGAGGTAAAACCCTACGTCATGCTTGATTATACTTGATAATATGGGTATTACAAGAGTTGATCTACCATGCGATCGGAGAGGCTAAACCCTAGAAGCTAGCCTATGGTATCATTGTATGTTGTCCTACGGACTAAAACCCTCCAGTTTATATAGACACCGGAGGGGGCTAGGGTTACACAAGGTCGGTTACAAAGGAGGAGATATACATATCCATACTGCCTAGCTTGCCTTCCATGCCAAGTAGAGTCCCATCCGGACACGGGACGAAGTCTTCAATCTTGTATCTTCATAGTCCAACAGTCCGGCCAAAGGATATAGTCCGGCTGTCCGGAGACCCCCTAATCTAGAACTCCCTCAGTGGACATGGTAATTTGTGTATAGTTGAAGGGTCACGATGTGTGTACAGAGTGAGTGCAGTGTGTGCTGCCAGTCAGATGGATATTATCCGTTACTCAAGTTTACTACTCTTGTCGGCTACATAGTATGAGCCGAGACACAACGTATACACATGGTTGGCAGAAGAAAGAGATGGCTCCCACCATGTCGATAGTTCACAGCATGCATATTCCTCTCCAAAGTTGCAACCTAGGGGGCAGCGAAGAAAGGAAGCCCTCCCGACTTGCTCCCGCGGGCAACCTAGGAGGTAACCCTAGTCGCCACCACTTCTCGCTGTCGTCCCTAGCTTCCCACCCCTTGCCGTCATCGGTGGCGTCGCTGGCCAAAGGTCACGTGGTGTAGGTGGTGGCGGGGCGGCTCCATCCCTCGCGAGCCCAATCAAACCAATGCAAAAGATAAGTATATCCTAGTTTTATAACCCTAACCCTATATAAGTACCTCATGTTTGACGCAAAGAAGGCATAGGAGCTCGAATGCTCCAAGTAACCATGCCGGCGACGAATTGCAACTATGGCGAACCTCAGTGGCACTAGTAGAAAAAGGGCCTAATGTGAAGCACATTAGTCCTGGTTTGTAGCTGAACCAGCACCAATGTAACCATTAGTGCTGGTTCAAACAGCTAGGAGGGTGATGTCTACTACACAACCATCTTCTTGAAGACGTTGTTGGGCCTCCAAGTGCAGAGGTTTGTAGGACAGTAGCAAATTTCCCTCAAGTTGATGACCTAAGATTTATCAATCTGTGGGAGGCGTAGGATGAAGATGGTCTCTCAAACAACCCTGCAACCAAATAACAAAGAGTCTCTTGTGTCCCCAACACTCCCAATACAATAGTAAATTGTATAGGTGCACTAGTTCGACGAAGAGATGGTGATACAAGTGCAATATGGATGGTAGATATAGGTTTTTGTAATCTGAAAATAAAAAAACAGCAAGGTAGCAAGTGGTAAAAGTGAGCGTAAACTGTATTGCAATGGCCTAGGGTTCATACTTTCACTAGTGCAAGTTCTTTCAACAAGGATAACATAATTAGATATATAACTATCCTTCAACATGCAACAAAGAGTCACTCCAAAGTCACTAATAGCAGAGAACAAACGAAGAGATTATTGTACAGTATGAAACCACCTCAAAGTTATCCTTTCTGATCGATCTATTCAAGAGTCTGTAGTAAAATAACACGAAGCTATTCTTTCTGTTGGATCTATACTAGAGTTCATACTAGAATAACACCTTAAGACACAAATCAACCAAAACCCTAATGTCACCTAGATACTCCAATGTCACCTCAAGTATCCATGGATATGATTATACGATATGCATCACACAATCTCAGATTCATCTATTCAACCAACACAAAGAACTTCAAAGAGTGCCCCAAAGTTTCTACCGGAGAGTCAAGACGAAAACGTGTGCCAACCCCTATGCATAGATTCCCAAGGTCACAGAACCCGCAAGTTGATCACCAAAACATACATCATGTGAATCAATAGAATACCCTATTGTCACCACGGGTATCCCACACAAGACATACATCAAGTGTTCTCAAATCCTTAAAGACTCAATCTAATAAGATGACTTCAATGGGAAAACTCAATCCATTACAAGAAGGTAGAGGGGGAGAAACATCATAAGATCCAACTATAGTAGCAAAGCTCGTGGTACATCAAGATTGTGCCAAATCAAGAACACGAGAGAGAGAGAGAGAGAGAAAGATCAAACACATAGCTACTGGTGCATACCCTTAGCTTCGAGGGTGAACTACTCCCTCCTCATCATGGAGAGCGCTGGGATGATCAAGATGGCCACCGGAGAGGGATTCCCCCCTCCAGCAGGGTGCCGGAACGGGTCTAGATTGGTTTTCGGTGGCTACGGAGGCTTGCGGCGGCGGAACTCCCAGTCTAGGTTATTTTCTGGAGGTTTGGGTATTTATAGGAATTGTTGGCGTCGGGAACAAGTCAATGGGGTCTCCGAGTCATCCACGAGATAGGGGGCGCTCCCAGGGGGTAGGGCGCGCCCCCCTCCCTCGTCGATGGCTCGGGACTCTTCTGGCCCAACTTTTTTACTCCGGGGGCTTCTTTTAGTCCATCAAAAATCATCAAAAATTGGCACGTCAATTGGACTCTGTTTGGTATTCCTTTTTTGTAAAACTCAAAAACAAGAAAAAAAAACAGAAACTGGCACTAGCCTCTAGGTTAATAGGTTAGTCCCAAATCATATAAAATAGCATATAAATGCATATAAAAACATCCAAGATTGATAATATAATAGCATGGAACAATCAAAAATTATAGATACGTTGGAGACGTATCAAGCATCCCCAAGCTTAATTCCTGCTCGTCCTCGAGTAGGTAAATGATAAAAGTAGAATTTTTGATGTGGAATGCTACCTAACATATTTATCAATGTAATTTTCTTTACTGTGGCAAGAATGTTTAGATCCAAAAGATTCAAGACAAAAGTTTAATATTGACATAAAAACAATAATACTTCAAGCATACTAACCAAGCAATTATGTCCTCTCAAAATAACATAGCCAAAAAAAGCTCATTGATAACCCACAAGTATAGGGGATCAATTGTAGCCTCTTTCGATAAGTAAGAGTGTCGAACCCAACGAGTAGCTAAAGGTAGAACAAATATTCCCCCAAGTTCTATCGACCACCAATACAACTCTACGCACGCTTAACGTTCGCTTTACCCAGAACAAGTATGAAACTAGAAGTATTTTTTAGGTGTTTTTGGATAGGTTTGCAAGATAATAAAGAGCGCGTAAATAAAAGCTAGGGGCTGTTTAGATAAAGAAGCAATGAAGTAAATATAGCGAGTGTGGAAAAGTGGTGGTAGGAGTTGCGAAATTGTCCCTAAGCAATTCACTACTTTACTAGACCGATAGCAAGTTTTTATGTGGGAGAGGCCACTGCTAGCATGTCATCCCTGACTTGGAATTCTATGCACTTATGATTGGAACTATTAGCAAGCATCCGCAACTACTAACATTCATTAAGGTAAAAACCCAACCATAGCATTACGAAATATTGGTCCCCCTTCAATCCCGTATGCATCAATTTCTATGTTAGGTTGAAGCTTCTATCACTCTTGCCCTCCAATACATAGTCCTATCAACATACAACTAACCCTATGGTGTGATCCACACGCGCGCTCATATGATGGGCACCAAAGGACAGACACATAACCACAAGAAAATTAAACCAATCATAGCAATTCATCAACCACTGATAGGATAACGAAAATCTACTCAAACATCATAGAATGGCAACACATCATTGGATAATAATATGAAGCATAAAGCACCATGTTCAAGTAGAGGGTACAATTGATTGCGGGAGAGTGGATCGCTGTAGATAGATGGGGGAAGGTGATGGAGATGTTGGTGAAGATGGCGGAGGTGTTGGTGAAGATCGCGGTGATGACGATGGCCCCCGGCGGTGTTCCGGTGCCACCGGAAGCGAGGGGGAGAGAGGCCCCTCCTTCTTCTTCCATGACCTTCTCCCTAGATGGGAGAAGGGTTTCCCCTCTAGTCCATGGCCTCCATGGCATGGGAGGGGCGAGAGCCCCTCCGAGATTGGATCTGTCTCTCTGTCTCTCTCTGTTTCTGCGTTCCCAGATTCTGCCCTTTCACCGTTTCTTATATTTCCAGAGATCTGTAACTCTGATTGGGCTGACACGATCTCTATCCGTATATTAGCATTCTTGCAGTGAAAGAAGGGCATCAACTGCCTTACGGGGTGGCCACGAGGGTCAGGGACGCGCCCCCTGCCTCGTGGCCCCCTCGGGCATCGTCTCGCGTGGATTTTTCTTCCCAAAAATCACATATATTCCAAAAAAATCTCCGTTAGTTTTTATCCCGTTTGGACTCCGTTTGATAAGGATTTATTGCGAAACAAAAACATCCAACAAACAGGAACTGGCACTGGGCACTGGATCAACATGTTAGTCCAAAAATATTATAAAAAGTTGCCAAAAGTATATGAAAGTTGTATAATATTGGCATGGAACAATCAAAAATTATATATACGATGGAGACATATCAGCATCCCCAAGCTTAATTCCTGCTCGTCCTCGAGTAGGTAAACGATAAAAAATATTTTTTGATGTGGAATGCTACCTAGCATAATCTTGATCATATATCTAATCATAGCATGAATATTAAGACACGAGTGATTCAAAGAAATAGTCTATCATTTGACATTAAGATAATAATACTTCAAGCATACTAATAAAGCAATCATGTATTTTCAAAATAACATGGCCAAAGAAAGTTATCCCTACAAAATCATATAGTCTGGCTATGCTCCATCTTCACCACACAAAATATTCAAATCATGCACAACCCCGACGACAAGCCAAGCAATTGTTTCATACTTTTGAAGTTCTCAAACCTTTTCAACTTTCACGCAATACATGAGCGTGAGCCATGGATATAGCACTATAGGTGGAATAGAATATGATGGTGGAGGTTGTGTGGAGAAGACAAAAAGGGAGAAAGTCTCACATCGACGCGGCTAATCAACGGGCTATGGAGATGCCCATCAATTGATGTCAATGTGAGGAGTAGGGATTGCCATGCAACGGATGCACTAATAGCTATAAGTGTATGAAAGCTCAAACTGGAAACTAAGTGGGTGTGCATCCAACTTGCTTGCTTATGAAGACCTCGGGCATTTGAGGAATCCCATCATTGGAATATACAAGCCAAGTTCTATAATGAAAATTCCCACTAGTATATGAAAGTGATAACTCAAGAGACTCTCTATATGAAGAACATGGTGCTATTATGAAGCACAAGTGTGGTAAAAGGATATTAACATTGTCCCTTCTCTCTTTTCTCTCATTTTTTCTTTTTTTTCTTTTTTTTCTTTTGGTGGGCTTCATTGGCCTCTATTTTTGTGGGCTTCTTTGGCCTCTTTTATTTTTTTGTAAAGTCCGGAGACTCATCCCAACTTGTGAGGGCATAGCTTCCATCATCCTTTCCTCACATGGGACAATGCTCTAATAATGATGATCATCACACTTTTATTTACTTACAACTCGATACTAGAACAAAGATATGACTCTATATGAATGCCTCCCACGGTGTACTGGGATGTGCAATGATCTAGCGTAGCAATGACATCAAAAAACGGACAAGCCATGGAAACATCATGCTAGCTATCTTACGATCATGCAAAGCAATATGACAATGATTGCTCAAGTCATGTATATGATGATGATGGAAGTTGCATGGCAATATATCTCGGAATGGCTATGGAAATGACATGATAGGTAGGTACGGTGGCTGTTTTGAGGAAGCTATAAGGAGGCTTATGTGTGATAGAGCGTATCGTATCACGGGGTTTGGATGCACCGGCGAAGTTTGCACCAACTCTCGAGGTGAGAAAGGGCAATGCACGGTACCGAAGAGGCTAGCAATGATGGAAGGGTGAGAGTGTGTATAATCCATGGACTCAACATTAGTCATAAAGAACTCACATACTTATTGCAAAAATCTATTAGTAATCGAAACAAAGTACTACGCGCATGCTCCTAGGGGGATAGATTGGTAAGAAAATACCATCGCTCGTCCCCGACCGTCACTCATAAGGAAGACAATCAATAAATAAATCATGCTCCGACTTCATCACATAACGGTTCACCATACGTGCATGCTACGGGAATCACAAACTTCAACACAAGTATTTCTACAATCCAAAACTACCCACTAGCATGACTCTAATATCACCATCTTTATATCGCAAAACAATTGCAAGGAATCAAACATATCATATTTAGTGATCTACAAGTTTTATGTAGGATTTTATGACTAACCATGTGAATGACCAATTCATGTCATCTCTCTAAATAGATATAAGTGAAGAAAGAGAGTTTAATTCTTTCCACAAAAGATATGCCCATGCTCTAACAAATATAAGTGAAGCAAAAGAGCATTCTACAAATGGCGGTTTTCTATGTGAAGAGAAACAGGCAATCCAAACTTCAAATGATATAAGCGAAGCACATGAAGCATTCTGTAAAGCCATACTCAAAAGGTATAAGTGAAGTGCAATGAGCATTCTATAAACCAACCATGGACTATCTCATACCAGCATGGTGCATAAAATAAAAGTGAAAACTAAATGCAAAAGGCGCTCCAAGATTGCACATATCGCATGAACGAAACGAATCCGAAAACATACCGATACTTGTTGAAGAAAGATGGGATGCCTTCCGGGGCATCACCAAGCTTAGACGCTTGAGTATCCTTGAATATTTACTTGGGGTGCCTCGGGCATCCCCAAGCTTGATCTCTTGCCTCTCTTCCTTCTTCTCACATCGAGATCTCCTCGATCTTCGAACACTTCATCCACACAAAACTCAACAGAAAGCTCGGTAAGATCCGTTAGTATAATAAAGCAAATCACTACTCTAAGTACTGTTGAAAACCAATTCATATTTTATTTTTGCATTGTAGATACTGTTATATAACTTTTCCATGGCTTAATCCACTGATATAAATTGATAGTTTCATCAAAACAAGCAAACTATGCATCAAAAACAGAATCTGTCTAAAACAGAACAGTCTATAATAATCTAAACATTAACCATACCTCTGGTACTCCAAACATTCTACCAAAATTAGGAAAAATAAACAATTTGTATAGAAAGACAGTGCAAAAAGTTTCAGAACAGTTTGATCTTCCAGCAAAAATGTAAAATCGCGCGCTACAGCCAAAGTTGATGTCCTGCACCGTACAAACCAACAAGCATCTAAAACATCCTAAAGGCAAGCCTTGGCACATTATTTTTATAATGCAATGGAATTGTAAAGGGGATAATTATTTTTGTTGAAAAGTTTCTGTAATCAAGATTCACAAAGTTTCCGTGAGCATGAACAAAGTTCAAGGAGCTCCCCCACTTCAACAATGCTTGTCTCTCTCACTTTCACTTTCCTTTTTGAAAAAGTTTTGGGTTCCCCTCTATATTTTATTTTTGTTTTTAAACTTTATAAAAGCACTCAACAGAAATAAATGACTCTTTAAAACTTCCGGGTTGTCTCCCTGGCAGCGCTTTCTTTAAAGCCATTAAGCTAGGCATATAGTGCTCAAGTAATGAATCCACCCAGATCCCAAGGTATATCAAAGCCAATTTTAATTAACAATGATTTGGCATTTAGTAGTGAGCACAAAGCAACATATATCAAGTAATGATGAAGTCTAACTCTCTTCCTATGCATCGGCATGTCATACAAGAACAATTCATGCACACAAAGTAAAGGCCAATGCATAGTATAAACAGTTTCTTGCAATTTTTTCATGTTGGAAACATAAAGAGGCGGAGATGTAGTTCCTCTCTCATAATAATTGTAAGCAGGAGCAGAAAGCACATGCATATTATATCTATCAAAATCATCATGTGCAACGGTAAAAGGCAACCCATCAATATAATCCTTAATAAGGGCA
The DNA here is from genome assembly GCF_056163025.1 of Triticum urartu. NCBI lineage: Eukaryota > Viridiplantae > Streptophyta > Magnoliopsida > Poales > Poaceae > Triticum > Triticum urartu. Next base: position 696,571,283 of record NC_141875.1, read on the forward strand.
AACTTCTCCGATATAGTGTAGTCGGGAGAATTCAAAAAGATAATAGGACTATCATGTGTGGGTGCAATAGCAACAATTTCATGTTTAACATAAGAAACTATAGCAAGTTCATCTCCATAAGCATAATTCATATTGGCATCTTGGCCACAAGCATAGCAAACATCATCAAAAAGGGATATTTCAAGAGAATCAACGGGATCATAACAGTCATCATAGCAATCATCCTTCGGTAAGCACGAAGGGAAATTAAACAATTTATGAGTTGAAGAGTTACTCTCATTAGAAGGTGGGCACGGGTGATCAATCCGCTCTTCCTCCTTTTGTTCTTCGCTCTCCTCCTCATCTTTTTCATCCAATGAGCTCACAATGTCATTAATTTCTCCTTCCATAGACTCCTGCAAAATATTACTCTCTTCTTGGACAGCGGAGACTTTCTCAATAAACGCATCAACATCGGCATTGTATTCATAATTCTCATAGCAATATTTAAGGATAGCTAAATTTTTAGGTCTATAAACTGAATCATCAAAATTTTCACACTCTTTAAACAAAGATTCAATTTCATAAGCACCCATAAAAGCAACAAATTCTTCTATTTGTTCCACATCATAGTAATCATATATACCATTAGCATAAGAATCCAAGGTTTTATCATCATTAAATTTGCATGAAAAGGGAAGGTGTGGAGCCTTCATCCTAGAGCAACAAGTATAGTCATATCTCAAGCATAGTTCCCGAGCATACCAATGCAACATATGAATTTGATCCCATAATAGTTTCCCTTTTTGAGTCAAGCGATAATCCATAAAGTATTCACGTTGATCCAACGTGTCTCCCATAACATAATTGAATGGGGTTTTCTCAGGATTATCAAAGTAGTACATAATCTCTTTCACATAACCAGCATCGAGGGTTTTAGGAGGTTCCTCATCTCCATGAGTAGTAGGTACACCTAATTTTTTGGTATTTCATGTTCCATATCCATAACTAAAGATAGATAACAACTTAGAACAGCAAATAAAAAGTACTTAGTGATAAAGCAAACAAGCACACACGAGAATATTCACCCCATGCTATGGCTCCCCGGCAACGGCGCCAGAAAAAGGTCTTGATAACCCACAAGTATAGGGGATCAATTGTAGCCTCTTTCTATAAGTAAGAGCGTCGAACCCAACGAGGAGCTAAAGGTAGAACAGATATTCCCCCAAGTTCTATCGACCACCGATACAACTCTACGCACGCTTAACATTCGCTTTACCTAGAACAAGTATGAAACTAGAAGTATTTTTAGGTGTTTTTGGATAGGTTTGCAAGATAATAAAGAGCCCGTAAATAAAAGCTAGGGGCTGTTTAGATAAATAAGCAATAAACTAAATATAGCGAGTGTGGAAAAGTGGTGGTAGGAGTTGTGAAATTGTCCCTAAGCAATTCACTACTTTACTAGACTGATAGCAAGTTTTTATGTGGGAGAGGCCACTACTAGCATGTCATCCCTGACTTGGAATTATATGCACTTATGATTGGAACTATTAGCAAGCATCCGCAACTACTAACGTTCATTAAGGTAAAACCCAACCATAGCATTACGATATATTGGTCCCCCTTCAATCATGTATGCATCAATTTCTACGCTAGGTTGAAGCTTCTGTCACTCTTGCCCTCCAATACATAGTCCAATCAACATACAACTAACCCTATGGTGTGATCCACGTGCGCGCTCATATGATGGGCACCAAAGGAAAGCAACATAACCACAAGAAAATTAAACCAATCATAGCAATTCATCAACCACCGATAGGACAACGAAAATCTACTCAGACATCATAGGATGGCAACACATGATTGGATAATAATATGAAGCATAAAGCACCATGTTCAAGTAGAGGGTACAGCGGGTTGCGGGAGAGTGGACTGCTGTAGATAGATGGGGGAAGGTGATGGAGATGTTGGTGAAGATGGCGGAGGTGTTGGTGAAGAATGCGGTGATGATGATGGCCCCCGGCGGCGTTCCGGCGCCACCGGAAGCGAGGGGGAGAGAGCCCCCTCCTTCTTCTTCTTCCTTGACCTTATCCCTAGATGGGAGAAGGGTTTTCCCTCTGGTCCATGGCCTCCATGGCATGGGAGGGGCGAGAGCCCCTCCGAGATTGGATCTGACTCTATCTCTCTCTGTTTCAGCATTCCCAGATTCTGCCCTTTCACAGTTTCTTATATTCCTGGAGATCCATAACTCCGATTGGGCTGACACGATCTCTATCCAGATATTAGCTTTCTTGCGGCGAAAGAAGGGCATCAACCGCCTTACGGGGTGGCCACGAGGGTCAGGGGCGCGCCTGCCCCCCTGGGGCGCGCCCCTGCCTCGTGGCCCCCTCGAGCATCATCTCACGTGGATTTTTCTTCCCAGAAATCACATATATTCCAAAAAAATCTCTGTCAGTTTTTATCCCGTTTGGACTCCGTTTGATAAGGATTTACTGTGAAACAAAAAACATGCAACAAACAGGAACTGGCACTGGGCACTGGATCAATATGTTAGTCCCAAAAATATTATAATAAGTTGGCAAACGTATATGAAAGTTGTATAATATTGGCATGGAACAATCAAAAATTATAGATACGACGGAGACGTATCACTCATCCCTACAAAATCATATAGTTTGGCCATGCTTCATTTTCGTCACACAAAATGCTCCCATCATGCACAACCCCGATGACAAGCCAAGCAATTGTTTCATACTTTAGTATTCTCAAACTTTTTTTAACTTTCACGCAATACATGAGCGCGAGCCATGGACATAGCACTATGGGTGGAATAGAATATGATGATGGAGGTTGTGTGGAGAAGACAAAAAAGGAGAAAGTCTCACATTGACGCGGCTAATCAACGAGCTATGGAGATGCCCATCAATTGATGTCAATGCGAGGAGTAGGGATTTCCATGCAACGGATGCACTAGAGCTATAAATGTATGAAAGCTCAACAAAAGAAACTAAGTGGGTGCGCATCCACTTGCTTGCTCACGAAGACCTAGGGCATTTGAGGAAGCCCATTGTTGGAATATACAAGCCAAGTTGTATAATGAAAAATTCCCAGTAGTATATGAAAGTGAAAAAATAAGAGACTCTCTATCATGAAGATCATGGTGCTACTTTGAAGCACAAGTGTGGAAAAAGGATAGTAACGTTGCCCCTTCTCTCTTTTTCTCTCATTTTTTTTCTTTCTCTTTTTTGGGCCTTCTTTTTCTTTATTTTGCCTTTCTCTCTTTTTTTATTTCCTCACACGGGACAATGCTCTAATAATGATGATCATCACACTTGTATTTATTTACAACTCAAGAATTACAATTCGATACTAGAACAAAACATGACTCTATATGAGTGCCTCCAGCGATGTACCGGGATGTGCATTGATTCAAGAGTGACATGTATAAAAAAATATGAATGGTGGCTTTGCCACAAATACGATGTCAACTACATGATCATGCAAGGCAATATGACAATGATGAAGCGTGTCATAATAAACAGAACGGTGGAAAGTTGCATGGCAATATATCTCAGAATGGCTATGGAAATGCCATAATAGGTAGGTATGGTGGTTGTTTTGAGGAAGATATAAGGAGGCTTATGTGTGATAGAGCGTATCATATCACGGGGTTTGGATGCACCGGCGAAGTTTGCTCCAACTCTCGAGGTGAGAAAGGGCAATGCACGGTACCGAAGAGGCTAGCAATGATGGAAGGGTGAGAGTGTGTATAATCCATGGACTCAACATTAGTCATAAAGAACTCACATACTTATTGCAAAAATCTACAAGTCATCAAAAACCAAGCACTACGTGCATGCTCCTAGGGGGATAGATTGGTAGGAAAAGACCATCGCTCGTCCCCGACCGCCACTCATAAGGAAGACAATCAAAGAACACTTCATGCTTCAAATTTGTTACACAATGGTTACCATATGTGCATGCTACGGGACTTGCAAAACCTCAACATGAGTATTTCTCAAATTCACAAATACTCAACTAGCATGACTCTAATATCACCATCTTCATATCTCAAAACAATCATCAAGTATCAAACTTCTCATAGTATTCAATGCACTTTATATGAAAGTTTTTATTATACCCAACTTGGATGCCTATCATATTAGGACTAATTTTATAACCCAAGTAAATTACCATGCTGTTCTAAAAGACTATCAAAAATAATATAAGTGAAGCATGAGAGATCAATAATTTCTATAAAATAAATCCACCACCGTGCGCTAAAAGATATAAGTGAAGCACTAGAGCAAACGACAAACTACTCCAAAAGATATAAGTGAAGATCAATGAGTAGTTGAATAATTATGTAACTATGTGAAGACTCTCTAACATTTAAGAATTTCAGATCTTGGGATATTATTCAAACAGCAAGCAAAATTAAATAAAATAAAATGACGCTCCAAGCAAAACACATATCATGTGATGAATAAAAATATAGCTCCAAGTAAAGTTACGGGTGAACGAAGACGAAGGAGGGGATGCCATCAAGGGCATCCCCAAGCTTAGGCTCTTGGTTGTCCTTGAATATTACCTTGGGGTGCCTTGGGAATCCCCAAGCTTAGGCTCTTGCCACTCCTTATTCCATAGTCCATCGAATCTTTACCCAAAACTTGAAAACTTCACAACACAAAACTTAGCAGAAAACTCGTAAGCTCCGTTAATATAAGAAAATAAATCACCAATTAGGTACTGTTGTGAACTCATTCTAAATTCATATTGGTGTAATATATACTGTATTCCAACTTCTCTATGGTTCATACCCTCCGATACTACTCATAGATTCATCAAAATAAGCAAACAACACATAGAAAACAGAATCTGTCAAAAACAGAACAGTCTGTAGCAATCTGGATAGTTCGAATACTTCGGTCACTCCAAAAATTCTGGAAAAATTAGGACAACCAGGACAATTTGCATATTGATCTACTGTAGTTGGAATTGGTATTTTATCACTCTCTGGTAAAATATGATAATTATTTTCGTGAGCGCATACTTTCTGTTTTTATCAGCAAGATCAAACAACAATCACCCAAGAAGATCTTAAAGGCTTTACTTGGCACTTTATTCAAACAAAAGCTATAAAACATGATTGCTACAGTATCTTAATCATGTGAACACACAAAAACAGTAGGTAAAAGTGTTGGGTTTCCTCCCAACAAGCGCTTTTCTTTAATGCCTTTTAAGCTAGGCATGATGATTTCAATGATGCTCACATAAAAGATAAGAGTTGAAACATAAAGAGAGCATCATGCAGAATATGACTAGCACATTTAAGTCTAACCCACTTCCTATGCATAGGGAATTTGTGAGTAAACAACTTATGGGAACAATAATCAACTAGCATAGGAAGGCAAAACAAGCATAACTTTAAAATGTTAAGCACATAGAGAGGAAACATGACATTATTGCAATTCCTACAAGCATATATTCCTCCCTCATAATAATTTTCAGTAGCATCATGAATGAATTCAACAATATAACCATCACATAAAGCATTCTTTTCATGATCTACAAGCATAGAATTTTTATTACTCTCCACATAAGCAATTTTCTTCTCATTCGGAATAGTGAGATTATCAAAAGTAATTCGAATACGATAAATTGTTTCCACATTGAAAGAATAAAATTCAGAAAAAGGGTAATCATAATCATGACAAGTTTTATAAATATAATCGTCACTACTTTTTATAGCATAAGTATCATCACAATAATTATCATAAGTAGCAACTTTGTTCTCATCATAATCGATTGAAACCTCTTCCAAGATAGTGGAATCATTACTAAATAAAGGCATGACCTCTCCAAATCCACTTTTATAATTATCACAATAAGATTCAACACCCTCCAAAATAGTGGGATCATTACTTCCTAAAGTTGACACTCTTCCAAATGCACTTTCATCAATATAATCATCATAAGTAGGAGGCATGTTATCATCATAATAAATTTGCATATCAAAACTTGGGAGGCTAAAAATATCATCTTCATTAAACATTGCATCCCCAAGCTTGGTACAAATATTAATTGCAGCAAATAAATTCTCAAACATGTCATTCTCATCAAACATAGCATCCTCAAGCTTGTGCCTTTTCATATCGTAAGCATAATCACTCTCATCATTAATAGTATGGATAGCACCAATATTATAGCAACTATTATCATCACAATGAGTAGTAGGAGCAACATAATTTGAGAGGGATGCCTTTTTACCTTTGCTTCTCCGTCTTTTATTTTTCTTCTCCACATCATGTGTGGGTTTAATCCTCTTTTTGGAGCTCCTTATTAATGAGATTGGTTGAATAGAAGGCTCCTCCTTGTTACTTGATTCATCATAAGAAATAATAGGAGGATATTGGGAAGTCTCTTCCCTTTCATTAGTATTCTCTTCATCTTCTATTTGTTTTCTTGTCTTTATGTAATTGGCAATATAAGGATTTTCAATGCAATTCACCGCATAATACATATAAATTTCCTCTAGATCAAAATCAAAAACTTTATCAAGGGCAAATTCTAGAATATCCTTAGTTATATGTTTCATTTCTTCAAAACCCACAAGCAAACTAAGTTCATTATGATGCGTAAGGGAAATCAAGTCATCATAATTTTTGGACACGATTCGATCATGAAAAAGTTTGCATTGGATATTTAAATGACCACGTTCATTGAAAAGTTCACAAGGATGGCTAAGAAAATTTAAATTTTCAACACAAACATCTAGCCTTTCTTGCAACCATTTAGTTTCTAAATACTTATTCCTCTTGCAAAATCTATCTTCCCTATTTGGTGTGTACTTGCAAACTCTATGCACTCCACAAAAATTGACATGCTTATAAGAGACATTTTCATCATGACTAGTGCAATCATCGTTAGTACTATGGATATTCAAAGAGTTCATACTAACAAAGATTTAGTGCCAAACATTTTAATGCATTCTTCTTCTAACATTTTGGCACAATTATCGGAATCCTTATTTTCATGAAAGATATTAAAAAGATGAAGCATATGAGGCACCCTCAATTCCATTTTTTTGTAGTTTTCTTTTATAAACTAAACTAGTGATAAAATAAGAAACTAAAAGATTCAATTGCAAGAACTAAAGATATACCTTCAAGAACTCACCTCCCCGGCAATGGTGCCAGAAAAGAGCTTAGTTGACGGGGTGTTAGTGCCGCTTACCTAGCCTCCCCGGCAACGACGCCAGAAAAGAGCTTGATGTCTACTACACAACCTTCTTCTTGTAGACGTTGTTGGGCCTTCAAGTGCAGAGGTTTGTAGGACAGTAGCAAATTTCCCTAAAGTGGATGACCTAAGGTTTATCAATCCGTGGGAGGTGTAGGATGCCGGGGTACTGATCCACGGGCACCTATGGGACCGGCGGGCCGGGTCCCTTTCGGTTCGGCGGGGGCGGAGATCGTGCAAAGAGCAAATCGAGGCGAAGCACGCGAGCGATTTACCCAGGTCCGGGCCGCACGGATGCGTAAAACCCTACTCCTGCTTTGTGGTTTTGTATTGATTTCTAGCTCGGGAGCGCGGAGTGCTACAGTACACACCAGCGGCTAGCAAGACCGAGCGTGAGTGTTCGAACTGGCTATCCCCCCTCTACGTTGCACACGGGCCTCCTTTTATATGCTCAAGGGGCTACCGACAGGTGGCAACGGAGGTAAAGGGCAGAAATGGAAAGGTGCTGTGGTAGGCACAGCTACCTGCTACAGTGTATCATACCTAACCCTGACGGCAGGGGACAAGGGTCTTAAATGCCCATCTGTGTTGCCTAAACAGTGCGAAAAGGGACCGCCAGGGACGCCACCGTTCGCCACGATGGCGATCTTGTCAGCGCCGCTTGCCACCGCACGTCCCTAGCTGCACAGCCTTCCACCACGTACGCCTGGAAGGACCCCAGAGCGACACGTTGGTGGATGTGCTGGAGCGCGGGCGCGGAGAGGTGGCTTGTCGCGGCAAGCGCCTTGCCGCGGTCGTTGTCTTGTCGCGTCCGGGAGCTTGTCGCTCACCGAGCCTTGCTGGAACGCGTGGTGCGCCGCGGCAAGTTCCTTGAAATGCCTTGAGTGGCCTTCCCGACAAGCTCCTCTTGCCGGGGTCTTGTCTTCTTGACTTGGACACTTTGTTCTTGAATGGCTCCAAAGGAACCACGGAGGATCTTGGCGGTCACCCGGCAAACCTTGCCGCGGGATGCTGCGACTGCCCGTGCACAAGTTCGGGATACTAGGGTACCCCTACTCTAGTACACCGACAGGAGCCCCCGGGCATGGGCCATACACGGTGCCGAGCGCTGTTGGGCCAGGCCCAAAACAGGGCACGGGCATGCGCGGCCTAGGTTACGCCGTATCTCACTCCGTATCCACCGCGCCCTCCCCAAACGGCACGCGTTGAATGCGGCGTCGTGGGAGAGGTCGTGGGGGTTTCTTTATTCGGAAATGCAGAACGTCCGCCCCCTCCCCCTTTATAAGAAGGGGAAACAGGGGCAGTTGGCCCACTCGCCCGTTGCCGTTCCTAATCTCAGAAATCTCCGCCGCTCCCTTGTCTCCCCAAAGCTGAGAGAGAGAGCAGCGCTCCGCCCCCCATCGCCACTATCACCACCAACGCCGTCGACCTCCTCCACTACTTCCGCCATGGCTCCAAAAGCCGACAAGGGGAAGACCGTGAAGACGACCGAGGCGCAGCGGCTCGCGGCGCTGCGGAAGGAGCGGTCCGTTTCCCCCCCAAGCTCGACGCGAAGGAGCTGAGGGAGAACTACTATCTGTTCTGGTCGGCGGAGACGCGCGCGCATCCGCGCACAAAGGTTCTCCCCGCCGCCGCTTGGAAGAAGGCTCCGAATGGGTACCCCTTCTTCGCATTGTTCTTCTATTGCGGGCTCTGCCCGCCCTTCTCTGATTTCTTCTGCGACATCATGAACACCTATGGGTTCCATCTCCTTGACTTCACCCCCAACGTCGTCCTGACAATGGCAGTTTTCGCACACCTCTGCGAAAACTTTATCGGAGTCCTTCCCAACGTAGCCCTCTTCCGCCACTTTTTCATACCCCGAGTAGAGAGAGGAGAGCCTCTATCCGGCGGGATTGCTTGGATCTCAAGGCCCGGCAAGAAAGAGACCTATCTGGAGGGAGAATTCCGCGGCAAGTGGGAGGAGTGGAGAGCTGATTGGTGCTGGATTGACGAGGAGAGCCCGCAGCCATTTACCATCCGACGCCGAATCCCAGTAGCACGCGGCAGCGATTGGAGTGACATGGCTCCGGAGGACGCCAGGCTGAAGATTGCCGTCACCAGGATCCTGCGCCTGAGGCTTGCCGGGCTTACTGTTGGCGCTGTTGGCGCAGACTTCCTTCGCCGCCGCATCGCCCCCCTGCAGGAACGGGGGAGGCCCACTTGGGAGTTCAAGAACGCGGCAGACATCATGAGGCTGCGGCCAGGCCTCAATTACAACTTCACAGTCCTGGAGCTCAACGCGATGCTGCAGGAGCTGTTCAAATATGACCCCCAGCATCCCGAGGTGTTCAGGTTGCCGGGGGGCGTCATGCCTTTGTGCAACAATTCCGTGCTCAACCGCATCCGTGCAATGATGCCGGAGTGCGACTCGCACGGGATTGTGCCAACTTGGCAGGAGCCTGCGGACGAGGTCGTGCAGCAATTCTTTGACGACTTGGTGGAAGTGCCAATCCGCCTCGCCGAGAAGGACGGCCTCACCCGCGACCACGGATGCGGAGATGGCGCTCATCGCCACTAGGCTGGAGGAGGCAGCGGTAGCCGCAGCCGCGGGCGAGTTCGGGTTCACTGTGGAGGAGGCCGATGCAGCAGAAGCGGCAAGCCATGCCGAGCGAGGGGAGCCTGCCGGCAAGAAGGGGCTTGCCGGGCAAGACACCGAGCCGAGCGAGCCCGCCAAGGACACGAGCGGCTCGTTGCAAATCGACTCTTCTTCCACCTCGTCTTCAGACAGCCCACCAGAAGCAGAGCCTCCATCCCCACCGAGAAGGCGTCTCCGCAAGGTTGGTGATGTGGCGGAGCGGCAAGCGGGCCAACAGTCGCCATGCCGCGTGACACGCTCGACCACGGCAAACACCGTTGTCGCGGGAGCGCCTCATGCTACGACGGCAACTGGAGCGGAGTCTAGCCGGACCACCGCTTCAGTCCCTGCCGCTACTCACGCCGTGCCAACAGCCGGAGCGGGGTCGTCTCAGACCGCCGCCACTGCTCCCGCTAAGCGGCCAAGCGATGCTTCTCCTCCGCCTCCTCGCGCCGGGCGCGCGCCAGGCTTCGAATTCTCCGCGTTAAGCTCCGACGAGGAAGAAGAAGAAGAGTAAGCTTCTCTTGTTGTACTTGCATTTCTTCAACTCTTGCTGTTGGTCTTGTTTCTCACTTGCTTTTCCCTGAATATGTTCCTCTTTAGGACTCTGGCCCAGAGAGCGGCAAAGAGAGCTAAGGCCCCGGTAATCATCATCGAGGACGAGCCCACTGCGACAACAGGTGGCGCGCCCGAGACAACCTTGCCGGAGCCGGCGACTTTCCTCCATGGCAGCCCCCAGCGTAAGTGTGTGAATTATTTTCCGCGGCGAGGCGCGCATGGATACTTGTCTTTGTTGATATCTGCTTGTTGACTTGTGTAGGAGCCGAGCAGCCCCACCAGGAGCCAAGGGAGAATCCCCCGACAAGGGAGAATTCTCCAGCAAGGGAAGGCTTCCCGATGAGGGAGAAGTCTCCGGCAAGGGAGGGTTCTCCGGCAAGGGACAGCGCCAGCGGCCCCCCGACGACGGAGACCACAACCGCAGAGCCTGGTGCAGGTACTCCCCTTGCTTCAAAACTTCTCTTGGATCCTTCTTTTCTTGATCTTTATGAGTTTCTGCTGGATTCTGTTTGACTCTTCTCCCCTTTTCCGGCCGTCAGATCCATCCGCTGCAGAGCAGATGGAGACAGAGGTCGCCGCCGACGAAGCTGCCGGTGCTGGAGACGCCACCGGCGCAGAGGCCGCCAAGGCTGACCCCGCAGCAACTGGCGAGGAATCTGGCGATCGTACTGACGGCCCAGAGGCCGCAGGAGCGCCAGGCGCTACGCCGACCGCCGACCCTTCCGCCGAAGCCGCAGCGCCAAGTTCCAAGGATACCCAGCCGGGCGTTTATTTGAAGGCCGGCGACGACGTCTTCATCAATCTTCCCTGGGCATCAAGCTCCAGAGCGCCGGTCGAGGGGGAGGTCTTCGACGGAGAAGTGCTCGCCTCCGCGGGCCTGAAGCTGGTCGACGCGCCAAGCAGCAGCAGCAACGAGCCCGAAGAAGAGCGGCTGCTGCGCAGGTTGATGTCGCTCTACCGCGCGCGACAAGCCAAGCTGGAGTCCCGCGAGGCGCTTGTCGCGAAGGCGGGAGCAGACATTGAGAAGCGCGCAGAAGAGCTCGGGGTTTTCCACCGGGAAGCCCTCCGATCCCTGGCGGAGGAGCGGAAGCAGCTCGCTGAAGCGCAGAAGATCTTTCTCCTCGAGAAGGCTGAAGCCGAAGAGCGCCAGCGACTTGACGCTGTGAAGCTAGCCGCGGAAGAGGGCGAGCTGGCGCAGCGGAAGGTCAATCTCGACGCCCATGAGGAGGAGCTTGCCTCGCGCGAGGAGAAGCTTGGCGGAGCCCTCGAGCAAGAGGAGGACGCTGTCGCCGCCGCCGAGGCCGCCAAGGAGGAGTTGAAGACGAAGGTGGCGCGGCTGGAGGCCGATCTCTCCGAGAAGGGCAAGGAGCTCAGCGTCGCCAAGGCCTCCAACGTGGATCTTGAGTTGAAGCTAACCACTTTGACCAAGACTCTGGATAGCGCCAAGAAGCGGGAGGCGGCCTTGAAGGAGGAAATCAAGGCCGACAAGGCGCTGCTGGAGAGCGCTGCCACCGCCCAGAACACCTTCAGGGAGACTGTGACGCACTGGACGGAGAGTCTGGTGAACGCCGCCACAGATATCGACAAGGAGCTGGCGCAGCTGGGGATGGAAGATCTTGGGTATCCCTCCAACGACAACCTCTAGCCCAGCGCCAAGCTCGTCCTATTCTTCAAGGGCGTGGCGACGGCCCTTCAGCGACTCCGAGAGAGGATCCCCAAGCAACTAGCTGACGAGTCGCGCGAGATCTGCGCAGGAGCCCTCGAGAAAGTGTTGATGAAGGTGGCCTTCCGCAATCCGGGCCTCCGCCTCACCAACATCCTCAGGTCTTTGCCGCCAGAAGCTGATCTGGAGGAGCTCAAGGCCCTTGTCGCACCCATTGTGGACAAGGTGAGCGGGATCAAGCGGGTCGAAGGCGATCGCGTAGATTAGGCCGCTCATTTCTTCTTTTCTTGTCGCTGCCCATCATGTCATGAAAACAATCTGTTAGAGCTGCGACAAGCTATCTTTGTAATGTAACTTGATTGTGGGCAATGATTGCAACGTTACTCCCTTTACTTGATTCCTCCCTTTGTATGTTTTTGCCCTACGCTTTTAGGGAACTTGCCGGTGCAAGCACCTGAGCCGCGAGCGCTGAGTGCGGAACGTCAGCAGCCTGCTGGCGGTGCCGCTACTGGCAAGAAACCTTGTCACAACTAGTTGCAGCTCACTTAAGTTGCTGAGCGAACTCGAAACAAAGTAAGGGCGCTAGCGGCTCACTTAAGTTGCTGAGCGGACTCGAAGCAAAGTAAGGGCGCTAGCAGCTCACTTAAGTTGTTGAGCGGACTCAAAACAAAGTAGAGGCGCAACTAGCTACGAGTTGGTTCCTCCGCGCACAGGTTTCCCATACAAAGTGTGGTCGTTCAAGGGAGATAACTTAAAATTTAAAAAATTTGATTGCTCAAACTTTGGCAACTTAGCTTTTCTGTTGTTTGCTTCCCGGCAAGGCGAAACTTTCTTGAACGACGCCTGGCCCATACCATCCATCGTCTTCTCCTTCCCCCCCCCCCCCCCGGCAAACTTGTGGGCGAGGGGAACCTTGCTTTCAAAAGGAAGAAGAGACAATACAGATATGGAGCTTTACGGCTCGTTATTGCTTACCGTGGAGTAGGTGCTGCACAAAGTGTTAGATCATATATGCCAGGAAATAGAAAGCATAAAATTGACAAAATGTGCGGAGCACATGAGGTTTACTTATGCACGGGATCTGCGCTCGGCTTTGTACAAAGGATTACATGCAACAGCGGCAAGACTTGTACAAAAGGTGGTTGCCGGAACAGGTTCCGACAACCGCGCCTTACGGGTAAAACTTACGAAGATGCTCAATGTTCCAGGAGTTGCTCACCGGAATGCCATCTTCGGTCTCAAGGCGGACAGCGCCAGGCCTAGTGACTCGTTTCACCCGGTAAGGGCCTTCCCACTTCGGCGTCAACTTGTTGGAATTCTTGGCGGACTGAACGCGCCGAAGAACAAGGTCGCCTTCCTCGAGACTTCTGGCGTTAACTTTGCGGCTATGGTAGCGGCGCAAAGCTTGCTGGTAGCGAGCAGCTCGCACAGCAGCCTGAAGACGGTCTTCCTCAAGGAGCAGCGCGTCATCTTGTCGCAGCCGCTCTTGCTCGAGCTCATCATAAGCGAGCACTCGAGGTGACCCGTATACGAGTTCCGTGGGGATAACTGCCTCTGCTCCATAGACTAGAGCAAAAGGTGTCTGTCCAGTGGCTCGATTTGGCGTCGTTCTGATCGACCAAAGAACCACCGGCAGCTCCTCGATCCAGTTTCTTCCGCACTTGTGCAGCCTGTCAAAAGTTCTGGTCTTGAGCCCGCGCAGCACTTCAGCGTTTGCCCTCTCCGCTTGACCGTTGCTTCTCGGGTGAGCAACAGAAGCGAAGCAGACCTTGGCGCCAAGATCTTGGACGTACTGCGTGAAGGTGCGGCTCGTAAATTGCGTGCCGTTGTCGGTGATTATCCTGTTAGGGATCCCGAAGCGGCAAACAATCGACCTGAAGAACTTGACTGCTGACTGTGCTGTCACCTTCCTCACTGGTTCCACTTCCGGCCACTTTGTGAACTTGTCGATTGCAACATACAAGTACTCAAAGCCCCCGACAGCTCGGGGAAAGGGGCCGAGGATGTCGAGCCCCCAGACCGAAAATGGCCAGGATAAAGGGATCGTCTGGAGAGTTTGAGCTGGTTGGTGTATCTGCTTGGAATGAAACTGACACGCTTCACACTTGGTTACTTGTGCAGTTGCATCTTGGAGGGCTGTTGGCCAGAAGAAACCTTGCCGGAAAGCTTTACCGACAAGTGCTCTTACGCCAATGTGGTGACCACATATGCCTCCATGTATTTCTGCCAACAGCTTTTGTCCATCTTCCCGGGGAATACACTTCAATTTCACACCGTTGAGTCTTCTTCTGTACAGTGTCTTGTCGACAAACTGGTACATACTTGACTGCCGGGCTACTCTCTCCGCTTCTTCTTGTTGTCGTTCTTGAAGAACTTGGCGCTGATCGCGACGAGCTCGCGGATCTGACGACGCGGTGGAGTCGCTGTCGAGGTGGACCCGGCGAGTCGGCGATCTTGGCCTTCGGGGTGGAGAGTGCACAGTAGTTGCACCCCCACCAGTCTTGTCGTCTCTGGCTCGTGCCTGGCTGGCTTGCCGCGGCTGAGACATGCTCGGCTGCCGTGGAGTGTCGCCGTTGGCGAAGCCGATGAGACTCTGGATAGTGGCCCTCCAGTCGTCGATCTTGTCCGCCGCTGGAGGGTAGTCTAGGAGCAGCTGAGCTCGCGCCAAAGCTTCTGCTGCGGTGGCAGGTGGTGGTGGCGAACGGTGCGAGGAGCGAGATATGCTCGGACTTCTAACTACGTTAGAAGGAGCAGTATCTCGTCCAGGCGACCGTGTCTCGCTCGCGCCAGCAGGTTGACGTGCATGGTGGTCCTGAGCGCTCCGAGATCCACCAGCTCGATCTTGATCTAGCAAACGCATGGTACCGTGAGTACCATGACGCTGCCGGTCCCGCGCCTCCTGAGATGGGCGCGGTGCATGCACGGACGCCGAGGTCTTGGAGTGTGCCCGGTCATTGTGGGAGCCGGCTACGCCGCCGATGGGCAGCGCAGCCTTGTCCTGGGACCTGGCAGCACCGTGAGTTCCCTCGTCGACGCGTGTCCTTCTGCCGGTGCCTGCCCCACCAACCGTTTGCTCCGGCGGTGGCTGGCTCGGCGCGGACGGAGCAGCTGCCTCCGAAACTTTCTTCTTCGGCGGCATGTTGATGAAGATGATGAAGATCTAGCTCGCAAGAACGCCGGATCTGGTTCACACAACTTCGACGCCCCCCTACCTGGCGCGCCAAAGATGCCGGGGTACTGATCCACGGGCACCTATGGGACCGGCGGGCCGGGTCCCTTTCGGTTCGGCGGGGGCGGAGATCGTGCAAAGAGCAAATCGAGGCGAAGCACGCGAGCGATTTACCCAGGTTCGGGCCGCACGGATGCGTAAAACCCTACTCCTGCTTTGTGGTTTTGTATTGATTTCTAGCTCGGGAGCGCGGAGTGCTACAGTACACACCAGCGGCTAGAAAGACCGAGCGTGAGTGTTCGAACTGGCTATCCCCCCTCTACGTTGCACACGGGCCTCCTTTTATATGCTCAAGGGGCTACCGACAGGTGGCAACGGAGGTAAAGGGCAGAAATGGAAAGGTGCTGTGGTAGGCACAGCTACCTGCTACAGTGTATCATACCTAACCCTGACGGCAGGGGACAAGGGTCTTAAATGCCCGTCCGTGTCGCCTAAACAGTGCGAAATGGGACCGCCAGGGACGCCACCGTTCGCCACGATGGCGATCTTGTCAGCGCCGCTTGCCACCGCACGTCCCTAGCTGCACAGCCTTCCGCCACGTACGCCTGGAAGGACCCCAGAGCGACACGTTGGTGGATGTGCTGGAGCGCGGGCGCGGAGAGGTGGCTTGTCGCGGCAAGCGCCTTGCCGCGGTCGTTGTCTTGTCGCGTCCGAGAGCTTGTCGCTCACCGGGCCTTGCCGGAACGCGTGGTGCGTCGCGGCAAGTTCCTTGAAATGCCTTGAGTGGCCTTCTCGGCAAGCTCCTCTTACCGGGGTCTTGTCTTCTTGACTTGGACACTTTGTTCTTGAATGGCTCCAAAGGAACCACGGAGGATCTTGGCGGTCACCCGGCAAGCCTTGCCCCGGGATGCTGCGACTGCCCGTGCACAAGTTCGGGATACTAGGGTACCCCTACTCTAGTACACCGACAGGAGCCCCCGGGCCTGGGCCATACACGGTGCCGAGCGCTGTTGGGCCAGGCCCAAAACAGGGCACGGGCACGCGCGGCCTAGGTTATGCCGTATCTCACTCCGTATCCACCGCGCCCTCCCCGAACGGCACGCGTTGAATGCGGCGTCGTGGGAGAGGTCGTGGGGGTTTCTTTATTCGGAAATGCAGAACGTCCGCCCCCTCCCCCTTTATAAGCAGGGGAAACAGGGGCAGTTGGCCCACTCGCCCGTTGCCGTTCCTAATCTCAGAAATCTCCGCCGCTCCCTTGTCTCCCCAAAGCTGAGAGAGAGAGCAGCGCTCCGCCCCCCATCGCCACTATCACCACCAACGCCGTCGACCTCCTCCACTACTTCCGCCATGGCTCCAAAAGCCGACAAGCGGAAGACCGCGAAGACGACCGAGGCGCAGCGGCTCGCGGCGCTGCGGAAGGAGCGGTCCGTTCCCCCCCCCCCCAAGCTCGGCGCGAAGGAGCTGAGGGAGAACTACTATCTGTTCTGGTCGGCGGAGACGCGCGCGCATCCGCGCACAAAGGTTCTCCCCGCCGCCGCTTGGAAGAAGGCTCCGAATGGGTACCCCTTCTTCGCATTGTTCTTCTATTGCGGGCTCTGCCCGCCCTTCTCTGATTTCTTCTGCGACATCATGAACACCTATGGGTTCCATCTCCTTGACTTCACCCCCAACGCCATCCTGACAATGGCAGTTTTCGCACACCTCTGCGAAAACTTTGTCGGAGTCCTTCCCAACGTAGCCCTCTTCCGCCACTTTTTCATACCCCGAGTAGAGAGAGGAGAGCCTCTATCCGGCGGGATTGCCTGGATCTCAAGGCCCGGCAAGAAAGAGACCTATCTGGAGGGAGAATTCCGCGGCAAGTGGGAGGAGTGGAGAGCTGATTGGTGCTGGATTGACGAGGAGAGCCCACAGCCATTTACCATCCGACGCCGAATCCCAGTAGCACGCGGCAGCGATTGGAGTGACATGGCTCCGGAGGACGCCAGGCTGAAGATTGCCGTCACCAAGATCCTGCGCCTGAGGCTTGCCGGGCTTACTGTTGGCGCAGACTTCCTTCGCCGCCGCATCGCCCCCCTGCAGGAACGGGGGAGGCCCACTTGGGAGTTCAAGAACACGGCAGACATCATGAGGCTGCGGCCAGGCCTCAATTACAACTTCACAGTCCTGGAACTCAACGCGATGCTGCAGGAGCTGTTCAAATATGACCCCCAGCATCCCGAGGTGTTCAGGTTGCCGGGGGGGCGTCGTGCCTTTGTGCAACAATTCCGCGCTCGACCGCATCCGTGCAATGATGCCGGAGTGCGACTCGCACGGGATTGTGCCAACTTGGCAGGAGCCTGCGGACGAGGTCGTGCAGCAATTCTTCGACGACTTGGTGGAAGTGCCAATCCGCCTCGACGAGAAGGATGGCCTCACCCGCGACACCACGGATGCGGAGATGGCGCTCATCGCCACTAGGCTGGAGGAGGCAGCGGCAGCCGCAGCCGCGGGCGAGTTCGGGTTCACTGTGGAGGAGGCCGATGCAGCAGAAGCGGCAAGCCATGCCGAGCGAGGGGAGCCTGCCGGCAAGAAGGGGCTTGCTGGGCAAGACACCGAGCCGAGCGAGCCCGCCAAGGACACGAGCGGCTCATTGCAAATCGACTCTTCTTCCACCTCGTCTTCAGACAGCCCACCAGAAGCAGAGCCTCCATCCCCACAAAGAAGGCGTCTCCGCAACGTTGGTGATGTGGCGGAGCGGCAAGCGGGCCAACAGTCGCCACGCCGCGTGACACGCTCGACCACGGCAAACACCGTTGCCGCGGGAGCGCCTCATGCTACGACGGCAACTGGAGCGGAGTCTAGCCGGACCACCGCTTCAGTCCCTGCCGCTACTCACGCCGCGCCAACAGCCGGAGCGGGGTCGTCTCAGACCGCCGCCACTACTCCCGCTAAGCGGCCAAGGGAAGCTTCTCCTCCGCCTCCTCGCGCCGGGCGCGCGCCAGGCTTCGACTTCTCCGCGTTAAGCTCCGACGAGGAAGAAGAAGAAGAGTAAGCTTCTCTTGTTGTACTTGCATTTCTTCAACTCTTGCTATTGGTCTTGTTTCTCACTTGCTTTTCCCTGAATCTCTTCCTCTTTAGGACTCTGGCCCAGAGAGCGGCAAAGAGAGCTAAGGCCCCGGTGATCATCATCGAGGACGAGCCCACTGCGACAACAGGTGGCGCACCCGAGACAACCTTGCCGGAGCCGGCGACTTTCCTCCATGGCAGCCCCCAGCGTAAGTGTGTGAATTATTTTCCGTGGCGAGGCACGCATGGGTACTTGTCTTTGTTGATATCTGCTTGTTGACTTGTGTAGGAGCCGAGCAGCCCCACCAGGAGCCAAGGGAGAATCCCCCGACAAGGAAGAATTCTCCGGCAAGGGAAGGCTTCCCGGTGAGGGAGAAGTCTCCGACAAGGGAGGGTTCTCCGGCGAGGGACAGCGCCAGCGGCCCCCCGACGACGGAGACCACAACCGCAGAGCCTGGTGCAGGTACTCCCCTTGCTTCAAAACTTCTCTTGGATCCTTCTTTTCTTGATCTTTATGAGTTTCTGCTGGATTCTGTTTGACTCTTCTCCCCTTTTCCGGCCATCAGATCCATCCGCTGCGGAGCAGATGGAGAAAGAGGTCGCCGCCGACGAAGCTGCCGGTGCTGAAGACGCCACCGGCGCAGAGGCCGCCAAGGCTGACGCCGCAGCAACTGGCGAGGAATCTGGCGATCGTACTGACGGCCCAGAGGCCGCAGGAGCGCCAGGCGCTACGCCGACCGCCGACCCTTCCGCCGAAGCCGCAGCGCCAAGTTCCAAGGATCCCCAGCCGGGCGTTTATTTGAAGGCCGGCGACGACGTCTTCATCAATCTTCCCTGGGCATCAAGCTCCAGAGCGCCGGTCGAGGGGGAGGTCTTCGACGGAGAAGTGCTCGCCTCCGCGGGCCTGAAGCTGGTCGACGCGCCAAGCAGTAGCAGCAACGAGCCCGAAGAAGAGCGGCTGCTGTGCAGGTTGATGTCGCTCTACCGCGCGCGACAAGCCAAGCTGGAGTCCCGCGAGGCGCTTGTCGCGAAGGCGGGAGCAGACATTGAGAAGCACGCAGAAGAGCTCGGGGGTTTCCACCGGGAAGCCCTCCCATCCCTGGCGGAGGAGCGGAAGCAGCTCGCTGAAGCGCGGAAGGTCTTTCTCCTCGAGAAGGCTGAAGCCGAAGAGTGCCCGCGACTTGCCGCTGTGAAGCTAGCCGCGGAAGAGGGCGAGCTGGCGCAGCGGAAGGTCAATCTCGACGCCCATGAGGAGGAGCTTGCCTCGCGCGAGGAGAAGCTTGGCAAAGCCCTCGAGCAAGCGGAGGACGCTGCCGCCGCCACCGAGGCCGCCAAGGAGGAGTTGAAGACGAAGGTGGCGCGGCTAGAGGCCGATCTCTCCGAGAAGGGCAAGGAGCTCAGCGTCGCCAAGGCCTCCAACGTGGATCTTGAGTTGAAGCTAACCACTTTGACCAAGACTCTGGACAGCGCCAAGAAGCGGGAGGCGGCCTTGAAGGAGGAAATCAAGGCCGACAAGGCGCTGCTGGAGAGCGCTGCCACCGCCCAGAACACCTTCAGGGAGACTGTGACGCACTGGACGGAGAGTCTGGTGAACGCCGCCACAGATATCGACAAGGAGCTGGCGCAGCTGGGGACGGAAGATCTTGGGTATCCCTCCGACGACAACCTCCAGCCCAGCGCCAAGCTCGTCCTATTCTTCAAGGGCGTGGCGACGGCCCTTCAGCGACTCCGAGAGAGGATCCCCAAGCAACTAGCTGACGAGTCGCGCGAGATCTGCGCAGGAGCCCTCGAGAAAGTGTTGATGAAGGTGGCCTTCCGCAATCCGGGCCTCCGCCTCACCAACATCCTCAGGTCTTTGCCGCCAGAAGCTGATCTGGAGGAGCTCAAGGCCCTTGTCGCACCCATTGTGGACAAGGTGAGCGGGATCAAGCGGGCCGAAGGCGATCGCGTAGATTAGGCCGCTCATTTCTTCTTTTCTTGTCGCTGCCCATCATGTCATGAAAACAATCTGTTAGAGCTGCGACAAGCTATCTTTGTAATGTAACTTGATTGTGGGCAATGATTGCAACGTTACTCCCTTTACTTGATTCCTCCCTTTGTATGTTTTTGCCCTACGCTTTTAGGGAACTTGCCGGTGCAGGCACCTGAGCCGCGAGCGCTGAGTGCGGAACGTCAGTAGCCTGCTGGCGGTGCCGCTACCGGCAAGAAACCTTGTCGCAACTAGTTGCAGCTCACTTAAGTTGCTGAGCGAACTCGAAACAAAGTAAGGGCGCTAGCGGCTCACTTAAGTTGCTGAGCGGACTCGAAGCAAAGTAAGGGCGCTAGCAGCTCACTTAAGTTGTTGAGCGGACTCGAAACAAAGTAGAGGCGCAACTAGCTACGAGTTGGTTCCTCCGCGCACAGGTTTCCCATACAAAGTGTGGTCGTTCAAGGGAAATAACTTAAAATTTAAAAAATTTGATTGCTCAAACTTTGGCAACTTAGCTTTTCTGTTGTTTGCTTCCCGGCAAGGCGAAACTTTCTTGAACGACGCCTGGCCCATACCATCCATCGTCTTCTCCTTTCCCCCAATCGAGGCGAAGCACGCGAGCGATTTACCCAGGTTCGGGCCGCACGGATGCGTAAAACCCTACTCCTGCTTTGTGGTTTTGTATTGATTTCTAGCTCGGGAGCGCGGAGTGCTACAGTACACACCAGCGGCTAGCAAGACCGAGCGTGAGTGTTCGAACTAGCTATCCCCCCTCTACGTTGCACACGGGCCTCCTTTTATATGCTCAAGGGGCTACCGACAGGTGGCAACGGAGGTAAAGGGCAGAAATGGAAAGGTGCTGTGGTAGGCACAGCTACCTGGTACAGTGTATCATACCTAACCCTGACGGCAGGGGACAAGGGTCTTAAATGCCCGTCTGTGTCGCCTAAACAGTGCGAAAAGGGACCGCCAGGGACGCCACCGTTCGCCACGATGGCGATCTTGTCAGCGCCGCTTGCCACCGCACGTCCCTAGCTGCACAGCCTTCCGCCACGTACGCCTGGAAGGACCCCAGAGCGACACGTTGGTGGATGTGCTGGAGCGCGGGCGCGGAGAGTTGGCTTGTCGCGGCAAGCGCCTTGCCGCGGTCGTTGTCTTGTCGCGTCCGGGAGCTTGTCGCTCACCGGGCCTTGCCGGAACGCGTGGTGCGCCACGGCAAGTTCCTTGAAATGCCTTGAGTGGCCTTCCCGGCAAGCTCCTCTTGCCGGGATCTTGTCTTCTTGACTTGGACACTTTGTTCTTGAATGGCTCCAAAGGAACCACGGAGGATCTTGGCGGTCACCCGGCAAGCCTTGCCGCGGGATGCTGCGACTGCCCGTGCACAAGTTCGGGATACTAGGGTACCCCTACTCTAGTACACCGACATAGGATGAAGATGGTCTCTCTCAAACAACCCTGCAACCAAATAACAAAGAGTTTCTTATGTCCCGAACACACCCAATACAATGGTAAATTGTATAGGTGCACTAGTTCGACGAAGAGATGGTGATGCAAGTGCAATATGGATGGTAGATATAGGTTTTTGTAATCTAAAAATATAAAAACAGCAAGGTAGCAAATGGTAAAAGTGAGTGTAAACGGTATTGCAATGCTAGGAAACAAGGCCTAGGGTTCATACTTTCACTAGTGCAAGTTCTCTCAACAAGGATAACATAATTAGATCATATAACTATCCCTCAACATGCAACAAAGAGTCACTCTAAAGTCACTAATAGCGGAGAACAAACAAAGAAATTATTGTAGGGTACGAAACCACCTCAAAGTTATCCTTTCTGATCGATCTACTCAAGAGTCCGTAGTAAGATAACATGAAGCTATTCTTTCCGTTCGATCTATCCTAGAGTTCGTACTAGAATAACACCTTAAGACACAAATCAACCAAAACCCTAATGTCACCTAGATACTCCAATGTCACCTCAAGTATCCGTGGGTATGATTATACGATATGCATCACACAATCTCAGATTCATCTATTCAACCAACACAAAGAACTTAAAAGAGTACCCCAAAGTTTCTATCAGAGAGTCAAGACGAAAACGTGTGCCAACCCCTATGCGTAGATTCCCAAGGTCACAGAACCCGCAAGTTGATCACCAAATCATACATCAAGTGAATCAATAGAATACCCTGTTGTCACCACGGGTATCCCACGCAAGACATACATCAAGTGTTCCCAAATCCTTAAAGACTCAATCCGATAAGATAACTTCAAAGGGAAAACTCAATTCATAAGAGATCCAACTATAGTAGCAAAGCTCGCGGTACATCAAGATCGTGCCAAATCAAGAACACGAGAGAGAGAGAGAGATATCAAACACATAGCTACTGGTACATACCCTCAGCCCCGAGGGTGAACTACTCCCTCCTCGTCATGGAGAGCGCCGGGATGATGAAGATGGCCACCGGAGAGGGATTCCCCCCTCCAGCAGGGTGCCGGAACGGGTCTAGATTGGTTTTTGGTGGCTACGGAGGCTTGCGGCGGCGGAACTCCCGATATAGGTTATTTTTTGGAGGTTTGGGTATTTATAGGAATTTTTGGCGTCGGGAACAAGTCGGGGGGGGTCTCTGAGTCGTCCACGAGATAGGGGGGCACGCCCCCACCCTCGTGGACGGCTCGGGACTCTTCTGGCCCAACTCTTTTACTCCGGGGGCTTCTTTTGATCCATAAAAAATCATCAAAAATTGGCACGTCAAATGGACTCCGTTTGGTATTCCTTTTCTGTAAAACTCAAAAACAAGGAAAAAAACATAAACTGGCACTGGGCTCTAGGTTAATAGGTTAGTCCCAAAAATCATATAAAACAGCATATAAATGCATATAAAACATCCAAGATTGATAATATAGTAGCATGGAACAATCAAAAATTATAGATACATTGAAGACGTATCAGCGGGCGACGCTCATTAGTACCTGTTCGTGGCGAACCTTTAGTACCGGTTCGTGCCATGAACCGGTACTAAAGAGGCCGTGGCAGGCTGTTGGCAGGCTGGGGCCCCACCAGCCCCTTTAGTACTGGTTCATGCCACAAACCGGTACTAAAGTTTTTTAGTTGATTCGCCATGCAGCGTTTTTTTAGTCCCACCTCGCTCCGCAAACAGGGTTTTTGCCACCTTAAATTTTTTATTTCTCAAACTATCACAACCACTTGGAATTCATTGAACTCTATGTGTAGGATCTATGATCGCATTCCTATTGACAATTCAGATTCTACACAAAAAGATCATTGATGATCAATGTATTTTTGATGTATATTTTTACATTTTTGCGTCCAGTATGCACCATTCAAAGCCGCGTCACCAACTTTCAACCCTTTCTAACATCATTTCCTATTTTTCATACATTTACTGATTTGTTTTGAGCTAAATGACTCTGAAATTAAAAAGCACTACAAATTAACTCTGAAAAGGTTGAAAACTTGGCACGGTATCATCATTTCACTCACATAGCATGTGTAAAAAAGTAGAGAGGGTTACGGTAAAAATTGGATGCACTTCGTGTACAAACTGGACAATCTCTTTCGAAGTATCAGCGTTTCGGACGAAAACTCGTCTATTACAAAGGCACTTCATTTTTTTAAACTTATTACAACTTTAGATTTTTTTTTGCATTCAGTATGCACGATTCAAAGCCACGTCATCAACTTTCAACCCTTTCTGACATCATTTGCTATTTTCATGTATTTACTAATTGGAAAAAGTCCAAAATAACCCTTGAAGTTATAGACGAAAGCTAAATCAAACCCTAAACTTTGAATCCCGGAAATTGGCACTCTGAACTTGTAATCCCGGTCTATTTTGGACCCTAGACCTGTTTGGCACGCTGGGAAGACTACAATCCAGGCCGGGATTCCACCTACTCTCACGAACTAGAATTTGGGCCGGCCCACTATAACACAACAAGAATTCGTGAGATTTAAAAAATGTTCGCACATTTCTAAAATTGTTCAAAAGTTAAAAATGTTTCTGTTTTATATTTTTCGCACAAATCCAATTCGTTTTGTGTTTTTAAAAACTGTTTGGGATTTTGTGTTTCGCACAAAATCAACTCTATTAGCATTTTAAAAAACTGTACGCGATTTCAAAAAAATCACATTTATCAAAAAAATGTTCAGAATTCCAACAGTTTTTCATATGCTATGAAAAATATTTCATATTTTCAAAATTGCGTCACATTTTTTAATACTGTTTTTGGAATTTCATAAATAATGTATTTAAAAAATGTTTCGGATTGTTGGCAGTGGACTCGACTGGGCCAGCCCACCAGACATGAAGCGAGTTTTTTTTCCTTAACACGCGACGTAAAAAATTCTTTCTTTCTTTTTCTTAACGGGCGACGTAATAATTCCAAAATAGAAAAAAACATGATGTGGAGTCGAACTTGGGGCCTGGTAGCCACTACAACAGACGACTATGACTGACATAGCAGAGGCCCGAAATATTTAATCAGAAAACAAAAAAGCTGAACATTGTAAAGATTTTTTTAGGGGCAAACATTTATTGAAAACGTATTTATTTATGAAATCTTTGAACATTTTGTAAAGTGTGAGAACTTTTTGAAAATTTTGAATACTTTTAAAAAAACCAACAACTTTGAAAAAGCGAAGACCTTTATAAACATTTTTTGAAACATGAACAAAATTTTAAAGTGCAAACGCTTTTTGAAACATAAACTTTTTCTGCAACCTGAACAAAATATTAAAGTGTGGACATGTTTTGATACATAAACATTTTCTGAAACCGGAAAATATTTTGTGACACCTAAAAAATATCACAAGTTTTAAAAAATGTATGGGCCAATCCAAATGTTTATACATTTTATAATAATATTTATGTAATTAAAAAAATGTTTTATACATTAAAAAATGTAACATTTCAAGAATGATCACGAGTTCCAAAAAATGTGTTTGTGACATTTTTAAAAGAATGTGTTTACAATGTAAAAAAATGTTTGCGTGATGTAAAAGAATGTGTCAAAACCTTAACAGAATATATGTGGCATGTCCTTGAAAAAAGTGTATGCAAATTTTAAAATGTTGAACCACGTAAAAGAGTGTTGTGTAGTTTTATAAAATGTTTATCATCATTAAGAAAATATAAAACATGTAGTTGAAAAAATATTACCATGTATTCAAAAAGTTTTGAAAACATGTAATTTATAAATGTACATAATATATTTTAAAATATCAAAACTTTATCCAAAAATATTAAATGTGTGCGTTAAAAATGTACATTGGGTACTGAGAAAAATTAGACATGTGTAAAAATGAAAAAAGAAATGAAAACGCAAAAGGAAGAAACTAAGAAAAAAACAGATTAGTGTCGCGCGAGCAATTGCGCTACTGGGCCGACCCAATTCAACAAATCCCGGCCATGTTCTGTCAAGATTTAAAATAGACCGGGATTAGAGAGTTTGGTGTGCTGATTTCAGGGATTGAGAGTTCGGGGTTTGATTTAGCTTCCGCCTACAAATTGAAGGTTTGTTTTGGACTTTTTCCTTACTGATTTGTTTTGAGCAAAATGACCCTAAAATTGAAAAGCACTATAAATGAACTCTAAAAAGGTTGAAACTTGGCATGGTGTCATCATTTCACCCACATAGCATATGCAAAAAAGTAGAGAGGGTTACAGCAAAAACTGGATGCACTTCATGTACAAACTGGACAATCTCTTTTGAACTATCAACGTTTTGAACAAAAACTCATCTGTTACACCGGCACTTCATTTTTAAACTTATTATAACTTCAGACTTTTTTGCGTTCAGTATGCACCATTCAAAGTCACGTCATCAACTTTTAACTTTTTCTGACATCATTTGCTATTTTTCATGCATTTACTGATTTGTTTTGAGCTAAATGACCCTGAAATTAAAAAGCAGTACAAATGAACTCTGAAAAGGTTGAAACTTGGCATGGTATCATCATTTCACCCACATAGCATGTGCAAAAAAGTAGAGAGGGCCACGACAAAAACTGAATGCACTGCGTGTACAAACTCGAAAACTTCTTTCAAAGTATCAGCGTTTCGGACGAAAACTCATCTATTACAAACACACCTCATTTTTTAAAACTTATTACAACTCCAGGCTTTTTCGCGTTCAGTATGGACCATTCAAAGTCACATCATCAACTTTCAACCCTTTCCGACATCATTTGTTATTTTTCATGCATTTACTGATTTATTTTGAGTTAAATGACTCTGAAATTGGAAAGCACTATAAATGAACTCTAAAAAGGTTGAAACTTGGCATGGTATCACCATTTCACCCACATAGCATGTGAAAAAAAATAGAGAGAGTTACGGCAAAGACTGGATGCATTTCGTGTAAAAACTGGACAATCTCTTTCGAAGTATCAGCGTTTCGGACAAAAAATCATTTGTTACAAAGGCACTTCATTTTTTAAAACTTATTACAACTCCAGAGGTATTACCAATTTGAATATAATGATAAAACACACTAATATTAAACATAAGAAAAAAGAATAACTGAAAAATCTATTTTTAAAGTTAAGTTATTCACAAACTAGTGATTCACACAAATTTTAAGTAATTCAAATTTAAACTATTCAAATTTGAAAACTACTGGCACTAACATAAAGTTTGTAAAAAAATTCTACCTAAAACAAAAATATTCACAAAGAAACTCTAAATACAGCAAAAACAACTCAGAAATAAATAAAAATAACCAACCTATAATACGTATTTTCGAGGTTCCTATGCTATGGTATCCAGGTTCCCGTCAGGGAAGGGATAGGGTGCCGTGTTTTCCACATAACATTCTGGTGGAATCCAGTGGTATATAGAAGCTCTGTGCATAAATAAAGCAGAAAAGAAAAAAAACTATATAAAAAACAAATTTGCGCGCTGCCCAATGGGCCTGCTTGGCCTTGGGCGTGTATGCAGGTCCATAAGGCCTAGCAGGCTCACAGGGCAGTGCGGCAAAGTTAGTCCCATTAGCCTACTTTAGAGAGGAGCTCGAAGAAACAGCCGCGGTTGAGTTTATAAACCAGTGCGGCTGCCCTTCGCTCGACGAGGTGGGACTAAACTTTGTGCACCGGGGATGGAAGCGCACCCCTTTAGTACCAGTTCGTGGCTCCAACCGATACTAAAGGGGGGGTCTCTAGTACCGGTTCGGACCACCACCTGGTACTAAAGGGTGCCCTTCCCGCCGTTTGGCCTGGCCAAATTTGACCTTTAGTACCGGTTGGTGGCTCCAACCGGTACTAAAGGCCCCTCCTATATATATAGCACTTACGAAAATTTCAGTTAGTTTCTTCTTTATCTGTTTCTTCGTTGTCGCGCCCGTCCCCGTCGTCGTCGCGCACGTCCCCGCCGTGCGCGCCCGTCGCCGTCACCGTCCCCGTCCCAGTCGCGCGTGCCCGTCCCCGCCCTCGTCACCGCGCGCGCCCGTCCTCGACGTCGATCGCGTGCGCCGCCCGCGGCCCGTCCCCGTATGTCCCCGCCCTGGCCCGTCCCCGTCGCCGCCCCAGCCTGTCGCCGCCCCCTGTCGCCTCGCATTGCCGGTCGTCGCCTCGCTGTAAGATCGACCGCCCGGGCCCTGCCGCGCCATGGCCGGTGGCCCTCACACACACAGTACACATACACACACAGAGAGTACACACAAACAGAGACATATATTTTTAATTATTTTCTGTTTTTTAGTTTTTTATACTTTTAGTTTATATAAATGTTAGATTAATGTCAATTGTTAGATGAATTAGATAGAAATGTTAGATATTAATGTCAAATGTTAGATGAATTAGCTATATATTAATGTTAGATGAGTTAGTTTTTATACTTTTAGTTGTAGATGAATTATATATATTAATGTTAGATGAATTAGATATATTTAATTTAGGTATATGATATTTGATCATCTAATAAAAATTTACTATATAGAAGTAGCTACTTTATTTTTAGTAAGAAAATTAATAAAACTAGTTTATTTTTAGTAAGTGCTTAGTTGAATTAATAGAACTCGTTGAATTAATTGAACTAGTAAGTGTCTATCAATTGATATTTCAACTATGAGCATAAGAAATGTTGTCTGGCGAAGAAAACGATTTTGGTATGTGCGAATACTGTGAAGACGAGTGCGACCTGTGCGACAGAAATTTCTTAATTGATGATAGGCGATTCAGCATCAAGCTGGATGAGACCTTCGAAGTGGATACAGTAAGTCACAATGACAAGTCTTTTTTCGTAATTAAACATGACTTATGCTTCATTTGCTTCAACTTATAATTTTAATTTTTTACTATTCTACTAGCGTATCCCCTGCCATGTAAGAATTTTTTTGTTTTGGATAAGATAGATTTTAGTTCTAAGAAAACTATGGAGGTAAAGAGAGTTTACTTGAAGACCGAATATGGTTATACTTTCGACGTCAAATTGTACAATGCAGACACCTACACCTATTTTGAATGGAAAACTTGGCAAGTACTATGCAAGACTTATGCATTTGAGCCTGATATGGTCATCACCTTTGATATTCGTCCGGAAGATGATATTAAAGGTAATAGAGACATTTGGGTCAATGTGCAGACGCCTCCAGGTATATCATTATGTGAGTTTCTCAATCATATTTATGTCTTCGATATTGTTTATTTCAAAATAGTTGACAACTAATTTCTATTGACAGCTTATTTCCATTCAAGCAAACATGTCTGGCGCTTGGTAGACATGATCATCCACTGTCCCGGGGACGAACTAAACTGCGAGGAGATAAGTCGTTACGTTTCATGGCTTGAGGATCTTGATGCTGTCAAGAGAAATTATTTACTGAATTTGAAAATCTTAGTACTCAAAACGTGCAACCAATTGTGTTCGTATTGAACTACGGTCACATCTATTTAGGAAATATGGTAAGATTTTTACCATTTGTCCTCAGTGCATCTTTTGCATACATTATTTTTCAAGCTAAACTTCATTGCTAAGTATGTTATTATACGATGTTCTTCAACAGGGACTCCTGATGATAGTTGTGCCTCAGTGGATCGGTACTAAAGATCGCATGTCAATGGTTAGCTTACGGCCAAGACATCCTACATCACACATGAGTGCATTCAGAATTTCTAAAACCGAGGAATGCTTAATAGTGAAAGACTGGAGTAAAATTGTGAATGATTGCAGAGAAGTACTAGGGGGCAGCAATCAGAAATACAACCCACGATTAGGAGACAGATTCATCTGCATGCTCCAATATGATGAATCAGGAGAGCTACACATGTTCTATGCTATTTTACCCGAGAAAGAGCAGCACGAGTGATTAGATAGTTCCTGCTCTTAGTACTTTGTCCTCTCATGTCTGTGTTCTTTGTCCCGAACTTAATCTATCTCAAATTGATTTGCTTTTGTGGTCTTATGAACGCTTATAATCTCATGATCATGTTGAACTCGATGATATCTTTGCTTCTGGTATAAGGAGATGTTTCTTCTTTAAGCTAGTGTTGGTGGTGTACCGGTAATGATTATGATGATTAAATAGTGGTAATGACTATGATGATGATTACCTAGAGTGTTGTTGGTGATGATATGATGCAAGAGTTTTTATATTAATATGGTGATGATGAGTTATATATATCATTTATAAAAGAACCACGGATATTAGTTTTAACTGGATGGATCCTAGCTAAGTGATCAAGTAATATGGATTAGGATTCATTCACTTAAAACTAATCCGTGATTCTTTCACCTAGTGATTTAATAACTCATTATAATGTAAAAACAATCTCTAAATTAAATAGAAAACACAAAATTAAAGGGAAAATAAATAATAATGCAAAAAACCCCAAACCTTTTAGTATTGGTTGGTGTTACAAACCGGTACTAAAGGTCTTCCCGCCCGTGGCGTTGGCTCGTGCCATGTGGTAGCCCTTTAGTGACGGTTCGTGTTGAATCTTTAGTTCTCATCCTTTAATGCCGGTTACAGAACCGACACTAAAGGGCCTTACGAACCGGTGCTATAGCCCGGTTCTGCACTAGTGTAGGGCGAGGCGTCATTCAAGAGGGTCGACCAGGAGAGAGCTCACATAATACGGTCCAACCAAAGTTTGAACATGCGGGCCCCAACGAAGTGTGGTCCAACCAAAGTTTTTTGTGTAATTTCCATGTGAAATCCTTCTCGCAGAAAAAAAAAAACCCATTGTAAGGCAAAGCAGTGTGTGTTACAGGAGCGGAGTCAAGTCAGGCCGGGGACTGCTCTTCCTCCGCCGTTCACGGCCTGCTCGCCGGCGATGGCTCATAACCCGCGTTACCTCCGGCGCCTCCTCCTCATCGCCGCCGCCGCGGCCTTCATCTACATCCAAGTAAACCCCTCCCCCCTCCTTTGCTCTGCTCTCTCCACGGATCAGATCCATCCGGCTCAGCCAGTCGCCGGCCAGGGATCTGACCGCCTCTACTTCGGTTTCCCGTTTCTGTTCAGGTGCGGCTCTTTTCTACCCAGTCCTCTCAAGACGCCGGACGCGTCGTCCACGCGGAAGCAGTAAGCCCCCTCTTCCTCTCCGTGTCAGGCTCATTCCAGGGCATAATCCAAGATGTTAACCTGTTCTGCTCTACAGGATCAACCTGATCTCCCCGTCGCCGCTGTTGTCATAATGGCTTGCAATCGACCAGACTATTTGCAGAGGACAGTTGAATCTATCCTCAAGTACGCTTCGTCCCCATTCCTCTGTTTTCCAAAAAAGAAGAATTTCCTATGCTATTATATGTTGATGAGAGCCCACTCTGTCGATGACACCTGTGTATTATATAGGAAATCAAATTGAAATCTTGTCACCTCACTTGTCATACAACAAACATCTCATAAGGAAACTTAGACCATTACTCCCTAATCTGTTTACAGCCTATTTGCCCCTTTTACTTCCATGTAGCTTCAGTTTGTGTGTACTTTGTAGAACACACTTCCTTACCACATGATGGACAATGACTCTTCCAGGTATCAGAAAGCAGTTGCTTCAAAATTCCCACTGTTTATATCACAGGTAATGCTAATAGTAATTTCAGTTCTTGTTCTCGGTCTCTTTAAGTGTGTGGAAGGATATTTTTACATTGCTTCTTCCAATTGCAGGATGGAACTAATGGAGAAGTAAAAAATAAGGCCTTGAGTTATGCCCAAATAACATTTATGCAGGTGTGGAAAGAAACACTTGCTCTATGCTCAATTGCCTCATACCATAACAGAACATGCTCTGCTTCTCCTGTAATATTGCTAGCATAGCTGATACTACAAGTTATTGCGTGACTGCTTACTCTAAGTAGCTATATGAATGCAAAAATAAATAAATAAAATTGATAATTTGGCCTGCAAGAAGCTGTAGATGTACCAAGAGGTGGTAGCGAATCTAGATGGAGGTAGGACTTGAAGCGTATTGCCAGTTTTAACTTCTTCAGGAGATTATTTTGGTACTGCGAAAGTAGGTTATGTGGGTGGATGTCAAATGAGCGATGTCAATGGTCCAAACATGAAATGGTATGCCCCTGGTACAGCATCAATTGGAACTGCTACCCTTGAGAAAACCGTGTAATGCATGGAGAAGGGGTGGGGCTGGGAGGATATTGGATCTGGATGATTGCACCTTTTATCAGTTCAGTCTTGTCTAAATAGCATTTACAGTACTTCTCTAGACATACAGGCTACGAGCAAATGATTTGTTTAGCTAGCACTCAGTGTTCCTTTTCCCTTTGATGTGGTGCAGCATGTAGATCTTGAACCTGTGCACACTGAAAGTCCTGGGGAAAACATTGCATATTACAAGATAGCTAGTAGGTGATCCTCAATTGATGCGGTATTTCTTAAGGCTGATGGAATGATTGATTTTTGTTCTAAATATGTTTCTCAATTCAGACCACTATAAACGGGCCTTGGATGAGCTATTCATTAAGCATAATTTTGGTCGAGTAATCATTCTGGAAGGTCTGATCTCTTTGATGATTCTTCGACTGTCTTGTTCTTATATATATTGCACATGCCATCTCATTTCCATGGTTTAATGGTTAATAGATGACATGGAGATAGCCCCAGATTTCTTCGACTACTTCGAAGCTGCAGCGAAATTACTTGATACTGACAAGTATGTTACAACTGTACTCTGACTATTGATGGCAAAGGCAATTGATTAATATCAAGTGTTTCTAATTAGGTTACTGTAACTGTTGTTGTTGTTGTGGTATTGTAGGTCGATAATGGCTGTTTCTTCTTGGAATGACAATGGGCAGAAGCAGTTCGTTTATGACCCAAGTTAGTATTCTGATAAGCATTTGTTCAACTTTATTTCCGCATTGATAGGGAAAGTTACTCACTATTGTAGATAATGCATTGCAGAAGCTCTTTATCGTTCGGACTTCTTTCCTGGGCTTGGATGGATGCTAACAAAGTCAACATGGATGGAGCTATCACCAAAGTGGCCCAAAGCATATCCTTACTGTTGCCTACTGATTCTTAGATTAGCAGCTATGCTTTTTTTTACTACCTTGTATCAGCTGTTTCTTCCTTGACAAGAGTTTACTTATTGGGATGATTGGGTGAGGCTAAAGGAGGTACACGGAGGTCGGCAATTTATTCGACCAGAAGTATGCAGAACATACAACTTTGGCGAGCATGTATGTTGGCTACTCTATTACAATGCAAATTGATGACTGCATTTTTGCATGCAGTAACAACCAGCTGACTAGCCCTTGAGTATTTGAGCCATTGACTCTGGCTTGCTGGCATTTAACACTTGTGTTTTTATGCGTCCACTCCAGGGATCAAGCATGGGACAGTTCTTCGATCAGTACTTGAAACCAATCAAGTTAAATAATGCTCATGTATGCAATCTTCATATATATTTCAGTTTGTACAACATTTATAAGCTCTTTGTTGCTGAGATTTACCTTGTGCCCCGCAGATTGACTGGAACTCCGAGGACCTGAGCTACCTCACGGAGGTAAGATTTAATCTGCTCCTCAGAGAGAAAGTTGATGTTTCCATAAGAGTGTGTCTAATGCTTGTGTTGGTAACATTAGGACAAGTTCTTGATCAAATTTGGGAAAGATGTCGCTAATGCCACACCTGTGCGTGGATCCGATGATTTGTTGAAGGCCCACAATCTGGATGTGGACGTAAGGATTCAGTATAACGATCAGAGCGATTTCGAGCGTGTAGCTCGTCAGTTTGGAGTATTTGAAGAGTGGAAGGTTCCCTTGCTAACCCAATTTAATTCATTTATCTTTCGTTCTCAAGTATGGCAAGTGATAAATCTCTGAGTGGTGATTCTTTGCTCTATTAGAAAAATGCAATTTTGCATTTGGACTAGAAATGCGTAAGAACCTGAGTAATACTCCCTCCGTTCCAAAATACTTGACTTCCATTTGTCCAAAAATGGATGTACCTATATACTAAAACATGTCTAGATACATCTATATTTTGATAAATGGAAGGCATGTGTTGTGGAACGGAGGGAGTAGTAGTCTACCGGTGCAAAACATTATTGCTCATATTTTATTTTTTTCGGCCAATTTCTAAGGACGGTGTTCCACGGGCAGCTTACAAGGGCGTGGTGGTCTTCCGATACGAGAGCAGTCGAAGACGAATATACCTTGTCGGCCCTGACTCTCTTCGTCAACTTGGGGTTTAGCTTAGCGGTGCCGAGGTGGGAAATTTCTCTATTGACACCCTGTGTATCGCTGTCATTACTCGTTACTGAGGTAATTAATTGTTCTCTGTGTGTCTTTCAAGATTCACACAACATGCTGTGTGGTTGAAAATCTGATTCTTCAAGTCGTGGCATCATAGGGACGTTGTACATTCAGATTTTCAGATACATGTCAGCAATGTAAAGTATTAACCGAACAACATAAGTTGGTATATGACGGCCAACAGTGATACCTGGAGCTACTGCGTGCTGCTCTATGAGCTCATCACGGGGCGCCGGTGTGTCGATGGGGAACCGCCCAGAGGACGAGCAGAAGGTGCTGGACTGGGTGAAACCATATCATCTAGGTGTTGATCTGAATCCCTTTATTTTCTACATCCATACCTGAATCCTGGTTGAACATACACTAGTATATGTGCTGGTGTATTGAGTGATCTATTCCACCCAAAAGAATGACAGTCCGCAGCTTCAGCTGTAAATGGAGATTATTTATATGTTGTAATCACAGACTATATATTTGTAATCCAAACAACTCGATGCATTGGCATCCATTACATTTTTTGAATGGCATGAAACATCTTTTTTTGAATTACGGCAACATTTTTTTTACATTGTATCAACATTTTTAAAAATACCATGAACAGTTTTTTAACATGTCAATTTTTTAAAATGTATGCAATATATATTTTTTGAACTACATGAATATTTTTTACATCGTAGAAATATTTTTGAACATGCCATGAAGATTTTCTAGAGAAATTTGAATTGTTTTAATCTGATGAACATCTTTTTAAATGCTATAACATTTTCTAAAAGATGCACAACATTTTTCTAACACTGCATGAACATTTTGTGAACGTGGAATGAACATTTTATATAAATTTAAATTTCGAAATATTAATTCAAAATATTTCAAAATATAAACCAAAAAATAAGTAAATGAAAAGAACAAAAAAAGGGAAAGGAAAAAGGAAAGGAAAGAAAACAAAACGCTGAAAGGACGCACGCCTCATGCTTTAGGCAGGCCAATCTGCACAAGATGCAGGCGACCGCACCGGAAGACAACAGCTGGCTCGGCCGAGACCTCCTATATGCCGCATTTTGCGGCCAAAATAGGTCGCGTGACGCACAGGAGTCGTGCAACTGGGGCCGGCCCATTCGCTGTCCGTCAAGGAATGAAAAATTCGCCAAAAAAGAGGGAGGATTCGAACAACGACCTTCCATAGTTGCACGTGTTGCTCTAGCCACTGCGCCAGGCTAGCTAAGGCAAAACAATAGCAGCAGGAGGTTAAATAAACTGCCACAGCGGCGAAAAATAAAAACCAATTCAGCCAATTACAAATTTTCAAAACTGCAGTATTTTTTGGAATATGTGAACTATTTTTTGAATTAGTGAAAAAAAATTAAACATGCGGACAATTTTTTGAATTTGTGAATACATTTTGAAACATGAATTTTTTTAATATGTGAACAAATTTTGAATTTCCCAAAGATTTTTCGAAAACATGAACATTTTAGGAATTTATAAACAATTTTTTAAAGCACAAACGATTTTTGAATCTTGAGAACAAATTTGGAAGACCGAACTTTTTTTAAGCACGAACATTTTTTGAATCTTGAGAACAAATTTTGAAAAATCCCAAACAAATTTGGAAGCACAAACATTTTTTGAATATGTGAATAAAAAATTGAAGTCCGGTACATTTTCGAAATTCCAAAAGTTTTGAACTTTTTTGTGTAATGAGAATTTTTTTGAATTTTGAGAACATTTTTTGGGAAACACGAACAAAATTTAAATTTCTTGATTTTTTTTAAAGAAAAAGAAAGAAAAAAGAAAATCATAAACATTCTGTAAAACTGCGAACATATTCTGAAAAAGAAAAATAAACTTGAAAAAGAAAAGGAAACAAAAAACAAAAAATGAAAAATGAAAAATAAACAAAAACCGAAAACAAAGAAAAGAAAACGAAAACAAAGAAAAGAAAACGAAACAGAAAAGTGAAAAATGGTGGAAAACCAATCAAAGGAAAAAACTGGTTCATAAAACCTTCTAGAAGTTTCAGCGGTGGGGCAGTTTGTAAGTTAAGTGGGCCGGCCCAAAGCATCACTCGATCGCTCGCCCCTGTGCGAAGCGCCGGCAGTTTGCCGCAATGAGCGGCCAATAGGATTTTACGACTCGGCCTACTAGCTGGCGCAGCTACATAATGGCTGGGTCGGGACAAGCTGGCGTATCGAGTGGATCATGTGAAAATGGACGGCAGCTCTCTCCTCCCCACCTGCCCTTCTTCTTCTTCTTCTTCTTCTTCTTCTAGGCATGTACTATTGCCTTGTATAAAAGGTCAGGCGGGCTTGTTCTAGACGCTTGGATAACATGCAATATTTATGCCCGCTTCCCTAATCACTAACACTTCTTTTTCGATATAATCCCTCTAAACACATCTATGAAGAAGATCTCTCCTTACCCTTTCATAATCAATGGTAGGATATATGGATTATATAATCATATAAAACCATTGATCCAGCCATACATAATTAATCTTATACATGCAATAAATTACCAGACCTCCTAGCCAGCGGCCGCCTCCAAAAAACTAGGGTACTTTGCCTCCCGCCACTAGTAGAAAAACGACTTTTAGTACCGGTTCGTAAGGACCTTTAATACCGGTTCTGGAACCGGCACTAAAGAGTGGGGACTAAAGGTCCCCCCTTTAGTCCCGGTTCAACACGAACCGGGACCAAAGGCTCACTACGTGGCACGAGGCGCGTCGTGGTCTGGGGGACCTTTAGTCCCAGTTGGTAAGGATTTTTTTATTTTTATTTTTGAAATAAAGCAACAACAGCCCGCCTACTGGGCCGGCACGGGCTGCATATGACTAGAAACCCAATCTCTACTTGGGCCAGGATGCAGGCCCGTACGGCCCAGTAGGCCCCATAGGGCAGAAGACTTGCAATAGGCCCACAAAGGCCTGCTTAGAGAGGAGCTCGACACGGTAGCCGCGGCGGGGCTTATAAACCGGTGCGAGCTCCTCTCAACTAGCGAGGTGGGACTAAACATTATGCACTGCAGGTGGCAGCGCACCATCTTTAGTACCAGTTGGTGACTCCAACCGGTACTAAAGGGGGGGGGGTCTTTAGTACCGGTTGGAGCCCCTTTAGTACCGGTTGGAGCCACCAACCCGTACTAAAAGCCGTGGCACGAACCGGTACTAAAGGTTTGCCACAAACCGGTACTAATGAGCGCCGCCCGCCTAGCCGTTGGAACCGGTACTAATGGTCACATTAGTGCCGGTTTAATTACAAACCGGGATTAGACCCTTTTTTTACTAGTGCGCCAGCGCCGGGGCCGGTCCGTCCCGTCTCCAGTGGCCTTAGGGCCATGGAGGTGGAGTGGATCTCGCCCCTTGCTGGTGGGACGGCTCAGTTTTTAGATATTTTTTCGAGCTTTGTTAGGGTTTGTGTCCTGCTCCGGAAGACGAGACGGTGGCGGCCCCCTGAAGATGGAATAAAGTTCTCTTTGCCTAGCCTCTGTTTTGGTG
Source organism: Triticum urartu (assembly GCF_056163025.1). Taxonomy (NCBI): domain Eukaryota; kingdom Viridiplantae; phylum Streptophyta; class Magnoliopsida; order Poales; family Poaceae; genus Triticum; species Triticum urartu. Next base: position 696,608,749 of record NC_141875.1, read on the forward strand.
ATGCATCTAACATCATCGGTGGGCATGTGGAGGTGTGTCTCCGACGGATCTGTCTTTGGTGGATTTGCTCGGATCTGTTCGTCCTTCGTCTTCGTTCGTGTGTTTTCAGGATGGATCCTTTTGATCTACACTCTTCATCTGTGGCGGTTGCTTTTCTGGTGCGTTGGTTTTATGGGGTCTTAGCACGACGGATGTCGGAAAACAACGTGCTTTCAAACGGACCCTTGTGGCCTATCCGAACACACTTCATTGAACATGGTCAATTTTGGGACATTCTTAAAATAACCCCAACTTTTGCAAGTAGGCGGACATGCCCATTGTAGGCATTCATATCTAGTTTGAACGACTTCCGACGCCGTATGCAAGTTGTGATATGTTCGGCCATTTATCAACCTTTTTTACTCAAGAAAACTCCAAAAATTGCAAAAAATGTTGAAAACCCACACAACTTGGCATGATGCCTTGCATTGGTCATACAAGATCATGAAAAAAATGGGTTCATTTAAGGGATGTCGAGTAACAAGGTGCTCCCAAATGAACCCTTTTGGTGACCGCAAACACTCCTTGTTAAACATGGTGTTTTTTTAGAAATCTCAAGACTGGCCCCAACTTTTGCAAGAAGGTGGGCATGCCCATGTTAGGCATTGATAACCCACAAGTATAGGGGATCGCAACAGTTTTCGAGGGTAGAGTATTCAACCCAAATTTATTGATTCGATACAACGGGAGCCAAAGAATATTCTCAAGTATTAGCAGCTGAGTTGTCAATTCAACCACACCTGAAAATTTAATATCTGCAACAAAGTATTTAGTAGCAAAGTAATATGATAGTAGTGGTAACGGTAGCAAAAGGTAACGTTAGTAAAAGCAATGTTTTGGGTATTTTGCAGTGATGATAGCAATAGCAACGGGAAAGTAAATAAGCGAATAACAATATATGGAAAGCTCGTAGGCAATGGATCGGTGATGTAGAATTATGCCGGATGCGGTTCATCATGTAACAGTCATAACCTAGGGTGACACAGAACTAGCTCCAGTTCATTGATATAATGTAGGCATGTATTCCGAACATAGTCATACGTGCTTATGGAAAAGAACTTGCATGACATCTTTTGCCCTACCTTCCCGTGGCAGCGGGGTCCTTACGGAAACTAAGGGATATTAAGGTCTCCTTTTAATAGAGAACCGGAACAAAGCATTAACACATAGTGAATACATGAACTCCTCAAACTACGGTTGACGGTGTCCTGGACTAGGGGATACTCACCACGTCGTCTCCCGATCTATTAGATTGGGCTGAGGCCCCCCATGGCCGTATACTCATGGGCCAGTTCGGACAGCTGCCACATATAAGGAAGATTCCACAAAGACTTGGCGATCAAGACAAGGACTTCTCCTCACCGGCGTATTCTGCTAGGACTCTTGTTAACCTAGGCCTCTGGTGCATTATATAAACCAGGGCCAGGCTAGTCGATAGAACATACAGAACATACAATCATACCATAGGCTAGCTTCTAGGGTTTAGCCTCTCTAATCTCGTGATAGATCTACTCTTGTACTACCAATATCATCAATATTAATCAAGCAGGACGTAGGGTTTTACCTCCATTAAGAGGGCCCGAACCTGGATAAAACTTCGTGTCCCTTGCCTCCTGTTACCATCCAGTCTAGACGCACAGTTCGGGACCCCCTACCCGAGATCCGCCGGTTTTGACACCGACATTGGTGCTTTCATTGAGAGTTCCGCTGTGTGATCGGCAAAAGGATCGATGGCTCGTCTGCAGGTCAACTGCGATGCCGGCATCTTTCGCCGGCTCGACTGGTCACCTTGGCTCGACCGAGGACCATGCTCCATCTCCGATCATCATGTTCGGACGAGGGCCTTCATCAACATCAACTCCAATCTCTATCAAGATCATGGAGGAATCATCCATGGAGCTCGGGGGCTCAACATCAACATTGCCCTCGGGCGACCATGCTATTTTCCAAACAACAAACTTGTATCCGCTGCCACCACCCTTTAGAGCATCTCTTTGACGATCCCTTTGGTGGAATTGTGCGGAATTGAGTCTACAACAACCCTGGAAAATTTCGTCGAGTTCCGATGAAGAAATCCCCGACAATCTACGATATACCGGAGCCCTGTCAAATCTGGACGGGAATCTGGATGAGTGTAGGGCGTGGTCTCCAGAGCCCAGCTCGGAGGTCCTTTGGAAGATCCAACCGTTCATCTACTGTGGAAATCCTATATCTACCACCCTTCCAAATTTCAGCTCGATCCAACGGTTCAAACTCCGCGAAACTTCCGATGAGTGTACCAATTTCCGGATCTGTTTTCTGCGCGAATACGGATCCGACCCGAATTCATGTTTCTTTATGAACGTGATATTGGAAAACTTTTTTTAAGAAATTTTTTTCTATGGTATTGTGCGTTGTTTTTAAACACGTATCCATAAAATTTTAAACCTCCTTCGAGGTAATCTTCACCATCACGCTGGTGTCAAACCAGTCCGGCGGTATTGCTCCACGGCTGCCGACCTGCACTACACTAGTCGCCACTTTATTGAGTCGAGCTCAATTCATTCGATCATCATCTCGGCAAGCCGAACAAGAGTTCGGCATTGCGAAGGATAAATCATCACCAACACCGCCGCCCCACGGATTGCACGGAGCGGGCATACCGGCATCATCACACGGTCGCTTCATCAAGCCGGCATCGACCACGTCACGACCTGCATCGGCAGGGCCGCACTATTGCTTCTTCAAGCTGGTGTCCATCACGCCGACCTACTTCGACTCATCGGCTGACATCGAGGCTTTGACATCTCGGCTGGACCGGAGGCTTCGCCATCTCTTCATCAACTTACTCCGGACACTTCGGCGTCACTAGCCGACCAACTCCGTCACGTTAGCTGGACCGAAGGCTTTGCCTCGGCGAGCCAACCTTTGCCAGCATTGCCATGCCGTCGTTTTATCGCCCATCAGGCAATGGGTGTGCGGATCGAGTCCCAATTTTGCGAATCACCTTCCTTCGAATTGCTACAACAAATAAACCAGGTGCTATTAATCCCAGTATTTTTGGCTTCATTTTTCTCAAGGAATTATTACTCTGGTTTGTCCATCATCTATACATAGGTCTATCAAATGATGGCCGCATTAACGACGGTCGCGTGATGTTTCGGTCAGTTTCCGTACATAGTCCGGCGAACGCCGCATCCGGAACTCGGACCGACCTGTGAATTCAGGCTTTGCCACGCCTTTACCGCATCACGCCGACGCCCTGCATCGACATTGACTTCGGTGCCAGGCCATATTTCTTTTATTACTCACTTTGCATAAATTATTTATTATGCAACGATTTTTTATTATTACTACTATTATCTCCGATTTGCACTATTTTTTGTGCACAGGAAAATGATCCCAGGACTTCGGCGTCACTCTGCCGGTCTGCATTGACCGTGCTATATCACCACTTCGGCGTGTCGAGCTCTCCGCTCCGCCACCTCAGGACCGGCTTGGGGGATGGAACCTTGCCCCGCATCAAGCTCGGACCGCATCATCAATACCGAACACATTAACCAGCTAAGTCGCTTTCATGGTCAAAGCTTTAATTTCTAACTTGTGTTTGGTTCGACCAAGCATTATACTTTTTTGGAAAAAAGTTGCTTGTAAAAAATTTCCTTGTCCAAACTTTGTTTGTGACGCATAAATTCAAATACCCCGTTTACTTGGGGCTTCCTTTATGAAGCTTTTCCTCTTGCATATGATTATACTTGTACGGCTTCGTTCCTTGTTCGTGTATTACGCCACAATATGCACCATATTGACTTAAGCGATTTGCAAGCTGGGTTGCCTCGCTCCTGTGTTTACCCCTACGTTCCCGATTGTTCGGCTAGGGAGTAAAGGGAGCACCTCTACGATTGTCACGATCGGGTCGCCCGACCCGGACCTCAGACTGGGTGAAGCCGAAAGCTAGCGCTCTTATAGTTTTCCATGATGGTCGGCACACAACGAAACTCATGAGTACAAAAAATCTATTGCACAAGTCTCATAATAACAATGAGCACCGAAGAAAGGTATCGGTGGGGGTACTATTTTCTTCGAAGATGCTTCCTACACTAATATAGCATAAGTTCCCTAAGCGCGCTTTGTCTATTACAGCCTTATGGCCTGATTGCCTGGTTATTGGAAACACCGTCGATATTCTCGACAGATGGAGTACATAACACTTTTCGGTCCTTGACTGAAGAGGGAGAAGCCGACGGTCGGTTAAGACACGTTTAAAGTTCGGTTGAACATAGATATGATATAAGTACTTCGGTACATGCAATCGTTCTTTTACTCAAGTCACTTGGGGGCTCTTAAGTTTATTTGAGCCATTTTATAATAAGTGTTCTTCTTCTTAGTCGTTGCAAAGTATTATTATTATTATTATTATTATTATTATTATTATTATTTATCACTCCTTTTTTCGACACGAGTGTGCGGTCACTAGCCGGGGAGCCTAATTTCTCTCTCAAAGCCGCTAGAGTTTAGTTTGCTAAACTGGCCTGATGAGAAGTACTCCGCCCTCGGGATAGGAGGTTGAAGCCGTAGGCTGACCCGCTCGAAGTCTTGAGATAGGATGTATCATGTTAAAGCACGACATAAGCACTTCTTTTTTCTAAGACCAACTTTCGGATTGGCACCGAACACTTGATATTGTTCGGACGTCATGTTTTTACTGACGTTTCTTGGTTTTCCAAGCTTTTTGGCACTTTTAAACTATTTGTGCTTTTCCAGCATTAGTCTCGCAGTGCAACGCCGGACACCTTTAGGGATTCGGCAAAAACATTCTCAGATATTGCTATATATGCATCAGTTTCGAATTGTGTCTTCGGTCAATAGTTGGGTTGCCCGGCTCCTGCACTTGCTTCCTACGTTCCGTTTTGTTCGGCTAGGCGTGCAAAGGGAGAACCACTGCGATTGTGCTTCCAGCTCACATGGTTAAGCACCTCAGTGGAGAAAGCCGAAAACTGACTTTCACAATAAGCGTAAACTGGTCAGCGATCCGATGACTATGTTAAATGATGGGCCGTTCATAACATTGGCCGAAGTGTTTACGGCTTGACCCCGACTGTCGCCGAACACTACCGGGGGCTATTAACTGGCCTCCCAAACTAAATCCTCAATATTTTGCTCTTACATTAGAGCTGAGGTTTAATGATCATGCTTAGCATGACAACCCAAAGAAAGGAACCGATAGCGGGACTATTTTTTTTGGAAGACATTTCTTCTGTTAAACAGTAATATAACTCTCTGCGTACCTTTGTTTATAAAACCGTATGGCCAGATTGCCTTGTTTGTTGTAAATATTTGCCCTCATAAAGGCTTTATAAAGTAGGACAAACACTCCTCGGCTCCTGGCCGAGGAGGTGGAAGCCGATGGTCGGTCAACAAAGTTTTGTACAATGCAGATCCGAGCATTAATGACGTAAAGTACTTGGATACATAGAGTCATTACACATAATTTGCGGTTTTACTATGGATATTGATCCTTAATTCGGCCACCCGTGCCCGCATTAAGGCTCGGGGGCTACTGGGCTTCGGGCTTATTATTTACAAATATTAAAGGGGCACATTGATCCCCTGATCTGGTGTTACCACCCGACCAGTGTCTCGGGGGCTACTGCATTGCTTGTCCAATGCAGAAAATTTTATGTGCAATATAGTTTCCGAGGAGATTTTGATCCTCAGGTTGGTCGGCCGCACCCAACCTGAGTCTCGAGGACTGAGCACGCCGCTTTTAGTGTCCCGAAGTATTCTGCTGAGCTTGGACTTGATCCCCAGGCCGATTTTGCAAATCAACCTGAGTCTCAGCGGCTACTAGGATCAGCGGTCTTACGTCATCCTTCAGGTGCATCTCGGGTTTTAGACCGATACACACCTTGACGGCTACTAGCTATATATCTCGGCAGAGAATAAATTGCACCAATAAAAAATATTCACAAAAATCGGCCCACATTCGGGGTGGTGCACCACCTCGGAAGCAGCCCGGCATAAAACTCGGGCGCTAGTGGCTGGCTCCATAGAGGGCATTTCCGGCATTAAACTCGGCTAAACTCCTTCAAACTTCTTTGAACCAAGGTGATTTATGACACCTCAGATATAGTCCGGCGTTGGAGCTCGGATACATAGTCCGGCGTTGGAGCTCGGATACATTCTGGCGAGCTGGGAAGCGGTCCGGCGTTGGTGCTCGGTTGCAAAAGATACCTCGAATACAGTCCGGCGTTGGAGCTCGGACGCAAGAGGACGCTGCCGCCCGGGAACAACTTCAAACCCGAGGTGTGGCGTAAAAATAACAAGGCATTGGTAAGGCCGGAAACTTAAAGGGGCTCCTCGGATACCCGACGTGTAAACTCGTCGAATGCATTTCAGTGATCCTCAAGATCGAAGATAAAGAAGATTTGTTGAACCAGTTTTCAAGACCGACGACCGAACATGAAGAACAGTTCGGAATAATCGAGGAGCGTCCCTAACTTGAAGACCGGTTCAGGGGGCTACTGACGGTGTCCTGGACTAGGGGGTACTCACCACGTCGTCTCCCGATCTATTAGATTGGGCCGAGGCCCCCCATGGCCGTATACTCATGGGCCAGTTCGGACAGCTGCCGCATACAAGGAAGATTCCACAAAGACTTGGCGATCAAGACAAGGACTTCTCCCCACCGGCGTATTCGGCTGGGACTCTTGTTAACCTAGGCCTCTGGTGCATTATATAAACCAGGGCCAGGCTAGTTGATAGAACATACAGAACATACAATCATACCATAGGCTAGCTTCTAGGGTTTAGCCTCTCTGATCTCGTGGTAGATCTACTCTTGTACTACCCATATCATCAATATTAATCAAGCAGGACGTAGGGTTTTACCTCCATCAAGATGGCCCGAACCTGGGTAAAACTTCGTGTCCCTTGCCTCCTGTTACCATCCAGCTTAGACGCACAGTTCGGGACCCCCTACCCGAGATCCGCCGGTTTTGACACCGACAAGGGTCATCACCGGTAAGTATCCCGATTATTGTCACTTCGGGGTTAACGGATCATAACACATAATAGGTGACTATAGACTTGCAAGATAGGATCCAGAACACTCATATATTGATGAAAACATAATAGGTTCAGATCTGAAATCATGGCACTCGGGCCCTAGTGACAAGCATTAAGCATAGCAAAGTCATAGCAACATCAATCTCAGAACATAGTGGACACTAGGGATCAAACCCTAACAAAACTAACTCGATTACATGATAGATCCCATCCAACCAATCACCGTCCAGCAAGCCTACGATGGAATTACTCACGCGGGGCGGTGAGCATCATGAAATTGGTGATGGAGGATGGTTGATGATGACGATGGTGACGGATTCCCCCTCTCCGGAGCCCCGAACGGACTCCAGATCAGCCCTCCCGAGAGGTTTTAGGGCTTGGCGGCGGCTCCGTATCGTAAAACGCGATGATTTCTTCTCTCTGATTTTTTTTCTCATCGAAACTCAATATATGGTGGTGGAGTTGGAGTCGGAGAGGCAACAGGGGGCCCACGAGGTAGGGGGCGCGCCCTAGGGGGGCAGGCGCGCCCCCACCCTCGTGGCAAGGTGGTGGCCCCCCTGGCCTTCATCTTTGGCAAGTATTTTTCTTATTTTCTGAAAAGTGTCTTCGTGAAGTTTCAGGTCATTCCGAGAACGTTTGTTCCTGCACATAAATAACACCATGGTAGTTCTGCTGAAAACAGCGTCAGTCCGGGTTAGTTCCATTCAAATCATGCAAGTTAGAGTCCAAAACAAGGGCAAAAGTGTTTGGAAAAGTAGATACATTGGAGACGTATCAACTCCCCCAAGCTTAAACCTTTGCTTGTCCTCAAGCAATTCAGTTGACAAACTGAAAGTGATAAAGAAAAACTTTTACAAATTCTGTTTGCTCTTGTTGTTGTAAATATATAAAGCCAGCATTCAAGTTTTCAGCAAAGATTATAACTAACCACATTCACAATAACGCATAGGTCTCAAGTTTACTCATATCAATAGCATAATCAACTAGCTAGCCATAATAATAAAACTCGGATGACAACACTTTCTCAAAACAGTCACAATATGATATAACAGGATGGTATCTCGCTAGCCCTTTCTGAGACAACAAAATATAAATGCAGAGCACCTTTAAAGACCAAGGACTGACTAGACATTGTAATTCATGGTAAAAGAGATCCAGTCAAGTCATACTCAATGTAAAATAACAGTAATGAATGCAAATGACAGTGGTGCTCTCCAACTGGTGCTTTTTAATAAGAGGATGATGACTCAACATAAAAGTAAATAGATAGGCCCTTCACAGAGGGAAGCATGGATTTGTAGAGGTGCCAGAGTTCAGTTTTGAAACAGAGGTGAATAATATTTTGAGAGGTATACTTTGATTGTCAAGGTAACAACCAAGAGATGGCTATATCTTCCATGCTACACACATTATAGGCGGTTCCCAAACAGAATGGTAAAGTTTATACTCCCCCTTCCACCACAAGCATCAATACATGGCTTGCTCGAAACAACGAGTGCCTCCAAGTAACAAGAGTCCCAGGGGGAGTTTTGTTTGCAATTATTTTGATTTAGTTTGCATAAAGCATGGGACTGGGCATCCCGATGACCAGCCATTTATCTCGTGAGTGAGGAGCGGAGTCCACTCCTCTTGAGAATAACCCGCCTAACATGGAAGATACAGACAACCCTAGTTGATACATGAGTTATTCGAGCATACAAAACAGGATATTTATTTGAAGGTTTAGAGTTTGGCACATACAAATTTACTTGGAACGGCAGGTAGATACCGTATATAGGTAGGTATAGTGGACTCATGTGAAATAACTTTGGGGTTTAAGGAGTTTGGATGCACAAGCAGTATTCCCGCTTAGTACAGGTAAAGGCTAGCAAAAGACTGGGAAGCGACCAGCTAGAGAGCGACAACGGTCATGAACATGCATTAAAATTAATCAACACCGAATGCAAGCATGAGTAGGATATAATCCACCATGAACATAAATATCGTGAAGGCTATGTTGATTTTGTTTCAACTACATGCGTGAACATGTGCCAAGTCAAGTCACTTAAATCATTCAGAGGAGGATACCACCCTATCATACCACATCATAACCATTTTAATAGCATGTTGGCACGCAAGGTAAATCATTATAACTCATAGCTAATCAAGCATGGCATAAGAAACTATGATCTCTAGTTGTCATTGCAAACATGTTTATTCATAATAGGCTGAATCAGAAACGATGAACTAACCATATTTACAAAAACAAAAGAGGTCGAGTTCATACCAGCTTTTCTCATCTCAGTCAGTCCATCATATATCATCATAATTGCCTTTCATTTGCACGACCGAATAGTGTGAATAATAATAATAGTGCACGTGCATTGGACTAAGCTGCAATCTGCAAGCATTCAATAAACAGGAGAAGACAGGGCAATATGGGCTCTTTTGTCAGATCAACAATAATGTATATAAGTGCCACTTCAACAATTTAATTATGGTCTTCTCCTATCGATCCCCAAAGAAAAGAAAAGAAATAAAACTATTTACACGGGAAAGCTCCCAACAAGCAAAAGAAGAACATGAAATATTTTTGGGTTTTCTTTTTAATTACTACTACATGCATGTAAATTAAACTGATTAAAACCTACAACTAATTTTTTTGGTTTTCTTAAGGTTTATTAAACACACAAGAAGAAAGCATAAAAAGGAAAATAAATTAGCAGGAATGATACAATGAAAAAGTATGAGCACCGACATCTAGCAATGAGTGTGTGAGCATAAATGTAATGTCGGTGAGAAATACGTACTCCCCCAAGCTTAGGCTTTTGGCCTAAGTTGGTCTATGGCCACGGCTGGCCTGGTTGATATCCATAATAGTAGCTGGGGTCGTACTGTGATGCAGCAGCTATCGCCTACTGAGCTGCAGCGTGGCGACGAGCGGCCTCCTCTCTCCTCTCGTACTCATCTGCCTCCTCTTAGTAATAGTATATCCTCCTCTTGCCTGATAATCAAAGAAGGCAGGAGCAGGGAGAGTAATACGGACAGCACAGTGTCTGTCAAAGATTAGTCGATACTGGAGAGGTGATTCGTTCCTCTCGACAAACTGGTGGTGAACCATAGCATTAAAATCTAGATAGGCAGGAGGTAGTTCAATATCATCTTCGCGTACATCTATACCAAGAAAATTAGCTATGCGGGTTGCATAAATTCCACCAAAGAAATCTCCATTACATCTATTAAGATGCAACCTACGTGCAACAATGGCTCCCAAATTATATGATTTGTCTCCTAACACAGCACTCCTAAGAATACTAAGATCGGGGACACACATGTGACATGCCTCATCCTTACCATTTACGCATCTACCTATGAAGAGAGCAAAATAATGTATAGCAGGAAAGTGAATGCTCCCTATGGTAGCTTGTGTAATATCTCTAGATTCTCCCACAGTTATATTAGCAAGAAAATCTCTAAATTCAGATTTGCGAGGATCCCTTATACTACCCCATTGTGGAAGTTTACATGCAGTGGTAAAATCCTCTAAGTCCATGGTATAAGATTTATCATAAAGATCAAACAGGACAATTGGAGAATTATGTGAAGTTGAAAATTCAAACCTCCTCACAAAGGAGCTAGTGAGCTCATGATACTGACTGCACTTCTCTTCCTCGAAGCTCACGAGATAAGTGTTACGCAAATATGCGTTGAATTCTTCTTTTATTCCTGCTCGATCCATAAAATTTTCAGAAGGCCACTCACAAGGACGCACTGGAGCGTCTCTTGGTGGCTCTTCGTCAGCATCACGCATTGCAAGACTGGGTCCTTGCTTCCTTGAAGAACCACCTTGGAACATTTTCCTAAGCATTTTTCTTTCTCTGAAAAATTCTGAATTTTTTTAGTAACTTCAAAATAAAAGTAAAACAAACTCAATAATATTGATAGCAACTACTCCTACAAGTGCCTAGGGCCTATATCATGCATCAAAACTACTTTTGACCATATAAATTTGACATGCAAGCTCAAGAACAGGGTCACCTAAGCAGCAAGAATTTGCAATGAATAAAGCACTAGAACAAAAACTAATTGGACCAATGGAGGAGTCACATACCAAGGAACAATCTCCCCAAGCAGTTTTGAGAGAGGTGCTTTGAGCAAGGAGATCGAAAATGGCAGCAAAACGAGCTTGGACTCGGGTTTGAGCTGGTTATTCGTGTTTGGGGGAGGAAGGAGTGTATGGGTGAAAGGATAAGTGGAGGAGGGCCACCATGGGCCTACGAGGCAGGGGGCGCGCCCTCCACCCTCGTGGCAAGGTGGTTGGTCTCCCTGGTGTGTTCTCTGTTCCATAAATTCTCAAATATTCTAGAAAAAATCATATTTAATTTTCAGGGCATTTGGAGAACTTTTATTTTCGAGGTATTTTTATATTGCACGGATAATCAGATAACAGACAGACAAATATTTATTTTTATTTTATTTAATATAAATAACAGAAAGTAAAAGTGGGATAAAGAAAGTTGTGCCTTCTAGTTTCATCCATCTCATGATCATCAAAAGGAATCCACTAACAAGGTTGATCAAGTCTTGTTAACGAACTCATTCCGAATAACATGGAACCGGAGAAATTTCGAATAACACTATGTTACCTCAACGGGGATATGCACATCCCCAATAATAAGAATATCATATTTCTTCTTGACAGTAGGAAGAGGAAATTCAAAACCTCCAAATATAATCGATGGAATTTTTCCAATAGAGTTGATACTATGAACTTGAGGTTGTTTCCTCGGAAAGTGTACCGTATGCTCATTACCATTAACATGAAAAGTGGCATTGCCTTTAGTGCAATCAATAATAGCCCCTGTACTATTCAAAAAGGGTCTTCCAAGAATAATAGACATACTATCGTCCTCGGGAATATCAAGAATAACAAAGTCCGTTAAAATAGTAACGTTTGCAACTACAATAGGCACATCCTCACAAATACCGACAGGTATAGCAGTTGATTTATCAGCCATTTGTAAAGATATTTCAGTAGGTGTCAACTTATTCAAATCAAGTCTACGATATAAAGAGAGAGGCATAACACTAACACCGGCTCCAAGATCACATAAAGCAGTTTTAACATAGTTTCTTTTAATGGAGCATGGTATAGTGGGTACTCTTGGATCTCCAAGTTTCTTTGGTATTCCACCCTTAAAAGTATAATTAGCAAGCATGGTGGAAATTTCAGCTTCCGGTATCTTTTTTTTATTTGTAATAATATCTTTCATATACTTAGCATAAGGATTGGTTTTGAGCATATCAGTTAATCGCATACGTAAAAAGATAGGTCTAATCATTTCAGCAAAGCGCTCAAAATCCTCATCATCCTTTTTCTTGGATGGTTTGGGAGGAAAGGGCATGGGTTTCTGAACCCAGGGCTCTCTTTCTTTACCATGTTTCCTAGCAACAAAGTCTTTCTTATCATAACGTTGATTCTTTGATTGTGGGTTATCAAGATCAACAACAGGTTCAATTTCTATATCATTATCATTACTAGGTTGAGCATCATCATGAACTTTATCATTAACATTACCACTAGTTTCAGGTTCATTACCAGATTGTGTTTCAGCATCAGAAATAGAAATATCATTTGGATTCTCAGGTGTTTCAACAATAGGATCACTAGAAGCATGCAAAGTCCTATCATTTTTCTTTTTCTTCTTTTTAGAAGAACCAGGTGCATCTATATTATTTCTCTGAGAATCTTGCTCAATTCTCTTAGAATGGCCTTCAGGATACAAAGGTTCCTGAGTCATTCTACCGGTTCTAGTAGCCACTCTAACAGCATAATCATTATCTTTACTATTCAATTCATTGAGCAAATCATTTTGAGCTTTAAGTACTTGCTCTACTTGAGTGGTAACCATAGAAGCATGTTTACTAATAAGTTTAATTTCACCTTTGACATTAGCCATATAATCACCCAAGTGTCCAAGCATATTTGAATTATATTTCAGTTGTCTACCAAAATAAGCATTAAAGTCTTCTTGCTTAGCCATAAATTTATCAAACTCATCTAAGCATGGGCTAACAATTTTAGTAAATGAGATTACAACTTTATCATATCTATAGAGAGAATTTACATTTACTACCTGTGTCGGGTTATCAAGACCATGAGTTTCTTCAATAGGTAAAGGATTTGGATTATATGTTTCTTCAACAGGCGGTAAATTAAGACCATGTATTTATTCAATAGGAGGTAAATTCATAACATCTTCAACTTTAATACCCTTTTCTTTCATAGATTTCTTTGCCTCTTGCATATCTTCAGGACTGAGAAATAGAATACCCCTCTTCTTCGGAGTTGGTTTAGGAATAGGCTCGGGAATTGGCTCCGGAAGTGCCCAATTATTTTCATTTGTCAACATATTATTCAATAAAATTTCAGCTTCATCCGGTGTTCTTTCCCTGAAAACAGAACCAACACAACTATCCAGGTAATCTCTGGAGGCATCGGTTAATCCATTATAAAAGATATCAAGTATTTCATTTTTCTTAAGAGGATGATCAGGCAAAGCATTAAGTAATTGGAGAAGCCTCCCCCAAGCTTGTGGGAGACTCTCTTCTTCAATTTGCACAAAATTATATATATCCCTTAAAGCAGCTTGTTTCTTATGAGCAGGGAAATATTTAGCAGAGAAGTAATAAATCATATCCTGGGGACTACGCACACAACCAGGATCAAGAGAATTAAACCATATCTTAGCATCACCCTTTAATGAGAACAGAAATATTTTAAGGATATAAAAGTAGCGAGTTCTCTCATCTTTAGTGAACAGGGTAGCTATATCATTCAGTTTAGTAAGATGTGCCACAACAGTTTCAGATTCATAATCATGAAAAGGATCAGATTCAACCAAAGTAATTATATCAGGATCAACAGAGAATTCATAATCCTTATCAGTAACAAAGATAGGTGAAGTAGCAAAAGCAGGGTCAGGTTTCATTCTATCATTTAGAGATTGCTTACTCCATTTAGCTAATAATTTTTTAAGTTCAGTTCTATTTCTGCAAGCTAAAATAGCTAAAGAAGCATCTTGATCAAAAACATAACCCTTAGGAATGGCAAGTGGTTCTTCATCATCACTTTCATCAGTATCATCAGATTCAATATTTTTAATTTCTCTAGCCCTAGCAAGTTGTTCATCAAGAAAAGCACTAAGTGACATAGTAGTATCAGGCATAGAGGTAGTTTCATCATAAGTATCATGCATAGCAGAAGTGGCATCATCAATAACATGCGACATATCAAAACGAATAGCAGAAGCAGGTGTAGGTGTCGCAAGCTTACTCAAAACAGAAGGTGAATCAAGTGCAGAGCTAGATGGCAGTTCCTTACCTCCCCTCGTAGTTGAGGGATAGATCTTGGTTTTTGGATCTCTCAAGTTCTTCATAATGATAAGCAGATATATATCCCAAGTGACTCAAAGAATAGAGCTATGCTCCCCGGCAATGGCGCCAGAAAATAGTCTTGATAACCCACAAGTATAGGGGATCGCAACAGTTTTCGAGGGTAGAGTATTCAACCCAAATTTATTGATTCGACACAAGGGGAGCCAAAGAATATTCTCAAGTATTAGCAGTTGAGTTGTCAATTCAACCACACCTGGAAACTTAATATCTGCAGCAAAGTATTTAGTAGCAAAGTAATATGATAGTAGTGGTAACAGTAGCAAAAGGTAACGGTAGTAAAAGCAATGATTTTGGTATTTTGTAGTGATGATAGCAATAGCAACGGGAAATTAAATAAGCGAAGAACAATATATGGAAAGCTCATAGGCAATGGATCAGTGATGGAGAATTATGCCGGATGCGGTTCATCATGTAACAGTCATAACCTAGGGTGACACAGAACTAGCTCCAGTTCATTGATATAATGTAGGCATGTATTCCAAACATAGTCATACGTGCTTATGGAAAAGAACTTGCATGACATCTTTTGTCCTACCCTCCCGTGGCAGCGGGGTCCTTAGGGAAACTAAGGGATATTAAGGTCTCCTTTTAATAGAGAACCGGAACAAAGCATTAACACATAGTGAATACATGAACTCTTCAAACTACGGTCATCACCGGTAAGTATCCCGATTATTGTCACTTCGGGGTTAACGGATCATAACGCATAATAGGTGACTATAGACTTGCAAGATAGGATCCAGAACACTCATATATTGATGAAAACATAATAGGTTCAGATCTGAAATCATGGCACTCAGGCCCTAGTGACAAGCATTAAGCATAGCAAAGTCATAACAACATCAATCTCAGAACATAGTGGACACTAGGGATCAAACCCTAACAAAACTAACTCGATTACATGATAGATCCCATCCAACCCATCACCGTCCAGCAAGCCTACGATGGAATTACTCACACACGGCGGTGAGCATCACGAAATTGGTGATGGAGGATGGTTGATGATGGCGATGGCGACGGATTCCCCCCCTCCGGAGCCCCGAACGGACTCTAGATCAGCCCTCCCGAGAGGTTTTAGGGCTTGGCGGCGGCTCCGTATCGTAAAACGCGATGATTTCTTCTCTCTGATTTTTTTCTCATCGAAACTCAATATATGGAGGTGGAGTTAGAGTCGGAGAGGCAACAGGGGGCCCACAAGGTAGGGGGCGCGCCCCCACCCTCGTGGCAAGGTGGTGGCCCCCCTGGCCTTCATCTTTGGCAGGTATTTTTTTCTTATTTTCTGAAAAGTGTCTCCGCGAAGTTTCAGGTCATTCCGAGAACGTTTGCTCTTGCACATAAATAACACCATGGTAGTTCTGCTGAAAACAGCGTCAGTCCGGATTAGTTCCATTCAAATCATGCAAGTTAGAGTCCAAAATAAGGGCAAAAGTGTTTGGAAAAGTAGATAGTTTGAAGACGTATCAGGCATCCATATCTGATTTGAACGACTTTTGACACCATATGCATGTTGCTACATGTACGGCCATTTATCGGCCTTTTTTCACCAAAAAAAACTCCCGAAAATGTAAAACTTGTCAAAACAACTTGAGTTCGTGCCTTGAATTGGTCATACAAAGGCCATGGAAAAAATTAGTGGGAATTTCCTGAGTATTCACGTGCTGTTTCTTAGCCTAAGAAATGACACGTGAATACTCAGGCAGCTTCCATGCCATATTGGCCTAACTTCCCATTGGATTATGACAATTAGCATTATTTCTCAAAATCAGCTCACACACAATCAATATTTAACACATATATCTACCAAGGAGGTTCACAAACCTGTCTACATAGTTGGTGTTCCGATGCTACAAGCTTTGTCGCTAATGTGATATTCCTACCACTCCTTGTAACACAAGCATGGCATTTTATTTTGGTATTCCAGCTCCTATTATAGATGGTGAACGTCTGAAGAGGTATGTGTTTTAGAGGGTCCATTTTTCATCTTGTACGTACACACGATTTTACAATCAGATGAGAACAATCCTGGAATGACAATCTTGAGGTGGATTTATGAAGAACTTCCAACTGAATACAAGGAAAGGCTGCAAATATTGTACTTCCTGCATCCTGTAATTTATTCTTGGCTGGCCATGACCACACTAGGCGGGCTCTTCTTAAGCGGAGGGTCGGTTTTCTATGAGAAGCTCTCCGTCGTCATTGATTAGTTTCTCCGACTGGATGAGATCCACCCTTTCTACGGTGATAGCCTTCATGTGCTCTATAACAAGGATCATTACAAACTTGCCTTGGGTCAGATCAACACTGCTAGAAATATCATTGCAAATATCTCCAAGGACTGAGGATGCTTAAGTATGAAGGCACCATGTACCGGTGCAAGTTCCTGAAGGTAGCTGCACTAGGTCACTATATACTTGTTCTAAAGCGCATCAGTCCTAGTCTGGCAGAGCAGATCAGGCAACACATGACCATGCTTCTATCAATAGAACGAAAGACCCGTACTATCTTGATGTGTGAATTACCAAATGTTGGGAAGAGCTCTTTCATGAACAAGGTTACAAGGGCAGATGTGGACGCACAGCCTTATGCTTTCATGACAAAATCCCTTTTGATGGCCACACAGATTACAAGTATTTGCGTTACCAAGTGATTCATACTCCAGGTATCCTTGACCGGCCTTTTGTGGAAAGGACCATCATAGAATTGTGCACTATCACTGCTCTTTCCCACTTGAGGGTTGTTGTGTTGTTCTTCGTCAACATATTTGGGTCTTGTGGGTACACTATTGCTCAGCAAGCTGCACTTTCCCATAGTATAGAATCCTTGTTCATGAATAATCCTCTAGTCATTGTGTGCAAGAAGACTGATTTGCAGCAACTTGCTGGGCCTTCTGAAGAGCATATGAAGCTGGTAATGCAGATGAAGGCAGAGGCAGAGGCAGATGCCTCTCACTTCTATGCACGCGTCAACTCCACCTAATTAATCCTACATTGCTCATGTTTTACATCTCTACTATCTCCTCTTGGCTCATTAGTTCATGATTCTATCATGTTTTACTAATGTTGTCTTGGAGAGAGCAAAGATGACTAGGTAGAGCAATAGAGACATAGTAGGCACCGATCATCCTTATAATCAAAATTTTGACTTTCAAAAGCAACAAAATTTCTCTCACCCTCGAAATTTCGTAAATTTCCTTAATGTCGTAAATTTCAAAAAAAAACAGCAGATTAATGAAATATTTATTTAAATTTAGATAAATTCAAATTTAAAGTATTGAATAAATTACTTTTAGAATTATTTTCACAGCAGAACTCATCTATCCCAATGGTGCATCTGTTACGTAGACCCAGGTTCAAAACCTAGCAACCTAACTATTTTTGCCGAATTTTCATACGACGGGAATAATAAAAAAGACTAAAAAACCAAAATTGAGCGTATCTAGGATTTGAACTGTAGGGCTTAAGTACGAAAGAATAACTTCCTACAACCATGCTAAGCAGAGGGGTATAATTTAGATGGATTCGGCCTGTCTTTTTTAAGTGTGATTTTAAACCGAAATAATTTGAGTGAAACACAAATATTTTGATTACCCTCGTAATGAGAGAAATTTCAGCTCATCGACTTTTTTCCTTTGGTCAGATGGCCAACATAATATATCCTCTCCAGCTAATAAAATTTCTTAGTATATCTATATTCTCCATAGTTTTTGTATGCTAAATTGCTAATACATGTTTCTTACATGACGAGATCGTTGTCCGATGATTTCACTGGTGTGATCTACCCACTGCTCGGTTGTCACTTGAAGTATTGTTCAAAACATGATACAATTGGAACAATGTTCACACAAGTGAACAACTTTCAGGACTATTTCCACTAAGTTGATTTTAGTTTAGCGTTCTTTTCTTTCCAAATGATGCCTTCATGCTGTGGACATCCAGGATTCAAAGAGAACAAGATTTTTTTATAAGAACATAATTTTGCTTTCAACTATTTCTTTGGGAAACATGCATATACATAAAAAATGTGCTTATATGTAGTTTAAAATGTGATATTCTATATTAATTACATGGCCTTTACTTTTTTGCTTTGTAGTTTTGTGAAGGCTAGCTAATGGAAGTCTTCACAGAAGTTGATGGTGGAAGTTCCGGTAGAGTGACTGTTCCAGTAGCAAGGCAATTTAGCATGGATCAGTCACATATATGGGTGCATTCTTACTATAATTAAATGCTTATTCTTGCCAGCATATGAGAGAAAAGGTGTCCACCTCACTCGAACAAGATAGTACTCAGATGTGTCCCGTGAGTGCTTCTGGAAAACACTAGTAGAAAAAAGGGCCATTTGTCCCGGTTCTAGAGGGCCTTTAGTCCCAGTTCTGGAACCGGGACTAAAGGGTTGTTACTAAAGCCTCCCCCTTTAGTCCCGGTTCTTACACGAACCGGGACTAAAGGCCGTCCACGTGGCCGCTGTTTGGAGCTCCACCTTTAGTCCCAGTTGGTAATATTTTTACAATTTTTTTTTAAAAAATTGATTCTTTTTCGATTTTCAGATTTCTGAATTATTTTCCAATTTTTTTTGAATTTTTTTATTTTTTTCGATTTTCAAATTTCTGAATTATTTTCCAATTTAATCTCTAATCACCCCTCATCACTACTCTATTTAACTTCTAATTTCTAATCACCCTTCATCATTCCAAATCATCTAACTTCCCGGCCAGTCAACCATCCTCTCACTACTCTAGCCTGAGCACGCTTAACTTCCGGGTTCTATTCCCCCTCGTTTCCAAGTCTGCACTTGTTGTTTTCCTGACAATAGTAAGATGTCAATCCTATTAACCCTCAGGAGTTTAGCTTAAGCATGAAGTCACATGTTTCACTGTTTGAGTTTGAAACTATTATTCTAAAAAACAATAATTATTTAGTAACACTAATATTTCTTAAATAAGTAATTTGACCATAGTTTGACCAGATTTGACCAAAATTCAAAAAATTGAAATAATTATTTAGTAACACTAATATTCTTGAATAATTATGTAGTAACACTAATATTTCTTGAATAAGTAGTCTGACCATAGTTTGACCAGATTTGACCAAAATTCAAAAAAATTGTAATAATTATTTAGTAACACTAATATTATTGAATAATTATTTAGTAACACTAATACTTCTTGAATAAGTAGTTTGACCAAAGTTTGACCTGATTTAACCAAAATTCAAAAAAACTGAAATTTGAGCATAACTTTTTTTCCTTTTAGAATTTGAGGATTCTAAAAATTTGCAAACAGGCCGTAGGCGGCCAAAATCGGGTCCGGATTTCCGTGCTGAACATTTTGATATATTATACATTTTTTCGACATCGTATGCAAAAGTTATAGCCATTTTACTTTTTCATGACACTTTTTTGCAAAACATGTCCAAATTTAAGTTTTTAGATTTTCCTAACTAGTAGATGTAGTAATATAACTACACCTCCAGGAATTTAATCTTTTGAAGTTTTTATCATTTTCTTTTGCTTTTTACAAAACTGAAAAGGCGATCCACCGGGGGGGGGGGGGGGGGTAGAGTTTGAAAATGAGACCTAGTCCTGGTTTGTGTCTCAAACCAGGACTAAAGGTCTAATCTTTAGTCCCGGTTTGAGATACGAACCGGGACTAAAGGGCATCGCACCGGGACCAATGCTCACAGTAGTCCCGGTTCGTGATTGAACCGGGACTAATGGGCTTATCTGGCCCGAACGAAAGCCCTGTTTTCTACTAGTGAAAGCAAATGTGTAGAATATTATTAGCAACCTAAAACTAGATCTTTAATTAGTTGATTAGTTCTATTGAAATCATATTAAATAGTTATAATACACTAACCTCTCTAAATTTCCCTTGTATTTCGAAGATGCCTATGTTCATCATAACAGTATGGACGGAAGAGAAAGGAATAATTTCACTCCTGATACCTCCTAATCCTGATATGCAACGGCCATGTGCATGCATCCTCACACAGACTATGATTATCACCCAATAATCACACTAAAATAAGATGATTTGTGCAAGCCATGTGGAAGTGTGTGTGTGTGTGTGTGTGTGTGTGTTACTTGTGAGTACATGAATGAGTTGTCTGATATATACTCAGAGTTTTGTCCTAGCTAGCTGATAAATTCTGGTAGGTAGTCTTGAATGATTGTTTTCATTTTTTTCACTGTTGTCTCAAGAATCCACAAAGGGCTTGGAAGATCAGGTTCACTTTTTTTATCATGTGTTTTTTTAATGTGAACTGTTTTGGTTGGACAGAATCCAAATCTCTAAAGCTTCATTTGAATGGAGAAGCACTACGATGGCAAAGTGTAAAACTGGGTGGCCCATCTAGTTATCTGTCTGTTAGATTACATATCAAATGCGAATTAATTTCAAATTATAACCACAATTTGTTTTGTTGAAGAATTTGTTTGATTATGTTGGCAGTTCAGACTGAACATCAGTCTTTCTACAATCAAAATTTAAAAATCTGCTCCTGACCATGTACTACTCGAAATATCTTATGCCACCAACTGCCCGGTTATCTTATTTTTTACTGATTATGTTGATTCAAGCCACAAGCATCACACAAATCACTAGCTTAGGTTATTTGTTGCCTAGATAACTCGGAAGCATTGTCTTTGCCGAGGAGAGGCACTTTCCCCTAATCGTGGTGAAGTAGGAGATGACTTCTGTTCGGCAGGCACTCCTTGACAGCTTCATCGATATTGTAGTCCTCATTCCACCTATGAACTCTTTGTGTCACCCTTGTCCAATGAGATAGTAGGCTAGCAGTGCCAATGTCGACGAGTCCAAAATTGTGGCGCCCTAGAAGAATTGCTTCTCTGTACGAAAATGTCTATAAGAACATAAATCAGTGTGTGCTTATTATGCTTGCAACTATTTCTTTTGGAAACATGTATATACATATTAAAATGTGCTTATACATAGTTTAAAATGTGATGGTGTATAGTAATTACATTGCTCGTGCTATTTATTTTATTTTTGCTTTGCAGGCTTTCCAAAGCTTGCCAATGAAACTGTTCAAAGAACTTGGAAGCTTCAGTAGAGTGACTATTCCAGCAGTAATGCAATTTGGCATGGCTCAGTCACCCACTATATCAAGAGCTCAGGAAAATGTTGTTGCAAAGGCTATTGCTTGCTACACATCCATTTTTTTTACTTTTTTATTTCGCTAAACTCAACCAAGCCAAGAAGCAGTGCTACAGAGCCGACTTCTGTCTGATAGTCAGCCTACGAGGCAGCAAGCAGCTAAAAAACACAACCGTCTCAGGCTTACAATAGGCACCGAATCTTTCAATACACAGAGGTGTGCACGTGAACCAAGCTAGATGCAGATCCGCTCCCAGGTGCATGTGTGGAGGTGACATGCCACACATGTTATCATGGCCGGAGATGACAGAGCCGGAGAATAAATGTTCGGTGGTCCAAGAGAAAAGCCCATTGGCCACACCATAACAGCCTCTAAGAAACTCACTGTGTGTTCGTGGAATGTCCTATTTGATGCTTAAGGAGCTTAAAAAAAATTGATGCTTAAGGCGCCAAATAATTTCTTATTTACCCAATGCATAGCCCCGGAACAGTAGGGAAGCCTTCAAAATGTCGGCAAGCATCGAAACAAGTGTTATTTATGACCAAAAGAACTCATGGATGTTCAATTATCAACCAAACATGTACTTCCCAAGAGCATATATATCTTATTCCTGCATAGGCAAACTATAAGCTAACCGAGCACAGTGGCATCGAACAATAACATTCCACCAACTGCCCTATGTCTTATTTTAGGACGGATATTTATGTAGTTTAGGACCTGTTTGGTTCCAAATAAATCACCAACTTATAAGTCAAAAAATAAAAAAATGACTTATTTTATCAAACAGACTCAACTTATAAGTTACCCCAACTTATAAGGCCCTGTTTTGTTCTAAATAAGTCACCAACTTATAAGTCGAAAAGTGCAAAAAGTGACTTATTTTGCCAAACGGACCCAACTTATAAGTCATAAGTTGCTTCACCCCAACTTAAAACTTATAAGTCACCCCCTTTTACGTGGGTCCCATCACCTTTACATTGAAAAACAAGGTGGGAAGGTGTGGTCAGGTGACTTATAAGTCAGATGACAACCGAACAGGCGTGACTTATAAGTCATTGATTCTAAGTCACCTGACTTATAAGTCAGGTGACTTATTGGAACCAAACAGGCCATAAGTCATAAGTTGCTTCATCACAACTTAACACTTATAAGTCATCCCTTTTGCATGGGTCCCACCACCTTTATATAAAAAAACAAGATGAGAAGATGTGGTTAGGTGATTTATAAGTCAGGTGACAACCAAACAGTCATGACTTATAAGTTATTGATTTTAAAGTCACTTGACTTATTTGAAATCAAATAGGGCCTCAAGCCGGAGGCATCACACGGACCACTAGCTTAGGTCTATTTGCTGGCTAGATAATTGGGTAGCATGGACTTCCCCGCGGCGATGCACTTTCCTCTGATAGCAGTGAAGTGGGACACAAGCTGCTCCCGATCTGGCAGGCACTCCATGACAACTTCGTCGGCGTTGTAGTCCTCCATCCACCGGTGGATAGCAGGATACTCGTCATCATTCATGACGGTTATCCCAGCAACCTCTTGCAGCACGCCCGCCCAGTGGGACAGAACGCTGGCGCCGGCGATGTCGGCGAGGCCGATAGCAGCGCCACCGAAGAATCTCTTCTCCTTGAGTTGCGTCTCCACTATCACCAAGTGTTCCTTAGCATCCTCCATGAGAAGCTTCCGTGTCTCGCCCTCCGTCCACAGCGCCAGCCACACCGACATCAGGCACTGATCAAACAAGTCACGCACACAACATAATGAGAATATATTTCACTATGTAACCTTTTTGGAACAGCGAATTTGAGTTGTAAAAAATAGTTTCCAGGCATGCATGATAACCTACCTTTTCCGCAAAGAACTTGGCCCAGAAGCGGGCCTCGGCCCTCTCGCCGGGGTCTGCTGGCAGGAGCGGCGGGCCATCAAAGGCCTCGTCGATGTACTCAAGGATGACCAGCGACTCGCAGATGGGCTTGTCGCCGTGGAGGAGCACGGGCACCCTGTGGTGGACGGGGTTGTGGCGGAGCAGCAGCTCGCTCTTGTTGGAGAGGTCTTCCGTAATGAGCTCGTAGGCGACTCCCTTGAGGCGCAGGGCCACCTCGGCACGGTGGACGAACGGACTGCCGAAGGCGCCGATGAGCTTCACCGGTTCCGTCATTTTGCTTCCTTGTTCGTGATCTGGAAGATAGGTATGGTTGGTACGTGTATATATAGTGCTAGGAATTCCTCTCAGCTCGTCAAAGTGGAAGTCATTTTGCCTTTGTCTTTTGGGATAGAAGAAGACTGCTGGTTGTTTCGTTTCTAGCACACGTTGCCGCGGTGGCACGAGACTCGATCTCTCTCACCGTGTAAAATCATTTTGGTCAAGAGCATCTCGGAATATGAGACAATGGTGATGATCACCAGCAACGGCAGAACGGGACGCCCAAATTTCAAATTTGACCCGTCTCCCTACGCACCTGGCAGCGGGGGCTTTCTCGGCCGCACACGACGAGGCCTTGGGCCGTCAAAACGCTAGTGGGCTGGTCATAGTGAAGAGTAATTTAGACCAATAACATGTATATGTTACTAGTTTATACTATTATTTTCATAGTGGGTGGTGTCATAATAGTGGGTGGTGTCATATGTGTGGTAACATAGTTGAATTTATTTATTACTTTGTAGACTCATTTTGCATTGGAAAACGCTATGTGATGGTATCATATTATGTTACTTTATTTGCCTCTTTCCTTATTAACTACCTGTCACCTCATCATTCTTGCTTATGTGGCAGCTATGTTACTACTTATGTTACTCCCACTATAACCAGCCTTAGAGCATCTTCGGGCTCCTCAAAAATGCTCATTGCACGTGACCAATCACAAAATCATGCTCCCCCTCTTCACGCAAAATTGCCTTGGTTTTCAGTCGATGTCTTTTTTGTATGTGCTCAATGTGCGCCGAAATTTTTTCAACAACTTCGGGCTCCTTGTTTGCTTCTTCTTTCTTGTTCATCTTCTGCATTATTACTTTTCTCCCAGTTTTGAACATCTTTTTCTCCATGGCGATGGGATTATATTTTGTACCCCATTCGACGGTCCATATGTTGGTGAGATAGTCGTCTGTAGCATTATTTTTCTTGTAGCATGGCTCTCCCAGCAGCATATGACACGAAATCATCGATACCGAAATTACATCGCACAAAACCTCACAAGAAAATTTGCCAACAGAAAACACTACCATAGTTTGGTGCGTGATGTCGAGCTTGTCGTATCACCTCTTCATTGAGTAAGGTTGCTGATTTGGTGTCATCGGTAGCTCTAGCTTCTCTACCACGTCGATGCCGACCGCATTGATAGAACAGTCATGGTCTCATGGTCGATCATTGTGGCGCAAACTTTCTCTCCTACTTTACAGTACGTGTGAACTTTTTTTAGCGCCATAGCCTTCCTCCCCCAACAAAAATTACTTGCATATCCTCCGGTAGCTCCTCCTTGATGACGCCACCTGACTGTCTCCTCCAAAGTGTTGTGAGCAATGCCGGTCTCTGATACCACTTGTAGACTATCAGTGTGTTGACGATTGTTGGCAGTCAAAGACTAACCTTTGTGCGAACTTCTTGTTAGCTCCCTTGATCGACATCAAATGGATATACAAATCATCAATTATCTCTAGATCCATTATAAGTTCATCCTCCTCCTCCTCCTCCGCATGATCAGATTTCTCATGTTGCGAGTTCACCATCTTTCAAACAACTGGATCAAATAGCAGAAAAAAGTACAATGATGAACCTTGCTCCAAATACCACTTGATGTAGAGAGAACCTCGAGACGAGGGTAGATTCATTGTTGACCCGATCTTTCACGGCACAAACCTTGACTGCAGCAACTAATCGTAGCAAGTTTATGAAGATGTTCGCAAATCCCACTGAAACAATGCACCAACCCCTCGATCTGAAGGAATAACGTGGACGAAACGTTTATGCTCAGCTTGTGATGTTCTATGCGTCATGTCACAAGAACTCACACACCAGTAGAGATTTTTGATAAGATTTCTCTAAACTCGATAATGGCCAATGGCGGAAATACACATCTATCTATCTATCTATCTATACTAATTTCGCACTTCCTAGAAATTCCCACGTTAATTAGTAATTACCGGCCATCCATCTGATGAGACCGAGTTATAACGGTGCATATTTACCAATATAATCCTTGTAATCTAACTAAAAAAACCAACACGGCCGGTCGAGGCGCCATGCCACCGCGTCCACGCGCAGGCGGCCTTGTGGGCGGTCTCGAACGTCCCGAGACTGAGACGTGTATTAGCGGAGCGGATCTCCTCATAATACACGTCGGAGGGGCAGGCGCGTGGCGGCGGTCCCGGGGGAGGGGGGGGCGCTGGAGGCGAGGAAGAAGAAAGCGGCGGGGAAGAAGGGGGTGACGGAGTGGCGGTTGGCGGGCTCGCACGCGGGTTTCTATAGAGCGCACCCGACGCTGCGCACCAAAACTGCCACGCACCGGGGCGCATCGCGCGCGCATACTTCTTTTTCCCGCGCCTGCTGGAGCAAACCAAACCGGCCCGCGGGCGTAAAACCGGAATCTTTTCCGGCGCGCGCCAAAGCTAGCACGTCTGGTGGAGATGCTCTCAGCTCATCAAAGTGGAAGTCATCTTGTCTTTTGGGCTAGAAGAAGACTGATGGCTGCTTCGTTTGTACAATACTTTTCTTTTTCGCAATCTCTCTCAGTGTGAAAGCATTTTGGTCAAGAGCGTCTCCGAATATGAGCCGATGGTGATGATGACCCGCAACGGCAGAATGGGACGGCCAAATTTCGAATTTGACTCCCTTGATTGATTCCTCTACCTCGTCGCCTTATATATGCGCGGAGGGAGACGACGAGGCCTCGGCCCATCAAAACTCTAGTGCGCTGCATCCTTAAGCATGGGCTCCTCAACGCTCTCTATCTATCCGAATGGACGGCCCAGTTAGCGACCCATCATAAATCATGACCTAGTTGACTCCTCAAATCTACCCTATACGTTCGGACTCACTAGCACCAATCCATATATGAGGCGGATATAAGGTGGAAGGTAATTAAGCAATAACTAAGAGCAACCAAGCGCACTCAAATGGAACAATGACTGGCCACCAACTGCCTAGGTCTCTTATTTGTAAGCGATCTTCGTGTTGATTTCATGCCACAAACATCACACAAACTGCTAGCTTGGATTATTTGTTGCCTAGATAACTGAGTGGCATGGACTAGGCCGCAGAGAAGCACTTTGCCCTGATGATGGTGAAGTAGGGGATGAGATGGACCCTGTTCAGCAGACACTCCTTGACAGCTTCATCAACGTTGTATTCCTCGGTCCACTGGTGGTAAAAGGATACTCATAGTCTGAAATCACGCTCGCCCCAGCGACCTCTTGCATCATGCTCGTCATGCGAGATAGTAGGCTGACACCAGCGAGGGTAAACGTACGTGGCGCCTCTGAGGTACTTCTTTATGAGATGTGTCTGCACTAGTGTCGAGTTCACTTTCGCATACTGGATGAGGACCTTTTGCGCATCGCTTTATGTCCAGAGCGGCAGTCACAATGATGAATAAAGCCCGAGTTTCAACTTTCAAATATTAAATAATATATATTATTTGCTAAATTTTACCACTTTAACTGTTGAAATATTAAAAGGCATATTTGTAAGATGAAATTTATTGTACATATAAAAAGTAACCATGAAATGTATGTTGGTGACCAATGTCGATGTCCAAGACAAGACTTGAGTTCTACCGTGGTATGATATATTTATAATTATGATGACAAAATTTTGGGCTTCTATGCGAAGACGTACTCTAGAACAAGCTTGGATGAGATGAACTACTAGTGCTAGTGAAAACCATGTGTAGGTCCAGCTTGAACTAACCTGGAGCTAACTAAACACGGAATGAAGACGGACCCTATGTTGATGGATTAATGAACGCACTTGTACGCATGACACGGACATGTTTACTAGCTTAGCTGTTTTGCCTTACCAGAACATACAATGACCTACGCGTCCATATCCTGGGAACAGTCTACTACGATTGGTTCTCTCATACTCCCTCCGTTCGGAATTATTTATCGCCGAAATGGATAAAAATGGATGTATCTACAACTAAAATCCGTCTAGACATATCCATTTCTCCGACAAGTAATTCCGGTCGGAGGAGGGAGTACAAAATAACTTCAAACTAAGACTATAAAAATGTAGAGATTTCAAGAAGTACATTAGAATACAAGGGTAAGAAAATTCAGCTGATTCTCAATCACGACACGAGCATATTTGTGGGAATTCAATGAAATATAGTAACTTCAAATTCTTGTTTTCATCTGTTACGCAGATAGTAAAAGAGATTAGAACGGATATGCTCGGAAGTTTCACTAATTAGTTTGTCGGTAACTTCATTAACTTGCTTGGGCACTTGTACTGTTCCACCACCATCTATTCATACAGGTACAGAGAGTACATTTTGTGCAGCCCACAATGCACGTCGCACGGTTGAGCTTCTAAACTTTTATACCATGGATATAGGTTATGCTATATCTTGTGCATAGGTACACTTTTTGAACAACATAACTATGTATACGCTACAAAAAGGAAAGAGACGAGTGAGTATCACCAAATATATAGTACTTCCATACGGCATGTGTATAAATGGTTTCGAAAACTTGGTGGCATTCAACAATCTATCTATTTGAGAGATAAATGGACAGTAGTTACGGTAATGGTCAAAACTTGTACATATTGTCTATTCAATATGGAAATTGATCAAAGTTGGCACGAAGCTAGCTACCCAAAGGCATGGTAGTGAATGACTGTATTCATTTGGATAGACATACATGTCAACCAAACATCAAATAGCGACGGCAACCAACCCATCTGCCAGATGCATTAGAACTAGCTACACATGTTGACGTTAGCAACCGGACTATATATAGTTCAGTCACTCTGAATTTTGTAGAACCATGGATCTCTGAGTTTTCTCGGCTCTGGTTCCTCAAGAGAAGAGAGATCAACTGGTCAATTCAGCAATATTCGCCCAGAGATCACGCGAGAACCAACCGACGAGCCGTATAGGATTAGTGTCCTCCTGGTTTGCTACAGAGCCGACTTGGGTCTGATAGTCAGACTACGAGGCATCAGCCAACTCGAAAATCACAACCGTCTCAGGCTTACAATAGGCACCAAAATTTTCATTGCACAGAGGTGTGCGCGTGAACCAAACTGGCTACAGATCCCCTAGAGGCCGCTTCCTGCATAGGCAAACCGAGCACAGTGGCATCGAACAATAACATTCCACCAACTGCCCCTATGTCTTATTTTACGACAGATCTTCATCTTAATTCAAACGACACGAACCTCTAGCTTAGTCTATTTGCTCGCTAGATAATTGGGTAGCATGGACTAGGCCGCGGCGACGCACTTCCCTCTGATAACGATGAAGTGGGTCACAACCTGGTCCCTATCTAGCAGGCACTTAGTGACAACTTCGTCGGCGTTGTAGTCCTCCATCCTCGTCATCCCTCATGACGGTTATCCCTGCGACCTCTTGCAGCACGCCTGCCCAGTGGGACAGCACGCTGGCGCCGGCAATGTCGACGAGGCCGATGGCAGCGCCTCCGAAGAATCTCTTCTGCTTGAGCTGCGTCTCCACTATCGCCAAGTGTTCCTTAGCATCCTCCATGAGAACCTTCCGTGTCTTGCCCGCCGTCCACAGCGCCAGCCACACCGACATCAGGCACTAAATGTTCTAAATAGCAGGCTATGGAAAATAGCGACGGGCCTTCAAATTAGCTATAGCGGAGCGGAGCTATAGCTGGCTATTTCTGAAGGCGGCCATTTAGCGGCACCCTGCTGAAAGGGCTATAGCGGAGCTATAGTAGTCGGCTATTTAAAACTATGGCACTGATCAAACAATTCACACACAAATGGCATAATGAGATTATATTAGGAATTTGTCCTACATTTTGCAAAGATGAATTTGAGTTCTAAAAAATAATATTCCGTCATGCATGGTAACCTTTTCGGCAAAGAACTTGGCCCAGAAGCGGGCCTTGGCCTCTCGCCGGGGTCGGTTGGCAGGAGCGGCGGGCCGTCAAAGGCCTGGTAGATGTACTCGAGGATGACCAGCGACTCGCAGATGGCCTTGTCGCCGTGGAGGAGCACCGGCACCCTGTGGTGGACGGGGTTGTGGCTGAGCAGCAGCTCGCTCTTGTTAGAGAGGTCTTCTGTGATGAGCTGGTAAGCGACTCCCTTGAGGCGCAGGGCCACCTCCGCACGGTGGACGAACGGGCTGCCGAAGGCGCCGATGAGCTTCACCGGTTCAGTCATCTTCCTTCCTTCTATGTGATCTGGAGATGCGTATGGTGTTGGTACGTATATATATAATATAAGGTGCTAGGAATTCCTCAGAGTCGTCAAAGTGGAAGTCATTTTGCCTTTGTCTTTTGAGACATAAGAAGACTGCTGGTTGCTTCGTTTCTACAGTAGTTTCTAGCACATGTCGCCGCGGTGGCACGAGACTTTTCTTTTTCGTAGTCTCTTTCCGTGCGAAAGCATTTTGGTCAAGAGCATCTCCGAACATGAGACGATGTTGATGATGACCAGCAACGGCAGAACGGGACGGCCAAATTTCGAATTCGCCTCGTCTCCCTCCGCACCTGGAAGCACGAGCTTTCTCGGCTGCAGACGACGAGGCCACGGCCCATCAAAACGCTAGTGCACCGCATCTTAGAGCATGGGCTCCTCGATGCTCCGAATGGACATCCCAGTTAGTGACTGGTCACTAAATCATGACCTAGTCTGACTCCTCAAATCGGTCCTATACGTTTGGGCTCACCTACATCCTCATATTCAGTTTATATCTGAGGCGGATATGAGGAGGTCTAGTCTTGTCTGGACGGGTCCGTCAATTTAAACTTACAGAAAGGACCTATTCGGATACACGCCAGATCTCATCGATCCGGTGAGGACGCATTCACACCGTCGCTCCGGTGCGCAGCCCAAGGGGCCAAATCAGGCTATTTAAGCTGTTCAACGAGCCTCAACCGTACTCATTCTATTTTCACCCTCGCCATCCTGTCTGCGCCGCCACTCCCAAGCTCCACCATCACTCCAATCCATTTCAATCTTCTCCGAGATCATCATCCGCTGGCAACCATGGTCCGCCAGCAGATCACCACCTACAAGATGCTCACTCCACAGTGCCGGTTAGGATGTATTGTTCAACATGACACAATTGGAATAGTGTTTATACAAGTGAATATCTTTCAGGACTATTTCTACTAACTTGATTTTAGTTTAGCATTCTTTTCTTTCCAAATGATGCCTTCATGCTGTGGACATGCAGGATTCATAAAGAACAAGATTTTTTTATAAGAATCTAATTATGCTTTCAACTATTTCTTTGGGAAACGTGCACATACATAAAAAGATGTGCGTATATGTAGTTTGAAATGTGACATTCTATATTAATTACATTGCCTTCACTTTTTTGCTTTGCAGTTCTTTGAAGGCTAGCCAGTGGAAGTCTTCACAGAAGTTGATGATAGAAGTTTCGGTATAGTGACTGTCCAGCAGCAGGGCAATTTGGCATGGATCAGTCACATATATGGGCGTATTTTTACTAGAATTAAATGCTTATTCTTGCCAGTATATGAGAGAAAAGGTGTCTACCGCACTCGAACAAGTCATGGTACTCAGACATGTCCCATGAGTGCTTCTGCAAAAGCAAATGTGTAGAATATTATTAGCAACCTAAAACTAGATCCTTAATTAGTTGATTAGTTCTAATGAAATCATATAAAATAGTTGCAATACGCTAACCTCTCTAAATTGCCCTTGTATTTCGAACATGCCTATGTTCATCATAACAGTATGGATGGAAGACAAAGGAACATTTTCACTCCTGATACCTCCTAATCCTGATATGCAACGGCCATGTGCATGTTGGAAATATGAGCGAGTTACTACGAGATTTAATCCGAATAATTAGAAGATAAATCATGACTACAGTAGCAGAGATTAAACTAATCATGCGAACTAGCATAGCAGATGAACAGATCACATCTAGGACACATACTAGAAACATGAATTCTACCACGATCTCGAACAGGAAGGATAGAATTACATATGGTGCAGCGGGAGCAGCACCGCCCGCGTTGACGTTGTCGCCCATGTCATCGAGGATGAGGTTGCCGAGGTCGGGGAAGAAGTCGTCATTCGCGAAGTCGTCGCTGCCAGCAGTCGCGCGAGTGCGCTCCCCAAAAACCTGATCGCCCCTCTCCCGTACAGGATCACGAGAGGTAGGGTTCCGGAGGCCTGCTGTCCCTTCTCCCGGTGCACGCCGAAAGGAGGGATGGAGAAGACTTGCTTGGCGGCGCAATGATCTGGAACGGTGATGAGAAACCAAACGAAGCGGCGGCGGCTAGGGTAGACGTCTGCCTGACTATATAGTGCGGGTAGGTCGTGGGGGTAAACCCCACGTCCGAGTCGTCAAGATCCAAAAGAATCGGAAACGGTTCAGTAATTAACCCGTCTGTTAATTATTAATTAATGACTCATTAATTTTTTCCGAACAGCAAAAATATAGACAACGTGCATAGCTTTGTCCTCGGCTCGGCTCAATCCCACAACCCACAACCCGCGGCGCTGCGCGGCGTGACAAGGCGTGACGTGGCGAGGCGAGCGAGGAGGAGGAGCGCGCGTGTAGGTCTCCTCTTCTCATGCTCATACAAGTGGTAGAAGAGCTGACCTTATAAAGAGGTGCAACTCTCTCTCAACTTCCGGGGTGGGACTAAACTTTTGCCTCACTCACTCCATTCACATGTGTGCATGAATGTGCCAAGAGAATTTCAGAATTTTAGTTGGGCTTTGGGCCAAAGGCCTACTAGCAAAATTCCAACAATCCTCCACAAAGTCTCATTGGCACATCTCATTATTTAGTTTCAAAACATTGTTTATATACCGGTGCTTAGTGGAGACTGTGAAGTTGAACTTCCACTTAGAGATTTATGCTACACTAGATCACAACTTGAATAGTGCACTATGCCTTCAACTACAAGTTTTCTGCGAGACTAGTTTCACACAAATTCTTGACCGATATTGGGCTGCCGCAAGACTTCCCCGCGGGTGGAGCGTATACGTCATACTCCAGGGTCTTTTCATGAATTTATTAGAGAACACTCAATTCTCATAGACTGTGACGTTAATAGTCAAATTCATATAGGTGTGTTGCTCAGAAGATGTTCTGCAGGACAACATCTCTGCTTACCCGAATAAGCCACTTGGAACACATTAAGATAAGTATCAACCTGCCATGCAGATCAGGAGAGTATTGCATCTTCATGGAGTGGGATAGGTAATATAGGGATACTCTCCTCCCAGCTGACCAACAACTTGTCTCCCACTTCTACTTCACGGGATCTCCGATCACATAGAGTGGGTTACCATTATGGACAACTCATGCGGTGGGTCTCAGACCCATCTCCATCGATGCATTATCTATCACATTACGTGATAGACCCTTTGTGAAGGGATCTGCTAAATTTTTTGACGTTTGGATATAATCCAACGTATCAACTCCGGAGTTTCTCAATTTTTTGACAGATTTCAGTCTCCTCTTCACATGCCTTGAGGACTTCATATTGTCCTTTGAACTGTTTATTTTGACGATCATAGTTTGATTATCACAGTTCATCGGGATAGGGAGTATTGGTTTTTCAACCATAGGTAAGTCCATCAAGAGTTCACGAAGCCACTCTGCTTCAACAGTGGCAGTGTCTAATGCTATGAGTTCTGCTTCCATAGTTAACCTTGTTAAGATGGTCTACTTGCAAGACTTCCAGGAAACAGCGCCACCACCAAGTGTGAAAACATAACCACTTGTGGCCTTAATCTCATCAGCATCAGATATCCAGTTTGAGTCTCTATTGAAGGAAATATGCCCTAGAGGCAATAATAAAGTTATTATTTATTACCTTATATCATGATAAATGTTTATTATTCATGCTAGAATTGTATTAACCGGAAACATAATACATGTGTGAATACATAGACAAACAGAGTGTCACTAGTATGCCTCTACTTGACTAGCTCGTTGATCAAAGATGGTTATGTTTCCTAACCATAGACATGAGTTGTCATTTGATTAACGGGATCACATCATTAGGAGAATGATGTGATTGACTTGACCCATTCCGTTAGCGTAGCACTTGATCGTTTAGTTTGTTGCTATTGCTTTCTTCATGACTTATACATGTTCCTATGACTATGAGATTATGCAACTCCCGTTTACCAAAGGAACACTTTGTGTGCCACCAAATATCACAACGTAACTGGGTGATTATAAAGGTGCTCTACAGGTGTCTCCAAAGGTACTTGTTGGGTTGGCGTATTTCGAGATTAGGATTTGTCACTCCTATTGTCGGAGAGGTATCACTGGGCCCACTCGGTAATGCACATCACTATAAGCCTTGCAAGCATTGCAACTAATGAGTTAGTTGCGGGATGATGTGTTACGGAACGAGTAAAGAGACTTGCCGGTAACGAGATTGAACTAGGTATTGAGATACCGACGATCGAATCTCAGGCAAGTAACATACCGATGACAAAGGGAACAACATATGTTGTTATGCGGTTTGACCGATAAAGATCTTTGTAGAATATGTAGGATCCAATATGAGCATCCAGGTTCCACTATTGGTTATTGACAGGAGACGTGTCTCGGTCATGTCTACATAGTTCTCGAACCCGTAGGGTCCGCACGCTTAAAGTTCGATGACGGTTATATTATGAGTTTATGTGTTTTGATGTACCGAAGGAGTTCGGAGTCCCGGATGAGATCGGGGACATGATGAGGAGTCTCGAAATGGTCGAGACGTAAAGATCGATATATTGGATGAGTATATACGGACATCGGAAAGGTTCCGAGTGATTCGGGTATTTTCGGGAGTACCGGGGAGTTACGGGAATTCGTATTGGGCCTTAATGGGCCATACGGGAAAGGAGAGAAAGGCCTCAAAGGGTGGCCGCACCCCTCACCATGGGCTGGTCCGAATTGGACTAGGGAGGGGGGGGGGCCTTCCTTCCTTCCTTCCTTCTCCTTTTCCCTTCCCTTTCCTTCTCTCCTACTCCTACTACTTGGAAGGGATCCTAGTTCTACTAGGAAAGGGGGAATCCTACTCCCGGTGGGAGTAGGACTCCCCTAGGGCGCGCCATAGAGAGGGTCAGCCCCTCCCCTCCTCCACTCCTTTATATACGTGGCCAGGGGGCACCCCATAGACAACAATTGATCTCTTGATCTCTTAGCCGTGTGCGGTGCCCCCCTCCACCACAATCCACCTCGATCATATCGTAGCGGTGCTTAGGCGAAGCCCTGCGTCGGTAGAACATCATCATCGTCACCACGCCGTCGTGCTGACTAAACTCTCCCTCAACACTCGGCTGGATCGGAGTTCGAGGGACGTCATCGAGTTGAACGTGTGCAGAACTCGGAGGTGCCGTGCGTTCGGTACTTGATCGGTCGGATCGTGAAGACGTACGACTACATCAACCGCGTTGTGCTAACGCTTCTGCTTTCGGTCTACGAGGGTACGTGGACAACACTCTCCCATCTCGTTGCTATACATCACCATGATCTTGCGTGTGCATAGGAAATTTTGAAATTACTGCGTTCCCCAACAGTGCTATCAGAGCCATATTTTATGCGTTGATGTTGTGCACGAGTAGAACACAAGTGAGTTGTGGGCGATATAAGTCATACTGCTTACCAGCATGTCATACTTTGGTTCGGCGGTATTGTTGGATGAAGCGGCCCGGACCGACATTACGCGTACGCTTACGCGAGACTGGTTCTACCGACGTGCTTTGCACACAGGTGGCTGGCGGGTGTCAGTTTCTCCAACTTTAGTTGAACCAAGTGTGGCTACGCCCGGTCCTTGCGAAGATTAAAACAGCATCAACTTGACAAACTATCATTGTGGTTTTGATGCGTAGGTAAGAACGGTTCTTTCTCAGCCCGTAACAGCCACGTAAAACTTGCAACAACAAAGTAGAGGACGTCTAACTTGTTTTTGCAGGGCATGTTGTGATGTGATATGGTCAAGACGTGATGAGATATAAGTTGTTGTATGAGATGATCATGTTTTGTTGAAGTTATCGGCAACAGGCAAAAGCCTTATGGTTATCTCTCTATTGCATAAGATGCAAGCGCCAAGTAATTGCTTTACTTTATCGCTATGCGATAGCAATAGTTGCAAGAGCAATTGTTGGCGAGACAACCATGTGACGACACATTGATATAGATCAAGATGATGGAGATCATGGTGTCATGCCGGTGACGATGGAGATCATGACGATGCTTTGGAGATGGAGATCAAAGGCACAAGATGATGATGACCATATCATGTCACATATTTTGATTGCATGTGATGTTTATCTTTTATGCATCTTATTTTTCTTAGATCGACGGTAGCTTTATAAGATGATCT
This sequence comes from Triticum urartu, assembly GCF_056163025.1. Taxonomy (NCBI): domain Eukaryota; kingdom Viridiplantae; phylum Streptophyta; class Magnoliopsida; order Poales; family Poaceae; genus Triticum; species Triticum urartu. The sequence goes on from NC_141875.1 coordinate 696,644,895, forward strand.
CTCACTAATTATCAAGGTACAAGTGTTCTCCCTGAGTATGCACCGTTGTGAAAGTTCTTCGTGCTGAGACACCACGTGATGATCGGGTGTGATAGGCTCTACGTTCAAATACAACGGGTGCAAAACAGTTGCACAAGCGGAATACTCAGGTTAAACTTGACGAGCCTAGCATATAACAGATATGGCCTCGGAACACGGAGACCGAAAGGTCGAGCGTGAATCATATAGTAGATATGATCAACATAGTGATGTTCACCATTGGAACTACTCCATCTCACGTGATGATCGGACATGGTTTAGTTGATTTGGATCACGTGATCACTTAGAGGATTAGAGAGATGTCTATCTAAGTGGGAGTTCTTAAGTAATATGATTAATTGAACTTTAATTTATCACGAACTTAGTCCTGGTAGTATTAGCATATCTATGTTGTAGATCAATAGCTCCTGTTTAGCTCCCCTGTTTTATTTTTGATATGTTCCTAGAGAAAACTAAGTTGAAAGATGTTAGTAGCGATGATGCAGATTGGATCCGTGATCTGAGGTTTATCCTCATTGCTGCACAGAAGAATTATGTCTTTGATGCACCGCTAGGTGATAAACCTATTGCAGGAGCAGATGCAGATGTTATGAACATTTGGCTAGCTCAATATGATGACTACTTGATAGTTTAGTGCACCATGCTTAAACGGCTTAGAATCGGGACTTCAAAGACGTTTTGAACGACATAGACCATATGAGATGTTCCAGGAGTTGAAGTTAATATTTCAAGCAAATACCCGAGTTGAGAGATATGAAGTATCCAACAAGTTTTATAGCTAAAAGATGGAGGAGAATAGCTCAAGCAGTGAGCATGTGCTCAGATTGTCTGGGTACTACAATCTCTTGAATCAAGTGGGAGTTAATCTTCCAGATAAAATAGTGATTGATAGAATTCTCTAGTCACCATCACCAAGTTAGTAGAACTTCGTGATGAACTATGATATGCAAGGGATAAGGGAAACGATTCCCAAGCTCTTCGTAATGGTGAAATCAACGAAGGTAGAAATCAAGAAAAATATCAAGTGTTGATGGTAGACAAGACCACTAGTTTCAAGAAAAGGACAAAGGGAAGAAAGGGGAATTTCAAGAAGAACGGCAAGCAAGTTGCTGCTCAAGTGAAAAACCCAGGTCTGAACCTAAGCCTGAAACTGAGTGCTTCTACTGCAAAGGGACTGGTCACTGGAAGCCGAACTACCCCAAGTAATTGGCGGATAAGAAGGATGGCAAAGTGAACATAGGTATATTTGATATACATGTTATTGGTGTGTACTTTACTAGTGTTTATAGCAACCCCTCAGTATTTGATACTAGTTCAGTTGCTAAGAGTAGTAACTCGAAACGGGAGTTGCAGAATGAACAGAGACTAGTTAAGGGTGAAGTGACGATGTGTGTTAGAAGTGGTTCCAAGATTGATATGATCATCATCGCACACTCCCTATACTTTCGGGATTAGTGTTGAACCTAAATAAGTGTTATTTGATGTTTGCATTGAGCATAAATATGATTGGATCATGTTTATTGCAAAACGGTTATTCATGTAAGTTAGAGAATAATTGTTGTTCTGTTTACATGAATAAAACCTTCTATGGTCATACACCCAATGAAAATGGTTTGTTGGATCTCGATCGTGGTGATACACATATTCATAATATTGAAGCCAAAAGATGCAAAGTTAATAATGATAGTGCAACTTATTTGTGGCACTGCCGTTTAGGTCATATTGGTGTAAAGCGCATGAAGAAAATCCATGCTGATGGGTTTTTGGAATCACTTAATTATGAATAAGTTGATGCTTGTGAACCATGCCTCATGGGCAAGATGACTTAGACTCCGTTCTCCGAAACAATGGAGCGAGCAACAGATTTGTTGGAAATCATACATACTGATGTATGTGGTCCGATGAATATTGAGGCTCGTGGCAGGTATCATTATTTTCTGATCTTCACAGATGATTTGAGCAGATATGAGTATATCTACTTGATGAAACACAAGTCTGGAATATTTGAAAAGTTCAAAGAATTTCAGAGTGATGTGGAGAATCATCATAACAAAAATAAAAGTTTCTACAATATGATCGCAGAAGTAAAATATTTGAGTTACGAGTTTGGCCTTCAGTTAAAACAATGTGAAATAGTTTCACTACTCACGCCACCTGGAACACCACAGTGTAATGGTGTGTCCGAACGTCATAACCGTACTTTATTAGATACGGTGCGATCTATGATGTCTCTTACCGATCTACCACTATCGTTTTGGGGCTATGCATTAGAGACAGCTGCATTCACGTTAAATAGGGCACCATCTAAATCCGTTGAGACGACACCGTATGAACTATGGTTTGGCAAGAAACCTAAGCTGTCGTTTCTTAAAGTTTGGGGATGCGATGCTTATATGAAAAAGTTTCATCCTGATAAGCTCAAACCCAAATTGGAGAAATGTGTCTTCATAGGATACCCAAAGGAGACTGTTGGGTACACCTTCTATCACAGATCCGAAGGCAAGACTTTTATTGCTAAATTCGGAGTCTTTCTAGAGAAAGAGTTTCTCTCGAAAGAAGTGAGTGGGAGGAAAGTAGAACTTGATGAGGTAACTATACCTGCTCCCTTATTGGAAAGTAGTTCATCACAGAAATCTGTTCCTGTGACTACTACACCAATTAGTGAGGAAGCTAATGATGAAGATCATGTAACTTCATATCAAGTTACTACCGAAACCTCGTAGGTAAACCAGAGTGAGATCCGCACCAGAATGGTACGGTAATCCTGTTCTGGAGGTCATGTTACTTGACCATGACGAGCCTACGAACTATGAGGAAGCGATGATGAGCCCAGATTCCGCGAAATGGCTTGAGGCCATGAAATCTGAGATGAGATCCATGTATGAGAACAAAGTATGGACTTTGATTGACTTGCCCAATGATCGGCGAGCCATTGAGATTAAATGGATCTTCAAGAGGAAGACGGACGCTGGTAGTAGTGTTACTATCTACAAAGCTAGAATTGTCGCAAAAAGGTTTTTGACAAGGTCAAGGTGTTGATTACGATGAGAGTTTCTCACTCGTATCTATGCTTAAGTCTGTCCGAATCATGTTAGCAATTGCCGCATTTTATGAAATCTGGCAAATGGATAAACAAAATTGCATTCTTTAATGGATTTATTAAATAAGAATTGTATATGATGCAACCAGAAGGTTTTTTCAATCCTAAAGGTACTAACAAAATATGCAAGCTCCAGCGATCCATCTATGGACTGGTGCAAGCATCTCGGAGTTGGAATATACGCTTTGATAAGTTGATCAAAGCATATAGTTTTATACAGACTTGCGGTGAAGCCTGTATTTACAAGAAAGTGAGTGGGAGCACTACATCATTTCTGATAAGTATATGTGAATGGCATACTGTTGATTAGAGATAATGTAGAATTATTCTGCAAAGCATAAAGGAGTGTTTGAAAGGAGTTCTTCAAAGAAAGACCTCGGTGAAGCTGCTTACATATTGAGCATCAAGATCTATAGAGATAGATCAAGACGCTTGATAAGTTTTTCAATGAGTACATACCTTGACAAGATTTTGAAGTAGTTTAAAATGGAACAATCAAAGAAAGAGTTCTTGCGTCTGTTACAAGGTGTGAAACTGAGTAAGACTCAAAGCCCGACCACGGTAGAAGATAGAAAGAGAATGAAACTCACTCCCTATGCCTTGGCCATAGGTTCTATAAAATATGCCATGCTGTCTACCAGATCTATTGTATACCCTACACTGTTTTTGGCAAGGGAGTACAATAGTGATCTAGGAGTAGATCACTGGACAACGGTCAAAATTATCCTTAGTGGAATAAGGATATGTTTCTCGATTATGGAGTGACAAAAAGGTTCGTCGTAAAGGGTTACGTCGATGCAAATTTTGACACTAATCCAGATGACTCTAAATCTCAATCTGGATACATATTGAAAGTGGGAGCAATTAGCTAGAGTAGCTCCGTGCAGAGCATTGTTGACATAGAAATTTGCAAAATACTTACGGATCTGAATGTGGCAGACCCGTTGACTAAACTTCTCTCACAAGCAAAACATGATCACACCTTAGTAAACCCTTTGCGTGTTGGTCACATGTCGATGTGAACTATGGGTATTAATCACATGGTGATGTGAACTATTGGTATTAAATCACATGGCGATGTGAACTAGATTATTGACTCTAGTGCAAGTGGGAGACTGAAGGAAATATGCCCTAGAGGCAATTATAAAGTTATTATTTATTTCCTTATACCATGATAAATGTTTATTATTAATTCTAGAATTGTATTAACCGAAAACATAATACATGTTTGAATACATGGACAAACAGAGTGTCACTAGTATGCCTCTACTTGACTAGCTCGTTGATCAAAGATGGTTATGTTTCCTAACCATAGACATGAGTTGTCATTTGATTAACGGGATCACATCATTAGGAGAATGATATGATTGACTTGACCCATTCCGTTAGCGTAGCACTTGATCGTTTAGTTTGTTGCTATTGCTTTCTTCATGACTTATACATGTTCCTATGACTACGAGATTATGCAACTCCCGTTTACCAGAGGAACACTTTGTGTGCCATCAAATGTCACAACGTAACTGGGTGATTATAAAGGTGCTCTACAGGTGTCTCCGAAGGTACTTGTTGGGTTGGCGTATTTTCAGATTAGGATTTGTCACTCCAATTGTTGGAGAGGTATCTCTGGGCCCACTCGGTAATGCACATCACTATAAGCCTTGCAAGCATTGCAACTAATGAGTTAGTTGCGGGATGATGTGTTACGGAACGAGTAAAGAGACTTGCCGGTAACGAGATTGAACTAGGTATTGAGATACCGACGATCGAATCTCGAGCAAGTAACATACCGATGACAAAGGGAACAACGTATGTTGTTATGCGGTTTCACCGATAAAGATCTTTGTAGAATATGTAGGAGCCAATATGAGCATCCAGGTTCCGCTATTGGTTATTGACAGGAGATGTGTCTTGGTCCTGTCTACATAGTTCTCGAACCCGTAGGGTCCGCATGCTTAAAGTTCAATAACGGTTATATTATGAGTTTATGTGTTTTGATGTACCGAAGGAGTTCGGAGTCCCGGATGAGATCGGGGACATGACGGGGACTCTCGAAATGGTCGAGACGTAAAGATCGATATATTGGATGACTATATTCGGACATCGGAAAGGTTTCGAGTGATTCGGGTATTTTCGGGAGTACCGGGGAGTTACGGGAATTCGTATTGGGCCTTAATGGGCCATACGGGAAAGGAGAGAAAGGCCTCAAAGGGTGGCCGCACCCCTCCCCATGGGCTGGTCCGAATTGGACTAGGGAGGGGGGGGGCGCCCCCTTTCTTCCTTCTCCTTTTCCCTTCCCTTTCCTTCTCTCCTACTCCTACTACTTGGAAGGGATCCTAGTTCTACAAGGAAAGGGGGAATCCTACTCCCGGTGGGAGTAGGACTCCCCTAGGGCGCGCCATAGAGAGGGCCGGCCATCCCCTCCTCTACTCCTTTATATACGTGGCCAGGGGGCACCCCATAGACAACAATTGATCTCTTGATCTCTTAGCCATGTGCGGTGCCCCCCTCCACCATAATCCACCTCGATCATATAGTAGCGGTGCTTAGGCGAAGCCCTACGTCGGTAGAACATCATCATCGTCAGCACGCCGTCGTGCTGATGAAACTCTCCCTCAACACTCGGCTGGATTGGAGTTCGGGGGACGTCATTGAGTTGAACGTGTGCAGAACTCGGAGGTGCCGTGCGTTCGGTACTTGATTGGTCGGATCGTGAAGACGTATGACTACATCAACCGCGTTGTGCTAATGCTTCCGCTTTCGGTCTACGAGGGTACGTGGACAACACTCTCCCCTCTTGTTGCTATACATCACCATGATCTTGCGTGTGCGTAGGAAATTTTGAAATTACTACGTTCCCCAACAACTATAACCCTCCAGTACCCTTGGATACCCGGTGTAGTGAATCTCATAGCTCGCGGTGCCTTTCAAATAGCGCATAACTGTCTCAAGCGCATGCCAATGATCATCTCCCGGTTTTGACACAAACCGACTTAGCTTGCTCACAGCAAAAGAGATGCCAGGCCTCGTGCACTCGCCAAATACATAAGCGAGCCAATAATCTGAGAATACCTCAGTTGATCTCTAGCAATCCGTCGGTTCTTTCGAAGCAACACACTAGCATCATATGGAGTTGGAGAAGGCGTGCAGTCGCATTAGCCAAAATGACTCAAGACCTTTTCCACATAGTGAGACTGAAGTAGTGTGATCCCACCATTCTCATCTCTCAACAGCTTGATGTTTAAGATAACATCAGCTACTCCTAGATCCTTCATCTCAAAACAGCGAGATAAGAAATCCTTAACCTCCTTGATTAAATCAAGTTTGGTTCCAAAGATCAGTATGTTGTCGACATACAGACAAAGAATAACTCCTTCGCCCCCACCATAGCGATAGTACACGCACTTGTCACCATCGTTTACTACAAAGCCGATAGCAATTAATGTTCTTTCGAACTTCTCATGCCAATCCTTAGGAGCTTGTTTAAGGCCATATAAAGACTTTAATAACTTGCACACCTTTCCTTCCTGACCAGGTGCTACAAAACCATTTGGCCGATCCATGTAAATTTCCTCCTTCAACTCTCCATTGAGGAAAGATGTCTTAACGCCCATTTGATGAACGAGAAGACCATGTGAGGCAGCCAGTGATAGTAGCACCCGAATTGTGGTCAGTCTAGCCACGGGTGGGTAAGTGTCAAAGAAGTCTTCACCTTCTTTTTGGGTATAACCCTTGGCCACAAGTCGTGCCTTGTACTTTTCAATCGTACCATCAGGTCTAAGCTTCTTCATGAACACCCACTTACATCCTACAGGTTTGCACCCATAAGGATGGTCAGTGATCTCCCAGGTACCATTAGTTAAGATGGAATCCATCTCGCTACGTAAAGCTTCCTTCCAGTAGTCAGCATCAGGAGATGCATAGGCTTCTGAAATAGTCCTGGGTGTGTCATCCACGAGGTACACAATGGAATCATCACCAAAGGACTTTGCAGTCCTCTATCTCTTACTCCTCACAGGAGTTCCATTGTCACCCTCAACAGGATGCTCAACGTGTTCCATCTCAATGGTGGGTTCAGGAATTACAGTGAATTCCTCACTAGATGGAGTAGGTATCTCCTAATTTTATGAACTCGACATATCCTTCATAGGAAATATGTCCTCAAAGAAAGTTGCATCATTCAACTCCATAATCGTACCAACATGCATGTCGGATACCTCATATTTTATTATCAAAAATCTATAGCCGATGCTATGAAAAGCATAGCCCAGAAGAACACAATCCACGGTTTTTGGTCCAAGCTTGCGCTTCTTGGGAATTGGTATATTGACTTTCGCCAAACAACCCCAAGTACGTAGGTAAGAGAGTTTCGATCTTTTCCTTTCCCATTCCTCAAACGGAGTCATGGTCTTATACTTTGTGGGAACTCGGTTTAGGACATGACACGCAGTCATTACCGCCTCCCCCCACCATTCCTTGGAAAGACCCGATGTGTCTAACATGGTGTTAACCATATCAGTTAGAATTCGGTTCTTTCTTTCGGCTACCCCATTTGACTGAGGTGAGTAGGGAGACGTCCTCTCATGGATTATACCATGTTCCGCACAAAACAGATCAAATTCATTGGAAAAAATACTCTCCACCACGATCGGACCTAAGCCGTTTAATTTTTCAATCAAGTTGGTTCTCTGCCTCAGCTTTATAGTTTTTGAAGAAAGTTAAAGCCTCATCTTTTGATTTCAGGAGGTACACATAACAATATCTAGTGGAGTCATCAATCAACGTCATGAAGTATCTCTTTCCACCTTTTATCAACACGCCATTCATCTCACAAAGATCAGAATATATAAGCTCTAGTGGCGCCAAGTCTCTTGCCTCTGCAGTCTTATGGGACTTGCGAGGTTGCTTAGCTTGCACACATACTTGGCACTTAGAGCCTTTGACAGTAGAGATTTTCGGAATTAAATTCATATTGGCTAGCCACGTCATGCAACCAAAGTTAATGTGACAAAGTCGTGAATGCCAAATATCAGACTCATTGTTGTGGCAAACATTATTAATAACTTTAGTGCAAATATTTGACAAAGACAGGCGGAACAAGCCTCCGCTCTTATAGCCTTTTCCAACAAATTGTCCATACTTAGAAATTACAACTTTATTGGATTCGAAAACCAACTTAAAACCATCTCGACATAAACGGGAACCGCTAACGAGATTTTTATTTATGGACAGCACATGATGAACATTCTTCAGACGCATAGCATTTCCCGAAGTAAACTTCAGATCGACCGTACCAACACCTCGAACAATGGCATGTGACCCGTTCCCCATCAGCACGGGTGAAGTCCCTGTTGCCTGGTAAGAAGAAAACATGGAGGCATCAGCACAAACTTGTACGTTGGCACCGGTGTCAATTAACCAATCAGGGGATTGAAATACTGAAAGGATGGTAGGAATAATACCGTACCCTGATTCCTTCATATCAATATCACCGATGACAACATTAGCGGACTTGCCGCTCTTCTCATGTTCGCGCTCCTCAAAGCGGTTAGGACACTTCGGAGCCCAGTGATTAGGATCACCGTAGACTGGGCAAAGTCCTTTCCCTTTCTTATGAGAATTCTTCTTGAAGTTGGTAGAATGTGATGGCTTGTTCTTTGTATCAAACTTGCCTTTGCCCTGAGTTTTGTTCTTATTGTTTTTTAACTTGTTGGGCTGGGAGTTCTTCTTCTGTACCATGTGGGCACTAGAACCTCCCTCAGCAACTCGAACACGTGTGTCCTTTGCTCTGGCCTTCTCTTCAACATCAAGAGTACCAATGAGATCCGCAATGGAAAACTCCTGTCTCTTGTGTTTCAGGGAAGTAGCAAAATTGTTTCACGAAGGTGGAAGCTTGGCAATGATGCCTCCGGCAACAAATTTGTCCGGTAACACACACTTGAAGTACTTAAGTTCTTTTGTGAGCGACTGTATCTTGGAGCCTGCTGTACAACAGGGCGCTCATCAGTCATCTTGTAGTCATAGAATTGCTTCATGACGTACAATTCGCTGCCGGCGTCCGAGGCACCAAACTTGGCCTCGAGCGCAGCCCACATGTCCTTGTCGTTGTCAAACGACATATACGAATCCACAATGGAGTCATCAAGAACACTCAGAAGAGCGCCTTTAAAGAGGGCATCGATCTTCTCAAAAGCTTCCAGCTGTGCTGGATTAAGATCGCCCTCAGGCTTGCCCTTGGTGGCGTCATAGCAGCCCATGGTCTGAAACCAGTAGACTGCTCTCGTGCGTCACCTCTTATATTGTGCCTCCTTAAAGGCAGGCGGCTTCAGATGCGCAGCAAAACCACTCGCAGTAAATTGTCTATAATCGGATTGTTGGATTGTTGGAAATATGAGCAAGTTACTACGAGATTTAATCTGAATAATTAGAAGATAAATCATGACTACAGTAGCAGATATTAAACTAATCATGTGAACTAGCATAGCAGATGAACAGATCACATCTAGGACACATACTGGAAACATGAATTCTACCACGATCTCGAACAGGAAGGATAGAATCACATACGGTGCAGCGGGAGCAGCATCGCCGGCGTTGACGTTGTCGCCCATGTCGTCGAGGATGAGGTTGCCGAGGTCGAGAAAGAAGTCGTCGTTCGCGAAGTCGTCGCTGCCAGCAGTCGCGCGAGTGCGCTCTCCAAAAACCTGATCGCCCCTCTCCCGTACAGGATCATGAGAGGTGGGGTTCCGGAGGCCTGCTTGTAGAAAATATTGGAGGATGAATATTATGTTGTGTTATTGATCTGACCCGTGTATGGGGTATATAGAGAGGTACAATGGAGGGGGGGAGACTTGGAGTAGAGGACAAGTTAACCTATACTATCTCTATCTCTTATCTCTATCTTAAACGTAAATATACTTCTAACATTCCCCCTCAGTCGTAGCGGGAGTGAAGCGGACGATTACAACTGAATTTGAAGTCTTGCTCTTTTGTCGTCTTCTCCGCTGCGCCATCATCAACTGCGCCTCTGATGGGTCGGCAGTTAGGGCGGTGACTGCGTCCCCTTCTGGTGCCTTCCTGCCTTCTCCTCTATTCCCTCCCGCAGTCACAGCGGGAGTGTCGTGGACGCAAGTGACGAGGCGGACGCTGTTGACTGGAGTTGTTGCCGATGAGTTGCTGTAGACGTAGCCATTAATGTCAAGGTAGCCGATCATGATGATGTAGCCGTGGTCGATGTAGAATTCGTCGTAGATGATGAAGCCGCACAAAGCCGGAGGCGCAAAAAAAATGCGCTATGACGGAGCTGCAGACGTGGACGATCCACCTTGCGGATGTCAGAGGGTGTCGTCGGCGATGAGTCCGCCGGTTTTGCCAAGACCGAGGGAAGCCCATCGAGCACACATCGGTTTTGCCAGAACCGTGTGGCCGTGTAGGGTCGTCACTGTAGTGACGCCGTGTCGATGCAGTCGTGCCGTCGTGGATGACGCGGTCGATGCCGTCGTCGTGACGCGGTCATTGCCATCGTCGTGGTCGCGTCTTGCAGAAAGTCTGTAAGAGGACGCTAGGTGTTCATGTTGTGGACAAGGCAGCAGCGACGAAGATGTTGATGAAGACGACGTTGATGAAGACCTTGGTGATGAAGTGTCGACGATGGCGTCACACCGGCGTATCGACAATAATGTGTCGCTTGAAGGCGTCTCTTGCGGCAACGAAGTGTCGATGACCGTGTCTTGCCGGAGAAGTTGATGAAGAATTGCATCTCTTTCCACACGGACCTGGCATGTGGATGATGCATGTTGATGTCGCTTCTTGTAGATGTACTCGACGAAGATTTTTCTTGGACGATGTAGTCGTACAGCTCGGTGTCGCGGTGCAGGGTCGGTGGAGATCGCTGGCTTGGTGTAGGCGATCGTGCGGCTTGACGTAGACACGCCGAGATAGCCCCAGTGAAGATGTTTTGGCCCGCACCTGTTTTGATGCGGCCGCGGCCGCGGATGCGTGAGCTCGGAGTAGTCGATCTGCGTGGTCGCCGGATACATCGTCTTGCCTTCATCGGTGCGCACGACACCATGGATGTGTCGTTGCTGGAGCTTGCATGTATTGGCTGGAGGCCACGCATGTATATATATGAATCATGCATGCACGTACCAGAGACAGATACCTACACCGCTGAAGAAGATCGCCCGCAGGAGCGACTGCTGCTTGACGGGCGCGCGTGTGCTGAAGGTCGTGTGGGTCGATGGAGCGGGTCGTGGGGGCGTGCAGATGGAGCCTCTCGTGGTCTTGTACACGTACGCAGCCCTGAGCCCAGATGGAGTCTGGATTCCATGCATGTCGCCGTGGTGCATGCGTGGGTGCTGCTGCGTCGGCGAGACGCGCTGCGTTGCCTGATTGAAGCCGCCTGCTCCAGCGCCGGGGCTCCACGCGCGGCGGCGCTCTGCATCATGCACGCGCCGCCATACCGACCGACCGAGCCCACTTGTAGGCGTAGATCGCTCTCCCGATGTCGATGCCTTCGTCCGCAGTGGATCGGCTGTAGATGCCGCGCTGGAGAGCCGCTGCGATGTGAAGAAGCTTGAGCCGCCGGGCCGATGCTGTTGGGCCGGACGTATGCACGATCGTGGGGTTTATTTATGGCTAAAGAAATTGATCTACGGGAATTTCGAAATTCTGATTTAATCTAAGGAATTGATCTAAGCTACAAGAACCGATCTAATCTTTGATTGACCGGGTGCCGCGCCCCCGAGGAGAGGAGGTTAATCTCTCCGGGGGCGGCGCACTGCGGAAGTGGTGGAAGGTCGTAGGATCGGCGTCGTTAGACAAACCGCTCTAATACCATGTAGAAAATATTGGAGGATGAATATTATGTTGTGTTATTGATCTGACCCGTGTATGGGGTATATATAGAGGTACAATGGAGGGGAGAGACTTGGAGTAAAGGACAAGTTAACCTATACTATCTCTATCTCTTATCTCTATCTTAAACGTAAATATACTTCTAACACTGTTGTCCCTTATCCCGGTGCACGCCGAAAAAAGGGATGGAGAAGACTTGCTTGGCGACGCAATGATCTGGAACGGTGGTGAGAAACCATACGAAGCGGCGGCGGCTAGGGCATAACTCTGTCCTCGGCTCGGCTCATTCCAGCAACCCGCGACGCGACGCGACGCGGCGCGGCGCGGCAAGCGAGGAGGAGGAGCGCGCGTGTAGGTCTCCTCTTCTCATACTCATATAAGTGGTAGAAGAACTCACTTTATAATAGGTGCAACTCTCTCTCAACTTTCGGGGTGGGACTAAACTTTAGCCTCACTCACTCCTCTCACATGTGTGCATTAATGGGCCAAGAGAATTTCAGAATTTTAGTTGGACTTTGAGTCAAAGGCCTATTAGCAAAATTCCAACAGTGCATGCATCCTCACATAGACTATGATTATCACCCAACAATCACACTAAAATAAGATGAGTTGTGCAAGCCATGTGGAAGCGTGTGTGTTACTTGTGAGTACATCAATGAATTGTCTGATTTATACTGGGAGTTTTGTCCTAGCTAGTTGATAAATTCTGGTAGATAGTCTTGAATGATTGTTTTCATTTTTTTCCATTGTTGTCTCAAGAATCCACAAAGGGTATGGAAGATCAGGTTGAGTTTTTTTTTATCATGTGTTATTTGTTAGTGTGAACTACTTTGGTCGGACAGAATCCAAATCTCTAAAGCTTCATTTGAATGGAGAAGCGCTGCGATGGCAAAGTGTAATAAGATTGGGTGGCCCATCTAGTTATTTATCTGTCAGATTACATGTCAAATTCAAATTATAACCAAAATTTGTTATTTAATTTGTTTGATTATCTTGGCAGTTCATACTGAACATGAGTGTTTGTACAATCAAAATTTAAGAATCTGGTACTGACCATGTACTACTCGAAAATATCTTATGCCACCAACTGCCCAAGTATCTTATTTTTTTACTGGCCATGTTGATTCACACAAACCACTAGCTTAGACTATTTGTTGCCTAGATAACTGGGAAGCATTGTCTTTGTCGGGGACACGCACTTTCCCCTAATCATGGTGAAGTAGGAGATGACCTCATTTCAGCAGGCACTCCTTGACAGCTTCGTCGAGTTGTAGTCCTCAGTCCACCTGTGACCTATTTTTGTCACCCTTGTTCAATGAGATAGTAGGCTAGCAGTGGCAATGTCGACGAGTCCAAAATTATGGCGCTCCCGAAGAATTGCTTCTATGTACGAAATTGTCTATAAGAACATAAATCAGTGTATCCTTATTATGCTTGTAGCTATTTCTTTCGGAAAGATGCATATACATAAAAAATGTGCTTATACATAGTTTAAAATCGAATATCAAATTCTGAATCCGGGCTCATCTGCACCCAGTCAAGAAATAATTCATAAAAATTCAAAAAAATCCAAAAAAAAATTGTGCATGGTAGATAATTTGGTGTGTGAGGTGCGCTCCAAATTTCAGAGCATTTGGACATTTGAGTAGCTCCCAGCAAAAAAGACAAATTGGGTCAGAACAGTACACTATTTAATATACCCTAAATTTGTCTTTTTTGCCGAGAGCTACTCAGATGTCCAAATGCTCTGAAATTTGGAGCGCACCTCACGCACCAAATTATCTACCATGCACAAAAAAATGGATTTGTTTGAATTTTTTGAATTTGTTATGAATTATTTCTTGACCGGCTCCTGGGAGCCAAAACGCCTCACTCGTTTAAAATGCGATACTGCATAGTAATTACATTGCCCGTGCTCGTTTTTGTTCTTTGCAGGTTTTCTAAAGCTTGGCAATGAAAGTGTTCAAAGAAGTTGGAAGCTTTAGTAGAGTGACTATTCCAGCAGCAATGCAATTTGGCATGGCACAGTTACCCACTATATCATTAGCTCAGAGAAAATGTTGTTGCAAAGGCTATTGCTCACTACACAATCATTTTTTTTGTTGCAAAACTCAACCAAGCCAAGACGCAACATCTAGGCCGTGGTAGATCACTCAACTATCTCGCGGGCTCGAATGGAAAAATGCGTAAGTGATACACACCATCACCATACCGGCCAAAGGCGAGAATAAACGTATGGTTGGATGAGAAATGTTTCTCCTTCGTTTTCGGATAAAACATTCCATTCTATGGTAGTACATTGAGATGTTGGCTGCCACAGCCACCATTCTGTGTGAATGAGACGTCATTCGTAGAGACAAAAAAAAGCTTGGCGCACCCTTCTCCGGATGTATATATAAGTCTGGTCAAAATACAGAATTAGGTTGCGGCATTGCGTGAGTAGGTTAGCTCACTTGGTGCACTAGCTACTCCCTTCGTTTCTAAATATAAGCCCTTTTAAAGATTTCAATAAGTAGTTAGGTCATCAACGTTATGTGTACGGCTGTTTGGTGGTCACGTCTTAATCCCATGAATGCGTTCATTCACTAACTTATTGTGTGACAGCTTGCTGAGATCAGAGATTTTTTCTTGTTTTGTCTTTTTGATTTCTATGTTAATTAGACGTTATGTACACGCATCAGAATTATCTTCACTGTGACAAAAGTAACTTCCCCTTGTGTACAAAGAGGACACAACAATATGCTTAGCACGCCCCATTTATGTTACCAAGCATATGCATGTGTGCATCCAACCATGGATTGTTTTAATGTTTTTTTTTTGCGGGTGATGGTAGGTTTTAATGTCGCGTGCATAAACTAGACGAGAACCCATTTGTGTCCATGAAGTGGAACTTCTGTGCCACGCCCTCTATCCACAACATTAGCCACAACAACATCATGCGCTAGAGGAAGAAAGTAATGAGTGAGTATTCTAGTTGGGTTCCAAATATTAAATGTTTGTCTTCTAGAAATGTGCAGTCGATTTTGTATTATAACAATATATTTTTCATAAATATTTATTTATATAAATATAAAAATTCAAATTAGTATGTTGGAGACCGGTGTCAATATCCAAGACAACATGGTCAAGGGAGTATCCTACTCTAAAAAACTGATTTTAATTCTAAAAGCCATTTATGTAGATTAATTCCTTTTCTGCGAAGAACTTAGCCTAGAAACGGACCTTGACCCCCTCGTGGGGGTTAGTGGAATAAGCAGCTCGTCGAAGGCCTCGTCAACATAATCGACACTGACTAGAGACTCTTAGGTGGCCTTTCTACCATGGGGAAAGCACAAGCACCTTCTTGTGGATGAGGTTGTGCTCTAGCAGCAAGTCTCTCTTGTTGCTCATATCCATTCAAAGAAGCTTCTACGGGAATCCTGCCTGGCACATGGCGACTTATTTAACATGGTAAACGATATATAGTATATAACACGATGAGTCATTACTCGCTGAAAGTTTCGTCTAAACATTGTTTGAATTAATACCCCGATACCTCCTAATCGCTAGCGACTCATCGGCCGACTGTCGCCTCTGTGAATATTGGTGATCAATTGGTCAACATTCGTTTGCTATAGGAAATGGACTTGAAAACCCCGCAGAATCTGTGGTTTACACTTCGATGGTTAAATCTACGCTTGTTGTCAACGTGCACATATCGTAGTTAGTTCCTATCCATTTGGTGGATGGGTGGCCATCATCAGTATGTGTACGCATGACACGTCCTATTCACATCAGTGCAACTCATTCACTAACTTGTCATCTGGTAGTCAGCAGCACGTCCAATCATTCACTTGTGTCTTTTCCTTTGGTTTAATTTGTTTTACCATGGTGCCCATCACACCCATCCCTCAATACTTCTAAAAAAATGTTATACCATTTGGCTACTTGATAGAGAGACCACATGAAATTAATATTATATGTACATTTCACTGAATTCACGCCTCTTCTCTTGTCATGAGTGGGAATTGGATGAACTTTTTCTTAGGGAGGGAAGTGAATAAACTTTGTTTTTAGGGGTGGGATTCGATGAAATTTGTGACTGACTACCAATTTAACAGTACATATTTTTTTTAAACACTTACAGTACAAGTAGCTGGATCCTATTCAACGGTAGGTCAATAGAAACCGACAATGCTCACCCGTATGTTCCCGCTACAGTTGGTCTGGACCAATTAGGGATACTAGCAAAAGAGCCCATGCGTTGCAACGAGAGAAAAAACATAACACACGCTCTTAACCCAACAACCATCATTCAAGACCACAATAGGTCAATTTCCTTTATTTTAGCAAGGCATCATATTTGAGTTGCCGCTTATCCTCCTTCTCACCCTCACCGGCGGTGGCCTCTGTGTTCACATAAACCAAAACGTGTTTGAATGTGGTTAATCCTAAGCGTCTCTCTCTCTCTCTCTCTCTCTCTCTCTCTCTCTCTCTCTCTCGATGAGAAATCTGTTGTTTTCCCCTACGACATATTTCAGAGTTTTGCATGTGTAGTTATCGATATTTTCTTTTTTCTATATGATTATAGTGGGAGTTTATTTGCAATCCGGATCGCCACCGGTACGAAAGAAAAACGGATTGTGCGCTATAGATTATAAGTTTGCTTCCAAAACAATATTTAAAATATTTAACAGGTAAAATTAACATCATTATTCAGATTCCACACATTTTTCTAATCAAATTTCATATATAACATGTTAAAATCGAAGTTACGGTTTAAAAGATACGAATAATTTAGAAAATCATTTGTTTGACTTAACAGGTAAAAATAATCTCGTATTCATATTCTACATATTTTTCTAATCAAATTTCATATATTTTTCTAATCCATAAAAGCCAATACGAAAATAGTTTTTGAATTAATGACATTTTTCAAATTCATCAATAATTTTTCAATTTTTGAATTTGTAGGCATATTTTGTAACAATGAAGACTATTTAAATTTGTCAAAATTTTAGTTTGCTAAAAAATCAAATTCACAAACATTTCATTGATTTTAAGAATTTTTCTTTAATTCAAAACACTTTTTGAATTCATGAATACTTTTTGAAAGTTGGACCATTTTTAATTCTTTAAAAAATCAAAATAAAAGTAATTTTTGAATTCGAGAACATTTGAAAAAAATTGTAGCAACCTATTTAAGCATATCTACAGTGATCATGGTAGGCATTAGCTCGCCTGTTGTTGCACCATGCGTGGAGTAAATTTGACTATTTTTTACTTATTTGATGCGTTTCACTTTAATGTATTGTCGTTTCGTACACACAGGGAGAGCCTATGATGTAAATGAGTAGGCCCATTTAGAGAACGAAACTACGACAGTGCATCCGGTTTAAGGAGGATCATGACCTTTTTATTTGCTCTTTTTTTTCTTTTTGTTGTAGGTTTGTTTCAGGTTTTTTTTCCTTTTCCTTTTTGCTTTATTCAAATAACTATAAATATAAAACAATTGTTTCGAATTTTTGTAAATGTTCTAAAAAATCAATAATATCTCAATTTTAAATTAGTTCGTTTTTATTTAAAAAAATCAAATTAAAAGACAATTTCATTTGAAAGAAGTTTCTTTAAAACGTTCATGTATTTAAAAAATGATCACCATTAGAAACATTAGCAATTGTGAAAATATATATCAGTTTTCATAAATTATCAAAAATCTGAAAAAATGTGCATGTTTTCAAAAACTATTCACTTTTTTCAAAGATGTTTGCAAAACTTAATACTTCTTCCGATCCATACTAATTGTCGCAGATTTATCCATATTAGTACTAAAGCTTCGACAAGAAATTAAAATATTCAAAATTTGTTTTCGGAAAACGTTTTTTTCGAAAAAAAACTAAATTAAAATGATGGACATTATCTGAGACACACTTTTTTTCCCAAAAAAATGTGTTTTCCTAAATGTGTTTTTCTTTCTCTTTCTTTCTTTTTTTGTTTTCATGCTACATTGTTGTTATGCATGAAGAACATTTTTCTAGTAGACGTTTAATATCTTTCAAATACAAGTTTGACAAATTTTAATACATGGTCTACAGTTTTTCTATACACACTGTTAACTTTTTTAAAATGCTTAATGAACATTCTGTAATACATGGTCAACATTTTTATACAGAATTTAAAAAATTCAAATGCTTGATTAACATTTTTAAATACTTGTTTCTCGTTTTTATCAAATGCATGATTAACAAAACATTTCAATACATGTTAAAAATTTTCAAAAACTTGATGAACAGTTTTTAAATACTTGATCAAGTTTTTTCACACACATTGTATATATTTCGTATACATGAGAAACATTTCCTTTCCACACTTTTAAAAGTTTGGAAATGCTTGGTAAAGAGTTTTTTTCAATTGTTTTATATAAAGTGTTTTTGTAATACATTTATTTAGAATATACGGAAGTACAAACAAATGTAAAAAAATAAACAAAAAACGTGAGAAAAACAGGGCCTGGCGTCCCGCGCGCCTGGGCCGGACCATTAGGTGAGGCGCCTGATATGAGAGCACGCTCGGTCTCGTTGTAAGCGAGATATATATAGTGCTGCGCCACCGAGCCGGCCGTCCCTTAGCTATCTTGTCATGAGCTCGAACCGATATTGAGTAGTCCTACTAATTCTTCTGTGGCTCAAATGTTTTCTTTATTTATGTAAAAGAAAAGACCTTTGCCTTCCGATAATTCAACCCGGAACCCGGTGAACAGTACCTCGACTTAAAATACAAAGAAAGTTCAGAAAATTCTAAAAAATAATTGTGGTGCAAGATGCTCCTGTGTGTGAAATCCGAGTAAATTTTAGTGAACTTTGGACATTTGAGGAGCTCGTGGCAAAAAAGACAAAATCAGGCATGAACAATGCGATTTTCTTAATTTTCTCATACATCCAAAATTCGTCTTTTTTGTCACGAGCTCCTTGAATGTCCAAACTTCGTAAGATTTTACACGGAGTTCACGCACAAGAGCATCTTGCACCACAAAAATATTTAGAATTTTTTTAATTTTTTTCCTATATTAAATCGCGGTACTGCTTATGCCGGGGCTCAGTCACCGCTCTCCCTTCCTTCTCTTTTTGTTGTGATGTTTTTGCCTACTTTTCTATTCATCTCCTTCTCCTGCACAGCGGCATCACTACGAAATTCCAAACAAGCCCTGATTCGATATACAAGACGGCCTGATTCGAGATGCAAGACGGCTCTGATGAGAAGATGCCACACGTGCTACACATCGTGCCGGCCAAAGCACGGTTGCGCCGGCGAGGCGAGGCAAAGCGATGGAGTTACGACTGGATGAGGATTCCTTCTCCTTCGTTTTCAGATAAGGCATATCCTATCATCATCAACGAGTATAATGCGTGGAGGAAGACTCTTTACATCACATCTCACATTTCCACGATAGCATGAATGAAATTGACCACCATAGCAAGACTCTTTACGCAGCCAAGAGCCAACCGTCCGCCTTTGCGTTTTGTGAGCACGCCGGCATTTCGTAGAGAAAAACACAAAGCTCCGGACATATGTCTACACAGTCTGGTCAAAATGCAGGAAAACACTTTTGCGGCTGTCAGCGTGCGTGCTCTTCTCACTGCGTGCGTAGGCTAGCCTACTTGGTGCACTACCTAGGTCTAAGTCTAACCCATTTTGGCAAACGATTACCACACGCACACACCTTTGTTCCTGCGTGTAAATTAGCTTGAGAGCATCTCCAACAGCCGCGCTAAGCGCCGCACGTAAAAAACCTGTTTACCGCGCGTGCTGAGGCTGGTTTTGCGCGCCCGCCTGCGCTGGCTCCAGCAGCCGCGCTATAATGCAGCGCGCGCGCCACTCCAGCAGAGCGCAAAAATACAGCGCGCGCGACTCGTCGGGCATTTTGCATATATGATATTTGGACAAAAATGAACATGTGAAATTTGACACAAACAAGTTGATGAATAAAAGTTTATGCCCACAAGTTCAAAATCATGCCCACAAGTTCATCCAACCAAGTTCAAATGTAAACTAAAGTTCAAGACATGAAAGACACATCAATCTTCATCTTCCTCGTCTTCGTCTTCGTCCTCATCTTCCGAAGACGACTCTTCCGCCTCCGAAGATGAATCTTCCTCCCTCTCCTCATCATGCACCGCATCACGCACCACATCATGTGAAGCTCCGACGGTGTTGGCAAGATCTTCAACGGCATCTTCATAAGAATGTGTGTGAGAAGGCACATCGAAAGACATTGCACCCATGGCGGCCGGAGGTGCACCCATGCCTCCCATGAGAGAAGCAAAACTCATGCCTCCCATGACGGCCATAGCGTCGGAGGGTGCTCCAAAGCCACCCATGCCTCCCATGGCGGCCGGAGGTGCACCCATGCCTCCCATGACAGCCCGAGGTGCACCCATGCCTCCCATGGCGGCCGGAGGTGCACCCATGCCTCCCATGGCTCCGAAGCCACCCATGCCTCCCATGGCGCCGAGGCCACCGCCACCCATGGCGCCGAAGCCACCGCCACCCATTGCACGAACCAAGGCTCTTTTTTGGATCAAGGCCGGCTCAACGAGTGAGCTCGCCGGCGCTTCGGTAGCCGCCGCGGCCGTCGAACGCCCTGCAAGCTTCTTCCCCCTCGCCTTCGTGGTGCCGGAGCCGTCCGCCGCCTTGTTTTTCTTCGCGGATGTTTTGCCCTTCTTCGTCCGCGCCGCATTGGGGACCTTCTTCGACGGTGCGGCGGCGGCACGGGACAGCGCCGGCGCGACGCCACCCGGCGCCGTGGTCATCCGCGGCGGCAAGAAGAGGCTGCGCGCGAGGCCGACGCTCGGCGGAGCTCCGGCGGTGGCGACGCCAGCACTTCCCGCGCTAGGGTTTCCGGCGGCGGCGGCGGCGGCTGCTGCTGCTGCGGCGGCGGGGTCGCGGTTGTACAGCAGGGTGAGCGGGGCGCCGGTGTGCGCGTCCATGGGTGGGTGGCAGGGCGCCGGCGCCGGCGCGCGCGGGGCGTAGGACGAGGAGAGGAGAGAGTGCGGCGCGAGCGCTCGAGTGTGCCGCGCGCTGTAGCTGGCGCCCGAAATACGCCGCGCGGGTAAGTATTTTCAACCGCGCGTCCAACCCGTTATAGCGCGTGCGCCGTTTTTACGCGCCCGCTGGAGCGACCCGCCGCGTTGCGCGCGCGTTAAAACGGCCTAATTTA
This sequence comes from Triticum urartu, assembly GCF_056163025.1. Lineage (NCBI taxonomy): Eukaryota > Viridiplantae > Streptophyta > Magnoliopsida > Poales > Poaceae > Triticum > Triticum urartu. Next base: position 696,666,083 of record NC_141875.1, read on the forward strand.
TGACGCGGCGCTAGTTTAGCGCGGTTGTTGGAGATGCTCTGATGAACATGAACACACGTACGTGCGGCTACTAGCCACTGCTGTCTGCACTTTTTCCACGGGTCGTTGGTGTGCACCACGATGTATACATGCACGAAGGCGACTTCCTGCGCCTTTTACCGGTTCACATCCGGAGATCGTGTGGTGTTGTGCCCATTGGATTAGCACCGCCCGCACTGCCCGGCCGTAACTTGCTCTCTCGGTTGCCACACAAACGCACGATCGTGTCCTAGTCCACACATATGCAAGTTCTGCTGAAGGTCAGTCTATGTTGCGTTACACTCACTCCGTTCCTAAATATACTATTTTACATATTTCAATAAGAATTATATACGGATGTATATAGACATATTTTTAGATCGTAGACTTGCTCATTTTGCTTTGTATATATTCTGCATTGGAATCTTTAAAAAGACATATTTAGGAACCGCTGAAAGCATATCACGTAGGTGCGGTGTGACCTTGCACCCAGACCGGCCCAGTGGTCGGTCGTCGCCATGAAACTGCAACTTCTGGAAGGCCTAGCTCCATCGACGACCGGTTAATGTACTTCCTATCCATAGTAGATGCAACTTACTTACTGTTACCAAGCCTGAATTAATATTTGCTGGTGCTATGTCGTCAGAAAGCTGCATGCAGGGCTTAACGCTTTCACCTACAGACTCAAGTCTGTGTAGCTGGCCGGCCCTTAAACAACAAGGCAGCGGTGCAATGCGCGCATTGATTAATCAGAGATGTACGCTATTGGCACCCCATAATTGCAGGAACTGAGCGGTTGGCATGAACGTCAGCACAAACACCTAGTACTACTGCCGGTGACTGTGCATGACTAAAACCAGCGAGTTGGACAACACTGTTCTTCTTCGAAGTTGCACCGCTACTCGGTGGAGACTAAACATAGGCATGCGGCCGGGTAGGCTTGACCTGACCTAGCGTTTGCTGCAAACGGGATGACTTGACTCGAGCACTGTCAGTCTGTTCATCGCATGCTGTCTCAGCTCAAAAATAAGACAGAGCCTGTGCGTCCTGGCGGATAAGTCAAGCACACGCGTGTACGCATATGCTTGTCGACAAAGATAGCTGTTTTGCTTGACCAGGACGACTCACCTCTTCAATTAACTAACAAAGAATTGCAGCCACTAGCCCACTACGCATACATGCTTGACCTAGTATAGTACACCTTACGCAGGGGACTCCTTTGTTTGAACGTTTTGTACACACGGACTCCATTCACTAGGCTTTACAAAACTGTTTGGCCGGGATGGGATGGAATCCGAAAGAGGAAACAATCGGAAAGACAAGTTCGCATTGCCCAGAATCGGCGAAGCGTGGCGACGTGCGGTTCAGCGGTTTAGCTGGTTGCGTTGCGTACGTAAATCAATCATGCATGCTGCCAATTGCATGGGGCCGGCGTCCGCTTTCGGAAACGACCCCAGCTCCATTGTTCAGCGATCAGAAAGAGGCAATCAGAACTAGCATGTCTAGTTGGCTGGTGTACGTCTTCAAACAGCCGGTGATAATAATAATAATCCGTTGAAAGGAACGTTGCGTAACCGCGTGTGCTCCGCAGGCAACCGGCAGAAAATTAACGCCGGCCCCGGCCGCCGGAAAGACGGCGACCGCCCTAGTCCTCCCAACCATGCCGCGGCCGGGCCGGCCGGTTACCTAGACGGCCCCACACGAGACTGACAGACCGACTGACTTGGCCCTCACTTCCCTGATGCGACGTGAGCGTGGCGTGGGCAGGACAGATGCATGCGGTGCCGGACGACTGGACGTCTGCACGTCAATGACCACGCAAAAATAGTGATCCGGCGCGAACGCAAAGGACGGCGCCGAACGCGTGAAGCAAGATTTGATTGCTAGGTTTGTGGAGCAGATTGCGGGCATGTGCATGGGTTCGATTCGATACGGTTCCGGGACCGTGATATGCATTGGTTGCGATCTTGTTGTCGATCGATCGGATGCAGCTGTGGGCAAGCTAGCTTGCTGGAGGGACCCGATTGCTTTTTTCAAAAGATGATTGTGTTTTTGAAACATTTACAAGGATCCAATTGCTTTTATATGAGGAAGAGACACTGATATGTGGGCCCCACATGTCAGCTAACAGTCAAACAAACGGTTAAACTGACGGTTTGTTTAGGTGCGGGCCCAACATGTTATAAACAGGTTTAATTTCTTAGCAACGGGTGTTTTGGGTTTTTTGACACAGCCAACATAAAAAATGATAGTTATCAATCACAAACAAATTTTTGATAGTTTTTTAAAATCATAACGCGAAAGGTGATAATTTTATACTATTCACTCGCGTGCGTGGGCTAGCCTGCTTGATGCACTACCTAGGTCTAAGGCTAACCCACTTTGGCAAACGATTACCACACGCACGCACGTTTGTTCCTGCGTGTAAATTAGCTGGATGAACACACGTACGTGCGGCTACTAGCCACTCCTGCCTGCACTTTTTCCACGGTTCGTTGGTGCGCACCACGATGTATACATGCACGAAGGCGACCCCCTGTGCCTTTTACCGGTTCAGATCCAGAGATCGTGTGGTGTTCTGCCAATTGGATTAGCACCGCCCGCACTGCCCGGCCATAACTGGCTCTCTTGGTTGCCACACAAACATGCACGATCGTGTCCTAGTCCACACGCATGCAGGTTCTACTGACGGTCAGTCTCAGTAGGATGTAGTGGCGTGTGTATGTTGCGTGTTTGTTTAATACTCCTATTTACATAGGTTTCCACTTAATAGCGTTTGTTCGGGTAGAAGAAAACCAAATCTCATCTGCAAATGAAGAAGTTGCAAATAGATTAAAGATCAATGTATTATGTAACATTGTAGCTTATACCAATAAACCAATTATTAGCTATTTATTGTGTTCTTAGTATCAATGTGCTTCTACTACCCTTGATCCATGAATGCATTCACAAAGATTTTTGTATTATAAACCCCCTACTCATTTTTTCATCTATATCCATGAACGTATTCATAGAGATCTTTGTATTATAAGTTCTATTGTCGAAATAGACAAATCTATACGGCTTGGACTTATTTGCACAAACAGATATGTCTTGCGATTGCAATCTCCACCCATAATTCATGTTGAACACTCTTATCTCTTCGTTTTTGTGTTTGGAGATATTAGTGCATAAGCTAAGTTCAATAGAAGGAGATATAACCATTTAGCTATAAATCAGTGCACTTCTCGACCCTTATAAATCAGTGAGCTTTGAAACAGATGAGTTAGCTTGGAATTCCTACATTTGAGAGAGAGAGAGAGAGAAATAGGAGTAAGACTGAGCTGAGGGGATGCTTCTTTTAAGTAACTGAGCAAGGCATATGGTGAAGTATGTGGATACAGAATAAGACAACAGAGCAATATGGAATGTGGGCATTTTTGGAGGCAAGGGAAGCAATAGCATCAATCAGTGCAGAGAATACAGATTGTTCGATGAACTTTGCCTCCTTCGACGTCTCTCCTACTTCAGTTTTAGCCAAGTGCTCACTTCCAGCAAGGTCAACCAACCACATGTGGCTTTTACTACTTTACCCAGTCATCAAATGCTCACTCCTAACAGTCACCAAGCCACAAATTCCATAGTGAAGGTTTTCTCTGTTCAAGTTCACCCATATGCAAAGGTGCATACATTGAGTCATTGATCTCACGACGGCAAGATCTTAGCAAATACAACCTGTGAATAAAACAATTAGAATACGACCAATTAAATTAAAAATCCTCTAACAATAGAAGCATATCAAAAATATATTCAACAAAGAATACATATGCTTATTATCATACTGAAAGAGTCTCCTATTCAAAATTTTAATATGTCAGGGTGTCTGGAAGCAAATACAAATTGACAAATTATCATGAATGTGGTATCGATAAAATTCAGTTTGTAAGAACCTTTTGAAAATCCAAATTTTGATGCTCCATGTTATTTTATAGGGAAGAAATTGCGCGAGATTTTGGGACAAAAATTAGATCAGAGAGCGGTGCTGACGGCCAACTCCCGTGAGCTGCTCAACCTAGGTTGTTTGCTCAAAGATGCTAATGCAGATAGAGGCTATATAGAGAGATGGGGTGCAGAAGCAAGGCTACTGTGTGAATATAGTGTACATTTTAGACTGAGAAAATATTTTTCAAAATAGCCACTTACCAAATCACCTCTAATGTTGACAACAAGTAAGCATCTGCAGCAGCTATCTCAATCCCTTCATGCATTTATCTATTTGTAAGGACAAAACTTGGATTGGATCATGGGTTTTGCAAAGTGAAATTCTAGCAAATCTGCAATCAGTATATACATATAAGTAAGAAATCAATGAAATTAACACTTCTAAAACAGAAGAATAATGGTAGACAGATAGGAACACATCTTAACATCTCGTACAAGCCTGTTGATTTATGAAGGATGATTAGTCGAGTATGTGTTGTTCTAAAAAATTATATTGTGTAGAGTGGCATTTTTTTACAGAAGAAATGGACAATGTACGCCCGCCTACTCCTCCCTGGGGGTCTACCGGCTCCACCAGATGCTCTTGCGCTGGCTGGTAAGCACGTCCCTGCTCTCACTGATCATCCTCACAATCTTCCTCTGCACCCATATCATCGACACGAGCATGTTGCGCTGAGCGTTGTCTTTCTTCGGTTTAATCTCCTGCATAGGGAAACAATACCACAACTGATCAGTGTACACTAGGCTAGCATTCAAAAAACAAAATGAAATGTGTTTTGACAAAAAGAACTTATCCAACAACTCCAGTGCATGCCGGCATACATACCATGAGCTTTTGAAGTCATGCTTATATGAAGCCTCCTCCCTCCTCCGTCCCCAATTTCGAGGCCGATGATCCACCAAGCTGCCTCACTGTAATCAAAAGCAGTACTTTCAGTTGCAAGAGAGGAAGTATCTACAGCATAGGAAAGGAAGAAATTGAACTTTATCAAAATAATAACAAGGAAGGCAACAAACAAAAGATATGGTTAAAAGCCAAATATGTGCAAGTAGGCAGCTGTGTCCTCTATGAAAAACAAGTCGGACCTGGATATGTCCAATTTTAATATATCTCATAGCCAAACGAACAAAAAGAAACATCATTTTTTCCTTGTTACTGTCAATGCTGCATATTCGTACATTTTCCACCGTCATGTAGGCATCACTAATACGTAACACATGAGAGAGGATGATCCTCGAATCCGATCTGATCACCAACTGTAAAAAAAATGACCAGATAAGCATCACATTCATACAATTAATCCATCAAACTTTAATTAGTACGTAGGAGACATGTGGTCACCACAATCTTAGCATATACATGCGCGGATAAAGTTATAAAAAGTATCTTGTTATGTTATGTTAAATCAAGGAAACCAGAAAGAAACATTTCTGGATGAGGTAATAAAGAATAGTTGAATGATGCAGCATGGTGCACAACTTTGTGTTTACATGGGAAAAATGAATAGATGGAAATGTATTCAGAATACAAGTTCGAGCCTCTGTGTTAAAAGGGAACTCATATGCTCCTCACGAGCTTTGCTGGAGAATGTTTCAATGGATTTATGAAGAACTTTATCGTTTCTAAAAAATACAAGCTTAGTTTGGAAAAACAACTATCAAAATTACCATCTAAAAGAATGCACATATATACAGGTATCCACTTAGTTTATCCATCAATCGGATTAAAACTCCAGTAAAAAAACTCTGGATCCAATCTAGAGTTTTTGGACATCCGCCCTCATCGGTTCCTCAGATCAAGAATACAATCTTTGACCATCCCTTCGGTATAAATATCAGTTGTTCATAATTTAATCTTGGTTTGGCTGCAAACATCAACAGATGTTGTAGCTAAATATTGATGCTTTATGAGTTATGACTGACCATGGTAGGAGCTTAAACTAAAGAACAAAAAATATCAGAAAAAGGAAACAGGTTAATTATAAGGCAAAAAAATTAGATCAAATGAGCATTGGAAGTATTTCTACTTGTTCTTGTGTGAGCACCATCTAATCTACACATTCACTATAGTAAATTATCTATGTAACAAAGACCAAAATTTTGCCTCCCAGAATCTAACCAGAGACCAATAAAATGCACAGAGAGGATCCAGAGTTAGTAATATTACGACAAAAAATTCTGGTATTAGAAAACTATTATTTTCATGAAAAAAATGATGATACAGTTTTACCTAACAAATTTGAATGACCTCTTTTCTAAAGGAAACAATCTGGATGCTCTTTTGCATGTCATGACCGAAACTTAGACTGCCAGCTATCTAATATGTCATCTATTTACTAACAGATATAGTAGTTCATAACCAGCCAATGGGCAATACCTGATAACATCATGGTAGAACATTGATGTAGGCACTGACATTGAAACCAAGAGGACATTCACGCAAGAGATAGAGGTTCCAGGAATAGCAGTATTTGAAACTGTGAAGATCCTACACACTACCCCAAATATACGACTTGTTAGCCGGATCGCCTCTTGCTCCTCCCGCAGAAATCACCTTCCCTTTTACGTTTCCCCATCTCATACCTGCAATAGAAATAACCGCCTCCCTGTGAGGCAATTCCTGGAACACGTGAAGGGTAGGAAAACAAACTATCCCGGAGGACGGTTTACTTACATGTCAATGGTGCCCGAACTGAGCCCAACGAACACGGAATCAGCGGCTTCCACACCATCACCATGGAGAAGCTCCATGGATACTCACTGAAGCACGGCGACGATAGTGCCTACTGTGTGAAGCTGGAGATGAAGCGCCTAGAAGATTGGCTTGGCTGCTGGCTGGCTGCACTTCCAGAGAAGTGTGGGCTACTCATCTTCTCACGCTCGCGGCGGCGGGGGCGTTGGTCCAGGCCGGGTCAGCCCATTAGTACGACGGGGTGGCGGCGAACCACGCGGGTCGCGGGAGGACGGGGGCTGCAGGAGGGGCGTGCGTTGGCAGTTTTTTTTCTTCTTCTTTTTCGAACGCCTGGCTTAGTTATCGATGGATCAGTTATTGGCTTAATGCGTGGCTTGTAGCATTAAACACGGAAGGATTAAGAGCCATTAGATCTCGTAAATGAATGGGTTAGATTGTTTGGATCTGCCTCTCTCTTCCTTTTATAGTGGTAGTAGATAGTAGATGCATAGGGTTACAATCAAGAGGCACCAACTCCTCAATACAAGGTGGGCTGCTCCCCAGTCATACAGCAGTAGTAAACTCTGTACGACTATACAATGCCAATCGATGTGCTACCCTATTTTGCTCATGCCTGATTTTAGATGGAACAAACTCTCGAGCCTCCATGTGATGCCGAATCTCCGCTACCAAGTGCCCATAAGCAGACCTAGATAAGCTTTCCCCGGTCATTGCAGCTAGTGCCATGAGTCTGACTGAATGACAATTGGCAGGGAGCAATGCTGCAAGGTAAGGCCATACCCTGCATTATTGCATGGAGTTCTGCTTCCAACGCATCGTTACAGTTGAAAATGCACCTGTACGCCGCAAAGATCACACTTCCATCATGACGCCGTAGTATCATACCCGCCGCCGCAGTCCCGTCCTCTTGCATGAAAGCCCCATCCACCGAAAGAGTAGCTCGGTCCACCAGCAGCCACGGCCATTGAAGAGGGATGCGAGGAATAGGAGCCTCGACGGTTGCTTCTCGCACCATTGGCATCTTCCCTTTGAGGATTTCTTTCGTGGAAAATCTGCTACACAGGTTCAGAGAGTTCATATAGCTTTGAAGATAGTCGGCCGTTGCCATCACGGGGGGAACCTCCTTTCCATGTGTTAGGTCCGAGCGCAATGACCAGATCCTCCATCAGCATAATCGTGCAATCCCGCATGTCATCATCACAATTAGCAAGAATGTTTAAAAGCCAATCCTTTCCTGTATCTTGAAGAACATCGTGACTAGGGAGTCTCCATACCGCTCTCATTTGATTCCATATCCTCCTCGCATGCTCGCAGGACACAAGAGCATGAAAGCTAGTCTCCTTCTCTCAGCCGCACACCGGACATGCATCTCTAGTTGAGATATGTCGGTATTTCTTGCACTCATTTGTAGCGAGAGCACCCGATACAGCTTTCCACGCCATTATTCCCATCTTCAGAGGTACTTGTGAGCTCCAGATCCGCTGCCATGTGGGCCTTCGACCTGAAGGATTGCTACTAGACAAGCTGAGCTGCATTGAGTACTGGACGTCTGTGGCAAGGTGAGACACGCTCCGGACAGTAAACTTCCCATTCCGCTCTAGAAACCAAGCGACGAAGTCCTGTCCATTCCTCGGAGACGTGTGAATCTTCAAAATCTCCCGTACATCCAGGTCCCAAAAATGCTCCCTGAGCCGTTCAACATTCCATGCACCATGCTCATTCAAAAAATTAGCTACCCAATTGAAGCGACAATTCCTCTTAGGAGTGACCAGTCCGAGATTGTGTCCTCGGGGAATCTAGGCATCTCTCCAAGTCTTTATCAGTGTGCCATTGCCAACTCGCCAAATAATGCCTTTCTTCACAAGCTCAAGTCCGTGAACAATACCTTTCCACACCGCCGAGGAGTTTGATGAAAAAACAGTATCAAACAAGTTTCCCCTCGGATAGTATTTAGCCTTCAATAATCGCGCGCATAAGCTATCCGGGCAATCCAGAAGACGCCAGGCTTGCTTGGCTAACGAAGCCTGATTAAAGGCCCTCTTGTCACGGAATCCCATGCCCTCCATAGCCTTTGGTAGCATCATCCTCTCCCAGCTTCCATGCCATTTTCCTCTTGCCATTTTCCATCCCCCACTAATATTGCCTCATCATCCTGGTTAGATCATCACATACTGAAGCAGGTAGTCGGAACACACTCATAATGTAGGTGGGTATCGCTTGCGCCACGGCCTTAATGAGAATCTCTTTATTTCCAACCGACACGTTTTGTTCACTCCAGTCGATTAGTCTTTTTCTCAGCCTATCTTGCAAGGTCTCAAATTTCCCCTTGTGAACTCTTCCTTCAGGAACCGGGAGGCCAAGGTATTTTGGTTCGAACACCTGCTGCGTTACCTCCAATAAATTCTTGATCTCCTCCGCTACTGACTCTTTGCAATTTTCAGAAAAAAGGATGGATCACTTCTCGGGGTTTATGAGTTGACCCGTCGCTGAGGAATAAGTGTTCAACAAGCCTTTAACAATATCCACTTGCTGGCTAGAAGCTTCGAAAAACAGCATGGTGTCATCCGCGAACAAGAGGTGAGATATCTCCGGTGCTCCACGGCATATGCTCACCCCGTTCAAGCTTCCCTCATTAACTGACTTAGACAGGAGAGCAGATAAAGCATCATCAACAAAGAGAAATAATAACAAAGACAGTGGGTCACCTTGCCGAAGGCCTCTAGATGGTGAAAACACCTCCAATATCTTCCCATTAAATTTAACTGAATATCGGGCTGATCTAACACACGTCATAATCCATGCAATCCACTGATTGGAAAACCCCCATTTGCTAAGGGCCTTCTCCAAAAAAATCCCAGTTGACCCGATCATACGCCTTCGAGAGGTCCAGTTTGTACACGCAAGTTGCATTACTATTGCGCTTCAGAGATTGTATGTGATGGATGCACTCGAAAGCAATGATAGAATTATCCGAGATGAGCCGGCCTGGAATAAAGGCACTTTGGTTCTCAGATATCAACTCCGAAAGCAAGGGACGAAGACGATTAACCAAACATTTAGACACAAGTTTGTAGATAACATTGCATAAGCTAATTGGCCTGAAATCCTTAAGCTCCTTGGGGTAAGGAACTTTCGGGATGAGGACAATCGTCGTATCATTCACACCTTCTGGCGTAGCACTAGAGACAAAAAGTTCCAACACTGCTGCAGTAATTTCAGATTTTAGAGCTAACAAGTTCCGTTGGTAGAACCTTGCCGGGAAACCATCCGTGCCAGGAGCTTTCATCGGACCAATTTGAAACAGAGCATTGGACACTTCCTCCTCAGAAAACGGAGCGCTCAACATGTCGTTCATTTGTTCAGTTACCTTCGGCACAATACCATCAAGCACGGTGTCCGGTGTTAGAGTTGGATCTTTGGTGTATACTTCCTTAAAGTAGGAAGTGGCCATGCGTTCCATGTCCATCGGAGAAGAGCACCACGATCCATCAATGCGTCGTAATCTCTGGATATAATTCCTTCGCGCATGCCACAATGCCCGCTATGCAAATATAATGTGTTCCGTTCACCGTCTTTCTGCCACGTAATGCGCGATCTCTGTAGCCACATCATCTCTTCCCTATAGAGTAGTTCATCAAGCTGAAACATCTTCTGACGGATCAAAGTTCTGTCAACATCTCTTAGCTGTAAATCAGCCAGCTCAGCCCTTAGCTTCTCAAGTTCCGTAACAACATGGCCAAAATTCTCTTTGCTCCAAGCTCGAAGGCCATTCATCATTTCATGCAGGGCGTCCCGCACAGCCGCAAGGTTGCCGGCAGGTTTACTCTTCTCCCATCTTCTTGCCACCACATCTGACAGCGCCGGGTGATGTTCTCACATAATCTCATATCTGGGTGAGGCCCTATTCCTCTTCGGATCCACGAGAGTAAGCTGAACCAAGATCGGGTTGTGGTCCGAACACGATGAAGCAAGATGAAGAACTTGCGCGGCAGGGAAGAGCTCCCTCCAATTTTCATCCGCACATGCTCTATCAAGGTGGACTCGAACGTTCCTCTCGCCTGGTTGCCCATTATCGTATGTGAAGGGAAACCCCGAAAATTCGAGATCCCACAACTCGCATGCCAACAAACAATCTCGGAACATCACCATCTGGTTCTCCGAACGCTGGGTTCTAGACATATGCTTGTGCTACCACATCGCCTCGTTGAAGTCGCCACACACTAACCACGGCTCCAAGGAGAACGCGTGGAGCTGGGAGCACTAGTAGAAAACAGGGCTATGGTCCAGGCCAGCTCAGCCCATTAGTCCCGGTTCAGTCTAGAACTGGGACCAATGTGGGCATTGGTCCCGGTTCGTGAGCCCAGGGGGCCGGCCGGGCCACGTGGGCCATTGGTCCCGGTTCGTCTGGACCTTTTGGTCCCGGTTGGTGCGACGAACCGGGACCAATGGGCCTCGCTCCTGGCCCACCACCATTGGTCCCGGTTGGTGCCTTGAACCGGGACGAAAGGCTTCCCTTTAGTCCCGGTTCAAGTCATCAACTGAGACCAATGAGGTGCCTATATATACCCCCTCGCGCAAGAGCAAAGCACAGTGCTCTGTTTTTTCTGGCCGAGGGGGAGAGGGCTGTGTGGTGCTCTAGCTCACCTCCTATGCACATGAGGTGTTCGATGGAATGCCCGAGCCACACTACTTAAGCTTTCTCCTCTCGAAGCTCGACCTCCAAGCTCCATTTTCCTCGAGATTTGTCTAGATTTAGCGGTCCGTCACGCCCCGTCCCCGTCTTCACCGCCGTCGATCACCCGCGCCGATCTCATCACCGACACCACCGTGGTGAGCCTCTTGTTCTTATCTTCTTTCTGAAAGGAAAAATATTCTTAATTGTATGTTTAGATAGATACTTGTATCATTTTCTTACATTTATTATTGCATCTTATATAGTGCGATGGTTTTGGTATCCGCCCCCGTCGGCCCTCGTCCTGTCTATGATTCGGATTTGGTATGTATATTATCTTTATAACTATTGGTTCATTTATTGTTTATGAAAATTATGCCGACCAACGTGACATAGATTTTATTTATCTAGGATGTATGTGAATCGGAAATGCCAACCGACCCTATTGTCGAGAGGTTAAATTTAGTTGAAGAAGAAAACAATTTGTTGAAGGAAAAAAATAAAAAAAATTGAGGAGGAGAAGATGATATTGGAGTTGCATGTTGTGGATGTCGTCGATGATCACAAGATCAAGATGGATGCAATGCACTTGAAGATTAGAAAGATTAGAAAATATGCCATTCATACCGAGGCTTGGTATCATTATGCCGTTGGATCAATTGTTACCTTGGTTGCGATTATGATCGCATTTGTTTTCGCATTGAAATGTTTTACATAGTTTCAATGTATGGTTTAATTAATTAGATGCTCTGGAGAGCTATATGTTATTAGATGAGAACTATGTATGCACTTTGGTTTTAATGTGATGATGAACTTCTATTAATTTGGACACTTAATTATATATAATGCACGCAGATGAACCGGCAATGGATGTACGGTGACAGACACACCCGCGAGTACATTAAGGGCGTGCATGAGTTTCTCGATGCGGCTGAGGCAAACAAGCAGAATGGTTTTATGTGTTGTCCATGCACTGAATGTGGGAATACGAGGTCTTACTCTAACCGGAAAATCCTTCACTCCCACCTGCTTTACAAGGGTTTTATGCCGCACTATAATGTTTGGACGAGGCACGGAGAAATAGGGGTTATGATGGAAGACGGCGAAGAAAAAGAGTACGATGACAACTATGTGCCCCCTGAATACGGTGATGCTGCAACGGGGGGAGCTGGTGAAGATCAAGAGGAACCAGACGATGTGCCCAATGATGCTGCCACGGGTGAAGCTGCTGAAGATCAAGAGGAACCAGACGATGTGCCCGATGATGATGATCTCCGCCGGGTCATTGTCGATGCAAGGACGCAATGCATTAGTCAAAAGGAGAAGCTGAAGTTCGATCGCATGTTAGAGGATCACAAAAAAGGGTTATACCCCAATTGCGAAGATGGCAACACAAAGCTCGGTACCGTACTGGAATTGCTGCAGTGGAAGGCAGAGAATGCTGTGGCTGACAAAGGATTTGAGAAGCTACTGAAAATATTAAAGAAGAATCTTCCAAAGGATAACGAATTGCCCGACAGTACATACGCAGCAAAAAAGGTCGTATGCCCTCTAGGATTGGAGGTGGAGAAGATACATGCATGCCCTAATGACTGCATCCTCTACCGCGGTGCATACAAGGATCTGAACGCATGCCCGGTATGCGGTGCGTTGCGGTATAAGATCAGACGAGATGACCCTGGTGATGTTGACGGCGAGCCCCTCACGAAGAGGGTTCCTGCAAAGGTGATGTGGTATGCTCCTATAATACCATGGTTGAAACGTCTGTTCAGAAACGAAGAGCATGCCAAGTTGATGCGATGGCACAGTGAGAACCGAAAGAAAGATGGGAAGTTGAGAGCACCCGCTGACGGGTCGCAGTGGAGAAAAATCGAGAGAAAGTACTGGGATGAGTTTGCAAAGGACCCAAGGAATGTATGGTTTGTTTTAAGCGCGGATGGCATTAATCCTTTCGGGGAGCAGAGCAGCAATCACAGCACTTGGCCCGTGACTCTATGTATGTATAACCTTCCTCCTTGGATGTGCATGAAGCGGAAGTTCATTATGATGCCAGTTCTCATCCAAGGCTCTAAGCAACCCGGCAACAAAATTGATGTGTACCTAAGGCCATTATTTGAAGAACTTTTACAACTGTGAAATGGAAACGGTGTACGTACATGGGATGAGCACAGAAAGGAGGAATTTAACCTTAAGGCGTTGCTGTTCGTGACCATCAACGATTGGCCCGCTCTCAGTAACCTTTCAGGACAGACAAACAAAGGATACCACGCATGCACGCACTGTTTAGATGACACTGAAAGTATATACCTGGACAAATGCAGGAAGAATGTGTACCTGGGCCATCGTTGATTTCTTCCGACCAACCATCAATGTTGAAAGAAAGGAAAGCATTTCAAAGGCGAGGCAGATCACCGGAAGAAGCCCGCCATGCGCACCGGTGATCACGTGCTTGCTATGGTCAATGATTTACACTACGTAATCTTTGGAAAGGGTCCCGGTGGACTAGCTGTTCCGAATGACGCTGAGGGACACGCACCCATGTGGAAGAAGAAATCTATATTTTGGGACCTACCCTACTGGAAAGACCTAGAGGTCCGCTCCTCAATCGACGTGATGCATGTGACGAAGAACCTTTGCGTGAACCTGCTAGGCTTCTTGGGCGTGTATGGGAAGACAAAAGATACACCTGAGGCACGGGAGGACCTGCAACATTTGCACGAAAAAGACGGCATGCCTCCGAAGCAGTATAAAGGTCCTACCAGCTACGCTCTTACGAAAGAAGAGAAATAAATCTTCTTTGAATGCCTGCTCAGTATGAAGGTCACGACTGGCTTCTCGTCGAATATAAAGGGAATAATAAATATGCCAGAGAAAAAGTTTCAGAACCTAAAGTCTCAAGACTGCCACGTGATTATGACGCAACTGCTTCCGGTTGCATTGAGGGGGCTTCTACCGGAAAACGTCCGATTAGCCATTGTGAAGCTATGTGCATTCCTCAATGCAATCTCTCAGAAGGTGATCGATCCAGAAATCGTACCAAGGCTAAGTGGTGATGTGGCGCAATGTCTTGTCAGTTTCGAGCTGGTGTTCCCACCATCCTTCTTCAATATCATGACGCACGTCCTAGTTTATCTAGTCGACGAGATTGTCATCCTGGGGCCCGTATTTCTACACAATATGTTCCCCTTTGAGAGGTTCATGGGAGTCCTAAAGAAATATGTCCGTAACCGCGCTAGGCCAGAAGGAAGTATCTCCATGGGCCATGAAACAGAGGATGTTATCGGATTTTGTGTTGACTTCATTCCTGGCCTTAACAAGATAGGTCTCCCTAAATCGCGGTATGAGGGGAGACTGACTGGAAAAGGCACTCTTGGAAGAGACTCAATAATATGCAGGGACGGATATTCTTGGTCTCAAGCACACTACACAGTTCTACAGAACTCTACCTTGGTGACCCCGTATGTCGATGAACACAAGAACAGTCTGCGCTCCAAACACTCGGAGCAATGCGACGACTGGATTACATGTGAACACATCAAGACTTTCAGCAGTTGGTTGGAAACACGTCTCAGAGGTGACAACACTGTTTGTGATGAGTTGTACTTGTTGTCCAGGGGACCATCTTTGACTGTATTGACTTACAAAGGATACGAGATAAATGGGAATACATTTTACACGATCGCCCAAGATCAAAAGAGCACCAACCAAAACAGCGGTGTCCGCTTTGATGCAGCAACCGAGAGCGGAAAGGACAAATATTATGGTTACATAGTGGACATATGGGAACTTGACTACGGACCTGATTTTAAGGTTCCTTTGTTTAAGTGCAAATGGGTCAATCTGTTAGGCGACGGGGTACAGGTAGACCCACAGTACGGAATGACAACAGTGGATCTGAAAAATCTTGGGTACACTGACGAATCGTTCGTCCTAGCCAATGATGTGGCACAGGTTATCTATGTGAAGGACATGTCTACCAAACCGAAAAAAAGAAAAGATAAGGAAGCGAATACATCATACGATGAGCCAAAGCGCCACATAGTTCTTTCAGGAAAAAGGGACATCCTGGGATTGGACGGCAACACAGACATGTCTGAATATTATGAAAAGTTTCATGAAATTCCTCCCTTCAATGTCAAGGCTGACCCAAGCATCCTGATAAACAATGAAGATTATCCATGGTTACGGCGCAATAAGCAAATGACACAAGCGAAGAAAAAGTGAAGACTTTCTCCCGCAACTATTATTTGTAACAGACGAACATGCTACCATTATCCGTTTTGTACATGCACATGCTATGTGGGTGAAATTATGATACCATCCCAACTTTCAACTTTTTCAGAGTTCATTTGAAATGCTTTCATGTCTTATGGTTCAAGGTTTCATGTGTTGAGGCAAATGGATGAATATGTCAGGAGGCGGGGTACAGGTAGACCCACAGTACGGTATGACAACAGTGGATCTAAACAATCTTGGGTACACAGACGAACCATTCGTCCTAGCCAATGATGTGGCGCAGTTATTGTCCGAAACATTGATACTTCGAAAGTGATTGTCCATTTTGTACACGAAGTGCATCAAGTTTTTCTCGTAACCCTCTCTACTTTTTGGAACATGCTATGTGGATGAAATTATGATACCATGCCAATTTTCAACCTTTTCAGAGTTCATTTTTAAATGCTTTCCAATTTCAGAGTCATTTAGCTCAAAGAATGAATTAATAGCAAATAGAATGAACTACAAAACTTTTATGAAAATAAAAACAATCAATTAAAATATTATGTTATGATCAACTAAAATAAAACTATAATATTCTTCAATTGCAAAAAGAATATAATTTTTGTGACCTAAAATCAAACTATAAGTATTTAATTGTAAGTATAAATAAAAAATAAATAGCAAAAAACAAAAAAAATTCTATTTTTATAGTAAAGTTATTCATAAACTAGTGATTCACACAAATTTTAAAAAATACAAATTTAAACTATTCAAAATTTTAAAACTAATGGCACTAACAGAAAGTTTATAATTTTTGTGACCTAAAATCAAAAAGAAATCACTAAAAAACTAAAAGTATTTAGTTGTAAGTATAAATAAAAACTAAATAGAAAAAAAATTCTATTTTTATAGTAAAGTTATTCATAAACTAGTGATTCACACAAATTTTAAAAAATACAAATTTAAACTATTCAAAATTTTAAAACTAATGGCACTAACAGAAAGTTTATAATTTTTGTGACCTAAAATCAAAAAGAAATCACTAAAAAACTATAAGTATTTAGTTGTAAGTATAAATAAAAAATAAATAGAAAAAAAATTCTGTTTTTATAGTAAAGTTATTCATAAACTAGTGATTCACACAAATTTTTAAAAATTCAAATTTAAACTATTCAAAATATAAAACTAATGGCACTAACAGAAAGTTTATAATTTTTGTGACCTAAAAGCAAAAAGAAATCACTAAAAAACTGTAAGTATTTAGTTTTAAGTAGAAATAAAAAAAAATAAAAAACCAAAAAAATGTAGAAATAAAAAAGAAAAAACCAAAAAAATGCCACCTACTGGGCCTCCACGGCCTGAATACGACTAGAAACCCTACATGGGCCAGGATTCAGGCCCGCAGAGGCCCAATAGGCCCATATGCAGTAGCAAGTTTAGGCCCGAAAGCCTGCATTAGAGAGGAGCTTGAATGGGGAGGCACAGCAGCGCTTATAAACAACTGTCGGCGCCCTTCAGCTAGCGATGCAGCACAAGGCCATTGGTCCCGGTTGGTGGCACCAACCGGGACTAAAGGGGGCATTGGTCACGGTTCGTGGCACCAACCGTGACCATTGCCCCCCTTTAGTCCCGATTGGTGCCACCAGCCGGGACCAATGGCCTTCGCTTCCCGCCCTTTCGGCTGCCGAAAATTGGCCTTTGGTCTCGGTTCGTCGCACCAACCGGGACTAAAGGGAGCATTAGTCCCGGGTCGTAGCACGAACCGGGACCATTGCTCTGGCTATATAAGCCAACACTTGTGAAATTTTGGCCAACCGCTCCCATTCGCCCCGACGCCCCCAGGCCGTTCGTCGTCGTCGTCGCCGCCACGAGCCCGTCGTCGCCCCACGCCCGCCGCCGTCGCCTCGCCCCGCAGTCGCCCCGAGCCCGTCGTCGCCCCGCGCCCGCCGCCGTCGCCCCGCCCCGTCGCCGTCCCGAGCCCGTACGTCGTCGCCCCGAGCCCGTCGTCGCCCCGCGCACGCCGCCGTCGCCCCGCCCCGTCGCCGCCCCGATCCCGCCGCCGTCGCCCCGCCCCGTCGCTGCCCCGAGCCCGTCACCGCCCCGCCCCGTCGTCGCCCCGCGCCGGCGCCCTTTAGGTTGATGATATGATGATGTTTTTTTCTGTTGATGATATGATGAAGTTTTTTTTTCTGTTGATGATATGATGATGTTTTTTTTCATATATGCATTTTTTCATATATGTATTAATTTTTTTAAGTTGTTAGTAGATATCGATTTTAGGTTAGTGCATTTTATCACTGATTTTAGGATAGTTGAGCCTCTTTAGTGCATTTTATGTTTGTTGCATTTTAGGTTAGTGCATTTTATGTTAGTGGAGAGGAAAAAGTAAAATAAGGAAAAGGAAAATAAGTAGAGAAAGAAGGAGAAGAAGAAGGAGAAGACAAGGAGAGGAAGAAAAGGAAGAGGAGAAGAAGAAAAAATAGAAAAAAAATTCTATTTTTTCTTCTTCTCCTCTATTCCTTTCATTCTATTTTTTCTTCTTCTCCTCTATTCCTTTCTTCTTCTCCTCTTTTTTTTCTTATTTTTTTTCTTCGATCTTCTCCCCCTCCCGATAGGAAAGTTTTATATAGAAATTTATAATTTTAGAAAAGTTTTATATATGCAAAAGTTACAATTTTAGAAAAAGAAGGATAGGAAAGAAGAAAATAAGAAGAGGAAAGAAAGAAGAAGAGGAGAGGAAAAGAAGAGGACAAATAAATAAGAAGAAGAAAAAAGAAGAAAAAGAAGAGGAGAAGTGTTGGGGAACGTAGTATTTTCAAAAAAATTCCTACGTACACGCAAGATCATGGTGATGCATAGCAATGAGAGGGGAGAGTGTTGTCTACGTACCCACGCAGACCGACTGCGGAAGCGTTGACGCAACGTAGAGGAAGTAGTCGTACGTCTTCCCGATCCGACCGATCCAAGCACCGTTACTCCAGCACCTCCGAGTTCTTAGCACACGTTCAGCTCGATGACGATCCCCGGGCTCCGATCCAGCAAAGCGTCGGGGAAGAGTTCCGTCAGCACGACGGCGTGGTGACGATCTTGATGTTCTACCGACGCAGGGCTTCGCCTAAGCACTACAACGATATGATCGAGGTGGAATATGGTGGCAGGGGGCACCGCACACGGCTAAGGAACGATCTCAAGGATCAACTTGTGTGTCTAGAGGTGCCCCTTGCCTCAGTATATAAAGGAGCCAAGGGGGAGGGGCTGGCCGGCCAAGGAGGGCGCGCCAGGAGAGTCCTACTCCCTCTGGGAGTAGGATTCCCTCCCCAATCCTAGTTGGAATAGGATTCCTTGAGGGGGGGGAAAGAGAGAGAGGGGGGCCGGCTGTCGTGGTTCTAAGCCTGACAGTAATGTAGGGGGGTGTGTATGGAGAGGCTAGATCTTAGCTATTGGGAAGTTGTTACACGCAAGGTTTACGAGTTCAGGCCCTTCTCAGAGGAAGTAACAGCCCTACGTCTTGGTGCCCGGAGGAGGTCGATTGGATTATGAGCGTGTAGATAACAGGGGTGCGAACCCTTCATACTGAGGAGGGGGGTGGCTTATATAGAGTTCGCCGGCCCCCTCCTGCCCTCAGTAATACAGGGTTTAAGGTACATTTAAGGTGGGCGTTACTGGTAACGCCCCTAATAAAGTGCTATAATGACTATAAAGACTGCCAAATAGCCGACCGTTTGCCTGCGGAGTGACTTTAGGTCTTCTGGCAGTCGAGTGTTAGCTTCTTGGTCGAGTGTCTTGACACCGTCCAGTGGGATACTTTCAAGTCGATTGAAAGGTAACCTCTTCTAGGGACGTCCTTGGGTAGGGCATTTTGGACAGGTCCGTACCCCTACCCTAGGTACGTAGCTTCATCATTAGCCCCCGAATGGATCGAGGTTTGAGTGGGGAAAGAGTTGGGGAACCTTTCCGACTGGCCTTTCAGGCCACATGGGAGCTTTGTTGGATCAATCGTCACGGATGATGCTGTCAACTTTTTCAGTCGCCTTGATCCATTCCAGGTCTTTCGTCGAGTGAATTTCTTTACTTGTGACATGCCGAGCGCTGGCGCGAACGGGGTCTCCTGTTTTGACAAGTTGTTTTGCGGCCCGCGGATATCGCGGGATTCGGATTTCGGGAAGCGCGCGGGACGGGAGCGGCCGCAGTAATCGGAAGCGATAAAGCGGAAGCTCCTCGAACTCCGCGTCGCCTTTTTCGCCACGTACTGCGCGCGCGTCTGCTGCGGGATTTGACTGGATAGCCTGGGCCTACCAGTCAGCCACCCGGGAGCGGCCCCTTATAAGTTGCTGGCTCGGGGTTTCCAAGCCGCGCGCTCCGTTCCCCTTTCTTCTCCCTCTCGCTCTTCGCCAGTCTCTCCGCTACCTCCGCTCTCACCCCAGCACCGCAAGCCCGTGTGAAATCTCGCCGGCGACAATGGTGAAGGGCAAGACGACGGCTCTGGAACGCGCGAAGAAGGCGGCAGCGGCGGGGAAAGGGAAGAAGTCTGCGCGGGGCGGATCTTCCTCCAGGACCGCCCTGCCCAAAGGTTGGATCCAGGGCGACTGGATGCCATCGGTGCTCCGGCAGGAGGATCTCGACGACATGGTCGAGGGGGGAGCCATTCCCCACGAAGCGGCGCGTCTTCCTGGGGAAGAGATCGAACCTCAACCTCGCGACGGTGAGTGCGTGCTCCTAGCCACCCACGTCGACCGAGGGTTTTCTCTGCCTCCCCATCCATTCTTCCGGAGCTTCTTGAACTTCTTTGGAGCACAGCTCCATCACTTTACCCCCAACTCCATTGTCTATCTTGCTGCATTCATTTCCATGTGTGAGGCCTTCTTGGGTTGCCGCCCACATTGGGGGCTTTTCAAGCACATTTTTACTTGTCGCTCCCAATCGGTCAAGAAGGCCAAGTTGAGTGATGAGAGGACGAAGGTGATCCAATTGTGCGGGGGTTTGGCGATCCAGACGAGGGGGAAGAGCTGCTTTTCGTCTATTACTTTCCCGGAGTCAGTCCGTGGTTGGCAGGCAACTTGGTTCTACTGCAAGGACCAGGTGACCCCAGGTCAGTCGACTGGACTCCCGCCCTTTTCTCTCGACCGAGCCGCGAAGCCTGTATCTCTGAAGATCGCGCCAGAGGAAAAGGCCCAAGTCAAAGTGTTGGCCGGTCAAGTGGTTGAGCTCGTCCGTGAGGGTGTAACTGGGATGGACCTGTTAGAGGTCTTTCTTCAGAGGCGCATCCAACCGCTCCAGGCCCGAGACCATCCAATGTGGCTGTATTCGGGCCTCGACGACACCACTCGGATCCACCCGGAGGAGGTCACCGACGAGATGCTGGAGGGGTGGCTGTCGAGCATCACGGGGAACAAAGACAACCCCCGAGGAGCAAGGAGGGTCATTCCACTCGACAATACTTATGAAGTAGATCAGGTATGTCTTTATGGTTCCGACTGAGATCTTGTTTTTCTGCGTTGGTCTTCTTCGAGTTGGTCGATTGACTTTTGTCTTGTCTGTTGTTTCCCAGGCGACCACCGAGATGTACTCGACGCCCAATGGAGCACAGGGGTCGACTGAGGAGGGTGAGGTGAGCGGAGGCGAGAGCGGGGATGACCAAGGCGAGTGGGAGTCTGATGGCGAGGGCGAGGGGGACGATGACGTCTTCTCCAGCGAGGAGGAGGAGGAGGAAGCTGAACCCCCCCGTCCGGAGGGGCGATCCAAGCTCACGCATGATCCAGCGCGGGGACGTGGTAAGACTACTGCCCCTGTTGGGCAGCCGTCGAAGCGTCCGCGGAGTTCCCCTCCTCCGCCGACTGAGAAGGCTCCCAAGCACCCACGAGCAACGCCCTCCAAGCCGCCCAAAGTTCTGCCTAAGATGAAGATAGCTGTTCCTACTATCTCCGGGTAAATGATAAAAACTTTGCTTTCCTTCGTTGACCGTGGATGGACCCTTGGTCGATTCACTGAGCCAACTAACTGTCTTTTGAGATTTGCAGCGGTGCCACTTCTGAAGTTTCCGCCAGGAACGACGACCAAGAGATGGAGGACGCTATTACCTCCAACCCCGGTATGATCATTGACGTTTTGCTTTGAGTCGACTGGCTATTGCAGTTTTGGTCGATTGAATGTTTCTCTTGCAGCTCCTCCTCATGTTATTGATCTCCCGGACGATGATGACAACGAGCCGTTGAGGGTGAAGAGGACGAAGAAGACGCCGGCTATCAAGACCCCACAGTCCACTCCGGCGCCTGAGGCCGCGGCTCGGGACGATGGCGAGCCCACTCGGGCCTCTGTGACTTTGGCCAACCCCCTGTCGAGTGCGCAGCCTTCGGCGTCGACTGCGGACCCATCTTCGCTTTTTGCTGCGTACCCCGTCCCTGAGGACCAAGCGGCTGCTGCGAAGGAGGCCATACGCCAGGCAGGGGTTATGATGGAGCAAGTGAAGAAGGCTCGGGAGGCCAGCCAAGCGGCCTATGACGCGAGTTCGGCTCTTCAGAGCAACGTCCAGGTCAGTCGACTCGTCACTTGATCTGTTTGATCTTTTGTATCTGTACACCCACTGGGTGTGCGAGTGGGGGCACGCTAAGTGCACCCACTGGGTGTAGTCCCCGAGACTACGGTGGACTGCTGGCAGTCGACTGTAGTCTTTACATTGTTGCTGTATCTGTATTTCTTCACTCGGTTTGGTCGGGCCAGGTCGAGTGGGACCGTATCCTTTCGACTGCGGGCAGTCGTTTTTTTTAAAACTAGTGGGGGCACGCTGAGTGCACCCACTGGGTGTAGTCCCCGAGACTACTGTCGAATGTTTTTTGGTTCGACTGTAGTCTTAGAAACGTCACTGTTGTCTCTTAGTCACTCGGAAGCGACTTATCTTGGACGTCTATCGACTGATTTTTCTTTTTACAGAAATCCTGCGAACTTGCAGCTCGCTATACTGAATTGGAGAAGCAGAAGATTCAATTGGCCCTTGACCTAGAGCTGGCCAGGACAGAGCTGCAGAAGGTCAGGGAGGGCGCCGGAGGTAACGCGACTTTGTCGACTGATTTTGCTTTTGGGCTTGAGCATTCTTTTCCGATTCGATCACCATTTCTTTGCAGGCGAATTGGAGAAAGCTTTGGCAAAGAAGGACCAGGACCTGGCTGCTGCCCGTAAGGAGGCTGATGACAAGACTGCTCTGGCCGCACAGAAGTTGGCTTCGGTCGACCAATTGGAAAAGGAGAACACCAGGTTGCAGACCGCTCTGACTGAAGCCAACATGCTGACTGCGAAATGGAAGAAGGAGAACCTCCTCTTGGGCGAGAAGATGGAAGGCATTGCTCGTAGGAGGGACGACCTGGAGAGCTACTTGAGGAGCCTTGCCAAGAAGCTGTACATCAAGCTCGAAGGTGCCCATTGGGTTCTGACTTTTTTTTGTGTTGACTCAATCTTATGAAAATTGACTCATCCTTGGACCGCGTATGCAGAGCTTTGCCAGAATTTTGAAGAGGAGACTGGGCGGATTGAACCAGGTCTGGATCCGATCAACTCTCCAGTGAAAGATGAAGCTGCCATGAATCTGCTCCGACTGGAATCTCGCATTGATGGCGCCGTGGATTACTTGGCTCGACTGAAGACTGCCATGTCGCGGATCGACCCGTTACTTTGGCCAGGGTCTACGCTCCAGAATGATCTCGAGTCTCTGATGACTCGACTCAGCGGAATCCCGAACCGAGTGCAGGAGTGGAAGAAGTCTTCAGCTCGGTGCGGCGCTGATGTGGCTCTGTCCCTGGTCCGCGTCCATTGCAAGGAGGCACGGGAGGAGAAGCTGGTCGCAATCCAAGTCACCAACACGAGAAAGCACCAATTCCAGGACTTCATGGAGACCTTCATTGCTGCTGTCACCCGTATTGCATACGGGATTGATCTGGACAAGTTCGTCGCCCCTTCCAGTCCTCCTCCTCCTGAGGAGTGAAAAAACTTCTATGTTTCACCTTGAATTTACCTCGGGATGCCGAGTGTATTTTGTGATCCGTTAAACTCTGCCTTTAATTTGCCTCGGAATGCCGAGTGGAAGTGTAATAGTTAAACTCTGCCGAGCCGAGGGCTCGAATACTTTGATCTGAGCTTGATTTTTGTTGAACGTCTTCGTGGATGATTCGTCGTGTGGAATTTGATCTCCATTCGAAGGAAAAGGTAACGACCGACCCACCCCCTGCTGCTGTAGAGTAGGGTGAAGCGCACATTGTATTTGTGGCGGAGCTCTCCGGGGGAAGGTGGCGGTCGACCCACGCCCTGTCACAGCAGAGTGGGACGAAGCGCACATTGTATTTGTGGCGAAGCTCTTCCAGGGGAAGGTGGCGGTCGACCCACGCCCTGTCACAGCAGAGTGGGACGAAGCGCACATTGTATTTGTGGCGAAGCTCTTCCAGGGGAAGGTGTGTTTCATACTTAAGCGAGCACTGAGCTGTACCTAAACCTCCGAGTGGGAGGTTTACTTTCCACTCGGTAGGAATTTTCAAACTTAGGCGAGTGCTGAACTGCAGCTAAGCCCCCGAGTGGGAGGTTTGCTCTCCACTCGGTAGGATTTTTTAAACTTAGGCGAGTGTCTGACTGCAGCTAAGTCTCTTCGTGGAGAACTTAGGCAAGTGCTGAACTGCAGCTAAGCCCCCGAGTGGGAGGTTTGCTCTCCACTCGGTAGGATTTTTCAAACTTAGGCGAGTGTCTGACTGCAGCTAAGTCTCTTCGTGGAGAACTTAGGCAAGTGCTAAACTGCAGCTAAGCCCCCGAGTGGGAGGTTTGCTCTCCACTCGGTAGGATTTTTCAAACTTAGGCGAGTGTCTGACTGCAGCTAAGTCTCTTCGTGGAGAACTTAGGCAAGTGCTAAACTGCAGCTAAGCCCCCGAGTGGGAGGTTTGCTCTCCACTCGGTAGGATTTTTCAAACTTAGGCGAGTGTCTGACTGCAGCTAAGTCTCTTCGTGGAGAACTTAGGCGAGTGCTGAACTGCAGCTAAGCCCCCGAGTGGGAGGTTTGCTCTCCACTCGGTAGGATTTTTCAAACTTAGGCGAGTGTCTGACTGCAGCTAAGTATCTTCGTGGTGAACTTAGGCGCGTGCTGAACTGCAGCTAAGCCCCCGAGTGGGAGGTTTGCTCTCCACTCGGTAGGATTTTTCAAACTTAGGCGAGTACTGACTACAGCTAAGTCTCTTCGTGGAGAACTTAGGCGAGTGCTGAACTGCAGCTAAGCCCCCGAGTGGGAGGTTTGCTCTCCACTCGGTAGGATTTTTCAAACTTAGGCGAGTACTGACTGCAGCTAAGTCTCTTCGTGGAGAACTTAGGCGAGTGCTGAACTGCAGCTAAGCCCCCGAGTGGGAGGTTTTCTCTCCACTCGGTAGGATTTTTCAAACTTAGGCGAGTATCTGACTACAGCTAAGTCTCTTCGTGGAGAACTTAGGCGAGTGCTGAACTGCAGCTAAGCCCCCGAGTGGGAGGTGTGGTCTCCACTCGGTAGGATTTTCAAACTTAGGCGAGGCGGATTCGCAGCTAAGTCACCCACTGGGGGATTTCGGATACAAAAAAAAGTGACAGCAATTATTTGGAACACTCTTATTTCTGATAAAAATGAACTTCGGGAGTTTTTCTTATTACATCTGGTTTGAGGGCGGACTCAAGTGTAAAAGGGGTGGAGAAGCTCCGCGTTCCAAGCTCGTGGTTTGTCGATCTGGCGATCAACATTGTAAAGGCGATATGCTCCATTGTGGAGGACTCTGGTGACGATGAAGGGGCCTTCCCAAGTGGGAGCAAGCTTGTGAGGCTTCTGTTGATCCACTCGGAGGACCAAATCTCCCTCCTGGAAGGCTCGACTCTTCACATTCCGGGCATGGAATCGACGCAAGTCTTGTTGATAAATGCTCGATCTGATCATGGCCATATCTCTTTCTTCTTCCAGGAGGTCGACTGCGTCTTGCCGAGCCTGTTCTGCTTCGTCTTCGGTGTAAAGCTCGACTCGAGGCGCGTTGTGAAGAAGATCACTCGGCAGAACTGCTTCGGCTCCATAAACCAGAAAAAACGGAGTTCTTCCAGTCGACCGGTTAGGGGTGGTCCTTAATCCCCACAAAACTGACGGAAGCTCGTCGACCCAGGCACCGGCCGCGTGCTTGAGATCACGCATCAGTCGAGGCTTTAGTCCTTTGAGGATCAGACCGTTTGCTCTTTCAGCCTGTCCATTCGACTGGGGATGGGCGACCGATGCATAGTCGACTCGGGGGGAGACTAGGACTACCCCAGCACCGGAACCACTAAGCATCTTGGATCCATCGAAGAACATGGTCCAGTGCTCCGAGTGAACTTGAGTCGGAAGTTGCTGTTCAATCCACTCGGCGAGGAAATCTGCGATTGCTTGGGACTTGATGGCCTTCTTTGCCTCGAACTTGATATCTAAGGGAAGGAGTTCAATCGCCCACTTGGCCACTCAACCAGTTGCGTCTCTGTTATGCAGAATCTATGACAACGGGGCGTCGCTGACGACTGTAATGGAGTGGTCAGAGAAGTAATGCGCAACCTTCTTCGTGGTCATGTAAATCCCATATACAAGCTTCTGGTAGTGAGGGTATCTTTGTTTTGAAGGGGTCAAAACTTCCGACAGGTAATAGACTGGGCGCTGAACTCTGAAGGCCTTTCCTTCTTCTTCCCGCTCGGCCGTAAGTACTGTGCTGACGACTTGTCCTGTGGCTGCAATGTAAAGCAGCAAGGGCTCCTTGCTGATTGGGGCAGCAAGCACCGGCTGGGTGGAGAGCAGAGCTTTGAGCTCTGCAAATGCTGCATCAGCTTCTGGAGTCCACTCAAATTTGTCAGACTTCTTCATCAGTCGGTAAAGAGGCAATGCCTTTTCACCAAGACGAGAAATGAATCGACTTAAAGCAGCCAAGCAGCCTGTAAGCTTTTGGACATCATGCACGTGTACAGGACGCTTCATCCGGAGTATGGTGCCAATTTTCTCAGGATTGGCGTCCATTCCTCGTTCGGAAACGAGAAAACCGAGTAACTTTCCACCTGGAACTCCGAATGTGCATTTTGATGGATTGAGCTTGATATCATAACTCCTCAGGTTGGCAAAGGTTTCAGCAAGGTCAGCCCGCAGGTCGGAACCTTTCCGGGACTTGACCACAATATCATCCATGTATGCCTCCACATTCCGACTGATTTGAGTGAGTAAACACTTCTGGATCATTCTCATGAACGTGGCTCCGGCGTTCTTGAGGCCGAACGGCATGGTGACGTAACAGAAGCATCCGAACGGAGTGATGAAAGCTGTTTTTATTTCGTCGGGCCCATACAGACGGATCTGATGGTACCCGGAATAGGCATCTAGAAAAGACAGTCTCTCGCACCCCGCAGTCGAGTCGACTATTTGGTCGATGCGAGGGAGAGGAAAATGATCTTTCGGGCAGGCCCGATTGACATGCTTGAAGTCAATGCACATGCGGAGCGATTTTTCCTTTTTGGGGACCATCACGACATTGGCGAGCCACTCGGAGTGGTAAATCTCTCAGATGAACTCTGCTGCTAAGAGCCGAGCCAATTCCTCGCCAATGGCTTGCTTCTTCTGGACGGCGGACCGTCGAAGATGTTCCTTCACAGGCTTGAATTTTGGGTCGACTAGTAGGCGGTGCTCAGCCAGCCCCCTGGGAACTCCAGGCATGTCAGAGGGCTTCCATGCGAAGATATCCCAGTTCTCACGGAGGAGCTGGATGAGCGCTTCTTCCTATTTGGAGTCGAGCGTCATTGAGATGTGAGTCGGAGCAGCGTCGGGGTCGGTCGGGTGAATGTGGACTGTTTTTGTTTCACCGGCCGACTGGAAAGCCGATTCTGAAGCAGGCTTCTTGGCTCGCAGCAATTCACTCGGATCAGCGGTCTTTTGATACTATTTCAGCTCGACCACTGCCATCTGAGCGTCAGCGATCTGAGCCTTTCTGAAAGCATTCTTCTGCTTTCTTCCGGTTGCGTGTAACAGTGATCACACCTTTGGGGCCAGGCATCTTTAATTTAAGATACACGTAACATGGTCGAGCCATGAAGCGTGCATAAGCTGGCCTGCCCAGAATGGCATGATAAGCACTCTGGAAATCCACAACCTCGATTGTCAACCTTTCCTTGCGGTAATTCTTTGAATCACCGAAAACCACATCAAGAGCAATCTGGCCGAGCGACTCGGCTTTCTTCCCAGGAATGACTCCATGGAAGCTCATGTTGCTGGTACTGAGTATGGACATCGGAATGCCCATTCCTTTCAAAGTCTCAGCATACAGTATGTTCAGGCCACTGCCGCCGTCCGTCAATACCTTGGTCAGTCGAGTGCCTTCGACAACTGGGTCGACCACCAAAGCTTGCCTCCCAGGGGTGGCAATGTGCGTCGGGTGATCAGACTGGTCGAATGTGATGGCAGTCTGTGACCACTTCAGGTAATTGGGTGTTGCCGGGGCAACCATGTTCACTTCACGGTTGATGACTTTCAATCGACTCTTGCTTTCAACGTCAGCAAAAATCATTAGAATGGAATTGACTTGAGGGTACCCACCATCACTGTCTTCCTTGTCCTCAATCATCAGTGGCTCTTTTTCCTTGTCTTTGGGCTGCTTGCCCTGGAACTGCTGGATGAGGAGCCGGCACTATCGAGTGGTATGCTTTGGATAAATAAAATTACCCTCTTCATCTTTTTTGGTGTGGATGTGACATGGCAGGTCCAGAACATCATTCCCATCTTGATCTTTGACTTTCTTGGGCTTCCAGGTGCCCTTGGGTTTTCCCTTGAAGTTTCCCTGGGCTACGGCCAGGGCCTCCCCAGGAGCGGCTGGCTCGGCCTTCCGCTTCTGTTTCCGACTATAATTTCCTCCGGTTTCTTGGGCGACTGATTTGAGTTTGCCACTTCGGAGTCGGTCCTCGTCTTCACCATTAGCGTACTTGGTTGCAATCTCCATCATCCGATTCAGGGACATCTCCCCAGTTCGACCAAACTTCAGATTCAACTCTCTGTATTTGACGCCTTCCTTGAAAGCGCAAACTGCTTGAGTGGTGCAGTGTGATCCACCTCTGGATGTATTCTCTCAGTGTTTCATTCGGCTTCTGCACGCAAGACCGCAACTCTGTAAGGCCTGCAGGGCGCTTGCACGTTCCTTCGAAGGTTGTGATAAACACTCGGGCGAGGTCCTCCCAAGTGTAAATGCTGCTGGGTGCCAACTGATTCAGCCACGCCCTGGCTGAGCCCTCCAACATGAGAGGTAAATGCTTCATGGCCACCTCATCATTGCCGCCGCCAATCTGCACAGCCACTCGGTAATCTTCGAGCCATGTGTCGGGCTTGGATTCACCGGTGAACTTGCTGACTCCAGCCGCCAGCCTGAAGTTGGGAGGAATCACTGTGGCCCTGATGGCTCGACTGAAACACTCAGGCCCTGATGCATGTACTCTGCTGCTGGTGGGCGCATCTCCGTTGTGGCCTCCTCTATGAGCCATGTTCCTGTCCACCAAACCTTGAACGAGGATGGATCTCGCGTCAAAGCCTAGGTCTCTGGGGTCGACTGGGATCCTCTGCCCAACATTATGGGGGCGCCTGTCATCTCGATGTCGGGGTGCATATGACCCACTCCTCGGGGGAGGGGATGGCACTCAACGTCTATCATCACGGTCGGTTCGGTGATCATACTGCTCATTCCTCCGGTACTGATCGTGCCGGTCCCCACGTCCCTCACGCCTCGGGGGCGATCTCGGGCTGTGAGCCGACTGGACTGTTTCTGTTGCAACGGATCGACTGTGGATCTTGTCCCGCGACTGAGAGACGGCGGAATTCTGATTTCCCGCCGCTCGGAGCAATGCTCTGATCTGCAACAATCCTCTGCCAGCCTCCGACTGGGAGGGCTGGATTGACTCTGCTATGCGGGCCGCGGCAGCCAAATTCTGAACTGGAGTTCGGTATACCTGCAGCGGCGGGAAGAGCTGACGTCGACTGGATTCAGGAGCTTGCTGTCGTCGACTGGACTGAGGAGCCCGCTGACGCGCTCGCTCGTCGAGTGCTCGCTGTAGATTTTCCAGTCGAGTGCGCTGGGCCAGATTAGCCAAGCGCGCGTCCTCCAAGGCCCGGGCCTCGGGGGTTTCTCCAACAATAGGAGTGTGGAGCGCGTCCATGTTCCGGCGGCGAAGCTCCTCTCGCTGCAATGACGTAAGAGGTTCGGGGAGGTATTCGTCGTGAGAATGCGACGGATCGCCTCTATCTGCATCACCATCAGCGCGACGGAATCCGGGAGGACTGTGTGCCCCCTCCACCGCCAGGACCTCAGCCGCTGGGTCGCTACTGTCGCACTCGGATGTCGTCTCTGCGGAACCAGTCGACAGATCGAACAGGTCGTAGAGGGATTCGTCGGGCTCGATTGCCGCGACTTGCGGGGCCTCCGATTGGCGGGCCACGGCGTGCCTCACCCACCGCTGGAGCCTCGACCGACCTGAGCGCTTGCGCTGGTGGGAGACGGGGCGGGGAGATGACACGGGAGCCGACCTATATGGGGTCGACGGTTGCCGCAGGAGGATGCCACGAACGCACGCGCGGAAGTGCGTCGAACCGCGGACGGGGAGCGCGTCAATGTCGAGCGGCGCCTCCTGGAGCCAGGCGGAGTCGTCGGCGATGAAGGTGAGCGCGCTGAGACGGATCTCGCGGCCCTCTGCCAAAGCTCCGCAGGAAAACATGATCAAATGGATCGGAAAAATCGCAACTTCTCCAATTAGGCACTAAGACTAATGCCCCACGGTGGGCGCCAACTATCGTGGTTCTAAGCCTGACAGTAATGTAGGGGGGTGTGTATGGAGAGGCTAGATCTTAGCTATTGGGAAGTTGTTACACGCAAGGTTTACGAGTTCAGGCCCTTCTCAGAGGAAGTAACAGCCCTACGTCTCGGTGCCCGGAGGCGGTCGATTGGATTATGAGCGTGTAGATAACAGGGGTGCGAACCCTTCATACTGAGGAGGGGGGTGGCTTATATAGAGTTCGCCGGCCCCCTCCTGCCCTCAGTAATACAGGGTTTAAGGTACATTTAAGGTGGGTATTACTGGTAACGCCCCTAATAAAGTGCTATAATGACTATAAAGACTGCCAAATAGCCGACCATTTGCCTGCGGAGTGACTTTAGGTCTTCTGGCAGTCGAGTGATAGCTTCTTGGTCGAGTGTCTTGACACCGTTGAGTGGGATACTTTCAAGTCGATTGAAAGGTAACCTCTTCTAGGGACGTCCTTGGGTAGGGCATTTTGGACAGGTCCGTACCCCTACCCTAGGTACGTAGCTTCATCACCGGCCACCTCTCCTAGTCCTAATAGGACTAGGGGAGGGGGGAGGCGCGCGACCACCTTGGACTGCCCCTTTCTCCTTTCCACTAAAGCCCACTAAGGCCCATATAGTTCCCGGGGGGTTCCGGTAACCTCCCGGTATTCCGGTAAAATCCCGATTTCACCCGGAACACTTCCGATATCCAAACATAGGCTTCCAATATATCAATCTTTATGTCTCGACCATTTCGAGACTCCTCGTCATGTCCATGATCACATCCGGGACTCCGAACTAACTTCGGTACATCAAAATGCATAAACTCATAATAACTGTCATCGTAACGTTAAGCGTGCGGACCCTACGGTTCGAGAACAATGTAGACATGACTGAGACACATCTCCGGTCAATAACCAATAGCGGGACCTGGATGCCCATATTGGCTCCTACATATTCTACGAAGATCTTTATCGGTCAGACCGCATAACAACATACGTTGTTCCCTTTGTCATCGGTATGTTACTTGCTCGAGATTCGATCATCGGTATCCAATACCTAGTTCAATCTCGTTACCGGCAAGTCTCTTAACTTGTTCCGTAATACATCATCCCGCAACTAACTCATTAGTTGCAATGCTTGCAAGGCTTATGTGATGTGCATTACCGAGAGGGCCCAGAGATACCTCTCCAACAATCGGAGTGACAAATCCTATTCTCGAAATACGCCAACCCAACATCTACCATTGGAGACACCTGTAGAGCTCCTTTATAATCACCCATTTACGTTGTGACGTTTGGTAGCACACAAAGTGTTCCTCCGGCAAACGGGAGTTGCATAATCTCATAGTCATAGGAACATGTATAAGTCATGAAGAAAGCAATAGCAACATACTAAACGATCGGGTGCTAAGCTAATGAAATGGGTCATGTCAATCAGATCATTCAACTAATGATGTGACCTCGTTAATCAAATAACAACTCTTTTTTCATGATTAGGAAACATAACCATCTTTGATTAACGAGCTAGTTAAGTAGAGGCATACTAGTGACACTCTGTTTGTCTATGTATTCACACATGTATTATGTTTCCGGTTAATACAATTCTAGCATGAATAATAAACATTTATCATGATATAAGGAAATAAATAATAACTTTATTATTGCCTCTAGGGCATATTTCCTTCAGTCTCCCACTTGCACTAGAGTCAATAATCTAGATTACACTTTAATGATTCTAACACTCATGGAGTCTTGGTGCTGATCATGTTTTGCTCGTGGAAGAGGCTTAGTGGAGAAGAAGAAAGGAATAGTGGAGAAGAAGAGAAAATAGAATATATTCTATTTTCTCTTCTTCTCCACTATTCCTTTCTTCCTTCTCCTCTTCTTTTTCTTCTTTTTTTTCTTCGATCTTCTCCTCTAGCTATTCCTTTCTTCTTCTCCTCTATTTTCTTCTTCTTCTTCTTCTTCTTCTTCTTAATTTTTATCGGGAACGAGGAGGATCGCCGAGGGGTCGAGGGTCGGGAACTAGGGTAGAGGGTCGAGGGTCGTTAAGGGGTCAAGGATCGAGGGTCGTTAAGGGGTCAATGGTCGAGTCTTGGTGCTGATCATGTTTTGCTCGTGGAAGAGGCTTAGTCAACGGGTCTGCCACATTCAGATCCGTATGTATCTTGCAAATCTCTATGTCTCCCACCTGGACTAGATCCCAGATGGAATTGAAACGTCTCTTGATGTGCTTGGTCCTCTTGTGAAATCTGGATTCCTTTGCCTAGGCAATTGCACCAGTATTGTCACAAAAGATTTTCATTGGACCCGATGCACTAGGTATGACACCTAGATCGGATATGAACTCCTTCATCCAGACTCCTTCGTTCGCTGCTTCCGAAGCAGCTATGTATTCCGCTTCACATGTAGATCCCGCTACGACGCTTTGTTTAGAACTGCACCAACTGACAGCTCCACCGTTTAATGTAAACACGTATCCGGTTTGCGATTTAGAATCGTCCGGATCAGTGTCAAAGCTTGCATCAACGTAACCTTTTACGGTGAGCTCTTTGTCACCTCCATATACGAGAAACATATCCTTAGTCCTTTTCAGGTATTTCAGGATGTTCTTGACCGCTGTCCAGTGATCCACTCCTGGATTACTTTGGTACCTCCCTGCTAAACTTATAGCAAGGCACACATCAGGTCTGGTACACAGCATTGCATACATGATAGAGCCTATGGCTGAAGCATCGGGAACATCTTTCATTTTCTCTCTATCTTCTGCAGTGGTCGGGCATTGAGTTTGACTCAACTTCACACCTTGTAACACAGGCAAGAACCCTTTCTTTGCTTGATCCATTTTGAACTTCTTCAAAATCTTGTCAAGGTATGTGCTTTGTGAAAGTCCAATTAAGCGTCTTGATCTATCTCTATAGATCTTTATGCCTAATATGTAAGCAGCTTCACCGAGGTCTTTCATTGAAAAACTCTTATTCAAGTATCCCTTTATGCTATCCAGAAATTCTATATCATTTCCAATCAGTAATATGTCATCCACATATAATATCAGAAATGCTACAGAGCTCCCACTCACTTTCTTGTAAATACAGGCTTCTCTGAAAGTCTGTATAAAACCAAATGCTTTGATCACACTATCAAAGCGTTTATTCCAACTCCGAGAGGCTTGCACCAGTCCATAAATGGATCGCTGGAGCTTGCACACTTTGTTAGCTCCCTTTGGATCGACAAAACCTTCCGGTTGCATCATATACAACTCTTCTTCCAGAAATCCATTCAGGAATGCAGTTTTGATATCCATCTGCCAAATTTCATAATCATAAAATGCGGCAATCGCTAACATGATTCGGACAGACTTAAGCATCGCTACGGGTGAGAAGGTCTCATCGTAGTCAACCCCTTGAACTTGTCGAAAACCTTTTGCGACAAGTCGAGCTTTGTAGACAGTAATATTACCGTCAGCGTCAGTCTTCTTCTTGAAAATCCATTTATTCTCGATTGTTTGCCGATCATCGGGCAAGTCAACCAAAGTCCATACTTTGTTCTCATACATGGATCCCATCTCAGATTTCATGGCTTCAAGCCACTTTGCGGAATCTGGGCTCACCATCGCTTCTTCATAGTTCGTAGGTTCATCATGATCTAGTAGCATGACTTCCAGAACTGGATTACCGTACCACTCTGGCGTGGATCTCACTCTGGTTGATCTATGAGGTTCAGTAGTATCTTGTTCTGAAGTTTCATGATCACTATCATTAACTTCCTCACTAATTGGTATAGGTGTCGCAGAAACAGTTTTCTGTGATGTAATACTTTCCAATAAGGGAGCAGGTACAGTTACCTCGTCAAGTTCTACTTTCCTCCCACTCACTTCTTTCGAGAGAAACTCCTTCTCTAGAAAGGATCCATTCTTAGCAATGAATGTCTTGCCTTCGGATCTGTGATAGAAGGTGTACCCAACAGTCTCCTTTGGGTATCCTATGAAGACACATTTCTCCGATTTGGGTTCGAGCTTATCAGGTTGAAGCTTTTTCACATAAGCATCGCAGCCCCAAACTTTAAAAAACGACAACTTTGGTTTCTTGCCAAACCATAGTTCATAAGGCGTCGTCTCAACGGATTTTGATGGTGCCCTATTTAATGTGAATGCGGCCGTCTCTAAAGCATAACCCCAAAACGATAGCGGTAAATCAGTAAGAGACATCATAGATCGCACCATATCTAGTAAAGTACGATTACGACGTTCTGATACACCATTACGCTGTGGTGTTCCGGGTGGCGTGAGTTGCGAAACTATTCCACAATTTTTCAAATGTACACCAAACTCGTAACTCAAACATTCTCCTCCACGATCAGATCGTAGAAACTTTATTTTCTTGTTACGATGATTTTCAACTTCACTCTGAAATTCTTTGAACTTTTCAAATGTTTCAGATTTGTGTTTCATTAAGTAGATATACCCATATCTGGTTAAGTCATCTGTGAAGGTGAGAAAATAACGATATCCGCCACGAGCCTCAATATTCATCGGACCACATACATCGGTATGTATGATTTCCAACAAATCTGTTGCTCTCTCCATAGTACCGGAGAACAGTGTTTTAGTCATCTTGCCCATGAGGCACGGTTCGCAAGTACCAAGTGATTCATAATCAAGTGGTTCCAACAGTCCATCAGTATGGAGTTTCTTCATGCGCTTTATACCGATATGACCTAAACGACAGTGCCACAAATAAGTTGCACTTTCATTATCAACTCTGCATCTTTTGGCTTCAACATTATGAATATGTGTATTACTACTATCGAGATTCATCAAAAATAGACCACTCTTCAAAGGTGCATGACCATAAAAGATATTACTCATATAAATAGAACAACCATTATTCTCTGATTTAAATGAATAACCGTCTCGCATCAAACAAGATCCAGATATAATGTTCATGCTCAACGCTGGCACCAAATAACAATTATTTAGGTCTAATATTAATCCCGAAGGTAGATGTAGAGGTAGCGTGCCGACCGCGATCACATCGACTTTGGAACCGTTTCCCACGCGCATCGTCACCTCGTCATTCGCCAGTGTTTGCTTAATCCGTAGTCCTTGTTTCGAGTTGCAAATATTAGCAACAGAACCAGTATCAAATACCCAGGTGCTACTGCGAGCTCTAGTAAGGTACACATCAATAACATGTATATCACATATACCTTTGTTCACTTTGCCATCCTTCTTATCCGCCAAATACTTGGGGCAGTTCCGCTTCCAATGACCAGTCTGCTTGCAGTAGAAGCACTCAGTTTCAGGCTTAGGTCCAGACTTGGGTTTCTTCTCCTGAGCAGCAACTTGCTTGCCGTTCTTCTTGAAGTTCCCTTTCTTCTTCCCTTTGCCCTTTTTCTTGAAACTAGTGGTCTTGTTAACCATCAACACTTGATGCTCCTTCTTGATTTCTACTTCCGCAGCTTACAGCATTGCGAAGACCTCGGGAATAGTCTTGTTCATCCCTTGCATATTATAGTTCATCACGAAGCTCTTGTAGCTTGGTGGCGGTGATTGGAGAATTCTGTCAATGACGCAATCATCTGGAAGATTAACTCCCATCTGAATCAAGTGATTATTATACCCAGACATTTTGAGTATATGCTCACTGACAGAACTGTTCTCCTCCATCTTGCAGCTATAGAACTTATTGGAGACTTCATATCTCTCAATCCGGGCATTTGCTTGAAATATTAACTTCAACTCCTGGAACATCTCATATGCTCCATGACGTTCAAAACGTCGTTGAAGTCCCGATTCTAAGCCGTAAAGCATGGCACACTGAACTATCGAGTAGTCATCAGCTTTGCTCTGCCAGACGTTCATAGCATCTGGTGTTGCTCCAGCAGCAGGCCTGGCACCCAGCGGTGCTTCCAGGACGTAATTCTTCTGAGCAGCAATGAGGATAATCCTCAAGTTACGGACCCAGTCCGTGTAATTGCTACCATCATCTTTCAACTTTGCTTTCTCAAGGAACGCATTAAAATTCAACGGAACAACAGCACGAGCCATCTATCTACAATCAACATAAACAAGCAAGATACTATCAGGTACTAAGTTCATGATAAGTTTAAGTTCAATTAATCAAATTACTTAAGAACTCCCACTTAGATAGACATCCCTCTAATCCTCTAAGTGATCACGTGATCCAAATCAACCAAACCATAACCGATCATCACGTGAGATGGAGTAGTTTTCAATGGTGAACATCGTTATGTTGATCATATCTACTATATGATTCACGCTCGACCTTTCGGTCTCCGTGTTCCGAGGCCATATCTGCATATGCTAGGCTCGTCAAGTTTAACCTGAGTATTCTGCATGTGCAAAACTGGCTTGCACCCGTTGTAGATGGACGTAGAGCTTATCACACCCGATCATCACGTGGTGTCTGGGCACGACGAACTTTGGCAACGGTGCATACTCAGGGAGAACACTTCTTGATAATTTTAGTGAGAGATCATCTTATAATGCTACCGTCAATCAAAGCAAGATAAGATGCATAAAAAGATAAACATCACATGCAATCAATATAAGTGATATGATATGGCCATCATCATCTTGTGCTTGTGATCTCCATCTCCGAAGCACCGTCATGATCACCATCGTCATCGGCGCGACACCTTGATCTCCATCGTAGCATCGTTGTCGTCTCGCCAATCTTATGCTTCCACGACTATCGCTACTGCTTAGTGATAAAGTAAAGCATTACATCGCGATTGCATTGCATACAATAAAGCGACAACCATATGGCTCCTGCCAGTTGCCGATAACTCAGTTACAAAACATGATCATCTCATACAATAAAATTCAGCATCATGCCTTGACCATATCACATCACAACATGCCCTGCAAAAACAAGTTAGACGTCCTCTACTTTGTTTGTTGCAAGTTTTACGTGGCTGCTACGGGCTTAAGCAAGAACCAATCTTACCTACACATCAAAACCACAACGATAGTTTGTCAAATACACTCCGTTTTAACCTTCGCAAGGACCGGGCGTAGCCACACTTGGTTCAACTAAAGTTGGAGAGATAGTCGCCCACAAGCCACCTGTGTGCAAAGCATGTCGGGGGAACCGATCTCGCGTAAGCGTACGCGTAATGTTGGTCCGGGTCGTCTCGTCCAACAATACCGCCGAACCAAAGTATGACATGCTGGTAGGCAGTATGACTTATATCGCCCACAACTCACTTGTGTTCTACTCGTGCATATAACATCAAACCATAAAACCTAGGGTCGGATGCCACTGTTGGGGAACGTAGTAATTTCAAAAAATTTCCTACGTACACGCAAGATCATGGGATGCATAGCAACGAGAGGGGAGAGTGTTGTCTACGTACCCACGCAGACCGACTGCGGAAGCGTTGACGCAACGTAGAGGAAGTAGTCGTACGTCTTCCCGATCCGACCGATCCAAGCACCGTTACTCCGGCACCTCCGAGTTCTTAGCACACGTTCAGCTCGATGACGATCCCCGGGCTCCGATCCAGCAAAGCGTCGGGGAAGAGTTCCGTCAGCACGACGGCGTGGTGACGATCTTGATGTTCTACCGACGCAGGGCTTCGCCTAAGCACTACAACGATATGATCGAGGTGGAATATGGTGGCAGGGGGCACCGCACACGGCTAAGGAACGATCTCAAGGATCAACTTGTGTGTCTAGAGGTGCCCCCCTGCCTCAGTATATAAAGGAGCCAAGGGGGAGGGGCTGGCCGGCCAAGGAGGGCGCACCAGGAGAGTCCTACTCCCTCTGGGAGTAGGATTCCCTCCCCAATCCTAGTTGGAATAGGATTCCTTGAGGGGGGAAAGAGAGAGAGGGGGGCTGGCCACCTTTCTTAGTCCTAATAGGACTAGGGGAGGGGGGAGGCGCGCGGCCACCTTGGGCTGCCCCTTTCTCCTTTCCACTAAAGCCCACTAAGGCCCATATAGTTCCCGGGGGGTTCCGGTAACCTCCCGGTACACCGGTAAAATCCCGATTTCACCCGGAACACTTCCGATATCCAAACATAGGCTTCCAATATATCAATCTTTATGTCTCGACCATTTCGATACTCCTTGTCATGTCCGTGATCACATCCGGGACTCCGAACTAACTTCAGTACATCAAAATGCATAAACTCATAATAACTATCATCGTAACGTTAAGCGTGCGGACCCTACGGTTCGAGAACAATGTAGACATGACTGAGACACATCTCCGGTCAATAACCAATAGCGGGACCTGGATGCCCATATTGGCTCCTGCATATTCTACGAAGATCTTTATCGGTCAGACCGCATAACAACATACGTTGTTCCCTTTGTCATCGGTATGTTACTTGCTCGAGATTCGATCGTCGGTATCCAATACCTAGTTCAATCTTGTTACTGGCAAGTCTCTTAACTTGTTCCGTAATACATTATCCCGCAACTAACTCATTAGTTGCAATGCTTGCAAGGCTTATGTGATGTGCATTACCGAGAGGTCCCAGAGATACCTCTCCGGCAATCGGATTGACAAATCCTATTCTCGAAATACGCCAACCCAACATCTACCATTGGAGACACCTGTAGAGCTCCTTTATAATCACCCATTTACGTTGTGACGTTTGGTAGCACACAAAGTGTTCCTCCGGCAAACGGGAGTTGCATAATCTCATAGTCATAGGAACATGTATAAGTCATGAAGAAAGCAATAGCAACATACTAAACGATCGGGTGCTAAGCTAATGAAATTGGTCATGTCAATCAGATCATTCAACTAATGATGTGACCTCGTTAATCAAATAACAACTCTTTGTTCATGGTTAGGAAACATAACCATCTTTGATTAACAAGCTAGTTAAGTAGAGGCATACTAGTGACACTCTGTTTGTCTATGTATTCACACATGTATTATGTTTCTGGTTAATACAATTCTAGCATGAATAATAAACATTTATCATGATATAAGGAAATAAATAATAACTTTATTATTGCCTCTAGGGCATATTTCCTTCAGTCTCCCACTTGCACTAGAGTCAATAATCTAGATTACACTTTAATGATTCTAACACTCATGGAGTCTTGGTGCTGATCATGTTTTGCTCGTGGAAGAGGCTTAGTGGAGAAGAAGAAAGGAATAGTGGAGAAGAAGAGAAAATAGAATATATTCTATTTTCTCTTCTTCTCCACTATTCCTTTCTTCCTTCTCCTCTTCTTTTTCTTCTTTTTTTTCTTCGATCTTCTCCTCTAGCTATTCCTTTCTTCTTCTCCTCTATTTTCTTCTTCTTCTTCTTCTTCTTCTTCTTCTTAATTTTTATCGGGAACGAGGGTGTCGAGGATCGCCGAGGGGTCGAGGGTCGGGAACTAGGGTAGAGGGTCGAGGGTCGTTAAGGGGTCAAGGGTCGAGGGTTCGAGGGTTCTATAGGGTCGAGGGTCGAGGGTTCCAGCAGGGTCGTCTAGGGGTCGAGGGTTCCAGGGTCGTCGAGGGTTCGAGGGGTCGAGGATCGCCGAGGGGTCGAGAGAGGTTTCCTAGTGTCAAAGTATTGAAGAAATCCATGCCTTCATCATTAGCCGGAAGTAACCAGGGCATGTTGGTACGAAGTTCTGCAAAGTTGTTCTGGAATGGAGTCCCGGATGGAATAATCCGCCTTTTGGTACGAATTCAGCAAAGGCCTTCCAAATAGCGATATTCGGAAGGCTCCTGCTGAACTTTGTACCAAAAAGCGAATTATCCTATCTGGGACTCCGTTCCAGAACAACTTTGAAGAGCTTCGTACCATCATGCACATATTACTTTCGCCTAATGATGAAGACATGGTTTTGTTGAATCCTTTGACACTACGCAACCTCCCGACCCCTCGGCGATCCTCTCGAACATGAGAGGAAGAAGAGGATAAAAAAAGAAGAGGAAGAAGAAAAAAAAGAGGAGAAGAAAGAATAGAGGAGTTCTTCTCCTCTATTCTTTCTTCTCCTCTTTTTTTTATTCTTCTTCCTCTTTTTTTTATCGGGAACGAGGGTCGTCGAGGGACATAGATGTAGTGTCATTGTTGTCGATATATACCCCCTCCCGGTAGCTTGCTATGATTAGGTAGCTAGTTGTACGTTTGGCACTAATATATCCATCTGTCATGTTTGAATAATAATTGCCATGTTGTAAATATTTGTAGAAACAATGGACACCGCCCGAGACGAAGCAAAAGAAGCGTTGTTGAGGGAGATAATCGCAGAAGGAAGTGATGTCGTCTCGTTGTTTCTCAACGACACCGATGGTCTGGAAGGAGAGGGTGAACAAGCTGGCTACGGTGACCTAATGCCGGTGCAAGAAGAAGAACATGAGGACGGCTCCGGTGACCCAATGCCGGTGCAAGAAGGAGACCATGATGACGGCTCTGGTGACCGAACCGAGTCCGGCCAGGTATATATATTAGTTAAGCCTATGCTGACTAGCTGATTGATGCATTCATTGTTTTGGTATGTACACATATTAATTAAGTCTTTGTTCTTTTTTCTAGCCCTCCGGATCGAGCACAACTTCGGTAAAGAGACGAGGCCCGAAGAAAAAGTTGAGCTCGGATGAAAAGTTTGAGATCACAGCAATCGCGCCCGACGGCCAACCTATTGAACCCCTCCGGACAAA
This sequence comes from Triticum urartu, assembly GCF_056163025.1. Classification (NCBI taxonomy): domain Eukaryota; kingdom Viridiplantae; phylum Streptophyta; class Magnoliopsida; order Poales; family Poaceae; genus Triticum; species Triticum urartu. The sequence goes on from NC_141875.1 coordinate 696,707,106, forward strand.
GAGCGCATTTGTTGCTCAGTGCGGGGTTCTGGTTAGGGACAAGATCCCGATAAGCATCCAGCAATGGTTTAAGCCGGCTACAGAAGACCCTGAGGTGTCTTATGTCAATGATATGCAGAAAAATGATCTTTGGACTGAGCTGAAGTCAAATTTCACCCTACCGCCAGAGGATAATCCAGAGAACCCAGTTAAAGAGAAATTAATCAAGTCTTTTGCTCTGAAGAGGATGGCAGAACTATTCAGGAGGTATAAGAAAGAGCTGAATAAGTTTGTCAAAAATAATGAGACACCAGAATTCAAGGGCAGATATGAGAATATCAGAGATCACTGGCCCGCATTTGTGGCCCACAAGACATCGGAAAAGAGTAAGAAGATGTCGGTGACAAACAAGCAAAATGCTGCGACGAAGAAGCTTCACCATCGCATGGGGTCAGGTGGCTACCTCGTAGCCCGGCCTAAGTGGTCCAAGATTGAGAATGATCTGGTTCATAAAGGGATCGAACCAGAGACAAATAACTGGCCAGACCGTTGCCAGACTTGGTTCTTCGGGGCTGGCGGAACCTTGGACCCTGAAACAGGGAAGTGCATTTGGACGAACGATCAAATGGACATACCAGTCAGTAAGCTCAAGCAGTATATCGAAGCAGCGCAGGAAGGGACGTTCTTTCCACACAGAGAGAACGACGAGCTCACAATGGCCCTCGGGAATCCTGAGCACCCTGGACGGACACGAGGCACGCCAGGCTCCATTCCGTGGAAGGTTGGGTTTCCGGACGCAGGCGGTTACAAATCCCATGAGAGGAGGAAAAAAGTGCAATAGACCCAAATGCAGGCGCTGAAAGCAAGGGTAGACGCGATAGAGGAACGAGAACCAAATCGCAGCAAACGTACTGCCGAAGCCTCCCCCGAAGCTACCCCGCCATCTCAGCGCAGAAGCAGCGTGGCTTCCACCGAGCTGCTTCAGCCGGAGCATGCCTTGACAGCTCCTGCCAGCTATCCCGTGGATGCTATAACGGAGTCTCAAAATTGCCACCTTATGACGCAATGGATGAATTTGAAGGTCAAGGCGGTTGTTGGCTCTGTTTATCCTACTGAACCCGGCGCAACTTTTCACTGTCGGCCGATTCCAGAAGGATATGCTAGGGTGATGGTGGATGAGATAACGGAGGGATTTGAGGACCTCCAGCTTGACCACCCTACCGGTGAAGGGGAGACTCGGCTGGGGTCTTCTCTGAAGACTCCATGCCTATGGCGGAAGGAGCTCATCAACCTTCCGAACTGGACGCCTCCGCCTCCTCCTCCTCCTCCGGCAAGTCAGGGCACTCCGCCTCCACCGCCTCCTCCTCCGGCGAGTGACGATCAGGTCCCTCAGCCGGCTCCTTCTCCGGCGCGTGGCGGCACTCCGCCTCCTTCTCCGCCTGCGCCGACGCGCCCGAGCAGCCAGCCTCCTCCTTCTCCGCCTCGTCAGCAAGGGCGGAAGAGACCTGCCGCCGCTCCAGCTGCTCCGGCGCGTCGTAGTCCTTCTCCTCCGCCTCTTAAGCAAGTAAAGAAGACAACCGCTCCGTCTGCTCGGTCGGCGTCTAGCAGTACAACCAGAGGCGGGAGGACATACAGATTCGGTCCTTCTCTGAAGACTCCAGAGAAGTTACCATACGAGAGGACCCCGGAGGAGAACGCCGAGATCGCGCGAGAAGAAGTAAGGAACTTCTTTAAAGGGGTGAAAGCAAAGAAACATCCACCTCCGGAGGAGAAGGTAGATCGGGTGAAAGTGAAGCGCACTCTGGCTGCCCTGACAAAACCACCGAAGTCTCCGTCGAAAGGAAACTATGACCGCATTATTGGAAAGGAATTTGCCGAAGCGGAGCGGTCGGGAAGTACTGTCAGTGATCAAAGGCTGAAAGAACGACAAGCTGGGAAACAAATTGCCCAGCTCGGCAAACAAGCGAAGCAATCGTGCCCCCCGCTCAAGGTGCCTAGCCACAACGTCGCTAATGATCCGAGGATGGTGCCCGGTTATAGCAATCTTGCAGATTACCTGCCCGACGAAGTACATTATGAACCCATGGACATGCAAATACAAAGATACGAGTACGGGAAGCCTCTCGTCAAAGATGAAAGATCTCTATCAACGATGATGCGAAGATTGCATGATTGGTACTTGAAAATCTGCAGACTTTGGGGGAGGAGTACTTTGTATGTGAAAGTTAAAAAGGAGCATGACCTCGTTGGAATTGATCTGTTGCCTGTTCCATTTGAGGAGTTCTATCAGTTTTTCAATCAATTGGCCCTCGATAAAACAACGGTCGCCTGCTACTGTCTGTAAGTAGTACTACTTCTGTCATTAAGTTTCTCTATATAGCTTAGCTCTTTCATTGCATGTATTTATAATCATCCTCACTATATTATGCAGATTGAAGATCGCCGAATTGAAGAAAAGACAAGTCGGTGATATTGGGTTCATTAACACATATCTCATAGATGCAACTGACGTTAAATTTCATGCCGCAGCTACCGAGGCCAACTTGCTACGATCGTTCGTAATAAATGAAAACAAAGATATAATACTCTTTCCTTACAACTTCAAGTGAGTGTTACTGTCTTGTGCGTATTCGGTTTCCCTTATATATTAGTCAAGGTTATAGTAATGTAATTGATGAGTTATGCATGCGTGTGCAGTTTCCACTATATTCTCCTAGAGATTAAGCTTGACCAGGGACTAGTAACCGTCTTAGACTCAAGACGAAAAGATCCCCACGACTATGCAGACATGACTCAAATACTCGAGAAGTAAGTTAAATCGATCATTATCCACCATATCAGCAACTTTGTTCATTTCCTGATATATTAAGTAATTGTTTTCTTTGTCCGGCAGGGTTTGGAGAAAGTTCACCAGAAAAGCTCCGGGACTGCCGAAGGAGCTGCAATTTAGACACCCGAAAGTAAGTACTATAGTAGCATTTTAAGCGCATCTACTAGTCATTCAAGCGCTAGTTTCATCAATACCATTTGGCATTCTTTCTTATCAGTTTGATTAACCTCTATTTCTTGTAAAGTGGTTGTGGCAGGAACAAGGGAATGATTTCTGTGGATACTATGTTTGCGAGTCCATCCGCCACACGACCTGTGAGCGGGGCTACACTGAAGAACAATATGAAGTATGTAAATAACAACATTCACAATTTTATTTTATTACCATCATTTGTGTTGAGTTTCATTCATTCATATATATATGTATTGACCCCCTTCTTTAAATTAGATGTTTTGGAAGCGGGATGAACTCCTAGCACCAGCTCGCATGCGAGCAATTCAAGAGGAATTGGCGGCATTCTTTCTTCACCACGTGATCCCTGAAAACGGAGAATTCTATGTGGACCCTGAGTCCGTATGATTATATTTGTAAGAGATAATTATTGTATATATGTAGCCGGTAGTGTCAGATAGATATACGAGAACTTGTTATTCGACCAATCTCTCGGAGAAGGAGAGGTGGTCGATATCACTTCTCTCTGTATGCATATATGTTCATGACGATCTTCTGTTTCCTTCGTTTGCTTACTAGCTAGCCAGCGTGTCTAGTCATGTCTATACATATGTATAGTACGTAGCGTCGACCAAGCACGGCCATAAGAGAGGACACTTCTCTCTATTAATTATAGCTAGCTAACACAATATATGAAACACCTAAATTAACCCCCCAAAACCCCCAACCCCCCCCCTTCAAAAAAAACTAAAACCCCAGCCACAGAAATGCTGACGCGTGGATACCTATTGGTCCCGGTTGGTGCCACCAACCGGGACCAAAGGGTCTCCTGCCTGGGCTCTGCGCACTGCCCACGTGGAGACCAATCAGTCCCGGTTCTGGATTGAACCGGGACTAAAGGGTCGGGGCATTAGTACCGACACTTTAGTCCCGGTTCAGGAACCAGGACTAAAGGCCCTTACGAACCGGAACTATAGGCCCTTTTTCTACCAGTGGAGAGTGAACTCCACATGTGATGACGGTTCTCCACCCGAGGTTCGCCATAGACAAACGTCGTTCTCCAGCTCTTGTCGCTTGCCTCATCTTCAATCCGCACGTCGATGTACCGTGCACAGGAGTCCAATACTGTCAATTGCAACTTCTCATCCCAATATAGCGCAAGCCCTCCATTGAGACCATCACTTGACACACCCGCAAAACCCTTCATCTGTAACCTCCATTTTAGTTTCTCCATCTTTGAAGAGGCCTGTCTTGTTTCTGAGAGAAAAACAATCCCCGGGGATTTGGCTTTAGAGAGGGCCAACACCTCACGAACTGTCCGGAGGTCCCCCCCCCCCCCCCCCCCCACCGGCAGTTCCATACCAAGATATTCATTGCATCCGGCGGTCCTCCTCGAGGGAGGCCGCCGATCTATCTCCTGACACACCACTCGAGTCAACGCGGGCTCTCTTGCTGTTACTGTTGCTTGTCAGTGTGTATGTTGCGCTATACTCACTTCGTTCATTATACATACTCTTTTTATAGATTTCAATAAAGACTACATATCTCGCAAAAAAAAATACATACAGATGAATATAGAGATTTTTTTAAGTGTAAAATCACTCATTCTATTATGTATGTAGTCCGCATTGAAATTTTTATAAAGACTTATATATTTAGGATCCGTTGGAATGTGCGCATCCGGACCTTAAACAACAAGGCAGCGGTGCAATGCGCGCGTTGAGTACGCAATTGGCACCCCATAATTGCAGGAACGTCAGCACAAACACGTAGTACTACTGCTAGTGACTGTGCATGACTTGGCCTAATAAAACCAGCGAGTTGGACAACACTGTTCTTCTTCGAAGTTGCACCGTTACTCGGTGGAGACTAAACAAACATAGGCATGCGGCCGGGTAGGGTAGACAGCACACGGGGTGACTTGACTCGAGCACTGTCAGTCTGTTCATCGCACGCTGTCCCAGCTCCAAATAAGACAAGAGCCTGTACGTCCTGGCGGATAAGTCAAGAACACGCGTGTACGTATGGGCTTGTCTGCAAACTGTTGAGTAAATAGGTAATTTCTCGATTAAATTAATCCACGAGTAAATCACTAGCACGGCATTGACACAAATAAATACATACTGATATTCAGTCAAGCTAGCACATAATACGCTAATTGCACAAAGGTCTACGTATAACACTAGCAAGGCTAAAACAGAAAACAGTAGGAGCGGGATAAATGAGTTATACCCTCCAGTACGCCATGCAGAGGCCGCGGCTTTGGTGGCGGCAGCGGCGTCCTCGGCGGCCTTCTTGTCGGCTTCAGCTTTCTCGGCGGCGGCACGTTCGGCGTGGGTGGACATGGTGATGATGAAAGCGACGCGGACGTAGAGGAAGTAGACGATCGGAAGCGAGCAGTCGCGTAATCGCTGCCCAAAAACCTATTCGCCCCTCACCCCGTACAAGAACCAGAAGGGCGTGGTTTCGGAGACCTGCTCTCCCATCGACCGTGTACACGGCGGACGGGATGGAGTCAACGGCGGCAGCAGCAGCAAGGGAACGACGATGGGCGTGCGCGTGGAGCAGATGTGATCTGTTCGTGGCGTCTAGGGTTAGGAGACACCGCACACTTATATAGACGCAGCCACGTGGGCTCGACCCACGATCCGACATCTCAGATCGTGGCCCAGCTGTCAGAGAACTCTCCGCCAGTGACAGGTAAAAATAAGCGCGTAGATGTGAGCTCGGCTCGGCTCAATCCCGCAACCCGCGGCGCGGCGCGGCGCGGCGTGGCGAGGCAGGCGGCGGAGGAGGAGTGCGCGAGGGCCTCTTCTCTTCTCAAGCTCCAATAGTATGTAGAAGAGAAACTCTTATAAACCACTCCAACTCTCCTTCCACTAGCGGGGTGGGACTAAACTTCCCACTACACCTAGTGCCATATAACTCACATGGGCCCTTAGAGATTTTTCAGAAATTGCTATATGGGCCTAGAGCCCATCTCAAATTTCAGCAATCCCCCACCAGATCTCGAGGGCCCATTGTGTCCTCTGTTCCAATTGCTGTTTCGATATATCAGTGTGTCAGTGAAGACCTGTTAAGGTTGAACTTCACCTAGAGCAAGTAGCTACACTCCTTCACAACTGAACAATGGACTATGCCTTGAATTGTCAGTTTGGTGTAAAGAAGTTTCACTACATGTCTTACTAGTACTAGGCTGCCGAAGGCTGACCCCTCGGGTGGAGCATATAAGTCACACTCCTGGCCTATTCATGAGCTTACTAGAGATTACCTCAATCTCATAGACTGTGACCAGCAGTCGGGCTCACATAGGTGTGTTCCTCCAAATATCGCTCTATAGGATAGCATATTGCTTACATAAGCTTTGGAACACATTAAGACAATAGTCATCCTACCATACAGTATCGAGAGTATTGCATCTCCAACGGAGTGGGTTAGTATAGTTACTCTGCTCAGTTCACCACTGACTTGTTTTCCCAGGTCCTAATTCACGGGATCTCCGGTCACATAGGTTGGGTTACTACCATGGCAACTCATGTGGGTCTCATACCCATCTCCCTCGATGCATTATCTATCACAACACGTGATAGCCCTTTCGTAAAGGGATCTGCCAGATTCTTAGCCGTATGGACATAGTCCAACGCTATCACTCCAGAGTTTCTTAATTTTCTGACAGCTTTTAATCTCACTCTTATGTGTTTGGTGGACTTCATGTTGTCCTTTGAACTCTTCACTTTGGTGATGACAGTCTGATTGTCACAGTTCATAAGGATAGCCGGAACCGGTTTATCTACCAATGGCAAGTCCATCAAAAGATATCGAAGCCATCTCGCTTCAACACCAGATGTGTCTAATGCCGTTAATTCTGCTTCCATTATCGATCTCGTTAAGATCGTTTGCTTGCAAGACTTCCAGGAAACAACGCCACCTCCAAGAGTAAACATATACCCAATTGTGGCCTTCATCTCATCAGCATGAGAGATCCAATTCGCATCACTATACCCTTCAAGTACCGACGGGTATCCGGTATAGTGAAGTCCATAGTTCATAGTACCTTTCAGATAGCGCATAACTCTCTCAACAGCATGCCAATGTACATCATCCGGTTTGAAAACAAACCGGCTCAGTTTGCTCACAGCAAACGTGATGTCAGGCCTCGTTGCGCTCGCTAGGTACATCGGTGAACCAATAATCTGAGAGTATCTCAATTGATCTTTAGCCATGCCTTTGGACTTTTGAATCAACGTGCTAGGATCATATGGTGTTTGAGATGGCGTGCAGTCCGAATATCCAAAACGACTCAACACCTTCTCAACATAGTGGGATTGCAGAAGTGTAATTCCACCCTCGTTATCTCTCAGTAGCTTGATGTTCAAGATAAGATCAGCCACACCAAGGTCTTTCATCTCAAAGTTCTGAGATAGAAACAATTTGACCTCCTCAATGACTTTGAGGTTTGTTCCGAATATCAGTATGTCATCAACATACAAGCACAGTATAACTCCTCCTCCCCCACCATGGCGATAGTATACACATTTGTCAGCCTCATTAACAACGAAACCAACAGATGTCAGAGTTGTATTAAACTTATCATGCCATTGCTTAGGTGCTTGTTTCAGGCCATATAAAGATTTTATCAACCTACACACCTTTGTTTCCTGACCATCTATCACAAAGCCATCAGGCTGTTGCATGTAGATTTCCTCCTTTAGCTCTCCATTTAGAAAAGCCGTCTTAACATCCATCTGATGGACGAGAAGACCATGCGAGGCCGCCAACGAGAGTAATACTCGAATGGTGGTCAGTCTAGCCACAAGTGAATAAGTATTGAAGAAATCTTCCTCTTCTTGTTGGTCATAGCCCTTGGCCACAAGCCTAGCCTTGTACTTTTCAATAAATAGTACCATCGGGCCTAAGCTTCTTTTTGAACACCCACATACACCCCAGTGGTTTGCAACCATAGGGACGATCAGTGATCTCCCATGTCCCGTTAGCCATGATGGAATCCATCTCGCTACGGACCGCATCCTTCCCGTAGTCAGCTTCTGGAGAGGCATACGCTTCTGAAATAGAAGTGGGAATATCATCCACGAGGTACACGAAGAAATCATCACCAAAGGTCTTTGCAGTCCTTTGTCTTTTGCCCCTACCAAGGGTTTCCTCGTCATCCTCCTCAGGATTTTCATAATGTGTTTGTTCATAATATTCCATAGGAATGGCAGGTCCAGGAGTCTCCTCAGATTCCTGTCTAGAAGTGCCTTGCATATCTCTCATAGGAAAAATATCCTCGAAGAATGTAGCATCCTTAGACTCCATAATTGTACCGACCTTCCCGTCAGGTACCTCAGATTTCACTACTAGAAATCTATAGCCAACACTGTTCTTAGCGTAACCCAAATTAACGCAGTCCACAGTCTTTGGTCCAAGCTTACGCTTTTTGGGGATCGGCACATTGACTTTCGCCAATCAACCCCAAGTATGCAAGTACGAGAGTGTTGTCCTTTTCTTTGCCCATTTCTCATAGGGAGTGATCTCATTATCCTTTGTCGGAACTTTATTCAGGACATGACATGTCGTCAATATAGCCTCCCCCCACCATGCCTTGGATAAACCCGATGTATCTAACATGGCGTTAACCAAATCAGTTAGAGTACGGTTTTTCTGCTCAGCAACCCCGTTTGACTGGGGTGAATAGGGAGGCGTCCTCTCATGAATAATGCCATGTTCCGCACAGAAAGAATCAAACTCACTCGAGAAGTACTCTCCACCACAATCTGACCAGACTCGTTTAATTTTCTTTTCAAGTTGTTTCTCAACTTATGCCTTATAGATTTTAAAGTAGTGTAGAGCCTCATCTTTGGTGTTTAACAGATACACATAGCAATATCTAGTGGAGTCATCTATCAATGTTATGAAGTATTTCTTTCCACCTTTAGTCAACACACCATTCATCTCACAAAGATCTGAATGTATGAGTTCTAATGGTGCCAAGTGTCTCTCCTCCGCGGCCTTGTGAGGCTTGCGAGGTTGCTTAGCTTGTACACATGAAAGGCACTTAGAACCTTTGGCTAAGGTGAAACTCGGGATTAAATCCAACTTGGCTAGCCGCGTCATAACACCGAAACTAATGTGACAAAGACGTGAATGCCAAACTTCAGATTCATTAACATTCGAATGAATATGGTTCACGACTTTATTACAAAAATCTGCGAGGGAAAGGCGGAACATCCCTCTGCTCTCATAACCTTTTCCAACAAAGAGTCCATATTTCGTAACAACTAATTTATTAGACTCGAAAACCAACTTAAACCCTTCTCTACATAGAAGGGAGCCACTAACGAGGTTCTTCTTGATGGCGGGGACATGTTGCACGTTCTTCAGCTGCACAATCCTTCCTGAAGTAAACTTCAAATCGACCGTGCCAACACCATGAATAGAAGCACTCGCGTCATTCCCCATCAATACGGACCCGTGACATGTGGCTTGGTAAGAAGTGAACAATGAAATGTCAGAACACACATGAACACCTGCACTTGTGTCCACCCACCAATCGTTGGGTTGAAACACTAAAAAAAACAGTAAATAAATTACCGTACCCAGATGCACCATTTGAAGGAAATATGCCCTAGAGGCAATAATAAAGTTATTATTTATTTCCTTATATCATGATAAATGTTTATTATTCATGCTAGAATTGTATTAACCGGAAACATAATACATGTGTGAATACATAGACAAACAGAGTGTCACTAGTATGCCTCTACTTGACTAGCTCGTTAATCAAAGATGGTTATGTTTCCTAACCATGAACAAATAGTTGTTATTTGATTAACAAGGTCACATCATTAGTTGAATGATCTGATTGACATGACCCATTCCATTAGCTTAGCACCCGATCGTTTGGTATGTTGCTATTGCTTTCTTCATGACTTATACATGTTCCTATGACTATGAAATTATGCAACTCCCCTTTGTCGGAGGAACACTTTGGGTGCTACCAAACGTCACAACGTAACTGGGTGATTATAAAGGAGTACTACAGGTGTCTCCAATGGTAGATGTTGGGTTGGCGTATTTCGAGAATAGGATTTGTCACTCCGATTGTCGGAGAGGTATCTCTGGGCCCTCTCGGTAATGCACATCACTTAAGCCTTGCAAGCATTGCAACTAATGAGTTAGTTGCGGGATGATGTATTACGGAACGAGTAAAGAGACTTGCCGGTAACGAGATTGAACTAGGTATTGGATACTGACGATCGAATCTCGGGCAAGTAACATACCGATGACAAAGGGAACAACGTATGTTGTTATGCGGTCTGACCGATAAAGATCTTCGTAGAATATGTAGGAGCCAATATGGGCATCCAGGTCCCGCTATTGGTTATTGACCGGAGATGTGTCTCAGTCATGTCTACATTGTTCTCGAACCGTAGGGTCCGCACGCTTAACGTTACGATGATAGTTATTATGAGTTTATGCATTTTGATGTACCGAAGTTAGTTTGGAGTCCCGGATGTGATCACGGACATGACGAGGAGTCTCGAAATGGTCGAGACATAAAGATTCATATATTGGAAGCCCATGTTTGGACATCGGATGTGTTCCCGGTGAAATCGGGATTTTACCGGAGTACCGGGAGGTTACCGGAACCCCCCGGGAGTCATATGGGCCATAGTGGGCCTTAGTGGAAAGGAGAAAGGGGCAGCCCAAAGTGGTCGCGCGCCTCCCCCCTCCCCTAGTCCTATTAGGACTAGGAGAGGTGGCCGGCCCCCCTCTCTCTCTTTCCCCCTTGATGATTCCTATTCCAACTCGGATTGGGGGGGGGAGTCCTACTCCCGGTAGGAGTAGGACTCCTCCTGGCGCGCCCAAGGGCTGGCCGCACCTCTCCCCCCTTGCTCCTTTATATATAGAGGCAGGGGGCACCTCTAGACACACAAGTTGATCATTGAGATCGTTCCTTAGCCGTGTGCGGTGCCCCCTGCCACCATATTCCACCTCGATCATATCGTTGTAGTGCTTAGGCGAAGCCCTGCGTCGGTAGAACATCAAGATCGTCACCACCCCGTCGTGCTGACGGAACTCCTCCCCGAAGCTTTGCTGGATCGGAGCCCGGGGATCGTCATCGAGCTGTACGTGTGCTAAGAACTCGGAGGTGCCGGAGTAACGGTGCTTGGATCGGTCGGATCGGGAAGAAGACGTACGACTACTTCCTCTACGTTGTGTCAACGCTTCCGTTGCGATCTACAAGGGTACGTAGATCATACTCTCCCCTCGTTGCTATGCATCACCATGATCTTGCGTGTGCGTAGGAAAATTTTGAAATTACTACGTTCCCCAACACCATTCTCATTGTTGCCCACAATCATGTTGACAGACTTGGAGTCCTGTCCTGGCTTCTTGTACTATTTTGGGCACTTGTTGGCCCAATGTTCAACCGAACCACAAGTAAAGCAGCCCTCATCCTTCTTGTTCTTCTTGAAGGTCTTCTTACCCTTCTTCTTAAAGTCGGTATTCTATTGGACACCGTTCTTTCCCTTGGGCTTGTGGGAGTTATGGTTCCTCTGGTTCACCATGTTGGCGACAGAAATCCCTTCGGTCCCTTTTCCATGCGAGTCTTTTGCCCTCGAATTCTGCTCAACACTCAGATGGCCAATGACATCCTCCACAGAGAATTCACGCCTCTAATGTTTCACAGTGGTGGCAAAGTTCCTCCAGGAATTAGGGAGCTTAGCGATTATGCAGCCCGCGACAAACTTGCCCGGTAACTCGCACTTAAGAAGTTCAAGCTCCTTAACGATGCATATTATCTCATGAGCCTGCTCCAATACAGGACGGTTTTCAACCATCTTGTAATCGTGGAACTGCTCTATAATATACATCTCGTTCCCTGCATCGGCGGCCCCGAATTTAGATTCGAGCGCCCCCCACAAGTCCTTGGCGACATGCACATGTAAATATGCACTAGTAGAAAAAGGGCCTGCAGTCCCGGTTCATAAGGGCCTTTAGTCCCGGTTCTTGAACCGGGATTAAAGGGTCGGTACTAATGCCCTGACCCTTTAGTCCCGGTTCAAACCAGAACCAGGACTAAAGGCCCTCCACGTGGCCGCTGCCTGGAGGTCCACCTTTAGTCCCGTTGGTAACAACAACCGGTACTAAAGGTAATTTTCTGATTTTTTTTTTGAAAAAAAATTTTGAATTTTTTTTGAGACTTTTTTATTTTCAAATTTCTGATTTATTTTAACCTCTAATCTCTAATCACCCCTCTCATCACTGCTCAATTTAATCTCTAATCACCCTTCATCATTCCAAATCATCTAACTTCCCGGACGGTCACCCATCCTCCCACTCCCCCAGCCTGAGCACGCTTAACTTCGAGGTTCTATTATCCCTCGTTTCCAAGTCTGCACTCATTGTTTTCCTGACAATAGTAAGATGTTAATCCTATTAACCCTCAGGATTTTAGCTTGAGCATGAAGTCACACATTTCACTGTTTGAGTTTGAAACTATTGTTCTAAAAAACAATAATTATTTAGTAACACTAATATTTCTTGAATAAGTAGTTTGACCATTGTTTGACCACAGTTTGACCATAGTTTGACCAGATTTGACCAAAATTCAAAAAAACTGAAATAATTATTTAATAACACTAATATTCTTGAATAATTATTTAGTAACACTAATACTTCTTGAATAAGTAGTTTGACCATAGTTTGACCAGATTTAATGAAAATTTTAAAAAAACTGAAATTTGAGCATAACTTTTTCTCCTTTTGGAATTTGAGGATTCTACAAATTTGCAAACAGGCCATAGGCCGTCTCCATCGGATGTAACTTTTCGAGTAGATGATTTTTCATATAAAATTTTTTTTAATCCGAGTTCGTATGCAAAAGTTATGCCCATTTTACAAATTCCAGAGAGATTTTGTAAATAAAGTCGAAATTCATATTTGTAAATTTTCCCAACAACTAGACCACATATCACATGGGAAACTTATTTTATTTTATTTTTTTGACATTTCCATCATTTTTCTTTTGTTTTTTCTAAAACTGAAAAGGCGGTCCACCGGGGGGGGAGAGTTTGAAAATTGGACCTTTAGTACCGGTTCGTGCCATGAACCGGTACTAATGCCTCAAAGGCCGTTAGTCCCAGTTGGTGGCACCAACCGGGACTAATGGGCATCGCACCCTTTAGTCCCGGTTCGTGGCATGAACCGGGACTAAAGGGCCCAGGTGAACCGAGACTAATGCCTTAGCCGCACGAACCGGGACTAATGCACCCATTGGTCCCGGTTCTAGACTGAACCGGGACTAATGGGGTTACCCGGCCTGGTCCAAGGCCCCCTTTTTCTACTAGTGATGCATCGACCAGTTTATCTCCGATCACGCTAAGAACTGCTCCGAGAAACACAACGGTAGCCTCCTTGAACGCCTTCTCCTGTTCAGGAGCAATCGTTTCCGTGGAGACACCGGTGACCCAGAACACGTTCATAGCCGTGAGCCATAACGTGGTCTTAGTCTGCCAACGCTTAAAGTATGTACCGGTAAACTTATCCGGTTTCAGTGCAGCGGCAACGCCACTTGCCGAAAAATTCCTACACATAATAGGTTTTTGGATTGTTGAGTAAATAGGCAATTTCTCGATTAAATTAATCCACGAGTAAATCACTAGCACGGCATTGACATAAATAAACACATACTGATATTCAGTCAAGCTAGCACATACTACGCTAATTGCAGAAAGATCTACGTATAACGCTAGCATGGCTGAAACAGAAAACAGTAGGATAAACGAGTTATACCCTCCAGTAGGCCATGCAGAGGCCGCGGCTTTGGTGGCGGCAGCGGCGTCCTCGGCGGCCTTCTTGCCGGCGGCACGTTCGGCGTCGGTGGACATGGTGATAACGAAGGCGACGCGGACGTAGAGGAAGTAGACGATCGGAAGCGAGCAGTCGCGTAATCGCTGCCCAAAAACCTATTCGCCCCTCACCCCGTACAGGAACCAGAAGGGCGTGGTTTCGGAGACCTGCTCTCCCGTCGACCGTGTACGCGGCGGACGGGATGGAGTCACCGGCGGCAGCAGCAGCAAGGGAACGACGGTGGGCGTGCGCGTGGAGCAGATGTGATCTGTTCGTGACGTCTAGGGTTAGGAGACACCACACACTTATATAGACGCAGCCGCGTGGAGAGACGTGGGCTCGACCCACGTCCGAGTCCGTGACAGCCCACGATCCGACGCCTCAGATGAGCTCGGTTCGGCTCAATCCCGCAACCCGCGGCGCGTCGTGACGGGGCGTGGCGAGGCGGGCGGCAGAGGAGGAGTGCGCGAGGGCCTCTTCTCTTCTCAAGCTCCAATAGTATGTAGAAGAGAAACCCTTATAAACCACTCCAACTCTCCTTCCACTAGCAGGGTGGGACTAAACTTCCCACTACACCTAGTGCCCTATAACCCACATGGGCTCTTACAGATTTTTTAAAAATTGCTATATGCGCCTTGAGCCCATCTCAAATTTCAGCACAAACAAGCTGTTTTGCTTGACGAGGACGACTCAACTCTTCAATTAGCTAACCAATTATTGCAGCCACTAGCCCACTACGCATACATGCTTGACCTAGTATAGTACACCTTACGCAGGTAACTCCTTTGTTTGAACGTTTTTTAACATACGGACTCCGTTCAGTAGGCTTTACAAAGCTGTTTGGCATGGATGGAATCCGAAAGAGGAAACAATCGGAAAGACAAGTTCGCATTGCCCAGAATCGGCGAAGCGTGGCGACGTGCGGTTTAGCTGGTTGCGTTGCCTTGCGTTGCGTCCGCTTTCGGAAACGACCCCAGCTCCATTGTTCAGCGATCAGAAAGAGGCAATCAGAACTAGCATGTCACGTTGGCTGGTGTACGTCTTCAAACAGCCGGTGATAATAACAATCCGTTGAAAGGAATGTTGCGTAACCGCGTGTGCTCGGCAGGCAACCGGCAGAAAATTAACGCCGGCCCCGGCCGCCGGAAAGACGGCGACCGCCCTATCCCAACCATGCCGCGGCCGGCCCGGCCGGTTACCTAGACGGCCCCACACGAGACTGACCGGACACTGACTCGGCCCTCACTTCCCTGATGCGACGTGAGCGTGGCGTGGGCAGGACAGATGCATGCGGTGCCGGACGAGACTTGCCTGCTGGACGAGACTTGCCTGCGTGTGCCTATCCGTGCTTCCGTCTACGTGGCTTGATTTTATTGAAACAAAATATGACCCGATCTAACCCTTTTAAAATCAGAGGGGAAGATGATTAGATTAGAAAGAAAAAAGTAAAAAAAAACAGCCGTACAATTAAGTGAAAGCACGGATACAGATTGGAGCATGAAGAAAGAGCAGGCAAGCCGGATCCGGACGACTGGACGTCTGCACGCAACAGACGGCGCCGAATGCGTGAAGCAGGATTTGATTGCTAGGTTTGTGGAGCAGAATGCGGGCATGTGCATGGACGGAGCTCGATTGATCGGGGGTTTCGATTCGATTCGATACGGTTCCGGGACCGTGATATGCATTGGTTGCGATCTTGTTGTCGATCGATCGGATGCAGCTGTGGGCAAGCTAGCTTGCTGGAGGGACCGTTGTACCAACCCAGCTCACTGGCCGGCCGGCCTGCCGGCCGGGGCGGGCACCGACGCTTGCTTTTGGCACATGCAAAGCCCGCCGCGTACTCGCCATGTCCAGGCAGCGTTGTTAATCGTCCGGGCCGGAGTGCCGGACGTCATGTAGTTGTTGTGCGCTACAGGTCTATAGACTCACGCCCTCCAATAAGAAAAAAAGAACTCCATCGTGTTTTTTTTTTTGCGGAGAAGAACTCCATCGTGTTGTAGTGTGGCAGGTCGTAAGGGCAACTCCAACACGTCGAATCGTTTTTCCGCACGTGTATATTTATGTCAAAATGGATAGAAAACACGGTTCAACGTGTCCATGCAAACACATGGCCGTCCGTTTTTCGTACGCTCGCGACCCATTTTCTGCCTAAATTAGGGTCGGGTTTGCGTCAACGCGGACGCATGCGGCGCACCCTTGTCCTCTCGCCAGTCTGCCTGTCGGTGGCACATTGGCCATCCCCCCCTCCCTCTCATCCACGCCAAAAACCTCCGGCCATGCCACCCTCACTGCCGCCACCCACTTCCGGTTGGTTGGACGTTGCCCAGGGCGCCACCTGCATCCACACTCCCCCCTCCTCTACGCCGCATTCGATGCCCGCTCTTGCCGGCGTTGGTGACGACTTTTCGCCGCCGTACTAGCACCTCCACAGCCTCCCCACCCCCTCTCCTTGACGGCCACCTCCACTTCCACAAGCACGATGTCTGTACGGGGGAGAGGTGCGGGGCTCTTCATCGGCCGCTACTCCACCACGCCCGCAAGGTGTTCTGTGTTTGGCCCGCAAGATACCATTGATAGTGGGGATGAGTTCTTTTTAATAACTTCATGTGTTCATCGGACGATTCATCGTCAGACGATGAGGATTTTGTTGTTGCAAGTATGGTCATCAGTGATCACATTGCTAGGAAGCGGCCGAAGTTTAGGGGGTCGATCCCGGGCCACGCTCCGACATCGAATCACAATAGAGAGAGTGACAAATCGCCTACTCTTCGCGATTACTTTCAGTGAACGTCCCCGCTCTTCAATCCCAAGTTTTTGCGGCACCGCTATCGGATGGCGAGACATGTGTTCCGCTGTATTCGGGAGGGATTGATAACGTATGATGATTATTTTGTATGCAAGGAGGATGCCCTTGAAAAGGTTGACTTCTCCTTTTATCAGAAATGCATTGCAGCTATTCGGATGCTTGCATACGGAATTCTCGACGATCTTGCTGACAAGTATGTTCACATGCCTTGCGTCATTGTACAAGTTCTGCAAGATTATGGTAGCGGTGTTTGGCCCGGCGTACTTGAGAGAGAGCCAAATGTTGCGGATACAACCCGGTTGTTGGCGATCAATGCAAATGGAGTCTTCCCGAAAATGCTTGGTAGCATAAATTGCATTCACTGAAAGTGGAAGGACCGTCCATCTGCTCGGCAGGGGCAATACACATGTTAAAGGTTGCACTGTCATACTTGACGTTATGGCTTCACAAGATCTATGAATTTGGCACCTTTTTTTAGCATGGCTGGTTCTCATAATGACATCAACGTGCTTTAGTGCTCTCTAGAGTTCAGAAGAATTGCAGAAGGCAACTGCCTAGAGGTTAAGTTTGAGAGCAATGGCCACCACTACAACAAGGGATATTACGTAGCTGATGGTATCTACCCTCGGTGCTCAACTCTTGTGAAGATAATATCCAATCTGATGGAAGAGACAAGGGCTAGGTTTGCTCGAGCATAAGAGTGTGCTAGGAAGGATATGGAGCGTGCTTTTTGGTGTGCTTCAATCTTGATGGGCCATCATTCGGCACCATGCTAGAACATGGAGCACCAAGAAGATGTGGGAGGTATTGACTGCTTGTGTGATCATGCACAACACCATCGTACAGAATGAGCATGAGGACCAAATCTTCAACCAAGGGTTTCAATTTCAGGGTGAATATGTTGTGCCTGAGCATGGACCTGCAATGTTTACACAGTTCATCAAATTTCATCATGAAATGCGTGATTGGGCAACTCATATTCACTACAAAATGATTTGGTTGAGTATATGTGGACTCACCTCAGCAACCAATAAATGTATAGGTCTTTTTCTTTCAATGTATTTATGAAAATTCAAATTTTATTTGGTTTGTAAACTATGAGATTTTTTGGTTGTATACAATTATTATTGTGATGTAAAAACTATGTGATTTAAATTTGGCCAATGTTGAGATTTGCATGCATAAGTTGTATAAAAATAAAAGCAGCATACCGACTATGCGAACGAGATACGTCAATCGGCCGCCATCAAAATGCGGAGGGGCCGGACGCCGCCCCTATGGCCGACTCAAACGGACAAAATCTGTGTTAGTTTGCGTCGACGGATTGGAGTTGCCCTAAACTCATCTACAATCGAACCCCTCAAACTTCCAATCAAACACCCCATTCACTATCCGAACATGAGAGAAGAAAAAAAACAATCCAACGGGACCCCCACTTTGTCGCCTTATGACTGGGATGTCCGCAAATCCCCGTATCCACACCAAAGATGGGGAGGATATGGGGATGCCCGGGCATGTCCGAGCAGCCCTCCACATTGGATGCGGCCCACCCCGAATCACCTTTTTTCTTTCTTTATTCTTTCTTTTCTCGTTCTCTCTCCATCCCCACTGATCACATGCATTTGACCTGACAGTTTGACGAGGATGTAGGAGACATGGTTGCATGCATGCATGCACAAAATGAAGGCTCAAAAGGACGCGTCTGGTCACTGACCGAGCACATCCTCAGATGTTTGGGGATCGAAATTAGCCAATCTTGGTTGTAGATACTCTAATCTTGTGTGATTTTTCCTTGTTCTACATTATTCTAAAAACCCAAACTTCATAAATTCTAACCGAGTTTATGGAGAAAAACATATTTATATCCACAGTGAATCCTGAAATCAGAGCTCCCCCCCCCCCCCCCCCCCCCCCCCCACCCCATCCCAAAAAATCACTACTCCACCCATTTGCACCAGCACTCTGGTGGCAGGACGTGATGAGGACTTCGAATCTGTGTTACAGAGTTGTGGCGTCGATGATGGAGCCGTGCAGATCATGAATAAGTTACCCCTGACTTCTAGTCCACCTCGTCAGCGGCATAAAGGAGGATTGTCTGGTCGTTGCTCTTCTGGCCCGTTGGATCTGATTATGTCTTCGTGCCATGTAGGTGGTTTCCAAACACGTCCTCTAGTGGAAGGGATGGTGCCGCCTCATGTCTTAGTCCTCTGGCCCTTTCTCCAGCTGGTGACTTCCCGATCATTGTTTCAACAACATTTCCGTGGCCCGATGGTGTTTCAAAGAGACGCCTTCAAGAGATTTGTCGCGACCCTATGTGTTAGTCCGGCGTGGCATCCGCGTCTCGACGTTTTCTCATATCCGCTCTACATATAGATTGGGTATGAGAAGTCTCGGTGAGCCTAGATGTTTGGGCTGAGTTTGTGAGGTCCGGTTAGATGGAGTTATTTTTTCAAGTAGTGACCAGGTAAGTGGGCCGTCCGAACTCCTAACATTTGAGATGGATATGAGGCGTCCGGCTGTAGATGCTCGATGTCTTACACGATTTAATTTTAATTTTAGGTTTTTACCCAAGACCTCTAGCCATGACGTACAAAGATCAGCGAGCTCCACGACGACGATGCCTCCAAAGAGTAATTTACTCCAGCCGCCCGCGCAAAAGTGCCATGTTCTCCGGCTGGCATAGGAAAGTGCGTGTTAAAGAAGACGGGTTCCTTCCTCCTTCTCGATTGCTCTGCCCTTGAAAGGCGCTGCTGCTTGCTCAAGCGAGGGCCGGGGGCAGTGCGCGCGAAGAGACCGGCCGGGACAGGCAGCGAGTGCTCACTCGCTCTCACGCTACCCTGCCAACACAAAGTGAAAATGGACAAAATTGATCTTTATCTAAAATTTCAACATAAAATTGCCTCAATTTGAAAAAAATTCATGAAATGGTTCCTTTTGCATGACGCCCGGGGCTAAGGCGCCATGCTAGATAGCATGACGCCTCGGGTAGGACGTCATGCTATTTGGCATGGTGCCCTAGGCCGGGGCGCCATGCAACATATCGCTACCACGACGTCCTAGCCCGGAGCGTCATGCTCTTTAGCATGGCGCCCTAGCCCCGGATTATGCAAAAAAGGATCATTTCATGAAATATTTTCAAATTGAGGCCATTTTGTGTTGAAGTTTCAGATAAGGACCAAATTTATTTATTTCCACCCAACACAACAAGGACCATGGTTAACGACGCCATGTGTAATGTAGTAACTGCTCCCTGCATCGATGCCCGCAGCCACACAGATCCTCCGTGGCCTACGCCGCACCGCAGCCCACACAGACACGGCGTACCTGCATGCAGCGGCCTGTGCCGCTGGCTCACTGTGTGGCGCGCCATGCACGTAGGGCCACCCACGGCCTCGACGTGCAGCGAGCGACAGCGACGGACCGGGAAGGCTGGAGGAGAGCCACACGGACGCGAAAGTGAAGTGAAACGCGGGCGGGCCCCGCGACATCGAAGATGACAACGCAGGCAGTACGCGCCTTTCCATCGGCGAGTTAGACCAACTCCAACGCACCGACCTAAATACACGCATGTTTTGTTCTTTTTTGTCTGTTTAAGTCAGCCAGATAGATGTGCGTGTCCACATTTGTATGTAGCTCGGCTTAAGCGTCCAACGGGAGACAGATCCAAATTTACCATCATAGAAAAAAAACATGATGCAGAAATAAATACAATTAAGCATTAAAGTGGCCGGTCAACCATTGGCCAAAGTCCCCACTTAAATCTAATTAAACATTAATTAAAAACATAAAAAAGTCTGCGCCCGCACGCTGCCCTAGACGTCCGCCGCCTTGCCCTTTGCCTTAACGTCGACATCGTCGCCGATGAGGTCGATGAAGACGGGAGTAGGACCAGCCCACCCAAACGCCGCTTGGTACGCTATCAGGGCAGCCTCCTCCGGTGTCTGCTGGGGCGCCGGCATTGCGGCTCGCCGGGGCCGCTCCTCCTCCTCCTCCTCAAGCCGCAGCGCCTCCGTGTCGCGTTGCAGCAGTAGCTCCCAACGCATCTGCCGCTCGCCGTCGGCCTCCACCTGGGCGAGCCAGTGCGCCTTCCAGCGCTCAAGGTGGGTCGCCTCCTCCTCCGGCGTCGCGGCGTAGTGGACCGGAGCGCGCTCACCCACTCGCGGAACTCGCCGGTCCACGTGTAGGACTCCTCCGGCCAAGTGGGTGGAGGCGGCGAGCGCTTCTGTGCCAGCTCCGGCTCCGGCTTGGGCTCGACGACGGGCGGCGGGGGTGGAGCCACAGGCGAGTCGAAGAGCGGGGCGTGGACGGAATCACCTGCCGTCGACAAGGCGAGGGCGCGGTCCATCCCATCCCATTGGGCCTCCTCCTCGATCCTGCTTGCCTCCAGTGCCTGCTGCAGGGCTAGCTCGAGGGCGGCTTGGTAGGCCGCCTCTTCGTCATGCTCGTGCGGCAGAACCTCAGGCGGCGGCAGAGGAACGTCGTGGTCGACGTGGATGCCCGGGCGGCGCTCCTCCTCGTGCTCTAGCGCGAACCAGCGCTCCCAGTTGGGGGACTCTGACACGTAGGCACGCATACGCCGCTGCTCCGGGTGAGGGCCTCGCGACGCCGGCGAACCTTCTCGGCGTGTGCCCGCGGCGTGCGTGGCACTGCCGGAATAGGGATCCGCTGCGGAACCAGATGCCAGCCGTGAGGAAGGTTGACATCCGGATACTGCAGTGGCCGGCGGTACTGCCAGTGCTACCGTTCCTGGTGGACTGGTATGTACAGACGCTGCCGCTCTAGTGTCGAGCCGTGTCTAGCAGGAGGCGGCGGAAGAGCCGGCGAGCCACGGGAAGAGCTCGCACCGAGGGCCAGCTTCCCCCTCCCCTTGCCACCGAAAAACCCCATGGTGGTTTGTGCTTGCTAGGGTTCCTGGTCGCCGTCGAGGGAGCACGGTGTGACCAGATGTGGACGGGCGTTGGAAGTGCCGTCGCTTGAGGCCGGCCCCGCCGCACGCTTTCATTAAAGGACGGGCTTGCAGACTTTCACACGCTGCCAGGTGGGCTCCGAGGATAGGTGCTGGCATTTAATAAGATGTGTGTGGTGGTTGGGCGGCCGACAAGTGGGACGCGCGGTGGACATTGAGGGGACGCACGGCGCGTCTGCGTCACGTCCGCACCGACGCATTTCAGGCGAAATTTTGGGTTTAAAATGGGTCTGCGCGGACGCCATGCAAACGAATTTTAAGAGTGGGTCGGCGTGTTTGGCCGGCGTTTTTCTCCACGCCGACTCAAACGGAGGTGGGCAGACCAAATGAGGTCTCCCCGTTGGAGTTGCTCTTACCTCTTTTTTTTTTGAGACGACGCAAAGTTAGCTAGGCCTGGTATTAGTCCGTGGTGCTCCACTCCACCAGGGGCGTACGTACGTAAACCTAGTTGCGACCGGCGCCGCGCGGCGTCTCCGGTGTCTTCTTCCCGCGGTGTGCGGGGCACGTCGTCGGGGTGTGCCAGACTCGGAGCAACGAACGCGTGCTCTGTGGGGGCGTTCTACTCCATGCATCGTCAATGCTGGATCTGGACAAGCTAGGCCGGCTGTAGCATTATTTTTTGTGTTGGGATATACGGAGAAGTAATGCGTTCTGCCGAAAGTCAAAGTATCACCGTCTCCGTGAACATGGCCGATCATTTTTCCAAGCCTATGTCAACTCCAATCATTCCGTCTGTGGTTTAATTTATAATTATCAACAAATGGCGCCTATCCTTTTTCCAATCTATGCGGAATGTACGTATTACTCCAATGTTGGTGGAGGGGATTGCTTACAACAAATGCATGCACAGATGAGATGAAGCTGGACTTCGCTTTTGTGGCAACGCATTGCGGTCTGTCTCTCTCTTTTCAGCGACAGCGATAATGCATTTGCAAAACAGATGACAAGCACGCAATTAAAGACTCTGTTCATGACTTTTGTGGAAAAAATAATCGCACTACTGTTAAACGGATGGAAAACTTACTCCGTAGAAGGTTGCGTACCCGATCGAGCTATACCTGAGCTCTCACGAGTCTACGATGCAGACTGCGTGCACGTGACACAAGTGTAAGCACTCCATGTCGTAACGAGCCTAGTCTATAAAACCGTTGCGGCCGGCCAAAACGAGCAATTCTACACGGGCGCTCTTTCTTCGTGCCAAACATTATATGACACATATGCATGCAAGCTGGAGTACTACTTAGATCAAAAACAAAAAAAGCTGGAGTACTACTTCCCACTACCAAAGCAACCTAACAAAGCACGTAGGGTACAGCACGAAAGGTACATGGCCTTATGAGGGAATTAAACGTGCACTGCCACCGCAACAAATGCTTTTCTTGCCATGTACCGATACCCACATAAACATTTGCAAGTCATACCATGGCCGATCAAGTGTCACACGTAGCATGATTTCTTTTTTTTTTTAACACGGTATCACCTTTTCTTGTTAGGCATGTCCTCACATCTTGTTACGAGTAGCAAGTAGTACATCTTGCACGTGACTCCATTTCCAAGTCACGCCGTTTGTGTGACTTGGGGTGTTTTATTGGACAACTTAGCCTTCTAAAAAAACTGACAAATTGACCCTTAACAGAGAGGACGGAATGGTTCCCGGTTTCAGGAAAGATGAGCCCAGGGCCAATAATAAACTCAAGGCAAAGGTTATACTTAGGTTGTAAAGAAATGTCAATAAAGGGGTGCATATGCACATATTCCAAATTTTTTAGAAAACATATGTACGTATTCAAATCTTTTTATATGGTGCATTAATTTGTTTCAAAAGTTAAACTTTCCTATTTCGACTACAAATATCAAAAACTACAATGTAGATATTATTTGTTTTTATGTATTATTTTACTTTACATATTATTTGTTTTCTATAAACTTGATCAAATATAGAGCAATTTAGTCTTTAATACACTTTATAAATAGGGAACAAATGACGTAATATTCTAATCTATGAAGTAGAGATTGTGGGGCGCATGTTACGAGCAAGCTAACTCTCCAGCTATGAGGGAACCATTAGCTAGATGTTTTAATCAGGCACTCACAAAAAATATGTTGTAACTGGACACAAAGTGTTTATCCAGGTCCAGGCCCTTATCGTGGAGATAATACCCTACTCCTGCTTTGATTGGATTGATGTGTGGCATATGAGGGGGTTACAATGGAGGTTGAGATGATTCAATCGAGACTAAGGTGAAGAATGTAATGTGCCTCAAACTACCCCGCGGCCTTGCCATATAAAGAGGGACGATGCCTAGGGTTACATGAGTTGCTGCCTACCTAGAGCCACAGTCGGACTAGGAGTTCTCAACTTGCTCGTCAAAATGATAATCTAATGAGCTAATTATAATAGAGTATGCAAAAGCAAGGAATTGTTACGCACCCAATGCACTCTCACACGGACTAGGATTATCCCCCAAAATCACATGACGAGTTGGGGAAACCATGTGGAAGCTTGTGTGTTGCTAGTGAGGAGGACCTTCATGAGTTCGCTGATTTATACTACGAGTTTTGTCCTAGCTAGGTGATAAATTCTGGTAGGTAGTCAGTGATTGTATTCGTCTTTTCCATTGATGTCTCAAGAGTCCACAAAAGGGTATGGAAGATCAGGTTGAGTTTTCTAATTATTAGTATTTTAGTGTGAAATGTTTTGATCGGAAAGAATTTGAATCCCTAGAGCTTTATTTCAATGGAGAAGTGCTAGGATGGCGAAGGTGTAAGACTCAGTGGCCCATCTGGTTATGTGTTTCTTGGGTTACATGTCAAATTCGAACTAACTTCAAATTATAATTGAAATTCATAAATAAAAAATCAAAGATTCTTTTTATCATGGCCATTCAAACTGAACATGAGTCCTACCACAATTAAAATTTAAAACTCTGGTACTGATCATGTACTAATTAAAAAAATCTTATGCACCAATTGCCGAGGTATCTTATTTTGTATTGATCATGTTGATTCAAGCCACAAACATCACACAAACCACTAGCTTAGATTATTTCTTGCCTAGCTGTTGCAGAGGAGATGCCCTTTGTTGGAAATATGAGCAATTTACCGAATGCTTTTATTAACAGAAATACTAGATAAAGCATTACTAATATAGTAGAGATAAAACAAGTCATGCGTTCTGACAGAGAGAAGGAAAATAGCTTCTGCATATATGAACCATAGCCTATCATATCTAAAGCAGACAGAATAGCAAGTAGCATATATGAAGTAGAACCTAACATGTGTAGGACAAGGACTAGAGCAAGGAACTGTGGCAGAACCTTTAACAGGAAAGACAAGAACACGTACGGGACAGCAGCAGCAGAAGCGCTGGACTTGGGGTCGGTGTCCTCGCCTGCCACGTCGTCGAGGAGGTCGTGGACGTCGGGGAAGTCGTCGTCGGCGACCGGATCGTCCGTGATGAAGCAGCCAGTAGTCGCGCTGAGCGCTCCCCAAAAACCTTATCACCCTTCTCCCGTACAGGACTCAAAAGGTGCGGTTTCGGAGGCCTACTGTCCCGACCTGCGGTGCACGCCGCAAGCCGGGATGGGGAAGATCGTAGCGGCGCAGTGCTGAACTTTGTGGCAAGAGGAAGGGGATCTTCTGGTGTGTCACTCTAGAGAGGAGCGACCTCTCTGTGCGTCGTGACGAGGCGTGGCGTGGCGTGGCGAGGCGAGGCGGGCGGCGGAGGAGGAGCGCGCGTGGATGTCCCTCTTGTTCTCATGCTCATACATGTGGGGAAAGAACCTCCCTTATAAAGAGGTCCAACTCCCTCTAAACTAGCAATGTGGGACTAAACTTTTATTCCACCTCTTGCCTTGCACAAATGGGCTGCGTGGGCCTCTAGGATTTATTAGGAATTTCTGAAACTGCTATTGGGCTAGGCCCAAAATAGACAAAATTCCAGCAATCCCCCACCAGATCCCAGAGGCACACAAAAATTTGCCTTTGGTTCCAAAACACTGTTTTATATACCGGAACTGCAGTGGAGATTGTTAAGTTGAACTTCCACCTAGAACTCTATGCTACACCAGTAAGCAACTTGAACAGTGGACTGGGCCTTGAACTGCAAGTTTTCTGCGAATCTAGCTTCACATAAAGCCTTGACCGATACGTGGCTACCGTGGGTCTTCCCCGCGGGTGGAGCTTATGCGTCATACTCCGTGACCTTTCATGAGTTTACTAGAGAGAACCCTACTCTTATAGATTGCGACGTTTGACAATCAGACTCATATAGGTGTGTTCTTCAAAAGATGTTCTGCAGGATAACATCTCTGCTTAAATAAGCCACTTAGAACACATTAATATATACATCAACCTGCCATGCAGATAAGGAGACTATTGCATCTTCATGGAGTGGTATTGTGAATAATAAGGATACTCTCCTCTCAGTTGACCAACAGCTTGTCTTCCACATCTAATTCACGGGATCTCCGATCACAAAGAATAGGTTACCACTGTGAACAACTCATATTGTGGGTCTCATACCCATCTCCCTCGATGCATTATCTATCACATTACGTGATAGACCCTTAGTAAAAAGATCTGCCAGATTTTTAGACGTTTGGATATAATCCAACGCAATAACTCCGAAGTTTTTCATTTTCCTGACAGACTTTAACCTTCTCTGATCGTGTCTTGATGACTTCATGTTATCCTTTGAACTGCTCACTTTCGTGATCACAGTTTGATTTTCGCAGTTCATAAGGACACCCGGTACAGGTTTCTCAACAACCGGCAAGTCATTCAAGAGCCGGCGAAGCCAATCTGCATCAACCGTAGCTGTATCTAGTGCTGTGAGTTCTGCTTCCATTGTTGACCTCGTTAAGATGGTCTGCTTGCAAGACTTCCAAGAAACAGCGCCACCTCCATGAGTGAATACATAACCGCTCGTGGCCTTTATCTCATCAGCATCTGAGATCCAGTTTGAGTCACTATACCCTTCAAGCACCTTTGGATGCCCGGTGTAGTGAATTCCATAATTTGCAGTGCCTTTCAAATAACGCAAAACTCTTTCTAGAGCTTTCCAATGCACATCTCCTAGTTTTGAAACAAACCGACTTAGTTTGCTAACAGCAAAAGAGATGTCGGGTCTTGTAGCACTGGCTAAGTACATAAGCGAGCCAATAATCTGAGAATACTTCAATTGGTCTCTAGCAATTCTTCAATTCTTTCGAAGCAACACACTAGCATCATATGGTGTTGGAGAGGGCTTGCAGTCACTATAGCCAAAGCGACTCAAGATCTTTTCCACATAGTGAGATTGAAGCAAAGTAATCCCACCATCATCGTCTCTCAACAACTTGATGTTCAGAATGACATCAGCCACTCCTAAATCCTTCATCTCAAAACAACGAGATAGGAAATCCTTGACCTGCTTAATAACTTTCAGATTTGTTCCAAAAATCAGTATGTCATCAACATACAAGCACAGGATAACTTCCTCGCCCCCACCATAGCGATAGTACACACATTTGTCAGCTTCGTTCACAACAAAGCCTGCAGCTGTTAAAGTTCTTTCAAACTTCTCATGCCACTGTTTGGGTGCTTGCTTAAGTCCGTACAAAGACTTCAGCAACTTGCACACTTTCCCTTCCTGACCATCTAGTACAAACCCATCTGGTTGTTCCATATAAATTTCCTCGTCCAACTCTCCATTTAGGAAAGCAGTCTTAACATCCATTTGATGAACGAGAAGACCATGCGAGGCAGCTAGTGAAAGTAGAACTCGAATAGTGGTCAATCGAGCCACAGGCGAGTAAGTATCAAAGAAGTCTTCACCTTCCTTTTGGGTATAACCCTTAGCCACGAGCCGAGCCTTGTACTTTTCAATAGTACCATCAGGCCTAAGCTTATTCTTGAATACCCATTTGCATCCTGTAGGTTTGCACCCATAAGGACGATCAGTTATCTCCCAAGTTTCATTTGCCAAGATGGAATCCATCTCGCTACGAACCGCTTCCTTCCAGTAGTCAGCATCTTCAGATGCATAGGCCTCTGAAATAGAACTGGGAGTGTCATCTATGAGATACACAAGAAAATCATCACCAAAGGACTTTGCAGTCCTCTGTCTCTTGCTCCTGGTAGGAACTTCATTGTTCTCCTCCACAGGACTTTCGAAGTGTTCCATCGAAATGGTAGGTTCAGTAATTGTAACTGGTTCCTGATTCGATGAACTAGGCATCTCCTGATTAGATGAGGTAGCCATATCCTTCATGGGAAAGATATCTTCAAAGAAAGTCGCATCATTCGACTCCATGATCGTACCGACATGCATGTCAGATACCTCAGATTTTACAACCAAGAATCTATAGCCAATGCTATGAAAAGCATCTCCCAGGAAAACACAATCCACAGTCTTTGGTCCAAGCTTCCGCTTCTTTGGAATTGGAACATTGACTTTCGCCAAACAACCCCATGTTCGCAGATAAGAGAGTTTTAACCTTTTCTTCTCCCATTCCTCGAATGGAGTTATCTCTTTGTTCTTTGTGGGGATCGGTTCAGGACATGACATGCTGTCAATATCGCCTCCCCCACCATGCCTTGGAGAGACCTGATGTATCTAACATGGCATTAACCAAATCAGTTAGAGTACGGTTCTTTCTTTCGGCCACCCCATTTGACTGAGGTGAGTAGGGAGGAGTCCTCTCATGGATTATACCATGTTCCACACAAAAAGCATCAAACTCAGTAGAAAAATACTCTCCACCACGGTCGGACCTAAGCCTCTTGATTTTTCGATCAAGTTGGTTTTCCACTTCAGCTTTGTAGATCTTGAAAAAGTTCAAAGCCTCATCCTTAGATTTCAGAAGATACACACGGCAGTATCTAGTGGAGTCATCAATTAACGTCATGAAATATTTCTTTTCACCTTTTGTCAACACACCATTCATTTCACATAGATCTGAATGTATGAGCTCTAGTGGTGCAAGATTTCTTATTTCCGCAGTCATGTGAGACTTACGAGGTTGCTTAGCTTGCACACACACTTGACACTTAGATCCCTTGACGGTGGTGAAACTAGGGATTAAGTTCAACTTCGCTAGTCGCGACATGCAACCAAAGTTAACATGACAAAGACGTGAATGCCACACATTGGATTCACTATTGTTGCAAATATGATTAACAACTTTATTGCAAACGTCTGATAAGGATAAACGAAACAAGCCTCCTGACTCATAGCCTTTACCAACAAAGGTTCCATACTTGGATATTACAAATTTATTCGACTCAAAGACAAGCTTGTAGCCATCTCTACACAGAAGAGATACGCTAACAAGATTTTTATTGACGGAGGGGACATAATGCACGTTCTTCAGCCGCACGATCTTCCCCGAAGTAAACTTCAGATCGACCGTGCCAACACCACGAACAGAAGCACTTGAACCGTTGCCCATCAGCACGGTTGAAGTCCCTGCGGTCTGATAAGACGAAAACATGGAAATATCACCGCATACATGCATATTAGCACCCGTGT
This sequence comes from Triticum urartu, assembly GCF_056163025.1. Taxonomy (NCBI): domain Eukaryota; kingdom Viridiplantae; phylum Streptophyta; class Magnoliopsida; order Poales; family Poaceae; genus Triticum; species Triticum urartu. The sequence continues at coordinate 696,736,228 of NC_141875.1, forward strand.
CAATCAACCAGTCAGGAGAATGACATACTGAAAGAATAGTGGGAAATATACCATACCCAGCATCCTTCATGTCAGTGTCTCCAATGACAACATTAGCGGTCTTGCGGCCTTTCCCAGGATTACGCTTGTCATAGCGATTAGGGCAACTAGGAGCCCAATGATCAGGATCCCCACACACATGACAAGCACCTTTCTTCTTGCCATTCTTCTTCTTGAAGTTCGTGTGTTGCACAGCCTTGTTCTTCCCATCAAACTTTGCTTTACCATCAAACTTGCCCTTGTTCTTGAACTTGTGGGGCTGGAAGTTCTGCTTCTGTACCACATTGGCACTAGATCCTCCCTCAATACCTCGAGCACGTGTGTCCTTTGCTCTCGCCTTTTCTTCCACATCAAGAGTGCCAATGAGATCCGGGACAGAAAACTCCTGCCTCTTATGCTTCAGCAAGGTAGCAAAGTTCCTCCATGAAGGAGGAAGCTTAGTGATGATACCTCCGGCAACAAACTTGTCCGGTAGCATACAACTGAAGTGCTCAAGTTCTCTAGCAAATGACTGTATCTCATGAGTATGCTCAACCACGGAGCGCTCTTCAGTCATCCTGTAATCATAGAATTGCTCCATGATGTACAGCTCAGTGCCAGCATCTGAGACCCCAAACTTGGCCTCGAGTGCATCCCACATATTTTTTCCATTATCAATTGACGCATAAGCATCAACTATGTTCTCACCAAGAACACTCAAGAGAGCAGCCTTAAACAGAGTATCCATTTTCTGAAAAGCTTGTGCCTGTTGAGCATCAAGCTCTCCTTCAGGTTTGCTGAGAGTGGCGTCATAGCAACTCATGGTTTGAAACCATAAGACTGCTCTCACGCGCCACCTCTTATAGTGGATACTCTCAAACATAGGAGGTCTCATGAAAGCAGCAAAACCACTTGGGGTAAATTGCCTATAATAAGGTTTTTGGATTGTTGGAAATATGAGCAATTTACCGAATGATTTTATTAACAGAAATACTAGATAAAGCATTACTAATATAGTAGAGATAAAACAAGTCATGCGTTCTGACAAAGAGAAGGAAAATAGCTTCTGCATATATGAACCATAGCCTATCATATCTAAAGCAGACAGAATAGCAAGTAGCATATATGAAGTAGAACCTAACATGTGTAGGACAAGGACTAGAGCAAGGAACTGTGGCAGAACCTTTAACAGGAAAGACAAGAACACGTACGGGACAACAGCAGCAGAAGCGCTGGACTTGGGGTCGGTGTCCTCGACTGCCATGTCGTCGAGGAGGTCGTGGATGTCGGGGAAGAAGTCGTCGTCGGGGAAGTCATCGTCGGCGACCGGATCGTCCGTGATGAAGCAGCCAGTAGTCGCGCTGAGCGCTCCCCAAAAACCTTATCACCCTTCTCCCGTACAGGACTTAAAAGGTGCGGTTTCGGAGGCCTACTGTCCCGACCTGCGGTGCACGCCGCAAGCCGGGATGGGGAAGATCGTAGCAGCGCAGTGCTCAGGAACTTTGTGGCGAGAGGAAGGGGATCTTCTGGTGTGTCACTCTGGAGAAGCGACCGCTCTTATATAGGCACAGGAGAAGGACGCGAAGAGGCTGCGACGGGAGGTGAAGCGAACAGGCAGCGGCCGAAGAGGCGCGCCGTTCGAATTCAGTGTCGACTACAGAAAATGTTTCAACTCCCACGTGACCTTTCGTATACCCGTCGTGCGTGGCAAAAATTTAGACATCGGCTTGGCTCATTCCCGCAACCCGCAGCGCATCGTGACGAGGCGTGGCGTGGCGTGGTGAGGCGGGCGGCGGAGGAGGAGCGCGCGTGGATGTCCCTCTTGTTCTCATGCTCATACATGTGGGAAAGAACCTCCCTTATAAGGAGGTCCAACTCCCTCTAAACTAGCAATGTGGGACTAAACTTTTGTTCCACCTCTTGCCTTGCACAAATGGGCTGCGTGGGCCTCTAGGATTTATTAGGAATTTCTGAAACTGCTATTGGGCTAGGCCCAAAATAGACAAAATTCCAGCACCCTTTTCCCTAATCGTGGCAAAGTAGGAGATGCGATGGTGTCTATTCGGTAGGCACTCCTTGGCAGCTTCGTCGACGTTATAGTCCTCAGTCCACTTGTGACCTCTTGCATCATGTTTGTCCAGTGAGATAGTAGGCTAGCTGTGGTCATGTCGACCATGCCAAAATTGTGGCGCCTCTCGAAGAACTTCTTCTCTGTGAGTACAAGATTGTCTATAAGAACATAAATTAGTCTGTGCTTATTATGCTTGCAACTATTTCTTTGGGGATCTAAAAAAACTATTTCTTTGGGTAACATGCACACAAATAAAAAATTATGCTTATACATAGTTAAAAATGTGATATTGTATAGTAATTACATTGCTCATGCTCTTTTTTGCTTTGCAGGTTTTCTAAAGCTTGCCAGTGAAAGTGTTCAAAGAAGTTGGAAACTTCAGTACAGTGACTATTCCAGCAGCAATGCAATTTGGCATGGCTCGGTCACCCACTATATCATGATCATGAGTTCAGAAAAATGTTGCTGCAAAGGCTGTTGCTCGCTAGACATCCGGATTTTATTCAAAAAAATATTCAAAACTCAATGAAGCCGAGATGCGGCGAATGGACCACTACTCAGGGCATGTTTGGTTGCAGTTTGGAACAGTACGTGCATTGCATGTCCATCTCAACCCAGCCTGGTTGCTGAAATACAGCCTCATATGCAGTAGATGCAACCTGTTTGGTTGCCTACATCACATGGAGAGGGATTTACCCCCTGCTGTTTGGTTGCCGTTTTTTTGCTTAGGGTGTGAGCAGATACAAACTTCAGCTGTTTGGTTGCAAACAACGTTTGTGTTCTGCTCACCCCATTCAAATGTGGTGGCCTTACCACCACATGATCAGCACAACAGCAACAGCAGAACAACAAGATCAAACAAAGCAAGCAATATAATGACAGCAAACTTAACATAGCAAGCAAGGAAAAGACAGCAAACTACTTAACTACATAGCATAAGTCTAGATTAAAAGTAGGGGCATCATCCTTCCATGCTCTATGCCAGGGTGCTGCTCCTGGCCAAAATATGAACAAGTTACCAGCACAAGTCTCGCCACACACCATAAAAGTTCTCCACTAACACCTTACTTAAGTTAACTACATAGCCTGATCGATATTACCAACGCAATTGTGCCTGCTACAACGAAACCTGCACATCACCGAGGAGTCGTGGTTGTAGATATGAATCTTTAGTTCGAGTCCTAAGATGCGCACAACGACGAGGTCGTCGGGGACGATCCGGTGGCGGCGGTAGAAGTAGTTCCAGCCTCGGCCAAGCACCAAGTGCCCCTCGAAATTCTGCACCCGCACCCAGAACACGCGCCGCTTGTTCGCCGACAGCCTGACGACGCGCTGGAGCCGCTTGATGACCAACCAGGTGTTCATCACCTCCACGAACTTGGGAGGCACGACGAGCATGGCGAGGTCCTCGTTGTCCTTCATCTGCTGGTAGAAGCACATCGGCTCCCTGGCCCCCTTCTCGTGGCCCTGCCTCGTAGATCATCCCCTTGAACGAGGCACGCTCATGAAGGCGATCCTGCCAGGTGATACGTCTCCAGCGTATCTATAATTTTTGATTGCTTCATGCTATATTATCTACTGTTTTGGACATTATTGGGCTTTATTATCCACTTTTATATTGTTTTTGGGACTAACCTATTAACCGGAGGCCCAACCCAGAATTGCTATTTTTTTGCCTATTTTAGGGTTTCGAAGAAAAGGAATATCACACGGAGTCCAAACGGAATGAAACCTTCGGGAACGTGATTTTCTCACCGAACTTGATCCAGGAGACTTGGACCCTACGTCAAGAAATAAAGGAGGTGGCCACGAGGTAGGGGGCGCGCCTACCCCCTGTTGGAAATATGCCCTGGAGGCAATAATAAAAGCATTATTATTATATTTCCTTGTTCATGAGAATTGTCTTTATTCATGCTATAATTGTGTTATCCGGAAATCGTAATACATGTGTGAATAATAGACACCAACATGTCCCTAGTAAGCCTCTAGTTGACTAGCTCGTTGATCAACAGATAGTCATGGTTTCCTGACTATGGACATTGGATGTCATTGATAACGAGATCAAATCATTAGGAGAATGATGTGATGGACAAGACCCAATCCTAAACATAGCATAAGATCGTATAGTTCGTTTGCTAGAGTTTTTCCAAATGTCAAGTATCCTTTCCTTAGACCATGAGATCGTGTAACTCCCGGATACCGTAGGAGTGCTTTGGGTGTACCAAACGTCACAACGTAACTGGGTGACTATAAAGGTATACTATGGGTATCTCTGAAAGTGTCTGTTGGGTTGACACGGATCAAGACTGGGATTTGTCACTCCGTATGACGAAGAGGTATCACTGGGCCCACTCGGTAATGCATCATCATTATGAGCTCAAAGTGACCAAGTGTCTGGTCACGGCATCAGGCATTACGGTACGAGTAAACTGACTTGCCGGTAACGAGATTGAACAAGGTATTGGGATACCGACGATCGAATCTCGGGCAAGTAGCATACCGATTGACAAAGGGAATTGTATACGGGGTTGCTTGAATCCTCGACATCGTGGTTCATCCGATGAGATCATCGAAGAGCATGTGGGAGCCAACATGGGTATCCAGATCCCGCTGTTGGTTATTGACCGGAGATCAATCTCGGTCATGTCTACATGTCTCCCGAACCCGTAGGGTCTACACACTTAAGGTTCGGTGACGCTAGGGTTGTAGGGATATGTATATGCAGTAACCTGAATGTTGTTCGGAGTCCTGGATGAGATCCCGGACGTCACAAGGAGTTCTGGAATGGTCCGGAGGTAAAGAATTATATATAGGAAGTGCTATTTCGGCCATCGGGACAAGTTTCGGGGTCACCGGTATTGTACCGGGACCACCGGAAGGGTCCCGGGGGTCCACCGGGTGGGGCCACCTATCCCGGAGGGCCCCATGGGCTGAAGTGGGAAGGGATCCAGCCCAAAGTGGGCTGGGGCGCCACTTCCCCTAGGGCCCATGCGCCTAGGGTGGGGGGAACCCTAAAGGGGGGCGCCCCCTTGCTTGGGGGGCAAGCCCCCCACCCCTTGGCCGCCGCCCCCCTAGGAGATTGCATCTCCTAGGGTCGGCGCCCCCCCCCCTAGGCCCCCCTATATATAGTGGGGGGGGTGGAGGACCTCTGTGTTGGGTTTCGTAGTAATTTCAAAAAAATTCCTACGCACACGCAAGATCATGGTGATGCATAGCAACGAGAGGGGAGAGTGTTGTCTACGTACCCTCATAGACCGCAACGGAAGCGTTGACGCAACGTAGAGGAAGTAGTCGTACGTCTTCCCGATCCGACCGATCCAAGCACCGTTACTCCGGCACCTCCGAGTTCTTAGCACACGTACAGCTCGATGACGCTCCCCGGGCTCCGATCCAGCAAAGCTTCGGGGATGAGTTCCGTCAGCACAACAGTGTGGTGACGATGATGATGTTCTACCGACGCAGGGCTTCGCCTAAGCACTACAACGATATGATCGAGGTGGAATATGGTGGCAGGGGGCACCGCACACGGCTAAGGAACGATCACGTAGATCAACTTGTGTGTCTAGGGGTGCCCCCTGCCCCCGTATATAAAGGATCCAAGGGGGGGTGCGGCCGGCCCTATGGAGGCGCGCAGGAGGAGTCCTACTCCTACCGGGAGTAGGACTCCCCTCCCGTTCCTTGTCCAACTAGGAGAGGTGGAGGGAGAATAGGAAAGGGGGGCGCCGCCCCTCCCTCCTTGTCCAATTCGGACTAGGGGGAGAGGGGGCGCGCGGCCTGCCCTGGCAGCCCCTTCCTCTTCTCCACATTAGGCCCATGAGGCCCATTAACCCCCCGGGGGGTTCCGGTAACCCCCCGGTACTCCGGTTTTATCCGAAACTTCTCCGGAACCCTTCCGGTGTCCGAATATAGTCATCCAATATATCAATCTTTATGTCTCGATCATTTCGAGACTCCTCATCATGTCCGTGATCACATCCGGGACTCCGAACTAACTTCGGTACATCAAAATTCATAAACTCATAATAACTGTCATCGTAACGTTAAGCGTGCAGACCCTACGGTTCGAGAATAGTGTAGACATGACTGAGACAAATCTCTGGTCAATAACCAATAGCGGGACCTGGATGCCCATATTTTCTCCTACATATTCTACGAAGATCCTTATCGGACAGACCGCATAACAACATACGTTGTTCCCTTTGTCATCGGTATGTTACTTGCCCGAGATTCGATCGTCGGTATCCAATACCTAGTTCAATCTCGTTACCGGCAAGTCTCTTTACTCATTCCGTAATACATCATCTCACAACTAACTCATTATTGTAATGCTTGCAAGGCTTATGTGATGTGCATTACCGAGAGGGCCCAAAGATACCTCTCCGACAATCGGAGTGACAAATCCTAATCTCGAAATATGCCAACCCAACATCTACCTTTGGAGACACCTGTAGAGCACCTTTATAATCACCCATTTACGTTGTGACGTTTGGTTGCACACAAAGTGTTCCTCCGGCAAACGGGAACTGCATAATCTCATAGTCATAGGAACATGTATAAGTCATGAAGAAAGCAATAGCAACATACTAAACGATCGGATGCTAAGCTAATGGAATGGGTCATGTCAATCAGATCATTCACCCAATGATGTGATCCCATTAATCAAATAACAACTCTTTGTTCATGGTTAGGAAACATAACCATCTTTGATTAATGAGCTAGTCAAGTAGAGGCATACTAGTGACACTTTGTTTGTCTATGTATTCACACATGTATTATGTTTCCAGTTAATACAATTCTAGCATGAATAATAAACATTTATCATGATATAAGGAAATAAATAATAACTTTATTATTGCCTCTAGGGCATTTTTCCTTCAGTCTCCCACTTGCACTAGAGTCAATAATCTAGATTACACAGTAATGATTCTAACACCCATGGAGCTTTGGTGCTGATCATGTTTTGCTCGTGGAAGAGGCTTAGTCAACGGGTCTGCAACATTCAGATCCATATGTATCTTGCAAATCTGTATGTCTCCCACCTGGACTAGATCCCGGATGGAATTGAAGTGTCTCTTGATGTGCGTGGTTCTCTTGTGAAATCTGGATTCCTTTGCCAAGGCAATTGCACCAGTATTGTCACAAAAGATTTTCATTGGACCCGATGCACTAGGTATGACACCTAGATCGGATATGAACTCCTTCATCCAGACTCCTTCATTTGCTGCTTCCGAAGCAGCTATGTACTCTGCTTCACATGTAGATCCCGCTATGACGCTTTGTTTAGAACTACACCAACTGACAGCTCCACCGTTTAATGTAAACACGTATCCGGTTTACGATTTAGAATCATCCGGATCAGTGTCAAAGCTTGCATCAACGTAACCGTTTACAATGAGCTCTTTGTCACCTCCATATACGAGAAACATATCCTTAGTCCTTCTCAGGTATTTCAGGATGTTCTTGACCGCTGTCCAGTGGTCCATTCCTGGATTACTTTGGTACCTCCCTGCTAAGCTTATAGCAAGGCACACATCAGGTATGGTACACAGCATTGCATACATGATAGAGCCTATGGCTGAAGCATAGGGAACATCTTTCATTTTCTCTCTATCTTGTGCAGTGGTCGGGCATTGAGTCTGACTCAACTTCACACCTTGTAACACACGCAAGAACCCTTTCTTTGCTTGATCCATTTTGAACTTTTTCAAAATCTTGTCAAGGTATGTGCTTTGTGAAAGTCCAATTAGGCGTCTTGATCTATCTCTATAGATCTTTATGCCTAATATGTAAGCAGCTTCACCGAGGTCTTTCATTGAAAAACTCTTATTCAAGTATCCCTTTATGCTATCCAGAAATTCTATATCATTTCCAATCAGTAATATGTCATCCACATATAATATCAGAAATGCTACAGAGCTCCCACTCACTTTCTTGTAAATACAGGCTTCTCCGAAAGTCTGTATAAAACCAAATGCTTTGATCACACTATCAAAACTATTATTCCAACTCCGATAGGCTTGCACCAGTCCATAAATGGATCGCTGGAGCTTGCACACTTTGTTAGCTCCCTTTGGGTCAACAAAACCTTCCGGTTGCATTATATACAACTCTTCTTCCAGAAATCCATTCAGGAATGCAGTTTTGACATCCATCTGCCAAATTTCATAATCATAAAATGCGGCAATTGCTAACATGATTCGGACAGACTTAAGCATCGCTACGGGTGAGAAGGTCTCATCGTAGTCAACCCCTTGAACTTGTCGAAAACCTTTTGCGACAAGTCGAGCTTTGTAGACAGTAATATTACCGTCAGCGTCAGTCTTCTTCTTGAAGATCCATTTATTCTCAATTGCTTGCCGATCATCGGGCAAGTCAACCAAAGTCCATACTTTGTTCTCATACATGGATCCCATCTCAGATTTCATGGCTTCAAGCCATTTTGCGGAATCTGGGCTCACCATCGTTTCTTCATAGTTCGTAGGTTCACCATGATCTAGTAGCATGACTTCCAGAACTGGATTACCGTACCACTCTGGCGCGGATCTCACTTTGGTTGATCTACGAGGTTCAGTAGTATCTTGTCCTGAAGTTTCATGATCATTATCATCAACTTCCTCACTTATTGGTGTAGGTGTCGCAGAAACAGTTTTCTATGATGTACTACTTTCCAATAAAGGAGCAGGTATAGTTACCTCGTCAAGTTCTACTTTCCTCCCACTCACTTCTTTCGAGAGAAACTCCTTCTCCAGAAAGTTTCCGAATTTAGCAACAAAAGTCTTGCCTTCGAATCTGTGATAGAAGGTGTATCCAATAGTTTCCTTTGGATATCCTATGAAGACACATTTCTCCGATTTGGGTTCGAGCTTATCAGGTTGAAGCTTTTTCACATAAGCATCGCAGCCCCAAACTTTCAGAAACGACAACTTTGGTTTCTTGCCAAACCATAGTTCATAAGGCGTCGTCTCAATGGATTTTGATGGTGCCCTATTTAACGTGAATGCGGCCGTCTCTAGAGCGTATCCCCAAAACGATAGCGGTAAATCAGTAAGAGACATCATAGATCGCACCATATCTAGTAAAGTACGATTACGACGTTCGGACACACCATTACGCTGTGGTGTTCCGGGTGGCGTGAGTTGCGAAACTATTCCACAATTTTTCAAATGTACACCAAACTCATAACTCAAATATTCTCCTCCATGATCAGATCGTAGAAACTTTATTTTCTTGTTACGATGATTTTCAACTTCACTCTGAAATTCTTTGAACTTTTCAAATGTTTCAGACTTATGTTTCATTAAGTAGATATACCCATATCTGCTTAAGTCATCTGTGAAGGTGGGAAAATAACGATATCCGCCACGAGCCTCAACATTCATCGGACCACATACATCTGTATGTATGATTTCCAACAAATCTGTTGCTCTCTCCATAGTACCGGAGAACGGTGTTTTAGTCATCTTGCCCGTGAGGCACGGTTCGCAAGTACCAAGTGATTCATAATCAAGTGGTTCCAAAAGTCCATCAGTATGGAGTTTCTTCATGCGCTTTACACCGATATGACCTAAACGGCAGTGCCACAAATAAGTTGCACTATCATTATCAACTCTGCATCTTTTGGCTTCTACATTATGAATATGTGTATCACTACTATCGAGATTCAACAAGAATAGACCACTCTTCAAGGGTGCATGACCATAAAAGATATTACTCATATAAATAGAACAACCATTATTCTCTGATTTAAATGAATAACCGTCTCGCATTAAACAAGATCCAGATATAATGTTCATGCTCAACGCTGGCACCAAATAACAATTATTTAGGTCTAATACTAATCCCGAAGGTAGATGTAGAGGTAGCGTGCCGACCGCGATCACATCGACTTTGGAACCGTTTCCCACGCGCATCGTCACCTCGTCCTTAGCCAATCTTCGCTTAATCCGTAGTCCCTGTTTCGAGTTGCAAATATTAGCAACAGAACCAGTATCAAATACCCAGGTGCTACTGCGAGCATTAGTAAGGTACACATCAATAACATGTATATCACATATACCTTTGTTCACCTTGCCATCCTTCTTATCCGCCAAATATACTTGGGGCAGTTCCGCTTCCAGTGACCAGTCTGTTTGCAGTAGAAGCACTCAGTTTCAGGCTTAGGTCCAGACTTGGGTTTCTTCTCTTGAGCAGCAACTTGCTTGCCGTTCTTCTTGAAGTTCCCCTTCTTCTTCCCTTTGCCCTTTTTCTTGAAACTAGTGGTCTTGTTGACCATCAACTCTTGATGCTCCTTTTTGATTTCTACCTCCGCAGCTTTCAGCATTGCGAAGAGCTCAGGAATAGTCTTGTTCATCCCTTGCATATTATAGTTCATCACAAAGCTCTTGTAGCTTGGTGGCAGTGATTGGAGAATTCTGTCAATGACGCAATCATCTGGAAGATTAACTCCCAATTGAATCAAGTGATTATTATACCCAGACATTTTGAGTATATGCTCACTGACAGAACTGTTCTCCTCCATCTTGCAGCTATAGAACTTATTGGAGACTTCATATCTCTCAATCCGGGCATTTGCTTGAAATATTAACTTCAACTCCTGGAACATCTCATATGCTCCATGACGTTCAAAACGTCGTTGAAGTCCCGATTCTAAGCCGTAAAGCATGGCACACTGAACTATCGAGTAGTCATCAGCTTTGCTCTGCCAGACGTTCATAACATCTGGTGTTGCTCCAGCAGCAGGCCTGGCACCCAGCGGTGCTTCCAGGACGTAATTCTTCTGTGCAGCAATGAGGATAATCCTCAAGTTACGGACCCAGTCCGTGTAATTGCTACCATCATCTTTCAACTTTGCTTTCTCAAGGAACGCATTAAAATTCAATGGAACAACAGCACGAGCCATCTATCTACAATCAAACATAAACAAGCAAGATACTATCAGGTACTAAGTTCATGATAAATTTAAGTTCAATTAATCAAATTACTTAAGAACTCCCACTTAGATAGACATCCCTCTAATCCTCTAAGTGATCACGTGATCCAAATCAACTAAACCATGTCCGATCATCACGTGAGATGGAGTAGTTTCATTGGTGAACATCACTATGTTGATCATATCTACTATATGATTCACGCTCGACCTTTCGGTCTCCGTGTTCTGAGGCCATATCTGTATATGCTTGGCTCGTCAAGTATAACCTGAGTATTCCGCGTGTGCAACTTTTTTGCACCCATTGTATTTGAACGTAGAGCCTATCACACCCGATCATCACGTGCTGTCTCAGCACGAAGAACTTTCGCAACGGTGCATACTCAGGGAGAACACTTCTTGATAATTAGTGAGAGATCATCTTATAATGCTACCGTCAATCAAAGCAAGATAAGATGCATAAAAGATAAACATCACATGCAATCAATATAAGTGATATGATATGGCCATCATCATCTTGTGCCCGTGATCTCCATCTCCGAAGCACCGTCATGATCACCATCGTCACCGGCGCGACACCTTGATCTCCATCGTAGCATCGTTGTCGTCTCGCCAATCTTATGCTTCCACGACTATCGCTGCCGCTTAGTGATAAAGTAAAGCATTATATCGCGATTGCATTGCATACAATAAAGCGACAACCATATGGCTCATGCCAGTTGCCGATAACTCGGTTACAAAACATGATCATCTCATACAATAAAATCTAGCATCATGTCTTGACCATATCACATCACAACATGCGCTGCAAAAACAAGTTAGACATCCTCTACTTTGTTTTTGCAAGTTTTACGTGGCTGCTACGGGCTTAAGCAAGAACCAATCTCACCTACGCATCAAAACCACAACGATAGTTTGCCAAGTTGATGCCGTTTTAACCTTCTCAAGGACCGGGCGTAGCCACACTTGGTTCAACTAAAGTTGGAGAAACAGTCACCCGCAAGCCACCTTTGTGCAAAGCACGTCGGGGGAACTGGTCTCGCGTAAGCGTACGCGTAATGTCGGTCTGGGCCGCTTCATCCAACAATACCGCTGAACCAAAGTATGACATGCTGGTAGGCAGTATGACTTATATCGCCCACAACTCACTTGTGTTCTACTCGTGCATATAACATCAAACCATAAAACCTAGGCTCGGATGCCACTATTGGGTTTCGTAGTAATTTCAAAAAATTTCCTACGCACACGCAAGATCATGGTGATGCATAGCAACGAGAGGGGAGAGTGTTTTCTACGTACCCTCGTAGACCGCAACGGAAGCGTTGACGCAACGTAGAGGAAGTAGTCGTACGTCTTTCCGATCCGACCGATCCAAGCACCGTTACTCCGGCACCTCCGAGTTCTTAGCACACGTACAACTCGATGACGCTCCCCGGGCTCCGATCCAGCAAAGCTTCGGGGATGAGTTCCGTCAGCACAACAGCGTGGTGACGATGATGATGTTCTACCGACGCAGGGCTTCGCCTAAGCACTACAACGATATGATCGAGGTGGAATATGGTGGCAGGGGCACCGCACACGGCTAAGGAACGATCACGTAGATCAACTTGTGTGTCTAGGGGTGCCCCCTGCCCCCGTATATAAAGGATCCAAGGGGGGGGTGCGGCCGGCCCTATGGAGGCGCGCAGGAGGAGTCCTACTCCTACCGGGAGTAGGACTCCCCTCCCGTTCCTTGTCCAACTAGGAGAGGTGGAGGGAGAATAGGAAAGGGGGGGCGTCGCCCCTCCCTCCTTGTCCAATTCGGACTAGGGGGAGAGGGAGCGCGCGGCCTGCCCTGGCAGCCCCTTCCTCTTCTCCACATTAGGCCCATGAGGCCCATTAACCCCCCGGGGGGTTCCGGTAACCCCCCGGTACTCCGGTTTTATCCGAAACTTCTCCGGAACCCTTCCGGTGTCCGAATATAGTCATCCAATATATCAATCTTTATGTATCGACCATTTCGAGACTCCTCATCATGTCCGTGATCACATCCGGGACTCCGAACTAACTTCGGTACATCAAAATGCATAAACTCATAATAACTGTCATCGTAACGTTAAGCGTGCGGACCCTACGGTTCGAGAACAGTGTAGACATGACTGAGACAAATCTCCGGTCAATAACCAATAGCGGGACCTGGATGCCCATATTTGCTCCTACATATTCTACGAAGATCTTTATCGGACAGACCGCATAACAACATACGTTGTTCCCTTTGTCATCGGTATGTTACTTGCCCGAGATTCGATCGTCGGTATCCAATACCTAGTTCAATCTCGTTACCGGCAAGTCTCTTTACTCGTTCCATAATACATCATCTCACAACTAACTCATTAGTTGTAATGCTTGCAAGGCTTATGTGATGTGCATTACCGAGAGGGCCCAGAGATACCTCTCCGACAATCGGAGTGACAAATCCTAATCTCGAAATACGCCAACCCAACATCTACCTTTGGAGACACCTGTAGAGCACCTTTATAATCACCCATTTACGTTGTGACGTTTGGTTGCACACAAAGTGTTCCTCCGGCAAACGGGAGCTGCATAATCTCATAGTCATAGGAACATGTATAAGTCATGAAGAAAGCAATAGCAACATACTAAACGATCGGATGCTAAGCTAATGGAATGGGTCATGTCAATCAGATCATTCACCCAATGATGTGATCCCATTAATAAAATAACAACTCTTTGTTCATGGTTAGGAAACATAACCATCTTTGATTAATGAGCTAGTCAAGTAGAGGCATACTAGTGACACTTTGGTTGTCTATGTATTCACACATGTATTATGTTTCCGGTTAATACAATTCTAGCATGAATAATAAACATTTATCGTGATATAAGGAAATAAATAATAACTTTATTATTGCCTCTAGGGCATATTTCCTTCACTCTGACCTTCGCCTTTGGTGCCTCCCTCTCCCTCTCCAACACCTCCTCCTCCTCCATAGAGCTTGGCGAAGCCCTGCCGGAGTACTGCAGCTCCATCACCACCACGCCGTCGTGCTGCTGCTGGAGCCATCTTCCTCAAGCTCTCCTTTCCCCTTGCTGGATCAAGAAGAAGGAGACGTCACGCTGACCGTACGTGTGTTGAACGCGGAGGTGCCGTCCGTTCGGCGCTAGGATCTCCGGTGATTTGGATCACGTCGAGTACGACTCCCTCATCCCCGTTCTTTGAACGCTTCCGCTCGCGATCTACAAAGGTATGTAGATGCATCCGATCACTCGTTGCTAGATGAACTCATAGATGGATCTTGGTGAAACCGTAGGAAATTTTTTGTTTTCTGCAACGTTCCCCAACACCCCCCCCTAGGTGCACCCTCCACCCTCGTGGGCCCCCTATTGCCCCACTGACGTACTCCTTCCTCCTATATATACCTACGTACCCCCAAACGATCAAATACGGAGCCAAAACCCTAATTCCACCATCGTAACTTTCTGTATCCACGAGATCCCATCTTGGGGCCTGTTCCGAAGCTCCGCTGGAGGGGGCATCCATCACGGAGGGCTTCTACATCAACACCATAGCCCCTCCGATGAAGTGTGAGTAGTTTACTTCAGACCTTCGGGTCCATAGTTATTAGCTAGATGGCTTCTTCTCTCTTTTTGGATCTCAATACAATGTTCTCCCCCCTCTCTTGTGGAGATCTATTCGATGTAATCTTCTTTTTGCGGTGTGTTTGTTGAGACCGATGAATTGTGGGTTTATGATCAAGATTATCTATGAATAATATTTGAATCGTCTCTGAATTCTTTTATGTATGATTGGTTATCTTTGCAAGTCTCTTCGAATTATCAGTTCGGTTTGGCCTACTAGATTGATCTTTCTTGCAATGGGAGAAGTGCTTAGTTTTGGGTTCAATCTTGCGGTGTCCTTTCCCAGTGACAGTAGGGGCAGCAAGGCACGTATTGTATTGTTGCCATCGAGGATAACAAGATGGGGTTTTTATCACATTGCATGAATTTATCCCTCTACATCATGTCATCTTGCTTAAGGCGTCACTCTGTTTTCATAAACTTAATACTCTAGATGCATGCTGGATAGCGGTCGATGAGTGGAGTAATAGTAGTAGATGCAGGCAGGAGTCGGTCTACTTGTCTCGGACATGATGCCTATATACATGATCATACCTAGATATTCTCATAACTATGCTCAATTCTGTCAATTGCTCAATAGTAATTTGTTCAACCACCTTAAAATACTTATGCTCTTGAGAGAAGCCACTAGTGAAACCTATGGCCCCCGGGTCTATCTTCATCATATTAATCTTCCAATATTTAGTTATTTCCTTTGCTTTCATTTTACTTTGCATCTTTATCACAAAAATACCAAAAATATTATCTTATCATATCTATCAGATCTCACTCTTGTAAGTGGCCGTGAAGGGATTGACAACCCCTTATCGCGTTGGTTGCGAGGATTTATTTGTTTTGTGCAGGTACGAGGGACTCGCGCGTAGCCTCCTACTGGATTGATACCTTGATTCTCAAAAACTGAGAGAAATACTTACGCTACTTTGCTGCATCATCCTTTCCTCTTCAAGGAAATCTTATGCAGTGCTCAAGAGGTAGCACCAGGCAGGTCCACCTTCCCGAGCCACCTGTTCGTGGGGATGAAATCCTCGGCGCGCTCAGCTCCGGCCACCACCTGAGCTCCTCCTCCCGACACATCCCAATCAATCTTCAATATCTTGTCAGGTAAGATGACAAGTATTAGTGCACAAACTCTTTGCAAAATGGCATTGATTAGGGACATTTTACCAAAAGCAAATGACACTGATCAGTCCACAAACTCTTTGAGGAAATGCCACTTATCAATGGCACTTGTTGTTGGACAAGTCCACTGAACAGCAAGTTCCATTGATAAGTCGCATTTGCCTAATGACATTTGGTGTTGGGCAAATGTCACTGATCAGTGGCACTGATCAGTGGACTTGCCCAACAGCAAGTGCCATTGATAAGTGGCATTTTTCCCAACAGCAAGTGGCATTGATAAGTGGCATTTGCCTATCAATGACACTTGTTGTTGGACAAATGCCACTAATCAGTGCCATCTTCTTTGATGCAACTGGCACTCAACACTGCACTATCGTAAACATGGTAACATCTAAAAATAGCAACGCCAAGTGCTAATAGCACCCATGTGCAGCCATGCAGATTTGGCACCATCCTAAAATGCTCCTAGTACATGCATGTATAACATTCAACACAGACCCTAGCTAGAACATGTATGTTAGCAACATGAAACATGAACATGATCCTATCTAGAACATGAACATGCCATCAGTCAACATGATTCTATAGCATTCATCACTCAACATGAAGAACATGAACATGCCATCAGTCAACATGATTCTAGCATTCATCACTCAACATGAAGAACATGAACATGCCATCAGTCAACATGATTCTAACATTCATCACTCAACATGATTCTAGTATGAATACACCTACTAGAATGAACACACCTACTAGCATGAACACAAATCATAGGACAGACAAGCAGTAGCACAAGAAAAATTATCCTAGCAGACACTGTACAAAACAAGAACAGATCAGTCCGATTGGATTCGATTGGGATCGCATCCAATCGGATCAGCTATAATCCTATCGAATCGACTAACTACTACCACATGCCTAAGAAATAAACATCTAATCTACATCTAGGAGCAAAGATTGAGGGGTTTGACTCACCGGAGCACGCGCAGCCGCAGCGAACCGAGGCCGGGGTGAAAACCCCGGTGGGAAGGAGAGAGGGGGCGGAGCAGACGAGGAGCCGGCCCCGGCGACGGCCTCAGCCCCGTGCTCAACGCCACGCCGGAGGTCGAGAAGGACGGCCCGCCGACCGAAGAAAACCCTTGGACGGGGGTCAAGAAAACCCCCGTGGCCAATGGGGTCCCAAGAAGGGGCGGCTCCCTCGAGGGCGCCGGCGCCGAGCTCAGGACCACAAGGTCCGGAATCGGTGGCGGAGCAGGAGCGGTCGGCACCGCATTGTCCCGCGCTCGTGGTGGCCGGCAGCAGATGGGGGACGGCGCGCGCAGCGCCGATGCCAGGTTGTGGCCCGACTTCAGGAGCCCGGCCAGCCAGGGCTCCTGGATGCCGGCGATGCGCTAGTCGATGGGGGTCAGAGGGCGACGCGGCGGTGGGCATGGCGGATCCATCGAAGGAAAGGAGAGGGAGGGACGGTAAGGGAGAGAGAGGGGACGGTGGGAACAGTGCGTCTGGGCGATGACAGGAGTGGGGGAGAGTAATGAGACGTCGCCTCCGTCTCCCGCGCTACCCGAGGCGTGCAACTGCCTCGCACGCACGGCCAGGCTCGCAATTCGGCAGTTTCCGCCTGACCAGGCTATGGGCTGTTGTAAGGTCCGTGCGGGCCTCAAACACATGCAGCCTAGGCAACCAAATCGGCCTCGCAAATCCCGCGTGGACCCGGTTAAGCTGCATGCGGGCAATCAAATACCCCCTCAACGTGCCGGCCAGAGGCAAGAATGTACACTGCACACGGTTGCACCACCGAGGCATGGATGACTGGATGAGAAATACTTCTCCATCTTTTTCAGATAAGACATTCCATTCCATGGTACATTGAGATGTTGGCAGGCACCGTCCACACCTTTGTGTGTGAGAACGCGCCGTCATTCGTAGAGAGGTAAAAAAAGCTTCACACACACTGCTCCAGGTATTTCCTAATCCTATAGTCTGTTCAAAATACAGGAATTAGTTTGCGGCTGTGCGTGCGCCGGTTAGCCCACTTGGTGCACTAGCTAATTAAACTAGCTCGATCTACCCATTTGGCCATTTTGACAAACTTGGTATAAACTGGATTAACATGCGCACTTTCCCCGCACACGTTGGTGTGCAGCACGATGTATATGTGCACGAAGGCGACCTGCACCTTTTACCTGTTCACATCTGAATCGAAATTATATATGCGTTGTTTCATTCGTAGAGACTAGAGAGAGAAGAAAGATCTTAGAAATCCTCACACGCTGCTCCGGATATATATGTCGTCTGGTCAAAGTGCAGGAATTAGTGTGCGGCTCTTCTCACTGCCGTGCAACTTGGTGCATGAGCTAGGCAGCTCTACCCATCTCGATGAACGATTGCCACACGCACGCACCTCTGCTCTTCACGCTTTACGTTTCATTCTCAATGGGGATAAGCGTACCTTTGACGTAAACGGGATTAACACATGCACGTACCGTTAGTCACGGCACTTTTCCCACGGTTTGCTCGAGTCGAGCGCGGCACGATGCGCGAAGGCGACCCTGCACCGTACCTTTTGCCCGTTCACAGCCGGAGATTATGTATGTGGTGTTCTGCCAATTTAGCACCGCGTGCACTGGCCGCGACGCACTCGGTTGCCACATGAACACGATGGTGTGCCCTAGTCCACACACATGCAGGTTTTGCTCAAGTTCAGTCCCAGTGGGATGTAGTGGCGTGTGTATGTTGCGTGACGTCGTTCCCTTCTTAAGGCATCGTCGTTGCAGATCACGTCAACCTGATCGAAAGGTTTCGGGGGAAACCCTAGATCTGGATCTACCGGATCGGACGATGGCGACGTTTCGATGTCGTTTTCCCTCCTGGGGGCATCGTTTTGGAGCAAGTGTTGGCTGGAGGGGACAAGAGGAGGAGCGGCGTGGCATCTGGCACGGCGACAACGGCGGGTCTCAGCGGCATGGAGCAGCGGGGGTCTCGCCGGTGGGCGTGTGATGATGGACGGGTGCAGGATGGTGGCGCTGTCTGGCGTCGTGGTGGCGTCGATGGCAGTGAGGCCTGGCACGGTTCATGCAACAGTTCAGCTCTGAAGATGGATTGATGGTACGTGGCTGCGGCGGCCTCATACCCGGCAGGGGGCCTGGTTAAAGAGCACGCCGGACTGGTGGGTGCCCATACCCGGAAGGAGTCCTGGTTGGGACCTCAGGTCTCAGATGTTAGGTTTGGCTGCAAGGTCTGTTTGGTATTAAGCCTAGACCATCAGCGCCTCTTCATCAGTTACATAGAAGTAGCGACAGAGGTTGCGAAGATGGTGGCTTTGGTCTTACTGTTGTACGACTTTATAAGGTCTTGTGTTAATAATCAATAAAGTGGCCGTATGCATCGCCCAGATGCAGAGGCCGGGGGTATTCCTCCTTTTCGAAAAAAAAATGTTGCGTGATATATACTGTACAGTGATCCTGCTATCTTGACTGGCCAGTGGGCAGTCGTGGACTCGTGGTGGTGAACACTGCTGAAAGCGCGTCACGTACGTACGATGTGTCCATGCACCCAGACCGGCCCAGCCCGTGTGGTCAACATCTAGCTCAGCTCGCCACCGCCACTACCAAGTCTGAATTAGTTCTTAGCAATGGCCAGTGGGCAGTGGGTAGTGGTAGCATAGAGCTTCAATATTGACTGAAGCTTTGTGCAGAATTTTAGCCAGGGCTGGGTCTGCTGGGATCCGGCTTGCCTGCTCCCTCCTCATGCTTCCATCCGTGCTCCCACTTCATCTTACGGCTGTCTTTTTCTCTTTTTTCTTTCTAATCTAATCATCTTCCCCCCTGATTTTAAGGGGGTGGGGCTGGGTCTTATTTTGTTCCAATCAAATCATGCCACATATGCGGGAGCACGGATGGGCGCACGCCGGGGGAGCAGGCAAGTCTCGTCCGGTCTGCTGGGTGCGCAAATGGGAACACCGGCCGGCCGGGTCATTTGGGACGCAGTTATGTGTAGCTGCCCGGCCCTTAAACAAAAGGCAACGGTTCATTGCGAGGATCTGCAATTGGCACTCCATAACTGCAGGAGTTAGCACAGTCACCTACTGCATGCCATTTTAATCTCTGGTGTCTGTGCCCAACTTGGCCTAATAAAATCAGTGAGTACGACAACGTCCACAACACCGTTTTTCTTCGAAGTTGTACTGCTACTCGGTGGAGAGTAAACATAGGCACCCACATGGACGGTTGTGTGGGTCCAGCTTGACCTTCACCGTCAGTTCACCAAGCGCGGAATGACTTGACTCCAGTATTGTTAGAGCATCTACAGTCGGACGGCCCAACCCCTTCTTAAAAGTCTGGGTGGTCAGTCTGATCATTGACCGGTCATGAAATTTTGATCCAGACGTACGTCTCAAACGGGTCTCAAACGTCTGGGTTGACCGGCACCCCTCATATCCAGCCTAAATATGGGACTGACTGCGGGGTCCCACGTGGAAACGCCCGAAAACCGGCGGTCCGAAGCTAGTCTCCTTCCTCGGACCGATGTCGCCGTGTTGCGCCACTACGGCAGGCCGCGTACTGCCTAGCCCAGCTATTTAAGTCGATCGGCGGCATCGAAATCCTACCATCCATATTTTCCACAACTTGTCCGCCGCCGCCGCTGCCACTTTCCACTCCCCCGGCCCGCCTAGTTGTCATACCCCCACTACGGCGGGCCGCGTACTGCCTAGCCCAGCTATTTAAGTCGATCGGCGGCATCGAAATCCTACCATCCATATTTTTCACAACTTGTCCGCCGCCGCCGCCGCCACTTTCCACTCCCCCGGCCCGCCTAGTTGTCATACCCCCACGCCGTCGGGTGAGGAGCCATCCATTTCTAACGCTGGAGCGCCGGCTCGAGCTCCTTGAGCAAATCTGGGCACGGCGCGAAGCCTGGATCGCCGCGGGGCTACCTCCGGATGTAGTGGATCTAGAGGAGAAGGGCGAGGAGGTGGAGGAGGAGAAGGACGAGGAGGAGGAGGATGTGGGGGACGCTAGCGACATTGATCTACAGGCGGAGCAACATGCCATCCTTGATTGGCTCTGTTCGGAGTCAGCTGCAAAGGTCGAACGTCGTCGATGGCAGGAGATGGAGGCTGCGGAGGAGGCAGACATGGTCGCCTACATGGATAAGGTCGAGCGGGAGGAGGATGAGCCAGAGCCCTCCTACCCGTCCATCCATCC
This sequence comes from Triticum urartu, assembly GCF_056163025.1. NCBI lineage: Eukaryota > Viridiplantae > Streptophyta > Magnoliopsida > Poales > Poaceae > Triticum > Triticum urartu. The sequence goes on from NC_141875.1 coordinate 696,757,208, forward strand.
GGCTCTCGGCATCGTCGTCGTGGACATCTCTGACGACGAAAATTAATTAGGTAGTACGTATTATGTTGTATGTAAGATTTCTTTTGCATGCTTTGTACGGTTTTAGGGGTTCAAATATGAAAGATTCGGATGCAGAGTGGATAATTTGAGGCGTGACCGGTCATTGTCCGCAGACGCACCTGGTTGCATATGCGGACGATTGTGGGGCTGGATTTGCAAAGTCCAGCTGTAGATGTACAGGCGGACCTCTCAAACACGTATCAAACGCCCGAACACGTCGTCCGGTCACTCGCTGGTCATCAAAAATTGATCCAATCGGAGCTCTCAAACCGCGAACAAACGCCCGGCCTGATCGGCATCCCTCGTATCCAGCCCAAATATAGGACGGATATGAGGCGGCCCGGGCGCGTCCGCCAGATCAGGCTGGCCCACCACTGGCCCACCCTGACCCCACAAAATCCCCTTCCATAACAAACCCTAGCTCACTTCATTCTGCCCCCCTCCGCTCCCCGACGCCCCCTTTTCCCCAATCTGTCCAATCCCTAGCGCTAGCGAGCATGTTAAGCACCGACAGTCCATCGACAGCTCCAGAGACGAGTACGAGCTGGCGCCCCGTATCGCGCTCGAGCGCTCGCGGGCTGATACATGCGGCAGCTCCGGGTCCGGTGCGACGCCTCCTGCCGCCCGTTGCCGCAGCGCCGACGTCGGTGCCGGCCCTTCCTGCCTTATGCGCGGATCTGCACGGCCTACCCAATCCGCTCCGCCCGTTCGATGTTCTCCTTCACCTTCGGCTGCTGCTCCGCGCGGGCAGCGGTTGGTTCTAGTGCCCGCTTCACCGGCACCGCTGAAAGTACGTCACGTACCTACGATGTGGCCATGCAACCAGACTGGCCCAGACCGAGTGGTCAACATCTAGCACGCCAGTGCCACTACCAAGTCTGAATTAGTACTAGCAGTGACCAGTGGGTAGTGGTAACTATGTCGTCATAGAGCTTCAACGTCGACTGAAGCTTGTGCAGAATTTGAGCCAGTGCTTTGGTCTGCTGGGTGCGCAACTGGGACGCCGGCCGGCCGGGTCATTTGGGACGCAGTGATGTGTAGCTGGCCGGCCCTTAAACAAAAGGCAACGGTTCATTGCGAAGATCCTCTATTGGAACTCCATAACTGCAGGAGTTAGCACAGTCACGGACTACTGCTGCATGTCATCGAATCCTCAAAGAAACTTTCAAAAAGTGGACCCAACAAGCAACGCAACGGATTGGGCTGCACTGCCTTTCGGCGTTTTAGTTAGGCGCATCCTCTTGCGGGATGAAAATCTTGCAGAGTCCGACAACACTGTTTTCTTCGAAGTTGTACTGCTACTCGGTGGACAGTACTCCCTCCATCCAAAAATATTTATCATCAAAATAAATAAGAGGGGTGTATTTAGATATATTTTAGTTTTAGATACGTCTTTTTGTTCATTTTGATTACAAGTATTTTCGGACGGAGGGAGTATTACATTGCATGGATGTATGGTGGGTCCAGCTTGACCTTGACCCTGAGTTTACCGAGCGAACGCGGAACGACTTGACTCGAGTATTGCTCGCGCTCTGTCCAAGCTCCAAAGACAAAGACAGAACCTGTACATCTTGAGTGTTCTTGACGGATATACACAAGTGACTCGCAACACGCGTCGACGTACGTACGTGTTTAAAAATGGACACGGACTTGTATAAGCCTAGCTGTTCTGCTTCACGAGTACGACTCAACTCTTTAATCAATATAAATCTTCGCAGTCCCTACGTGGACATGTGTGAGCTAGTACGTAACTTGCTCGTCTCGCCATCGATTGCAATTGTATATATTACATATGCGCGCGTCTAGCCGTCGGTTTTCTTACAGGGGACTCTTGGAAGACGTTCTTATATGTGGCTAGGTTTCAATCGACTGAGACTCAGTCAAATGACATATACATAAAAAAGAAAAAAAACTTATACGAATTCCATGCAAGATCAACGAAATATAGCACCGATTGAGCTATAACGAGATCTCAGTCTATGCTGCCCATATGCGTGTTCTTATATTATAGTTTGGCGCTATGGCTCATTGCGTACATACGTATGTGCATCAATGATATGATATGACAGCTCAGTTTTTCGGAGGTGCTTGTATGGATAGGATGTGCGTGTGTGCGTTCATAATGATGAGTATATGCGCGTGTATATGAGCGCTTGTGTCTATACCGTGTTTAAAAAATGCATGCATGTATGGGACCTTCACAAATCACGGAGTGCGAGTATTCAGAAATCAGAAAAAGAGGAGTGCAAGCAGGGAGGGACCCGTATGGCACGGTGGCTGGCGTACGTGTGTGCAGTACGTCTTCTGGACTATGACCAGCCGCTGCTGATAAGACTACTCCAGATACTAGTAATTCGGTGGAAGAAACGTTGCTGTCCAAAAAAAATCGGCGTCAGTTCGTGGAGGAACCGAGAGAAATCTAATCTAACGCCGGCCCGGCCGGTGGCCGCCGGGCCGAGCGTGACCGCACGCGCCATTTCCAAGCATGCCGCGGCCGGCCCGGCTAGCTGTTGCCTGCACCGTCCCACCAAGAGACAGACCAGACCACCGACTCGGTCCTCACTTGGCCTGATGCGACGTGAGCATGGGCGAGCTCAGCCACTTCTTGGACCTAGCCCAGCTGGACAGCCGCACGTCGAATGACCACACCATCGCCGGACAACGACGCACGCACAATACTACTACGTCCTCCGCCGCGCTCCCGGCCAAGGCCAGCGATCACCACGCACGCAACGGACGGCGCCGAACGCGTCAGGCGGGATTTGCTAGCTCGTGGCACAAGCTGCGGCCATGTGCCGATGTGCGTGCATGGTCATGGAGCCAGCTCGGGGATTTCGATACGATCCGGTTCCGTTCGTTCATGCATCGGTTGCGATTTTGTTCTCGATCGATCGGATGCAGCTGTGGGCAATGCTACCTGCAAGGGACCGTCCGACAAATCAGCCCAGCTCACCGGCCGGCACCGGAGCCAACTAGCTAGCTTTTGGCACATGCCTGGCCGGCCGCGTACTCGCCATGTCCAGGCAGCGGTGTTAACCGTGCGCGCCGGAGTGCCGGACGCTGCATATATTAACGACGTCTATAGCAGTTGTGCACTAGGTTGCAAATTGTGATCGCGTACTTTTAAACTATATACTTCCTCTGTAAAGTAAAATGATATCTTTTAGTAGATCATTAGTAGTGATCTAAAAGGTTTTATATTACTTTGCAAAGCAAGTACTGCAGTGCTAACCTTGCTTGCTAGCCTCGAGTAGGACAAACTAATTAGTTTTGCTAACTATGCATGAAATGCAACTCGGATCAGTCAAGTTTGCCAAGCGACCAAGGCTGGGATGTGGGCGCCGCGGTGGGTGCCAACAAAGTATGGGGATGCCGGCGGCAGTCAAGGCCGAGCCAGGAGCCCAGCGACATGGCCGACGGAGGAGAGCCCGAGGTTGATGGTTTCGGGTGCACCAGAGGGGTCACGAGGAGGTCAGCGTCGATTAAATCATTTAAGGTTTAGAGGGAGATCGGGTGCGGCAGCATGGCGGGTGTTGGGTGTCGATGCTTACATGGCGGCCGTCTGGACGCCAACAAAGCTTTCCCACTTTTGCTTTCGGTTTGTGGGGATTTTGAACATCCAGACCACGTCGCAGACATTTGATGCATGACGTTGGATGGCATAACGAGTCGAGACAGCATTGTTCGAACATTTGCGGGTGTTTTTTTTTTGAGCATCAGTACAGACAAAAGCGTTCATATACATGTGCATACACTCACCCCTATGAACGCACACACGCACATCCTATCCCTATGAGCACCCCCGAAAGACTGAGCCGGCACATCATCTTGAGATTTACGAAGTCACCGTAGGCGCCTCGTCGTAGACGGGAACGTCTCCTCTCACTGAAAGCGCATCGTCGGAAATCCTGAAATAAATCCAGAAATAATGCGAGCACCAGGACTTGAGCCCTGATGGGTTGGGGATACCACTGTCCACCTAACCATCTCAACCACAGGTTGATTCGCCATTTGTGGGTGTTTTGATGCATGGGGTTGGAGTTGCACTATACTTACTCCAGCTGCAGAGGAAAGTGCATGTTAAAGAGGTGGGTTGCTTCCTCCCCATTGATTGCTGTGCACCCCAAAGGTCCTCGCAAGGGAGGGACCGCCGGGGCAGTGCGTGCGCGCAGATGCCGGCCGGGAGAGACAGACAGCGAGGGCTCACTACTCTCACGTTACCCTACCAACACAAGACGGGCCCATGATCATCAACGACGCCATGCGTAACGCAGCAGCTGCTCGCTACATTGACGCTGACGTCCTGCGCGCCGGCCCCTCGCGTCCGTCAGATCCTGGACACGGTGGCGCTTCGCCGCCGGGGACGAGGCTGGTGCTTCAGCTTCGGCTTCACCACAGCCACCCACACATACACAGCGTAAAGCGTACCACCACATGCGTAGGCTGTCGAGACTCACCGTGTGGTGCGCCATGCACGGCGGCCCACCCGCAGCCTCGCTGCCAGTCGACGGAGCGAGCGACAGCGACGGAGCGGAGCATGCAGAGCCGCACACGGGCGGGCGCGCACGTACACCAAGGGAAAATAAACCAGGAAAGTGAATCACGGGCCCGCGACACCGAAGATGCCAACGCAAGCGAGGTACGCAGGCAGGTACTAGTAGCACGCGCCTTTCCATCACGCGCTTTCCTCCTCCTTTCCTTTCCTCCAACGGCTCTGCTTCCTTCCTTCCCTGGATCACGGAGAGGGAGAGCGGCGCAGGTGGGGTGGGGCCCCGGGGCCGCCCTAACGGTTTCCAGCTTCGGCTCCCCAGCGCCGCGCGTCGCCTCGCCGTTACGTTACGCGAGCTAGCTCTAGGCTGTAGCTACTGCGGACGGCGCGGTGCGTCTCCGGTCGAACGCCGTACGTGTGCGTGCTCTCGCCGGCATCCTACTCCATGCATCGTCAATCGATCTGGTGGAGGGGGTTGCTTACAACAAATGCTTGCACAGACGAGATTAAGCTGGACTCGCGCTTTTGCGGCAATGCATTGCAGGCTGTCCCTCTCATTCCACTGACAGCAGACACAACATTGCAGGCTGTCCCTCTCACGAGTCTACGGTGCAGACTGCGTGCACGTGACCAAGTGCAAAGCGCGTCGTGACGAGTCCACAAAACCGTTGCGGCCCGAAAGAGCAATTCTACACGGGCGCTCCCTCTCGGTGCCAAACATTTGGTGCCATATATATTCATGCTACTACCATGCACGATACCGACCTAACGGTAACCACGGCAACCTAACAAAGCGCGCAGGGTACAGCACGAAAGGTATATGGACTTATGGGGGAATTAAACGTGCACCACCGCCATGTACCCGTACCCACATGAACATTTGCGCGTGGATGATACTACCGTGGTCGACACAGTCATGCGCATAGCATGGTTTTCGGGTACTGCCTTTTTCATGTTAGGCGTGTCCTCGTATCTTGTTAGGAGCAGCAAGTAGTACATCTTGCACGTGACTCGGTGTTCAAGTCACGCCGTTTGTGTGATTTCTGGGTGTTTTATTGGACACAAGTACTGCTCCTCACCGCCCCACTGCAAAAAAACACTACATCCGTTCAGATAAGGAACGTACATATTTACAAATGAACACTTTTTTTCAAGGAAAATTAGAAAAGATATCTTAACTTGACAAACAAAATATGAGGTACTCCAATCTGTCATATAATATAAGACGTTTTCTGACATTGATGTAGTTTCAACAACGTCTTACATTATGGGATAGAGCAAGTATATGCCACATCCCACATGTGAATCCACTGGTATAATTTTCGAACATGTTTTTGGTCACTATCCAGTCACGATTTTGCCACTCAAGCGGACCCCTCACACCGTCCCTATACGTTCGAGCCGTCCGGTAACCCCCCCCCCCCCATACCTAGGCCATATGCGGTGTAGTTCGGAAGCGACTGCCATATCGGATCCGGTCCTCTCTAGCCCACCCCACCCCAAGACCAAAGCCTAACAGTCCACCCTTCTCGAATATCGATGGCTTCGATTCCACTGCCCATTTTCTCCCCTCCCTCCAGCATGCCCGACTACAACAGTGAATCTGGCTCCATCGACTAGGACGGGCTCTTGAATGAGGACTCTGGAAGCTTAGCCCTAGAAGATGACGAGCTCGTGCTCTGCATTGCCCATCCTCGATCACGGCTGGACAACGGCAGAAGCTTGAGCACCATGCTATCCCCGGTGGCCCAGCGGGCAAGCTGTGCGGTCGACCATGTCGACTCGTCCACTCGGCCCTGACTTGTCGTGCTTCGTGGTCGCCCCCTTCGGAAGCTGCTCCCCACCCCCCCCCCCCACCCCGGGCCGGCGGTGGATGCTCGTGCACGCACTACCAAGCACGTGTCGTCTGCGTCACCGCAATCGGAGGCAAGGGAGCCTCGCTGCGCCCGGCAGAGAGCGGCGGAGGCCACATCCAGACATGATTGTTTTTATGTTTATGTGGATTTTGGCCGGCGGTTGACCGGTTTTTATGTTTAAATATGTTATAACTTTGATCATGATTGTTTTTTAAATCCGCGTTTACAAAAATATAGGTCGGGCCAGCGTTGGGTGCACGCGCCAACTAGAAAAACGGACATGAGTGTCTGTGCGGCCGACCCAAACGAAGAAAAAGCTGTCAAATCGTGCGTCCGTTTGGATCGGCCAGTTGGAGTTTAATGCATTTGCAAAAAATGTCAAGCAGATCAATACTACCTCCATTACAGAACGCAAAAAAAAACTGCCTTCATTACAAAATACTTTAAATCAACTAAAACCATGACAAGTAATTTGGGTAAACAGATGGAAGATATTAATAGAAAGTTGGGCACCCAGTTGAGCTATAGCTATAGCTAGCTCTCACGAGTCTACGGTGCAGACTGCGTGCACGTGACCCAAGTGCAAAGCACGTCGTGACGAGCCCATAAAATGGTTGCGGCCCGAAAGAGCAATTCTACACGAGCGCTCTATCTGGGTGCCAAACATTTTGTGCTATATACATTCATGCTAGTATACTTAGCAGGAGCAACTAGAAGGGCTCTCCCTCCAGCATGCCCGACTACAACAGTGAATCTGGCTCCATCGACTAGGACGGGCTCTTGAATGAGGACTCTGGAAGCTTAGCCCTAGAAGATGACGAGCTCGTGCTCTGCATTGCCCATCCTCGATCGCGGCTAGACATTGCCAATCCTCGATAGTGGGCAAGATGGGCAGTCGACCATGTCGACCCGTCTCATTCGGCCCCGACCTGTCGAGCTTCGTGGTTGTCCCCTTCGGAAGCTGCTTCCCCAACCCCGGGCCGGCAGTGGGTGCTCGTGCCCGCACTACCAGCATGTGTCGTCCGCGCCACAACAATCGAAGGGAAGGGCGCCTCGCTAAGCCCGACAGAGAGCGGCAAAGTCCACATCCAGCCATTCCAGATGCGGGTCGTACCAGACCAAGGCCGTCCAGGTGCCCTCAGACTCGTAGGAGAAGCTCCTCGACGAAGGGCTCCACCGGTCCTTCATCTTGGTTAAGATGGACGCTCGCCGCCGCAAAGTTGTCACTTCAATGCGGCTAGCCATCGAGGAGTCCGAGTGGTTCACTCAGAAGAAGGCCGCCGATGAGACGAGAGCCTGCACCTTGCCAAGGAGCAAGCCTGCGCCGCCCGACGTCTCTCTGGCATCCCCTCCGGTAGGGGAATGGCTCCGCCTCCGGAGACGCTAAGGGAAGGGTCCGACAAGGAGGCAGTGGTACCCGACATCCCCTCTTAGTTTGCTACCATATTTTTTAATGTAGATATGTCGAACTTGTTAATTTAAAATTTTCTATGTCTGGTCCTAGATGTGAATACTATGTATATGTCGATCTACATTGTGTTATTCACATTGTATGTATTGCATGGAATTCAGGGGGTGGATATAGGGGATATGGATGTGGACGCGGACATTCGAGGGATGATCGGGCATTGTTCATAGCCGTAGAGAGGCCCAGTTTTTGATGCGTGGTTGTAGATGCTCTAACATACCATAATAAATGTGACGTGTGGTACCTAGAAATGTCCGAGCAAGAAGCGTAACAACATGTTCATTTCTTCGCACTAAACTTTTCCGCAAGTGTGTCAGATTATTCTCTCAAGTAACCAACACGAGATATGTGTGTTCATTAAGAAGAAAATTGTTTGGATTTGAGGATTCATAATTGAGGTATCTGGGTTGTGGAAACGAACATTTGTGGGGTCAGATTTGATCGTACGCGGCTGCAAGTCATCTCATGTTTTCTTAAGGAATATTATTGACATACTACCCTCATATTTTTCTCAAATGTTGCCGCACTTATGTTGACTAATTTATCCATCTAGTTTGTGGATTGCCACGAATGAAGCGTGGCAAACTATTGGCTATGTCTTTCTCAAAAAAAAAAAGAAACTATTGGCTATGTGCCGATGTACGAAACCACAAATGAAGCGTGGCAAACTATCGGCCATGGACCGAGCGTGCTCGCCGGTCATGGGTCGAGACGAGGACCAACATTCGCCGGAGTCAGTTCTTTTTTTCATTTTGAAACTTTCGCCGGAGTTAAGTTGCAGAGGGGAGTGACTCGCCGGCGCGGCGAAAGAGACCTACCTTGGCCCTGTGCATCTACCGTGCGGCCGTGCGGATCAGAAAAGAATTCCGCAACACAAGAAGGGGATGAGTCGTGGACACGGTCATCACGGCCGTTGGCGTAATACGGTAAGCCGCGATGGAATTGACGCGTGCGGGACCGGGCCTCCCCTCTCACTGTCCGCGACGGGGCCCACCGTCAGAGACCACGCGCAACTTCCAGCCCGGCCCACGCATCCACAGCTAGCTGGACTCGGATTCTAGTCGCACACCTTCCTCCGCTCCTTCCTCCCTCCAATGGTGGCTCCTCCTCCTCTGTCTATAAATACACCACGTCTCCCTCTGGAACCAACCTGCAACCACCGCAGAGCACGCCATCGATCGAACCAAAGCCAAGAAGAGTTTCCTCGTTGCTAGCGCCGCTAAGTAGACGTCGACGGCGATGGGCAAGATGAAGATGCCGGCCCTGTTCCGCCGCCGCTCCTCCTCCAAGTCGCGCTCCGCGTCGCCGCCGACGACTCCTCCCCGGGAGGAGCAGCAGGAGGAGAGCCGGCAGGCCATCGGGTCCCCGGCGCGGTCGCCGGAGGAGGAGATGGAGCGGGTCTTCCGCAAGTTCGACGCCAACGGCGACGGCCGGATCTCGCGGCCGGAGCTGGCCGCCCTCTTCGAGAGCCTGGGCCACGCGGCCACCGAGGACGAGCTGACCCGCATGATGGCTGAGGCGGACGCGGACGGCGACGGCTTCATCAGCCTGGAGGAGTTCGCGGCGCTCAACGCCACGGCGCCCGGCGACGACGAGGAGGACCTGCGGCTCGCCTTCAAGGTGTTCGACGCGGACGGCAGCGGCGACATCTCGGCCGCGGAGCTGGCGCGCGTGCTCCACGGCCTCGGCGAGAAGGCCACGGTGCAGCAGTGCCGGCGCATGATCGAGGGCGTCGACAAGAACGGCGACGGCCTCATCTCCTTCGACGAGTTCAAGGTCATGATGGCCGCCGGCTTCGCCGCCAAGATGGCCTGATCCGTCCTCCCTCTTCTTGGATTCAATCCGTCGTCGTCCGCGGACAGATTGATTTCGTCCACGCCTTCCTCGCTCCTTCCTCTCGCGTGCGGTGCGGTGCGGTGCAGATTAAGTGGGAATTAAGTGTACATAATTCAAGGATTAAAGGGAGGGATTAGAGCGTACGTGCGTTAGTAGATTCTTTGTTTCTTTGTCTTCTTGGTGGTGCCGAGTACGTAATAACCAGAAATCTCTCGCGAATAATTGTCTCGCGATTATCTAAAGATCTGAGATATAATGGAATTGGTGAGGTTGCCGGTTAATCGACTCTTTTGCCATATTGTTCTTGTCATCTCTGCTTTCGGTTTCAACCTCTTTTCACGCGTTTGTGAGCTGTGGGTGGTGACGTCTGAGGACCAGAAATCATGATTTGGATGGCTGGATCTGTGTTTCTGTTGGGAATCTGGACGTATGGACGCTCATAACCTGGAAACTGCGGCGCCATATAATTCTTCGCCCGTCGGTTCAGCTCGTCTTCTTGTTGGGGTTTTCAGTTGCGTCCAAGAGGGTCTTCGTCTTGTGGGTTCAGACTACTCTTTTTTTTGCTGTTGAAATATATGTACTGCGTGCGCTACACATCAGGCGTAGTACAATGCACGACTGCACTCGCATAGACTTTGTTCGAGGGTGGAAATTTCTACAGTGCCTTTGCAGGATGCCACTCCGATTTGGAATCCCTGTGCCTCGTGCTTCCAAACGGGCCCTGCACGCCAGCCCAAGCATAGTGGGGCACTAGTAAACCCAGCACTTGCATTTTTTTAACCGAGAGATTCCAGGACCTGAACCCTCCGAATAGTCTTGTCCTAACCTGGTGCTCAGTGTCGAAACATTCTTACCGATCTGGGAAATATATATATCTTTGAGATTATTTTGTCAGTAGTGTTAGCATCAAGCTTGGAACATGGGCTCGCAGCCACTGACAGTGGAGCGAGGCCGGGAATATTCTCGAGGAAAGGGGCAGCTGCTGATCAAACTGTGGTAAACAATGCCGCAATGATTGATTGCAGCATCACAGCGGGGGGCCGGTGGTGGAACTTCTCTCCAAGTACCTCATTCCTAGTAGTTTATCTGGCTAGTAGCAGAAGAATAGCTGCAAGATTTGGTCTCGCGCTTCACAGTTTTATTCTAATCCGCAGACTGCTGTAAGTGGATTAAGCATATAAGCAGGGAAAAAAACAAATAACGTACCACTAAGAAAAGATGCATTGCGCTGAGATGCGTGCTGCTTGTACTGGGCCAGTTACCCGGCCCGGCCCGGCTCTACACCTGCACCTGCTTCGCCCCGCTCCGCCCGTCTCACTCAACCATGTGCTCTGCTTGCACCGCTGTGGGCAGCAGCATCAGGTGGAGCGGAGTGTGCCAGGTCTCGCTGCTACCTGCTGATTTTTTTATTTTTTATTTTGGTTATCTGCTGAATTTTGGTGCCTGGTGTCTGGACTCTGAAGGAATCTCTCGTAAACAATGACCCCGAGTACGGGCCTTATTTTTAGGAGAAAATGAATCCACATCAGTGTTAAACACGCGATGAAAGCTAAGTACCAACAGCCAGCAGAGAAAGTTATGGCATCCATTACAAAAGGCTCTGAAAACAACACACAATACATCATCAGCTAGCAAGCACAAGCCTTTTTTTTCTTTGTTTTTGCGAATTAAGCAGAAGCCTAATTTCTTCAGATTGGCTGCTGTTAGTTGGTTTGTGACGTGAGTTTTAGCCTATGATTCTCGGTTTGGTTCATCTCCAATGTGAATGCTGCTATTCTGTCATCTGAAACGACAGACGAATAAACAGACATATTATTGACTAGTGAGAGTGCAGACATCACTCTCGGCCACCACCGTGTAAGTAAGTGTCTGGCGAACAAAGAAACATGCTCCTACGTATAGAGATTTTGTATGCAATTGTCCATTGTCTAGAATGCCTGAAAGTGTAGGACTCCTATAATTATATTTGCTGATGCCCATGTAGGTTCTTGACTTTGCTGCTCTCTTTGAACCTGAACTTTGGGATGCATTTTTCCTGTCCGGTATTTTCTAAACTTGTGATGCACTTTGCCTTCCGGAATAGATGCCAGTACAAAGGTTCTTCGGTTTTAAGTTTCGAACGAGCCATGTACGCTTGCCGAGCATAGTCAAACACGGGAGAAGCGGCACTTGCACTTGTTTAAAGCGAGAATCCAGAACCTAAATCTTTCTGCCCAGTGACCAACATACTCAATCGGATTATATTCTTCAGTGTCAAGACATTCTTACTGATCGTATCATAGAGCATAACTAGAACATAAAGGCGCGCGTTGCCGTGCCTGCCTATCTTAAAGAAACATGCTCCTACGTATAGAGTTTTTTTATGCAATTGTCCATTGTCTAGAATGCCTGAAAGTGTAGGACTCCTATAATTATATCTGCTGATGCCCATGGAGGTTCTGAAAGTGTAGGACTCCTATAATTATATCTGCTGATGCCCATGGAGGTTCTTGACTTTGCTGCTCTCTGAACCTGAATACGATCTTCCTATATTTTGCACCAACGCTTTTACTACTCCTGCACACCACAAAGTATTGTTGTCCTGTAAGTGTTATGAAACTTGCCACCTTTCCTGATGAAATATACTAATGCTGCATCGGCAGATGTAAAATTGGATGAACTTGTCCCTGGTATAACACTTCCAGACAAACTTGGTAGGAATACAAGAAGACGTATTCAGAGTTCAGTTATGCACAAGAGTCTCCGCGGCCTCCGCCTATGCGACACAATTATTAGGTAGTACTTTCTACTCTCCCATAGAGCACTCGGCACGGAAGGCTTGTGCACCACCAGAAGTCAAGTTCTTTGCTTGGTTAACGACTCAAGATAGGATATGAACCGCCGATAGATTGGCTAGGCATTGTTGGCCAAATTGCGGCCTTTGTCCTCCTTTACAAATGGGTACAAGAAACTGGAGTGCACCTCTTCTTCAATTGTCACTTTACCATCTGTCTTTGGAACCTAGCGAACGAGTGGCTTCATCTTGACAGCATTGACACCTCCGTTTGGCACCTTGAGGGCTCCATCAAGGATTGGTGGACAAATCATTCCGACATCAACACCGCCAATGGCAGGGCCATGGCATCCGTCATGTTGCTCATCAGTTGGCTCAGAGGTAACAAGAGAAATGCTTGGATGTTTCGCCACAGAAGCACTCCGCCGCCAATCTTGCTCAATAACATCAAAGGAGAGGCCCACCTTTGGATCGCCGAGGGTACACAATTTTTTTGGGGACCATTATGCTGGGAGAGAATCTTATTGTAACTTCGGGCTTGTAGCACACACTCTACTCTCCTCTTAATTAATATGCGAGGCAAATCTGTTAAAATAGAAACAACACAACAGTCTCTAGGAAGCCGTCTGGGATGCGTTTTTCCTGCCCGGTATTTCTGAACTTGTCATGCGCTTTGCCTCCTGGAATAGATGCCAGTAGAAAGGTCCTTCGGTTTTTTTGTTTCGAAGGCGCCATGTACGCTAGCCGAGCATAGTCAAATACCGGAGAAGCAGCACTTGCACTTGTTTAAAGCGAGAATCCAGAACCTGAACGTTTCTGCCCAGTGACCAACATACTCGATCGGATTATATTCTTGAGTGTCAAGACATTCTTACTGATCGTATCGTAGAGCATAATTCTTCAGAGTTTAGTATACTATAGTAATGGTAATGGACTAATGGTGTAAGCAGCGATGGAACATGGCCTAACGAGTGATGAGGAAAGCAGGGAATATTCCCTTGGAAATGGACAGATAACATTGTTGTAGTGGTTGCAGCATCCCGCTGGCCGGTGGTGGAACTGCGCTCTCCGTAAGCAGAATACTCGTAGGCAAGAAGATTTGGTTCCGCCTCATGTGATCTACTTCCTTTGTACCGAAATGTAAGACTTTTTTTTGTTTGCATAGGCAATAAAAACCGTCTTACATTTTATACCTGCTTAAATGTGTGTTTATTTACACGACAACGCTTCAAATCACCTGACTGAAAACAAAACTACGTCCATCTCCTTCGGGCGTCACGTGCCCCCGTGGGGAAGATCAACGTGAAGCTTCCCCTTCCCTCTAGCTATCCCTCTCCTCTCCCAGCACACCCTTTGCAGCAAGCCTTTGTCATTCACCACCCCGCTCTTATAGCATCGACCGCCATGAACTGTTGCAGGTGTCTTCCCTGATCTCTCCTCCTCTGATTCAGACCGGGGACAGGCATAAGAGTTGGTCTTTGCTACCCCCAAATATACCCGGAGCTCATCAAGCTTGTCCCCCTCTCTTGCCCTCCTCCTCCTGACTCCCTTCATTTATGCCGCGAGCTCCCCACCCACCATCAATGATGCGTGCTCCGCAAATTTTACAATGCTTTTTGCAACAAGGATCCTGTTGCAACGGCAATGGACTTGGCCAAGATGCTCTTGCAACAAGGATCCTGTTACAATTAGGGTCTACTGCGGGGCTATGTGTTATTTGTAACCTGACGTAGTACTACCAAGTGGCCAAGTTTCTGCAAGTTGCTTTCTTTGGGAAAAAAGAAACTGCATTATTACATCAAGATGCGTGCAGCATGGGTTGGTTGGTTGGATGGATGGATCGATGGGGAATCCCTCCCACGTGTCCTCGCCTCTCCCCTCTCATCCATGCCTCGCACACCGCAGTGGACTGTAGCAACTGGGCTGGGAGGGGAAGGAGCAGAGGGGATGAGCGGCGGCGGCGGCGCCGGAGTGCTGGGCGCCGGCTCGTCGTACCAGAGGTTCGTCCGCACCGCGCTGGAGCAGACCCGCCTCCGCACCGCCCTCACACCCCACCCCTCGCAGGTTGGTTCATGTCCTACTGCTTCCCTTCCCTTGCTCGCCTTGCTGAGCTCCCTGTTCCTCTTTCCTTGCCACCTTGCAATGTCCTGGTTCGGTTCACGCTGCGCTGGCGAGCATGCTCTGTCTGCTCGAGGTGACTAGCAAAGCTGTAACTTCATACAGGTGTCGATGCTAGCCCGTTAGCTCCACGAATTCAGATGCGCCTGCTAACTGAAAATTCAGTCTATAACAGAGAAGCAAAATCAGTACTGTTGTGATGTCGCACTAGTGCCGGCTGAATTTCGGTGCTTGGTCTTTGTCTGACGCCCAGGATCTCCTGTAAACAATGACCCCAAGCACGAGCCTTATTTCTTCAGATATACTTATAATTATTGACTAGTTAAGCCGTTGAGGGTCAGTCTCCGAGTCTGGTATAGGCATTTTTTTTATGCAATTGTCCATCTAGAACATCTTAAAGTGTAGGTATCCTGTGATGTCGGCTGACGCCAGTCACATTTGTCATTACAGAAGATGATTTTGTCCTGTGTCATGCTCCCAGGAAAAGTTCAGGCTCATACGAGCCAACGACGATGCTGCTGTTTTGGACGCTCTCTCCTTCAGTGCCCCCAAGATCAGACTGCTTCGCAGCTTGACAGTTGAGAAGAAAAACTCGGTTCAGGTACTTCATCTCCAAGTTCACTTGTCCAAAACCCTCCAACAACTATCCCAGAAGGCTATGAACTGAAAGATGGGTGTACATGTGAAGTTGATTATATCTGAATATTACAGCTTTAATTTGTTCTATCTGATTACATCTGAAGTTCCATAATATTACAGGTTTCATTTGTTCTATGAATATCGTACAGTCGAATCAGTGGTGATATTTTCCTTTTGAAATCTCTTATCTCTGTTTCATCACTCAGTTTATGACTGAAGGGACAAGGGAGTGTCATTGAGGATTTCATTTATCGAGGCTTATGATCCACCAAGCTATACTTATAATGCATATGCCCATGCAGGTTCTCGACTTTGCTGCTTTCTCTGAACCTGAATACGATCTTCCTATATTTTGTGCCAACGCTTTTACGACTCCTGCACAGAGTATCGTTGTCTTGTAAGTGCCATGATATGTATGCCATTCAAGACTTAATTACTATGGTTAAACTAGAATATGAATAATGGCCTGAAAGAACTATTTGAATTACTTGCAGGGACCTCAATCCGCTATACGATATAACTGAAGACAAGGATTACAAAGATAAATACTACAGGAATTTGATGCCCCTTATGCAGAAGTACAGTGAGGTACTTGGATCTTATCCTTCACCCAAATGCATTACCCCAGTCTTTTTCTATTAGCTTTATACATAGAGTGTTATCTTTATTTAGAGAAAATGCAGCTTCTGCCATGGGGTGGCAAGATTACGAGCGAATCTCTGAGATTCTTCTCTCCAATCGTGATCTGGACTATATTTGAGCCCACTGAACGCAACCATCATGTTCTATATTCAGCTTTGATGGATTACTATAAGGTATTCACGATTGCTTTATTAAATTTCTGAACTGTTGTGCCAGACATGCAATTTCAAGTATCATGCTCTGTTTTCTCATGTTTCTGATGACGCAGGTTTGGCTTCAGTTAACGGATCAAGCAACTGAAGAGAATGACACAACGAAAGTTGTTCGTAACAGAGAAGCGCAACATAGATATCTCACATGGAGGGCTGAAAAGGTTTGTATTTTTCATAAAACCCATGCGGAGAAAGTTATATTCATTGACTATTTGTCATTACACTGTTACTTGCGCCAAATTAGGACTGCCATTAGATATTATCATTTGTTAAAGCAGCTGCCACAGAGCATCTTCCACTAATGTCGTGCCTTGTCTATGGGTAGGATCCTGGGTTTCCACTTCTGAAGAAGTTGATTGGTGAAAGCCATGCCAAGGTTTCTCTTCCTGCGATATTCACTATATTTAGTTATTTACACACACCCAATTCATGTTATTTGCAGAGTTACTTATTGCTTTGATATTCAGGATTTGGTGACGGAGTTCCTGTTCGAAGGAGTGTATTCTCTTGGAAGTAAATCTTTCCTGGACTATTTCCCCGAGTACGCGCGTGACGACGGGACAGTAAACAAGAAGAGGAGTATGATCGGGAAATCTTTCGAAGCTAGGCCTTGGGATGCTACCGGAGAATTCATTGGTGGCAAGGATGCAGGATGAGATCTTTAGCTGTAGGACCTGCTCGAGCATCCTTCGGGTTTTCCTGAATTCGCCATGAGAATTCATCGGTGCTGAGGATGCATGATGAGATCTCTTGGAGTAAGATCCACATGGGCATTCTTAGGGTTTTGCTGAGCTCCTAGCGACAATCAGTATCGCGACGCTCTTGCTTCTCAGGATTCATTTTTAACGTTCTTCGTTACACGCTGCCCGGGCTACTTTGTATCCTTTGTAATTTCATCTGAAGGGTCTGTGTAGCTTAGACAATGTGTGTAATATTTGATTGGGTGCAATGTCAATAATAACTTACACTGATATCATATACTGGTCATCTATTTGTGAGGAAATACAGGTCCAACATAGGGCAGAAACCAGCAGCCGTCGTGCAGAATCAGGCTGCCGTCAGAAATAGGCAAATCCGATGAAAAAAATGTGTAAGGAGTGGCGAAGCGAGGGCAATGTTAGAAAGTTGAAAAAACGTGTAACATGACGAAAGTTGGGGAGCTCGTATTCAGTTCGGCGCCGCGAACGTCAACCGGCGCCTACAGCAGAGCCAAGTGGGCCGGCCCACGAATGCACCAGCGCGGAAGCTGTTTTCGCGGAAAAAGTTCATAAAATCTAAAAAGTGCATACACGCTATTTGGTTGAATGGAGCGGCCGCGTTTCGCATGCATGTGGCTGTTAATTTTTTCGACTTCTAATGCATGTGGCTGTTAGCATTAAACGCGTTCACACTGATTACTCCATTTCGAACTGAACGGATCCACGCATATTCATTTCAGAGTTTTAAATTTTAAAAAGTCATATATTTCAAACCACGCGTCGGAATTCAGATCCGTTTTCACTGCTGGAACTCTTGCGACGAGATCTTTGAAACTAGATCCCGCATGAGCATGTTTCGACAAAAATTTTTTGATTCCAACTTTGGTGCTATATGGTGCAACTTTAGTACTGTATTGTGCAACTTTAGTAGTACATCGTGCAACTTTTTATAAAATCAGTTTTTGGATCTGCATGATTCAACTTCCTATGAGATTGCAGTCTAGCAACCATGACAACTTTGATGTTTAGTTGGCAAGACTATTGGCATACACATATACTCATTTGGCGCGACAATGTAGTCTACTTGCACACACATTGATATTTAGTTGGCAAGACTAGTTACACACACGTGTACTTAGTTGGCGCGACAATGAAGTCTAGTTGCACATATATTGATGTTTAGTTGGCAGGACTATTGACACACACATATGCTCATTCGCCGCCGCAATGTAGTCTAGTTGCAGACACATTGATGTTTAGTTGGCAGGACTATTGGCACACACATATGCTCAGTTGGCGCGACAATGTAGTCTAGTTGCACACACATTGATGTTTAGTTCGCAGGAAGACTAGTTCGTCGAAATATCACCATGCGGGATCTACTTTTAAAAAGCACGTCGCTAGGGTTACAACGATGAAAACGAATCTGAATTTCGACACGCGGTTTACAAGATATGTCTTTTATAATTTTAAAATCAAAAATTAATGCACTAGAGACGAACATGAGACAGGTATCCATCACGTGAGAAAAGATCACATAGGATGATTAATTAGCATTGTCTTTTTTAGCACTTTTAAATTACAATAATTTTGCTCTTCTTAATATGTAGAACCGAGCGCCCGGCCGCCGGCTAGACCGGTCCGAAAAAGTTTCGCAAGAAACTTGCAAGCATAAGGACTCGAACTAGAGACGAACATGAGACAGGTATCCATCACGTGAGAAAAAATCACATAGAATGATTAATTAGCACTGTCTTTTTTAGTACTTTTAAATTACAATAATTTTGCTCTTCTTAATATGTAGAACCGAGCGCCCGGCCGCCGGCTAGACCGGTCCGAAAAAGTTTCGCAAGAAACTTGCAAGCATAAGGACTCGAACTCAGGTCGCTGCTTTGATCCGTGGTTCAGCTAACCACTATGCCCTCTAGACGACTATGACTAAGAGCAACACAAAATCTTTAAGAACTATTGTATGCGCGTTATTTATTACGCAGTACAACTAACATTTTTATTTTTTTTATGAAAGAAAGTTCATCAAATCTTGAAAAAGTTCATCCAATATGATAAGAAAAGTTCATCTATTTGAAGAAATTCATCGATTTTGAAAAAAATTCACAAAAATGTGAAAGAAGTTCATTGATTTTGGAAAAAAAGTTCATGAAATGCGAAAAAAGTTCATCAAATTTGGAAAAAAAGTTCACCAAATTTGAAAAAGTTCACCAAATTTGAAAAAAGTTCATTGAATTTTAGAAAAAAATTCATCAAATTTTAGAAAAAAGTTCATCAAATTTGAAAAAAGTTCATCGAATTCAGAAAAAAGTTCACCGAATTTGAAAAAAGTTCATCGAATTTTAAAAAAAAGTTCACCAAAGTTATAAAGTAAGTTCACCAAATTTCAAAAAAGGCCACCGAATTTGAAAAAAGGTTCATCGATTTGGAAAAAAGTTCAGCGGATTTCAGGAAAAGTCCATCGGATTTAAAAGAAAAGTTTACATATTTGCAAAGAATTCAATGAACCAGGAGGGAAAAAATAAAAACAGAAAATGGTAAAGAAAAAAAGAAAAAGGAAAGGAAATAGGGAAAATAAAGAATACAACAATGAGAAAGTACAATTTTGATGTATCCTAGTTAGCTGGCGCGATGGTTGCACTATCCCAAGTAGGAAAGGTGGGTCACGGGTTCGAATCGCAAGCAGCGCGCATTTGTTTTTTCAGGATTAAAGACAGACTAAAAGAACCTTCAGAAACAACTAAAACCGGCCCCTGTGACGCTAAATAGGAAATGCCCGAAAGTTGCACTACGAATGCTTTCGTGACTTATAATGGCCCTTTTTGGATTCATGGGTTAGAATTACTTTGGGCTCAAATAGCTCTAAAGTATCCAAACATAAGGTCTAATTGAGGTCATGAGGTCTAACAGAAAAAAAAAAGAGAAAAGCCCCCCGGGCCACGACCCAACAGGCCACCAGGCTGC
The DNA here is from genome assembly GCF_056163025.1 of Triticum urartu. Taxonomy (NCBI): domain Eukaryota; kingdom Viridiplantae; phylum Streptophyta; class Magnoliopsida; order Poales; family Poaceae; genus Triticum; species Triticum urartu. Next base: position 696,776,972 of record NC_141875.1, read on the forward strand.
CCGGCCGGCCCAGCTGCGGCCTCCCCCCTTTCCCCTTATCCTCCCAACCGGTGAGACCCATTCCCCCGTCTACCTCCCCATGCCCCACTGCCCCGGCTCTGCTCTGCCCCGCCAGTGCCGCCGACCGCCTGCGCTGCTGCCGCCTACGACCGCGCCCGGCTGCAGCCCTCGCGCGCGCGCCCTTGGTCTCTCCTCCTCTCGTGCCCGCGCGCATTTGTTTTTTCAGGATTAAAGACAGACTAAAAGAACCTTCAGAAACAACTAAAACCGGCCCCTGTGACGCTAAATAGGAAATGCCCGAAAGTTGCACTACGAATGCTTTCGTGACTTATAATGGCCCTTTTTGGATTCATGGGTTAGAATTACTTTGGGCTCAAATAGCTCTAAAGTATCCAAACATAAGGTCTAATTGAGGTCATGAGGTCTAACAGAAAAAAAAAAGAGAAAAGCCCCCCGGGCCACGACCCAACAGGCCACCAGGCTGCCCGGCCGGCCCAGCTGCGGCCTCCCCCCTTTCCCCTTATCCTCCCAACCGGTGAGACCCATTCCCCCGTCTACCTCCCCATGCCCCACTGCCCCGGCTCTGCTCTGCCCCGCCAGTGCCGCCGACCGCCTGCGCTGCTGCCGCCTACGACCGCGCCCGGCTGCAGCCCTCGCGCGCGCGCCCTTGGTCTCTCCTCCTCTCGTGCCCGCGCGCACACCGCGGCCACCACCCGCAACCCCCTCCCGCTGCTGCAGCTGCGGCTGCGCCGCCCCTCGCGACCTTCGCCCGTTCACCACGCTCGCCTTGCCCACTGACCCCGTGCCTCCCTTCCGCTCGCTCGCCGCCGCTGCTCTGCAGCTCGCTGGCCACGCCCCGACGCCTCTGCTGCCTGCTCGCCGCTCGGCGCGCGCCTGGCCCCGCCTCGCCGGCGCTGCGGTGGCCTTGCCGGCCCACGCGCGCGCAGCCCTCCGCCGGCGCCGCCCGCTGCTCCCCCTGGGCCGCGCGCTCCGGCGTCCCGCCGCATGCGCCTGCACCACCGGGGCGAAGCCCCGGTTTCCCAGCACCCGCGCCCGCTAGCACCCATGCCCGTTAGGGCCCCTGGCCCAATGACAGCCGGGGCCCACCCCCAGGACGTTTAAAAAAAGATAAAATATATATAATAAATAAATAATTAATAATAAAAATAAATAATTAATTAACTTAATTAATTAATTCTGTTAACTAACTATTAAACCAAATTAATGTGCTAATTAATCTAATTAAACAGTTAGTTAGTTAGACAACGACATGCGGGACCCACATGTCAGGTTGACCAGGTCAACTGCTGACATCATACTGACATCATGATGACGTCAGCAAACACTATTCTGGATAATGTTGGTTTAAATTAATTAAATAAATTCTAAAATTAAATTAAATCTTTTAAAAATTAATATAAAATAAACCATAGCTCGGATGGAAAAACTTTGTACATGAAAGTTGCTTAGAACGATGAGACGAATCTGAATACACAGCCCGTTCATCCGCCACGCATCCCTAGCATAGCAAACACGCAACTTTCCCCCTCCGATTCATCTGTCTGAAAACGCGAAACACCGGGAATACTTTCCCGGATGTTTTCCCCCTTCACCGGTACCACCTCGTACTGCGTTAGGGCACACCTAGCATCACGCTTTGTCATGTCATGCATCGTCATGCATTTGTTTGTATTATATTTATTGTTTCTTCCCCCTCTTCTCTCGCTAGACACCGAGACCGACGCCGCTGCTACCCAGTACGACTACGGTGTTGACGACCCCTCTCTCTTGCCAGAGCAACCAGGCAAGCCCCCCCTTTGATCACTGGATATCGCCTACTCTTCTCTCTACTGCTTGCATTAGAGTAGTGTAGCATGTTACTGCTTTCTGTTAATCATATTCTGATGCATAGCCTGTCATTGTTGCTACAGCTGTTGATACCTTACCTGCAATCCTAAATACTTAGTATAGGATGCTAGTTTATCATTAGTGGCCCTACCTTCTTGTCCGTCTGCCATGCTATACTATCCGGCCGTGATCACTCGGGAGGTGATCACGACTATATACTTATACATATATACATGCTATATAGGTGGTGATTAAAGTCAGGTTGGCTCGTAGGAGTACCTGCGAGTGATTCCGATGTTGGGGGCTGAAGGGGCTAGTGGGTCCATCCCGGTAGAGGTGGGCCTGAGTTCCCGAAGGCCCCCGACTGTTACTTTGTGGCGGAGCGACAGGGCAGGTTGAGACCACCTAGGAGAGAGGTGGGCCTGGCCCTGGTCGGTGTCCGTGGTTATTTCAAAATAACACGCTTAACGAGATCTTGGTATTTGATCTGAGTCTGGCTACTGGCCTATACGCACTAACCATCTACGCGGGGATAGTTATGGGCACTCGACGTCGTGGTATCAGCCGAACCCTTCTTGACGTCAGCGACTGAGCGGCGCGCGTCGGGTTGGACCGCGTAACGCAACTTCCTTTGTAATGGAGGTTGCTAGGTCTGCTCTCCGGCCGCGTTCGCAATGTGCAGGTGTGCAAAGGGCGATGGGCCCAGACCCCTGCGCCATAGGATTTAGACCGGCGTGCTGACCTCTCTATTGTGACTAGGTAGGGCTGCGACGTGTTGATCTTCCGAGGCCGGGCATGACCCAGGAAAGTGTGTCCGGACAAAGGGGATCGAGCGTGTTGGGAAATGTGGTGCACCCCTGCAGGGAAGTTGATCTATTCGAATAGCCGTGTCCCTCAGTAAAAGGACGACCCGGAGTTGTACCTTGACCTTATGACAACTAGAACCGGATACTTAATAAAACACACCCTTCCAAATGCCAGATACAACCGGTGATCGCTCTCTCACAGGGCGACGAAGGGAGGATCATCGGTTAGGATTATGCTACACGATGCTACTTGGTGAACTTACCATCTACTCTCTTCTCCTGCTGCAAGATGGAGCTTACCAGAAGCGTAGTCTTCGAAAGGATTAGCTATCCCCCTCTTATTCCGACATTCTGCAGTTCAGTCCACATATGATACCCTTATTCCATTTGATACCAATGCATACATATGTAGTGTAGCTCCTTGCTTGCGAGTACTTTGGATGAGTACTCACAGTTGCTTTGCTCCCTCTTTTCCCCCTTTCTATACTCGATTGCTGCGACCAGACGTTGGAGCCCAGGAGCCAGACGCCACTGTCGATGACGACTATTACTACTCGAGAGGCGCCTACTACTACGTGCAGCCCGGTGACGACGACCAGGAGTAGTTTAGGAGGATCCCAGGCAGGAGGCCTGCGCCTCTTTCGATCTGTATCCCAGTTTGTGCTAGCCTTCTTAAGGCAAACTTGTTTAACTTATGTCTGCACTCAGATATTGTTGCTTCCGCTGACTCGTCTATGATCGAGCTCTTGTATTCGAGCCCTCGAGGCCCCTGGCTTGTAATATGATGCTTGTATGGCTTATTTTATTTGTAGTGTTGTGTTGTGATATCTTCCCGTGAGTCCCTGATCTTGATCGTACATGTTTGCATGTATGATTAGTGTACGATTGAATCGGGGCGTCACAAGTTGGTATCAAAGCCGACTGCCTGTAGGAATCCCCCTTCCACACTCCTTGGCCGAAGTCGAGTCTAGACATTACAAAAACTTTTACTAACATGGCTTTGTGCCTTACGTTCCCACGTCGCCATCTGGGTGGTATTAGGATCTTTTACTCCGATCCTTACTCTGGGACTCTGAACTCTCTTCTACTCGAGTTAAACGATTTTTACTAACTCTAACATTAGGACCCCGTGACCACGTTCACCCCAAAGTTGGATAAGCCCTAGTTATTCTTTAGAGTAGTATTTGACATTATTCACATTGTCATTTGACTCCTATGAAAACATCTTTGTTTTCAGATGGAACCCACGAGACAGGTCGTGCGCCACACGATGGCCATTGGTGCCTCAGGATCACCTGCTGTGTTGGTTGGGATGATGACCTATCTAGGTTATCGCTGGCACCCTGAGTACACTGTCTACGAGGAGTACCAGGACTTCAACCAGGAGCAGTACCGTGCCATCGTCCACCTCTACTCTCGGGAGTATGACTCCACTACCGTGCTGCACACTGCTCATGGTGTTGGAGTGACTATCGATATGGCGGTCCACGATGCTGCTTATGCTGCTCTGACACGTCTTCATGGAGAGTACCAGGAGTTGGACACCTCCCCCTTCAGGCACATTGCTATCGCATCCGATGTTGGTGCGGAGGGATACTACACTGCTGCCTACTCCACTGTCACCCGGGAGCCCTTCTATCATCAGAACCTGGTTCTGCATGCCGATGGGCTGGATAGAGCTAACCGAGCTCTTCGCCACGAGTTGTACACCACCCGTCAGCACCTGTACCGTGCTCTGACACTGTTGCACCCCTCTGTCCGATCTGGTGATCTGTCACGTTCTGCGATCTACCCTGCCAGGACCGTGATGCCCCAGGGTGTCGGTTGGCCAGATGTGGGAGGCTACTCTCCCGCACTTGGTCCTCTCCTGCCACCTGCGCATCGGGTTCCGCACCAGAGTATCTGCGGACCCCAGGCTACTCGCGTGGAGGTCTTCCCTTCATGTCACTACCAGCTGTCAGGCTACACCTACCTCCATAGTTCCTCCTGGGACTGATATAGGCTTGCTTGTTAGTGTTAGATGCATTCGCCGCGAGCCTATGTGTCGCCTATGATGTTCTTAGTCTGTATACTGAACTCTGTGTACCGAACTCTATGCATGGTCTCTTTTGTAAGCTATGCCAACTACTAAGTAGTATCTATCGTGTTCCTTTCATTAAGCATGTTTCATCATGAATGATTCCTGCCCTTACAATTCTCAATGCTGAACTACTCCTGTTATATATTAGCAGGATGGTTAGACTAGGTGGTCGTGGTCGTGGTAACCCTCCCCCACCCCCGCCTGAGTACATGGCTGGGATGATGCAACAGTTTGAGCTGAATCGCCAGTTCATGGAGAATATTATGGCTCAGTTTCCTCGCCCCAATATGAACCAGCAGCCAACCCAAGTGACTCTGCAGGATTTCATGCGTCTCAACCCAACTGTGTACCGCAGCTCAACTCAGCCTCTAGATGCTGATGACTGGCTCCGTGACATCACCTATGAGATGGAGTCGGCTAATGTAGCCCCTGCCAGCTATGTCACCTTTGCTTCCTTCTTCTTGAAGGGACCCGCTGCTCAATGGTGGGACAACCATAGGCGTACCCTGCCGGTTGGAACAATCATCACCTGGCCAGACTTCCAAGCTGCCTTCCGTGCTCGCTTCATTCCTCAGGGAGTCATGGATCGGAAGAAGCGCGAGTTCCGCAGCCTCACCCAAGGCAACAAAACTGTGGAAGCTTATCAGCGGGAGTTTCTGGACTTGTCCCGCTATGCTGAAGAACACATTGCAACTGATGCACGCAGTCAGGAGAAGTTCCATGATGGCCTTTGTCGGTGTCAAAACCGGCGGATCTCGGGTAGGGGGTCCCGAACTGTGCGTCTAAGGCGGATGGTAACAGGAGGCAGGGGACATGATGTTTTACCCAGGTTCGGGCCCTCTTGATGGAGGTAAAATCCTACGTCCTGCTTGATTATTCTTGATAATATGTGTAGTACAAGAGTTGATCTACCACGAGATCGGAGAGGCTAAACCCTAGAAGCTAGCCTATGGTATGATTGTCTGTTGTCCTATGGACTAAAACCCTCCAGTTTATATAGACACCGGAGGGGGCTAGGGTTACACAAGGTCGGTTACAAAGGAGGAGATATACATATTCGTATTGCCTAGCTTGCCTTCCACGCCAAGTAGAGTCCCATCCGGACACGAGACAAAGTCTTCAATCTTGTATCTTCATAGTCCAATAGTCCGGCCAAAGGATATAGTCCGGCTGTCCGGAGACCCCCTAATCCAGGACTCCCTCAGTAGCCCCTGAACCAGGCTTCAATGACGATGAGTCCGGCGTGCAGTGTTGTCTTCGGCATTGCAAGGCGGGTTCCTCCTCCGAATACACCACAGAAGAATTTGAATACAAGGATAGTGTCCGACCCTGCAAAATAAGTTCCACATACCACCGTAGAGAGAATAATATTTCCACAAATCCAATCTGCCGACACGTTTTGGCAGCATGACATCATGCCATGGCCCGGTAATTATTCCTTAACCAGCCCCGCACATAATGCGAGGCGGTTTCTTGACATGTCTTGTCAGAGCAGAGATCGTGTTCCCCTTATTACGAGATTCTCATTAATACGGACGTGGGTAACCCAACCGCGCCTAGGACTCCTAGATTTTAGGCAAGTCCCAAACGGTCACGAGGAGGACGCTTGATATTCACCCTCTTTATAAAGGGACAAGGCTTTTACTTCTTCCCTCACACGCTCAATCGAATCCTTCCCCCGCCTCGAGTTCTAACACCCAAAGCCTAGGTCAGGTGCTTCGGACCTTCAATCATGTCCGGATCCAGCCTTTAAGGCCGGTGGATGCCTTCCTCCGTCACGGAGGAGGATATCAAGAAGTTGAGGGAGGCCAGATACCCGACCGCCGAAATTTCGCATAGGCTGCCCGCCCGAGGGCAGGTCATCCCCACTCCCGAACCCAATGAGAGCGTTGTGTTCGTCTCCCACTTCCTCCGAGGACTAGGCCTCGCTCTGGATCCTTTTGTTAGGGGTCTTATGTTCTGTTACGGGCTGGATTTTCACGATCTAGCCCCGGATTCCCTCCTTCACATCTCGTCATTTATTGTCGTTTGTGAGGCCTTCCTCCGCATTACCCCTCACTTCGGCCTGTGGCTCAAGACCTTTGATGTGAAGCCGAAGATGGTCGAGGGGCAGTACGCAGCGTGCGGAGGTGCTCTAATAAGCAAAATTGCTGGCGCTCCATGGCCGAAGGGCTCCTTTCCAGAGGTGTCCGGACTGTGGCAACGAGAGTGGTTTTACGTCATGGCTCCCCGAAGTGCCAAGTGGGTAGCCGCCCCCACCTTCCGCTCGGGCCCTCCACCACAACTGATGTCATGGATCAGCAGGGGGCTGAGCTAGGGCCCAACCAAGGACGTGCCCATACTGCAGAGCCGCATCTGAGATCTCTTCGAGGGAGATTTCAGTATGGTTATGGTGATGCAGCAAGTCATGCTGGTTCGTCGAGTCCAGCCTTGCAAACGCCGGCCCCTCCGCATGTGGGAATTCAACCCGGAAGGACCGCACACTATTCAGAATTTCCTCGGCCTGACGCAAGAGGAGATCTACAAATCGTTCTTCGGACCCCAGATAGAGTGTCCAGACACTACCGAAGATGTGGGTCTGAGCAGCAACCGCACCGCGGCCCAAGTAAGTAATCCCATGGCCGAATACACTGTCCTTTTCTTTATCATGACATCATTCTGAAGAATCGCTCTTTGACCAGGACTGGGTAACAAAGGCGAAGATGATCCGGTGTTCGGCCCCCCTTCCTGAAGGCTTGGACAATCCGGTGCTGGAAAAGATGCTCGAGCCAACACCTTGCCTGGTGCCCTCGACGGAAGATGAAGGGGTGAATAAAGAGGGCGAAAGCGGGCCTCCACCGCTACCTATTCCAACCAAGAGAATGAGCGTCTCCGTGAGGGAGGACAACCCAGGGGAATAATCTGACATTCTCTCACCCCGGGGAAGGAAGAGGACTACCTCTGAAGATCCGGAAACCAAGGTTTCCAAACTGGAGAAGAAATCTCCGCCAGAGGATCCTGCCTCGGAGGGTGCTCTAGCCGCACAATGCCCGCGGGGGGATCAGCCCTCTAACGAGCTGTAAGTAATTAAAAAGTACTTAATAGTGAAGATATCCTACCTTACTTCTGAGGAAAATAACCGAAGCATTTATCTTGCAGTTCAGATCTTAGCCCTTCTCAGCAGAGCTCGTCTTCGGGGGATCTTCTTCCGGAGATGATGGAGAGCGAAACGCCTCCCCCAGACTCCCCTGCTCAAGAAGCGGGCGACCTTGAAGTGTCGTCGCGGAGGGTCTCTCCGGATCCGGCGAGACCAGAAGACAATCCTATGGCCACCCGAAGTCTCCAGTATCCGGCTCTTGAAGAGAGCAACCAAAAGAGTCCAACACCGTCTAGTATGCGGTCGGACGTACTGAGGAATCTGCTAGAGCGAGCAACTATCTCAGAAGAGCACCGTACGTTGATGAGTACGGTGGTTGAAAGGATTTCGTCCGCCGAAAGCGGGTTGCATGAGGCCTTTATGAGTCTACTGACGGGTTTTGAGGTACGTGAAATGATGTATTTTTTAGACAGTACCGCACATTTTAAGGTGTGCCCTGTGTAGATAGTAGCCCCTGAGACTCTGGTTGTCATTGAGAATGGTGGCAAATAGAGGATCGTAGTCCCAAGAAATGACCATACCGCCTTTATGTGCAGGTGGTTGAAGCTCCGGTGGCCAGCCGGACTGATGGGTTTGCCGTACTAAAACGGCAACTGGATGCGGCAGATGCCGACATTGTGCTTGTCAACAAGCGGCTTGACGAGGCACATGGTGAGTGATTTTTCTGGTGATCGTCATATAATAAGAGCAGCATGATGCCAGTATCTTTGATATGTTTTGACTGCAGATGGAGCTGCCACCATGGAGGCCCTTCGGGCGGAGCTTGCCCGAGCCAAGGAGCAAGCAAGGAGTAGTAGTGCGGCCGCTTTAAAGGCGGCCAAAGAGTTAAGAGCCGAAAAGGCCACGCATTGTGAGAGCAAAGAGAAAATGGCCAAGATGGCTGTAAAGTTAAAAGACACTGCCGACCATTTCCAGCTTCTTGAAGAAGAAAACCGGGCGAAGGCGACGGACCTGGAAAAGGCCACGATGGCGACCAAAGACACCCGCTCTGCGATGAGAGCGAACAAGGAGGAGCTGCGTCAAGCTGGGGATATCGCGGCTGGGAAACCCTTCATGCTGCGGAGGAAGTTTGGAGATCCTCAGTATGCCCCTCTGGATCGGCTGTGGAGTTCGGCGGACGCATATCTGGACTTGGCGGCGACTGTTGTCGATGCGGCCGAATACTTACGAGATCAAATAGATCGTGAAGTGGACAAGCTATTCCGGTGACAATTTAATGTTCCAGAGCGTCCGCTTCCATTGGCTGATCAGCTTGCCGAATGGGCCGAGCTGAATAGATTGTCCGGACTCGCCATGAGGTCTGTTGTGGATCATCTGTGGCCGGAAAGGCCAAAGCCGAACAACTATTTTAGTTTGGTGCAGCAGTTCCTTGGTGCGATGCCGCGCATTAATGCGATGAAGAGGTCGACGTGCATAGAAGGCTCACGGATGGCCCTTGCCCGTGTCAAAACATACTGGGCGGAGATGGATGCCACCACTGTCGCGGCGCAGGGTTCGGCCATAGGCCGAGTGGCTGCCGAGCACTATTTTGAAGAAGTTCTCGAAGGCGCTCGTTCGATAGAGGCCTAGTGCTCAAAGAATATTATGTTTGAATGACATGTATTCCCATTGTAAAAACAATGTTTTATTAAGTTTATCAAGGCTCTATTTATACTTTTTCCCGAAAGTATTGTGATGCCTCCTGTGCGGCCGTTTATGTATATATGTATATAACCTGAAAGATTGCAGTCATCGGCTTCAGCCCCCACGCATATAATGCGGGGGTGTTCGCAGAAGACGCATGTTCACACTTGATCCAACGTCTTGGTCCATTAAGGAGGTGATAGCGCAACGAACTAGGCAATCGGACTATAATGCTTTAACACTTTCACTTAGCCAGTGAGTTTGACAGTGGGGCTACTATATAGCCCCTGGTGGCTCCGCACTCATCCGAATTCGGGGTGCGTACATGCCTGGCCGGGAAACAGGCCTTCGTTAAGGCGAAGGAATCCCGAAGATTTCGGTAGGTCATCGAGTGGTTGACCATTCTCATGCTATATCATGACAGTCAGTTTTCAGCTTTCTGTACTGAGGTGCTCGTCCGGATGAACCAGGGCACAATTGCAGTAGTTCTCCTGGTGCCGCCTTAGCCGATAGAGCAGAATGTAAGGCAGCAAAACACAGGAGCCGGGTAAACCCAACATTTGACCAAAGACATGATTCGGAGCTGATGCATATAAGGCCAAACTCGCGACGCCGAACACTCCTAAGGTATTCGATCTTTTATGGTGTAAACCGGGCCTAAACAGTGCCCTTTGTAATAAGCCCCTGGTGTCCAGGTACGTGCAATATTCTGACGTGGCCACATGCCAGTACGTCGGCATCCTTCTCCATTGTACTGAGAATCCGGGGGATGTGTATCAACAAGAGACAGTAAAAAAGGTTTACGCAAGGTCTTAATCTAAAAAGAATCCTTGGAATGGGTCCCTGCTGCACGTCTGCGCCTGTGTCTCCGTTGTGCCGTATCCTGGACGGGTGTAGCACGATGGTCATCTGTAAAAGAGAGGAACTTAGTTGAAAAGTTGTGCAAAAAGGTAGGTTGTACTAAAGAAAATATGTACAGTTCAACATGAGTAAAGTTGAGCCTAATTGTCCCTTGTTTACGCGCGTTCAGCCCCTTGTATTGTAATAGGGGTATGGCCATCAAACCTGTATCGATTACATATAACTGCACCGGACTCGTCTAACCGTGTCCGTGGTCTTAACGACCTGTCAGATGCTTCAGTTGGTGATGCCGTTTAGCATGCGGCTGTCAAGGCAGCCGCACGGTCTTCCACACGCAAGGAGTGCTCAATGTTTCCATTTACCATAATGATGTCGTGTGGACCGGGCATCTTAAGCATACGAGAAGCGTAATGCGGTATTGCATTGAAGCGAGCGAAAGCTTCGCGTCCGAGTAGAGCTTGATAGCCACTTTGGAATGGAGCGATGTGGAAGGTTAACTTTTTGCTGCGGAAGTTACCGGGAAAGCCGAATATAACCTCTAGTAGCAGGGAGCCCGTGCAATGGGCCTCTGAGCCTAGCATTACTCCTTTAAAGGTAGTATTGCTATGGCTAATTTTTGCTGGGTCTATCCCCATGTTGCGTACTGTGTCCTGATATATCAGGTTTAAACTGCTGCCGCCGTCCATCAGAACTTGTGTGAGGTGGTATCCGTCAATTATTGGGCCTAGTACCAAGGCAACCCATCCTGCACGCTAGACACTTGCTGAGTAATCCCGATGGTCAAAAGTGATCGGTTGGGACGACCAGTGGCAGAATTCTGCGGTGATAGGCCCTGGGGCATGTGTGTCTGGGAGTGCCACTTTGTTTCTCCCCTTTATTACGTGTAACACGTTGACTGTTTTGACTTCTGGTGGGAATTTCTTCTGTTCCCCAGTGCTTTGCTTGCGAGGCTCGTCCTCGTCTTCGCTTGGTGTATCCTGCCCCTTATGTTCGGCGTTGAGCTTACCGGACTGCTTGAAGACCCAACATTCTCTATGGGTATGATTTGCAGGTTTGTCGGGGGTACTATGGATCTGACATATTTGGTCCAGAATCTTGTTTAGGCCGGACAGTTCGTCTCTATTGCCTTTGGAGGGCGGCTTTTGCTGACCTGGCCGGGAGCTTCTGAATCCGGCGTTTACAACCGAGCTCTTCGGGCTGTCTTCTTTATTCCGACGCTTGTTTTTGCTGCGTCGTGATTTCCCGTTTCCGTCCCTGACTTCGGATGTACTTGGGTCGCTGGTGCTGCATCGGGCTAACCAGCTGTCCCCGCCCGCACAAAAGCGGGTCATGAGGCTTGTTAATGCTGCCATTGTTCTCAGATTTTCTTGGCCGAGGTGTATGGCGAGCCATTCGTCTCGAACGCTGTGCTTGAAAGCTGCTAAGGCTTCGGCGTCCGGACAATCTACTATTTGGTTCTTCTTAGTGAGGAACCTGTTCCAAAGCTTTCGGGCTGACTCTCCAGGCTGTTGAGTTATATGACTTAGATCGTCTGCATATGGTGGTTGGACATAGGTCCCTTGAAAATTTGCCCGAAAGGCGTCTTCGAGCTCTTCCCAGCTTCCAATGGAGTTTTCGGGGAGGCTTTTAAGCCAGTGCCGAGCTGGCCCTTTGAGCTTGAGGGGTAAGTACTTGATGGCGTGGAGATCGTCTGCTCAAGCCATGTGGATATGGAGGATATAGTCGTCAATCCAGACCCCAGGGTCTGTTGTTCTGTCGTATGCCTCTATGTTTATGGGTTTGAATCCCTCTGGAAATTCATGGTCCAGCACCTCATCGGTGAAACATAGGGGGTGTGTGGCACCCCTGTATTTGGGTGTACCGTGGTGTTCGGATGTTTATTGTGTTGTATTGCATACTGGAGCGCGCTTGCGTAGCCCGTATATGGATCTGGTTGCGCCGTCCTTTTGATGCGAGCCCTCGCGTGGATCGCGTACTGGCTTATGTGCGGCGTCGTTTGCCGCTCTGTATTGGCCACGAGGTCGTCTATCCGACTGGATGGCCGTTTTGTTCTCTAATTGCGGGGGATCTAAGGCCTCCTCGTCGAATTCGGGTAGCAACTTTCGCTTTGGGTAGCTCTTGGTGTGGCGATTACCGCCGTACTTCTCTACAGTGTTCAGTACTTCACTCCATCTGATTCTGAGTGTGTCTTGTGCAACTCCGAGCCTTTGCTTCTGCTTTTTCAGGCTCCTTGCTGTGGCAACGAGCCTTTGATGGGCATTCAGTTGCTCTGGGCGCCTGTCTGGTGTGATGTTGTCCGGACTATTATCTTTGACGGAGTCGGGTTGTTCGGTTTGATTCTCCGTGTTGCCCTGGTCGGTCGATGGTTCACCCTGCTCTATCGCTGGGTCTATATGACCGGTGTTTCTGCTGAGGCAGGATTTGGAGCGGCGCTTACGCCGCCGCTTTGACTGCTTCTCGAGGGAACAACCCTTCGTTGCGTCCTTCCGTTCCTCGTCGTCGTTTTCTTTGGGTGTGTCCACCATGTATATATCATATGATGAGGTGGCTGTCCAGTGCCCGATGGGCAGTGGTTCCTCTTTGCCTCCTGCATCGTCATCCATACCGTCGATGTCTTCGGAGTCGAAGTCGAGCATGTCGGTTAAGTCGTCGACAGTGGCTACTAAATGGGTGGTGGGTGGGCGGCGAATTTGTTCATCATCCGCATCCCAGTCTTGCCGAACATAGTTCGGCCAGGACTCTCCTGACAAGGAGAGAGACCTTAATGAGTTCAGTATGTCGCCGAAGGGCGAGTGCTGAAAGATATCCGCCAAGGTAAACTCCATGGTCGGCGCCCAGTCGGATTTGTTAGGCATGGGCGCAGGCGGTTCAGAGTTTGTGGCCGGGGAAGGATCCGGTAGTTCGGCGTCATGGCTCTCGTGAAGGGTAAGGTCGATACTTGGCTCGATCGCCGATGAGAGTGCGGCCTCCGTGGCGGGGTCTATCCACCCGCCCATGGATGGCGCAGCTGGCTCCGAATTGAGGGTCGGAGCGGTTGCCGGCGCGATCTCCTGGACACTGTCCGATGGCAGAGCTAAATTATGCTCATCGTGGTTGTGTGGCACACTAGGCAGGGGCTCGAATCCATCGAAGATCAAGTGTCCGCGGATATCAGCCGTGTAGTTTAAGCTGCCAAACCTGACCTGATGGCCAGGGGCGTAACTCTCGATCCGCTCCAGATGGCCAAGTGAGTTGGCCCGCAGTGCGAAGCTGCCGAATACAAAGATCTGTCCGGGGAGAAAAGTATCACCCTGAACCGCATCGCAATCGATGATCGAAGGAGCCATCAAGCCTAACGGCGATGACACAGAGGAACTCTCAATGAAAGCACCAATGTCGGTGTCAAAACCGGCGGATCTCGGGTAGGGGATCCCGAACTGTGCGTCTAAGGCGGATGGTAACAGGAGGCAGGGGACACGATGTTTTACCCAGGTTCGGGCCCTCTTGATGGAGGTAAAACCCTACGTCCTTCTTGATCATTCTTGATAATATGTGTAGTACAAGAGTTGATCTACCACGAGATCGGAGAGGCTAAACCCTAGAAGCTAGCCTATGGTATGATTGTCTGTTGTCCTACGGACTAAAACCCTCCGGTTTATATAGACACCCGAGGGGGCTAGGGTTACACAAGGTCGGTTACAAAGGAGGAGATATACATATTCGTATTGCCTAGCTTGCCTTCCACGCCAAGTAGAGTCCCATCCGGACACGGGACGGAGTCTTCAATCTTGTATCTTCATAGTCCAACACTCCGGCCAAAGGATATAGTCCGGCTGTCCGAAGACCCCCTAATCCAGGACTCCCTCAGCCTTCAAGCTGACATCAAGCTCGCACTTCTAGTGCATGACTTTGCTGATTTTGCCACCTTGGTGAACAAGGCCATCAATGTCGAAACTGGTCTGCAGGAACACCAGAGCTCTCACAGGCGCAACTGTTACACGTGCTCATCTTCGGGCCCGTCCTCGCAGAAGCGTAGGATATGGATTCCCAACAGCATGTACCAGCCAACTGCACCTGCTCCAAGGCAGTCCTATGCTGCACCGCGTCTGCCTCCCCCACCAACTAGGCAGCCAAGACTTCCAGCTCCACCACCCCGAGCTCCTGTTCCCACTCCCAATAATGGTCTGTGCTACAAGTGTGGCCAACCTGGTCACCTTGCCAGGAACTGCTATCAGAATCAGAACCAGAATCAACTGGCCCTTCCCACAGCTGGCCGTGGAAGCAACCAGCCTCGCAACAACAATGCCAAGTCTTATGGTCGTGTTCATGCCAACCACGTTGATCTCAATGAAGTTCTAGACCAGCCTGCTACCGTGATGGGTACACTCCTCATAAATTCAGTACCAGCATCTATTTTATTTGATACAGGAGCATTGCATTCATTCATATCAGCTGAGTTTGCATTCATGCATGGCGTTAAATACGAAGAGATGAACACTGCGATTGTGGTACACACTCCTGCGGGCCAGTGTCAAACCTCTATGGTTAGTCACAACATTCCCGTTGAAATTGAAGGACTGGAATTCCTTGCCTCTCCCATCGTACTGAAGTCCTGTAGCATCGACCTCATTCTGGGAATGGATTGGTTGAAAGCGCATACTGCTTCTATAGTTTGCGCCACTAAGGTCGTCCATCTGCTACACCCTTCTGATGAAATAATTGCTTACCAAGCTCATCTAGTTCAGAACGCCGAGGCACGGCTTTATGCCTTGAATGCGTTGAACGCTGCACCACTCGAGGGCATTGAAAATATTCCCGTCATTTGTGAATTCCAAGACGTCTTCCCAGAAGAACTTCCAGGGATTCCCCCTGCTAGAGCTGTCGAATTCATCATCGACTTGAAACCCGACACCACCCCTATAGCCAAACGACCCTACAAGATGCCGCCACATGAACTCGTTGAGCTTAAGGAGGAAATCGACAAATCTCTTGTCAAAGGTTTCATTCTCCCAAGTTGCTCTCCTTGGGGAGCACCTTCTCTCTTTGTTAAGAAGAAGGATGGGACAAACCGATTAGTCCAAGACTACCGTCCTATAAACCAAGCTACCATTCAGAATAAATATCCTCTTCCTTGGATCAATGATCTTTATGATCAACTGGCTGGTTCATCAGTGTTCTCCAAACTCGACTTGAGGTTGGGTTACCACCAGATCCGTGTTCGTGAAGAGGATATCCCAAAAACGGCCTTTGTGACTTGGTATGGATCATACGAGTACACCGTCATGTCATTCGGTTTAACGAATGCTCCCGCCACCTTCTCTCGTCTAATGAACTATATATTCATGGATTACCTCGACAAGTTCGTTGTGGTTTATCTGGATGATATCCTTATATTTTCCAAGAACAAAGAAGAACATGCTGGACATCTTCGTCTTGTGCTGGAAAAGCTTCGAGAGCATCAACTGTATGCTAAGTATTCCAAGTGTGAATTCTGGCTCCCCGAAGTAACCTATCTTGGGCATGTCATCTCCAAGGATGGTATTGCCGTCAACCCTGAACGAGTTCAGGCTATTCTCGATTGGACTCCTGCGAAGAATGTCAAGCAAGTCCGAAGTTTTCTCGGTCTCGCCAGCTATTGCCGTCGATTTGTCGAGAACTTCTCCAAGATTGCAGTACAAAAAAAATACACTTCCGCGATGATACGTGTTTGTCACAGTAGGTCGCTTTTTTGTCATGCATGTACATCCATGACAAATTTATGACAGAATTAAGATAGTCATACATGTGCTGTCGTAGAAGTGTTCCATGACATTACCAAAATTATCATCACGGAAGTGTCTACTTCCATGACGATAAATCGCGCGTCACAAAAGTGCTTTCATCAAGGGTGACCGACACGTGGCATCCACCGTAACGGAACGCCGTTAAACTATCGGGTCGGATTTTGGATCCGATAACCCGTTAACAGCCCCGACCAATGGGGATTTTCCACGTGTAAAATCATCATTGGCTGGAGGAAACATGTGTCGGCTCATCGTTGTGACAGATGTCAACCACTCATTGGACGGAAGGCGCCTATGATACGTCGACACGTGGCACGGCCCAACAGAGGCCTATTCCTGTGAAAAGGCCGGCCCGTTTGACTTGGTCAAAAGCTGGCAGGCCGGCCCATGGAAAGCCTGTTAACGGCCTGTTCGAATATAGCCCATTTACAGCCCGCTAACCCAAGGCCCGTTACGCCCTATCCGAATTAGGCCAAGTAGCATCATCTGGGCCATCCAATATGATTCCAGCCCATTTTCACTTCTGGCCCATGTATGGCCTGCCGTGGTTCTAACTCTGACAGTGATGTAGAGCGGTATGTATGGAGAGGCTAGATCTCAGCTATTGGGAAGTTGTAAACACACCAAGATGTACGAGTTCAGGCCCTTCGCGGAGGAAGTAACAGCCCTACGTCTCGGTGCCCGGAGGCGGTCGACTGGATTACTGGCGTGTGAATAACTGGGGTGCGAACCCTTCATACTGAGGAGGGGGGTGGCTTATATAGAGTTCGCCGGCCGCCTCCTGCCCTCAGTAATGCAGGGTTTAAGGTACATTCAAGGTTGGGCGTTACTGGTAACGCCCCTAATAAAGTGCTATAATAACCATAAAGACTACTTAACAGCTGACCGTTTGCCTGCGGAGTGACTATAGGTCTCCTGGCGGTCGAGTGGTTGGCTTCATGGTCGAGTGATAGCTTTCTGGTCGAGTGTCTTGAGTCCGTCGAGTGGGATACCTTCAAGTCGATTGAAAGGTGACTTCTCCTAGGGATGTCCTAGGGTGGGGCTCTTTGGACAGGTCTGTGCCCCTACCCTAGGTACATGTCTTCATCATTATCCCCCGAATGGATCGAGGTTAGAGTGGGGAAAAAGTTGGAGATCTTTCCGACTGGTTCTTTGGGCTACGTGAGCGCCTTGTTTTGGGTCAATCGTCACGGATGACGTTGCCAACCTTTTTCAGTCGCCTTGATCCATTCCAGGCCTTTCGTCGAGTGAATTTCTTTGCTTGTGACATACTGAGCGCCGACGCGATCGGGGTCTCCTGTTTTGACAAGTTGTTCTGTGGCCCGCGGATGTCGCGGGATTCGGATTTTGGGAAGCGCGCGGGACGGGAGCGGCCGTAGTAATCGAAAGCGATAAAGCGGAAGCTCCTCGATCCCCGCGTTGCCTTTTTCGCCACGTACTGCGCGCGCGTCTACTGCGGGATTTGACTGGATAGCCTGGGCCTACCAGTCAGCCACTCGGAAGCGGTCCCTTATAATTCGCCGGCTCGGGGTTTCCAAGCAGTGCGCTCTCTTCTCCTCCTTTCTTCTGCCTCTCTCCCTTCGCAAGTCCTTCCGCCACCTCCGTTCCCGCCCCAGCGCAGCAGGCCCGTGCGAGACTTCGCCGGCGACGATGACGAAGACCTCCGCTCTGGAGCGCGCGAAGAAGGCGGCGGCGGCGGGGAAAGGGAAGAGGTCAGCTCGGGGCGGATCTTCCTCTAGGACCGCTCTGCCTAAAGGTTGGATCCAGGGCGACTGGATGCCGTCGGTGCTCCGGCAAGAGGATCTCGACGACATGGTCGAGGGGGGAGTCATTCCCCACCAAGCCGCGCGTCTTTCAGGGGGAGAGATCGAACCTCAACCCCGCGACGGTGAGTGCGTGCTCCTAGCCACCCACATCGACCGAGGGTCTTCTCTGCCGCCCCATCCTTTTTTCCGGAGCTTCTTGAACTTCTTCGAAGCGCAGCTCCACCACTTCACTCCCAACTCCATTGTATACCTTGCCGCTTTCATTTCCATGTGTGAGGCTTTCTTGGGTTGCCGCCCCCATTGGGGACTTTTCAAACACATCTTTACTTGCCGTTCTCAATCGGTCAAGAAGGCCAAGTCGAGTGACGAGAGGATGCAGGTGATCCAGTTGTGCGGGGGTTTGGCGATCCAGGCGAGGGGGAAGAGCTGTTTTCCATCCATTACTTTCCCGGAGTCGGTCCGTGGTTGGCAGTCGACCTGGTTCTACTGTCAGGACCAGGCGACCCCAGGACAGTCGACTGGTCTTCCTCCTTTCTCCCTCGACCGAGCTGAAAAACCCGCTTCTCTGAAAGTGACGCCGGAGGAAAGGGCCCAAGTCAAAGTGTTGGCCGGTCGAGTGGTCGAGCTTGTCCGTGAGGGTGTGACTGGGATGGACCTGCTGGAGGTCTTCCTCCAGAGGCGCATCCAACCGCTCCAGGCCCGTGACCACCCGATGTGGTTGTACTCTGGCCTCGATGACACCACTCGGATCCACCCAGAGGAGGTCACCGACGAGATGCTGGGGGTGGCTGTCGAGCATCACGGGGAACAAAGACAACCCCCGAGGAGCCAGGAGGGTAACTCCACTCGACAACTCGTATGAAGCGGACCAGGTATGTCTTTATGCTCCCGACTGAAATCTTGTTTTCTGCATTGGTCTTCTTTGAGTTGGTCGATTGACTTTCGTCTTGTCTATTGCTTTCCAGGAGACCACCGAGATGTACTCGACGCCCAACGGGGCTCAGGAGCCAACTGAGGAAGGGGAGGCGAGCGGAGGTGAGAGTGGGGACGACCAAGGCGAGTGGGAGTCTGACGGCGAAGGAGAGGGAGACGACACCGTCGACTCCAGCGAAGAGGAGGAGGAGGAGGTCGAACCCCCCCGCCCAGAGGGGCGGTCCAAGCACACACACGACCCAGCGCGGGAACGTGGCAAGGCGACTGCCTCTGTTGGGCAGTCGTCGAAACGCCCTCGGACCTCTTCTCCTACACCGACTGGGAAGGTTCCCAAGCACCCACGCACGACGCTGTCCAAGCCGCCCAAGGCTCTGCCCAAGATGAAGATAGTTGTCCCTACCATTTCCGGGTAATAATAAAACTTGTTTTCCTTTGTCGACCGTGGACGGATCCTTGGTCGATCCATTGAGCCAACCGACTGACTTTCGAGGCTTGCAGTGCTGCTACTTCTGAGGTCTCCGCCAAGGACGACGACCAAGAGATGGAGGATGCTGTTACCTCCAACCCTGGTACGATTACTAACGTTCTGCATTGAGTCGACCGATCATTTATTGCAACTCTGGTCGATTGAACTTTTCCTTTGTAGCCCCTCCTCATGTTATCGACCTCCCGGATGACGACGACAACGGTCCGTTGAGAGTGAGGAGGCACAAGAGGGCGTCAGCTGACAAGACCTCCCAATCCGCTCCGGCGTCCGAGGCCGTGGCTCGGGATGGTGGTGACACCACTCGGGCTTCTATGACCTTCGCCGTTCCTCTGGCGAGTGCGCGGCCCTCGTCGTCGACTGCGGATCCGTCTTCACTTTTTGCCGCATACCCCGTCCCTGAGGACCAAGCGGCTGCTGCGAAAGAGGCTATACGCCAGGCGGGGATCATGATGGAGCAAGTGAAGATGGCTCGGGAGGCCAGCCAAGCAGCCTATGACGCGAGTTCGTCTCTTCAGAGCAACGTCCAGGTCAGTCGACTCAACACTTGGTCTGTTATGATATGCTGTTTGAAGAGTCTCTTTTCCGAAGATCTTTTGTATCTGCATCTGTACACCCACTGGGTGTGTCTTCCAATTCTTGGAAGAGTGGGGGAACGCTAAGTGCACCCACTGGGTGTAGTCCCCGAGACTAGGTGGACTGCTGGCAGTCGACTGTAGTCTTTACATTGTGTTGCTGTAGCTGTATTTCTTCACTCGGTTTGGTCGGGCCAGGTCGAGTGGAACTGTATCCGGTCGACTGCGGGCAGTCGACTTTTTTTTTGGTCGAACCAGTGGGGGCCCGCTGAGTGCACCCACTGGGTGTAGTCCCCGAGACTACTGTCGAATGTTTTTGATTCGGCTGTGATCTTAGAAACGTCATCATTGTCTCTTAGTTGCTCGGAAGCAACTTATCTTGGACGTCTGTCGACTAATTTTCCTTTTTACAGAAATCTTGCGAACTTGTAGCTCGCTATACTGAGTTGGAGAATCAGCAGATCCAGCTCAACCTTAACTTGAAGCTTGCTCAGGAGAATTTGAAGAAGGCGCAAGAAGAAGCAAAAGGTATGGCTGTTGAGGTTCTCCATCCTTAACGGGTGGCTTTTCTTTCTTGTCCATTCTTGATGTTGGTTCCACTCGACGCGCCACAGATAAACTGGAGGAAGCTCTAAAGAAGAAGGACCAAGACCTTGCAGAGGCATAGAAGGAGGCCTCGAGCAAAACGAAGCTCGCAGAGGAGAAATTGGCTTCGGTCGGAGCTCTTGAACAGGAGAACTCCAGACTGAAAACTGCTCTCGAGACAGCTAATCGAGATGCCAGTCGACTGAAGAAGGAGAAGATGGCTCTGCACGACAAGGCGGGTGAGCTGGCGGGGAAGGTAAAAGATCTGGAGGCTTATCTCGGTGGACTTACCAAGAAGCTGTTCGTCATGCTCGAAGGTAATTACTCTGCCCCGACTGTCTTGCAGTTTGCCAAGCCTGTGTAGGGCCACTGTCTTACTCTTGAATTGTGTTTGCAGAATTCTGCCAGAACTTTGAAGAGGAGACCAGTCGAGTGGAGCCAAGCTTGGACCCTGTTAACTCTCTTGTGAAGGACGAGGCTGCAATGAACGTGCTCCGCCTGGAGTCTCGTACTGCCAGCGTTGTTGACTATCTGGCTCGGCTGAAAGTTGCGATGTCGCGGATCGACACATCACTCTGGCCTGGGACGACGCTTCAGAACGACCTCGAGTGTCTGATGGCTCGACTTAACAAAGTCCCAGGTCGAGTGGCGGAATGGAAGAAATCTTCTGCTAGATGTGGTGCTGATGTCGCTCTGTCTCTGGTCCGCGTCCATTGCAAGGAGGCGCGAGAAGAAAAGCTGGCGGCCATCCAAGTTGCCAATACCAAGAAGCACAACTTTCAGGACTTCATGGAGACTTTCATCGCCGCTGCCACCCGTATTGCCGACGGGATCGACTTGGATGAGTTCGTCGCCCCTTCCAGTCCTCCTCTTGAGGAGTGAAAAACTTTAAATTTACCTCGGAATGCTGAGTGGATTTGTAACCGTTAAACTCTGCCTTAAATTTGCCTCGGGATGCCGAGTGGACTTGTAACAGTTAAACTCTGCCGAGCCGAGGGCTCGAGTACTTTGAGGTCTGGGACCTTTTAGGCTTTATCTGATCTTGATTTCTCGTTGAATATCTTCATGGTTTGGTTCGTCGAGTGGATCTTGATCTTCACTCGGAATAACCTTGTATTTGCGGCGCAGCTCCGAAGGGTAAGTTAGCAGTCGACTCGTGGATTGGGTTGAGTCTTGTACTTAGGCGAGCACTGGGCTGTAGCTAAGCCTCCGAGTGAGAGGTTTGCTCTCCACTCGGTAGGATTTTTAAACACTTAGGCGAGCACTGGGCTGCAGCTAAGCCTCCGAGTGGGAGGTTTGCTCTTCACTCGATAGGATTTTTAAACACTTAGGCGAGCGCTGGGCTGCAGCTAAGCCCCCGAGCGGGAGGTTCGCTCTCCATTCGGTAGGATTTTTAAACACTTAGGCGAGCGCTGGGCTGCAGCTAAGCCCCTGAGTGGGAGGTTTGCTCTCCACTCGGTAGGATTTTTAAACACTTAGGCGAGCACTGGGCTGCAGCTAAGCCTCTGAGTGGGAGGTTTGCTCTTCACTCGGTAGGATTTTTAAACACTTAGGCGAGCACTGGGCTGCAGCTAAGCCCCCGAGCGGGAGGTTCTCTCTCCACTCAGTAGGATTTTTAAACACTTAGGCGAGCGCTGGGCTGCAGCTAAGCCCCCGAGTGGGAGGTTTGCTCTCCACTCGGTAGGATTTTTTAAACACTTAGGCGAGCACTGGGCTGCAGCTAAGCCTCCGAGTGGGAGGTTTGCTCTTCACTCGGTAGGATTTTTAAACACTTAGGCGAGCACTGGGCTGCAGCTAAGCCCCCAAGTGGGAGGATTGCTCTCCACTCGGTAGGATTTTTTCAAACTTAGGCGAGTGCCTGACTGCAGCTAAGTCTCTAAGTGAGAGAACTTAGGCGAGTACTGGACTGCAGCTAAGCCTCCGAGTGGGAGGATTGCTCTCCACTCGGTAGGATTTATTCAAACTTAGGCGAGTGCCTGACTGCAGCTAAGTCTCTAAGTGAGAGAATTTAGGCGAGTACTGGACTGCAGCTAAGCCCCCGAGTGGGAGGATTGCTCTCCACTCGGTAGGATTTTTTTAAACTTAGGCGAGTGCCTGACTCCAGCTAAGTCTCTAAGTGAGAGAACTTAGGCGAGTACTGGACTGCAGCTAAGCCCCTGAGTGGGAGGATTGCTCTCCACTCGGTAGAATTTTTTCAAACTTAGGCGAGCGCTGCGCTGCAGCTAAGCCTCCGAGTGGGAGTCTGGCTCTCCACTCGGTAGGATTTTTCGAACTTAGGCGAAATGGATTCGCAGCTAAGTCACCCACTGGGGGATTTCGTAAGAAAACAGAAGTGACAGCAATTATTGGAACACTCTTGTCTTTGATAAAAATAAACTGCAGAAATTTTTCTTATTACATCTCGTCCAAGGGAGAACTCAAGTGTAAAAGGGGCGGAGTAGTTCCGCATTCCAAGCTCGTGGCTCGTCGATCTGGCGATCAACATTGTAGAGGTGATACGCTCCATTGTGGAGGACTTTGGTGACAATGAAGGGGCCTTCCCAAGTAGGAGCAAGCTTGTGTGGTTTCTGTTGATCCACTCGGAGGACCAAATCTCCTTCTTGGAAGGCTCGACTCTTCACATTCCGGGCATGGAATCGACGCAAGTCTTGCTGATAAATGGTCAATCTGATCATGGCCATCTCCCTCTCTTCTTCTAGGAGGTCGACTGCGTCTTGCCGGGCCTGTTCTGCTTCATCTTCGGTGTAAAGCTCGACTCGGGGCGCATTGTGAAGAAGATCACTTGGCAGAACTGCTTCAGCTCCATAAACCAGAAAGAATGGGGTTCTTCCAGTCGACCGGTTAGGGGTGGTCCTCAAACCCCACAGAACTGACGGAAGCTCGTCGACCCAAGCACCTGCCGCGTGCTTGAGATCACGCATCAGTCGAGGCTTTAGTCCTTTGAGAATCAGACCATTTGCTCTTTCAGCTTGTCCATTCGACTGGGGATGGGCGACCGATGCGTAGTCGACTCGAGTGCCTTGAGAGGCGCAAAAAGCTCTGAACTTGTCCGAATCGAAGTTTGACCCATTGTCAGTGATGATGCTATGCAGGAATCCATATCTGAATGTTAGCCCTCTGATGAAACTGATAGCAGTGCAAGCATCAAGATTCTTGATAGGCTTAGCTTCAATCCATTTGGTAAACTTGTCGACTGCCACAAGCACATGAGTGAAACCACTTCTGCCTGTTCTCAGTGGACCAACCATGTCTAGTCCCCAAACAGCAAAGGGCCAGACGAGTGGAATGGTCTTCAGGGCTGATGCAGGCTTGTGTGACATGTTGGAGTAGAACTGGCACCCTCCACACTTGTCGACTATCTCTTTTGCCATCTCACTTGCTCTAGGCCAGTAAAATCCCGCTCGGTATGCTTTAGCCACAATGGTCCGAGAGGACGCATGGTGACCACAGTTCCCCGAGTGGATATCATCAAGGATTATCCGACCTTCTTCTGGTGTTATGCACTTCTGACCGATTCCAGTCGCGCTTTCTCTATACAACTGCCCTTTATGACTGTGAAGGCCTTGGATCGGCGGACGATCTGTCGAGCCTCTTCCTCGTCCTCTGGGAGCTCTTTCCTTAGGATATACGCGATGTACGATATCGTCCAGTCGGGAGCGATTGCCAAGACTTCCATGATTAGGTCGACCATAGCAGGAACTTCGACTTCAGTCGGATCTGTGGCACTTTTCGGTTGTGGGGCTTCTTCTGTGAAAGGATCCTCCTGGACTGACGGCGAGCGGATGTGCTCCAAAAACACATTGCTGGGAATGGCTTCTCTCTTGGAGCCTATCTTTGCCAGATCATCAGCTGCTTGATTTTTCAGTCGGGGGATGTGATGAAGCTCTAACCCCTCGAATTTCTTTTCTAGCTTTCTCACTGCATTGCAATAACCAGTCATAGCCGGACTTCTGACATCCCACTCCTTCATCACATGATTAACCACCAAATCTGAGTCGCCGTAGACCATGAGGCGACGGACGCCGAGTGAAATGGCCATGCGCAACCCATACAAAAGTGCTTCATATTCTGCTTCATTATTGGAGGAATCAAAGTGAATCTGGAGAACATATCTGAGCTTATCTCCTCGGGGGGAGACTAAAACTACCCCAGCACCGGAACCATTCAGCATCTTAGATCCATCGAAGAACATGGTCCAGTGCTCCGAGTGAACTTGAGTCGGAAGTTGCTGTTCAATCCACTCGGCGATGAAATCTGCGATTGCTTGGGACTTGATAGCCTTCTTTGCTTCAAACTTGATATCTAAGGGAAGGAGTTCAATCGCTCACTTGGCCACTCGACCAGTTGCATCTCTGTTATGCAGAATCTCTGACAGTGGGGCGTCGTTGACGACTGTAATGGAGTGGTCAGAGAAGTAATGTGCAACCTTCTTCGTGGTCATGTAAATCCCATATACAAGCTTCTGGTAGTGAGGGTATCTTTGTTTTGAAGGGGTCAAAACTTTAGACAGATAATAGACTGGGCGCTGAACTCTGAAGGCCTTTCCTTCTTCTTCCCGCTCGACCGTAAGTACTGTACTGACAACTTGTCCTGTGGCTGCAATGTAAAGCAGCAGAGGCTCTTTGCTGATTGGGGCAGCAAGCACCGGCTGGGTGGAGAGCAGAGCTTTGAGCTCTGCAAATGCTGCGTCAGCTTCTGGAGTTGACTCGAACTTGTCGGACTTCTTCATCAGTCGGTAAAGAGGCAACGCCTTTTCACCGAGACGAGAAATGAATCGACTTAGAGCGGCCAAGCAGCCTGTAAGCTTTTGGACATCGTGCACGCGTACAGGACGCTTCATCTGGAGTATGGTGCCAACTTTTTCAGGATTGGCATCGATCCCCCGTTCGGAAACGAGAAAACCGAGTAACTTTCCACCTGGAACTCCGAACGTGCACTTTGATGGATTGAGCTTGATATCATACCTCCTGAGGTTGGCAAAGGTTTCAGCAAGGTCAGCCCGCAGGTCGGAACCTTTCCGTGACTTGACCACAATATCATCCATGTATGCCTCCACATTCCGACTGATTTGAGTGAGTAGACACTTCTGAATCATTCTCATGAATGTGGCTCCGGCGTTCTTGAGGCCGAACGGCATGGTGACGTAACAGAAGCATCCGAATGGAGTGATGAAAGCTGTTTTGATCTCGTCGGGTCCATACAGACGGATCTGATGGTACCCGGAATAGGCATCTAGAAAAGACAATCTCTCGCACCCCGCAGTCGAGTCAACTATTTGGTCGATGCGAGGGAGAGGAAAATGATCTTTCGGGCAGGCCCGATTGACATGTTTGAAATCAATGCACATGCGAAGTGACTTGTCCTTCTTGGGGACCATGACGACATTGGCGAGCCACTCGGAGTGGTAAATCTCTCGGATGAACTCCGCTGCTAAGAGCCGAGCTACCTCCTCGCCAATGGCTTGCTTCTTCTGGACGGCGGACCGTCGAAGATGTTCCTTCACAGGCTTGAATTTTGGGTCGACTCGTAGACGGTGCTCAGCCAGCCCTCTGGGAACTCCAGGAATGTCAGAGGGCTTCCATGCGAAGATGTCCCAGTTCTCACGGAGGAGCTGGACAAGCGCTTCTTCCTATTTGGAGTCGAGCGTCGTTGAGATGTGAGTCGGGGCAGCATCGGGGTCGGTCGGGTGAATGTGGACTGGCTTTGTTTCACCGGACGACTGAAAAGCTGATTCTGAAGCAGGCTTCTTGGCTCGTAGCAATTCACTCGGATCGGCAGTCTTTTGGTACTCTTGCAGCTCGACCACTGCCATCTGAGCATCAGCGATCTTTGAGCCTTTCTGAAAACACTCTTCTGCTTTCTTTCGGTTGCCTGTAACGGTGATTACACCTTTAGGGCCAGGCATCTTCAGTTTGAGGTACACATAACATGGTCGAGCCATGAAGCGTGCGTAAGCTGGCCTGCCCAAAATGGCATGATAAGCACTTTGGAAGTCCACAACCTCGAATGTTAACTTTTCCTTGCGGTAATTCTTTGAATCACCGAAAACCACATCAAGAGCAATCTGGCCGAGTGATTCGGCTTTCTTGCCAGGAATGACTCCGTGGAAGCTCATGTTACTGGTACTTAGTCTGGACATCGGAATGCCCATTCCTTTCAAAGTTTCGGCGTACAGTATGTTCAGACCACTGCCACCATCCATCAGGACTTTGGTCAGTCGAGTGCCTTCAACAACTAGGTCGACCACCAAAGCTTGCCTCCCAGGGGTGGCAATGTGCGTAGGGTGATCGGACTGGTCGAATGTGATGGCAGTATGAGACCACTTCAGATAACTGGGTGTCGCCGGAGCAACCATATTCACCTCGCGGTTAATGACTTTCAGTCGACTTTTGCTTTCAACATCAGCAAAAATCATCAGGGTGGAATTGATTTGGGGGTATCCATCGTCACTGTCTTCCTTGTCCTCGACTCTGTCCGACTCTTTTTCCTTATCCTTGGACTGTTTGCCTTGAAACTGCTGGATTAGGAGCCGGCACTGTCGAGTGGTATGCTTTGGGTAAATAAAATTACCCTCTTCATCTTTCTTGGTGTGGATGTGACATGGCAGATCCAAAACATCGTTTCCATCCTGATCCTTGACTTTCTTGGGCTTCCAGGGGCCTTTGGGTTTTCCCTTGAAGTTTTCCTGGGCTACGGCTAGGGCCTCCCCAGGAGCGGCTGGCTCGGCCTTCCGCTTCTGTTTCCGACTGGAGTTTCCTCCGGTTTCTTGGGCGACTGCCTTGTGCTTGCCACTCCGGAGTCGGTCCTCGTCTTCACCATTAGCGTACTTGGTGGCAATCTCCATCATCCGATTCAGGGACATCTCTCCGGTTCGACCGAACTTCAGATTCAACTCTCTGTATTTAACGCCTTCCTTGAAGGCACAAACTGCTTGATGGTCTGGCACATTCTCAACCGAGTGATGCAGTGTGATCCACCTCTGGATGTATTCCCTCAGGGTTTCATTCGGCTTCTGCACGCAAGACCGCAGCTCTGTAAGGCCTGCAGGTCGCTTGCATGTTCCTTCAAAGGTTGTGATAAACACTCGGGAGAGATCCTCCCAAGTGTAAATGCTGCTGGGTGCCAACTGATTTAGCCACGCTCTGGCTGAGCCCTCTAGCATGAGAGGCAAATGCTTCATGGCCACCTCATCATTGCCACCGCCAATCTGTACAGCCACTCGGTAATCTTCGAGCCAAGTGTCAGGCTTAGACTCACCGGTGAACTTGCTGACTCCAGTCGCCAACCGAAAGTTGGGAGGAATCACCGCGGCCCTGATGGCTCGAATGAAACACTCTGGCCCTGAAACACGCGTTCTGCTGCTGGAGGGCGCATCTCTATTCTGGCCTTCCCGATGAGCCCTGTTCCTATCAACCAAGCCTTGAACGAGGACAGATCTCGCGTCAAAGCCTGGGTCCCTGGGGTCGACGGGAATCCTCTGCCCAACGCTATGAGGGTGTCTGTCATCTCGATGTCGAGGCGCATATGACCCACTCCTCGGGGAGGGGTTGGCACTCGACGTCGATCATCACGATCGGATCGGTGATCATACTGCTCATTCCTTCTGTACTGATCATGCCGGTCGCCACGTCCCTCACGCCTCGGGGGCGACCGCGGGCTGTGAGCCGATTGGACTGTATCTGTTGCAACGGATCGACTGTGAATCCTGTTCCGCGACTGAGAAACGGCGGAATTCTGGTTTCCCGCCGCCCGGAGCAACGCTCTGATCTGCAACAAGCCCCTGCCAGCCTCCGACTGGGAGGGTTGAATTGATTCTGCTATACGGGCCGCAGCGGCCAAATTCTGAACTGGGGTTCGATATACCTGCGTCGGCGGGAAGAGCTGGCGTTGACTAGACTCGGGAGCCCGCTGACGCGCTTGCTCGTCGAGTGCTCGCTGGAGATTCTCCAGTCGAGTGCGCTCGGCCAAATTAGCCAAGCGCGCGTCCTCCAAGGCCCGGGCCTCGGGGGACTCTCCGACGATAGGGGTGTGGAGGGCGTCCGTGTTCCGGCGGCGAAGCTCCTCTCGCTGTGATGACGTGAGAGGTTCAGGGAGATACTCATCGTGGGGATGCGACGGGTCGCCCCCACCCGCGCCTCCATCAGCGCGGGGCAAACCGGGAGGACTGTGCGTTCCATCGACCGCCAGGACCTCAGCCGCGGGGTCGCTGCTGTCGCACTCGGATGCGGTCTCCGTGGAGCCAGTCGACAGGTCGAACAGGCCGCAGAGGGATTCGTCAGGCTCGATTGCCGTGACTTGCGGGGCGGCCGACTGGCGAGCCACGGCGTGCCTCACCCACCTCTGAAGTCTCGACCGACCGGAGCGCTTGCGCCGGTGGGAGACAGAGCGGGGAGACGATACGGGGGCCGACCGATACTGGGTCGACGGCTGCCGCAGGAGGACGCCACGAACGCATGCGCGGAAATGCGTCGCACCGCGGACGGGGAGCGCGTCGATGTCGAGTGGTGCCTCCTGAAGCCTGGCGGAGTCGTCGGCGATGAATGTGAGCGCGCCGAGGCGGATCTCGCGGCCCTCCACCAAAACTCCGCACGAAACCATGATCAAAGGGATCGGAAAAATCGCAACTTCTCCAATCAGGCGCTAAGATTCCTGCCCCAAGGTGGGTGCCAACTGTCGTGGTTCTAACTCTGACAGTGATGTAGAGGGGTATGTATGGAGAGGCTAGATCTCATCTATTGGGAAGTTGTAAACACACCAAGATGTACGAGTTCAGGCCCTTCGCGGAGGAAGTAACAGCCCTACGTCTCGGTGCCCGGAGGCGGTTGACTGGATTACTGGCGTGTGAATAACTGGGGTGCGAACCCTTCATACTGAGGAGGGGGGTGGCTTATATAGAGTTCGCCGGCCCCCTCCTGCCCTCAGTAATGCAGGGTTTAAGGTACATTCAAGGTTGGGCGTTACTGGTAACGCCCCTAATAAAGTGCTATAATGACCATAAAGACTACTTAACAGCTGACCGTTTGCCTGCGGAGTGACTATAGGTCTCCTGGCGGTCGAGTGGTTGGCTTCATGGTCGAGTGATAGCTTTCTGGTCGACTGTCTTTAGTCCGTCGAGTGTTATACCTTCAAGTCGATTGAAAGGTGACTTCTCCTAGGGATGTCCTAGGGTGGGGCTCCTTGGACAGGTCCGTGCCCCTACGCTAGGTACATGTCTTCATCATGGCCCATGACGTCTTTCGACCCATATGAGGCCCTATGTAACTCTTGGCCTACTAACGGCCCATGGTGAAACTGGCCCGTAATGAACAGTGTATCACTTTACACCCATTAATGGCCCGTGGTGAAACTGGCCTGTAATGAACAGTGTATCACTTTATACCCATTAACGGCCCGTTATTCTGTTGGGCTGTTTCCAGCCCATGTTATCTTTCGGCCTTCTCAGAGCCCATTTATTCTTGGGCTCATTTCCAGCATTCGTTTACTTACGGCCTGTTACTGTCATTTTCTGCTTGTGGGCCAAATTCAGCCCGTGGTTTTAGTCGACCCGTTTGTGGTCCGTTAATACGTTGGGCCGTTTTCATAGCGTCATCAAATACGGCCTATTAACGATGGCCCATTATGGTCGGCCCATGAACGGAAGATTCCAACTCTAGCCCGTTTACGGCCATAATGCGGCCTGTTGTTGGCCCATGTTTGACCATCGATCATACTGCCCGTACAAGGCCCATTGATGATACGGCCCGTAGAAGGCCCATTGTTTCTACGGCTCATAGAAGGCCCACTGTTTCTACGGCCCGTAGAAGACCCACTGTTTCTACGGCCCGTAGGAGGCCCAGTGTCACTACAGTAAATATTAGCCCATGGTTATTGTGGCCTAGTTTTAAAAAATAGATTATTGCAGCCACTATCAAACCACGGAAAAAGAACTGCAATGACTAGAAGCAAACAAATAAACAAGACAACAAGGAAATAAATAAGCAAGCAACTTACGCTAGGCTATCACGGCTATCACACATATTACATCCACTGGGCATCAAAGTTCGCCACCAGTGCAAATAAACGCGCCGACAAAAGAATATACAAAACTGAGAGCACTTCAGAAGGCACTAGGCCTGGCCAGGTCGCCCCCCAAACAGCTGAAGAAGCTGAGTAGACCTTAGTTGTGTCAATGATAGATGCATCAACACTAGATTTAAGGCATGATGGTGCGCACGACAGTCCTCTGACATCTTCATTGCATCTTTGACTTCAAGTCAGAGCTGAGCTGAAGCAAGCCTTTCCGCTTTAAGCCGAGACTAAAGAAGTCGAACT
Organism: Triticum urartu; assembly: GCF_056163025.1. Taxonomy (NCBI): domain Eukaryota; kingdom Viridiplantae; phylum Streptophyta; class Magnoliopsida; order Poales; family Poaceae; genus Triticum; species Triticum urartu. The sequence continues at coordinate 696,807,742 of NC_141875.1, forward strand.
GATTGAGGCAGCGACTGCACAGAGGTTGTCTCACACCTGTTGGTGAGTAGCTTCAACTCACTGTCTTCATCAAGACAGGACCTTGGGGTCATCTCGCTGTCCTCAAGATGGTTTGGCTCACTATCTTCCCTAAAGTTCTGCCTGGCGTAAGAGATACGAGTCTGCAAGAGAAACAAGGAGACACGTAACAGGTTTCACAATTATATAAGCGAATAAATGGATCTGTTCTGCATAAGGAACATGTTTTTACAACTACAATTTGAAACTAGTAGTTGTTGCAAACATCCAATTAGATGTAAACATCAAAGCAAACAACAATGGAGGAAATGATGCCTATCCAAATCTATACTAGAACAAAGTTTGAAGGCTTGAGAAGGATGAACTTACATTACATGTTAACACGGGCTGGACAAAGCCCTTCTCCATGTTGATGGAAGGATAATTCAATAAATTCCCCAAAGAAAATTCTTTATAAGCGTTGCCATTATTCTACATTTTGCAAAGAGTAAATATAGATCAAATAATATTGGAAGAAACAGAGGATAATGAAGCTTAGGTGCAGACTGATGATACATAATCAAATAGCAATTAATTAAGTACAGCGTTACAAGGCAAAAGGGAGAGAGGTACTGACAAGAGCAATGCAGAGCCCATTATTGTTTTGAGATCGTATGATCCTTTGAGCAAGGAGATTCATCTGAAATTAGTTTTCATACAAGAGAGAAGGTAAGGCACAAGCAGAAATTTAGGAGTTCAAATTTTGAATTGATATCATAGACAATACCTGACGCTAGGCTCCCAGCAGTTCTAATAGGGGTTTGGCCACTGGAGTAGGGGTAAAGTGTGGTACAGTTGGGCCTGTGTTTTTTGTGGCTGCTGATCTATCTGATTTAACAGGTATCACTACCTTTTCCAAATACCTAGTTTGTACTCCTTGACGGCCTGCACTCACCCTCTTCCTTTTGGACTCCTATTACGAAAGAACAACATTTGACTGGAAAAACATAGTGTGACGACACATGGAATAGGTACAGAAAATGGATAGGTATGGCATATACTCATATATGATGCTTAAACTAAGCAGATGGTGTAACAAAGTAGAAGTAATGCAAGAGGTCAGAACAAAAATATGTGCGACCAATACAACTTTGCAAAGTTAGAGCAAGCACCTTGATGGGTGAATAAGATAGGCCATCCTCCACCATGCCAAGCTTGTTAGGCAGTGGATCATTCCACAATATTCCTCTCGTGCGCCCATTCTCATATTAATTTTGATAATATTCAATATCTAACATGCATGAAAACATAAAAACAAGTGAGATTTTCTTTGTAATGCAGAAGTGATTCTAATCCAATACTGCCTCCCTGTAAACCCCTTTGTGCTATCTCTGCAATTCTTTTAAAAGATGCCATGCATGCTGTAATTTGTTGTGTGCATTAATATAATGTGGCCTACTACTCAAAATATGAGAGCTCCAGAAGTGATGACACTTCACAGATGATAGCTTCAACATATAGTAAAGAAGAACAAGTTGACCTGACCTGACAGATTCAAAATATACTAAGGGAGAACAACTCGACCTGACCAGTCGACCGCAAGAGAAGAGTATCATCTTAAAGAAGAGCAGAAGAGCAAGTAGATTGAAGATATTACAAGTCGTTTAATACAATGTCGGTTGGCCACCCATGATGAACCAGAGTGCACAGAGAAATACTATTCTTTCCGGTCTCTCCATATGTGGCTCACATGCATTTCGAAACTAAAGTAGGCACATTTAGCTAACCAATTAAACATCTCTCAGTTTTACTAATATCAGCAATAATATAAGATATGAATTTGTACAACTAAGCTTGTTTAGCTCGATGGGTGGAGCAGTGCTATTACGACACGAACCACGTAGGCTGATTGTGGTCATCATAAAATGGGTAAAACATAAGCATGATGAGTATAGTGTTGACCGTGGCAGTGGGATGGCAGATCTGAAGCTCCAAACCGTGCAAAGGGTAGTTAGCAACCGATATTTGCTTTGAAATAACAACTAAGATTTGGTATGGACAAGAAAGTACGGTCAACAAGTGACAAAGAAATGCAATTATGCTGTCTCTCTATATGTCGCGACATGCATTTGGAAACTCAAGTGGGACCTTTAGCTAACCAATTAAATGTGTCGGTTAACTAATATCAGTATCATATCACAATCATATTTGAACAACTAAGCTTTCGAATTCTGAGTGTTGTGTTGTTTATCTTGAAGGGTGGAGTAATGCTAGTACGACAGAAAGCACCTACGCAGATCATAGTAGAGTAGATAAAAGGGGAAAACCCTAAGCATCAAGAGAAAAATCAGGAAAGTGGAACTAGCTGGACCAGTGGGTGGCGCACATGCTTTTCGAAATGAATATAGGAACATTAGGTGACCAATTAAACGTTCTCTGTTTTAGTGATATGAGCATCATATCAGATTCGTATTTCAACACGTAAGCTTTGGGTTGAGGTCTTGAGGAGCAGTGCTAGCACGACACGAAGCGCCTACGATGATGGTAGTGAATATAAAGGGGGAAAACCATAAGCTTTACGAGTATAGTGCCCGTGCCATGGCGGATTTGAAGGTGCAAACCGGACAAAGCTACTTCGCAACCAATGTTTGCTTTCAACTAGCCACTACGATTTGGTACGGACAAGAAAAGTATAGTAAACAAATTACGATCTATTTTCCAGGTGAGATCAATAACTTAAGCACATATGGAAGAGTACCACCTCTCTTGCGACGCCGTGTAGGCCTATGCTGATACATTGAGGGTGCTGCGGGTGCGATGGCTATCGGCGGCGGGGAAGAAGATTTTAGACGGCAGACAGCCGGGTCGGGGGATATATCCTGTTGCCGTGGACGAGGCGGTCGTAGGAGCGGCAACGGCAAGGTGGACGACGGCGCCAATGAAGCGAGAGGAGGCGATGAAAGGATGCTGGTCCAGCGCCGTGGATGAGAGACGTCCATCTCTTGTAGTGGACGACGGGGTAGGGGTATGGCTTTGGCAAGGTGGAGGATGGGGTGGCGGACGGAGGAGGCTGGCCGCAGTGCGGAGGTTGTCGTGCCGCCGACGGTGTATGAATGGGGAAATGGAGGGGAGGGGGGATCTCAAACTTTGGGACGCGCTTCTCTGAAATGGGGGAAAGTTACGAACTTATCCCCCCTTTAAAATTTCGGACATCGCGTCGGTTGGGGATAGGACGGTAATCTCGCATCTCCCAAATATTTGCCGGTAACTATTTCGGGCGAGGAGAGGGTGTTTTGCCGCCCACGGTTGGCGCCCACGGTGTATGAACGGGGCTGGCAGGTAGGGCGGTTGTGTCACGTCTGATGGAAGTTACACATCTGCCCCTATTTAAAATATAAGCCTACATCGATTTCGGATGAGGAGAGTTTGTTTTGCCGCCCACCGTGTATGAATGGGGAAATGGAGGAAGAGACACATGTCTTTCGGACGAGCTTGAATCGAATGTGTTTTGCCGCCCACGTTTGGCGCCCACCGTGTCTGAATGGGCTCAGAGGCCGTCGTGTCACGTCTGATTGAAGTTACTAGTCTACCCCTATCGACGGCAGTGTAAATTCTGTCGATAAGGATGTCAAGTGTCAGGGGTAGACAGTAATTTCCATCTCGCAAACACTTGCTTCGAGCAGCCCACAAATTATAGTAGGTGTTTAGCCGCTTCATTCAAAACTTGGGAGAATTAGCATTCACGTTTGCCCTGGGACCTGGCAAACTAAATTCAAATCCAATTTGTATTCGATTACGAATATCCATAGATAATTATACGTTTTGTTATTTATTTCTTAAAACCACAACAAAGATTTATTCCACCTTTCTATATGATTATGATTTAGAAATGCCGTGATCTTCGAATTCAGTAGGTTGGATACACTCTGAGTCAAACAGTTATTTCATCCGATACAATATGCTCACACGACAAACAGTTCACCTTATGTCGATCATACAAGTTCTGAGGATTACCTCGCCTAAAAAATTCGGATCATTACAACACATGGACAACATAGGGGGTCTTGCAACATAATCCATTCAGAGACATGACACAACATGCAAGTACAATAATCTAATGAAAATTTGAACTGGTATCTAAAGAAGAACCGGGATTATCTTGGGCTTCAGATAGCAGAAACAGCAGGACCTCCTCCGTCTTCAAATGCAACATTCTTACTTCCTCCAATTCTTGGGTTGCTTGCATAATGCGTGCCGCTAATTCCGTAATTTCCAGCCTCAAGGTAAATATTACCTCATTCATGGCAGCCACACCATCTCTTTGTGCCTCTAGTAGAGCCTCAAGCACTATAATATCTGTGCTCAGACTACTCTCCGGCGGTGTTGCCTCTGAACTGCTACCATCTGGTAACATGGATGGCGCACTGCTTCCACAAATAGATTATGGGGTTGTACATTGTGTCCTAGTGTGAACGGCATCCTGAAAGGTTTCCGCTGGACATCAGTAAGAGATAGTTATCGTATGATCCAGGCAGTAAGCTTACATGGTAAACGACGGACGAATTATTGCCGAGCATGACAAACTATATTTAAATGGTTCGAAGTAGCATCAGCCGAAAAGAAATTAAAATGGTAAGATGAAACTAGGGATGTAAGTGGAAAATAAATGAAATCCGCCAGTCCCATCTAGTCAGTTTTTGCTACCTCCCTAGTTCATTTTCCTCAAAAAAAAACAAAAACTCTTTTGAACTATCATACCACTAGTGGACTTTAATCGGGATTAAACCGGACCCAGTTGACATCCCTAGTTGAAAGGGAGTGTACAACCGCTATATTTAAGTTGCCAAGGCATCTAAGCAGTTGAAATAATCTGAGAAAGCACTTAACAGTGTGGCCTCATATAAACTACGAAGACAGTCTTGTGATGAAGTTGAGAGGAAAAGTTAAGGACTCAAATGAAATAGGCATGCATTTCTTTACGATAGTACAGCAGGCACTGCTGACATATTGACCAACTCAGGTATAGCGTAACAACAAATAAGCATTCGAATCAAGCAATACAGCAAAGCAGACAACTGAACTATTTGTAATTCGGTAGGATTACACATTGAGGGCACAAGCCAAGAAAGCAGCCCACTCGCATTACATTTCACATGTACTAAAACACACTGGCTTACCATATGTTGCTGTGAAGCCTAGCTGCTGTTGCAATGTTCTTTGAAGATATCGTCAGCATCCCGTGGTTCCAAATCTAGTTGTTGTAGTTTATTCTGCACCATCTATTTAGGTAAAATTAATTTTAATCGCATGCACTAGTCCGAATTGATCATCAATGGTTCATCTAAACTAATGAAAGAAGGGTGTGTGCATACACGACAATACTCCCTCCGATTCTTTTTACTTTGCGTATAACTTTTTCTCAGTTTTCTCGTATTAGTCTGCGCATTGCCGATTCCTAGTGCTGGTTTCCTTTTGTGCCCTGCCCCATCCGCCTCTGCCCTAATTAATTGGCAAATTAGTCCAGAAAAATTAAACCAGTGTCCTTGTTGGTATGCGGGTCAAGAGTTATGGGCAGAGTAAATAGAATCGGAGGGAGTATATCTGCTTCCCTCTATTTTTATGCTTGTTCGAGGTGCCAGCCCCAAAAGAACAAATATTTTGCTTGATGGGGTTGGCAGCTCCATAATTAATAGAAGCATCAAATTAGTCATGCAACTTGGGAAGATCAAGAACACACAAACAAGTAATGAACAGAGGCTCGGAGCAGTGATGTAATAGCTAGCATCAGAAAATGTAGGGTAAAACGAACAAAAAGCATCAGAAAGTATCGTTATCTCATAGTACAAACTGTGAAACAAATTGATCAACCATGAGTGCACAATATCTCAGTTGCGCTAAAGTCCCTCAAATATAGACACCTCACTCTTTATCTGAAGTCAACCCCCCACCACCACCAAACACACACACACAGAGAGAAGTCATTCTCTCCCCCAAACACCAACACACGAGCACATTAACACCCCTCTCTCTTGTAAAGTCCGGACCCCAACATAGGTCTCTATCACTTTGTCTCTCGGGCATGCACACATCTCTTCCCTCACTCTCTAGGTCTCCCTCTATCTCTCTTACCCAAGCACACGCACTATGTAGAGTGTATATTTCCCATACACACAAAATGTCGCCCCCAAACATCTATCTCCCTAGTTATGTGGTTCTCGCGCACTCACCTCACACACCACCCCCACTGCAAACAAGCACACTTTGTCTCCTTGTGCACCACTCTCCTCTTTCTATCTCTCCCACATGCGGACGCGCCCCAGCTCCTTTCTTGTATACATATATGTCGTGACTCTTTGCATAGCTCCCTAATGTATAATCATTCTCGATTTCGCACATTGTTCTCTACACCATCTATTCTAGCTCTCTCATGAAGTCCCTATCACACACACGATGACTCGCTTCCCTTGCGTCTCCGTTCATAGGCCAATTTCGGACAACATCAACATTGCCTCCCTATGTATACGCCATTTATGGACACAAACGACCCCTCTCGCCCCCTCTCTTCCTCTCTCTCTCTCTCCGGCGCTAGCTCTCTCTTTCTCTCGCTCTCACACCCCTCTCCCCCACACACACTCGATGTCTCTTCCAAATAGTCTGCTCCCCCGCCCGCACCCGTGCTATCTCACTACTACACATGTCACACCATTCCCCCTTCCCTTATACTAGGTTTACATCATCAGCGGTCTCTCTAGTCCACATACACTCTCTCCCTCTCACACACAAACGCGTGCACAAACACACACAGACACGCACAAACACCCATTTACCTGGATCCTCATCTCTCCTCATGTCTGCATGTGTATCTCACACACTCACTCTCTAATTATGTATATGTGTCTCCATGTTACACAACACAAAGCCCCATGTACATGTCCCTCTCTATCCTCCACACACATAGACACAAAGAATCTGTTATCATTGCCTCAGTCTCTAACATATCACACACGCACTCTCTCTCTCTCTCTCTCTCTCTCTCTCTCTCTCTCTCGCAAACACGCTCAACAAGGGTTTCCCCGTGAATAACTTACCGTCTATTCATGAACAGTCGTGGCAGTACGGCAAACACGAGACGTCAAAAAGAATAAATCTACACGTGCTTAGACCACCTAGTATGACTACTAGGACTAGAGCAAGCCAAAAAGCGCGCCGCCGTCACCCCCTCCTTGTCGGCGACGGGCAAATCTTAGTTTTACACAGTCGAGAAGTCATTGTGCTAAGGGCCCACATGCCGAGGCATTGAATAGAATGTAGATGCTAGTTTACGGAAGCAAGTATCGATAATACGTTTGTATCTCCATACTTATATTTCTTCTCTTATAAAAAACTGAGTTGGTGATGATGGTACGTGTGCCATCTTGCAATATAGACCGTCCGATCTATATCTGACGGATGGAAATTAAACTAAAAGATACCCGCACCCCTCTCCACATTTGCAGACAAGGCCTTCCCTCGTTCATCCTTATCTCCAAGAAACCTCATTGTTGAGCAATTAAGAAAGGAAGCCTCTCGAACAAACTGGCCTGGTGGCCACTGCCGGCGTCATCAATCCCCATGCCTCCGCTCAGTTCGACCACCAACCACCACCACACCCCACTCCTCTTCACCTTATCTCATATTTCTCAAGATATCATTAGTTTTTACACATGGGATTACTCCCGCAAGGGTCAATCACAACAAATTTTTTTATAAAAAAATGCATCTTGATGTTCCGTGCAATGCACGGATCTTGCTAGTACTCCTACAGAAGACTAAGTTGGTGATGCTAGTGTGTCTGCCATTCGTCGTTTCTGACCATTAGATCTACATCTAACGATTGCGAGGTAAGTTGTTGCCTTTTCTCACCAACATCCCACTTGTCTACCAATTTGTAGAAAAACCCATAATTAGTATCTTAAAACCAACCACATCCCTCCGCGACCTCACCAAAACAACCCAAGGAATATATTCTAATTGAAACATAATATATCTCTAGTGACATATGTATATCAAAATTAGAGTGTTTTGTACCAAGTTTGTGAATAAGTATTATTCTAATTATGATTCGTTGCAACGGACATGAACATTGCTAGTATTTCCAACCATGCATTTCTTTTCCTAGTATTCCATAGTTTCGAGTTTTCCATCAAGATATTAGTCACTCATGGTTGATATTTACTTTCAATCATGTACACATATGCACTATGTAACTAGCCTTGCTTATTGGCTTCCAAAGCTTAAGTTTCACTCCTACTTACAATATGTAGAGTATTTAACAAAAAACTACCACTTTCAACCAGCCCTAGGAGGAATCTATTGTACAAAAAATAGCAAAAACATACCCAAAATTTCTTAATCCACGCCAAACACTACCTAGTACTCCTACCGATTAGGTTCGTTTAAACCCATTTATGACAGGGTTGGCCCACATGTCCGTGCTGACGGGGCAGCTTAAACCAACACATTTTGTTTGATCGTTGACACGAGGGACCCACATCTGACCTTCTATCCTGTTATTCCCCCTCAAATCATTATTTTTCCTGAACATTACTTCAAACAGTACTGATGCGTGTTCGTCGGTGGCGCCGGTGATGAGCGAGTTGGCCGCCGCTCCGCCGGACGGGCCGGACGCCGCGCTGGCCTCCGCATGGGTTGGCAGGCTGGCCCAGGCGTGACTCACGAGCGAGCAAGCCGCCGCGCTGGCCTTCGCTCGTGTCAGATGGCTGGCCTTAGCGCGGCGCGCGCGAGCAAGCCGCCGCGCTGCCTTGCCAGTTTAGGTAGCAAACCTTGCAGACAAGCAGCTGGACGGAGCTATCTTGGCTAGCTAGTGGCCGCGAGCGCCGGACGGAGCTGGCATCCGGGCTGCCGCAACATGGGCTCTGCACCGCCAGCGGTTTTGACCTCGCCTTCTGCCACCGGCGGTAGCTGCGTCCCATGGCCGAGGATGACTAGGTGGACGGGCCAGAGGTAGGAGGTCACTCGAGGATTTTTGTTGGTAAAAGCATGTACAATGGTTGATAAGGTAGTCTTATCTTAAGTCTGCCACGTATGCAAGTGGTAGTAGTTTCTTGGCATTTTAGTGGTTTCTTGCATTATTAGAGCAAGTACAATAGAGATGAGTCAGCGGGCTATAAGAAATAAACTACTACTACATGTTGGCTATAAGATGAGCTGTAGATGACATGGCACTGACTTATAGCCAGCAGCTGGCTATACTATTAACCATGCTCTTAGGGGTTTCTTGTAAGGAATAATGTACGTACTACTAGCGACAAAAGGCGATTCTAGGTTGCGTTGTACTCCAACGAGTACTACTAGTGGTCGCGGGAGTGTATACCTCGTTTTGTGGGTTCGATCCCGGCCGAACGCACGACGGCCTTTTTAAAAAAAATAGTACTACTACACTTCGCTGCGAGCCAATATTTTACACGGGTAGTTTGAGTTTTGAAGTCAAATGGACGTGCGGCCCCACAATCTGGGTGCACTGGACAGCCTAGCCACGTGAACGGGTTTTCCTTCCTAGCATCCAATGGCTCGCGTGCTCGCCCTAGCCGCACCTTGCTTGCAGCTTCCAGCTAGTAGCATATTTAAACTAGCGGCTCCCAATTAAGCCCGAGGAGCCGGAAAAGCCTGGCGGGGCCTTGGGAACTGTGCAATATGGCTCTGTACGTAAAGTGCTCTACTACTACTCTGTAGCTTGTGGCGTTGCATGCATGGACTTCACTCCATTATCGGCTCTACTATAAAAGAAATTCCTCTTGCCGTGTTTTTTTTAAACGGAGGCAAAAGCTTTGCTTCATCTCATTCATAAAGAAGGAACTACTAACAAAGTTCGACGAGATCTATTACACCTCCACAAATGGAAGCGAAAAGCCTAGTCTCGCTGTATCAAATAACTCAAATGTTCTGCCCCCGCAGTAACCGTCGCTGATAAACAGGCTGCTAGTGTGTGCGTGAGAGGAGCGGCTGAGTAGGCCAGCTACGTGAGAGGAGCGGCTGAATAGAGCACCGAGAGTACCCACTAGGCCACTACGCAGGTGTACTTCCCCTGCATTGATAGTACAACGATGGTTCTAGAGAACAGTAGTACCCTCCACTTCCAACTGTAGCTCCTTGGCCCTGAGATTCAAGAGTTCAAAACTGGTGCACTATACTAGACTAGACTAGAAGTATAGTACATCGCACTACTAGTTGAGAAAAGTAGTTCTAGTACTGCTACAGTACGAGTATGTACTCCTCCGTCACATAATGTAAGACGTTTTTTGACACTAGTTGGCGTGTACAAAAAATGGCAAAAACATACCCAAAATTTCTTAATCCACGCCAAAAACTACTACCTAGTGCCAAAAATTTCTTACTAGTGCTATTATTTACAATATAATGTAATCCCATAACGTTCCATAATCCCTTTCTTTCAAAAAAATCACTTCTGGAGAGAAGATTGCTATCTCCACGCGAGCTTCTCATAGGCCAGCGCCACTGCATGCAGTCAAGTGAGAGAGAGGGAGACATCCATGCAGCATGCAGAGAGAGGAGAACGCGGGCAGACAACCAATGGGCTGCATGGGGCATTTATAGCTGCTAAATCCTCCCATCCATGCGCCAGGGGTATTTCTGTCCAGAAAGCATGCAGCAAGCCCCTGCCTTGGTGTCCGGGTCTGCTCTTATGCGTAGAGTAAAAAGAATCGGAGGGAGTACTAGTAGTAAATAATAGCCTCACCCCTTCGCTGAGGAACGATCTACAGTTGGAAGGGACGAGGCCCTGCGGTTACTACGCTCTTAACTCCTCCTCGCCAGTTCCCCTTCCCCCGAAGAGAAGGCAGTTCGTCGCTGCTCCCATGGATTCGCCAGGCGGTTCTCCTCCTTGTCGGGGCTGGGAGACCTTGGACGACGATCCTGTGGGAGAAATCGCACGCCGCTCTGACGTCCTCACCGCCGCAAGACTCGGTGCTTCCTGCACCAACTTTTTCAAGACGCTGCTTAAAGAGGCCATGCTTGTTGGTCTTCCATGCGTCCTTGAGGAGAAGGTTCTTCTATGGGACAATCCTTTGAACAGTCCACCGCTCCCTGGCCATGGTTGCACGTTGACTCCGCTAGAGTTGCCGACGTTGAGAGGTAGTTGGATTTTGTCCGATGAGCAGGTCAGTAATGGAGTTTGATCATGTAGTACATAGTTATTCCATTTCCATCCCGTAATTTCTCCGCTGCCTACCATCTTATATATAGGTCTGGGTCGGTGCCAACGAAGATTGGCTTGCATACCTCCGGCTAGATACCACCATCATTTTGCACAACATCCACAGCAGTGCGGCCGTTCCGGTAGATCCCTTCTCCACCATTGGGATCGGCCTTCCGGACTGGCTGGGCAAGAATACGTATGATGATGCCTACATGAGATTGAAGAAGATAGCAATTGCGGACCCGCCGACAAAGCAACAAAGCTACGACGATTACTATCTCATCGCGGTGTTCGACATAAGGATTGCCATCAATGCAGGAGGCAGTAACGGCAGAGGCTGGCGCCTGTTGGCGGCCACAGATTTGTACCCCTACACGTTCGAAGACGCCGTGCGCCATCTAGGCCGCATCTTCACGGTGACAAGCCAGGGGACTTGTTTCATCTGGTTGACATCCTACGGTACGGGAGATTACAAACGGAATGCACAAACCATCATTTGCATCCCTAATGGTACTCCATTATTTTGCAGGGACCAGTCATCCCTCGATCAAAATAAGATCGCCGATCCTGGATGTGCATTTGCATCCGCGATTCGGTCTAACCTGGAACCTTGTAGCTGACTTTGGCATATTGGGATCAACTATCTTAGCAGTCGTTACCCATGGTACCACTGATGTGCAACATGGTCACATAATCTACCACGATTGGACCGTCACCATCTACCCAGGTATTCCATTTTTTAACCCTCTCGCCTTCTCTTTCATTGTTGTACTAGTAGTATACTTTGTAGTACTACTAGTAGGAGTACTTTTTACCTTGGAGGACGCGTATAGCTAGCTAGGCCCTTGAAGACTTGAACCCACTAGCTGCCACCATTTTTGTTTTTCCATGTCTTACTATCTCATCCATATAGCCAAGAGTGGCTATATATAATAAGCCGGTTATTTTACTTCCTCTATACCGGAGTAGTACTATTTGCTGCACAGTATTACTAACCGCCACATTTGAGCACAACATTATTATGCATGGACCTTGACTATGTACGCCACCATGTGTCCAGATTTGGGATGCCGCGTGTACCAGATGAACGGCGCCGAGTTCGACCCCCGTGATGCTACGTGGGTGCCGAGGAACACTCTTGGAGAGTACTCGCTTTTCATCGGGGACAGCTACCCCATTGTGAAGCAGATGCCACCTTCCGTGCACGACATGGAAGGCCTGCTGTTCATGAAGCATGGTTGTGTCTTCAGTGCGCACCGCCGGATGAACGACATGCTGGGACACGCTATCCCTGATTTATGCCGGTTCAGCTTGGATGAGTCTCCATCGTGTGGAACCGGACTAGAAAGCCGCGACAATGATTCCCGTTGCCCACCGCTACGGATCGTGCCATCCATGAAGAACACCTGGGACTGGAACCTGGAGGAGGACATGTAGCCCATCTATAACGTGTAAGTGGAGTACGGTAATTGTGAACGGTAGCGCTGTGAATATACGTAGACTAGTCGTGCACAAATTTATCACATGAGTTGGAGATGAACTTGTGTGGCATACTGGCATTTGTCCTTTAGAATTTATTACTAGTAAATGTGTTATGTGTACGTGCAACTTGTGTGGTTGTTGCACGGGCTCCAACACGCTCTTTGAGAAAAAAAAGGTGGCACAACTTTGGATATACGTGACGTGGCGGCATCATACGATAGCATCGTTTGCTATAGTTGTACTAGTACACTCCTACTAGGACGACAACTCCTATAAAACCTTGCGCTTGGCTCTTTGCCTCTTTGGGAGGTTCAACAGTTCGTACTCGTGTGAACCTTGCACTTGGCTCTTCGCCTCTTCGGAAGGTCCAACAATGATGATACTACATTACAATATGCTTCTGGCAATCTGACACCGATTGAACTGCTGCACGTCCACCGCGAGGGCGAGGGCGAGGGAGAGGGAGAGGGAGAGGGAGAGGGCGCTGTAGTCAAAACCCTCTCCTCGTCCTGCGAACCACCGCGCGCGTGGGCGAGGGAGAGGCGTAGTAAGCAAGCTTCTCCTCGTTCGGCGAGTTGACGGGACACATCAAAGCAGTACTAGTACTAGTAGTAGTCCATACTGCGTCCTTTCCGATTAATATGGCTTAATTGAAACGAGAAAAATACACTGGAGGTCAACGTATGTAACAGTACGCTCTTTACGGTCACTATATATAGTTTTGCGGCGATTATGCGATCACTAACTCATCGTAGAGCACCGTATTGCACCCTACTGACCGGCCACATAGTCGACGTGGCATTTTGTTGACTGGTTAAATTGTCACCTGGTTTCTGGGTCCCACCTCTTAGTTGGCAGAGCAAAGAAATCAGTTAAACAAAACTTTACGTAGGCGCGACACGAGTCCAACCTTGCGCGCGAACTGCCCTGGCTGTGTATGTGAGTGCATGCACGTGTCCTCCCTCAGTCTTCCAACAAAGAGTGTACTACATGATGTGGTACATCTACACTTCCAATGTGTTTAGCCTTTAATCTAAATCGATATTGATTGACTAATGCACCAACTTGTGCTGTAGGTATAGGCTACATTTCTATCCTTAATTACAGCATGCAACGGCCTTCATTTAATCTTCTTATCTCAATGGTCGCATGCACACATAAGTCTGCTACTTTTGGGCGTTAATTATGCCCTGGTCAATGTGTAAATCTCTAAATGTACAGTCTTTCACGGATGTAGGGAGTAGGTTGAGCACTTGAGCGTGAGCGTGTGTGTTGCGTCGTGTGTTGTGTGCCGCATGGGTGCGTGAGTGTTGCGTGCGTCCATGTGTATGTGTGAGTGTTGCATGTTGCATGCATGCATGCATGCATGCATGCATGGGGCTTACTCCCTCCCATTGACATGTCCATTTGGCTATAGATTTCAACAAGTGACTAGGTACGGAGCAAAATGAGTGAAGTGAGCGTAGAGGCATAGGGATACTGTAGAAAGGAAGTCCTCGCGATCCATTTATTCCCCATCTCGGTCAGAGAGAACTATTCAACTAGTCTTCGCAGTGAAGTGACAATACACACTGCAGTAGATGGGACACGTAATTAATAAGCTGAACTAGCGTGTTGGTGTTACTAAATCAGTCGGTTATGTTTGGTAGTCTCAAGTCATTGCAAGCATGCACAACCCACATATCTTATTGGTTGATATGCCACAAAACAAAAAACAAGAAGGGAGTTAATGTACGGTGCCTAAGTGTTTTGGGATTATTTGGTTTTCGTAAGGTGACTTACACACCTAGACGGAGGGAGTAGTAGAATTGAGATTGAATGCACTTTCTTCCCCGTCTTCCACTCTTCTTCCTCCTCTCTTCTTCTTCCTCCTCTCTTCCCCATCGTCGTCCGCACACCATTTACCTCCGCTCACTGCTCGCCCGCCCGCGCCATCTTCCTTGGTAGCTCACGCGTACCATATCCCCCGCTCACTGCTCGGCCACACGAGGAGAAACTTCTTTGCTCGCCCGCCCAAATCCACTTCCCCGCTGGCTCGCAGGCACCGAAAACCCCAATGGCAGAACCGACTGACACGCAGAGCTGCGATTGTAATTCCCTCCCAGATGTTCTCTTGGAGCAGATCTGTAGTCGTATGGACCTACTCAACACCGTCCGTCTGGCCGCATGCTCGGTGTCTTTGTACCGTCTACTCATCTGCAACCGGCCGACTCTTTTCAAGACACCCTGCTTGCTGATGCTCGATCCTCGCAGGTGGCCCAGACACCGAATTGACGATCCTACGGAGGTTGCCGTGGTGCCCCTCGACATGCTACCACTACCCGTCCACCCGTCCTTCATGCGCGACCACTACTAGGCGGGCATGAAGGCCAACTGGATCGTCCTCATCCACCACACTGATAGTCCGTGGCGTCTCGTGGATATCTACACCCAGCGAGAGATCACCCTTCCATCGTTGGATACCGCCGCCATCGAGTCTCACGCCCCGCCGGAGACTCCTGCCTACTACGCACGAGACGCGTCAAGCTTTTGGCTCGACCTCTGTTTGCAGAAAGTTGTAATCTGCGAAGTGCCCACACCATTAGAAGACTACATGGATTACAAGCTCATTGCCTTGTTCAACAAGGGATTAGTCTATCTGGAATCCGGTCGCCATACATGGTTATGGCTCATCATCAATCCTGTCGAGGAAACATTTCTGTCTGATGCTATAGTGCACGATGGCATCATTTACGCGGTCGACACACAGATTGGCTACCTACATTGGTGGAATCTATCGTCGTGTAATTGTTCTATCTCATCTCATCTTTACCTTATGAATACGACTGCCTGTTCATTTGTTACAAATTTAGAATGCATAGCATGTCTATAACCACATCATTGCTATATGTTCCTCTCATTTCCTAGATTTTTATGACCACACATGTTATTGTTAGAGTTGATATGAGAACAATTGGCATCTAATGATTGTTAGATTACATATTATGAGCATAACATCATGATTGCTATATGTTACTCTTGTTTACAAGATTTTTATAACAACGCATGTTATTGCTTAGAGTTGATATGAGAACAGTAGTAGTAAGTGCTATGGTAGAATATGAGTAGGCGCTGTCATAGCTGTTTTCCTCTCATTGTTACATGATGTTTGAACCATGACATATTGCTAGAATATGAAAGCCATTGGCTTATTTTTTTAACTTGGGGGTATGATTATGACCACGGCATTGCAATTCTATGTCTATGATATGTGTCACTGTTATAATAATCTTAATTCCACACATACTCTGAACATGATTGTTTATTTTTGTCCTTTTGGTCTCCAATTTGAATTGTTGCAGTAGACGCAAATGCGCTGGCCTTCATGATTCCAGGACCTGGAATCATACCAGTCGATGGGTGGTGGTTTATCGCTTGTTCAGCTAACGGCGGTCATTTGATGCTCATTCGCACGTACCAAATTGACCAAACCATTACATCAAACCACATGCAGTACAATGCGTGGGGCGTTCGTGACATTGATGGCTATGGCTGCTTCGTGTTCGAGAAAGATCCCAGCTCCGTTGGGCCAGGCGTATTCAACTGGAGGCGGGTTTACAGCCTCGACAACCACTCCTTGTTCCTCGGGCTCAATTATCCGATCATCCAACCAATCATCGATCATATCACCAGCGATGATTACTGTGCTATGCAACTTCCATTCGCGAGGGGGGGATGTGTTGTACACATCATACCATGGGTTTCATAAATCACCATATCCAGAGATTCGTCGACACAGCTTGTTGCCAGATAATCTTCAGTGTGTGAAAGACATCAAGCTTCCATGTGATGGATGGCTTTTGCAAACCCGACATGCGGCGATGTGGTTCATGCCAACAGCAAATATGCACAACTTGATTCATACTGATATCTAGACTGAGCCATGTATTCTGCTGCTGTAGCACGACCCTCTTTTGTTGGATATTATGTACTGTTGTTAGTTTGAAGCACTCCTCTGGTTTGAAGGATAGATACCTTCCTAGGATAAAGTGCATCCTAACTCACCTGCGTAGGATGTACTGATAATGATGATGGAGATGCTGTGCAGAAGCCATATATATATCAGTTAGGCTTCAAGTGCGTACTTGTTAGTTAAACCTATGTATAAATCGTGACACTAAATACGACTAGTAAGTAGTACAGTAGCAGTACTAGTATACGTCGGTCAAATTATTCATCATGTCCACACATTGAATTGACATGACAACACGCTGCGCGTGAGGTGACACAAGAATCCCGACGGCGTGTTCGGGTATTCTGGACTTCAGATTTGGAGTACCACTTATCTGTCGAAATCTTTCATCATTCACTTAAAACAGTCTGTTGATCATACATTGAGTACCATATAACTGGAGTTACCGATGCAAGTCGAAGAAGGATTGGCCCATGCTGCCGGCTGGCGTCAAGTTCGATCCCACGGATCAGGAGCTGATCGAGCACCTTGAGGCCAAAGTGAGTGCTGACAGCGCGAGATTTCAGTCTCTCATCGATTTGTTCATACCAACCATCGACAGCGAGCACGACATATGTTACACCCAACCTGAGAAACTTCAAGGTAAGACACCGATCGGCCGTCTACTTGCACAAACATATTCCTTTGTTTATAGCTCTATTTTTCTTTTTAGACGCAGACCTGGTGAAGCAATTACAATTTGAAAGTTAATAAAAAGTGAAACAAGTGACTGCAACATGCCAAAGATGTTATGAAAATGCCAACTAGGTACACTAAAACCTGTATTCCACAATACTGCAGGTATCACACTGAGTGGACTAAGAAAGCATTTCTTCCAACGCAATTCCAGGGCATTCGAAAGGGGCGCGTGGACGCGTCGCAAGATACAGTCGGAGTGCGGCGTGCACGCGATGTGGCACAAGACCGGTAATACCTTGCCGGTGATGGTCAACGGCCGGCAGACGGGCAGCAAAAAAGGTTCTGGTGCTGCACACCAACAAGAATTTAGACCAGCAGAGGACCAACTGGGTGATGCACCAGTACCACCTCGGGGACCTAGAGCAAGAGAAGGAGCGGGAGCTGGTCCTCTGCAAGATTTTCTACCAGACGAACACTAGGCCAGGAGTAAAAAGATTATAAGTTAGTTCGGTATAGGTAGTTGTACTACCTTGTCGTCCGCAAGTTGGTATTGTTGTTAATGATCTTTTGGTATGAACTTGCATTTGCTTCCAACCATCATGCCGAGGGTCGACGTGGATATAAAGCTGAATCATTTGTTTCGAAACGAATTTTCAGGCACCTGATTTTTATTTGATGGGTAGCATAAGAACCCGCCGTTTGAGTTCCCAGTTCTCCAATTTTTTCGAAACAAGTGCATGCACTTATTATCACGATAAAAAACAATATCCGTGCTGCATCCCAGTTATCAGTCTATACTTGCAGAATTCTCTCGTTTATTGAGCACGTATATTGTTTTTTCAGGTCGAGCAAGTTTCAACTGGGCTGTAGATTGCCCAGGGTTGTTTTGTTTTTAACAGGCCCAGCCCATGACGATAATGGGACACAAAGATCCAGCAGGTATCTACTGGCCTCTGGCCCGCCAAAGTTAGTTATATTTTGTCTTACAATATCCGCAGGCAGTTTTTTCACTGAATCAAACACACAGCCCAGTTCTATTTTCCTCTTGAAACGCATGTCCTACATCCGTTTTCTAATCTCTACCTATAATTTTACTAGTTCATATACACGTATCATTATATTGAAAACACATAAAATTCCCTTTTCATATTTCCATCCTTATTTTTGTTGTTTTTCCCACCCAGCGCTGATTTTTTTACCACTGGTTTTCCCTTAAACCAACTAAATTGTCCCATGTCTTATTTGCTTACAAAAACAAAACGATTTTTTTGGGCAAATCAATAAGTTCTTAAAAAATGTTATCATTTCGGGATTACAACAGTTCGGACTCCGCCGAAATATGCAAAATAAGGTTGGACTTTTTGACCGTGATCCTGGGCATAAAATGGGCTGTAATAAATTACTTAAGAATTAGCAAATGGGCTGCAAATTATAAATAATAGCAAATGGGCTTTATGTTGTCTGTCACTGATTTGGAGGCTGACTTGTGGGCCTACTAAGTTCATGCGTACACAAGGTTTCTCAAAAAAGAAACTTAGTCAACAATCGACTCTACCAGCGTCAGAACGTTAGATGTCAATCTAACGGCAATCGTGCTTCTTCAGTCTCTGATCTTCCTGCCCCAGCCGCCAAAACCAGCACCGTCGGAACCGCCTGCTCCCGCCTCCCGTGGCCGGCAGTGCTGCCGGGAAGGCCTCACGGCCCCATCATACTCTCATCCCTGGCCTGTCTATCCCTCTACTCACCCACAGCTCCTGTTATTTTCCAGCGACGGCAGCCGAACCAGTCAACCCTCGTACTCTCCACCGCATGGGCAGCCACTGCCATGTCTTCCTCGGCTCTGTGTCGTTCCCTTCGTAGGCCTCGCCGTCGTCCACCGCCCTGGTGCTCTCGGCGCGGCGTGGTCAACGATGTCCATTGATACGTCTCCGTCGTATATATAATTTTTGATTGTTCCATGCCAATATTATTCAACTTTCATATACTTTTTGGCAACTTTTTATATTATTTTTGGGACTAACATATTGATCCAGTGCCCAGTGCGAGTTCCTGTCTGTTGCATGTTTTTGGTTTCGCAGAATATCCATATCAAACGGAGTCCAAACGGGATAAAAACGGACGGAGCTTATTTTTGGAAAATATGGAAAATTCGGAAGGAAAATCAAAGCGAACCGGTGCCCAAGGTGGTCACGAGGCAGGGGGGCGCGCCCCCCTAGGGCGCGCCCCCTACCCTCGTGAGCCCACCGTAAGGCGGATGACGCTCTTCTTTTGCCGCAAGAAAGCTAATATTTGGAAAAAATCACGGCGAAGGTTTCAGGCCAATCGGAGTTACGGATCTTCATATATATACGAAACGGTGAAACAGAGCCAGAACAGAACGCAGAACCAGAGAGAAACAGAGAGATAGATCCAATCTCGGAGGGGCTCTCGCCGCTCCCATGCCATGGAGGCCAAGGACCAGAGGGGAAACCCTTCTCCCATCTAGGGAGGAGGTCAAGGAAGAAGAGGAAGAAGGGGGCCCCTCTCCCCCTCTCCTCCGGTGGCGCCGGAACGCCACCGTGGCCATCATCATCATCACCGCGATCTTCACGAACACCTCCGCCATCTTCACCAACATCTCCATCACCTTCTCCCCTCTATCTACAACGTCCACTCTCCGGCAACCCGCTGTACCCTCTACTTGAACATGGTGCTTTATGCTTCATATTATTATCCAATGATGAGTTGCCATCCTATGATGTCTGAGTAGATTTTCGTTGTCCTATCGGTGGTTGATGAATTGCTATGATTGATTTAATTTTCTTGTGGTTATGTTGCTGTCCTTTGGTGCCCATCATATGAGCGCGCGCGTGGATCACACCATAGGGTTAGTTGTATGTTGATAGGACTATGTATTGGAGGGCAAGAGTGACAGAAGCTTCAACCTAGCACAGAAATTGATGCATATGGGATTGAAGGGGAACCAATATATCTTAATGCTATGGTTGGGTTTTACCTTAATGAACATTAGTAGTTGTGGATGCTTGCTAATAGTTCCAATCATAAGTGCATAGAATTCCAAGTAAGGGATGGCATGCTAGCAGTGGCCTCTCCCACATAATACTTGCTATCGGTCTAGTAAAGTAGTCAATTGCTTAAGGGGCAATTTCGCAATTCCTACCACCACTTTTCCACACTCGCTATATTTACTTTATTGTTTCTTTTATCTAAACAACCCCTACTTTTTATTTATGTACTCTTTATTATCTTGCAAACCTATCCAACAACACCTACAAAGTACTTCTAGTTTCACACTTGTTCTAGGTAAAGTGAACGTCAAGCGTGCGTAGAGTTGTATCGGTGGTCGATAGAACTTGAGGGAATATTTGTTCTACCTTTAGCTCCTCGTTGGGTTTGACACTCTTACTTATTGAAAACTGTTGCGATCCCCTATACTTGTGGGTTATCAAGACCTTTTTCTGGCGCCGTTGCCGGGGAGCAATAGCGTGGGGTGAATATTCTCGTGTGTGCTTGTTTGCTTTATCACTAAGTAATTTTTATTTGCTGTTCTTAGTTGTTTTTTATCTTTAATTAGTTATGGGTAGGAAACGCAAAATACCAAAAAAATTAGTTGTACCTGCTGAACCAATGGTTGAAGAACCACTCAAAATCTATCACACTCCTGAAGCCTATTACTTGGATCATCTTCGATCCCTATGTGCTCGTGGTGAAACCCCAACTAGCTTAGTTGAGGGAAAATCTTTAGATGAGCATGCTTGTTTTGTGCGACACCAAATATCTGAAAAAGGGAAAACTTTACTGGATCAAATTCATCATTTGCAATGCTATGCTTGGAATTTATGTGAAATATATGATTATACTTGTTGTTCTGAAGACCCTAAGAAACACCTTCCCTAGCAATGTTTGTTTAGTGATAATGGAATCGTATCCTCTTATGCTAAGGGTGTTTATAATTACTTTGATGTTCAACAAATTGAAGAATTTGTTGCTTTTAAGGGTGCTTATGAAATTGCTTCTTTGATTGAAAAGTATGATGCTACTCTTTACAAATCTGAAAATTTTGCCATACTTAAATATTGCTATGATAATTATGCTTCTAATGCCTATGTTGAACCATATATTGAGTACTTCTCCGTTGTCCAAGAAGAGACTAATATTTTGCAGGAGTCTATGGAAGAAGAAATTGATGAAACCGTGAGCTCATTGGATGAAAAAGATGATGAGGAGAGCGAAGAACAAAATGAGGAAGAGCGGATTGATCACCCGTGCCCACCTTCTAATGAGAGTAACTCTTCAACTCATACATTGTTTAATTCCCCTTCGTGCTTACCAAAGGATGATTGCTATGATGACTATTATGATCCCGTTGATTCTCTTGAAATATCCATTTTTGATGATGCTTGCTATGCTTGTGGCCAAGATGCCAATATGAATGATGCTTATGGAGATGAACTTGCTATATTTCCTTATGTTAAACATGAAATTGTTGCTATTGCACCCATGCATAATAGTCCTATTATCTTTTTGAATTCTCCCAACTACACTATATCGGAGAAGTTTGCTTTTATTAAGGATTATATTGATGGGTTTCCTCTTACCGTTGCACATGATGATTTTGATAGATATTAATATGCATGTGCTTGCTGCTCCTACTTGCAATTATTATGAGATAGGAACTATATCTCCACCTCTCGATGTTTCCAACATGATAAAATTGCAAGAAACTGTTTATACTATGCATTGGCCTTTACTAGGTGTGCATGAATTGTTCTTTTATGACATGCCGATGCATAGGAAGAGAGTTAGACTTCGTCATTGCTTGATATATGTTGCTTTGTGCCCACTACTAAATTACAAATCGTTGTTAATTAAAATTGGCTTTGATATACCTTGGGATCCGGGTGGATTCACTACTTGAGCACTATATGCCTAGCTTAATGGCTTTAAAGAAAGCGCTGCCAGGGAGACAACCCAGAAGTTTTAGAGAGTCATTTATTTCTGTTTATTGCTTTCATATAGTTTAAAAACAACAAAAATAAAGAGGGGAACCCAAAACTTTTCAAAAAGGAAAGTGAAAGTGAGAAAGACAAGCACTGTTGAAGTGCGAGAGCTCCTTGAACTTTGTTCATGCTCACGGCAACTTTGTGAATCTTGATTACAGAAACTTTTCAACAAAAATAATTATCCCCTTGTACAATTCCATTGTATTATAAAAATAATGTGCCAAGGTTTGCCTTTAGGATGTTTACATTTGCTTGATGGTTTGTACGGTGCAGGACAGAAACTTTGGCTATAGTGCGCGATTTTACATTTTTAGCTGGAACGTCAAATGGTTCTGATTCTTTTTGCACTGTCTTCCTATACAAATTGTTTATTTTTCCTAATTTTGGTAGAATTTTTGAAGTATCAGAAGTATGGTGAATGTTCAGATTTCTACAGACTGTTCTGTTTTAGACAGATTCTGTTTTTGATGCATAGTTTGCTTGTTTTGATGAAACTATCAATTTATATTAGTGGATTAAGCCACGGAAAAATTATATTAAAGTAGACACAATGCAAAAACAAAATATGAATTGGTTTGCAACATTACTTAGAGTAGTTATTTTCTTTATTATACTAACGGATCTTACCGAGTTTTCTATTGAAGTTTTGTGTGGATGAAGTGTTCGATGATTGAGAAGGTCTCGATGTGAGAAGAAGGAAGAGAGGCAAGAGCTCAAGCTTGGGAATGCCCGAGGCACCCCAAGTAAATATTCAAGAATACTCAAGCGTCTAAGCTTGGGGATGCTGGGGAGGCATCCCCTCTTTCTTAACAAATATCGGTATGTTTTTGGATTCGTTTCGTTCATGCGATATGTGCAAGTCTTGGAGCGTCTTTTGCATTTAGGTTTTTATTTTTATTTTTATGCACCATGCTGGTATGAGATAGTCCTTGGTTGATTTATATAATGCTCATTGCACTTCACTTATATCTTTTGAGTATGGCTTTATAGAATGCTTCATGTGCTTCACTTATATCATTTGAAGTGTGGATTGCCTATTTCTCTTTACATAGACAACCGCCATTTGTAGAATGCTCTTTTGCTTCACTTATATTTGTTAGAGCACGGGCATATCTTTTGTATAAAGAATTAAACTCTCTTGCTTCACTTATATCTATTTAGAGAGATGACAGGAACTGGTCATTCACATGTTTAGTCATAAAATCCTACATAAAACTTGTAGATCACTGAATATGATATGTTTGATTCCTTGCAATAGTTTTGCAATATAAAGATGGTGATATTAGAGTCATGCTAGTGGGTAGTTGTGGATTGTATAAATACTTGTGTTTAGGTTTGTGATTCCCGTAGCATGCACGTATGGTGAACCGTTATGTAACGAAGTCGGAGCATGAGGTGTTTATTGATTGTCTTCCTTATGAGTGGCGGTCGGGGACGAGCGATGGTCTTTTCCTACCAATCTATCCCCCTAGGAGCATGCGTGTAGTACTTTGTTTCGATGACTAATAGATTTTTGCAATAAGTATGTGAGTTATTTATTATGACTAATGTTGAGTCCATGGATTATACGCACTCTCACCCTTCCACCATTGCTAGCCTCTCTAGTACCGCGCAACTTTCGCCGGTACCATAAACCCACCATATACCTTCCTCAAAACAGCCACCATACTGTTGGAAATATGCCCTAGAGGCAATAATAAAATGGTTATTATTATATTTCTTTGTTCATGATAATTTTCTATTGTTCATGCTATAATTGTGTTATCCGGATATCGTAATACATGTGTGAATACATAGACCACAACACGTCCCTAGTGAGCCTCTAGTTGACTAGCTCGTTGATCAAAAGATAGTCATGGTTTCCTGACTATGGACATTGGATGTCATTGATAACGGGATCACATCATTAGGAGAATGATGTGATGGACAAGACCCAATCCTAAGCATAGCTCAAAGATCGTGTAGTTCGTTTGCTGTAGCTTTTCCAAATGTCAAGTATCATTTCCTTAGACCATGATATTGTGCAACTCCCGGATACCGTAGGAGTGCCTTGGGTGTGCCAAACATCACAAAGTTGCTGGGTGACTATAAAGGTACACTACAGGTATCTCCAAAAGTGTCTGTTGGGTTGGCACGAATCGAGACTGGGATTTGTCACTCCGTGTGACGGAGAGGTATCTCTGGGCCCACTCGGTAATGCATCATCATAATGAGCTCAATGTGACCAAGTGGTTGATCACAGGATCATGCATTACGGCACGAGTAAAGTGACTTGCCGGTAACGAGATTGAACGAGGTATTGGGATACTGACGACCGAGTCTCGGGCAAGTAATGTACCGATTGACAAAGGGAATTGTATACGGATTGATTGAATCCTCGACATCGTGGTTCATCCGATGAGATCATCATGGAGCATGTGGGATCCAACATGGGTATCCAGATCCCGCTGTTGGTTATTGACCGGAGAGGCGTCTCGGTCATGTCTGCATGTCTCCCGAACCCGTAGGGTCTACACACTTAAGGTTTGGTGACGCTAGGGTTGTAGAGATATTAGTATGCAGTAACCCAAAAGTTGTTCGGAGTCCCGGATGAGATCCCGGACGTCACGAGGAGTTCCGGAATGGTCCGGAGGTAAAGATTTATATATAGGAAGTCTGGTTTCGGCCATCGGGAAGGTTTCGGGGGTCGCCGGTATTGTACCGGGACCACGCTTGTGCTTGGCAAAGCCTTGCCGGGATCCTGCTGCATCCACCACCACGCCGTCGTGCTACTGGATCTTCATCAACCTCTCCATCCCCCTTGCTGGATCAAGTTGAAGGAGACGTCTTACCAACCGTACATGTGTTGAACGCGGAGGTGCCGTCCGTTCGGCACTAGGTCATCGGTGATTTGGATCACGTCGAGTACGACTCCATCAACCCCGTTCTCTTGAACGCTTCCGTGCGCGATCTACAAGGGTATGTAGATGCACTCCTCTCTCCCTCGTTGCTAGATGACTCCATAGATTGATCTTGGTGATGCGTAGAAAATTTTAAAATTCTGCTACGTTACCCAACAGTGGCATCATGAGCTAGGTCTATGCGTAGTTCCTATGCACGAGTAGAACACAAAGCAGTTGTGGGCGTCGATATTGTCAATTTTCTTGCCGTTACTAGTCTTATCTTGATTCGGCGGCATCGTGGGATGAAGCGGCCCGGACCGACCTTACACGTACGCTTACGTGAGACTGGTTCCACCGATTGACATGCACTAGTTGCATAAGGTGGCTGGCGGGTGTCTGTCTCTCCCACTTTAGTCGGATCGGATTCGATGAAAAGGGTCCTTATGAAGGGTAAATAGAAATTGGCATATCACGTTGTGGTTTTGGCGTAGGTAAGAAACGTTCTTGCTAGAAACCTATAGCAGCCACGTAAAAACTTGCAACAACAATTAGAGGACGTCTAACTTGTTTTTGCAGCATGTGCCCTGTGATGTGATATGGCCAAAAGGATGTGATGAATGATATATGTGATGTATGGGATTTATCATGTTCTTGTAATAGGAATCACGACTTGCATGTCGATGAGTATGACAACCGACAGGAGCCATAGGAGTTGTCCTTATTTATTTATGACCTGCATGTCAACATAAACGTCATGTAATTACTTTACCTTATTGCTAAAGCGTTAGCCATAGTAGTAGAAGTAATAGATGACGAGACAACTTCAAAAAAGACACAATGATGAAGATCATGATGATGGAGATCATGGAGTCATGCCGGTGACAAAGATGATCATGGAGCCCCGAAGATGGAGATCAAAAGGAGCAAATGATATTGGCCATATCATGTCACTATTTGATTGCATGTGATGTTTATCATGTTTTACATCTTATTTGCTTAGAACGATGGTAGCTTAAATAAGATGATCCCTCATAATAATTTCAAGAAAGTGTTCCCCCTAACTGTGCACCATTGTGAAGGTTCGTTGTTTCGAACCACCACGTGATGATCGGGTGTGATAGATTCTAACGTTCGAATACAGCGGGTGTAAGCCAGATTTACACACGCAATACACTTAGGTTGACTTGACGAGCCTAGCATGTACACACATGGCCTCGGAACATAGAAGACCAAAAGGTCGAGCATGAGTCGTTTAGAAGATACGATCAACATGAAGATGTTCACCAATGTTGACTAGTCCGTCTCACGTGATGATCGGACACGGCCTAGTTAACTCGGATCATGTTTCACTTAGATGACTGGAGGGATGTCTATCTGAGTGGGAGTTCATTGAATAATTTGATTAGATGAACTTAATTATCATGAACTTAGTCTAAAATCTTTACAATATGTCTTGTAGATCAAATGGCCCACGTTGTCCTCAACTTCAACGCGTTCCTAGAGAAAACCAAGCTAAAAGACGATGGCAGCAACTATACGGACTGGGTCCGGAACCTGAGGATCATCCTCATAGCTGCCAAGAAAGATTATGTCCTAGAAGCACCGCTAGGTGACGCACCTGTCCCAGAGAACCAAGACGTTATGAACGCTTGGCCGTCACGTGCTGATGATTACTCCCTCGTTCAGTCCGGCATGCTTTACAGCTTAGAACCGGGGCTCCAAAAGCATTTTGAGAGACACGAAGCATATGAGATGTTCGAAGAGCTGAAAATGGTATTTCAAGCTCATGCCCGGGTCGAGAGATATGAAGTCTCCGACAAGTTCTTCAGCTGTAAGATGGAGGAAAATAGTTCTGTCAGTGAGCACATACTCAAAATGTCTGGGTTGCATAACCACTTGACTCAGCTGGGAGTTAATCTCCCGGATGACGCGGTCATTGACAGAATACTTCAGTCGCTTCCATCGAGCTACAAGAGATTTGTGATGAACTTCAATATGCAGGGGATGGAAAGAACCATTCCGGAGGTATATTCAATGCTGAAATCAGCGGAGGTGGAAATCAAAAAGGAACATCAAGTGTTGATGGTGAATAAAACCACTAAGTTCAAGAAAGGCAAGGGTAAAAAGAACTTCAAGAAGGACGGCAAGGGAGTTGCCGCGCCCGGTAAGCAAGCTGCCGGGAAGAAGCCAAAGAATGGACCCAAGCCCGAGACTGAGTGTTTTTATTGCAAGGGAAGTGGTCACTGGAAGCGGAACTGCCCCAAATACTTAGCGGACAAGAAGGCCGGCAACACTAAAGGTATATGTGATATACATGTAATTGATGTGTACCTTACCAGTACTCGTAGTAGCTCCTGGGTATTTGATACCGGTGCGGTTGCTCACATTTGTAACTCAAAGCAGGAGTTGCGGAATAAACGGACACTGGAAAAGGACGAGGTGACGATGCGCGTCGGGAATGGTTCCAAGGTCGATGTGATCGCCGTCGGCACGCTGCCTCTACATTTACCTACGGGATTAGTTTTAAACCTCAATAATTGTTATTTAGTGCCAGCTTTGAGCATGAACATTGTATCAGGGTCTCGTTTAATTCAAGATGGATACTCATTTAAATCCGAGAATAATGGTTGTTCTATTTATATGAGAGATATGTTTTATGGTCATGCTCCGCTGGTGAATGGTTTATTCTTAATGAATCTCGAGCATAATGTTACACATATTCATAGTGTGAATACCAAAAGATGTAAGGTTGATAATGATAGTCCCACATACTTGTGGCACTGCCGCCTTGGTCACATAGGTGTCAAACGCATGAAGAAGCTCCATGCAGATGGACTTTTAGAGTCTCTTGATTACGAATCATTTGACACGTGCGAACCATGCCTCATGGGTAAAATGACCAAGACTCCGTTCACAGGAACAATGGAGCGAGCAACCAACTTATTGGAAATCATACATGCTGATGTGTGCGGTCCAATGAGTGTTGAGGCTCGCGGTGGCTATCGTTATGTTCTCACCCTCACTGACGACTTGAGTAGATATGGGTATGTCTACTTAATGAAACACAAGTCTGAGACCTTTGAAAAGTTCAAGGAATTTCAGAGTGAGGTTGAGAATCAACGTGACAGGACAATCAAGTTCTTGCGATCAGATCGTGGGGGAGAATACTTGAGTCACGAATTTGGCACACACTTAAGGAAATGTGGAATAGTTTCACAACTCACGCCGCCTGGAACACCTCAGCATAATGGTGTGTCCGAACGTCGTAATCGCACTCTATTAGATATGGTGTGATCTATGATGTCTCTTACCGATTTACCGCTGTCATTTTGGGGCTATGCTTTAGAGACTGCCGCATTCACTTTAAATAGGGCTCCGTCGAAATCCGTTGAGATGACACCGTATGAATTATGGTTTGGGAAGAAACCTAAGCTGTCGTTTCTAAATGTTTGGGGATGCGATGCTTATGTCAAGAAACTTCAACCTGAAAAGCTCGAACCCAAATCGGAAAAATGCGTCTTCATAGGATACCCTAAAGAAACTATTGGGTATACCTTCTACCTCAGATCCGAAGGCAAGATCTTTGTTGCCAAGAATGGGTCCTTTCTAGAGAAAGAGTTTCTCTCGAAAGAAATAAGTGGGAGGAAAGTAGAACTTGATGAAGTATTACCTCTTGAACCGGTAAGTGGCGCAGCTCAAGAAAATGTTCCTGAGGTGCCTGCACCGACTAGAGAGGAAGTTGATGATGATGATCATGAAACTTCAGATCAAGTTTCTACTGAACTTCGTAGGTCCACGAGGACACGTTCCGCACCAGAGTTGTCGTGGAATTGTCACGGCAGATGTCCTTAGTGTCAGGACTTAGTCGCGAGGCCAACGCATCTATGTGGTAGCTTGAGAGGGGTTGAGCGGGACGAGAGACACGATGTTTTACCCAGGTTCGGCCCCTCACGATGGAGGTAAAAGCCTACATCCTGCTTCATTGATATTGATGATGATGATCACGGTTACAAGAGTGCTCTATCTCGAGAGCTATTGTCTAAACCTAACTTGTCCAACTTGTGGAACTTGTGAATCCTGTCCCCTTTTGGGGAGCCCTGCCCCTCCTTATATATGTTGAAGGGGCGGTTTACATGTGGAGTCCTATTAGGATTAGGACTAGTCTATCTGTAATACAAACCGGATACAAGTCCAGGTCTTAGCTCCTTGTAAGATAATGTTCCTCTTGCCTTTCCTCTTAAACCGGCCCACCGTTAAACGTGAACTGGCCTTCTGGGCTTTAGGCCTTGTTATCTGTCGATCCCGCACGCCGGATCACCAGTGAGTCATAATGACCAGGTGGGTTGCTTGTAAACCGCCAGGTCAGGGCGGGTCGCCAGTAACTCGCCAAGTGTCCGCGGGGTCTTCAGATAAACCGCCAAGTCCGGCCGGGTTAACTTCCGGCCGGTTTACACCGCGGGATATATCCCCGACAAGAGTGGTACGGCAACCCTGTCTTGGAAATCATGTTGTTAGACAACGGTGAACCTTCGAACTATGAAGAAGCGATGGCGGGCCCGGATTCCGACAAATGGCTAGAAGCCATGAAATCCGAGATAGGATCCATGTATGAAAAAGAAGTATGGACTTTGACTGACTTGCCCATTGATCGGCGAGCCATAGAAAATAAATGGATCTTTAAGAAGAAGATAGACGCGGATGGTAACGTAACCATCTATAAAGCTCGGCTTGTCGCTAAGGGTTATCGACAAGTTCAAGGGGTTGACTACGATGAGACTTTCTCACCCGTAGCGAAGCTGAAGTCCGTCCGAATCATGTTAGCAATTGCCGCATTCTATGATTATGAGATATGGCAAATGGACGTCAAAACGGCATTCCTTAATGGTTTCCTTAAGGAAGAATTGTATATGATGCAGCTGGAAGGTTTTGTCGATCCTAAGAATGCTGACAAGGTGTGCAAGCTCCAACGCTCGATTTATGGGCTGGTGCAAGCATCTCGGAGTTGGAACATTCGTTTTGATGAGATGATCAAAGCGTTTCGGTTTACGCAGACTTATGGAGAAGCCTGCATTTACAAGAAAGTGAGTGGGAGCTCTGTAGCATTTCTCATATTGTATGTGGATGACATACTGTTGATCGGAAATGATATAGAATTCTTGGAAAGCATAAAGGTCTACTTGAACAAGTGTTTTTCAATGAAGGACCTTGGAGAAGCTGCTTATATATTAGGCATCAAGATCTATAGAGATAGATCGAGACGCCTCATTGGTCTTTCACAGAGTACGTACCTTGACAAGATATTGAAGAAGTTCAAAATGGACCAGTCAAAGAAGGGGTTCTTGCCTGTATTGCAAGGTACGAGATTGAGCACGGCTCAATGCCCGACCACGGCAGAAGATAGAGAAAAGATGAGTGTCGTCCCCTATGCCTCGGCCATAGGGTCTATCATGTATGCTATGCTGTGTACCAGACGTGATGTAAACCTTGCCGTAAGTTTGGTAGGAAGGTACCAAAGTAATCCCGGCATGGAACACTGGACAGCGGTCAAGAATATCCTGAAGTACCTGAAAAGTACTAAGGATATGTTTCTCGTTTATGGAGGTGACGAAGAGCTCATCATAAAGGGTTACGTCGATGCTAGCTTCGACACAGATCTGGATGACTCTAAGTCACAAACCGGATACATGTATATTTTGAATGGTGGGGCAGTAAGCTGGTGCAGTTGCAAGCAGAGCGTTGTGGCGGGATCTACATGTGAAGCGGAGTACATGGCAGCCTCGGAGGCAGCACAAGAAGCAATCTGGGTGAAGGAGTTCATTACCGACCTAGGAGTCATACCCAATGCGTCGGGCCCGATGACTCTCTTCTGTGACAACACTGGAGCTATTGCCCTTACCAAGGAGCCCAGGTTCACAGGAAGAGTAGGCATATCAAGCGTCGCTTCAACTCCATTCGTGAAAGTGTTCAAAATGGAGACATAGAGATTTGTAAAGTACATATGGACCTGAATGTGGCAGATCCGTTGACTAAACCTCTCCCTAGAGCAAAACATGATCAACACCAGAACTGCATGGGTGTTCGATTCATCACAATGTAACTAGAATATTGACTCTAGTGCAAGTGGGAGACTGTTGGAAATATGCCCTAGAGGCAATAATAAAATGGTTATTATTATATTTATTTGTTCATGATAATTGTCTATTGTTCATGCTATAATTGTGTTATCCAGAAATCGTAATACATGTGTGAGTACATAGACCACAACACGTCCCTAGTGAGCCTCTAGTTGACTAGCTCGCTGATCAAAAGATAGTCATGGTTTCCTGACTATGGACATTGGATGTCATTGATAACGGGATCACATCATTAGGAGAATGATGTGATGGACAAGACCCAATCCTAAGCATAGCTCAAAGATCGTGTAGTTCGTTTGCTGTAGCTTTTCCGAATGTCAAATATAATTTCCTTAGACCGTGAGATTGTGCAACTCCCGGATACCGTAGGAGTGCCTTGGGTGTGCCAAACGTCACAACATAACTGGGTGACTATAAAGGTACACTATAGGTATCTCTGAAAGTGTCTGTTGGGTTGGCACGAATCGAGACTGGGATTTGTCACTCCGTGTGACGGAGAGGTATCTCTGGGCCCACTCGGTAATGCATCATCATAATGAGCTCAATGTGACCAAGTGGTTGATCACGGGATCATGCATTACGGCACGAGTAAAGTGACTTGCCGGTAACGATATTGAACGAGGTATTGGGATACCGACGATCGAGTCTCGGGCAAGTAACGTACCGATTGACAAAGGGAATTGTATACGGATTGATTGAATCCTCGACATCGTGGTTCATCCGATGAGATCATCATGGAGCATGTGGGAGCCAACATGGGTATCCAGATCCCGCTGTTGGTTATTGACCGGAGAGGCGTCTCGGTCATGTCTGCATGTCTCCCGAACCCGTAGGGTCTACACACTTAAGGTTCGGTGACGCTAGGGTTGTAGAGATATTAGTATGCAGTAACCCGAAAGTTGTTCGGAGTCCCAGATGAGATCCTGGAGGTCACGAGGAGTTCCAGAATGGTCCGGAGGTAAAGATTTATATATAGGAAGTCCGGTTTCGGCCATCGGGAAGGTTTCGGGGGTCGCCGGTATTGTACCGGGACCACCGGAAGGGTCCCGGGGGTCCACCGGGTGGGGCCACCTATCCCGGAAGGCCCCATGGGCTGAATTGGGAGGGGAACCAGCCCCTAGTGGGCTGGTGCACCCCCGTTGGGCCTCCCCTGCGCCTAGGGTTGGGAAACCCTAGGGGTGGAGGCGCCCCCCACTTGGCTTGGGGGGGAAGCCACCCCTTGGCCGCCGCCCCCTTGGAGATTCATCTCCTAGGGCCGGCGCCTCCGCAAGGCCCCTATATAAAGAGGGGGAGGGAGGGCAGCCGCACCCCTTGCTCTTGGCGCCTCCCTCTCCCTCCGTAACACCTCTCCTCCTCGCTTGTGCTTGGCAAAGCCTTGCCGGGATCCTGCTGCATCCACCACCACGTCGTCGTGCTGCTAGATCTTCATCAACCTCTCCTTCCCCCTTGCTGGATCAAGTTGGAGGAGACGTCTTCCCAACCGTACGTGTGTTGAACGTGGAGGTGCCGCCCGTTCGGCACTAGGTCATCGGTGATTTGGATCACGTCGAGTACGACTCCATCAACCCCGTTCTCTTAAACGCTTCCGCGCGCAATCTACAAGGGTATGTAGATGCACTCCTCTCTCCCTCGTTGCTAGATGACTCCATAGATTGATCTTGGTGATGCGTAGAAAATTTTAAAATTCTGCTACGTTACCCAATACATACCTACCTATCATAGCATTTCCATAGCCATTCCGAGATATATTGCCATGCAACTTTCATCATCGTCATATACATGACTTGAGCATTCATTGTCATATTGCTTTGCATGATCGTAAGATAGCTAGCATGATGTTTTCATGGCTTGTCCGTTTTTTGATGTCATTGCTACGCTAGATCATTGCACATCCCGGTACACCGCCGGAGGCATTCATATAGAGTCATATCTTTGTTCTAGATATCAAGTTGTAATATCGAGTTGTAAGTAAATAAAAGTGTGATGATCATCATTATTAGAGCATTGCCCCAGTGAGGAAAGGATGATGGAGACTATGATTCCCCCATAAGTCGGGATGAGACTCCGCACGAAAAAAATAAAAAAATAAAAAATAAAAAAATAAAAAAAGAGAAAGGCCAAAAAAAGAGAAGGCCCAAAAAAAGAGAAAAAAAAGAAAACAAAAAAATGAGAGAAAAAGAGAGAAGGGGCAATGCTACTATCCTTTTTCCACACTTGTGCTTCAAAGTAGCACCATGTTCTTCATATAGAGAGTATCTTGAGTTATCACTTTCATATACTAGTGGGAATTTTCATTATAGAACTTGGCTTGTATATTCCGATGATGGGCTTCCTCAAATGCCCGAGGTCTTCATGAGCAAGCAAGTTGGATGCACACCCACTTAGTTTCAGTTAGAGCTTTCATACACTTATAGCTCTAGTGCATCCGTTGCATGGCAATCCCTACTCACTCACATTGATATCTATTAATGGGCATCCCCATAGCCCATTGATATGCCTAGTTGATGTGAGACTATCTTCTCCTTTTTGTCTCCTCCACCATCATATTCTATTCCACCTATAGTGCTATGTCCATGGCTCACGCTCATGTATTGCGTGAAAGTTGAAAAGGTTTGAGAACGTCAAAAGTATGAAACAACTGCTTAGCTTGTCATCGGGATTGTGCATGATTTGAATATTTTGTGTGGTGAAGATGGGGCATAGCCAGACTATATGATTTTGTAGGGATAACTTTCTTTGGCCGTGTTATTCTGAAAATACATGATTGCTTTATTAGTATGCTTGAAGTATTATTGTCTTAATGTCAAAGGATAGACTATTGCTTTGAATCACTCGTGTCTTAATATTCATGCCATGATTAGACATATGATCAAGATTATGCAAGGTAGCATTCCACATCAAAAATTATCTTTTTTATCATTTACCTACTCGAGGATGAGCAGGAATTAAGGTTGGGGATGCTGATACGTCTCCGTCGTATCTGTAATTTTTTATTGTTCCAAGCCAATATTATTCAACTTTCATATACTTTTTGGCAACTTTTTATATTATTTTTGGGACTAACATATTGATCCAGTGCCCAGTGCCAGTTCCTGTCTGTTGCATGTTTTTGGTTTCGCAGAATATCCATATCAAACGGAGTCCAAACGGGATAAAAACGGATGGAGCTTATTTTTGGAAAATATGGAAAATTCGGAAGGAAAATCAACACGAACCAGTGCCCGAGGTGGTCACGAGGCAGGGGGCGCCCCCTACCCTCGTGAGCCCACCGTAAGGCGGTTGACGCTCTTCTTTTGCTGCAAGAAAGCTAATATTCGGAAAAAAATCACGGCGAAGGTTTCAGGACAATCGGAGTTACAGATCTCCATATATATACGAAACGGTGAAACAGAGCCAGAACAGAACGCAGAACGAGAGAGAAACAGAGAGATAGATCCAATCTCGGAGGGGCTCTCGCCCCTCCCATGCCATGGAGGCCAAGGACCAGAGGGGAAACCCTTCTCCCATCTAGGGAGGAGGTCAAGGAAGAAGAGGAAGAAGGGGACCCCTCTCCCCCTCTCCTCCGGTGGCGCCGGAACGCCGCCGTGGCCATCATCATCATCATCACCGCGATCTTCGCCAACACCTTCGCCATCTTCACCAACATCTCCATCACCTTCCCCCCTCTATCTATAGTGGTCCACTCTCCCGCAACCCGCTGTACCCTCTACTTGAACATGGTGCTTTATGCTTCATATTATTATCCAATGATGTGTTGCCATCCTATGATGTCTGAGTAGATTTTTGTTGTCCTACCGGTGGTTGATGAATTGCTATGATTGATTTAATTTGCTTGTGGTTATGTTGTTGTCCTTTGGTTCCCATCATATGAGCGTGCGCGTGGATCACACCATAGGGTTAGTTGTATGTTGATAGGACTATGTATTGGAGGGCAAGAGTGACAGAAGCTTCAACCTAGCATAGAAATTGATGCATATGGGATTGAAGGGGGACCAATATATCTTAATGCTATGGTTGGGTTTTACCTTAATGAACATTAGTAGTTGCGGATGCTTGCTAATAGTTCCAATCATAAGTGCACAGAATTCCAAGTAAGGGATGACATGCTAGCAGTGGCCTCTCCCACATAATACTTGCTATCGGTCTAGTAAAGTAGTCAATTGCTTAAGGGGAAATTTTGAAACTCCTACCACCACTTTTCCACACTCGCTATATTTACTTTATTGTTTCTTTTATCTAAACAGCCCCTACTTTTTATTTACGTACTCTTTATTATCTTGCAAACCTATCCAACAACACCTACAAAGTACTTCTAGTTTCACACTTGTTCTAGGTAAAGCGAATGTCAAGCGTGCGTAGAGTTGTATAGGTGGTCGATTGAACTTGAGGGAATATTTGTTCTACCTTTAGCTCCGCGTTGGGTTCGACACTCTTACTTATCGAAAACTGTTGCGACCCCCTATACTTGTGGGTTATCAAGATCCATCCAACGGCCGTAGTGCTTCTTGAACCTCTGGTCTTCTTGCCCCAGCCGCCCAAAGCAGCGCCGGTCGTGTCGCATGCTCCTGCCTCCCGTGGCCGGCGGTGCAGCCGCGGAGGCCTCACCGTCCCCGTACTACTCCCACCGCTGGCCAGGCCATCCCTCCACTCACCCACCCCTTGTTATTCTGCGGCGACGGCAGCCTCAAACCGCAGCCGAACCAATGAACCCTCGTACTCCTCTCCACGTGGGCATCCACTGCCGCGTCTTCCCCGGCTCTGCGTCGTCCCCTTCCTAGGCCTCGCCGTCGTCCACCGCCATGGTGCTCTTGGCGCGGCGTGGTCAATGTGGTCAACGACCGACTTGCATCGAAAGAGTACTGTACGTGGAGAGGCTGACAGCTGGGTCCACGGCAGCCGCAAGGAAGTGCCTCCTTATTACGCGCAAAATAATTATTCCTCCACCTGACAGCAGGGACCCACCGGACGGGCCACCAGTATTTCATGGAAAAAATGTTTTCCCCTGACTGCTGGGACCCACCGGACAGGCCACCGTATTTTGCAAAAAAACATTTGCCCCTGACTGCTGGGACCCACCGGACGGACCAACGTATTTCGCGAAAAAAACGTTCCCCCCGCTGTCAGCTCGGACCCACCGGAAGTGCCTCCTTATTACGCACAGAAAAATGAATACTCCCCCTGCTAGCTGGGACCCAACCTGGTGGGAGGCTGACTTGTGGGCCTACTAAGTTGATGAGGATGGAGGGCTTTGTCAACTTAGTTAATATGAACGATTCTAGCTCGAGTGACCATATGATGTCCATCCAACGGCCGTAGTGCTTCTTCAACCTCTGGTCTTCTTGCTCCAGCCGCCCAAAGCTGCGTCGGTCGTGCCGCGTGCTCCTGCCTCTTGTGGCCGGCTGTGATGCCATGGAGGCCTCACCGCCCCTACTACTCCCACCGCTGGCCCATGCTATCCCTCTACTCACCCACACCCCATGTTATTCTGCGGCGACGGTAGCCTCACGCCGCAGCCGAACCAGTGAACCCTCGTACTCCTCTCCGTGTGGGCATCCACTACCACGTCTTCCCCGGCTCCGCGTGATCCCCTTCCTAGGCCTCGCCGTCGTCCATCGCTGTGGTGCTCTCGGCGCGGCATGGTCAATGTGGTCAACGACCGACTTCCATCGGAAGAGTACTGTACGTGGAGAGGCTGACAGCTGGGTCCACGGCAGCCGCAAGGAAGTGCCTCCTTATTACGCGCAAAATAATTATTCCTCCACCTGACAGCAGGGACCCACCGGACGGGCCAACAGTATTTCGCGGAAAAAAAAATTCCCCCCTGACTGCTGGGACCCACCGGACGGGCCACCGTATTTCGTGAAAAAAACGTTTGCCCCTGACTGATGGGACCCACCGGATGGACCACCGTATTTCGTGAAAAAAACGTTCCCCCCCCCCCCCCCCCGCTGTCAGCTCGGACCCACCGGAAGTGCCTCCTTATTAGGCACAGAAAAATGAATACTCCCCCTGCTAGCTGGGACCCAACCTGGTGGGAGGCTGACTTGTGGGCCTACTAAGTTGACGAGGATGGAGGGCTTTGTCAACTTAGTCAATATGAACGATTCTAGCTCCAGTGACCGTACGATGTCCATCCAACGGCCGTAGTGCTTCTTCAACCTCTGGTCTTCTTGCCCCAGCCGCCCAAAGCTGCGCCGGTCGTGCCGCGTGCTCCTGCCTCTCGTGGCCGGCTGTGATGCCGCGGAGGCCTCACCGCCCCCTACTACTCCCACCGCTGGCCCATGCTATCCCTCTACTCACCCACACCCCTTGTTATTCTGCGGCGACGGCAGCCTCACGCCGCAGCCGAACCAGTGAACCCTCGTACTCCTCTCCGCGTGGGCATCCACTGCCGCGTCTTCCCCGTCTCCGCGTCATCCCCTTCCTAGGCCTTGCCGTCGTCCACCGCCTTGGTGCTCTTGGTGCAGCGTGGTCAATGTGGTCAACGACCGACTTCCATCGGAAGAGTACTATACGTGGAGAGGCTGACAGCTGGGTCCACGGCCACAGCCCAATTTTTTTGTGATTTGCCAAGTAAGTCGCTTTGTCAGGCCTGTTGGGCTGCAAATCTTTCAAGATGAGGAGAGCTTCATTCGGTTGGTCAAGAAAATGGCCCATCAGTAATGAGAAATGGGTTGTACATTTTTAAAACACATCAAACCGGCAATTAGTTTAAAATATTTTTTTTCCATTTTGAGATTTTAAATTACATTAATTTTTATGCGTGGAGAATTTGTTGGATTTTATATTGATATACATTTATTTTTAAAATCAGCTTGAATGTGAGTCGAAATTTCGGGATTAAAAACAGGTCGGACCGCACCGAAATATGCAAAATTTCGTTAATTTTTTAACCGTGGCCACAATATGGGCTGTAATGCTAACAAAAAGAATATGGGCTCCAAAAAAACCTTAAGAATTAGCAAATGCGCTATAAATTATTAGAAATAATGGCAGATGGGTTGTATGCTGTTTTCCACAGATTTGAGGCTTTCCTAAAAAAGGTTGACGCACAAG
Organism: Triticum urartu; assembly: GCF_056163025.1. Classification (NCBI taxonomy): domain Eukaryota; kingdom Viridiplantae; phylum Streptophyta; class Magnoliopsida; order Poales; family Poaceae; genus Triticum; species Triticum urartu. The sequence continues at coordinate 696,846,141 of NC_141875.1, forward strand.
CAGTGACTGTTGGATGTCCATCGAACGGCCGTCGTGCTTCTTCAATCTCTTCTCTTCCTGCTCCAGCCGCTCAAACAAGCGCCGGCAGGACTGCCTGCTCCCTCCTCCCCGCGGCCGGCTGTGCTGCCGCGCAGGCCTCACCGCCCCACCGTACTCCCATCGCTGGCCTAGCCATCCCTCTACTCACCCACACCTGCTGTTATTCTCCGGCGACGGCAGACGAACCAGTAAACCCTCGTACATCCGTACTCCCCTCCACGTGGGAAACAACTATCGAGTCTTCTCTGCCTCCATGTCGTTCCCTTCCTAGGCCTCGCCGTCGTCCACCGCCCTGGTGCTCTCGGCGCGGCCTGGTCAACATGGTCAACGACCGACATGCATCTGAAGTGGACTGTACGTGGAGAGGCCGACAGCTGGGTCCACGGCAGCATGCAAAGAAATGCCTCCTTATTACGCGCAAAATAATGATTCCTTCACCTGACATCAGGGACCCACCGAAAGGGACTCTGTATTTCGCGAAAAAACGTTACCACCGCTGACAGCTCGGACCCACCAGCTATATCTTCGCACGCAAGGAAGTGCCTCCTTATTACGCTAAAAAAAATGAATACCCCCCTGCTAGCTAGGACCCGCCTTTGTGGGAGGCTGACTTGTGGGCCTACTAAGTTGACGGGGACGGAGGGCTTTGTCAACTTAGTCAATATGCACGATTCTAGCTCCTGTGACCGTACGATGTCCATCCAACGGCCATAGTGCTTCTTCAACCTCTGGTCTTCTTGCTCCAGCCACCCAAACCAGCGCCGGTCGTGCCTCGTGCTCCTGCCTCCCGTGGCCGGCTGCGATGCGGCGGAGGCCTCACCGCCCCGTACTACTCCCACCGCTGGCCAGGCCATCCCATTTACTCACCCACACCCCCTGTTATTCTGCGGCGACGGCAGCCTCACAGCGCAGCGAACTAGTGAACCCTCGTGCTCCTCTACACGTGGGCATCCACTGCCGCGTCTTTCCCGACTCCGCGTCGTCCCCTTCCTAGGCCTCGCCATCGTCCACCGCCCTGGTGCTCTCGGCGCGGCGTGGTCAACGTGGTCAAGGAACGGCTTCCATCGGACGTGGACTGTACGTGGAGAGGCTGACAGTTGGGTCCACGCCCGCAACAAGGAAGTGCCTCCTTATTACGTGCAAAATAATTATTCCTCCACCTGACAGCGGGGACCCACCGGATGGGCCACCATATTTCTCCCCCTGACTGCTGGGACCCACCAGCTACATCTTCGCACGCAAGGAAGTGCCTGACAGTCGGGACCCACCTGGTCGAAGCGTACGTAGCGTTGTCATTCTGGTCGCGAACGTGTACGCACATATATACTGGTCGATGTAGAGGCGCGCACGTAGCATGTACACGTACGTTCAGCGGCCAGGGTGCAATTAAGAAAATACGGCCACGTATGTGTACATACGGGCGGGGTCTCGAACGCCTACTCGCGCATACGTACGGCCAGGGCTCGTGTACATGGCTGGGTCGAAACAGAGAAACAGCGTCGTCGTCGTGTTCATGGGGAGGCAATGGAATGCGTCGTGTTCATGGGGAGGCAACGAAATGCGTCGTGTTCATGGGGAGGCAACGGAATGCGTCATGTTCATCGGGAGGGCTTGGACGGAACAGGCGATGGAAACGAGGCCTGGCGTACCGCAGAACGGAGGAAACGGCCTTGTGTTCGACCGGCCGCATTCGAAACGGGGTCCTGTTCATCGGGAGGGGTCTGGCGTACCGCAAAACGGAGGAAACGGACCTCCTACGGTCGAAACGGGGGTCCTGTTGATCGGGAGGGGTGCGGCGTACCGCAAAACGGAGGAAACGGACTTGTGTTGGAGCGCTACGGTCGAAACGGGGGTCCTGTTCATCGGGAGGGGTGTGGCATACCGCAAAACGGGACTCCATGGGATACTGTTCATCTCCACCGTTGACCTCCTCCAGCCTCCACGGGCTCCTGTTCATCCAGCCTCCACCGCGCGCTACTCCACCGGCTACTATTCAACCACCCCTCCACCGTCTACTGTCATCCAGCCCTCCACACCACGGGGTCCTGTTCAACCACCCCTCCACGGGCACCCCTCCACCGTCTACTGTTCATCCAGCCCTCCACACCACGGGGTCCTGTTCAACCACCACTCCACCATCTACTGTTCATCCAGCCTCCACACTACGGGGTCCTGTTCATCCACCCCTCCACGGGCACCCCTCCACCATCTACTGTTCATCCAGCCCTCCACCACACCACGGGGTCCTGTTCATCCAGAGGCAACGCCGCCGCTCACTGTTCATCCAAATCCCCCCGCAACGCTCATTGTTCATCCCATCGATCGGCTTCAGTTAGCAGCAGTAGCGAAGGAATCGCTCGATCGGGTTCAGTTAACAGCCATCGATCGATCCCTCGGGTTCAGTAACGCGTAGCCTGCAGTACAATCGCTCGGGTTTAGTTAGAGCCCGACGCCTCGCTCGGGTTCAGTTAGAGCCAAGGCCTCGCACACACGCACGTACGTGTATGAGAGAAACGCGCATCGCTCGGCCCCCGACCTCCCATCATAACCGGGAACTCCCCGAAATTTTCCTGCCCCTCGCTTCTACCACGGTTTTTTCCGTCATGGACGACCCAAAGAATGTCATGTAGCTGCGTCTCCGGCCCGCCCAGGACGAAAAGCCCATTTTCTGTCATGATTTTTTGTCATAGAAGTAGGAGCCCACCACATCTATGATGATACCGGGTTTTGTCACAATTATCATCATAGAAGTGTCATATGTATGACAGAAAAAAATTTGTTCGGCCCAAAATGTCACGGATGTGTCTTTTTTTGTAGTGTTGCCAGGCCTCTGACTAATCTATTGCATAAGGGTGTCAAGTTAGAATGGACAGACAAGTGTCAGGAAAGTTTCTAGGCACTCAAAGACAAGTTGACTTCTGCCCCAGTGCTTGCTCCACCTGATACTAAGGACTTCGTCATTTACTACGACGCTTCCCGTCAAGGATTAGGCTGTGTCCTAATGCAAGAGTGCAGAGTGATTGCTTATGCCTCTCGTCAACTACGCCCTCACGAAGAAAACTACCCAATTCACGACCTCAAGCTTGCTGCTGTCATTCATGCACTGAAGCAGTGGCGACATTACCTTCTCGGTAATCATTGCGAGATCTTCACGGACCATCAAAGTCTGAAGTATCTGTTTACTCAGCCTGACCTGAACCTCCGTCAGCAGATATGGATGGAGACTGTTGCATACTTTGACGTGGGTATATCCTATACCCCCGGTGAGGGAGTCCTGGATTAGGGGGTCTCCGGACAGCCGGATTATATCCTTTGGCCAGACTGCTGGACTATGAAGATACAAGATTGAAGACTTCGTCTCGTGTCCAGACGGGACTCTACTTGGCGTGGAAGGCAAGCTAGGCAATATGAATATGGATATCTCCTCCTTTGTAACCGACCTTGTGTAACCCTAACCCTCTCCGGTGTCTTTATAAACCGGAGAGTTTTAGTCCGTAGGACACAACAATGACAACATACAACCATACCATAGGCTAGCTTCTAGGGTTTAGCCTCTCCGATCTCGTGGTAGATCTACTCTTGTACTACCCATATCATCAATATTAATCAAGCAGGACGTAGGGTTTTACCTCCATCAAGAGGGCCCGAACCTGGGTAAAACATTGTGTCCCCTGCCTCCTGTTACCATCTGCCTTAGACGCACAGTTCGGGACCCCCTACCCAAGATCCGCCGGTTTTGACACTGACATTGGTGCTTTCATTGAGAGTTCCTCTGTGTCGTCGCCGTTAGGCTTGATGGCTCCTACTATCATCGATAGCGATGCAGTCCGGGGTGAGACTTTCCTCCCCGGACAGATCTTCGCGTTCGGCGGCTTTGCACTGCGGGCCAATTCGCTTGTCCATCTGGAGAAGATTGAAAGTTACGCCCCTGGCCGCCAGGTCAGGTTTGGAAGCTTAAAATACACGGCCGATATCCGTGGAGACTTGATCTTTGATGGATTCGAGCCTCTGCCTTGTGCGTCACGCGGTCACGATGAGTACGATTTAGCTCTACCATCGGACAGTGTCCAGGAGATCGCACAGGCAGCCGCTCCGACCCTCAATTCGGAGCCTGTTGCGCCGTCCATGGACGGGTGGATGGACCCCGCCATGGAAGCCTTACCTTTAGCGGTGATCGAGCCGAACATCGACCTTACCTTGCACGAGAGCCGTGTTGTCAAACTGTTGGATCCTTCTCCGGCCACGGACTCCGAGCCGCCTGCGCCCGTTCCTATCGAATCCGATTGGGCGCCGATCATGGAGTTTACCTCCGCGGATATTTTTCAGCACTCGCCCTTTGGCGACATACTGAACTCATTAAGGTCTCTCTCCTTGTCAGGAGGATCCTGACCGAACTATGTCTGGTAGGACTGGGATGCGGACGACGAAGAAATTCACGGCCCACCCACCACCCACTTAGTAGCCACTGTCGATGACTTAACCGACATGCTCGACTTCGACTCCGAAGACATCGACGGTATGGACGACGATGCGGGAAACGAAGAGGAACCACTGCCCACAGGGCACTGGACGCCCACTTCACCACATGACGTATACATGGTGAACACACCAAAAGAAAACGATGACGAGGAACGGAAGGACGCAACGAAGGGTTGTCCCCTCGAGAAGCAGTCAAGGCGGCGGCGTAAGCGCCACCCCAAACCCCGCCTCGGTAGAAACAACGATCATACAGACCCAGCATTAGAGCAGGGTGAACCATTGCCGGACCACGGCAACACGGAGAATCAAACTGAACAACCCGATTCTGTCAAAGATAATAGCCCAGATGACATAACACCGGACAAACACCCGGAGCAACAGAATGCCCATCAAAGGCTTGTTGCCACCGCGAGGAGTCTAAAAAAGCAGAAGCAAAGGCTCAAGGCTGCGCAAGACACACTCCAAATCATATGGAGCAAAGTACTCAACATAGCAGCAAAGTATGGCGGTAATCGCCCCACCAAGAGCTACCCGAAGCGGAAGTTGCTACCTGAATTCGATGAGGAGGCCTTAGATCCCCCGCAACCAAAAATTAAAATGGCCACCTGGCCGGATAGACGACCTCACGGCCAACATAGAGCGGTAAGCAATGCCGCACACAAGACAATACGCGATCCATGCGAGGGCTCGCATCAAAAGGACGGCGCAGCCAGATCCATCTATGGACCACGCAAACACGCTCCAGCATATGATGCAACACAACAAACATCCGAACAACACGGTACACCCAGATACAGGGGTGCCGCACACCCCCTATGTTTCACCGATGAGGTGCTGGACCATGAATTTCCAAAGGGATTCAAGCCCGTAAACATAGAGGCATACGACGGAACAACAGACCCTGGGGTCTGGATTGAGGACTATATCCTCCATATCCATATGGCTCGAGGAGATGATCTCCACGCCATCAAGTACTTACCCCTCAAGCTCAAAGGGCCAGCTCGGCACTGGCTTAAAAGCCTCCCCGAAAGCTCCATTAGAAGTTGGGAAGAGCTCGAAGACGCTTTTCGGCCAGATTTTCAAGGGACTTATGTCCGACCTCCGGACGCGGACGATTTGAGTCATATAACTCAACAGCCCGGAGAGTCAGCCCAAAAGCTTTGGAACAGGTTCCTTACTAAAAAGAACCAAATAGTCGACTGTCCGGACGCCGAACCTTGGCAGCTTTTAAGCATAGCGTCCATGACGAATGGCTTGCCAGACACCTCGTCCAAGAAAAGCCGAGAACAATGGCAGCATTAACAAGCCTCATGACCCGCTTTTGCGCGGGTGAGGATAGCTGGCTAGCCAGATGCAGCACCAGCGACCCCAGTACATCTGAAGTTAGAGATGGAAATGGGAAATCACGGCGCAACAACAATAATAAACGCCGGAATAAAGAAGACAGCACGAAGAGCACGGCAGTAAACGCCGGATTCAAAAGCTCTCTGCCAAGTCAGCAAAAGCCACCCTCTAAAGGCGCCAGAGACAAACTGTCCAGCCTAAACAAAATTCTGGACCAAGTATGTCAAATCCATACCACCCCTGGTAAACTTGCTAATCATACCCACAGAGAATGTTGGGTCTTCAAGCAGTCCGACAAGCTCAACGCCATACACAAGGGGGGAGATACACCAAGCGAAGACGAGGATGAGCCTCTCAAGCAAGACACTGGGGAACAAAGAAAATTTCCACCAGAAGTCAAAACAGTAAACGTGTTACACGTGATAAAGGGGAGAAACAAAGCGGCACTGCCAGATAAATATGCCCAAGGGCCTATCACCGCGGAGTCCTGCCACTGGTCGTTTCAACCGATCACTTTTGACCATCGGGATTACTCAGCAAGTATCCGGCGTGCAGGATGGGCTGCCCTGGTATTAGACCCAATAATTGACGGATAGCACTTTACACGAGTCCTGATGAACGGTGGCAGCAATTTAAACCTGATATACCAGGATACAATCCGCAAAATGGGGATAGACCCAACGAAAATTTGCCTAAGCAATACTACCCTTAAAGGAGTAACGCCAGGCCCAGGGGCTCATTGCACGGGCTCCCTGCTACTAGAGGTTATATTCGGCTTCCCCGATAACTTCCGTAGCGAACATTTAACATTCCACATTGCTCCGTTCCAAAGTGGCTATCAAGCACTACATGGACGTGAAGCTTTCGCTCGCTTTAATGCAATACCGCACTACACTTCCCTTACGCTTAAGATTCCCGGTCCACGTGGCATCATTACAGTAAATGGAAATATTAAGCGATCCCTGCGCCTGAAGAGAGTGCGACTGCCTTGGCAGCCGCACACTAAAAAGGGCCTCACCAGCTAAAGCATTTGATAGCTCGTCAAGACCACGGACACGGTTAGACGAGTCCGGCTCAGCCATATGTAACTCACACAGGTTTGATAAGCCACACCCCTATTACAAATACAAGGGGCTCAACGCGCGCAGACAAGTGGCAATTTTTACTCATCTTGAATTATACGTGGTTTCTTCAAACCTACCTTTTTGCACGACAACTTTTCACCTAAGTTTCTCTCTTTTATAGATGGCCATCGTGCTACACCCGTCCAGGATACGACACAACGGAGACACAGGCGCAGACGTGCAGCAGGGACCCGCCCCAAGGATTCTTTTCAGAATAAGACCCTGCGTCAACCTTTTTTACTGTCTCTTGTTGATACACATCCCTCGGATTCTCAGTACAATTGAGAAGGATGCTAGCGTCTTGGCATGTGGCCACGTCAGAATAATGCACGTACCTGGACACCAGGGGCTTCTTACAAAGGGCACTATTTAGGCCCGGTTTATACCATAAAGACCGAATACCTTAGGGAGTGTTCGGCGTCGCGAGTTTGGCCTTATATGCATCAGCTCCAAATCATGTCTTTGGTCAAATGTTGGGTTTGCTCGGCTCCTATGTTTTGGTACCTTACGTTCCGCTCTATCGGCTAAGGTAGCACTAGGAGAACTACTGCGATTGTGCCCCGGGTCATCCGGACGAGCACCTCAGTAGAGAAAGCCGAAAAATGACTGTCATGATATAGCATGAGACTGGTCAACCACTCGATGACCTATCGGAATGTTGTTATCCTCCGCCTTAACGAAGGGCCGTTTCCCGGCCAGGCATGTACGCACCCCGAATTCGGGAGAGTGCGGAGCCAACAGGGGCTATATAGTAGCCCCACCGTCAAACTCCTATGGCTAAGTGAAAGTGTTAAAGCATTATAGTCCGGTTGCCTCGTTCGCTGCGCTATCACCTCCTTAATAGGACCAAGACGTTGGGTTAAGTGTAAACACGCGTCTTCTGCGAACACCTCCGCATTATATGCGTGGGGGCTGAAGCCGACGACTGCAATCTTTCAGGTTATACACATGTATACATAAATGGCCGCACAGGAGGCATCATAGTACTTTCAGGCAAAAGTATAAACACAGCCTTAATAAATTTCATAAAAACATTGTGTTTACAATGGGAATACATGTCACTCAAACATAATATTCTTCGAGCGTTGGGCCTCTATCAAATGAGCACCCTCGAGAACCTCTTCGAAATAGTGCTCGGCAGCCACTCGGCCTATGGCCGAACCCTGCGCCGCAACAGTGGTAGCGTCCATCTCCGCCCAGTATGCTTTAACACGGGCAAGGGCCATCCGCGAGCCTTCTATGCACGCCGACCTCTTCATCGCATTAATGCGCGGCACCGCACCAAGGAACTGTTGCACTAAGCTGAAATAGCTGTTTGGCTTCGGCTTTTCCGGCCACAGCTGATCCACGACAGACCTCATCGCGAGTCTGGACAACCTATTCAGTTCGGCCCATTCGGCTAGCTGATTAGTCAATGGAAGCAGACGCTCTGGAACGTTGAATTGCGACCAGAACAGCTTGTCCACTTCACGATCTGTTTGACCATGGAAGTATTTGGCCGCATCGGCAGCGCTCGCCGCCAAGTCCATATATGCATCTGCCGAACTCCACAGCCGATCCAGAGGGGCATACCGTGGATCTCCAAACTTCCTCTGTAGCATGAAGGGCTTCCCAGCCACAATATCCCCGGCTTCCCGCAGCTCCTCCTTCTTCGCTCTCGTAGCAGAGCGGGTGTCTTTGTCCACCATCGTGGCCTTTTCAAGGTCCGTTGCCTTCGCTCGGTTTTCTTTTTCAAGGAACCGGCAACGGTCGGCAGTGTCTTTTAATTCTACGGCCATCTTGGCCATCTTCTCTTTGCTCTCGCAATGCGTGGCCTTCTCGGCTTTCAACTCTTCGGCCGCCTTCAAAGCAGCCGCATTAATAATCCTTGCTTGTTCCTTGGCTTGGGCAAGTTCTGCCCGCAAGGTTTCCACGGTGGCAGCTCCATCTGCAGTCACAACATATTAAAGATACATGCATCATGCTGCTCTTACTATGTGGCATTCACCAGAAAATAACACTTACCATTTGCCTCGTCAAGCCTCTTGTTAACAAGTTCGATGTCGGCATCCGCCGCATCCAGTTGCCGCTTCAGTCCGGCAAATGAGTCTGGCTAGCCACCGGAGCTCCCGCTACCTGCACATCAAAGCGATATGGTTATTAGCTGGGACTACGATCCTCTGTTTGCCGTTGTTTTCGGCGACAACCAGAGTCTCAAGGGCTACTATCTACACAGGGCACACCTAAAAATGTGCGGTACCATCACAAATGTATATCATTTTACGTACCTCAAAGCCCGTTAGTAGACTCATAAAAGCATCATGCAACCCGCTTTCGGCGGATGAGATCCTTTCCATCACCGTACCTATCAATGTACGGTGTTCTTCTGAGATGGACGCTTGCTCCAACAGCTCTCTCAGTATGTCCGACCACATACCAGACGGTGCCGGACTCTTCTGTTTGCTCTCTTCGAGAGCCGGACGCTGGGGACTTCGGGTGACTATAGGATTATCTTTTGGCCTCACCGGATCCAGAGAGGCCCTCCGTGATGACACTTCAAGGTCGCCCGCTTCTTGAGCGAAGGAGTCTGGGGGAGGCGTTTCGCTCTCCATCATCTCCGGAAGAAGATCCCCGAAGACGAGCTCTGCTGAGAAGGGCTAAGATCCGAACTGCAATAAATACTTCGGTTATTTTCCTCAGAGGTAAGGTAGTATATCTCCACTATTAAAGTACTTTTTGATTACTTACAGCTCGTTGGAGGGCTGATCCCCGCGCGGACTTTGTGCAGCAAGAGCACCCTCCAAGGCAGGACCCTCTGGTGGAGATTTCTTCTCCCGCTTGGAAACCTTGGTTTCCGGATCTTCAGAGGTAGTCCTCTTCCTTCCCCGGGGTGAGAGAATGTCCGATTCCTCCCCTCGGTTATCCTCCCTCACGGAGGCGCTCGTTCCCTCGGTTGGAATGGGTAGCGATGGAGGCCCGCTTTCACGCTCATTATTCCCCCCTTTGTGTTCCTTTGAGGGCTCCGAGCAAAGTGCTAGCTCGAGCATCTTTTCCAGTACCGGATTTTCCAAACCCTCAGGAAGGGGGGCCGAACACCGAATCATCTTTGCCTTTGTTATCCAGTCCTGGTCAAAGAGCGATTTCTTAGAATGACGTTGTGGTAAATAAGAGACGGTGTGTTCGGCTAAAGGATTACTTACTTGGTCGGCGGTATGGTTGCTGCTCAGGCCCACGTACTCGGTAGTATCCGGACACTCTATTTGGGGTCCGAAGAATGATTTGTACATCTCCTCGTGCGTCAGGCCGAGGAAATTCTGAATAGTACGCGGCCCTTCTGGGTTGAACTCCCACATGCGGAGGGGCAGGCGTTTGCAAGGCTGGACTCGACGAACCAGCATAACTTGCGCCACAATAATCAAACTAAAATCTCCTTCGAAGAAATTTTGGATGCGGCTTTGCAGTACAGGCACGTCCTTGGCAGGACCCTAGCTCAGCCCTCTGCTAATCCATGACATCAGTTGTGGTGGAGGGCCTGAGCGGAAAGCAGGGGCAGCCACCCACTTGGCACTTCTGGGAGCTGTGATGTAAAACCACTCCTGTTGCCATAATCCGGACACCTCTGGAAAGGAACCTTTGGGCCACGTAGCTCATGCTATCTTGCTTATTAATGCGCCACCGCACATGCTGCATACTGCCCCTCGACCGTCTTCAGCTTCACGTCAAAGGTCTTGAGCCACAGGCCGAAGTGAGGGGTAATGCGGAGGAAGGCCTCACACACGACAATGAATGTCGAGATGTGGAGAAAGGAGTCCGGGGCTAGATCGTGGAAATCTAGCCCGTAATAAAACATCAACCCCCTAACGAAGGGATCCAGAGTGAGGCCTAGTCCTCGGAGGAAGTGGGAGATGAACACGACGTCTTCATTGGGTTCAGGAGTAGGGACGACCTGCCCTCGGGCAGGCAGCCGATGCAAAACCTCGTCGGTCAGGTATCTGGCCTCCCTCAACTTCTTGATGTCTTCTTCCGTAACGGAGGAGGGCATCCATCGGCCTTGAAGGCTAGATCCGGACATGATTGAAGATCCGGAGCACCTGACCTGGGCTTTGGGTGTTAGAACTCGAGGCGGGGGAAGGATTCGATTGAGCACGGGAGGGAAAAAAGTAAAAGCCTTGTCCCTTTATAAAGAGGGTGAATATCAAGCGTCCTCTCCGTAGCCGTTTGGTACTTGCCTATAATCTAGGAGTCCTACACACGGTTGGGTTACCCACGCCCGTATTGATGAGAATCCCGTAATAAGGGGACACGATCTCTGCTTCGACGAGACGTGTCAAAAAACTGCCTCGCGTTATGTGCGGGGCTAGTTAAAGGAAACGGTTCGAATAATCATCGAGCCACGGCGTAATGTCGTGTTGCCAAAACAAGTCAGCAAATTAGATTTGTGAAAATATTATTCTCTCTACGGTGGTATGTGGAACTTATTTTGCAGGGTCGGACACTATCCTTATATTCAAATTCTTCTGTGATGTATTCGGAGAAGGAACCCGCCTTGCAATGTCGAAGACAATACTGCGTGTCGGACCCATCGTCATTGAAGCCTGGTTCAGGGGCAACTGAGGGAGTCCTGGATTAGGGGGTCTCTGGACAGACGGATTATATCCTTTGTCCGGACTGCTGGACTATGAAGATACAAGATTGAAGACTTCGTCTCGTGTCCGGATGGGGCTCTACTTGGCGTGGAAGGCAAGCTAGGCAATATGGATATGGATATCTCCTCCTTTGTAACCGACCTTGTGTAACCCTAACCCTCTCCGGTGTCTATATAAACTGGAGAGTTTTAGTCTGTAGGATGCAACAACGACAACATACAATCATACCATAGGCTAGCTTCTAGGGTTTAGCCTCTCCGATCTCGTGGTAGATCTACTCTTGTACTACCCATATCATCAATATTAATCAAGCAGGACGTAGGGTTTTACCTCCATCAAGAGGGCCCGAACCTGGGTAAAACATTGTGTCCCCTGCCTCCTGTTACCATCCGCCTTAGACGCACAGTTCGGGACCCCCTACCCGAGATCCGCCGGTTTTGACACCGGCACCCGGCAAGGCTAATGTAATGGCTAATGCCTTGAGCCGCAAGTCTTACTGCAACCACCTCCAGGTTCACAAAGTTCAGCCCTCGCTTGTCGAAGAATTTAGAAAGCTGAACCTTCATATTGTTCCTCCTGGAGCACTCGCTCCCCCTCCCCCAGAGTTTCAGAAGATGAATCTTCGTGTTTTTACTAAGGGTTCTCTAAATACCCTGGCTATCGTACCAGATCTCGTAGATGGTATAAAGACTATTCAAGGTTATGACTCTGAAGTCCATAAGATTAAACGCCATCTAGCAGAAGGAAATCCCTCATTCTTCTCTATCGCCGATGATGGCGCCTTGTACTTCAAAGGCCGCCTAGTGGTACCACGTTCGAGGAAAAACCTGGATCAGACTAAAAAGGTTATGAAAGAAGCTCATGATACGCCTTTGTCTATTCATCCCGGTAGTACAAAGATGTACCAGGACATCCGACAGAGATTCTGGTGGTCTGATATGAAGCAGGACATTGCTCGTTATGTTGCTGAGTGTGACGTTTGTCGTCGTATCAAAGCAGAGCATCAAAGGCCTGCTGGGACTCTGCAACCTATCTCTATTCCTGAATGGAAATGGGACCATGTTGAAATGGACTTCGTCACTGGATTTCCCAAATCGCAGAAAGGTAATGATGCTATTCTTGTCGTCATCGACCGGCTTTCTAAAGTTGCACATTTTCTGGCGGTCAAAGAAACAATCACTGCTAGTCAGCTTGCAACTATCTACATATGCAGAATTGTTTCACTTCACGGTATTCCATTGGTTATCAGTTCCGACCGTGGCAGCTTATTCACTTCAAGATTCTGGACAAGTTTCCAAGAAGCTATGGGAACTCATCTGTCGTTCAGTACTGCGTTTCATCCTGATTCGCAAGGTCAAGTTGAACGTGTCAACCAAGTTCTCGAAGACATGCTTCGAGCTTGTGTAGTTTCCTTCGGCAAGAAATGGGAGGAATCTCTTCCATATGCCGAGTTCTCTTATAATAATAGCTATCAAGCTAGTCTGAAGATGTCCCCCTTCGAAGTGCTATATAGACGAAAATGTCGAACCCCTCTGAACTGGTCAGAAACTGGGGAACGTCCACTCTTCGGTCCGGATATTATCCAACAGGCCAAAGAATAAGTTCGCATTATTCGTGAGAATCTCAAGACTGCTCAGTCACGTCAGAAAAGTCAGTATGACCGTCATCACCAAGACATGGTCTATGAGCCTGGCAAAAAGGCTTATCTTCGAGTTACACCAATGAAGGGTGCTCACCGCTTCGGGATCAAGGGCAAGCTAGCTCCTCGCTATATCGGTCCCTTCACTATTCTCGAAAGGCATGGAAAAGTGGCTTATCAACTGGAGCTTCCGTCAAACCTTTCACAGGTTCACGATGTATTCCACGTGTCACAACTCCGACGCTGCTTCAAGGACCCAATCCGAGCAGTGGATCCTGAAGTGCTCGAATTGCAACAGGACCTCTTCTATAAAAAGCATCTGGTCCGCATTCTCGACCAAGCTGAACGCCGCACACGTCAGAACGCGATCAAGTTCCTCAAAGTCCAGTGATCGCATCACTCTGAAGATGAAGCCACTTGGGAACGCGAGGATTGTCTTCACGAAGAATACCCCGCACTGTTTTCTTCTACCTCCTAAATCTCGGGACGAGATTTCTTGTAGTGGAGGAGATTTGTAACGCCCGGATAATTAGGCTAGAGTAAAACTCTCCTAATGATGCCATGTCATATTTGATTACTATTGCTAAACTTTTGTTAGTTCAAACCAATTCAAAAATCAATTCAAAAAATGGAAAACAACAAAAGTTTTTAAAAGTTGAAACAAAAATGTTCGGATAGTGCCAAAAATGGCATAGGTAACTATGGTGTAGAATACACAATTTTACAAAATACCTAAATGCCCTAAACTAAATAAAACAGAAAAGGAAAAGAAATAAAAGAAAAGAAAATACAAAAACAGAAAACAAAACAAAAAAAGAAGAAGAAGAGAAAAGCCCCCCGGGGCCACGGCCCAACAGGCCACCAGGCTGCCCGGCCGGCCCAGCTGCGGCCTCCCCCCTTTCCCCTTATCCCCCAACCGGTGAGACCCACTCCCCCACCGACACCCCCACTCCCCCGAAATATCTCCCTCCCCCTCTCTCTATCAGATCGGGAGAGGGAACAAACCTCACCGCCGCGCCGAGCCCCCCTCCGCCGATCCCCGCCGCCCGGAGCTGCGTCGCCGCCCCTCCTCCTCGCCGGGCGCCCTCGTCGCCTCCCCCTGCGTCGCTGTCGTCCCCGTCTACCTCCCCACGCCCCACTGCCCGTGCCCTACAACCGCAGTGAGGCCCCGGCCTCCCCCTTCTTGCCTCGCTCACTCCCCCACGGTGCTCGCTCATCGCCGGCTGGTTGCCCCGTCACCGTGCCTCGCGCCCGCCTGCTGCTGTACACACGCACCCGAGCCCCGCCTCGCCCCTGTCGCTGCCAGGCGAGGCCATCGTCGCCTCGCCCCCTGCTCGCCCGCGCACACCCGCGCCTACTGCTGCCGCGGCTCTGCTCTGCCCTGCCAGCGCCGCCGACCGCCTACGCTGCTGCCGCCTACGACCGCGCCCGGCTGCAGCCCTCGCGCGCGCACCCTTGGCCTCTCCTCCTCTCGCACCCGTGCGCACCCCGCGGCCACCACCCGCAACCCCCTCCCGCCGTTGCTGCTCTGTTGCAACTGCTGCTGCTACTGCGGATGCGTCGTCCCCCGCCCCTCGCGACCTTCGCCCACTCACCGCGCTCGCCTCGCCCATCGACCCCGTGCCTCCCTTTCGCTCGCTCACCGCCGCTGCTCTGCAGCTTGCTGGCCGTGCCCCGATGCATCTGCTGCTTGCTCGCCGCTTGGCGCGCGCCTGGCCTCGCCTCGCCGGCGCTGCGGTGGCCTTGCTGGCCCATGCACGCGCAGCCCTCCGCCGGCGCCGCCCGCTGCTCCCCCTGGGCCGCGCGCTCCGGCGCCCCGCCGCATGCGCCTGCTCCACCGGGGCGAAGCCCCGGTTTCCCAGCGCCCGCGCCCGCTAGCACCCATGCCCGTTAGGGCCCCTGGCCCAATGACAGCCGGGGCCCACCCCCAGGACGTTTAAAAAAAGATAATATATATATAATAAAGAATTAATTAATTAATAATAATAATAATTAATTAACTTAATTAATTATGTTAACTAACTATTAAACCAAATTAACCTACTAATTAATCTAACTAAATAGTTAGTTAGTTAGTTAGACAATGACATGCGGGACCCACATGTCAGGTTGACCAGGTCAACTGCTGACGCCATGCTGATGTCATGATGACGCCAGCAAACACTATTCTGGATAATGTTGGTATAAATTAATTAAATAAATTCTAAAATTAAATTAAATCTTTTAGAAATTAATATAAAATAAATCATAGCTCGGATGGAAAAACTTTGTACATGAAAGTTGCTCAGAACGATGAGACGAATCTGGATACGCAGCCTGTTCATCCGCCACACATCCCTAGCATAGCAAACATGCAACTTTACCCCTCTGGTTCATCTGTCCGAAAACGCGAAACACCGGGAATACTTTCCCGGATGTTTTCCCCCTTCACCGGTACCACCTCGTATCGCGTTAGGCACACCTAGCATCACGCTTCGTCATGTTATGCATCGTCATGCATTTGTTTGCATTATATTTATTGTTTCTTCCCCCTCTTCTCTCGCTAGACATCGAGACCGACGCCGCTGCTACCCAGTACGACTACGGCGTTGACGACCCCTCTCTCTTGCCAGAGTAACCAGGAAAGCCCCCCCCCTTTGATCACCAGATATCGCCTACTCTTCTCTCTACTGCTTGCATTAGAGTAGTGTAGCATGTTACTGCTTTCCGTTAATCCTATTCTGATGCATAGCCTATCATTGTTGCTACAGCTGTTGATACCTTACCTGCAATCCTAAATGCTTAGTATAGGATGCTAGTTTATCATCAGTGGCCCTACCTTCTTGTCCGTCTGCCATGCTATACTATCAGGCCGTGATCACTCGGGAGGTGATCACGGGTATATACTTATACATATATACATGCTATACAGGTGGTGATTAAAGTTGGGTCGGCTCGTAGGAGTACCCGCGAGTGATTCCGATGTTGGGGGCTGAAGGGACAGGTGGCTCCATCCCGGTAGAGGTGGGCCTGAGTTCTCGAAGGCACCCGACTGTTACTTTGTGGCGGAGCGACATGGCAGGTTGAGACCACCTAGGAGAGAGGTGGGCCTGGCCCTGGTCGGTGTTCGTGGTTATTTCAAAATAACACGCTTAACGAGATCTTGGTATTTGATCTGAGTCTGGCTACTGGCCTATACGCACTAACCATCTATGCGGGGACAGTTATGGGCACTCGACATCGTGGTATCAGCCGAAGCCTTCTTGACATCAGCGACCGAGCGGCGCGCGCCGGGTTGGACCGCGTAACGCAACTTCCTTTGTAATGGAGGTTGCTAGATCTGCTCTCCGGCCGCGTTCGCAACGTGCAGGTGTGCAAAGGGCGATGGGCCTAGACCCCTGCGCCATAGGATTTAGACCGGCGTGCTGACCTCTCTGTTGTGCCTAGGTAGGGTTGCAACGTGTTGATCTTCCGAGGCCGGGCATGACCCAGGAAAGTGTGTCCGGACAAAGGGGATCGAGCGTGTTGGGAAATGTGGTGCACCCCTGCAGGGAAGTTGATCTATTCGAATAGTTGTGTCCCTCGGTAAAAGGACGACCCGGAGTTGTACCTTGACCTTATGACAACTAAAACCGGATACTTAATAAAACACACCCTTCCAAGTGCCAGATACAACCGGTGATCGCTCTCTCACAGGGCGACGAAGGGAGGATCATCGGTTAGGATTATGCTACACGATGCTACTTGGTGAACTTACCATCTACTCTCTTCTCCTGCTGCAAGATGGAGGTTACCAGAAGCGTAGTCTTCGAAAGGATTAGCTATCCCCCTCTTATTCCAGCATTCTGCAGTTCAGTCCACATATGATACCCTTATTCTATTTGATACCAATGCATACATACATAGTGTAGCTCCTTGCTTGCGAGTACTTTGGATGAGTACTCACGGTTGCTTTGCTCCCTCTTTCCCCCTTTCTAGCCCAGAATCCTAGTTGCCGGCATTCTCCCTCTTTATGTAAACCTTGTAAAATAAGAGAGAATAGGCATAAGTATTGTGACATAATGTGTAATAATAGCCCATGATGCAATAAATATCGATATAAAAGCATGATGCAAAATGGACGTATCAGAAATAATGTAGAATTTTCTAGAAAGCATAAAGGAGTGTCTGAAAAGAGTTTTTCAAAGAAAGACCTCGATGAAGCTGCTTACACATTGAGCATCAAGATCTATAGAGATAGATCAAGACGCTTGATAAGTTTTTTTAAATGAGTACATACCTTGACAAGATTTTGAAGTAGTTCAAAATGGAACAGTCAAAGAAGGAGTTCTTGCCTGTGTTGCAAGGTGTGAAGTTGAGTAAAGACTCAAAACCCGACCACAGCAGAAAATAGAAAAGAGAATGAAAAGTCATTCCCTATGCCTCAGTCATAGGTTCTATAAAGTATGCTATGTTGTTTACCAGTCCTATTGTATACCTTAGCATCTTTCTGGCAAGGGAATACAATAGTGATCTAGGAGTAGATCACTGGACATCGGTCAAAATTATCCTTAGATGACTAAGGAAATATTTCTCGGTTATGGAGGTGACAAAAGAGTTCGTCGTAAAAAGTTACGTCGATCCAAGATTTTTACATCGATCTAGATTACTCTAAGTCTCGATCTGGATACATATTGAAAGTGGGAGCAATTAGCTAGAGTAGCTCCGTGCAGAGCATTGTAGACATAGAAATTTGCGAAATACATACGGATCTGAATGTTGCAGACCCGTAGGCTAAACTTCTCTCACAAGCAAAACATGATCACTCTTTGGGTGTTAATCACATGGCGATGTGAACTAGATTATTGACTCTAGTAAACCCTTTGGGTATTAGTCACTTGGAGATATGAACTAATCACCTAAAGATGTGAGCTAGATTATTAACTCTAGTGCAAGTGGGAGATTGAAGGAAATATGCCCTAGAGGCAATAATAAAGTTGTTATTTATATTTCCTTATATCATGATAAATGTTTATTATTCATGCTAGAATTGTATTAACCGGAAACTTAGTATATGTGTGAATACATAGATAAACAAAGTGTCACTAGTTTGCCTCTACTTGACTACCTCGTTGAATCAAAGATGGTTAAGTTTCCTAGCCATAGACATGAGTTGTCATTTGATTAACGAGATCACATCATTAGAGAATGATGTGATTGACTTGACCCATTCCGTTAGCTTAGCACGATGATCGTTTAGTTTGTTGCTACTGCTTTCTTCATGACTTATACATGTTCCTCTAACTATGAGATTATGCAACTCTCGAATACCGGAGGAACACTTTGTGTGCTACCAAACGTCACAACGTAACTGAGTGATTATAAAGTTCTCTATAGGTGTCTCCGATGGTACTTGTTGAGTTGGCATAAATCAAGATTAGGATTCGTCACTCCGATTGTCGGAGAGGTATCTCTGGGCCCTCTCGATAATGCACATCACTATAAGCCTTGCAAGCAATGCAACTAATGAGTTAGTTGCGGGATAGTGCATTACGGAACAAGTAAAGAGACTTGCCGGTAACGACACTGAACTAGGTATTGAGATACCGACGATCGAATGTCGGGCAAGTAACATACCGATGACAAAGGGAACAACGTATGTTGTTATGCGGTTTGACCGATAAAGATCTTCGTAGAATATGTACGAGCCAATATGAACATCCAGGTTCCGCTATTGGTTATTGATCGGAGACATGTCTCGGTCATGTCTACATAGTTCTCGAACCCGTAGGGTCCGCACGCTTAACGTTCGGTGACGATCGGTATTATGAGTTTATGTGATTTGATGTAACGAAGGTAGTTCGGAGTCCCAGATGTGATCGGGGACATGATGAGGAGTCTCGAAATGGTCGAGACATAAAGATCGATATATTGGACGACTATATTCGGACATCGGAAAGGTTCCGAGTGATTCGGCTATTTTTCGGAGTACCGGGGAGTTACGGGAATACGGGGAAGAAGTATTGGGCCTCATGGGCCAAGTGGTGGAATAGAGGAGGCAGGGCACGCGGCCCCCCTATCCCAAACCGAATTAGACTAGGGGCCGGGCCCCCTTTCCTCCTTTCCTCCCTCTCCTTCCTTCTCCCCTTCCCCCTTCCTTTCCTCCTCCTAGTACGAGTAGGAAAGGGGAGTCCTACTCCTACTAGGAGGAGGACTCCTCCTCCTGGCGCACCCTAGGAGGGCCAGCCGGCCTCCCCCTTTCTCCTTTGTATACGGGGGCAGGGGCACCCTAGAACACACAAGTTGATCAGTTGATCTTTTAGCCGTGTGCGGTGCCCCCCTCCACCATAATCCACCTCGGTCATATCGTAGCGGTGCTTAGGCAAAGCCCTGCGTCGGTAGCATCATCATCACCATCATCACGCCGTCGTGCTGACGGAACTCTCCTTCGAAGCTCTGTTGGATCGGAGTTCATGGGACGTCACCGAGCTGAACGTGTGCTAAACTCGAAGGTGCCGTACGTTCGGTACTTGGATCGGTCGGATCGTGAAGACGTACGACTACATCAACCGTGTTCTCATAACGCTTCCGCTTACGTTCTACGAGGGTACGTAGACGATACTCTTCCCTCTCGTTGCTATGCATCACCATGATCTTGCGTGTGCGTAGGATTTTTTTTGGAATTACTACATTCCCCAACATATTTTTCATGCTAGAATTGTATTAACCAAAAATTTGATACATGTGTGAATACATAGACAAAACACCATGTCCCTAGTAAGCCTTTACTAGACTAGCTCATTAATAAAAGATGGTTAAGTTTCCTGACCATAGACATGTGTTGTCATTTGATGAACGGGATCACATCATTAGGAGAATGATATGATGGACAATACCCATCTATTAGCTTAGCGTGTTGATTATTCAGATTTATTGCTATTGCTTTCTTCATGTCAAATACATATTCCTTTGACTATGAGATTATGCAACTCCTGGATACCAGAGGAATACCTTGTGTGCTATCAAACGTCACAACGTAACTGGGTGATTATAAAGATGCTCTACAGGTATCTCCGAAGGTGTTTGTTGGGTTGGCATAGATCAAGATTAGGATTTGTCACTCCGAGTATCGGAGAGGTATCTCTGGGCCCTCTCGGTAATGCACATCATAATAAGACTTGCAAGCAATGTGACTAATGAGTTAGTCGCAGGATGATTTATTACCAAACGAGTAAAGAGACTTGCCGGTAACGAGATTGAACTAAGTATGAAGATACC
The DNA here is from genome assembly GCF_056163025.1 of Triticum urartu. NCBI lineage: Eukaryota > Viridiplantae > Streptophyta > Magnoliopsida > Poales > Poaceae > Triticum > Triticum urartu. The sequence continues at coordinate 696,866,627 of NC_141875.1, forward strand.
GACGATCGAATCTCGGGCAAGTAACATACCAATGACAAAGGGAATAACGTATGTTGTCATTTGGGTATGACCGATAAAGATCTTCGTAGAATATTGAGGAACCAATATGAGCATCCAGGTTCCACTGTTGGTTATTGACCGGAGAGGTGTCTCGGTCATGTCTACATAGTTCTCGAACTCGTAGGGTCCGCACGCTTAACGTTCGATGATGATTTTGTATTATATGAGTTATGTGATTTGGTGACCGAATATTGTTCAGAGTCCCGGATGAGATCACGGACATGACGAGGAGTCTCGAAATGGTCCAAAGGTAAAGATTGATATATAGGACGATGGTATTCGGACACCGGAAGTGTTCCGGGGGTACCGGGTACATATAGGGTCACCGGAAGGGGTTCCGGGCATTCCCCCGGCAACTACATGGGCCTAATCGGCCAAGAGGGGGACAGATCAGCCCCTAAGGGGCTGGTGTGCCCCATGTAGGCCAAAATAGGAGGGGAAGGAAAGAGGAGAAGAGATAAATGAAGGGGATGGATTCGGCCTCCCCCTTCCTTCCCTCCTCCCTCCTCCTTCCTCCCCTCTTCGGAAGTTATGATAAGGGGGGGGCAAATCGCACTAGGGCCCCGGGTAGGATTCCTCCTACTCGGGAGACCCCTTGGCTACTCCCTCTCCCTTCCACTTATATATATGAGAGGGTGGGAGGTGCCTAGAACACACAACAACATCGGTTAGCCGTGTGCAGCGCCTCCCTCTACAGTTTACGCCTTCGGTCATATTCACGTAGTGCTTAGGCGAAGCCCTGCGCGGATCACTTCACCGTCACCGTCACCACGCCGTCGTGCTGACGGAACTCTCCCTCGACACTTTGCTGGATCAAGAGTTCGAGGGACGTCATCGAGTTGAACGTGTGCAGAAGTCGGAGGTGTCGTACGTTCGGTGCTTGATCGGTCGGAACGAGAAGAAGTTCGACTACATCAACCGCGTTATCAAACGCTTCCGCTTTCGGTCTACGAGGGTACGTGTACACACTCTCCCCCTCTCGTTGCTATGCATCTCCTAGATAGATCTTGTGTGAGCGTAGGATTTTTTTTTTTTTGAAATTGCATGCTAAGTTTCCCAACAGTTTTTGCAGTTCAAATTGAACTGCAAAATCGTCTTAACTTAGTGTGCAAAGTAGTGCTTAATAGTAAAAGAAGAAAACAAAGGTGTGTCTTGTCTCAAACTTTGTCCAAAAATAATAGGATATTTAACACAAGGCGAACCACGTACCACATTGAGGCTAAATTATGTTTGCACTTAATAAGTTTTCATGCTTGCTAGTAGGTAAAATGTTGAAAAATCATACACAACATATATATACATATATATGTATATATATCAAGATTATTTAATATAAGCACATAATATCAAACTATCGAGCTAAATTCGAGTGATACAGGGTTGGCTCAAGATCAACTCATTTCTCAATCGAGCTACATAAATTGCACATAGTCAGCTCATTTCTTAATCGAGCTACATAAAGTGTTGATACCCGGTTCATTTATTTTCGAGGAAGTCTCGAGTCAAACCAAAATATGAGTCAATCATGAGCGGCTCAAGAGCCTCGAAATTTTCTTGATTCCCTAATCTAGAGGTGGATGCTACTAATTTTTATCAGACGTTGTTTCTGCATAGGAAGAAACTAACCTGGAGATTATCACTTCATGGGTTCCACGACGTGGCGATGATGCGATGAATGTCATGCTTTGCTCGCATGCGATGGATGAAGAAATTGAGACTTGTCACGCTAGGTACTATTGGGAAGCAGACTAACAAAGTCAGGCCATCCAGGCCCCAACGCAAACGCAAGGCCAACCGGTATTTCGACCAAGCCCAATGGGAGTTTTGATTTAACCAGGGTTGGTGGTCGGAAGTATGTATGTGTTACCCTTTTGGCTACAATTGGAACTCCTTCCCCTTCATCTAGCTCCTGATCCTTTTTTTTCTTCCTTTGTTGCTTCCCCCAAAACCCCTAAAAAACTATAGATATTGTGGTCGGTCTAATATATGTGATATGGGATTCAAATATATGGTATCGGATTTGCCAGACTACCTGAAGAATGCTACTTGTGAGCTGCGTTGGGATTTCCTCGAAGAGAAGAGGAGGATGCAGTATAGTAGAGATAAGTATTTCCCTCGGTTAAGAACCAAGATTATCAATCGTAGGAGAACCATACGAAACCTCGTTAACAACACCTACACATAAAATAGCAAATACTTGCATCCAATGCGATCAAGGGGGTTGTCAATCCCCTCGGTGGTTATTTATAAGGATGAAATCTAGTAGTGATAGATAGATAAACAAAAACACACAAAAAGGGTAAATAAATTGCAGCAAGGTATTTTTGAATTTTATATATGATAGAAGTAGACCTGGGGGCATAGTTTTCACTAGAGGCTTCTCTTTCAAACAAAAAGCATACGATGGGTAAACAAAATACCGTTGGGCAATTGATAGAAAAGCGCATAGTTATGACGATACTCAAGGCAATGATCATGTATATAGGCATGAGGCATCACATCTGATAAAAGTAGACTGGCTCCTGCCTGCATCTACTACTATTACTTCACCCATAGACCGCTATCTAGCATGCATCTAGAGTATTAAGTTCATAGAAACGGAGTAATGCCTTAGACAAGATGACATGATGTAGACAAAGTAATCTAACCAATATGAATAAACCCCATCGTTTCCCCCTTAATGACAACAATACAAATACGTGTTTTGTCCCACTGGCGGAGGCCTCCAATGGGCAAGCTATGGCAGCTGCCATACCTTGATTCTGGACAAAAAAACATTTATACATACGCATATATCGTGCGAATCAACCTGTGGTTGAGTTGGTTAGGTGGACAGTGGTATTCCCAACCCATCAGGGTTCAAATCCTGGTGCTCGCATTATTCCTGGATTTATTTCAGGATTTCTGGCGATGCGCTTTCAGTGGGAGGAGATGTTCCCGTCGATGACGAGGCGCCTACGGTGACATCGTAAATCTCAAGATGATATGCCGGCTCAGTCTCTCGAAGGTGCTCATAGGGGTAGGGTGTGCGTGTGTGCGTTCATAGGGATGAGTGTATGCGCGTGTATATGAGCGCTTGTGTCTGTACTGATGCTAAAAAAACATACGCATATATCATCATTCGAGTGCAGCCACAAAACAGGTAAAGAGGCCGCTGGCCTGATGGGCCGACACACACGCATGAGTTGGATCAGGAAGCGGTCGAGCTCGATTCCATCGAGCGCCCAGCCCACCCACACGATGCACATGCAAGTGATGAACCCTAAGAAGCTAGCTCAGCGACGGCGGCTGGTTAGGTCGCGAGGACCAGGCGGGTGACTGGTGACGGGGTAGGCTACGCCGACGGCGGGCTGGGGGCTTTAGAGAGCGGCCGCAGCAAGCTCCAGCGATGGCAGCAAACTCCAGCAGCGGCTCCAGGGCTCCAGCAGCGGCGGCGGCAGCAGCATGTATTTCTCATCTCTCTAAAATTTTGTAGCAAATGTTAACAACAACTTGAATCCAATCAGATTTTAGTGACAAATTGATGATGTGGATTGCAGATTTGACAAGGCATTTTGAAGTAATTGGTAGTGGCAGCAACTCAAAATCAAATCCAAGCATTGAAGACGTGAGAGCTTGTCATGATGTTGCAAGTCTAGCTAAAATGATGGTTGAATTTGATAGGTGTCGTGGTTTTGTCACGGCAGATGTCCTAGAGAAAGGACTTAGTCGTGGAGCCATCGCTACGGGTTAGCTTGAAGGGGTTAAAGCGGACACAAGGACGCGAGAGAGTTTATACTAGTTCGGCCCCTTCAATGAAGGTAAAAGCCTATGTCTAGTTGTGAAGGAATTGATGGGTGTTTCGATAACTAGGGAGCAAATAAGCTTCGCCTATGTCTCGAGTTGTTGTCTGTCTTTGAACCGCCACCAGGTCGTCCCCTTATATACATGGGGACGCCCGTCGGTTTACAGAGTCCCGATACCGGCTCATAGATGCGTCCGGTTCGGTCTCCACTATTCCTAACTTATAACACAAGTTACATACCGACGCCGGTTTATAGCTATAGGCCTTAAACCGATTATGGGCCTTTAGCCCTCATCTGCCCTCATGGGCTTTTATCACACTCAACTACTGATGAAGTTAACCCAGCTTGTCCTGGCCGGTTTACGCCCAGTAGTAATATCCCCAACATTAGGCCCCAAATTGATTTGAACAGGTTCATGTCAATCCTTAGCAAAAATCTTCATCTTCAACATCTTCTTGTATTTTGTTGAACCACCATGATGTCATCTTCTCTGCTCGCGGTAGACCGGTGTGACGTCACTGGTTATAAAGAACCTTATCCTGTTAACAAGCCTGCGACAATTAAGGCCGCAGCTTTGTTTCCAAACTCGCGGCTCCTTGATTCTCGCGCCTGACATATCCCTTTCTTTATAGATAGGACCGAAGGGTCATTTCCTTTCTCTTTCCCTCCGACCCCTTCTGCTTCATCTTCCTCGCGTCGCCCAGCTTCGGAGCTCCGCCGCCACCGTCGACCTCTGCATCAACCTTGGCCGCTGCATCAACCTGAGCACACCAGAGCATCGCGGCGACCTTCCGCTTCTTCCTCAGCTCCGGTAAATCTTCTTTCCTTTCCCCCGCAGATCTGTTCTAGGGTTTCCTCGTTCGTCGAAGTTCATCGAGACTCTGGCGTTGTTCTTCCTTTGTTTCTTCTTTAGCCCATGAATAAAACTTCAAACCTGATGTATTCTCCATAATGGCTTATCTTCTATTACCAAAGCAAACCTTTATGCGCATAAAACACTGATCTGGTCCCTTGTGAATTGCTTTGAGATCAACCTTTTAGGTCTAAATCCTTTTATTTTCCTGTCTTACGGTAGATCCAAAATTTCACTGCGACCTTATGAAATCTGTTTTTACCTTCCTTAGTCATTCTTGCCTTAGATCTGTATCCTCTTTACCACATAGGCGGTTCACCTTTGAAAAAGCAATCTATCATATATCATTAGTCCCCTTGTTGAACCGCCGGGATGCTGTTGCTTCATAAACTCCGGTTTAGATAGATCTGCTTCCGGTTTAACATTGCACATATCAATGTACTTTGTAGATTTCATCATGGCCAAGCAAGTGTATGAGTGCAATTGGGTCCCTTCTCGCGTCACAGAGGATCAACTGGACGATTTAGTCCTGATTGGCGCCTTGGGCAGCAAAGACACCGTCCATTGGAGGGCTCCTGGCAAAGAATGCCCCCCCCCACACCTCAAGAAGGAGAGGTTGTTGTTTTCGTAGACCACTTAGCCCGGGGTTTTAAACCGCCCGGTTCTAAATTCTACCGGGATGTTCTGGCTGATTTCCAACTCCATCCGCAAGACACTGTCCCCAACTCTGTTACAAATATGTGCCACTTCCAAGTGCTCTGTGAGGTGTTCTTTCAAGAGGAGCCCACAGTGGAACTATTCAGAGATCTTTTCCATCTAAACCGCCGTACTGAGTTTACTAATGGCTCTAATACGGAGTTGGGTGGCATGGCGATTCAAAAAAGGAAAGAGGTCACATACCCTCACGCCAAGCTGCACAGTCACCCCAAGGAGTGGAATCATACATGGTTCTACTGCAAAGACACCTCCCCTGCTGGTGAGAATCCCTTGCCTGGCTTTCGTCCGGAGCGGCTCAGCAATACCCATCCTTTTCCTCAACGATTGACTGCCCAGGAGAGAAGCAAATATGCTCCTCGGCTGTCAAAGCTCAGAGCCTTTATGGCCAATGGTTTAATAGGGGTTGACCTTGCTCGCTGTTGGATATCATGGAGCATACTGCCCCTTAGTCAGCGCTCCGGTTTGATGTGCGAATATACTGATAGTGTGGATGACCCACTGCGACATTCAAGACTCCAGCTCTCCGGTGAAGAAATCACAGAGGCTGTGCGTAAGATACTGAATGAACCGGAGCACATCTGCACTAGAACCAGCCTGCTTCCCTTCTGTGCCACCAACAAACCGCCAGTTGTAAGACTTTGATTTTTCTCTTTGCTGAATCTGTTATTGATATGTCTAGTCATTGTTTTTAATATCAGTGTCTGCATAACCAGGGCGATGATCCGTTTTGGAGCAAAAAGCTGCCGCAGGAGAAACCAGAGAAAACAGATAAACCGGAAAGAGCAACCCGGCAAAAAACTAAAGCTGTGAAGAAGACTGCCCACCGGAAAAGAACCACTGCATATTCTAATCCGGCCCCTGATGACGAGGTGGATAATTCGGACTTTGAGGTAGAGCTTGACTCACTTGGTTTATTTTTCATGCATCTTATTGATGATGATATTTGTCAGGATGATGCCGAAGCCAGCCATGCGGATGTTGCAGAGGTAATTATTCTCTCTTACGATTCAAAAACTTTTCCTTCACAAAAAATCCGTCAAGCAAACCGGAAAGTTAAATTTTCTCATCCTCTTGCTTATTTGGATCCTAAACTTCTTATGAAGACTCAACAACACGAAGCTCGCTGCACCACCCGGCACAGCGGCCAGGTAGTTACCTCCGCCGGTTTACCGAACAGTCCGGTTCGGAAACGTCATTCCGAGGTCTCTAATTCACTTGTCAGTGCTTGTCCTAAAGCGGGCTGCTTTCGTCAACCTCTTAATCCGTCTGACTCCGATTATCAGGTTATTTCCCACTCATCTTCTGGCGAGTCGTCGGCTACTCAGCTCCCACCGCTCAAAATGGTGCTTGGGTAAGCTATATTTATTGTGATGTTTGTAGTATATTGCCTTAGAACATATGTTGTATTTAATTTTGTTATTCTTCTCAAGGCCAAACCCAGGCCGAGCAAGAAGGCCCGCCTGGATAAAGCGGTCGAAGAAGATGTCATTCTTGAACTAGGCACCACACCCAATCTTGAAGTGGCTATTCCTGAGGATATTCCCAATGATCCACCGCAGCCAGATGATGATCTTACTGCTGAGGAAATACCTACTGATACCTCGGGTCCTATCCATCAGCCCACAGGTTCCCTCCGGGTTGAAAGCTCCACCGGTCCCGCAAAACCTACTGACAAGCCAACAGCTCCAGTGCAAACCGGCGGTACCAATGATGATGAAGTTGTCATTACTGGCACTGGCCATACTGAGCCAAACAATCCTGTCGCTTTATCCAAACATTCTGCCAATGAAGAATTAGCTGCTTTTGGCAAAGGCAAGTGGAATGCTGACCTGACGGCTTACGCTGCTCTGAGCGCCCAAGATATCAATTCCGGCTACCTGAACCGGCTGTATACCAGCCGTGACTATGAAGCCGCTCTGGTTAACATGATGAAGGATAAATATGAGGTAACTTCCATATGCTCCTTCCTGCTTGTATGCTTTCATTCTTGCTGACTCTCCTAGCCCCTAAGGGCCGATTTGAAATATTCTTTCAAACCGGGACTTAATAATATGAATCTTGATGCTTTGAAATTTGCTGATGTAGTCCCCAAGGGCTGGTTCAACTTAGCGTAGTTAAACCGGTACTTTAAGTAATTGAAACTGCCGCATCAGAATACATATGATCAAATAGCCATTAGCCCCCAAGTGACAAGTTGAATACTTGTATTGAGCTTGGGACTTTGTAAACAATTGAAAGATGAGGATCGAATATGCATTAGCCCCCAAGTGCCAAGTTGAATACTTGTATTGAGCTTGGGACTTTGTAAAAAATTGAAAGATGAAGATCGAATATGCATTAGCCCCCAAGTGCTAAGCGCATAACTTGTTATGTGGTTGGTACTTGAATCCTTCTACCGATTTGTTGAAACATATATCTGTATGCCTGCAGGCGGAGCTGAAGGCGAAAGAAAGCCAAGTCATCGATCTGCGAGAAAACCTGAAAACCCAACAGGCTGAAACCTCCAAGGCAAAAGAGGAATTGGCCAGTGCCTTAAGCGCCATGGAACAACTTAAGGAGAACTTCAAGAAGAAACGGGCGGATTGGGCCACTGAAAAGTCCGCTTTGATCAAACGAGCAGAGGATGCCGAGGCTGCACTGAAACCAGTGATGGATGAACTGACCAGCATAAAGCGGCACATTCATGCCATGACCACTGCTATCTTTGGTAAGCCAGCTTGCCTTCTGAATTGGTTCTGCCTTCTTACAGATTCGCCGGTTTATTAACCTTTTATGGTATTTCAGGGACACGCATTGGTCACTTGGGGTCAGATGTGCGGAAGAAGTTGAAAGCCGCCTATACCTTGGTTGAACAATTGTATACTGGTGCCCAGCGGATCATCTGTACCGCGTCTCATAACAAACCGGCGCCCACTTTGATTCAAGATACTTTAATGAAACTGTCAGTGCTTCCTGCCCGGGTTAAAGAGCTGAAGAAATCTGCTGCTCGAACCGGTGCAATCAATGCTTTAATCCGGGCAAAAGCCTGGGTGCCGGATTTTGATCCTATTGAAGCGGCTCAGGGTTATCCCAGTTTGAAGGAAGACGGGTCAGAATTTGGTGAAGCGGATCTACGAGCCATAAACCGGGAGGTACGTCCGCTAGCTTGTCAACTGGCTGAGGAAGCAGATTTGTCTCATTATCAAGCCCAATATGACAGCCAGAACAAGCGAATAGCTGCACCAATCCATGAATCGGAAAACCTGATCCCTCCAATCCGTAAGCATACTTACGCTCCCGATATTGACCTGTCTTCGCTAATCCATGACGAAGCTGTTTTTCAAGCATTGATGGGAATCGACTGGACAACTGTGGATTTTCAGCCACTGGGTAGAGAAACGGAAGCTGAAGCGGCGTAGGATGACCCACAACCATCAGGCCAGGCTGGTGGCCAAGCTTAAACCGGAAGCCGGTTTTAAAACTGTCTCTCCTTTGTGAAAAACAATTATGTTATTATGGGCACCATGTTGCCTTGTAATAGGCTAACTGATACCTTTGATGTTGATATGCCTTCGCGCATAACTTGTTCTTCCTGTGGTAATGAACTTTCCAAAATACTTTCTGAAATAAGAAATTCGTTAAGTGCCACCGCGGTTGTACCGTCAGGCGGAATATGATGTTTGTATATATAAAGTCAAAACATCCAAAACAAAATTTTAAGTATATGATCAAAAAATTTGAGATACATAATACCTGCCACCATTGAGTGTGAAGTTGGCTTGGCCAAACTTGAAGCGGAGCTTTTGCAAACCCACACTGTTTGGAGGAAATAACAACTCCTGTATATGTATATGACACTGGTTACCATGCAAACCGTGCCGGGTTATAATGAACACCGTGTTACTCCATAAGAGGATGTTAACAACAAGGATCAAACCGGATAAATAGTCTCCGGATTGACGTGAACTGTGTTCCGTCAATTGATTGGTTAAAAAACTTTGTCGGTTTAAAGAACACAAAAAAAAGCAAAAAAAAACCTTCAAAGAAAAGTATGAAGCAAAAGCAACGACAAAAACGTTTGCCAAAAAAGATTTATTTAAGTTGATCAAATGGCGTAACCATGGCCAAACACGACCAAGCTCCCATTAGGTGTAACTATGGTTCTAGTTAGCCAGGTCCCCAAGTGATTCTTGTGGCATTTATGCCGACCAAATGGCGTGGTCATGGTTCGGGTTCGACCAAGCCCCCAAGTGATTCTGTGGCCTTAGGCCGATCAAGAGGCATGACTGGTTCAGACATGACCAAGTCCCCAAGTGATCTGGTGGCTTTCGCCTATCAAGAGGCATGGTATTGGTTCGGACATGACCAATCCTCCAAGTGATATAACACGATGCTTTTAGCAAAGCGAACTCAAGGGGTAAACCGGAGGCCGCTTTAGAGCAACTCTGTGTAACCTCACATGATGTAAAAGAACAGATACCCCGCTTTAGCTGAGGTTCCAGTTTATTGTACTTAATCATAATATATACATTATATGTACATAAGTATAGCCAATGGCTCAGGTATAGTAAGGCCGAAGATGAGCTATATTCCACGGCATGTTAGTCTCTTCCTCTGATGTACGTGAGTCCTTATGCTCTCGAATATCGATCAGATAGTACGACCCGTTGTGCAGATTCTTGCTGACCACGAAAGGCCCCTCCCAAGGTGGGGATAGCTTATGCATATTACTCTGATCTTGGATGAGCCGAAGCACCAAATCTCCTTCCTGGAAGGCTCTGGTTCTGACTCGGCGACTGTGATAACGACGAAGATCCTGCTGGTAAATCGCCGACTGGGCGGCTGCAATGTCACGCTCTTCATCCAACCGGTCCAAAGCATCTTGTCGTGCTGTCTCGTTGTCCGCTTCAGCATAAGCCGTGACACGAGGTGAGTCATGACGGATATCGCTGGGGAGAACCGCCTCCGCTCCATAAACCATGAAGAACGGTGTGTATCATGTTGATCTGTTGGGTGTTGTATTGATGCTCCATAACACAGATGGTAATTCTTCTACCCAACAACCCGGCGTTCTCTGCAAAGGAACCATGAGCCGGGGCTTGATGCCTCTCAAGATCTCTTGATTAGCTCTTTCTGCTTGACCATTGGACTGTGGATGTGCCACTGATGAAATGTCGAGCCGGATGTGCTCCCGTTCACAGAACTCCTTCATAGCACCTTTGGATAAATTGGTACCATTATCTATGATAATACTATGCGGAAAGCCAAACCGGAAAATCACCTTTTTGATGAACTGAACTGCCGTGGCCGCATCACACTTGCTAACAGGTTCTGCCTCCACCCACTTTGTAAACTTGTCCACCGCCACTAGGAGGTGGGTCTTCTTATCTTTGGACCTTTTGAAAGGCCCAACCATATCCAGCCCCCAAGTCGCAAACGGCCAAGTAATTGGAATCATCCTCAATTCTTGAGCCGGTACATGAGCACGTCTTGAAAACCTTTGGCAACCATCACATCGTCTGACCAGATCCTTCACATCAGCATGAGCAGTTAACCAATAGAAACCATGGCGAAACGCTTTAGCCACCAGAGACTTTGAACCGGCGTGGTGACCACAATCTCCTTCGTGGATCTCCCGCAAAATTTCACGGCCTTCTTCAGGAGACACGCAACGTTGAAAAGCTCCTGATACACTGCAATGATGCAACTCACCGTTGATGACAGCCATGGACTTGGATCGCCGGATTATCTGCCGGGCCAGAATCTCATCTTCTGGCAACTCGCCCCGGTTCTTGTACGCCAGATAAGGAAGCGTCCAATCCGGAATAACATGAAGAACTGCCACCAATTGAGCCTCCGGATCAGGAATGGCCAAATCCTCTTCACCAGGGATCTTCACCGACGGGTTGTGCAGCACATCCAGAAAAACATTGGGTGGGACCGGTTTGCGCTGAGAGCCCAGCCGGCTTAAAGCGTCCGTCGCTTCATTTTTCCGCCGGTCCACGTGGTCCACCTAATAGCCTCTGAAATAACCTGCAACAATATCCACCTCACGACGATATGCTGCCATGAGTGGGTCCTTGGAGTCCCAAGTGCCAGACACTTGCTGAGCCACAAGGTCCGAATCACCGAAGCACTTAACTCGACTTAGATTCATCTCCTTAGCCATCCGAAGACCATGGAGCAAGGCTTCATACTCAGCTGCATTGTTAGTACAAGGGAACATTAAATGGAGAACATAACAAAACTTATCACCTCGTGGGGAAGTTAATACGACTCCAGCCCCCGAGCCTTCCAACTGCCTGGATCCGTCAAAATGAATGGTCCAATACGTATGATCCGGCTTTTCTTCAGGTGCTTGCATTTCCATCCAATCATTGATGAAATCAACAAGTGCTTTAGACTTAATCGCTGTCCGAGGCACATATTTCAAACCGTACAGCCCCAGCTCTATAGCCCACTTTACAATCCGGCCAGTTGCTTCTCGGTTCTGGATGATATCTCCCAAAGGAGCAGAACTGACCATCGTAATTGGGTGCCCTTGGAAGTATTGCTTAAGCTTCCGGCTTGCCATAAATACTCCGTACACCAGCTTCTGCCAATGCGGATACCTTTGCTTGGACTCAATGAGTACCTCGCTGATATAATAGACCGGATGTTGAACCGGATGCTCCTTACCTGCCTCCTTTCGTTCCACCACAATAGCCACGCTGACCGCACGAGCATTAGCAGCAACATATAGCAGTAATGGCTCCTTGTCAATGGGAGCGGCGAGCACAGGCGGATTGGCCAATTGCCGCTTTAAATCCTCAAATGCTTCATCAGCAGCAGAACTCCAGACGAACTGATCCGTCTTCTTCAACATCTGATACACAGGGATCGCCTTCTCACCAAGGCGGCTAATAAACCGGCTTAACGCGGCAATCCGGCCTGCCAGGCGTTGAACATCATTGATACACTTCGGTTTAGCCAGGGAGGTGATGGCTGTGGTCTTCTCCGGATTAGCCTCAATTCCCCTGTTGGACACCAGAAAACCCAATAACTTGCCCGCCGGTACACCGAAGACACACTTGTCCGGATTAAGCATCATTTTGTACGTCCTTAGGTTATCAAAGGTTTCCTTTAAATCATCAACCAGAGTCTCCTTCTCCCTGGATTTAACCACGATATCATCCACGTAAGCATGTACATTACGGCCAATCTGCTTGTGAAGACAATTTTGTACACACCGTTGATAAGTTGCCTGGGCACTTTTGAGCCCAAAGGGCATAGACACATAGCAGAAGGCTCCAAAGGGAGTTATGAATGCCGTCTTCTCCTGGTCCTTAACTGCCATTTTGATCTGATGATAGCCAGAATATGCATCCAAAAAACTTAAACGCTCACAACCCGCCGTAGCATCAATGATTTGATCAATACGGGGGAGGGCAAAAGGATCTGCTGGACAAGCTTTATTAAGATCTGTGTAATCCACACACAAACGCCAGGTGCTGTTTTTCTTAAGGACTAGCACCGGATTGGCAAGCCACTCAGGGTGAAAAACTTCAACAATAAAACCAGCTGCTAAGAGCCTGGCTACCTCTTCTCCAATCGCCTTGCGTCTTTCTTCGTTAAACCGGCGGAGGAACCGTTTCACCGGTTTGTATTTAGGATCCACATTAAGTGTGTGCTCAGCGAGTTGCCTCGGTACACCTGGCATGTCAGAGGGCTTCCATGCAAAAATGTCCCGATTCTCACGGATGAACTCGATGAGCGCACTTTCCTATTTCGGATCCAAGTTGGCACTAATGCTGAACTGCTTGGACGAATCGCCAGGTACGAAGTCAACAAGCTTAGTTTCTGCTGCCGATTTGAACTTCAGGGCCGGATCATGCTCCGTAGTTGGCTTCTTCAACGGAGTCATGTCCGCCGGATCAACATTGTCTTTATAGTACTTCAACTCCTCGGTGGCACAAACCGACTCTGCATAAGCCGCATCTCCTTCCTCGCATTCCAAAGTGATTTTGCGGCTTCCATGAACCATTATTGTCCCCTTGTGACCCGGCATCTTGAGCTGCAAATAAACATAACAGGGCCGAGCCATAAACTTGGCATATGCCGGACGCCCAAACAGGGCATGATATGGACTTTGGATTTTCACCACTTCAAACGTTAATGTCTCCGACCTGGAATCATGATCATCCCCAAAGGCCACTTCAAGAGCTATCTTACCAACGGGATATGCTGATCTGCCAGGCACTACACCGTGGAATACTGTATTGGACAGTTTGAGATTCTTATCTGTAAGTCCCATACGACGGAAGGTCTCATAGTATAGGATGTTAATGCTGCTCTCTCCATCCATGAGCACCTTGGTGAAATTATAACCTCCCACCTGAGGCGCCACCACCAGAGCCAACTGACCCGGATTATCGACCTGGAGTGGGTGATCCTCTCTGCTCCATATGATTGGCTGTTCAGACCAACGTAGATAACGGGGTGTGGCCGGTTCAACAAAGTTGACTGCCCGCCTCTGAACCTTCCGGTCTCGCTTGTCCAAGCTAGTGGTAAAGACATGGTACTGCCCATTACTCAATTGCTTTGGGTTGCTTTGGTAACCTGACTGTTGCTGCTGTTGGTTGTAACCACCCTGGTTGTTCTGACTATTTTGACCATTATGTCCGCCCAGATTACCATTAAATCCTGAACCGGAACTTCCTCCACTGTAACCCGGCCCGGACCCTGAGCCACCGCCAGATCTGTGATCATACCGGAAATTATTAGAATTCTTGAACTCCTGCATAATAAAGCAATCCTTCCAAAGGTGGTTTGCTGGCTCCTCCTTCGTCCCATGTCTTGGACAGGGCTGGCTTAGCAGATAGTTCAGGCGGTTTGGGTTGGGGTTGGGCGCTCCACTATGATTTTTCGGCCTACCCTTGTGCCATTGGCCATTGTCCTGTACGTTGGTATTAGCCACAAAATCCATGTTGCCATCCGCTTTACGCTTGCCTCCTCCGCCATTGCCTACCCAGTGATGCTGCTGCCCTTTGGAGCTGCTGTTCTTCTTCCCCTTCCCTGTCTTGTCATCATCAGATTCGGGATCCTTGGTACTATCAGAATCAGCATATTTTACCAAAGCTGCCATGAGGGTCCCCATGTCGGTGCAATGACGCTTCATCCGTCCCAATTTCAACTTCAGGGGCCCAAACCGGCAGTTGCCTTCTAGGGTTAATACTGCGGTGTCAGCGTTGATGCGGTCTGAGGAGTGCAACACTTGTGAAACCCGGCGCACCCAATGAGTCGTTGACTCTCCTTCCTCCTTGACGCATGCAGCTAAGTCCACTATCGACATAGGCTGTTTACAGGTATCCTTGAAATTGTTGATAAACCGGGCTCGTAATTGGGCCCATGAACTGATAGAATTAGCGGGCAAGCTTTTTAACCAAGTACGGACCGTTCCTTCAAGCATCATGGTGAAGTATTTCACACACGCCGTGTCATCCACATCAAGCATCTCCATGGCCATCTCATAGCTCTCTACCCATGTCTCTGGTGGTTGATCCGCCGTATAATTTGGTACCTTGCGTGGGCCTTTGAAATCCTTGGGCAAGCGCACGTTGCGTAAAGCGGGGACGAGGCAAGGCACCCCCAAAGAACTAGAAGTAACACCAGGTTCGATTGAAATGGTTGGACGAACCGGCGTGAGCTGCCGAGCCTGATGTTGTGCGGCTAACTCGGCCTCCCTACGCGCTCGGGCCCAGTTCACCAGTTCCTGAGCGTCATCAGCACCACCCGTCGGGTTGTTACCACGGGGTGCTCCACGTCGTTCATTACTCGACACTGCTGGTTCATCCATATGTCTGTTATAGCTCCGGCTTGGACGGGGGGTCGAGTGGATTTGGTCGCGGCTGTACGAGTATGCCTCCTGTTGGGCCAAAGCTGTCCTCAGAAGTTCCTTGACCCGTCGCGTCTCTACTGCTTGCGGCGAGTCACCTTCAACTGGAATGGCCTCCAGTCGTGCAGCAGCGGCAACAAGATTGTCCATTGGGTTGGAGTAGTGACCCGGAGGCGTTAAAGTATCCCGAGGTATAACGGTGTTTTGACGAGGCGGGTCCATCTGACGGGGCTGAACCGGTGCACCGGTCCTAGGGGCTTCTGCTCGGTTCCCCTCCAGCGGATTACTGGCTCTTGGTCCTGGAGTGTTGAAAAGGTCTCTGGCCTCGAAAACCGGAGGTAAGCGGGACCGGTGCTTCCTCCTCATGACTTCATGCGACGCGCTCTGATCCAACATAAGCCTGTAGGCCTGTGCGTCTAAAGCGGCCCGCTCTGCGGCCATCCTGGTGTCCTTAGCCGCCAGATCCGTTTTGGCCTGGGTGATTTGTTCCTTTACCTTTGCAATCTCCGTGTTGTGAGCGTCCTGATCTGGCGGATTAACTACTGCCATAAGCACAGCCAACGCATCAAATAGTTCTGATAGAACCTGAGCCGGTGGGCGCACAGGGCCTCCCGCCCCGGCAACCATTGCCGCTACTGAACCGGAGATCGTTGCCGCGGCTGTCGAAGAGTGAAGCGCTGCTTGTGTTCCGGTCATGAATATTCCAACCCGGTTAGGCAGATCAGAGGGGTCCGGAATACTGTCGCCATCGGAACAGCTCTCAATCCGGCCATCTTGTAGCTGATAAAGAGATTTGGTTTCTCCGGTCGAAGATTCGTCACCGGAACGAACGGCAGTCGCCCCATGAAGCTCCGATCCATCCTCATAACTCCCTCCATGGATCATTCCCACGAAAGCACGCTTCATGGCCGGTTTAACCCGGGCGGATCGCGTACGCTGAGCCGTCTCGACGAGGTCGGTGCAGATGTGGGCCCGGTTCACCGATCTTGCCAATGAAAATATGAATGCTACCAAAGGGGACCCGGTACCCGTACTCAATTGAGCCGGCCTCGGGGCCCCAGCCTGCGTCGTCGATGTAGAGTTTGTCGCGACGACTCTTAGTCATCCGGCCTACAGCGTAGCCCTCGAGTCCTTCAAAGCGGCCCTCCAAGAACCGGAAACCATCGTGCGATAGCCCCACGGTGGGCGCCAACTGTCGTGGTTTTGTCACGGCAGATGTCCTAGAGAAAGGACTTAGTCGTGGAGCCATCGCTACGGGTTAGCTTGAAGGGGTTAAAGCGGACACAAGGACGCGAGAGAGTTTATACTAGTTCAGCCCCTTCAATGAAGGTAAAAGCCTACGTCTAGTTGTGATGGAATTGATGGGTGTTTCGATGACTAGGGAGCAAATAAGCTTCGCCTATGTCTCGAGTTGTTGTCTGTCTTTGAACCGCCGCCGGGTCGTCCCCTTATATACATGGGGACGCCCGTCGGTTTACAGAGTCCCGATACCGGCTCATAGATGCGTCCGGTTCGGTCTCCACTATTCCTAACTTATAACACAAGTTACATACCGACACTGGTTTATAGCTATAGACCTTAAACCGATTATGGGCCTTTAGCCTTCATCTGCCCTCATGGGCTTTTATCACACTCAACTACTGATGAAGTTAACCCGGCTTGTCCTGGCCGGTTTACGCCCAGTAGTAATATCCCCAACAATAGGCGTGTCATGTTTCCTAGTGTTTATCGTCTTATTGAGTTGGCATCGCTACAACCTGTAGCGACCGCAACAGTTGAAAGTGTCCATTCACTGTCAATAAAAATCATCAAGACTGAGTTGCGCTTCATTATGGATATGTTTTAGGTTATTTTTCGTTTGTAGTATGTATTGACTCTTTCAGTTTGCATAAAAAAATTTCTTTTCTTAAGACTTCGCCACACCTTAATTTTTTTTCGTCCTCCGCCTCTGTTTTGTCCCCTAGTTTGTCACTGGGATATGGAGCACCGCAAGATTGAACCAATTACAATGCACCTCTCCCATTGCAAGATAAATCAATCTAGTTGGCAAAACCAAACGGATAAATCGAAGAGAAATACAAAGATATAATAATCATGCATTAAAGAATTCAAAGAAGACTAAATTAATATTGATGAATAATCTGATCATAAACCCACAATTCATCGGATCCCAACAAACAACGCAAAAAAAATACATCAAATAGATCTCCAAGAACATCGAGGAGAACATTGTATTCAAGATCAAAGAGAGAGAAGAAGCCATCTAGCTACTAGCTATGGACCCGTAGGTCTATGGTAAACTACTCACACATCATCGGAAGGACAACAAGGTTGATGTAGAAGCCTTCCGTGATCGATTCCCCCTCCGGCAGGATGCCGGAAAAGGCATCCAAATGGGATCACGGAAGAATAGAAACTTGCGGCGACGAAAAAAGTATTTTGGGTCGCTCTCTATTGGTTTCCCGATTTTAGATAATTTATAGAGGTGGAATTAGGTCAAACGGAGCCACGAGGGGCCCACAAGGCATTAGGGCGCGCCCTGTTGCCTTTCGGTCTCCTTATTTGCCTTCTGGTCTCCCCCCGAAGCTTCTAGGGTCTCTCTTGTCTAGAAAAAATCATCAAAAAGTTTCGTAGAGTTTGGACTTCGTTTGGTACTGATTTCCTGGAAAACCAAAAACAGGCAAAAAGAAAACAGCAACTAACACTTGGCACTAGGTTAATAGGTTAGTCCGAAAAAATGATATATAATTGCGTATAAAACGTCCAAGATTGATACTATAATAGCATGAAATAATAAAAAATTATAGATACGTTGGAAACGTATCAAAGAAGCCCACCGTTCAAACTCGATGTCAGCTCCAAGTGGTAGAGATGGGGCAACGCATCGACGATCTCACGGCGATGCTCAAGGCTATCCAAGAGTAGAACGTCGCAATCTAGAAAGAGATGACGGCATTTAACACCCTGTTCGAGGCACTCAAGCCTTCCATCAATGAGTTGGCAGAGTGGAGAAGAATAAAGACAAAGTAAAGACGTGGTTTTCTCGCGTAGTTTCACTCTTTTCATTTGAGTCCGAGGACCACCGTACTATTTAAATGGGGTTCAAGTGTTTCGGGACTTATGTATGTGCTGATGCTTAACTGAATTATATCCCAAGTGAGTTGAGAGAAATATGTACATGCGATGAGTTATTACTCACAAGCCAGACGCGAAATTCTTCTGGTCTTTAAGAGAAATGCTCTAGCAGTGGAGTCAGCTTCACCTGTTCCTCAAGTAAAGTTGTGATGTGAGTTTGAAATCCAGCCGTTAAAACACATGTCGGTTGTTCATTGGCTGGCCCGCATGCCCCGATTGTTTCTGGTCCGTTGCTCCGTTTGAATTTTCCGACGAGTGTTTGTCTGAGCACCTCTCTACGAGAGATTTGAGTAAATCCATTGAGAGAAAACCCGAAATCCTAAATTTAGATGTCTTGCATTGTAAGCAGGATTGGTAAAGCAGTTGACCTGTTCTTCTCCATGGCTCAACCAAGGTCTGAGAGAGAATCAATGTCCACGCGACACATGGCAGAGAACGGGCCCATCTCCACCACAGGCCAGCCACCAAGCAAGAGATCTGTCGTTTCTCAAAAAGAAAAAGAAAAAAAGAGCAAGAGAAGAGATCTGTCACGTAGCACGTACTATAATAAAGAGCCAAATACCACTTGGCTCCACGAGCGCATGAGTTAATTATAGGGAGAAGTCTAAAAAAGACCTTGATTTCGTAGTGGAAGTCCGAAATGAACCTTAAACTCCAAATCCCTGAAATTAGCACCCCGTCTTATCTGATCCCGGTTTATCCCGACCCTTTTTGGCTGAGGAGGCGTTTGTCCACGTCAGGATTGCACACGTAACAGAGATTAGGGAAAACCGAATAGTTTTGCTGTGGGATTGATGGAGACTTACCGAAGTGGCCGTTCAATCTTTAGTGCTTGCAGGCGTGAGTACCGAGTACGTGTGCTCAATCACTGGCCGTTCAGTCTTCTACCCTGTGCACGCAAGCTCTATTGTTGCTAGCTAGCTAGCCAAGCCAAATACGTAGTTGTGTGAAGGAACGTGCATGTTTCACCATGTTTCATCGTTAATCAATACTGGTGTAAAAATTCTCAATCTTCTGTATAGTTCATCTCCTGCTAGACTGATATATCTCGGAACTGACAAACAAATGGAGTGTAATCGAGAACAGGACCCCGCGGGCGACCCGGGCAGAACCCTAGCCGCCGAGGGAACTACCTCCAACCCAGATCTCCCTCTCCTCACCGCCGTCAGTAGGCGCCGCCAGGCAAAGCCCACACGGTACCGGTGGCGGCGAGGCACTCTGTTTCTTCCCTCTCACGAGGCTACGGTGTTGCGGGGCGCTCTGCCGTGAAGGAGAGTGGTCGCCGTGGCGAGTTGGCGCCGGGTGTGGGCGAGCGTGTACAATGCGCGTAGCATGTGTGGTGAGCAGACGTGGCATTGCGGGCGCGAGCTCACACGATGGGGCGGCGGCTGGCGGATCGGGTCTCGGGGCGGCGACCTTGATCGGTTGGTGGCACGCGGTGTGGCCTGTGTGGCAGTCGGCACCAAGGGATAAAGGTGGACGCCCTTCCACGATTGCGTGGGCGGCGGCGTTGCGGCGGCTCCTTGCTGCCTGCCGGAGCTCCATGGGAAGCGTCGTCTCTGACTTGATTTGCTCCGGTTCGTGATGGCTTCGGTCCATGGCGACCGCGGTCATCGTCTCCCGATGCTGGTTTGACAGCTCTGATGGGTGAGCATTAATGCATGTGTGTGTGTTAGTCGTGAGTAAAATTGAGGAAGCTAGTTTTAGTTGAAATTAAAGACATTTTTAGGTAAACGTTGGGCGCTCGCACACCACGCTGGCCCAACGTGCAATACGCAGTGGCCCTGCGTGACACGCCTTCTTTCCTATACGCCTTCATCTCCTACCTCTAGCCTTCATGCACGCGCATCCCCTCCCTTCTCCTCCCGGGCTGCGACCCGGACAGGAGGCACGCTCGCCGAGCGGGACATGGGGATCCAGTCTGAGAACCCGAAGAAGAAGAAGTTAGGAACGATTTGTTTTTTTGCTTGTCTGGATCTAACGGCTGCACGACTCACGTCCAACGGCTTGGGCTCGACCGACCGAAACTTTCGGCCGGCACGCCGGCGTCTATAAGCGCCCAATTTTTTTAATGAGTTTTTCCTATCATGTCACACGTACAAGTCCAAATGTGTTTTCTATGTACCTTTATTTTTGCAAAAAAAACTTCCGATCGCTACCATTTGTGCAAGTGTAGAACGAATCAACACGTTTAGAGCGGCAAGCAAAGAAGTGGTATGGTGTGCTTGTGCGTAAAAACACTAGCAACGTTTGTACAGATCATCACCATGTTCAGACCAGCTGGCCTTGCTCCCCCCTCTCTACCATTTGTGTAATCCCAGCGGAGACAAACACCTTCTCAGCCAAGAAGGATCGGGATAGACCAGGATTATGTAAGACAGGGTGCTAATTTCAAGGATTTGAAGTTCAGGGTTCATTTTAGACTTCAACTAGGAAGTCAAGGTTTTTTTCAGACTTTCGCCTTAATTATACGCCACGGCACGCCTCCTTTTTCCGTCCATGGGGATGTTGCTGTACGCTCACGCCAAACGTCCTGTGTGCCCTAAATGAGCCACGTCACCCTCACTCCACCTGGCCGCTGTCATGGTCCCCAGCAGTACAGCTGACAACCTCAGCATATGCCTGTAGTACATCGCTCCGGACGTACGAAATCTTCTGGACGGCGAAAGTTCAACGCGCCGGGCGATCGGACGGCCCAGGAGCGCCCGCGCGACGTGGCCGAGCCACTCTCCCCAGTCGCGTCTTCGTCTTCTTTAAACAGGCGCGCACACGCAAAGATGCTGTTTTTCGCTCCGGACGGTAGCGGCGGCGGTGGCCACAGATCCACCCATCCTTAAAAAACAGTCGTCGCCCCAGTCGGTCCACTCCCCCGCGCAAGCGAGATCGAGAGGACGGACAGGCCAGGAGGCGCCATGGCGAAGCAGAAGCAGCAGCAGCCCAAGCCCGCCGCCGACGCCGCGCCGCCGCCCCGGGAGTTCAAGACGGCGCACTCGCCCTGGTTCACCTACGCCTCCATGGTCACGCTCTTCTCCCTCTGTCCGCCATTCGTCATCCTCCTGTGAGTCCCCTCCCCCCTCTCCTCGCAGATCCAGCCCGCTCACCACCCCCCACCCGAATCTAACTCTCTCCCGCTCTGGGGCTCATGCTCGCAGGTGGTACACGGTGGTGCACGCGGACGGATCGGTGGCGCGCACCTACGAGCACCTCCGCGACCACGGGATCCTGGAGGGGCTCAAGGCCATCTGGCCCATGCCCACCGTGCTCGCCGGGAAGATCATCCTCGCCTTCGCTCTCTTCGAGGCCGCCCTGCAGCTGCTCCTTCCCGGGAAGCGCTTCGAGGGGCCCATCTCGCCCGCCGGGAATGTGCCCGTCTACAAGGTCCGCCCTTCTATTCCGGCCGAGCCACTCTTTTACTGGACATTTCGATTCCTACTCTTGGTCTGCAGCTAAATACTGTACTTACTAAACAGAAGCCTGCAGCGTCAGTATCGCTGATCCTTTCTTCTCTTTTTCAGGCAAATGGCTTACTAGCATATGCAGTGACTTTGGTCACCTACCTAAGCCTGTGGTGGTAAGAAGACCACCTTGTTTTCTTCTCTTGTGTGTACTGCCTACTGATTACCTTCAGATTACATCACTCGTCATTTCCGCCGTTTCATCTCCCTGAACAATCGAACGAATTGTCTACTTGCGCCTACTTGCATTGATCATTTGACGGTTCTGGCAGTAAACCATTTGAGGAAAAACAATTATGGTAGCTACTGGTTTTGGACATAGGCATAAAACTGATCCCTACAATTTTTTTTATTTGTTGCTTTTATTGGGTTGCCTTCTCCGAAGTAAGAGTGATTTCTTAGTAAGAGAAATATGGCACTTAGTCATAATGCCATAGGGCCTGAGCCGCCCGAAAATTTCAACGACTTCATCCTCACTTTTCCCAAAAGGGTTAACCAAAAGTTGTTAGGCGATTCCATGTGGCTTACATGCTGCTCATGTGTGTTAAATGTACTAAAATGGGAGTTGTCACTAACCTTGCATGCTCAACACACCAGCCACTCAGGCTCTCTAAACCTGGGCCAGTATGTTGCACTAGGTCTTCTTTTAGGTTTTCAGAATTTTATCCCTTATGCAGTAGTCAGAGATTGATGGACATGTTGCTTTGATGCAGATGACTATAATGTTTAATTGTTTCAAAAAAAAAGGCTCCTTAGGGTATAGTTGTATGTTTGAGCCTGCTACATTGCACCCAAGAGGTTGGAACATGATATAACAGCAGTTATGAACTATGCATTGGTGTCTGATAATGTTCAAGTATGATTTGAAATGCATTTAAGATATCTGTGAAGTCATTCCTGGCTCCCTGTTTCTTCTCTCTCAAAGATGTTACAAGTCATACCTGTGATTCATAAACGTTTGCATGCGTATATATTTCTCTTTACAGCTTCTGCGTGCATGCTGGTTTTCGTTCTGTCTTTTGCATATAGAGCAAAATCGTTGGAGCCTCTGATATTGCTGAATCTTTCTTAACGCAAATTTTATACTCATGCGTGTCAGGCACATATATCATATACTTGTACATTTCCAAATCCAATTGTAGTGATTTGTGATTGTTGACTTTTGTTTTGCCACCATCATGTAATTTCAAGTTCATGATAGATACTCCCCCCTCCTTAGCTATATTTCAATGGACCTGGGAGTCTCTGTTTTAAAATGCTTTCAATACCATATGGATAAGCATGCTCATTTCTCGTTAACTTTTTTATCCGTGCGAATGCTGTGGACAAACATAACGAAGAAGAGGGAGTTTCTGAATTAATTGAGCTTGCTTTCTCTCCACGAGCTTATTGCAGGCATTTAAAATATGTGTTCGAGGCCTCTTAGATTTTGTCCACTATGGGTAGTTTGTACTATATTTTATATCACCACTCGTTAACAAAAAAATTGTTTCAGGTTTGGAATATTTAACCCTGCAATAGTATATGATCACCTGGGAGAGATATACTCGGCTCTGGTCTTTGGAAGCCTTGTGTTCTGTTTATGCCTGTACATAAAGGTGGGCTTATTTTGCAGATCTTTGTTTGCCCATACTTATATACCGCGCTTCCTTTGTTGATGGAAATTTATTTTCCTTTTAGGGTCATGTAGCACCATCTTCATCTGATTCTGGATCCTCAGGGAATGCGTTCATTGATTTCTACTGGGTAAGTGCCATGAAATCCATATGATGTATTCTTACATTGCCTGGAGTTAGGTGCTATTTTCTGTGGACCACTGGCACCGTGATATTTGACTTTTGTCCAGCTTAGACTGTTTAGGGCCTGTTTGGATTGGGGGTAGAACATGGGTTTGTTGATCAATGTATCTAACATGCACATTTTCAGGGAATGGAACTGTATCCTCGGATTGGTAAGCACTTCGATATCAAAGTCTTCACAAACTGCCGTTTTGGGATGATGTCCTGGGCTGTTCTTGCCGTCACCTACTGCATAAAGCAGGTCAGGACATTATAATATTCTTATGATGTACACTAGTTCCAGTCAAACAGAATGCTTTTGCACTGTCTGCCATCCAGCTTCTTGTATCTTTGTGCATTTTTTCGTTCACGAGTTATATTCTCTATTAATACTTAATATTATATATATTGTGATGTAGCTATCTATTAAACTCTACTGATTTCTGTGAACTGTGCGATGCAGTATGAAATGAATGGCCGAGTTGCAGACTCCATGCTTGTGAATACTGCACTGATGTTGATCTATATCACAAAGTTTTTCTGGTGGGAGTCTGGATATTGGTGTACTATGGACATTGCGCATGATAGAGGTAGGCAGAGTTCATCTGTTTAATGGATATAATGGAATCATCATTTCAGGCACCAATTCAACATGAAAATTCCGAAAATATTTTATGATATAGCATTTGAACTCAAGGTGTGTATTCACTACGAATTGGATAATGTGTGTATATTTTCCTTTTAATTTATCATTTGACATATTTTCTCAATTTTCTTTTACTTTTAATACGAAATTATGAACTGTAGGGAGAGACTTTTCGTTTGAATTGCTCATGTTAATATTAACCCCCCCACCACAAACAATGATAGCATAACAGTGCTTCAGCCTGAAGGGTGATTGCACTGGACGTATGGTAGTCTATAATTGCAAGAATCTTGTTGCATGGTACTAAGTTTGCAAAGATGATTTTTTTCAGTCACCATCTTTTCGATCAAAATTCTGCATGCATGTTTAATCGGTTCTTAGGCCGGTTTGTTTGCAATCCATGTCAAATACTCCCTCTGTAAAGAAATATAAGACCTTTTAGATCACTACTTAGTGAATTAAAAGGTCTTATATTTCTTTACAGAGGGAGTACAAGTGAAGGAGATGGTTACTCCAAACTCCCATATTCTTGCTTCAGCTAGAGACTTTAATCTAACAATGCCCCACAAGGCTCGTAATGCCTTCCTTGCCAAGCGCTCTCAACAACTCTATAGTAGAAGTAAAAGTCTTATCATGATTTTCAAAGGAATATACTACTACAAAGTGAAGTTCAAGCCATGCTAATATGTTCTTATCAAGGCTACATCACCTAACCAAGACAAAATTAAGAAAAAGTAACAATGGAAGGTGGTTACTACTTCTGTCAAAGCATATTGCGGCGTGTCATGATAGGATTAGTAGTATGTTATTGTGATTAAATTATGTGTTACTCAGATTTTAGCTTGCAAAGGTGCATTCTATTTTGTTCTGTCCAGAACTCCAGATCTTCTCTATTATCTGTCTGACATCATTTTCTACAGCTGGTTTCTACATTTGCTGGGGATGCTTAGTATGGGTTCCATCAACTTACACCTCTCCTGGAATGTACCTTGTCAATCATCCTGTGAATTTGGGTCCCCAGGTTATTCTTTAACATAACCTTTCTCTGATATACTTTGGTTTTGTAGTATTTTGATACTTTTTGTCACTTGCGTATTCACGATTTTAGTTCTAGCAGTTGAACGGAATATTCGTTAATCCTGTTGCAGCTAGCAATCTCGATTCTCCTCGCTGGAATATTGTGCATATACATAAACTATGACTGTGATCGTCAGCGCCAAGAATTTCGCCGGACAAATGGGAAAGCCTCAGTCTGGGGAAAAGCCCCGTCAAAGGTAGAATTTTTTTACCTCTAAAACAGCCAAAAATGCTTTCATGCTTGTTAGTCTGCTTATGTCTTTATTTTGGTGGAACTTCAGATTGTTGCTTCCTATCAGACCACAAAAGGAGAAACGAAAACCAGTCTTCTCTTGACTTCTGGATGGTGAGTCTAAGATTCAGTTCCCTTTCTTTCACATTGTTCATGAAAAGAGAATTATGTGATCATGTATATGCATAGATAACAGCCCTTTGGGCATGCACCTTCTTTTTGTCTATTTCTATCCTGGATAGGTGGGGCTTTTCTCGTCACTTTCACTATGTCCCAGAGATACTGGCAGCATTTTTCTGGAGCGTTCCAGCTCTTTTTGATCATGTAAGCATGTCCTGATCTTGCTAATATCACAAGGTTAATAAGTCATGATTTTATTAATTGTGTTTGCTTTCGGTTCACTTGCAGTTTCTGCCATACTTCTATGTGCTACATCTAACCATTCTACTGCTTG
The DNA here is from genome assembly GCF_056163025.1 of Triticum urartu. Taxonomy (NCBI): domain Eukaryota; kingdom Viridiplantae; phylum Streptophyta; class Magnoliopsida; order Poales; family Poaceae; genus Triticum; species Triticum urartu. The sequence goes on from NC_141875.1 coordinate 696,892,672, forward strand.
ACCGAGCAAAGAGGGATGATGACAGATGCTCAACAAAGTACGTAAACAATCTTCCAGTCATCTCATAGCTAGCATCGACAGAGAACCTTATCTTTAAATTGCTCGGACGCTTATTTTGTTAGTTTTCAGTTCTCTGGTTTTTGTGCCTGATAGACTCATCTTCTTTTTCCTGAAAGGTACGGCAAGTACTGGAAGATGTACTGCAACAGAGTACCGTACAGGGTTGTTCCTGGTATTTACTGAATGGTGTGCTCTCCAACTCATGAGGAGAAAGTAACTAAGCTGCTGAGGTGTTTCTCTCCCTCTTCAGCGGCCCTGGTACTATCAGCATTTGTGTTGTAACGATGTCATTAGCTTTGATGCGTGCAGTGGTAGGTTGTATGTACCCTTCACATGGGCCGTTTGATGCTCCGCTACTATGATAGGAGGAATCGAGCGTAATCTTCTTCTAGTGTGTATTCAAGCTTTTTTGCATGATTTTAGTAGCTAGCACGGCAATGAAAATGAACTGCCATGTTCTCTAGTTTTTATTAATATTCTTATTATTGAGAGAGCTATGTTCTCTAGGTTTTCTATTTTTAGAGGGAGATTCATTGTTCTCTACTTTGACTTTGAATACTCTTGCAGCAAGAGTATATTAATTCATAAACTATTGTTATGATCGGAAAAGCATAGCCCCGAAACAAATTTTTCGCTTGCTAATCTCTTGATGTGGTAGCTGTATGTGCTGAAGAGAGGAGCTGTGGGGTATATAAGCTCCAGAGTAAGGCACGCGAAATCGACAACTATTATACCAGGAATTTGGGGTTTACAGGCTGTTTCTGATGTACAGCCTGTGTCGCTTCAGGAAGTATTAAAGTCTTGTAACAGCTCAACTTTTTTTACAACGATTTGTTGGTAATTTTCTCTCTGAACAGAACTTGTCGTTCACAGACCGGATGAGAAGGGATTTTCCTAGTTAAATCGGGCAAGAATGACACAAGCTTTTCATATACTTCACCTATGCATGGGAGGTCACTTTGGCATTCATGCTGCTTATTAGAGGATTCATAAGTAGTTCACCTTGTGAAGCCTGAAACGAGGTGCCATTGATTTTGTTACACGATGCAATTGGTGCCATCAAACAATGCATGAACATTGTAAGCCACATTGTCATTGACGAACACTTTGTTTACACTTTCTTCGCCGAGAAACCTTCGAGGACTTGGGTTCAGTATCAGTGGTGGTCTGCTTATCTGGCCCAGGGAACTCAGGCGCGACGTAGGGCAGAAACCAGCAGCCGAGGCGCAGAAACGAGCAGTCATCGTGCAAGTTGGACGGCGGCAGGTCGTCGTCCCAGTAAGGCAGTAAGACACCTGCCAGCTCTCCGGCGTCGGCGTTGGCCTACCGCAGCGGGGCTTGTACAGCCACGGGACACACAGGCCGCTGTTTCCCCTCACCAAGATCGCCGTGTCCCCCTTGTTCGCTGCCGGGATCCACCGGCCCTCGCGCTCGTCGTAGCTCGACACCTTCGTCTTCATCATCCCGAAGTACGGTCTGCCCCCGTGAGTGTCAAGGGTGCTCACCATCAGAAGCTCGTCTCTGGTCGTCGACTCCGCGAGCACCGCCCACACCGGCTCAGCCAGTGGGCTAACGGAGCGGACACAAAGCCAGCGTATTCTGCGTCCTCTTTGTCTGTCTCTGTCCACTGCACGTCCCCCCTAGCCCACCTGGCATTCACCCACCCATCCTTATTCTCTTTCTCTCTCACACTGGCCCACCACTCACCCCGCCACAGCCGCTCCTCCGAATGCCAACCGTGGCACCGCCGCGCGCCGGTAACGTGCACCACCACGTCGCCCGGCCACCTCGCCGGAGACGTGTACCACTGCGTGCCAGAGCAACTAGGCCGACGTAGTGTTGTAGTTGCCTCCAGGGGACACCAGCTCCGATGCCGAGGCGGTTGCCCCTTCCGCAAGAGCCGCGGCGGCAGCAGGGCGCGAGGAGGTCGACGTTGTCCCTTCGGATTTTGTGCCTTGGTTGTCGTGCCCGCTGTGCCGCACTGCCATCTCGCAGCCGCAGGACGCGAGGAGCAACAACACTGTAGTGCCCGAGCAAGGCGCTGGCGGAGGCCCCGAGGTCGTGTGGGTGGCTGCGGGCAGTGGCGGAGCTAGCAAATTGCCAAAGCCTGGGCACGGTCATAAGTTAAAATCCACTTTGGATTAACGTCATGTGTAATACACACACTTCTGTTTCATATATCATAGAAGTAAAAAAATCAGATACAATACCAAATAATCCACTAAAAGTTTTCTCTTTTTTTGCAGGGTAATTCACTAAAAGTATTTGACGTTCATACATGAGCAAGGTCCAATCTACGATGTTTATGTTTATGTTCAACCCTTTGTTGCAGGCTTTGCCACGATCAACGTAGAACTGCAAGACCTCAATCGATCAATTCTGAATCCTAGGTCCTGGCTTCTGGTTGCTTGTTTTTTTTTGAGGCAATGGCTTCTCGTTGCTGAAAGCATGGCCTGTAGCCCATGTTACGAAACAAATGAATGGCCCTATGGCCTCCTGGTTGTAGCGAGAAAAGCCCAATAAGCAAGGAAATGGTCAAAGTGGCCCAGATAGTGCAGTTCGTTCGTTTCCAGCGTTAATTTCACGATTTTCCAACATATTTCAACAAGTTTAACGATTCTGATGGCTTGGCTAGCTCGTTGGAGTTCATCTAAATGGCGCCGTCGAGCCCGGGCACGTGCCCAGGGTGCCCGTACGTGGACGGGTGTCGGTGCGGATGCGAGCGGGGACAAGGGACGACGGGACACATGCGCCATGGGTGGGCACGGCGCGCACAGGGATACGACATGGTAGGACGCGAACACCGCGAGCGGGACGCGGCGGCGGAGTGCTGCGTGGCAGGGCGCAGCCGAACTAAAGGGTGTGGCGGGACGGGAGTTGCGGGGCGGGGTGGGACCGAGTAGCAGGGCATGGCGGGGTGAGATGTGGGGCGGGGCACAACATGGGAGCTCGCCCACCAGGTGTTGGTCTGAATGCCGGGGCGGACATGCCATAAAATGCGTCCGGCTCCGTTGGATGCATATGCCGACTCAAATGAAAAAACGGATACGAACGGACGGACGGGCAAGCCAAACAGACAAAAAGCGGACAAAATCGACGTCTGTTTAGATCGCCGCGTTGGGAGTTGCTCTTAGGCCTGGATGAAATTCGAAAGAGGAAACAGTCGAAAAATGAAGTAGAACGTCCCTGTACATGCACGTTCCCGTTGTCCCGTATCGGCGAAATCTGGCGGTGTGCGGTTCACCGGTTTGTCTGGTCGCAAAAAAAGTACATCAATCATGCATGCTGCCAATTGCATGGGGCCGGCGTCCCCTTTCGGAAACAACCCCAGCTCGATTGTACAGCGATCAGAAAGAGGCAATCAGAACTAGAATGTCACGTTGGCTGGTGTACGTCTTCAACCTGCTGGCAACAATAATAATCAAGGTAATAGCACCCCAGGTACCTGACTTGCACAGAATGTGATGATCTAGTCTCAAAAACTTGACCAAGCCATACCCCAACTTACATCTCATGTGATGTTTTAGTCCCAGGCCAATCACAGCTCGCCAATTGGCTGGGCCGGTCAGCGCGCGCATTTTTTCACAAAACCCCCTGCCGTTTCCCTGAATCAACCCACACTCACCCCCCACCTGAATTAAATCTGTTGGAATCGAGTTCACGTCCGTTCGAGAGGGATGAGCTGGTCGCTGTCGGGGCGACAGAGCTCATGGGCTGGCGGGGCGATGGTGACGTCAGCGACGGAGGCGTTGTCGCCGCCGTTCGCCGCCGGCGTGGAGACGCCGGCATCTGCTCATCTCGTCCGGCCGTTGGGTGCATTCCCTCCTGATTACTGTGAGCTCGACGCCCCGTCTCTGCTTTCTTTTCCTCCCTCTCCTCTCCTCTGCTTTGCTCCTCTGAGCTCGTCGCCCCGCCGTTTGCAGCTCGAATCGCGTCCATTTGTGCTCGAATCGGGGTCGTCTAGTGGTGTTTTTGAGTAGGGTCATGTATGGCGAAGTGGAGCTAGGGTTTCGGCCGATGAAATTAGGTTTGGGTTCAACACGATAGCTAGGGTTTATGGCGGAAAAATTAGATGTTAATGCCTTTGTAGTTGGCTTTTCGTTCTGCTTTAGCATGTACTCTACTCAAGCATCTGTTCGTGTTGTGAAATTTAACTACTTTATGCTATTGAAGATGTTTTGTACCGAGTATAAACTTGGCTATTTTGTTACACCATTTAGTGAGTGTTTTGGTAATGCTAATGGTATGTGCAACTAAGTTTCAGTGAATTGAATGGTTTGTGTTAATGTTGTGCTAATATTGTATTTCATTTATGGTTAGTTTATATTTAGTTCACTGAATATGTTCAGTTATCTGTAGTTCAGTGAATATGTTCAGTTAATGTAGTTAACTGAATATTTTCAGTTACTGTAGTTAACTTAATCTTTTTTAGATTACTGTAGGTAAGTGAAAGGTTCAGTTAACTGAACCTTAAGCTATTGTTCAAGTATGTTAAATCTTTGTTTATTCTGTTAACTGAATATTTTTTTTTCAACTCATGCATCTTTTTTTTGAATACAGTGTGTGATGCAGCAAATGGAGAAAGTGTGGACAGTCCATTTTTTACACTGGAACTTGAGCATGGTGAAATTTTCTACGGCCCAATCAGAAACCTGGAGTACTGGAACCCTTCTGTTGAGGTGCTAGACTTTGTTGACTCTGGCACTTTCTCTTATGCATTCCTTGAACAACACTTGGTTTGGTTGGGATATCCTGTGAGTGAGCACATCATTTACTTCAGCAAACCAAATAAACCAATCTCAGATGGTTTGATCAGAATTAGCAGTGATGAGGATGTGCAGCATATGATCAGAGCTAGTGCTGAGCATAAGATGCTTGTAGTCATGGTTGACCATGCAGATTTCATCAGCAACTTTAGGTCTGACTTGGTGTGCACATTGCACCTATCTTTCATAACATCAACAAAAAGTTTTGCAGCAGCAAGTGCATCCCCTTCCTATAGCCTAGTTTCAGTCTTTGTAGAAGATCCTTTGTCAGAGATTGCAGCAAATGGAACAGGCCCAGAGATTTTTCTTATTGATGGTGCTGAGCAGAACATGCTAACTGAAGATCCCTTGTTAGAGATTGCATCAATTGGAACAGACCCACAGAGTTTGCTTATTGAGCATGCTGAGCACAACATGCTAACTGAAGATGGAGAAACAGTTATTGAAGATGTAGTTGTTTCATATTCTGATTTCAGTGACAGTGACTATGACATAGATGATGGTGATGATGATCTTTATGATGACAGCATTGACTTTGATGTTGATGAAGGAGCTGATCAGGATGCGGATGATGTGGATCCTGAATACTTGCTTGAGGATGAAGATCTCAACCTATCAACTGGGCAAGCAGATGAACTTAGGTACAAGTTTAAAGCTTTCAATGCAAAGGTGGACATGATTTCCCCTGTGTTTAAAGTAGGGATGGTATTTGCTGATGTGGTTGAGCTAAGACATGCACTGACTGCATATTCAGTTAGAAACAGAGTGCAGATCAAGAAGATAAAAATGATAAGATGAGACTTGAAGCAGTTTGTGAAGATGGTTGCCCATGGTATCTGTATGCTGGCAAGGACAGGGGGGTTTGTCATCAAGACTTACTATGGAGAACATATGTGTCAGAAGAAATGAAAGATAAGGTCACTGACAGCAAAATTCCTGTGCAAGTATTTCATAAATGAGTTCAGAGATGACCAAAAGATGTCACTAGGTACATTTTCAAGAAAGATCACCAATGAATTTCATGTCACCCCTAATAGATGGAAGCTAGCTAGGGCAAGAACTGCAGCACTTAAGGAGATCCATGGTGATGAAGTAGAGCAGTTCAGTAGGCTTAGTGACTATGGTCATGAATTGAGGAATACCAACCCTGGGTCTACATTTTTTCTGTCAACTGAGGTTGTTAGAGACAAAGACTTCCCACAGGGCAGGAAATGTCTGAAAACTCTATATTGGTCTTATGATGCATGCAAAAGGGGTTGCCTCAAGGGATGTAGGCCTATTATTTTCATTGATGGTTGTCACATGAAAAATAGATTTAAAGGAGTGTTGCTTAGTGCAATGGGTATTGATCCTAATGACTGCATTTTCCCCATTGCAATGGGTTGGGTAGAAGTAGAGTGCACCAGTTCTTGGGAGTGGTTTCGCACTACATTGAGAGATGACCTTAACATCACAAATACTGCTCCTTTCACTATTATGAGTGACAAGAAGAAAGGTTTGACAATGCTGTGCAAAAAATCTGGCCAGATGCTGAGCATAGGTTTTGTGTTAGGCATATTTATCAGAATTTCAATGAGAAGCACAAAGGAGAGCAACTGAAGCAAGATCTGTGGGCCATTGCAAGAGCACCAAACAGGGTTAAGTGGAGCTAAAACTGTGAGAAAATAGATGGACACAGTGCAGCTGCCTTCCACTGGACTGAAAGACTTGGTCCAAAGACATGGTGTAAATAATTTTTAGTGTCTTTCCCAAGTGTGATATTCTGCTGAACAGTAACTCTAAAGTATTTAGAGCATCTCCAGCCGCGCCCCCAACAGGCCCCCAAGGCCGTTTTTTAGCGTCGACGCCGAAAAATCGGCCCAGTCGCGCCCCCACGAGCCTGTTTTTCGCCGGATTGGGCCGAAATTGGCGCCGGCGCACCCAACCCGAACCCGGCACGCTGGGGGGCGCCCGGAGGCGCCGGCTCGAACGTTTTGGCGCGAAAGAGTGGCGGGACCGGCGCGTCAGCGAGACGAAGGCTGGTCGTCCTCATCGTCTCGGTTTTCCCGCGGGGAATTAATGCCAGCATGCCATTGATTCACGGGTGGCGAAGTGCGGCGACGCCACCCCGCCTTCCGCCACGCGTGTCACACGCGGCCGCCCCCGAGCCGCTATATAAGGCTCCCCTGGCCGCGCCGGTGAGGCACCCATCCATCGGCAGTCCTCCCCCTCCTCGCCGCCGTAGTTCCTCCCCTCTCTACGCCGTTCGAGCCCTTCTCTCTACCCCCCGGCAACCATGAGCGCGAGGTACCCCGGCGACGCGGCGGTGGCCAAGGGTTTCGGCCGCCTCTCGTTGAATGAGTGGGAGGCAAACCTCCTTCACGAGTCCAAATACCCCGCGCCGCCCGACGTACGCCTTCCGTCGCGGTGGAGGCTCAGCGTCGGCGGGGTCCCTCTCCCCCCTGCCCGTCCCCGAGACGCCCTATTTCCACGCCGAGATCGAGCGTGCGCGGGCGTCCCTGACGGCCGCGGAGCGGGCACTCCCGGAGTACGCCGCCGACAACCACGCGGCGTGGGCGGCGTAGTTCGAACGCCGGTAGGAGGAGCGGCTCGTCTCCACGAACAACGCGCCGATGTCGCGCGGCCGCAACAACAGCGAGGGCCGCCGCTTGTGGTGCGGCGTCCCTGGCCGCACGCTCAGCGGCGTCCTCATGCACGTCGAGGGCGGCAACGACCCGTCGCTCGAGTGAAGCAACGCGCCGGGGCGAGGGGTCGAGTAGCGGTCGTGTCAAGGAGGAGAAGCATCGGCCGTAGTTTAGGTTTTTTCCGTCCCTTTTATTCGTGTAAAAACGGCTAAATTTTGCCAAAATTTGGCCGTGTTTGTTCAAATTGGATGAACTATGGGGGCGTCTGGGGGCGACCTGGGGGCGGCGGCTGGGAACGTGCTCACCCCCATGCCGAAAAAAACGCTGGCTCGCCCCCAAGCGGCGCTTTTTCGTGCCCTTGGGGGGGCGAACGGCTGGAGATGCTCTTAACAGCTACATTCTGGAGGGCAGAAAGATGCCAGTGCTGTCCATGCTGGAATACATCTTTTACAAGATCATGCAAAGGCTAGTGAGTAAACAGAGAGAGGCCATAGAGAAGTGGGCAGGGCAGAGAATATGTCCAAAGATCAAGAAGAAACTAGACAAGAATACTGAGTTTGCTGCTAATTGCCATGTCTCTGAAGCTGGCCAACAATTGTTCAGAGTTCAGTCTAGTAACTCTAGTTATAACTTATACAGTTGACTTGTGCTTGCACACTTGTGACTACAGGAGATGGCAGCTCTCTGGAGTACCATGTGGCCATAGTATAGCATGCTGCAGGGAGGAGAGAATTGACCCACAGACAATGGTTCATGACTGCTACATTATGAAGAATTATCTGAAAGCATATGGATACACTCTGGTTCCACTTAGAGATCCAAAGCATTGGGAGAAACAGAATGGAGACAAAGTATATCCACCAGTTTTCACTAAACGGTTGGGAAGACCAAAGAAAAACAGGAAGAAAACACCAGAAGAGAAGAGAAGCAGGAATGGTGTTAGATATTTGAACAAAAAATGTGTGACAATGCACTGCTCAATTTTGTGGCAGAGTTGACCACAACGGGAAAGGGCACTACAGGTGGCAGGAAGCACTAGTTGCAGAAGGAGTAGAGCTTGTTGATGATAACTATGATGATCCAACATTTCTTCAGGTATGCTTCTGTTGCATCTCATTTTGCACAGTTGGCTCTAATGCATGAACTCCCTAAAATGAGCTTATCTGAACATCTTTCTTTGCAGAACATTTTTCCAAACAGGCCAGATCCTAGGTTGGATCCTACTGAGTCACCAACTAGTATGGTTTTTAACATGGCCAGCAGGGAAAGAGCAAAAAGACCTCCTCAAAGGGTCCATGGCCCACTGCCTGAGCTCTCTTCATTTGTTGCTGTTGCTGGGGCTGAAATACCACAACCCAGGGTGACTACAGAAATGAAAATTGCTAGGCAGACAAGGGCAATAACTGAACTGACATTGCAAGAGGAAAGAAAAGGAGAGGCAGAGGAGAGGTACATCCAAATGCAAGAAGATGAAAGGGAGCAAGTGCAGTCTCAGCTCCAGGAAGAGGTGCAAGGGCAGATGCAGGGTCAGGAGAGGGAGCAAGTGCAGGTGCTGGGAGAGGGAGAGGAGCAAATGCAGGTGCTGGGAGAGGGAGAGGAGCAAATGCAGGTGCTGGGAGAGGGAGAGGAGCAAATCCAGAAGCTGGGAGAGGGAGAGGAGCAAATCCATAAGCTGGGAGAGGGAGAGGAGGCAGTAATGTCAATGCAGGGAGAGGAAGAGGAGGCCAACTAGGTGAGAGGGCATGGTGGCTGATGTTTGGAGATGACATTGCGAGTCATATTCCTGACCTAAATGTTCCTCCTGATGATTTTCCTGCTGCCTGATCTAGTGGCAGTTCTCAGCCATTATTTTTTGACAAGGCCTATACTTATGTAACTCATAAACTGGCCTTTTTTTGTTATGTCAAACTGTGGCATAAATTGCCTCACATGTATGACACTGATCCAGCCAACCCACCCGAATCACCATTAGAAAGATCAGATATCATAGACAAAAACAATCTCTTTACCGAGAAGTCTTCACCATTAGAAAGATCAGATATCATAGACAAAAACAATCTCTTTACCGAGAAGTCTTCACAAATTCCGCACAACGTAAAACCATGGTGAATTGCATTTGCCTTCTTTCTCGGACCTAATAGTGGTAAAATTCAGGTGCAACATAGGGTAGGAACCAACTACCATAGCGCCAAAGCGAGCAATCGTAGGGACCGTAGGATGTCGAATCAGACGAATCATAATCTATAGAATAAAACCAACTGCTCGTGGACATGGGCGCCTCCCCTTCTTAATGAATGAAAGCAGCGACCTGCCTGCATTTCGTCAAAAAAAAAACCAACTGCTCGTGGACATGGGCGCCTCGCCACGCCTTGGGACGCATAACCCGACGTTGTCCTTCACCAAGATCTCCATGTCGCCACGGTTCTGGGATCCACCGCCCTCATGCTCGTCATAGCGCGACACATCAAGCCGACTCCACGAGGACGGCCCGCCGCCATCATCCTTCGGCGTGCTCACCATCAGAAGCTCGTCCCGGCTCGTCGACTCCACGAGCACGGCCCACACCGGCTCCGTCCGTGGGCTCCGAGTCGACGCCGGCCGTGTAGAAGACGCCCTTGTGGAACATGACGTCCTGGTAGTTGCTCGGTGCCTGTGCCGGTGCGTGCAGCGCCGTCCAGCATTGCGCGTCGGGCGCGAGGAACGAGAGGCCGTAGCCGCCGCTGTGGATCAGCATGACGGCGTAGGTGCCGAGCCGGCGGCCGGGTGCAAATGCCGCCTTGTGGAACGTGCTCTGGCCCATCTGGTCGACGTTCTTGATGACTTGCTCGCTGCGGCCGAGCGACGAGGTGACGGGAGGCAGCGGGAACCCAATTTGCCAACTTGTTGCACTGAAAAAACCCAAATGATAAGTGTTATACGTGTGGCACGAAGTAACACCGTTATAATGTTTTTTTACAACTAAAAATCGCCATAAGAAAAAACCCCAAAAAGAAAATTAAAACTTGCCATTGGGACACAGGCTAACTTGCAGTCACCGAGATAACAGAACTAGAACTGGTTCCCGGCCAAAACAAATCCCTCCGTCCCATAATATGACGCTTTTTAACACTATAGTAGTGTCAAAAAATGTCTTACATTATGAGATAAAGGGAGTAAAAAACAAGAATAAAGACATAGTGTTAGCAAGGCATCATAATGACCCAATGGGGAAAAAATTCCATCGAGCAAAAAAAATTCAAGGTAATTTTAAATAGCAGTCGACATCCTCTGTTTTCAATTACCTAATGTATCTTTTAATTCAATTGCCTAATGTATCTTTTAATGAAAGAAGATTATTTTGGAAGTTTATAATGCTGTTCACACAAATCAAAGAAAACTCAACACAAATGATAAGTGTCACATATGTGGCACGAAGCAATCCGGTTCTGGTGTTTTTTATAACTAAAAGTTGCCATCTAGAAAGAAATAGGATGTGTCTAGGACATATCTAAGTGAGTGAATCAAACATAAAGAAAAAAAGAAAAAAAGAAAGAAAATATTCACACGAATCTCAATATAAGATCAACGACATATGACTTAGATATGCAATACCTATGACACATCTAGATGTGCTTTAGCAAAACTGAAAGAAATAAACCAAAAAAAACGTTAAACTTGCCATTCGAAAAGAAATGCCATGTTTGACAACTAAAGTTTTCATCCTAGCATCAATAAATTTTTTATCAAAAACCTTCGAAGTTGTTATGTGTTCGTGCCACACGTATGAAACTTATCAGAGTCCAATCTTCTCACCTGAATCACCATTAGAGCATCTCCAACAGCAGCGCTACGCGCCGCACGCAAAAAACTACTTTGCCGCGCGCCCTTCGCCTGGTTTTGCGCGGCCGGCAGCGCTGGCTTCAACAGCCGCGCGCGCCGCTCCAGCATTGCATATGTTGCATTTTGGACACAAAATGAATTTGAAACCTTCAAAATGCAATGAATATGACATATAAATTTCACACAAACAGGTTGATGAATAAAAGTTCATGCCCACAAATTTAAAATCATGCCACAAGTTCATCCAACCAAGTTCAAAATACAAACCAAGTTCATGGCACAAACGAAAGACAAATCAAGCCTCGTCCTCGTCTTCGTCCTCACCTTCGAAAGACGATTCTTCCTCCTCCGTAGATGATTCTTCCTCCTCCTCCTCATCGCGCACTGCATCACGTGAAGCTCCAACGGTGTTGGCAAGATCTTCAACGGCATCTTCATCGGAATGTGTGTGAGGAGGCGGCACGGGGCGGCGCCGGCGCGATGCCACCCGCCGCCGTGGTCATCCGCGGCGGCATGAAGAGGCCGCGCGCGAGGCCGATGCTCGGAGGAGCTCCGACGGTGGCGAGGCCAACGCTCCCCGCGCTAGGGCCGGCGACGGCGGCGGCAGCGAGGGAGGGGTCGCGGCTGTAGGATGGCGTGAGCGGGGTGCCGGCGCGTGCATCCATCGGGTCAAGTTCGCCGGCGCGGCGCGCGGGGATTGAAAGTGGCGGGGAGGAGAGAGTGCGGCGCAAGCGCTCGTGTGTGCCGCGCGCGGAAGCCGGCGCCCCAAATACACAGCGCAAGTTTGCGTTTCGGACCGTGCGCCCAACTACATATGCCACACGCGGTTATTGCGCGCCCGCTAGAGCTTGTCTACGGGTTGCGCGCATGCTAAAATGGCAAAATTTGCGGCGCGGCGCTTGTTTAGCGCGGCTATTGAAGATGCTCTTAGAAAGATAAGATAACATAGACAAAAACAATCTCCAAGAAGTCTTCACAAATTACGCACAAAGTAAAACCATGGTGAATTGCATTTGCCTTCTTTCCCGGACCTAATAGTGATAAAATTCAGGTGCAACATAGGGTAGAAACCAACTACCATAGCGCCAAAGCGAGCAACCGTAGGGACCGTAGGACGTCGAATCAGACGAATCACAATTACAGAATAAAACCAGCTGCTTGTGGACGCAGGCGGCTTGCCGTGCCTTGGGACGGATAAGCTGACATTGTCCTTCACCAAGATCTCCATGTCGCCATGGTTCACGTACGGGATTCACCTGCCGTCAAGCTCGTCGTAGCGCGACACATCAAGGCGGCTCCACGTGGACGGTCCGCCGCCATCATCCTTGGGGGTGCTCAGTGCTCACCATCAGGAGCTCGTCCCGGGTCGTCGACTCCACAAGCACGGCCCACACCGGGGCCGTCCGTGGGCTCGCAACGAGCCTCGCTCGCAGGCCGGCGGAGCTCCCGTCCGGCACCCACGCGTTCAGCTCGGAGTCGACGCTGACCGTGTAGAAGACGCCCTTGTGGAACGCGACATCCTGGTAGTTCATCGGTGCCTGTGCTGGTGCTTGCAGCGCCGTCCAGCATTGCGCGCCGGGCGAGAGGAACGAGAGGCCGTAGCCGCCGCTGTGGATCAGCATGACGGCGTAGGTGCCGAGCCGGCGGCCCGGTGCCAATGCCGCCTTGTGGAACGTGCTCTGGCCCATCTGGTCGACGTTCTTGATGACCTGCTCGCTGCGGCCGAGCGACGAGGTGACGGGAGGCAGCGGGAACCGCCGGCCGGTGAGCGGCTCCAGCAGGATCAGGCTGCACGCCTTGTCGACGGTGACCACCCAGCCGTGTAGGATGAGCCGATGATGCGTGTGGGGTACACGGAGTCGGTCTTGCTATCCAGGGCGACGCCGACGGGATGGTCGGACTCCCTGGCGCAGAGGCAGACCTTCTTGGTCCATGGCTCCCTCCCCCGGGAGTCGCAGTGGAGCATGGTCGGCCGCCACGTCGGGCACTCGCAGCGAGGGTCCACATAGACGTGGTGCGGCAGCTTCGGGCGCTCGAGCACGCGGAGGCGCGTGGTCTTGAGCGCGCGGCGCCACGACCGGCAGACGGCCGGGCAGGCGACGTTGTCGAGGGGACCGGCGCGCCGAGCGATGTCGTCCAGGGCCTCCGTCGGCAGGTCGCAGAAGCCGGTGGGCGCCATGGACATATCGCCGCCACCAGCAAACGCGGCGTCCGTGTGCCGCGATCGACGCGCTGTGTTTCTGAGCAATATTCACACGATCACACGAGAATCCGAAACCTACACAAATTGTAGTAGTTTTTTTTTTTCCTTTGGTAGCAGATAACGGTGTTGGACTCAGGCCCGCTGGACCGGCCTGTGCTGGTTATGGTGTTGAACGAGGGCCCAGACCGGGCGCTGCAGGTGGACTCAAAAACGGAGCCGCAAAGCCCGATGGGCTAGGATGCATTTCAGAGACTTTGTCCCGTGTTCACGCTCAGTGGCTCAATCCCGTCAAAAAATAAAAAAAACACTCAGTCGCTCAAATTACACGTGATTGCCTTTGTCAAAAACAAAAAAAAAACACGTGATTGCCTTTTCTTCTGGCGCTCGCACATATTGCGATTCCATAAAATTACTAACTACATTTGAGTATAAAATTAGTGTTTACTAAACTAACTACACAATTCACACATCATTTGAAATATTTAATTTGTCATGATAATACCTTAGACAACAAGCAACTAATATTTTCAATTTCCTTCTTGGTGATTCATTAGCCATCATCATGTGATTGTTTGGTAGGTTTCATCTTTTCATGAGCGGGGACTACTATTAATCTTCTCTCATGTTTACAACATATTGGAGCTGAATTGTCGATCACTATTTTTTACAGAGCCCTTCTGAAACAAATGTGCCCATGCCATTCTTGGCATGCTCGGTGTAGGTGGTGTTGTTTATTTGTGGGCGTGTCCTTACTGTTCTTCTCCTTGAATACTCATGCCGGCGTGTCCTCCTTGCTTTGGGCAAGCGATACCTCAACTTCCATTGCTTCACGTATATATACCCCACGTATAAAAAACACTATATGAGGGAGTATTGATACATGTATCAGAGCTATAGGTATGTACCTTTGAGTTTGTTTAAACGATAATGAATACGGTTACACGGTCATCGAAGGGTAGGAATGCAAGTGGCACTGGCACACTGCAAATCCCTCAAAAGTGTACGTAAACATTATAATTTGTACTAAATGCGTCAATTTATATCAAAGCGTGGTTTAGCTGGTCTAATTTATGCACATTCTTTTGTCGGTGTGAGATGTCCTAGAAAATGTATGTTAGAGACCAGGACTATACCAGCGCATCATCATAGTAAAGGAGAAACATTTGTGCAGTCATGAAAATGACGAATATGCAGGAGAAACTGGCGGTGTCGGTGGGTCCTGGCCGCATTGGCTGAAGAATTAGCATCTTTAAAATAGGCGCCTCGCTGGCGCTAGCAGAATTTGCATCTTTGAGTGGGTGCAACGTTGGAGCAGCATATATAGATCTCCACCCCACCCGTCTTGCTCCCTGCACTTCACATCACATAATATAATCTTCTTCTTTGTAATTTAAAATCCTTTGCACTGCCGTAGGTACACTAACTCCTTTCTTTCCTGTTTCTTATTCATGTTTTTATTTCGTTTTTTTATTCCATTTTTTAGTTTTACTTACACTTTAAATATCTGAAACATATATATTCCAAAATTTTACTTTGCATAATATTTTAAAAAATGTAATCATGCTTTGAAAAATGTTAAATGTGTATACAAAAAATGTTAATCAAACATTTAAAAAATGTTAAAATGATGAACAAGTATTCTAAAAATGTTGAATAAGTATTAAAGAATGTTAAACAAGAATTTGGAAAATGTTGAAAAGTATTAAAAATGTTAAACAAGTATTTGAAAATTGTTGAATAAATATTTAAAAATGTTGCAAGAGTATAAGAAAAATGTTGAACAAGTATTTAAAAATGTTGAGTCAGTATTAAAAATGTTGAACAAATATTTAAAAAAATGTTGAATAAGTATTAAAAAATGTTGAATGAGTATTTGAAAAATGTTGCACAAGTATTTAAAAAATGTTGAATAAATATTAAAATGTTGAATAAGTATTAAAATATTGAAAAAAAATTGAATAAGCATTTGGACAATGTTGAACGTGTATACAAAAACTATTGTTGACTTATTAAAAAATGTTATTGAAACATACAAAAATGTAGAGTGGGAATGGAAACAAACATAAGAAAAAACAAAAAAAATGGAGAAGAAAAATAAAACCACACAAAAAATGTAGCAGAAACAAAATGCAAGGAAAACGAAGAGACAAAATGCAAGAAAGAATGGGAAAATGGAGAAGAAGAAAAAGAAAAAGAACACAGAAAACGAAATCAAGTAGGACGCGCCGTACAACTTACCTTTAGAGGGATCCAGGCGGAGTGGCCAGCAGCACCCGATCGCTGCCTGGGGGCCAGGCATCTTACCCTGGTTGTCCCATTTCCTCTCCTATATTTTTAATCTGTATGCTTGGGCCTGTGGTCCGGCCCAATACGTCGCAGGTGGAGGAAAAACTTCGGCGAGAGTTCCCCTCTCGCCACACTTAAAGCGACAAATAGTCGCCGCGGTTGCAGGTGGACTCAAAAATGGAGCCCCAAGGCCTGAAGATGCATTTCTGAGACTTATCTTCGTGTTCACGGTCAAATTACACGGGCTAAGATACTTATCTTCGTGTTCACGGTCAAATTACACGGGCTAAGATATCTTTTTGTTCTGGCACCGATTAAAGCGACAAATAGGGTTCATCTTTTCATGAGCGGGCACTATTATTAATCTTCTCTTGCATTTACGTACATATTGGAGCCGAATTGTCGACCACTATTTTTTTACAGCGCCCTTCCAAAACAAATGCGTCCATTGCTCCATGCCATTCTTGACAGTTTTGTGTAGGCGTATTGTTGTTTATCAGTCAGCACGTCCTCCTTTCTTTTCTGCTTCTTGGAAACTCATGTCGACTGTCCTCCTTACTTCGGGCAGGGGATAACTCAGACTTCCTTTGCTTGACGCATATATACCGCATGTATAAAAAACACTATATGAGGGGTATTGATACATGTATCAGAGCTCTAGGCATGTCCCTTTGAGTTTATTTATAAACGATAACGAATACAGTTACACGGTCATCAGAGGGCAGGAATGCAAGTGGCACTGGCACACAGCAAATCCCTCAAAAGTGTACGTAAACTTTACAATTCGTACTAAATGCATCAATTTATATCGAAGCTTGGTTTAGCTGGTCACATTTATGCACATTCTTTTGTCGGTGTGAGATGTCTTAGAAACTATAAGGGCCAGGACTATACTAGCGCATCATCGTAGTAAAGGAGAAACTTTTGTGCAGTCATGGAAATGGCGACTATGCAGGAGAAATTGGTGGTGTCGGTGGGTGCTAGGTCACATTAGCCGAAGAATTAGCATATTTAAAATGGGCGCCTCCCTGGAGCTAAGCTAGCAGAATTTGCATCTTTGAGTGGGTGCAACGTTGGAGCAGCATAGATGTCCACCCCACCCGTCTTGCTCCCTGCACTGCACTTCACATAATATAATCTTCTTCATTTTTAATTCAAAATCCTTTGCACTGCCAGTGGGCGCGACAAGTTCATCAATCAAATAGTTAGGATATATGCATTTTTAAGCTTGACAGTGGATGAGTTAGCACCAGTTCCCAAAAGCATGATGGTGGTGGTGTAGTAGGCGATGCTTTCTAAGGATAGAGTGGTAGTGTATATAGTTTTAGTTTGATGCTCGTGTATACACGACAGGGGAGCAGAGGAGAGGAAGCAACGGCGAAGCTCTCCCGAGGCTTTGCTTTGCTTGCTGGATGCCAATTGCCAAGGAACAAAAAGAGCACGCACGCTCGCCTCGGATCCCATTTTCCTGGGCTGCCCGACTTAAAATTAACTCGCGCCACGCCCAGTAGGAGTAGGACCAAAAGTTGGTAAAGAGGCACGTCTACATGTGCATGCGCATGCGCGGGAAGAAGTTTCAGCTAAAGACACTTGCCGCTGTGGAACTGCAAAGGGCAAGTGCATGTGCATGTAGTACTACGTAGGGGAGCGAGACAAACTTGACTACGTGCGACCTAATATCACCATTGTGGCAATGCAATGCAATAATATGGAGTACTTTCTTCGCTTGAGCTTTGTGGGAGGGAAGGTCCAACCCACGGATTGGACGCAGAAAAGTCGAGTAGAAAAGGCGGCACGCGCGCGCACGGCTCGTCGTCATCGCCACCTGCAACGGCAAAAGTGGATCCGGGTTCATCGTTTTACCGAGGGCAGGCCTGTAGCTTTGCTGCTGCCTTGTGATTGTGAAGCTTTGCGGCAGCACACAAGGCATGGGACCATCGTTGGGGTTTGGGTTGGCGCCGCGGCAGTTGCACTGCATCGGATGGATCACATGCGACGCGAGCATGCGGGCCGCCTGCACTTGTCTTGTCTCCATGGAAACCGGCCGGCGAGAAAGTTGAGTGAACAGGGTCCTGAACTAGACGATCGAGGTCGAGGGGGAGCCGAGCCGGGCTACCGCAAAGCAAGGGTCTGTTTGGATTGTAACTATCTTTGTCATATGCTGTCACATAATTTTTGTCATATTTGTCACACTTGCCTTGCCCTTACTTGAATTGCTTAAATTGTTAGCCACACTTTGGCTTGCCTAAAAGAATTTTGTCGCACTTTTTGTGACTATGACCTATGTGATTCACTGCTCATAAATGTGACTAGAACCAAACACCTACCTAACTTAATTAAACTTACCTAAGATTATGTGTGACAAAGTGTGACAAGATATGGCTAGGAACCAAACAACCTCAAATAAACAAGCCGGAGAAATTTCAGGGCAAAGATGCCTACTCATGTGCTTTGGGCTGATGCAGCTGGCAGAATAGTGTGTGAAGTACTGCTGTTATACAGTGTCAGTCTGACAGAGGTGCAGATATTCCGTCTTTTCTGGTCAAGGACCGCATCAGAGAGCGCAGAGCGCCCTTGTTTGACCTCTTGTTTTCTGTATAAACAGCGTGTGCTTGATTTTGCTGGCAGCTCCGCACATCAACGGCAGCTCGCCGGAAAGCGGGAACGCAAGGGAAAGCAAAGGTTGAAATTTTTTGACTGCTAATCTGCTTGCAGGGGTGATGAACTAGAGAGAAAGGTAAGACGTCGGCAGAGACAGTGGCGTTGCTCATCATCATTCAGAAAGACACCAGCAATTTCCTCCGGTAAAACTCGCAAACAAAAAGTAGTAATTATGTCCTCATCTCTGTATGCCTAGCTAGCACAGTGACGCTGGTCAAACAACCGACGCTGCCGCGCCTCGAGTCGCTGCCCAGAAACTCCAAGGCAATTTACCGGGGTGGGTGTAGTATCTGCAAGACAACGACAATATTTGCTTGGCAATTTACCTAGCTCCACATGCATGGAAAAGATCCCGGCTTAGTTAAGCTAGCTATGGCCCATGGCTACGGCGAAACCACAACAATCAACTTGCCTAGCTACAGTTCCTTGCCACCTTTGCCAGCGCCGTACGGTCCAACTCCTCTTGAGCAGCTATACGTACTAGTTTGGGAGACACTGTGGGTAGAAGATACGTACATCATTGTGTTTCACTTTCCCGTTTCTCTGGGATTAATGTATGATTAGTAGCTTTAGTTACCAGGCAATAGCTGATGATGATTAACGGGTCGGGGTTCATCAGGTCTTGCGGGCCAAAAGTGCTTCTTCAAGCTTAAAATAGTATATAGGAACCAAAAAGGTGGCACTGATCACAGGTTTCCACGCAAACACTTAGGCCTCCTTTGGTTTATAGGATTAGAAAATCATAGGAATAGAAAAGTAATATGAAATGAGATGACATGTATCTTAAATCCTATGCATAGGAATAGAAAAGGAGACGCCTTTTGATTCACACCATAGAATTTTTTTCATTGAGTCTAGGCTTATGTTTATTTTCTTATAAAAGGTGGAGGATATGAAGAATTCCTCCATAAAAAAAAAGATTTCATTCCTACAAACCAAAAAGCTCTAAAGAAAATTTTCGATAGAAATCATATCCTATAGAAATCCTACAAAATTTCTCCAAACCAAAGGAGGCCTTAACCGGATTGTTCTGAACATCAGATTCTCAAAGAAAAGAAAAACACCCCGCAAAAAAGAAGAAATTCGATGAAGCCGGTGGAATGGATGAAATAACCCATTTTTTGTGGGGTGCGATGCTCTTTAGTCCTGGTTTGAGACACGAACAAGGGTGCGATGCCCTTTAGTCCCGGTTCGTATCTCAAACCGGGACTAAAGGGTTCGTGCCTCAAATCCCCCCCCCCCCCCCCCCACGAGTGTATCGCCATTTCAGTTTTGAAAAAAAAATGATAAAAACTTCAAAAAAATAAAATCCTTCGAGATGTAGTTATATTACTACATCTACTAGTTAGGAAAATTTAAAAACTTAAATTTGGACATGTTTTGCAAAAAAGTGTTATGAAAAAGTAAAACGGCTATAACTTTTGCATACGATGTCGAAAAAAATGTATAATATAACAAAATGTTCAGAACGAAAATCCGCATCCGATTTTGATAGCCATAGGCCTGTTTGCAAATTTTTAGAATCCTCAAATTCTAAAAGGAAAAAAAGTTATGCTCAAATTTTTAATTTTTTTGAATTTTGGTTAAATCTGGTCGAACTATGGTCAAACTACTTATTCAAGAAGTATTAGTGTTACTATATAATTATTCAAGAATACTAAATAATTATTTTAGTTTTTTTTTGAATTTTTGTCAAATCTGGTCAAACTGTGGTCAAACTACTTATTCAAGAAATATTAGTGTTACTAAATAATCATTGTTTTTTAGAATAATAGTTTCGAACACAAACAGTGAAACGTGTGATTTATACTCAAGCTAAACTCCTGAGGGTTAATAATATTGACATCTTACTATTGTTAGGAAAACAACAAGTGCAGACTTAGAAATGAGGGGGAATAGAACTCCGAAGTTAAGCGTGCTCAGGCTGGAGTAGTGAGAGGATTGGTGGCCGGCCGGGAAGTTAGATGATTTGGAATGATGAGGGGTGATTAGAGATTAGAGGTTAAAATTGAGCAGTGATGAGGCTTGTGTGGCTGCCCCGGTGATACAACAACGGTGTCGGTCGCCGATTGTGAGGATACACAACACGAAGGAAAGAGATGGAGTGAGGGGGAAAGGGTCTCAGGTGGGATTTTTGGATGTGCGAGGCGTGAAGGA
Source organism: Triticum urartu (assembly GCF_056163025.1). NCBI lineage: Eukaryota > Viridiplantae > Streptophyta > Magnoliopsida > Poales > Poaceae > Triticum > Triticum urartu. The sequence goes on from NC_141875.1 coordinate 696,913,248, forward strand.
AAGAGATGGAGTGAGGGGGAAAGGCTCTCAGGTGGGATTTTTGGATGTGCGAGGCGTGTCAGAGTTTGACGTAGTGGACTTCCGGACTCCCCCAAACCTTTACTTCAGTGGTGCCGATTTATGAGATTTCAAACATCCGAACTTGTTTGGACTCTTTTTACCGTCTTTTGATGGAAAAAATGTCCAGACAATTTGGTGCAGGCATCTGCGGTGATTTGGTGATTGAGATGCCATTGGCAGTAGCTGGCGCGAGTAATTGAAATGTAAAAGATCAAACCGTGAGGTATGGATATTATAATCCATCTTTTTGTCAAGGACTACATCAGAGAGCGCAGAGTACTATTGATTTGTTTTTGTTTTTTATTTTTCTTAAAGAGCGCAGAGCACTCTCTGTGACCTCTTATTTCTATGAACGTGTGCTTGGATCAGTGACAGTGACAATGATTTTGCTGGCAGTTTCGCACAACAAAGGCAGCTTCCCAGAAAGCGGGAGTGAAAGGGAAAGCAAGGTTGAGAAAATTGTACTGCTAATCAATTTGTAAGGGTGATTAAGCAAAGATAAAGGTAAGACGTCGGCGGAGACCCTGCATCTACATGTTGTTTCCTCTAGTGAACACTCTCATTCTGGCATGTTTGTTTGGTAGGTGTTCGGAAAAAGAATTATATGAGATTAGGTCTTACATGAGACCCATCCTGATAGATGATACGTGGTATTCACAAAGCATCTACTCCAACCCCATTTGAAATCAGGGGCGAAGGAAGAGATTAGATACTTTGGAATTTGTGAATGCCACGTGTCATCATGTCATCCATCAGGGCAGGTCTCACGTGCTAACCGTGAGACCTGGTCTCATATAATTTTTTTCCATCTGAGTATATTGAATATTAGGAAAGGCGAGATAGACAAGGATTTGTTATGTCTTGTTTTGTATTTCATGTTGATCATTGTACTTTTACATATATGGCCACGAGGCTGAAGCAATACATCCAACAACTAGTCCACCAATCCCTCTCTCCCTTCTAACATGGTATCACTTTTCGGGTTCTAAACCTTAGCCGCCGCCGATTCTGCACCTGCGCGCCGCCTCGGGGTGGCCGGCCTCCATGACCGCTGCCAGAGGCCGCGCCGCCCGTATGTAGGGTTCGTCCGCCGGTCGTGTTGACCGGCTGCCCTAGAGAGTCCTTTTCCCGAGCCCTTGCTCTAGGTTTTTTCGTTCTCTCGTCGGTCATTTTGATCGGTGTTTTTTTCTTTTGGTTTTCCGATCTATGCTTAATCGATTTGCGTTGTCCGCCGCCGCCGTTGATCCCCGTGCGCCTCTACTCTGACACCGGCGCGACCGGCCGACCTCTTCACCGACCCAGCGGCCTTGCGCGACAGGCGGCCCCTAACGGCCGTCGTCCTCGCGTCTGCCCGCCCATCGCCCCAACCTGGCGGCCTCACACGACAGGCTGCCCCTCACGGCCGTTGTCCGCTCGTCGGCCCGCTCGTCGATCTACGCCGGCCATCACCGCCTTGTCCCCGAGTTTAGCACGCCCCTCCGCCGATCGAGCAACAGGCTACCGCTGCGTCGCCCCGTTGAGCCGCAGCGCCGCCACCCCATGGTTCTCCCAGTGGATGCACCGATCTGCGCCGCCGCTGCGTCGCCCCTTCGGGCCGTAGTGACGCGCCACGTGATCCCCGCCGCCGCCCTGAGGTTGTTCCCGTGGTTGCACCACCTCGCGCGCCGCCGCTGCGTCGCCCCTTCGGGCCGTAGTGCCGCGGCCCGCGATCAACCGCCGCACCGAGGCCGTCCGCTCCAGGCCGTCCCCGAGGCTGCACCGACCCACCAATGCCGCTGCGTCGCCTCGTCAGGCCGTAGTGAGCGTGGCACGTGATCCCTGCAACCGCCCTGAGGTCTTCCCCGCCGTCGCCCCGACCTTCCCGCCGCCGTTGCACCGCCCCTTCGGGCCGTAACGCTGCGGCCCGCGGTCCACCGCCGTCCACGCGCGTTGACTTCCACGTGATATGCGCAGCGCTGCCGCCCTTGCTGCGGGAACGTCACCGTCCGCGTCGGTCTTCGTCATGCTGTCGGGTTCTTTATCGCCTACTTTGAGCACCGCCGCTGCTCTTCTTCCACGGCTCCACGGCGACTACCTCGACACCGATCACGGCGTTCTTCGCACGGCTACCTCTACTACGGCTACACCACCTACGCTCTCGACTACCTTGACAAACGGCACAAAGGGCTACGCCTTCCGCGATGCATCAACCATTCGACTGTGGGGGGAGGGGGGGATGGTCCGTCGGCTTACCTTTAGATTTTTCTCCAGTCTCACCGTGTGCGTCGTTACCGTTGTGACTACAGGAAGTGTTGAGTATATTGATTATTAGAAAAGACGAGATAAACTATGATTTGTTCTGGCTTATTTTATACTCTAAATTGATCATTGTACTTCTATATATATATATATATGTGTGTGTGTGTGTGTGTGTGTCCACGAGGCTTAAGCAATACATCCAACAACTATTCCACCAATCCCTCTCTTCCTTCTAACAGTAACAGTAGGGCCTAGCTAGCAGAGTGGCGTTGGTCAAGGCTACCGACGCTGCTGCGCCTCGAGTCACTGCCAAGAAACTCCAAGGCAGTTTACCGAGGTTGAGTAGAGTATCTGCAAGACAACGACAACGACAACATTTGCTTGGCAATTTACCTAGTAGTAGAGTAGTTAGCTAGGGTCCATGTCTAGTACTACCTTTCCACGTTCGATCGCCTCATCAGCAGATAGTTAGGAGACAGTGTTAGTAGTGAGCACAAGAAGGATCATTGAGTTTCACTTTCCCGTTTTCTGGGATTAATGTATCATTAGTAGCCTCAACCACCAGGCGACAGCTGATGATGATGATGAACAGGCCAGGGTTCATCAGGTTTTGCGGCCGGGGTTCATCAGGTTTTGCGCGCGAAAAGTGCATCTTGAGCTTAAAAAAAGGAAACAAAAAGCGACACTGGCACGTACACGCTTGGCGGCAATGAACTTGCAGGGAAATAGCAAGAGACTCTTTACTAGAAGTAGCACACAGGCTTCTCAGTGCGAATAAAAAGACAATATGATCATGTGGGTTGCACAATCATCCATTTGTCCTCACATAAGTATAACAAGGAGAAAATGTCAAAATTATCCATTTCTCCTCACATAATAAAATGAAAAGAAAATATCAAGTGGAAGGGAGATGAAACAGGGGGCTACTACATTCTGATAAACGGTTGCAAGCTTGTCTTGGAACTTGATGAAGCAGAGTAGTTCAGGCAAAATAAAATAGGCAAAACCATCTGCATCATCTCAAAGATCCAGCAGCAGAGTAAGAGCAACTACAGACAAACCCGACCCTTCAAATGTCCACGGACGCACGTCCACCGACAGTGACTGCTCACGTCTTAAATATTTGATTCCACAATTGGAGGCCTCAAATTAGAAATCTCAAATCCCTATTATTACATACAACACATGCCGATCTTTAAGCGGAACTCGTTCGGCTTCAACGTGCCCATGTCCAGCGGCTGGCTGCGCTTCCTAGAGTGTTGGTCCGGTCACCGGCATGGTAGAGAGGGCATGGGAAACGAGCCGGTCCACGACACTCTAGGAGCCGCCGTCTCCCATACCCTATTCTTCCTCTCAGAGCACGGAACCCGGACGCGGAGCCGGCGACACCACAACGACGCGGTTGCGGCGCCCGGGTTGGTGCACCATACGGGCGTCATAGAATGCGACTCCGCCTCACCGACATCCACAACCTCGAGGGCTGCCGCCGCCTCCCATGCCCGCTGCCTCACATGACGGGCACGCCGCAGCATGTTTTCCTCAGACGACGCCCATGGTGCGTCCATGGCCACGGCGCATCAACGGAATAGTTTGAAACGGGTTTGGGGTGTCTGACTGTAGATGCTATAACAAAGTAAGGGAATGGCTAGATCACAGTCGCATGAAAAAATTAAGACCAGTCGATTTGTTTTAAGCCGTTGAATGAAAAATGGATGGTCATATCTCTTTCTTCAACCTCTAGACCAGATCTCCTGTGCATCTTCTTCCTCAAAGCGGCTCACGCTCAAATTACAGAGATGCATTTCAGAGACTTATCTCCGTCTTCACGCTCAAATTACAAGTGATTGAGACCCATCTTTATTTTACAAGTGATTGCCTTTTTGTTATGGCCCTCGTACATATTGCAATTCTGTAAAATTACTAATTACATTTGAGTACAAAACCAGTGTTTACTAAAGTAACCACACAATTCACACATGGTTTCAAATATTTAATTTGTCCTGACAAGACCTTTATAAGACAATGAGCAACTAATATTTTTTGATTTCATCTTGGTGATTCATTATCCCATGTTTATGTAATTTTTTGGTAGGTTTCACCTCTTCATGAGCGGGCACTATTAATCTTCTATCATTTTTACATACATATTGGAGCCGAATTGTCAATCACTATTTTTTTTTACAGCGCCCTTCCGAAACAAATTCGTCCATGCCATTCTTGACAGTTTTGTGTAGGTGCAGTGTTGTTTATTTGTCAGCGCGTCCTCCTTTCTTTTCTGCTCCTTGAAAACTCAGGTCGACTGTCCTCCATACATCGGGCAGGGGATACCTGGACTTCCGTTGCTTGACGCATATATGCCCCATGTTAGAGATATACTCCCTCTGTAAACTAATATAAAAATGTTTAGATCACTAAAGTAGTTATCTAAATGCTTTTATTATATTAGTTTATGGAGGGAGTACTATTTGGTAATAGAGATTGTCCCAGATTAGATAAAGTTATTTTCATCTTATCTTTAGAAAGTGTCTTGCCCTTTAAGTCTTGTACTCAATATATACTCGTCCTCAAAGCTCAATAAAACAATTCATCACATTCCGCAACAATTCATCTCTGTCCCTTCTAACATGGTAGGCCTTCATGACCGCCGGCGGGGGCTGCGCCCCCCGTACCTAGCGTTCGTCCGTGCCGGCCGTGTTGACCGGCTGCCCTACCGTCGAGCAACACTGCATCGTCCCGTCGGGCCGCAGCGTCACCGCTTCATGGTTCTCCTTGCGGCCGCATCGGCTTGCGCGTCGTCAATGTGTCGCTTCTTCGAGTCGTAGTGCAACGATACGCGATCCCATCACCGTCCCGAGACCGTCCCTGCAGTTGCATCGACCCGCGCTCCGCCGCTGCGGCGCTCCTTCGGGCTGTAGCGCCGCGGCCCGCGGTCCCTGTCGGTGGACGTCCCGACCCGCCTGCTGCCGCTGCCTCACCCCTTCGGACCGTAGCGCCGCGGCCCGCGATTCACTCCGCCGTCCCCGTGCGTTGACTTCACGTGGTACGCGCCACGCCGTCACCCTTGGTGCGGGAACGCCACTGTCCGTGCTCGGTCTTCATCGTGTTGTTGGGTTCTCCTCACCTACTTCGAGCATCGCTGCCGCGCTCCTAACCAAGCCGGCACTGCCGCCGCTCTTCTTCGGCGCCACTGCAGCTCGCTCACCCGTGCCGCGCCGCGGGTCCACCCCCTTCGTCTACGTTCAGCACCCAGTGGCAGTGGCAGGAATTTAATCATGTGTAGTCAACTCAATGTTGTGTAGTCAAGATATGTGTATTTCTATGAATTTTGTATTATTTTTTGCATGTTTGTGCTTGTATATGATGCTTTTTTTCATAAACCTGTGTAGTCAATTGACTACACAGCCAACATGTGGCTTCGCCATTGCCAGCACCAGCTCGTCGCTAGCGTCATTGTCATCTACCTCGACCACTTCGTCTACTCCGACCATCGTTGGTGACATTAGCCCCGCGCCGATGGACGCCGCAATCGTCGTCGAGTTCTTCTCTGCCGGCCCCCCCCCCGACTTCTCCGACATGGTGTATTGCTTGTGCAGGTCCCTCGTCTACGCATGCCCGGTACTGGCAACACCGGTGCGTGCCTTCGTCCACCACGTGTCCTCGGCCCTGGCAAGCCTGGAGCGACGCTTCGTCAACTTCGTCTTCGTCCGTCTACGCATGCCCGGTGCTGGCAACACCGATGCGTGCCTTCGTCCACGATGTGTCCCCGGGCTTGGCAAACCTGGCGCGACACTACGTCAACACCGTCTACCTCCCAGTGCACCCCTACTTCGGCATCATTGTGCCCATGCTAACTCGACGCCTCCTTGCGCCCGCGGTTCCACGGCGTTTTCCTCGACACTGGCTACCCTGACTCGACATCGACCACGGAATTCTTCGCACGGCTACCTCGACCACGGCTACACCATCCTACGCTGTCGGCTACCTCGACATCAGCACAAAAGGGCTATCATCCGCTTGAGCAACTCGTCGGCTTCCTCTACTGTCAACGCGTCCGTGATGCAACACCGTCCACGATGCTCCCCATACGACTGCGGGGGGATGTCAGCCTGTTGGCTACTATTCTCTCCTGTCTGACCGTCCGCGACGCTCCTGTTGTTCACAACGCTACCGCTACGACTGCGGGGGATGTTAGGGATATATTTGGTAGTAGAGATTGTCCGGGATTAGATAGAGTTATTTCCATCTTATCTCTAGGAGGTGTCTTGCCCTCCAAGTCTTGTACTCAATATATACTTGCCCTCGAGGCTCAATAAAACAATCCATCATATTCCGCAACAATCCATCTCTCTCTCTTCTAACACCCCACGTATAAAAAAACAATATATGAGGGAGTATTGATACATGTATCAGAGCTCTAGGCATGTCCCTCTGAGATTGTTTAAACGATAACAAATACGGTTACACGGTCATCAGAGGGTGGAATGCAAGTGGCACTGGCACACCGCAAATCCCTCAAAAGGGTACGTAAACATTACAAATTGTACTAAATGCATCAATTTATATCGAAGCTTGGTTTAGCTGGTCTAATTTATGCACATTCTTTTATCGGTGTGAGATGCCCTAGAGAATAGTACTTCCTCCATTCCAAAATATAGTGCGCCCGCGCTTTCCGAGGTCGAACTTTGACCACATATTTAATGAACGAGACCAGCTGCGGCGGGAGAAAAAATTACATAATTAAAAACTTCTTTCGAATACGCATTCACTGATATAACTTTTGCTCCCGCCGCAATCGGTCTTGGTAGTTAAATTTACGGTCAAAGTTAAAGCACGAAGATAGAGGAAGCACTACATTGTGAAATGGAGGTAGTACAAGTTAGAGGCCAGGACTATACCAGCGCATCATCATAGTAAGGCTGGTCGTAATGATAGTATCATAGCTAGTATCATGCATACCAACTAGACAATTTTGATAAGGTGTCATAGCATTAAATGAAGAAAGAGAGGGTGGAGTATCATATCATGATACTGTATCATAATAAATGCAATGCTATTTTGTATCATGCATGACAATAAATAAAGTACTACATGATACTAATATATGATACTATACATTAGGAAGATAGTATTATACACTAGTATTATATGCATGATACTAGTATATGATAATTTCCATTACAACCAGCCTAAAGGAGAAGCTTTTGTGCAGTCATGGAAATGGTGAATGTGCAGGAGAAAGTGGCGGTGTCGGGGGTGCTAGGACGCATTGGCCGAAGAATTTGCATCTTTGAGTGGGTGCAACGCTGGAGCAGCATAGATCTCCACCCCACCCGTCTTGCTCCCTGCACTTCATATAATATAATCTTCTTCTTTTAAATTTAAAAATCCTTTGCACTGCCTCTGGGCGCCACAAGCTCATCAATCAATTATTCAGGATATATACATTTCTAAGCTTGACACTTGACAGTGGATGAGTTGGCACCAGTTCCCAAAAGCATGATGGTGATGGTGCAGTAGGCGACGCTTTTTAAGGATAGAGTGCTGGCAGTATAGTCTTTTTTTTTTGAATGTTGGTAGTTGATCTACCAAATTCATTGATCAGGGAGAAAGAGTAACAGGAGCGCCGAAGAAGGCAAAGACATCAAAGAAACGATGCCATCAAAAGGAAAAAAAAAGATGTACAAAAGGGTCCTCAACCCGGGTCAAAAGGAATTCCAGCTCCTGCCATGTTCCACATAGTGATTTCGTCCTTCAGCCGCTGCACGAAGGTGCGCATGTCCATCCGTAAGTCCTGGAAAATCCGTCGGTTGCGCTCACGCCATATCTCCCAGGAGACTAGATGCATCAAAGATAGAACTCCTTTCCTCTTATCAGATGCGTCTTTACTCCAGCAAGATGTCATCCATTCCTTGATGTTGGTGGTGGCCACCCAACTATCAGTCTGCATGGAAGGCAGACTTGCGAGCCCAGCCAGTGTATCCCAAGCGCCGCGCGACCAAGGGCATTCAACAAGCAAGTGATATGCTGTCTCAAGGCTGCGTTCACAAAGCGGGCAAAAGTAGTTATTATCCCATCCACGTCTTTGGAGCAGGTCAGCCGTAGGTATGCGTCCGAGGCTCCACAGAAAGAAACGACAGTTGCCCGGCGCCCAGCCGGCCCAAAGCAGCTTGGCCGCCTCCGGTGGAACCGAGCCCATGAACTGGATATGGTATGCGGACCTAGCAGAGTATGTTTGATCAGCTGTGAACCTCCATGCAATCTGATCAGGCCCGTTGCCGGTCAGTTGAACTGAGTCGAGGAGGGAGGCAAGACGGGCCAACTCATCTACCATCCCGTCCGTGAGCCCGTGCACGAGGTCCTTCAGCCAGCGGTCATCATGCATGGAGTCCCTTACTGAGCGGTTTTTCCTAATGGCAATCTCATATAGGCTTGGAGCAATAACCTTGGGACATTGACCCTGCAGCCAACGGTCATGCCAGAAGCGGGCAAGCCGGCCGTCGCCAACCGTGATAATAGTGGCCATGGAGAAAAGGGCCCGGTCCTGTTTGTCACAAGGCAGATCCAGCCCGATCCAAGGTCGCGGCGGCTGCTGCCATGACATCCAGAGCCAGCGCAAACGCAACGCTCGACCAAATTTTTCAAGGTCGAAGACCCCCAGGCCGCCCAAGTGCTTCGGCGTCAACAACTGCCAGCTGACTCTGCACTTCCCTCCCTTGCACTCAGCCTCCCCGCTCCAGAGCCAAGCCCGACAGAGCTGGACGACGCGTTTCCGGATCCATGGCGGCAGCTTGTGCACAGTCATTAGGTATACTGCCAATGCTAGGACGGTAGACTTAAGGAGCACTAATCTTCCACTTTTCGCCATCATGCCCCCCTTCCAATTGGCTGTCTTGTCTCCAAATTTAGCTAACCACGGTCCAAGATCCACCTTTCTCAGAGCATGCAGCGAAAGTGGCATTCCGAGATAGGTGCATGGGAATTGTTTCACCGGAATTCCTAGCGGTTGCAATATATGGCTGAGGTCCAAGTTACCGCAGCGGATGGGCATGACCGCGCTCTTGAGCATGTTTGTGTGCAGCCCTCTAGCATTACCAAAGAAGCTCAAAAACATCGTGATCATACTTGCGTCGGTCGCGGACGGTGTCATGAAGAGGGCCACATCGTCAGCGTAGAAGGAGCAGCGCATGATATGCCGCCGGCCGGGAAGCTTCGCCAGTAGGCCAGCCTCCGTGGCCAGGTTCATAATGCGTTGAAGCGGATCCATCGCCAGCACAAATAGGAATGGGGAGATGGGGTCTCCCTGCCTGAGCCCCTTCCGATGTAATATTGGCTCTGAAAAAGCCCCATTTATTAGGACATGCGAGGAGGAGGTGCAAAGAAGCATGGCGATCCACTCCCTCCATTGTCACTGAAACCAGTATAGTTTTAATTTGATGCCCCGATCGCTTTGCTCCAAATACGACAGGGGAGCAGGGTAGAGGAAGCAACGGCGAAGTTCTCCCGAGGCTTTGCTTTGCTTGCTCGATGCCAAGCACGCACGCTCGCCTCAGATCCCATTTTCCTGGGCTGCCCAACTTAAAATTAGATCAACTCCATCGCGCGACTCTATTTTATTTGGGTGCGTTCATTTAAGGTAAAACAGATGAATCAAACGGCCTAGCGCACAAGCGCAAAAAACATTTTTGTCTGTTTTTAACCCATCCCTGACCCAAGTTTGCGCCGCTTTTGAGGTGAAACGGACAGCGCGCGGACGGGCGGTCCATGTGTGCGTGTCCTTCCCTGGTCCGCTTGTCGGTGGCACAGGGACGCCTTTTTCTATCCGCCCCCTCCCTCCCTCCGGCCGCACCCCCTTCACTCTTCCTCACTCTTTTTTACTCTTTCCCTCTCCCTCCCCCCCCCCCCCGCCGCCGTCGCTGCCATTGCAGGTGTGCAGTTCGGACGCGCGCTCGCCCAGCCCTTCCCCTCGGCGCCCCCGAGTTACCCAACCACGGCCACCTGATTTGAGCACCCGACAGCCGGATTTGGAGCGGATCCAGTCGGTCTTGAGCTCGCCCGGCTGTGGGAGGTCGCGCCGCGCCATGGACTGGTCGGGCACCGGGCCGGAAAGCCCAGCAAGGCCGCAAGGCCGCATGCAGGTAGTGGATCCTCCTCTAGCCGCTCGTATCTACACCGTCGGTGGTCCGCCAGCAGATACTCGAATGGCGGTCGGTCGGGTTCGGTGCTAACCCAAAAGCTCGGCGGCGCACCGTTGTCACTCATTAAGTGCGACCACTGTCCAAAGAAGGCCGTGCGCCGCGTGTTTATAACGCCGAAACTTCTCGGATGGGTGTTCATGAAGTGCTATTTTCAGCTTCGGTTGTGCTCTTCGATTTGACTAGCTGTGCTAACTTAAAATTTTATTGTGTAGTATGAATGCAAGTTTTAGTATTGGGAAGAAGAGTACATCGATATGTTGATAGAGCACAGTTTAGTAGATGTTCATGCACTTTTAGCTAACATAGAGGCTAGAGATGAGGCTAGTGCGCTTGAAACTAGATGTGAGGAAGCAACATTTACTTCTTTACACTCGAAGAAGAAATAAGCATGCAAGATCGAACCTCCTCCGCAGATAAACAATGAGCGCATCGAGAAGGCACTAATCCAACTTACCGGAGCAGTTGTGGAAGTTGGATATCTTCTAAAATGTATTTTTGTGGTTCATGTTTTCTTTGATCTTACTTTTCTAGTAAAAATTTGGTGATGTATTTCTCATGTATCAAAAATAAATGATGAAAAAAAATATGGGCCTGTAAAGAAAAATGTACGCGGACAGAATGCGGCCAAGATGCGTCCGCGCGTTGGGTGCGTGGTCATCGCATCCCAGAAATTGTCCGGACACGACCCCATTACCCTAGCCAAACGAATAAAATTCGGATAAAACGGGGTCGTGCGGTGGAGTTGGTCTTAACTCGCGCCACTGCCAGTAGGAGGACCAAAAGTTGGTAAAGAGGCACGTCTGCATGTCCATGTACATGTGCATGCCATGCGCGGGATGAAGTTTTAGCTAAAGACGGCACGGCGCCACTTTGCCGCTGCCTGAACTGCAAAGGGAAAGTGCATGTGCATGTATACTACGTAGGGGAGCGAGACAAACTTACTACGTGCGACCTACTATCACCAATGTGGCAATGGAATGCAATAATATGGAGTACTACTTTGTTTGCTTGAGCTTTGTGGGAGGGAAGGTCGAACCCACGGATCGGACGCAGAAAAGTCGAGGGGGAAAAGGCGGCACGCGCAGGCAAATTTGATAAATTTAACCTATGGACAAAATCAAATCACATAATAAACTGTCCGTGAAATTATTTCACGCGGCTAACCTTTTTGTGTGACGCCCGACAAAAAGGCGTCACACTACACTATGCAACGCCTCACAAATAGACGCTACACGCCTGGCCAGCGTTGCACCTCAGACTGCCTAAAAATTGCTAAGTCATTGTGCAGAGCCTGAGAGCTAGGCGCTGCACTGTATAGTGTGGTGCTTAGCTCTCAGGCGCTGCACTAGTGGTTGCACTACAAAATGAAGCAATCACTAGTGCAACGCCTAGAAGCTAGGCGCTGCACACTGATTTAGTAATTTTCGGATCACACGGGTGCGACGCTGGCCAGACGTGTAGCGCCTATCTGTAAGGCGTTGCACAGTGTAGTGTGGCGCCTTCGTGTCGGGCGTCACACAAAAAGGTCAGCCTCGTGAAATAGTTTCACGGAGAGTTCATTCTGTGATTTGATTTTGTTCATAGGTCAAATTTGTTAATTTTGCCGCAGGCGCACGGTGCAAAAGTGGGTGCGGGTTCTTCGTTTTACTGTGGGCAGACGTCCCATAGCTTTGCTGCTGCCTTGTGATTGTGAAGCTTTGCGGCAGCACACAAGGCATGGGACCATTGTTGGGACTTGGGGTTTGGGTTGGCGCCGCGGCGTTGCACTGGATGGGATGGATCACATGTGATTGTGACTGCGACGCGAGCAAGCGAGTGAGGGGCTGCACTTGTCTTGTCTCCATGGAAACCGGCCGGAAAGATGAGTGAACTAGACGATCGAGGGGCAGCCCAGCAGAGCCACCGCGAAGGAAATAAACAAGCCGGAGAAATTTCAGGGCGAAGATGCCGGCTCATGGGCTTTGGGCGGATGCAGCTGGCAGAATAGTGTGTGGAGTAGTGCTGTTATACAGTGACAGTCTGACAGAGGTGCAGATATTCCGTCTTTTCTGGTCAATGACTGCATCAGAGAGCGCAGAGCGCCCTTGTTGTTTTCTACTAAGAGCGTGTGCTTGAAATGGATTAGTGACGGTGATTTTTCTGGCAGCTTCGCACATCAACGGCACCTCGCCAGAAGGCGGGAACGAAAGGAAAAGCAAAGGTTGAGAAATTTGGGCTGCTAATCTGCTTCCAGGGGTGATTAACTAGAGAGGAAGGTAAGCCGTCGGCAGAGAAGGTGGCGTTGGTCATCATCAATTCATCATACCCAGCAACTTCCTCCGGTAAAACTCGCAAACAAAAAGTTGCAATTATGTAGTCCAAGGTGCCGTTGGTCAAACAACCAACGCTGCCGCGCCTCGAGTCGCTGCCCAGAAACTCCAAGGCAATTTACCGAGGTGTGTGTGGTATCTGAGAGACAACGACAACATTTGCATGGCAATTGAAGACCTGCTTGGTTTCAAATAAGTCATCAATTTATAATTCAAAAAGTAAAAAAATGACTTATTTTACCAAACGGATCTAACTTATAAATCATCCCAACTTATAAGTCATAAGTTGCTCTACCCTCTTTTGTGTGGGTCCCACCACCTTTACATAAAAAGACAAGGTGAGAAGATATGATTAGGTGACTTATAAGTCACATAACAACCAAACAGACGCAACTTATAAGTCATTGGTTTTAAGTCATCTGACTTATAAATCAAGTGACTTATTGAAACCAAACAGTTAAGCTAGCTAGGGCCAATGGCTACCACATGACCACAATAATCAACTCGCCTAGCTGCAATTCCTTGGCACCTTTGCTAGCGCCGTACGATCAAGCACCTCATGGGCAGCTACTATTACTCCCTCCGTTTCTCTTTACTCCGCGTATAAAATTTGATCAAAGTCAAACTACACAAAATTTGATCAAATTTATATCGAAAAATATGAACATCTACAATACTAAAACTACAAAGTATGAAAATACATTTAATGACGCATCTGATAATATTGATTTCATATTGTGAATGTTGATATTTTTTAATATAAAGTTAGTCAAACATTATAAAGCTTGACTTTAATAAAATTTTATATATAGACTGAAAAGAAACGGATGGAGTACTTGTTTGGGAGACACTGTGGGTACATGATGCATCATTGTGTTTCACTTTCCCGTTTCTCTGGGATTAATGTATGATTAGTAGCTTCAGACACCAGGCAATAGCTGATGATGATTAACGGGTCGGGATTCATCACGTTTTGCGCGTCAAAAGTGCTTCTTCAAGCTTAAAATAACAGACAGAAAACAAAAAGGCGACACTGATCACAGGTTTCCACGCAAACACTTAATCGGATTGTTCTGAACATCACATTTTGAAAGGAAAAGAAAACACCGCGCAAAAAAAAAATACAATACGATGAAGCCGGTGGCAAAATTACCCATTTGTCCTTGCGTTCGGAAATGGCAAGTGGAATGAATGAAATATCCTATTTTTTCTTTCTAAAAAGACCAAATCCATTATAAAGGCTCATGAGAAGCATAAAACAACTAAACATGATAAAAATTACATTAATGACCATGCATCAAACGCGACAAAATTCATGTTCCTGGCTAGAAAGTTCATCAGAAATCCCAGAGGCAAGACTAGCCAGAACACCCGTAAGAATGACACATTGGCAAGTGAAATGTGCGGCATGACAACTTTGAAAAACCTTGGCGATAGAAGTACTCATCTGAATCCATCATGTTTGCTTCAAAATAAACAACGAGAATATAAAAAATTCGCAATGGCACTTGGTCGAAACTTGCTGGTTGTGGTGTTCGCTATGGATCGCGTTGGCAGGGGAGAATACCTGGGCTGCGCCCGGATCTGGATGGAATGGGTCCAATGCGGAATCGCACTTGAGTGGAGCAGCGAAGGTCCGGTAAGGCTTGTGTGGCGGCCGAGGTGGTACATCGACGGTGTCAGTCGCCGATTTTCAGAATACACAACACGAAGGAAAGAGATGGAGTGAGGGGGAAAGGGCCTTGGGTGGGATTTTTGGATGTGTGAGGCGTGTCGAAGTTTGACGTAGCGGACTTTCGGATTCCCCCAAACCTTCACTTCAGTTGGTGCCGATTTACGAGATTTCAAACATCCGAACTTTTCTGGACTTTTTTTACCACCTTTGGATGGAAAAAAATGTCCGAACAATTCGGTGCACGCATTTTGCGGCGATTTGGTGATTGAGATGCCCTTGGCAGTAGCTGGCGCGAGTAATTGAAATGTAAAAGATCAAACCGTGAGGTACGGATATTATAATCCATTTTCTTGTTAAGGACTGCGTTAGAGAGCACAAAGTACTATTGTTGTGTTTTTGTTTTTTATTTTTCTTAGAGAGGGCAGAGCACTCTCTGTGACCTCTTATTTTCTATGAACGTGTGCTTGCTTGCACTAGTAGAAAACGGGCTATTTGTCCCGATTCCAGAGGCCCATTAGCCCCGGTTCTGAAACCGGGACTAAAGGGTTGGGACTAAAGCCCAAAACCTTTACTCCCGGTTCACTTACAAACCGGGACAGAAAGGGCTCCACGTGGCCGCTGCGGGGCGCCTAGGCAGGAGCACCTTTAGTCCCGGTTGGAAACACCAACCGGGACCAAAAGGCATCCACGCGTCAGCAGCTGGCAGGAGCAGGGATTTTTTGTTTTTTTAAAGGAGGGGTGGGGTTTTGGAGGGTTAATTTAGGGGTTTCATATATTGTGTTAGCTAGCTAATAGAGAGAAATGACCTCTCTTATCTCCGTGTTTGGTCGATGCTAGCTACTATAAGTATAGAGAGAACTCGACACGCTAGCTAGTAAGCAAATGAAGGAACCATTAATTACACAAGATCATCATGAACATATACAGAGAGGAGTGCGCCTCTCTTTCTCCGAGAGATTTGTCGAACAATAAGTTTCGTATATCTATCCGACGCTAGTAGCTACATATATAAAATATAAGATCTCTTACAATCCCTAACATCTCGTGTCTATATCAATTTCCACATGGTATTCTCTGACTTTATTGATGACGTGGTCAAGAAAGAATCCCGCCAATTCCTCTTGAATTACTTGTATGCGATCTTGTGGTAGGAGTTCATCTCGCATCTGCCAGATCTAAATTGAAGAAGGAGGTCAATACATGTATATGAAAGAAACTCAACACAAATGATACTAATAAAATAAAATTGTGAAGATTTTTGCTTACACACCTCATATTGTTTTTTAGAGTAGCCCCGCTTATTACAGGAACTCGCAAACGTAGTATCCACAAAAATCATTCCCGGATTCCTGCCACAAGCACTTTACGAGAAATGAAGGTCAATCAAACTGATAAGCAAGCATGCTAAATGGTATTGATGAAACTAGCTAGAATCAATGGGAGATGAGCGGAACTAGGCAGTAGTACTTACTTCCGGGTGTGTAAATCACAGCTCGCTCGGCAGTCCCAGAGTAATTACGGTGAACTCTTTCCAAACCCTGCCAACCAAAGAAAATAATTAATTGATATCAGGAAATGAACAAAATTGCCGATATGGTACGATAATGATCGATTGACCTTACTTCTGGAGCATTTGAGTCATATCCGCATAGTCCTCGGGATCTTTTCGTCTCGAGTCTAAGATGGTTACTACTCCCCGCTCAAGCTTAATCTCTAGGAGAATAAAGTGGAAGCTGCGCACACATGCATAACTCATCAATTGCATTACTATAACCTCGAGTAATAAGGGAAACCAAATATGCACAAGACAATAACACTCACTTGAAGTTGTAAGGAAAGATTATTTTATCTTTGTTTTAATTTTTGAGCAACAATTGTAGCAAGTTGTCCTCGGTTTGAACTGTCCATTCATGTATGATATTTGGGTTAATGAACCCAATGTCATAGATTTGTGCTTTTCTACATTCGACGATCTTCAATCTGCATAATATAGTGAGGATAATTATATATACACATGCAATAAAAGAGTTGAGATATATATAGAGACTTAATTACAGAAGTAGTACTTACAAACAGTAGCAAGTCACGAGTGTTTTGTCGAGGGCCTTTTGATTGTATAACTGGAATAACTCGTCAAATTCAACAGAGAACAGACCAGTTCCAACGAGGTCGTGCTCCTCTTTAATTCTCATCGTCAAAGTATTCTTTCCAAACTCGCTGCAGGTTTTCATGTACCATTGATGGAATCTTCGCATCATCGTTGTTAGAGGAGGACTTCCATCTTTGACGAGAGGCTTCTCGTACTGGTATCCGAATTCGTCCACCTCCATTGTTTGAAACTCTACATCATCGCCCAGGTAATCACCAGGATTGGTACCGGGCACCATCACTGGCAGATTAGCGCGATGTCGCTAGACACCTTGAGCGGGGGGCACGATTGGTTCGCCTGTTCGCCGAGCAGGGGAATTTCTCTCCCACTTCTTCGTTTTGCTAACCTTTTATCACTGGAAGTAGTTCCCGACCGCCGCACATCTGCATATGTCTTTTAAAGAGCGCAAACATAGTTGGAATCCGGCGGAGGCGCTGGTGCCCGCTTCAGGGCATCGATAGTGCACTTCGCTTTCACCTGGTCTATCGTTTCTTCAGAGGTGGAGGTTTCTTTGCAAAAAATTCCCTCACTTCGTCTTCACAGATCTTCGCGTTTTCCTTCTCGGTCCTCTCGTATGGTAACTTTTCCAGAGTCTTGAGAGATGGACCGTATCTAAATTGCTGCCTCCCGCCTCTGTTTGTACTGCTAGCCGCCGGAGCGGTGGGGTCTCTCTTCCATTGTTGCTTACGAGGCGGAAAAGGAGGCGGAGTGCTCTGACGCGCCGGAGGAGCCGAAGTTGCGGCGTCTGTGTTCAGCCGTTGCTGACGAGGCGGAGTGCTCTGACGCGCTGGAGCAGGCGAAGCAGGAGACGGAGTGGCCTCACACGCCGGACGAGGCAGAGTGCCCTGATCACTCGCCGTCGGAGGAGGAGGCGGCGGAGTGCCTTGACTTGCCAGAGAAGGAGGAGGAGGCGGAGGCGTCTAGTTTGGAAGCTTGATGTACTCCTTCCGCCATAGACATGTAGTCCTCAGACCATGAACCAGCTGATTCTCCCCTTCTCCTGTAGGGTGGTCAAGCTCGAGCTCCTCAAATCCCTCCATTACTTCATCCACCATCACAACAACATAGCCATGTGGAATCGGACGGCAGTGAAAAGTCCCGTCAGTTTGAGGAGGTGCAACAGAGCCGGCAACCGCCTTCAAAGTGAGGTTCTGCCATTTCGTCATAAGCTGGCAATGTTGAGCCTCCGTGATAGTATCCACAGGGTAGCTAGGAGCCGTGAAGTCAGGCTGAACGAGCTCCATGGTAGCCACGCTGCTTCTCCGTTGAGATGGCGGGGTGATGGCAGCTGGAACTATGTCGGTTTTCCGTGGAGAGGGAGGGATGATGTAGCACAACGATGGTAGGTATTTCTCTCAGTTATGAAACCAAGGTATCGAACCAGTAGGAGAACCAAGCAACACAACGTAAGAAGCACCTGCACACAAACAACAACACCTCACAACCCGACGTGTTAAAGGGGTTGTCAATCCCTTCCAGGGTACAGCGCCAGAAATTGCGTGTTGATGGTAGAAAGTTGTAATAGATTGAAATAATAGATAGCAAATAAAATAAAGTGCAACAAAGTATTTTTGGATTTTTGGTTTAATATATCTGAATAAAAATGCAAAGGAAAAGTAGACCGCAAGGCAAATATATGAGAACGAAGACCCGGGGGCCGTAGGTTTCACTAGTGGCTTCTCTTGAGAAAAATTGCAAACGGCGGGTAAACAAATTACTGTTGGGCAATTGATAGAACTTCAAATAATTATGACGATATCCCGGCAATGATCATTACATAGGCATCACGTCCAAGATTAGTAGACCGACTCCTGCCTGCATCTACTACTATTACTCCAAACATCGACCGCTATCCAGCATGCATCTAGTGTATTAAGTTCATGGAAAAACAGAGTAATGCAATAAGAACGATGACATGATGTAGAGAAGATCTGTTTATCTATATGGCAGTAGATATAGATCTCGTCTCTTTATCCTTAGTGGCAACGATACATACGTGCCAGTTCCCTTTCTGTCACTGGGATCAAGCACCGTAAGATCGAACCCACTACTAGGCACCTCTTCCCATTGCAAGATCAATAGATCAAGTTGGCCAGACAAAACCCAAATATCGGAGAATAAATACGAGGCTATAAGAGATCATGCATAAAAGGGATCAAAGAAACTCAAATACTTTCATGGATATAAAAACATAGATCTGATCATAAACTCGAAGTTCATCGAGCCCAACAAACACACCGCAAAAAGAGTTACATCATATGGATCTCCAAGAGACCATTGTATTGAGGATCAAGAGAGAGAGATGAAGTCATCTAGCTACTAACTACGGACCCGAAGGTCTACAAAGAACTACTCACGCATCATTGGAGAGGCACCAATGGAAGTGGTGAACCCCTCCGTGATGGTGTCTAGATTGGATCTGGTGATTCTGGACTCTACGGCGGCTGGATGAATATTTTGTCGACTCCCCTAGGGTTCTGGTATTTTTGGGGTATTTATAGAGCAAAGAGAAGGTCTGGGGGGCACCCGAGGTGGGCACAACCCACCAGGGCGCGCCAGGGCCTCCTGGCGTGCCCTGGTGGGTTGTGCCCGCCTCGAGGCACCCCCAGGTGCAACCAGGACCCATTGCCTTCATTCTGGCCCATAAAAATCCCCGTAAAGTTTTGTGGCATTTGGAATCCGTTTGATATTGATTTTCTGCGATGTAAAAAACATGGAAAAAACAGCAACTGGCACTTGGCACTATGTCAATAGGGTAGTACCAAAAAATGATATGAAATGACTATAAAATGATTATAAGACATCCATGATTGATTATAAAACAGCATGGAACAATCAAAAATTATAGATACGTTGGAGACGTATCAGCATCCCCAAGCTTAACTCATACTCGTCCTCGAGTAGGTAAGTGATAAAAACAGAATTTTTATGTGGAGTGATGTGCATCAAGTCATATCATATTCTTTTCTTTATAGCATGGACATTTGGACTTTTATGTGATTCAAAGCAATAGTCTAGTTTTGACATAATAATTTAGATACTCAAGCTTATCAACAAGCAACCATGTCTTTCAAAATATCAATGCTAAAATAAGTTATCCCTAGCCCATCATGCTCAAACATTGATCCATTCATCAAACACACTCGAATATTAAATACACCCAATACTTGAGCACGATCATATTGCCTCCTAGTTGGTGCTTTTATGAGAGAAGATGGAGACTCAAATTTGAAAATAAAAACTGCATAAAGTAAAAGAATGGCCCTTCGGAGAGGGAAGTAGGGATTTGTAGAGGTGACAGATCTCAAAGCGAAAATTTTGAGATAAAAACATTTTAGGAGGTGTATCTGATGACCCACAAGTATAGGGGATCTATCGTAGTGTTGGAAATATGCCCTAGAGGCAATAATAAATTGGTTATTATTATATTTCCTTGTTCATGATAATCGTTTATTATCAATGCTAGAATTTTATTGATAGGAAACTCAGATACATGTGTGGATACATAGACAACACAATGTCCCTAGTAAACCTCTAGTTGACTAGCTCGTTGATCAATAGATGGTTACGGTTTCCTGACCATGGACATTGGATGTCGTTGATAACGGGATCACATCATTAGGAGAATGATGTGATGGACAAGACCCAATCCTAAGCCTAGCACAAGATCGTATAGTTCGTATGCTGAAGCTTTTCTAATGTCAAGTATCATTTCCTTAGACCATGAGATTGTGAAACTCCCGAATACCGTAGGATTTCTTTGGGTGTGCCAAACGTCACAACGTAACTGGGTAGCTATAAAGGTACACTACAGGTATCTCTGAAAGTGTCTGTTGGGTTGGCACGAATCGAGACTGGGATTTGTCACTCCGTGTAAACGGAGAGGTATCTCTGGGCCCACTCGGTAGGACATCATCATAATGTGCACAATGTGATCAAGGAGTTGATCACGGGATGATGTGTTACGGAACGAGTAAAGAGACTTGCCGGTAACGATATTAAACAAGGTATCGGGATACCGACGATCGAATCTCGGGCAAGTATCGTACCGCTAGACAAAGGGAATTGTATACGGGATTGATTAAGTCCTTGACATCGTGGTTCATCCGATGAGATCATCGTGGAACATGTGGGAGCCAACATGGGTATCCAGATCCCGCTGTTGGTTATTGACCAGAGAGTTATCTCGGTCATGTCTGCATGGTTCCCGAACCGGTAGGGTCTACACACTTAAGGTTCGATGACGCTAGGGTTATAGGGAATAGATATACGTGGTTACCGAATGTTGTTCGGAGTCCCGGATGAGATCCCAGACGTCACGAGGAGTTCCGGAATGGTTCGGAGGTAAAGATTTATATATGGGAAGTCCTGTTTTGGTCACCGGAAAAGTTTCGGGTTTTATCGGTAACATACCGGGACCACCAGGAGGGTCCCGGGGGTCCACCAAGTGGGGCCACTGGCCCCGGAGGGATGCATGGTCCAAGTGTGGGAGGGGACCAGCCCCAGGTGGGCTGGTGCGCCCCCCCACAAGGGCCCAAGGCGCCTAGGGTTTGGGGAGGGGGCGCCCCACCTAGCTTGGGGCGCAAGTTTCCCCTCTCCCTCCCTTGGCCGCCCCACCAGATGGGATCTGGGCTGGCCACCGCCCCTAGGGTGGAACCCTAGGTGGGGGTGCAGCCCCCTCCCTCTCCCCTATATATAGTTGAGGTCTTTGGGGCTGCCAACACATGAGTTTTGACCTCTCCCTGGCGCAGCCCTACCTCTCTCCCTCCTCGTCTCTTGCGGTGCTTGGCGAAGCCCTGCTGGAGTACCACGCTCCTCCACCACCACCACGCCGCCGTGCTGCTGCTGGATGGAGTCTTCCTCAACCTCTCCTTCTCTCCTTGCTGGATCAAGGCATGGGAGACGTCACCGGGCTGTACGTGTGTTGAACGCGGAGGTGCCGTCCGTTCGGCACTAGGATCTCCGGTGATTTGGATCACGACGAGTACGACTCCTTCAACCCCGTTCTCTTGAACGCTTCCGCTTAGCGATCTACAAGGGTATGTAGATGCACTCTCCTTCCCCTCGTTGCTGGTCTCTCCATAGATAGATCTTGGTGACACGTAGGAAAATTTTGAATTTCTGCTACGTTCCCCAACAGTGGCATCATGAGCTAGGTCTATGCATAGTTTCTATGCACGAGTAGAACACAAAGTAGTTGTGGGCGTTGATTTTGTTCAATATTCTTACCGTTACTAGTCCAATCTTGATTCGGCGGCATCGTGGGATGAAGCGGCCCAGACCGACCTTACACGTACTCTTACGTGAGACTGGTTCCACCGACTGGCATGCACTAGTTGCATAAGGTGGCTAGCGGGTGTCTGTCTCTCCCACTTTAGTCGGATCGGATTCGATGAAAAGGGTCCTTATGAAGGGTAAATAGCAATTGGCATATCACTTTGTGGTTTTTGCGTAGGTAAGAAGCGTTCTTGCTAGAAACCCATAGCAGCCACGTAAAACATGCAAACAACAATTAGAGGACGTCTAACTTGTTTTTGCAGGGTATGCTATGTGATGTGATATGGCCAAGAAGAATATGATGAATGATATGTGATGTATGAGATTGATCATGTTCTTGTAATAGGAATCACGACTTGCATGTCGATGAGTATGACAACCGGCAGGAGCCATAGGAGTTGTCTTTATTTATTGTATGACCTACGTGTCATTGAACAACGCCATGTAATTACTTTACTTTATTGCTAACCGGTAGCCATAGTAGTAGAAGTAATAAGTTGGCGAGACAACTTCATGGAGACACGATGATGGAGATCATGGTGTCATGCCGGTGACAAGATGATCATGGAGCCCCAAGATGGAGATCAAAGGAGCTATATGATATTGGCCATATCATGTCACTGTTTTTTGATTGCATGTGATGTTTATCATGTTTTTGCATCTTATTTTCTTAGAACGACGGTAGTAAATAAGATGATCCCTCATTAAAATTTCAAGAAAGTGTTCCCCCTAACTGTGCACCGTTGCGAAAGTTCGTTGTTTCGAAGCACCACATGATGATCGGGTGTGATAGATTCTTACGTTCGAATACAACGGGTGTTGACGAGCCTAGCATGTACAGACATGGCCTCGGAACACATGCGAAACACTTAGGTTAACTTGACGAGCCTAGCATGTACAGACATGGCCTCGGAACACAAGAGACCGAAAGGTCGAGCATGAGTCTATAGTAGATATGATCAACATGAAGATGTTCACCGATCATGACTAGTCCGTCTCACGTGATGATCGGACACGGCCTAGTTGACTCGGATCATGTAATCACTTAGATGACTAGAGGGATGTCTATCTGAGTGGGAGTTCATAAGATGAACTTAATTATCCTAAACATAGTCAAAAGGTCTTCGCAAATTATGTCGTAGCTCGCGCTTCAGTTCTACTGTTTAGATATGTTCCTAGAGAAAATTTAGTTGAAAGTTGATAGTAGAAATTATGCGGACTAGGTCCGTAAACTAAGGATTGTCCTCATTGCTTCATAGAAGGCTTATGTCCTTAATGCACCGCTTAGTGTGCTGAACCTCGAACGTCGTCTGTGGATGTTGCGAACATCTGACATACACATTTTGATAACCACGTGATAGTTCAGTTGAACGGTTTAGAGTTGAGGCACCGAAGACGTTTTAAAACGTCGCGAAACATATGAGATGTTTCGAGGGCTGAAATTGGGATTTCAGGCTCGTGCCCACGTCAAGAGGTATAAGACCTCCGACGATTTTTCTTAGCCTGCAAACTAAGGGAGAAAAGCTCAATTGTCGAGCTTGTGCTCAGATTGTCTGAGTACAACAATCATTTGAATCAAGTGGGAGTTGATCTTCCAGATGAGATAGTGATGTTTCTCCGAAGTCATTACCACCAAGCTGCTAGAGCTTCGTGATGAACTATAATATATCAAGGACATATATGATGATCCTTGAGATATTCGCAATGTTTGACACCACAAAAGTAGAAATCAAGAAGGAGCATCAATTGTTGATGGTTGGTGAAACCACTAGTTTCAAGAAGGGCAAGGGCAAGAAGGGATACTTCATGAAACGGCAAATCAGCTGCTGCTCTAGTGAAGAAACCCAAGGTTGAACCCAAACCCGAGACTAAGTGCTTCTGTAATAAGGGGAACAGCCACTGGAGCAGAATTACCCTAGATACTTGGTAGATGAGAAGGCTGGCAAGGCCGATAGAAGTATATTGGATATACATTGTGTTAATGTGTACTTTACTAGTACTCCTAGTAGCACCATGGTATTAGATACCAATTCGGTTGCTAAGTGTTAGTAAACTCGAAATAAAAGGCTGCGGAGTAAACGGAGACTAGCTAAAGGTGAGCTGGCGATATGTGTTGGAAGTTTTTCCCAAGCTTGATGTGATCAAGCATCGCACGCTCCCTCTACCATCGAGATTGGTGTTTGCGTTGAGCATAGACGTGATTGGATTATGTCTATCGCAATACGGTTATTCATTTAAGGAGAATAATGGTTACTCTGTTTATTTGAATAATACCTTCAATGGTCTTGCACCTAAAATGAATGGTTTATTGAATCTCGATCGTAGTGATACACATTTTCATGCCAAAGGTATAAGATAGTAATGATAGTACCACACAAATGTGGCACTGCAATTTGAGTCATATCGGTATAAAACGCATGAAGAAGCTCCATGTTGATGGATCTTTGGGCTCACTCGTTTTGAAAAGTTTGAGACATGCGAACCATGTCTATTGGTGTATATGCATGAAGAAACTCCATGCAAATGGACCGTTTGGACTCACTTGATTTTGAATCACTTGAGACATGCAAATCATACCACATGGGCAAGATGACTGAAAGCCTCGTTTTCAGTAAAATGGAACTAGAAAGCAACTTGTTGGAAGTAATACATTTTGATGTGTGCAGTCCAATGAGTGCTGAGGCGTGTAGTGGATATCGTTATGTTCTTACTTCACAGATGATTTGAGTAGATGTTGAGTATATTTACTTGATGAATCACGGGTCTGAATTATTGAAAGGTTCAAGTAATTTCAGGGTAAAGGTGAGAGATCGTCGTGACAAGATGATAAAATATCTATGATATGATCATAGAGATGAATATCTGAATTACGAGTTTGGCACAGAATTAAGACATTGTGGAAATTGTTTCACAACTAATACAGCCTGGAACACCGTAGTGAGATGGTGTGTCCGAACATCATAACTGCACCCTATTAGATATGATGCATACCATGATGTCTCTTATCGAATTACCACGATAGTTTATGGGTTAGGCATTATAGACAACCACATTCACTTTAAATAGGGCACCACGTAATTCCGATGAGATGACACCGTATGAACTATGGTTTAGAGAAACCTAAGCTGTCATTTCTTAAAAGTTTGGGGCTGCGACGCTTATGTGAAAAAGTTTCAGGCTGATAAGCTCGAACCCAAAGAGGATAAATGCATCTTCATAGGACACCCAAAACAGTTGGGTATACCTCCTGTCTCAGATCCGAAAGCAATAAGGGATTGTTTCTAGAATCGGGTCCTTTCTCGAGGAAAAGTTTCCCTTGAAAGAATTGAGTGGGAGGATGGTGGAGACTTGATGAGGTTATTGAACCGTCTCTTCAACTAGTGTGTGGCAGGGCACAGGGAGTTGTTCCTGTGGCACCTACACCAATTGAAGTAGAAGCTTATGATAGTGATCATGAAACTTCGGATCAAGTCACTACCAAACCTTGTGGGATGACAAGGATGCGCACTACTTCAGAGTGGTACGTAATCCTGTCTTGGAAGTCATGTTGCTAGACAACAATGAACCTACGAGCTATGGAAAAGCGATGGTGGGCCTGGATTCCAAAATGGCTCGAGGCCATATAATCCGAGAGAGGATCCATATATGAAAACAAAGTGTAGACTTTGGAAGAACTACTTGATGGTCGTAAGGCTGTTAGGTACATATGGATTTTAAAAGGAAGACGGACAATGATGGTAAGTATCACCATTAAGAAAGCTCGACTTGTTGTTAAGATGTTTTTTCCGACAAGTTCAAGGAGTTGACTACGATGAGAATTTCTCACCCGTAGCGATGCTTAAGTCCGTCGGAATCATGTTAGCATTAGCTGTATTTTTCGATTATGAAATCTTACAGATGGATGTCAAAACAAGTTTTCTTACCAAGTTTTCGTAAGAAAAGTTGTATGTGATACAATAGAAGGTTTTGTCAATCCTGAAAGATGCTAACAAGTATGCAAAGCTCCAGCAATCCTTCTAAGGACTGGAGTAAGCATCTCGGAGTTGGAATGTATGCTTTGATGAGATGATCAAAGATTTTGGGTGTATGCAAAGTTTATGAGAAACTTGTATTTCCAAAGAAGTGAGTGGGAGCACTATAGAATTTCTGATGAATATATGTTGTTGACATATTGTTGATCAGAAATGACGTAGAATTTCTGGAAAGCTGCAGAGTTATTTGAAAAGTGTTTTTCAATGGAAAACCTGGATTAAGCTACTTGAACGTTGAGCATCAAGATCTATGAGGATAGATCAAAACGCTTAATGGTACTTTCAAATGAGCACATACCTTGACATGATCTTGAAGGTGTTCAAGATGGATCAGTCAAAGAAGGAGTTCTTGCCTGAGTTGTAAGGTATGAAGTTAAGACTTATAGCTCGACCACGGCAGAAGAAAGAGGAAGGACAAAGGTCGTCCCCTATGCTTTTGTCATAGGCTCTATACGGTGTGCCATGCTGAGTACCGCACCTGATGTGTGCCTTGCCACATATCTGGCAAGAGGGTACAAAGGTAATCTAGGAGTAGATCACCAGATAGCGGTCTAAATTATCCTTAGAGGAATAAGGATATGTTTCTCGGTTATGGAGGTGATAAAGAGTTCGACGTAAAGAGTTACGTCGATGCAAGCTTGACACCTATCCGGATAGCTCTGAGTAGAGATACCGGATACGTATAATGGAGCAACAATTTAGAAAAGCTCCAAGTAGAACAGTTATTTGAAATGGCTCCAAATGTAGCATAGTAGTTGCATCTACAAGATGACATAGAAATTTGCGAAGTACATATGGATCTGAATGCTGCAGACCCGTTGACTGAAACCTCTCTCACAAGCATAACATGATCAAACCCAGAACTCTTGGGTGTTAGTCACATGGGAATGTGACCTTGAGTGTTAATCACATATCGATGTGAACTGGATTATTGACTCTAGTGCAAGTGGGAGACTGTTGGAAATATGCCCTAGAGGCAATAATAAATTGGTTATTATTATATTTCCTTGTTCATGATAATTGTTTATTATCCATGCTAGAATTGTATTGATAGGAAACTCAGATACATGTGTGGATACATAGACAACACAATGTCCCTAGTAAACATCTAGTTGACTAGCTCGTTGATCAATAGATGGTTACGGTTTCCTGACCATGGACATTGGATGTCGTTAATAACGGGATCACATCATTAGGAGAATGATGCGATGGACAAGACCCAATCCTAAGCCGAGCACAAGATCGTATAGTTCATATGCTAAAGCTTTTCTAATGTCAAGTATCATTTCCTTAGACCATGAGATTGTGCAACTCCCGGATACCGTAGGAGTGCTTTGGGTGTGCCAAACGTCACAACGTAACTGGGTGGCTATAAAGGTACACTACAGGTATCTCCGAAAGTGTCTGTTGGGTTGGCACGAATCGAGACTGGGATTTGTCACTCCGTGTAAACGGAGAGGTATCTCTGGGCCCACTCGGTAGGACATCATCATAATGTGCACAATGTGATCAAGGAGTTGATCACGGGATGATGTGTTACGGAACGAGTAAAGAGACTTGCCGGTAACGATATTAAACAAGGTATCGGGATACCGACGATCGAATCTCGGGCAAGTATCGTACCGCTAGACAAAGGGAATTGTATACGGGATTGATTAAGTCCTTGACATCGTGGTTCATCCGATGAGATCATCGTGGAACATGTGGGAGCCAACATGGGTATCCAGATCCCGCTGTTGGTTATTGACCAGAGAGTTATCTCGGTCATGTCTGCATGGTTCCCGAACCGGTAGGGTCTACACACTTAAGGTTCGATGACGCTAGGGTTATAGGGAATAGATATACGTGGTTACCGAATGTTGTTCGGAGTCCCGGATGAGATCCCAGACGTCACGAGGAGTTCCGGAATGGTTCGGAGGTAAAGATTTATATATGGGAAGTCCTGTTTTGGTCACCGGAAAAGTTTCGGGTTTTATCGGTAACATACCGGGACCACCAGGAGGGTCCCGGGGGTCCACCAAGTGGGGCCACTGGCCCCGGAGGGATGCATGGTCCAAGTGTGGGAGGGGACCAGCCCCAGGTGGGCTGGTGCGCCCCCCCACAAGGGCCCAAGGCGCCTAGGGTTTGGGGAGGGGGCGCCCCACCTAGCTTGGGGCGCAAGTTTCCCCTCTCCCTCCCTTGGCCGCCCCACCAGATGGGATCTGGGCTGGCCACCGCCCCTAGGGTGGAACCCTAGGTGGGGGTGCAGCCCCCTCCCTCTCCCCTATATATATTTGAGGTCTTTGGGGCTGCCAACACATGAGTTTTGACCTCTCCCTGGCGCAGCCCTACCTCTCTCCCTCCTCGTCTCTTGCGGTGCTTGGCGAAGCCCTGCTGGAGTACCACGCTCCTCCACCACCACCACGCCGCCGTGCTGCTGCTGGATGGAGTCTTCCTCAACCTCTCCTTCTCTCCTTGCTGGATCAAGGCATGGGAGACGTCACCGGGCTGTACGTGTGTTGAACGCGGAGGTGCCGTCCGTTCGGCACTAGGATCTCCGGTGATTTGGATCACGACGAGTACGACTCCTTCAACCCCGTTCTCTTGAACGCTTCCGCTTAGCGATCTACAAGGGTATGTAGATGCACTATCCTTCCCCTCGTTGCTGGTCTCTCCATAGATAGATCTTGGTGACACGTAGGAAAATTTTGAATTTCTGCTACGTTCCCCAACAGTGGCATCATGAGCTAGGTCTATGCATAGTTTCTATGCACGAGTAGAACACAAAGTAGTTGTGGGCGTTGATTTTGTTCAATATTCTTACCGTTACTAGTCCAATCTTGATTCGGCGGCATCGTGGGATGAAGCGGCCCAGACCGACCTTACACGTACTCTTACGTGAGACTGGTTCCACCGACTGGCATGCACTAGTTGCATAAGGTGGCTAGCGGGTGTCTGTCTCTCCCACTTTAGTCGGATCGGATTCGATGAAAAGGGTCCTTATGAAGGGTAAATAGCAATTGGCATATCACTTTGTGGTTTTTGCGTAGGTAAGAAGCGTTCTTGCTAGAAACCCATAGCAGCCACGTAAAACATGCAAACAACAATTAGAGGACGTCTAACTTGTTTTTGCAGGGTATGCTATGTGATGTGATATGGCCAAGAAGAATATGATGAATGATATGTGATGTATGAGATTGATCATGTTCTTGTAATAGGAATCACGACTTGCATGTCGATGAGTATGACAACCGGCAGGAGCCATAGGAGTTGTCTTTATTTATTGTATGACCTACGTGTCATTGAACAACGCCATGTAATTACTTTACTTTATTGCTAACCGGTAGCCATAGTAGTAGAAGTAATAAGTTGGCGAGACAACTTCATGGAGACACGATGATGGAGATCATGGTGTCATGCCGGTGACAAGATGATCATGGAGCCCCAAGATGGAGATCAAAGGAGCTATATGATATTGGCCATATCATGTCACTGTTTTTTGATTGCATGTGATGTTTATCATGTTTTTGCATCTTATTTTCTTAGAACGACGGTAGTAAATAAGATGATCCCTCATTAAAATTTCAAGAAAGTGTTCCCCCTAACTGTGCACCGTTGCGAAAGTTCGTTGTTTCGAAGCACCACATGATGATCGGGTGTGATAGATTCTTACGTTCGAATACAACGGGTGTTGACGAGCCTAGCATGTACAGACATGGCCTCGGAACACATGCGAAACACTTAGGTTAACTTGACGAGCCTAGCATGTACAGACATGGCCTCGGAACACAAGAGACCGAAAGGTCGAGCATGAGTCTATAGTAGATATGATCAACATGAAGATGTTCACCGATCATGACTAGTCCGTCTCACGTGATGATCGGACACGGCCTAGTTGACTCGGATCATGTAATCACTTAGATGACTAGAGGGATGTCTATCTGAGTGGGAGTTCATAAGATGAACTTAATTATCCTAAACATAGTCAAAAGGTCTTCGCAAATTATGTCGTAGCTCGCGCTTCAGTTCTACTGTTTAGATATGTTCCTAGAGAAAATTTAGTTGAAAGTTGATAGTAGAAATTATGCGGACTAGGTCCGTAAACTAAGGATTGTCCTCATTGCTTCATAGAAGGCTTATGTCCTTAATGCACCGCTTAGTGTGCTGAACCTCGAACGTCGTCTGTGGATGTTGCGAACATCTGACATACACATTTTGATAACCACGTGATAGTTCAGTTGAACGGTTTAGAGTTGAGGCACCGAAGACGTTTTAAAACGTCGCGAAACATATGAGATGTTTCGAGGGCTGAAATTGGGATTTCAGGCTCGTGCCCACGTCAAGAGGTATAAGACCTCCGACGATTTTTCTTAGCCTGCAAACTAAGGGAGAAAAGCTCAATTGTCGAGCTTGTGCTCAGATTGTCTGAGTACAACAATCATTTGAATCAAGTGGGAGTTGATCTTCCAGATGAGATAGTGATGTTTCTCCGAAGTCATTACCACCAAGCTGCTAGAGCTTCGTGATGAACTATAATATATCAAGGACATATATGATGATCCTTGAGATATTCGCAATGTTTGACACCACAAAAGTAGAAATCAAGAAGGAGCATCAATTGTTGATGGTTGGTGAAACCACTAGTTTCAAGAAGGGCAAGGGCAAGAAGGGATACTTCATGAAACGGCAAATCAGCTGCTGCTCTAGTGAAGAAACCCAAGGTTGAACCCAAACCCGAGACTAAGTGCTTCTGTAATAAGGGGAACAGCCACTGGAGCAGAATTACCCTAGATACTTGGTAGATGAGAAGGCTGGCAAGGCCGATAGAAGTATATTGGATATACATTGTGTTAATGTGTACTTTACTAGTACTCCTAGTAGCACCATGGTATTAGATACCAATTCGGTTGCTAAGTGTTAGTAAACTCGAAATAAAAGGCTGCGGAGTAAACGGAGACTAGCTAAAGGTGAGCTGGCGATATGTGTTGGAAGTTTTTCCCAAGCTTGATGTGATCAAGCATCGCACGCTCCCTCTACCATCGAGATTGGTGTTTGCGTTGAGCATAGACGTGATTGGATTATGTCTATCGCAATACGGTTATTCATTTAAGGAGAATAATGGTTACTCTGTTTATTTGAATAATACCTTCACTGGTCTTGCACCTAAAATGAATGGTTTATTGAATCTCGATCGTAGTGATACACATTTTCATGCCAAAGGTATAAGATAGTAATGATAGTACCACACAAATGTGGCACTGCAATTTGAGTCATATCGGTATAAAACGCATGAAGAAGCTCCATGTTGATGGATCTTTGGGCTCACTCGTTTTGAAAAGTTTGAGACATGCGAACCATGTCTATTGGTGTATATGCATGAAGAAACTCCATGCAAATGGACCGTTTGGACTCACTTGATTTTGAATCACTTGAGACATGCAAATCATACCACATGGGCAAGATGACTGAAAGCCTCGTTTTCAGTAAAATGGAACTAGAAAGCAACTTGTTGGAAGTAATACATTTTGATGTGTGCAGTCCAATGAGTGCTGAGGCGTGTAGTGGATATCGTTATGTTCTTACTTCACAGATGATTTGAGTAGATGTTGAGTATATTTACTTGATGAATCACGGGTCTGAATTATTGAAAGGTTCAAGTAATTTCAGGGTAAAGGTGAGAGATCGTCGTGACAAGATGATAAAATATCTATGATATGATCATAGAGATGAATATCTGAATTACGAGTTTGGCACAGAATTAAGACATTGTGGAAATTGTTTCACAACTAATACAGCCTGGAACACCGTAGTGAGATGGTGTGTCCGAACATCATAACTGCACCCTATTAGATATGATGCATACCATGATGTCTCTTATCGAATTACCACGATAGTTTATGGGTTAGGCATTATAGACAACCACATTCACTTTAAATAGGGCACCACGTAATTCCGATGAGATGACACCGTATGAACTATGGTTTAGAGAAACCTAAGCTGTCATTTCTTAAAAGTTTGGGGCTGCGACGCTTATGTGAAAAAGTTTCAGGCTGATAAGCTCGAACCCAAAGAGGATAAATGCATCTTCATAGGACACCCAAAACAGTTGGGTATACCTCCTGTCTCAGATCCGAAAGCAATAAGGGATTGTTTCTAGAATCGGGTCCTTTCTCGAGGAAAAGTTTCCCTTGAAAGAATTGAGTGGGAGGATGGTGGAGACTTGATGAGGTTATTGAACCGTCTCTTCAACTAGTGTGTGGCAGGGCACAGGGAGTTGTTCCTGTGGCACCTACACCAATTGAAGTAGAAGCTTATGATAGTGATCATGAAACTTCGGATCAAGTCACTACCAAACCTTGTGGGATGACAAGGATGCGCACTACTTCAGAGTGGTACGTAATCCTGTCTTGGAAGTCATGTTGCTAGACAACAATGAACCTACGAGCTATGGAAAAGCGATGGTGGGCCTGGATTCCAAAATGGCTCGAGGCCATATAATCCGAGAGAGGATCCATATATGAAAACAAAGTGTAGACTTTGGAAGAACTACTTGATGGTCGTAAGGCTGTTAGGTACATATGGATTTTAAAAGGAAGACGGACAATGATGGTAAGTATCACCATTAAGAAAGCTCGACTTGTTGTTAAGATGTTTTTTCCGACAAGTTCAAGGAGTTGACTACGATGAGAATTTCTCACCCGTAGCGATGCTTAAGTCCGTCGGAATCATGTTAGCATTAGCTGTATTTTTCGATTATGAAATCTTACAGATGGATGTCAAAACAAGTTTTCTTACCAAGTTTTCGTAAGAAAAGTTGTATGTGATACAATAGAAGGTTTTGTCAATCCTGAAAGATGCTAACAAGTATGCAAAGCTCCAGCAATCCTTCTAAGGACTGGAGTAAGCATCTCGGAGTTGGAATGTATGCTTTGATGAGATGATCAAAGATTTTGGGTGTATGCAAAGTTTATGAGAAACTTGTATTTCCAAAGAAGTGAGTGGGAGCACTATAGAATTTCTGATGAATATATGTTGTTGACATATTGTTGATCAGAAATGACGTAGAATTTCTGGAAAGCTGCAGAGTTATTTGAAAAGTGTTTTTCAATGGAAAACCTGGATTAAGCTACTTGAACGTTGAGCATCAAGATCTATGAGGATAGATCAAAACGCTTAATGGTACTTTCAAATGAGCACATACCTTGACATGATCTTGAAGGTGTTCAAGATGGATCAGTCAAAGAAGGAGTTCTTGCCTGAGTTGTAAGGTATGAAGTTAAGACTTATAGCTCGACCACGGCAGAAGAAAGAGGAAGGACAAAGGTCGTCCCCTATGCTTTTGTCATAGGCTCTATACGGTGTGCCATGCTGAGTACCGCACCTGATGTGTGCCTTGCCACATATCTGGCAAGAGGGTACAAAGGTAATCTAGGAGTAGATCACCAGATAGCGGTCTAAATTATCCTTAGAGGAATAAGGATATGTTTCTCGGTTATGGAGGTGATAAAGAGTTCGACGTAAAGAGTTACGTCGATGCAAGCTTGACACCTATCCGGATAGCTCTGAGTAGAGATACCGGATACGTATAATGGAGCAACAATTTAGAAAAGCTCCAAGTAGAACAGTTATTTGAAATGGCTCCAAATGTAGCATAGTAGTTGCATCTACAAGATGACATAGAAATTTGCGAAGTACATATGGATCTGAATGCTGCAGACCCGTTGACTGAAACCTCTCTCACAAGCATAACATGATCAAACCCAGAACTCTTGGGTGTTAGTCACATGGGAATGTGACCTTGAGTGTTAATCACATATCGATGTGAACTGGATTATTGACTCTAGTGCAAGTGGGAGACTGTTGGAAATATGCCCTAGAGGCAATAATAAATTGGTTATTATTATATTTCCTTGTTCATGATAATTGTTTATTATCCATGCTAGAATTGTATTGATAGGAAACTCAGATACATGTGTGGATACATAGACAACACAATGTCCCTAGTAAACATCTAGTTGACTAGCTCGTTGATCAATAGATGGTTACGGTTTCCTGACCATGGACATTGGATGTCGTTAATAACGGGATCACATCATTAGGAGAATGATGCGATGGACAAGACCCAATCCTAAGCCGAGCACAAGATCGTATAGTTCATATGCTAAAGCTTTTCTAATGTCAAGTATCATTTCCTTAGACCATGAGATTGTGCAACTCCCGGATACCGTAGGAGTGCTTTGGGTGTGCCAAACGTCACAACGTAACTGGGTGGCTATAAAGGTACACTACAGGTATCTCCGAAAGTGTCTGTTGGGTTGGCACGAATCGAGACTGGGATTTGTCACTCCGTGTAAACGGAGAGGTATCTCTGGGCCCACTCGGTAGGACATCATCATAATGTGCACAATGTGATCAAGGAGTTGATCACGGGATGATGTGTTACGGAACGAGTAAAGAGACTTGCCGGTAACGATATTAAACAAGGTATCGGGATACCGACGATCGAATCTCGGGCAAGTATCGTACCGCTAGACAAAGGGAATTGTATACGGGATTGATTAAGTCCTTGACATCGTGGTTCATCCGATGAGATCATCGTGGAACATGTGGGAGCCAACATGGGTATCCAGATCCCGCTGTTGGTTATTGACCAGAGAGTTATCTCGGTCATGTCTGCATGGTTCCCGAACCGGTAGGGTCTACACACTTAAGGTTCGATGACGCTAGGGTTATAGGGAATAGATATACGTGGTTACCGAATGTTGTTCGGAGTCCCGGATGAGATCCCAGACGTCACGAGGAGTTCCGGAATGGTTCGGAGGTAAAGATTTATATATGGGAAGTCCTGTTTTGGTCACCGGAAAAGTTTCGGGTTTTATCGGTAACATACCGGGACCACCAGGAGGGTCCCGGGGGTCCACCAAGTGGGGCCACTGGCCCCGGAGGGATGCATGGTCCAAGTGTGGGAGGGGACCAGCCCCAGGTGGGCTGGTGCGCCCCCCCACAAGGGCCCAAGGCGCCTAGGGTTTGGGGAGGGGGCGCCCCACCTAGCTTGGGGCGCAAGTTTCCCCTCTCCCTCCCTTGGCCGCCCCACCAGATGGGATCTGGGCTGGCCACCGCCCCTAGGGTGGAACCCTAGGTGGGGGTGCAGCCCCCTCCCTCTCCCCTATATATATTTGAGGTCTTTGGGGCTGCCAACACATGAGTTTTGACCTCTCCCTGGCGCAGCCCTACCTCTCTCCCTCCTCGTCTCTTGCGGTGCTTGGCGAAGCCCTGCTGGAGTACCACGCTCCTCCACCACCACCACGCCGCCGTGCTGCTGCTGGATGGAGTCTTCCTCAACCTCTCCTTCTCTCCTTGCTGGATCAAGGCATGGGAGACGTCACCGGGCTGTACGTGTGTTGAACGCGGAGGTGCCGTCCGTTCGGCACTAGGATCTCCGGTGATTTGGATCACGACGAGTACGACTCCTTCAACCCCGTTCTCTTGAACGCTTCCGCTTAGCGATCTACAAGGGTATGTAGATGCACTATCCTTCCCCTCGTTGCTGGTCTCTCCATAGATAGATCTTGGTGACACGTAGGAAAATTTTGAATTTCTGCTACGTTCCCCAACAGTGGCATCATGAGCTAGGTCTATGCATAGTTTCTATGCACGAGTAGAACACAAAGTAGTTGTGGGCGTTGATTTTGTTCAATATTCTTACCGTTACTAGTCCAATCTTGATTCGGCGGCATCGTGGGATGAAGCGGCCCAGACCGACCTTACACGTACTCTTACGTGAGACTGGTTCCACCGACTGGCATGCACTAGTTGCATAAGGTGGCTAGCGGGTGTCTGTCTCTCCCACTTTAGTCGGATCGGATTCGATGAAAAGGGTCCTTATGAAGGGTAAATAGCAATTGGCATATCACTTTGTGGTTTTTGCGTAGGTAAGAAGCGTTCTTGCTAGAAACCCATAGCAGCCACGTAAAACATGCAAACAACAATTAGAGGACGTCTAACTTGTTTTTGCAGGGTATGCTATGTGATGTGATATGGCCAAGAAGAATATGATGAATGATATGTGATGTATGAGATTGATCATGTTCTTGTAATAGGAATCACGACTTGCATGTCGATGAGTATGACAACCGGCAGGAGCCATAGGAGTTGTCTTTATTTATTGTATGACCTACGTGTCATTGAACAACGCCATGTAATTACTTTACTTTATTGCTAACCGGTAGCCATAGTAGTAGAAGTAATAAGTTGGCGAGACAACTTCATGGAGACACGATGATGGAGATCATGGTGTCATGCCGGTGACAAGATGATCATGGAGCCCCAAGATGGAGATCAAAGGAGCTATATGATATTGGCCATATCATGTCACTGTTTTTTGATTGCATGTGATGTTTATCATGTTTTTGCATCTTATTTTCTTAGAACGACGGTAGTAAATAAGATGATCCCTCATTAAAATTTCAAGAAAGTGTTCCCCCTAACTGTGCACCGTTGCGAAAGTTCGTTGTTTCGAAGCACCACATGATGATCGGGTGTGATAGATTCTTACGTTCGAATACAACGGGTGTTGACGAGCCTAGCATGTACAGACATGGCCTCGGAACACATGCGAAACACTTAGGTTAACTTGACGAGCCTAGCATGTACAGACATGGCCTCGGAACACAAGAGACCGAAAGGTCGAGCATGAGTCTATAGTAGATATGATCAACATGAAGATGTTCACCGATCATGACTAGTCCGTCTCACGTGATGATCGGACACGGCCTAGTTGACTCGGATCATGTAATCACTTAGATGACTAGAGGGATGTCTATCTGAGTGGGAGTTCATAAGATGAACTTAATTATCCTAAACATAGTCAAAAGGTCTTCGCAAATTATGTCGTAGCTCGCGCTTCAGTTCTACTGTTTAGATATGTTCCTAGAGAAAATTTAGTTGAAAGTTGATAGTAGAAATTATGCGGACTAGGTCCGTAAACTAAGGATTGTCCTCATTGCTTCATAGAAGGCTTATGTCCTTAATGCACCGCTTAGTGTGCTGAACCTCGAACGTCGTCTGTGGATGTTGCGAACATCTGACATACACATTTTGATAACCACGTGATAGTTCAGTTGAACGGTTTAGAGTTGAGGCACCGAAGACGTTTTAAAACGTCGCGAAACATATGAGATGTTTCGAGGGCTGAAATTGGGATTTCAGGCTCGTGCCCACGTCAAGAGGTATAAGACCTCCGACGATTTTTCTTAGCCTGCAAACTAAGGGAGAAAAGCTCAATTGTCGAGCTTGTGCTCAGATTGTCTGAGTACAACAATCATTTGAATCAAGTGGGAGTTGATCTTCCAGATGAGATAGTGATGTTTCTCCGAAGTCATTACCACCAAGCTGCTAGAGCTTCGTGATGAACTATAATATATCAAGGACATATATGATGATCCTTGAGATATTCGCAATGTTTGACACCACAAAAGTAGAAATCAAGAAGGAGCATCAATTGTTGATGGTTGGTGAAACCACTAGTTTCAAGAAGGGCAAGGGCAAGAAGGGATACTTCATGAAACGGCAAATCAGCTGCTGCTCTAGTGAAGAAACCCAAGGTTGAACCCAAACCCGAGACTAAGTGCTTCTGTAATAAGGGGAACAGCCACTGGAGCAGAATTACCCTAGATACTTGGTAGATGAGAAGGCTGGCAAGGCCGATAGAAGTATATTGGATATACATTGTGTTAATGTGTACTTTACTAGTACTCCTAGTAGCACCATGGTATTAGATACCAATTCGGTTGCTAAGTGTTAGTAAACTCGAAATAAAAGGCTGCGGAGTAAACGGAGACTAGCTAAAGGTGAGCTGGCGATATGTGTTGGAAGTTTTTCCCAAGCTTGATGTGATCAAGCATCGCACGCTCCCTCTACCATCGAGATTGGTGTTTGCGTTGAGCATAGACGTGATTGGATTATGTCTATCGCAATACGGTTATTCATTTAAGGAGAATAATGGTTACTCTGTTTATTTGAATAATACCTTCACTGGTCTTGCACCTAAAATGAATGGTTTATTGAATCTCGATCGTAGTGATACACATTTTCATGCCAAAGGTATAAGATAGTAATGATAGTACCACACAAATGTGGCACTGCAATTTGAGTCATATCGGTATAAAACGCATGAAGAAGCTCCATGTTGATGGATCTTTGGGCTCACTCGTTTTGAAAAGTTTGAGACATGCGAACCATGTCTATTGGTGTATATGCATGAAGAAACTCCATGCAAATGGACCGTTTGGACTCACTTGATTTTGAATCACTTGAGACATGCAAATCATACCACATGGGCAAGATGACTGAAAGCCTCGTTTTCAGTAAAATGGAACTAGAAAGCAACTTGTTGGAAGTAATACATTTTGATGTGTGCAGTCCAATGAGTGCTGAGGCGTGTAGTGGATATCGTTATGTTCTTACTTCACAGATGATTTGAGTAGATGTTGAGTATATTTACTTGATGAATCACGGGTCTGAATTATTGAAAGGTTCAAGTAATTTCAGGGTAAAGGTGAGAGATCGTCGTGACAAGATGATAAAATATCTATGATATGATCATAGAGATGAATATCTGAATTACGAGTTTGGCACAGAATTAAGACATTGTGGAAATTGTTTCACAACTAATACAGCCTGGAACACCGTAGTGAGATGGTGTGTCCGAACATCATAACTGCACCCTATTAGATATGATGCATACCATGATGTCTCTTATCGAATTACCACGATAGTTTATGGGTTAGGCATTATAGACAACCACATTCACTTTAAATAGGGCACCACGTAATTCCGATGAGATGACACCGTATGAACTATGGTTTAGAGAAACCTAAGCTGTCATTTCTTAAAAGTTTGGGGCTGCGACGCTTATGTGAAAAAGTTTCAGGCTGATAAGCTCGAACCCAAAGAGGATAAATGCATCTTCATAGGACACCCAAAACAGTTGGGTATACCTCCTGTCTCAGATCCGAAAGCAATAAGGGATTGTTTCTAGAATCGGGTCCTTTCTCGAGGAAAAGTTTCCCTTGAAAGAATTGAGTGGGAGGATGGTGGAGACTTGATGAGGTTATTGAACCGTCTCTTCAACTAGTGTGTGGCAGGGCACAGGGAGTTGTTCCTGTGGCACCTACACCAATTGAAGTAGAAGCTTATGATAGTGATCATGAAACTTCGGATCAAGTCACTACCAAACCTTGTGGGATGACAAGGATGCGCACTACTTCAGAGTGGTACGTAATCCTGTCTTGGAAGTCATGTTGCTAGACAACAATGAACCTACGAGCTATGGAAAAGCGATGGTGGGCCTGGATTCCAAAATGGCTCGAGGCCATATAATCCGAGAGAGGATCCATATATGAAAACAAAGTGTAGACTTTGGAAGAACTACTTGATGGTCGTAAGGCTGTTAGGTACATATGGATTTTAAAAGGAAGACGGACAATGATGGTAAGTATCACCATTAAGAAAGCTCGACTTGTTGTTAAGATGTTTTTTCCGACAAGTTCAAGGAGTTGACTACGATGAGAATTTCTCACCCGTAGCGATGCTTAAGTCCGTCGGAATCATGTTAGCATTAGCTGTATTTTTCGATTATGAAATCTTACAGATGGATGTCAAAACAAGTTTTCTTACCAAGTTTTCGTAAGAAAAGTTGTATGTGATACAATAGAAGGTTTTGTCAATCCTGAAAGATGCTAACAAGTATGCAAAGCTCCAGCAATCCTTCTAAGGACTGGAGTAAGCATCTCGGAGTTGGAATGTATGCTTTGATGAGATGATCAAAGATTTTGGGTGTATGCAAAGTTTATGAGAAACTTGTATTTCCAAAGAAGTGAGTGGGAGCACTATAGAATTTCTGATGAATATATGTTGTTGACATATTGTTGATCAGAAATGACGTAGAATTTCTGGAAAGCTGCAGAGTTATTTGAAAAGTGTTTTTCAATGGAAAACCTGGATTAAGCTACTTGAACGTTGAGCATC
Source organism: Triticum urartu (assembly GCF_056163025.1). Taxonomy (NCBI): domain Eukaryota; kingdom Viridiplantae; phylum Streptophyta; class Magnoliopsida; order Poales; family Poaceae; genus Triticum; species Triticum urartu. The sequence continues at coordinate 696,953,189 of NC_141875.1, forward strand.
AAGATCTATGAGGATAGATCAAAACGCTTAATGGTACTTTCAAATGAGCACATACCTTGACATGATCTTGAAGGTGTTCAAGATGGATCAGTCAAAGAAGGAGTTCTTGCCTGAGTTGTAAGGTATGAAGTTAAGACTTATAGCTCGACCACGGCAGAAGAAAGAGGAAGGACAAAGGTCGTCCCCTATGCTTTTGTCATAGGCTCTATACGGTGTGCCATGCTGAGTACCGCACCTGATGTGTGCCTTGCCACATATCTGGCAAGAGGGTACAAAGGTAATCTAGGAGTAGATCACCAGATAGCGGTCTAAATTATCCTTAGAGGAATAAGGATATGTTTCTCGGTTATGGAGGTGATAAAGAGTTCGACGTAAAGAGTTACGTCGATGCAAGCTTGACACCTATCCGGATAGCTCTGAGTAGAGATACCGGATACGTATAATGGAGCAACAATTTAGAAAAGCTCCAAGTAGAACAGTTATTTGAAATGGCTCCAAATGTAGCATAGTAGTTGCATCTACAAGATGACATAGAAATTTGCGAAGTACATATGGATCTGAATGCTGCAGACCCGTTGACTGAAACCTCTCTCACAAGCATAACATGATCAAACCCAGAACTCTTGGGTGTTAGTCACATGGGAATGTGACCTTGAGTGTTAATCACATATCGATGTGAACTGGATTATTGACTCTAGTGCAAGTGGGAGACTGTTGGAAATATGCCCTAGAGGCAATAATAAATTGGTTATTATTATATTTCCTTGTTCATGATAATTGTTTATTATCCATGCTAGAATTGTATTGATAGGAAACTCAGATACATGTGTGGATACATAGACAACACAATGTCCCTAGTAAACATCTAGTTGACTAGCTCGTTGATCAATAGATGGTTACGGTTTCCTGACCATGGACATTGGATGTCGTTAATAACGGGATCACATCATTAGGAGAATGATGTGATGGACAAGACCCAATCCTAAGCCGAGCACAAGATCGTATAGTTCATATGCTAAAGCTTTTCTAATGTCAAGTATCATTTCCTTAGACCATGAGATTGTGCAACTCCCGGATACCGTAGGAGTGCTTTGGGTGTGCCAAACGTCACAACGTAACTGGGTGGCTATAAAGGTACACTACAGGTATCTCCGAAAGTGTCTGTTGGGTTGGCACGAATCGAGACTGGGATTTGTCACTCCGTGTAAACGGAGAGGTATCTCTGGGCCCACTCGGTAGGACATCATCATAATGTGCACAATGTGATCAAGGAGTTGATCACGGGATGATGTGTTACGGAACGAGTAAAGAGACTTGCCGGTAACGATATTAAACAAGGTATCGGGATACCGACGATCGAATCTCGGGCAAGTATCGTACCGCTAGACAAAGGGAATTGTATACGGGATTGATTAAGTCCTTGACATCGTGGTTCATCCGATGAGATCATCGTGGAACATGTGGGAGCCAACATGGGTATCCAGATCCCGCTGTTGGTTATTGACCAGAGAGTTATCTTGGTCATGTCTGCATGGTTCCCGAACCGGTAGGGTCTACACACTTAAGGTTCGATGACGCTAGGGTTATAGGGAATAGATATACGTGGTTACCGAATGTTGTTCGGAGTCCCGGATGAGATCCCAGACGTCACGAGGAGTTCCGGGATGGTTCGGAGGTAAAGATTTATATATGGGAAGTCCTGTTTTGGTCACCGGAAAAGTTTCGGGTTTTATCGGTAACATACCGGGACCACCAGGAGGGTCCCGGGGGTCCACCAAGTGGGGCCACTGGCCCCGGAGGGATGCATGGTCCAAGTGTGGGAGGGGACCAGCCCCAGGTGGGCTGGTGCGCCCCCCCACAAGGGCCCAAGGCGCCTAGGGTTTGGGGAGGGGGCGCCCCACCTAGCTTGGGGCGCAAGTTTCCCCTCTCCCTCCCTTGGCCGCCCCACCAGATGGGATCTGGGCTGGCCACCGCCCCTAGGGTGGAACCCTAGGTGGGGGTGCAGCCCCCTCCCTCTCCCCTATATATATTTGAGGTCTTTGGGGCTGCCAACACATGAGTTTTGACCTCTCCCTGGCGCAGCCCTACCTCTCTCCCTCCTCGTCTCTTGCGGTGCTTGGCGAAGCCCTGCTGGAGTACCACGCTCCTCCACCACCACCACGCCGCCGTGCTGCTGCTGGATGGAGTCTTCCTCAACCTCTCCTTCTCTCCTTGCTGGATCAAGGCATGGGAGACGTCACCGGGCTGTACGTGTGTTGAACGCGGAGGTGCCGTCCGTTCGGCACTAGGATCTCCGGTGATTTGGATCACGACGAGTACGACTCCTTCAACCCCGTTCTCTTGAACGCTTCCGCTTAGCGATCTACAAGGGTATGTAGATGCACTATCCTTCCCCTCGTTGCTGGTCTCTCCATAGATAGATCTTGGTGACACGTAGGAAAATTTTGAATTTCTGCTACGTTCCCCAACAGTGGCATCATGAGCTAGGTCTATGCATAGTTTCTATGCACGAGTAGAACACAAAGTAGTTGTGGGCGTTGATTTTGTTCAATATTCTTACCGTTACTAGTCCAATCTTGATTCGGCGGCATCGTGGGATGAAGCGGCCCAGACCGACCTTACACGTACTCTTACGTGAGACTGGTTCCACCGACTGGCATGCACTAGTTGCATAAGGTGGCTAGCGGGTGTCTGTCTCTCCCACTTTAGTCGGATCGGATTCGATGAAAAGGGTCCTTATGAAGGGTAAATAGCAATTGGCATATCACTTTGTGGTTTTTGCGTAGGTAAGAAGCGTTCTTGCTAGAAACCCATAGCAGCCACGTAAAACATGCAAACAACAATTAGAGGACGTCTAACTTGTTTTTGCAGGGTATGCTATGTGATGTGATATGGCCAAGAAGAATATGATGAATGATATGTGATGTATGAGATTGATCATGTTCTTGTAATAGGAATCACGACTTGCATGTCGATGAGTATGACAACCGGCAGGAGCCATAGGAGTTGTCTTTATTTATTGTATGACCTACGTGTCATTGAACAACGCCATGTAATTACTTTACTTTATTGCTAACCGGTAGCCATAGTAGTAGAAGTAATAAGTTGGCGAGACAACTTCATGGAGACACGATGATGGAGATCATGGTGTCATGCCGGTGACAAGATGATCATGGAGCCCCAAGATGGAGATCAAAGGAGCTATATGATATTGGCCATATCATGTCACTGTTTTTTGATTGCATGTGATGTTTATCATGTTTTTGCATCTTATTTTCTTAGAACGACGGTAGTAAATAAGATGATCCCTCATTAAAATTTCAAGAAAGTGTTCCCCCTAACTGTGCACCGTTGCGAAAGTTCGTTGTTTCGAAGCACCACATGATGATCGGGTGTGATAGATTCTTACGTTCGAATACAACGGGTGTTGACGAGCCTAGCATGTACAGACATGGCCTCGGAACACATGCGAAACACTTAGGTTAACTTGACGAGCCTAGCATGTACAGACATGGCCTCGGAACACAAGAGACCGAAAGGTCGAGCATGAGTCTATAGTAGATATGATCAACATGAAGATGTTCACCGATCATGACTAGTCCGTCTCACGTGATGATCGGACACGGCCTAGTTGACTCGGATCATGTAATCACTTAGATGACTAGAGGGATGTCTATCTGAGTGGGAGTTCATAAGATGAACTTAATTATCCTAAACATAGTCAAAAGGTCTTCGCAAATTATGTCGTAGCTCGCGCTTCAGTTCTACTGTTTAGATATGTTCCTAGAGAAAATTTAGTTGAAAGTTGATAGTAGAAATTATGCGGACTAGGTCCGTAAACTAAGGATTGTCCTCATTGCTTCATAGAAGGCTTATGTCCTTAATGCACCGCTTAGTGTGCTGAACCTCGAACGTCGTCTGTGGATGTTGCGAACATCTGACATACACATTTTGATAACCACGTGATAGTTCAGTTGAACGGTTTAGAGTTGAGGCACCGAAGACGTTTTAAAACGTCGCGAAACATATGAGATGTTTCGAGGGCTGAAATTGGGATTTCAGGCTCGTGCCCACGTCAAGAGGTATAAGACCTCCGACGATTTTTCTTAGCCTGCAAACTAAGGGAGAAAAGCTCAATTGTCGAGCTTGTGCTCAGATTGTCTGAGTACAACAATCATTTGAATCAAGTGGGAGTTGATCTTCCAGATGAGATAGTGATGTTTCTCCGAAGTCATTACCACCAAGCTGCTAGAGCTTCGTGATGAACTATAATATATCAAGGACATATATGATGATCCTTGAGATATTCGCAATGTTTGACACCACAAAAGTAGAAATCAAGAAGGAGCATCAATTGTTGATGGTTGGTGAAACCACTAGTTTCAAGAAGGGCAAGGGCAAGAAGGGATACTTCATGAAACGGCAAATCAGCTGCTGCTCTAGTGAAGAAACCCAAGGTTGAACCCAAACCCGAGACTAAGTGCTTCTGTAATAAGGGGAACAGCCACTGGAGCAGAATTACCCTAGATACTTGGTAGATGAGAAGGCTGGCAAGGCCGATAGAAGTATATTGGATATACATTGTGTTAATGTGTACTTTACTAGTACTCCTAGTAGCACCATGGTATTAGATACCAATTCGGTTGCTAAGTGTTAGTAAACTCGAAATAAAAGGCTGCGGAGTAAACGGAGACTAGCTAAAGGTGAGCTGGCGATATGTGTTGGAAGTTTTTCCCAAGCTTGATGTGATCAAGCATCGCACGCTCCCTCTACCATCGAGATTGGTGTTTGCGTTGAGCATAGACGTGATTGGATTATGTCTATCGCAATACGGTTATTCATTTAAGGAGAATAATGGTTACTCTGTTTATTTGAATAATACCTTCAATGGTCTTGCACCTAAAATGAATGGTTTATTGAATCTCGATCGTAGTGATACACATTTTCATGCCAAAGGTATAAGATAGTAATGATAGTACCACACAAATGTGGCACTGCAATTTGAGTCATATCGGTATAAAACGCATGAAGAAGCTCCATGTTGATGGATCTTTGGGCTCACTCGTTTTGAAAAGTTTGAGACATGCGAACCATGTCTATTGGTGTATATGCATGAAGAAACTCCATGCAAATGGACCGTTTGGACTCACTTGATTTTGAATCACTTGAGACATGCAAATCATACCACATGGGCAAGATGACTGAAAGCCTCGTTTTCAGTAAAATGGAACTAGAAAGCAACTTGTTGGAAGTAATACATTTTGATGTGTGCAGTCCAATGAGTGCTGAGGCGTGTAGTGGATATCGTTATGTTCTTACTTCACAGATGATTTGAGTAGATGTTGAGTATATTTACTTGATGAATCACGGGTCTGAATTATTGAAAGGTTCAAGTAATTTCAGGGTAAAGGTGAGAGATCGTCGTGACAAGATGATAAAATATCTATGATATGATCATAGAGATGAATATCTGAATTACGAGTTTGGCACAGAATTAAGACATTGTGGAAATTGTTTCACAACTAATACAGCCTGGAACACCGTAGTGAGATGGTGTGTCCGAACATCATAACTGCACCCTATTAGATATGATGCATACCATGATGTCTCTTATCGAATTACCACGATAGTTTATGGGTTAGGCATTATAGACAACCACATTCACTTTAAATAGGGCACCACGTAATTCCGATGAGATGACACCGTATGAACTATGGTTTAGAGAAACCTAAGCTGTCATTTCTTAAAAGTTTGGGGCTGCGACGCTTATGTGAAAAAGTTTCAGGCTGATAAGCTCGAACCCAAAGAGGATAAATGCATCTTCATAGGACACCCAAAACAGTTGGGTATACCTCCTGTCTCAGATCCGAAAGCAATAAGGGATTGTTTCTAGAATCGGGTCCTTTCTCGAGGAAAAGTTTCCCTTGAAAGAATTGAGTGGGAGGATGGTGGAGACTTGATGAGGTTATTGAACCGTCTCTTCAACTAGTGTGTGGCAGGGCACAGGGAGTTGTTCCTGTGGCACCTACACCAATTGAAGTAGAAGCTTATGATAGTGATCATGAAACTTCGGATCAAGTCACTACCAAACCTTGTGGGATGACAAGGATGCGCACGAGGGTCCCGGATATACGTGGTTACCGAATGTTGTTCGGAGTCCCGAATGAGATCCCGGACGTCACGAGGAGTTCCGGAATGGTTCGGAGGTAAAGATTTATATATGGGAAGTCCTATTTTGGTCACCGGAAAAGTTTCGGGTTTTATCGGTAACATACCGGGACCACCAGGAGGGTCCCGGGGGTCCACCAAGTGGGGCCACTGGCCCCGGAGGGATGCATGGTCCAAGTGTGGGAGGGGACCAGCCCCAGGTGGGCTGGTGAGCCCACCCACAAGGGCCCAAGGCGCCTAGGGTTTGGGGAGGGGGCGCCCCACCTAGCTTGGGGGGCAAGTTTCCCCTCTCCCCCCCTTGGCCGCCCCACCAGATGGGATCTGGGCTGGCCGCCGCCCCTAGGGTGGAACCCTAGGTGGGGGCACAACCCCCTCCCTCTCCCCTATATATAGTTGAGGTCTTTGGGGCTGCCAACACATGAGTTTGGACCTCTCCCTGGCGCAGCCCTATCTCTCCCTCCTCGTCTCTTGAGGTGCTTGGCGAAGCCCTGCTGGAGTACCACGCTCCTCCACCACCACCACACCGTCGTGCTGCTGCTGGATGGAGTCTTCCTCAACCTCTCCTTCTCTCCTTGCTGGATCAAGGCATGGGAGACGTCACCGGGCTGTACGTGTGTTGAACGCGGAGGTGCCGTCCGTTCGGCACTAGGATCTCCGGTGATTTGGATCACGACGAGTACGACTCCTTCAACCCCGTTCTCTTGAATGCTTCCGCTTAGCGATCTACAAGGGTATGTAGATACACTCTCCTTCCCCTCGTTGTTGGTCTCTCCATAGATAGATCTTGGTGACACGTAGGAAAATTTTGAATTTCTGCTACGTTCCCCAACACGTAGTCCTTTCGATAAGTAAGAGTGTCGAACCCAACGAGGAGCAGAAGGAAATGATAAGCGGTTTCCAGCAAGGTATTCTCTGCAAGTACTGAGATAAGTGGTAACAGATAGTTTTGTGATAGGATAATTTGTAACGAGCAACAAGTAACAAAAGTAAATAAAGTGTAGCAAGGTGGCCCAATCCTTTTGTAGTAAAGGACAAACCTGGACAAACTCTTATATAGAGAAAAGCGCTCCCGAGGACACATGGGAATATCATCAAGCTAGTTTTCATCACGCTCATATGATTCGCGTTCGGTACTTTGATAATTTGGTATGTGGGTGGACGGTTGCTTGGGTACTGTCCTTACTTGGACAAACATCCCACTTATGATTAACCTCTATTGCAAGCATCCGCAGCTACAACAAAAGTATTAAGGTAAACCTTACCATAGAATGAAACATATGGATCCAAATCAGCCCCTTACGAAGCAACGCATAAACTAGGGTTTAAGCTTCTGTCACTCTAGCAACCCATCATCTACTTATTACTTTCCAATGCCTTCCTCTAGGCCCAAATAATTGTGAAGTGTCATGTAGTCGACGTTCACATAACACCACTAGAGGAGAGACAACATACATCTCATCAAACTATCGAACTAATACCAAATTCACATGACTACTAATAGCAAGACTTCTCCCATGTCCTCAGGAACAAACGTAACTACTCACAAAGCATAAACATGTTCATAATCAGAGGGGTATTAATATGCATATAGGATCTGAACATATGATCCTCCACCAAATAAACCAACTAGCATCAACTACAAGGAGTAATTAACACTACTAGCAACCTACTAGCACCAATCCCGGACTTGTATACAAGAATTGGATACAAGAGATGAACTAGGGTTTTGAGAGGATATGGTGCTGATGAAGATGTTGATGGAGATTGCCCTCTCCCGATGAGAGGAGAATTGGTGATGACGATGGCGATGATTCCCCCCTTCGGGAGGGAAGTTTCCCCGGCAGAAGCCGGAGCCCTAGATTGGTTCCGCCTCGTGGCGGCAGAGTTTCGTCCGAGAAGATGGCTTCTTATTTTTTCCCATCGAAAGACTTCATATAGCAGAAGATGGCCACCGGAGGGCCACCAAGGGGCCCACGAGGTAGGGGGCGCGCCCATGGGGGTAGGGCGCGCCCCCACCCTCGTGGGCAGGGTGTGGCCCCCCTGGTGAATCTCTTCCGCTGAGTATTTTTTATATATTCTGAAAACGCCTTCCGTGAAGTTTCAGGACTTTTGGAGCTGTGCAGAATAGGTCTCTAATATTTGCTCCTTTTCCAGCCCTGAATTCCAGCTGCCGGCATGGCCCCTCTTCATGTAAACCTTGTAAAATAAGAGATAATATGCATAAGTATTGTGACATAATGTGTAATAACAACCCATAATGCAATAAAAATTGATATAACAGCATGATGCAAATTGGACGTATCAGTATCCATCCCACCAACGAAAACGACCTAGAGTTCCCAATACTTTCCGTGCATAGATATATCATAGGCGGTTCCCAAACAGAAAATAAAGTTTATTCCTTTTTCCACCATAACTTTCACCTTCCATGGCTAACCGTATCCACGGGTGCCTTCCATACCAACACTTTCCAAGGAATTTATTATTTGACAACATAAAGTAAATTCATTTCTTTTTTGCATTTCGGGACTGGGCATCCCTAATACCTTTGCCTTACTCTCGTGTAATGACAAGTGAATAAACACTCGTCTTTAGAATAACACATCTAGCATGGAAAATATTAGCCAATCCTCACCGCTCCGCGAGCGAAACAAACACACAAAAGAGAAGTTTATTTTGAAAATTAGACATGGCACATGCAAATTTGCTAAGAACGTCAAAAGAATACCGCATATAGGTAGATATAGTGGACTCATGTGGCAAAACTGGTTTAAGGATTTTGGATGCACAAGTAGAGGTCATACTTAGTGCAATGAAGGCTAGCAAAAGATTGGGAAGCGACCAACCAAGAAACGAATAATCTCATAAGCAAGCATTAAGCATAATTAACACTGAATAATGCACCACTAGTAGGATATAATTTTCATTACATGATTATTGACTTTCGTGCATGCATAGGGAATCACAAACCTTAACACTAACATTCCTACTAAAGCATAATTACTCATCAACATAAGTCACATATCACATCATCATATCTCAAAAATATTACTAAGAATCAAGTTTATTTTGTCCAATGATCTTCATGACATTTTATTTTACTTTATCCTTCTTGGATATCTATCGCTTTGGCACTAATTTTCATGTGTTTATTTTCATAAGCTCAAACAAATATAAGTGAAGATCATGAGCATAACAAATTTTCTTTCTCTCAAAATAATTTAAGTGAAGCAAGAGAGAATTTCTTCAAAATTTACTAACTCTCAAACAAATCTAAGTGAAGCAAGAGAGCATTTCTTCAAAAATAACAAAGCACACCATGCTCAAAAAGATATAAGTGAAGCACTAGAGCAAGTCCTAGCTCATAAAAGATTTAAGTGAAGCATAGAGAGAAATTCTAACAAGTCATGCCATAATTTTGGCTCTCTCAAAAGGGTGTGTCCACCAAGGATTGATGATTTAAAATACAAAATAAAACAAGCAAAGACACATATCATACAAGACGCTCCAAGCAAAATGCATATCATGTGACGAATAAAAATATAGTCTCGAGTAAAATACCGATATTTGTTGGAAGAAAGCGGGGATGCCACTCGAGGGCATCCCCAAGCTTAGTTGGTTGCTCATTCTTGGATAATGCTTGGGATGTCGGGGCATCCCCAAGCTTAGGCTCTTACATCCTTCCTTCATCCATCGTAAGATAACCCAAAACTTGAAAACTTCAATCACACAAAACTCAACAAAGCCTTCGTGAGATCCGTTAGAATAAGAATAATAAACCACTAATATAAGTGTTGTATCAAACCAATTCATATTCTGTTTCTGTATTATATCTACTGTATTACAACTTTTCTGTGGCAAAAACTCATCAAAGAAAGCCATTGAGCCATCTAAATAAGTACACAACACAAAGAAAACAGAATCTGTCAAAATAGAATAGTCTGTAGCAATCTGACTATTTCGAATACTTCTGTAACTCAAAAAACTCTGAAAAATTAGGACGACCTGAGAAATTTGTATATTGATATACTGCAAGTGGAATGGGTATTTTATCGCTCTCTGGTAAAAAATTAAAATTAATTTTGTGAGCATAAAAGTTTATGTTTTTTCAGCAAGATCAAACAACTATTGCCCAAGAAGATCCTAAAGGCTTTACTTGGCAAAAACACTAATTAAAACATAAAAAATCATAACAGTAGCATAATTGTGCTAACACTCAAGAACCGGAAGCAAAAAGCAAAAATAAATTTTATTCATTGGGTCGCCTCCCAACAAGCGCTATAGTTTTATGCCCTTAGCTAGGCATAAAGCAAGGATCTAAGTTTTGTCATCCATCTTCTTCTTAATTTTCTTAGGGGTATTTTTATTAGGAGGTTTTGTAAACACAACATAAAACATATTATCCATAGAAACTTTAGCATTCCTTAGTTGATTTTCATCATAACCCCTTTGATTTCCCGCTACAATCCAAGAATAGTGTTGATTAACATTATTAAAAACTTGTTGGATTATATCTAGAACGGGGACCTCCTTTTGAAGATTCTCATCAAAGATCTTATTATCCCCAAGAAATTCCTTAGTGCATAGTCACTATTGTAAAGAATTTCATCTATCACGGGTTTTTCGCGATTCATACAATAAAAATCAAAGATTTCCCTAGCTCCCCGAATTATGTAGTCAAACTCGTTCATAAGAACGGGAGTGGCCAACTGTTTGGCTCTAGGATTCTTTATTTCGGGAAGCTCAAAAAACAATCTTTGCAAACTAGGATGAGTGCGGATAAATTTGCTTTCAAGTTTCAGAACTAGTGCTGAAATAGCATCCGCATAAGATCTTGTAGTTTTAAGTATAGGAGCATCATCCAGACTTAGATTTCCAACACAATTAAAAATTCTTGGATACGTTCTTTTCCCATAATGTTCCCTTACCCCAAGATAAAAGTTTTAGCATCCAGATTGCTTGTACGTCCAATCTTAAGAGTCAGGCCATCATCTGTTGGTGCCATTCCAAAATCACTCATGATTGCAAGCAAAGGATAGAACGAACAAGAAAACAGTGAACGAAAAAAGAGAGGCGAATAAAACGGCAATTTTTTGTGAAGTGGGGGAGAGAAAAACGAGAGGCAAATGGCAAATAATGTAAATTGCGCGGAGATGAGATTTGTGATTAGGAACCTGGTTATTTTGAAGATCCTCCCCAGCAACGGCACCAGAAATTCTCCTTGATGGTAGCTGGAACTACGTCGGTATTTCCTTGGAGAGGGAGGGATGATGTAGAACAGCGACGGTGGGTATTTCCCTCAGTTATGAAACCACGGTATCGAGCAGTAGGAGAACCAAGAAACACAACGTAAGCAGCACCTGCACACAAACAACAATACCTCGCAACCCGACGTGTTAAAGGGGTTGTCAATCCCTTCTGGGGTACGGTGCCAGAAATTGCATGTTGACGATAGAAAGTTGTAATAGATTGAAATAATAGATTGCAAATAAAATAAAGTGCAGCAAAGTATTTTTGGATTTTTGGTTTAATAGATCTGAATAAAAATTCAAAGGAAAAGTAGATCACAAGGCAAATATATGAGAAAGAAGACCCGGGGGCCGTAGGTTTCACTAGTGGCTTCTCTCGAGAAAAAGCAAATGGTGGGTAAACAAATTACTGTTGGGCAATTGATAGAACTTTAAATAATTATGATGATATCCAGGCAATGATCATTACATAGGCATCACGTCCAAGATTAGTAGACCGACTCCTGCCTGCATCTACTACTATTACTCCACACATCGACCGCTATCCAGCATGCATCTAGTGTATTAAGTTCATGGAAAAATGGAGTAATGCAATAAGAACGATGACATGATGTAGACAAGATCCGTTTATATATACGGCGGTAGATATAGATCTCGTCTTTTTATCCTTAGTGGCAACGATACATACGTGTCGGCTCCCTTTCTGTCACTGGGATCAAGCACCGTAAGATCGAACCCACTACCGGGCACCTTCCCATTGCAATATAAATAGATCAAGTTGCCCACACAAAACTCAAATATCGGAGAAGAAATACGAGGCTATAAGAGATCATGCATAAAAGAAATCAAAGCAACTCAAATATTTTCATGGATATAAAAACATAGACCTGATCATAAACTCGAAGTTCATCGATCCCAACAAACACCCCACAAAAAGAGTTACATCATATGGATCTCCAAGAGACCATTGTATTGAGGATCAAGAGAGAGAGAGAGAGATGAAGCCATCTAGCTACTAACTACGGATCCGAAAGTCTACAAAGAACTACTCACACATCATCGGAGAGGCACCAATGGAACTGGTGAACCCCTCTATGATGGTGTCTAGATTGGACCTGGTGATTCTGGACTCTGTGGTGGCTGGATGAATATTTCGTCGACTCCCCTAGGGTTCTGGTATTTTTGGGGTATTTATAGAGCAAAGAGGCGGTCCGGGGGCACCCGACGTGGGCACAATCCACCAAGGCGCGCCAGGGCCTCCTAGCGCGCCCTAGTGGGTCGTGTCCCCCTCGGGGAACCCCCCAGGTGCAACAAGGGCCCATTGCCTTCCTTCTGGCCCATAAAAAATCTCCGTAAAGTTTCGTGGAAATTGGACCCCGTTCGATATTGATTTTCTGTGATGTAGAAAACATGGAAAAAACAGCAACTAGCACTTGGCACTATGTCAATAGGTTAGTACCAAAAAATGATATAAAATGACTATAAAATTATTATAAGACATCCAAGATTGATAATAAAACGGCATGGAACAATAAAAAATTATAGATACGTTGGAGACGTATCACGAGGTAGCTTCGTGCCGCGGAGATGGTTGGCCGGCAGCTCGCTGGCTCTCAAGTTCCTCTAGCTTTATTAGTCTTGCACTGAGCTTCTGCATTTTGCTCAGCTCCTGTTTCCTCTTCCTCTCCCGGGTTTTGTAACCGCCTGCGCTGGGTAACCCAACCTTCCATGGAATGGAGCCTGGCATGCCTCGTGTTCGTCCTGGGTGCTCAGGATTCCTGAGGGCCTCAGTCAGCTCGTCCTTCTCTCTGTCGGGAATGAACGTCCCTTCCTGCGCTGCGGTGATATACTTCTGAAGCTTCTTGACGGGTATTGCATGTTGCTCGTCCGTCCAACGTCACTTCCCTGTTTCAGTGTCCAAAGTTCCCCCAACCCCGAAGAACCAAGTCCTTGAACGGTCTAGCCAGTTCAATGTCTCTGGTTTGACCCCTTTAGCAATCAGGTCATTCTCAACTTTGTCCCACAACGACCGGGCTTTGAGGTAACCACCTGACCCCGTGCGATGGTGATACTGCTTCTTTACAACATTTATCTTGTTTGTCTCTGACATTTTCATACTCTTGTCCGATGTCTTGTAGGCCCCAAATGCGGGCCAGTGATCTCTTATCTTCTCAAATCGGCTGGTGAATTCTGGAGTCTTCCCTTTGTCGACAAATGTTGATTTCAACTCATTCTTCCACCTCTTGAATAGATCTGCCATCTTCTTAAGAGCACACACTTTGACCAGTGGCTCTATAACTGGCTTATTTGGATCCTCCTCTGGCGGTAGGTTGAAATTTGCCTTCAGCGAGGTCCAAAGATCATCTTTCTGTCTATCGGTGACATAAGAAACTTCAGTGTCTTCGTTCTTAGGCTTATTCCATAGCTAGATGCTGATCGGGATGCTTTCCCTAACAATAGCTCCGTATTTTGCAGAAAATGCTTCCTTGGTCCGCTTGGGTTCAATTGGTTGGCCATCGTCTGTGAGTGCTATGATCGTGAACCTTTCATCCTGGTGCAACCTTTTCTTCGGGCCTCGTCTCATTACCGAAGTTTGGCTCGATCCGAAGGGCTATAAAAGAAGAAAGAAGAGTTAATATACATATACCAAAACAATTAATGCATCAATTAGTCAGCACATGCTTAATTAATATATATACCTCGCCGGACTTTGCAACAGCTCCCTCCTCTCTTTGGTCACCGGAGCCGTCATCATGGTCTCCTTCTTCCTCCGCCATTCGATCACCGAAGCCATCATCCTCTCCTTCCTGACCATCGGTGTCATTGAGAAACGACAAGACATCACCTCCGCCAAAGATTATATCCCCCAACATTTGTTCTTGTTCCAAGTCTCTTTGTTGATCCATAGTTTCTACAAATATTACAACATCACAATTAATATACAAACATGAGAGATGGATATACTAGTGGAAAACATCGACCTAGCTAGCTAAACATAGACCAGGAATCATATTAGTGGCCTCGATGCTTCTACGGTTTGGGGTGGCCTCGACAACGCTTCTAGGGTTTGGGGTGGCCTCGACAACGCTCTTTTAACTTGGTAAATTTGGGTGGCCTCGACGCTTCTAGTGTTTCGGGTGGCCTCGGCAATGCTTCTAGGGTTTGGGGTGGCCTCGACGCTTCTAGGGTTTGGTCGGGCGAGAGGGGGTTGATCGATGTCCCCCTCATGTTGAAGAGTTACCGGAGTTTTGTTGGGTTTCGTAGTAATTTCAAAAAATTTCCTACGCACACGCAAGATCATGTGATGCATAGCAACGAGGGGGAGAGTGTTGTCTACGTACCCAACGGAGACCGACTGCGGAAGCGATGACACGACGTAGAGGAAGTAGTCGTACGTCTTCATGATCCAACCGATGAAGCCCCGAAACTACGGCACCTCCGAGTTCGAGCACACGTTCAGCTCGATGACGATCCCCGGACTCCGATCCAGCAAAGTGTCGGGGTAGAGTTTCGTCAGCACGACGGCGTGGTGACGATCTTGATGAACTACAGCAGTAGGGCTTCGCCTAAACTCCGCTACAGTATTATCGAGGTATATGGTGGCAGGGGGCACCGCACATGGCTAAGGAATAGATCACGTGGATCAACTTGTGTGTTCTAGGGTGCCTCTACCTCAGTATATAAAGGAGCCAAGGGGGGAGGGGGGCGCCATCCAGGGAGAGGGCGCAGGAGGAGTCCTACTCCTTCCGGGAGTAGGACTCCCCCCCAATCCTATTCCAACTAGGATTCCCCAAGGGGGGGAAAGAGAGAGAGGGGGGCCGGCCACCTTCTCCTAGTCCTAATAGGACTAGGGGAGGGGGAAGTGGCGCAGCCACCTTGGGCTGCCCCTTTCTCCTTTCCACTAAGGCCCATGAAGGCCCATATGGCTCCCGGGGGGTTCCGGTAACCTCCCGGTAACCCGGTAAAATCCCAATTTCACCCGGAACACTTCCGATGTCCAAACATAGGCTTCCAATATATCAATCTTTACGTCTCGACCATTTCGAGACTCCTCGTCATGTCCGTGATCACATCCGGGACTCCGAACAACCTTCGGTACATCAAAATGCATAAACTCATAATGTAACTGTCATCGTAACCTTAAGCGTGCGGACCCTACGGGTTCGAGAACAATGTAGACATGACCGAGACACGTCTCCGGTCAATAACCAATAGAGGGACCTGGATGCCCATATTGGCTCCTACATATTCTAAGAAGATCTTTATCGGTCAGACCGCATAACAACATACGTTGTTCCCTTTGTCATCGGTATGTTTACTTGCCCGAGATTCGATCGTCGGTATCCAATACCTAGTTCAATCTCGTTACCGGCAAGTCTCTTTACTCGTTCCGTAATACATCATCTCACAACTAACATATTAGTTGTAATGCTTGCAAGGCTTATGTGATGTGTATTACCGAGAGGGCCCAGAGATACCTCTCCGACAATCGGAGTGACAAATCCTAATCTCGAAATACGCCAACCCAACATCTAACTTTGGAGACACCTGTAATGCTCCTTTATAATCACCCAGTTACGTTGTGACGTTTGGTAGCACCCAAAGTGTTCCTCCGGCAAACGGGAGTTGCATAATCTCATAGTCATAGGAACATGTATATGTCATGAAGAAAGCAATAGCAACATACTAAACGATCGGGTGCTAAGCTAATGGAATGGGTCATGTCAATCAGATCATTCAACTAATGATGTGACCTCGTTAATCAAATAACAACTCATTGTTCATGGTCAGGAAACATAACCATCTTTGATTAACGAGCTAGTCAAGTAGAGGCATACTAGTGACACTTTGTTTGTCTATGTATTCACACATGTATTATGTTTCCGGTTAATACAATTCTAGCATGAATAATAAACATTTATCATGATTATAAGGAAATAAATAATAACTTTATTATTGCCTCTAGGGCATATTTCCTTCAGTCTCCCACTTGCACTAGAGTCAATAATCTAGATTACACTGTAATGATTCTAACACCGATGGAGCCTTGGTGCTGATCATGTTTTGCTCGTGGAAGAGGCTTAGTCAACGGGTCTGCAACATTCAGATCCGTATGTATCTTGCAAATTGCTATGTCTCCCACCTGGACTAGATCCCGGATGGAGTTGAAGCGTCTCTTGATGTGTTTGGTGCTTTTGTGAACTCTGGATTCCTTTGCCAAGGCAATTGCACCAGTATTGTCACAAAAGATTTTCATTGGACCCGATGCATTAGGTATGACACCTAGATCGGATATGAACTCCTTCATCCAGACTCCTTCGTTCGCTGCTTCCGAAGCAGCTATGTACTCCGCTTCACATGTAGATCCCGCTACGACGCTTTGTTCAGAACTGCACCAACTGACAGCTCCACCGTTTAATGTAAACACGTATCCGGTTTGCGATTTAGAATCGTCCGGATCAGTGTCAAAGCTTGCATCAACGTAACCTTTTACGGTGAGCTCTTTGTCACCTCCATATACGAGAAACATATCCTTAGTCCTTTTCAGGTATTTCAGGATGTTCTTGACCGCTGTCCAGTGATCCACTCCTGGATTACTTTGGTACCTCCCTGCTAAACTTATAGCAAGGCACACATCAGGTCTGGTACACAGCATTGCATACATGATAGATCCTATGGCTGATGCATAGGGAACATCTTTCATATTCTCTCTAGCTTCTGCAGTGGTCGGGCATTGAGTCTTACTCAACTTCACACCTTGTAACACAGGCAAGAACCCTTTCTTTGCTTGATCCATTTTGAACTTTTTCAAAATTTTGTCAAGGTATGTGCTTTGTGAAAGTCCAATTAAGCGTCTTGATCTATCTCTATAGATCTTAATACCTAATATGTAAGCAGCTTCACCGAGGTCTTTCATTGAAAAACTTTTATTCAAGTATCCCTTTATGCTATCCAGAAATTCTATATCATTTCCAATTAGCAATATGTCATCCACATATAATATCAGAAATGCTACAGAGCTCCCACTCACTTTCTTGTAAATACAGGCTTCTCCGAAAGTCTGTATAAAACCAAATGCTTTGATCACACTATCAAAACGTTTATTCCAACTCCGAGAGGCTTGCACCAGTCCATAAATGGATCGTTGGAGCTTGTACACTTTGTTAGCTCCCTTTGGATCGACAAAACCTTCCGGTTGCATCATATACAACTCTTCTTCCAGAAATCCATTCAGGAATGCAGTTTTGACATCCATCTGCCAAAATTCATAATCATAAAATGCGGCAATCGCTAACATGATTCGGACGGACTTAAGCATCGCTACGGGTGAGAAGGTCTCATCGTAGTCAATCCCTTGAACTTGCCGAAAACCTTTTGCGACAAGTCGAGCTTTGTAGACAGTAACATTACCATCAGCGTCAGTCTTCTTCTTAAAGATCCATTTATTTTCAATTGCTTGCCGATCATTGGGCAAGTCAACCAAAGTCCATACTTTGTTCTCATACATGGATCCCATCTGAGATTTCATGGCTTCAAGCCACTTTGCGGAATCTGGGCTCACCATCGCTTCTTCATAGTTCGTAGGTTCATCATGATCTAGTAGCATGACTTGCAGAACAGGATTACCGTACCACTCTGGTGCGGATCTTACTCTGGTTGATCTACGAGGTTCAGTAGTATCTTGATCTGAAGTTTCATGATCATTATCATTGGCTTCCTCACTAACTGGTGTAGGTGTCACTGAAACAGTTTTCTGTGATGTACTACTTTCCAGTAAGGGAGCAGGTACAGTTACCTCATCAAGTTCTACTTTCCTCCCACTCACTTCTTTCGAGAGAAACTCCTTCTCTAGAAAGGATCCATTCTTGGCAACGAATGTCTTGCCTTCGGATCTGTGATAGAAGGTGTACCCAACAGTCTCCTTTGGGTATCCTATGAAGACACATTTCTCCGATTTGGGTTCGAGCTTATCAGGTTGAAGCTTTTTCACATAAGCATCGCAGCCCCAAACTTTAAGAAACGACAACTTTGGTTTCTTGCCAAACCACAGTTCATAAGGCGTCGTCTCAACGGATTTTGATGGTGCCCTATTTAACGTGAATGCGGCCGTCTCTAAAGCATAACCCCAAAATTATAGCGGTAAATCAGTAAGAGACATCATAGATCGCACCATATCTAGTAAAGTACGATTACGACGTTCGGACACACCATTACGCTGTGGTGTTCCGGGTGGCGTGAGTTGCGAAACTATTCCACAGTTTTTCAAATGTACACCAAACTCGTAACTCAAATATTCTCCTCCATGATCAGATCGTAGAAACTTTATTTTCTTGTTACGATGATTTTCAACTTCACTCTGAAATTCTTTGAACTTTTCAAATGTTTCAGACTTATGTTTCATTAAGTAGATAATCCCATATCTACTTAAATCATCTGTGAAGGTGAGAAAATAACGATATCCGCCACGAGCCTCAATATTCATCGGACCACATACATCGGTATGTATGATTTCCAACAAATCTGTTGCTCTCTCCATAGTACCGGAGAACGGTGTTTTAGTCATCTTGCCCATGAGGCACGGTTCGCAAGTACCAAGTGATTCATAATCAAGTGGTTCCAAAAGTCCATCAGTATGGAGTTTCTTCATGCGCTTTATACCGATATGACCTAAACGACAGTGCCACAAATAAGTTGCACTTTCATTATCAACTCTGCATCTTTTGGCTTCAACATTATGAATATGTGTATTACTACTATCGAGATTCAATAAGAATAGACCACTCTTCAAGGGTGCATGACCATAAAAGATATTACTCATATAAATAGAACAACCATTATTCTCTGATTTAAATGAATAACCGTCTCGCATTAAACAAGATCCAGATATAATGTTCATGCTCAACGCTGGCACCAAATAACAATTATTCAGGTCTAATATTAATCCCGAAGATAGATGTAGAGGTAGCGTGCCGACCGCGATCACATCGACTTTGGAACCGTTTCCCACGCGCATCGTCACCTCGTCCTTTGCCAGTGCCCGCTTATTCCGTAGTCCCTGTTTCGAGTTGCAAATATTAGCAACAGAACCAGTATCAAATACCCAGGTGCTACTGCGAGCTCTAGTAAGGTACACATCAATAACATGTATATCACATATACCTTTGTTCACCTTTCCATCCTTCTTATCCGCCAAATACTTGGGGCTGTTCCGCTTCCAGTGACCAGTCTGCTTGCAGTAGAAGCACTCAGTTTCAGGCTTAGGTCCAGACTTGGGTTTCTTCTCCTGAGCAGCAACTTGTTTGCCGTTCTTCTTGAAGTTCCCCTTCTTCTTCCCTTTGCCCTTTTTCTTGAAACTAGTGGTTTTGTTAACCATCAACACTTGATGCTCCTTTTTGATTTCTACCTCCGCAGCTTTCAGCATTACGAAGAGCTCGGGAATAGTCTTGTTCATCCCTTGCATATTATAGTTCATCACGAAGCTCTTGTAGCTTGGTGGCAGTGATTGGAGAATTCTGTCAATGACGCAATCATCCAGAAGATTAACTCCCAATTGAATCAAGTGATTATTATACCCAGACATTTTGAGTATATGCTCACCAACAGAACTGTTCTCCTCCATCTTGCAGCTATAGAACTTATTGGAGACTTCATATCTCTCAATTCGGGCATTTGCTTGAAATATTAACTTCAACTCCTGGAACATCTCATATGCTCCATGACGTTCAAAACGTCGTTGAAGTCCCGATTCTAAGCCGTAAAGCATGGCACACTGAACTATCGAGTAGTCATCAGCTTTGCTCTGCCAGATGTTCATAACATCTGGTGTTGCTCCAGCAGCAGGTCTGGCACCCAGCGGTGCTTCCAGGACGTAATTCTTCTGTGCAGCAATGAGGATAATCCTCAAGTTACGGACCCAGTCCGTGTAATTGCTACCATCATCTTTCAACTTTGCTTTCTCAAGGAACGCATTAAAATTCAACGGAACAACAACACGAGCCATCTATCTACAATCAACATAAACAAGCAAGATACTATCAGGTACTAAGTTCATGATAAATTTAAGTTCAATTAATCATATTACTTAAGAACTCCCACTTAGATAGACATCCCTCTAATCTTCTAAGTGATTACGTGATCCAAATCAACTAAACCATAACCGATCATCACGTGAGATGGAGTAGTTTTCAATGGTGAACATCGTTTATGTTGATCATATCTACTATATGATTCACGCTCGACCTTTCGGTCTCCGTGTTCCGAGGCCATATCTGCATATGCTAGGCTCATCAAGTTTAACCTGAGTATTCTGCGTGTGCAAAACTGGCTTGCACCCGTTGTAGATGGACGTAGAGCTTATCACACCCGATCATCACGTGGTGTCTGGGCACGACGAACTTTGGCAACGGTGCATACTCAGGGAGAACACTTCTTGATAATTTAGCGAGAGATCATCTTATAATGCTACCGTCAATCAAAGCAAGATAAGATGCATAAAAAGATAAACATCACATGCAATCAATATAAGTGATATGATATGGCCATCATCATCTTGTGCTTGTGATCTCCATCTCCGAAGCACCGTCATGATCACCATCGTCACCGGTGCGACACCTTGATCTCCATCGTAGCATCTTTGTCGTCTCGCCAATCTTATGCTTCCACGACTATCACTACCGTTTAGTAATAAAGTAAAGCATTACATCACGATTGCATTGCATACAATAAAGCGACAACCATATGGCTCCTGCCAGTTGCCGATAACTCGGTTAAAAAACATGATCATCTCATACAATAAAATTCAGCATCATGCCTTGACCATATCACATCACAACATGCCCTGCAAAAACAAGTTGGACGTCCTCTACTTTGTTGTTGCAAGTTTTACGTGGCTGCTACGGGCTTAAGTAAGAACCAATCTCACCTACGCATCAAAACCACAACGATAGTTTGTCAAATAGACTCCGCTTTAACCTTCGCAAGGACCGGGCGTAGCCATACTTGGTTCAACTAAAGTTGGAGAGACAGTCGCCCGCAAGCCATCTCTGTGCAAAGCACGTCGAGGGAACCGGTCTCGCGTAAGCGTACGCGTAAGGTTGGTCCGGGTCGTCTCGTCCAACAATACCGCCGAACCAAAGTATGACATGCTGGTAGGCAGTATGACTTGTATCGTCCACAACTCACTTGTGTTCTACTCGTGCATATAACATCAACATAAATAACCTAGGCTCTGATACCACTGTTGGGTTTCGTAGTAATTTCAAAAATTTTCCTACGCACACGCAAGATCATGTGATGCATAGCAACGAGGGGGAGAGTGTTGTCTACGTACCCAACGGAGACCGACTGCGGAAGCGATGACACGACGTAGAGGAAGTAGTCGTACGTCTTCATGATCCAACCGATCAAGCACCGAAACTACGGCACCTCCGAGTTCGAGCACACGTTCAGCTCGATGACGATCCCCGGACTCCGATCCAGCAAAGTGTCGGGGTAGAGTTTCGTCAGCACGACGGCGTGGTGACTATCTTGATGAACTACAGCAGCAGGGCTTCGCCTAAACTCCGCTACAGTATTATCGAGGTATATGGTGGCAGGGGGCACCGCACACGGCTAAGGAATAGATCACGTGGATCAACTTGTGTGTTCTAGGGTGCCTCTACCTCAGTATATAAAGGAGCCAAGGGGGGAGGGGGGCGCCGTCCAGGGAGAGGGCGCAGGAGGAGTCCTACTCCTTCCGGGAGTAGGACTCCCCCCCAATCCTATTCCAACTAGGATTCCCGAAGGGGGGGGGGGAAAGAGAGAGAGGGGGGCCGGCCACCTTCTCCTAGTCCTAATAGGACTAGGGGAGGGGGAAGTGGCGCAGACACCTTGGGCTGCCCCTTTCTCCTTTCCACTAAGGCCCATGAAGGCCCATATGGCTCCCGGGGGGTTCCGGTAACCTCCCGGTAACCCGGTAAAATCCCGATTTCACCCGAAACACTTCCGATGTCCAAACATAGGCTTCCAATATATCAATCTTTACGTCTCGACCATTTCGAGACTCCTCGTCATGTCCGTGGTCACATCCGGGACTCCGAACAACCTTCGGTACATAAAAATGCATAAACTCATAATGTAACTGTAACCTTAAGCGTGCGGACCCTACGGGTTCGAGAACAATGTAGACATGACCGAGACACGTCTCCGGTCAATAACCAATAGCGGGACCTGGATGCCCATATTGGCTCCTACATATTCTACGAAGATCTTTATCGGTCAGACCGCATAACAACATACGTTGTTCCCTTTGTCATCGGTATGTTACTTGCCCGAGATTCGATCGTCGGTATCCAATACCTAGTTCAATCTCGTTACAGGCAAGTCTGTTTACTCGTTCCGTAATACATCATCTCACAACTAACATATTAGTTGTAATGCTTGCAAGGCTTATGTGATGTGTATTACCGAGAGGGCCCAGAGATACCTCTCCGACAATCGGAGTGACAAATCCTAATCTCGAAATACGCCAACCCAACATCTACCTTTGGAGACACCTGTAATGCTCCTTTATAATCACCCAGTTACGTTGTGACGTTTGGTAGCACCCAAAGTGTTCCTCCGGTAAACGGGAGTTGCATAATCTCATAGTCATATGAACATGTATAAGTCATGAAGAAAGCAATAGCAACATACTAAACGATCGGGTGCTAAGCTAATGGAATGGGTCATGTCAATCAGATCATTCAACTAATGATGTGACCTCGTTAATCAAATAACAAATCATTGTTCATGGTCAGGAAACATAACCATCTTTGATTAACGAGCTAGTCAAGTAGAGGCATACTAGTGACACTTTGTTTGTCTATGTATTCACACATGTATTATGTTTCCGGTTAATACAATTCTAGCATGAATAATAAACATTTATCATGATTATAAGGAAATAAATAATAACTTTATTATTGCCTCTAGGGCATATTTCCTTCAACTTTTCTATGAACAAAAAAAATACTACCTATCACATGACATGTCCGGCGACCGGACCGGACCGCCTCTCTCATGAATGTCAAACAAGGGATTCTTTTAACCTTTAAGGGATTTAACAAAATGGCGCCATTCTGGATGTGCAGAAAATGGTCCATATTTTCCCCGATCTCATCTACCCTTCTATATGTCACGTTGTCTAGTGTCAATGGATTCAAGAAAACCATGGCTTCATCATTAGCCGGAAGTAACAGACGCATAATGGTACGAAGCTCTCCAAAATTGTTTTGGAATGGAGTCTCGGATAGGATAATTAGCTTTTTGCTACGAAGTTCAGCAAGAGCCTTCCGAATATCACTATTTGGAAGGCCTTTGCTGAAATTCATACCAAAAAGCGAATTATTCTATCCGGAACATTGTTCCAAAACAACTTTGAAGAGCTTTGTAGCATCATACGCCTCTTACTTCCGGTTAATGATGAAGCCATGGATTTCTTCAATACTATCACAGACAACGTGACATATAGAAGAATATATATATATATATATATATATATATGAGATCAGAAAATAATTGGATCAACTTTTGCACATCCATAATGGGGGCATTCTTGATAAATCTATATATGTCAAAATTCAAACTTTGACATATGATCAAACTTTGACATACGATCAAATGTTGCATATATATGTCAAAATTCAAACTTTGACATATGATCGAACTTTGATATATGATCAAATGTTGCATATGTCAAAATTCAAACTTTGACATATGATAAAACTTTGATATACGTCCACCGTGATATAAAATGATACATAGACTTGTTCAGGCGAGAGGGGGTCGATCGACGTCCCCCCTCATGTCGAAGTTACCGTCGTATCTATAATTTTTGATTGTTCCATGCCAATATTCTACAACTTTCATATACTTTTGGCAACTTCTTATACTATTTTTGGGACTAACATATTGATCCAGTGCCCAGTGCTAGTTCCTGTCCGTTGCATGTTTTTGGTTTCGCAGAATATCCATATCAAACGGAGTCCAAACGGGATAAAAACGGATGGAGATACTTTTTGGAATATTTGGAAAATTCCGGAAGAAAAATCCACGCGAGACGGTGCCCGAGGGTGTCACGAGGCAGGGGGGCGCGCCCCCTACCCTCGTGAGCCACCCGTAAGGCGGTTGACGCTCTTCTTTTGCCGCAAGAAAGCTAATTTTCGGAAAAAAATCACGGCGAAGGTTTCAGGCCAATCAGAGTTACGGATCTCCATACATACACGAAATGGTGAAACAGAGCCAGGAGAACGCTGAAACAGAGAGAGACAGATCCAATCTCGGAGGGGCTCTCGCCCCTCCCACGCCATGGAGGCCAAGTACCAGAGGGGAAACCCTTCTCCCATCTAGGGAGGAGGTCAAGGAAGAAGAAGAAGAAGGGGGGCCCTCTCCCCCTTGCTTCTGGTGGCGCCGGAGTGCCACCAGGGGCCATCATCATCACCGTCATCTTCACCAACAACTTCACCGCCTTCACCACCAACTCTTCGCCCTCTATGCAGCGGTGTAACCTCTCTCTTACCCGCTGTAATCTCTACTTAAACATGGTGCTCAACACTATATATTATTTCCCTATGATGTATGGCTATCCTATGATGTTTGAGTAGATCCGTTTTGTCCTAATGGCTATTTGATGATCAAGATTGGTTTGAGTTGCATGTTTTATTATTGGTGCTGTCCTATGGTGCTCTCCGTGTCGCGCAAGCGTGAGGGATCCCCGCTGTAGGGTGTTGCAATATGTTTATGATTTGCTTATGGTGGGTGGCGTGAGTGAACATAAGCACAGACCCGAGTAAGTAGGTTGTTTGCGTATGGGATAAAGAGGACTTGATGCTTTAATGCTATGGTTGGGTTTTACCTTAATGAATCTTTAGTAGTTGCGGATGCTTGCTAGAGTTCCAATCATAAGTGCATATGATCCAAGTAGAGAAAGTATGTTAGCTTATGCCTCTCCCTCAAATAAAATTGTAATAATGATTACCGGTCTAGTTATCGATTGCCTAGGGAAAAATAACTTTCTCTTGATAACAAGCTCTCTACTAAACCTAACTTAGTTGTGTCTTTATGTAAACAGCCCCTACTTTTTATTTACTTGCTCTTTATTATCTTGCAAACCTATCCAACAACACCTACAAAGTACTTCTAGCTTCATACTTGTTCTAGGTAAAGTGAACATCAAGCGTGTGTAGAGTTGTATCGGTGGTCGATAGAACTTGAGGGAATATTTGTTCTGCCTTTACTCCTCGTTGGGTTCGACACTCTTACTTATCGAAAACTGTTGCGATCCCCTATACTTGTGGGTTATCATTTGGGTGGCCTCGAGAGTTTGTCGCGTAGGGGCGGGAGGGGGTAGGAGATCGACAAAGCTTTTTTCTAGGGTTTGGGTGGCCTCGAGAGTTGGTCTCCCGATATATTGAGAGGGGGTGAACATTTTACCTTAGTAACTTAGTAAAAACGTTATTGGGGAGGGGGTATATTGCCCCCCCTCATGTCGAAGTTATCGAGGAGGTGTTATATCGATAACGACATACATACATACATAGGCACATACATATATACACATGAGAGAGTCCGGACCACCTCTCTCATGAATGTCCGACATCCCCGCCTCTCTCATGAACAAAAAATATATTCTATGAATAAACAAACATCATATATATGATCACCTATGAACAGAAAAAGCATACATCATTTATATATATGAAGAAAAAAAGCATACATCATCTATATATATGAACAAAAAAACGTACATCATATATATATATATATATATATATGAACAAAAAAGCACGCATCATATATATACATATATGAACAAAAGAAAAGCATATATCTACAAAATCATCAAAAACAGGGGAGAAAAGGGGGCCGGCCGCCGGACCGAACGGGGAGGGGCGGCGCGCACCATCGGGGCAGGGCCCATTCGCGGGGCGGTGCATCGACGGCGAGCTTGGGGCCGGGCAGGGGCGTCGCAGACACGGCGAGCTCGGGGCAGGGCAAGGGCGCGGCGACGGTGTAGAGACGGCGAGCTCGGGGCAGGGGCGAGGGCGTCGACGGTGAGCACTGGCAGGGGTCGGTGGCGGTGCGTCAACGGCGAGCTCGGGGCAGGGCGAGGGCATTGACGGCGATCACGGGTAGCCTAGCGGCGTCGATGAGCTCGGTGTCATGGGGGGCACCTGGTAGATGAAAATTGAAATTTTCTAAGTGTTTGCTATATATACATGAAGCATTGGTCCCGGTTCGTACCTCAAACCGGGACCAATGCCCCCCTTTAGTCTTGGTTGGTGCCACCAACCGGGACCAAAGGTCAGTTTTCAGCAGCCCAAAGGGCGGGAAACAGAGACCTTTAGTCCTGGTTGGTGGCACCAACCGGGACTAAAGGGGGGCATTGGACCTAGTTGGTGCCATGAACTCGGACCAAAGGGTGGCATTGGTCCCGATTCGTGTCACCAACCGGGACCAAAGGCCTTGTGCTGGAACTAGCGCGGTGCGGTGAGATGTTTAGTCCCAGCTCGCTAGTCGAGAGGCTTCGACAGTGGTTTATAAGTGCGGCTGCGCAGACCACTTCGAGCTTCTCTCAAATACAAGCTTACGAGCCTAAAGTTACTTTATCTGCCTGTGGGCCTACTAGGCCTTCTGCGGGATTGAATCCTGGCCCATGGTTGGGTTTCTAGTCGTATTCAGGCTGTGGTGGCCCAGTAGGTGGCATTTTTTTATTTTTTTCCAGTATTTTTGTATTGTTTTTTGCATTATTTTGTTTATTTTTTTGTAATTATTTTTGTTGTTAGGTCACAAAAATTATAAACTTTCTGTTAGTGCCATTAGTTTTCAGATTTGAATAGTTTAAATTTCAATCCTTTAAAATTTGTGTGAATCACTAGTTTGTGAATAACTTTACTATAAAAATAGATTTTTTAGTGATTCTTTTTCCTACTATTTAATATTACTGTGTTTTATCATTATATTCAAAAACAGATTTTGTTACTTTAGTTTCTAACAAAAAAATTTCTTTATGATAATTCTTTTTACTATTAAAGTTTCTAACAAAAAATTCTTTACGAAAATTCTTTTATTCTATTAATGTTTTGAACAAAAAACACTTTGATAATTTAAGTTGCATAAATTTATAAAAATATATTTTAAAAAATACTTGAGGTTTATATAATCTTTTTAGTTGATTCCTTTTGCTATTAGAGTTTTATAAAAGCTTTTTAGTTGATTCTTTTTGCTATTGAAGTGTATTATAGTTTTGTTTTAGTTGATGATAACAGAATATTTTGGTTGATTATTTTTAGTTCATTCGTTTTGCTATTGGAGTTTCATAAAAAATTTCTAGTTCATTCTTTTTACTATCAGTTCATTCTTTGAGCAAAATGACGCTGAAATTGAAAAGCACTACAAATGAACTGTGAAAAGGTTGAAAGTTGGCATGCTATCATCATTTCACCCACATATCATGTGCTAGAAAGTTGAGAGGGTTACAGCAAAAGCTGGATGCACTTCGTGTACAAAATGGACAATCTCTTTCGAAGTATCAGGGTTTCAGACGAAAACTAATCTCTTACAAAGGAATTTCATTTTTTGAACTTATTTGAACTCCAGACTTTTTGTGTGTTCAAAATGCACCATTCAAAGCCACATCATCAATTTTCAACCCTTTCTGACTTCATTTGGTAATTTTCATGCATTTGCTAATATTTTTGAGCTAAATGACCCTAAAATTGAAGAGCACTACAAATGAACTCTGAAAAGGTAGATAGTTGGCATGGTATAATCATTGCACCCACATAGCATGTCCTAAAAAGTTAAAAGGGTTATGGCAAAAACTGGATGCACTTCGTGTACAAAATGGAGAATCTCTTTCTAAGTATCAGGGTTTCGGACGAAAACTCATCTGTTACAAAGGGATTTCATTTTTTTGAACTTATTTAAACTCCAGACTTTTTGTGTGTTCAAAATGCACCATTCAAAGCCACATCATCAATTTTCAACCCTTTCTGACTTCATTTGGTATTTTTCATGCATTTACTAATTTTTTGAGCTAATTGACCCTGAAATTGAAAAGCACAACAAATGAACTCTTAAAATGTAGAAAGTTGGCATGGTATCATCATTTCACCCACATAGCATGTGCTAAAAAGTTGAGAGGGTTACGGCAAAAACTGGATGCACTTCGTGTACAAAATGGACATCTCTTTCTAAGTATCAGGGTTTCGGACAAAAACTCGTCTGTTACAAAAGGATTTCATTTTTTTGAACTTATTTAAACTCCAGACTTTTTGTGTGTTCAAAATGCACAATTCAAAGCCACATCATCAATTTTCAACCCTTTCGGACATCATTTGCTATTTTTCATGCATTTACTAAATTTTTTGAGCTAAATGAGCCTGAAATTGAAAAGCACTACAAATGAACTCTGAAAAGGTTGAAAGTTGGCATGGTATCATCATTTCAACCCTTTCGGACTTCATTTGGTATTTTTCATGCATTCACTCATTTTTGAGCTAAATGACGCTGAAATTGAAAAGCACTACAAATGAACTCAGATAAAGGTTGAAAGTTGGCATGGTATCATCATTTCACCCACATGGCATGTGCTAAAAAGTTGAGAGGGTTAAGAAAAAACCTGGAAGCACTTCGTGTACAAAACAGACATGTAACTGTGGTGATATTCTAGACCAAAGGCATCATCATAATAGTTGTGGAGAGAAAATCTTCACTTTTTCTTCGCTTGTATCCTTTGCTTATTGCGCTATAACCATGGATAATCTTCATCGTTTAACAGGGTGCTTGGGTCAACCTTGACTTTGAATGGAGGAATTTCAAGCAAATTTTCGTAATCTTCAGACATGTCTGTCTTGCCCTCCAATCCCACTATGTCTCTTTTTCCTGAAAGAACTATGTGGAGCTTTGGCTCATCGTATGATGTATTCGCTTCCTTATCTTTTCTTTTTCTCGGTTTGGTAGACATGTCCTTCACATAGAAAACCTGCGCCACATCATTGGCTAGGACGAAGGGTTCGTCTGTGTACCCAAGATTGTTCAGATCCACTGTTGTCATTCCGTACTATGGGTCTACCTATACCCTACCGCCTGACAGATTGACCCATTTGCACTGAAACAAAGGGACCTTAAAATCATGTCCATAGTCAAGTTCCCATATGTCCACTATGTAACCATAATATGTTTCCTTTCCCCTCTTGGTTGCTGCATCAAGGCGGACACCGTTGTTTTGGTTGGTGCTCTTTTGATCTTGGGCGATCGTGTAAAATGTATTCCCATTTATCTCGTACCCTTTGTTAGTCAATACAGTCGAAGATGGTCCCTTGGCCAACGAGTACAGCTCATCAGAAACAGTGTTTTCACCCATGAGACGTGTTTGCAACCAACTGCCGAAAGTCCTGATGTGTTCACACGTAATCCAGTCATCACACTGCTCTGGGTGTTTGGAGCGCAGAATATTCTTGTGTTCATCGACATACGGGGTCACCAAGGTAGAATTCTGTAGAACTTTGTAGTGTGCTTGAGAACAAGAATTCCCGTCCCTACATATTATAGAGTCCCCTCCTAGCATGCCTTTTCCAGTCAGTCTCCCCTCATACCGCGATTGAGGGAGACCAATCTTCATAAGGTCAGGGAATGAAGTCAACACAAAACCCAATGACATCATCTGTTTCATGGCCCATGGAGATGCTTCCTTATGGCCTAGTGCGGTTACGAACATATTTCTTTAAGACTCCCATGAACATCTCAAAGGGAAATACAGGGCCCAGACCGACAATCTCGTCACCTAGATGAACTAGGATGTGTGTCATGATATTGAAGAAGGATGGTGGGAACATCAGCTCGAAACTAACAAGACATTGCGCCACATCACTCCTTAACCTTGGAAGGATTTCTGGATCGATCACCTTTTGAGAGATTGCACTGAGGAATGCACATAACTACACAATGGCTAATCGAACGTTTTCCGGTAGAAGCCCCCTCAATGCAACTGGAAGCAGTGGTGTCATAATGACGTGGCAGTCATGAGACTTTAGGTTCTGGAACTTTTTCTCTGGCATATTTATTATTCCCTTTATATTCGACAAGAAGCCAAACGGGACCTTCATACTGAGTAGACATTCAAAGAAGATTTCCTTCTCTTCTTTGGTAAGAGCGTAGCTGGCAGGACCTTCATACTGCTTTGGAGGCATGCCGTCTTTTTAGTGCACACGTTGCTGGTCCTCCTGTGCCTCCGGTGCATCTTTTGTCTTTCCAGACACGCCCAAGAAGCCTAGCAGGTTCACGCAAAGATTCTCCATCACGTGCATCACGTCGATTGCAGAGCGGACCTCTAGGTCTTTCCAGTTGGGTAGGTCCCATAATATAGATTTCTTCTTCCACATGGGTGCACGTCCCTCAGCATCATTCATAACAAATAGTCCGCCGAGACCCTTTCCAAAGATTACTTGTAGATCATTGACCATGGAAAGTATGTGATCACCGGTACGGACGGCAGGCTTCTTCCGGTGATCTGCCTCGCCTTTGAAATGCTTGCCTTTCTTTCGAGATTGATGGTTGGTCGGAAGAAAACGACGATGCCCCAGGTACACATTCTCCCTGCATTTGTCGAGATATATACTTTCGGTGTCATCTAAACAGTGTGTGCATGCGTGGTATCCCTTGTTTGTCAGTCCTGAAAGGTTACTAAGAGCAGGCCAATCATTGATCGTTACAAACAGCAACACATGTAGGTCAAATTCCTGCTGTTTGTGCTCATCCACACACGTACAACGTTTCCATTCCACAGCTGTAGAAGTTCTTCAACTAATGGCCTTAGGTACACATCAATGTCGTTGCCGGGTTGCTTAAGGCCTTGGATGAGAACTGGCATCATAATGAATTTCCGCTTCATGCATAGCCAAGGAGGAAGGTTATAGGTACATAGAGTCACGGGCCATGTGCTGTGATTGCTGCTCGACTCCCCAAAAGGATTAATGCGATCCACGCTTAAACCAAACCATACGTTCCTTGCGTCACCTGCAAAGTCCTCCCAGTACTTTCTCTCGATTTTTCTCCACTGCGACCTGTCAGTGGGTGCTCTCAACTTCCCGTCTTTCTTACGGTCCTCGCTGTGCCATCGCATCAACTTGGCATGCTCTTTGTTTCTAAACAGATGTTTCAACCGTGGTATTATAGGAGCATACCACATCACCTTCGCAGGAACCCTCTTCCCGGGGCGCTCTCCATCAACATCACCAGGGTCATCTCGTCTGATCTTATACCACAATGAACCGCATACCGGGCATGTGTTCAAATCCTCATACGCACCACGGTAGAGGATGCAATCATTAGGGCATGCATGTATCTTCTGAACCTCCAATCCTAGAGGTCATACAACCTTCTTTGCTGCGTGCGTACTGTCGGGCAATTGGTTATCCTTTGGAAGCTTCTTCTTCAATATTTTCAGTAGCTTCTCAAATTCTTTGTCAGGTACACCATTCTCTGCCTTCCACTGCAGTAATTCCAGTGTGGTACCGAGCTTTGTGTTGCCATCTTCGCAATCCTAACATGCGATCGAACTTCAACTTCTCCTTTTCACGTTCACATTGTCTCTTTGCATCTACAATGACCCGGCGAAGATCATCATCAGGCACATCGTCTAGTTTCTCTTGATCTACAACTTCCCCCGTTGCAGCATCACTATATTCAGGGGGCACATAGTTGTCATCATCCTCTTCTTCTTCGGTGTTTTCCATCATAACCCCTCTTTCTCCGTGCTTGGTCAAAACATTATAGTGTGGCATGAAACCCTTAAAAGTTGGTGGGTGTGAAGGATTTTTCGGTCAGACTAAGACTTCGTATTCCCACATATAGGGCATGGACAACACATAAAACCATTCTGCTTGTTTTCCTCGGCCACTTCGAGAAAATTAAGCACGCCCTTAATGTACTCGGAGGTGCGTTTGTTACTGTACATCCATTGCCGGTTCATCTGCGTGCATTATATATAATTAAGTGTGTCAAAAACCATTATAGAACATCATGAATACATAAGTGATCAAATTAATAGAAGTTCATCATCACATTAAAACCAAAGTACATACGTAGTTCTCATTAACAACGTATAGCTCTCCAGAGCATATAATTAAACCATACATTGAAACTATCTAATACATTTCAATGCAACAACAAATGCGATTATAATCGCAACTAAGGTAACAATTGATTCAAGGGCATAATGATACCAAGCCTCAGTATGATTGGCATATTTTCTAATCTTTCTAATCTTCAAGCGTATTGCATCCATCTTGATCTTGTGATCATCGACGACATCCGCAACATGCAACTCCAATATCATCTTCTCCTCCTCAATTTTTTTTAATTTTTCCTTCAAGTAATTGTTTTCTTCTTCAACTAAATTTAACCTCTCGACAATAGGTTCGGTTGGAATTTCCGGTTCACATACCTCTTAGATAAAAAAAATCAATGTCACATTTGTCGGCATAACTGTCATAAACACTAAATGAAACAAATAGTTATAAAAGATAATATATATATATATATATATACACTACATCCGAATCATAGACAAGACGAGAGCCGACGGAGGCGGATACCAAAACCATCGCACTCTATAATAACAAACAATAATAAAAGTAAGAAAATAACACAAGTATCTATCTAAATTATACAAGTAAGAACCTTTTTTTCTTTTAGGAAGAAGATAAGATCAAGAGGCTCACCATGGTGGTGCCGGCGACAAGATTGGCACGGGTGATCGACGGCGGTGAGGACGGGGACGGGACAGGACGGATCCCCAAACCTAGAAAAAATCTTGAGGAAAATGGTGTCGGTGTCAAAACCGGCATATCTCGGGTAGGGGGTCCCGAACTGTGCGTCTAAGGATCGAAGGTAACAGGAGAGGGACACAGTGTTTACCCAGGTTCGGGCCCTCTTGATGGAGGTAATACCCTACATCCTGCTTGATTGACTTTGATGAGTATAGGGGTTACAAGAGCTGATGTACCACGAGATCGTAATGGCTAAACCCTAGATATCTAGCCTGTATGATTATGATTGCCTCTATGGACTAAACCCTCCAGTTATATAGACACCGGAGGGGGCTAGGGTTGTAGAAAGTCGATTTACAGAGAAAGGAATCTTCATATGTGAACACCAAGCTTGCCATCCACGCAAAGGAGAGTCCCATCCGGACATGGGGGAAAGTCTTCTATCTTGTATCTTCGCAACCCATTAGTCCGGCCCATGTTACATAGCCCAGATGCCCGAGGACCCCCTAATCCCTCAGTAGGCCCTGAACCAGGCTTCAATGACGATGTATCCGGCATGCAGATTGTCTTCGGCATTGCAAGGCGGGTTCCTCCTCCGAATACTTTAAAGTAGTTGGTCAACAAGAACTATGTCCGGATCCGTTTAAAAGGTTAACCCTCTGATACGTCTCCAACGTATCTATAATTTTTGATTGCTCCATGCTATATTATCTACTGTTTTGGACATTATTGGGCTTTATTATCCACTTTTATATTATTTTTGGGACTAACCTATTAACCGGAGGCCCAGCCCAGAATTGCTGTTTTTTTTCCTATTTTAGGGTTTTGAAGAAAAGGAATATCAAACGGAGTCCAAACAGAATGAAACCTTCAGGAACGTGATTTTCTCAACGAACAAGACCCGAGAGACATGGACCCTACGTCAAGAAAGAAAAGAGGAGGCCACGAGGTAGGGGCGCGCCTACCCCCCTCCCCAGGCGCGCCCTCCACCCTCGTGGGCCCCTTGTTGCTCCACCGACGTACTCCTTCCTCCTATATATACCTACGTACCCCCAAACGATCAGATACGGAGCCAAAACCCTAATTCCACTGCCGCAACTTTCTGTATCCACGAGATCCCATCTTGGGGCCTGTTCCGGAGCTCCGCCGGAGGGGGCATCGATCACGGAGGGCTTCTACATCAACACCATAGCCCCTCCGATGAAGTGTGAGTAGTTTACTTCAGACCTACTGGTCCATAGTTAGTAGCTAGATGGCTTCTTCTCTCTTTTTGAATCTCAATACAATGTTCTCCCCCTCTCTTGTGGAGAACTATTCGATGTATGCTTCTTTTTGTGGTGTGTTTGTTGAGACCGATGAATTGTGGGTTTATGATCAAGTCTATCTATGAATAATATTTGAATCTTCTCTGAATTCTTTTATGTATGATTGGTTATCTTTGCAAGTCTCTTCGAATTATCAGTTTGGTTTGGCCTACTAGATTGATCTTTCTCGCAATGGGAGAAGTGCTTAGCTTTGGGTTCAATCTTGCGGTGTCCTTTCCTAGTGACAGTAAGGGCAGCAAGGCACGTATTGTATTGTTGCCATCGAGGATAACAAGATGGGGTTTTCTTCATATTGCATGAGTCTATGCCTCTACATCATGTCATCTTGCTTAAGGCATTACTCTGTTTTTAACTTAATACTCTAGATTCATGCTGGATAGCGGTCGATGAGTGGAGTAATAGTGGTAGATGCAGGCAGGAGTTGGTCTACTTGTCTCCGACGTGATGCCTATATACATGATCATACCTTGATATTCTCATAACTATGCTCAATTCTGTCAATTGCTCAACAATAATTTGTTCACCCACCGTAGAATACTTATGCTCTTGAGAGAAGCCACTAGTGAAATCTATGGCCCCCGGGTCTATCTTCATCATATTAATCTCCTACTACTTAGTTATTTCCTTTTCTATTAACTTTGCCTTTATTTTACTTTGCATCTTTATCATAAAAATACCAAAAATATTATCTTATCATATCTATCAGATCTCACTCTCGTAAGTGGCCTTATAGGGATTGACAACCCATATTTGCGTTGGTTGCAAGGATTTATTTGTTTTGTGCAGGTACGAGGGACTCACGCTTAGCCTCCTACTGGATTGATACCTTGGTTCTCAAAAACTGAGGGAAATACTTACGCTACTTTGCTGCATCATCCCTTCCTCTTCAGGGAAAACCAACGCAGTGCTCAAGAGGTAGCAAGAAGGATTTCTCGCGCCATTGCCGGGGAGGTCTACACAAAAGTCAACATACCAAGTACCCATCACATACCTTTATCTCCTGCATTACATTATTTGCCATTTGCCTCTCGTTTTCCTATCCCCCACTTCACCCTTGCTGTTTTATTCGCTCTCTCTCTCTCTATCCTCCTGCTCTTTCTCTATTTGCCTCTTTTTTCCCGCTTGCTTTTTGTTTGCTTGTGTGTTAGTTTGCTTGCTTGTCGTTATGGCTAGTCCCTTATCTTCTCCGTTATCTCCTGAGAATGAAATTCTAAATTTTAAGCAAAGGGAGGGAGAAAATCTAAAAGATGCTTCGTATAGAATTTGCAATGCTCAAAATAGATCTACTAGGAAGCAATCTACTTCCGTTCTTCTTCGCAATTTTTATGTAGGCATTACTCCTTGGCACCGTTACATTCTTGATACTATTACTGGAGGGAACTTTTTGGGTAGCCATACTTTTGATTCTTATAATGCTATGTTAGATTTATTTGGCTCACCCCCTCTCTTGGTTAATGGAACTATATTAACTTTGGAGCATGTAATGCAAAAGCTTGAAATTATTGAATATAAGGTTGCTACCGTAGAGTTAATTGAAAATTTGGATAAAAAGATCCACAGCCGGATCTCTCAATATGGATCTAAAGTAGGAGTTACTTTGAAAGATATTAAAGAAAAGGAACTCATTAGTTAATGAGAAAATAAATCACGATTCCATTAGGATCGATAAACTTGAGGATATTATTACCAACTTGGGAACCGCTTTTTCTTCCGTAAAGAATACTCCAAGTCCTTCCACTAAAGTTTCCAAGCTTATGTACGTTCCTAAAATAAGGGTGAATCCTCTAGTAAGGATGCAGATCTCAAATCTATAAGTATTCATCCCAATCTTTTTGCTATCATTAAGGAACCATTTGTTACAAATGAATATTTAGATCTTTTGCCTAAAAGTTTGATAATTAATAAAAAGAAAGAAATTCCTAAAGATGGTAGATGCCTAATTGAAGAATTGCCTACCAAAGATGCCAATACCTAGATCTATTCTTGCTTGTTATGCCTAGCTAGGAGCGTTAAACGATAGCGCTTGTTGGGAGGCAACCCAATTTTATTTTTATTCCGTGCTTTTTGCTCCTGTTTAGTAATAAATAATTTATTTAGCCACTGTTTTGGTTGTGTTTTTTGTGTTTAATTAGTGTTTGTGCCAAGTAGAACCGTTGGGAAGACTTGGGGAAAGTCTTTTTAAT
The DNA here is from genome assembly GCF_056163025.1 of Triticum urartu. NCBI lineage: Eukaryota > Viridiplantae > Streptophyta > Magnoliopsida > Poales > Poaceae > Triticum > Triticum urartu. Next base: position 696,989,905 of record NC_141875.1, read on the forward strand.
CTTGCTGTAAAAAAACAGAAACTTTAGTGCTCACGAGAATTGCTGCAATTTTTATTTGGAAAATGCTATTAAGTTAATTCTTTTTAAAGATGATTAATAGATAAATTGCTCACGTCCAGAAATTTATTTTAGAATTTTTGGGGTTCCAGAACTTGCGTTAGCTACATATTACTACTAGACTGTTCGGGTCCATAGTTAGTAGCTAGATGGCTTCTTCTCTCTCTTTGAATCTCAATACAAAGTTCTCCCCCTCTCTTGTGGAGATCTATTCAATGTAATCTTCTTTTTGCGGTGTGTTTGTTGAGACCGATGAATTGTGGGTTTATGATCAAGTCTATCTATGAATAATATTTGAATCTTCTCCGAATTCTTTTATGTATGTTTGGTTATCTTTGCAAGTCTCTTCGAATTATCTGTTTGGTTTGGCCAACTAGATTGGTAGTTCTGGCCATGGGAGAAGTGCTTAGCTTTGGGTTCAATCTTGCGGTGTCCTTACCCAGTGACAGAAGGGGCAGCAAGGCACGTATTGTATCGTTGCCATCGAGGATAACAAGATGGGGTTTATTGCATATTGCATGAATTTATCTCTCTACATCATGTCATCTTGCTGAAGGCGTTACTCTGTTTTTAACTTAATACTCTAGATGCATGCTAGATAGCAGTCGATGAGTGGAGTAATAGTAGTAGATGCAGAATCGTTTCGATCTACTTGTCACGGACGTGATGCCCATATACATGATCATGCCTAGATATTCTCATAACTATGCTCAATTCTGTCAATTGCTCAACAGTAATTTGTTCACCCAGCGTAGAATACTTATGCTCTTGAGAGAAGCCACTAGTGAAACCTATGGCCCCCGGGTCTATTCTCATCATATCAATCTCCATCACTTTAATCTTGCTTTGCTTTTTTACTTTGATTTTACTTTTTACTTTGCATCTTTATACCAAAAATACCAAAAATATTATATCTATCAGATCTCACTCTCGTAAGTGATCGTGAAGGGATTGACAACCCCTAATCGCGTTGGTTGCGAGTAGCTAGCGCTTTGTGCAGGTACGAGTGACTTGAGCATGGCCTCCTACTAGATTGATACCTTGGTTCTCAAAAACTGAGGGAAATACTTACGCTACTCTGCTGCATCATCCCTTCCTCTTCGGGGAAAACCAACGCAAGCTCAAGACGTAGCAAGAAGGATTTCTGGCGCCGTTGCCAGGGAGTCTACGCAAAAAGTCAACATACCAAGTACCCATCACAATCCCTATCTCTCGCATTACATTATTTGCCATTTGCCTCTCGTTTTCCTCTCCCCCAATTCACCCTTGCCCTTTTATTCGCCCTCTCTCTCTCTATCCTCCCTCTCTATTTGCCTCTTTTCCCTCGCCATGTCAGAACCAAAAAGAGTTGGGGGGTTCTCTCCCAAGTTCTAGTGCTTTAGACAATCCTGCTATCTTATCTAAACTCATAAATCGGAATGCTATAGAACAACTTGCCGGAGTTATCAATGAGAACCTTAGTAATTTTGATGAAGATGATTCTGGAATTTTTCGTTATTTACTTGATGAATCTTTGAAAGATGCTTGGGATAGGCTGTTAAGGATCCGGGCTAGCTATGTACCCCAATATCAAATTGAGGTTTACTTGAAAAGCTTTTATGTTGGGCTACCCGCTTCGTTCAAACAAGTCTTAGATTCTATTTTCGAGGGGGGTTTTCTTGAAGGGGACCCCATAGATACCTATGAGAGGATGAAAACTATATTTGGGCACCCCATTAATGAGAAAACTGAAATTACATCTCTCTTGCTTTCTTACCAAAACGAATCTATTAAAGAGATAAAAGCTAGCCTATATGCCAATTTCCGCAACATACTTAATCTTTCTTATACCATTAATGGACATGTACTTTGTCGAAATAGAAAGATTAATTCCATAGATAACAAGTTTGCTCTCTTTCTCTCTAAAACCAAGAATGGCAATACCTAGATTTATCCTCGCTTTTATGCCTAGCTAGGGGCGTTAAACGATAGCGCTTGTTGGGAGGCAACCCAATTTTATTTTTATTCCTTGCTTTTTGATCCTGCTTAGTAATAAATAAATTATTTAGCCTCTGTTTTGGTTGTGTTTTTTGTGTTTAATTAGTGTTTGTGCCAAGTAGAACCGTTGGGAAGACTTGGGGAAAGTCTTGTTGAACTTGCTGTAAAAAACAGAAACTTTAGCGCTGAGGAGAACTGCTGTCATTTTTATTTGGAAAATTCTATTTAGTTAATTATTTTTTCAGATAATTAGTAGATAAATTCCTCACGTCGAGCAATTTATTTTAGAATTTTTGGGGTTCCAGATCTTGCGCTAGCTACAGATTACTACAGACTGTTCTGTTTTTGACAGATTCTGTTTTCGTGTGTTGTTTGCTTATTTGGATGAATCTATGGCTAGTAAAATAGTTTATAAATCATAGAGAAGTTGGAATACAGTAGGTATAACACCAATATAAATAAAGAATGAGTTCATTATAGTACCTTGAAGTGGTCTTTTATTTTCTTTCGCTAACGGAGCTCACGAGATTTCTACTTTAAGTTTTGTGTGGTGAAGTTTTCAAGTTTTGGGTAAAGATTTGATGGATTATGGAACAAGGAGTGGAAATAGACTAAGAATTGGGATGCCCATGACACCCCCAAGATAATCTAAGGACAACTAAAAGCCAAAGCTTGGGGATGCCCCAGAAGGCATCCCCTCTTTCGTCTACTTCTATCGGTAACTTTACTTGGAGCTATATTTTTATTCGCCACATGATATGTGTTTTGCTTGGAGCATCTTGTATTATTTGAGTCTTTGGTTTTTAGTTTACCACGATGATCCTTTCTGTACACACCTTTTGAGAGAGCCATACATGATTTGGAATTTGTTAGAATACTCTATGTGCTTCGCTTATATCTTTTGAGTTATATAGTTTTGCTCTAGTACTTCACTTATATCTTTTAGAGCATGGTGGTGGATTTGTTTTATAGAAACTATTGATCTCTCATGCTTCACTTAGATTATTTTGAGACCGATGTGTTTGTTGAGACCGATGAATTGTGGGTTTGTTGAGACCGATGAATTGTGGGTTTATGATCAAGTTTATCTATGAACAATATTTGAATCTTCTCTGAATTCTTTTATGTATGATTGGTTATCTTTGCAAGTGTCTTTGAATTATCAGTTTGGTTTGGCCTACTAGATTGATCTTTCTTGCAATGGGAGAAGTGGTTAGCTTTGGGTTCAATCTTGCGGTGTGCTTTCCAATTGACACTAGGGGAAGCAAGGCACGTATTGTATTGTTGCCATCGAGGATAACAAGATGGGGTTTATTTCATATTGCATGAGTTTATCCCTCTACATCATGTCATCTTGCTTAAAGCGTTACTCTGTTCTTTTGAACTTAATACTCTAGATGCATGCTGGATAGCAGTCGATGTGTGGAGTAATAGTAGTAGACGCAGGGAGGAGTCGGTCTACTTGTCTCGGACGCGATGCCTATATACATGATCATACCTAGATATTCTCATAACTATGCTCAATTCTGTCAATTGCTCAACAATAATTTGTTTACCCACCGTAATACTTATGGTCTCGAGAGAAAGCCACTAGTGAAACCTATGGCCCCTAGGTCTATTTTTCATCATATTCATCTTCCGTCAACAAGCTATTTCCTTTTCCATTTATTTTGCTTTCTTTACTTTGCATCTTTATCATAAAAATACCAAAAATCTTATCTTATCATATCTATCAAATCTCACTTCCGTAAGTGACCGTGAAGGGATTGACAACCCCTTTATTGCATTGGTTGCGAGGATTTTTTTGTTTGTGTACGTGTGAGGGACTCGTGCGTGGCCTCCTACTGGATTGATGCCTTGGTTCTCAAATACCGAGGGAAATACTTATGCTACTTTGCTGCATCACCCTTTCCTCTTCAAGGGAAAACCAACGCAGTACTCAAGAGGTAGCAAGAAGGATTTCTAGCGCCGTTGCCGGGGAGTCTACGCAAAAGTCAACATACCAAGTACCCATCACAAACCCTTATCTCCCGCATTACATTATTTTCCATTTGCCTCTCGTTTTCCTCTCCCCAACTTCACCCTTGCTGTTTTATTCGCCCTCTCTCTCCGTCCTCCTTCTCTTTCTCTATTTGCCTCTTTTTGCCCGTCTCTTGTCTGCTTGTGTGTTGGATTGCTTGCTTGTCACGATGGCTCAAGATAATACCAAATTGTATGACTGGACTAATACCAACAACAAAGATTTTATTAGCACTCCGATTGCTCCTCTTACCGATGCTGAATCTTGTGAAATTAATGCTGCTTTGCTGAATCTTGTCATGAAAGATCCATTTTCTGGACTTCCTAGTGAAGATGCCGCTACCCATCTAAACAACTTTGTTGATTTGTGTGATATGCAAAAGAAGAAAGATGTGGACAATTATATTGCTAAATTGAAGCTATTTCCTTTTTCTCTTATAGATCGTGCTAAAGCTTGGTTTTCGTCTTTGCCTAAAAATAGTATTGATTCGTGGAATAAGTGCAAAGATGCTTTTATCTCTAAGTACTTTCCTCCCGCTAAGATCATATCTCTTAGAAACGATATTATGTATTTTAAGCAACTTGATCATGAACATGTTGCACAAGCTTGGGAGAGGATGAAATTAATGATACGTAATTGCCCTACTCATGGTTTGAATTTGTGGATGATTATACAATTTTTTATGCCGGATTGAATTTTGCTTCTAGAAATCTTTTAGATTCAGCCCCGGGAGGCACTTTTATGGAAATCACTTTAGGAGAAGCTACTAAACTCCTAGATAATATTATGGTTAATTATTCTCAATGGCACACTGAAAGATCTACTAATAAGAAAGTGCATGCGATAGAAGTAATTAATGTTTTGAGTGGAAAGATGGATGAACTTATGAAATTATTTGCTAATAAAAGTGTTTCTTATGATCCTAATGATATGACTTTGTCTACTTTAATTGAGAATAATAATGAATCTATGGATGTGAATTTTGTTGGTAGGGATAATTTTGGTAACAACGCGTATAGAGGAAACTTTAATCCTAGGCCGTATCCTAGGAATTCCTCTAAGAACAATGGTAATTCCTACAACAATTCTTATGGAAATTTTAATAAGATACCCTCTGATTTTGAATCTAATATTAAAGAATTTATTACTTCGCAAAAGAATTTCAATGCTTTGATTGAAGAAAAACTGCTTAAGATTGATGAATTGGCTAGGAACGTTGATAGAATTTCTCTTGATGTTGATTCTTTGAAACTTAGATCTATTCCACCTAAGCATGATATCAATGAGTCTCTCAAAGCCATGAGAATTTCCATTGATGAGTGCAAAGAAAGAACCGCTAGGATGCGTGCTAAGAAAGATTGTTTTGTGAAAGCGTGTTCTTCTAGTTTCCATGATAATAAAGATGAAAATCTAAAAGTTATTGATGTCTCCCCTATTAAATCTTTGTTTTGAAATATGAATCTTGATAATGATGGGACAGAATATGATCCACCTTTACCTAGAAGATGTTCCAAAAATTCGGAGTCTTTAGATCTTGATGCTAAAATTGTTAAAAGTGGGATTGAAGAAGTCAAAACTTTGAATATAAATGAACCCACTATTTTGGATCTAAAGGAACTTAATTATTATAATTGCACTTTGATAGATTGTATTTCATTGTTACAATCCGTGCTAAATTCTCCTCATGCTTATAGTCAAAATAAAGCCTTTACCAAACATATCATTAATGCTTTGATGCAATCTTATGAAGAAAAAATTGAGTTGGAAGTTTCTATCCCTAGAAAACTTTATGATGAGTGGGAACCTACTATTAAAATTAAAATTAAAGATCATGAATGCTATGCTTTGTGTGATTTGGGTGATATTGTTTCCACGATTCGAAAGAGTTTGTGTGATTTGCTAGGTTTCCATGATTTTGATGATTGCTTTTTAAACTTACACCTTGCGGATTCAACTATTAAGAAACCTATGGGAAGAATTAATGATGTTCTTATTGTTGCAAATAGGAATTATGTGCCCGTAGATTTTATTGTTCTTGACATAGATTGCAATCCTTCATGTCCTATTATTCTTGGTAGACCTTTCCTTAGAATGATTGGTGCAATTATTGATATGAAGGAAGGGAATATTAGATTCCAATTTCTGTTAAGGAAAGGCATGGAACACTTCCCTAGAAAGAAAATTAAATTACCATATGAATCTATTATGAGAGCCACTTATGGATTGCCTACCAAAGATGGTAATACGTAGATCTATCCTTGCTTTTATGCCTAGCTAGGGGCGTAAAACGATGGCGCTTGTTGGGAGGCAACCCAATTTTATTTTCATTCCTTGATTTTTGATCCTGTTTAGTAATAAATAATTTATCTAGCCTCTGTTTTGGTTGTGTTTTTTGTGTTTAATTAGTGTTTTTGCCAAGTAGAACCGTTGGGAAGACTTGGGGAAAGTCTTTTTAATCTTGCTGTAAAAAACAGAAACTTTAGTGCTCACGAGAATTGCTGCAATTTTTATTTGGAAAGTGCTATTAAGTTAATTCTTTTAAAGATGATTAATAGATAAATTCCTCACGTCCATAAATTTATTTTAGAATTTTTGGGGTTCCAGAACTTGCGTTAGCTACATATTACTACTAGACTGTTCTGTTTTTGACAGATTCTGTTTTTCGTGTGGTGTTTGCTCATTTTGATGAATCTATGGCTAGTAAAATAGTTTATAAACCATATAGAAGTTGGAATACAGTAGTTTTAAAACCAATATAAATAAATAATGAGTTCATTACAGTATCTTGAAGTGGTGTTTTGTTTTCTTTCGCTAACGGAGCTCACGAGATTTTCTACTTTAAGTTTTGTGTTGTGAAGTTTTCAAGTTTTGGGTAAAAGATTTGATGGATTATGGAACAAGGAGTGGCAAGAGCCTAAGCTTGGGGATGCCCATGGCACCCCAAGATAATCTAAGGACACCTAAAAGCCAAAGCTTGGGGATGCCCCGGAAGGCATCCCCTCTTTCGTCTACTTGCATCGGTAACTTTACTTGGAGCTATATTTTTATTTACCACATGATATGTGTTTTGCTTGGAGAGTATTGTATTATTTGAGTCTTTATTTGTTAGTTTTCCACAATCATCCTTGCTTTACACACCTTTTGAGAGAGACACACATGATTCGGAAATTGTTAGAATACTCTATGTGCTTCACTTATATCTTTTGAGTTATATAGTTTTTGCTCTAGTACTTCACTTATATCTTTTAGGGCACGGTGGTGGATTTGTTTTATAGAAACTATTGTTCTCTCATGCTTCACTTAGATTATTTTGAGAGTCCTACAAAACAGCATGGTAATTTGCTTTAATTATGTTAGGCATTCAAGATTAATATTTTTTTCCTTATGAGTGTGTTGAATACTATGAGAAGTTTGATACTTGATAATTGTTTTGAGATATGGAGATGGTGATATTAGAGTCGTGCTAGTTGAGTAGTTGTGAATTCGAGAAATTCTTGTGTTGAAGTTTGTGATTCCCGTAGCATGCACGTATGGTGAACCGTTATGTAAACAAGTTGGAGCATGAATTATTTATTGATTGTCTTCCTTATGAGTGGTGGTCGGGGACGAGCGATGGTCTTTTCCTACCAATCTATCCACTAGGAGCATGCGCGTAGTACTTTTCTTCGATAACTAATAGATTTTTGCAATAAGTATGTGAGTTCTTTATGACTAATGTTGAGTCCATGGATTATACACACTCTCACCCTTCCACCATTGCTAGCCTCTCTAATACCGCGCACCCTTCGTCGGTATCATACACCCACCATATACCTTCCTCAAAACAGCCACCATACCTACCTATCATGGCATTTCCATAGCCATTCGGAGATATATTGCCATGCAACTTTCCACCGTTCCGTTTACTATGACATGCTCCATCATTGTCATATTGCTTTGCATGATCATGTAGTTGACATTGTATTTGTGTCAAAGCCACTGTTCATAATTCTTTCATACAAGTCACTCATGCATCATTGCTATCCCGGTATACCGCCGGAGGCATTCATATAGAGTCATACTTTGTTCTAGTATCGAGTTGTAATCATTGAGTTGTAAATAAATAGAAGTGTGATGGTCATCATTCATAGAGTATTGTCCCAAAAAAAGGAGAAATGCCAAAAAAAGAAGAAGGCCCAAAAATATATATATAAAAAGGGACAATACTACTATCCTTTTTCCACACTTGTGCTTCACAGTAGCACCATGATCTTCATGATAGAGAGTCTCCTATGTTATCACTTTCATATAGTAGTGGGAATTTTTCATTATAGAACTTGGCTTGTATATTCCAACGATGGGCTTCCTCAAAATGCCCTAGGTCTTCGTGACCAAGCGAGTTGGAAGCACACCCACTTAGTTCTTTTTGTTGAGCTTTCATATACTTATAGCTCTAGTGCATCTGTTGCATGGCAATCCCTACTCACTCACATTGATATGTATTAATGGGCATCCCCATAGCCCGTTGATACGCCTAGTTAATGTGAGATTATCTTCTCCCTTTTTGTCTTCTCCACAACCACCATTCTATTCCACATATAGTGCTATGTCCATGGCTCACGCTCATGTATTGCGTGAAGATTGAAAAAGTTTGAGAACACCAAAAGTATGAAACAATTGCTTGGCTTGTCATCGGAGTTGTGCATGATTTAAATACTTTGTGTTGTGAAGATGGAGCATAGCCAGACTATATGATTTTGAAGGGATAACTTTCTTTGGCCATGTTATTTTGAGAAGACATAATTGCTTAGTTAGTATGCTTGAAGTATTATTATTTTATGTCAATATTAAACTTTTGTCTTGAATCTTTCGGATCTGAATATTCATACCACAATTAAGAGAATTACATGGAAATTATGCCAAGTAGCATTCCACATCAAAAATTCTGTTTTTATCATTTACCTACTCGAGGACGAGCAGGAATTAAGCTTGGGGATGCTTGATACGTCTCCAACGTATCTATAATTTTTGATTATTCCATGCTATATTATATCTTGTTTTGGACATTGTTGGGCTTTATTATACACTTTTATATAATTTTTGGGACTAACCTATTAACCGGAGGCCCATCCCAGAATTGCTGTTTTTGCCTATTTCAGAGTTTCATAGAAAAAGAATATCAAATGGAGTCCAAACGGAATGAAACCTTCGGGAATGTGATTTTCGGAACGAACATGATCCAGAGGACTTGGACCCTACGTCAAGAAAGCAACCAAGAGGGCACGAGGTAGGGGGGCGTGCCTACCCCCCCCACCCCCAGGCGCGCCCTCCACCCTCGTGCGGCCCACGTTGCTCCATCGACGTACTTCTTCCTCCTATATATACCTACGTACCCCCAAACTACCATATACGGAGCCAAAACCCTAATTCCATCGTCGTAACATTCTGTATCCGTGAGATCCCATCTTGGGGCCTTTTCCAGAGCTTCGCCGGAGGGGGCATCGATCACGGACGGCTTCTACATCAACACCATAGCCTCTCCGATGAAGTGTGAGTAGTTTACTTCAGACCTTCGGGTCCATAGTTATTAGCTATATGGCTTTTTCTCTCTTTTTGGATCTCAATACAAAGTTCCCCCCCTCTCTTGTGGAGATCTATTCGATGTAATCTTCTTTTGTGGTGTGTTTGTTGAGATCGATGAATTATGGGTTTATGATCAAGTTTATCTATGAACAATATTTGAATCTTCTCTGAATTCTTTTTTGTATGATTGGTTATCTTTGCAAGTCTCTTCGAATTATCAGTTTGGTTTGGCCTACTAGATTGCTCTTTCTTGCAATGGGAGAAGTGCTTAGCTTTGGATTCAATCTTGTGGTGTCCTTTCCCAGTGACAGTAGGGGCAGCAAGGCACATATTGTATTGTTGCCATCGAGGATAACAAGATGGGGTTTATTTCATATTGCATGAGTTTATCCCTCTACATCATTTCATCTTGCTTAAAGTGTTACTCTGTTCTTTTGAACTTAATACTCTAGATGCACGCTGGATAGCGGTCGATGTGTGGAGTAATAGTAGTAGATGCAGGCAGGAGTTGGTCTACTTATCTCGGACGTGATGCCTATATACATGATCATACGTACATATTCTCATAAGTATGCTCAATTCTGTCAATTGCTCAACAGTAATTTGTTTACCCACTATAGTACTTATGCTCTCGAGAGAAGCCACTAGTGAAATCTATGGCCCCCGGGTCTATTTTCCATCATATTAATCTTCCATCAACAAGCTATTTCATTTTCCGTTTATTTTGCTTTCTTTACTTTGCATCTTTATCATAAAAATACCAAAAATATTATCTTACCATATCTATCAGATCTCACTTTCGTAAGTGACCTTGAAGGGATTCACAACCCCTTTATTGCGTTGGTTGCGATGATTTTATTTGTTTGTGTAGGTGCGAGGGACTCGTGCGTGGCCTCCTACTGGATTGATACCTTGGTTCTCAAATACTGAGGGAAATACTTACACTACTTTGCTGCATCACCCTTTCCTCTTCAAGGGAAAACCAACGTAGTGCTCAAGAGGTAGCACCTCCCCGCAAGGGCAAGAAGAGGGCGGCCTCCGAAGAGCTGGAGGCCGAAGCATCCAAAAGGTACAAGACTACCCTCTCCGATGAATCGGAATCAAACACCGAGGTCATCCCGAAGTTTCGTCGCCGGACCAAGCCGCAAGCCGACTCGTAAGTAGTGCGGGATTTTTTCACATACATCCAATCTCTATGGAGTGTGATGATAACTCTAAGTTCTATATTTTTAGTACGGCCCACAGTCTCCCCCAGCAATCCTCATCCTCGGGGGGATCTGCCGCCGGATATGATGGAGAGCGAATCGCCTCCACTAGCTTCCCCGTCTCCTAGGGCGGATGACAACGAGATGTCATCACACAGGCCCTACCTGGGCCTCGAAGAGATGCGGGGGGGGGGGGGAATTAACGGCACCAGAGGGAAACACCTCGACTATCGAAGGACTGGGAGGTACGGCCCCTACGGGGACCGGCGACAGGGGCCCGGTCAATCAGTCCCACAGCCGGATACTACTCCGGAGACCCATACGGCTCCGGAGTCTACTGAGCGACCCCCTGCAGGGGAAGGGGGAGCGGCGTCCTCTGTTAATCCGGAGGCGCCGAATACTACGACGTACACACTGAAAAGTGCATCCGTCTTGGATGAGCACCGCATCCTGATGGGTACGGTGGCTGAGAAGATTCAGTCCGCCGAGAGCGGGCTGAACGAAGCTTTCTCCAGCCTGCTAGCAGGCTTCGAGGTACGCAATGTAATATTTTTGATCATTTTTATGAGAAATATGCCTGTATATAGACAGTAGCCCCTGAGACTCTGTTCACTTATTTGAAAGAAAAGCGAGCAGAGGATCAATAGTCTGTTGTCAGGTGGTAACATTCTTTTTTATTTGGATTAAAACAGGCCTCCCTGTTAGCGGCGAGTGCCCAATCAGCGGAAATTTCTGAACTCAAACTGAAACTAGAGCGAGCTGATGAGGACCTAGTCCTTGTTAACAAGCGGCTTGACCAGGTGCAAGGTATGAGATACTCTTATGTTATGCTTGTTTAAGTCTGTATTCTGTGGGATTTCCAGAGCTGCAATTTGTGTGCTTGTGCAGAAGGTGTTGTCGCAGTTGAAACCCTCAGGGGTGAGCTTACCCAAGCCAAGGAGCAAGCTAGGGTAAGAAAGACGGCCATGGATAAAGTGGTTGCGGACTTAACGGCCGAACAGGCCGCTTGGCGCCGTTTTGTGGAATGGGTGACCGAGGTGGAGCAGAAGCTCAAGGACACTGCCCGTAAGTGTGAGTCCTTAGAAGGGGAAAATAAGGCGAAGGGGACCGAACTCGCCAAGGCCCTTCAAGATGCCAAGGAGGCGCGATGCGTGAGGAAATCCATCAAGCGGGACAGATAGCGGCTGGTAAGCCCTTTCCGTTACAGTCTAAATTTGCGGATCGGGGGTATGCTTTGCTTAATCGACTATGGAGTTCTCCAGGCGCATATGCGGATCTGCCGAAGAGTGCTGTGGACGCCGCCCAATTCTTCCGGGCCCAGGAGGGGTACGCAACGGAGAAGCTTTTCTGGTTGTAGTTTGCGGGGCAGGAGCGTCCCGCACTGCTAAATGACCAGATGGCACAATGGGCGGAGCTTCATAAGATGTCCAGCGCGGCCATGAAGGACGTCATAGTCCGGTTGTGGCCGACCGAAGCCATTCCGGACAGCTACTTCGGCCTTGTGTGGTGTCTCGTCGATGCGCTGCCCCGAATCGACGCCGACATGAGGTGGTCCTGCATAGAACGAGTGAGGGAGTCCTGGATTATGGGGTATCCGGACAGCCGGATTATATCCTTTGGCCGGACTGTTGGACTATGAAGATACAAGATTAAACACTCCGTCCCGTGTCCGGATGGGACTCTCCTTGGCGTGGAAGGCAAGCTTGGCAATACGGATATGTAGATCTCCTTCCTTGTAACCGACTCTGTGTAACCCTAGCCCCCTCCGGTATCTATATAAACCGGAGTGTTTAGTCCGTAGGACAACAGACAATCATACCATAGGCTAGCTTCTAGGGTTTAGCCTCTCTGATCTCGAGGTAGATCAACTCTTGTACTACTCATATTATCAAGAATAATCAAGCAGGACGTAGGGTTTTACCTCCATCAAGAGGGCCCGAACCTGGGTAAAACATCGTGTCCCCTGCCTCCTGTTACCATCCGCCTTAGACGCACAGTTCGGGACCCCCTACCCGAGATGCGCCGGTTTTGACACCGACATTGGTGCTTTCATTGAGAGTTCCTCTGTGTCGTCACCGTTAGGCTTGATGGCTCCTTCTATCATCGATAGCGATGCAGTCCAGGGTGAGACTTTTCTCCCCGGACAGATCTTTGTATTCGGCGGCTTCGCACTGCGGGCCAACTCGCTTGGCCATCTGGAGCAGATCGAGAGTTACGCCCCTGGCCACCAGGTCAGGTTTGGAAGCTTAAACTACATGGCCGACATCCGCGGAGACTTGATCTTCGACGGATTCGAGCCCCTGCCGAGTGCGCCGCACGGTCACGATGAGCATGATTTAGCTCTACCATCAGATAGTGTTCAGGAGACCGCACCGGCAACCGCTCCGACCCTCAATTCGGAGCTAATTGCGCCATCCATGGACGGGTGGATAGACCCCGCCACGGAGGCCGTATTCTCAGCGGCGATCGAGCCGAGTATCGACCTTACCCTTCACGGGAGCCGTGACGCCGAACTGTCGGATTCTTCCCCGGCCACGGACTCCGAACCGCATGCGCCCGTGCCTGTCGAATCCGACTGGGCGCTGATCATGGAGTTCACCTCCGCGGATATATTTCAGCACTCGCCCTTCGGCAACATACTGAACTCATTAAGGTCTCTCTCCTTGTCAGGAGAGTCCTGGCCGAACTATGTCCGGCAGGATTGGGATGCGGATGACGAAGAAATTCGCCGCCCACCCACCACCCACTTAGTAGCCACTGTTGATGATTTGACCGACACGCTCGACTTCGAATCCGAAGACATCGACGGTATGGACGACGATGCGGGAGACGAACAGGAACCACTGCCCACAGGGCATTGGACACACCCAAAGAAGGCAATGGCGACGGGACAGCGGAGGATGACCCCTCCAAGAAGCAACCCAAGCGCCGACGTCAGCAGCGCCACTCTAAGTCTCGCCAAAGCAAAAGCGGTGATGCCGGCATAGGAGATAATAGCACTCCGGACAGTGCCAAAGATGACAACAATCCCCCGCAGGAAGATTTAGAGCAGGAGGATGGAGAAGCCAGCCCTCCCGAGAGAGCGGCAGATGGAGAGGCGGAGGATGATAATTACATGCCTCCCTCCGAAGACGAGGCAAGCCTCGACGATGACGAATTTGTCGTGCCTGAGGATCCCGTTGAGCAAGAGTGCTTCAAGCGCCGGCTTATAGCCACGGCAAATAGCCTTATGAAAAAGCAACAACAGCTTCATGCTGATCAAGATTTGCTAGCTGACAGATGGACTGAAGTCCTCGCGGCCGAGGAATATGAAGTCGAACGTCCCTCCAAGAGTTACCCAAAGCGCATGTTGCTACCCCGACAGGAGGAGGAAGCATTAAAACCTACATCTCCAGCGTATGACGTGGCTGATCGGCCACCTTGTGGCCACAACAGAGAGGCATTTCAGTCAAAAGCTCAGCCCGCACCCCGACGCCACTCAAATAAAAATATCAAGGCACGGGGAAACACGCTAGACCTGCAATACGTATTGGAGGACAAAGCAAAACACGCAAGATCAATCTATAGATCACGAGGGCGCGCCACTACGCGGGACGATAACTGTCACGCCGGATACAGTAAAAGTAAATCCGGCCAGGCCGAACACAGCGGACAAGACTCATTTGAGCTGCGTCGCGACATAGCCCTGTACAGAGGCGCCGCACACCCCCTATGCTTCACAGACGAAGTAATGGATCACCAAATCCCAGAGGGTTTCAAACCCGTAAATATCGAATCATACGACGGCACAACAGATCTTGTGGTATGGATCGAGGACTTCCTCCTGCACATCCACATGGCCCGCGGTGACGATCTACACGCCATCAAATACCTCCCACTTAAACTCAAAGGACCAGCTCGGCATTGGCTCAACAGCCTGCCAGCAGAATCCCTTGGTTGTTGGGAAGATCTGGAAGCCGCATTCCTCGACCACTTCCAGGGCACTTATGTGCGACCACCAGATGCCAATGACTTGAGCCACATAATTCAGCAGCCATAGGAATCGGCCAGGCAATTCTGGACATGGTTCCTGACAAAGAAAAATCAAATCGTCGACTGTACGGATGCAGAGGCCCTAGCAGATTTTAAGCACAACATCCGCGACGAGTGGCTCGCCTGGCACCTTGGCCAAGAAAAGCCGAAATCTATGGCAGCCCTCACGACACTCATGACCCACTTTTGTGCGGGAGAGGACAGCTGGCTGGCTCGCAGCAATAATATATCAAAGAACCATGGTACTTCGGATACCAAGGATGGCAATGGCAGGTCACATCGCAACAAACACAAGCGCCGCATCAACAGCGACAATACTGATGACACGGCAGTCAATGCCGGATTCAGAGGCTCTAAACCCGGTCAGCAGAAAAAGTCATTCAAAAGAAGCACCCCGGGCCCGTCCAGTTTGGACCGTATACTCGGTCACTCATGTCAAATACACGGCACCCCCGACAAGTCATCCAACCACACCAACAGGGAATGTTGGGTGTTCAAGCAGGCCGGCAAGTTAAATGCCGAAAACAAAGATAAGGGGTCCCATAGCGACGACGAGGAGGAGCCCCGGTCGCCGAACACCAGAGGACAGAAGAGGTTCCCCCCACAAGTGCGGACGGTGAACATGATATACGCAACCCACATCCCCAAGAGGGAGCGAAAGCGTACGCTAAGGGACGTATATGCGTTGGAGCCAGTCGCCCCAAAGTTCAACCCATGGTCCTCCTGTCCGATCACCTTCGATCGCAGGGAACCACCCCACTAGTATCCGTCATGGTGGATTCGCCGCACTGGTCCTGGACCCAATCATCGACGGATTTCACCTCACTCGAGTCCTTATGGACGGTGGCAGCAGCCTAAACCTGCTTTATCAGGACACAATGCGCAAAATGGGTATAGACGCCTCAAGGATCAAACCCACAAAAACGACCTTCAAAGGCGTCATACCAGGTGTAGAGGCCCATTGCACAGGCTCAGTCACACTGGAAGTGGTCTTCGGATCCCCGGATAACTTCCGAAGCAAGGAGTTAATCTTCGATATAGTCCCGTTCCGCAGTGGCTATCATGCACTGCTCGGGCGAACCGCATTTGCGAGATTCAATGCGGTACCGCATTATGCATACCTCAAGCTCAAGATGCCAGGACCTCGGGGGGTCATCACAATCAATGGAAACACAGAGCGCTCTCTCCGCACGGAGGAGCACACTGCGGCCCTCGCAGCAGAAGCACAAAGCAGCCTCTTAAGGCAATCCACCAGTTCGGCGATTAAACACCCGGACACCTTCAAGCGCGCCCGGAGTAATCGGCAACAAGATCGCCTGGCACGTTCTGAGATCGCATAGCAATGCGGCCCCCACCCCAGTCCCAGCCAAACGGTGAAATCCGTGCCATGTGTACATAATTACGCATTGAAAATACCATGGGCATAGGTGGGGAGGGGGGCATGAGTACGGCACGCCCCAAAACATGGCTCAACCGCACTAGGGGCTTCCTGCTTTGTTATTCTTTTCTCTCTTTCAGGACTTTACTCTCCGGAAACCCCGTCCGGCAGTACGATTGCCGGACACACGATACAAACAATCAAGGAGGCAGAAAGCTTCGTCGCACCATGGAACTCCCAGGTGGTCTCTGATAACGAGTGAAATACTTGCTTTAAATACCATCCCTCAGCTTGCCCTTGGAGGGGACATGTCAAATAGTCCTACTTGTTGCTTATCGCACTACTTGTATCATTCTGCTTTGATGCACCTTTTTGAATAACCAATGCATAGCACTAGACTAGTACCGCATTCTCTATTCTTTTTTATATATATGTTCATTCAAGACTGAGGGAGTCCTGGATTAGGGGGTGTCAGGACAGCCGGACTATACCTCCAGCCGGACTCCTGGACTATGAAGATACAAGATTGAAGACTTCGTCCCGTGTCCGGAAGGGACTTTCCTTGGCATGGAAGGCAAGCTTGGCGATACGGATATGTAGATCTCCTACCATTGTAACCGACTTTGTGTAACCCTAACCCTCTCCAGTGTCTATATAAACCGGAGGGTTTTTAGTCCGGAGGACAACATACAGAACAACAATCATACCATAGGCTAGCTTCTAGGGTTTAGCCTGTCCGATCTGGTGGTAGATCTACTCTTGTACTACCCATATCATCAATATTAATCAAGCAGGACGTAGGGTTTTACCTCCATCAAGAGGGCCCGAACCTGGGTAAAACTTCGTGTCCCTGGCCTCCTGCTACCATCCGGCCTAGACGCACAGTTCGGGACCCCCTACCCGAGATCCGCCGGTTTTGACACCGACATTGGTGCTTTCATTGAGAGTTCCTCTGTGTCGTCGCCATCAGGAAGGATGCCTCGCCCCGCCTTTAAAGACGGCACCGTTGCTAAGGGAGCTTTGGCTGTCGGCCAAACCCTCCGGCTAGGTGGTTTTCTTATGACCGCATGTTTGGCTTCTGCGCCGACGATGACCTCTCGAGCCATCGAAAACAATCTTCATGTCAGCTCGGAACTCGCCGAGCAGTTAGATCCAATGGAGCTTTCCTCCATAAACGAGCTCTTGGATCGCATCGCCGCCCTGGGAGTCGCTACGGATTATGACCAGATTGGGCCTAAACCCGATCTAAGAGAGATTAACTCTCCCCAAGTCACCCATCACGTTGCCGTGGTAGAGGGACAGTGCGGCGACCCTTCATCTATCTTAAGGACAAGCTATGTCCGGATTCCCGATCCCTCCAAGCCGGATACCCGTGGAGGGGAGGATATCACTCAAGACCTGAACTTAGAGTCAGGCGACGGGCTGGATTCATTGGACAACATCCAGGAATCCAAATTTTCGAGTTAGGAAATTCCCCGACCTCTGAGCCTCAGATTGGGTGAGGCTTCGGATTTAATTCCACCCACCCACCCGAACATAAGCGATCTATCCCAAATCAGGCAAGAGCCCGATGAAACAGTACATCATTACTGGGCCAGATTCCTCCTGGTTAGGAACAGGATAAGGGACTGCCGCGAGGAAGACGCAATCTCAATCTTGTGCAATAATTGCACGGACAAGGGAATCCTCAACGCCATAAGTCGCCGTGATATTACACGCTTCGCTGACTTAGCGTCCATTGTACGAAAGTACTGTGCGATGGAAAGCGCCTGGAAAACCGAAATAAAATTTTGGGACGATCCGGCCCTGAATACAAACCCAGTCTGAAATAAAAGGGTGCATCATCGCCAGACACCCGGGTCAAACACAAAAAAGCAAAAACCCTCTACAGGGCATGGAACCGTACTGGAAGGATGGTTTAATGGACCCTGTAAAATTCATAGTACAGAGGACGCCACACCAACTCACAGCCTTAGAGCATGTTGGATACTCCGGCAGGTGGCCAAAATTGGCGAAGATCTCCTAATTCCGGAGGCCACAGAAAGCCACCCCAGAGACACCAATATGGTATTAACAGTCTTCGAGACTTTCGCATCAAATAATATGCGAAAAAGGACACTCCGCAGCCTTGCCGAAGTCTACCAAGTAGCAACAATAAACCCATGGAGTGACACGGCTATTACCTTTAACGTCAGTGATGAACCTAAATTGCAAACAGCCCGAGCACCAGCCGCATTGGTCCTAAGTCCAATAGTGGACGGCTTTCATCTTACCAAGGTACTCATGGACTGCGGCAGCGGATTGAACCTCATTTATGAGGAAACCCTTCAAAAATGGAAATAGACTGAAACCTCATTGAGCGAAGCAGCACAACCTTTAGAGGAATAATCCCCAGTCGGGAAGCGCGCTGTGCAGGAAAAATCACACTAGATGTGGTGTTCGGCCCGCCGAATAATTACAGGTCCGAAGAGGTCACGTTCCATGTGGCTCCGTTCAGCAGCGGTTATCACGCTCTCCTAGGGCGGGAAGCATTTACAATCTTCCAAGCAATACCCCATTACGGGTACATGAAGCTCAAGATGCCCGGGCTCAACGGGATCATCACTCTCGCTAGTGATCCGGACATAGCACTCCGCACCGAAAACAAGACAACCGCACTGGCCCTCGAGGCACTATCCGAAGCCCTAGCGGCTGAGGAACTGACTGCGCTGCGCTCCATGGTGAATAGGGACGATGTGGTAGTCGACAAAAGATCCAAGTCCACCTCCTTTAAACCGGCAGACGAAATAGTCAAATTCCAGGTCCATCCAACGGACCCCAATAAAACAGCTTCCATCGGGGCACAGTTGAACCCTGATGTAGACGCCGCACTGCGAGAGTTCCTACGAGAGAACTGGGACATTTTTGCCTGGCACCCTTCAGACATGCCAGGAATCCCACGCAGGCTGGCCGAGCACAGCTTAAATATCCTAAAAGGATTCAAACATGTCAAACAAGCTCTTCGGCGTTTTTCCGAACCTAAGAGACAGGCCATGGGAGAGGAGCTAGCAAAGCTATTGGAGGCCGGATTCATCAGAGATATAAAACATCCGGACTGGCTAGCAAACCTGGTGATGGTACCAAAGAAGGACAAATCCTGGCACCTGTGCGTTGATTTTAAAGACCTTAACAAGGCTTGCCCAAAGGATCCCTCCCCCCTCCCCCGCATCGATCAAATTATCGACGCTACCGCAGGACATGATTCGTTGTGTTTCCTCGACACATATACTGGCTACCATCAAATCAAGATGGCAGAATCAGACCAAGCCGCAATGGCATTTATCACACCATACGGCCCATTCTGCTTCAACACAATGCCCTTCAGGCTCAAAAACGCCGGCGCAACATATCAGCGCATGATTTAGACATGTTTGGCAAACCAGATCGGCAAAACAGTGGAGGCATATGTAGATGATGTGCTCGTCAAAACAAGACATGTCGAATCTCTAGTAGATGACTTGAGGCTCACATTTGATAACCTCCGAACATACGACATCAAGCTCAACCTAGAAAAATGCGCTTTCGGCGTCCCAGCCGGAAAGCTCTTGGGCTTCATTATATCCGGTAGAGTAATTGAAGCAAATCCAGCCAAGATCCGAGCTCTGTCACAATTGGATATCCCAAAGAACCTCAAACAAATACAAAAGTTAACCGAATGCGTGGCGGCTCTAAGCCGCTTTATCTCCCGCTTGGGAGAAAAGGCCCCCTTTACCGCCTCCTTCGGCGCACCGAACACTTCGAATGGACGGATGCAGCCACGGCCGGACTCGACGAAATAAAAGCCATATTGGCAACAAACCTAGTCCTGGCCGCGCCAAACATTGGCGAACCAATGCTATTGTACATTGCAGCAACACATCAGGTTGTAAGCGCAGTGCTCGTCATCGAACGAGAAACGGACGGACACAAATTCCCCCTTCAAAAGCCGGTCTATTATGTGTCCACTGTCCTCACTCCGTGCAAATCACGGTACCCGCATTATCAAAAGATTGCTTACGCGGTATTCATGGCATCCCAGAAGCTACGACACTACTTTCAAGAGTGTTCAATAACAGTAGCCTCGGAAGTACCACTTCACGATATTATAAACAACCGTGACGCAACGGGCCGGATTGCAAAATGGGCCATTGAGCTCCTCCCGTTCGACATAACTTATAAGCCACGGCGAGCCATCAAGTCACAAGTTTTGGCCGACTTCATCGCAGAATGGACGGAGGCCGAACTCCCTAAAGAGTACGTCACATTCGTCACATATTCAAATTGGATCATGCATTTCGACGGCTCCAAGATGTTGGCCGGACTGGGGGCTGGCGTCGTTTTGACGTCCTCCACAGGAGACACAGTTCAATATTTACTCCAGATAATGTACATAGACTCCAACAATGTAGCCGAATATGAGGCCCTTTTACATGGTCTCCGGATGGCAGTATCCATGGGCAATCAACACCTAGAGGTGCACGGGGACTCGAACCTCGCAATATCCCAAATAAATGGAGACTTCGATGCCAAGGATCCAAAAATGGCAGCTTACTGCAACGCCGTCCTCAAAATGTCATCTCGGTTCGAAGGGCTTGAATTTCACCATATAGCCCGAGAAAATAATCAGGCGGCAGATGTCCTGGCACGCATCAGTGCAAAACGCGATGTAGTCCCCTCCAACATCTTCTTGGAAAGGCTGTTCAAGCCATCCGTAGTATGGGAAGGGGAGCCGAACAATAACAGCCCGGACCCAACCGCACCGCCCAACACTGAACATTCTGACACAATCGGAGGCTCTGCCAGTGAAATAACACCTTCAGCCCACGTAATAATGGCCGACATCGCCCCGTGGACAGAACCATTGCTCGCCTACCTTACTAGGCAGGAACTCCCCGAGGACCAAAATGAGGCACGCTGCATAGTGCGGCGATCCAAAGCCTACAAAGTCCACAAGGGAGAGCTTTATAAGAAAAGCACTACCGGAGTCCTTCAAAGGTGCATCTCCGAAGAGGAAGGGCGGAACCTCCTGGCTGAAATTCATGCCGGACTCGGCGGTCATCACGCTGCATCTCGGTCCCTTGTAAGCAAGGCCTTCCGTACAGGCTTTTATTGGCCGACGGCCCGGGCAGACGCCCAGGACTTAGTCCAATGATGCGTCGGTTGCCAGCTCTTTGCAAACCAAAGCCATATGCCTCCCACCGCCCTCCAAACTATCCCCATCACTTGGCCCTTCGCGGTCTGGGGCTTGACATGGTTGGACCCCTTAAAGGCGGAACCCACAAGCAAAAATACTTACTGGTCATGGTGGATAAGTTCACCAAATGGATAGAAGCCAAGCCTGTTAAGACGGCCGAATCCGGACCGGTGATAGACTTTATATCCGGGGTTGTACACCGTTACGGCGTCCCCCACATCATCATCACTGATAACGGCACAAACTTTACGGCCGACAAGGTAAAACTCTGGTGCAAAAACATGGGCATCAAGCTCGATTATGCTTCCGTCTATCACCCACAAACTAACGGACAGGTCGAACGTGCAAATGGTCTTATCATGAGCGGCATCAAACCCAGATTAGTGCGGTCCCTCAAGGAATCTAACACGCACTGGGTAGAGGAGATCGACTCCATACTCTGGGGGCTGCGGACCACGCCGAATCGCACCACCGGATACACACCATTATTTATGGTGTACGGCGCAGAGGCAGTTTTGCCTTGCGACATAATTCATGACTCACCTCGAGTGCGCATGTACGAAGAAAGAGAAGCCGAGCTCGATCGGCAGGACAGTTTGACGCATTGGAGGAGGAGCGTGACGTGGCAAAAGCCCGTTCCGCATTCTATCAACAGCAGGCTCGAAGATACCAAAGCAGAGAAGTACGGGCCAAAAATTACAATGTTGGCGAATTAGTTCTACGCCTGCCGGACAAGAAAAAGGACAAACTCAAGCCCAAGTGGGAAGGTCCCTTCATAATTGACCAAGTCCTGACTGGTCGAGCGTACCTCCTGCGAGATGCATCGGATAACCAACTCGAGCCGAACCCATGGAACGCAGCCCGTCTCCGAAGATTCTATGCCTAGCGCCGGACTCTGTGTTCGTCTCCTTCCTTTGTCCATTTTTTATATACTGTATGTCTTACATTTCTCTCCTTCTCCCCTTCCTTTCTCTTATAACCTATAAAGGCTCATCAAATGACGTGCTATTCGCACTCATTAAACCTGGGGGCTTCTTTTAACAGAAGCTTATTTATACGGGCTTCATGCCCAACACATGTGTTACACTTCCGCATGTACCTTTTATTTCACCATTATATGCATCGATATGACTTATGTTTTGGCCAAGCCGGGTTGCCTGGCTCCTGTGCTTACCCCTATGTTCCCGATTATTCGGCTGGGCGGTAAAGGGAGCACCTCTGCGATTGTTACTGCCGGATCAGCCGGATGTGTACCTCAGATTGGGTGAAGCCGAAAGCTAGCGTTCTTAAGGGAATATTCGGTCGGTGACCTAAAAGATGATCTTTTCACTTATTTATTTATGCGCCCCCAGATGCTTTTTCCCGCGTCTTTTTCGCAGAATGGGCATGCACTTTAGGGCATGCCTCCCAGGGAAAGGAACCCCTAACGGAACTATTCTCCCTGGAAGATGTTTCCTACTAACCATGTAATATAACATAACTAGTCGGGCACTTGTCTGTTCACGCACTAATGACCCCTACGCCTGGTCTCCATGCATTCCCCGGTTCTTATATAACCGCATGGGAATTCGGACACACTCCGGACCGTCAGGTCCCGAGGCTGAAGCGAAAAGGTTGGCCATGACAAACGATCTACAATCCGGCTAGAAGGCATTATAAATGTCAATTAAATTACATAGTCATTCTGACTGATTGTATTCCTCTTCAATACCATCTAACAGGCTGTCTAATTTACAGTCCTATTGGGAATACTTTGCGGCCAATTCTACTTGGCCGTATACTAATCTTACAGGGATCTCCTTCCCATCGGGCCCCACAGGACCGACCTCGGCCATGTGGTTGGGGTCAGCCTTTGTGTACCGCGTCTTCACCATGGCCCAGGCCTCCCTAGCGCCTTGACGGCAGGCCGATATCTTCCACAATCGGAAGCGCCGCCGTGCTCCCTTTAGCTTCTCCGCAAGCTCTCCAAGACCTTCGGGCATGGAGATGGATGGCCACAAGGCCTGGGCGACGCCTTGCATCGCCTGCCGAACTCGCTCGAGTAGTTGCGAGAGCTCGGGAAGAAGGTCACCCGTAGAACCGGGCATCTCCTCTGCAGGACGACCTGTTACCACACCTACAGACATTACTCTGTTAGTCGACTTCCCCGCCGAACTTTTCTTCAAAGGTTCGTTCAAGCACTTACTAAATATGCCGCGCCGAAGCTGCTGATTCTCCTTAGGCTTTGTTCGGTTGCCTCATGGTAGAATCCATGTGTGGTTTCTAACCTCCCAGGGATTTGATGATCCCTGCCTTGTCACCCAACCCCCACCATTCCCATCCATATGAAATCCCTGTGTGCATAACCTGTTCGGTTGCTCCCCTGCTAATCCATACACAAAGACAACACTGTTCCATAGAATTAAAAGACCACACAACCTACACGTTTTTTGCAGTACAAAAATATGACATAACATAAGAGAAGAAACTGTACAAGATATACGGATGTTACATAATTTATTTATCTCAAATAAACAGTAAAATCGGTGAAGATATAATACAGATGTTACATAATTTATCTCAAATAGACAGCAAAATAATTCTAAAAATTCTCTGTTGTCCCAAACTGGAATCGGTCACTTTCAGAATATGGTTTAGCAACTCTGCAAAATCATGCAAGACATAATACAGATGTTACATAATTTATCTTGCCGATGTCGCTTCTGTAGTGACTGATGCACTACATTGGCAATAAAGGCAGTTAGTCCATATCAAAGGACTAATATGAGAGCAGTATACATGAACAAAGAAATAAATGAGATGTCTTACTTTTGGCAATCAACAATCAAGTGAGCAAAGAAATACTGACAAGATATATATTGACCAGCTAGCAAAAAAAGATCAAATGGACAGCAACATCGTATCCATATGCACCAAACAGATCACAACTATATGGTAAAAACTTAAAACACATGCATTGATCCAGGCACAGAAAATTGGAGTCTTTGCTTAGTTATCAAACAACATCGGCACGATGAGAGGCATCAACAACCATAGTTAAAAGGAAGAATAGTTAACAAGTTGCAGTAGTTATAGAACTTCGTTTTATTATCATCAACAACCAGAATAAGAAATGGACCTTTTGATGTGAGCTAGTTGAACCATCAGCTTCAGGTTACTAGATGAACAAGGCAGGTTCATGTGAGCTAGATGAACATGCGAGTCCCAGTAGGGGTACCATGAAAACCAAGGTTGTACATCAAAACTACATGCTAGCAACGGGCATACTAAATAGAAGCAGAATTTGAGTACCTGACTTATTCCTTTTCAGCTCTCAGCCACATAAGAGTAGTCTCTGGTCTGGCACTCATGAAAATCTCTCGGTTCTCGGGGATCTTGAAGACTCGGAAAGCCTTGACTTCTTCCTCAGGTGTGATGTCCATTGTTTTCAGCAGATCGAATGCAGTTTTTGATAGAGTACTCATCCACAACCCTTGGCTTATTCCTCTCATCCTCCACCTGCTTCGCCCTTATTTCCAAGTACTTCTCCATCATTGCAGCCACATCACCATTCGCTCCCCTCCATCTCTTTGGTTCTTTCTCTTCTCCATTTCTTGAGGGTGCTGTAGCCAAATTTGGTTGAGTTTGCTGGGGCTCCACAGCAATGTTTTCTTGCACGTACACCTCCTCAACATCTTCATCAATCTGCACCCTTTCTCCTCCAAGATTCTCACCATCAACTGATGTTTCTCCTTGATTCTCGCCAGCTCCTCCAAGATTCTTGAGATGTGGTTGGGTTGAGCAATGTGATGACTCGATAGAGGTGAAGTTATATGTCCCTTCAGCAGTTTGTCCTACAAGTTAAAGTGACAATCAAATATAAGATTTCAAACTAAAAGAGTAAACAAACATAAAACAATGACATGAGTATATGAATGAGCTCAAATTATTCAACAACTACAATGTCTAGTAATGTCAGATATTAACATAGCTCTCAGCTTACCAAAAAAGAACAGTTTGTAGCACAGATCTATTGACCAAGAAATAATAATCTACAGTAATATGAATAAGGAGAAGATTAAAACAAGAGGATTAATCTACCTTGTCCTTCACGATGCTGCCCAATTCAGGGTCTTGCCGCAGCTGTGAGGCGACGAAGCTAGCCTCTAGAAAATGAAGACAAAATGCAGATTTAGCTATATTTTCGTTATGTACAGACTGCACTATGTGTATTTAGATAATCAAGAAGAAGAATCAAGAATAGATGATGATCACACCATGAAGAGAACAATTTATATAATGTACCAATGATCATACCAAAAGTATCTTATGTTCAGACATCAAAACAATTTAGAAGTATGTGCTCTGCTGCTAACAGAGATTAGGTTCATATACTATATTTTGGGACGAACATCATACTGTACTATCAGCAGCAAGCAGCAAAAACAACATGCATTTTTGTTCCTTCGGATTAGTTAGTCCTTCTTTATACCAAGAAATAGACTAACGATTATACTAATTCTGTCGAGAAAAATAAAATAAACTGATGATAGTCTAGGAAAGTGCATTGGCTTTGCGTACAAGTCCAATCATGCAAATCGAGATGGTGACCCTAGTGACAATCCTCTCCATCTCTCTCGACCTGTCATCTGTCTGTCTAACCACAAAATTAACACTGAAGCTGGAGTACTACCCACAAATCACAACAGACATATACAAACAAATTACTGACACCAAATTGTACTACTGACTCCAATACAATTTACTAACAACGACATATCAAAATAGGTAATCTGGCTGACCTTCCTTTCTCATTTCTACCTATCTAAATAACAATTGATAGTAGTTCCTAGGAAACCCCAAGAAAGTCTCGACCTTGACGACCACATTCTGGAAGACAGATCAAGATCCGGCTAGGTTTTCATGGAGGGGGCGAATCAGTGCTGCTAGAGAGAAAGACAATGGGAGGGGGAGGAGGAGCGAGAGCGAGAACCAACCAGAGATCTCCTCGCCTACAGCAACCACTCCAGAGCTAGGGTTCCGGCCGCGGCAAGGGGGTGGCGGGGGAGATGGGACAATCGGAGGAAGGGTTCCAGCGGGCTTCGTGGTGGCTCGTCGAAGCAGGAGGGCGCCCTCCTCCTCCGGGCAAGTTGCGCCGCCGCTGTCCACTAGTCCCCGCCGCCTCCGCTTCTGTCGCCTCGCTCAGGGATTCCTTCCACGGGGTGCTGGTCGATTATTTTTTCCACGTGGGTTTGGGGAGGTTTGGGCCAGGGAAATACCACACGGGGCTTAACCGAACGAAAGAAAACTGGGTGGGCCGGGTTTATTCCCCGGCGGGGGTAATCCCTGCAGACCCGCGTGGATTGGACCCAAAACCTCGTGGGGTTGGGCGTAACCGAACACAGCCTTAACGGAGTCTGACAGCTGGGCACGAACATCTTTCAGGTCGACGCCCAGCTTGGTGTTGGCATCTTGGAGATCGTTCTTCTCCCGCCTCACCTTTGTCAGCACCTTCTCACCAGCCTTCAGCTGGCGTAGGAGTTGTTGCCTTTCCGGACTCAATCCGGTGCCATCTGCAATTTCATTTGTCAGATTCGCACCCATGTCGTGCTTCGCAAAATACTTATATTTCGAAGTGTATATTACCAGAGGGGGTCTCCTTGGGCTCCCCTGCCGCGGCTAGTGCGGCCTCAAGTTGGGCTTTGCACTCTTCCAGCTCATGGGACAATAGGAAATTCTTTTCTGTAAGAACCTGCATAACAAATGATCCTTAAATCAGTTATTCTAACGGTTTCAAGTCTCGGGGGCTACTGGTATATATATATATATATAATTACCAAAATTTTCTTACCCGTATGTCTTTTACATATTGCTCTGTGGCTCTGGCTAGACCATTTTGAGCGGCACGGAGGTACGCATCTCCCGAATTGAAGGCATCTAATGCCTCTCGGGAGAAACAAGCGTTGCGAAGAATTGTCCGGCAACGCCTGTGGTTCATGGCACTCTCCACCTCAGAGTTTGTGGCAGACAATCTGTCCACATCCTCCGTCGGAGGAGCGTCCGGTGCGCGCCTTGTGTTCACCTCCACCTCCGGACCAGGCTTTGGAGCCTGGCTGGTGGAGGCGCGATTGGCAGCCTCTCCGGATATAGTCCGGCGAGGTCTCTTTGTCCTGAAGAGAGCACGAGTGTCAATATGCCTTGAAGGTATAACACCTGGGATAAGGGGGCGCGCCATACCTTTGCGCTGATGCCTCGGTCCGGCTGCACCTCTTTTCTGCCCACGGGGCCCTGCGGCCGCTCGTTGGCTTGTCGCCGCAGGTTCGGCCTCCCGTCTCAAAAACCTCCCCTACAAAGCTTGGTTGTAATCAGGAAACTGAAAACACGAGAGGGCGGACCCCTATTCGGGGTACTGGGACTTCGATCTCAGCTACCTGTGAGGCCGGGATTAGCCCTGGGTAATCGGCCGTAATGGCCACCAAGGCGTTGTCCTTGCTCAATTGATGGAACACTCCATCAATCAGCTCCACAGATAAGTCTGGATCCTCTTGAGAGGCCGGGTCGAGGGACCGTCCTGGGTCCTAGGGTTGTGGAGGAGGGCTGTTTATTTCTTTAACAGCCTGGCGCAGTTCCTAAGTTGAAGTCGTTAGACTGAATATTTAACAATGGGAATATAAAACGGATGGGCAAGTAAATGTGACCATTACCCAGCTTGGGGGATTGTACATAGAAAATCCACCCTGTGGGTTGACGCGGAGAAATTCCTCCTCTTCTCCCTTGTACAAAGCGGACAAGGTCTTTGTTAGGGCCGCAGCCGAATCCGGTCCCTTACGGCCGTAGCGGGTGGCGTCGTCCTCCCCGTTGAAATCCCACATGGGGTGGCCTCTATACTCTAGTGGCTACACTCGCATGATGCATGTGGCCATGACCCCGATCATGGTCAGTCCGGAATGAGCTAACAATCTTATCCGGCCCATCAGGTAAAGGACGTCCTTGTCACTTTCCCTCTGAGGGCTCCGTGGACGCCAACTTAGGTGCTTCTTTAGTGGAGCACTGTCGAACTCAGGGAGGCCGATCCTGACAGGATCCGGCAGCGGGACATCCTCTATGTAAAACCATTCCGAAGGCCAATCCTCGAACAGGGCACAAGGAAGAATAGCTCTTTCCACAGCCCGAAATGAGCCTCAACACCCAAAAATAGCTCGCAGAGGGCTACGAAGCCCGCGATATGCAATACGGAGGCAGGCGTAAGATTGTGTAGCTGGAGGCCATAGAACTCCAGGAGCCCCCGGAGAAACGGATGGATTGGAAATCCGATCCCTCTTATTAAATAAGGGACGAGGCATACCCGCTCTCCTTTGGAGGGATTAGGGGCACTCTCTGCTTGCTCTCCGCCATTATAGATGGCAAGACCGGCTCGAACCGGGACCAAATAGGCCGGGGGGAGAAATCCCTTGGTCTGGAGCGTCACTAGCTCGCTATGTGGGATGGACCATCTCTCCCAATATCCAGGCTGAGGGCTGGAAGGGCGAAAGGAGCAGTTGCGACGGCTGGCCATGGTGGTATGGACCTTTGTCGGATGCGCTCTGATGAACACTCGCGAGGGGGAGAAGGTGTGGTTTGGATCTAAATCCTCGTCCCCTTAAATGGGCAGCTCATTTACGCGGCTAGGGGTGTGGATGTAAAAACACTCAGACTTTTCATATTCGTTTGACACGTGGGAGACGGCCATTATTGGGCGTAGAAGCCAAGGAGCGCAACATTTACAAGAAGCCGGACTTTATTCAACAGGTACATGGAATTTGGAGGAGAACCCGCCTTGCAATGCGGAAGACAATCTGCGCGCCGGACTCATCGTCATTGAAGCCTGGTTCGGGGGCTACTGAGGGAGTCCTGGATTAGGGGGTGTCCGGACAGCCGGACTATACCTTCAGCCGGACTCCTAGACTATGAAGATACAAGATTGAAGACTTCGTCCCGTGTCCGGAAGGGACTTTCCTTGGCGTGGAAGGCAAGCTTAGCGATACGGATATGTAGATCTCCTACCATTGTAACCGACTTTGTGTAACCCTAACCCTCTCCGATGTCTATATAAACTGGAGGGTTTTAGTCCGTAGGACAACATACAGAACAACAATCATACCATAGGCTAGCTTCTAGGGTTTAGCCTCTCCGATCTCGTGGTAGATCTACTCTTGTACTACCCATATCATCAATATTAATCAAGCAGGACGTAGGGTTTTACCTCCATCAAGAGGGCCCGAACCTGGGTAAAACTTTGTGTCCCTGGCCTCCTGTTACCATCCGGCCTAGACGCATAGTTCGGGACCCCCTACCCGAGATCCGCCGGTTTTGACACCGACAATGACATTCAGCACCCGTACACTCTGGTACGGCCAATACGCCAGGGGCTTAAGCGTACCCCATAATACAGCGTGAGAAGTCCGAACACTTTCGACAGTGCGGCACCCCGAACTTATATCATTATATGCATCAGCTCCGAATCATGTCTTGGGTCAATAGTTGGGTTTGCCCGGCTCCCATGTTTTGGTACCTTATGTTCTGCTATATCGGCTAAGGTAGCACTGGGAGAACTACTGCGATTATGCCCCGGTTCATCTGGGCAAGCACCTTAGTAGAGAAAGCTAAAACTGACTGTCATGATAAGGCGAGAGCTGTTCGCTGTTCGAGAGGTCTCGAGTCCCTAAAGACTTGTGCCGCTTAGAGCAAGGAGTCGGCTTTGTCCGGCTTAAGGCGTGTATAGCGCCCCGACTTCGGCCTTCCGAATACTAGGGGCTTCGCCAAAATTTAAAATTGTAGACTTCTATGGCTAAGTGAGAGTGATAAAGCATTATAGTTCGATTGCCTTGTTCATTGTGCTGAGTACCTCCCTCAAAGGACCCAACAATTTGAACAAGAGTGCTCAGATTTACCCCGAACACCCCAGCACTCGTGGCATGGGGGCAGAAGCCGACGACTAGCCATCTCTCAGATTTAATAAACAGCCGCATAGAAGGTAATATTTTAAATTCAAACAAGCGTTGCATAGCGCATATGAACAAGTTTTCATAATACAGGATCACACGAGCAAGTTCATTCAAAAATTACATCCTTCGCACACTCGTCCGCCACAAGACATGCACCCTTCAGGACACCCTCATAACACATTTCGGGGTGGCGATGCTCCTTGCCCTGCAGCGGCCCCTCCTTCACCAGCTTCTCGGCATCCATCTTGGCCCAGTGCACCTTCGCACGTGCAAAAGCCCGGCATGCACCTTCGATGCAGACGGACCGCTTTATGACTTCCAGCCGTGGGCATGCATCCACAAGCCGCCTCACCAGGCCGAAGTAGCTGTTGGGAAGGGAGTCTGTAGGCCACATCAGGACTGTAAGGCCCCTCATGGCCTGTTCGGCCGCCTTGTGCAGCCCGACCAGTTGCTTCAGCTGGTCGCTCACAGGCATCGGGTGTTCGGTCCCAGTATACTGAGACCAGAACAACTTCTCCGTCGAGCTTCCCTCCTCGGTCTGGTAATACTTCGCGGCATCTGACACACCGCGGGGCAAATCTGCGAATGCTCCTAGAGAGCTCCGGACTCGGGTAAGTAACAAGTAATTTACTTTCACATGCTTGCTTTGCATATTAAAGGCCTTACCCGCCGCTATCTTCCTCATCGCCTCAATTTCCTGGAGGGACTTTTGGGCTTCAGCCTTGGCATGCTTTGTGCTCTCGAGGGCCGCTGCAAGCTCGGACTCTCGCGTCTTCGAGTCAAGCTCCAAAGCCTCGTGCTTCTTCACGAGAGCCTGGAGCTCTTGCTGCACCTCGACCACCCGTGCCTCTTGTTTTTCCCACTCGGTTCACTCCTTGGACGCTTTGTTTTCGGCCTCGGACAGCGCTTGCTTCAGGGTCGCCACTTCGGTCGTGGCCCCTGGCACATCCATGATGATCCTATCATTTTGCAACCGCATCTTTATATATATATATATACCTACTATTAAAGGGAATAGGTATTCTTGGTTTGGTTTAGTCCTTTACGTTTGGTTTACACACGTTAAACGATCTGGGCCAGTTACTTGTATGTTGATGGGCCTTTTATGGAATTGAACACAAGACCTCCTGTCTATCTCTTAGATGTAACAACCAAAGACTTATGCACCTTTCATATTTACTAATCCCAACTCACTCTAAATATACGAGTGGCAGTCATCATGTTTATTTATTTATTTGCGAGAAAAATGAGTTGATATTAAAACAGCCAAATTACTGAAAGGTCCACACAGAAAAGGAAATTACAACCAAGCCCCTCTGCAACCCGACTACGCCGACGCCGTGGACGAGCCGGTGACGCGCTATTCGCTATTGCTCGTTGACGCCTTGGATCGAAGCAGCCCCGGGCGAAACGGGAAGTCTCCGATCAACGATCCCTGAGGACCTACACCCATGGTCGCCGTTGGCGTCGCACTGCTCGACATCACCTTCCTTCTCCAGATCCTCAACCGTCGGAATCGCCATCCCTCGATCTCTGGCATGGGGGAACTGTGCACGGCCTCTCCACCAAGCAGCGAGCACGAAGAAAGGAGCTAGTCCACCACGGAGCTCCACCGGAACTTCGCCGTCAAAGGGGAGACCAACACCTGCAAAAAGCCGATCCAGTCGCACCGCCGCCTCCACGACGCCACCGGCTGGCTCCCTAGGCACTCCTACACTATGTGCACGCTGCAAATCGGGCCTCCCCTGTCCTCTCGCCACCGGAGCGTCCGGCGGAGCGAGAGGGAACCGCCGATTCGGCAACGGCGAGGTGGAGAGACCGGGGTTCACACAAATCGCCCTTCGTTCCTGTAGATGGCAAAGGGTGAGGTCCAAGGATCATGTTTAGGGAGAGCTAATTAAGCGAATGAGCTAATAAAGGAAGGATTGTAGGCTTAAATATAATATTTAAATGAATGTGGCTAATTAAAGAAAGGATTATGAGTAAATCGGTGGAATAACTATTAGAAAGATTGCGGTCTTAATAAATTCTACATGAAGGATTTGAGGTAAAAAGGTAGGATAATTAAAAGAAATGATCTATAGGCCTCAATGTGTTGGGGCAATTAAATTAGAAAAGGAAGGATTTGATTCCCGACTAAAACGGGTAAGGACTTCATGGTAATTAATGAAAGGATCATGCTTAAATGCCATTAAAAAAGGATTGTATTTAAATGAAATCAGTGGGACATTACGCCCCGCAAAGAAAATATGAACACGACTAAATTACGACATATTTTTTATGTTCATTTTGTAGAAGGACGATGTTGCGTTGCAACATGTTCTTCATAATGAATCCGATGTTGTGGGACATTATGCTTGTGCAAAACATCAATTTTCCCCGTTGCAACGCACGGGCATATATATATATATATATATATATATATATATATATATATATATATATATATATATATATATATATATATATATGCAGGAGTATATCTGCAGGAGTATATATATGGACAAGGCATTACTTACCTTTGTTCTCCTCGAGCTGCCTCTTGGCAAGACCGAGCTCTTTCTCAGACCGCTCGTGGTTCTGCCTCAGTGCAGCGACCTCCGCAGTCAGTGCGGCAGAGGTCAGCAACGGAGCCTGCATAAGCATACAGACATACTTATATTAGACTCCTGCAGATATTATTTGATCCTCTATTCGGCTTTTCTTTGTGAACACCAAACAGAGCATCAGGGGCTACTGTCTATGCGGTAATATTTTCCTATATTTTAAATACTTACCTCAAAGCCTGTTAGAAGGCTGGCACAGGCTTCAGTCAGTCCGCTCTTGGCGGACTGAACCTTCTTGATCACCGCACTCATAATAGTGCGGTGCTCTTCGTCGATGGAAGCGCCGCGAAGCGCTCCCAGCAGGTTGTCCGGTGCCTCTGGATGGACAGAGGTCACCGGCACGGGTGGCTTGCCCCTCTTGGAAGGGGGCCGCCTGCCGGAGTCCGGAACCACTGGAGGTTCCGGCGCAGTGTTCAGCTGGGGGCCGAACTTGGCGCCCTTGGGAGTCTTGCTCCCTTCGCGCCTGGAGTCCGGAAGGTCGCCTTGAGGCGCCTCCGGGACTGTCTCCCCCCGGCTCGGTGCCCCTTGAGACAGTACCTCAACATCGTCCGTAGGGCGAGGAGAGGAGGCGGTTGGAAGTGTATCACTATCCATATCCGACGAGTCCAAGGAACCGTCCGATGAGGATACGTCTATACGGGCTTGGGGCGGACTGCATAATCATATTCGACGTTAGGAGAAGTAGTGCAACAAAAGTATGCTATGAGTTACTCTGGTATCCGAATACTTACGACTTCGCCAGGGGCTTGGCCCTGAGTAGCCACTCGTCTTCACCGTCGGCGGCGGTGGTGGAACAGTCCGGAAGGAGAGTCCTTCCCTTCTTGGACCCTTCGGCCTCCCCGGTTGGGGCGGCCTTCCTTTTCTTGTCTCCCCCGGTTGGAGGGGAAGAATCTTCATCTTCCTCCTCCTCGTTTTCATGGGAGGAGTGCGTCTCGGAGTTATCGGACGATGTGTCCGATACCACCTGGCGTCGGGAGCTCTTTCGGGTTCCTGTGGCCTTCTTCTTGGTCTTCTCCGGCACCTCATAAGGAGCCGGAGTCCGCATCTCCGTCAGGAGAGCGTCTGCAGGGTCTTCGGGCAGAGGGGTCGGACAGTTAATCTGCTCTGATGTCTCCACCCAGTCCTGTCAAAGGCATGGGAGCTCAGACCCCGCACATGGTTAAGCTATGGGAAATAAATACCCTACCAGATGTACAGAAATTACCGGATTCGCAGGGCGCTTCGCGCTTAGCCCGCGGTCCTCGATAAGAGAAGGGGGGACCTCGGCGCCCTTGAACAGCACCTTCCAGACGTCCTTATGTGTCGTGTCGAAGAGCTCGCGTAGAGTCTGGTGCTGGGCCGGGTCGAACTCCCATAAGTTGAAAGCCCGTTATTGACACGGGAGGATCTGGTGGAAGAGCATGACCTGGACTATGTTGAGAAGCTTAAGTTTCTTGCTTATCATGTTCCGGATGCACTTCTGGAGTCCGTCCAGCTCCACCGATGAGCCCCAGGATAGGCCCTTCTCCTTCCAGGAAGTGAGCCGCGTGGGGATTCCGGATCGAAACTCGGGGGCCGCCACCCAGTTGGTGCCGCATGGCTCGGTGATGTAGAACCACCCCGATTGCCACCCCTTTATGGTCTCCACGAAGTATCCCTCAAGCCATGTAATGTTGGGCCACCATGGCTCCGCCGCATTCCGCTTGTTGACCGCCTACTACCTTCAGCTTGATATTGAAGATCTTCAGCCACAGGCCGAAGTGGGGCCGGATGCGGAGGAAAACCTCGCACATGACTATGAACGCCGAGATGTTGAGGATGAAATTTGGGGCTAGATCATGAAAGTCCAGCCCATAATAGAACATAAGGCCGCAGACAAATGGATGGAGGGGAAACCCTAGTCCGCGGACGAAGTGGGGGAGGAAAACCACCCTTTCGTAAGGTTCCGGGGTAGGGACGATCTGCCCCGCGGCTGGCAGCCAGTGCGCGATATCTGCGGCTAAGTATCCGGCCCCACGTAGTTTTTGATGTGTCCCTCCATGACGGAGGAGACCATCCACTTGCCTCCCGCTCCGGACATGTTTGGAGAGAGTTGAGGAGAAGGATGTGGACTTGGGCGCTGGAGCTCGAGTGCGCGAGAATGGATGAGCAAGGAGGAAGAAGGCATGGGTAGAAAAAGGTGAAACCTTATCCCTTTATAAGGGCGGACGAAACTATGTGCCCCCACGAGCCTGGTAAAACCCGCTTATCCCCCAAGCACCGTAATTGATGGCGCGGTTGGGTTACCCACGCCCGTATTGATGGGAATCCCATAATAAGGGGACACGATCTCTGCTTCGACAAGACGTGCCAAGGAAACCGCCTCGCGAAACACGCTGAGATAGGTTATGAAAAATGATTCGAATAAAGACCTGGCTATGGTGTGATGTCACGCTACGAGGTACGTCAGCAGATTAGATTTGTGGAAATATTATTCCCTCTACGGTGGTATGGGGAACTTGTTTTGCAGAGCGGGACACGATCCTCGTGTTCAAAATCTTCTATGAAGTATTCGGGGGAGGAACCCGCCTTGCAATACCGAAGACAATCTGCGCGCCGGACTCATCGTCATTGAAGCCTGGTTCAGGAGCTACTGAGGGAGTCCTGGATTAGGGGGTATCCAGATAGCCGTATTATATCCTTTGGCCGGACTGTTGGACTATGAAGATACAAGATTGAACACTTCGTCCCGTGTCCGGATGGGACTCTCCTTGGCGTGGAAGGCAAGCTTGGCAATACGGATATGTAGATCTCCTTCCTTGTAACCGACTCTGTGTAACCCTAGCCCCCTCCGGTGTCTATATAAACCGAAGGGTTTAGTCCGTAGGACAATAGACAATCATACCATAGGCTAGCTTCTAGGGTTTAGCCTCTCTGATCTCGTGGTAGATCAACTCTTGTACTACTCATATTATCAAGAACAATCAAGCAGGACGTAGGGTTTTACCTCCATCAAGAGGGCCCGAACCTGGGTAAAACATCGTGTCCCATGCCTCCTGCTACCATCCGCCTTAGATTCACAGTTCGGGACCCCCTACCCGAGATCCGCCGGTTTTGACACCGACAAGGAGTGTGAATGGCCTTAGCCCGTGTGAAGATGCATTACGCTAAGATGAAAGCTGAAAAGTTGGCAGTTGAGGGCTGATGACCCATAAGTATAGGGGATCTATCGTAGTCCTTTCAATAAGTCAGTGTGTCGAACCCAACGAGGAGCAGAAGGAAATGATAAGCGGTTTTCAGCAAGGTATTCTCTGCAAGTACTAAAATAAGTGGTAACAGATAGTTTTGTGATAAGATAAATTGTAACGAGCAACAAGTAACAAAAGTAAATAAAGTGCAGCAAGGTGGCCCAATCCTTTTGTAGCAAAGGACAAGCCGGAACAAACTCTTATAATAGGAAAAGCGCTCCCGAGGACACATGGGAATATCGTCAAGCTAGTTTTCATCACGTTCATATGATTCGCGTTCGATACTTTGATAATTTGATATGTGGGTGGACCAGTGCTTGGGTCCTGTTGTTACTTGAACAAGCATCCCACTTATGATTAACCTCTATTGCAAGCATCCACAACTACAACAAAATTATTAAGGTAAACCTAACCATAGCATGAAACATATGGATCCAAATCAGCCCCTTACGAAGCAACGCATAAACTAGGGTTTAAGCTTCTGTCACTCTAGCAACCCATCATCTACTTATTACTTCCCAATGACTTCCTCTAGGCCCAAATAATGGTGAAGTGTTATGTAGTCGACGTTCACATAACACCACTAGAGGCTAGACAACATACATCTTATCAAAATATCAAACGAATACCAAATTCACATGACTACTCATAGAAAGACTTCTCCCTTGTCCTCAGGAACGAACGTAATTACTCACAAAGCATATTCATGTTCATAATCAGAGGGGTAATAATATTCGTATAGGATTTGAACATATAATCTTCCACCAATTAAACCAACTAGCATCAACTACAAGGAGTAATTAACACTACTAGCAACCTACTAGCACCAATCCCGGACTTTGAGACAAGAATTGGATACAAGAGATGAACTAGGGTTTGGAGATGAGATGGTGCTGGTGAAGATGTTGATGGAGATTTCCCTCTCCCGATGAGAGGAGCGTTGGTGATGACGATGGTGATGATTTCCCCCTCCGGGAGGGAAGTATCCCCGGCAGAACAGCTCTGCCGGAGCTCTAGATTGGATCCGCCAAGGTTCCGCCTCGTGGCGGCGGAGTCTCGTCCCGGAAAGTTCCTTCCTCTTTTTTCTCATTGAAAGACCTCATAGAGGAGAAGATGGGTGTCGAAGAGCCACCAGGGGGCCCACGAGGTAGGGGGCGCGCCCTAGGGGGGCGCCCCCCACCCTCGTGAGCAGGGTGTGGGCCCCTGACCTTCATCTTTGGCGTGGATTTTTCTTTATTTCTTTTAAGAAGTTCCGTGGAGTTTCAGGACTTTTAGAGTTGCGCAGAATAGGTCTCTGATATTTGCTCCTTTTCCAGACCAGAATTCCAGCTGTCGGCATTCTCCCTCCTTATGTAAACCTTGTAAAATAAGAGAGAAAAGCCATAAGTACTGTGACATAAAGTGAAATAACAGTCCATAATGCGATAAATATCGATATAAAAGCATGATGCAAAATGGACGTATCAACTCCCCCAAGCTTAGACCTCGCTTGTCCTCAAGCGAAAAGCCGATAACAATAAATATGTCCTCAGGTTTAGAGGTAGAGGCATCGATAAAAATAAAATACGGACATGAAGGCATCATGATTATTCTCATAACAGCAACATATATAGATTTTGTCATATGATTACTTATGTTCAAGTGATGATCTATTCACAATGCAAAAGTATAAATCATAAAGCTTATTGGGCTCCAACAAACTATAATCTCAGTCATTGAAGCAATTGCAATTTATCATAACATCGGAAAGAGTCTATGTCAGAGCTAAAAAGCAAGTCCACATACTCAACCATCATTTAGTCCTCCATAATTGCTAACACTCACGCGATACTTGTGGTTACAGAGTTTTAATCGGACATAGAGAAAGATAGGGGCTTATAGTTTTGCCCCACAACCTTTTACCTCAAGGGTAATGTCAACAATAATGGTTCATGCTCCCCTACATCCAATTAGGTATATATATCATGTTCTTTCCAACATGCTGAGCTTGCCAAAGGATAAAATGAAAAAGAAAAGGTGAAGATCACCCTGACTCTTGCATAAGGTAGAGGATAATAATAATAAAGGATAGGCCCTTCGCAGAGGGAAGCAGAGGTTGCCATGCACTTTTATGGTTGGATATATAAAATCTGAATGCAAAAGAACGTCACTTTATATTGCCCCTTGTGATATGAACCTTTATTATGCAGTCCGTCGCTTTTATTACTTCCACATCACAAGATCGTATAAAGCTTATTTCTCCCACACCAATCAATCATACATATTTAGAGCATTTTTTATTGATTTGCACCGATGACAACTTACTTGAAGGATCTTACTCAATCCATATGTAGATATGGTGGACTCTCATGGCAAAACTGGTTTAGGGATTTTGGAAGAACAAGTAGTATTTCTACTTAGTGCTGAGAATTTGGCTAGCATGAGGGGGAAAGGCAAGCTCAACAAGTTATAGGATCCATGAAAACATACTTTATCTCAGATATAAGAAATACATAACTCATTACGTTGTCTTCCTTGTCCAACATCAACTCTTTAGCATGTCATATTTTAATGAGTGCTCCCAATCATAAAAGATGTCAATGATAATATATCTATATGTGAAAACCTCTCTTTCCTTATTACTTCCTATTAATTGCAACAATGACCAAAGCTATGTCTCCCAACTCCAAACAACTTTTAATCATCATACTCTTTCTATGTGAAGTCATTACTCTCAACAAGATCAATATGAACTTTTTGTTTCTTTTTATTCTTTTTCTCTTTTCTTTTATTCACCCAAGATCATGGCAAAATAATCAAGCCTTTGACTCAACACTAATCTTTATTATATATAGCTCACGGACTCGATTACATAGAGAGATCAAAAAGCAAAATTCAAAACTAGATCATGCCATAAACTTTATTCTACTAGATCGAGATACTACTAATAGGATCGAACTAAGAAAAACGGTAAAGATAGGAGTTGTGATTGTGATACGATACCGGGGCATCTCCCCCAAGCTTGGCAGTTGCCAAGGGGAGTGCCCATACCCATGTGATTATGTCTCCTTCTTTGTTGTCGATGTAATATTCTTGGCGATGATTCCCCTCAGGATGCGGTTCTCCTCCTCGAGCTTATTGACTTGATGTTTGAGGTCCATTATTTCCTTACGAAGCTTCCCTGTGACAGCTAAAGCTCCTTGCACCAAAGGGTGTTGCATAGCTGCAGGAGAACAAGTGACACTCCTCTTCATATTTTCATAGGTAAGAATCTAACATTAGAAGGGATAACCGAGTTTGGAATAGCTGAGCTCTATAGTTCCCCCATTGTGAACCCAGCTCGGAGGCGAGAGGTGACTTCTTAATCCTCCATGGCATCTACTCTCATTAATTCAACCTCCATCTCTTCCTCCCATCGTGAACCCAGCTCGGAGGCGAGAGGTGACTTCTTAATCCTCCATGGCATCTACTCTCATTAAGTCAACCTCCATCTCTTCCTCCGTTGCTGGCCCAAACTGGTCAGCGTCGCTGTTTGCCCTTGGTTCCGGTGCCGGATTAGATACCCGGCTCTCCCCGATTGACTCTTGAGAAGACATCTTGCTCTAATCTGCAGCAGCAACAGCTCGAAAACAAAAACAGAGGAAATTTGCGTGATACGGGAGTCAAAACCTTCGGGAGATTATATAATGAATTTTTACCGACCAAAATACGTAACGTGCAAGAAAACGGAGTCCGGAAGGCACAGGAGGTGCTCACGAGGTAGGGCGCGCGCCCAGGGGGTAGGGCGCGCCCACCACCCTCGTGGGGCCCTCGTGTCCTTCCCGGACTTCTACTTATTTTTCTATTTTTCTAAATATTCCAAAACGGAGAAATATTGCCTTAAAAATTGTTTTGGAGTTGGTTTACTTACCGTACCACATACATATTCCTTTTCGAAGTCTGAAACGTTCCGGAAAGTGTCTCTTATGTATTCCTCCGAGGTTACGGTTTCAATAATATTGGTTTCAACATTTATGGGATTACCTGAGATATAATGTTTGATTCTTTGACCGTTTACCACCTTCGGATTTGTGCCTTCGAAGTTGTTGATTTTATGGCACCGGAACGAAAGACCTCTTCGATAACATAGGGGCCTTCCCATTTAGAGAGAAGTTTTCCTGCAAAAAATCTTAAACGAGAGTTGTATAGCAATACATAATCACCTACAGTAAACTCACGCTTTTGTATCCTTTTGTCATGCCATCTTTTAATTTTTTCTTTAAACAACTTGGCATTTACATAAGCTTGGGTTCTCCATTCATCAAGTGAGCTAATATCAAATAACCTCTTTTCACCGGCAAGTTTAAAATCATAGTTAAGCTCTTTAATAGCCCAATATGCCTTATGTCCTAGTTCGAGAGGTAAGTGACATGCTATTCCATAAACCATTTTATATGGAGACATACCCATAGGATTTATGTATGCAGTTCTATAAGCCCATAATGCATCATCAAGTTTCTTGGACCAATTCTTTCTAGACCTATTAACAGTCTTTTGCAAAATTAATTTAAGCTCTCTATTGCTCAACTCTACTTGACCACTAGACTGTGGGTGATAAGGAGATGCAATTCTATGATTAACATCATATTTAGCCCGCATTTTACGGAAAGCACCATGAATAAAGTGTGAACCACCATCAGTCATTAAATATCTAGGGACTCCAAACCTCGGAAAAATAACTTCCTTAAGCATTTTAATAGAAGTGCTATGATCAACACTACTAGTTGGAATAGTTTCTACCCACTTAGTAACGTAATCAACAACAACTAGAATATGTGTGTATCCATTAGAGGCAGGAAAAGGTTCCATATAATCAAAGCCCCAAACATCAAACGGTTCAATAACAAGTGAATATTTCATAGGCATTTCTTGACGTCTACTAATATTATCAATTCTTTGACATTCATCACAAGACAAGACAAACTTACGGGCATCCTTGAAGAGAGTAGGCCAATAAAAACCAGATTGCAATACCTTATGTGCAGTTCTATATCCAGCGTGGTGTCCTCCATAAGACTCGGAGTGACACTTGCGTAGGATCTGTTCCTATTCATGCTCAGGTACACAACGTCTAATAACACCATCTACTCATTCTTTATAAAGATGTGGGTCATCCCAAAAGTAATGTCTTAAATCATAGAAAAACTTTTTCTTTTGTTGGTATGTGAAGCTAGGTGGTATAAATTTAGCAACAATATAATTAGCATAATCAGCAGACCATGGAGTACTACGAGAAGTACTTATAACATTTAATTGTTCATCAGGAAAGCTATCATTAATAGGTACTGGGTCATCAAGAATATTTTCTAACCTAGACAAGTTGTCTGCAACGGGGTTCTCAACTCCCTTTCTATCAACAATATGCAAATCAAATTCTTGTAGCAAGAGAACCCATCTAATAAGTCTAGGCTTAGCATCTTTCTTTTCCATAAGATATTTAATAGTAGCATGATCTATTTGAATAGTTACTTTAGAATCAACAATATAATATCTGAACTTATCACAAGAAAATACAACTGTTAAAAGCTCTTTTTTAGTAGTAGCATAATTTCTTTGAGCATTCTCTAGAGTCTTACTAGCATAATGAATAACATTTAATTTCTTATCAACTCTTTGCCCTAGAACAGCACCTACAGCATAATCACTAGCATCACACATAATTTCAAAGGGTAGGTTCCAATCAGGTGGTTGAACAATAGGTGCACTGACTAATGCTTTCTTAAGTATTTCAAATGCTTCTACACAATCATCATCAAAGACAAAAGGTATATCTTTTTGCAATAAATTATTCAGAGGCCGAGAAATTTTTGAGAAGTCCTTAATGAACCTCCTATAAAATCTAGTGTGACCAAGGAAACTTCTTATACCTTTAATGTCCTTGGGACATGGCATCTTTTCAATAGCACCAACCTTGGCTTTATCAACTTCAATACCTCTTTCAGAAACTTTGTGCCCCAAGAAAATACCTTCATTAACCATAAAGTGGCACTTTTTCCAATTCAAGACAAGATTAGTTTCTTCACATCTCTGCAAACTCGATCAAGATTGCTCAAGCAATCATCAAAAGAGGAACCATAGATGGAAAAGTCGTCCATGAAAACCTCAAAAATCTTTTCACAAAAGTCAGACAATATAGCCATCATGCATCTTTGAAAGGTAGCAGGTGCATTACATAAACCAAAAGGCATACGTCTATAAGCAAAAGTATCAAAAGGGCATGTAAAAGTAGTCTTAGATTGATCTCTAGCCGGCACAGGTATTTGAGAGAAACCAGAATAACCATCTAGAAAGCAATAGTGTGTATGTTTGCATAATCTTTCTAGCATTTGATCAATAAAAGGTAAGGGGTAATGATCTTTCTTAGTAGCTTTATTTCATTTGCGGAAATCAATTACCATCCTATAACCTGTGATAATTCTCTGTGGAATTAATTCAACTTTATCATTAGGAACAACAGTAATAACCCCCTTCTTAGGGACACAATGGACAGGACTTACCCACTCACTATCAGCAACGGGATAGATTATACCTGCCTCCAGAAGCTTTAGTATTTCTTTTCTTACCACTTCTTTCATTTTAGGATTCAGACGGCGTTGAGGATCACGAACTGGTTTGGCATCTTCTTCCAAATTTATTTTATGTTGACATAGAGTGGGACTAATGCCCTTAAGATCATCAAGAGTATATCCAATAGCAGCACGATGCTTCTTCAGATTTTTCAATAATCTTTCTTCTTCATGCTCTGAAAGGTTAGCACTAATAATAACAGGATATATCTTCTTTTCATCAAGATAAGCATATTTAAGATTATCAGGCAAAGGTTTAAGCTCAAACACGGGATCACCCTTAGGTGGAGGAGGATCCCCTAAAATTTCAACAGGCAAATTGTGATGCAGAATAGGTTCTTGTTTAAAGAATACTTCATCTATTTCCCTTCTTTAATTCATGAACATATCATTTTCATGGTCTAGCAAATAGTGTTCTAAAGGATCACTAGGAGGTACGGCAATAGAAGCAAGACCAATAATTTCATACTTACTAGATAATTCTTCCTCATGATGTTGTTTACTAAATTTAGAGAAATTAAACTCATGAACCATATCATCCAAGCCTATAGTAACAACATTCTTTGTGCAAGCTATGGTAGCATTGACAGTATTTAAGAAGGGTCTACTAAATATAATGGGACAAAAGCTATCTTGTGGGGAAGTAAGAACAAGAAAATCAGCAGGATATTTAGTTTTCCCACACAAGACTTCAATATCTCTAACAATTCCAATTGGTGCAATAGTATCTCTATTGGCAAGTTTAATAGTAACATCAATATCTTCTAACTCAACAGGTGCAATTTCATTCTTAATTTCTTTGTATAAGTCATGAGGTATAACACTAGCACTAGCACCCATATCACATAAGCCATCATAACAATGATCTCCTATTTTAACAAAAATAACAGGCACGCCTACCACAGGTCTATGTTTATCTTTAGCACAAGGTTTACAAATTCTAGCAGTTTCACCTTCGAACTGAATAGCATGCCCATCAATATTATCAGACAAGAGATCTTTAACAATAGAAATATGAGGTTCTACTTTAACTTGCTCAGGAGGTGTATAAGTTCTAATATTGCTTTTACGAACAACAATTGAAGCTTTAGCATGATCCTTTATTCTAACAGGGAAAGGTGGTTTCTCAATATAAGTAGGAACAATAGGATCATTATAAGTGACAGTCTTTTCTTCAACTTTAATAGGTGCAGCTACTTTTACTTCTATGGGAGGATGATATTTAAACCACTTCTCCTTAGGGAGATCAACATAAGTAGCAAAAGATTCACAGAAAGAAGCTACTATCCAAGAGTCAAGTCCATATTTAGTGCTAAACTTACGGAAAATATCGGTGTCCATAAAAGATTTAACACAATCAAACTTAGGTGTCATACCTGACTCCTTACCTTCGTCGAGGTCCCAATCTTCAGAGTTGCGTTTAATTCTATCCAATAAATTCCATCTGAATTCAATAGTCTTCATCATAAAAGAGCCAGCACAAGAAGTATCGAGCATGGTGCGATTGTTTTCAGAAAGCCGACCATAAAAACTTTGCATAATTATTTCTCTTGAGAGCTCATGATTGGGGCATGAATATAACATTGATTTAAGCGTCCCCAAGCTTGAGTGATGCTTTCTCCTTCGCGAGGCCAGAAATAATATATATAATTGCGATCACGATGAACAAGATGCATAGGGTAATACTTTTGATGAAATTCCAACTTCAATCTTTTATAGTCCCATGATCTCATATCATCACATAGCCTATACCATACCAATGCGTCTCCCTTCAAAGATAAAGGGAAGACCTTCTTCTTAGCAACATCATCGGGTATACCTGCAAGCTTAAATAATCCACAAACTTCATCCACATATATTAAGTGCTCATCAGGATGCTTTGTTCCATCTCCTGTAAAAGGGTTATCTAGCAGTTTTTCTATCATACCCGAAGGATACTCATAAGGAATTTCATTTTCAATAGGTTCAGTAGGTTGAGGAGCAACTCTTTGCTCTACTGGACGGGGT
Organism: Triticum urartu; assembly: GCF_056163025.1. Taxonomy (NCBI): domain Eukaryota; kingdom Viridiplantae; phylum Streptophyta; class Magnoliopsida; order Poales; family Poaceae; genus Triticum; species Triticum urartu. The sequence continues at coordinate 697,034,714 of NC_141875.1, forward strand.
GAAGATACCCCGAACAAGCCCCTCACAGAATTACTTTCCATAGTAACAAGTGACAGTAAATTTCAGCACACTATATAAATTTTTCCTTTCCAAATTCCACCTACCAACGACGCTACACTCCCCGGCAATGGCGCCAGAAAAGAGTCTTGATGACCCACAAGTATGGGGGATCTACTGTAGTCCTTTCGATAAGTAAGAGTGTCGAACCCAACGAGGAGCAGAACGAAATGATAAGCGGTTTTCAGCAAGGTATTCTCTGCAAGTACTGAAATAAGTGGTAACAGATAGTTTTGTGATAAGATAAATTGTGACAAGCAACAAGTAACAAAAGTAAATAAAGTGCAGCAAGGTGGCCCAATCCTTTTGTAGCAAAGGACAAGCCGGAACAAACTCTTATAATAGGAAAAGCGCTCCCGAGGACACATGGGAATATCGTCAAGCTAGTTTTCATCACGTTCATATGATTCGCGTTCGATACTTTGATAATTTGATATGTGGGTGGACCAGTGCTTGGGTGCTGTTCTTACTTGAACAAGCATCCCACTTATGATTAACCTCTATTGCAAGCATCCACAACTACAACAAAATTATTAAGGTAAACCTAACCATAGCATGAAACATATGGATCCAAATCAGCCCCTTACGAAGCAACGCATAAACTAGGGTTTAAGCTTCTGTCACTCTAGCAACCCATCATCTACTTATTACTTCCCAATGACTTCTTCTAGGCCCAAATAATGGTGAAGTGTTATGTAGTCGACGTTCACATAACACCACTAGAGGCTAGACAACATACATCTTATCAAAATATCAAACGAATACCAAATTCACATGACTACTCATAGAAAGACTTCTCCCTTGTCCTCAGGAACGAACGTAATTACTCACAAAGCATATTCATGTTCATAATCAGAGGGGTAATAATATTCGTATAGGATTTGAACATATAATCTTCCACCAATTAAACCAACTAGCATCAACTACAAGGAGTAATTAACACTACTAGCAACCTACTAGCACCAATCCCGGACTTTGAGACAAGAATTGGATACAAGAGATGAACTAGGGTTTGGAGATGAGATGGTGCTGGTGAAGATGTTGATGGAGATTTCCCTCTCCCGATGAGAGGAGTGTTGGTGATGACGATGGTGATGATTTCCCCCTCCGGGAGGGAAGTATCCCCGGCAGAACAGCTCTGCCGGAGCTCTAGATTGGATCCGCCAAGGTTCCGCCTCGTGGCGGCGGAGTCTCGTCCCGGAAAGTTCCTTCCTCTTTTTTCTCATTGAAAGACCTCATAGAGGAGAAGATGGGTGTCGAAGAGCCACCAGGGGGCCCACGAGGTAGGGGGGCGCGCCCCCCACCCTCGTGAGTAGGGTGTGGGCCCCCTGGCCTTCATCTTTGGCGTGGATTTTTTTTTATTTCTTTTAAGATGTTCCGTGGAGTTTCAGGACTTTTGGAGTTGCGCGGAATAGGTCTCTAATATTTGCTCCTTTTCCAGACCAGAATTCCAGCTGCCGGCATTCTCCCTCCTTATGTAAACCATGTAAAATAAGAGAGAATAGCCATAAGTACTGTGACATAAAGTGAAATAACAGTCCATAATGCGATAAATATCGATATAAAAGCATGATGCAAAATGGACGTATCAAGGGCCCGCCCGAAAGCAAGGACCATCGCACACCGGAGCGCTATTTTGACGACGTACTAAAAGGTGCCTGCCTTGTAGAAGGCCAATGCTCGAAGGATGTAGTGTTCGAGTGAACGAGTCCGAAGTATTCGGGAGTTTGTATTATGAACTAAGGATTGTGTAATATATTTATGCCTTTATGAAGGGTTTTATCCTCCCGTGCGGCCGTTTTTATATTTGAGAGTTCCCAGTCGTTGGCTTCAACCCCCATGTAGATACTACTGGGGTGTTCAGAATTGCGCATGACTACACTTATCCCAACATCTTGGTCCATGAAGGAGGTGTCAGCGCAGTGAACCGGGCAATCAGACTATGCGGTTTTATTGCTCTCACTTACCATAGAGTTTGACGATGGGTCTACAAAGTAGCCCCTAGTGTGTACGCGGCTATCCCAATGCGGATGCGTTGCATATGTGACCGGAAAACAGTCCTTCGTGTAATACCACTACTAGGAAAACGCTTATAGACAGAAGTTTACCAGTAGTGCTTGTTTATAACCCCATGCTACTACTAGTTAGTAGTAGTGCTGGCTATAAAGAGCGCTATTGGTATCAGTTAGCAGCAGCGCTTGTTACACAGCCCCACGCTACTGCTAAGTGTAATACACCACACCCCCGGTCAAAAATAGCAGCAGCGCCTGTCGTCCAACCTGCGCTACAGCTAGTGGGCCTAGCAGTAGCGCTGGCCCATTTCCCGCGCTGCTATTAAGCCCACTACCCCCCCCCCCCCCCGCGCGCCCCCCGGCCCGGCCGCCCTCATCTCACTCTCACTCTCACTCACACTCCCACACTCCTCCGGCCCTCTCAATCCCCCACGCGCCGCCGTCGACCCTCGCACTGCCGTCCCCCGCGCCCACCCTCCTCCCTGTGTCGGCCGCCCTCGCCTGCGCCAGCCCTCCTCCCCGTCAGCCGCCTAGCTCCCCCGCATCGCCTCCCTCCTCCACCCGCCGCCCTGGCCCCCGCGCCGGCCCTCTTCCACCGAGAGGTACTTCTCCCTCCTTCCTCCTCCTCCCTCCCTCTATAGTTATAGTTATTAGAGTAGTTATTTTGAATTCTGTAGTTGAAAAAATGTAGGTTATTAGAATAATTTAGGTTATGCATGATCGAACCCTTGCTTGGACAGATTAGGTATGAACCCTAGTTAATTCGTATGAACCCTAGGTTTTTAAATTTAGCTAGGTTTTAAAGTTAGGACAGAAATTTAGCTAGGTTTTTAATTAGGTGTAGTTAATAGAATTTAGGTGTTTTAAGTGTAGTTAAAAGAGTTTTAGGTGTTTTAGTTGTTTTAGGTGTAGTTAACAGAATTCTAGGTATTTTTTAGTTAAAGCAATTGTTGTTAGTTTTTTTAGTTAAAGCAATTTTTCCTGTTAATATGCAAATTTGCAGTGGACATGTCATGCATATTTTGAACATGTCACATTTTGGACATGTCATATTTTTCCGAGTGGCCTATGTTTTGCCAGAAATGTCAATTCGTTTACGTTCTGGCAAATTTCAGGCGCTCGATATGTCCTGTTTTTAGCAAAGGTCATGCCAAATTTTGCTAAGTGTTTATTAATTTTGTTTTCATAATTAAGCATTTTGTTCTCGACGTCGACGATGCCTATCCCGCATCCTCGTCGTCGACTCGGCGGAGGACTCCTGGTTGAGTCGAGGGGCCATGTCCGGGACTGGGCTCCGTCGGGCTGGTACTGGGTTGTGCTACCTTCTGGTGAGCGTAGCTTAGTGAGGAGCCAGCCCGTCGTCGACCCGGAGCTTCTTTGGTGGCGGTCACGTGGGCCTGCATTGGTGGAGAGGCTTGAGTCCCCCGCGCAAGCGGTACAGCACCATGTCACGGAGGAGAACGCGCATGTCCAGCGCTACTTGGTTGCGTTGGCGAACGGCCGGTTCTCCAATACCTGGCAGATTCTTTGGGGATCTCACCGAAGCTATGATCCGGTGATGGTTCCTTCTCATTGGGTGTCCACCGCGGCCCACTGAACCTAGAGGAGCTATTATTCGAGATGTATTAGTGATATTATATGATGATCTTTGCTACAAACTACTATATATGTATTCGATGATGGATTATTAATTACCTATTAGTTATTTGCTTATCGAATGCAAAAGATGAGCGCGGTTTGTGCTACAAACTACTATATATGTATTCATGATGGATTATATGATGATCTTTGCTACAAACTACTACAAACTACAAATTTTAGGTGTTTTAGTTGTTATATGATGATCTTTGCTACAAACTACTATATTTGTATTCGATGATGGATTATTAATTACCTATTAGGAAATGTCTGACGACGAAAGGGAATTCGCTATGTGCGACTACTGCGAAGATGAGCGCGGTCTGTGCGACAGGCCTCACTAGGTAGAAGGTTGGCGCTTCAGCATCAAGCTCCAAGAGACCTTCGATGTTGAAATGGTACGCAACGACGACAAGTGTTTTTTGTTATTTTTTGCACGACTTCTCTGCTTCTTCAATGTGTAATTTCCGTCTTTTACAATTCGACTAGCTTATCCCATGCCATGCAAGACGCTATGTCTTGGAGAAGATGGGTTTTTAAGATCATGAAAGAATGGAGACAAAAATAATTCAACTAAGGACCCATCATGGTTATGATTTTGCTGTAAATCTATACAATTATGTGAACTCATCCAATTTTGGTTGCCTGAATTGGGAAGCCCTTTGCAAGGCGTATGATATTCATGTGGGTATGCTTCTCACCTTCGATCTTGGTGATCCTGACATCGACGAAAATGATATGACCATTTGGGTCATTGTTGACACGCTTCCAGTTCTACCGCTGTGTGAGTTTCTTAAACATATTTACTAAGTAATTTATATTGTTTATTTCAAAATATTTGACAGTTTATTTCCATTGACAGCTTAGATTCATTCTTTAAAAAATGTACGGAAAATGGTAGACAGAACCTACTACTACAATGATGAAGCACAATTAACTTATAAGGAGCAAGATGGTCTTATCACATTTTTTACTGATATTGAGAATTACAATAGCTATTATCAAACTACTCCACATTATGGTCAATACGTGCCACTAGTGAACGTGTTGAACTATGGTAACATCAATGGAGATATCATGGTAAGATTTTTTACTATTATGACATCCGTGCATCTTTTGCATAAATTCTTCTATAACTAAACTATATTGCTAACTACAAAGTTATTACTATGTTTTTGAATAGAAAATCCCGATGGATTGTGTGCCTCATCTGATGTTGACGAGAGGTCGCGTTAATGTTATGAGCTTACGGCCACCACGGCCAGGTCAGCCGCAGTATCCACATCACTCCTGTCCATACCGGATTTCTAAAAGCGAGGAAGCCATGATAATAGATGATTTCAAAAAAATGTTTGAACCATCATAGAGAGCTACTTGGAAGCAACATTGTGCGCAGGCCAAGACTTGGAGACAAGATGATCTCCGTGCTTTATTATGGAGAGTCAATTTTCCTTAATGCAGCGTCAATGCCTATCTTGTTTTATGATATTTTACCTAAGAGAGGGTAGGGTAAGTCCTATGAGAGGAGTAGGTCGTAGCTAAAATGTGTTATTATGTGCTACAATGTGTTAGAGTTGATGATGATGAGGAGTTGTGATTATCACTAGTGACCAACTTGTTATATGATGTCTCATTGACGAACATTGTTTGATGGTGATGACAAGTGGTAATGAATATGCTATTTAAACAGACTAGTTCATGATGAGTTGTTATTGTATAAAAGATATATCTGTTTAAACATGTACAGTGCAAAAATGCTAAAAAACATAAATGTTAGCAGTAGCGCGGGCCTGAAAACGCGCTACTAGTACTTGAACTTACCAGTAGTGCTCGCCTAAAACGCGCTACTGCTACAAAATAGTTGTAGCACTGTAGCAGTAGCGCTGGTGCCCGCGCTACTGGTAGCTTAAAAACCAGCGCTACTGGTAGCATTTTCCTAGTAGTGTACGGAAAAAATTGCTAAAGATTTTAATAGGTCGCCGAGTGGCTGACCAGCTCTCGCTGCATCATGATAGTCAGTTTTTGGCTTTCTCTACCAAGGTGCTTAACCGGACGAACCAGAAACAAAATCGCAGTAGTTCTCCCTTTACTACCCTAGCCAATCAGACGGAACGTAAGGTAGCAAACACAGGAGTCGGGCAACCCAACTATTGACCAAAGACATGATTTGAAGCCGATGCATATAGTGCCGAGCTCGGGACGCCGAATTGTGCTATAAAGCTGTTTGGAATTTTTGTTTGGCAACACATGTGTTGCCATATAGACCCCCAGGCAATTTGTGTCGAGGTGTGTGTGCGCGAGACAACTAAAGAGACGGAATAAAGTCTATAAGACGATACCGAAGAAGAATTTGGTTTACTGGAATCTGGTTGATACGTCAAAACATAATCTTACAGAGGGAACCATAATCACCAAGGTCATTTTACATGTCGAGGATCTAAGGCTAAGGGGAAAAGCTTTATACAGGTTCTTGAGTGAAATTGTGGTCTACGAAGTCCTTTGCACCTTCCTGCCGCACCTCTGCGCCGCTTTCTCCTAAGTAAGAAAAGATTCCTTGAGAGGAATGGTTTTCAACTATTTGTATGGAAACGGGCTCGGAGAGAGTCCTTATGAGTCCATAGGATGAGCAGGTTTTAATGCACCTGTGGTAAAAGAAAAAATAATTAAGGAAAAGGGGAAGGTCATATAGGGTCAAGCCGTACTATAGGACTGTTCGTATTGTGCCCCCGCTGATGCCCAAGGTACTTTGAGTGCGTAATTATGCAAGCGCGGTACGGCTTTCGCGGATATACATGGCGATCGACGGAGGCAAAGTTGCTAATCCAACTCTGGAATTGCCGAGCTGTTAGCATGCGGAATTGGCCAGCCTTGTGTAATAGAGTTCGACGGCTTAATAGCCGATGAGGTGGGCGGCTTGACAGGGCCGCTTTGTACTTCGGCCGCAATGGCCGCGGTATGCTCCTCATTACGGAGGGAGCGTTCCGTGTTTCTATTGATTGAAATGATGCCACGTGGACCGGGCATCTTAAGCTTTAGATAGGCGTAGTGCGGGACCGCGTTAAAGCGGGCGAAAGCGGTTCGTCCTAGCAGTGCGTAATAGCCACTGCGGAATGGGACAGTGTCGAAGGTCAAGTCTTAGCTTCGTAAGTTGTCCGGCGAACCGAAGACGACTTCCAGCATGATTGAGCCCGTGCAGCGGGCCTCTACACCATGTATTACTCCTTTAAAGGTAGTTTTAGTGGGCTTGACTCTTGACGGGTCGATGCCCATTTTGCGGACAGTGTCTTGATAAAGTAGATTGAGACTGTTGCCGCCGTCCATGAGGACTCGCATGAGATGGAATCCATCGATGATTGGATCAAGGACCAGAGCTGCCGAACCTCCATGACGGATACTAGTTGGGTAGTCCTTTCGATCAAAGGTGATCGGGCAAGCCGACCACGGGTTGAATTTTGGGGCGACCGGCTCTATGGCGTAGACGTCTCGTAATGCGCTCTTGCGCTCCCTCTTTGGGATATGTGTGACATATATCATATTCACCATTTTTACCTCGGGGGAAATTGCTTCTGTCCCCCCGTGTTTGGTTGATGAGGCTCTTGGTCATCGTCGTTGCTGGGCAACCCTTTCCCCTAGTGTCCGGTGTTGATTTTGCCGGCTTTTTAAAGACCCAACAATTTCTGTTGGTGTGATTGGCGGGCTTATCGGGGGTTCCATGAATCTGGCAAGGCCGATCAAGTATTCGGTATAAACTGGATGGGCCATCTTTATTTGCCTTGAATGGCTTCTTCCGTTGACCGGGTTTGGAGCCACTGAATCCGGTGTTGACCGCCGTGTCTTGGGTTCCTTCGTTATTATTTCGACGCTTGTGCTTGTTGTGTCGTGGCTTGCCATTGCCATCCCTGGGTTTGGAGGTGCCAGGGTCGCTGGTGTTGTTGCTTCTATGAGCAAGCCAGCTATCCTCTCCAGCACAAAAGTGGGTCATAAGTGCGGTAAGGGATGCCATGGACTTCGGCTTTTGTTGGCTGAGGTGTCAGGCGAGCCACTCATCTCGGACGCTATGTTTGAGGGCCGTGAGGGCTTCGACGTCCAGACAATCCACAATCTAGTTCTTTTTGATTAAGAACCTAGTCCAGAGTTGCCGAGCTGATTCTCCGGGTTGCTGGATTATGTGACTAAGATCATAGGCGTATGGGGGGCGAACATAGGCACCTTGGAAGTTGTCTCTAAATGCGTCCTCCAAGTCTTCCCAGCTACCAATAGAGTTTTCTAGTAGGCTGTTCAGCTAGTGCCGTGCTGGCCCCTTGAGTTTTAGGGGGAGGTACTTGATGGCATGTAGATCATCACCGCGTGCCATGTGAATGTGGAGAAGAAAATCTTCAATCCATACTACAGGGTCTGTTGTGCCATCGTATGATTCGATGTTGACGGGTTTAAACCTTTATGGGAACTGGTGCTCCATTACCTCATCAGTGAAGCATAGGGGGTGTGCGGCGCCTCTGTATCGGGCAACATCACGGCGCAGTTCGGATGAAGTCCGTACGCGGTTTTCGGCCCTGGTGGGGTTGTGTTTGTCGCGCTAGGCCTGATGGCCTTCTTCTCGCGCTTGGGCATGTCCCTTGATCCGTAGATTGACCTGGTCTGGCCGGCTCTATTGTCCAGGTCCTGACGTAGGTCATAAGTGTATCCCCGAGCTTTTGTTTCTCTGCTTTTACGGCGAGGTTGTGTGGGCTGGTGTTCGGCTTGAGTTGTCGTTCTGTCCCGGCCACATGGTGGTCGGTCAGGTCCGTTAGCCGTGTTACACGCGGGTGGTATGGGCTCCAGCGCCTCGTCGTCAAATTGGGGTAGCAGTTTACGCTTCGAGTAACTCTTTGTTGGGCGTTCGAGGCCGTATTCTTCGGCTGCCAGGACATTAGTCCAATTGTCGTTGAGCAGATCTTGGTCAGCTTGAAGCCGCTGCTGCTTTTTCTTTAGGCTTCTTGCAGTGGCTATTACCCGGCGCTTAAAGCGCTCTTGTTCGAGGGGTTCCTCTGGCACGATGAAATCTTCGTCGCCGAGGCTCACGCCATCCTCGAATAATGGTAGATAGTTTCTATCCTCCGAGTCTTCATTCCCTGCTTGATCGTCAGGGTCAATTTTCCCGTCCTCCCGATCATCCTGTTCGGATGTTGGTTTGATGGGGTCTGATACGTCTCCAATGTATCTATAATTTATGAAGTATTCATACTATTATATTATCAACCTTGGATGTTTTATATGCATTTATATGCTATTTTATATGGTTTTTGGGACTAACCTATTAACCTAGAGCCCAGTGCCAGTTTCTATTTTTTCCTTGTTTTTGAGTTTTGCAGAAAAGGAATACCAAACGGAGTCCAATTGACGTGCCAATTTTTGATGATTTTTGATGGACCAAAAGAAGACCCCGGAGTAAAAGATTTGGGCCAGAAGAGTCCCGGGCCGTCCACGAGGGTGGGGGGCGTGCCCACCTGTTGGGGAACGTAGCATAAATTCAAAATTTTCCTACGTGTCACCAAGATCTATCTATGGAGTCATCTAGCAATGAGGGAGGAGTGGATCTACATACCCTTGTAGATCGCGCGCGGAAGCGTTCAAGAGAACGGGGTTGATGGAGTCGTACTCGTCGTGATCCAAATCACCGATGATCCTAGCGCCGAACGGACGGCACCTCCTCGTTCAACACACGTACGGAGCAGCGACGTCTCCTCCTTCTTGATCCAGCAAGGGGGAAGGAGAGGTTGATGGAGATCCAGCAGCACGACGGTGTGGTGGTGGAAGTAGCGGGATTCCAACAGGGCTTCGCCAAGTGCTGCGGGAGGAGGGAGGTGTGTCATGGGAGGGAGAGGGAGGCGCCAGGGCTTAGGTATGGTTGCCCTCCCTTCCCCCCACTATATATAGGGCCAAGGGAGAGGGGGGAGGCGCAGCCTTGTCCCTTCCTCCAAGGAAGGGTGCGGCCAGGGAGGAGTCCCTCCTCCCCAAGGCACCTTCGAGGTGCCTTCCCCCTTTAGGACTCTTCCTTTTCCTCTTCTCTTGGCGCATGGGCCTCTTGGGGATGGTGCCCTTGGCCCATATAGGCCAAGGCGCACCCCCTACAGCCCATATGGCCCCCCGGGGCAGGTGGCCCCACCCGGTGGACCCCCGGGACCCTTCTGGTGGTCCCGGTACAATACCGGTGACCTCGAAACTTGTCCCGATGGCCGAAATAGCACTTCCTATATATAATTCTTTACCTCCGGACCATTCCGAAACTCCTCGTGACGTCCGGGATCTCATCCGGGACTCCGAACAACTTTCGGGTTACCGCATACTAATATCTCTATAACCCTAGTGTCACCGAACCTTAAGTGTGTAGACCCTACGGGTTCGGGAGACATGCAGACATGACCGAGATGACTCTCCGGTCAATAACCAACAGCGGGATCTAGATACCCATGTTGGCTCCCACATGTTCCACGATGATCTCATCGGATGAACCACGATGTCAAGGACTTAATCAATCCCGTATACAATTCCCTTTGTCTATCGGTACGACACTTGCCCGAGATTCGATCGTCGGTATCCCGATACCTTGTTCAATCTCGTTACCGGCAAGTCTCTTTTACTCGTTCCATAACACATCATCCCGTGATCAACTCCTTGATCACATTGTGCACATTATGATGATGTCCTACCGAGTGGGCCCAGAGATACCTCTCCGTCACACGGAGTGACAAATCCCAGTCTCGATTCGTGCCAACCCAACAGACACTTTCGGAGATACCCTTAGTGCACCTTTATAGTCACCCAGTTACGTTGTGACGTTTGGTACACCCAAAGCACTCCTACGGTATCCGGGAGTTGCACAATCTCATGGTCTAAGGAAATGATACTTGACATTAGAAAAGCTTTAGCATGCGAACTACATGATCTTGTGCTATGCTTAGGATTGGGTCTTGTCCATCACATCATTCTCCTAATGATGTGATCCCGTTATCAATGACATCCAATGTCCATGGTCAGGAAACCGTAACCATCTATTGATCAATGAGCTAGTCAACTAGAGGCTTACTAGGGACATGGTGTTGTCTATGTATCCACACATGTATCTGAGTTTCCTATCAATACAATTCTAGCATGGATAATAAACGATTATCATGAACAAGGAAATATAATAATAACCAATTTATTATTGCCTCTAGGGCGTATTTCCAACAGTCTCCCACTTGCACTAGAGTCAATAATCCAGTTCACATCGATATGTGATTAACACTCAAGGTCACATCCCCATGTGACTAACACCCAAAGAGTTTACTAGAGTCAATAATCTAGTTCACATTACCATGTGATTAACACTCGATGAGTTCTGGGTTTGATCATGTTATGCTTGTGAGAGATGTTATAGTCAACGGGTCTGAATCTTTCAGATCCGTATGTACTTCGCAAATCTCTATGTCATCTTGTAGATGCAGCTACTACGCTATATTTGGAGCTATTCCAAATAACTGTTCTACTATACGAATCCAGTCTACTACTCAGAATAATCTGGATTAGTGTCAAAGTTTGCATCGGCGTAACCCTTTACGACGAACTCTTTTACCACCTCCATAATCGAGAAAATTCCTTAGTCCACTAGTTACTAAGGATAACTTTGACCGCTGTCCTGTGATCCATTCTTGGATCACTCTTGTACCCCTTGACTAACTCATGGCAAGGCACACTTCAGGTGCGGTACACAGCATAGCATACTGTAGAGAGCCTATGATAAAAGCATAGGGGACGACCTTCGTCCTTCCTCTTTCTTCTGCCGTGGTAGAGCTTTAAGTCTTAACTTCATACCTTACAACTCAGGCAAGCACTCCTTCTTTGACTGATCCATCTTGAACACCTTCAAGATCATGTCAAGGTATGTGCTCATTTGAAAGTACCATTAAGCGTTTTGATCTATCCTTATAGATCTTGATGCTCAATGTTCAAGTAGCTTAATCCAGGCTTTCCATTGAAAAAGACTTTCCAAATAACCCTATATGCTTTCCAGAAATTCTACGTCATTTCTGATCAACAATATGTCAACAACATATATTCATCAGAAATTCTATAGTGCTCCCACTCACTTCTTTAGAAATACAAGTTTCTCATAAACTTTGTATAAACCCAAAATCTTTGATCATCTCATCAAAGCGTACATTCCAACTCCGAGATGCTTACTCCAGTCTTTAGAAGGATTGCTGGAGCTTTGCATACTTATTAGCATCTTTTAGGATTGACAAAACCTTCCGGTTGTATCACATACAACCTTTCCTCAAGAAAATCATCGAGGAAACAATGTTTTGACATCCTATCTGCAAGATTTCGTAAATAATGCAGTAATCGCTAATATAATTCCAACAGACTCTTAGCATCGCTACGAGTGAGAAAGTCTCATCGTAGTCAACTCCTTGAACTTGTCGGAAAACATCTTAACGACAAGTCGAGCTTTCTTAATGGTGATATTTACCATCATTGTCCGTCTTCCTTTTAAAATCCATCTGTACTCAATAGCCTCACAACCATCGAGCTGTTCTGTCAAAGTCTACACTTTGTTTCCATACATGGATTCTCTCTCGGATTTTATGGCCTCGAGCCATTTATCGGAATCTAGGCCCACCATCGCTTCTCCATAGCTCGTAGGTTCATTGTTGTCTAGCAACATGACTTCCAAGACAGTATTACGTACCACTCTGAAGTAGTACGCATCCTTGTCATCCTACGAGGTTTGGTAGTGACTTGATCTGAAGTTTCATGATCACTATCATAAGCTTCCACTTCAATTGGTCTAGGTGCCACAGGAACAACTTCCTGTGCCCTGCCACACACTAGTTGAAGAGACGGTTCAATAACCTCATCAAGTCTCCACCATCCTCCCACTCAATTCTTTCGAGAGAAACTTTTCCTCGAGAAAGGACCCGATTCTAGAAACAATCCCTTATTGCTTTTGGATCTGAGACAGGAGGTATACCCTACTGTTTTGGGTGTCCTATGAAGATGCATTTATCCGCTTTGGGTTCGAGCTTATCAGCCTAAAACTTTTTCGCATAAGCGTCGCAGCCCCAAACTTTTAAGAAATGACAGCTTAGGTTTCTCTAAACCATAGTTCATACGGTGTCATCTCATCGGAATTACGTGGTGCCCCTTTTAAAGTGAATGTGGTTGTCTCTAATGCCTAACCCATAAACTATTGTGGTAATTCGATAAGAGACATCATGGTATGCATCATATCCAATGGGGTGCAGTTATGATGTTCGGACACACCATCACACTATGGTGTTCCAGGCTGTATTAGTTGTGAAACAATTTCCACAATGTCTTAATTTTGTGCCAAACTCGTAATTCAGATATTCATCTCTATGATCATATCATAGATCTTTTATCCTCTTGTCACGACGATCTTTCAACTTCACCCTGAAATTACTTGAACCTTTCAATAATTCAGACTCGTGATTCATCAAGTAAATATACTCAACATCTACTCAAATCATCTGTGAAGTAAGAACATAACGATATCCACTACATGCCTCAGCACTCATTGGACTGCACACATCAAAATGTATTACTTCCAACAAGTTGCTTTCTAGTTCCATTTTACTGAAAACGAGGCTTTCAGTCATCTTGCCCATGTGGTATGATTTGCATGTCTCAAGTGATTCAAAATCAAGTGAGTCCAAACGGTCCATTTGCATGGAGTTTCTTCATGCATATACACCAATAGACATGGTTCGCATGCCTCAAACTTTTCAAAAACGAGTGAGCCCAAAGATCCATCAACATGGAGCTTCTTCATGCGTTTTATACCGATATGACTTACGTGGCAGTGCCACAAGTAGGTGGTACTATCATTACTATCTTTTGGCATGAACATGTGTATCACTACGATCGACATTCAATGAACCATTCATTTTAGGTGCAAGACCATTGAAGGTATTATTCAAATAAACAGAGTAACCATTATTCTCCTTAAATGAATAACCGTATCGCGATAGACATAATCCAATTATATCTATGCTCAACGCAAACACCAATCTCGATGGTAGAGGGAGCGTGCGATGCTTGATCATATTAACATTGGAAACACTTCCAACACATATTGTCAGCTCACCTTTAGCTAGTCTCCGTTTATTCTGTAGCTTTTATTTAGAGTTACTAACACTTAGCAACCGAACCGGTATCTAATACCCTGGTGCTACTAGGAGTACTAGTAAAGTACACATCAACACAATGTATATCCAATATACTTCTATCGACCTTGCCAGCCTTCTCATCTACCAAGTATCTAGGGTAATTCTGCTCCAGTGGTTGTTCCCCTTATTACAGAAGCACTTAGTCTCGGGTTTGGGTTCAACCTTGGGTTTCTTCACTAGAGCAGCAGCTGATTTGCCGTTTCATGAAGTATCCCTTCTTGCCCTTGCCCTTCTTGAAACTAGTGGTTTCACCAACCATCAACAATTGATGCTTTTGGCCATATCACATCACATAGCATACCCTGCAAAAACAAGTTAGACGTCCTCTAATTGTTGTTTGCATGTTTTACGTGGCTGCTATGGGTTTCTAGCAAGAACGTTTCTTACCTACGCAAAAACCACAACGTGATATGCCAATTGCTATTTACCCTTCATAAGGACCCTTTTCATCGAATCCGATCCGACTAAAGTGGGAGAGACAGACACCCGCTAGCCACCTTATGCAACTAGTGCATGTCAGTCGGTGGAACCAGTCTCACGTAAGAGTACGTGTAAGGTCGGTCCGGGCCGCTTCCTCCCACAATGCCTCCGAATCAAGATTGGACTAGTAACGGTAAGCATATTGAACAAAATCAACGCCCACAACTACTTTGTGTTCTACTCGTGCATAGAAACTACGCATAGACCTAGCTCATGATGCCACTGTTGGGGAACGTAGCATAAATTCAAAATTTTCCTACGTGTCACCAAGATCTATCTATGGAGTCATCTAGCAACGAGGGAGGAGTGGATCTACATACCCTTGTAGATCGCGCGCGGAAGTGTTCAAGAGAACGGGGTTGATGGAGTCGTACTCGTCGTGATCCAAATCACCGATGATCCTAGCGCCGAACGGACGGCACCTCCTCGTTCAACACACGTACGGAGCAGCGACGTCTCCTCCTTCTTGATCCAGCAAGGGGGAAGGAGAGGTTGATGGAGATCCAGCAGCACGACGGTGTGGTGGTGGAAGTAGCGGGATTCCAACAGGGCTTCGCCAAGTGCTGCGGGAGGAGGGAGGTGTGTCATGGGAGGGAGAGGGAGGCGCCAGGGCTTAGGTATGGTTGCCCTCCCTTCCCCCCACTATATATAGGGCCAAGGGAGAGGGGGGAGGCGCAGCCTTGTCCCTTCCTCCAAGGAAGGGTGCGGCCAGGGAGGAGTCCCTCCTCCCCAAGGCACCTTCGAGGTGCCTTCCCCCTTTAGGACTCTTCCTTTTCCTCTTCTCTTGGCGCATGGGCCTCTTGGGGATGGTGCCCTTGGCCCATATAGGCCAAGGCGCACCCCCTACAGCCCATATGGCCCCCCGGGGCAGGTGGCCCCACCCGGTGGACCCCCGGGACCCTTCTGGTGGTCCCGGTACAATACCGGTGACCTCGAAACTTGTCCCGATGGCCGAAATAGCACTTCCTATATATAATTCTTTACCTCCGGACCATTCCGAAACTCCTCGTGACGTCCGGGATCTCATCCGGGACTCCGAACAACTTTCGGGTTACCGCATACTAATATCTCTATAACCCTAGCGTCACCGAACCTTAAGTGTGTAGACCCTACGGGTTCGGGAGACATGCAGACATGACCGAGATGACTCTCCGGTCAATAACCAACAGCGGGATCTGGATACCCATGTTGGCTCCCACATGTTCCATGATGATCTCATCGGATGAACCACGATGTCAAGGACTTAATCAATCCCGTATACAATTCCCTTTGTCTATCGGTACGACACTTGCCCGAGATTCGATTGTCGGTATCTCGATACCTTGTTCAATCTCGTTATCGACAAGTCTCTTTTACTCATTCCATAACACATCATCCCGTGATCAACTCCTTGATCACATTGTGCACATTATGATGATGTCCTACCGAGTGGGCCCAGAGATACCTCTCCGTCACACGGAGTGACAAATCCCAGTCTCGATTCGTGCCAACCCAACAGACACTTTCAGAGATACCCTTAGTGCACCTTTATAGTCACCCAGTTACGTTGTGACGTTTGGTACACCCAAAGCACTCCTACGGTATCCGGGAGTTGCACAATCTCATGGTCTAAGGAAATGATACTTGACATTAGAAAAGCTTTAGCATGCGAACTACACGATCTTGTGCTATGCTTAGGATTGGGTCTTGTCCATCACATCATTCTCCTAATGATGTGATCCCGTTATCAATGACATCCAATGTCCATGGTCAGGAAACCGTAACCATATATTGATCAACGAGCTAGTCAACTAGAGGCTTACTAGGGACATGGTGTTGTCTATGTATCCACACATGTATCTGAGTTTCCTATCAATACAATTCTAGCATGGATAATAAACGATTATCATGAACAAGGAAATATAATAATAACCAATTTATTATTGCCTCTAGGGCATATTTCCAACACCACCCCCCTAGGCGTGTGGGCCTGCCTCGTGGACAACTCGGACACCTTCTTGACGTGAGACCGACGCCAAAAATTCCTATAAATACAGAAACCTCTAGAAAATAACCTCTGTAGCCACGAGAAATCAATCTAGGCCCTCTCTGGCACCCTGCCGGAGGGGGCCATCTTCACCGGAGGGCATGGAGGAGGATCCCGGTGGGGCCATCATCACCATGAAGGCCAAGGACCAGAGGGGGAACCTCTCCCAATCTAGGGGGGAGGCCATGGAGGAGGAATCACAAGGGGGAGATCCTCTCCTCCTCTCTCTCGGTGGCGCCGGAGTGCCATCGGGAGGGGAATCATCGCCGCGGTGATCGTCTTCATCAACATCACCATCCTCATCTCTTTTACGCGGTCCACTCTCCCGCACCCCGCTGTAATCCCTACTTGAACATGGTGCTTTATGCCACATATTATGATCCAATGATGTGTTGCCATCCTATGATGTTTTGAGTAGATATCCTTTGTCTTTGGGTTGATTGATGATCTAGATTGGTATGAGTTGTATGTTTTACTTTGGTGTTGTCCTATGGTGCCCTCCCTGTCGCGCAAGCGTGAGGGATTCCCGTTGTAGGGTGTTGCAATATGTCCATGGTTTGCTTATTGTCTGTGTTGCGTGAGTGACTGAAACACAAACACGGGTAAGCGGGACATGGCGTATGGGAATAAAGAGGACTTAATGCTTTAATGCTATGGTTGGGTTTTACCTTCATGATCTTTAGTAGTTGCGGATGCTTACTAGAGTTCCAATCATAAGTGCATATGATCCAAGAAGAGAAAGTATGTTAGCTTATGCCTCTCCCTCATATGAAATTGCAATGACGACTATCGGTCTTGTTAACAATTGCCTAAGACAATTCCGCACGCCAATCCACCATTATTCCACACTCGCTATTTATAATATTTAGCAATATATTCTAACTTTATGATAACATCACCTACTTTTATAGTTTAGCTCTCCGATATCATGCAAAGTCATCCACTTCATACCCACAACATAGTTTTATTTCTCATTGCTAGTTGGAAGCAAACGTTCGGTGTACGTAGAGTCGTATCAATGGCAGATAGGGCTTGAGAGAATAGTGATCTTACCTTTAGCTCCTTGTGGGTTTGACACTCCATACTTATCACTTCCACCTTTGGAAATTTCTACGATGATTCCCTACACTTGGGTATTATCAAGCTCTTTTCTGGCGCCGTTGCCGGGGAGCAATAGTGTGGGGTTGATATTCTCGTGTGTGCTTGTTTGCTTTCTTCACTAAGTCGATTTTGTTTTTCCTTTTTGTTTATGTTTAGTTGTGGGTGAAACATACAAAAAATTAAAATAATGAAAATACAAAAAAATTTACTTGCCTCTTATGCCTAAAAAGTTTTTCAAAAAGAGAAGTGGTTGGAAAGTAATGCGTTGAAGAAGTGAGGGTCGACCTTGAGCACTCGTGTTCATGCTCACGGAAACAGTGTAGAATTTTTCATGGAAGTTTCTCTGTAAATAATTATCCCCTTATATATATATATATCCATTGAATTATAAAAATAATGTGCCAAGCCTTGGTTTTAGGATGATTAGATTGCTTGTTTACTATGTGCAGAAGAAAAAACAGAAACTTTGTCTGTAGCGCGTGATTTTACATTTTTTTTACTGGAAAGTCAAATGGGTCTGAAACTTTTTGCAATTTGCTTATGTATAAATTTTTCAAATTGTAAAATTTATTTCAGAATTTTTGGAGTTATATAAGTTTACTAAACCTCCAGATTACTACAAACTCTCCTGTTTTAGGCAGATTCTGTTTTTCGTGTGTTGTTTGCTTATTTTGATGCATCTATGGCTAGTATCGGAGGGTATGAACCATAGAGAAGTTGGAATACAGTATATATAGTTCTAATATGAAATTGGAATGAGTTTGAAACAGTACCTAAAGGTAGTGATTTGCTTTATTATACTAACGGATCTCACAAAGTTTTTGTTTAAGTTTTGTGTGGATGAAGTGTTCGAAGAACGAGGAGTTACCGATGTGAGAAGAATAAAGAGAGGCAAGAGCTCAAGCTTGGGGATGACCAAGGCACCCCAACTAAATATTATAAGTATACTCAAGCATCTAAGATTGGGGATGCCTGATACGTCTCCAACGTATCTATAATTTTTGATTGCTCTATGCTATATTATCTACTGTTTTGGACTATATTGGGCTTTATTTTCCACTTCTATATTATTTTTGAGACTAACCTATTAACCGGAGGCCTAGCCCACAATTGATGTTTTTTGCCTATTTCAGTGTTTCGAAGAGA
The DNA here is from genome assembly GCF_056163025.1 of Triticum urartu. Taxonomy (NCBI): domain Eukaryota; kingdom Viridiplantae; phylum Streptophyta; class Magnoliopsida; order Poales; family Poaceae; genus Triticum; species Triticum urartu. The sequence continues at coordinate 697,053,385 of NC_141875.1, forward strand.
CGGAATATCAAACGGAGTCCAAACGGAATAAAACCTTCGGGAACATGATTTTCTCACCGAACGTGATCCAGGAGACTTGGACCCTGCTCCAAGGAACAAAAGAGGCGGTCACGAGGGTGGGGGCGCCCCCCCAGGGCGCGCCCCCCTGCCTCGTGGGCCCCTCGTTGCTCCTCCGGCGTACTTCTTCCTCCTATATATACACATGTACCCCCAAACGATCAGAATAGGAGCCAAAAACCTAATTCCACTGCCGCAACTTTCTGTATCCACCAGATCCCATCTTGGGGCCTGCTCCGGAGCTCCGCCGGAAGAGGGACATCATCACGGAGGGCTTCTACAGCATCCTAGCCTCTCCGATGAAATGTGAGTAGCTTACCTCAGACCTTCGGGTCCATAGTTAGTAGCTAGATGGCTTCTTCTCTCTCTTTGAATCTCAATACAAAGTTCTCCCCATCTCTTGTGGAGAGCTATTCGATGTAATCTTCTTTTTGCGGTGTGTTTGTTGAGACCGATGAATTGTGGGTTTATGATCAAGTCTATCTATGAATAATATTTGAATCTTCTCTGAATTATTTTATGTATGTTTGGTTATCTTTGCAAGTCTCTTCGAATTATCTGTTTGGTTTGGCCAACTAGATTGGTAGTTCTGGCCATGGGAGAAGTGCTTAGCTTTGGGTTCGATCTTGCGGTGTCCTTACCCAGTGACAGAAGGGGCAGCAAGGCACGTATTGTATCGTTGCCATCGAGGATAATAAGATGGGGTTTATTTCATATTGCATGAATTTATCTCTCTACATCATGTCATCTTGCTTAAGGCGTTACTCTGTTTTTAACTTAATACTCTAGATGCATGCTGGATAGCGGTCGATGAGTGGAGTAATAGTAGTAGATGCAGAATCGTTTCGATCTACTTGTCACGGACGTGATGCCTATATACATGATCATGCCTAGATATTCTCATAACTATGCTCAATTCTGTCAATTGCTCAACAGTAATTTGTTCACCCAGCGTAGAATACTTATGCTCTTGAGAGAAGCCACTAGTGAAACCTATGGCCCCGGGTCTATTCTCATCATATCAATCTCCATCACTTTAATCTTGCTTTGCTTTTTTACTTTGATTTTACTTTTTACTTTGCATCTCTATACCAAAAATACCAAAAATATTATATCTATCAGATCTCACTCTCGTAAGTGACCGTGAAGGGATTGACAACCCCTAATCGCATTGGTTGCGAGTAGCTAGCGCTTTGTGCAGGTACGAGTGACTTGAGCATGGCCTCCTACTAGATTGATACCTTGGTTCTCAAAAACTGAGGGAAATACTTACGCTACTCTGCTGCATCATCCCTTCCTCTTCGGGGAAAACCAACGCAAGCTCAAGACGTAGCAAGAAGGATTTCTGGCGCCGTTGCCGGGGAGTCTACGCAAAAAGTCAACATACCAAGTACCCATCACAATCCCTATCTCTCGCATTACATTATTTGCCATTTGCCTCTCGTTTTCCTCTCCCCCCAATTCACCCTTGCCGTTTTATTCGCCCTCTCTCCCTCTCTATCCTCCCTCTCTGTTTGCCTATTTTCCCTCGCCATGTCAGAACCAAAAAGAGTTGGGGGTTCTCTCCCAAGTTCTAGTGCTTTAGACAATCCTGCTATCTTATCTAAACTCATAAATCGGAATGCTATAGAATAACTTGCCGGAGTTATCAATGAGAACCTTAGTAATTTTGATGAAGATGATTCTGGAATTTTTCGTTATTTACTTGATGAATCTTTGAAAGATGCTTGGGATAGGCTGTTAAGGATCCGGGCTAGCTATGTACCCCAATATCAAATTGAGGTTTACTTGAAAAGCTTTTATGTTGGGCTACCCGCTTCGTTCAAACAAGTCTTAGATTCTATTTTCGAGGGGGGTTTTCTTCAAGGGGACCCCATAGATACCTATGAGAGGATGAAAACTATATTTGGGCACCCCATTAATGAGAAAACTGAAATTACATCTCTCTTGCTTTCTTACCAAAACGAATCTATTAAAGAGATAAAAGCTAGCCTATATGCCAATTTCCGCAACATACTTAATCTTTCTTATACCATTAATGGACATGTACTTTGTCAAAATAGAAATATTAATTCCATAGATAACAAGTTTGCTCTCTTTCTCTCTAAAACCAAGAATGGCAATACCTAGATCTATCCTCGCTTTTATGCCTAGCTAGGGGCGTTAAACGATAGCGCTTGTTGGGAGGCAACCCAATTTTATTTTTATTCCTTGCTTTTTGCTCCTGCTTAGTAATAAATAAATTATTTAGACTCTGTTTTGGTTGTGTTTTTTGTGTTAGTTAGTGTTTGTGCCAAGTAGAACCGTTGGGAAGACTTGGGGAAAGTCTTGTTGAACTTGCTGTAAAAAACAGAAACTTTAGCACTGACGAGAACTGCTGTCATTTTCTTTGAAGAGTGATATTTAGTTAATTGTTTTTGAAGATGATTAATAGATAAATTCCTCACGTCCAGAAATTTATTTTAGAATTTTTTGGGTTCCAGATCTTGCGCTAGCTACAGATTACTACAGACTGTTCTGTTTTTGACAGATTCTGTTTTTCGTGTGTTGTTTGCTTATTTTGATGAATCTATGGCTAGTAAAATAGTTTATAATCCATAGAGAAGTTGTAATACAGTAGGTTTAACACCAATATAAATAAAGAATGAGTTCATTACAGTACCTTGAAGTGGTCTTTTGTTTTCTTTCGCTAACGGAGCTCACGAGTTTTCTATTTTGAGTTTTGTGTTGTGAAGTTTTCAAGTTTTGGGTGAATTCTTTTGATGGATCATGGAACAAGGAGTGGAAAGAGCCTAAGCTTGGGGATGCCCATGGCACCCCCAAGATAATACAAGGACACCAAGAAGTCAAAGCTTGGGGATGCCCCGGAAGGCATCCCCTCTTTCATCCACTTCCATCGGTAATTTACTTGGAGCTATATTTTTATTCACCAACATGATATGTGTTTTGCTTGGAGCGTCTTGTATTATTTGTGTCTTTATGTCTTAGTATGCCACAATCATCCTTTCTGTACACACCTTTTGAGAGAGCCATACATGAACTAAAATTTGATAGAATACTCTATGTGCTTCACTTATATCTTTTGAGCTAGATAATTTTACTCTATGTGCTTCACTTATATCTTTTGAGCTAAGTAATTTTGCTCTATGTGCTTCACTTAGATCTTTTAGAGCACGGTGGTGGATTTGTTTTAAAGAAACTATTGATCTCTCATGCTTCACTTAAATTATTTTGAGAGTCTCTTAATAGCATGGTAATTTGCTTAATAATAATATGCTTGGTATTCAAGATTTGTGAAACTTTCTTTTGAGTGTGTTGAATACTAAGAAAAGATTGAAGCATCATGACAATTGTTTTGAGATATGGAGGTGATAATATTAAAGTCATGCTAGTTGAGTAGTTGTGAATTTAAAGAATACTTGTGTTAAAGTTTGTGATTCCCGTAGCATGCACGTATGGTGAACCGTTATGTGACGAAGTCGGAGCATGATTTATTTATTGATTGTCTTCCTTATGAGTGGCGGTCGGGGACGAGCGATGGTCTTTTCCTACCAATCTATCCCCCTAGGAGCATGCGTGTAATACTTTGCTTTGATAACTTCTAGATTTTTGCAATAAGTATATGAGTTCTTTATGACTAATGTTGAGTCCATGGATTATACGCACTCTCACCCTTCCACCTTTGCTAGCCTCTCTAATATCGCGCACCTTTCGCCGGTATCATACACCTACCATATACCTTCCTCAAAACAGCCACCATACCTACCTATTACGGCATTTCCATAGCCATTCCGAGATATATTTCCATGCAACCTTCCACCATCTAGTTCATCATGACACATTCATCATTGTCATATTGCTTAGCATGATCATGTAGTTGACATAGTATTTGTGGCAAAGCCACCGTTCATAATTTCTTCATACTTGTCACTCTTGATTCATTGCATATCCCGGTACACCGCCGGAGGCATCCATATAGAGTCATACTTTGTTTTAGAATCGAGTTGTAATCATTGAGTTGTAAATAAATAAAAGTGTGATGATCATCATTCAATAGAGCATTGTCCCAATAAAAAAAGAGAGAGAGAGAAAGGCCAAAGAAAAAAAGAAGGCCCAAAAAAGATAAAATAAATAAAAAGGGGCAATGCTACTATCCTTTTTTCCACACTTGTGCTTCAAAGTAGCACCATGATATAGCGAGTCTCATATATTGTGCTTCAAAGTAGCACCATGTTCTTCATATAGAGAGTCTCATATGTTGTCACTTTCATATACTAGTGGGAATTTTACATTATAGAACTTGGCTTGTATATTCCAATGATGGGCTTCCTCAAATTGCCTTAGGTCTTCATGAGCAAGCAAGTTGGATGCACACCCACTTAGTTTCTTTTGTTGAGCTTTCATACATTTATAGCTCTAGTGCATCTGTTGCATGGCAATCCCTACTCACTCACATTGATATCTATTGATGGGCATCTCCATAGCCTGTTGATACGCCTATTTGATGTGAGACTATCATCCCCTCCTTTTTGTCTTCTCCACAACCATCATTCTATTCCACCTATAGTGCTATATCCATGGCTCACGCTCATGTATTGCGTGAAGATTGAAAAAGTTTTGAAAAAGTTAGAGTATGAAACAATTGCTTGGCTTGTCATCGGGGTTGTGCATGATTTAAATACTTTGTGTGGTGAAGATGGAGCATAGCCAGACTATATGATTTTGTAGGGATAACTTTCTTTGGCCATGTTATTTTGAGAAGACATAATTGCTTTGTTAGTATGCTTGAAGTATTATTATTTTTTATGTCAATATAAACTTTTGTCTTGAATCTTTCTAATCTGAATATTCATACCACAATTAAGAAGATTTGCATTGAAATTATGCCAAGTAGCACTCCGCATCAAAAATTCTCTTTTTATCATTTACCTACTCGAGGACGAGCAGGAATTAAGCTTGGGGATGCCTGATACGTCTCCAACGTATCTATAATTTTTTATTGCTCCATGCTATATTATCTACTGTTTTGGACTATATTGGGCTTTATTTTCCACTTTTATATTATTTTGGGGACTAACCTATTAACCGGAGGCCCAGCCCAGAATTGTTGTTTTTTGCCTATTTCAGTGTTTCGAAGAAACGGAATATCAAACGGAGTCCAAATGGAATAAAACCTTCGGGAACGTGATTTTCTCACCAAACGTGATCCAGGAAACTTGGACCCTGCTCCAAGGAACAAAAGAGGTGGTCATGAGGGTGGGGGCGCCCCCCCCCTAGGGCGCGCCCCCCTGCCTCGTGGGCCCCTCGTTGCTCCTACGTACCCCAAACGATCAGAACAGGAGCCAAAAACCTAATTCCACCGCCGCAACTTTCTGTATCCACGAGATCCCATCTTGGGGCCTGTTCCGGAGCTCCGCCGGAAGAGGGCCGTCATCACGGAGGGCTTCTACATCATCCTAGCCTCTCCGATGAAGTGTGAGTAGTTTACCTCAGACCTTCGGGTCCATAGTTAGTAGCTAGATGGCTTCTTCTCTCTCTTTGAATCTCAATACAAAGTTCTCCCCCTCTCTTGTGGAGATCTATTCGATGTAATCTTCTATTTGCGGTGTGTTTGTTGAGACCGATGAATTGTGGGTTTATGATCAAGTCTATCTATGAATAATATTTGAATCTTCTTTGAATTCTTTTATGTATGATTGGTTATCTTTGCAAGTCTCTTCGAATTATCCGTTTGGTTTGGCCAACTAGATTGGTAGTTCTTGCCATGGGAGAAGTGCTTAGCTTTGGGTTCGATCTTGCGGTGTCCTTACCCAGTGACAGAAGGGGCAGCAAGGCACGTATTGTATCATTGCCATCGAGGATAACAAGATGGGGTTTATTTCATATTGCATGAATTTATCTCTCTACATCATGTCATCTTGCTTAAGGCGTTACTCTGTTTTTAACTTAATACTCTAGATGCATGCTGGATAGCGGTCGATGAGTGGAGTAATAGTAGTAGATGCAGAATCGTTTCGATCTACTTGTCACGGACGTGATGCCTATATACATGATCATGCCTAGATATTCTCATAGCTATGCTCAATTCTGTCAATTGCTCAACAGTAATTTGTTCACCCGCCGTAGAATACTTATGCTCTTGAGAGAAGCCACTAGTGAAACCTATGGCCCCCGGGTCTATTCTCATCATATCAATCTCCATCACTTTAATCTTGCTTTGCTTTTTACTTTGCTTTTACTTTTTACTTTGCATCTTTATACCAAAAATACCAAAAATATTATATCTATCAGATCTCACTCTCGTAAGTGACCGTGAAGGGATTTACAACCCCTAATCGCGTTGGTTGCGAGTAGCTAGCGCTTTGTGCAGGTACGAGGGACTTGAGCGTGGCCTCCTACTGGATTGATACCTTGGTTCTCAAAAACTGAGGGAAATACTTGCGCTACTCTGCTGCATCATCCCTTCCTCTTCGGGGAAAACCAACGCAAGCTCAAGACGTAGCAATGCCCCGGTTGGCATCCCATCTTTCTTCTTCAACAATTATCGGTATACCTCGGTTTTTGTTTTGTTCACATGATTTGTGTCCTTTGTGTTTTCCTTTTTATTCAAGAACCATGTTTGTATGCGATGTCTCTTCATCAATTTATAGAATACTTCATGTGCTTCACTTATATCTTCTAAGTATGATCTTATAGAATTGCTCTTTGAGCTTCACTTAAATCTTTTGAGTATGGCTTTATATAATGCTTCGTGTGCTTCACTTATACATTTTGAGCTTTGATATTGGTTAGTTTATATTAATTGTAGAATTCTCCATGAACTTCACTTATATCTTTTGGATTATGAACAATACTATCATCTAAAGCGGGTTTAGAAGATTGTCAACTTTAGGAACTAGTGATCCCGCTATTCCGAATGAGGAGAATTTTGTTTATGTGGAAGAGTAGTAAAATTTCTATGCTCGTAGATCATGAAAAGAATGCTTTATGTGATGGTAATATTGTTGAACTCATTCATGATTCTACTGAAAATTATTATGAGGGAGGAATACATGCTTGTAGGAGTTGCAATAATATCAAGTTTCCTCTCTATGTGCTTAAAGTTCTGAAGTTATACTTGTGTTGCCTTCCTATGCTAGTTGATTATTGTTCCCATAAATTGTGTGCTCACAAAATTCCTAGGCATAGGAAGTGGGTTAGGTTTAAATGTGCTAGTCATATTCTTCATGATGCTCTCTTTATGTTTCAATTCTTATCTTTTATGTGAGCATCATTGAAATCGTCATGCCTAGCTAAAAAGGCATTAAAGAAAAGCGCTTGTTGGGAGACAACCAAATATTTACCCTTACTGATTTTGTGTGTTCTCATGAGTAAGCTACTGTATTAATCTTGTATTATAGCTTTTGTTTTAATAAAGTGCCAAGTAAGACCTTTGGGAAGACTTGGGTGAAAGTTAATGTGATCTTGCTGTTAAAAACAGAAACTTTGCACTCACGAGATTAGCTGCCATTTTTTACAGAAGAGTACTTTGGTGTTGATTATTTTTGCATAAGATTAATAGACAAATGCCTCACGTCCACCAATTTATTTCATAATTTTTTGATTAGCAGAAGTATGGTTAGTGTTCAGATCATTACAGACTGTTTTGTTTCTGACAGATTCTGTTTTCATTGCATAGTTTGCTTGTTTTCTAGTTTCTATGACTTATATTTGTAAAATATAAATTGTAGAAATGATATGGTACAGTAGGCATTGTGTGAGAACAATTATGAGCCTTGTCTTTGACAGTACCGAAGTGAATGGTTTACTCTTTATCATACTAACCTATCTCACAAAGTTCCATTAAGTTTTGTGTGATTGAAGTTTTCAAGCTTTGGGTGAGATATCGATGTGAGGAGAATAAGGAGTGGAAATACCCTAAGCTTGGGGATGCCCAAGGCACCCCAAGGTAATATTCAAGGAAGACTCAAGCACCTAAGCTTGGGGATGCCCTGGAAGGCATCCCCTCTTTCGTCTTCAAAAACTATCGGTATACCTTACTCGGAGCTATATTTTTATTCATCACATGATATGTGTTTTGCTTGGAGCGTATTTTCAATTTTACTTGCTATTTGAATAAAATCATTGGATCTGAAATCTCAAATGAAAAAGAGTCCTCCCATGGCTAGTTAATTATTTGACTACTCAGTGTCCTTCACTTATATCTTTTGGAGTAGTTTGTCATTTACTCACGTGCTTCACGTTATCCTATGAGTAAATGCTTGAATAATTGAATATCATAAATCTGAATTTATATATGTTTCATATACTTATACCATGGGGAGTAATGACTTCACACAGAATAAGTATAGGTAGTAAACTTATTGAAAGTTAGCAAACGTAGAATTGGTCACTTGAACAATTCATGAAAGAATATTGAAGGAAGAGAGATTCCACATATAAATATATTATCTTGGACATCTTTTATAATTGTGAGCACTCATTAAAATATGACATGCTAAAAGGTTGATGTCAGACAAGGAAGACAACGTAATGGGTTATCTTTTCTTATATCCAAAATAAAGTATATTGTCTTGGATCATCCAACATGTTGAGCTTGCTTTTCCCCCTCATGCTAGCCAAATTCTTTGCACCAAGTAGAGATACTACTTGTGCTTCCAAACATTCCTTAAACCAGTTTTGCCATGAGAGTCCACCATACCTACCTATGGATTGAGTAAGATCCTTCAAGTAAGTTGTCATCGGTGCATGCAATAAAAATTGCCTTCTAAACATGTATGATCTATTAATGTGGAGAAAATAAGCTTTATACGATCTTGTGATGTGGAAGAAATAAAAGCGACGAACTGCATAATAAAGGTCCATATCACAAGTAGCAATATAAAGTGGCGTTCTTTTGTGCATCCAACCATAAAGTGCATGACAACCTCTGCTTCCCTCTGTGAAGGGCCTATCTTTTACTTTTATCTTCTACCCTTATGCAAGAGTCATGGTGATCTTCACCTTTCCTTTTTACATTTTATCCTTTGGCAAGCACATTATGTTGGAAAGATCCTGATATATATATATATATATATATATATATATATATATATATATATATATATATATATATATATATATCCAATTGGGTGTAAGTTATCATGAACTATTATCGTTGACATTACCCTTGAGGTAAAAGGTTGGGAGGTGAATCTATAAGCCACTATCTTTCTCTGTGTCCGATTAAAACTTTGAACCCATAAATATCACGTGAGTGTTAGCAATTATGAAAGACTAAATGATAGTTGAGTATGTGGAGTTTGCTAAATCAAAGCTCTGACATAAACCCTTCCTGAAAATAATATGAATTGCAATTGTTTGATGACTGAGAATATAGTTTGTTAGTTTCAAGAAAGTTTATGATCTATACTTTAACATGTGAATAGCTTGTTACTTGATCATGAAAAGTTTTATGAAAATGAGCTACTGTTATGATACATAATGATGCTAGAAAAAGTGATTGGAACTATCATTGATGAAACTTATGCACTTGCTAGCATTCACACTTCATAAATTATTTCTTTTATCATTTACCTACTCGAGGACGAGCAGGAATTAAGCTTGGGGATGTTGATACGTCTCCAACGTATCTATAGTTTATGAAGTATTCATGCTATTATATTATCAACCTTGGATGCTTTATATGCTATTTTATATGGTTTTTGGGACTAACCTATTAACCTAGAGCCTAGTGCCAGTTTCTGTTTTTCCTTGTTTTTGAGTTCTGCAGAAAAGGAATACCAAACGGAGTCCAATTGACGTGCCAATTTTTGATGATTTTTTATGGACCAAAAGAAGACCCCGGAGTAAAAGAGTTGGACCAGAAGAGTCCCGGGCCGTCCCCGAGGGTGGGGGACGCGCCCACCCGCTGGGCGCATGGGCCTGCCTCGTGGATGACTCGGGCACCTTCTTGACGTGAGACCGACGCCAAAAGTTCCTATAAATACAGAAACCTCCAGAAAATAACCTAGATCGGAAGTTCCGCCGCCGCAAGCCTCTGTAGCCATGAGAAATCAATCTAGGCCCTCTCTGGCACCCTGCCGGAGGGGGCCATCATCACCGGAGGGCATGGAGGAGGATCCCGGAAGGGCCATCATCACCATGAAGGCCAAGGACCAGAGGGGGAACGTCTCCCCATCTAGGGGGGAGGCCATGGAGGAGGAAGCACAAGGGGGAGATCCTCTCCTCCTCTCTCTCGGTGGCGCCGGAGTGCCATCGGGAGGGGAATCATCGCCACGATGATCGTCTTCATCAACATCACCATCATCATCACCATCCTCATCTCTTTTACGCGGTCCACTCTCCCACACCCCGCTGTAATCCCTACTTGAACATGACGCTTTGTGCCACATATTATGATCCAATGATGTGTTGCCATCCTATGATGTTTTGAGTAGATATCCTTTGTCTTTGGGTTGATTGATGATCTAGATTGGTATGAGTTGTATGTTTTACTTTGGTGTTGTCCTATGGTGCCCTCCCTGTCGCGCAAGCGTGAGGGATTCCCACTATAGGGTGTTGCAATATGTCAATGGTTTGCTTATTGTCTGCGTTGCGTGAGTGACTGAAACATAAATACGGGTAAGCGGGACATGGCGTATGGGAATAAAGAGGACTTGATGCTTTAATGCTATGGTTGGATTTTACCTTAATGATCTTTAGTAGTTGTGGATGCTTGCTATAGTTCCAATCATAAGTGCATATGATCCAAGAAAAGAAAGTATGCTAGCTTATGCCTCTCCCTCATATGAAATTGCAATGATGACTATCGGTCTTGTTAAAAATTGTCTAAGACAATTCCGCACTCCGATCCACCATTATTCCACACTCACTATTTATAACATTTAGTAATATATTCTAACTTTATGATAACAAAACCTACTTTTATATTTTAGCTCTCCGATATCATGCAAATTTATCCACTTCATACCCACAACGTAGTTTTATTTCTCATTGCTAGTTGGAAGCAAACATTCGGTGTATGCAGAGTCGTATCGGTGGAAGATAGGGCTTGAGGGAATATTGATCTTACCTTTAGCTCCTTGTGGGTTCGACAGTCCATACTTATCACTTCCACCTTTGGAAATTGCTACGATGATTCTCTGCACTTGGGGATTATCAGGGTCTTCTTGGTCTTCGGCGTTCTCCGGAGTGTCATCGTCTCCGGTGCTGGTATTGCTGTCTTTTCTGCGACACGATTTAGAGCGGCGCCGTTGACGTTGATGCTTTGGTGGTATCTCAGGAGGTTCGTCCTCGACTTGATCCTTCTCATCATCGTCGTCGCCTTCTTTAGGTGTGCCCACCATGTACACATCGTATGAGGAAGTGGCCGTCCAGCATCCGGTGAACGGCGGGTTTTGGGCCTGCTCCTCTCTGGCATCGTCATCCATACCGTCGATGTCTTCGGAGGCGTAGTCGAGCATGTCGTAGTCGAGCATGTCGGTTAGATCCTCAATAGCGGCTATAAAGTAAAATTCCCTATTTTCAGCCCCTAGTCCGGGCTGGGTGCAGTTCGGAAGCGGTTCCTCTTTGATGGTGAGGGATCGCATTAAGTCCATAGCCTCGTTTAAGAGTGAGGTTTGAACAGGAACCGAAGCTCCCTGGCCGAGCTTGCATGACGCGGACTTCGAGGGTTCGGAGCTAGTGTCCGGAGAAGAGCCCGGCTTTGTGGTGACTGTCGGTGGCGCTATCCTCTCCGGTTCTCCAGTGTTGAGCTCTATAGCCGCAGATAGTCCGGCGGGCTCTAGACTCCCGTCTTCAGATACCCTACGTCTGAGCGATGGAATTTCCGGTTCACATACTTCTTAGATAAAAAAATCTAAGGGTTCTCATGCTTGATCTTCCAAGGGTTCTTGCAACCGATAAAAAAATCTAAGGGTTCGGAGGGGCCGGAGCGGTGGTTGGAGTCGCGAACCCTTGGAAGATCAAGTCTCCTCGGATATCAGCGACATAGTTCAGATTTCCAAAACTGATCTGGTGACCAGGGGTGTAGCTGTCGATCTGCTCCAGGTGGCCAACCGAGTTGGCGCGCAGTGCGAAGTCGCTGAATACGAAGATCTGGCCAGGGAGAAAAATCTCCTTCCCGACGGCATTGTTGTAGATGAGCGATGGAGCCATCGAGCCTTTCGAAGACGGCACAGTGAAACTCTCAATGAAAGCACCAATGTCGGTGTCAAAACCGGCAGATCTCGGGTAGGGGGTCCCGAACTGTGCATCTATGGACCGAAGGTAACAGGAGACAGGGACACGGTGTTTACCCAGGTTCGGGCCCTCTTGATGGAGGTAATACCCTACGTCCTGCTTGATTGACTTTGATGAGTATAGGGTTACAAGAGTTGATCTACCACGAGATCGTAATGGCTAAACCCTAGATGTCTAGCATGTATGATTATGATTGCCTCTATGGACTAAACCCTCATGTTTATATAGACACCGGAGGGGGCTAGGGTTGTACAAAGTCGGTTTATAGAGAAAGGAATCTTCATATCCGCACGCCAAGCTTGCCATCCACGCAAAGGAGAGTCCCATCCGAACACGGGGGAAAGTCTTCTATCTTGTATCTTCGCAGCCCATTAGTCCGGCCCATGTTATATAGCCCGGATGCGCGAGGACCCCCTAATCCAGGACTCCCTCAAATGGAGTTTGAACAAGGAGCTTCGAGAGGAGAAAGCTCAAGTGTGGCTCGGGCATTTCATCGAACACCTCATGTGCATAGGAGGTGAGCTAGAGCACCACAAAGCTCTCCCACGGCCGGCCAAAAAAACAGAGCAATCCACTACTCTGCTCACAGGCAAGGAGGTATATATAGGCATCTCTTTGGTCCCGGTTCGTGGCTGGAACCGGGACTAACGGACCCCATTTGATCCCGGTCCCAACCACCAACCGGGACCAATGATTGTGGACCAGGAGCGACCAAAGGGGCCAAACGAACCGGGACCAATGGCCCCCGAGGCCCGGCCGGCCCCCTGGCCTCACGAACCAGGACAGATGCCCCCATGGGTCTCGGTTCGTGAGTGAACCGAGATTAATGGGCTTACCCGGCCTGAACCAAAGCCTTGTTTTCTACTAGTGTTTGATCAGTGACAGTGAGAATGATATTGCTGGCAGTTTCGCATAACAACGGCGGCTCCCCAGAAAGCGGGAGTGAAAGGGAAAGCAAGGTTGAGAAAATGGTACTGCTAATCTATTTGTAAGGGTGATTAAGCAAAGATAAAGGTAAGACGTCGGCATAGACCCTTCATCTACATGCAATTTCCTCTAGTAAAAACTCTCATTCTGGCATCCTTGTCTTGGTTGGGCCTAGCTAGCACAGTGGCGTTGGTCAAGACTGCCGACTCTGCCGCGCCTCGAGTCGCTGCCAAGAAACTCCAAGGCAATTTACCGAGGTGGGTGTGGTAGCTGCATGACAACGACAACGTTTGCTTGGCAATTTACCTAGCTACACATCCATGAAAAAGATCTCGCGGCTTAGTTAAGCTAGCTAGGGCCCATGACTACGACGAAACCACAATAATCAACTCGCCTAGCTGCAATTCCTTGCCACCTTTGCCACGCCGTACGAGTTAGAAGATGCATGATTGTGTTTCACTTTCCCGTTTCTCTGGGGCTAATGTATGATTAGTAGTAGTAGTAGCTTCAGCCACCAGGCAATAGCTGATAATGATTAACCGGCCGGGGTTCATCACGTTTTGCGCGTCAAAAGTGCTTCTTCAAGCTTAAAATAACAGATAGGGAACAAAAAGGTGGCACTGATCACAGGTTTCCACGCAAACACTTAACCCGATTGTTCTGAACATCAGATTCTCGAAAGAAAAAAAACACCCAAAAAAAACAATTCGATGGTGCCGGTGGCAAAATTGTCCATCTGTCCTTGCATAAGAAAATGGCAAGTGGAATGAATGAAATAACCCATTTTTTCTTTCTAAAAAGACCAAATCTATTATAAAGGTTCATAAGAAGAACAAAACAACTTTTTTTTCGACAAAGGAAGATACCCCGGTTTCTGCATCTGGACGATGCATGCAGTCATTTATTAATTATTTACAAAGACCTTACAAAGTAATACATTAGTATGCCTAAAGCCACCATCTTGGCAACACACTTGTCGCTACTTCTATTCCCTTGATGAAGGGGCGACAAATGGCCGAGGTTAATACCAAACAGACATCTCACCAAATTCTAACATCTAAAGCCTGATGCCCCAACCAAGCCACAATGCCGGAATTGAGTCACACACCGTTCTGGCGCACTCTCATAGGCCGTCGCCACCTCAAAGCGTTGATCCATCTCCGGTGCAGGTACTGACACACCAACCTTACCAGGCCTACCGTCGATGCCACCATGGCGTCAGACAACGCCACCATCCTGCGCGTGTCCATCCACACGCGCACATCGTCGAAACTCCGCAGCACCATGCCGCCGTGATCCGCCGTTGGCCTTGCGGTAGATGTAACACCGCTCCTTCTCTTGTTACCTCCAGCCATTATTTGCTCCAAAACGATGCCCCAAGAAGGGGAAGTGATACAGAGAACGCCATCATCGTCCGATTCAGGAGACCCAAATCTAGGGTTTCCCCCAGAGCATCCCCAGCCTGGTGACGCAAACTGCAACAACGATGCCTCGACAAGGAAACAACATCAAAGACGCCGTCATCGTCCGCCATGACCGTAGTCGGCATGATTTTCATCGACAATTGCGCCACAGGGCATGCGCCGCCGGCGTCGCTGCTCCCTTCAAACGTAGCAAACTCCAAAACGATGCCCTAAAGAGGGGCTACGACGCAAAACCACTGCAAAGCAACTAAACATAATAAAAATTGCACTGATGACCATGCATCGAACACGACAAATCTCCTGGCTAACAAAGTTCATCTGAAATCCCAGAGGCAAGACTAGCCAAAATTCCCGTAAGAACGACCCATTGGCAAGTGAAACCTTGGCGATAGTTGTGCGATGCGATGTGTGGTACACGACAGCTTTGAAAAACCTTGACGGTAGAAGTACTCGTTCGAATCCATCATGTTTGCTTCAACATAAACAACAAGAACATAAAAATTTGGCAATGGCACTTGCTCAAAACCTGTCGGTTGTGGTGTTAGCAATGGATGGCATTGGCAGGGGAGAATACCTAGGCTGCGACCGGATCTGGGTGGAATGGCGACGTAGTCCAATGCGGAAAGGCGCATGAGTGGAGCGGCGGAGGTCTGGTAAGGCTTGTGTGGCGGCCGGGGTGGTACAGCAACGGTGTCGGTTGCCGATCGTGAGGATACACAACACGAAGGAAAGAGATGGAGTGAGGGGGGAAGGGCCTTCGGTGGGATCTTTGGATGTGCGAGGCGTGTCAGAGTTTGACGTAGTGGACTTTGACTCCCCCAAACCTCCTCTTTGTTTGGTGCCGATTTACGAGATTTCAAACATCCGAACTTGTCTGGACTTTTTTTACCGTCTTTGGATGGAAAAAATGTCCAGACAATTTGGTCCAGGCATTTTGCGGTGATTTAGTGATTGGGATGCCATTGGCAGTAGCTGGCGCGGGTAAATGAAATGTAGAAGATCAAACCGTGAGGTACGGATATTATAATCCACTTTCTTGTCAAGGACTGTATAGCGCAGAGTACTATTGTTTCGTTTTTGTTTTTGAATTTTCTTAGAGAGCGCAGAGCACTCTTATTATCTATGAACATGTGCTTGGATCAGTGACAGTGATTTCGCTGACGGTTTCACATAACAACGGCGGCTCCCCAGAAAGCGGGAGTGAAACTGTGAAAGGGACAACAAGGTTGAGAATTTTGGATTGCTGATCTGTTTGCAGGGGTGATTAACCAAAGATAAAGGTAAAGACGTCGGCAGAGACCCTCCATCTGCATGTAAGATGCCAGCAATTTCCTTTAGTAAAAACTCCCATTCAGTGCCATTGGTCAAGACTACCGACGCTGCTGCGCCTCGAGTCGCTGCCAAGAAACTCCAAGCCAGTTTACCGAGGTTGAGTAGTATATCTGCAAGACGACGACAACGACAACATTTGCTTGGCAATTTACCTAGCGCCACATGCATCGCAAAGATCCCGGCTTTAGTTATAGTTAGATAGGGTCCATGCCTACCTTTCCACGTTGGATCCCCTCACCGGCAGATAGTTTAGGAGACAGTGTGAGTAGCGAGTACAAGATGCATCATTGAGTTTTACTTTCCCGTTCTCTGGGATTAATGCATCATTAGTAGCCTCAACCAGGCCAGGGTTCATCAGCTTTTGCGAGCGAAAAGCGCTTCTTGAGCTTAGAAAAGGAAACAAAAAGCGACACTGGCACGTACCCTTCGTTGCAATGAACTTCCAGGGAAATAGCACACAGACTTCTGAATGAGAGAAAAAAAAGACAATATGAAGAAGTCGGCGGCAAAATCATCCATTTGTCCTCGCATAATATAATGTGAAGAAAATGTCAAGTGGAAGGGAGACGAAACAGGGGGCTACCACGTTCTGATAAACGGTTGCGAGCTTTATCTTGGAACTTGATGAAGCAGAGCAGCTCTGGCAAAATAAAATAGGCAAAACCATGTGCATCATCTCAAAGATCCAGCAGCAGAGCATCTACAGCTGGACTTGACAAACCCGGCCCTTCAAACGTCTGCGGACAATGACCGGTCACATCTTAAATATTTGACTCTACGACCGGATACCTCAAATTAGATATCTCAAGTCCATATTATTATGTACAACATGTATTGATCTTTAAGCAGAACTCGTTCGGCTCCAACGTGCCCATGTCTAGCGGCCGGCTACGCTCCCCAGAGTGTTGGTCCGGTCGCCGGCAAGGTAGAATAGGCCATGGGACACGAGCCCGCTCATGGAACTCAAAGAGTCGCTGTCTCCCATACCCTACTCTCCCTCGTCAGAGCACGGAACCTGGACGGTGTCAGTGGACGTCAGATCGATGATGGATTTGTCCTGGCATGAGCCGGCGACATCCACCATGACGCGGTTGTGGCGCCCGGATTGGTGTACCATACGGGCGCCGGAGAATGAGACTCTGCCTCACCGACGTCCACAACCACGTGGGCTACCGCTGCTTCCCGCGCCCGCTGCCTCGCACGAGGGATACATCATGCCATGTTTTTCTCGGACGACACTCATGGTGCGTCCATTGCCACTGCGCGTCAACGGAGGGGTTTGAAGCGGGTTTGGGGCGTCCGGCTGTAGATGCTCTAACAAAAGTAAGGGAATGGCTAACTCACATTCGCTTGGAAAAAAATTAGGGTCAGTCAATTTGTTTTAAGCCATTGGATGAAAAATGGATGGTCAAATTTTTTTTTCAACCTCTTGCCCATATCTCCTATGCATCTTCTTGCTCAAATCCACGGACATACCACTGGCCCAACCGGTTGCTGCTGCCGGCCCGCCCTCCCCCAAAACGCCGCCCACGGCCACCCCTCTAACTCGGGCGAGGAACATAATCTTCTGACGAACCTGCACTCCCCCCACACCCCTAAGATAGACCGTCGGTGACTGTTCCTTCCTTCCTTTCCTCTGGCGAACTTGCTTGTTCTTCGAAAAACCGATTGACCCAAACTGTAAATTCAGGCGACAAAGATATAGCTATTGCGCAAGAGTAAACGTACGCAAGCGTTTCCATGAGAATGAAGCATTGGCAAGTTAAGTCCTTGGCACTCGGCAGCATAGCATCGCGTGCACCGGAGTATTTAACAAAAACTACCACATTTCGTCCAACCGTGCCTACAAACTACCACTTTACAATTTTTTACCGAAAACTACCATTTTTCGACTAATCATTGACTAAAAACTACCATGTGTGAAAAGTGTCCGGTTCGGCCAGTTTAAACCTGTTTATAACAGGTTGGCCCCACTTGTCAGAACTAAAAAAAGTCTACTCCGTTAACTTTGACCGTCAACCTGTGGGGTCCACATATGTCAGTTCTATCTTCTGTATGGATCGAAGGATCTAGATCAGATCAGGGGAAGTCCCCGTCTACCGCGCGGCGTGCCTAGGCCATCCCGGAGCTCCTCGCCGGACTTGATGGCCTGCGGGGGCGCGACCTCCTAGATCCCGACGGCGCACCACCCTTGACCCGGTCGACCGATGGCTCCTCTGCCTCGCGACCATGGTCGCCGCTGCATCTACCGTGAACTGAAGCTAACCTCTAGGGATCCCGTGAACTGAAGCTAGCACCTGAACGATGCTCTTGGCCGAGAAAATCAGCACGTACAAACTAGCCAAGCTAACCTCTGAAGCAGGTGGATTGATTCTTCCCGGCCGGATGCGCACGTACAGGTACAGGAGCTAGCTGCTGATTCGATTGCGCCAGAGGAAGGGAACTCTGGGGATCACCAGCAGCACGTAGGCTCATGAGAAGCGGGGAAGGACGGGAGCTTCCGGCTTCGCGGCGGCTCCCGGAGCGGGTGCTCGCGGGCAAGATGGCTCGGGGATGAGCAGCTCGAGGACGATGACATGCACCACTTTAGGAGCACTCACTCGAGGAGGTCGAGGGAGGGGCCAGATGCTCTCTAAGGCGGCGAATCCGGCGAGGTCGAGGTCCACCATAGGCGAGGAAGCATGAACTCAGCGAGGCGATTCGGGGGCTTCCGGGATGATTCCTTTGCCATTAGGATGCGGTGCAGCTAGGTGGTGCTCCTAGACATGGGTTCAGCCCTGGGAGAGGTGGGTGGCACGACGGCGAGCGACCCCATGCCGGCAGCGCACTCTGGACCGGGAACATGGCAGGGGAGAAGATAAAACTGACATGTGGACCCCACGGGTTGACGGTCAAAGCTAACGGAGTAGACTTTTTTAGTTCCGACGAGTAGGCCCAGCCTGTCATAAACAGGTTTAAACTGGCCGAACCGGACACTTTTCACACATGGTAGTTTGTAGTTGATGATTAGTCGAAAAGTGGTAGTTTTGGGTAAAAGTTTATAAAATGGTAGTTTGTAGGTACGGTTGGACGAAATGTGATAGTTTTTTGTTAAATACTCCCCGTCCTCCCCATTTCTGCAACTCCATTAACCGGTGCGATGCGATGTGCTCCCCCCAGATCGGCAGTGCCTGGTGCGGTACTAGTACGCGGCAGCAGCTTTGAATGGCCTTCAAAGTGCGCCAGCCCAGCCAGCATTGTCCCCTCACTATCATATCAGCGATGAGATGGTAGTGGAATCCAAAATTAAACGGGAAGCTGTCTAAAAATACTAAGCGAGAATCAGCCACCGTTATACTAGTATTTCGAGCTTTGTTGACACCTGTTCGGTGCCGGGTTTCCTTTCCTAGGATAATATCACTCGCGCATCTAATCTAATCTAATCTAATCTAATCTAATCTAATCTAATCGATGGTCTGAATGAATGAATAAAGCATCACAAATCCCCTGCCCTGCCCGATGTTTGTGCTAATGGTGGCACGTCGTGCGTGGTTATTAGCAATGCCGCTCCTACTTAGATTAGAGAAAGCAAGCAGAGCAGGGAAGAGGACAAGCCAAGCATGAGTGCATGCAGCATCGGAGCGTCTCCAGGCGCCACGTTGCCAATCATTCATTCATTCACCCATTCATGGCCGCACCGGCTCGGTCGGGCTCTCGCCGGAATCATCAATCATTCCACGTGCAACGCCAGCAGGTTTCCGCTCCGGACCTCAATACTTCCAAAGCCAAACAATTGTATTCTACTCCCTCCGTTCCAAATTACTCGTCGCAGAAATGGATGTATCTAGACTAAAATGCATCTAGATACATTCACATCTGCGACAAGTAATTCGAAACGGAGGGAGTAGATTACTAAATTAGTACTTCATCTGTCCCAGAATACCAGAATATAAAAACGTTTTTGACATTTTGTGACTGAGGGAGTAACTTTTATCCGAATTCAAAATTATCTCTATTTTGATCAAATTTATCCATGCCAAGTTAATATTGTTAGATTCATTATGGAATGCAGTTTTATATTTGGTATTGTAAATATCGATATTTTTAATATAAATTTGGTTAAGCTTTGCAAAGATTGACTTGACATGGAGTAAAAAGGACGGGAGGTAGGTATATTAGCAGTAGCTGGCCCGAGTAAGACCAATTGTTGTAAAAAACCAAGCAACAAAGCATTTCCCATTGCCAACACAACACACGCACACACTCTCGATCGATCCAGCTCTCGGACAAATTTTACAGGTCGATATTTAATAACTAGCACGTAGTAGACTACTGGTCGTAGCATAGTGATCCTGATTATACTTGAGCTAGCTGCCGCATGGCATTCCTCATCACGGTGCGCGCCAAAACGAAGAAGAAGCTGAAACGAAACGAGCATCGCACATCTGAGCGCATGCATCGCGGCCGATCGAGATTTCGCGGGAACGTGGGCGTGGGGGCCAGCAGAACAGAGCGTGAACAGAGGAGTCTGGCGTCGCGGGTCGACGGGTTGGTTCACAGGAACCTCGGGCCGGCCGAGGTGGTGGCCGCCGCCGTGGACACCATCATCATGCGCGCGAAGTCCTGGAAGCCGACGAAGCCGTCGCCGTCGGCGTCGACGCCGCCGATCATGCGGCGGCAGTCGTCGAGGCTGCACCCGTCGGCCTCGCCGCCGAGGATGGCGAGCAGCACGCCGCGGAGCTCCTCGGCGGTGATGCGGCCGTCGCCGTCGGCGTCGAACACGTTGAACGCCTCCATCAGCTCGTCCTCGGGGCCGGCCTCCCCGGCGGCCGCGATGGCCGCCACGGCGTCCAGCTCGTCGTCCGACGGCTCCTCGTGGCCCAGCCGCCGGAGCACGGCCTCCAGCTCCCGCCGCGAGATCTCCGCGGGGAGCACCGACCGCGGCGTGGACGCCCGCGGCAGCGCGTCCTCGGAGGACGACGAGGTGGAGGAGGACGACGCCGACGCGAACGACGGCGCCTCGCTCCGGGAGATGCCGCGCTTGCCGCTGCCGTCCTGCTGCTGCTGCTTCTTGCCCCGCTTGGGCGACGGGATGGAGAGCTTCCGGGCCAGCGACTGCATGGAGAGCTTCATCTTCGAGCAGAGGAAACAATCGGGAGGAGAGAAGCTACTCAAAGGAGATGAATGCGGATGGGATTGTAGCAGGAAAGATGGATGGATTGATGGGGATGTGTGGGGTGGGTGGAGGCGGAGGAGGGAGGCGGCGATAAATAGGGGAGGCGGAGGGCGGGGGAGCGGGGAGGGGAGTGAGCTTCGCGGAAGCTTCCTCCTTGCCGGGGTTGCCGATTTTTCAGTCGTCGAGCTCGCGTCCGGTACGCTTGGTTGGTTGCTTCTGCATGGGTATTTTAGCCCCGCCCGCCCGGCCTTTTCTTTTCCTGGGGTGTGCTGCGCTGCGGATTTATCCTGCCTTGCGACGGATGGAGGGGGCCGTTTCAGGCAGGGGCCTCCCCTCCGGGATTTGCTGCGGCAGCTGGCTCGAGCTGGTTCCTTGTGCCTTCTCTTCTCTGTTCTGGGGTGCCTATCCAGCCGTCCAATTTGGAAATGTCTTTCTTCAAGATATACAAAGGGCCTGACAGTAGGCTAGATCACTGTAGCTTGGTATCTTTCATTTTTCTTTTTCTCGAATTTCTTTCAATCTATTCATTTTTAATTATGGCAGTACAACGAACGCTATAAATAATAAAAATTACATTCAGATTCGTATACCACCTAGCGAGGAATACAAGCACTGAAGCGAGCCGAAGGCCCACCGCCCTCATCGCCCCTCCCTCGCCGGAGCGAGACAAAAACTTGTTGTCACAGATTGATTTTGTTTGCTTATAATGAGAACCGGTCCCAAAACAGAATCGATTTTTTTTTTTGAAACACACGTCTACGTTACCAACAACTTAAAATTGTCGGAACACACCTCAACACATCGGGCTGCCTCCGCACCGGAACATGGTGGCGCCAAATGCGACACGCACCAATTGGTTTTGTGGAGCCTATATGGGAATGTTTTGGTTGTCTGCATACTCCTCGCCCAGGCCCCGAGAATGCGATTGTGTCCTGTTTAGTTACCTGCTGGTGTGTGTGGGCCTGCATAGCACGAAACTCAAAGCAATCCAGAGTTTATCTCTGGAGGAACGACCGAATCGGCAGTTTTCAGCGATCCAGGCCAGGGCTAGGTTGTTTCAAGCGAACCAGGCCTGGGCGAGCACAAGGAGCCACGTGTCTGCAACGGCTACACGCGCGAGGGCGATAAGGGGAGGTACGTTGTTTCCTAAACCAATGGCGCAAATCCCCTCACTCCTCTTTAACCGCTCACACTCACCTCTCTCCACTGACACTCTCTCTCGCCGATGGGGGCAAGCATTGGCGACGACAAGATCTGGACGACGAGCACTGGCTTCATCAACGCTTCATCACCCCTTCGTCCATGGCAAATAAGCCCCTGTCTCCTCAATTTAGGGATCAATGTAGGCATTGATTTATACTTCAAGCATTTGATTTAGGGATTGATTTACGGTTTGATATAGCTAGATTTAGGGTTTGGTTTAGGGTCTGATTTAGTTTTTGGTTTACGGTCCGGTTAGGGATTCATACGCCTCAAATTGGGTGTGGACTAAGGTTCGATTAAGGGTTTAACACGGCTCGATTTGGGTGTCTAAGTATAGTCATATTAGGGGGGTTAGATTTGGGTGTAGATATAGGGGTTAGATTTGCGGTTAAGGGTTTGATGGGCATTGAATTAGGCATGAAAACTCCTGATCTTGTTGTACGATTTACTAATGGCAAGATCAAGATTTTGCTTCTATGGTAGTATGATAGTTTCAATGTTTTCCATGTCCATGCAACTTGGCTACATGTGTGTGTGTTGATCTTCATGGTGAGGCCATGCTACATGTACATCCATTGATCATGTTCAGTTCATCACTATAGTGCTCTATCGGGAAGCTTGCGCTAGAAATGCTGCTAAGGGCAATTGGTCAAAGGGCATGGAGGTGGCAGAGGGGAGCACATCGAAGAGGTGTCAGGTCAGGACGTTGAATTTTGGCCATTTTCATGAGGATGCAAGTTCAGCGCACTTCAACAAGGTGATCTTAGCACTTGCATCGGAGTTACTGTCGACCCCAATGGTTTCTATAAACACATGACCAACATCCCACCAGAAGTCGTTTCTAAGGAGGAACACCGGCTGCAACTGGAGGGGCGCGCACTTGTAACCTCATTACTGAAACAATAGGTTACCACATCGCATGTCTTGCATGTAGCCAAACAACAACACGTTGCATGTGAATAGAACATGCTTGCAACCAAACGACGTGCTAGTGGCTCGTTTCTAATGCATGTTGGGGCTTTGTGAACAACCAAATTAGGCGCAGAACATGGTTTTCAGTCCGCGTTAGTCATAGCTGAATCGGGCCACAGATGCAAGGACGCCTAAAATGATGCATGCAACCTAGCAGGCCCCATGCGAATATATGTACGGTGCCACAGAATTAAGAAATTTCTTTGCCCGAGACTCTTTGCTTCACAATGTTGTAAGCCTAGCACATTCCTACTCGCTATACATCACAAATACGTAACGTTTTGGGCATTAACACAATCTTCAAGAAGCAGTTTTGGCCACTGGTTTCTGTTACAATATCTCTCTAAGTAAAACTTATAAGATAGCACTAATATATTTTTGAGGCAAATTTAGACATATAAAATTTAAATTCCAATATAAATAACCGAGATAAGTTTTGAAACTTTGGTCGAATCGATGGACCCAAAACTCCATTTATTTTGTGATATGGACGGTGTAGTACACGGTACCCACAAGGATATCATGGCACAGAGGATCTGCCGAATTTATTCTGGAATGAACAGAGCCTGGTCTTCGTAGGAGCATGTTGGCCTGCCTGATCTCCGTATTTTTATTAGCTAGTTGCATGTTTGTTTATTTCTGCCACGAAAAAGTCTCTCGCTTTATGTTAGCCTGTTCCTGGGTTGGCTGGCTATTCGTTCGGTTTTAGCTGCCGCCGAGATGCTTGATCAAAAATTCCCCTTAGTCTATGACCTCAACCCTGTCAAACAAACAGAGCAAACACCACAGCCCAAGACAAAAACAATACTTATGTAAATCAAATATAAGCACTTTGGTCATGTCTTCTTCCCATGGCACACTGTTTTTGCCCTTGTATAGTTTTCCTTTTGTGTAAACACTAGACAGTACAACTACTCGAGCAGGGTTACCGTTTAGTACGATGCATGCATCTTCTTTGGCTGCAGAAATGAAGGACACCAACCATTGCTGAACTGAAAATGACTCTTAACCGCATCCGTTGCACCCTACACATACTCCCACCGGTTTGTTTGCAGGGTGGTAGTAGGTTAGTAGGTTAGTATGTCTGAAGATCTGTGTGTGTTTCTTGCTTTGGTTGTTGGCCCAACGAGAAGCCTGTGATTAGGGTGTTTTATTATAGTATGTTGATTCTTTTTTTGGTTGGGAGGGCAAATTCATTCACCCCTCGGTGATTAGGCATGGTCGGATTCGCGGCCACCGCCGACCAGCCTTCGCCGCGAAAACGACGGCGGGTACGAGCTTTGCTACGTTGAGCAAAAAGGAAATCGCCGGTCGCCGATCGACGTCGTTTCACTTTCAGTCGTGCTGTTCATGTGCACAGCACCGGCGAGCGCACGTTGGGGAAGCTCACACCAACGTGCAGCAACAGTGCGCCGGGCGCCACTGTACGTCGATCGGCACGCCACCCCCGATAATTTATGTGTGTTTCTCTGCGTAGCAAGCGTGTAGGGAACGCGTACGCCTACGTAACGTACGTACGTACGTGTATGAGCGGGGAAACCCAGACCGGCGGAGCATGTAGTACATATTGGTTCTTGGTGTCTGGTCAGAGTATAAAGAATTTTGCAACTTGTGGCGCCAAGGCGAATGAGTGGCCCAACCAACGGTCAAATCTTTGATTGGACGCTAATTTTCTTGCAAACAACATCTTGATCATGATTAGGGTACGGGCCGCTGTCCCTGATTGGCTAGATCGTGGGGTGATTGCGTTGGAAGTAGCTGTCTCAGGTAGGTGGAGCGATGAGCATGACGTGCTAGTTGGGTCGACAGCGCTCATCATGGCACAAGCCGTCTATGATTAGCCTTCCGGTCCGAATGCCAGACGTCTGTGGTTTGGGCGTAATATTATGGTAGAAATATTCCTAAAATCAACTGTGTTTCTCTTCTTCTTCTTCTTCTTCTTCTTCTTCTTCTTCTTCTTCTTCTTCTTCTTCTTCTTCTTCTTCTTCTTCTTGCTGGGTTTGCAAGTTAGCGCCATTTCGAATCTCACCCGCGCGAATCCTGCCATGATCGTTTTCGGATGCTGCCCTCTCGTGTCATGTACAGCTCTCTTCAGCTCAGTTCAGTTGAGTTCTCCTCACGCGACGAAGCTTCCGCGAAGCTTCCCGGCTAGCCGTCATCTCGCCTGCCTCCACCGGCCGAGTCGACGTAAGGGCGCCGCTCGTGATCGACTTGTGTACCACCACCACCGGCACTGCCCACCCAACTGCGTACAGCACGGCACGAAAGCGTATCAAAATATTTTGCAGCTTGACTTTCGAGTCGACACGACACGCACCGGCCCAAAACCGCGTTGAAACTCGAGAACACGTACAGCCATACACAAGCGGTGCTACCTGTACAGGCTGCACTGTGTACATCCATTAGCTTAGCTAGTCATGAGTTAACTTACCGGCTGCCTACCAATGGCAATGGTTGGTGGTGTATTTGTTTGGCTCGTTCGCACTGCCATGCATGCATCTCATCCTCACGTCTGATAAGAAGAAAGAAGCAATGCGTGCTTCTTTCTTCCTTTTTTTTTCACCCGCAAAAAAAAGAAGAAAGAAGCACGCATTGGTGGAACGTACGTAATCCACGGCCCATCCACGTGATGTGTTTTCGGTCGATGATGCGCTGACCGTCGCTGTTGGTCAGTAATAATCAATCCATCCCTCTCAGCCACTGAAACAAGTTACTACGAAATTTGTACGTGTCGAGCGAGGTGTAGCGAGTACAGGAGCGATCCAAATCCATCTCGACTTGTTTCACAAGAAACCGATCTCGACTTGTTCCCTCTGAAATCTGAATTCAGTGGGATTGCTTCGCTGCTGTCCTTGCCGGACTTGAGTTTGCTCGTGTATGAATGCGGTGCATCAATGCAGAAAAATGCGTGGTAGCCCTGAATGATGGATGGATGGATGCACGGATGCCAGTTATAGCCGTGATAAGGGTGCGTGCACTGGACCATGGATGCACGCACCCGATCCCTGGACGACAGACAGCAAAGGACTCATAAAGAACGGCCGCAAATTATGCAGCAGCGGTAGCGCTAGTACATACATGCACAGACACAGTGAACATGGCTCGCTGCCGCTGCGTAGAGGTTGTGTGGTCGCCGGACTAGCTAGGCCGATAGCCTGATTGATTACTAATGTGACATGGTACCTCCCCCGCTCTTGGTCTGTTTTTCACGGCCGCAACCACCCATTGTTAACAGGCACTGCGAACGAGCCAAACAAATACACTAACCATTGCCATTGCCATTGGTAGGCAGCTGGTAAGTTAACTCATGCTAATGGATGTACAGGTAGCAGCGCTTGTGTATGGCTGTACGTGTTTTCGAGTTTCAGCGCGGTTTGGGCCGGTGCGTGTCGTGCCGAAAGTAGAAATGTATTGAAAAAACAAAAAAAAAGACAAAGAAACAAAAGAAAAGAGAAGAAATAAAAAAACTGAAAACCCCAAGAAAGAACAAAGAAAAGCAAAGTATAAAGAAAATCATTGAAAAAACCAAGAAAGCAGAAAGCATAATGAGATAAATACGAAAAACTGGTGATAAATAAAGAAAGGCGAAGAAAAACAACAGAAAACAGAAGGAAAAAAAAACAGACTTATATAACTGATGGTGAAGGGCTAAAGGCTATGCTACCACGCGATGGTGACACTGTAAGAGCTTGAGGTGGGATTATAGCGGGAGATTGGTACAAAATCGGCTTCCAGTGTTGTAGTGGACGCAAACGCAGTTCCAAGAAGCCGGGAGAGCAGCGCCGCCGATTGACGCCGACGGCGACGACTGCACATATGTAGAGCGGCTGAAGTCGTCGGCTCTGCCGCCGCGCATCGATCGGCAAGCAGCTGGCGCGTCGCGCGTGCGGATCGCCAGGCAGCTACAGCACGCACATGTTACAAGTCCATGAGTAGGATCAAGATCGCCGTTGGTTTTGCCAAGTCGGCATCACGGCGCCTTTTGCGAGGAACTTTCAGCGCGATTTACACGTGCTGGCGACCCGTGGACCAGGCCTCGTCTCGTCACTAGACTCGCCGGACGATCTCACCTCATGACGACGTGGCCGGCCTCTCCGCCGGCCGCCGGTCTCGACGACCGGGTCCGCCCAAGAACTTACTTGGACAGTGAAGGCCTGCTCGTTTGTTTCCATGATCGATCCAAACGACAAAACTGTCGTTGACATACAGTATTTGTTTGCCGTGGCACGCGTACAGTTACCATCAACATTCCGAGCTGATCCATCCGTTCCGGTGGCACTGGCAGTGGCAGAACCGGTAAGCCGTTGCGCAAGTTGGCTGGAGATAAGGCCTCGCAGCTAGCTACGCCAGAGTACGTACCTTTTCAGCCCTTTGGATTTGGATTGAAGCACGTACGAGCGTCCAAAAACTTTGGACGGAGACGAGTTCTACGAATCTATGGTCTGAACAGATTACGGCAAAATCCGGCGGTGACGGGCCTGTACTTCAAACTCCCATCCCATGCATGCATCTCATCCTCACGTCTGATAAAGAAGAAACAAGCACGTATTGGTGGGGGCATGTGACGTGTTTTCGGTCGATGATGCGCTGACCGTCGCCTGTTGGTCAGTAATAATCAATCGATCCCTCTCAGCCATTGAAACAAGTTACTACGAAAATTGTACGTGTCGAGCGAGGTGTAGCGAGTACAGGAGCGATCCAAATCCATCTCGACTTGTTTCAGAAGAAACCGATTCTTTTTTGTTTCCTCTGAAATCTGAATTAAGTGGGTCCTTGATCGACTTCAGTTTGCTCGTGTATGAATGCGGTGCATCAATGCACGTAAGTAGACCGATGGATGCACGGATGCTATCAAAGCATCTACAACCGGACTTGGTAAATCCGGTCCATCAAAGGTCTGTGGACGTGCTCACTCACAGGGCACGTCTTAAATTAGCCATTTTGCATCTATCTCTCTTATATTTCATCCCCTAAACTCATACAATGCATGCAAAAAAATAAATCCTACATACTACCCTAATTAATCTTCATCGTCGGAGATGTTCATGACGACGGTGCCAGGCGCCGGTTGGACGGGTGGGTAGGAGGGCTCCGGCTCATCCTCCTTCTGCTCGACCTCATCCATGTAGGCGAATATCTCCGCCTCCTCCACGGCCTCTTGCGCCTCCATCTCCTGCCGGCGATGACGTCTTGCCTTCACAACCGACTCCGATCAGAGGGAATCGAGGATGACCTACTGCTCCGCCTGCAGATCCCCGTGGCCAGCATCCCCCACCCTCCTCCTCATCGTCGTCGTCGTCCTCCGGATCCACTGCATTCGAAGGTAGCCCTGCGACGATCCGAGCTTCGCGCTTAGCTCGGATCTACTCAAGGAGCTCTAGCCGACGCTCCGCCGTCAGAAAGGGCTCACTCCTCACCCGACGACGGGAGGGGGGGGGGGGCATGGCTACTAGCCGGACGGGTGAAGTGGAAAGTTGCAGCGGCGACGGACAGGAGAAGGAAAATATGGATGGACGGCAGGGTTTCGGCGCCGCCGGTCGACTTGAATAGCCGGGCAATGCACTATGCGGCCTCTTCATATCCGCATCATATTTGAACTAGATATATAAAGGGTGCCGGTCAGTCCGGACGTTTGAGGCCCGTTTGAGGTGTCCGTCTGGATCCAAAAGACAACGATCAGTGACCGGACAGCCCACCCAGACGTATGAGTCGGGTTGAAAGGTCCGGCCGTATATGCTCTTATATAGCCCTAACAAATGTGCGTGGACTGGACTGTGGCATGGATGGATGCATGTACCGATCAATATCATGGACAAAAGACAGCAAAGGACTGCTTAATAAAGAGCGGCCGCAAATTATGCAGCAGCGGTAGTACATGTACATACACAGACACAGGGAGGGAACATGGCCTGCTGCGTAGCCTAGTCAGATAGCCTGAAATTGAATGGTAATCTGACATGGTACCTACTAGCTACTACCTTCCTCTAAGCCTGTTTTTCACGGCCGCAACTATTATTAACTACTGTACTACAACTACAAGCCCATCACCGCCGGATTTGCCGTAATCTGTTCAGACCAAAGAAGTCGTCGTCTCCGTCCAACTTTTTGGAAGCTCGTACCACGTACCAGTACGTGCTCCAATCCAAAGAATCATTCTGGCGTACTAGCTGCGAAGCCTTATCTGCAGCCAACTTGCGGAACGGCATACGGGTTCTGCCACCGCCACCGGAACGGATCAGCACGGAATGTTGATAACTGTGTGCCGGGCAAACAAACACATATCTCATCGACAGTTTCGTCGTTTGGATCGAGCATGAAACCAAGCAAGCAGGCCTTCACTGTCTGCGACGACTTGCTTTCAAGTAAGTTTCTTGGGACCCGGTCGTCGAGCGAGCAAGCACGGGACCGGCGGCCGGCGGAGAGGCCGGCCACGTCGTCTCTAGATCGATACGGCGGGTCTAGTGACGGGGCCTGGCCCACGGTTCGCGACCACGTGTAAATCGCGCTGAAAGTTCCTCGCAAAAGGCTCGTCAGTGATGCCGACTTGGCAAAACCAGCAATGCTTTCAGGCACCGTGTCCGTCGTATGGACATGTAACATGTGCTAGCTGCTTGCCGGCCGATGCACGGCGGCTGAGCCGACTTCCTCCGGTCGCGCTGCCGCTCTACATAGGTGCAGTCGTCACCGTCGCCGTCAACGGGCGGCGGCGCTCTCCCGGCTTCTTGGAACTGCGTTTGCGTCCACTACAATACTGGAAGCTGATTTTATTTTACTAGTTCAAAATCCCAACTCTTTGTGTGCACAGTGTTAGGTTGATCTCTTCACCAATGGGCCCAACGGCTTATTGGGCCCTTGACCCACGCCCTGATCAGGGGCGTCCAGCCCAAGCAAGGCTGGTGGGCCCCTATCGCACAGTGCTATAAAGAGGAGGTGGGAACCAGGGGCACAGGGTACGAGGTTCGTCACCGTCACCGTTCCCTACTCCTAACCCTATCCGATCCAGAGGGAGGCACTAAAGCGATGGAAAGCTCCGCCACCGTCACTGCCCATACATCTCAGCCGCATCCACCCCACTACTCTCTGCCATCACCGACACCATGGTCGACACCAGGAGCTCGAGAAGGTAGAGCTACTGCTAATCCTTAAGCCTATACAATCCACAGTTCTATCAATGCTATCAGACAAGGTTTGGTTTAGGATTTTCAGTAGAAAAGAACACAAGAAAATCTTTCCCCCTCCCGAAGAACCCTAGACAGGGCAAAGAAGATCACCGGAGCAGGGCCTTGGGCCCGCCGGCAAAGAGTGCCGCCGTCTTGGCCGCGCCGTTCCTCTCGATCTCGATGCGCATCGGCAAGCCGAGGCATCGAAAAGAAGAACACCACCCCCTTTTGGGGGCAAAGAGACCACACGGTCGCCGAAACATGGCGCCGCCGCTGAACCGCTTGACGGCGGTGCGCCCATCTACGGGTGCATGCACACGCCGGCAAGGGGGCCAGAGGGGCGCCGTTCTTCCCTGAATCTCCACTGCTCGAAGCCTTATATGGTGGTGGAGGGAGAAATAACAGAAAAGAAAGGGAAATCGGAAGGGGATCACGCGCCACGGTGGTTTGCTGTCCACGCCGGCGGCCGGCGCAGCCGTGCCCAACCGCTACTCCAACAGAGATGGAGGCGCCGTCGAGGCGCAAGTGCAGTAGAGGAGGGCGCAAGCCCGACCCTCTCTCTCTGCCACAGGAAAGGAAGGGAGGCGCGGTGGCGCTCGTCGCCGTTGCCGGTGACCGGAGCAGCGCGATGCCCCGGCGTGCGGGACAGAGCAACAAATCAGAGGAGGGGCTCGCGCCTAGTCCTCTATGCGAAAGAGAAGCGGGAAGGGAAAGGAGGCGCGCGCGGCACGATGGCTTCCTCCGCTGCCGCCGGCGGCCGGGGCGCAACCCCGTGGTTCCGCCGTCACGAGAGAGAGAGAGAGAGATCGAGAGGGGCGAGGGAAACAGAATGGGCTAGGGTTGCGGTCGGGGCTTCCTCTCCTCATAGTTTGTTCAAGCGAAAATCGCTCTGGATCGTCCGATCAAGATCAATGGCCAGAAAGAAACCCCTAGCTCTGCCCTGGGCTTTTGGGCCAAAATCTTATTTGGGCCAGTGGAATGCGGACCAGGCCAGAGTGGCTGGCGCCCGCGTGGGACTTTTGGGCCGAAAGGAGAGCAGGCGCAGCCGCGGTTGCCCAGCGCGCGCAGCTGGCATTTTTTCTTTTTTCTTTTCCTGTTTTTTGTCCAGTTTTGGGCTAATTACAGTACAGCTTTTCTATTCAAAGTAATTCAAAAAAAATGTTTAGAAAATAGAAAAGTAAAAGAAAATGTTTTGAAAAGTAAACAGAAAAAGTCTTTGAAAATGAAAATAGAAAATTTTCAGAAAAGAAATGTTCATGAATTTTATAAAGAAAGTAATAAAGTTCATGAATTTTTCTTTAGTAAAAGAAAAGTTTCTGTAAAGAATAAAAAGTTCATGAATTTTTATTCATGTTTTTCCGCTGCGTAAATAATTAATAGTACTCTTTCACAAAGAAAGAAAAAGTATTATCCTCCAATTAAATTGGAACCTACGGGAAAATTTAATTGGATGAACAGTTTTTTGAGAGAAGTTTTTTCACTTGTGGGTGAAATCAGATTCAGATAACTTCGGCTATGACAGTAGAAAGATATTTGATTAAAGTTTAATTATGCTATTATTATTTTCTGACCAACGTTGATGATGACAATATTATAATTCAATGAGTCTTGTAGTTAAAAGTTCAAATCTCTGATAATTTTTGTATCAAAGTGACCAATTTTCAGAGCATTTGATAAAGATTGAGAAATGTATATTAAAAGTTTTCCGCTGCAATAAGTTGATAATGATGATTATTTCTGAGCAAAGTTGTTTAATAGAAATACTATCATCACATTCTTTATGAGTTATATGCATTATTTCCATTTCCGCCCAATGGTGATATGGAATTAATGTAGAAGAATGTGTTTTATTCTAATTCTACCACAACGATGATTTAGAGTATAAAAAGGAAGTTTTGCAAAAGTGTAATGTGCATATTTTTTTAACCAGACCAACGTAGGGTTATTTTTATGCTCATTATTGTTGATTATTGGCTAAGTTTTCTCAGACTAAAAGTTTTCCATGCTTTCATTCATGAAAGCGAATGGTTGGGTACTTGTGACCCGAAAGATGACCAAGAAAGGTCATAACGTGAGATAGTATGTTCTCTCTAAAGAATGGTTTCAAAAGAAAAGAGATAGATCATTGAGAGTCTTGGTTGACGAATGTCTTTCATGTACTCTCTATGATTTGAGATAAAACAAGCAACATGCGTGTTTAATTTGACCAACGTCGGATCAAGCATGTGTGTCAAAAAGCATTCGGATTTATTTATAAATTTGATGATTGAATATGCAGTCAAAAGAGCCAATTCTGGCATTTATGTCCCTTACAGGGAATTACCCGCATGGCGGGAAAAGATGATTATGATAAAACCCGCATGGCAGGATAAGTCTGGGAAAATCCCTGCGTAACCCGTATGGCGGCAGAAATTTTCTCAAACTTATCCTGTATGACAGGAGAAAGACATGATGACTCATGTGCTTTTAATGTGTCCCACTCTGGGAGAAAAGTATGGAGTAGCTATTATGCTTTCCTAGTATCAATCGTACATCTTATGTGTAACGGTCATTAAGCACTCAATAAATCCAAAGAGAATAAAAGTTACAGATGAACCTAAAGATAAGAATGATATGCAAGTGTGACTTGCAAAAGTACTAATGATAAAGAACTCTGTTGAGTTTCTGAAATGGAATGAGGAAAAAGTACTCCAGATAAATGAAGTAGATAATCGAAGTTTCCTCATTCACAAGAGTTATGGATGGTTTTTCGAAATTGTGGCAGAAAAGTTCTTGCCACATTTCGAGGGGGAGAAAGATATATGAGATAAATTAAGAATGATGAAACTCCCCTATACTAGATAATGTGATGAAGAATGTGATCGTCTGGGGGAGTATGACGGTCATATTAATACCCCTAAAGAAAAAAAATAGTTGTATTTCTGGATCTTTTACAGTTCCGAAAGCAGAGTAAGGAATACTAAGACGGTGCTTAAAGTGCCATAAAGAAGAAAGTTTTAACAGAATAAACCCAAATTATAAAATTTAAAGATACGCCATTTTTAGTAAAGATGGAGTAATCTGGGAGAGCATGTTGTATGACCTATACAACACCCGATGTTAGCTCTATAAAGGATGAATGAGTACACATGGATCTTGTGACACAGGTCCCTGTAAAACTTGTTGCCTCTTGGAAATGAAAGACTATATTTGCCTCTTGGCAATGACAGAGCAACAACAGCCCCATATGAAAGAAGTGCCAGTACCTGAGACACTGATGGTCTCAAGGAATGAGAAAATCAGATACTTCTGATTACTATAAAGTCTATGTTAGTGAAATTCAAATGGAGGTTGATCCCACCTCATTTAAAGTGCTCATTCGAGTTTTGAGAAGTGTCTGCTTATCTAAATGATAATAGACTATGTGAGATGAAATGAAATTAGTGAATCCCGACGATGTTTGGGACTGATGAGTAATTTCCAATGGAGCCAAAACAGTAGGCTGTAAAGAGTCTACAAGCTCAATCTGACTCCAAAGGAAATACGTAAAGGTGTAACACACGACTTAAATTGAAACGTTTTTGCGCGTTTTGCACTGAATAGATTACAATGAGTGTTGGTAGCACATCATGATCTGAGTTACATCAGATGAAAGATATTATGATCTGAGTTACATCAGATGAAAGTAAAGAACACAGGGGATACTACCTGAAGAAGTCTTTTATGGACTAAAGCAATCAAATGTTGTTTTGGGTTAAAGAAATGCGAGGACAATTGTGTTTGTATAAAGTTATAGAATGGGAAATTCATTTCATAATCCTGTACATGTGGATGACGTCCTACTTGCTAGTGGTCATGTCAATCTACTGCAGGAGAAGAAAAGAAGTTTTTGTTCTCAAAGTTCAAAAGAATGTTCTCAGTAGAGTGTCTCTCATTATAATTATCGAGTTTCACCAAGAAAAGAATAAAAGGGGTATTAGTAATGTCACATGGACATGCTTAGAAAGGTCTCTAAAGTATGCATGCGAGAAAACCTACGCCTGTTCTTATCATCAAGGGTAATAGAACTGGAAACTATGGTGTTCCAAAAGTTGATGAGAAAAGATTGAAAATGGATATGGTGCCGAATGCTTTAGCTGTTGGAAGCTCAATACATTACCCTGAGACAGTCCACGTATCCGGGTTGTTTTGGCAATGTCTAGTCCATATATAGATCACTAGAATGGAGTCAAAGATATCGGCCTCATGCTGAAAGAAATAAGTGCTCTCAAAAGATTGTTAGTACAAATACACGACTTGTGAAATGTATAGCGAAATCCACAATTGTCGCTAACTTTCATACTTGGAGGTTTTTGTGTGGAAAAGCTCCAAAGAATGAAACAATTATCATCAATGTGATGCAAAGATATTTTATAGCTTGATATGAGGCTGAGGGTCAGGCAAAATGGTTAAGGAGACCTGTACCCGGAGTTGATAATGGTTGACAACAGCGATAACTATTTTAAGTCTTTCGCTCCTATGACAACGAGTCAAGTGTTGATGCCAAACACATTGACACAAAGTTATACGTTGTTAAGGAGAACGTCCGGAATTATGTTGAAATGCTTGGAGCATGAAAGCAACAGACAAGTATTTGCAGATCTGCTTATTAAAGGCTTACCGCCTAGTGTGTTCGGAGAACACACAGTCGACATGGGTTTTATGGTATAGTCTAACATTTCCGGACAATAAAAGGGCCCAAGGTTAAAGAATCCGTTTCAAAACAGAGGAGTGTGTTGTAGGTGTTGATTCTATCGGAAATGAACCGTGATGATGAGACATGCTCTACATGCAAATCTGTGATGGAACGAGTACTTTGAAAAGAGTTATTTCAAAGTATAAAAGTTAAAAGTATATGATGAGATCAAGGGGGAGAATGTTAGGTTGATCTCTCCACCAATGGGCCCAACGGCTCATTGGGCCCTTGACCCACGCCCTAATCGGGGGGGGGGGGGGTCCAGCCCAAGCAAGGTTGGTGGGCCCCTATCGCACAGTGCTATAAAGAGGAGGTGGGGACCAAGGGCACAGGGTACGAGGTTCGTCACCGCCACTGTTCCCTACTCCTAACCCTATCCGATCCAGAGGGAGGCACTGAAGCGATGGGAAGCTCCGCCGCCGCCACTGCCCATACATCTCAGCCGCATCCACCCCACTACTCTCTGCCATCACCGGCACCATGGTCGGCACCAGGAGCTCGAGAAGGTAGAGCTACTGCTAATCCTTAAGCCTATACGATCCACAGTTCTATCACACAGGTCCTAGCTACAAAATACTTCCCGGATGGCAACATCTTCAAAGCAAAACTGAAACCAGGGATATATCATATACATGGAGGAGTGTGCTGAACTGAAAGTAGTAAAATTACTAAAGGATGGAATGATTTGGCGTGTCGGAGAAACGGTGAAAAGATTAATATATGGGAGGATCCCTGGATTCCATCAAATATGTCTAGAAAACCGATCAAGCCAAGAGGGGGAAATCTGCTCTGTAAAGTGTTAGAACTCATTGATCCTTGCACAGGAGATTGGGGATACAACGTTGATCAATCAAACCTTTTGCAGAGAGGACACATCCAATATTTTAAAAATCCACTTATCAGAGGATATGGAGGATCAGGTTGCATGGCACTTTGATAAGAAGAGACGATTTTCAACATTTTCTATGCCGTCCCACTCATCATAGTTTTCCCTTTAGACCAAAACAGGCAAGAAGAGGATTTGATATCAGTACTATGTGCCATGTTTGCTTGAAAACAGAAGAAGATGGAGGCCATTGCTTCTTCAAGTGCACACAAGTCAAATAGTTATGGAGGATGACAATGTTGGAAGAGGTCAAGCTTGATCTGATGAAATGTGTAGACCCTATGGAAATTGTGTCTGCTTTATTACGAATGGCGAATGAAAACTGCATAAAAGTCTGCACCTTGTTATGGCTATGGTGGCATGAAAAGAACAAAGCAAATGCTGGATATCAAAGAAGAAATATTGCAGCAATAGCACATTCAGTGGAAGTGCAAAGCCAGGAATTCCAAAATCATTATAAAAAGGAGAAAGCTCAATACTTGGTGCAAGCTAATCTTTTGCAATTGTGCCCACCTCAACCGTCGACTCTCAAAATTAATATTGATGGTGCCTTCAAGGAAGGCGCCACAAAAGGAGGGTGGGGCTTCATCATAAGAAATGAGGATGTAGGAGTAGAAGCAGCTGGAGCCTGGCAATCTGAACATGGTCACAGATGCACTTTAATCTGAAACTTGGGCACTAATGAAGGCAATTTGAAGAGCCATCAAGCTTGGCATGGGGCGCATTATCATTGAAACATATTGTTTGGTTCTAAAACAGGCTATAACGAGCAATGCTTATGATCTAGTGGGTCACGGGGTTTTATTTCAAGAACTTAAGTAGATGCTCAGGTTAAATTTTAGCTCGTGGAACATTGTGTGGTGTCCAAGGACATGTAACAATGTGGCTCATGTATTAGCAGCCCATGGTTCTTATATGGGTGATGGAGAATCAGTGCAATGATTTTCTCAAGCGCCAGACTTTGTATCTGAACTTGTCACCAGCGATAATGCTGGGCAGGTTGTATAATGGAATGAACTAGTGGTCATTCCGTCTCAAAAAAAAAAAAAACCGGGTTTGGCAAAGCAATATCATTGTCAGAACGAAATCTACCTGGTAGTAAGAGTTGAGGGAGGCAGATTGCACCCAAAAAAAGTTCAAGGGAAAAAACCATGCTATACAGTAAGTAGAGGGACTAAAAATGTACTTTACACAACGAACTATACCAATATACAACAATCAGAAGAAATTGTTGTACAAAACTGTTGCTGGCCTCGTTTGCCTGAAAGCCATGCAACTTGTTTACATCATTGACGACCACTTTCAGGCAGCCTCCAAGGCTTTTGCTAATCAATTCAAGTCAAGCTTTGTAACGTCTCAAAAAAAGTAAGATACATAAAAAAAGTTGATGTGTGCTAGCACTTCAGAACATGTATTGAATGCATAGGCTTCACAACTAAAAATTATGTAACCTGAAGAAATTGAGACACAGAAATAAAGGTTTTGCAGACTGCCTTAAAACAGTACGTGTCCAGCTCTCATTCAATGGCTTAGTGAATTGTTTTGAAAAAAAATCAACTGCTAATTTATTTTCATTTTTGAGGGGGGATCAACTAGTGATTGCTCCATGTGCCAATTGCATTACATTTCGCACGAGCGTGTTTAGTTGCATCTTCTCAGTAAACAAAAATTCATCTGCACACCTGGAGCATACATAATGTTTCTTGCTACTTAAATATTGAATATCCTTTCACTCGAGATATGCCCTCTTTAACAAGTTTAGTACAGCTCCTTATTCGTCGAAAATTATCCGTGGTGAGAATATGCCACCTCGAATTCGTGTAACTACCATTTCTTGCTCATCCTTCTTAGGAAATTTCAGAGCACGAGGTGTATCAAGAGCATCGCAGTACTCACATCGCTCATCTCCTTTCAGAATTACCATCTGCAAATTCGGAGCTCGCTCCAGCATGGATCTTATAAATGTAAATTGTTGTTCTAGTGACCTAAAGCCAGAAAATTCTAGTTCTTTCAAAAACCTGTTCTTAGGGCCGTCAAATTGCATTTCCCACTGAGGGCTCCTTCTTTCGGTATGCAGCTGTCTGGACTTATCATCAACATCACATATATGTTCCCAAACCTGTGTTTGTGTGACCAATTCATTACATATGTAAGTTTTAAACATCTTTCTCCCAAAATATATAAAGAACTACAATAAGCTCTAATTGTTGAGTACGAAAGAAAGGCATCACAACTATTAAGGAGAACAATATTGACAAAGACATCACCTCAATATGCAATATTTCAATGCATGGTGCCGCCAAAAGAAATGCTGTCGTCCATAAAAGGTCGAATTCAACCAATATACCACGCACGGATAGCTTCCTTAGCTTACAGAAAGCGGGGAGGAGTTGCCTCATTTCAGGTTGCATCCAAAGCTGATCACAGGATAAATAAATTCCAAAAAAAGAATGTATAGTTCGCAATCACATTGATGAGAATATCAAATAAATATATGTGGATTCTTTATCATGCATAAACATATGTACAATGTATTTCAGAAAGTTGTCACAACATAGTGAATACAAAAAGGGAACAAAAAAGGGAAAAAGAATGTGAATACTTGGCGGAAATGAAGCACAATTTACGTTTTCTCCTTTGAAACCCAATGTGAGAGTATGTATACAAGTCATTCCTTGTAGAAGCTCACTTAATTTAAATTCACTTCGACTATGTATTGCATCGCATGAGAGTTCTAGTTCCCCAAGAGACAGGACCAAAATAAAGGCCAAAGGAGCATGGCGAGATACCCAAGTGTTACATCCGAGCTTCTCCAATTTTGGAAGGCAGACCAACTCAAGTATCTCAAAACAACAATAGGTGAGTTCTAGAACAAGGAGTTTTGAATTAGGTGCATCAATCTTAAATAGAGAGTGAGCGCCAACATCACAATGAGAAAGGGCTAGATGCTTCAGTTGCTTGCAGCAGTCAAACAAGACATGGTGCATGTCTAATTTCTCAAAGCGTACAGTGTATAGAGAAAGCCTTGTGAGGCAATGGAGCACAACAGGATAGTCACTGAGAAAACCATCTATTGGTTGGCCTCGCTGTAGCATACCCTCCTCACTACAAGCCCAGATATCTCTCTTGTAAAGAATGGCAGGGTCCAAATCTTTCAGCAAACCACTCTCCACCGCATCACCTATTAGTGGGCCAGCTTCGCACAAGGAATCGTTGACCAGGTACTCCCTCCGTCCGAAAATACTTGTCATCAAAATGAACAAAAAGGGATGTATCTAGAACTAAAATACATCTAGATACATCCCCTTTTATTCATTTTGATGACAAGTATTTCCGGACAGAGGGAGTAGATCTTAAGGTGCAGAGTTGAGATGCTGGATTCGCCATGTCGGTTAAACAAGAAACTCCTAGTTGCCTTGGTTAGAGAAGATGCCATTGCTTTGTCCATATCCATCGCCTCAATAGGGTTGGGGCGTAGAATTGGTAAGAAATCTTTGACATCAATATTGAGCTCGGGCAGCAACCAAGGAAGGCGCCTCCACCATGTAGACAAAACGCTCATCCTTGCAGCTGTTCTTAGATCGAGTCTCCCAAGATGGAGAGTAAAATGTCATCCATCAGCATGCTGAATCTACCTTCCTCTTCTGGCTGCTGCGAAATTGTGGATATATTTAGTTACTGAATGTCTATATTCATCAATTCGGAAGTAGTTCAAAACACCAATTGCGAAAACAAAGAACAGGTTGTCCACGTGACAAGAATTCTTTGTATCTTTGTGCGTTCCTAAGAAATTCTACAGAGGATAAATCTAGTACGGGAGTTGGACAACAAATTTTGAACAAAGAGGCTTGGCAAATAGCCGGAAAGAAGAAGGGGCCATGATTATATTCTTACCTTGGAGAATCCAGTGCGCCCGTTGCACCTCATAATCTTAGGAATGACTCCCCCAGAAGCCATCTTCCAGAACCAAGTTGAATAGTAGAACGATCCAAGCACGATGGATAAGGGGAAGCAGAGAAATCTCATCCAAAACAGTCATGATGGTGTGGAGAAGGTCGAGCGCGCTCTAAGGTTTAGGGTTTGGGCGAGGAGGGGAGTAATCGCTGGACGAGGGGCGGTGCGTGGGTGGAGGAGGACGCCTTGAGCGCTGAAGCAGAGTTGGAGAAGAGGAGGGGAACGAGAAGCGAGGTGGGCCCAAATTGTTCAACTATCTTCCCTTTTTTATCTTGCGAGGAGTGTAATAAATATGAAAAGCTTGTTTTTTTAACATCAGTACAGACACAAGGCTGAGCCAGTATATCATCTTGAAATTTACAAAGTCACCGTAAGCACCTCGTCGTCGACGGGAACGTCTCCTCCTACTGAATACGCATCGCCGGAAATTCTGAAATAAATCCAGGAATAAATGCGAGCACCAGTATTTGAAGCCTGGTGGGTTGGGGATACCACAGTCCCTCTAACCTTCCAATCACAGGTTGGTTCGCTAGAAAAGCTTGTTTGTGCTTGTAGTTCCATATATACATGATTGATTTGGATATCCGACCTTGTATGGTTATGTAATTCAAAAGAAAACGTTTTTCTGAACTTATAGATTTCAATTCAAATAGCCTAGGTACTTTTCAACTGCATAACGTACATAACCTAGATTTTGGCATCATCTGCGTCCATCCGGGGATGTGTCCTGTCTGGATCGCGGCGGAGGTGGGCCCTTGGCTGACGGGCAGTGCTTTTTCCAGTGAGATTGCTGTCGGTGATGTACTTCGTCATCGGTGCTTGACCACTCCAGCCTGCAACGGCGACCTTGTTGCGGATTGTAGTGCCACCGAAAGGTCTTCCTTGAGGGTTCATCTCTCTAGATACGGTAGTTGTTTCGGTGGTGTGATACAATCTATGAGCGACGGCTTGACGTAGAGGATATGGTTGTGCAACAACGGCGGTTGGTTTTCTAACCCATTGCATGCAACTGCTAGGATCGCGAAAAAGTGGTGGTCACAACACATGATTGACTTCGATGACGGTGCTTCTCCAATACCCTATCTTGAACTCTGGTGAAAAGTTTTGGTCTAGCCCGAGTTGGTTATACCTGATAATGACGATGTTTTTGCGTCGTTACCTTGAAGGCATTGCTCGGATTAGTTTTTCAGGATGAAAAACTTAGAGTCTGCCCTTTGATGTTGGATGTGGTGATGGCGACGCTTGAGCATCACTCTCTTTCTGAAGGCGTTGTTGTTGAAGGATCTCGTTGTCCTTCTGATGTCATGAGATGGTTGATACGGTCACTGATGTAGTTTGTCGATCACAAATTTGAACGCTTCGGGGGTTTTCTTTTCCTCACTTAGGCATAGCTTTGGTCTATATGGCTTTTCTATTTGCCGGCGTTTTTGTGTGTGTCTGTCGGCGTTCGCTGTGTGCATTTTAACTATGCAAAGAGCGGGTGTGTGCTCATTTGTGTTTGTCTTCAATTGATGCTTCACTTTGAGTTAATAAAATCCATCCCTTGTCGAAAACACAACCTAGATTTCGGTATTGTTTGGGAAATATGCGAAGACCATGTAATAGTATATACTAGTAGAACATCCGTGCGTTGCCATGGGCCTTTGATTTATTTTTTCTGATTACAATTATGAATACAATGCATATCAGATTTCATATGAATAGTTTTTTTCCTGGCTTTGCATAATGTATATCATATTTCACATGTATGAAAAAGATAGCTCGCAACAATTAGAAAAATAATTGACTTCGCCTGCAATGTAACTCCATGATGTATACATAGAGAGCAACGATCCAAATAATTATATGCTACAAATTGACAGATACCTTGGGATCCTCATGCACATCACATGGGTTTGTCATGGTCATCCTCTCCCGTGGTGGTAATCATATTTTCTCCTCCCATGGTGGTGTCCTTCTCATCCTTGTTGAATAGCTCGGTCAGCATCACATTCTTCTTTAGAGCGAACCCTCGCCCCGGTGCTCCATCAGATGCCTTGCGAGAGGGTCCATGTTGTTAATCAACATTTCTCATCTTCCTCCCAAGAACATTGTAAATAAATTAATCTATACTCATCTTCCATGTTGTTAATCTGATATCTTACTAATTTAGTTTCCCTAAAAATAAAGATAA
Source organism: Triticum urartu (assembly GCF_056163025.1). Lineage (NCBI taxonomy): Eukaryota > Viridiplantae > Streptophyta > Magnoliopsida > Poales > Poaceae > Triticum > Triticum urartu. The sequence continues at coordinate 697,095,585 of NC_141875.1, forward strand.
ATTAAATTATATAAAATTATCTTCCCTCTCCGTTCCTAAATATAAGTCCTTTTAAAGATTTTAATATAAACTACATACAAAGCAAAATGAGTACTCTACACTCTAAAATACGTCTATATTCATCCGTATATAGTCCATTTCAAATCTCTAAAAAGACTTACGAACGGAGGGAGTAGCAATTTACTCGGGACCAGTTTTAAAATAATAATAAATAGTCGAGGTTACAACAAAGTAAATTATGAAACAAGTGCTCAAGTGTATTCATTTGGCTTGTCCTAGCTAGGAGATCATTGTAAAATTGCACCGGACGCAAAATTGGAAATAAATTATAGAATATTAATAGAAAACATTATATAGCTTGTACACATAAAAGTGAAATGTACATAGAAGCAGATTTAATTTTGGGATCCCAAAACCCCTTCACTGACATATACTCTACAATTTGCTTCAATAGGGTACATCATGTGTGGCGTTAAGCCTTCCCCAATGTAAAGATACTTGCATAGATGCTTATACCGTAAAAATAAAGCGCTTCCCAAAGAAACCTAGATTCTAGCACAAACTATCAATAAACTTGCATGTGCAACACAATTCACAACTAATGCATGTGGAATTCGTGTGAGTATAAATGAATTTGTATTCTGAATTTTTTGAAAATAAAAGAACATATTTTCTAATGATCCATCTCCCCCACCCCACCCCCTAGGAAAGGAGAAAAGGTCGCAATGAATTATCTTTTGCGGGACAAAATATACAAGGGTTCCCATCGTCTCGTTTAACACGAGACATAGGGGCGCCCGTAGGTTGGTGTTGGCGAGCGAATAGAAGGCCACACTAAGGGGATGTTCCAGCGAATGTTTTTGTTCGCTGACTTTCCCCCTCCCTGGGAATGTTTCGGTTGCCAGGACCACCCTCCCGGGTGTTCGGTCGCAAGTTATTGGCATACACAACTAAACTCATGGCCTATCCAAACAACCACTTAATACTCTAGCCATCTGAGTACCTTTGCATGATCGGTACACATAAAACAACCTTTCATATAATTAATATAAAACACAACATACTTGCAGGGGAAAAAAGAGCATTGCACTGGATGCGAACTAGGATCACTTGGCGGCGCACACCTCCGAAATCTCGGCTGCCCCATTGCTTTATTGGGATCCATGCCACTTTGGTGTAAATGATTGTTGGGTTTGCATACGTGGCCAGTGGCGTATGAGGCAACAATTGGTACCTGTTTTGAGTCATTTATTATATCTTCGCGTGAACTAAACTATGTCCACGAGCACCCATCAAGGAGACATCTCTGAGGGAGTCCTGGATTAGGGGGTCTCCGGACAGCCGGACTATATCCTTTGGTCGGACTGTTGGACTATGAAGATACAAGATTCAAGACTTTGTCCCATGTCCGGATGGGACTCTACTTGGCGTGGAAGGCAAGCTAGGCAATACGAATATGGATATCTCCCCCTTTATAACCGACCTTGTGTAAACCCTAGCCCCCCTCCGGTGTCTATATAAACCGGAGGGTTTTAGTCCGTAGGACAACATACAATCATACCATAGGCTAGCTTATAGGGTTTAGCCTCTCTGATCTCGTGGTAGATCAACTCTTGTAATACTCATATCATCAAGAATAATCAAGCAGGACGTAGGGTATTACCTCCATCGAGAGGGCCCAAACCTGGGTAAAACATCGTGTCTCCTGCCTCCTGTTACCATCCGCCTTAGACGCATAGTTCGGGACCCCCTACCCGAGATCCGCCGGTTTTGACACCGACATTGGTGCTTTCATTGAGAGTTCCACTGTGTCGTCACCATAAGGCTCGATGGCTCCTCCGATCATTGCTAGCGATGCGGTCCAGGGTGAGGCTTTCCTCCCCGGATAGATCTTCATATTCGGCGGCTTTGCACTGCGGGCCAATTCGCTTGGCCATCTGGAGCAGATTGAGAGCTACGCCCGTGGCCATCAGGTCAGATTTGGAAACTTGAACTACACGGCCGATATCCGCGGAGACTTGATCTTCGAAGGATTCGAGCCCATGCCGGACGCGCCGCACAGTCACGACGAGCAAGACGTAACTCCACCGTCGGACAGTGTTCGAGAGATCGCACCCGCAGCTACTCCGGCCTTTAATCTGGAGCAAGTCGCACCATCCGAGAGCGGAGGGATGGACCCCGCCATGGAGGTCGCATTCTCAGCGGTGATAGAGCCGGATACTGACTTCACCCCTTACGAGAGCCGTGTTGCCGAACCACTGGATTCATCCTCGGCCACGGACTCCGAGCCGCTCGTATCCGTGCCCGTCGAGTCCGACTGGGCGCCGATCATGGAGTTCACCTCCGCGGATATCTTTCAGCACTCACCTTTTGGAGATGTGCTAAATTCATTAAGGTCTCTCTCCCTGTCAGGAGAACCCTGGCCGAACTATGTCCGGCCAGAATGGGATGCGGACGACGAAGAAATTTGCCGCCCACCCACCACCCACTTAGTAGCCACTGTCGACGACTTAACCGACATGCTCGACTTCGGCTCCGAGGACTTCGACGGTATGGACGACGAAGCCGGAGACGAACCGGAACAACCGCCCATAGGGGCTGGACCGCTACTTCATCACATGACATGTACATGGTGGACACCCCCAACGAAGCCAATGGTGACGAGAAAGCGGAGGATGACCCCTCCAAGAAGCAACCCAAGCGCCAATGTCAGCGGCGCCGCCCTAAGTCCTGCCATAGCAAAAATAGCGATAACAATAGTCCACGCGACTCCGGAAAAGACGACAACTGCACCACCCCGGTGGCAGAAAACGATCAAGATGCAAACAACAAACATAGTACGGATCCGACGTCCGAACACGATGATGCCAAAGATAAGCATCATCAATTCCCATCTAGGGAAGAAAACAGTCCGGATGATGATGCACCCATCATCCCGGCAACACACTTAGAGCAAGAGAACCTCCGCAGAAGGCTTACTGCCACAACGAGAAGCCTGAAGAAACAGAAGCAAAGGCTCAAGGTCGCACAAGGTATGCTCAACAGCAAGTGGAACAAAGTAACAAAGTAAGGTAGAAGCTACCACCCAAATAGCTATCCAAAGCGCAAGCTATTACCGGAATTCGACGACGAGGCCTTAGAGCCCATGCAGCCGATAAGTGATACGGCCAACCGACCAGATCCACCACCCTGTGAACACGATAGAGCGGCTAACAAAGTCACGCATCAGTCAACACACGTTCTACATGGAAACTTGCGTCAAAAATCCGGCGCGACCAGATCTATCTATGGATCTAGGAAGCGCGCTAAGGTACACAACCAGCACCGGATACTACAACCGTCCGAACACTATGGCGCATCCCAATACAGGGGTGCCGCACACCCACTATGTTTCACTGATAAGGTGCTGGATCACAAATTCCCAGAAGGATTCAAACCAATGAACATAGAGGCATACGGCGGAACCACAGACCCTGGAGTCTGGATAGAGGACTTCATCCTCCATATTCATATGGCTCGTGGAGACGATCTCCATGCCATTAAATACTTGCCCCTCAAGCTTAAAGGGCCAGCTAGGCACTAGCTGAAAAGCCTCCCCGAAAACTCAATAGGAAGTTGGGAGGAGCTCGAGGACGCTTTCCGGGCCAATTTTCAAGGAACTTATGTCCGACCTCCGGATGCAGACGATTTAAGTCACATAATCCAACAATCCGGAGAGTCCGCCCGAAAGCTTTGGAACAGGTTCCTCACAAAGAAGAACCCAATAGTCGACTGTCCGGACGCCGAAGCCTTAGCAACTTTTAAACACAGTGTCCGAGACGAATGGCTCGCCAGACACCTCAGTCAAGAAAAACCGAGAACAATAGCAGCCCTAACAAGCCTCATGACCCGCTTTTGTGCGGGCGAGGACAGTTGGTTGGCCCGTAGCAGCACCAGCGACCCAAGCACATCCGAAGTAAGGGATGGCAATGGTAAACCACGACGCAACAAAAACAAGCGTCGAAATAAAGAAGGTAGCCCAGATAATACGGCGGTAAACGCCGGATTCAGGGGCTCCCGACTAGGTCAGCGGAAAAAGGCTTTCAAAGGCAGCAGAGATGGACAATCTGGCCTAAACAAAATTCTTGACAAGCTCTGTCAGATTCACGGCACCCTGATACGTCTCCAACGTATCTATAATTTTTGATTGCTCCATGCTATATTATCTACTGTTTTGGGCAATATTGGGCTTTATTATCCACTTTTTTATTATTTTTGGGACTAACCTATTAACCGGAGGCCCAGCCCAGATTTGCTGTTTTTTGCCTATTTCAGTGTTTCGAAGAAAAAGAATATCAAACGGAGTCGAAACGGAACGAAATCAACTGGAGAAGTTATTTTTGAAAGGAAAGCTACCGGAAAAGCTTGGAGTGCACGTCAGGAAAGAAGGGAGGTGCCCACGAGGGTGGGGGGTGCGCCCACCCCCCTGGGGCACGCCCCCTGCCTCGTGCCCCCCCCTTCGGTCTCCCGATGTATCTCTTTCACCCATATATACCTACGTATCCTAAAACTTCCAGAACAGATGATAGATCGGGAGTTCCGCCGCCAGAAGCCTCCGTAGCCACCGAAAACCAATCTAGACCCGTTCCGGCACGCTGCCGGAGGGGGCAATCCTTCTCCGGTTTCCATCTTCATCATCCCGGTGCTCTCCATGACGAGGAGGGAGTAGTTCTCCCTCGGGGCTGAGGGTATGTACCAGTAGCTATGTGTTTGATCTCTCTCTCTCTCTATCTCTCTCTCTCTCTCTCTCTCGTGTTCTTGAGGTGATACGATCTTGATGTATCGCGAGCTTTGCTATTATAGTTGGATCCTATGATGTTTCTTCCCCCCTCTACTCTCTTGTAATGAATTGAGTTTCCCCTTTGAAGTTATCTTATCAGATTGAGTCTTTAAAGATTTGAGAACACTTGATGTATGTCTTGCCGTGCGTATCTGTGGTGACAATGGGATACCACGTGATTCACTTGATGTATGTTTTGGTGATCAACTTGCGGGTTCCGCCCATGAACCTATGCATAGGGGTTGGCACACGTTTTCGTCATGATTCTCCGGCAGAACTTTGGGGCACTCTTTGAGGTCCTTTGTGTTGGTTGAATAGATAAATCTGAGATTGTGTGATGCATATCGTATAATCATACCCACGGATACTTGAGGTGACATTGGAGTATCTAGGTGACATTAGGGTTTTGGTGATTTGTCTCTTAAGGTGTTATTCTAGTACGAACTCTAGGGCTGTTTGTGACACTTATAGGAATAACCCAACGGATTGATTGGAAAGAATAACTTTGAGGTGGTTTCGTACCCTACCATAATCTCTTCGTTGGTTCTCCGCTATTAGTGACTTTGGAGTGACTCTTTGTTGTATGTTGAGGGATAGTTATGTGATCCAATTATGTTAGTATTGTTGAGGGAACTTACACTAGCGAAAGTATGAACCCTAGGCCTTGTTTCCTATCATTGCAATACCGTTTACTCTCACTTTTATCACTTGCTACCTTACTGTTTTTATTATTTCAGATTACAAATACCTTTATCTACTATCCATATACCACTTGTATCACCATCTCTTCGCCGAACTAGCGCACCTATACAATTTACCATTGTATTGGGTGTGTTGGGGACACAAGAGACTCTTTGTTATTTGGTTGCCGGGTTGCTTGAGAGAGACCATCTTCATCCTACGCCTTCCACGGATTGATAAACTTTAGGTCATCCACTTGAGGGAAATTTGCTACTGTCCTACAAACCTCTGCACTTGGAGGCCCAACAACGTCTACAAGAAGAAGGTTGTGTAGTAGACATCACACCCCAGACAAACCTGCAAATCATACCCACAGAGAATGTTGGGTCTTCAAGCAGGCCGGTAAGCTAAACGTCGAACACAAAGGGGAGGAGACACCAAGCGAAGACGAGGATGAACCTCTCCAGCAAAGCGCCGGAGGACAGAAAAAATTCCCACCGGAGGTTAAAACAGTAAACGTGATCAAGGTGACAAGGAGGAGAAGCAATCACGCACTCCGATGCACACGCGCCATCGAGCCCGTCACCCCTAGGTCCAACCCCTGGTTGGCCTGCCCGATCACTTTTGATTGTAGGGATCACAATACACATATCCGGCGCGAAGGACTGACGGCCTTGGTGTTAGACCCAATAATAAATGGGTACCATTTCACAAGGGTCCTCATGGACGGCGGCAGTGATCTCAATCTGATATATCAAGACACGGTCCGCAAAATGGGGATAGACCCGACACAAATAAGCCACAATAATACTACCTTCAAGGGAGTAATACCAGGCCAAGAGGCCCACTGTACGGGCTCTCTACTACTGGTGGCGGCATTCGGTTCTCCTGATAACTTCCGAAGTGAAACATTAACTTTTCACATTGCTCCATTCCGAAGTAATTTTCAATCATTACTCGGAAGGGCGGCTTTCGCTCGTTTTAAGCAATACCGCATTATGCTTTTCTCAAGCTCAAGATGCCCGGTCCACGAGGCATCATTACAGTTAGCAGAAATACCAACTGTTCTTCACGTACGGAAGAGGACGCGGCGGCTCTAACAGCCGCACACTAGACGGCCTCACCAACCAAAAAAATGGCAGGTCGTCAAGACCACGGACACGGTTAGACGAGTCCGGCGTTCCATCATACATGTATAAGATTGGTTTTCAAACCCTCATAAAGCGATACCAGGGGCTTCCCGCGTGTAATCAGGGCCAGCTCGGCTCAACTAGGCTTCTCTGGAATTCTGATAACTCATTCTTCTTTTCGGCACGGCAACCTTCATCTAAGTTCTTTCCTTTTTGCAGGTTACAATCGTGCTACACCCGTCCAGGACACGGCACAACGGAGATACAGGCGCAGACGTGCAGCAGGGACCCGCCAAAAGGTTTCTTTTTAGATTAAGGCCCTGCGTAAACCTTTTTTACTGTCTCTTGTTGCTCACATCCTCCGGATACTCCACACAACCGAGAAGGATGCCGGCGTTATTGGCATGTGGCCACACTAGGATTTTGCACGTACCTGGACACATGGGGTTTCTTATAAAGGGCATTGTTTAGCCCGGTATATGTTATAAAGACCAAACACCTTAGGGAGTGTTTGGCGTCGCGAGTTTGGCCCTATATGCATCAGCTCCGAATCATGTCTTTGGTCAAATGTTGGGTTTGCCCGGCTCCCACGTTTTGGTACCTTACGTTCCGTTATATCGGCTAAGGTAGCACTGGGAGAACTACTGCGATTGTGCTTTGATTCGTCCGGATGAGCACATCAGTAGAGAAAGCCGAAAACTGACTGTCATGATATAGCGAGAGACTGGTCAACCACCCGATCCACTCGATGACTAATCGGAATCTTCGGGATTCCTCCGCATTAACGAAGGGCCGTTTCCCGGTCATGTACGTACGCGCACCGTATTCGGACGAGCACAGAAGTACTAGGGGCTATATAGTAGCCCCACTGTCAAACTCCTATGGCTAAGTGAAAGTGTTAAAACAATATAGTCCGATTGCCTTGTTCGCTACGCTATCACCTCCTTAACGGACCAAGACGTTGGATCAAGTGTGGATATGCATTTTATGCGAACACCCCCGCATTATATGTGTGGGGGCGGAAGCCGACGACTGCAAACTTTCAGGTTATATACATATATATATATATATATAAAGGCTACACATGAGGCATCATAGTACTTTCGGACAAAAGTATAAATACAACCTTGATTAATTCAAAAAAACATTGTTTGTACAAGGGGACTACATGTCACTGGAAAATAATATTCTTCGAGCACTGAGCCTCTATCGAGCGAGCGCCTTCAAGGACTTCTTCAAAGTAGTGCTCGGCAGCTACTCGGCCTATGGTCGGACCCTGTGCCACAACAGTGGTGGCCTCCATCTCCGCCCAGTATGTTTTGACACGGGCTAGGGCCATCCACGCACCTTCTATGCATGCTGATCTCTTTACAGCATCGATGCGTGGCATAGCTTCAAGGAATTGTTGCACTAAGCTAAAGTAGCTACTCGGCCTTGGCCCTCCCGGCCACAGGTGATTCACAACGGACCTCATGGCAAGTCCGGACAACCTATGGAGCTCGGCCCAACCGGACAATCGCTCATTCAACAACAACGGACGGACTGAAGCGTGAAACTGTGACCAGAACAGCTTCTCCACTTCGGGACCTTTCTGATTCTTGAAGTACTCGGCTGCATCAGCAGCACTTGCAGCCAAATCCATGTACTCATCCGCAGAACTCCATAGCCGGTCCAGAGGAGCATACTTCGGATCTCCGAACTTAGTCCACAACAAGAAGGGCTTCCCAGACACGATATCTGCAGCTTGATTCAGCTCCTCCTTCGTCGCTCTAATTTTGGAGCGGGCTTTCTTGGTAGCCACCCGGGCCTTCTCCAGGTCCGTCGCTTTCGCCCGGTCTTCTTCTTCAAGAAGCCGGTAACGGTCAGTAGCATCTTTTAATTCTACAGCCATCTTGGCTATTTTTTCCTTGCTCTCGCAATGCGCGGCTTGTTCGGCCCTTAACTCTTTGACCGCCTTTAAAGCGGCCACATTGCTACTCCTCGCTTGCTCCTTGGCTCGGCAAGTTCCGCCCGAAGGGTCTCCACGGTGGCAGCTCCATCTGCAGTTACAACATATTAAAAATACTGGCATCATGTTGCTCTTACTATGTGACGATCACCAGAAAAATCACTCACCCTGTGCCTCGTCAAGCTGCTTGTTGACAAGCACGATGTCGGCATCTGCCGCATCCAACTACCGCTTTAGTTCGGCAAACCCATCAGTCCGGCTAGCCACCGGAGCTTCAACCACCTGCACATAAAGGTAGTCTGGTTATTACCTGGGACTATGATCCTCTGTTTGCCGCCGTTCTCGACGACAACCAGAGTCTCAGGGGCTACTATATGCATGGGCATACCTAACGTATGCGGTACTGTTAAAGGCATACATTATTTCACGTACCTCAAAGCCTTTCAACAGACTCATAAAAGCTTCGTGCAAACCGCTTTCGGCGGATGAATCCTTTCAATTACCGTACCCATTAGCGTACGATGTGCTTCCGAGATGACAACTTGCCCCAGAAGATCCTTCAGCGCGTCCGACCGCACACTGTACGAACCCTTGCTGTCGCTCCCCTCAGGAGCCGGATACTGGGGATGCCGGGCAGTCAAAGGGTTATTCTCTGGCCCTAGTGGATCTGGAGATACCCTCTGCGATGACACTTCAAGGTCGCCCGCTTCTTGAGTTGGGGAATCCAGGGAAGGCGTTCCGCTCTCCATCATCTTCGGAAGAAGATCCCCCGAAGATGAACTCTGTCGAGAAGGGCTGCGATCCGGACTACAATTTATAAGCATCAATTATTGTCTTTGGAAGTAAGATAGGATATCTTCACTATTAAGTACTTTTTGATTACTTACAGCTCGGTAGAGGGTTGATCCCCGCGCGAACATTGTGCGGCCAGAATACCCTCCGAGGCAGGACCCTCTGGCGGAGACTTCTTCTCCCGTTTGGAAACCTTAGCTTCTGGATCTTCAGAGGTAGTCCTCTTCCTTCCCCGGGGAGAGAGAATGTTAGATTCTTCCCCTTGGTTATCCTCCCTCGCAGAGGCGCTCATTCCCTCTATTGGAATAGATAGCGATGGAGGCCCACTTTCGCCCTCTTTATTCCCCCCTTCGTCTTCCTTTGAGGGCACTAGACAAGGCGCTGGCTCGAGCATCTTTTCCAGCACCGGATTGTCCAACCCTCAGGAAGGGGAGCCGAACACCGGATCAGCTTCGCCTTTGTTATCCAGTCCTGGTCAAAGAGCGATTTCTTCAGAATGATGTCATGATAGATAAAAGGACAGTGTGTTCGGCCATGGGATTACTTACTTGGGCAGCGGGGCGGTTGCAGCTTAGGCCACGTCCTTGGTGGTGTACGGACACTCTATTTGGGGTCCGAAGAACGATTTGTACATCTCCTCGTGCGTCATGCCGAGGAAATGTTGAATAGCACGCGGTCCTTCCGGGTTGAATTCCCACATACGGAGGGGTCGGCGTTTGCAAGGCTGGACTCGACGAACCAGCATAACTTGCATTACCATAACCAGACTGAAATCTCCCTCGAAGAGATCTCGGATACGGCTCTGCAGTATGGGCACGTCCTTGGCTGGACCCCAGCTCAGCCCCCTGCTGATCCATGACATCAGTTGTGGTGGGGGCCCGAGCGAAAGGCGGGGGCAGCTACCCATTTGGCACTTCGGGAAGCTGTGATGTAGAACCACTCCCGCTGCCACAATCCGGACACCTCTAGAAAGGAACCCTTTGGCCATGGAGCGTCACCAATTTTTCTTATTAAAGCACCTCCGCACGCTGTGTACTGCCCCTCGACCATCTTCAGCTTCACATCGAAGGTCTTGAGCCACAGGCCGAAGTGAGGGGTAATGCGGAGGAAGGCCTCACACACGACAATAAATGATGAGATGTGAAGAAGGGAATCTGGGCCCAGATCGTGAAAATCCATCCCGTAATAGAACATAAGACCCCTAACAAAGAGATCCAGAGCGAGGCCTAGTCCTCGGAGGAAGTGGGAGACGAATACAACGCTCTCATTGGGTACGGGAGTAGGGACGACCTGCCCTCGGGCGGGCAGCCTATGCGAAATTTCGGCGGTCAGATATCTGGCCTCCCTCAACTTTTTGATGTCCTCCTCCGTGACGGAGGAAGGCACCCACCGGCCTTGAAGGCTGGATCCGGACATGATTGAAGGTTTGAAGCACCTGACCTGAGCTTTGGGTGTTAGAACTCGAGGCGGGGGAAGGATTCGATTGAGCACATGAGGGAAAAAGAAAAAGCCTTGTCCCTTTATAAAGGGGATGAATATCAGGCGTCCTCCTCGTGGCCGTTCGAGACTTACCTGAGATCTAGGAGTCATACCAACAGGCACGGTTGGGTTACCCACGTTTGTATTGATGAGAATCCCGTGATAAGGGGAACACGATCTCTGCTTTGACAAGACGTGTCAAGAAACCGCCTCACGTTATGTGCGGGGCTGGTTAAAGAAAAAACAGTTCTAATAATTATCGGGCCGTGGCGTGATGTCATGCTGCCAAAACGCGTCAGCATATTAGATTTGTGGAAATATTATTCTCCCTACGGTGGTATGTGGAACTTATTTTGCAGGGTCGGACACTATCCTTGTATTCAAACTCTTCCGTGGTGTATTGGGAGGAGGAACCCGCCTTGCAATGCCGAAGACAACACTGCGCGTCGGACTCATCGTCATTGAAGTCTGGTTCAGGGGCTACCGAGGAGTCCTGGATTAGGGGGTCTCCGGACAGCCGGACTATATCCTTTGGCCGGACTGTTGGACTATGAAGATACAAGATTGAAGACTTCGTCCCGTGTCCGGATGGGACTCTACTTGGCGTGGAAGGCAAGCTAGGCAATACGAATATGGATATCTCCCCCTTTGTAAGCGACCTTGTGTAAACCCTAGCCCCCCTCCGATGTCTATATAAACCGGAGGGTTTTAGTCCGTAGGACAACATACAATCATACCATAGGCTAGCTTCTAGGGTTTAGCCTCTCTGATCTCGTGGTAGATCAACTCTTGTAATACTCATATCATCAAGAACAATCAACTAGGACGTAGGGTATTACCTCCATCGAGAGGGCCCGAACCTGGGTAAAACATCGTGTCCGCTGCCTCCTGTTACCATCCGCCTTAGACGCACAGTTCGGGACCCCCTACTCGAGATCCGCCGGTTTTGACACCGACAATCTCCTAAATCCACCCCCGAGATGTTTGCTACTGCCACCGTCCTGGTTTATTGGTCCTCATTGTATTTTGTGACAAATTTTGACAATAAATTTAACTAACAAAATGCTCATGCATGTCACTAAAAATTATATCATCAGAAACTATATTCAAATACGAATCAAACGATATAATTTTTGTTAACATGCATTAACATTTTGTTAGTCAAATATTTGGTCAAATCTTGACACAAATTACAAAGAAGACCAATAAATCAGGATGGAAGTACTAGAGTATAACAACTCGCCATTGTTGTGCTATCAGAACAAAAAAAAAACCAAATCAATGCATAAAAGCGAAAGCAAACTAAACAGTCGAACCAAACATTAACAACTGCCAAATAGTTTGGATTAAATTATTCCGGCTAACCTTCTTGCCCGTTGTTGGAATGTTTGTACTGGATCTGATCTTCTCAAGCATATGAGCTCAACCTCTTGAGCAAAGAGTTACAACCCCGAAAACACCTCTCCTCTACATAGGTAGCTTTACTAGCAGGCCGGTGTCCATTGAAGTGAAGGAAACTTTTTGTGAATTTCAATTTACAATGAATTAAAAAAATCGAATGCACCATTTGAACCTACCTTGCCAGTCTATTAAAAGTTGCATTTACTACTGTCTAACTATGTATTAATCAACTTCACTATTCACCTACGCTTTTTTACGCTGCCTCGTTCATGCATCGTGTTATTGTTTTTAATTTATATGTTTTAAAAACGAGCTGACAAAAAAACCATAGGCTGGCACAATTACTACTAGTCATTGTTTCTTTGTACGACAACAGACTTTAGTGGCACCATGCATTCAGCTGCTATCACACGCCTACTTTGTAAGCGCATCTCTAACAGACCTCGTATAATGCTGACCAGGCATTTATAGTTCGACGAAGATATATTTTGCGGATCGAAATCATACGCGGCAGAGCAGACCCCGTATATGAAATTGCATTATTTAAAAAAAGAACTTTCGCGGGAGAAATTGCAACCACACTAGTTCATCACATACTACATGATCTACATACTACATTCTACTACTACTACTAGAGGGGGGGGGGGGGATCTCATGGCGGCGAGCTCGCAGCCGAGGACGACGCGGTGGAGGAGCTCAGTCCTCCTCGTCGGAGTTGACGAGATCGGTGCTCCTTGCGGATGCGCCACCACTCGTCGTCCTTGTAGCGACAAGGTTCGCCGCGATCGCCTGCTTGAGCATGAGGTCTTCGAGTTGCTCATCGTGGCGCTGGCGCTCCGCCTCCTTGCGCAAGCTCCGTTTGGCATGCTATATACTTGTGGAACCATTCTTCATCAAATTGCCATGCTATATACTTGTCTCTTCCTATTTCTTTGAAGTTCCCGCTATTGGGCTGAGCCTTTTTCTCTTCCTATTTCTTTGAAGTGCCTGCTATTTGGGCCGGGGCCTTTATTGTAGCGTTTGACGCGATGGATCCTTCTGTCTTGCTTAATGCGAAATATAGCATCAAACTACCACCAGGCTGAAAAACACAACATCAACCCAAAAAGACACCTCACATCAAAACAAGACCAGGCCATACAATAAAAATGCCATGGTGAATACAATGAATTTGCCATGGAACCAGTCTTCATCAAATAGCCATGTTCTATATGAAATATTTTTAGTAAACACAAAATTTTGCAAATTGCCAAGTCATTTTGATCACCCGGTCGATCCAGCGCGGGGCGTTTGCCGCCTCTAGCATTTGACGTGTGTCCCTTGTGGACACCCCACACCGCTCCATCCTTCTCATCCATATCTTCAGCAGCAGAGACAACAAACAACATGCTATATCTTTTCCAATTTATTCTGGCCCTTCTTCCCCAACTCCCCATGACCTCCTATTGCAATTCGTGGCGTCGTTTCCAGTTACCTCCTGCCCCTTCTCTTCTAGCACAATGGTTGTAACTCTGGCAAACCAGTGATGCGACCGAAACATGAGATACACAGCTGGTTGCTGCCATCTGACGCCAATGTCAACCTTGCCCGTGGCATGGCCGCCGCCACCACCTCAACCTCCAGCAGCTGCCGACACCATCTCCTTCGCACCACGTGGCTCTATCGCAGAAAAGAAAGCATGGCCGCCGCCACCACCTCAACCTCCTGCAGCTACCTACACCATCTCCTTCGCACCACATGTAGGTGGCTCTATTGCAGAAAAGAAAAACTTACCAACAGAGCCTCCGTTGCAATAGTTTCCGCAACACGGCCTTTGTTTCAAAAGGGTTCTGCAACGCGACCTCTGATGGAAAAGAAAACGGTTTGAATTGCGTTGCAGAGATCGAAAAAAGAAGGAAAGATTGAACAAGGCTGCCGTTGGAGAGAGTCGAGCGCAACACTGAATTTGTTGCAAGATCTGACGGTTATCACTACCTCCATCCGATTGAGTTTCCTTCCCCTGTACAAGCGAGAATGAGCCGGCCCTACGAACCTCTGGACCACACCGGCCGGCCCGACGGGTCCGGTCCACTTCACTCCACCCACCGGCCCACTTCTACAAGCGACGCCCCCTCCGCAAGACTCCAGTCCAACCTCGGAGGTTTGACCTTCCCCTTGCTTCCTCCGCCTCCGGTCCAACTCCAAACCCCCTCCCCATCTCATTCTAGGGGTTAGGGTTTAACCGCCGACGCGCCACCATGCGCCACCTCGCCCGCCTCCTCAACCACCGCCTCCTCCTCCCCTCCACCGCCACCGCCTCCTCCTCCGCCGCCGCGGCCTTCTCCACCTCCAAGCGCGCCTACCCCAGCCGAGCCAAGCCGCGCCCGCCGCCGCCCAGCGAGAGCCCCGCGGAGGACGCGGCCGGAGACGACGGGGACGCGCCCCCGCCGGCCGACCCCGCGGCGTGGCAGAGGGAGAAGGTCCCCAGCGAGCTGCCCCGCCCGCCCACCATCCCCTTCCAGCCAAGTGTCGCCAACGCCGTCCGCCTCGTCGGCACCGTCGGCGCGCCCGTGCAGCTCCAGCGCCTCCCCGACGGCCGCTTCTCCGCCGTCTCCGTGCTCGTGCAGGACCGCCGCACCGACTTCCCCAAGTTCTGGTGCGTGCGATCACCGATTTCCGCTCCTCCTCTGTACTGTACTCGCTGATCGCTTGCTAGTGTTTGGGTTCCAAGAGGGTGGATTAGCACTGCCATGTTTAATTGCGCTCAAATGAAATGAAATGAATTACGGGTAGAACGGAGAAACGACGTTAGAACCAGTATGGGCAGGCTTATATAGATACGAAAGGAACACATGACTTAAGTGAGATATCCCTGCTCTGTTTCAGATATCTCTGTTCTGTTTCAAGTTGAAGTTAGCCCTGCTATCGGATCAAATTAAGTGTCTAGTGGAAGGATTTGTGATTTGACACTGTAAACTCTGACCACTAAATTGAATCCAAAATTGGTAGGGATCACTACATGTTCCAAAATTGCTAGGGATCACTACATTAGTAGCGTTTTATAGTTCCAGTAATTAAAGTCTTTGATAGACAATTTTGTTTTGTCTGGTTTTATGTTGTCGTGTCCTAGAGAACTTATGTGCCTGAGTATCCATCCGTATTTCGAGTGCATCGCTCCATTTTCTCATTGTGGAGTTTGCCACTTTTTTACCTGCAGGATCCCTGTAATATTTCAAGACGACTTGGCACAAATAGCTGCTTCTCACTTGCAAGAAAAGGACCTTGTCTATGTGTCTGGGCAATTAACTGGAGATGTTCCGCCATTCAAACATACTGATGGCCAAGCAAATATTCAGGTATACATCTATTCTATTTACTTTACTGCTGTGTTCTGCTTTCCCCTGTTATATGTAGAAGGTTAAGCATAAAGAAAGGGTAATCTTATTATCCTGCATACCGAGTGTGTGTGGAGCCCAGCAGCCCCCTACCTTTTACATACCTTATTTATTGCTGATAAAATGACAAAATCCTGGGTAATTGTACTACAATCACTTGTGAGAATGAATCACATGATGCTATCAAACGCACCCGACTGAATATGCAATCTGAGCTATGTAAGATTCGGCATTTGGTGAACTGATGCTTATGTTTACTTCATGACATGACTTAGCAGGCCTTTGTTGATCTGATATTCTGTTCCTTGTGACTTTTGAAGATTTCTGCTAATCGAACGAAGTAAAAAAAGTGCTGCTCATTCTGCTGTACTAGTGAAACTTTCTTACTTTTGATTCAAAATTTGGTTCTTCTTTCCTAAAGAAAATTGGCTGCTTGTTTCTCTTGCATCACATTATAGTTTAGTTTCTGAAACTAACTAACTGAATTTGCTATTTATATTCCAGGTTGTAGCACATTTGCTGTCATTTGTTGATAGTAAAGCTGTGGAAACGGATCTCATGGTGGATGAAGAGGAAGGGTTTATGGAGATTGCTGAGGCTGAAAAGAAAGTTGAACAAACCAAACCTGTCTCTAAATATCCAGCACGCACATTTTCAGGTGCTGGTTTGCTGCTCAGCTGTATCCAACCAAGCCCCAGTCTTATAGGCGATAATATTACATTGTTTGTGCTATGCCTGTGAGAAATTTACATTCCATTAGAAAAGAAAAGAAAGTTGCACCCAATGTTTTTGTCCTTAGCTTATCTTTTTTAATTTAAGATATAGTTTAGTTGCAGTAAAATAGTAATCTTTCATGGAGTTCCATGCCTATCAGCAATGGACAAACACTATCTAACAAGGACACCTTTCTGACAGCTTTATTGGCATGTCCATCATTTCGTAACTGTCTGATAGTTCGGATGTTTTCCTGATGATGAAACCTTACAATTTTTCTGCATTAAGTTACAACTTCACTTAATACATGCTGTCTACCGAATTAATAAGTTCAATTAAACTGGAAACCTCTTTATCTATACGCCTATACCTTGGTGTCAAAGTACTGCAGTAAGATATTTCTATGCAAAAGTATTAAAAGCTGATATACCAGAATGAACTATTAAAATGTGCCTTTTTGGGCAGTCATATATGCTGCTTTCAATGGACAACACGGGAGGTTTAGTGCTTACTTAACTACAGTAAACCCTTTTTTTTATTCAGTAGTCCAATCCCAGTTATGTATGAAAATATCCTTGTATTTTTTCTTGATGGTGTTATGTTTTATTCTCAGATTATAAAGCCAAACAGGACAAGTACAGAACGCTCTGGAATGATGTTCTTGCCAATCCACTTAATTGGACTGATAACCGAGCTGAGAAGGCGAATGGATCTGTGAGCATGTTGTTTATACATATGTGTTTACTGCCTTGAAAGTAAGAAGCAAAGCTTGTGAGCCACTAACACTTGCAGCCGTTTTTATTCGAATTGGGCAGAAAAATCCAAAGTATCCTGATTTTAAGAACAAGACAGCAGATGAGGCACTCTGGCTTGACTCAGCACCACATTATGTGCTAGAGAAGTTGGATGGTTTGACCTTTAATAGTGGCTACAATGCAGCTAAAACATATAAGCCTTTTAATTCTAGCATTGGGAAAGGTAAAACTTTAAACATAATATTCTCCCTTTTCGTGTTAATTTTTGATACTAATATTCAGTATAAACAACAGGTACGAATACAGGTTGGAGTAAATTCAAGACAAGCCAAGCTGCCTCTCCTGAGAAACAGAAAAAGGAAGGTAGGTATAAATTTGTTTTTATTTCCTGTGTGTTCATTTTACTTTACCATCAATAGTCAAGTGGCTTGTGGAATACACCTTCCTTATCTCTACTCGTAATCTAAGCTTGTGTACCTGGTAGTTGCACAAGTGGCTTAAATACCATCTTTGTCTGGCTTGTGGATTACATCCCATTATCTCTACTTGCTTCAATATCATCTTTGTCTGTTTGCCTTCCTCTTTTTGCAATGGGATCATTTGTGCCTGAGGATCTACTATCTTTTCTTCTATAAATAATGTTTTTGTGATCTGTCATCTTTAAGTTGTAAATACCCTCATGTATCTCTTGGTTCTTTAACCACACATAGGTTTTCCAAAGTTTTTTTGGAGGATTCTAATCTGTACAAACTTTTCCTACAAGGCCTGTTTGATTAATAGAATTGCAAGTAATAGGGATATTCCTTGGCATTTATTTGCACTGAATTTCATAGGAAATCTTCATCCAATCCAATCTGTTGGAAATAATCCTAAGTTTTTCCTATGCACAATCAAACATCTTTCGACCATGTAGTATTCAAGATGACATGACACTCTAATCATGGGTTTTGGAATTCATGTGAATCAAGGAGGTTATATGGCTTACAATGTCCATGTTTCTTGATGTGTCTTGGTCAAACTTTCTACCGAAACCTACATATTCTTCTTTTCGGTAGTTTGTGCTTTACAACCCGTGATCATCTCTTTGCTGATGACTCCCATATTATTGCTTTCAGCGGAATTGTGGCAGAGTCTGGTGGACAGTCCTCAAAGCTGGTGGGACAACCGAGCAGACAAGGTAAGTCTCGGGACATTTCGTCATGATTTATCCATCTTTCCCCCCTTGGCTGGTCCTAATGATTGTTCTGTCTCGTCTGAAATTCAGAGGTCACCTAAAGCCCCCGACTTCAAGCACAAGGACACTGGCGAGGCTCTGTGGTTAAGCCCCAAGACACCAAGTTGGGTTACAGATGCGCTGCCACCGGTGAGAGGAGGTAGCAGAGGCGGAGCTAGAAGACCGGAGACCCTGCTCTCTTGACCTATCTGAGGTGGCCTTGGCTGTGCGTCGGGCGTTGCCTCAGCTATATTCTTTTGCTAAATACTCAGGCTGTCTTCGGTCTGCTAACTTATGCGAGTAAGGTAGAGACCACTTTCAAGATTAAAAAAAATATCTCTGCCTTAACCTCCAGCGCTGTCACTGATGGCCATGTGGCCTTCGTAATGCTATGCCAGGATGTAAATAGCATTTCCACAAAATCGATGATATTTATGCTGCCATGTGGGTTGGGTTGGGTTGGGCCTTTGTAGTGCTTTCAGTTTCAAGGCCGTGCTTGCAGCAACTTTACCTATAGCGGTAAAGTGGGCCTTGGTCGTTTTCCATGAAACTGAAGTGGGCGGTGAGTGGTTCGGCCTCGGAGTTTTGAAGTAGAAGTTTGAACCTGTTTCTCCAGTTATTAAAAAAAAACCGTTTCTCTGGTTTACAGCGGGATAGCCGAAAGGAGCAGCAAAAGCCCAAACAAAAACAGCGGAATAGTGGAAAGGAGCTAGTGGAATATTAGACTACCCGGCGAATTGACCTGGTCAGATAGATGTCACATAATTTTTCTCACCTATATACAGGAGATTGAGCAGAAAGGTTATCATTTGGCTTATTAAGGCCCTGTTCGGAATCCCATCTGCTCCACAAAATAGCAGGAGCTGTGGAGCCACGAAACAGCCGCTCCGCATTTTTTCACCGTGACTCCACCCGTGCCAGGAGTGGAGCTATGGAGCGGAGGTAAGCTGAACAGGGGCTGTTGACATTGCTAGGGGCCATTTCATCATCGAGATTTGAAGTTGTATATGGTGAGCTTGTTGACGAGCTTCGAAACAACACGCTGCAGCAAATGGCTGCTGCCATGAGCTTTTCCCACCAAATACACATCGTCATGCTCCTCTGTTACTCGATATGGTCTCAGCACCCGCCTCGTGCTACCGTGTTTTCTTTTAGCTCCAACTTCTCTGATCCAGACTATGACGCCCAAGACTTCAGTTTCCAGGGTGACGCATACTATGACAACCAGTCTCACATGATCCAACTCACAAGAAATGGCCATGGTATAAGCATCAAGAACAGCATGGGACGAGCTTTCCTTGCGACGCCCATGCCGCTGTGGGATGTCACTGGCGAGCTCGCCCGCTTCACAACCTCCTTCACCTTCCAAATCAAGGTAAACAATGCAAACACTGGCGATGGCTTGACATTCTTCCTCGGGCATTATCCTCCGGTGAGCATTCCCAATGTCAAACGCGAGATGGGCAACGGGAACCTCAGCCTCTTCAACACAACCCCCGGCACGGTCGCGGCCGCGATGATGGAGCCGTGGCGGTTGAGTTCGACACATACTTGAACGATGGCTTCGACACGAGTAGCAGTCACATGGGCATTGATGTCAACTCCATCGTCTCACGGGCGTACACCAACGAGACCGTGCCTCGTAGGAACCTAACGTCTGGCCTCCCAATGACTTGCCACATCAGCTACGGCAACGACACAAAAATGCTAGCGACTTTTCTCCAGATCGCCGACATGACATATCGTGTCAACACTAGTCTTGACCTGAGGCAGTTCTTGCCAAGTGTGGTGGCCATTGGCTTCTCGGGTGCCACCGGTGTGGCTGTCGAGCTACACCAAATAATGTCCTGGTCATTTGACTCAACCTTGGACCCGCGGCCTGCACCGAAGAGGCCCCCTTCTACACCAAAGATCCTGCTAGTAGAGGTAATAACTGGACCAGTTATTGGCGTTATAACAATTGTGTGCATCTTTGTTGGCGTCCGTCGATGGCAGCTATGCATGAGAAAGAAGCATTATAGAGCTCTCGCCCAGGGCCTTGGACATATTGGTTATCATAAGTTGGCGCGTGCGTCCAACAAATTTGCAGAGGAAAACAAGCTTGGGGAAAGAGGCTCAGCCTCTGTTTATCGGGGCCAACTGGCAAGTCCAAGTAGACCGGTGGCGATAAAGAGATTCAAGCTGGCAGAATCGGGCGAGGAGAGGAAGGCGTTCGAGGACGAACTCGGGATTGCCAGTCGGTTGAGGTACCGGAACCTTGTCGAATTGATAGGCTGGTGCTACGAGCTATGACGGCCAGAGGAACCTGATTGAATTTATATGTTGATGGCGGGACGAGAGGTACACACGCCTCCTCCTTGTGTATGAGCTTTTGCCACAAGGTAGCCTTGATCAACACCTACACAGGGGAAATAGTTGGTTAGCATGGTCCAAGAGGTACACATTATAGGATCCGGCTTGCCTGCTCCCTCCCCGTGCTCCCATCCGTGCTTCCACTTAATTCTACGGTTGTTTTTTTTTTCTTTTTTTCTCATCCCCCTGATTTTAAAGGGGTGATGCCGGGCCTTATTTTGTTCCAATCAAATCAAGCCACGTAGACGGGAGCACGGATGGGCACACGACGGGGGAGCAGGCAAGTCTCGTCCCACATTATAATTGCATCTTGAGAGCATTTACATCGTTGTGCGCAACTTTGTTTTTTCTTGATACATAATGGATGTATATGCTTTGACAAACAGGTATGAGGTCATCCTCGACCTATACCTGCGTTGCAATACCTCCATGTAGATTGCGAGCAAGGCCAACAATGTATCGTACACGGTGATATCAAGTCCAGCAACGTGCTTCTTGGGTCTTCACACAATGCCAAGTTAGGTGACTTCGGATTGGCAAGATTTGTTCACCACGAAACTGGGTAAGGGATCACTGATGTCGTGCAAGGCACTTACGGATATATTGACCCTGTGTTCGTGGACACGAGCCAACGGAACAGGAGTCAGACATCTACAACTTCGGCATTGTCCTACTAGAGATGGTCTCTGGAAAGGACCCAACAACGCGCCTCCATGATACGCCTCCATTGTCGTCATGGGTAAGAAGTTTGTACTACAACAACACGATCCTTGAGGCCGCAGACGACAGGCTGATAGGCGGCGAGTCTAGTACCGGGCGACAACAGATGGAGCGTGTGCTACTTGTCAGGCTCTTGTGCGTGCACCAGGAACCGAGCAGCCGGCCATCCATCACCCACACCATGGATGCCGTACGACCGGAGGAGCTGACATTGGACATCACTCCCTTGGTGCCGGTGACGATCTCAAAAGTAGCTAGCATGCTGACGATACTTGATCGTCAGAATAACATATGCTTCTTCAGACTTGGTCAGACAGCACGTAGTACCTTATTTTCTCACCTAGGAGACAGCGCAGAAAGGTGGTGAGGCCTTGTCGTTTGGCTTATATCTTTCTGCTTAACGGACACTACCAGAGGTCGTCTTTGCGACATGTACACAGGATTTGCGCACGGCATGACGCTGAGGTCCGAGTCCGATGCCCCGGGCAGCTGGCTGTTGGTTTGCATCGCCAAATATTCGTCGAGATGACGAGTCAATATATAGGTGTGCTTGTTCACGAGCTTCCTTCCAAAGCAAATGGCTGCTGTGAGCTTCTCCCACCGAATACAGATCTTCATCCTCCTCTGCTGCTCGACATGGTCTTCTCTGCATCTGCCTCGTGCTACGGCGCTTTCTTTTAGCTCCAACTTCTCCGATCCCGACTACGACGCCCAAGACTTCAGTTTCCAGGGCGACGCATACTACGACTCCCCGTCTCAGATGATCCAGCTGACAAGAAGCGGCGTGGATCCAAGCATCCAGAACAGCGTAGGCCGAGCGTTCCTCGCGACGCCCATGCCGCTGTGGGACACCGTCACCGGCGAGCTCGCCCGCTTCACCACATCCTTCACCTTCCAAATCAAGGTAATCAGTGCAAGCAATGGCGATGGCATGACATTCTTCCTCGGGCATTATCCTCCGACGAGCATTTCCAATAACAACAACTTCGGCGGCGGGAACCTCGGCCTCTTCAACAAAACCGATGGCACGGTCGTCGCGACCGGCGACGACCGAGCCGTGGCGGTTGAGTTTGACACGTTCAAGAACGACGACGTCGACACCAGTGGCAGCCACATGGGCATCGATGTCAATTCCATCGTCTCACGGGCGTACACCAACGCGACCGTGCCAGGCAGGAACCTAACATCCGGCCTCCCGATGACTTGCCAGATCAGCTACGGCAACGACACAAAAATACTAGCGGCCGTTCTCCAAATCGGCGACGTGACCTACCATGTCAACACGAGTGTTGACCTGAGGCAGCTCTTGCCCAGCGTGGTGGCCATCGGCTTCTCGGGTGCCACTGGGTCTGCCGTTGAGTTACACCAAATAATGTCCTGGTCATTTAATTCCACCTTGGATCTACCACTTGCACGGAACAACTCCGAGATTCCACCGCCTTCGCCGAAGAGCTCTGAGATTCCGCCGCCTTCGCCGAAGAGCTCCAAGGTTCCGCCGAACCTGCGGAAACTGCTAGTAGAGGTAACTGGACCAGTTATTGGAGTTATTGCAATTGTGTGCATCTTTGTTGGCGTCCATCGATGGCAACTATGCACGAGGAAGAAGCGATGCAGAGCTCTCGCCAGGGGGCTTGAACATATTGATTATCATAGGCTGGCGCGTGCGGCCAACAATTTCGCTGAGGAAACCAGGCTCGGGCAAGGAGGTTCCGCCTTTGTTTATAGGGGACAACTCACAAGCCCAAGCAGACCGGTGGCTATAAAGAGATTCAAAACGGCGGCATCCGGGCAGGGGAGGCAGGCGTTCGAGGACGAACTCAGGGTCGCCAGTCGCCTGAGGCACCGGAACCTGGTCGAACTGATAGGTTGGTGCTACGACGACAAGAGGAACCCAATTGAGTTTGTATGCTGGTGGCGGGACGACAAGCACGCACGTCTCTTTCTTGTGTATGAGTTCCTGCCACAAGGTAGCCTTGATCAACACCTACATGGGGGCAACAGTTGGCTACCATGGGACAAGAGGTATGTAGTTCTGTCTCCATCGATGCAACTTAATTTCTTTTTGATGTAATGGTAACATGATTTGACAAACAGGTACGAGATCATCCTCGATCTAGGTTCTGCACTGCAATACCTCCATGTAGATTGCGAGCAACACCAACAATGTATCGTACATGGTGATATCAAGTCGAGCAATGTGCTGCTTGACACTTCGTACGGTGCGAAATTAGGTGACTTCGGATTGGCAAGATTTGTTCACCACGAAACCGGATCACAGACCACAGATATCGTGCAAGGCACTTATGGGTACATAGACCCTGTGTTCATCGACACGAGCCAGCGGAATATGCAGTCAGACATCTATAGTTTCGGCATTGTCCTATTAGAGATGATCTCTGGAAGGGACCCAACGGCGTGTCTCCCTGATAAGCCTCCACTCTCGTCATGGGTAAGGAGTTTGTACCACGGTAATGCGATCCTGGAGGCGGCAGATGGCAGGCTGATAGGCAGCGAGTCCACTGCTGGGCGACAACAGATGGAGCGTGCACTACTTGTCGGGCTCTTGTGTGTGCACCGAGACCCGAGCAGCCGTCCGTCTATCACCGACACCATGGATGCCCTGCGATCAGATGAGATGAAATTGGACATCACTCCCTTGGCTCCATCGAGGACGCTCTCATTGCCATAGCCTTTGTAGTTCAGGCTTCTAGTCTGAAAAATTCAAAAAGAAATATCATACATGCATTCAAGGGTTACATAATGAGTCGGGATATATTGAGAATAGCAATAATGTACTAGAAAGCTGGATGTGTACATCAACTGATGAAGTGGCTATATTTCTTCCATGCTAGTACAAATGTTGTTTTAATTTTTGTACGATTTTGAATACATATTTTAACCGGTTTTCCATATTGATATAGCTGTATGAAACTATAAATGATACTATCACAGGAAAACACGCAACGTGTATAATAACGAGTATTTAACAAAAAACTACCACATTTGACAGAAACGTGACAGAAAACTACCACTTTACAATTTTATGCGGAAAACTACCATTTTTGTCCTAATCCGTGGCAAAAAAACTACCAAGTCTCGAAACTGGCCGCTTCGCCCGTGCTAAGCGCCAAACTAACCAGGCGGTCCCACAGTGGCCAACCGACGCCTGCCGCGCGTTAACAGCCATTAACGGCGCGTCCGCGGTCGGAAACGACGGCTGTCAATGGTCCAATAAGTGAGAGCGAGCTCAGCCACTCGCTCATCCTCTTCCTCCTCGCTCGCTCTCATTCCTCCTCATCCTCTCCCTCTCCCTGGTGCTCTGAGCATATCACCGTCGCTGCCGCGGCCATTGCTGCCGGTAGAACTTGAGGATGCCATCCTGGAATGATGAGGAGAACTTGGACGAGGACACCTGCATGGTTTCAATGGATTCCCAGATCTTTGTAAGTGCATAATGGTGGAACAGAGTTAGGGTTAGGGTTAGTTCATCCAAATTGGAGATTCCAAGTTGCTTTTGGTTCGATTCCAAGTTTCTTTTGCAGGAAACCCCTGACAGTGTGGTGGATCCATCTTTCTGTGGTTCTTACACTGGATCTGAGCCGATGTGCATGATGCATCATCAGAGGCCGAAGAAGATGGTAGCTTTTGAAGGTGCTTTGACTGGGAGGCGATTCCTGGGTTGTCTTGTGCAGCAGGTATTAAATCTTGCACGCTTACTTGTGTTGCTGGTGGAGATGTGTGGTGTGTGATGTGTTTTGCTGGTGGAGATGTGTGGTGCAGCATGTTAATTGAATTTTGTGTGCAGAGATGTGGTCCAGCATATTAAGTTGTGCAGAGATGTGTGCTATAGTTTTGAACTGAAACTTCAAAGTGACATACATATGGAAAGCCTATATGTGAAAGTAGATCTTTAGTTAACTGAATTCAATAAATGACTGAACCTGAGAACACCTGTTAAATATGAACTATGAACTGAATATATTTGTTAGCTGTTAACTGAATATAGCTGTGAACTGAAAAGAACAGAGTTACATGCATTTATCTCTGCTACAAAATAAGGTGATGTGTGCTTAGTATCAAAGAATTATGTTTGCATAATTCAGAGAGCATTGATGTAAACAAAGGGTTTCAGTTAAATGAATTGAGTTTATGACTTGAGTTATCTGTACTAAGTTTGTTACTAAGTGCTTTGTGCTTAATTAAAAATAATTGCTTTTGTAGGATGTAGGTGTCAACTGTGGGGTTGTGGAGTGGGTGGATGGTCCTTGGCCGGAGATTCTACAAAGGTGCCTAACAAGGATTTGGCACATGTACCATGAGCAGAACTTGGGGAGGGTGAAGGACAAACAAGCCCATGAGAAAGAGGTGGCCAAGCTAAAGAAGGAAATTGATTTCCTGTCAAACAACTACAACCAGTTGGTGGAAGATGTATCCAAGCTTTTTGACTATCAAGATGGCAAGATGTCTCATGACATGGACTATACCAGTCAGGCAATCAATGATCTAAATGCAAAGAAGAAACAACTTGAGGATCAGGCAAAGATTGAGATAAGTATGGAAAAGCCGAAGCTTGCCAAGGAGCAAAGGTGCATTCTTCAAAGCCAAGCAGATATCATTCAGAACATGAGGAAGGCCATGAAGGAAGTGGAGGGGGACAGGGACCTACTTAAGCAAGAGAAGAAGAAGCTGGAGTATCTGATTGCTGATCTGCTCAATGCTGGGCATGCCAGCAAAGATAAGCTGGAGAGGATCAAGGCAATTATGAATGGGTGAAGTTCTTGGTGTGTGGGTTAAGTAATTAGTAGGCTTATATATATAGCTGGCCTTGGAATGTCATGCATGTTAGGTGTATATTTTGGAAAAGTTTCATGTGCTTTCAGAACCTGAATCAAGATGGTACGAGGGAGGGGGGGGGGGTACTGTTATGGTTTAAGAACTAGGTGGTTTTATCTATGATGTAATGACTTATATGTTAAGACCTACTATGCTAAGTGAGTACTCATGCTAAGTTAAGTAAGTAAGGATGTTTTATCTATGATGAGGCTGTTTTACCGACAGTAGTGGCTAACTGACATGTGTGGCTAACTGACACTGATAACATACATAGTCAGTGTTGCCCATATCGAAATTAGATAGTCTGACAAATAACTGAACATAGATAGCAAGTAGATACCAAGTAGAAGTGAACATAGATAGGAAGTAGAACTAAACATAGTGTCTGCATACATAGATAGTACTGGCATTCATAGTCTGACATACTGCTGGCATACATAGATAGCAAGTAGGGTATCAAACTAAACATAGTGCTGACCAAACTGAACATTTAAACTTACTGAACTTACGAAAGTTTAGGACTGACGAAACTGATTTTTTTTGCACTGACAAAAGTGAAGGCAACATCTCAGTCCTCCTTCTTCAGCATCTTCAGGCGCTAGGAGCGGCACACCGTAGTCATCTTCACGGCCGCCCTCTTCTTCTTGCCCGGCGCCGGCTCCACCACATCTTCACTGCCCCCATCTTCTTCTTGCTTCACGACGACGACCTCTGGGAGATTGGCGACCTCCGGCAGCGCATCCACGTGGATTGGGAGGTTCCTGTCCCCCTCCACCGCGTCGAGGACAGGAGCCAGCAGCTGCACATCAGGCTTGTCGTCGGAGAGTACGACGACCTCCTCCACCTCGTCGTCAGAGGACTCATCCTCATGATCGTCAGAGGACTCGTCGTCGGAGTCGTTGTCTGGCCCGAGGACCCATGGATTGCGCCTCTCCCAGTAGGCGTTGTTGATGGGGGCTGGGAGAGCAAGGACAGCATCGGTGACGTGATCCGCGGTGGCCGGCGGTGTGGTGGACGAGCGGTACATCCACCAACGGGCGCGCTGCCTGGGGTCGGGGGAGCGCTGCACCTCGTGCATCGCCCACAGGAGAATGGTCGCCGGCGGGACGGTGTAGCCGGCAGGGAAGGCACGCTGCTTTTCAGCAACTGTCATCACCTTCACCAGGCCGCGAGCGTGGTTCCTCATCATCGCCACACCGAGGAACCAATGCACGATCTCCCTGTACTACGCGCGCATCTCCTGGTTGTTGCCGGCTAGAACTTCGATGGCCCGCTGCCAGCCCATGGCGACAGCAGTGGGGGTGGTTGCCGGCAGCGATTTCGACGGGAGAGAGGGGGAAGTGGAGTGGGCGGTGCGAGCGGCGAGTGGGCAGAGAGAGTGGTGGATGGACACGTATTAAAGGCTGAGAATCCGAAACGACTAGTGTTACTCAACGCACGCTCACCACGCTACCGGCCACAACGCACGTTGAACACACGCCGCGGCGTGGCTAATTAAATATAAGTAGGATGGCCGATGCTAGTAAAACAAATCACTAGCACTAGCCCATTGGTATTGAACGCATGGTTACAACCCTAAGGTCCTGGGTTCAAGTCCCAGGCCAAACTATTTTTGTGCAAAGTTTTTTTGGGAGTCTAAAATGAATTTTTCTGTAACTTCTGGTTCATATGTTTGAATTTAACTAGGCTAGTATCACAAATTAAAATGAACTGTAGAAATGGAAAATTGAAACAAATTAAACAAATTAAGTACCATACATTCAACATTCTCCACAAGTTCACATGTCTGAATTTAACCAGGCTAGTAGGAGAACACAAACTTAGTAGCATACAATCAAACTTAGTAGCAGAACACAAACTTAGTAGCATACATAGTTTCAATGGTTTCCACTAGCATTGAAATAGGCTGCAAACTTGCTAGGAGCTTTCCTCTTCCTCTTGCCTGCTAATATCCCAGGTTCTCCAGTGGATGTTCTTGGTGCATTGAATGTTCTTGTTGATACTGATCCTCTTGGAGCTCTTGTTGATGTTGATCCTCTTGGAGGTGCTGGTGAATGATGACCCACAAGTATAGGGGATCTATCGTAGTCCTTTCGATAAGTAAGAGTGTCGAACCCAACGAGGAGCAGAAGGAAATGATAAGCGGTTTTCAGCAAGGTATTCTCTGCAATCACTGAAATTATCGGTAACAGATAGTTTTGTAATAAGGTAATTGGTAACGAGTAACAAGTAACAAGTGTAAATAAAGTGCAACAAGATGGCCCAATCCTTTTTGTAGCAAAGGACAAGCCTGGACAAACTCTTATATGAAGGAAAGCGCTCCCGAGGACACATGGGAATTATCGTCAAGCTAGTTTTCATCACGTTCATATGATTCGCGTTCGGTACTTTGATAATTTGATATGTGGGTGGACCGGTGCTTGGGTGCTGTCCTTACTTGGAAAAGCATCCCACTTATGATTAACCCCCATTGCAAGCATCCGCAACTAAAACAGAAGTATTAAGGTAAACTTAACCATAGCATGAAACATATGGATCCAAGTCAGCCCCTTACGAAGCAACACATAAACTAGGGTTTAAGCTTCTGTCACTCTAGCAACACATCATCTACTTATTACTTCTCAATGCCTCCATCTAGGCCCAAACAATGGTGAAGTGTCATGTAGTCGACGTTCACATGACACCGCTAGAGGGATGCCAACATACATCTCATCAAAATATCGAGCGAATACCAAATTCACATGACTACAAATAGCAAGACTTCTCCCATGTCCTAAGGAAAAAACGTAACTACTCACAAAGCATATTCATGTTCATAATCAGAGGGGTATTAATATGCATAATGGATCCGAACATATGATCTTTGAAGGAAATATGCCCTAGAGGCAATAATAAAGTTATTATTTATTTCCTTATATCATGATAAATGTTTATTATTCATGCTAGAATTGTATTAACCGGAAACATGATACTTGTGTGAATACATAGACAAACAGAGTGCCACTAGTATGCCTCTACTTGACTAGCTCGTTAATCAAAGATGGTTATGTTTCCTAGCCATAGACAAAGAGTTGTCATTTGATTAACGGGATCACATCATTAGGAGAATGATGTGATTGACTTGAACCATCCCGTTAGCTTAGTACTTGATCATTTAGTTTGTTGCTATTGCTTTCTTCATGACTTATACACGTTCCTATGACTATGAGATTATGCAACTCCCGTTTACCGGAGGAACACTTTGTGTGCTACCAAACATCACAACATAACTGGGTGATTATAAAGGTGCTCTACAGGTGTCTCCAAAGGTACTTGTTGGGTTGGCGTATTTCGAGATTAGGATTTGTCACTCCGATTGTCGGAGAGGTATCTCTGGGCCCACTCGGTAATGCACATCACTATAAGCCTTGCAAGCAATGCAACTAATGAGTTAGTTGCGGGATTATGTATTACGGAACGAGTAAAGAGACTTGCCGGTAACGAGATTGAACTAGGTATTGAGATACCGACGATCAAATCTCGGGCAAGTAACATACCGATGACAAAGGGAACACCGTATGTTGCTATGCGGTTTGACCGATAAATATCTTCGTAGAATATGTAGGAGCCTATATGAGCATCCAGGTTCCGCTATTGGTTATTGACCGGAGACTTGTCTCGGTCATGTCTACGTAGTTCTCGAACCCGTAGGGTCCGCACGCTTAAAGTTAGATGATGGTTATATTATGAGTTTATGTACCGCAGGTAGTTCGGAGTCCCGGATATGATCACGGACATGACGAGGAGTCTCGAAATGGTCGAGACGTAAAGATCGATATATTGGACGACTATGTTTGGACACCGGAAAGGTTCCGGAAGGTTTCAGACATTTATCGGAGTACCGGGGGTTACCGAAACCCCCCGGGAACTAATGGGCCTTGTTGGGCCTTAGTGGAGAGAGAGAGGGGCTGGCCAGGGCAAGAGGCGCGCCCCCTCCCCTTGAGTCCGAATAGGACAAGGAAAGGGGGGCGGCGCCCCCCTTGCCTTTCCCCTCTCCCACTCCTTCCTCCCCCCTCCTTCTTGGACTAGGAAAGGGAGGGGCAAACCTACTTGGAGTAGGTTTCCCCTTCCTGGGGCGCACCACCCCCTTGGCCGGCCCTCTCCTCATCCCCCCTTTATATACGGAGGAGGGGGGCACCCCATAGAAAAAACAATTGATCTCTTGATCTCTTAGCCGTGTGCGGTGCCCCCCTCCACCATAATCCACCTCGATCATATCGTAGCAGTGCTTAGGCAAAGCCCTGCGTCGGTAGAACATCATCATCGTCACCACGACGTTGTGCTGACGAAACTCTCCCTCAACACTCGGCTGGATCAGAGTTCGAGGGACGTCATCGAGTTGAGCGTGTGCAGAACTCGGAGGTGCCGTGCGTTCGGTACTTGATCGATCGGATCATGAAGACGTACGACTACATCAACCGCGTTGTGCTAACGCTTCCGCTTTCGGTCTACGAGGGTACGTGGACACACTCTCCCCTCTCATTGCTATGCATCACCATGATCTTGCGTGTGCGTAGGAATTTTTTTGAAATTACTACGTTCCCCAACAGTGGCATCCGAGCCTGGTTTTATGCTTAGATGTCATATGCACGAGTAGAACACAAGTGAGTTGTGGGCGATACAAGTCATACAGCTTACCAGCATGTCATACTTTGGTTCGGCGGTATTGTTGGATGACGCGAGACTGGTTCTACCGACGTGCTTTGCACACATGTGGCTGGCGGGTGTCAGTTTCCCCAACTTTAGTTGAACCAAGTGTGGCTATGCCCGGTCCTTGAGAAGGTTAAAACAACACTAACTTGACAAACTATCATTGTGGGTTTGATGCGTAGGTAAGAATGGTTCTTGCTCAGCCCGTAGCAGCCACGTAAAACTTTGCAACAACAAAGTAGAGGACGTCTAACTTGTTTTTGCAGGGCATGTTGTGATGTGATATGGCCAAGGCATGATGCTATATTTTATTGTATGAGATGATCATGTTTTGTAACCGAGTTATCGGCAACTGGCAGGAGCCATATGGTTGTCGCTTTATTGTATGCAATGCAATCGCCCTGTAATGCTTTACTTTATCACTAAGCGGTAGCGATAGTCGTAGAAGCATAAGTTGGCGAGACGACAACGATGCTACGATGGAGATCAAGGTGTTGGGCCGGTGACGATGGTGATCATGACAGTGCTTCGGAGATGGAGATCACAAGCACAAGATGATGATGGCCATATCATATCACTTATATTGATTGCATGTGATGTTTATCTTTTATGCATCTTATCTTGCTTTGATTGACGGTAGCATTATAAGATGATCTCTCACTAAATTATCAAGATATAAGTGTTCTCCCTGAGTATGCACCGTTGCGAAAGTTCTCCATGCTGAGACACCACGTGATGATCGGGTGTGATAGGCTCTACGTTCAAATACAACGGGTGCAAAACAGTTGCACACGCGGAATACTCAGGTTAAACTTGACGAGCTTAGCATATAACAGATATGGCCTCGGAACACTAAGACCGAAAGGTCGAGCGTGAATCATATAGTAGATATGATCAACATAGTGATGTTCACCATTGAAACTACATCTCACGTGATGATCGGACTTGGTTTAGTTGATTTGGATCACGTGACCACTTAGAAGATTAGAGAGATGTCTATCTAAGTGAGAGTTCTTAAGTAATATGATTAATTGAACTTAAATTTATCATGAACTTAGTACCTGATAGTTTCTTGCTTGTCTATGTTGATTGTAGATAGATGGCTTGTGCTGTTGTTCCGTTGAATTTTAATGCGTTCCTTGAGAAAGCAAAGTTGAAAGATGATGGTAGCAATTACACAGTCTGGGTCCGTAACTTGAGGATTATCCTCATTGCTGCACAGAAGAATTACGTCCTGGAAGCACCGCTGGGTGCCAGGCCTGCTGCAGATGCTGCTGACAACGTTAAGAACATTTGGCAGAGTAAAGCTGATGACTACTCGATAGTTCAGTGTGCCATGCTTTACGGCTTAGAACCGGGACTTCAACGATGTTTCGAACGTCATGGAGCATATGAGATGTTCCAGGAATTGAAGTTAATATTTCAAGAAAATGCCCAGATTGAGAGATATGAAGTCTCCAATAAGTTCTATAGCTGCAAGATGGAGGAGAATAGTTCTGTCAGTGAACATATACTCAAAATGTCTGGGTATCATAATCACTTGACTCAACTGGGAGTTAATCTCCCTGTTGATAGTGTCATTGACAAAGTTCTTCAATCACTGCCACCAAGCTACAAAAGCTTCGTGATGAACTATAATATGCAAGGGATGAATAAGACAATTCCCGAGCTCTTCGCGATGCTAAAGACTGCGGAGGTAGAAATCAAGAAGGAGCATCAAGTGTTGATGGTCAATAAGGTCACCAGTTTCAAGAAAAAGGGCAAAGGGAAGAAGAAGGGGAACTTCAAGAAGAACGTCAAACAAGTTGCTACTCAAGAGAAGAAACCCAAGTCTGAGACTGAGTGCTTCTACTGCAAGCAGACTGGTCACTGGAAGCGGAACTGCCCCAAGTATTTGGCGGATAAGAAGGATGGCAAGGTGAACAAAGGTATATGTGATATACATGTTATTGATGTGTACCTTACTAATGCTCGCAGTAGCACCTGGGTATTTGATACTGGTTCTGTTGTTAACATTTGCAACTCGAAATAGGGGCAACAGATTAAGCGAAGATTGGCTAAGGACGAGGTGACGATGCGCGTGGGAAATGGTTCCAAAGTCGATGTGATCGCGGTCGGCACACTACCTCTACATCTACCTTCGGGATTAGTTTTAGACCTGAATAATTGTTATTTGGTGCCAGCATTGAACATGAACATTATATCCAGATCTTGTTTGATGCGAGACGGTTATTCATTTGAATCAGAGAATAATGGTTGTTCTATTTATATGAGTAATATCTTTTATGGTCATGCACCCTTGAAGAGTGGTCTATTGTTGTTAAATCTCGATAGTAGTGATAAACATATTCATAATATTGAAGCTAAAAGATGCAGAGTTGATAATGATAGTGCAACTTATTTGTGGCACTGCCGTTTAGGTCATATCGGTGTAAAGCGCATGAAGAAACTCCATACTGATGGACTTTTGGAACCACTTGATTATGAATCACTTGGTACTTGCGAACCGTGCCTCATGGGCAAGATGACTAAAACGCCGTTCTCCGAAACTATGAAGCGAGCAACAGATTTGTTGGAAATCATACATACAGATGTGTGTGGTCCGATGAATATTTAGGCTTGCGGCGGGTATCGTTATTTTCTCACCTTCACAGATGATTTAAGCAGATATGGGTATATCTACTTAATGAAACATAAGTCTGAAACATTTGAAAAGTTCAAAGAATTTCAGAGTGAAGTTGAAAATCATCGTAACAAGAAAATAAAGTTTCTACGATCTGATCATGGAGGAGAATATTTGAGTTATGAGTTTGGTCTTCATTTGAAACAATGCGGAATAGTTTCGCAACTCACGCCACCCGAAACACCATAGCGTAATGGTGTGTCCTAACATCGTAATCGTACTTTACTGGATATGGTGCGATCAATGATGTCTCTTACTGATTTACCGCTATCGTTTTGGGGTTATGCTCTAGAGACAGCCGCATTCATGTTAAATAGGGCACCATCTAAATCCGTTGAGATGACGCCTTATGAACTATGGTTTGGCAAGAAACCAAAGTTGTCGTTTCTTAAAGTTTGGGGCTGCGATGCTTATGTGAAAAAGCTTCAACTTGATAAGCTCGAACCCAAATCAGAGATATGTGTCTTCAAAGGATAGCCAAAAGAGACTGTTGGGTACACCTTCTATCATAGATCCAAAGGCAAGACTTTTGTTGCTAAATTTGGAATCTTTCTAGAGAAGGAGTTTCTCTCGAAAGAAGTGAGTGGGAGGAAAGTAGAACTTGATGAGGTAACTGTACCTGCTCCCTTATTGGAAAGTAGTTCATCACAGAAATCGGTTCCTGTGACAGCTACACCAATTAGTGAGGAAGTTAATGATGATGATCATGAAACTTCAGATCAAGTTGTTACTGAACCTCATAGGTCAACCAAAGTAAGATCCGCACCAGAGTGGTACGGTAATCATGTTCTGGAGGTTATGTTACTAGACCATGACGAACCTACGAACTATGAAGAAGCGATGGTAAGCCTAGATTCCGCAAAATGGCTTGAGGCCATGAAATCCGAGATGGGATCCATGTATGAGAACAAAGTGTGGAATTTGGTTGACTTACCCGATGATCGGCAAGCCATTGAAAATAAATGGATCTTCAAGAAGAAGACTGACGCTGACGGTAATGTTACTATCTATAAAGCTCAACTTGTTGCAAAAGGTTTTTGACAAGTTCAAGGGATTGACTACGATGAGACTTTCTCACCCGTAGCGATGCTTAAGTCTGTCCGAATCATGTTAGCAATTGCTGCATTTTATGATTATGAAATTTGGCAAATGGATGTCAAAACTGCATTCCTGAATGGATTTCTGGAAGAAGAGTTGTATATGATGCAACCGGAAGGTTTTGTCGATCCAAAGGGAGCTAACAAAGTATGCAAGCTCCAGCGATCCATTTATGGACTGGTGCAAGCCTCTCGGAGTTGGAATAAACGTTTTGATAGTGTGATCAAAGCTTATGGTTTTATACAGACTTTTGGAGAAGCCTGTATTTACAAGAAAGTGAGTGGGAGCTCTGTAGAATTTTTGATATTATATGTGGATGACATATTGTTGATTGGAAATGATATAGAATTTCTGGATAGCATAAAAGGATATTTGAATAAGAGTTTTTGAATGAAAGACCTCAGAGAAGCTGCTTATATATTGGGCATCAAGATCTATAGAGATAGATCAAGATGCTTAATTGGACTTTCACAAAGCACATACCTTGACAAAGTTTTGAAGAAGTTCAAAATAGATCAAGCAAAGAAAGGGTTCTTGCCTGTGTTACAAGGTGTGAAGTTGAGTAAGACTCAATGCCCGACCACTGCAGAAGATAGAGAGAAAATGAAAGATGTTCCCTATGCTTCAGCCATAGGCTCTATCATGTATGTAATGCTGTGTACCTGACCTGATGTGTGCCTTGCTATTAATTTAGCAGGGAGGTACCAACGTAATCCAGGAATGGATCACTGGACAGCGGTCAAGAACATCCTGAAATACCTGAGAAGGACTAAGGATATGTTTCTCGTATATGGAGGTGACAAAGAACTCGTCGTAAATGGTTACGTCGATGCAAGCTTTGACACTGATCCGGACGATTCTAAATCGCAAACCAGATATGTGTTTTTATTAAACGGTGGGGCTGTCAGTTGGTGTAGTTCTAAACAAAGCATCGTAGTAGGATCTACATGTGAAGCGGAGTACATAGCTGCTTCAGAAGTAGCAAATGAAGGAGTCTAGATGAAGGAGTTCATATCCGATCTAGGTGTCATACCTAGTGCATCGGGTCCAATGAAAATCTTTTGTGACAATACTGGTGCAATTGCTTTGGCAAAGGAATCCAGATTTCACAAGAGAACTAAGCACATCAAGGGACGCTTCAACTCCATCCGGGATCAAGTCCAGGTGGGAGACATAGAGATTTGCAAGATACATACGGATCTGAATGTTGCAGACCCGTTGACTAAGCCTCTTCCACGAGCAAAACATGACCAGCACCAAGGCTCCATGGGTGTTAGAATCATTACTATGTAATCTCGATTATTGACTCTATTGCAAGCGGGAGACTGAAGGAAATATTCCCTAGAGGCAATAATAAAGTTATTATTTATTTCCTTATATCATGATAAATGTTTATTATTCATGCTAGAATTGTATTAACCGTAAACATGATACCTATGTGAATACATAGACAAACAGAGTGTCACTAGTATGCCTCTACTTGACTAGTTCGTTAATCAAAGATGGTTAAGTTTCCTAGCCATAGACATGAGTTGTCATTTGATGAACGGGATCACATAATTAGAGAATGATGTGATTGACTTGACCCATCCGTTACCTTAGCACTATGATCGTTTAGTTTATTGCTATTGCTGTCTCCATAACTTATACATGTTCCTATGACTATGAGATTATGCAACTCCGAATACCGGAGGAACACTTAGTGTGCTATCAAACGTCACAACAAAACTAGGTGATTATAAAGATGCTCTACAGGTGTTTCAGATGGTGTTTGTTGAGTTGGCATAGATCGAGATTAGAATTTGTCAATACGATTGTAGGAGAGGTACCTCTGGGCCCTCTCGGTAATGCACATCACTATAAGCCTTGCAAGCAATGTGACTAATGAGTTAGTTGCGGGATGTTGCATTACGGAACATGTAAAGAGACTTGCCCGTAACGAGGTTGAACTAGCTATGATGATACCCACGATCGAATCTCGGGCAAGTAACATACCGATGACAAAGGGAACAAACGTATGTTGTTATGCGGTTTGACCGATAAAGATCTTCGTAGAATATGTAGGAGCCAACATGAGCATCCAGGTTCCGCTATTGGTTATTGACCAGAGACGTGTCTCGATCATGTGTACATAGTTCTCGAACCCGTAGGGTCCGCACGCTTAAAGTTAGATGACAGTTATATTATGAGTTTATGTACCAAAGGTAGTTCGGAGTCTCGGATATGATCACGGACATGGCGAGGAGTCTCGAAATGGTCGATACGTAAATATCGATATATTGGACGACTATGTTTGGACACCGGAAAGGTTCCGGAAGGTTTCAGACATTTATCGAAGTACCGGGGGTTACTGGAACCCCCCGGGAACTAATGGGCCTTGTTGGGCCTTAGTGGAGAGAGAGAGGGGCCGGCCAGGGCAAGAGGCGCGCCCCTCCCCTTGAGTCCGAATAGGACAAGGAAAGGGGGGGGGGGCGCCCCCCTTGCCTTTCCCCTCTCCCACTCCTTCCTCCCCCCTCCTTCTTGGACTAGGAAAGGGAGGGGTAAACCTACTTGGAGTAGGTTTCCCCTTCCTAGGACGCACCACCCCCTTGGCCGGCCCTCTCCTCCTCCCCCCTTTATATACGGAGGGGGGCACCCCATAGACACAACAATTGATCTCTTGATCTCTTAGCCGTGTGCGGTGCCCCCCTCCATCATAATCCACCTCGATCATATCGTAGCAGTGCTTAGGCGAAGCCCTGCGTCGGTAGAACATCATCATCGTCACCACGCCATCGTGCTGACGAAACTCTCCCTCAACACTCGGCTGGATCAGAGTTTGAGGGACGTCATCGAGTTGAGTGTGTGCAGAACTCGGAGGTGCCGTGCGTTTGGTACTTGATCGGTCAGATCGTGAAGACATATGACTACATCAACCGAGTTGCGCTAACGCTTCCGCTTTCGGTCTACGAGGGTACGTGGACACACTCTCCCCTCTCGTTGCTATGCATCACCATGATCTTGCATGTGCGTAGGAATTTTTTTGAAATTACTACGTTCCCCAACAATCTTCCACCAAGTAAACCAACTAGCATCAACTACAAGGAGTAATCAACACTACTAGCATCCCACAAGTACCAATCTGAGGTTTGGATACAAAGATTGGATACAAGAGATGAACTAGGGTTTGAGATGAGATGGTGCTGGTGAATATGTTGATGGAGATTGACCCCTCCTGATGAGAGGATCGTTGGTGATGACGATGGTGATGATTTCCCCCTCCCAGAGGGAAGTGTCCTCAGCAGAACAGCTCTGCCGGAGCCCTAGATTGGTTCCGCCAAGGTTCCGCCTCGTGGCGGTGGAGTCTCGTCCCGTAAGCTTGCTTATTATTTTTTCTCGGACGAAAGACCTCATATAGCAGGAGATGGGCATTGGAGGGCCACCAGGGGGCCCACGAGGTAGGGGGGCGCGCCCAGGGGGTAGGGCGCGCCCCCCACCCTCGTGGCTGGTGGGTGGCCCCCCTCTGGTACTTCTTGCGCTCAGTATTTTTTATATATTCTGGAAATAACTTCTGTGAAGTTTCATGACTTTTGGAGCTGTGCAGAATAGGTATCTAATGTTTGCTCCTTTTCCAGCCCAGAATCCCAGTTGCCGGCATTCTCCCTCTTCATGTAAACCTTGTAAAATAAGAGAGAATAGGCATAAATATTGTGACATAATGTGTAATAATAGCCCATAATGCAATAAATATCGATATAAAAGCATGATGCAAAATGGACGTATCAACTCCCCCAAGCTTAGACCTCGCTTGTCCTCAAGCGAAAGCCGAAATAGAAAAATATGTCCACACGTTTAGAGATAGAGGTGTCGATAAAAATAAAATACGGACATGAGGGCATCATGATCATTCTTAGAACAACAACATATATATATATATATTATATTGTCATATGATCTCTTATGCTAAAGTAACAATTCAATCACAATTTCAAGTATGAATCATAAACTTCATTGAGAACCAACAAACTCTAATCTCAGTCATTGAGGCGATTGCAATTTATCATAACATAGGAAAGAGTCAATATAAGAGCTTTTGTAACATCCCAAAATTCTAAATTTTGGAATGTTATAATAAATAGATAGATTTGATTGACTGTTTGATTGATTGACTGAAAGTGAGTGAAATTCGAAACTTTTTGAAAGTTAAATGAGAGGGAATAAAAGGACTTTCCCAAACTTTCATTTTTGCCTTTATGCTCTCCGTGAATTCAAATACTTTTTCATCACGAAACCCTGGAGAGAAGATGACATGACTTCTTCCATTTATTAAATGACAAGGGGTGTTGAAAATATTTGAATTTCATTTGAGAATATTTCCAATTCTGAAACTTTATGCAACTCAATGATTTTCACGAGAGAAGATAAAATGACTTCTTCAAATTATACGAAATATGAGTTGGGAGTTTCAAAGGATCAAATTCAAAGTCTTTTGAATTTATTTTCAATTTGGAGTTATTTGAGTTTTATTCAAATTATTTTCCTCCAAAAATAAAATATATGGAAAATAGGGTAACATGATTCCCTACATTAGAAAATTGGAGAGAAATAAATTTGAAACCATTTTGGTATTTTTGAAATGATTTTTGTTGGATTTTAATAGACCAGTAGCACTCTTTGAATTATCTGAATTTGTGTGAATTTTCTTTAATGCTAGAAAAATGTTCATGTTATAGAAAATCTTTTTTTGAAATTTTGATATATTATATGTCTATATAATATTTTTATTTGTTTTGTCCTTTTATTTTTGTTTGTCTGAGAATATGTAAAAAAAACAAAAACTTGTCCCCGACTGGGCCGGCCCAGCCCAGCCGGCTTCGTCCCCGACTCCAGCGCCTGCATGACAGCGCCGCCGCCGTGGTCGCCAGGGACATCGCCGCCGCCTCCCTTGCCCCTCCTCCATGCCACCTCCTCCCCTTCCCCTTAAATAACGAGGCCCCGGGCTCCGTTCCTCTCCTCCTCGCCGCTCGCGCCGCCTTGCCTCACCCGCATCTCGCCGCCGCCGCCGCAGCGCCTCGCCGCGCCACCGCCCGCTGCTGCTGCACAGCGCGCCGCACCGCGCCGCCGCACCCCTTGCCGCGCTGCTCGCCCACGCCGCCCACGCCGCATCGCCGCCGCACTTCCCGCACCGAGCCGCCGCCCGCTGCTTGCCGCCTCGACACCGAGCCGCCGTCGTTCGCGGGCATTGACCAGAAAGGTAAAACCGCCCCGGTCCAATTTTATTTAGGCTACGGTTTAATTTCGGTTCTTAAAAAAACCGATCAGTTGGTTATCCAGCGGGCGTTCGCTATTTAGGGTTCAGTAGCGAACGGTTTTCGTCTTATAGGCTTCCGTAGAGAACGTTCGCTATTTAGTCTTTTCTTTTATTTCAGTTTTTGGCCAGGGACCCGTTTGTGAATAAATTATTTGCAGAATAGCCCCTGATCTTCAAAACACTATAACTTTTTACTCGTTAGTCCAAATCCAACGAAACCAACGCTCACATCTTCGTTACGATACAAGAATTGTGAACCACCACACTGCATTCCCAGGTTCAGTTTCACATACATATACAGGCGTGATCCCTACATGCAGGGCCACGATGAGGTAGTAGCGAGAGACCAGGACGCCCTACAGTCTAGGCGCTACTGTTACAACAGAATATATCATGCTACTGTTACAACAGAATACATCATGCCATGCTACATACAAAGTGATGGTTCAACTCCCCCCGCAGTCCGTACGGTGCCAGGCAAGACGTTCAGACTGGATCGAAACTCACGAAACACCAAAGAAGGCAGCCCCTTGGTGAAGACGTCGGCAAACTGGGAGGTAGTTGGGACGTGGAGTACCTTCACCTCGCCAAGTGCCACACGATCACGAACAAAATGCAGGTCAATCTCCACATGCTTAGTGCGTTGGTGCTGAACAGGATTAGAGGACAGGTACACGACGCTCACATTGTCACAATAGACAAGAGTGGCATGACGGGGAGGATGATGGAGCTCGCTAAGGAGTTGCCGAAGCCAGCACGACTCCGCCACACAGTTGGCAACGGCGCGGTACTCGGCCTCGGCGCTGGACCGGGACACGGTGTGCTGGCGCTTAGACGACCAGGAGATCAAGTTGGCACCAAGGAAGATACAGAATCCTGAAGTAGAGCGGCGTGTGTCGGGACAACCGGCCCAATCAGCATCACTATAGGCAAGAAGGTCGTGGGAGGAGGAGCGGTAAAGCTGCAGGCCATAGTGAGGCGTACCACGCAGGTAGCGGAGAACCCTCTTGAGGAGCTGATAGTGCACATCGAGTGGAGCATGCATGACGAGACAAAGCTGCTGGACGGCGTAGGAGATATCTGGCCGTGTCAAGGTAAGATACTGTAAGGCTCCGGCAAGGCTACGGTAAAGTGTAGGGTCATGAAAGGGGACGCCGTGGGTGCTGGAGACCTTACTGGCCGTGTCGACGGGGGTGGAGATGGGTTTGCAGTTAAGCATATGCGCACGGTCGAGAATCTCGAGCGCGTACTATTCCTGCGAGAGGAAGAGATCGGTGTGGGAGCGATGCACATTGATCCCAAGGAAGTGGTGAATGTCGCCAAGGTCACTCATGGCGAACTCGCCGGTGAGAGAAGTAACGAGGGACTGAAGCAAGTCGGTGGTGTTAGCAGTGAGGATAATGTCGTCAACATAGAGAAGAAGGTAGGCGAGGTGGGTACCACGGTGGAGAACAAAGAGGGAGGTATCACATTTGGAAGACTCAAACCCAAGTGTATGGAGGAATTTGGTAAACCGAAGGAACCAAGTGCGGGGCGCCTGCTTGAGCCCATAGAGAGACTTGTTGAGGCGGCAAACATGTGTAGGATGGGTCGCATCCACAAAGCCGGCGGGTTGCTGACAGTAGACGGTCTCGGCCAAATCGCCGTGAAGGAAAGCATTTTTGACGTCCATCTGGCGAATGGGCCACCCATTTGCCGTCGCAATGCTGAGGACGACACGGATGGTAGCCGGCTTGACCACGGGACTGAACGTCTCCCCATAGTCGACACCGGGCTGCTAAGTGAAGCTGCGCACCACCCACCGAGCCTTGTACCGCGCCAAAGTGCCGTCGGGATGGAGTTTGTGGCGGAAGATCCACTTGCCGGTGACCACGTTTACACCTGCAGGACAAGGAACCAAAGACCAAGTGTCATTCCGAATTAGCGCATTAAACTCATCAAGCATAGCGGCATGCCAGTGCGGATCCTTGAGTGCAACACGGTACGAGGACGGGAGAGGTGAAGTGGTGGTGGAGACGTGAAGGTCAAGGACGTCCTTGGGCATAGCATAGCCAGTTTTGGCGCGGGTTTGCATCGGGTGAGGGTTAGCGGGCGGAGTAACGGGTACGGCGCGGGCTGGGAGAGGCTGGTCAGGTGGAGACAAAGGAGCACGAGGCGGTGCGGGGCTGGGAAGCTGGGTGGGGTGCATAGAAGGTGTGGGGGAGCCGCGAAGCAGGGTGGGGTGTGGTGCATGCATGGGGGTGCATGGGGAAGATCCCGAGAGATCGGGTGCAGGTGGGGTCGCAGGACCGGATCGTGGGGAAAGACCGGGATGAGCGGGCGGGGGGTTGGCGCGATGCGGTTGGACCGGTGCGGGATGGGCGCGAGGGGCGCAGGACCGGGGAGTGGGGCCTGGCGGGAATGGTGGGTACGAGGAACGGAAAGCGAGGGGCAGCGAGGGTGGAGGCGCCAGATTTTCTGCGGCTGAGGATCCTGCAGGCTCAGAGAAAGGAAAGCAATTTTCATCAAATATCACATGCCGAGAGATAATGATTTTGCGTGTGGATAAATCAAAGCAGCGGTATCCCTTCTGTTCACGTGGATACCCGAGGAAAACGCAGTGAGTAGAGCGAGGTGATAGTTTGTGGGCGGCAGTAGCAGAGGTGTTCGGATAGCAGAGGCACCAAAACGTGCGTAGATGGTCGTAGGTAGGGTGTACGCCATGGAGAAGAAAATGAGGAGTAAAATGATGAATGGCACGCGACGGTCGTATGTTGAGTAGGATGGTGGCGGTGTGTAATGCCTCCGCCCAGAAGGGCGCGGGAAGAGAGGCCTGAAAGAGGAGTGTGCGGACGATGTCATTTGTTGTGCGAATGTGACATTCAGCTTTCCCATTCCGCGGAGAAGTGTGAGGGCAAGTGAGGCGGAAGGAGATGCCATGAGAAGAGAAGTAGTCACGAAGAGTGGTGGTGAGAAATTCGCCGCCATTGTCACACTGAACACATCGAATAAGTACGCCGTATTGGGTGAGGACAAACTGAAAAAATCGTAGAAGAACATCACAGGTTTCAGACTTAGCACGAAGAGGAAAGGTCCAGGAAAAATGAGTGTAATCATCAA
Source organism: Triticum urartu (assembly GCF_056163025.1). Lineage (NCBI taxonomy): Eukaryota > Viridiplantae > Streptophyta > Magnoliopsida > Poales > Poaceae > Triticum > Triticum urartu. Next base: position 697,138,655 of record NC_141875.1, read on the forward strand.
TAACCAAAAAGGTAATATTTGTAACCGGAAGAACTCACAACCGGAGATGTCCATAAATCACAATGAACTAAATGAAATGGGGAGGTGGTATAAGAGGTGGATGAGGGGAAAGGGAGGCGAGTGTGTTTGCCAAGCTGACATGCGGTACATAAAGGAGACGTGCGAGCATCTTTATTGCAAACGTTGAGGAAATCTAAAGAAAGCCGGGAAAATGAAGAAGCACTTGGGTGTCCAAGCCGCCGGTGCCACACATCATGCGTAGAGATGGTGAAGGCCGTCGATGGAGCAGCACCATGGTTGCCGGAGAACGGATAGAGATCACCTTCACTGTTGCATCTCAGAAGAACTTCCTTGGTGGCTAGGTCCTTCACGGAAAAACCAGCGGGGTCAAATTCCACGGAACACAAATTATCACGGGTAAATTTTCGGACGGAGATGAGATTCTTAACAATGTTAGGGGAAAGAAGAATATGACTTAAGTAGAAGGGACGAGGTGGAAGGTGAGCAGTACCAATGGCAAGCACAAGGAGCCGGGCTCCATTACCGACGATGATATGAGAATAAGGTGCTAACAGGGGACGAAATGAGGTCAAGGTACCTGGGTCCCCGAAGAAGTGCGACGCGGCTCCCGTATCCATGATCCACTCGGCGGTGTTCGGCGGGAAGGCGGTGTTGTAGCTGGGTGCGACGTGATAGAGAGCGCCGGCGTCCCATGCTAGGGGCAGTGCCCCGTACGGCGCGGGCGGAGTGGAGGCGGGCGCACCCGGAAGCAGCACGGGGTAGGCCTAGTGAGGTAGGCCGGGGCGGGGGCCGAGAACTCCGGCGCTGTTGGGAGGAATCCAGGGGACGCGCGGAGGAGGGAAAGGCATCCCCATCGGCGCAAAATAGCCAAGCCAGGGCTGGGCCCTGGCGCCGCGCCCACCAGGAGCATCGCCGCGACCACGGCCGCGGCCGCGCCCACGCCCACCGCGTCCACTGTTGCGGTTAGCGCCGAGCTGGCCACCCCCGCGGCCACCGCCACCGCCGTGGTCATTGCTGCCACGGTTGCCGCCGCCGCCGTGGTCACCGCCGCCACCGCCACCACGGTCGCCACTGCCGCGGTCATCGTGCTGGACAGCGAGGACGTGGGCGCCTTCAGTGCGGGCGCGCTTGTCCAGAGTCAGCTCGGCGAGGACGAGCCGAGAGCGTGCCCGGTTGAAGGATGGCAGAGGCACAGTGGACTGAATGATGGCGCCTTGCATGGCGAACTTGGGGCCAAGGCCGTCGAGCATCTGCAACGTAAGAGCCCGATCGCCGACCGGCTCTTTCACATCAGCGAGGGAAGCGGCGATACCTTGCAGACGACGACAGTAGTCGTTGATGGAGAGGTCACCGCGCACGCAGCTCCGGAACTCCTGGCCCAGATGCATGGCATGCTCCGCCTCATTGGCGAGGAAGTATTCGTGTAGGCGGCGCCAGATGGTGAACGCAGTGGAGCCGGCGGGGGCGACGACGTCAAGGAGGTCGCCGTCGATGGTGTAGAAGAACAGCAGGACGAGAGTGTTGTCGTCGTCCCTCCAGGAAGGGTCGGCGAGGCGACGATCCGCGCCGTCACGGATGTGATCTTCGGCATGGTACCAGGCGAGCAGGAGGTTGACGTAGTTGCGCCAACGGGTAAAATTGGTCCCGTCGAGGACCAACTTGAAGTCGATCGCGCCGATGATGCTGGCTGGGATGGGGGCAGTAGGTGCTGGGTTGAGTGGGTGGGTAGCTAAAGGGAGATCGCCAGAACGAGGGAGAGCAGGGGAGACTGGGGCGCGGGGGCGCTCGCCAGAGGTCAGGTCGACGGAGAGGGTCGCAGCGGCCGAGCCATCATCCTCGTGAGGTTGAGGGGGCGAGGAGGAGGGAGAGTGGGAGGAGGTGGTTGACATGGCTAGCTCTGATTACCAACAAGAATTGTGAATCACCGCACTGCATTCCCAGGTTCAGTTTCACATACATATACAGGCGTGATCCCTACATGCAGGGCCACGATGAGGTAGTAGCGAGAGACCAGGACGCCCTACAGTCTAGGCGCTACTGTTACAACAGAATATATCATGCTACTGTTACAAGAGAATACATCATGCCATGGTACATACAACGTGACGGTTCAACTACGATCTCCTCTATCGAGTAAAACAACTTAAACATGTTTTTGAAAAGTTTAAAATTTTGAATTAGAACTGATTTGTATTCAAACTTCTTTTGATCATATCTTTTTATCCGTAACTCCGTTTGAGTTGATTCTTTTTGCAAATTAAAGCTCTTGACCTAAACTTTCTGATAAGGCCAAATTCACATAATTTTGGTACTGTTAGAAATTGTTTTATGTTGCAAGAGCTATTTGCTTGGTTTTGATGTTTTCCGAATTGTCTTCTTCGATTTTTCTGGTCTTTTGAGTGATTGCTTATGTGTGGTTACTATTTCTTGCCTACGATAGATTGACCGGAGTGTGACGAGTAGAACTATCAAGAGTTTTGAGTGCGAATCATCTTCATCAACATTGCAGGCAAGTTCACACTTTGATCATATCCCCTTTCATACCCAGTTTTTATGCATTAGTTTCACCCTCAAACATTGCATGAGTAGGATTGATAACATGTGGGTATTGGGAAGTAGTTGATGAGGTAGGAACCTATTGCCCTGCATTCAAACCTTGGGAGTTACTATTATGTTATGCTTACATTGCCATGCTATGCTCGTAGACGTGGATTGGTTTTGAGAGTATTTCATGACAGATGTGAGATTGTTACTTAATGGTTCAACTTAAGGTGGCAACTTTAATACACATCTGGGTGGATTGCTAGGGGCACCCTGGGGATATACCAGTGGACTTGCCCGGACACCTGGGGAAATACCAGTGTTGTCCTAGGAGATCCCGGGGATATACAGTGTGATCATCCTACGGTCCGCCACCCAGGCTCAAAGGGATCATAAGATTATTCATGCTAGAAACTTCCGTGTGCAGCCACAAGCTATTATGGGCTCTAGCATAGTTGATTAAGTCGTGTGAACTCTTACAGTGGTAGACTAGCAGATGTAGGGGTTGTAGGTGGAACGGTCTACCCATCGTAAGGTGCAAACGCTTCTAAAAGACTATGTCTCGGTCATCCGTCTTCTCAAACACCATGTAGTGCGAGAAACCAAATGGAGGCGATCGAGTCTTGTGGGGAAAAGTGCGCAAACCTCTGCAGAGTGTAATAAACTAATCATGATTAGCCGTGTCCCCGGTTATGGACATCTTGAGTCTCTGGTACTTGGATTATCCTGTTGATCTCATCACGTTACTTTAAATTAAGTTTGTTGGGTTTAATGATGTTATTTAATTGGGATTGAGAATGCTGTCAACCATTCTCAATGTTCAACAACCACCATGATAGTTAAATAAAATTTATTCCTTTGTAGTAGGGAAAAATTGGCTTTTCGCAAAACTATAACCATAGAGCTTTTCCACCAGCCAAATATGCATGTAGTGATAGCCATTGTTCATCATTATCCTCTGGTGTGAATTTGCCAGTACATTCAATGTACTGACCCTTTGTGGCTGCAACGTCTCATGTTGCAGGATTATCTTACGACAAGTAAGTGATACGTTAGGGTTACGATTTCTACACTCAACTTTGCTGTTGGTGTTGATGGGAATCCACAACCTTGTTACTTCCACTATTTTGGATTGAGGTAATAGTATTTACGTTACTTTTACATGTGATTTACCTCTGTTTTAAATCCTCGAGTACTGTGTGTGTCAGCATACCAATCTAGGGATGACACTTAAGCACAGAGACTTGATCCATTCGGGTCGGGTCGCTACAGCTTTTCAGCAAGTCCACATACTCAACCATCTTTTAGTCTTTCACAATTGCTAACACTCACGCAATATTTATGGGTATGAAGTTCTAATCGGACACAGAGAAAGATAGGGGCTTATAATTTTGCCTCCCAACGTTTTACCTCAAGAGTAATGTCAACAATAATAGTTCATGAAGACTCACATACAATTAGCTATATATATCAGGATCTTTCAAACACATTGTGCTTGCCAAAGGATAAAATGTAAAAGGAAAGGTGAAGATCACCATGACTCTTGCATAAGGTAGATGATAAAATTAAAAGATAGGCCCTTCGCAGAGGGAAGTAGAGGTTGTCATGCGCTTTCAGGGTTGGATGCACAAAATCTTAATGCGAAAGAACGTCACTTTATATTGCCACTTGTGATATGGACCTTTATTATGCAGTCTGTCGCTTTTATTTCTTCCACATCACAAGATTGTATAAAGATTATTTTCTCCATGTTAATAAGTCATACATATTTAGAGAGCAATTTTTATTGCTTGCACCGATGACAACTTACTTGAAGGATCTTACTCAATCCATAGGTAGATATGGTGGACTCTCATGGCAAAACTGGGTTTAGGGATATTTGGAAGTACAAGTAGTATCTCTACTTGGTGCAAAGAAATTGGCTAGCATGAGAGGGAAAGGCAAGCTCAACATGTTGGATGATCCATGACAATATAATTTATCTCAGATGTAAGAAAACATAACTCATTACGTTGTCTTCCTTGTCCAACGTCAGCTCTTAGCATGTCATACTTTAATGAGTGCTCACAATCATAAAAGATGTCCAAGATAGTATATTTATATGTGAACCTCTCTTTCTTTATTACTTCCTATTCATTGCAACGATGACCAAAACTATGTTTGTCAACTCTCAACAACTTTTATTCATCATACTCTTTATATGTGAGCTCATTACTTTCCATAAGATCCATATGATCTCTTTGTTTCTTTTTATTTCTTCTCTTTTATTTTATTTAATTCTCTCAAGATCATAGCAAAATAATCAAGCCCTTGACTCAACACTAATCTTTATTATATATAGCTCGCGGACTCGATTACATAAGAAGATCATAAAGCAAAACTCACAACTAGATCATACTAAAACTTTATTCTACTAGATCAAGATATTATCAAAAGGACCGAACTAAGAAAAACGGTAAAGATAAAAGTGATGGTGATACGATACCAGGGCACTCCCACAAGCTTGGCAGTTGCCAAGGGGAGTGCCCATACCCATGTGATTATATCTCTTTTGCTGGTGAAGGAGATGGAGGTGATGATGGATAGTCTCACATCGAGCGTAGGAGGTCCTCCAACCTGCGGATAATGCCCTTGAGTGCGATGATATGCTCCTTTAACAAAATATTTTCACGTGTGAGATACTTGTTTTGTATACGAGCTAACTCAATCATCTTGAAAGCTTCGATCTCAGTTGGGGTAAGAAGATTGTGATCAAGTTGAAGGATGTCTTCTGCTGCCGGAACTTGGTCCTCCGTGGCCTTCTTGATCCCTTCATCCTTGTTGATCTCCATAGGTTCTTCCCTCTTCAGTTCTATCTTCATTAGCCAAGCATCGTTGTCACCATTGTTGGAGGAGGGGGACGACATGATGCCTGGCCTTGACAAACCTGACAAAAGACAGCTCGAAACAAGAATAGAGGATATTTGCGTGGTACGGTGGTCAAAACCTTCGGGAGATTATATAATGAATTTTTACCGACCAAAAGAAGTATCGTGCAAGAAAACAGAGTCCGGAGAGCACACGAGGTGCCCACGAGGCAGGGGGGCGCGTCCAGGGGGTAGGGCACGCCTCCCACCCTCGTGGAAGCCTCGTGTCCTTCCCGGACTGCTTCTTATTTTCCTATTTTTCTAAATATTCCAAAACGGAGAAAAATTGCCATTAGAACTGTTTTGGAGTCGGTTTACTTACCGTACCACATACCTATTCCTTTTCGGGGTCTGAAACGTTCTGGAAAGTGTCCCTTATGTATTCCTCCGGGGTTACGGTTTTGATAATATTAGTTTCAACATTTATAGGATTGCCTGAGATATAATGTTTAATTCTTTGACCGTTCACCACCTTCGGATTTGTGCCTTCAAAGTTGTTGATTTTTATGGCACCGAAATGATAGACCTCCTCGATAACGTAAGGACCTTCCCATTTAGAGAGAAGTTTGCCTGCAAAAAATCTTAAATGAGAGTTGTATAACAATACATAATCACCTACATTGAACTCACGCTTTTGTATCCTTTTATGATGCCATCTTTTAACTTTTTCTTTAAACAGCTTGGCATTTTCATAAGCCTGGGTTCTCCATTCATCAAGTGAGCTAATGTCAAAAAGCCTCTTCTCACCAGCAAGTTTGAAGTCATAGTTGAGCTCCTTAATAGCCCAATATGCCTTATGTTCTAATTCAAGAGGTAAGTGACATGCTTTACCATAAAGCATTTTATACGGAGACATACCCATAGGATTTTTATATGCAGTTCTATAGGCCCATAATGCATCATCAAGTTTCTTGGACCAATTATTTCTAGATCTATTAACAGTCTTTTGCAAAATTAATTTGAGCTCTCTATTACTCAATTCTACTTGACCACTAGACTGTGGGTGATAAGGAGATGCAATTCTATGATTAACATCATACTTAGCAAGCATTTTGCGAAAGGCACCATGAATAAAGTGTGAACCACCATCAATCATTAAATATCTAGGGACTCCAAACCTAGGGAAAATAACTTCTTTAAGCATCTTAATAGTGGTGTTATGATCAGCACTACTAGTTGGAATAGCCTCTACCCACTTAGTAACGTAATCAACAGCAACTAAAATATGTGTATACCCATTAAAGGAAGGAAAATGTCCCATACGATCAAAGCCCCAAACATCAAATGGTTCAATAACAAGTGAATAATTCATAGGCATTTCTTGACGTCTACTAATATTAACAAGTCTTTGACATTCATCACAAGACAAGACAAACTTACGGGCATCCTTGAAGAGAGTTGGCCAATAAAAACCGGATTGCAATACCTTGTGTGAAGTTCTATCTCCAGCATGGTGCCCTCCATAGGCTTCGGAGTGGCACTTGCATATTATCTGTTCCTTTTCATGCTCGGGTACACAACATCTATAATACCATCTACTCCTTCTTTATAAAGATGTGGGTCATCCCAAAAGTAATGTCTTAAATCATAGAAGAACTTTTTCTTTTGCTGGTATGTGAAACTAGGTGGTATAAATTTAGCAACAATATAATTAGCATAATCAGCATACCATGGAGCAGTTCGAGAAGAATTTATGACATTTAATTGTTCATCAGGAAAGCTATCATCAATAGGTAGTGGGTCATCAAGAACATTTTCTAACCTAGACAAGTTGTCTGCAACGGGGTTCTCAGCTCCCTTCCTATCAATAATATGCAAATCAAATTCTTGTAGCAAGAGAACCCATGTAATAAGTCTAGGTTTAGCATCTTTCTTTTCCATAAGGTATTTAATAGCAGCATGATCAGTGTGAATAGTTATTTTAGAATCAACAATATAAGGTCTGAACTTATCACAAGCAAAAACAACTGCTAAAAATTCTTTTTCAGTGGTAGCATAATTTCTCTGGGCATTATCTAGAGTTCTACTAGCATATTGAATAACATTTAATTTCTTATCAACTCTTTGCCCTAGAACAACCCCTACAGCATAATCACTAGCATCACACATAATTTCAAAGGGTAAAGTCCAATCAGGTGGCTGAACAATAGGTGCAGAAATTAATGCTTTCTTAAGTATTTCAAATGCTTCTACACAATAATCATCAAAGACAAAAGGAATATCTTTTTGTAATAGATTAGTCAGAGGCCGAGAAATTTTTGAGAAGTCCTTAATGAACGTCCTATAAAAACCAGCGTGACCGAGGAAGCTTCTTATACCTTTAATGTCCTTGGGACATGGCATCTTTTCAATAGCATCAACTTTAGCTTTATCAACTTCAATGCCTCTTTCAGAAATTTTAAGCCCCAAGACAATACCTTCATTAACCATAAAGTGGCATTTCTCCCAATTTAGAACAAGATTAGTTTCTTCACATCTCTACAAAACTCGATCAAGGTTGCTCAAGCAATCATCAAAAGAGGATCCATAAACGGAGAAATCGTCCATGAAAACCTCACATATCTTTTCACAAAAGTCAGAAAATATAGCCATCATGCATCTTTGAAAGGTAGCAGGTGCATTACATAAACCAAAAGGCATACGTCTATAAGCAAAAGTACCGAATGGGCAAGTAAAAGTGGTCTTTGCTTGATCATCAGCTGACACAGGTATTTGAGAGAAACCAGAGTAACCATCTAGAAAACAAAAATATGTATGTTTGGATAATATTTCTAGCATTTGATCAATAAAAGGTAAGGGGTAATGATCTTTTTTTAGTAGCCTTATTTAATTTGCGGAAATCAATTACCATCCTATAACCTGTAGTAATTCTTTGCGGAATCAATTCATCTTTATCATTAGGAACAACAATAATACCTCCCTTCTTAGGGACACAATGGACAGTACTTACCCACTGACTATCAGCAACGTGATAAATTATACCTGCCTCAAGGAGCTTTAATATTTCCTTTCTTACCACTTCTTTCATCTTAGGATTCAGCCGTCGTTGGTGATCAATAAATGGTTTGGCGTCTTTCTCCAAATTTATTTTGTGTTGACATAGAGTGGGACTAATGCCCTTAAGATCATTAAGAGTATATCCAATAGCAGCACGGTGCTTCTTCAGAGTTTTCAATAATTTTTCTTCTTCATGCTCTGAAAGGTTAGCACTAATAATAACATGATATATCTTCTTTTCATCAAGATAAGCATATTTAAGAGTATAAGGTAATGGTTTAAGCTCAAACACGGGATCACCCTTGGGTGGAGGAGGATCCCCTAGGACTTCAACATGCAAATTGTGTTTCAGAATGGGTCCTTATTTAAAGAATACTTCATCTATTTCCCTTCTTTCATTCATAAACATATCATTTTCATGGTCTAGCAAATATTGTTCTAAATGATCAGTAGGAGGCACGGCAATAGAAGCAAGACCAACAATTTCATATTTACTAGGCAATTCTTCATCATGGGGTTGCCTACGAAATTTAGAGAAGTTAAACTCATGAGACATATCACCCAAACCAATAGTAACAAGATCCTTTTCGCAGTCTATCCTAGCATTAACAGTATTCAAGAAGGGTCTACCAAATATAATGGGGCAAAAACTATCTTGAGGGGAGCCAAGAACAAGAAAATCAGCATGATATTTAACCTTCCCACACAAGACTTCAACATCTCTAACAATCCCAATTGGTGAAATAGTATCTCTATTAGCAAGCTTAATGGTAACATCGATATCTTCTATCTCAGCTGGTACAATATCAGGCATAATTTCTTTGTATAAGGAAATAGGTATTGCACTAGCACTAGAACCCATATCACACAAGTCATGATAACAATGATCTCCTATTTTAACAGAAATAACAGGCATGCCTACCATAGGTCTATGTTTATCTTTAGCACCAGGTTTAGCAATTCTAGCAGTCTCATCACAAAAGTAAATAACATGCCCATCAATATTATCAGCCAAGAGATCTTTAACAATAGAAATGTTAGGTTCAACTTTAACTTTCTCAGGAGGTGTATAAGTTCTAATATTACTTTTACGAACCACAGTTGAAGCTTTAGCATGATCCTTTATTCTAAGAGGGAAAGGTGGTTTCTCAACATAAGCAGTGGGAACAACAGGATCATCACAAGTGATAATTTTTTATTCAACTTTAATAGGTGCAACTACTTTTGTTTCAATGGGAGGATTATATTTAAACCACTTCTCCTTAGGGAGATCAACATGAGTAGCAAAGGATTCATAGAAAGAAGCTACTATCTTAGAGTCAAGTTCATATTTAGTGCTAAATTTACGGAAAACATCGGTATCCATAAAAGATTTAACACAATCAAACTTAGGTGTTATACCTGACTCTGTACCTTCGTCGAGATCCCAATCTTCAGAGTTGCGTTTAATTCTCTCCAATAAATTCCATTTGAATTCAATAGTCTTCATCATAAAGGAACCAGTATAAGAAGTATCGAGCATGGAGCGATTGTTGTCAGAAAGCCGAGCATAAAATTTTTGAATAATCATTTCTCTTGAGAGCTCATGATTGGGGCATGAATATAACACTGACTTAAGACTTCCTGAAGCTTGAGCGACGCTTTCTCCTTCGTGAGGCCAAAAATTATATATATAATTACGATCACGATGAACAAGATGCATAGGATAAAACTTCTGGTGAAATTCCAATTTCAATCGCTTATAGTCCCATGATCCCATATCATCACATAGCCTATACCAAGTCAATGCATCTCCCTTCAAATATAAAGGGAAGACCTTCTTCTTGATAACATCATCGGGCATACCTGCAAGCTTAAATAATCCACAAACTTCATCCACATAGATTAAGTGTAAGTCGGGATGCAATGTTCCATCTCCTGCAAAAGGATTAGCTAGTAGTTTCTCTATCATACACGAAGGAATTTCGAAGTAAACATTTTCATTTTCAGTAGGTCCAGTAGGTTGAGGAGAAACTATTTTCTCTACCGGTCGGGGTGAAGATACCCCGAACAAGCCCCTCAAAGGATTACTTTCCATAGTAACAAGTGACAGTAAATTTCGACACACTATATAATTTTTTCCTTACCAAATTCCACCTACCAAAGGCGCTTCACTCCCCGGCAACGGCGCCAGAAAAGAGTCTTGATGACCCACAAGTATAGGGGATCTATCGTAGTCCTTTCTATAAGTAAGAGTGTCGAACCCAACGAGGAGCAGAAGAAAATGATAAGCGGTTTTCAGCAAGGTATTCTCTGCAAGCATTGTAATTATCGGTAACAGATAGTTTTGTGATAAGGTAATTGGTAACGAGTAACAAGTAACAAGTGTAAATAAAGTGCAGCAAGATGGCCCAATCCTTTTTGTAGCAAAGGACAAGCCTGGACAAACTCTTATATGAAGGAAAGTGCTCCCGAGGACACATGGGAATTATCGTCAAGCTAGTTTTCATCACGTTCATATGATTCGCGTTCGGTACTTTGATAATTTGATATGTGGCTGGACCGGTGCTTGGGTGCTGTCCTTACTTGGGCAAGCATCCCACTTATGATTAACCCCCATTGCAAGCATCCACAACTACAACAGAAGTATTAAGGTAAACCTAACCATAGCATGAAACATATGGATCCAAATCAGCCCCTTACGAAGCAACGCATAAACTAGGGTTTAAACTTCTGTCACTCTAGCAACCCATCATCTACTTATTACTTCCCAATGCCTCCCTCTAGGCCCAAACAATGGTGAAGTTTCATGTAGTCGACGTTCACATGACACCACTAGAGGGATGACAACATATATCTCATCAAAATATCGAACAAATACCAAATTCACATGACTACTAATAGCAAGACTTCTCCCGTGTCCTCAGGAACAAATATAACTACTCAAAAATCATATTTATGTTCATAATCAGAGGGGTATTAATATGCATAATGGATCTGAACATATGATCTTCCACCAAGTAAACTAACTAGCATCAACTACAAGGAGTAATCAACACTACTAGCAACCCACACGTACCAATCTGAGGTTTGGATACAAAGATTGGATACAAGAGATGAACTAGGGTTTGAGATGAGATGGTGCTGGTGAAGATGTTGATGGAGATTGACCCCCTCCTGATGAGAGGATCGTTGGTGATGACGATGGTGATGATTTCCCCCTCCCGGAGGGAAGTGTCCCCGGCAGAACAGCTCTGCCGAAACCCTAGATTAGTTCCGCCAAGGTTACTCCTCGTGGCGGTGGAGTCTCATCCCGTAAGCTTGCTTATTGTTTTTTTCTCGGATGAAAGACCTCATATAGCAGAAGGTGGGCATCGGAGGGCCACCAGGGGGCCCACGAGGCAGGGGGCGCGCCCAGGGGGTAGGGCGCACCCCCACCCTCGTGGCTGGTGGGTGTCCCCCCTCTAGTACTTCTTGCGCTCAGTATTTTTTATATATTTTGGAAATAACTTCCGTGAAGTTTCAGGACTTTTGGAGCTATGCAGAATAGGTCTCTAATATTTGCTCCTTTTCCAGCCCAGAATCCCAGCTGCCGGCATTCTCCCTCTTCATGTAAACCTTGTAAAATAAGAGAGAATAGGCATAAGTATTGTGACATAATGTGTAATAACAACCCATAATGCAATAAATATCGATATAAAAGCATGATGCAAAATGGACGTATCAGTGAAGACCTGGCTGCTCCTGCTGAAACTGTTGATGATGAACCTCTCTTATCTGCTGCTGTTTTTCTGATCCTCATTGCTTTAGGAGGTGGAGCAGATGAGGCTAGCATCTGTGAAGTTTGGTGTTGATGTGGTGGTTGTGGAGGTGGATGTGTAGCACTAGAGGAACCCCTAAAAATTTCTCTATTCTCCTGCATGACAGGATTAAAACAGTTAGTAAATAGACCAGACCTAAAATAATTAAACAAAGAATGCAACATTTTTAAATGACCTGGTGTAAGTTATGTCCCATCTGAAGACTTGGTTTTAGAGCTTTCCCACAGTTAGTATATCTATGGCCTTGTAGACCACAATTGCTGCATGTAATTGTTCCCATCCTGCTTGTGTCCTTTGGTGCAGGCACCTCAAACTGGTCCTTTCTCCTAGCTATCTGTTTCTTCCCTGGTTTTTCTTTGAACATCGGGATCTCAATATCCCGAGTATGGGTGTTAGGCCAAAATTCAGGACCAGGGACAGGGTGCACTATGTCTTTGTATGCTTCAATATATAGTGGATTTTTGAAAAATTCATGCACATAGTCCTCTGGGTGCATGTGAAGCTTGCTCATTGCTGCTATTGCATGACTACATGTCACACCTGTCATGTCCCACCTCCTGCAGTCACATGAGTTAGTATCTATGTTCACACAGTACTGATTTTCACCACTAGACACTTGCCAAATGTCAGGACCAGCCCTATGTGCCTCATAAAATTTGGCATACTTCTTATTCTCCTCCAGTTTCTCTGAATAGTTGGGTGTGATCATCCACCTACTGGTCTCTGTCTTTTCCCTAGTCTTCTGCCTTTTGATCATCTTCTTAGTCCTAATTCCTTCAAACATAGTCCTAGTTGGTTTGGCCCTAACATCAAGGATCATTTTGTTGAAAACCTCACTAAGTTTGTTCACAACAAGATCAGTTTTGCAATTGTAATCCATTACAGACCTACACCAAGTCTCCTTTGGAATTTTTTAAGCCACTTCCAGGCATCCTCACACTCTGCTTTAAGATCAACCATTGCTAATTCATGGCCATGTTTGGTGAATGAGTAGCTAGCCTAATCTACTAGCTTCTTTAGTTCTGCTCCTCTAAAACCAGCTGACTGAAAATTTGCATATATGTGCCTGAGGCAGTATCTCTGAGGGGAATCAGGGAACACCTCATTTATAGCCTTAAGAAGACCCTGATTATAAATTAATAACCATGGTCATGAACAAAAATAAATAAATCCAATAATAACAATATATATCTGAACTACTGGCTAAGATAGGGTGCATACCTTTTGCCTGTCAGAAATAATGGTGTAGGTTCCAAATTTGCTTCCACTTCCAATGCAACATCTTAGCTGGGTTAGGAACCATGTCCAACTCTCTGAATCTTCCTTATCAACCACACCAAAGGCTATGGGGTAGATGTCGTTGTTGCCATCTCTTTCTGTGGCTACAAGAATTTGTTGTCCAGTGGTTAGCTTGATGAAGCAACCATCAAGCCCTGCATCCATATCCAAATTGGCTACCATAAATTTATCAACAAGATATTTTGAACAAAATGTAGTTGTAGATTTACCTATAAAGGGCCTACAACCATTAAGAAATCCTTGTTTTGATGCACGCAAGCAGTAGACCATGTACTTAAATCTAGGAGTTGGTGTAGGGTTTTCTGGGTCCTCAAATGTTGTAACTATACACCTGCTATCAGGGTTTGTATCAATAACTGCTTGCAGGTAGTCCCTCAGTCTATAGTACTGCTCCTTATGGTCACCTTGCACAACCTTCATAGCCTTCCTCCTTGCCCTATATGCCACACTCTTTGATACATCAACTAAAAACTTGACTTTGCTGCTTTTAATAAGTGCATCTACAAGTGCTCTAGGATCTGCTCTAAGAAAAGGCTCAACTGCTTTTGAAAGCCACTTAGTAGTAACCTTTGTGTTCTCTGCTGATGCTGGACACGTGTGCTCCATATTACACTTCTTAATGCAAAAATTTCTTTCATGAGCTATCCTAGAGGCACAAATGTAAAATTCACATCCATGCTCTCTCTGTGAACACCAAACAATAATTCTTGTTGGGGAGTTCCTGTGGTAGTGAAAAGACCTCAAAGTCCTTATATGAAAATCCCTTAATGCTTCTCTGAACTGGTAAACACTGTCAAAACACAAGCTCTTGCACAACAGTAAGTGTGAATTGATAATTTTGGGGTCAAAATATACCCTTTCCTTCATCTTTTTCTTACTACTCTTTGTCTTTGGCTTCTTCATGAGGTATGGTAGTTCAACTTCATCTTCTTCTTCCTCATCACTTATGCCTACATCACTAGCAAAACAAAACTCATCTGCTTCAGGAAATCAATCTTCAAAGCATTTTTTCTCTAACTCATTGTGACATCTGCTAGTTGGACCAGGGTTCTTCACATGTTTCACAATAGCAGTACTTTCCAATGCTCTGTCCTCTTCAGAGGCACACTCTATTTCCATTTGAACTGCTTCAGCACTCCCATCTGAATGAACTGAATCATCAGAACAAAATTCAGACACTTCAGTGTCTCCTTCAAAGTGGTTCAAATCTGCCTCTCTTTGAATCCTGCTCCTCTCAAGCTGAGCCTTTCTATCATCTATCTGATTCTGAAGCTCAGATTGCTCCACAACCTTTTTCACATAGCAGCTCTCTTGAGTGTTCATGTAATTCTCATTAGCATGTGTACTAATTCCAGGTTCAACATTTCTCACAACCTTTATGTTCACAACCTTGACATGATGAAAAACTCCAACATTTCATGAACACTAGCTTCATTACTTAAATACTTTACTCTTTCATATCCTATTTCCTCCTCCTTCACATAGTACATGTAATCACTCTCCCCATACCCTTCACTAGCAATGAGTGATTGTAGAGTTAGAAAAGAAATATCTGACTCATATATACCCCTTTTCAAAGGGTTTCTTCCTTCTAAATGAGACCATATCTCCCACTTCTGGTCAGCCAAACTGCACAAATATGTGCTCATCAATTGAATTAAAATTGACAGAACTAGAGTTGCAATAAAGTTTACTAAACATGGTCAACAAACAGAAACAAAGTCTCACTAAGTTGCCATATTGAAGAAAACATGTGCATTTAAGCAAGAGATTCTCCATACCTGCCACCCTTAGAACATCCAGGCGCCGGCGATGATTGGCCGAGCGGTGCCTTCGGCTGCTGAAACCCTGCCTGCGTCACGTAGCTGCTGCTCCCCAACCAGTTATCCACTTCAGAGAATGAGCCCACGGCGTCCAAACTTGTGCCGCCGTCACCGCCGCCGTTGCCGTGGCCGTCGCCGCCACCCATATCGCCGCCGCCCCCGTCCAGAATCACCGACGCCATGGTGGCCGCCACCTAGGTCAGACAGAGGACAGAGGGAGAGGAGGGAGAGAGTGAAGCGCGAGAGGGGGATGGATCAGATCTTGACCGTTTCCGACCGCGGACGCGCCGTTAACGGCCGTTAACGCGCGGCGGGCGTCGGTTGGCCACCGTGGCACCTGTAACATGGGACCGCCTGGTCAATTGGGTGCTTAGCACGGGCGAAGCGGATGGTTTCGAGACTTGGTAGTTTTTTGCCACGAATTAGGACAAAAGTGGTAGTTTTTCGCACAAAATCGTAAAGTGGTAGTTTTCTGTCACGTTTCCGTCAAATGTGGTAGTTTTTGGTTAAATACTCTATAATATCAGTACTGTGGCTTGACTCAGCACCACAATATGTGCCAAAGAAGTTGGATGGCTTGACCTTTAATAGTGGCTACAATGCGGCTAAAACATATAAGCCTTTTAATTCTAGCATGGGGAAAGGTAAAACTTTAAACATAAAATCCTCCCATTTTGTTATAATTTTTATACTAATATTCAGTATAAACAAGAGGTACGAATACAGGTTGGAGTATATTCAAGACAAGCCAAGCTGCCTCTCTTGAGAAACAAAAAAAAAAGGTAGATATAAATTTGTTTTTATTTCCTGTGTGTGCATTTTACATTACCATCAATAGTCAAGTGGCTTGTGGAATAGTACATCTTCTTTATCTCTACTCGTCGTCTAAGCTTCTGTACCTGGTATTTGCGCAAGTGGCTTAAATACCATCTTTGTCTGGCTTGTGGATACATCCCATTATCTCTACTTGCTTAAATATCATCTTTGCCTGTTTGCCTTCCTCTTTTTGCAACGGGATCACTTGTGCATGAGGATCTAACTAACTTTTCCTATATAAATCATGTTCTTGTGATCTGTCATCTTTAAGTTGTAAATACCCTCGCGCATCTCTTGGTTCTTTAACTACATATAAGTTTTCCAAAGTTTTTTTTTGGAGGATTCTAATCTGTACAAACTTTTCCTACAAGCCTGTTCGATTAATAGAATTGCAAGTAATAGGGATTTTCCTTCGCATTTACTCCCTCTGTTCCTAGATATTTGTCCTTTTAGAGATTTCAAATGGACTACCACATACGGATATATATATAGACATATTTTAGAGTGTAGATTCACTCATTTTGTTCTGTATATAGTCACTTGTTGAAATCTTTAGAAAGACAAATATTTAGGAACAAATGGGAGTATTTGCATTGGATTTCATAGGAAATATTCATCCACTCCAATCTGTTGGAAATAATCCTAGGTTTTTTCTATGCACAATCAAACATCTTTCGACCATGTGGTATTCAAGATGACATGACACTTTAATCTTGCGTTTTGGAAATCATGTGAATCAAAGAGGTTATATGGCTTACAATGTCCATGTTTCTTGATGTGTCTTGGTCAATCTTTCTACCGAAACCTACATATTCTTCTAGCCGGTAGTTTGCGCTTCACAACCCGTGAGCATCTCCGTTTCGAAAAAAACAACAACCCGTGAGCATCTCTTTGCTGATGACTCCCATATTATCGCTTTCAGCGGAAGTGTGGCAGAATCTGGTTCACAGTCCTCAAAGCTGGTGGGACAACCCAGCAGACAAGGTGAGTCTCGGGACCGGGACATTTCGTCATGATTTATCTTCTTTCTTTCTTTTTTTTGCGGGAAGATTTATCTTTCTTCCTCTCTTCAGCTGGTCCCAAGGATTATTATTCTGTCTCGTTTGAAATTCAGAGGTCACTTAAAGCCCCCGACTTCAAGCACAAGGACACCGGCGAGGCTCTGTGGTTAAGCCCCAGGACACCAAGTTGGGTTACAAATGCGCTGCCACCGGTGAAAGGAGGTAGCAAAGGAGCTAGAAGGCCGGAGACGTACGTTGCCTCAGCTCTATTCTTTTGCTAAATATTCAGGCTGTCCCGGTTCTGCTAACATAAAGCATCTCTAGCAGACCCTGCATCCTGTCCTGATCCACAAAATAATCGTCAAAATACGGGTCGGGACGAAAAAACCTGCACGATCAGATCCCGCATCCTGTCCCGGTCGTAATTTTTTTGAGGGGCGCGGCAAAATCTCGGCCCCAACCCACGAATACGCGGGTTTCCCCTCGCCGTTGCGGTGCCTTGCATATAAGAGGAAGCGGTTGGTGGGGGAACATTTCAGCCCGCGCTTTCCTCACCAACCACCTCCCGTCTCCCCATCGCGCCGCTGCCCAAGATTCCGGCGAAAGCAGCCAGCAGGAGCACGTCGAAAGGCCACCACACGCACGAGGCCTCCCTCCCCCCTGCATCGGCGGGCCGCCGGATTTGCGGATCTGCGGCCCTTCATTGCGGGCTGCCGGATTTGGCTTTTCCGGCCGCCGGTGGCTGCGCCAAGCGATGGAGTGGTCGGGGAGCCTGTCCCGCAGCCCCGGCAAGGGCGCATCGCCGCATGCAGGTACGGGTTCGTCCTTCCGCTGCCGCCGATGGTTTGCGGACATGGATTCGTCCGGCTGTCCACCGGGCTCGGCGCTCGCGCAACGACTCCGTGGCTCGCCGATGCTGCTCATACAGTGCGACGACTGCACGCGGACAGTGCTGCGGCTAACTTCGGGCACGCCGAAGCACCCCGGATGGGTGTTCTTCAAATGCGAAAATGACGGAGTACGTGCACTTGCGGTAGCTCAATTTGATAGCTCATTCTTTGATTCAATTGCGGTAGCTCATTTCGAACATGCTCATTCATGTGTGTAGGAAGATGGATGCTCATTTTGGTTTTGGGAAGGCGAATACATTGACTTATTGATAGGAAGAAACTTAATAGACGTTGACGCATTCCTTAGAAGAATCGAAGGCAATGATGCGGCTGCATGTGCAACTAGAGGGGAAGCAACGTCTACTTCTTTCGAACCAAAGATGAAGAAATAAGAATGTAAAATCAAGAATCCGCAGATAAACAATGAGTGCATGGAGAAGATATTAGTCCAACTAGTGAGAGTAGTTATGGAAGTTGAAAATCTTCTAAAATGCATACTTGTGGTTCTTATTTTTTTTGTCTTACTATTCTAGCCAAGGCCAAGATTTGGTGATGTCTTATGTATTCAATGTTGTTCAAAAATCAAAGAAATGCATTACGTTGGATCAAATTAAGATGCAAATTTAGATTTTCTGGGCTGGGAGAAGCTGCGCCAGATTAGACCCTGCAAAGCCGACCCGTAGAAGAGCATATTCCACGAATATCTTTTTTACGGGTTCTTTATGCGGGGTCTGCAACTGCGGTCGTCCATGCCGGCCCGTAAATGCGTTTTTTCGTGAACTGTAAACACGTTTTGCGGGCCGGTCGGATGCAGGAATCTGCTAGAGTTGCTCTTATGCGAGTCCGGTAGAGACCACTTCAAGATTAAAAAAAAAGAATCACTGCCTAACCTCTCCAGCGCTGTCACTGATGGCCATGGGGTTGGGCCTTCGTAATGCTATGCCAGGATGTAAATAGCATGTCCTACATGACTGAGCCGTGGCGGTTGAGTTTGACACATGCATGATTATTGAGGTCGACACGAGCAAAAGCCCAAACAAAGAAACGAACACATACAATTTCCGAAGACTTCTTCAACTCCATGTATAGTTTAGCCGTGTGCCAAAACAAACATGTACTTATAAAGCAACCGAAAGCCTGTTTCGAATCGAATTGGAAAACGAAATACATACGACGAATGTAATAGCTAGCATGCTGACGATGCTTGATCGTCAGAATAACATATGCTTGAGACTTGGTCAGACAGCAAATAGTATACCTTCTTTTCTCACCTAGGAGGTAGCTCAGAAAGGTGTTCCCGTGTTGTCGTTTGGCTTACACCTTTCTGTTCAACGGACATTACCAGAGGCCATTGTGACCTGTACACAGGATGTGCGTCCAATGTGACGTCCAGGTCAGAAGATTTGAAAGCTCGCTGTTCGTCTGCATCGCGAAATATTTATTGAAGATTTCGATGTCAGAAGTTCTATATGATGTGTGTTCTGTTCACCCACTTCCAAACACACGCCGCAGCAAATGGCTGCCGCTGTGAGCTTCTCCCACCAAATACAGATCTTCATCCTCCTCTGCTACTTGACATGGTCTTCTCTGCATCTGCATCCTGCTATCGCGCTTTCTTTTATCTCCGACTTCGCCGATCCCGACTACGACGCCCAAGACCTCAGTTTCCAGGGTGACGCATACTACGACGCCCAGTCTCACGTGATCCAACTGACAAGAAACGGCGATGGTACAAGCGTCAATAACAGCGTAGGCCGAGCGTTCCTTACGACGCCCATGCCGTTGTGGGATACCGTCACCGGCGAGCTCGCCCGCTTCACCACCTCCTTCACCTTCCAAATCAAGGTAAGCAATACAGACGCTGGCGATGGCTTGACATTCTTCCTCGGGCGTTATCCTTCGTCGAGCATTCCCAATGTCATACGCGATATGGGCGGAGGGAACCTCGGCCTCTTCAACAAGATCGCCGGCACGGTGGCTACGGGCGACGACCGAGCCGTGGCGGTTGAGTTTGACACCTTCTTCAACGATAATTTCGACCCCAGTGGCAGCCACATGGGCATCGATGTCAATTCCATTGTCTCGCACGTGTACACCAACGCGACTGTGCCTGGCAAGAACCTAACGTCTGGCTTCCTGATGAGTTGCCAGATCAGCTACGGGAACGACACAAAAATACTAGCGGCCGTTCTCCAAATCGGCGACGTGACCTACCATGTCAACACGAGTGTTGACCTGAGGCAGCTCTTGCCCAGTGTGGTGGCCATCGGTTTCTCGGGTGCCACCGGGGCTGCCGTCGAGTTACACCAAATAATGTCCTGGTCATTTAACTCCACCTTGGATCTGCGGCCTGCGCCAGCGCCTGCACCGAAGATCTCCGAGATTCCACCGCCTGTGCCGAAGAGCCCCGAGATCCCGGCGCCTACGCCCAAGAGTTCCAAGGTTCACCTGTGGAAGCTGCTAATAGAGGTAACTGGACCAGTTATTGGAGTTATTGCAATCGTGTGCATCTTTGTTGGCGTCCATCGATGGCAGCTATGCATGAGGAAGAAGCAATGCAGAGCACTCGCCAGGGGCCTTGGACATATTGATTATCATAAGCTGGCGCGTGCGACCAACAATTTCGCCAATGAAACCAGGCTCGGGCAAGGAGGTTCCGCCTTTGTTTATAGGGGCCAACTGACAAGCTCAAGTAGACCGGTGGCAATAAAGAGATTCAAACTGGCGGCCTCCGGGCAGGGGAGGCAGGCGTTCGAGGATGAACTCAGGATCGCCAGTCGCCTGAGACACCGGAACCTGGTCGAATTGATAGGTTGGTGCTACAACGACAAGAGGAACCCAATTGAGTTTCTATGCTGGTGGCGGAACGACAGGCACACACGTCTTTTTCTTGTGTACGAGCTCTTGCCACAAGGTAGCCTTGATCAGCACCTGCACCGGGGCAACAGTTGGTTACCATGGGACAAGAGGTATGTAGTTCCATCTCCAGAGCATTTACATTGATGAAACTTAATTTCTTTTTATGTAATGGTAACATGCCTTGACAAACAGGTACGAGATCATCCTCGACCTAGGTTCTGCACTGCAATACCTCCATGTAGATTGCGAGCAACAACAGCAGTGTATCGTACATGGTGATATCAAGTCGAGCAACGTACTGCTTGACACTTCATACGGTGCCAAGTTAGGTGACTTCGGATTGGCAAGATTTGTTGACCATGAAACCGGATCACAGACCACAGATGTCTTACAGGGCACTTATGGGTACATAGACCCTGTGTTCATGGACACGAGCCAGCGGAATATGCAGTCAGACATCTACAGTTTCGGCATTGTCCTACTAGAGATGGTCTCTGGAAGAGACCCAACGGTGCGTCTCCCTGATAAGCCCCCACTGTCGTCATGGGCAAGGAGTTTGTACCACGGGAATGCGATCTTGGAGGCCGCAGATAGCAGGCTGATAGGCGGTGAGTCCACTGCTGGGAGACAACAGATGGAGCGGGTGCTACTTGTTGGGCTCTTGTGTGTGCACCGAGACCCGAGCAGCCGTCCGTCCATCACCCACGCCATGGATGCCCTGCGATCGGATGAGCTGAAATTGGACATCACTCCCCTAGCGCCGATGACCCATTGATGCTCTCCCTGCCATAGCCATTGTAGTTCAGGCTTCTAGTCGGGAAAATCACAAAGAAATATCATACATGTATTCAAGGGTCACAGATTGAGTCGAGATGTAACGGGAATAGGAATCATGTAATAGAAATCTGGATGTGTGCATCAACCGATGTAGAGACCGAAAGCCTGATTTTCTTTTCGAAAACTAAAAAACAAAGGCCACCACTCTGGCACTTCCAATTTAGGGGCAAGCATTTGTAACACTGATAGTATGCTGCAGGTTCATTAGGGACCGAACCTCCAGAACAGATATAGGCTGATCGTTGCACGTGCAGCCTCGTGCCTCTGTGGGACGTTGCCACCGGCAAGCTCACTCTTCACCACCTCCTTGCACCTTCGAATCAAGGTAAACAGTGCAATCAGTGGCGACAGTTTCACTTTCTTCCTCAGGCATTATCCTCCGACGAGAATTCCCAACCCCCTCGAGGACTTCCGGAACCTCAGCCTGTTAACATGTACACGACTAGTGATGACCCGAGTCGCGGCGGTGTAGTTCGACATGTAAATGAGGTTCTAAGGAAAGACAGATAGGGTCTCTGGAAGGGACCCAACTGCGTGTCTCCCTGATAGGCCTCCACTCTCATCATGGGTAAGGAATTTGTACCACGGGAATGCGATCCTTGAGGCGGCAGATGGCAGTCTGATAGGCAGCGAGTCCACTGCTGGGCGACAACAGATGGAGCGTGCACTACTTGTCGGCCTCTTGTGTGTGCACCGAGACCTGAGCAGCCGTCCGTCCATCACTGACGCCATGGATGCCCTGCGATCAGATGAGATGAGATTGGACATCACTCCCCTGGCGCCGTCGATGATGCTCTCGTTGCCATAGCCTTTGTAGTTCAGGCTTCTAGTCTGAAAAATCACAAAGAAATATCATACATGTATTCAAGGGTTACAGATTGAGTCGGGATATATCGGGAATAGCAATCATGTACTAGAAAGCTGGATGTGCACATCAACGGCTATATTTCTTCTATGCTAATACAAATGTTGTTTTAATTTTTGTATGATTTTCCATACATATTTTAACCGTTTTCCCATATTGACATGGTTGTATGAAACTATAAATGATAATATCACATGAAAACACGTAACGGGTATAATAACAATACTTAAGTTGACTAATTTAAGTATAAACATGAATATACATTTTTTTGCAGGAAAACATGAATATACATTGCCTGTACATCAACTGATGAAGTGGCTACATTTCTTCTATGCTAGTACAAAGGTCTGGCAGATTGGTGTTGGTGCAGGCGGTAATTGCAACGAGGCCGGTGCACTATCTGTTGGTCTTGGACGCCCCAGTCTGGGTTTTTGAGGCTATGGAAAGTTGGATGTGCTCTTTTTTCTAGGCGGGATCAGATGCTGTTCAGGGTGGCAAATGCCTCGTTGTGTGGACTACGGTAGTGAGGCCGGTGGAATTCAGTGGCCTGGCATCAAGGAGTTGAGGTTGCAGGCAGAGTGCTATGGGAGTGGCTTCGACGTACCCAGCCTAGCAGACCCTTGCAAGGGCTAGAGATGATACATGATGAGATAGCTGTGCCGGTCTTCAATAGTCTCGTACTCTCGTGGCAATCACAGTGGGTAGCAGATCAAGACTTCTCTTATGGACGGATCGGTGGATCAGGAGAGCATCGTCGCGAGACATTGCACCTTCGATCTTCAACAAGGTAGAGACCAGCGCAGCGACATCACACATGGTCCAGCAGGGACTGCGCAACCATAGTTGGATGTGGCCCTGATTTTTTCGGCACTGGAAAGGGAACAGTTCAACGGGTTATGGCATGCGATTCGTGCACTGCCCAGGGATGATCAGGTGGACGGTGTCTTTCATTGGCCGTGGATGATTTCGAGCATGTAATTCAGCTTTCCATATTAGGCTCTTAGCCACAGGAGAACTAGATTCGAGGCAGCGACCAGGAATTTGAAGTGTCGGGCTTTGTTATGTTATGCTTCAAATTCAAGTATAAAGACAAAGGCTAACTTTTGAAGAGCGTGTGGAGCGAGACCCGTCGTTGGTAGGCTTAGGCCAAAGGGGGATGGGGGGGTACAGATCAATATTGACCTAGGTCACCTGTGGTATATATACCTCTTGTAAGTCGCTGCACGGGATATGTTGATCAGTTGTAAGTCCCAACCTCCCCGATATAGTGAAGATTTGCTGGCTGGCGCCCGTGGTTCTTTGCCCTTCGTGTTGGAGAGGTTTTCCACGTTAAATCCTTGTGTCCCTATGTTTGACTTCATTCTTCATCATGTTAGATTGCGTGTTGTATCTCTAACAAGTGGTATCAGAGCCCTGTTTCTGTCTAGGGTTTCGACGACATGGCATCGATGAAGTTCGATCTTCCGCTGCTGGATTACGACACGAGGTCTTCCCCATGGCAAATAAATATGCGGGCAGTGCTGGCGCATCCCAATCTGGATGAGGTGCTTGATGACTTCGACAGAAAATAACAGAAGGCATGGACCGATGATGAGAAGCGCGAAGATCGTAAGGCTATGTCTATGATTCATATTCATCTTTCTAACAATATTTTGCAAGAAGTGCTAGAGGAGAAAACTGTAGCAACTCTCTGGCTCAAACTGGAGTCAATCTGCATGTCTATGGATCTGACCAGTAAGATGCACATGAAGATGAAGTTGTTCACGCACAAGTTGCAAGAAGGTGGTTCGGTGCTAAACCACTTATCGATCTTCAAGGAGATCATTGCTGACTTACAGTCTATGGAGGTAAAGTATGATGATGACGATTTAGGTCTTCTACTTCTATGCTCGCTGCCCAGTTCCTTCGCAAATTTCCGAGATACCATATTATATAGTCGTGATGAACTAACTGTTGTGGAAGTATATAAGGCCCTTCAACAGAAGGAAAAGATGAAAGATATGATCCCGTCTGAGGATTCCTCCTCCAAAGGAGTAGCTTTGCAGGTACGAGGCATGCCTGAGCAAAAAAAAAAAATACACAACAACAACAATAACAATAGAGATAAAAGTAAGAATGTCAGAGGTAGTTCGAAGTCCAGAGGATCTCGGAAGGACAAATTCTGCAGCTACTATAAGAAAGAGGGTCACCTCATTGATGATTGTTGGAAGTTGGAAAATAAGGAGAAAATGAACGGTACATGGAAATCTAAAAACAAATCCAAAGGTGATGGTAAGTTCAATGTTACATCTGGTAGCAAGTCTGATTCAGATGATGCTCTAGTTGTTTTTGCTGTCTGTATTTCTTGCAGAAAGGTGTGGCTACTCTCGGGTGTACTACACCCGAGTTTCAAAAACTTGATGAAAACGCGATCAAACAATCTTCAAAAAATCTGAAACTATGAGACATCAAACTTGATCAAATGTTTGAGCCTCCTGCAAAATTTCAGCCAAAGAAAACATCTGAGGAGCTCTCACGGAAAAAAACAAAATCACTTCTCAAACAGCGCACCAAACTTTGAAGATTGATTTTGTCTTTTTTTGGTGAGAGCTCCTCTGATATTATTTCTGGCTGAAATTTGGCAGTTAGCTCGAACATTTGATCAAGTTTGATGTCTCAAAGTTACAGATTTTATCGAGTTAGTTTGATCACGTTTTTTCCAAAAATTTTAAATTCAGGTGTAGTACACCCGAGAGTATAAAATCCAGTCTCTATTTCTTGTCATGATGAATGGATACTTGATTCTGCCTGGTCGTTTCATATATGATGTAACATAGATTGGTTTAGTACTTATGAGTTTGTGCAAAGATTTGTTGATCATGAAACCGGGTCACATACCACAGATGTCTTACACGGCACTTACAGGTACATAGACCCTATGTTCATCAACATGAGCTAGCGAAATATGCAGTCAGTCATCTACAGTTTCAACATTGTCCTACTAGATATGGTCTCTTGAAGGGACCCAATGGTGTCTCTCCTTGATAGGCCTCCATTATTGTCATGGGTAAGGCGTTTGTACCACAGGAATGCGATCCTGGAGGGTGGCAGGTTGATCGGCGGCGGGTCCAGTACTGGGTGACATGAAATGGAGCGTGTGCTACTTGTCGGGCTCTTGTGCGTGCACTAGGATCCGGGCAGCCAGCCGCCCATCACCCACACCATGGATGCCCTGCGATTAGAGGAGCTAAAACCGGACATCATCCCCCTAGCGCAGGTGGAACTCTAGCCGCCACAACCTTTGTAGTCCAAAAAATCACATAGAAATGCCATACATGTATTCAACGGATACAAATTGAATTGAGATGTATCGGGAATAGGAATCATGTACTAGAAAGCTGGATGTGTGCATCAACTGATGACCTGCACATTTGGGAAGTGGCTAGATTTCTTCGATGCTAGTATACACATTTTATATGCTTGTATAAAACTATAGTTGATATGCTTGTCTGAAATGATAAATGATAGTATCACAAGGAAATATGCAACAGGTATAATAACGATACTTTAGTTGACTAATTTAATTATAAAGATGAATATACAATTCTTGTACATAAATTGTGACACCTCTTTATTCTTGTACATAAATCAAACCATATAGTATTGTTGCATTAATCAATCAGCATAGTATTTCTGTAAAAATGAAAAAGAAGATCTTAGTTACAGCTTGGTTAATTAAAAGCATTATTTAGAAATGAATTCACCAATCATGCCTTTTTTTTGCATTTACTTGGCTCATTCGCCACCAACCATGGCTTGCTTCTACACTTCATCGTTGATAGTTAGCCACCAAAGAAGGAACACGTCGTATAATTTTTGGAGGATCACCCCGCCACCCCCCCCCTCCCCCCCCCCCCCAATCAAATATTAATGATTGATATATAAACATTATATTCTATTTATCAACCTGCTTGAACATTGCTTGTACTGTAATTCTTTATTCTGTTAGTGGAATGCCATGCATCTAGATGATTTTATGGCGCAGACAACTGATTTAAGTCTATTCTGAAATTTTGCTTTGTAATCTGTACTCTATATGGAGTTCTAACCAGGTTATTGATGTGGCTCTTAAGTATTATATAGCCAACACAAACAGTTTTTTTGCTAGGTCAGTATATTATGGAGGCTTTATTATTCTGCATGAAATCACCCACAAATTATATAATAAGAAGTTTGATGGAGTTATTTTCAAGATTAATTTTGAGAAAGCCTACGACAAGGTGTGTTGGTCATTTCCAGAACAAGCCTGGCAGATGAAGGGTTTCTCTATGATTTACACTACCGAAATCGATCCCTACGCCGACGGCCGCCGTCGGCATAGCCCTGATTCCCATCGGGACAGTCCTATGCCGACGGCCCCCGTCGGCATAGGGTCATCGGCAACATATCCGTCGGCGTAGCCCGGGAGGCCGTCGGCATAGAAAGGCCGTCGGCATAGATCCTATCCTGACGGTGTCCGCATCTATGCCGACGGCCTCGGCCGTCGGCAACGTCCACGCCTAACGGCGGCCGCCATCAAGTGCTGACCAACGGCTGCGCGCCATGTGGCACGTCTAGCCGTCGGCATAGGTTAAACCTACGCCGACGGCTAGACCGTCGGCATAGACATGCCACGTGGCGCGCAGCTGTTACTCCTGGATCAGGGCTATGCCAACAGCCTAGCCGTCGGCGTAGTTTTAACCTATGCGGCATAGTTTTAACCTATGCCGACGGCCTTGCCATCGGCATAGCCCTGCCCCAGGAGTGCCCAGTGGTTGACACGTGGCGGCTATGCCGACGGCTTAGCTATAGGCATATTGCTGGCGTGAGCACCCAGTGGCTGACACGTGGCAGCTAGCCGTCGGCATAGGCCGTCGGCATAGTTTGTATTTGAGTTTTTTTCTTTTTTCTGTTTGTTTTCAGATCAATGCAATTCAAATATACAGCAAATATCAACAGATATATATGATGGAAATAGACATATAGAACACATCTAAGTATCATCCGGCACGGTCACAACAATATATGCATAAGCATCATCACAATCAACATAAACATAAGCATAAGCATCATCACAAAGCATAAGCATATAAAGAAGCACACAAGTCATCTAAAGGACCATCAAAGACCACAAATTTATCATCATCACCACACCCAAGTAACCCAAAGGCTTAAGCGCCAGGACGTCGAGCATCGCGGAGGTCGTCACCGCCAAGTTCGCCGAAGCCCAGGTCGTCACTGCCAAGACCGCCTCCACCTCCGCCTCCGCCTCCGTGGACTGGAGTGGTCGGGCTCCGTGAGTCGGGAGTGCTGCGAAGATCACCACCAATGGTTGATCCACCCGTTCCCTGGATGTTGAAAAGACATGTTAACGGGATATATGACTGTGTTGAAAGGCATGATATGCTTTGGGTGAATAGATTGGGGATGAACTAACCGGCGAGGGGCCAGCGTTCTGTGCCACAAACTCCTCAAAGGTAAGCAACCTTGGTTGTGGTGGAGGAGATGGTGCTGGTTGCAATCGAGGAACCCTGTCGGCCGCCATTTCCTGAAGAGCATACTGCATCTGGCGATTGTTCTGCTCATGGTATGCATAAAGGCTCTCGTGCCACGCCATGGTCTCCTGGCGTGTGTACTCCATGTAGGCCTATGATATGACATGATGGAACTCATAAAACTACTAAATGCAGAAAATAAAGTGAGCAATGAAGATAAGAGGGAAAATACTTACAGATTGCCGCTCCTGAAAGAGGGACTGCGACTGTGCACTGGTCATGGGCGTGCTCGTGCGCTGGCTCAAGCTCGAGTCGATCCGACGGAGCTGTGTGTAGGAGATAGTAGGAGTGATCACAACATCGAGAACCGCCTCCCGACCATGCTCCTTGGGCCCCATGCCCACCACCACCCTCTCGTCCAGATCAGCCGCAATGGGGTTAGGTGTGTCAGGATGTAGCATCAGATACCCATCGGAGTAGGCCTTCTTCCTCTGCACGGTCTTCTTGCCGTAGTACATGGGCTCGCCGGGCTTGGAGTCCTTCCGCGTATGGGCAATCTCCCAGGCCTGCATGTGTGAGAGCGGCCGCTTCAGTTTCTCCTCCTGCACCACTAAACAGAGGTTAGTCATACATAAGGAAGTGACGATAAATAGAAGACGAAGAATGTTTAATGGGGTTAGTCATACATTAAGTGTCTTGTGGAGAAAGTGGTTTCGGTTTCCCTGAGCATGTACTCCCTCCTTCCCTCGGTTAGCCTTGTTTTTGATGCTCGTAGCCGCCCAGGCTCCATCCGTATCACACCAAAGATCCACCAATGCCGCCCAGTACTCGTCTTTTCCATAACACCAATTTGGACACACCTACATAATGAAAGCATAATGGCATGTCAACACGAAACGTTGAAATGTACCACAAACATCAGAATGAAAAATCTTTTATACTTACCGCCAAGTACTCGTGCCTCTCCAAGGTAATGCCCATCCTCCGTGCTTCTTCCTTGGACATCTTCACACCAAGAGCGTCGTGATAGTATGTCGAGATGGCCACATAGCGCACCTCGTATTGCATCTGGCGGGCCTTCTTCTTGCATTGGCACAACACGATCTGGTCGGCTCTGGCCTTGTGCTCCGGAAGAACTCGATAGAATTTCTAGAATCATGCATGAAACAAGAATGGAAGAAGCCATGAGTTAAATCATTCATGAAATTAGAATGGACTTGTGCTTCTGAAGAGAACTCACCAAGAAAGTAGTGATCACGGCCTTGGCATGGGTCTCATGGTCCGCGTGGAGGGCCGCTTCCCAGTGGTCCCAGCTCGTGGCCAAAACCCAATGGTCTGGGTGCCTGACTGGATCCGAACAGTACAGCCTCGTCCAGTGTAACTTCAGCAAGACAGTGATGAGGCCGTTGGGAATACGGCCCCCTTTAGAATATATCCAGTTGCTGCAAAAGAATGAAATATTAGCATGTGACAAGCAAAATAAATAACTACCGGAATGAGCATGTGACAAGCAAAATAATGCAATTATTATAAAGTGGCACTTACTCTTTCCCCGTGGGCTCAATGAGCCACTTCTGCTCCTCAGTAGCAGGAATCTGCTTTGGTAGCTTTGCGTTACCACGCAACCACCCCTTGTTGCCAACCCCCCCGCCACCACCATCATCCCCGCCACCACCCTCCTCCTCGCCTGCATCCTCCTCCTCATCCCCCTCCCCAACCTCCTCCTCCACCTCCTGCCCGGCCCCATCCTGAACCTCCTCCTCCTATTCATAGGGTACCTCACTAGAGGAGGGCCTCGAAGACAACATCCCTAAGTCGGCGAGGGTGCGCTCTTTCTGGCCGCGACCCCTTGTAGGGGCTCTCCGCCAGCCTCCTCCTCCTCTAGGGGCACCTCTCCCTCGACCTCCCTGTGAGGAGTCATCGTCAAGTAGCCGGGGGGTGGGAGGATTACGTGCTCGATCACTTCGACTAGGCAGGCCGACGATGTTGCGTAGGAAACCCACGCCGTCGGCCTTCCCCTTGCCCATGTTCCACGAACCTGCATTGAAAAGAGAATAAGCAATTAGTAAATTAATGAAATGAAGGAAAATGCATAACAATAAGGAATAATAAACACATTAATAAAAATGCATAAAAAGGCAGATTCCTAAACTATAGAAAAAAGACTTGAAACGTACATCTGCTAGAACCCATACGAATCATCATTGTTGTAACCTCTTTCTCGGTCAGTCTCATCATCACTATCAATCATATCATCTTCGTTGTCTGACGGAGGTGGAGGCTCTTCCTCATTGTCAGCGTCTTCGTTTAACTTCTCTAGCATAAGTATGTCATTTTCATTGACAATGATCTCACCATCATTCCGTGCATCATCGTCGTTTGGATCCACATCATCATCACCCAATGGTCTAGGGTCATCGTTTCTAACCACATCATCATCATCATCATCATCATCATCATCATCATCAGGTTGCTCTTGATAGAACACTCCCTCGTATGTCATGGGGTTAATGTTGTAGTAATCGTCTTCATTCGGGTCCGGTAGCTTACCATGTGGCGACACCTTGAACACAACTTCCCAACCCTTTAGGTACTCTTTCTGGCATGGGTAAATTAGATAATATACTTGTGTAGCTTGGGTAGCCGCAATGAAGAGATCGGCTCCGGCATAGACGGTTGATGGTTTAACTTCGACCAAACCAATGGAAGGCGTATGTTTTACCCCCTCCCGTGGATCGAACCATCGGCATTTGAACACAGGAAGACTTAGGGTCTCGCACCCCTTGCGGAATTTAATCTCGTATATATTTTGTACCGTTCCATAGTAGTCTACTGAATTTTGACCTAGGGTGTACACTCCGATATTTATAGTTTTGGGATCAGGCCGGCTGTTCTGGTGCTCCTCTATATGGAAGCGCTACCCATTTACATCATACTTTTTACATGTCATGATGGCAGGGTCAAAACCCATGGAAACCCATCTCAATTCATCATCCATAGATATGTTCGGATCTTTTCCCTACAAGTATAATTGAAATTGTTGGGTGCATTAGTTCAGTTAACTAATAAATGTTGAACTAGGTATTTAATGGGGGAATGTGGAAAATTACTTTCTCCATGAACCAAGCAACAAATTTTTTACGTCCAGGGTTTCCATGATGGAGAAGAGTAAGTGCCTCTGCCTCAGTAGGAGGATTCATTCCCGTCCATTCCTCTTGAACGAAATCACTAAAAGAAGAAAAGCGGTGTTAGACCGGGACTAAGTGAACATAGAACATGATGCTGTGGAAGACATAAAGGAATGGTGTAGTGGTATTACCTCATCCACACTTCCTCAACTTCCTTGATGTTGTGCAAGATATAGAACATGAGGTCCTCCCACTCTTGTCGTGGCATGTTATAAGATTTCGAGGCCCCAGCCCTCCCACCTTGCACATTGAATATATGGAGCCTGTGTTGATACTTGGGCTCTTCTATATTGTATCGAGGCACCTTGTTATGCAGATGGGGAATGTGGTCTGGATAGTATGATGTCCTGAGGTCTGACACCTCCTCTGGAAGCTTCAATCCTAGCTTTGTTTCCACATTTCTGTCGGAGATGCTTGTTCTATCTCTCAGGGCCGTACTGCCAGCGATTCTGCACAGCCCCCCAACAATACCTCGTTCGCGAGGTGCAGAATGAGATGTGTCATCGGAGTAAAGAAGCCTGGCGGAAAGATCTTCTCTAGCTTGACTATCAACTTCGGTGCCTTCTTATGCAATTTTTCAATCACGTCTTTACTTACTTCTTTAGCACAGAGCGTGCAGAAGAAATGGCTTAGCTCGGCAAGCACTCGCTAGACATGCTCGGGGACATAGCCTCGAACCATCACCGGCATTATCCGCTCAATCCATACATGGTAGTCATGACTCTTCAGGTCGGTCACTTTGCCTGCTGAAAGATTGACTCCCTTACTTTCGATGCATAACCATCGGTGAACTTCAAAATGTGTTTCACCCAGATAAGTACTTCCTTTTTTCTGGAGATTTAAGGACAAAGTCAGCATCTGGCTTGAACCAGTTTTTTCGACCGCCTGTGGAAGGCTTCATGTTTAGACGTGGTCTATCACAAATTCTCTGTTGATCGGCTCTAGCTTTAACGTTATCCTTCGTCTTATCAGGAATGTTGAGGATCGTGTGGAAAAGGAACTCTGCCAAATTCTTTTCGGTGTGCATCACATCGATGTTGTAAGGAAGTTTGAGGTCCTTGAAATAGGGAAGCTGCGAGAAGGGGCTAATGTGAGTCCAGTTGTGAGTCTCACCATATCCCTCGAAGCCTTGGCTTTGGCTTTGGCTTTGGCTTTGCCTTTAGGATTGAGATCTTTAGCTGAGCAAGAACATCTGCCCCCAAAAATGTTGGAATCCCGTTTACTTCATGAACAACCTGGCCTTTCGTGAAGTTCTTCTTGTCTTCCCTGTCAGGATGGTCTGGAGGGAGGAACTGTCGATGCAGGTCAAAGGCTACATACTTGCCACCCTTACTCAGCCAAATCATTCGCAGAGCCTGCATGCACACTGGGCATGGCATCTTCCCACTTGTACACCATCCGCAGAATAGAGCATAGCCGGGAAAGTCATGCATGCAATAGTGCAACCAAACTTTCATCAAGAAATTTCTCTGCAGATCCCAGTGGTATGTCAACCTCGGAAAGTACCAAGAATGGTGCAAATCATCCACCAGTGGCTGCATAAACACACCCAATTGCTTCCCTGGGTATTCAGGCCCCGGAATGATGAGCGACAAGAACATGGTCTTGCGTTGCATTAGGGCACCGGGAGGGAGATTGAGCGGAATTACAAACACGGGCTAGCAGCTGTATGGATTCGATGACATACCATATGGATTGAACCCATCACCTGATATGGCTATTCTGGCATTCCCAGCCTCGACTGCTTCCTCGGGGTATTCTTCATCAAACGACTTCCATGCTTCACCTTCCGATGGATGTACGATTTTTTGGATCGTACCTTATACCTTCCTTGTGCCACTTCATCATTTTGGCAGCGCTGCAGTCTTTTTATAAAATCAAGATACCGATGAACCTTAACGGGGATGGCTAGCTGCTTTTTCTCACCATCCTCACCGACCACCTCAATGTACCAAGACGAACCGCACTCCCTACAATACTTGTCATCCGCATACTCGTGCCTAAACAAAAGGCAATTCTTCGGGCAAACATCTATTTTCTCATAATCCATAGAGAGTGCCTTCATGATTTTCTTTGTATCGTACATGCTTTTCGGCAATTCATGACCCTCAGGGAGGCTGTTAGCCCATACTCCCAGGAATGCTTCGAAGCATTTCTGGCTACAGCCGTACTCAGCCTTGACTGCAATCAGTTGCGAGATGGCATCCAGCTGAGATATTTTCGCACCCGCATAAAGAGGTTTCTTCGACGAGGCCAAGACCTCCAAGAAGGCCTTTGTGGTTGCCTCCGGCTCCTCCGGTTCAATCTCTGAAGGTGTCGCATTTGCCGTTTCTGCAACAATGACATCATCTAGCATGTCCCTGACCCCGTCGTCCCCATATCCATCGATGCGTTGTCGCATCACCTCCTCTCTACCACGGTCCTTCTCGGCTATGTTTATCGGCAGTATGTCAAAGTTTGGCATATATCTGTGCGT
Organism: Triticum urartu; assembly: GCF_056163025.1. Lineage (NCBI taxonomy): Eukaryota > Viridiplantae > Streptophyta > Magnoliopsida > Poales > Poaceae > Triticum > Triticum urartu. The sequence continues at coordinate 697,172,487 of NC_141875.1, forward strand.
GCGAAGGTGCTCAGTCATGTCCTTCTGATTTCTACGCTGACGTCTGGCACATCTCACACAGGGGCATGGTGGGATAATTCTCATTGGACGACGAAATATCTCCTTCAAATACACATCGGTTTTCGCGATCCACTCTGATGTTACTCGATTCTGACGGATAAAACCATTGTACATCCACTGATTATCTACCATCCTCTGCTTTTTTGCAAGACACACAACATAATTAAGGATTGACTTAAATTAATCACATCAAAATTTCATTTTCTACCGTGTTGAATCCACACCTACATCTCTAATAGGTAAAGATGGGTCCTAATCCCACCCGAGGATGTGTAGATTAAGTACATTCTCCATTCTACCCTGTTCCCAGACAAAATTTCGGCAGCACCTCCCCGCTGTTCTCCAGATACACGTCTCGGCAAATAGCCGAGAGAATGTGCTATGGAAAACAATGGGGAGGCGTCGCCGAAATCCTGCCTCAGAACGGGGTAGAACATGGAGAACATACCCAATCTACACATCCTCGGGCTGTCCGTGGAAAACGCTGGATAATCCGAAAGAGCTGCGGTGATAAATATGCAATTGAGTGCATATTTATCGATGCAACCCTTTCGAACGGGAGACGCCTAGGTTACGCAAGTTGACTTGAGAATGAAATCTAGTGACATGAAAAAATGGAGGAGATGGACTTGTAGCTCACCCTCGACTGTAGAGGAAGTAGTCGAATAGCAGAGGGATGCTCAGGGGGACCAACGCGTTAGACAACGGTCACTCCGATGAAATGCGACACCACAAAGCCTACAAATTCCATCGCGACAAAAATTTAGAACATCACAACTCATAGAGCATATTTAAAACATTTAAACATGCATTCATTTATTTTTGCATCATGTAGGCAAAAAAACTAACAACATTAACAATATATTCATCATCGTCATCACATATTCATCATCATCATTATCATCTATTCGTCATAATCATTGATTCATCTCATCGAACCAATTTTTTTTTGCAAGACATGCAACATATATCATCTCATCTAACCATTTTTTTGCAAGATATTCACCTATCTAACTATCTATTTAATAAAAAACAGGAAAGATGCCTAAAGGGGGATGCCGGTTCCATATTTTTACTACCTATCTAACTATCTAACTATCTACCTATCTAACTATCTATGTGACTATCTATCTAACTATCTAAATACCTATCTAACCATCTAGCTACCAAATTACTAAAAACACTAAAAGAAAATACATAAAAGTTTCACCTTCGAAGAAGAGATCGAGCCTGGGCAGGGGACGGTGAGCTGCAGCACTTGATGACGGCCGGAGATGCAGCTGAGGATGTCGACCGAAGTAGCTGCCGAGCAGGACGAGGAGGGCTGGCCGGCCGGGGTTGGGGCAGATAGCACAGGCTCAGGCCGGGCAACGGGGGCTGGCGCGGGGTTGGGGCGGGTGGAGACGTGCTCGGGGCGGCTGGCGCGGGGTCGGGGCGGGGAGGCGCGGTGTCGAGGCGAGGGTGGCCGGCGCATGGTCGGGGCGGGGCGGCGCGGGGTCGGTGTGGGGCGGGCGGCGGCGGGCTCGGGGCAGGCGGTGGCGTGCTCGGGGCGGGCGGTGCGGGGTTTGTGCGGGGTCGGGGCGTCGAGCGCGGGGCGGGCGGCGGCGCGGTCGGGGCAGGCAGCGGGGTGGGCTCAGAGCGGGCAGAGAGGACGGCGGCGGTGAGAGGGTGGCGGTGGCGGTTGGATCGGCCCGGGGTCGGGGTCGGGTGCGGTCGGGGGGAGAGGGAGAGAAATGAGTGGAGGAGGAGGCCCGCCGAGTGGATAAGGTGGCCCTATGCCAACGGCTTGGCCGTCGGCATAGGCTAGGCCCACATGTCAGTGGTAGCGAGCGGAGTGGATAAGGTGGCCCTATGCCGACGGCATAGATAGGAGGCCTATGCCGACGGCCAGGCCATAGGCATAGATGGTAACCACTTTTTTTTGAAAAATAGTCCCACCTCACCCAGGGCAACCAATTTGACCTTTTTAAATAGTTCACTAATCCATACGTTTTAAGCTCCAGTATTCATTAGACTTATATGAAGAAACGGACAATTACGGTAAAACTTTCAGTGCCCGGGCACTGAAGGTTTCACCGTGATAGTACGTTTTCCATGATGAATACCGGAGTTTTTAATAAATTCAATTATTACATTTTTTAGATTTTTAGTTTACTGGGCTGACCTAACACAACCGGGTGGAGAGTTCCACTGGTCAAAGTCCGTCCGTGTAAAGTCAAAGGGCTAGATCTCGTGGTCAAACGCTACAGGGTTAGGCAGGACGGGGGCCCTTGGGGGTAGCAATGCCACTGGAGCGTCGCACCGGGCCCTCATACATGCGGGGTGGCGTGGTGGCATGTCTGAAGAGGCGGCACGCGTCTCCGGGGTGTGGCCCCCCTCACGGACGGCGCCGCCGCCGGCACCTGGAGGGGGGAAACAGACGTGTCGGGTCTACAAGGATGGGATATTGCTGTGAGTTTTGCTCGGATGTTGCTCCAAAGTGTTCCTATGGGCTGACCTAACACAACTGGGTAGAGAGTTCCACTGGTCAAAGCCCGTCCGTGTAAAGTCAAAGGCTAGATCTCCTGGTCAAATGCTACAGGGTTAGGCGGGACGGGGACCTGGGGGGGGGGGGGGTAGCAATGCCACCGTAGCGTCGCACCGGCCCCTCATAAATGCGGGGTGGTATGGTGGCATGTCTGAAGAGGCGTCACGCGTCTCCGGGGTGTGCCCCCTGAGGGAGTCCTGGATTAGGGGGTGTTCGGGTAGCCGGACTATACCTTCAGCCGGACTCCTGGACTATGAAGATACAAGATTGAAGACTTCGTCCCGTGTCCGGATGGGACTTTCCTTGGCGTGGAAGGCAAGCCTGGCGATGCGGATATTCAAGATCTCCTACCATTGTAACCGACTCTGTGTAACCCTAACCCTATCCGGTGTCTATATAAACCGGAGGGTTGTAGTCCGTAGGACAGAATCAACTCCATACACAATCATACCATAGGCTAGCTTCTAGGGTTTAGCCTCCTTGATCTCGTGGTAGATCTACTCTTCTACTACCCATATCATCAATATTAATCAAGCAGGAGTAGGGTTTTACCTCCATCGAGAGGGCCCGAACCTGGGTAAAACAAAGTGTCCCCAGTCTCCTGTTACCATCCGGCCTAGACGCACAGTTCGGGACCCCCTACCCGAGATCCGCCGGTTTTGACACCGACATTGGTGCTTTCATTGAGAGTTCCTCTGTGTCCTCGCCTTTAGGCCCGATGGCTCCTTCGATCTTCAACAACGATGCGGTCCAGGGTGAGACTTTTCTCCCCGGACAGATCTTCGTCTTCGGCGGCTTCGCACTGCGGGCCAATTCGCTTGGCCACCTTGAGCAGATCGAAAGCTATGCCCCTGGCCGTCAGGTCAGGTTTGGAAGCCTAAACTACACGGCTGACATCCGCGGGGACTTGATCTTCGATGGATTCTAGCCACAGCCAAGCGCGCCGCGCTGTCTCAACGGGCATGATATAGCTCTGCTGCCGAACAGCGCTTCGGAGGCCGCACACGCATCGGTCTCGACCATTGATTCGGAACCTACTGCGTCGACCGAGGATCAGCGGTTGGACGCTGCCTCAGGGGCTGCGATCTTAGAGGCGATCGAGCCGAACTCCAGCTCCGCACTCCGCGTGGCCCGTGACTCAGCGGAGCCGGATTCCTCTCCGAACTCCGAGCCCCCCGCACCCCTGCCAATCGAATCCGATTGGGCGCCGGTAATGGAGTTCACTGCCGCGGACATCTTTCAGCATTCGCCTTTTGGCGACATCCTGAATTCTCTTAAGTCTCTCTCTTTATCAGGAGAGCCCTGGCCGAACTACGGTCAGCAAGGATGGGATACGGACGGTGAGGAAATTCAAAACCCACCCACCACCCACTTGGTAGCCACTGTCGATGATTTAACCGACGTGCTTGACTTCGGCTCCGAAGACATTGACGGCATGGACGACGATATAGGAGACGAACAGGAACCAGCACCTGTAGGGCGCTGGAACGCCACCTCGTCATATGAGATATACATGGTGGATACTCCAAAAGACGGAGATGGCGATGGAACAATGAGGGATGACGCCCCCAAGAAACAGCCAAAGCGCCGACGTCAGCGGCGCCGCTCTAAATCCCGCCAAAGCACAAACGGTGATTCCGGTCTAGACCGGAGCTCGGACCGACTTGTGAATTCAGGCTTTGTCACGCCTCTACTACATCGCGCCAACGCCCTGCATCGACATCGACTTCGGCGCCAGGCCATATTTCTTCTATTCTTCACTTTGCATAAATTATTTATTATGCAATGATTTTTTTAAATTATCATCATTACTACTATCTCCGGTTTGCACTATTTTTTGTGCACAGGAAAATGATCCGGGGACTTCGGCGTCACTCTGCCGGTCTGCATTGACCGTGCTATGTCACCACTTCGGCATGTCGAGCTCTCCGATCCGCCACCTCAGGACCAGCTTGGGGGATGGAACCTTGCCCCGCATCAAGCTCGGACCGCGTCATCAATACCGAACACATTAACCAGCTAAGTCGCTTTCATGCTCAAAGTTTTAATTTCTAACTTGTGTTCAGTTCGACCAAGCATTATATTTTTTTGGAAAAAAGTTGCTTGTAAAAAATTTCCTTGTCCAAACTTTGTTTGTGACACACAAATTCAAGGACCCAATTCACTTGGGGGTTTCATTTATGAAGCTTTTCCTCTTGCATATGATTATACTTGTACGGCTTCGTTCCTTGTTCGTGTACTATGCCACAATATGCACCACATTGACTTAAGCAATTTGCAAGCTGGGTTGCCTCGCTCCTGTGTTTACCCCTACGTTCCCGATTGTTCGGCTAGGGAGTAAAGGGAGCACCTCTGCGATTGTCACGATTGGGTCGCCCGAGCCGGACCTCAGACTGGGTGAAGCCGAAAGCTAGCGCTCTTATAGTTATTCAATGATGGTCGGCACACAACGGAACTCATGAGTACAAAAAATGTATTGCACAAGTCTCAAAATAACAATGAGCACCGAAGAAAGGTATCGGTGGGGGTACTATTTTCTTCGAAGATGCTTCTTACACTTCACGGTAATATAGCATAAGTTCCCTGAGCGCGCTTTGTCTGTTACAGCCTTATGGCCTGATTGCCTGGTTATTGGAAACACCGTCGATATTCTCGACCGATGAAGTACATAACACTTTTCGGTCCTTAACCGAAGAGGGAGAAGCTGACGGTCGGTTAAGACACGTTTAAAGTTCGGTTGAACATAGATATGATATAAGTACTTCGGTACATGCAATCATTCTTCTACCCAAGTCACTTGGGGGCTCTTAAGTTTATTTGAGCCATTTTATAATAAGTGTTCTTCTTCTTAGTCGTTGCAAAGTTTTATTATTATTTATCACTCCCTTTTTCGACACGAGTGTGCGGTCACTACCCGGGGAGCCTAATTTCTCTCTCAAAGCCGCTAGAGTTTAGTTTGCTAAACTGGCCTGATGAGAAGCACTCCGCCCTCAGGATAGGAGGTTGAAGCCATAGGCTGACCCGCTCGAAGTCTTGAGATAGGATGTGTCATGTTAAAGGACGACAGAAGCACTTCTTTTTTCTAAGACCAATTTTCGGATTGGCACCGAACACTTGATCTTGTTCGGACGTCATGTTTTTACTGACGTTTCTTGGTTTTCCAAGCTTTTTGGCACTTTTAAACTATTTGTGCTTTTTCAGCATTAGTCTCGCAGTGCAACGCCGGACACCTTTAGGGATTCGGCAAAAACATTCTCAGATATTACTATATATGCATTAGTTTCGAATTGTGTCTTCGGTCAATAGTTGGGTTGCCCGGCTCCTGCACTTGCTTCCTACGTTCCGTTTTGTTTGGCTAGGCGTGCAAAGGGAGAACCACTGCGATTGTGCTTCCAGCTCACATGGTTAAGCACCTTAGTGGAGAAAGCCGAAAACTGACTGTCATAATAAGCATAAACTGGTCAGCGATCTGATGACTATGTTAAATAACAGGCCGTTCATAACATTGGCCGAAGTGTTTACGGCTTGACCCCGACTGTCGCTGAACACTACCGGGGGCTATTAACTGGCCTCCCAAACTAAATCCTCGATATTTTGCTCTTACATTCGAGCTGAGGTTTCATGATCATGCTTAGCATGACAACCCAAAGAAAGGAACCGATAGCGAGACTATTTTCTTTGGAATACATTTCTTCTGTTAAACAGTAATATAACATATCTCTCTGTGTACCTTTGTTTATAAAACCGTATGGCCAGATTGCCTTGTTTGTCGTAAATCTTTGCCCTCATAAAGGCTTTATAAAGTAGGACAAACACTCCTCGGCTACTGGCCAAGGAGGTGGAAGCCGATGGTCGGTCAATAAAGTTTTGTACAATGCGGATCCGAGCATTAATGACGTAAAGTACTTGGATACATAGAGTCATTACACATAATTTGTGATTTTACTATGGATATTGATCCTTAATTCGGCCACCCGTGCCCGCATTAAGGCTCGGGGGCTACTGGGCTTCGGGCTTATTATTTACAAATATTAAAGGGGCACATCGATCCCCTGATCTGGTGTTGCCACCCGACCAGTGTCTCGGGGGCTACTGCATTGCTTGTCCAATGCAGAAAATTTTATGTGCAATATGGTTTCCGAGGAGATTTTGATCCTCAGGTTGGTCGGCCACACCCAACCTGAGTCTTGAGGACTGAGCACGCCGCTTTTGTGTCCCGAAGTATTCTGCCGAGCTAGGACTTGATCCTCAGGCCGATTTTGCAAATCAACCTGAGTCTCAGTGGCTACTGGGATCAGCGGTCTTATGTCATCCTTCATGTGCATCTCGGGTTTTAGACCGATACACACCTTGAGGGCTACTGACTATATATCTCGACAGAGAATAAATTGCACCAATAAAAAATATTGACAAAAAATCGGCCCATAGTCGGGGTGGTGCACCACCTCGGGAGCAGTCCGGCATAAAACTCGGGCGCTAGTGGCTAGCTCCATAGAGGGCATTTCCGGCATTAAGCTCGGCTAAACTCCTTCAACTTTTTTGAACCAAGGTGATATGACACCTCGGATATAGTCCGGCGTTGGAGCCTGGAAATAGTCCGGCGTTGGAGCCTGGACACAGCCCGGCGTTGGAGCTCGGATACATTCTGGCGTTAGAGCTGGGAAGCAGGCTTGGGCGCTGGAGCTCGAGTGCGCGGAAGATGGATAGGCAAAGGAGGAAGAAGGTGTGGGCAAAAAGGTGGATCCTTATCCCCATATATAGGCGGATGCGGTTATGCGTCCCCACCTGCCTAATAAAACTCGCTTGCCTCCTGAGCGCCATGATAAATGGCGCAGTTGGGTTACCCACGTCCGTACTGATGAGAATCCCGTGAAAAGGGTACACGATCTCTGCTTTGACAAGACGTGCCAAGGAAACCGCCTCGCAAAACATGCTGAGGTGGAAAAGTAAAAACGATTCGAGTAAAGGACTTGGCTGTAGTGTGATGGCGCACTGCAGAATACGTCAGCAGATTTGATTTGTGTTAATATTATTCTCTCTATGGCAATATGTGGAAACTTATTTTGCAGAGCCGGACACTACTCTTGGTGTTTACAATCTTCTATGAAGGACTTGGAGGAGGAACCCGCCTTGCAATGCCGAAGACAATTTGCGCGCCGGACTCATCGTCATTGAAGCCTGGTTCAGGGGCTACTGAGGGAGTCCTGGATTAGGGGGTGTTCGGGTAGCCGGACTATACCTTCAGCCGAACTCCTGGACTATGAAGATACAAGATTGAAGACTTCGTCCCGTGTTCGGATGGGACTTTCCTTGGCGTGGAAGGCAAGCCTGGCGATAAGGATATTCAAGATCTCCTACCATTGTAACCGACTCTGTGTAACCCTAACCCTATCCAGTGTATATATAAACCGGAGGGTTGTAGTCCGTAGGACAGAATCAACTCCATACACAATCATACCATAGGCTAGCTTCTAGGGTTTAGCCTCCTTGATCTCGTGGTAGATCTACTCTTGTACTACCCATATCATCAATATTAATCAAGCAGGAGTAGGGTTTTACCTCCATCGAGAGGGCCCGAACCTGGGTAAAACAAAGTGTCCCCAGTCTCCTGTTACCATCCGGCCTAGACGCACAGTTCGGGACCCCCTACCCGAGATCCGCCGGTTTTGACACCGACACCCCCCCTCACGGACGGCGCCGCCGCCGGCACCTGGATGGGGGAAACAGACGCGTTGGGTCTACACGGATGGGATCTTGCTGTGGGTTTAGCCCGGATGTTGCTCCAAAGTGTTCCTATGGGCTGACCTAACACAGCAGGGTGGAGAGTTCCACTGATCAAAGCCCGTCCGTGTAAAGTCAAAGGGCTAGATCTCATGGTCAAACTCTATAGGGTTAGGCGGGACGGGGGCCCTGGGGGGTAGCAATGCCACCAGAGCGTCGCACCGGTCCCTCATACATGCGGGGTGGTGTGCTGGTGCTACCTCTTGAGCACTTGCATTGGTTTTCCGTTGAAGAGGAAAGGGTGGTGCATCAAAGTAGCATAAGTATTTCCCTCTGTTTTTGAGAACCAAGGTATCAATCCAGTAGGAGGCTACACGCGAGTCCTTTGCACCTACACAAAACAAATAAATCCTCGCAACCAACACGATAAGGGGTTATCAATCCCTACACGGTCACATACGAGAGTGAGATCTGATAGATATGATAAGATAATATTTTTGGTATTTTTATGATAAAGATGTAAAGTACAATAAAAGCAACGAAAATAACTAAGTATTGGAAGATTAATATGATGAAGATAGACCCGGGGGCCATAGGTTTCACTAGTGGCTTCTCTCAAGAGCATATATATTTTACGGTGGGTGAACGAATTACTGTTGAGCAATTGACAGAATTGAGCATAGTTATGAGAATATCTAGGTATGATCATGTATATAGGCATCACGTCCAAGACAAGTATACCGACTCCTGCCTGCATCTACTACTATTACTCCACACATCGACCGCTATCCAACATGCACCTAGAGTATTAAGTTCATAAGAACAGAGTAAAGCCTTAAGCAAGATGACATGATGTAGAGGGATAAATTCATGCAACATGATAAAAACCCCATCTTGTTATACTCGATGGCAACAATACAATACGTGCCTTGCTGCCCCTACTATCACTGGGAAAGGACACCGGAAGATTGAACCCAAAGCTAAGCACTTCTCCCATTGCAAGAAAGATCAATCTAGTAGGCCAAACCAAACCGATAATTCGAAGAGACTTGCAAAGATAGCCAATCATACATAAAAGAATTCAGAGAAGATTCAAATATTGTTCATAGATAAACTTGATCATAAACCCTCAATTCATCGGTCTCAACAAACACACCGCAAAAGAAGATTACATCGAATAGATCTCCACAAGAGAGGGGGAGAACTTTGTATTGAGATCCAAAAAGAGAGAAGAAGCCATCTAGCTAATAACTATGGACCCGAGGGTCTGAGGTAAACTACTCACACTTCATCGGAGAGGCTATGGTGTTGATGTAGAAGCCCTCCATGATCGATGCCCCCTCTGGCGGAGCTCCGGAACAGGCCCCAAGATGGGATCTCGTGGATACAGAAAGTTACGACGATGGAATTAGGGTTTTGGCTCCGTATCTGATCGTTTGGGGGTGCGTAGGTATATATAGGAGGAAGAAGTACGTCGGTGGAGCAACAGGGGGCCCACCAGGGTGGAGGGCGCGCCTGGGGGGGGGGGGGGTAGGCACGCCCCCTACCTCGTGGCTTCCCTGTTGGTTGCTTAACGTAGGGTCCAAGTCTCCTGGATCATGTTCGGTGAGAAAATCACGTTCCCGAAGGTTTCATTCCGTTTGGACTCCCTTTGATATTCATTTTCTCCAAAACCCTAAAATAGCCAAAAAACAGCAATTCTGGGCTGGGCCTCCGGTTAATAGGTTAGTCCCAAAAATAATATAAAAGTGGATAATAAAGCCCAATAATGTCCAAAACAGTAGATAATATAGCATGGAGCAATCAAAAACAATAGATACGTTGGAGACGTATCAGCTGGCATGTCTGAAGAGGCGGCGCACGTCTCCGGGGTGTGGCCCCCCTCACGGACGGCGCCAGCGCCAGCACCTGGAGGGGGGAAACGGACGCTCGGGTCTACACGGATGGGATATTGCTGTGGGTTTGGCCCGGATGTTGCTCCAAAGTGTTCCTATTTGCTGACCTAATAGAACCGGGTGGAGGGTTCCACTGGCCGAAGCCCGTCCGTGTAAAGTCAAAGGGCTATATCTCGTGGTCAAACGCTACAGGGTTAGGAGGGACGGGGCCCTGGGGGGGGGGTAGCAATGCCACCGGAGCGTCGCACCGGGCCCTCATACATGCGTTGTGGTATGGTGGCATGTCTGAAGAGGCGGCACGCGTCTCCGGGGTGTGGCCCCTGTCACGGACGGTGCTGCCACCGGCACCTGGAGGGGGGGGGGAACGGACGCATCAGGTCTACACGGATGGGATCTTGCTGTTGGTTTGGCCCGGATGTTGCTCCAAAGTGTTCCTATGGGCTGACCTAACACAACCCGGTGGAGAGTTCCACTGGTCAAAGCCCGTCCGAGTAAAGCCAAAGGGCTAGATCTCGTGGTCAAACGCTACAGGGTTAGGCGGGACGGGGGCCCTGGGGGTAGCAATGCCACCGGAGGGTCGCACCGGGCCCTCATACATGCAGGGTGGTGTGGTGGCATGTCTGAAGAGGTGGCACGCGTCTCCGGGGTGTGCCCCCCTAATGGACGACACCGTCGCCGGCACCTGGAGGGGGAAAACAGAAGCGTCGGGTCTACATGGATGGGATCTTACTGTGAGTTTGGATCGGATGTTGCTCCAAAGTGTTCCTATGGGTTGACCTAACACAACCGGGTGGAGAGTTCCATTGGTCGAATCCCGTCCGGGTAAAGTCAAAGGGCTAGATCCCATGGTTAAACGCTACAGGGTTAGGCGGGACGGGGGCCCTGGGGGGTAGCAATGCCACTGGAGCGTCGCACCGGGCCCTCATACATGCAGGGTGGTGTGGTGGCATGTCTGGATAGGCGGCACGCATCTCCGGGGTGTGGCCCCCTCACGGACGGTCTCGCCGCCGGCACCTGGAGGGGGGAAACGAACGAGTCGGGTCTACCCGGATGGGATCTTTTATTTGGGCCTTTTCTCTTTTTTATGGCCTCTTTTTATTTCGTCTGGAGTCTCATCCCGAGTTATGGGGGAATCATAGTCTCCATCATCCTTTCCTCACTTGGGACAATGCTCTAATAATGATGATCATCACACTTTTATTTTCCTACAACTCAAGAATTGCAACTCGATACTTAGAACAAGATATGACTCTATGTGAATGCCTCCGGCGGTGTACCGGGATATGCAATGACTCATGAGTGACATGTATGAAAGAATTATGAACGGTGGCTTTGCCACAAATACGATGTCAACTACATGATCATGCAAAGCAATATGACAATGATGGAGTGTGTCATAATAAACGGAACGGTGGAAAGTTGCATGGCAATATATCTCGGAATGGCTATGGAAATGCCATGATAGGTAGGTATGGTGGCTGTTTTGAGGAAGGTATATGGTGGTTGTATGATACTGGCGAAAGGTGCGCGGTATTAGAGAGGCTAGCAATGATGGAAGGGTGAGAGTGCGTATGTTCCATGGACTCAATATTAGTCATAAAGAACTCATATAATTATTGCAAAACTCTACAATTTATCAAAGCAAAGTATTGCGCTCATGCTCCTAGGGGGATAGATTGGTTGGAAAAGACCATCGCTCGTCCCCGACCGCCACTCATAAGGAAGACAATCAATAAATAAATCATGCTCCGACTTCATTACATAAAGGTTCACCATACGTGCATGCTACGGGAATCACAAACTTTAACACAAGTATTTCTCAAATTCACAACTACTCAACTAGCATGACTCTAATATCACCATCTTCATATCTCAAAACAATTATCAAGCATCAAACTTCTCATAGTATTCAACACACTCATAAGAGAATTTTATTATTAATCTTGTATACCTAGCATATAAGGATTATTTAAGCAAATTACCATGCTATTTAAGACTCTCAAAATAATCTAAGTGAGGCATGAGAGATCAATAGTTTATATAAAAAAATCCGCCACCATGCTCTAAAAGATATAAGTGAAGCACTAGAGCAAAACTATATAACTCAAAAGATATAAGTGAAGCACATAAAGTATTCTAATAATTTCTGAATCATGTGTGTGTCTCTCAAAAGGTGTGTACAGCAAAGATGATTGTGGTAAAGTAACAAATAAATACTCATATCATACAAGATGCTCCAAGAAAAACACATATCATGTGGTGAATAAAAATATAGCTCCAAGTAAAGTTACCGATAGAAGTAGATGAAAGAGGGGATGCCTTCCGGGGCATCCCCAAGCTTTTGCTTTTAGGTGTCCTTAGATTATCTTAGGGGTGCCATGGGAAACCCCAAGCTTAGGCTCTTTGTCGGTGTCAAAACCGGCGGATCTTGGGTTGGGGGTCCCGAACTATGCGTCTAGGCGGATGGTAACAGGAGGCAGGGGACACGATATTTTACCCAGGTTCGGGCCCTCGCGATGGAGGTAAAACCCTACGTCCTGCTTGATTAATATTGATGATATGGGTAGTACAAGAGTAGATCTACCATGAGATCAAGGAGGCTAAACCCTAGAAGCTAGCCTATGGTATGATTGTTGTCCCTACGGACTAAAACCCTCCGGTTTATATAGACACCGGAGAGGGCTAGGGTTACACAGAGTCGGTTACAATGGTAGGAGATCTACATATCCGTATCGCCAAGCTTGCCTTCCATGCCAAGGAAAGTCCCTTCCGGACACGGGACGAAATCTTAAATCTTGTATCTTCATAGTCCAGGAGTCCGGCCGAAGGTATAGTCCGGCTATCCAGACACCCCCTAATCCAGGACTCCCTCAGTAGCCCCTGAACCAGGCTTCAATGATGACGAGTCCGGCGCGCAGATTGTCTTCGACATTGCAAGGCGGGTTCCTCCTCCAAGTACTTCATAGAAGATTTTGAACACAAAGGTAGTGTCCGGCTCTGCAAAATAAGTTTCCACATATTGCCATAGAGAGAATAATATTTACACAAATCTAATCTGCTGACGTAGTCCGTAGCGTGACATCACACCACGGCCAAGTCTTTATTCGAATCATTTTACTGTCCCACCTCAGCGCGTTTAGCGAGGCGGTTTCCTTGGCACATCTTGTTAAAGCAGAGATCGTGTCCCCTTATTCCGGGATTCTCATCAATACAACGTGGGTAACCCAACCGCGCCATTGATTACGGCGCTGGGGAGATAAGCGAGTTTTACCAGGCTGGTGGGGACGCATAGTCGCGTCCGCCCATATAAGGGGATAAGGATCCACCTTTTCATCCATGCCTTCTTCCTCCTTTGCCTATCCATTTCCGCGCACTCGAGCTCCAGCGCCCAAGTCCGCACACCCCACCTCAACCTTCTCCAGCCATGTCCGGAGCGGGAGGCAAGTGGATGGTCTCCTCCGACATGGAGGGACACATCAAAAAACTGAGGAAGGCCGGATACTTGTCTAACGACATTGCGCACCGGCTTCCTGAAGAGGGGCAGCTCATCCCCACCCCTAGGCCCCATGAGAGGGTGGTGTTCCTCCCCCATTTCCTCCGCGGACTGGGCTTCCCTCTCCACCCATTTGTCCGGGGGCTCATGTTCTACTATGGCCTGGATTTCCACGATCTGGCCCCGAACTTTGTCCTCAATATCTCGGCGTTTATCGTCGTGTGCGAGGCTTTCCTCTGCATCCGCCCCCATTTCGGCCTATTGCTCAAGACTTTCAATGTCAAGCCGAAGGTGGTGCGCGGCACCCAGGTGGAGTGCGGAGGCGCCATGCTGGGCAAGATGACCAATGTCCTATGGCTCGAGGGCTCCTTCGTGGAGTCCCTAAAGGGGAGGCAATCGGGGTGGTTTTACATCACCGAGCCACGCGACCCTGAATGGGTCGCAACCCCCGAGTTCTGATCCGGACCCCCTACGCGGCTCACCTCCTGGAAAGTGACGGGCCTGTCGTGGAGTAAAAAAGGAGAGCTGACCGGACTCCAAACATGCATCCATACCCTGGTGGACAAGAAGCTCAAACTTGTCAAGGTAGTCCAAGTTATGCTCATCCGCCGGATCCTCCCGTGTCAACAACGGGCTTTCAACCTGTGGGAGTTTGACCCGGCACAGCACCGAACTCTGAGCAGGCTCTTCGACACAACGTACGAAGATGCCTGGAAGGTGCTTTTCAAGGGCGCCGAGGCCCCCGCATCCACTACCGAGGATCGCGGATTCAGAACGCAGTGTCGCGCTAGGGCGGTAAGCTATTTTTACCTTTTACAGGGTATTAGTTTTCCATAGTTTGACTCCATGCGGGATCTAAGCTCCCTTACCTTTGACAGGATTGGCAGGAGACGTTCGGACAGATCAACTATCCGGCTCCTTTGCTCGAAGGCCCAGCGGACGCTCGCTTGGCGAAGCTGCTGGTTCCGGCACCCTATGTGGTGCCGGAGAAGAAGGCCAAGAAGAAGGCCACGGGGACTCGAAAGAGTGCCCGGCGCCAGGAGGTGTCGGATTCATCATCCGACGACTCCAGGACGCACTCCTCCCATGAAGACGAGGAGGAGGAAGAAGAGACCTCTCCCCCTCCAGCGGGGGAAGGGAAGAAAAGGAAAGCCTCCCCCGAAGAGTCCAAGAAAGGGAAAACCCTTCCTCCGAACTACTCCACCAACGCTGACGACGGCGAAGAGGAGTGGTCGCACAGGGCCAAGCCCCTGGCGAGATTGTAAGTATCCGGATACTAGAGTGATTCATAGTATTCCTCCATTGCACAACTTTTCCTTACGTCGAACATGTTTATGCAGACCACCCAAAGACCGGCTCGACGTGTCGTCAAGCGGTTCCCTAGATTCGTCGGATGTGAATTCTCTTCTGACGGCTACCTCCTGCCATCCTACGGACGACGCTGAGGTGGCATCCCAACAGGTTCCAAGCCAGGAGGAGGTGGTCCTGGAGGCGCCGCAAGGCGACCTCCCGGACTCCAGGCGTAAAGGGGATGGAACCCCCAAGGGCTCGAAGTCCGGCCTTGAGCCGGACACCGCGCCGGAACCTTCAACGGTTCCGAACTCCGGTAGGCAGCCTCCTTCCAAGAGGAGCAAGCCTACCGAGCTGGTGACCTCCATCCAACCGGAGGCACCAGACAATCTGCTGGAGGTGCTTAACGGCGCCTCCATCGACGAGGAACACCGCACTATTATGAGTGCGGTGATCCAGAAGGTTCAGTCCACCAAGAGCGGACTGACTGAGGCCTGTGCCAGCCTTCTAACAGGCTTTGATGTAAGTAAAGAATATGTAAAAATATTACCGCATAGACAGTAGCCCTTGATGCTCTGTTCGGCGTTCGGAAAGAAAATCCGAATAGAGGATCTAATAACATTCGCAGGAGTCTAACATAATCAAGTCAATATGCGTATGCAGGCTTCGCTGCTGGCCTCCGCCGCACTGACTGCGGAGGTGGATACGCTGAAGCAAAACCTCGCGCGGTTCGAGGACGAGCTCGGCCATGCCAAGAGGCAACTCAAGGAGAGGGAAGGTAAGTAATACCTTGCGCCAGTATATAGAGAAGATGTGGTTGCAAAAAATAGCAGGATCAACGTGCTATTATAGGGGCCATGATCGAGGTGGCAACCCTTAAGAAAGCGTTGTCTGAGGCTGAAAATAGAGCGACTGCGGAGCGCACAGAGAGGGAAGCAGGAGGCGCGGGTGGAGGAGGTGCAGAAAGAGCTCCAGGCTCTCGTGAAAAAACATGAGAGTTTGGAGCTTGACTCAAAGACGCAAGCGTCCAAGCTTGCGGCAGCCCTCGAAAGCGCGAAGTCTGCCAAGGCCGAAGCCCAGAAAGCCCTCCAAGAAATTGAAGCGATGAAGAAGATAGCGGCGGGTAAGGCATTCATTATGCAAAGCAAGCACGTGAAAGTGAATTACTTGTTACTTACCCGAGTCCGGAGCTCTCCAGGAGCATTCGCAGATTTGCCCCGCAGTGCGTCTGATGCTGCCGCCTACTTTCGAGCCGAGGAGGGGAGCTCGACGGAGAAGGTGTTCTGGTCTCAGTATGCTGAGGCCGGACACCTGGTGCCTTTGAGCGACCAGCTGAAGCAAATGGTCGAGCTCCACAAGGTGGCCGAACAGGCCATAAAGGGCCTCATGGTTCGGCTTTGGCCTGGAGAGGCTCTGCCTGGGAGCTACTTCGGGCTGGTGAGGCGGCTGGTGGATGCCTGTCCACGGCTTGAAGTAATCAAGCGCTCCGTCTGCATCGAAGGTGCCCGTAGGGCGCTTGCCCGTGCTAAAGTGCACTGGGGCAAGATGGATGCGGAGAAGCTGGTGAAGGACGGGCCGCCGCCGGGCAAGGAGCATCGCGTCCTAGAAGCGTATTATGAGGGCGTCCTGAAGGGTGCCTGCCTTATAGCGGATGAATGCTCCAAAGATGTAATTTTTGAGTAAACTCGCATTTGTGATCCTGTATGCTGAAAACTTGTTCATATGCGCTAAGCAACGCTTTTGAATTTAAAATATTACCTTCTGTGCGGCCATTTATCAAATTTGAGAGATGGCGAGTCGTCGGCTTCTGCCCCCATGCCACGAGTGCTGGGGTGTTCGGGATAAACATGAGCGCTCTTTTTCCCATTCTTGGGTCCTTCGAGGGAGGCGCTCAACACAACGAACAAGGCAATCGGACTATAATGCTTGAACACTCTCACTTAGCCATAGAATTCTATAATTTTAAATTTCGGTGAAGCCCCTAGTGTTTGGAAGACCGAGTTCAGGGCGCTATCCACGCCTAGGCCGGACAAAGCCGACTCCTCGCTCTAAGCGGCATAAGTCTTTAGGGACTCGAAAACCTCTCGAACAGCGACCAGCTCGCACCTTATCATGACGGTCAGTTTTAGCTTTCTCTACTGAGGTGCTTAGCCTAGCTCAACTGGAGCACAATCGCAGTAGTTCTTCTAGTGCTACCTTAGCCGATATAACGGAACGTAAGGTACCAAAACATAGGAGCCGGCCAAACCCAACTATTGACCCAAGACATGATTTGGAGCCGATGCATATAATGCTATAAGTTCGGGGTGCCGCACTTGTGAAAGTGTTCGGACTTCTCACACCGTATTGTGGGGTACTTAAGCCCCTGGCGTATTGGCCGTACCAAAGTGTACGGGTGCAACATGTCATTAATGAACATATATTCGTAAAAAAGAGTAATGCAGTAATAGACGGAAGCTATGCATTGTTTATTTAAAAAAGCTGCGATCAAAGCAGAACGATACAAATAGTGCAATAAGCAAAAGATGTCCTTTCTAGGGGCGAGCTGCAGAATGTTATGTGAAACAGGTATACTGTTCATTATAGAGACCACCTTAGAGTTCCATAGTGCGGCGTAGCTTTCTACTTCCCTGGTTGTATTGTTTGTGCGGCGATTGTACTGCCGGATAGGCCTTCCGAAGAATGGAGTCCTGAAAATAAGAGAAAATTAAGAAATCGGCAGCCCCTAGTGCGGTTTAAGCCACGTTTCGGGCGTGCCGTGATGGTGCCCCTCCCCCTGTGCCCATGGTATTTCTAGAGCGTAGTTATGTACGCGCAACACTGGTTTCGCAAGTTCGCGAGGGCTGGGGTTGGGGCCGCATTGCTACGCTTGCTCGGAACGTGCCAAGCGGTCTTGTTGTAGGTTACTCCGGGCGCGCTTGATGGTATCCAGACGTTTAATGGCCGGACTAGAGAATTGCCTTGAGAAGCTGCTTTGTACTTCCGCTGCGATAGTCGCCGTATGCTCCTCCGTTCGGAGAGAGCATTCGGTGTTTCCATTGACCGTGATGACTCCTCGAGGGCCTAGCATCTTGAGCTTGAGGTATGCGTAGTGCGGCACCGCATTGAACTTGGCAAATGCGGTTCGCCCGAGCAGTGCGTGATAGCCACTGCGGAACGGGACTATGTCAAAGATTAACTCCTCGCTTCGGAAATTATCCGGAGATCCGAAGACCACTTCAAGTGTAACTGAGCCTGTACAGTTGGCCTCTACACCTGGTATGATGCCTTTAAAGGTCGTTTTAGTGGGTTTAATCCTCGAGGGATCGATGCCCATTTTTCGCACTGTATCCTGGTAAAGCAGGTTCAGGCTGTTGCCTCCGTCCATAAGGACTCTAGTGAGGTGAAATCCGTCAATAATTGGGTCTAGAACCAATGTGGAGAATCTGCCATGACGGATGCTAGTGGGGTGGTCCCTTCGATCAAAAGTGATCGGGCAGGAAGACCATGGGTCGAACTTTGGGGCGACTGGCTCCATCGCGTATACGTCCCTTAGCGCACGCTTCCGCTCCCTCTTGGGGACGTGGGTTGCGTATATCATGTTCACCGTCCGCACTTGTGGGGGGAAACCTTTCTGTCCACTGTTGTTCGGCGGCTGGGGCTCGCCTCGTCATCGCTATGCAGCCCCTTGTCTCTGCTTTCGGCATTTAACTTGCCTGCCTGCTTGAACACCCAACAATCCCTGTTGGTGTGATTGGCTGGTTTTTCGGGGGTGCCATGTATCTGGCATGAGCGGTCGAGTATTCGGTCCAAACTGGACGGGCCCGAAGTATTTCTTTTGAATGGCTTTTTCCGCTGATCGGGTTTAGAGCCTCTGAATCCGGCATTAACAGCCGTATCCTCAGCATTGTCACTGTTAATGCGACGCTTTTTCTTGTTGCGACGCGACCTGCCACTGCTATCCTTGGTATCCGAATTACCAGGGCTCTTGGTCATGTTATTGCTGCGAGCTAGCCAGCTGTCTTCTCCCGCGCAAAAGCGGGTCATAAGTGTCGTGAGGGCTGCCATAGATTTCAGCTTTTCCTGTCCTAGGTGCCGTGCAAGCCACTCGTCGCGGATGTTATGCTTGAAGGCTGCTAGGGCCTCTGCGTCCAGACAGTCGATGATTTGATTTTTCTTGGTTAGCAACCGTGTCTAGAATTGTCTGGCCGATTCCTCTGGCTGCTGAATTATGTGGCTAAGGTCATCGGCGTCTGGTGGTCGCACATAAGTGCCCTGGAAATTGTCGAGGAATGCGGTTTCCAGGTCCTCCCAACAACCAATTGATTCTGCTGGCAAGATGCTAAGCCAATGCCGAGCTGGTCCTTTAAGCTTGAGTGGGGGGTATTTGATGGCGTGTAGGTCATCACCGCGGGCCATGTGGATATGAAGGAGATAGTCCTCGATCCATACCGCAGGATCTGGTGTGCCATCGTATGATTCGATGTTCATGGGTTTGAAACCCTCGGGGATTTGACGATCCATTACTTCATCTATGAAGCATAGTGGGTGTGCGACGCCTCTATATTGGGCTATATCGTTTTCCCGTGCCTTGGTATTTTTTGAGCGGCGCCGGGGTGCGACTTGAGTGGAGGGCCAAGAGGCCTCTCTGTCGCGGCCACGGGGTGGCCGGTCGGCCGCATCATGCGCTGGTGATGTAGGTTTAGGTGCTTCCTCCTCTAATCGGGGTAGCAACTTGCGCTTTGGGTAGCTCTTGGAGGGGCGTTCGAGTTCATACTCTTGGACCGCAAGGACTTCAGTCCATCTGTCGGCTAGGAAATCTTGATCAGCTCTAAGCTGTTGCTGTTTTTTCTTGAGGCTGCTCGCTGTGGCCATAAGCCTGCGTTTGAAACGCTCTTGTTCGACGGGATCCTCCGGCACGACAAATTCGTCGTCGTCGAGGCTTGCCTCGTCTTCGGAGGGAGGCATATAATTATCGTCCTCGACCTCTCTGTCTGCCGCTCTCTCATGAGGGCTGGCTTCTCCATCCTCCTGTGCTGAATCTTGCTGGATGTGGTTGTCTTCGGCACTATCCGGGGTGTTATTATCTCCAGTGCCGGAATCACCGTTTTTGCTTTGGCGGTATTTAGAGCGGCGCCGCTGACGCCAGCACTTAGGCTGCTTCTTGGAGGGGTCATCCTCCGCTATTCCATCGCCATTGCCTTCTTTTGGGGTGTCCACCATGTATATATCATACGACGAGGTGGCTTTCCAGTGCCCTATAGGCGCTGGTTCTTGATCGTCTCCTGCATCGGCGTCCATACCGTTGATGTCTTCAGAGTCGAAGTCGAGCATGTCGGTTAAATCATCGACAGTGGCTACGAATTGGGTGGTGGGTGGGCTTTGAATTTCTTCATCATCCGCATCCTAACCTTGCTGACCATAGTCCGGCCAGGGCTCTCCTGATAAAGAGCGAGACTTTAGTGAATTCAGAATATCGCCGAAGGGTGAGTGCTGAAAGATGTCCGCGGCGGTGAACTCCATGATCGGCGCCCAATTGGGTTCGATCGGTAGGGGCGCGGAGGGCTCGGAGTCCGGCTCCTTGGAGTCACGGGCTTCGCAGAGAATAGAGCTGACGTTCGGCTCGATCGCCGTGGAGATTGCAGCCCCCGAGGCGGTGTCCAAGCACCCATCCTCGATTGGCACAATTGGCTCCGAATTAAGGGTCGGGGCTGATGCGGGTGCGGCCTACAGGGCACTGTTCGGCGGCAGAGCTAGATCATGCCCATCGTGACAGTGCGGCGCGCTCGGCTGCGGCTCGAATCCGTCGAAGATCAAGTCTCCGCGGAGGTCGGTCGTGTAGCTCAAACTTCCAAATCTGACCTGATGGCCAGGGGCGTAGCTTTCGATCTGCTCCAGATGGCCAAGCGAATTGGCCCGTAGTGCAAAGCCGCCAAATACGAAGATCTGTCCGGGGAGAAAGGTGTCACCCTAGATCGCATCGCTGTTAATGATCGGAGAAGCCATCGGGCCTAAAAGTGACGACACAGAGGAACTCTCAATGAAAGCACCAATGTCGGTGTCAAAACCGGCGGATCTCGGGTAGGGGGTCCCGAACTATGCGTCTAGGCGGATGGTAACAGGAGGCAGGGGATACGATCATTTACCCAGGTTCGGGCCCTCTCGATGTAGGTAAAACCCTACGTCCTGCTTGATTAATATTGATGATATGGGTAGTACAAGAATAGATCTACCACGAGATCAAGGAGGCTAAACCCTAGAAGCTAGCCTATGGTATGATTGTTGTCCCTACGGACTAAAACCCTCCGGTTTATATAGACACCGGAGAGGGCTAGGGTTACACAGAGTCGGTTACAATGGTAGGAGATCTACATATCCGTATCACCAAGCTTGCCTTCCACGCCAAGGAAAGTCCCTTCCGAACACGGGACGAAGTCTTCAATCTTGTATCTTCATAGTCCAGGAGTCCGACCGAAGGTATAGTCCGGCTATCCGGACACCCCCTAATCCAGGACTCCCTCACTCTTGCCACTCCTTGTTCCATAATCCATCAAATCTTTACCCAAAACTTGAAAACTTCACAACACAAAACTTAAAGTAGAAAAATCTCGTGAGCTTCGTTAGCGAAAGAAAACAAAAGACCACTTTAAGGTACTGTAATGAACTCATTATTTATTTATATTGGTGTTAAACCTACTGTATTCCAACTTCTCTATGGTTTATAAACTATTTTACTAGCCATAGATTCATCAAAATAAGCAAACAACACACGAAAAAACAGAATCCGTCAAAAACAGAACAGTCTGTATTAATCTGTAGCTAGCGCAAGATCTGGAACCCCAAAAATTCTAAAATAAATTTCTGGACGTGAGGAATTTATCTAATAAACATCTGCAAAAAGAATTAACTAACTTTACAAGTAAAAAATGGCAGCAGTTCTCGTGAGCGCTAAAGTTTCTCTTTTTTACACTAAGATTAACAAGACTTTCCCCAAGTCTTCCCAACAGTTCTACTTGGCACAAACACTAATTAAACACAAAAAACACAAGCAAAACAGAGGCTAGATAAATTATTTATTACTAAACAGGAGCAAAAAGCAAGGAATAAAAATAAAATTGGGTTGCCTCCCAACAAGCGCTATCGTTTAACGCCCCTAGCTAGGGATAAAAAGCAAGGATAGATCTAGGTATTGCCATCTTTGATAGGAAATCCATAAGTGGCTCTCATAATAGATTTATAAGGTAATTTAATTTCTTTTTAGAAAAGTGTTCCATGCCTTTCTTTAACGGAAATTGGAATCTAATATTTTCTTCCTTCATATCAATAATTGCACCAATCGTTCTAAGAAAAGGTCTACCAAGAATAATATGACATGAAGGATTGCAATCTATATCAAGAACGATAAAATCTATGGGCACATAATTCCTATTTGCAACAATAATAACATCATTAATTCTTCACATAGGTTTCTTAATAGTGGAATCTGAAAGGTGCAAGTTTAGAGAGCAATCATCAAAATCACGGAAACCTAACAAATCACATAAAGTCTTTGGAGTCGTGGAAACACTAGCACCCAAATCACACAAAGCATAGCATTCAGGATCTTTAATTTTAATTTTAATAGTAGGTTCCCACTCATCATAAAGTTTTCTAGGGATAGAAACTTCCAACTCAAGTTTTTCTTCATAAGATTGCATCAAAGCATCAACGATATGTTTGGTAAAAGCTTTATGTTAGCTATAAGCATGACGAGAATTTAGCACGGATTGCAACAAGGAAATACAATTATCAGAGCAATTATCATAATTAAATTACTTGAAATCCAAAATAGTAGGTTCATCAATATTTAAAGTTTTGATCTCTTCAATCCCACTTTAATCAATTTTAGCATCAAGATCTAAAAGCTCCAAATTCTTGAAACATTTTTTTGAGCGGTGAAGACAGTAGGAGAGGCTCCTACTGACGTTTAATTCATTTTAACAAGTAATTACAGAGTTTCCATCCGTACATTTTATCCGGCTAAGACAGGGGTGGACACCAACTTGGGGGACCAGCCCCCTACCCTATGGATAAGTGTGTGAAGGAGATTTATAGGCTCAAATGTGTACCCAACCTAAATACAACACTAGTTCAATGAAGCAGCAAAGGCGCTCACAAACCCTTTAAGGGCAGGTTTGACTCGGTGGACCATGAGGGCGAAGTCTTTCTTGAATCTGTCTCTCCAAGAACCAATGGAGTGTGGTATCCCCCCTGAAAATTTTGTTGTTACGTTCCTTCCATATACTCCATGCGCCGGTCATGAGAACCTCCATGTACATTGGTTGTGTCCAGCATCTCTATCCTGAGTGAATGGCACTGAGGCGGTGGGAGTCTCCGTCCATGTAAGACCCACGGAGGACCAGCATTGTGCACTGAAGGGGCATCCAAAGAATAGGTGCTCCACTGTTTCTTCCACCCCTCCCCGACACAAGGCACAGTTCACGTCATCCCCAACATTGTAATGTCTTCTACGCAGCATGTTTTGTGTGTTTATCCTATCAGCTGCAAGGAGCCACGCAAAGATTTTGATTTTCATAGTGCATCGGGATTTCCAGATCCACCGGAATGCATCATCAGCCTCCACATCTCTGAAATAGTGCGCATAGAATTTCCTAGAAGAATGTGCCGCGCCCCATAAACACACCCAAGTGTCAGGTTCAGCACAGGGCTCCACAGGCGCCGTAGCGGCCTGCATCTCCTGAATCTCTAGTCGGGCCTGTGCCGAAAGTGGCGTATAAAATCCTTCACTCACAGTCTGAATAGACAAGAATTGCGCTATCGACGCGTCTTCAATTCTGGTGAACGAGAAAGCTCTCGGATGTGAAACTTCAAGTGTGTGATCCAGCCATAAATCTTTCCAGAACAGTGCACTGGTGCCGTCGCCGACATTTACACGAGTTATCCCACGATAAACATCGCTGAGGCTCGTGACTTATCGCCACCAGAAGGATCCACACGGCTCGGCTGTGTGCGGAATCACCTCCTCATAATACGTAGACCATATGAGGTTGCACCAAGGGATGTCTTTTTTGTTGTAGAATGAGTGTAGAAATTTCAGGAGCAGAGCCATGTTTTGGATTTTGATGTCTAGCACCCCGAGCCCTCCATGCTTTTTGGGTCGACACACAAGGTTCCATGCAGCAAGGGAGTTACTGGTCTCTCCATTTTCAGTTTTTTTGCGCCATAAGCATCTCCTCCTGAGCTTGTTGAGATGTTCAATCAGTTTTGGGGGAAGCTTGATGGTACACATGGGATATATCATGAGGGACGTGATAAGAGAGTTCAGGAGAGTTAGCTTACTTCCCCGATCCATAAGACACAGGGATGAGGACAGTTTACGTTCAACCTTGTCCACCATTGGCATCAGGTCTGTCATCGTAGGACGGGTGGTACCCATGGGTAGTCCGAGGTACGTGAATGGCATGGAGCCAATCGAGCATTGCCAAATTTGTGCCAGTTCAGCTATCACATCGTCCTCAGCATTTAGCGGCACCAGGACCGACTTTTCAAAGTTGATTTTGAGCCCGATGGAATCAGCATAGTCCACCAAAATTTGCTTCATGGTTCTTGCTTGCTCCGGGCAGGCCTGCATCAACAAGATCGTGTCGTCCGCGTACTGTACCACAGGGTAGGCTGTCGAACCACGAGCTGGTAGTGGCAAGCTAATCAAACCATTCCGGTGTGCATCGTTGATAGCCTCGTGTAACAGGTCAGCAGCCAAGACGAAGATCAGGGGGGACAGGGGGTCGCCTTGTCTCACACCGCAACGGCATCGAAATTGCCTCCCAGGCACCCCGTTGAGCAGCACCGATGAAGTCCCAGAACCAAATAAGGTATTAATCCAGCTCAGCCACCTATCGTCAAAGCCCATATGGCGCATGATCTCCAACATAGACGAGTGTTCTATTGTGTGGAATGCCTTTGCGAAATCCAGTTTGAGCAACACAATAGGCCGCTTTGAACTTTGACATTGATGGATGTATTCAAATGTCCAGGCAAGACAGTCTTGGATCTTTCTGCCACGGAGGAACCCATACTGATTTTTATGTACTATTCGAGGATCAATTTTTGTAGTCTGTTGGCTAGGATTTTTGTGATGATTTTGAGGCAGCAGTTAAGCAATGTGATCGGACGATAATCATTCGCTCTCTCCGGCGAACCAATCTTTGGTATTAAGGTGATAAATCCAGAGTTGATGCTAGTAAGATCAAGCCCACCTTTCCAAAAGTCATCACAAAGTTCATAGAAATCCCTCTTAATTATATGCCAGCAACTTTTCAGAAAAGCCCCGTTAAATCTGTCCGGGCCGGGGGCACGATCAGCTGGCATGGAGCGGACAACATCATCGATTTCTTGATGGGTGAATGGAGCCGACAAAGAATCTAGGTTGGCAACACGTCTGATGATTGAAGGTAAGTCAAATTTCATGGATGGCATGGACGGTTCACCTAGTCTCTGTTTGTATGTGTTGAACAACACTGCCTCTTTGGAGTTATGATCTTGAACCACTGTGCCATCAGGAAGTTTCAGTGAAGCAATGGTGTTTCTTCGATATCTTTCTGTCGCGAGAGCATGAAAGAGTTTTGTATTTTCCTGGCCAAACTTGATGTACCTGATTGTACAACGCTTCCTCCAGTATTCATTTTGGAACTTGAGGAGCTTAAGTAAATGGGCCTTCACTATCATGCAGAAGTTGGATTCCGGCGTCGAAAGGGGTCGCTGGTCCTCGAGCCCATCAAGCTCGCAAAGAGCCCAATTACAGTTTTGAATGAGGACAGACAGGCGGGAAATCCCTTTGCTCCATTTTTTAAGATCATAACGGAGACACTTCAATTTCTTGCAAAGCAGAGCAGCACTGTTATTAGCATGGCAGGTTTTATTCCAGGAGGACTGAACCACATCAAGAAATCCCGGGTGATTAATCCAGTAGTTTTCAAACCGAAAGATTCTGCTCTTTGGAATATTTGTCTCAATGTGAACCACACAAGGGCAATGGTCAGACACTGGTTTGCCAAGGGAGGTGACCACAGTGTTAGGATAAGATTGCGTCCAGTGACAAGAAGAAAAGCACCAGTCAAGTTGTTCTAACAAAGGGTCCTCTTGCATATTGCTCCACGTGTAACTTCTCCCCTTCAATGGGATTTCAATCAGCTCCTGGCTTCGGATGATATCATTGAACTTAAGGATGTCGTTTACATTTCCCTCGGGTTTGTTGCGGTTTTGCGTGGATCTAATGAAGTTATAATCTCCCACTAAAAGCCAATCCTCATCATCCGGAATGGGCAAATCATATAGCCAATCAGTGAACCTTGTTCTGTCCTCTCCTCAACAGGGACCATAAATATTACACAGAACCCATGATCGTCCAGAAAGTTTGCAGGTGAAGGAAATACCAAGAACAAAATTTTCAGAGAAACACATATTTCCATCAAAAGCCGAGCTGTTCCAAATAGTAATTAAACCACCAGACGCACCACTGGATGGAACAAATTCAAACTTATCGAAACGATGGGGGCAAAATGTTTTAATATAGGATAAATCAAAAGAGGCACGCCTAGTCTCCTGCAAACAGACGACATTACATCCACAAGCATCGATCGCATTTTTTATAGCTAGAGTTTTTTCTTCAGAATTTATTCCGCGCACGTTCCACACCAGAACGTTCCACTGCTGCTTGATCGTCATGCGCTACTAGGTAGAGGAGGTGGTAGAAGGCTCCCCCTTTTTTGATGCAAGAAGCTTTGCTGGGGAGAGTTCTTTAGTAGGTATTCCGCAGCGTACAGAACCAATGGCCTGTAGAGTGGAAATGGGGGTTGGTGGTGGAACTCCCGTACAAACAGAAGACGTGGTGTTGTTCAGGTTGGGCGCTGCAGGCACATGGCGAGGCTTCACCTTGCTCTTGCTGACTCGCCCTTCCACCATGGAGGGGGCTTTAAATCCATCATATTTGTTCAGCCTCGAGCTTCTACGAAGATTGTTGGGATCATATTCTGGCACAATTTTCTTCTTCTTCTTCTTCTCTTTGTGGGTAACCTGTTCCTTGATGGTGGCTTCCTGTACTACGAAAGCACCGCTGACTGGATCAGCCTCCAAGTCCACCATACCATCCGATTGGCCCTGAAGGCCCTGTCCTCCCTTGATCTGGATCACAATTGGTGCAAAGGCCGTGCCCTAGCTTCTTTTTTCCATTTTTGGAGTAAAGACTGAACTCTGATCCACAATTGGGTTGTAAAATTTCTTCAGCATGTGTGCCACAAAAGTGTACTGGAGCTGTGTACAGAACATGTAAGCATCCACCTCCTGACGCCCCCCCACATGAGCATTGGTGGCATAGCTTTATAGATATAGGCTCTGAAGAAAGCAAGGAGATTCTTGAACGGCAAAACTCTGATATTCATATCCTCCGCGGCCCCTCTGACAAAACTGAAACTGCTATTGCTTGATTCAAGCACAATGTCCTCTACAACCAATTCCACCTGCGCCACATGATCATTCCAAGCTGCCAGACCATCATCATGTACATTATCTTCCGGAGGCACACCGTCCGTCATGGACGGCCCAGTATATCCAGTGATTTGACGCCAACTTTCTCCACCATATTGTGGTGGAACTTCAGGCCATGGCATCCAACCGTTAGCCTGAACATGTTCATGTTGTTGCTGAGGTTGCAGATCCTGTCCCCAAGAAGCATTTGCTTGTTGTTGCTGCAGCACCATGGCCTCATACGATTCTTGCTGGGCCGCTGTCAGATATGGTAATTCTCTAGGGTGTGGAGATGCATTCATCGGCGGTGGTGGTTCCTCTGTACCAGCATTGGGTGGATTAGTAGGCCAGTTCGTGAGGATATAAA
Organism: Triticum urartu; assembly: GCF_056163025.1. Lineage (NCBI taxonomy): Eukaryota > Viridiplantae > Streptophyta > Magnoliopsida > Poales > Poaceae > Triticum > Triticum urartu. The sequence goes on from NC_141875.1 coordinate 697,200,341, forward strand.
CTGGCACAGTCCAGGATCTTCCAAGACCACCAAACACATTGGCCCTTTTGATAACCAAGCTATGAGGAACACTGGAAAACTAGTTAATAAGCACACGAACCAACACGCGGGTTTTAACTTGTCCAGGGTTATGCCAAATTTCAAAACTACCAAAGCAACTCACATCCTTATTGACATGATAATCATTCTGATAATCCAAGGGGAATCCTAAAAACACAGCCCAAGCAACAGCTTCAAACACAGGAATTCGCATGTTGGGCCCTTCATCATGGCGGGCAAAGAAAAAAGTCCTCTCTTCATCAATTGGGTGTGGTCCAGTAGACAGTAGTAATCAGAAAGTCACGAACAGCAGCAACTCTGAATCCAATCAGTCCTACCCCAAGGTGAAAAATGTCAGAGTATATCACCTCGGCGTTGAAGTCTTGAACGAGGATGTCGAGGATCTAGGCTAGCGCCCCGGGTCGCTGATGATCTGGTGTCGGCGGATTGGTGAGGACGATCGCATAGTTTTCATGGTGCAGCGACGGCGCCCCAACCACCATCATGTTCCTTTGCAGTCTGCAGACGGTCGTCAGGCCCGTTGAAGATGGCGAGCGCTCCGGGGATGAACTGGTATGGAAGGACCGGGAAGTTGGCCATGGTGGTCGGTGGAGACACTGCTGTCGCCGGCCAACAGAGCGGTGGTGTGAGGGGAGCTGTGTAGCAGGGTGGTATCTCAGGCAGGGAGCGATTACTACTGGCGGGCGTGGAGGTCGAGGGTGGTAGGCGGTGTAGCGGAGTTGGACCGTCACCCTCAATAGGAAGCTGCCACGTGTCTTGGTTCTGTAGATGATTCGATTTGATCCTCCAAAATCCTTTGGATGGGAGCTGTATCTCATTGTGCCTAGAAACCTTTGGTAACTTGTGTTTTTTTCCAAAAGAGGTGATCGGATCGCTACATTTTGGCCTCCAAATAAGATTTGTCTGTTTATTGCCATTATTGGACTGATTAGGGCATGTACAATGATGTCCAGTCAGCTGTCTATAAGAGATGACAATTAGGATTTCAGATTATGTGGAGGAGAGAGAATGAAGAAAGAGAAAACGTCCGTCGGTAAAATTACCAACGATCTGCAGCGCTGAAAATCCGGTCGCTTTAGACAGCTTTCCACCATTGTATCGAGTGCGCGTCTGCAAAAGTGCAACTGCCTCCTTTCTCTAATAAAATAATCTTCAATTGATCGTGCATGCATGCATCGCATTAAACACTCCCAGACAGCCAATTAGACGGCTCGCTGCACTAGGTGTCTATTTAGCTGTCTATACGTGAGGTGGCAAGTTGTTGCAGACAGCAGCCGTCTAAACTGATGTACTTGCCCTTATAGTTGAGCAAGCGATCCGAGGCAGTCCCCATATGCCTATTTACCGGGTTAATCTTTCCTTTCTCATTGACTCTCCAAAACATACGAATGATTTTTGGGCGGCCACATTGATTCCATCTATGGCCAAGGAGGCCGCAAACAGAGCACCTCATACGGGCCGGGCACTCGAAGGACGAGTGGGCTGTGGACGAGCAGGTAACACACAACTCGGTGTTAACCAAGTGACCAATATTGCTTTGGCCTGTTTCTATATTATCTTGGGCTGTATGACTAACGGGCTCACTAATCATAGAGTATTCGGGAAGACATTCAGCTCCTAGGTGTCCAAGTTGACCACAAACGGAACAGAGATGAAGCCGATCATAAATTACCTCAGATGGCGGAATAGAAGATAATTTCCATATAGCAGCTATCTTGTCGTCAGAATACCCGAAGCATCTTTGATCCAATATATGGAATAGCATAAAATTCGGGATATGATCCCATTTAGAAGCTTCAAATAATTTCCCTGTAAAAGTCCTCTTCTGCTGACATTGTGGCCCATCAATGAAAGCTTTGAATCAGCCCAGAGATAGCGTGGTAATAGGCCCGACAGGTTGATTGGCATTCAATGGTGGTAACGACCCAAAAAATAAAGTTTCCAAGTTTGTTCATGCCCTGTTCACATCACCGGAAATAGTCGCCAGCGACGAGGTATTAGTCATCTGCGTCGAGCTAGAAATCATAAGATTCATATCTGAAGCAACCACTCCATCGAAGCGAGACATGCCAAATTTACGAAGCTCCGCTTCTGCGGATGTATCAAGTGCAGCGCTTGCCTTGAGAAAGTCTAAATTAGACTTGATGGCGATAGGAGTTCTGGCCATAATGTCACCGAGCTCATCATCAGCATGCCACCCATGATCCCAATGAGAATAATCAACAGTGTGCTTGAACAAATGGAAATGACACACAAAAATCTGGCCATACTCGATCTCTCAGCCCATATATGAAATGCCCGACATGATTAGAGGCAACAGAAAAACGAAAAGACCTCATGCCAATTTGTTTTACGTTGAAATCCAGTGTAGAACCACCAATGCAACAATGAAGAACCAGGCCAACAGATTCAGGTGTGAGTGGGAAGGAGGCAGAGGAGAAAGAGACCACCAAGAAAAACTCCTTGTCATGGGGAGAGTTGGCAAAGTGGACCGTAGATCCAAACTTTGAACGAACCTGTTTGGCCACCTGGCGGCCCGGGTTGAGATCCCAATGCAGGGGATTAGCCATGGAGATCCAGATCGCCTAGAGATCACCATTGTTGGGGTGTGTGGTGGGAAGGTGGGAGGAGGAGGAGAGGAGCAGAGCAGCCATTGAATTCTTGAAACTTCTTCTAGATAAAGGTGGATCATATTCAGTCCTATCATTATCAAGATTCATATTGCAAAACAAAGATTTAATAGGGGACACATCAATAACTTTTAGATTTTCATCTTTATTATCATGGAAACTAGAAGAACACGCTCTTATAAAGGAATCTTTCTTAGCATGAATCTTAGCGGTTCTTTCTTTGCACTCATCAATGGAAATTCTCATGGCTTTGAGAGACTCATTGATATCATGCTTAGGTGGAATAGATCTAAGTTTCAAAGAATCAACATCAAGAGAAATTCTATCAACGTACCTAGCCAACTCATCAATCTTAAGCAATGTTTCTTCAATCAAATCATTGAAATTCTTTTGTGAAGTAATAAATTATTTAATATTAATTTCAAAATCAGAGGGCATCTTATTATAATTTCCATAATAATTGTTGTAGGAATTACCATAGTTATTAGAGGGATTACTAGGATACGGCCTAGGATTAAAGTTTCCTCTATACGCGTTGTTACCAAAATTATTCCTACCAACAAAATTCACATCCATAGATTCATTATTATTCTCAATCAAAGTAGACAAAGGCATATCATTAGGATCATAAGAAACACTTTTATTAGCAAATAATTTCATAAGTTCATCCATCTTTCCACTCAAAACATTAATTTCTTCTGTCGCATGCACTTTCTTATTAGTAGATCTTTCAGTGTGCCATTAAGAATAATTAACCATAATATTATCTAGGAGTTTAGTAGCTTGTCCTAAAGTGATTTCCATAAAAGTGCTTCCCGCGGCCGAATCTAAAAGATTTCTAAAAGCAAAATTCAATCCGGCATAAATGTTTTGTATAATCATCCACAAATTTAAACCATGAGTAGGGCAATTACGTATCATTAATTTCATCCTCTCCCAAGCTTGTGCAACATGTTCATGATCAAGTTGCTTAAAATTCATAATATCATTTCTAAGAGAGATGATCTTAGCGGGAGGAAAATACTTAGATATAAAATCATCTTTGCACTTATTCCACGAATCAATACTATTTTTAGGCAAATACAAAAACCAAGCTTTAGCACGATCTCTAAGCGAAAAAGGAAATAGCTTCAATTTAACAATATCATTATCCACATCTTTCTTCTTTTTCATATCACACAAATCAACGAAGCTATTTAGATGGGTAGCGGCATCTTCACTAGGAAGGCCGGAAAACGGATCTTTCATAACAAGATTCAGCAAGGCAGCATTAATTTCACAAGATTCAGCATCGGTAAGAGGAGCAATCGGAGTGCTAATAAAATCATTGTTGTTAGTATTGGTAAAGTCACACAATTTAATATTATTTTTAGCCATCGTAACAAGCAAGCAACCCAACACACAAGCAAACAAGAAACGGGCAAAAAGAGGCAAATAGAGAAAGACAGGGAGGATAGAGAGAGAGAGAGAATAAAACGGCAAGGGTGAAGTGGGGGAGAGGAAAACGAGAGGCAAATGGCAAATAATGTAATGCGGGAGATAAGGATATGTGATGGGTACTTGGTATGTTGACTTTTGCGTAGACCTCCCCGGCAACGGCACCAGAAACGGCTCGTTGTCGGGAGTCAAATCTTGACTTGCACGAACCTCCCCAGCAACGGCGCCAGAAATCCTTCTTGCTACCTCTTGAGCACTTGCGTTGGTTTTCCCTTGAAGAGGAAAGGGTGGTGCAGCAAAGTAGCGTAAGTATTTCCCTCAGTTTTTGAGAACCAAGGTATCAAACCAGTAGGAGGCTACGTGCGAGTCCCTCGCACCTACACAAAACAAATAAATCCTCGCAACCAACGCGATAGGTTGTCAATCCCTACACGGTCACTTACGAGAGTGAGATCTGATAGATATGATAAGATAATATTTTGGTATTTTTATGATAAAGATGCAAAGTAAAATAAAAGCAATGAAAATAACTAAGTATTGGAAGATTAATTTGATGAAGATAGACCCGGGGGCCATAGATTTCACTAGTGGCTTCTCTCAAGAGCATAGATATTTTACGGTGGGTGAACGAATTACTGTTGAGAAATTGAGAGAATTGAGCATATTATGAGAATATCTAGGTATGATCATGTATATAGGCATCACGTCCAAGACAAGTAGACCGACTCCTTCCTGCATCTACTACTATTACTCCACACATCGACCGCTATCCAGCATGCATCTAGAGTATTAAGTTCATAAGAACAGAGTAACGCCTTAAGCAAGATGACATGTGAAGTCTACTACACAAACTTCTTCTTGTAGACGTTGTTGGGCCTCCAAGTGCAGAGGTTTGTAGGACAGTAGCAAATTTCCCTCAAGTGGATGACCTAAGGTTTATCAATCCGTAGGAGGCGTAGGATGAAGATGGTCTCTCTCAAACAACCCCGCAACCAAATAACAAAGAGTCTCTTGTGTCCCCAACACACCCAATACAATGGTAAATTGTATAGGTGCACTAGTTCGGCGAAGAGATGGTGATACAAGTGGTATATGGATGGTAGATAAAGGTTTTTGTAATCTGAAAATATAAAAACAGCAAGGTAACTAATGATAAAAGTGAGCACAAACGGTATTGCAATATGTTGAAACAAGGCCTTGGGTTCATACTTTCACTAGTGCAAGTTCCCTCAACAATAATAACATAATTGGATCATATAAATATCCCTCAACATGCAACAAAGAGTCACTACAAAGTCACTAATATCGGAGAAAAAATAAAGAGATTATGGTAGGGTACGAAACCACCTCAAAGTTATTATTTCCAATTAATCTGTTGGGCTATTCCTATAAGTGTCACAAACAGCCCTAGAGTTCGTACTAGAATAACACCTTAAGACACAAATCAACCAAAACTCTAATGTCACCTAGATACTCCAATGTCACCTCAAGTATCCGTGGGTATGATTATACGATATGCATCACACAATCTCAGATTCATCTATTCAAACCAACACAAAGTACTTCAAAGAGTGCCCCAAAGTTTCTACCGGAGAGTCAAGACGAAAACGTGTGCCAACCCCTATGCATAGGTTCATGGGCGGAACCCGCAAGTTGATCACCAAAACATACATCAAGTGGATCAATAGAATACCCCATTGTCACCACGGGTATCCCACGCAAGACATGCATCAAGTGTTCTCAAATCCTTAAAGACTCAATCCGATAAGATAACTTCAAAGGGAAAACTCAATCCATTATAAGAGAGTAGAGGGGGAGAAACATCATAGAATCCCAATATAATAGCAAAGCTCGCGATACATCAAGATCGTATCACCTCAAGAACACGAGAGAGAGATCAAACACATAGCTACTGGTACATACCCCGAGCCCCAAGGGAGAACTACTCCCTCCTCGTCATGGAGAGCACCAGGATGGCCACCGGAGAGGGATTCCCCCTCCGGCAGGGTGCCGGAACGGGTCTAAATTGGTTTTCGGTGGCTACGGAGGCTTCTAGCGGCGGAACTCCCGATCTATTGTCTTCCCCGAAGTTTTTAGGGTATATGGGTATATATGGGAGGAAGAAGTACGTCGGTGTACCTCCGGGCTGCCCACGAGGCAGGGGGCGTGCCCAAAAGGGGTGGGCGCGCCCCCCACCCTCGTGGGCAGCCCGGGACTCTCCTGGTCCAACTCCGATACTCCGTGGGCTTCTTCTGGTCCAAAAATAAGTTCCGTGAAGTTTCAGGTCAATTGGACTCCATTTGATTTTCCTTTTCTGCAATACTCTAAAACAAGGAAAAAACAGAAACTGGCACTAGGCTCTAGGTTAATAGGTTAGTCCCAAAAATCATATAAAATAGCATATAAATGCATATAAAACATCCAAGGTTGATAATTTAATAGCATGGAACAATCAAAAATTATAGATACGTTGGAGACGTATCAGCATCCCCAAGCTTAATTACTGCTCGTCCTCGAGTAGGTAAATGATAAAAACAGAATTTTTGATGTGGAATGCTACCTAACATATTTATCCGTGTAGTTCTCTTTATTGTGGAAAAAATATTCAGATCCATAAGATTCAAAACAAAAGTTTAATATTGACATAAAAATAATAATACTTCAAGCATACTAACCAAGTAATCATGTCTTCTCAAAATAACATGGCCAAAGAAAGCTATCCCTACAAAATCATATAGTCTGGCTATGCTCCATCTTCACCACACAACGTATTCAAATCATGCACAACCCTGATGACAAGCCAAGCAATTGTTTCATACTTTTGATGTTCTCAAACTTTTTCAATCTTCATGCAATATATGAGCGTGAGCCATGGATATAGCACTACAGGTGGAATAGGATGGTGGTTGTGGAGAAGACAAAAAGGAGAAGATAATCTCACATCAACTAGGCGTATCAACGATCTATGGAGATTCCCATCAATAGATATCAATGTGAGTGAGTAGGTATTGCCATGCAACGGATGCAGTAGAGCTATAAATGTATGAAAGCTCAACAAAAGAAACTAGTGGGTGTGCACCCAACTCGCTTGCTCACGAAGACCTAGGGCATTTTGAGGAAGCCCATCATTGGAATATACAAGCCAAGTTCTATAATGAAAGATTCCCACTAATATATGAAGGTGACAACATAGGAGACTCTCTATCATGAAGATCATGGTGATACTTTGAAGCACAAGTGTGGTAAAAGGATAGTAGCATTGCCCCTTCTCTCTTTTTCTCTCATTTTTTTATTTTTTTATTTTATATTTTTTTTCATTTGGGCATTTTCTCTTTTTTATGGCCTCTTTTTTTCTCTTTTTTTCGTCCGGAGTCTCATCCCGGCTTATGGGGGAATCATAGTCTCCATCATCCTTTCCTCACTGGGACAATGCTCTAATAATGATGATCATCACACTTTTATTTACTTACAACTCAAGAATTACAACTCGATACTTAGAACAAAATATGACTCTATATGAATGCCTCCAGCGGTGTACCGGGATGTGCAATGACTCATGAGTGACATGTATGAAAGAATTATGAATGGTGGCTTTGCCACAAATACGATGTCAACTACATGATCATGCAAAGCAATATGACAATGATGGAGTGTGTCATAATAAACGGAATAGTGGAAAGTTGCATGGCAATATATCTCGGAATGGCTATGGAAATGCCATAATAGGTAGGTATGGTGGCTGTTTTGAGGAAGGTATATGGTGGGTTTATGGTACCGGCGAAAGGTGCGCGGTACTATAGAGGCTAGCAATGGTGGAAGGGTGAGAGTGCGTATAATCCATGGACTCAGCATTAGTCATAAAGAACTCACATACTTATTGCAAAAATCTATTAGTTATCGAAACAAAGTACTACGCGCATGCTCCTAGGGGGCTAGATTGGTAGGAAAAGACCATCGCTCGTCCCCGACCGCCACTCATAAGGAAGACAATCAATAAATAAATGATGCTCCGACTTCGTCACATAACGGTTCACCATACGTGCATGCTACGGGAGTCACAAACTTCAACACAAGTATTTCTCAAATTCACAACTACTCAACTAGCATGACTCTAATATCACCATCTCCATATCTCAAAACAATTATCAAGTATCAAACTTCTCTTAGTATTAAATGCACTTTATATGAAAGTTTTTATTATATCCCTCTTGAATGCCCATCATATTAGGATTAAATTCATAACCAAAGCAAATTACCATGCTGTTTAGAGACTCTCAAAATTATATAAGTGAAGCATGAGAGTTCATCTATTTCTTCAAAATAAAAGCACCGCCGTGCTCTAAAAAGATATAAGTGAAGCACTAGAGCAACAACAAACTACTCCGAAAGATATAAGTGAAGATCAATGAGTAGTCAAATAATTATGCAACTATATGAAGACTCTCTAACATTAAATAATTTCAGATCTTGGTATTTTATTCAAACAGCAAGAAAGTCGTAACAAAATAAATTGACGCTCCAAGCAAAACACATATCATGTGGTAAATAAAAATACAGCTCCAAGTAAAGTTACGGATGAACGAAGACGAAAGAGGGGATGCCTTCCGGGGCATCCCCAAGCTTAGGCTATTGGTTGTCCTGGAATATTACCTTGGGGTGCCTTAGGCATCCCCAAGCTTAGGCTCTTGCACTCCTTATTCCATAGTCCATCGAATCTTTACCCAAAACTTGAAAACTTCACAACACAAAACTTAACAGAAAACTCGTGAGCTCCGTTAGCGAAAGAAAGCAAAACACCACTTCAATGTACTGTAATGAACTCATTATTTATTTATATTGGTGTTAAAACTACTGTATTCCAACTTCTCTATGGTTTATAAACTATTTTACTAGCCATAGATTCATCAAAATAAGCAAACAACACACGAAAAACAGAATCTGTCAAAAACAGAATAGTCTGTAGTAATCTGTAGCTAACGCAAACTTATGGAACCACAAAAAATCTAAAATAAATTGCTGGACGTGAGGAATTTATATATTAATCATATGCAAAAAGCATTAACTAAATATCACTCTCCAAATAAAAATGGCAGCAATTCTCGTGAGCGCTAAAGTTTCTGTTTTTTACAGCAAGATCGCAAAGACTTTCCCCAAGTCTTCCCAAAGGTTCTACTTGGCACAAACACTAATTAAAAGCATAAAACCACATCTAAACAGAGGCTACATTAAATATTTATTACTAAACAGGAACAAAAAGCAAGGAACAAAAATAAAGTTGGGTTGCCTCCCAACAAGCGCTATCGTTTAACGCCCCTAGCTAGGCATGATGATTTCAATGATGCTCACATAAAAGATAAGAATTGAAACATAAAGAGAGAATCATGAAGAATATGAATAACACATTTAAGTCTAACCCACTTCCTATGCATAGGGATTTTGTGAGCAAACAACTTGTACGAACAATAATCAACTTGCATAGGAAGGTAAAACAAGCATAACTTCAAAACTTTAAGCACATAGAGAGGAAACTTGATATTGTTGCAATTCCTACAAGAATAGGTTCCTCCCTCATAATAATTTTCAGTAGCGTCATGAATGAATTCAACAATATAACTATCACATAAAGCATTCTTTTCATGATCTGCAAGCATAGAAATTTTATTACTCTCTACACAAGCAAAATTCTTCTCAGGAATAATAGTGGGAGCAAACTCAAAAAAAATAACTATCATGTGAGGCATAATCCAATTGAAAACTAAAATCATGATGACAAGTTTCATGGATATCATTATTCTTTATAGCATACAATTCATCACAATAATAATCATAGATAGCAACTTTGTTCTCATAATCAATTGGAACCTCTTCCGAAATAGTGGATTCATCACAAAATAAAGTCATGACCTCTCCAAATCCACTTTCATCAATATAATCATCATAAATAGGAGGCATGCTTTCATCATAATAAATTTTCTCATCAAAACTTGGGGGACAAAAAATATCATCTTCATCAAACATAGCTTCCCCAAGCTTGTGGCTTTGCATATCATTAGCATCATGGATATTCAAGGAATTCATACTAACAACATTGCAATCATGCTCATCATTAGTGCCAAACATTCTAATGCATTCTTCTTCTAGCACTTGAGCACAATTTTCCTTCCCATCATACTCACGAAAGATATTAAAAAGATGAAGCGTATGAAGTAAACTCAATTCCATTTTTTATAGTTTTCTTTTATAAACTAAACTAGTGATAAAACAAGAAACAAAATGATTCGATTGCAAGATCTAAAGATATACCTTCAAGCACTCACCTCCCCGGCAATGGCGCCATAAAAGAGCTTGATGTCTACTACACAACCTTCTTCTTGTAGACGTTGTTGGGCCTCCAAGTGCAGAGGTTTGTAGGACAGTAGCAAATTTCCCTCAAGTGGATAACCTAAGGTTTATCAATCCGTATGAGGCGTAGGATGAAGATGGTCTCTCTCAAACAACCCTGCAACCAAATAACAAAGAACCTCTTGTGCCCCCAACACACCCAATACAATGGTAAATTGTATAGGTGCACTAGTTCGGCGAAGAGATGGTGATACAAGTGGTATATGGATGGTAGATAAAGGTTTTTGTAATCTGAAAATATAAAAACAACAAGGTAACCAATGATAAAAGTGAGCACAAACGGTATTGCAATGCGTTGAAACAAGGCCTAGGGTTCATACTTTCACTAGTGCAAGTTTCCTCAACAATAATAACATAATTGGATCATATAAATATCCCTCAACATGCAACAAAGAGTCACTACAAAGTCACTAATAGCGGAGAACAAACGAAGAGATTATGGTAGGGTACGAAACCACCTCAAAGTTATTCTTTCCAATCAATCCGTTGGGCTATTCCTATAAGTGTCACAAACAGCCCTAGAGTTCATACTAGAATAACACCTTAAGACACAAATCAACCAAAACCCTAATGTCACCTATATACTCCAATGTCACCTCAAGTATCCGTGGGTATGATTATACGATATGCATCACACAATCTCAGATTCATCTATTCAAACCAACACAAAGTACTTCAAGGAGTGCCCCAAAGTTTCTACCGGAGAGTCAAGATGAAAACGTGTGCCAACCCCTATGCATAGGTTCATGGGCGGAACCCGCAAGTTGATCACCAAAACATACATGAAGTGGATCGATAGAATACCCCATTGTCACCACGGGTATCCCACGCAAGACATACATCAAGTGTTCTCAAATACTTAAAGACTCAATCCGATAAGATAACTTCAAAGGGAAAACTCAATCCATTACAAGAGATTAAGGGGGAGAAAAATCATAGGATCCAAATATAATAGCAAATCTTGCGATACATCAAGATCGTATCACCTCAAGAACACGAGAGAGAGAGAGAGAGAGATCAAACACATAGTTACTGGTACATACCCTGAGCCCCGAGGGAGAACTACTCCCTCCTCGTCATGGAGAGCACCGGGATGATGAAGATGGCCACCGGAGAGGGATTCCCCCTCCGGCAGGGTGCCGGAACGGGTCTAGATTGGTTTTCGGTGGCTACGGAGGCTTCTGGCGGCGGAACTCCCGATCTATTGTGTTCCCCGAAGTTTTTAGGGTATATGGGTATATATTGGAGGAAGAAGTACGTCGGTGGACCTCCGGGCTGTCCATGAGGCAGGGGGCGTTCCCAGAAGGGGTGGGCGCACCCCCCACCCTCGTGGGCAGCCCGGGACTCTCCTGGTCCAACTCCGATACTCCGTGGGCTTCTTCTGGTCCAAAAATAAGTTCAGTGAAGTTTCAGGTCAATTGGACTCCGTTTGATTTTCCTTTTCTGTGATACTCTAAAACAAGGAAAAAACAGAAACTGGCACTGGCACTGGGCTCTAGGTTAATAGGTTAGTCCCAAAAATCATATAAAATAGCATATAAATGCATATAAAACATCCAAGGTTGATAATATAATAGCATGGAACAATCAAATATTATAGATACGTTGGAGACATATCAACATGATGTAGAGGGATAAATTCATGCAATATGATAAAAACCCCATCTTGTTATCCTCGATGGCAACAATACAATACGTGCCTTGCTGCCCCTACTGTCACTGGGAAAGGACACCGCAAGATTGAACCCAAAGCTAAGCACTTCTCCCATTGCAAGAAAGATCAATCTAGTAGGCCAAACCAAACTGATAATTCAAAGAGACTTGCAAAGATAACCAATCATACATAAAAGAATTCAGAGAAGATTCAAATATTGTTCATAGATAAACTTGATCATAAACCCATAATTCATCGGTCTCAACAAACACACCGCAAAAGAAGATTACATCGAATAGATCTCCACAAGAGAGGGGGAGAACTTTGTATTGAGATCCAAAAATAGAGAAGAAGCCATCTAGCTAATAACTATGGACCCGAAGGTCTGAGGTAAACTACTCACACTTCATCGGAGAGGCTATGGTGTTGATGTAGAAGCCCTCCGTGATCGATGCCCCCTCTGGCGGAGCTCCGGAATAGGCCCCAAGATGGGATCTCGTGGATACAGAAAGTTACGGCGGTGGATTTAGGGTTTTGGCTCCGTATCTCATCGTTTGGGGGTACGTAGGTATATATAGGAGGAAGAAGTACGTCGGTGGAGCAACAGGGGGGCCACGAGGGTGGAGGGCGCGTCTGCCGGGGGGTAGGCGCGCCCCTTACCTCGTGGCTTCCCTGTTGGTTGCTTAACGTAGGATCCAAGTCTTCTGGATCATGTTCGGTGAGAAAATCACGTTCCCGAAGGTTTCATTCCGTTTGGAATCCGTTTGATATTCCTTTTCTTCGAAACCCTAAAATAGGCAAAAACAAAAAATTCTGGGCTGGGCATCCGGTTAATAGGTTAGTCCCGAAAATAATACTCCCTCCATTTCTTTTTAGTCTGCATATAAGGTTTGGTCAAAGTCAAGCTTTGTAAAGTTTGACTAACTTTATATTAAAAAATATAAACATTCACAATATGAAATCAATATTATCAGATGCATCATGTAATGTATTTTCATACTATATAGTTTTAGTATTGTAGATGTTCATATTTTTTTATATAAATTTGGTCAAACTTTGTGTAGTTTGACTTTGACCAAATCTTATATGCGGAGTAAAAAGAAATGGAGGGAGTATAAAAGTGGATAATAAAGCCCAATAATGTCCAAAACAGTAGATAATATAGCATGGAGCAATCAAAAATTATAGATACGTTGGAGACGTATCAGCTGGCATGTCTAAAGAGGTGGCACATGTCTCCGGGGTGTGGCCCCCCTCACGGAAGGCGCCGCCGCCGGCACCTGGAAGGGGGAAACGGATGCGTCGGGTCTACACGCATGGGATATTGCTGTGTGTTTGTCCCGGATGTTGCTCCAAAGTGTTCCTATGGGCTGACCTAACACAACCGGGTGGAGAGTTCCACTGGTCGAAGCCCGTCCGTGTAAAGTCAAAGGGCTAGATCTCGTGGTCAAACGCTACAGGGTTAGGCGGGACGGGGCCCTGGGGGGTAGCAATGCCACCGGAGCGTCGCACCGGGCCCTCATACATGCGGGGTGGTATGGTGGCATGTCTGAAGAGGCGGCACGCGTCTCCGGGGTGTGGCCCCCGTCACGGACGGCGCCGCCACCGGCACCTGGAGGGGGAAACAGACGCATTGGGTCTACACGGATGGGATCTTGTTGTGGGTTTGGCCCGGATGTTGCTCCAAAGTGTTCCTATGGGCTGACCTAACACAACCGGGTGGAGAGTTCCACTGGTCAAAGCCCGTCCGTGTAAAGTCAAAGGGCTAGATCTCGTGGTCAAACGCTACAGGGTTAGGCGGGACGGGGGCCCTGGGGGTAGCAATGCCACCGGAGCGTCGCACCGGGCCCTCATACATGCGGGGTGGTGTGGTGGCATGTCTGAAGAGGCGGCACGCATCTCCGGGGTGTGCCCCCCTATTAGACGGCGCCGCCGCCGGCACCTGGAGGGGAAAAACGGACGCGTCGGGTCTACACGGATGGGATCTTACTGTGAGTTTGGATCGGATGTTGCTCCAAAGTATTCCTATGGGCTGACCTAACACAACCGGGTGGAGAGTTCCATTGGTCAAAGCCCGTCCGTGTAAAGTCAAAGGGCTAGATCCCATGGTTAAACGCTACAGGGTTAGGCGGGACGGGGGCCCTGGGGGTAGCAATGCCACCGGAGCATCGTACCGGGCCCTCATACATGCGGGGTGGTGTGGTGGCATGTCTGTATAGGCGGCACGCGTCTCCGGGGTGTGGCCCCCTCACGGACGGCGTTGCCGCCGGCACCTGGAGGGGGGAAACGAACGCGTCGGGTCTATCCGGATGGGATCTTGCTGTGGGTTTGGCCCGGATATTGCTCCAAAGTGTTCCTATGGGCTGACCTAACACAACCGGGTGGAGAGTTCCATTGGTCAAAGCCCGTCCATATAAAGTCAAAGGGCTAGATCTTGTGGTCAAACGCTGCAGGGTTAGGTGGGACGGGGCCCTGGGGGTAGCAATGCCACCGGAGCATCGCACCGGGCCCTCATACATGCGGTACGGTGTGGTGGCATGTCTGAAGAGGCGGCACGCGTCTCCGGGGTGTGGCCCCCCTCACGGACGGTGATGGCACAATAGTAGACGTTCTGCGGTAACGATGCGGCGTGAATATTATTAAATACTCGGAGGGCGATAAAATCATGAGTTTTTTACATGATGTGGGCACATATGCTATTGGACTGATGGTATTTTTTTCATAATTTTTTAGTGATGGAGAAGTATCTGAACACTTCCCTCTACGCGGATTGCTCTTCGCGTGTCTACGACTGTGGCCTGCGGCCTCCGGGGGCTAGCATGCCGCCAAATCTTGCATAGGTGGCCTCTCACAAGTCTAGAAGTGTTGTGGCGGTTCCAAACGCCCAGCACGTGTCTCCGAGGTGTGCCCCCCCTCACGGACGGCGCCGCCGCCGGCACCTCGAGGGGGAAACAGACGTGTCGGGTCTACACGGAGGGGATCTTGCTGTGGGTTTGCCTAGAGGGGGGAAACGGATCCGGCCTGCGCCTGCCACCACGCTTCCACAACCATAGGAGGGCCCACCGCAACACCTGGCGGCATTGCTACCCCCCAGGTACCCCGTCCCGTCTAACCCTGACACAGACGACCGCCGGGTCTAGCCCTTTGACTTTTGCCAGACGGAGTTTGACCGTTGGACCTTTTCACCTGGTTGTCATAGCCCTAGCCATAGCTACACCCCCCAACACAGTCCCGGCCCAACCCACCCCAAGATTCCCTCCGCGTCGGCACGACGTGGCCGTTTCCCCCCTCCGGGACACGGCGACAGCGACGCCCGTGAGGGGGGCACACCCCGGAGCTGCGTGTCGGGTGCCTGCGCCTGCCACCACGCTTCCACAACCGTAGGAGGGCCCACCGCAACACCTGGCGGCATTTCTACCCCCCCCCCCTCCCACAGGTACCCCGTCCCGTCTAACCTCTCCGTGACACGACGGAAGCAAGGCCCGTGTGGGGGGCAATCGATATATGTTTTCTGTACATTTAAGGCACATTTAAGTTAATGAAATTAGTTTTGGAAAAAAGAAAACAAATAAAATATTAAAATATTATTAGAAATCTATGCCTACGGCAAAGTCGTCGGCATAGCTACGGCCACGAAACGGTAGAGCCCTGAATCGATGACGTGGCGTAGGGCGGGGATCGATGACGTGGCAAGATCCATGGGCCAGGCCTATGCCGACGGCAAGGCCGTCCGCATAGATATGCCACCCCACGGGACCGGCAAGCGACGCGGATCGATGACGTCGACATAGCTATGTCGACGGCCACCGTTAGCCTGTCGGCATAGCCTGACGCCGTCAAACGGCTGTCGCCGCCTGGATAGCCGGGCCCACGTGATATGCTGACGGCCTTCCCTATGCCGCCGGCCGCCGTAGGCATATTTCTCGCGACGCCGACGGCTAATCTATGCCGACGGGGCCCGTCGGCATAGATGGATATACGCCGACGGCCTTTCTGCACCGTCGGCCTTAGCTGGGCCATCGGGATATGCCTATCTAAGCCGACGGGGGCCGTCGGCATCGCAAGTTTTTTTGGTAGTGTTATAGAGCTTGGGTTGTAACTTTGCTTAGAAAGGTAGTGCTTCCATTGAAGTAAACGATGGTGTTGAACAAGTTTTTCAATCTATGAAAGGGTTACATCAAGGGGATCTTCCATAACTTTATTGCGTATTATATTTAATACAATGGTTGGCAAGTTAAGTATCTTCATTAACATAGGTAGTCAGATTAGACGTCTTACCGCTCATCTAGTTGATGATGGGCTGTTTATTCTTAGATGTTCGAATGGAGCAAATATGAAGCTTGTTGTTAATTTCGCCTGTACGCAGGATGTGCGTGCGACGTGCCATCGAGGTTGAACCCCCGATAGCTGGTTGTTGGTTTGCATAATGAAATCTATATCGAAGACTTGGAGATCAGAAGTTATATATCTGCTTGTTGACGAGCTTCCAAAAATGAAGCATCAAATAACTGTTGTGAACTTTTTCCACATAACACATATCTTCATGCCCCTCTACTACTTGATATGGTCTTTGCACTTGCCTCGTGCTGCCTTGCTTTCTTTCCGCTCCAACTTCTCTGGACCTTCTCTCTCAAAAAAAAAAAAAAATCTCTGGACCTGGTGGCTATGACGTCCAAGACTTAAAGTTTTCAGGGCGATAGACGCCCAGCCTCAGATGATCCATCTGACAAAAGCAGGAGAGAGTCCGAACATCCGGAACAGATATAGGCTGATCGGTGCACGTGCAGCCCGTGCCGCTGTGGGGCGTCGCCACCGGCAAGCTCACCCGATTCACCACCTCCTTTTACCTTAATCAAGGTAAACCGTGCAATCAGTGGCGCTGATTTCACTTTGTTCCTCGGGCATTATCCTCCGACGAGAATTTCCAATCCCCTCGACAACAGCCAGAACATCTTCAAGTAAAATTCCCGCAAAAAAGAGAGTAAAATTTCAGCAGGGTCACGTCCGGCGATGACTGAGCCGTGGGGGTTGAGTTTGACACATACATGATTATTGAGGTCGACACCAGCAAAAGCCCAAACAAAGAAACAAACACGTACAGCTTCTGAGGACTTCCTCAACTCCATGTATTGTTTGGCCGTCCTTTCCCCAAAAAATGTATTGTTTGGCTGTTTGCTTTATTTATCAAGTGGGACAAAAGGCTGTTTTGATTTGAAAAAAGAAACAAACACCACAAACATGCTAGCATGCTGACGGAATAACATATGCTGCAGATTTGGTCAGACAGCACATATATAGTATACCTTGCTCTCATCTACGTAGGAGATCGCGCAGAAAGGTGTCGCGGCGTTGTCGTTTGGCTTATAGTTTTCTGTTCAACGGACATTACTAGAGGCCATTGCAACCTGTAAACAGGATGGGCGTGCAATGTCGGAAGATTTCGAAGCTAGTTGTTCGTGTGCATCGCGAAATATTTGTCGTAGGTTTCAACGTCAGAAGACAGAAGTTATATATGATGTGTGTTTGTTCACGAGCTTCCAAACAAAACGTAGCAAATGGCCGCTGTGAGCTTTTCCCGCCGAATACTCTTCATGCTCCTCTGCTACTCCATATGGTCTCTACACCTACCTCGTGTTACCTCCCTTTCTTTCAGCTCCAACTTCTCCCAGCCCGGCTACGACGCCAGGGACTTCAGTTTCCAGGGCGACGCATACTATGACTCCCAGTCTCAGATGATCCAACTGACAAGAAACGGTGAGGGTCCAAGCATCCAGAACAGCGTAGGCCGAGTGTTCCTCGCCACGCCCATGCCATTGTGGGATAACGTCACCGGCGAGCTTGCCCGCTTCACCACCTCCTTCACCTTCCAAATAAAGGTAATCAGTGCAAACACTGGCGATGGCTTGACATTCTTCCTCGGGCATTATCCTCCGACGAGCAAACTTGACGGCGTCGGCGGTAGCCTTGGCCTCTTCAACAATGGCGTCGCGACTGGCGTCGTGGCGATTGAGTTTGACACGTACATTAACGCTGGGGTCGACAACAGCGGTAGCCACGTGGGCATCGACGTCAACTCCATCGTTTCCCGGGAGTACACCAATGTGGCCGTGCCAGGCAGGAACCTAACGTCCGGCCTCCCAATGACTTGCCACATCAGCTACGGTAGCGATACAAAAATCCTAGCGGCCGTTCTCCAGATCGGCGACACGACATACCGTGTCAACACAAGTCTTGACCTGAGGCAGTTCTTGCCTAGTGAGGTGGCCATCGGCTTCTCGGGTGCCACCGGTGTGGCTGTCGAGCTACACCAAATAATGTCCTGGTCATTCAACTCCACCTTGGAACCGCCACCTGCACGGAAGAACTCCAAGTTTCGGTGGAAACTACTAGTAGAAGCAACTGGACCGGTTATCGTTTTTTCGGCGATTGTGTGCATCTTTGTTGGCGTCCGACGACGGCAGCTATGCACGAGAAAGAAGCATTACAGAGCTCTTGCCAGAGGCCTTGAACATTTTGATTACCATAAGCTGGCGCGTGCAACCAACAAATTCTCACAGGAGAACAAGCTCGGGCAAGGAGGTTCCGCCTCTGTTTATCGGGGCCAACTGACAGATAGAGATGTGGCGATAAAGAGATTCAGGCCAGTAGCATCCGGCGAAGGGAGGAAGGCGTTCGAGGATGAACTCAGGATTGCCAGTGGCCTGAGGCACCGACACCTAGTCCAGATGATAGGCTGGTGCTACAATCGCAAGAGGAACCCGGTTGAGTTCATATGCTGGTGGTGGGACGACAGGTACACACGTCTCTTTCTTGTGTATGAGCTTTTGCCACAAGGTAGCCTCGATCAACACCTACACAGGGGCAAAAGTTGGTTACCATGGTCCAAGAGGTACGCATTATAATTCCATCTCGAGAGAATTTACATCATTGCATGCAACTTCATTTTTTCTTGATACATAATGAATGGTTACATGCTTTTACAAGCAGGTATGAGATCATCCTGGACCTAGGCTCTGCACTGCAATACCTCCACGTAGATTGTGAGCAAGGCCAACAATGTATCGTACACGGTGATATCAAGTCCAGCAATGTGCTCCTTGGGTCTTCATACGGTGCGAAGTTGGGTGACTTCGGCTTGGCAAGGTTTGTTCACCATGAAACTGGGTCACAGACCACAGATGTTCTGCAAGGCACTTATGGATATATAGACCCTGTGTTCCTTGACACCTGCCAACGGAACAGGCAGTCAGACATATACAGTTTTGGCATTGTCCTACTAGAGATGGTCTCTGGAAGGGATCCAACAATGTGTCTCCATGATAGGCCTCCATTGTCATCATGGGTAAGGAGTTCGTACCATAGGAATGACATCCTGGACGCCGCAGATGAGAGGCTGATAAGCGGCGAGTCCAATGTCGCGCGTCAACAGATGGAGCACATGTTACTCATCGGGCTCTTGTGCGTGCATCAGGACCCGAGCATACGACCGTCCATCACCCACACCATGGAAGCCCTGCGATCGGAGGAGCTGACATTGGACATTGTTCCCCTAGCACCGGTGACACTCTCGCTGCCATAGCCTTTGTAGTTCAGGATTTAGCCCAAAAATCAACAAAGTAATACCAGATACATGTATTCTTTTTTAGTTGATACCATAAATATATTCAATGGATACATATTAAGCCGGGATGTATTGGGAATAAGAATCGTGTGCTACAAAGTCGGATGTATGCATCAACTGATGACCCGCACAATTGAAAAGTGGCTAGATTTCCTTGATGCTAGTACAAATGCGTTTTTTATGTTTTTTATGGTTTTTAATAAATATTTTAACCATTTTTTCCCATACTGTATGCTTGTATGAAACTATAAATTACAATATCTAGTAACAAAAATACAAAGGTGAACATATTTTCACGCGCCCCCATGTGGATAGTAAATTCAAAAAATACTAAAAACAAAAAGAATATGAAATTTTGGGGTATCAAACTTGTCGATCATTTTACTCACGCACGAAGTTTCGTGAAGGAATGTCACCCGGGGTATGTGGTAGTTCAGAAACTTCATATGTGAGTAGACCAGTCGACTATGTATGTTTCAATGAAAGAATGCCACCTGGGAATCTTAGTATCCCTTTAAATAGTGCTTTGCTTTGATTTTGTCTGAAATTGTATTGATGTCATTTCTTCGTGAAACTTAATACGCATTATACCAGTCAACCATGTATGTTCCAAAAAGTTCAGTTTTTTAATATTAATTTTGTAGTATTTTCCTTAAGAATTTACTATTCATAAAGGATTCCCGTGGAGCCATGTTCCACAAATCCATGTCATAGTTTAGTTGACCAACTTAACTATAAACATAAACATACATTGCTTGTATACATAAATTGAGCCTCCTCTCTATCCACCAGCCCCCATATCAAACCATATAGTATAGTCGCATTAATCAATCAGCATATTGTTTCTGTAAAATTGAAAAAAAAAACTTAGTTACACCTAGAATAAAAATCATTATTCATGAATGAATCCGCTAATAGTTAGACATCAAAGAAGGAGCACCTCGTATTTTTTTGGTGGATCTTCACAAAAAATCAAATGATTGATATATAAACCTTATATCTATTTATGAACATGTTTCATCATTTATTCTATTGTAATTATGTTATTCTATTAGTGGAATGTCATGCATTTAGATGATTTTGTGGCACGAACAACTGATTCATGTCTATTCCTAAATTCTGCTTTGTATGTACTCTATATGGAGTTCTGACTGGTTTATTGACCCGGCTCTTAAATATCATATCACTGGTAGAAAAAGGGCCTGTTGTCCCAGTTCGTGAGGGCCTTTTGTCCCGGTTCCTGAACCGGGACTAAAGGGTCGGTACTAATGTCCTGTCCCTTTAGTCCCGATTCAATTCAGAACCGGGACAGATGGGCCTCCACGTGGCCTGTGCGCGGAGCCCAGGCAGGAGGGCCTTTGGTCCCGGTTGGTGGCACCAACCGGGATCAATAGGCATCCACGCGTCAGCATTTCTATGGCTGGGGTTTTTGTTTTTTTTTGAAAGGGGGGTGGGGGTTAATTTAGGTGTTTCATATATTGTGTTAGCTACCTATAATTAATAGAGAGAAGTGTCCTCTCTTATGTCCGTGCTTGGTCGACGCTACGTACTATACATATGTATAGAGAGGACTAGACACGCTAGCTAGCTAGTAAGCAAACGAAGGAAACAGAAGATCGTCATGAACATATATGCATACAGAGAGAAGTGATATCGACCACCTCTCCTTCTCTGAGAGATTGGTCGAACAACAAGTTGTCGTATATCTATCCGACACTACCGGCTACATATATACAATAATTATCTCTTACAAATATAATCATACGGACTCATGGTCCACATAGTATTCTCTGTCTTCAACGATCACGTGGTCAAGAAAGAATGCCGCCAATTCCTCTTGAATTGCTCGCATGCGAGCTGGTGCTAGGAGTTCATCCCGCTTCCGAAACATCTAATTTGAAGAAGGGGGTCAATACATATATATATGAATGAATGAAACTCAACACAAATGATGGTAATAAAATAAAATTGTGAATGTTGTTATTTACGTACGTCATATTGTTCGTCAGTGTAGCCCCGCTCACAGGTCGTGTGGCGGATGGACTCGCAAATGTAGTATCCACAGAAATCATTCCCTTGTTCCTGCCACAACCACTTTACAAGAAATAGAGGTCAATCAAACTGATAAGAAAGAATGCCAAATGGTATTGATGAAACTAGCGCTTTAATCAATAGGAGATGCGCGGAACATGCTACTATAGTACTTACTTTCGGGTGTCTAAATTGCAGCTTCTTCGGGAGTCCTGGAGCTTTTTTGGTGAATTTTTCCAAACCCTGCCAGACAAAGAAAACAATTACTTGATATATCAGGAAATGAACAAAGTTGCTGATATGGTGGATAATGATCGATTTAACTTACTTCTCGAGCATTTGAGTCATGTCCGCATAGTCCTGGGGATCTTTTCGTCTTGAGTCTAAGACGGTTACTAGTCCCTGCTCAAGCTTAATCTCTAGGAGAATATAGTGGAAACTGCACATGCATGCATAACTCATCAATTACATTACTATAACCTTGACTAATATATAAGGGAAACCGAATACGCACAAGATAGTAACACTCACTTGAAGTTGTAAGGAAAGAGTATTATATCTTTGTTTTCATTTATTACCAATGATCATAGCAAGTTGGCCTCGGTATCTGCGGCATGAAATTTAACCTCAGTTGCATCTATGAGATATGTGTTAATGAACCCAATATCACCGACTTGTCTTTTCTTCAATTCGGCGATCTTCAATCTGCATAATATAGTGAGGATGATTATAAATACATGCAATGAAAGAGCTGAGCTATATAGAGAGACTTAATGACAGAAGTAGTACTACTTACAAACAGTAGAAGGTGACCGTTGCTTTATCGAGGGCCAATTGATTGAAAAACTGAAAGAACTCCTCAAATGGAACAGGCAACAGTTCAATTCCAACGAGGTCATGCTCCATTTTAACTCTCACATACAAAGTACTCCTCCCCCCAGACTCGCTGCAGATTTTCAAGTACCAATCATGCAATCTTCGCATCATCGTTGATAGAGATCTTTCATCTTTGACGAGAGGCTTCCCGTACTCGTATCTTTGTATCTGCACCTCCATGAAATCATAATGTACATCGTCGGGCAGGTAATCGCCAAGATTGCTATAACCGGGCACCATCCTCGGATCATTAGCGACGATGTCGCTAGGCACCTTGAGCGGGGGGCACGATTGCTTCGCTTGTTCGCCGAGCTGGGCAATTTGTTTCCCAGCTCGTCGTTCTTTCAGCCTTTGATCACTGACAGTACTTCAGACCGCTCCGCTTCAGCAAATTCCTTTCCAATAATGCGCTCATAGTTTCCTTTCGGCGGAGACTGGGGTGGTTTTGTCAGGGCAGCCAGAGTGCGCTTCGCTTTCACCAGATCTACCTTCTCCTCCGGAGGTGGATGTTTCTTTGCTTTCACCCCTTCAAAGTAGTTCCTCACTTCTTCTCGTGCGATCTCGGCGTTCTCCTCCGGGGTCCTCTCGTATGGTAACTTCTCTGGAGTCTTCAGAGAAGGACCGAATCTGTATGTCCTCCCGCCTCTGGCTGTACTGCTAGACACCGGCAGAGCAGACGGAGCGGTTGTCTTCTTTACTTGCTTACGAGGCGGAGAAGGACTATGACGCGCCGGAGCAGTCGGAGCGGCGGCAGGTCTCTTCCGCCCTTGCTGACGAGGCGGAGAAGAAGGAGGCTCGCTGCTCGGGCGCACCGGTGCAGGCAGAGTGCCGCCACGCGCCGGAGAAGGAGCCGGCCGAGTGCCCTGATCGTCACTTGTCGGAGGAGGGGGCGGTGGAGGAGGCGGAGTGCCCTGACTCGCCGGAGGAGGAGGCGGTGGAGGAGGCGGAGTGCCCTGAATTGCCGGAGGAGGAGGAGGAGGCGGAGGCGTCCAGTTCGGAAGGTTGATGAGCTCCTTCCGTCATAGGCATGGAGTCTTCAGAGCAGAACCCAGCCTAGTCTCCCCTTCACCGGTAGGATGGTCAAGCTGGAGGTCCTCAAATCCCTCCGTTATTTCATCCACCATCACCCTAGCATATCCTTCTGGAATCGGCCGGCAGTGAAAAGTTGCGCCGGGTTCAGTAGGATAAACAGAGCCAACAGCCACCTTGACCTTAAAATTCATCCATTGTGTAATAAGGTGGCAATTTTGAGACTTCGTGATAGCATCCATGGGATAGCTGGCAGGAGCCATCAAGGCATGCTCCGGCTGAAGCAGCTCGGTGGAAGCCACGCTGCTTCTCCGCTGAGATGGCGGGGTAGCTTCGGGGGAAGCTTCGGCAGTTCGTTTGCTGCGATTTGCTTCTCGTTCCTCTATCGCTTGTATCCTTGCTTGCAGCGCCTGCATTTGGGTCTGCTGCACTTTTTTCCTCCTCTCCTGGCATTTGTAACCGCCTGCATCCGGAAACCCAACCTTCTACGGAATGGAGCCTGGTGTGCCTCGTGTCCGTCCAGGGTGCTCAGGATTCCCGAGGGCCATTGTGAGCTCGTCGTTCTCTCTGTCTGGAAAGAACGTCCCTTGCTGCGCTGCTTCGATATACTGCTGAAGCTTCTTGACTGGTATGTCCATTTGATCGTTCATCCAAATGCACTTCCCTGATACAGGGTCGAAGGTTCCGCCAGCCCCGAAGAACCAAGTCCGGCAATGGTCTGGCCAGTTAATTGTCTCTGGTTCGATCCCTTTATCAACCAGATCATTCTCAGTCTTGGCCCACTTAGGCCGGGCTACGAGGTAGCCACCTGACCCCGTGCGATGGTGATGCTTCTTCTTCACAGCATTTTGCTTGTTTGTCGCCGACATCTTCTTACTCTTTTCTGATGTCTTGTGGGCCACAAATGCGGGCCAGTGATCTCTAATCTTCTCATATCTGCCCTTGAATTCTGGTGTCTCTTTATTTTCGACAAACTTATTCAGCTCTTTCTTCCACCTCCTGAATAGTTCTGCCATCCTCTTAAGAGCAAAAGACTTGATTAATTGCTCTTTAACTGGCTTCTCCGGATCATCCTCTGGCGGTAGGGCGAAATTTGACTTCAGCTCAGTCCAAAGATCATTTTTCTGCATATCATTGACATAAGACACCTCAGGGTCTTGTGTAGCCGGCTTTAACCATTGCTGGATGCTGATCGGGATCTTGTCCCTAACCAAAACCCCGCACTGAGCAACAAATGCGCTCTTTGTCCGGAGGGGTTCAATCGGTTGGCTGTCGGGCGCGATTGCTATGATCTCAAACTTTTCATCCGAGCTCAACTTTTTCTTCGGGCCTCGTCTCTTTACCGAAGTTGTGCTTGATCCGGAGGGCTAGAAAAAAGAACAAAGACTTAATTAATATGTGTACATACCAAAACAATGAATGCATCAATTAGCTAGTCAGCAGAAGCTTAACTAATATATATACCTGGCCGGACTCGGTTCGGTCACTGGAGACATCATCACGGTCTCCTTCTTGCACCGGCATTGGGTCACCGGAGCCGTCCTCACGGTCTCCTTCTTGCACCGGCATTAGGTCACCAGAGCCATCATAATCATAGCCAGCTGCTTCCAGACCATCGGTGTCGTTGAGAAACAACGAGCAGACGGCATCACTTCCTCGTGCGATTATGCCCCCAACAACTCTTCTTGTACTTCGTCTCGGGCGGTGTTCATAGTTTCTACAAATATTGACAACATGGCAATTATTATTCAAACATGACAGATGGATATATTAGTGGCAAACATAGAACTAATATTAATTAGTGGCCTCGACGCTGCTTCTCTAGGGTTTGGGGGTGGCCTCGACGCTGCTTCTCTAGGGTTTGGGGTGGCCTCGACAACGCTTCAAGGATAAAAAAAGAAGAGGAAGAAGAAAAAAAGAGGAGAAGAAAGAATAGAGGAGTTCTCTCCTTCCTCTTTTTTTTATCGGGAACGAGGTTCGTCGAGCGTCACCGAGCGGTAGAGGAAACCCTAAATAGCAAGCATCATGGGTGTGAGATACATGTGGCCGTCGGTGTCGGACAGTACATTCACGTCCCACAAGTGACGCGGGCTTCGACGCCCACGTCACTTGTGGGACGTGGATGTAGTGTCCGATACCGACGGCCACATGTATCTCACATCGATTATTTCTTCTCCTCTTTTTTTTCTTCTTCCTCTTTTTTATCCTCTTCTTCCTCTCATGTTCGACGACCCTCGACCCCTCGGCGACCCTAGACCCCCTCTCGACCCCCTCATGTCGAAGTTATCGGGTAGGGGTATATCGACAACGACATACCCGATACATACATACATATCACATGCATCCATACATATATGAACAAAATTAATATCTACTAATTAACAACCCAAATAAAAAAACTAATACATATAGGAAGAAGAAGAAAAAAGAAGAGAAGAAAAAATAGAGGAGAAGACTTCCTCTTCTTCTCCCTCTTCCTCCCCTTCTTCCTCGCCTCTCTCATGAATGTCCGACGTTCTCGACCCTTGACCCCCTAAACTAGTTCTCAACCCTCGACCCCCTAAACTAGTTCTCAACCCTCGACCCCCTAAACTAGTTCTCGACCCCCCCTCATGTCGAAGTTATCAGGGAGGGGGTATATCGACCCCCTTCATGTCGAAGTTATCGGGGAGGGTTATATCGACCCCCCTCCTGTCGAAGTTAACAAGGAGGGGGTATATCGACAATGACATACATACATGGAAAAAAATGCTATCCATCTATAAATACATAGCCACATACATATATACATGGAAATAATGCTATGAGAAAAAATATGAACAAAAAAATGCTATGAAGTTATCGGGAGTTTATATCGACACGACATACGTACATGGGAAAATAATATTATCGGGGAGGGGGTATATCGACCCCCCCCCTCGTGTTGAAGTTATCGGGAGGGGGTATATCGACCCCCCCCCCCCCACGTGTCGAAGAAAAAAGAAGAAGAAAAAAAAGAGGAGAAGAAGAAAGGAATAGAGGAGAAGAAGAGAAAAATAGAATAAAAATAGGAGAAGAATAAAGGAATAGAGGAGAAAAGAGAAAATAGAATATATATTCTATTTTTCTCTTCTTCTCCTCTATTCCTTTCTTCTTCTCCTCTTTTTTTTCTTCTTTTTTCTTCTTCTTATTTATTTCTCCTCGTCTTCCTCTCCCCTCTTCTTCTCCTTTCTTCCTCTTCTTATTTCCTTTTTCCACTCATTCTTTTTCTTCTTCTTCCTTCTTAAAAATACATGAAGTAGTATTGCCTAATTCATTGTTCATATGAATATACAAACATTTGCATTTTTACAATAATTAATATCACCAAAAAATCTATGAACAGAAAAAAATCCTAATTTTTCTAAAAAACTATCTTTTGCATATATACATGAACATATATATACACAGAGAACATATATACATATATATAAAAAACAAGCATATATAAGAAAAAAAGCATATATATGAAAAAAATGCTAGCTAGGGAGGGCGCCGGCCGGACCAGGAGGACCGCGGGGTTGGCGGTGAGGATGGCGACGGGGCAGTGGGCGCGCGCTCGGGGTAGGGGGCGCGGGCGACGACGGCGGCGGGCCGGGCCGGCGCGCGTCGGGGAAGGGGCCGGCGCGGGCGACGGCGAGGGCGGGCCGGGGCGGCGCGCGTCGGGGCAGGGACGCGGGCGACGGCGACGGCGAGGGCGGGCCGGGGCGGCGCGCGTCGGGGCAGGGACGCGGGCGACGGCGACGGGGGCGGGCCAGGGCGGCGCGCGTCGGTGCAGGGGCACGGGCGACGGCGACGACGAGGGCGGGCCAAGGCGGGCGGCGTCGGGGCAGCCTGGCGGCGTTGGCGTCGTCGGGGACGGGCGGTGTGGACTTATATAGCAGAGCCTTTAGTCCCGGTTCATGGCAGCAACCGGGACTAAAGGTGGGCATTAGTCCCTGTTGGTGCCATCAACCGGGACCAAAGGCCTCTTTTCAGCAGCCCAAAGGGCGGGAAGCGGCGGCCTTTTGGTCCCGGTTGGTAGCACCAACCGGGACTAAAGGGGGGCATTGCTCAACCAACCGGGACCAAAGGCCTTGTACTGCTGCGGCGTCGAAAGTTTAGTCCCACCTCCCTAGTTGAGAGGGGTGCGCAGTGGTTTATAAGCCCCACTACCGCACCCCTCTCGAGCTTCTCTCCATTGCAGGCTTACGGGCCTAATTGTCACTGCTATGCCTGTGGGCCTCCTGCGGGTCTGAATCCTGGCCCTTGGATGGGTTTCTAGTCGTATTCAGGCCGTGGGGGCCCAGTAGGTGGCACTTTTTTGTTTTTTGTTGCTTCATTTATTTTATTTTCTTTTGTTTTTTGCTTTATTTTTTAATTCTTTATGCTTTTAGTTTTAGAAAAATTATAAACTTTTTGTTAATGCCATTACTTTTCAAATTTGAAAACACTTTTTTTGTTTTTTTGTTTTCTTTGTTGCTTTATTTATTTTATTTTGTTTCTACTTACAACAAAATACTTATTGTTGCTATTTTTTCCAGTGTTTTTGTTTTGTTTTCTGCATTATTTATTTTCTTTTGTTTTTTGCTTTATTTTTTATTCTTTTTGCTTTTAGTTTTAGAAAAATCATAAACTTTCTGTTAGTTCCATTAGTTTTCAAATTTGAAAACACTTTTTTAGTTTCTTTGTTTTCTTTGTTGCTTTATTTATTTTATTTTGTGATTAACTTTACTATAAACATAGTTTTTTTCCTGTTTTTTATTTGTTTTTTGCATTATTTATTTTCTTTTATTTTTTGCTTTAATTTTTAATTCTGTTTGCTTTCAGGTTAGCAAAATTATAAACTTTCTGTTAGTGCCATTAGTTTTAGAAAAATTATAAACTTTCTGTTAGTGCCATTAGTTTTCAAATTTGAATAGTTAAAATTAGAATTCTTTGAAATTTGTGTGAATCACAAGTTTGTAATTAACTTACTAAAGAAATGAGAATAGATGCGCTTATAGAGAAAATTCAACCTAAATTCATAGTAAATTTCTATGAATTTCAGAGAAATTCACTCTGAATTTAGGTTAAACTTTTCTCTATTACGGCATCTATTTTCACTTTGAGGGGAGCTCAACAAGGCAGAGAGGGAAGGGCTTATAAATCGGTGTGAGCCCCCTTCGGTTGGCGAGGTGGGACTAAACTCTGCCCGCAACGAGGACCAACCCTTTAGTCCCGGTTTGTGGCACAAACCGGGACTAATGGTCATGGGCCAGGGGCGAGGAGCAAAATTATAAACTTTCTGTTAGTGCCATTAGTTTTAGAAAAATTATAAACTTTCTGTTAGTGCCATTAGTTTTCAAATTTGAATAGTTAAAATTTGAATTCTTCGAAATTTGTTTGAATCACAAGTTTGTGATTAACTTTACTTTTTCCAGTTTTTTTGTTTTTTGCATTATTTATTTTCTTTTGTTTTTTGCATTTTTTAATTCTTTTTGCTTTTAGGTCAGCAAAATTATAAACTTTCTGTTAGTGCCATTAGTTTTAGAAAAAATATAAACTTTCTGTTAGTGCCATTAGTTTTCAAATTTGAATAGTTAAAATTTGAATTCTTTGAAATTTGTGTGAATCACAAGTTTGTGATTAACTTTACTATAAAAATAGTTTTTTCCTGTTTTTTTGTTTTGTTTTTTGTATTATTTATTTTCTTTTGTTTTTTGCTTTATTTTTTAATTCTTTTTGCTTTTAGGTCAGAAAAATTATAAACTTTATGTTAGTGCCATCAGTTTTAGAAAAAATTATAAACTTTCTGTTAGTGCCATTAGTTTTCAAATTTGAATAGTTAAAATTTGAATAATGGTATTACGAGGGCCGAACCATAAGACATTAAAGCATTTCAAATGAACTCTGAAAAAGTTGAAAGTTGGCATGGTATCATAATTTCACCCACATAGCATGTGCATGTACAAAACGGACAATGGTAGCATACTCGTGTGTTACAAAGTTCGCATGGTATCATCATAATAGTTGCGGGAGAAAGTCTTCACTTTTTCTTCACTTGTGTCATTTGCTTATTGCGCCGTAACCATGGATAATCTTCATCGTTTATCAGGATGCTTGGGTCAGCCTTGACATTGAAGGGAGGAATTTCATGAAACTTTTCACAATCTTCAGACATGTCTATCTTGCCGTCCACTCCCAGGATGTCCCTTTTTCCTGATAGAACTATGTGGCGCTTTGGCTCATCGTATGATGTATTGCTTCCTTATCTTTTCTTTTTCTCGGTTTGGTAGACATGTCCTTCACATAGATAACCTGTGCCACATCATTGGCTAGGACGAACGGTTCGTCAGAGTACCCAAGATTTTTCAGATCCACTGTTGTCATTCCGTACTGTGGGTCTACCTGTACCCCGCCGCCTGACAGATTGACCCATTTGCACTTAAACAAAGAGACCTTAAAATCAGGTCCGTAGTCAAGTTCCCATATGTCCACTATGTAACCATAATATGTGTCCTTTCCGCTCTCGGTTGCTGCATCAAAGCAGACACCGCTGTTTTGGTTAGTGCTCTTTTGATCTTGGGCGATCGTGTAAAATGTATTCTCATTTATCTCGTATCCTTTGTAAGTCAATACAATCAAAGATGGTCCCCTGGACAACAAGTACAACTCATCACAAACAGTGTTGTCACCTCTGAGACGTGTTTCCAACCAACTGCTGAAAGTCCTGATGTGTTCACATGTAATCCAGTCGTCGCACTGCTCCGGGTGTTTGGAGCGCAGACTGTTCTTGTGTTCATCGACATACGGGGTCACCAAGGTAGAGTTCTGTAGAACTGTGTAGTGTGCTTGAGACCAAGAATATCCGTCCCTGCATATTATTGAGTCACTTTCAAGAGTGCCTTTTCCAGTCAGTCTCCCCTCATACCGCGATTTAGGAAGACCTATATTCTTAAGGCCAGGAATGAAGTCAACACAAAACTCGATAACATCCTCTGTTTGATGGCCCATGGAGATGCTTCCTTCTGGCCTAGCGCGGTTACGGGCATATTTCTTTAGGACTCCCATGAACCTCTCAAAGGGGAACATATTGTGTAGAAATACGGGACCCAGGATGACAATCTCGTCGACTAGATGAACTAGGACGTGCGTCATGATATTGAAGAAGGATGGTGGGAACACCAGCTCGAAACTGACAAGACATTGCGCCACATCACTCCTTAGCCTTGGTATGATTTCTGGATCGATCACCTTCTGAGAGATTGCATTGAGGAATGCACATAGCTTCACAATGGCTAATCGGACATTTTCCGGTAGAAGCCTCCTCAATGCAACTGGAAGCAGTTGCGTCATAATCACGTGGCAGTCATGAGACTTTAGGTTCTGAAACTTTTTCTCTGGCATATTTATTATTCCCTTTATATTCGACGTGAAGCCAGTCGTGACCTTCATACTGAGCAGGCATTCAAAGAAGATTTCTTTCTCTTCTTTCGTAAGAGCGTAGCTGGCAGGACCTTTATACTGCTTCGAAGGCATGCCGTCTTTTTCGTGCAAACGTTGCAGGTCCTCCTGTGCCTCAGGTGTATCTTTTGTCTTCCCATACACGCCCAAGAAGCCTAGCAGGTTCACGCAAAGGTTCTTCGTCACGTGCATCACGTCGATTGAAGAGCGGACCTCTAGGTCTTTCCAGTAGGGTAGGTCCCGAAATATAGATTTCTTCTTCCACATGGGTGCATGTCCCTCAGCGTCATTCGGAACAGCTAGTCCACCGGGACCCTTTCCAAAGATTACGTGTAAATCATTGACCATAGCAAGTACCTGATCACCGGTACGCATGGCGGGCTTCTTCCGGTGATCTGCCTCGCCTTTGAAATGCTTGCCTTTCTTTCGACATTGATGGTTGGTCGGAAGAAATCGACGATGGCCCAGGTACACATTCTTCCTGAATTTGTCCAGGTATATACTTTCAGTGTCATCTAAACAGTGCGTGCATGTGTGGTATCCTTTGTTTGTCTGTCCTGAAAGGTTACTAAGAGCGGGCCAATCGTTGGTGGTCACAAACAGCAACGCCTTTAGGTTAAATTCCTCCTGTCGGTGGTCATCCCACGTACGTACACCGTTTCCATTCCACAACTGTAAAAGTTCTTCAACTAATGGCCTTAGGTACACATCAATGTCGTTGCCGGGTTACTTAGGGCCTTGGATGAGAACTGGCATCATAATGAACTTCCGCTTCATGCACATCCAAGGAGGAAGGTTATACATACATAGAGTCACGGGCCAGGTGCTGTGATTGCTGCTCTGCTCCCCGAAAGGATTAATGCCATCCGTGCTTAAAGCAAACCATACATTCCTTGGGTCCTTTGCAAACTCATCCCAGTACTTTCTCTCGATTTTTCTCCACTGCGACCCGTCAGCGGGTGCTCTCAACTTCCCATCTTTCTTTCCGTTCTCACTGTGCCATCGCATCAACTTGGCATGCTCTTCGTTTCTGAACACACGTTTCAACTGTGGTATTATAGGAGCATACCACATCACCTTCGCAGGAACCCTCTTCCTGGGGGGCTCACCATCAACATCCCAGGTTCACCTCGTCTGATCTTATACCGCAATGCACCGCATACCGGGCATGCGTTCAGATCCTTGTATGCACCGCGGTAGAGGATGCAGTCATTAGGGCATGCATGTATCTTCTCCACCTCCAATCCTAGAGGGCATACGACCTTCTTTGTTGCGTATGTACTGTCGGGCAATTCGTTATCCTTTGGAAGCTCCTTCTTCAATATTTTCAGTAGATTCTCAAATCCTTTGTCAGCCACAGCATTCTCTGCCTTCCACTGCAGCAATTCCAGTACGGTACCGAGCTTTGTGTTGCCATCTTCGCAATTGGGGTACAACCCTTTTTTGTGATCCTCTAACATGCGATCGAACTTTAGCTTCTCCTTTTGACTTTCGCATTGCGTCCTTGCATCGACAATGACCCGGCGGAGATCATCATCATCGGGCACATCGTCTGGTTCCTCTTGATCTTCAGTAGCTTCACCCGTTGCCGCATCATTGGGCACATCATCTGGTTCCTCTTGATCTTCACCAGCTCCCCCCGTTGCAGCATCACCGTATTCAGGGGGCACATAGTTGTCATCGTACTCTTCTTCTTCGCCGTCTTCCATCATAACCCCTATTTCTCCGTGCCTCGTCCAAACATTATAGTGTGGCATGAAACCCTTGTAAAGCAGATGGGAGTGAAGGATTTTCTGGTTAGAGTAAGACATCGTATTCCCACATTCAGTGCATGGACAACACATAAAACCATTCTGCTTGTTTGCCTCAGCCGCATCGAGAAACTCATGCACGCCCTTAATGTACTCGCAGGTGTGTCTGTCACCGTACATCCATTGTCGGTTCATCTGCGTGCATTATATATAATTAAGTGTCCAAATTAATAGAAGTTCATCATCACATTAAAACCAAAGTGCATACATAGTTCTCATCTAACAACATATAGCTCTCCACAGCATCTAATTAATTAAACCATACATTGAAACTATGTAAAACATTTCAATGCGAAAACAAATGCGATCATAATTGCAACCAAGGTAACAATTGATCCAACGGCATAATGATACCAAGCCTCGGTATGAATGGCATATTTTCTAATCTTTCTAATCTTCAAGCACATTGCATCCATCTTGATCTTGTGATCATCGACGACATCCGCAACATGCAACTCCAATATCATCTTCTCCTCCTCAATTTTTTTTATTTTTTCCTTCAACAAATTGTTTTCTTCTTCAACTAAATTTAACCTCTCGACAATAGGGTCGGTTGGCATTTCCGATTCACATACATCCTACATAAATAAAATCTATGTCACGTTGGTCGGCATAATTTTCATAAACAATAAATGAACCAATAGTTATAAAGATAATATATATACCACATCCAAATCATAGATAGGACGAGGGCCGACGGGGGCGGATACCAAAACCATCGCACTATATAAGATGCAATAATAAAAGTAAGAAAATAATACAAGTATCTATGTAAACATACAAGTAAGAATATTTTTCCTTTCAGAAAGAAGATAAGAACAAGAGGCTCACCACGGTGGTGCCGGCGATGAGCTCGGCGCGGGTGATCGACGGCGGTGAAGACGGGGACGGGGCGTGACGGACCGCTAAATCTAGACAAATATTATGGAAAATGGAGCTTGGAGGTCAAGCTTGGAGAGGAGAAAGCTTAAGTAGTGTGGCTCGGGCATTTCATCGAACACCTTGTGTGCATAGGAGGTGAGCTAGAGCACCACCAAGCCCTCTCCCCCTCGGCCAGAAAAAAACAGAGCAATGTGCTCTGCTCTTACGCGAGGGGGTATATATAGGCACCTCATTGGTCCCGGTTCGTGGCATGAACCGGGACTAAAGGGGAGCATTTGGTCCCGGTTCAAGCCACCAACCGGGACCAATGGTGGTGGGCCAGGAGCGAGGTCCATTGGTCCTGGTTCGTCCCACCAACCGGGACCAAAAGGTCCAGATGAACCGGGACCAATGGCCCACGTGGCCCGGCCGGCCCCCTGGGCTCACGAACCGGGTCCAATGCCCCCATTGGTCCCGGTTCTAGACTGAACCAGGACTAATGGGCTGACCCGGCCTGAACCAAAGCCCTGTTTTCTACTAGTGTATAGCCAACACAAACGGCTTTTTTGCGAGGCTAGTGTATTATGGAGGTTTTTTTGTCTGCATGAAACCACCCAAATTATGTAATAAGAAGTTGGATGGAGTTATTTTCAAGTTCGATTTTGAGAAAGCCAACGATAAGGTGTGTTGGTCAGTTCTACAACAAGCATGGTAGATGAAGGATTTCTCTTTGATTTGGAGAGAGCTGGCTTGATAACTTTGTTTAGAAAGGTAGTGTTTCCATTGAAGTAAATGACGATGCCGAACAATTTTTCAATCTGGGAAAGGGCTATGTCAAGGGGATCCTTTGTCGCATATTATTTGTAATACAACTAATCATCAACCCGCACATCAGTACAAGCTTGTTATTTTCTATGGCAATTAAATATACTAGTCATCATCCGGTGCATCTGCACGGGCTAGGGATTTTTACATAGTTTCAACATTATGGTGTTTTCCGAATATATAGTGTGGAAACAAACATTTGAAATCAAAATATTAAGGTGTCATGTATTTCAATATTTTTCCCTCATCAGTATCACATGATTCTTTGCTTCAAATAGAAAAGACTGTGACGTTTATATCAGCACCAAAGTTTTTTTATCAAACTTGGAATACGAACAATAAATCTCAATAGATTTGAAATAGTGACCATTATCTGAATTTGAATCAAACCATTGATTAATACGCAGAGTTTTAATGCTCCATTGCTTATTTCTTTAGTTTTACATTCCAATTCGTAAATGAAGAATATATACCATCAGGCTAATATATATTTGCAAGGAAGGATCACTTTGTTAACAAAATAGGTATATACAATTATAATAATTCTCATATAAAGGCAAGAAATAGAATAAAGTGTACACCTACTCATTTTTTTACTAAGTTGGCTTTCTTTTTTCTTCTCGGATGCATTTTGATTTGTAATCTATCAGGAAAAACACCAAAACAATTTAGTACAAAATTACTCACCAGAATAACAGTGTGAACTCATTTGCTCATGTAGAAGCATCTAAACTCATGGTTAACATTGCACGTATATGCATGCAATAATGTTGATGGGGTTGATGTAGTGGACGATAGAGCCTTGCCGCTGGCATAGTGAAAGGCAAAATTCCATGACCAATTGATTCATATAGTCCTACAAATACTAACTTGGCCTGCTCAAAACAAAATGATTTCTTCTTTCAAGCGCCGAGATTCTATCAATCAGTTTTATACATGTAACTAAAAAAATATTAGTAAAAAGGAGAACATCTTGCGAACTTTCTCAAGAACACATCCTTAAGACGGTGAGGTTAAGCTCATCTTGCTGCTGCTGCTTGGATGAACCATGCATGGAGGTGCTGCACGAACTTGAAGCTTTCAAGATTCAAAGGTTTGAGAGGAAGTGATCTAGGAGAAGCTGGATGGATATTGTTTTTTTGTGGGGAAAGAGAGAGGGTCATGGATTTTCTTCACATAATCCAGCGTCAATGGAGCTTAGAAGTTTAGGATGGCATGGATGATGCAAATATGCTGAGGAGGAGGAGGAGGAGGAAGAGGAGCGCTAGGGTTCTGTTGCTCGGCGGACGGGATTGACGGAGGAAGAAGTCTGCAATGCAAGGAATTTGTTTACTTTATTTGCTAAAAGAGTTGCACGTGGAACAACAGCCAAGTTTTTTTGGCTTAAAGAGATACATGTGGGACAACAGCCTAGGACTCTTAAAGTAGCTTATCCAACGGCTGTAGATAAGAAAATATAAATCAGAAACAAAAAATTATCATGAGATTGATACAACTGAAAGTTGAGGATCGTTTGGTTTCAGATGCATCTAATAGATGAAATTATGTGTGACATTAGAAGATAGTTGCAATAACAATCACGCCCATATAAGCAAGTGGGTAGAATGATTTTCTAGTACTGGTCATTCTTGTGCAAATATATTAAAACTGATCAGTTCAAATGTAAAATACCTTATAGCAGTATGCAGCCAGTGGCAATATGGGATGAATAGGCGAGAGGTAATGCTAGTCCACCACAAAAATACCATAAGATTAACCCATCTTTTAATATAAATGACAGCCCATATTTTCATCAACCACTTAATAAAGTATTGGGAGTTCAAAAATTAAGCAAACCATGTAACTACGGAATTATTGGAGAATTAGTGTATATAAGTCCCAACTTCAGAGGTATCCTAAAGAATTTGTCAATTGAAAGATCTATATTAACTTCCATTTTATTGACAGAGTAGTGTTACCTTATCCATGCAAAAAAGGGTACCCGCAAAAAAAAAGGGAGACGTTACCTACAACTTTGTGGTCCTAAATGTGAGTATGTAGAACTAAATATATTTTTTTGCCAATCGAATAAGGTTGAACTTGTAACTCAGCATAAGTTTGTTAGTTATTGTGGAGTTCTGCTGCTGGCGTGCATGTCACACACATAAGCCGAACGATATTTTCAGGTAGACACATTCTTTGAAATTGAAAGAAACAACAAAATCTGTGTGTTGAAAACACAACACAACAGATGTTTTCGTCGATATTTACTGGTATATATATTCCTTTTTATTCTATTTCATGGAATAGCGAGAACTCCATAGATCCACAAATATTCTTTATTATTTAGCAGACCACATGTGAATAATCACCTGCAAGAGGAAATTAGTAAAAGGAAAGCAAATTAAACAACTTGATCCACACCACACCGTATCATCCTTGAGATTACAAATCTGAGTTAGATGCATCATATCAAATGCATTCATAATTTTATTGCGTCTACCGAGAAGCAGAAAATCAGAGTCGAACACAAACTAATTAAACTGGTAGCTGCATGTTGTATATTTGTTTCACGTAGCTACTAAATTAGTGTTTCTGGTTCCAGTACGTATACCTGCTGGGTAGGGCCATGTTGTAGGTAGGTGTTCCCCTCAACGACATTGTCAAGCTTGTCTTGGAACTAAACCTCTCCCTCAGCGATCTCCCTGGCATCTTGATTCCCAATGATGACCATCTTCCTGCACACAAATATAATCCCTCATCATAGTGCACCTCATGGTCCCTGATCTATTTGTAGCAACCTGGTGCTCACGTTCCCTACTTCTTCACCATCTTGACAACCTCTCTCTCACCAGACTTCAGCAGGATGCATGCGGTACGCCTTGGTTCCACGAGGAAGGGCCGTTGGTACTCTCCCTCCAGCCTCCAGCGCAGCCCCATCTTCTTAGTCTCCATCTTGTGAGCCTCATCAGCCTAGGCCAATAGGAAATCACCCACGTAGAGAACTCCCTCGTCCGGGTAGCCGGCGCCGGGGCATGTTCGCTGGAACAAAAAGGCAATCGGAGGCTGGGCATGGGGATTTTGGTTGTCGAGTCACCGAGGGAGCAGTTCGTGGAGATATCTCAGGGGTAAGTTATGGGATTGTATTTGTGAATAATTACGTGAGATTCCAACATCCCCACGTTTCATCAGATACAGTTTTCCACGTTGATTTCTTTCCCTTTTTGTTAGCCTTTTTCATTTTTCTTTCTGGAGACAACAGATCAAAGTTTGTTTTTTGTATACAACTACCTTGGACGTGTCAGATGCCTTTTTTGGACGTACGGAACAATCTATGTTACGTAAGTTTTTCTTTTATCCTGGACGTAAATTTTATAATCCAACGGTGTAATTAATTTTGATGATGTGGATTAATGAGAATACTTGAAAGGTGCCTCCAATTAGTAAATAGAAGATTTTTTGCATTTATTATTATTTTTCGATAGATTTGCATTAGAGGGGTTTCATGATTATACATAAGGAATATTGTTTGGAGCATTTATCAGAAAAGAGCATTGGAACTTGATGGATATAGTGCTTGCCATTTAACTTTACTAGACCATGACAGTGCTCGTTGCAGCGCCCTCTCTATGTTTACAATTTAATGATAGATTTTCAATATTTGTTCACAATATAATGATGGAAATTTACATAAATACTCCCTCCGTTCCTAAATATAAGTGTTTTTTAGAGATTTCAATATAGATTTCATACGGAGCAAAATGAGCGAATCTACACTCTAAACTACGTCTATATACATCCGTATGTAGTACATATTGAAATCTCTAAAAGGACTTGTATTTAGGAATGAAGGGAGTATATGAAGTCCTTAGACTAAATTGGAAAGTAGTGCTATTTTACTATCCAAGGGAAGCAGGGAAGCAGAGGTATTGCAGTGATAGAAGCTACCTTCTGTTTAGTGGAACTTAGATAAGAGAGTAATGGAGACCGCCTTAGCCATGTTCACGGCGAGAACCTTAATCATTGTTGCCTCTATCCAGCTAGGGAGGAATAGTGGTGGAGGGTGTGATACGGAGTTATGGTAGTGTGTGCGTAGCTGTACTGGCTCCACCCACACATAAAAACATATAAAGTTGATTATATCTGAACCCAGAATTGTACAATGGCATAAATAAGTAACATACACACTAGAGGTGATCCCGGACTCTCTGAGAATGCCTTAGCCATACTGTAGGTTTCATTGGTTTCATTACTCTCTTGTTCTTTACTTTCATTCTTACGCACTTTAGTTCTCGTCACAAACACTCATGCAAAATTTTCACTTACAAATCACTTTTGTTTTGAATTACAATTAACTTGTAGGCCCATCCGGATAAACCTCTATAAGGAGCAAAGACCGTTTCCTAGCTCTCTTTGTGAGCAATACTATTACTTCAAAAAGCCTACAACTCAACCATGCAGACTTGAGACATCATGCTTTTTTATGGCACCATTGCTGAGGAGCTAAACACATTTGGTCTTTTGTTTATTTTATTCGCTGAGTTATTTTACAGGTTCTAGGCAACCATGACCGAGTTTGGACATATGTATCAACTCGCGACAATAAAACTCTAGGACCGCCTATTAAATAAATCTTCACATCTATAGGCCCAAGACCTAATGATGAAACGAGTTTACTCGGATTATTGTAGAGTAAGAAATTTATAGTTGATGGTACAGAAGATCTGTATCAAGTATCAACATATGCAACTGTTTGATGGGAGGGACATCTAAAGTTGGACATTTAAAGTTGGACATTTTTTAAATGCTTGTTTAACATTTTTCCAAATATTTCCCCGCAAAGTTATTATGGAAAAAGTTGATAATGTACTTAAAAAATGTTATTCAAGCATTTAAAAATGATAAAAAATATATTTTAAAAACGTTAATCAAGAATTAAAAAATGTTAAATGTGTATTAAACAAATGTTGACTATGTATTCAAAAAATGTTAATCAAACATTTGAAAATTTTAAATATATATAGAAAAAATGTTGCCATGTATTCAAAACATTTAATATTGTGTTGTTTTTAAAAATGGCATTGTTGAGGAAATCGTTAACTGATAGTAGCTCGGTTGGCAGGCAAGTGGGAAATTAATAGGGTAATCGACAAGTTAATCATCTAATCAGACGATTTATCAGTTTATCGGTTACTTAGTGACCATACGAGTAGGGATTAATTAGAAAGTTAACTGGTTAATCAGATGAATTATTAAATAGGGAAATTTTGTTAGACTTGTATTTGAAGAATGTTGATCAAACATTTAACAAATGCTAACGTATATAGCAAAAATAATGCTGATCAAGCATTCAAAAAATATTAAATTTATATAGAAAAAATTTCGACCATGTATTAAAAATAGTTAATCTTGCATTTGAAATAAATATTATTCAAGTATTTAAAAAGTGTTAATATTGTATTTAAAAAATGTTATTATTGTTTAAAAAATGTTAATCAAACATTGAAAAAATGTAAAAA
Organism: Triticum urartu; assembly: GCF_056163025.1. Lineage (NCBI taxonomy): Eukaryota > Viridiplantae > Streptophyta > Magnoliopsida > Poales > Poaceae > Triticum > Triticum urartu. The sequence goes on from NC_141875.1 coordinate 697,240,519, forward strand.
ATGGTTATCCATAAAATGTTGTCCAAATATTAGAATAATCTTGATCTTGTATTTGAGAAATGTTAATCAAGTATTTGAAAAAGGTTAAAAACTTGTATAGATTTGTTTTTGACAATTGATTCAAAAACGGAGAAAGAAACATAGGAAAAGAGAATTCTGCTGAAAGTCAAGAAAGAAACAAAACAAAAACTCGGAAAGAAAACCCAAAAAGAAAGAAAAACAAAATAACCCTGAAAACCAAGAAAGAAACAAAGAAATACGAAGAAGAAAAAGAGAAAACTAAAACTAGCGTAAACCGTGAAAGAAATATGGAAAATCAATGAAAAAACAAAGGAAAACATTAGTCTGAAGAAAACAGGTGACGAAATAGAGAAAACTGATGAAAAGGAAAACAAAAGAAAGAAATCAGTACATCAACCACGACGTGTGATCTTCTCGATCGGAAACAGCAAATGAAAATAAAAACAGACAAAAAACGAGCCGGCCCGGTACTGTAAGCAAAGTCGAAAATGCTTGAGCCAAGACCGATGGAACACTCGCTATAGGGCAAGATATAGGAAAACCCCTATTTGCTGCTCTCTGCGGCAAACAGTCAGGGTTCCGCAAAGGGGCTATCGTGCGAGCGGCGCGCGTGGGCTGGCCTGTTAACAGTTCCTAGTACAGCGGTTTTGGGAACCTTCTATGACTGTTCCAAGCTGGTTTTATTTTTCCGATTTTGGAAACCTTCTAGAGTGTTCCTGAAACAGTTTTTCTTTTCATATTTATTTTCATTTTTCATTTTTTCCTATTTCTTTTTTCTATCTTTTTTCTTTTTTCTTGCTCTTTTTCCATTTTTTCTTTTTTCAACAAATGTTTTCAGAATTTTTTCTAAAAAGTGAAAATTTCAGATTTTGTTACTTTTTTCAGAAAATGTTTCTGTTTTCAAATTTTTGATCAGAAATTTCTAAAAAATTTAGAATTCCAAAAATTGTTCACTTATTTAAAAAAGTGTTTGTCTTTTTAAATTTGGTTCACAAACTAAAAAAGTTTGGATTAAGAAATATGTTCCTGCTTTCAAAATTTGGTCAAAAATTCTAAACATATTCATGTTTCAAAATTTTCTTTCAAATTCAAAAACGTTTTTGTGTATTTCAAATCTGTTTACGAATTAAAAAATGCTCAGTAATTTAAAAAAATGTTCCCTTTTTTGAGAAAATTTCCAAAAAATGTGCACGTCCTCATTTTTGAGTTTCGAAATTCTTCAGTTTCAAAATTTTGTTCACAAATTTTTGAAAATGTTCGGGCGCTTCAAAACATGTTCCTGTTTTAGAAAATGTCAATGTTTTCATTTTTTCCGGAGTTTCAAAATTTTGCAGTTTTAAATTTTTTTTCACTAATTAAAAAAAATGTTCGGGTGGTTCAAAACATTTTCCCATTTTAAAAATTTATTCACAAATTTAAAAAATGTGCATGTTTTCATTTTTTCAGGAGTTTCGAAATTGTTCGGTTTCAAATTTTGAAAAAATGTTCGCGTTTTCAAATTCTGTCTTGGATTTTAAAAAATTGTTCCCATTTCAAAAAAAGTTCCTCATTTTTGCAAATATTTCAGTTTTTTTTGCAAACCAGTAATTTGCTTTTGTGTCATAGATGCCTTAGTTTTTTCAATAAAAAATGCTTTTGAAATTCAAGATATAATTTGGATCTGCTCTGCGGGATTGGTTCTTTAAGCTCCACGCTGCTGTAGAATTGGTATCAACTGCTAGCTCAATTTGTTGTACCACGTGAGGTATAGTGTGAGGTCCTGGGTTCGAATTCCTGCGACCGTGGTATTTCTTTTTTCGCTACAGTGCATTGTCGTTCGATATATTCATGGGCCGGCCCAGTTGGACACCCGCCTGTGCGAAACCGCGCTTGTTCGCCGTAGCGAGCGGCAAATAGGAGCTCCCAAGATATAGCCTTTGCGGTCACACTGCTCGCGATTCAAGATAACAAATTTAAAAATAAAAATTTGGAAATAATGTTCATGTTTTCACAAAGTATTAAGAAATTTGAAAAAAAATCGTGTTCTAAAATGTTGCATCTTGAAAATGTTCACGTATTTTCAAAATCTTTGAAATATTCAAAAAATGTTTACATCTTTTAATGCCCCAAAACAATGTTTTCCTTTTTTTTAGAATAACCGAATGAGAAAAACCTATGGTAATGAAAAGCAACTGCTACAAACTGTAAAGCACCAAAAAATCGGCTCGCTACAGGCTTGTACAGTGACGTACATGGGCTTGCCCCCCCCCCCCCCCCCGTCCCTCGTGTCGCCCCGCTCGGGCGACCCGAGGGGCGAAACCCTACCCCCGCCGCCGCCTCCCTCCCCTGCTCGCCCTCCCCTCACCGTCGCCGGAGACTGCTGACGCCGAGCAAGCTTGGCGCGCAGCCGATGAAGGTGGCGGCGGGGCCCTCGCCGCCTCGCCTCGTCCGTGAGGGGCTTCTGGATCTGGGGCGGCGGCCCCGGCTGGTGAGGCGTCGCCGGCTTCGGCATCCGGTGGCGCGGGCGCAGGTCGGCGGTTCTCGGCCGTGTGGACGGCAAGATCTCCGAAGAATGCGGGCCAGCGCGCGGCGGCTGCGTGTGCTCCGGCTGTGTCAGATCTGGCCGTCCCCACTGCCCTCCCCCTCCAGCAAGCTCCTCCCGTCCCCAGATCCGGCCTGCCTCGTCGAGGGGCCTCGGTCTGCTCGGGTGGGAGTGGGTGTCCGGATGCAGGACCGGGGGAATCCCCAGCCGCCTTGCCGGCGGCGACGCCCGCGGGTGTCGCACACCTTCCCGGAGGCGCCGATTCAGGTCTTGCTCCCCATTCCCCTCCCCTTTGTCTCCCGGGAGAAATCCTCAATCCTGTTGGGCAGCGGCGACGCCCTTGGCGCCGTAACCTTCTTGAAGGCGCTGTTGTGGGAACAGAGATGGGTTGTGGGCTTCGCTGTGGTGTAGGTGGTGTGTGGCGGCGGCGGCAGCGTGCGTCCAACGGTGGCGGTGTCTTCCTTGGTGCTGGGTCAAGGTGTTATGGTGCTCTTCGCCGGGCTGCAGGTTTTCCTCCGGTGCCCTTGGATCTTTCATGACGGGAGGGGATAGGGTTCCCCTCCTATGGTGGATGAACTTCAGCTCGTCGAGCGAGCCGAAGCTCCCAATTTGGTCTTGGCCCTAGCTGTTGCCCATTGGTGCATTCTGACCGCTCGCCCTCTTCCAAGTCAGAACTTTGGCATTTGGTGTTGCTCTGCTCTAGGTGAGTTCGTCGTCGGCATGCCGGGAACGCCTGGTTCCGCACAAGTGGTTTCTTCGAGGCCACCCATCTAGGCTCTAGGGTGAGCATGTCCATCGATCAACGGTGCGGCGCCCTCGAGCCAGGCGAGGAGGCAGGGGCCTTCTTTGACGACGGATCTGGATGGATGTGTCTTTTTTCAAGCCCAGGTTTTGGCAACGGCGTGCCTTGCATCATCGTCGGTGCACTCTCCTGACCAGGACTTCGCTTTCGCCTTGGTTTTCGGCGTGCAAGAGGATAGTGGCATCTCCAAGCTATATGCTTTTCACCAATCTTACTAGCTTGTTGTATGTGCTTTGTGAGCTGTTTCCTGGCGCCCCTGTATCTTTGCTGTATGTTTTATTTTCTTTAGTTGATGCTTGGTGTTGTTTGGAGTTGTAATCCTGGCCGGTTGATGACTTTGTTAATTCAAAGCCGGGCTTCTCTGGAGCCTTCGTTCCAAAAAAAAAAAAAACAGGCTTGTACAGTATAATGAAAATGTACCGACCCATCAGCACGCGCCCTGTCCCCAATTTTCATCACGAAGTTTGAATTACCCCTCGTCGGCTTGTTGCCAAGAATAATGGTTGATCTCAACAACATAACAAAGGCCAGGCTCATGCGACGAAGATGTATGTGACGGTGGATCCGGAAATGCTTATTGTGCAACGACAAATCATGAAACGTGAACTGAGCTCATGACACTCCATTCCCGAGATGAACGAACTTGGAGTTGACATATCAACATCGATCATGTAGGAAGCAGGAAGGGAAACCAGCCAAAAAAGATGGTCTGAGATGGCCATTCCCAAGTACATCCTGTAGTAGCAGTACTTCTTTTCTCACCTAGGAGACAGCGCAGAAAGGTGGTGAGGCCTTGTCGTTTGGCTTATATCTTTCTGCTTAACGGACATTACCAGAGGCGACATGTACACGGGATTTGCGTGCGGCATGACGTCGAGGCCCGAGCCCGATGCCCCCGGCAGCTGGCTGTTCCTTTGCATCGCCAAATATTCATCTAGATCACGAGCCAATATATAGCTAGGATGTGCTTGTTCACGAGCTTCCTTCCAAAGCAAATGGCTGCCATGCGTTTCTCCCACCGAATACAGATCCTCATGCTCCTCTGCTGCTCGATATGGCCTCGTGCTACCTCGTTCTCTTTCAGCGCCAACTTCTCCGGCCCCGGTGGCTATGAGGCCACCAAGCACCTTCGCTTCCAGCGCCACGCGCGCTTCGACAACGGCTCTCGGATGATCCATCTGACAAAAGCCGGCGGGAGTCCAAGCAACAGCCTAGGCCGGGTGTTGCACGAGCACTCTGTGACTCTGTGGGACGCCGCCACCGGCGAGCTCGCCGGATTCAACACCTCCTTCACCTTCCGAATCGAGGCTGTAAACGGCAGCAACTCCACTGGCGATGGCCTGGCTTTCTTCCTGGGCCACTATCCTCCAACGAGCATCCCCGATCCCCTCGACAACGGTCGCAACCTTGGCCTCTACCCGAAAGACGTCGGCAGGGTCGCGACCGGCGCCAACCGTTCCGTAGCGGTCGAGTTTGACACCCACATGAACCCTGAGGTCGACCATAGCGGCAGCCACATGGGCATCGACGTCAACTCCATCCAATCCCGGGCGTACACCAACGCGACATCGCCTGGCAGAAACCTCACGTCGGGCCTCCCAATGACTTGCCACATCAGCTACGGTAACGACACCAAGATCCTAGCAGCGGTTCTCCAGATCGGCGACGCCACCTACCATGTCAACACCACTGTTGACCTGAGCAAGCATTTGCCTCCTGTGGTGGCCGTCGGCTTCTCAGCTGCTACCGGCCAGGGGGTCGAGCTACACAAAATCATATCCTGGTCGTTTCACTCCACCTTGGCTCCGCACACGCAAAGCTCCAAGGTTCTACCGCCAAAGATGACGTGCAAACTGCTAGTAGAGGTAATAACTGTTCCACTTATTGGAGTTATTGCAATTGTGTGCATCTTTGTTCGCGTCCGCCGATGGCAGTTATGCACGAGAAGGAAGCATTACACAGCTCTCGCCAGGGGTCTTGGGCATTTTGATTGCCCTAAGCTAGCACGTGCGGCCAACAAATTTGCAAAGGAAAACAAGCTCGGGGAAGGAGGTTCTGCCTCTGTTTATCGGGGCCAGCTGACAAATCCATCAAGAGCAGTGGCGATAAAAATATTCAAACCGGCAACATCCCACGATGGGAGGAAGGCGTTCGAGGATGAACTCAGGATTGCTAGTCGCCTGAGGCACCGGAACCTTGTCGAATTGATAGGATGGTGCTACGATTGCCCGAGGAACCTGATTGAGTTCGTATGCTGGTGGCGGGACGACAAGTACACGCGTCTATTCCTTGTGTATGAGTTGTTGCCACAAGGTAGCCTTGATCAACACCTACACGGAGGCAACAGTTGGTTGCCATGGTCCAAGAGGTATGTGTTGTAATACCATCTCCAAATCATCTACATCACTGCAACTTAGGTTTTTCCTTCATACATATTCGTAACATGCATGCTTTCACAAATAGGTACGAGATCATCCTAGACCTAGGATCTGCACTGCAATACCTCCATGTAGATTGTGAGCAACACAAGCAATGTGTCGTACATGGTGATATCAAATCAAGTAACGTGCTGCTTGACCCTTCGTATGGTGCCAAGTTAGGCGACTTCGGATTGGCAAGGTCTGTTGACCAAGAAACCGGGGCACAAACCACAGACGTTGTGCAGGGCACTTACGGATATATAGACCCTGTGTTTGTCAACACGAGCCAGCGGAATCGGCAGTCAGACATGTACAGTTTTGGCATTGTCCTACTAGAGATGGTCTCTGGAAGGGATCCGACGGTGCGTCTCAACAATAGGCCTCCATTGCCATCATGGGTAAGGAGTTTGTACCATAGGCATGCGCTCCTAGAGGCCGTAGATGGCAGGCTGTTAGGTGGTGAGTCTAGTGCCGGCCGGCAGCAGATGAAGCGTGCGCTACTCGTTGGCCTCTTATGCGTGCACCAGGACCCGATCAGCAGGCCGTCAATCAACGACACCATGTATGCACTGCGATCAGAGAGGCTTAAATTGGATATGACTCCCCTAGCGCCAGTGACACCACTGTTGATGCCGTAGCCTATCTTGTTCAGGCTTCTAGTCCAAAAAATCACAAAATAATACCATACATGTATTCAAGGGCAACATGTTGAGCATGGATGTATCGCCAATAGGAATCTTGTACCAGGACGCCAAACAAAATACTCATACTACAAAGGCCACGACGGTGTCACCAACATTAAGTAATTCTTAGGTTGATTCATATAAATCAGTATTTGTTTTGGTAATCAAGATCAATTCAATATTGCCTTGGCATTTGAGTATCTTCATCAATGGCAGTCCAACTAGGAAATTGCCAATCTTATACTGGACTTCGGAAAAAGCTTTTAAACTGAGAGAATACAATACCGTCTTGGAAGTTCGGGGTGCTAGAGGTTTTGGATATAGATGTCCTACAGGGCACTTACAAATATATAGACCCATGTGGCGTCCTATCGGCGGCTTGCCGTCCCTACCACGGCTCGACTGATCGGGTCTACTTATTCCCTCGCATGTGTGCCTGGAGCAAACCTTGCATCTGCTTCATCTACCCTTTAGTCTATTGCTTGTTCTCGTTTCATATCAGTAGCTTATTCTCGTCTAAATGCATGGTATATTTCTACCTGTATGAGTAACACCACCCTATCTATCTGCTTGTGGAATGTAAGAGTACTTGGTGATGTGTCAAAATGCGCTAATATCCTCTCCGAGCTTATCAGCATTAGCCCCCACTGCGCCCTTTTGCAGGAATCAAAACTAAATGAAATTACTGAATAAAAATTCCGATCCTTCCTACCTCGCTCTCTCGACCAAAAATGTTTTTACCAGCCGATGGCTCGGCTGGTGGAACAGTTTAATTCAAATTACTTCTCAGTGCTCTCTCACACACACCATAACTTTGCCACATCAATCAAACTCACGTCCCTCGCGCACCACAACCCTTCATCATCACTAACGTATATGCTCCCGCAAGCCGTAACCTGAAACAAGCCTTTCTTGATGAGCTCAAACTGATGAAACAAGGTAATCACACGCCTTGGTTAATAGTAGGAGACTTCAACTTTGTCCGGTTTTCTAACCAAAACTTCCACCAACGAGAAGCAGATGCTTTTAACAACATGATCAATGAGCTAGCCCTACTCGAACTTCCACTGCTTGACAGACGCTTCACTTGGTCCAACAAACGCTCTGCGCCGCCAACCTTAGAAGGATTAGACTGGGCTTTCTTTAATCTGCCTTGGAATAATTGCTTCCCAAACGCAACCTTGTCCTCACTTCCACGTATCACATCCGATCACGTCCCCCTAATCCTATGCATTCAAATAGGTTTACCCAAACCGCGCCACTCTAGATTCGAGTCTTCATGGTCTCACGCCACATAATGCCATGACATCGTTCAAAAATGCTGGGCCACCAACCGTCGCACGGCCCAACGAACAAATTCAGCAGTTGCCCTGTCCAAAGCCCTGAAAACAACATGTTCCTCTCTCAAACAATGGGCATCCAAATGATCACCAGCCCACCTCCGCGAAGCAGCTGCAAAACAAGTCATAAATCTCATTGACCTAAAAGAAGAAGCTCGGCCGCTCTCAAAACCCGAACACGGGTTGAGACTTGTTGTCTCCAATGCCCTGCACACAACTATTTCTGAAAAAATTGGCCTTCTGAAAACAACGAGGATAAGTGCGCGCTGCTATTCACAGTGAGGAGAACACATAATACTTCCATGCCGCTGCCTCCCAGAGGCTTCGCAAGAACACTATAACTTCCCTCCTACTAAATGGGACAAAGTTCCACTCTCATGCCCAAAAAGCAGCCATTCTACGGCATCGCTTCACATCCATTATCGGCTCACCACCTACCTCCTGGTCCTTCCAGCCACACCAATACTACCCCCAACCGCTACCCCAACTCCTCAATATGGAATCTGCCTTTACTCATGACGAAATAAAAGAGGCATTCATGCAAATGACCCCCCCCCTAGCTAGCCCTGGACTGGACGGATTTGGCCCCCTATTCTATAGAAAATACTGGAATCTCGTTAAAAACCACATCTTTTCGTTCATGACAGACTTCCAAGACCTCTCTGCCCAAACCGAATGTTTAAACCGAGCCCACCTAATTCTGCTGCCAAAAAAAGAAGAAGCAAATACACCGGACTCCTACCGCCCGATCTCTCTCCAAAATTGCCCCGTCAAAGCCTTCGCAAAGGTCCTCACCAATAGACTAAAACCGCTAATCCCATTGCTTGTTCACGAAAACCGGACTGGTTTCATCTCAGGTCGTTGCATCGCGGAAAATTTTGTCTGTGATGCGGATCTTATCGGCTCCTGCCATTCTCGCAAAACTCCAACCATGGTCATAAAACTAGACTTCAGCAAAGCCTTCGGCACTCTCTCATGGGAATCTCTCACCGCCATCCTACACTGCCGCGGCTTCCCGCAAAAATTCTCGGCCTAGATCCAGGATATCCTCTCAACAGGAAAAACGACCGTCATGTTGAACGGGGTCCCAGGAAACTGGATAAACTGCAAGAACGGCCTCGGACAAGGAGACCCCATATCACCCCACCTATTCATCATCATTGCTGACCTCCTTCAACAAATGATCACACAAGACTGCGACCTCCGGCACCTCACACACCCCCTGTTCTCACACCTGCCACCGACCGTTCTATAATATGCCGATGGCACCCTCATCATCGCCAAGGCATCCAATGATGTGGCCATGCAATAAAACACATTCTTCAAAATTTTGCATGGCTACAGTCCTCATGATAAACTAAACAAAAACTACATTCATGCCTATGCATGTGTGCCCTTTAATTGCGGACTCCATTGCCACCACCTTGTAGTGTAGAACATCAACCTTTCCACAAATCTATCTAGGCCTACCCCTAGCACCTACCCGTTTACCTCCAAACGCCTTTCTACCCATTATTGAACGATGCCAAAAATTCTTGACAGGTTGGCGAGCAAAAATCCTCTCCAAGGGTGACAGGCTCATCGTACTGTCTGCTGTCCTCTACTCCATCCGGGTCTACTTTATGTCAGTCTTCCTCATTCCCAAAAGCGTGCTAAAAACCCCAGAATATCCGTCGAGCCTTCTTCTGTGTCGTAGAGGAAACTTGAACCGGTGCTCAATGCTTAGTTGCCTGGAAAAATGTTTGTCAGCCAAAAAAGTTCGATGGTCTAGGTCTAAAAAATCTTCGTGTGCAGAATAATTGTCTACTAATGAAATTTGCTGTCAAAGCTCTGCTTCTGGATCAAACTCCGTGGCTAGACTGGATTAACCTACAACAGCCAAATGCTCTCATCGCTCCACAAAACAGTCACTCCTTCCTCCATAAACCACCAACTACCAGCTTTACACACCATCTCTTTTGTCATCACAAATTCTGGAACCAACACCTATTTTTGGCTAGATATTTGGCTACACGAACAATCACTCGCTACTCTGTTTCCCTGCCTCTACTCGTATACCACTACTCCCCTGGCTCGTGTGGCTGCTGTTTTGAACCACGGTTTAGAATCAATCCTAAGTGTCGGTGTCAAAACCGGCGGATCTCGGGTAGGGGGTCCCGAACTGTGCGTCTAGGCCGGATGGAAATAGGAGGCAGGGAACACGATGTTTTACCCAGGTTCGAGCCCTCTTGATGGAGGTAAAACCCTACGTCCTGCTTGATTAATATTGATGATATGGGTAGTACAAGAGTAGATCTACCACGAGATCAAGGAGGCTAAACCCTAGAAGCTAGCCTATGGTATGATTGTTGTATATGGAGTTTATTGCCTACGGACTACAACCCTCCGGTTTATATAGACAATGGATAGGGTTAGGGTTACATAGAGTCGGTTACAATGGTAGGAGATCTTGAATATCCGCATCGCCAAGCTTGCCTTCCACGCCAAGGAAAGTCCCATCCGGACACGGGACGAAGTCTTCAATCTTGTATCTTCATAGTCCAGGAGTCCGGCTGAAGGTATAGTCCGGCTACCCGAAAACCCCCTAATCCAGGACTCCCTCAGTAGCCCCTGAACCAGGCTTCAATGACGACGAGTCCGGCGCGCAAATTGTCTTCGGCATTGCAAGGCGGGTTCCTCCTCCAAGTCCTTCATAGAAGATTGTAAACACCAAGAGTAGTGTCCGGCTCTGCAAAATAAGCTTCCACATATTGCCATAGAGAGAATAATATTAACACAAATCAAATCTGCTGACGTATTCCGCAGTGCGTCACCACACTACGGCCAAATCCTTTACTCGAATCGATTTCACTTTTCCACCTCAGCGTGTTTTGCGAGGTAGTTTCCTTGGCACGTCTTGTCAAAGCAGAGATCGTGTACCCCTTTTACGGGATTCTCATCAATACGGACGTGGGTAATCCAACCGTGCCATTTATCACGGTGCTTGGGAGGCAAGCGAGTTTACCAGGCTGGTGGGGACGCACAACCGCATCCGCCTATATAAGGGGATAAGGATCCACCTTTTTACCTACGCCTTCTTCCTCCTTTGCCTACCCATCTCCTGTGCACTCGAGCTCCAGCGCCCAAGCCCGCACTTCCCACCTCAACCTTCTCTAGCATTGTCCGGAGCGGGAGGCAAGTGGATGGTCTCCTCCGTCACAGAGGGTAAAGTCAAGAAACTAAGGAAGGCCAGATACCTGTCCAAGGACATCGCGCACCGGCTTCCCGAGGAGGGGCAGCTTCTCCCCACCCCAAGGCCCCATGAGAGGGTAGTATTTCTCCCCCACTTCCTCCGCGGACTGGGTTCTCCACTCCACCCATTTGTCCGGGGACTCATGTTCTACTACGGCCTGGATTTCCACGATCTGGCTCCGAACTTCATCCTAAACATCTCGGCGTTTATCGTCGTGTGCGAGGCTTTTCTCCGCGTCCGCCCTCATTTCGGCCTCTGGCTCAAGACCTTCAACGTCAAGCCCAAGGTGGTGCATGGCAGCCAGGCGGAGTGCGGAGGCGCCATGGCGGGCAAGATGGCCAACGTCCTATGGTTCGAGGGCTCTTTCGTGGAGACCCTAAAGGGATGGCAATCCGGGTGGTTTTATATCACCGAGCCGCGCGATCCAAAATGGACCGCAGCCCCCGAGTTCCAATCCGGACCCCCCACGCGGCTTATGTCCTGGAAAGAGACGGGCCTGTCGTGGGGTGACGAAAAAGAGGTGACCGGATTGCAAACATGCATCCAGTCCCTGGTGAACAAGCCAGTCCGGCTTGTTAATGTAATTCTGGTTATGCTCGTCCGCCGGATCCTCCCGTGCCAACAACGGGATTTTAATTTGTGGGAGTTCGACCCGGCGCAGCATCAAACCCTCAGCAGGCTCTTGACACGACGTACGAAGACGCCTGGAAGATGCTATTCAAGGGCGCCGAGGCTCCCGCATCCGCTTCCGAGGACCGCGGATACAGCTCGCAGCATCACGCTAGCGAGGTATGCCATCTACACCTTTTACAGGATGTTTAAGCTTTTTTCATAGTTTGACTCTATGCGGGATCTAAACTCCCTTACCTTTGACAGGCTTGGCGGGCGATATCCGGACCGATTAACTGTCCGGCTCCGCTGCCCGAAGACCTAGCCCCAGCTCTACTAGCGAAGCTGCTGGTTCTGGCGCCTTATGTGGTGCTGGAGAAGAAGGCCAAGAAGAAGAAGACCATGGGGACTCGAAAGAGTGCCCGCAACGTGGTGGTGTCGGACTCGTCATCTGACGAGTCCGAGACGCCCACCTCCCGTGAAAACGAGGAGGAGGAAGAAGAAAACTCTCCCCTCCCATCGGAGGGAGGAGAGAAGAGGAAGGCCGCCCCAAAGTGGGAGGCCGAGGGGTCTAGAAAAAGGAAGACCCCTCCGCCGGACTACGCCCCCAACGCCGAAGAGGGTAAAGAGGAGTGGCCAAATAGGGCCAAGCGTCCGGCGAAATCGTAAGTGCGGATATCAGAATAACTCATGATGTTCCTTTGTTGCACAGCTTTCCCTAATGTCGAATGTAATTATGCAGTCCGCCCCGGGCCGAATTCGACGAATCGTCGGGCGGCTCCCTGGACTCATCGGACGTGAACTCAGTTCCGCCCGCTGTCTCCCCCCGCACTACAGACGATGCCGAAGTGGCGTCGCGACAAGCTCCGGGGCAGGAGGAGGTGGTCCCGGAGGAGCTGCAAGGCAACCTCCCGGACTCCAGGAGTGAAGGTGATAAGGCATAAGGCTCCCCAGGGCTCTAAGTCCGGCTTTGTGCCGGACACCGCGTCGGAATCTTCTACAGTTCCGGACCGCGGTAGGCGAACTCCTTCCAAGAGGAGCAAGCCTTCTGAGCCGGCGGCCTCCGTCCAACCGGAGGTGCCGGACAATCTACTGGAGGTGCTTGACGACGCCTCCATCGACGAGGGGTGCCGTACTATTATGAGTACGATGATCCAGAAGGTTCAGTCCGCCAAGAGCGGACTGACTGAAGCTTGCGCTAGCCTTCTAACAGGCTTTGAGGTAAGTAAAAATATGTAAAAATATTACCGCATAGACAGTAGCCCCTGATGCTCTGTTCGGCGTTTGAAAAGAAAAGCCGAATAGAGGATCTATTAAATTTCGCAGGAGTCTAAAAAAGAATCAATATGCGTATGCAGGCTTCGCTGCTATCCACCGCCGCACTGACTGCGGAGGTGGGTGTCCTGAAGCAGGACCTCGAGCGGACCGAGCAAGAGCTCGGCCTTGCCAAGCGGCGGCTCGAGGAGGAAGAAGGTAAGAAATACCTTACAGAAAAAGTGCTTATAAAAAGGCTTGATTGCAAAAAAGAGTAACAGGATTGTACTGCTTATTGTAGGGGGCACGACTGAGGTGGCGACCCTTAAGCAGGCGCTGTCTGAGGCCGAAAAGAAAACGGCCGCGGAGCGCACTGAGCGAGACAGACTTGGGGCTCAGGTCGGCGAGGTGCAGCGAGAGCTGCAGGCTCTCATGAAAAAACATGAGAGTTTGGAGCTGGAGTCGAAGGCGCAAGCATCCGAGCTTGCAACGGCCCTAGGGGCTGCCAAGTCTACCAAGGCCGAAGCCCAAAAGGCCCTCCAAGAGTTGGAGGAGATGAGGAAGATAGCAGCGGGTAAGGCATTCTTTATGCAAAGCAGAAATATAAAAGTGAACTACCTTTTACTTACCCGAATCCGGAGCTCTCCAGGGGCATTCGCAGATCTTCCCCGCAGCGTGTCCGATGCCGCCGCATTCTACCGAGCTGAAGAGGGTAGCTCGACGGAGAAGGTGTTCTGGTCTCAGTATTCTGAGGCCGGACATCCTGTGCCCTTGAGCGACCAGCTGAAACAGCTGGTCGAGCTCCACAAGGCGGCCGAGCAGGCCATGAAGGGCTTCATAGTTCGGCTGTGGCCCAGAGAGGCCCTGCCTGGGAGCTATTTCGGGCTGGTGCGGCGGCTGGTGGAGGCCTGTCCAAGGCTTGAGGTCATCAAGCGCTCCGTCTGCATCGAAGGTGCCCGTCGGGCCCTTGCCCGTGCAAAGGTGCACTGGGGTAAGCTGGACGGTGAGAAGCTTGTGAAGGACGGGCCGCCGCCGGGGAAGGAGCATCGCAAGCCCGAGAACTACTACAAGGATGTTCTTGCAAGTGCCCGCCTTGTGGCGGATGAATGTACCAAGGATGTGATATTTGAATGAACTCGCTCGTGTTTATCCTGTGCGCTGAAAACTTGTTCATATGCGCTAAGCAATGCTTATTGAATTTAAAATATTACTTTCTATGCGGTCGTTTATCAAAAATTGAGAGATGGCCAGTCGTCGGCTTCTGCCCCCGTGCCACTAGTGCTGGGGTGTTCGGGATAAACCTGAGCGCTCTTTTTCCCATAGTTGGGTCCTTCGAGGGAGGCGCTCAGCACAACGAACTAGGCAATCGGACTATAATGCTTGAACACTCTCACTTAGCCATAGAACTCTATAATTTTAAATTTCGGCGAAGCCCCTAGTTCGGAAGACCGAGTTCGGGGCGCTATCCACGCCTTGGCCGGACAAAGCCAGCTCCTCGCTCGAAGCGGCATAAGCCTTTAGGGACTCGAAAAACCTCTCGAACAGCGACCGGTCTCTCGCCACATCATGACAGTCAGTTTTAGCTTTCTCCACTGAGGTGCTTAACCCAGCTGAACCAGGGCACAGTCGCAGTGGTTCTCCTAGTGCTACCTTAGCCGATAAAGCGGAACGTAAGGCACCAAAACATAGGAGCCGGGAAAACCCAACTATTGACCCAAATCATGATTCGGAGCCGATGCATATAGTGCTATAAGTTCGGGGTGCCGCACTTGTGAAAGTGTACGGACTTCTCACACCATTATGAGGGGTACTGAAGCCCCTGACGTGTTTGCCGTACCATGGTGTACGGGTGCAATCATGTCATTTAATAAACATAAATGTGGAAAGAAGATAATGCAAAAAATAGACAAGAAGCTAAGCATTATTTATAGAGAGGCTATTTATCAAAGCCGAACGATACAAATAGTGCGGTAAGCAAAAGATATTGGACTATTCAGTATGTCCTGACTAGGGGCAGGCTGCGGAATTGTATTTAAAACAGGTATACCGCTCGTAACAGAGACCACCTGGGAGTTCCATAATGCGGCATGGCTTGTCTGCCTCCCTGGATCTTGCATCGTTTGTGCGGCAGTCGAATTGCCGAACAGGTCGTCCGAAGTATGCAGTCCTGAAAGTAAGAAAAATTAAAAAAAATCCGGCAGCCCCTAGTACGTTTTAAGCCATATTTTGGGCGTGCCGTTATTGTGCCCCTTCCCCTGTGCCCATGGTATTTCAAGGGCGTAGTTATGTACGCGAGGTACTGGTTTCGCTATGTCGCGAAAGCTGGGGTTGGGGCCGCATTGCTATGCTTGCTTAGAGTGTGCCAGGCGGTCTTGCTGTGGGTTACTCCGGGCGCGCTTGGCAGTGTCTGGCTTTTTAATGGTCGGACTGGAGAATTGCCTGAGAAGGCTACTTTGTACCTCCGCTGCGAGAGCCGCCATATGCTCCTCCGTGCGGAGGGAGCGTTTGGTGTTTCCGTTGACCGTAATTACTCCTCGAGGGCCTGGCATCTTAAGCTTGAGATATGTGTAGTGTGGCACCGCATTGAACTTTGCGAATGTGGTTCGTCCGAGCAGGGCGTGATAGCCACTGCGAAACGGGACTATATCGAAGATTAACTCTTCACTTCAGAAATTGTCCGGGGATCCGAAGATCACGTCAAGTGTTACTGAGCCTGTACAGTTGGCTTCTACACCTGGTATAACGCCTTTAAAGGTCGTTCTTGTGGGCTTAATCCTTGAGGGATCTATGCCCATTTTCCGCACTGTATCCTGATAAAGCAGGTTCAGGCTACTGCCGCCGTCCATGAGGACTCTTGTGAGATGAAATTCGTCGATGATTGGGCCGAGAACCAATGCGGCGAAGCCGCCATGACGGATGCTGGTGGGATGGTCCCTTCGATCAAAAGTGATCGGGCAGGAGGACCATGGGTTGAACTTTGGGGCGACTGGCTCCATCGCGTATACGTCCCGTAGCGCACACTTCCCCTCCCGCTTGGGGATGTGGGTTGCGTATATCATGTTCACCGTCCGCACTTGTGGGGGAAAGCCCTTCTGTCCATTGTTGTTCGGCGGCTTGGGCTCCTCGTCGTCGCTATGCAGCCCCTTGTCTCTGTTTTCGGCCCTTAACTTGCCTGCCTGCTTGAACACCCAACAATCCCTGTTAGTGTGATTGGCCGGCCTTTCGGGGGTGCCATGTATCTGGCACAAGCGATCGAGTATTCGGTCCAAACTGGACGGGCCCTGAGTATTCTTTTTGAATGGCTTTTTCCGCCGACCGGATTTATAGCCTTTGAATCCGGCATTGACTGCCGTGTCTTCATTGCTGTCGCTGCTAACGTGGCGTTTTTGCTTATTCCTACGTGTCCTGCCATTTTTGTCCTTGGTATCCGAATTACCAGGGTTCTTTGATAAGTTGTTACTGCGAGCTAGCCAGCCGTCTTCTCCCGCGCAAAAGCGGGTCATGAGTGTCGTGAGGGCTGCCATGGATTTCGGCTTTTCCTGTCCCAGGTGCCGGGCAAGCCACTCGTTGCGGATGTTATGCTTGAAGGCTGCTAGGGCCTCTACGTCCGGACAGTCGACTATCTGGTTTTTCTTTGTTAGGAACCATGTCCAGAATTGTCTGGCTGATTCCTCTGGCTGCTGAATTATGTGGCTTAAGTCGTCGGCATCCGATGGTCGCACGTAAGTGCCCTGGAAGTTGTCAAGGAATGCGGCTTCCAGGTCCTCCCAAGAACCGATTGAGTCTGCTAGCAAGCTGTTAAGCCAATGCCGGGCCGGTCCTTTAAGTTTGAGCGGGAGGTATTTGATGGCGTGTAGATCATCGCCGCGTGCCATGTGGATGTGAAGGAGATAATCCTCGATCCATACCGCCGGATCTGTTGTGCCATCGTATGATTCGATGTTTACGGGTTTGAAACCCTCTGGGATTTTATGATCCATTACTTCATTCGTGAAGCATAGCGGGTGTGCGGCGCCTCTGTACTGGGCTATATCACGACGCAGCTCAGAAGAGCTATGTCTGTTGTGTTCGGCCCGGCCGGATTTGTTGTATCCGGAGTGAAGATCATTGTCACATGCCGTAGGGCGCCTGCGCGATCCGTAGATCGATCTTGTTTGTCTTGCCTTATCCTCCAGTATGTCTCGCAGGTCGGGCGCATTTTCGCGTGCCTTAGTTGAGCGGCGTCGGGGCGTGGCTTGGGTGGAGGGCCGAGAGGCCTCTCTGTCGCGGCCGCGAGGTGGCCGGTCTGCCATGTCATGCGCTGGTGATGTAGGTGCTTCCTCCTCTGATCGGGGTAGTGGCTTGCGCTTCGGTTAACTCTTGGAGGGGCGTTCGAGTTCATACTCTTCGGCCGCAAGGACTTCAGTCCATCTGCCAGCTAGCAAATCTTGGGCGGCTTTAAGCTGTTGCTGCTTTTTCTTGAGGCTGCTTGCCGTGGCTAAAAGCCTGCGTTTAAAACGCTCTTGTTCGGCGGGGTCTGATTGTATGACGAATTCGTCGTCATCGAGGCTTGCCTCGTCTTCGGAGGGAGGCGTATAGTTATCATCCTCGACCTCTCGGTATGTCGCTCTCTCATGAGGGCTGGCTTCTCCATCTTCCTGTCCCGAATCTTGTTGAGGTGGGTGTTCTTCGGCGCTATCCGGGGTAGTATTATCTCCCGTGCCGGAATCACCGTTTTTGCTTTGGCGGGATTTAGAGCGGCGCCGCTGATGCCGGCGCTTTGGCTGTTTCTTGGGGGCGTCATCCCCCACTGTTCCATTGCCATCTCCATCTTTTGGAGTATCCACCATATATATGTCATATGACGAGGTGGCCTTCCAGCGCCCTACAGGTGCTGGTTCCTGTTCGTCTCCTACATCGTCGTCCATGTCGTCGATGTCTTCGGAGCCGAAGTCAAGCATGTCGGTTAGATCGTCGACAGTGGCTACAAAGTGGGTGGTGGGTGGGCTTTGAATTTCCTCATCGTCCGTATCCCACCCTCGCTGACCGTAGTCCGGCCAGGGCTCTTCTGATAAAGAGAGAGACTTAAGAGAATTCAGGATGTCGCCAAAAGGCGAATGCTGAAAGATGTCTACGGCGGTGAACTCCATTATCGGCGTCCAATCGGATTCGATTGGCAGGGGCGCGGGGGGTTCGGAGTCCGGATAGGAGTCCGGATCCTCGAAGTCACGAATCATGCAGAGCGCGGGGCTAGCGTTCGGCTCGATCGCCTTTGAGATCGAAGCCCCCGAGGTGACGTCCAACCGCTCATCCTCGATTGGCGCAATAGGCTCCGAGTTGGGGGACGGAACCGATGCGTGTGCGGCCTCCAGGACACTGTCCGGAGGCAGAGCTAGATCATGCCCCTCGAGATAGTGCGGCGCGCTTGGCCGTGGCTCGAACCCGTCGAAGATCAAGTCTCCGCGGATGTCAGCCGTGTAGTTTAAGCTTCCAAACCTGACTTGATGGCCAGGGGCGTAGCTTTCGATCTGCTCCAGATGGCCGAGTGAATTGGCCCACAGAGCGAAGCCTCCGAAGACGAAGATCTGTCCGGGGAGAAAAGTCTCACCCTGGACCGTATCGTTGTTGATGATCAAAGGAGCCATCGGGCCTAAAGGCGATGACACAGAGGAACTCTCAATGAAAGCACCAATGTCGGTGTCAAAACCGGCGGATCTCGGGTAGGGGGTCCCGAACTGTGCGTCTAGGCCGGATGGTAACAGGAGGCAGGGAACACGATGTTTTACCCAGGTTCGGGCCCTCTTGATGGAGGTAAAACCCTACGTCCAGCTTGATTAATATTGATGATATGGGTAGTACAAGAGTAGATCTACCACGAGATCAAGGAGGCTAAACCCTAGAAGCTAGCCTATGGTATGATTGTTGTATATGGAGTTTATTGCCTACGGACTACAACCCTCCGGTTTATATAGACACCGGATAGGGTTAGGGTTACATAGAGTCGGTTACAATGGTAGGAGATCTTGAATATCCGCATCGCCAAGCTTGCCTTCCACGCCAAGGAAAGTCCCATCCGGACACGGGACGAAGTCTTCAATCTTGTATCTTCATAGTCCAGGAGTCCGGCTGAAGGTATAGTCCGGCTACCCGAACACCCCCTAATCCAGGACTCCCTCACTAAGGAACTGCCTAACATCTAATGTCGCTTCCGAGTTGTGCTCTTTGTTGTCTCTCCTGCAGGATTTCTAGGTGTCACCGGGACCAGACGAGCGCTACCTAAATGGTGGCATCCTTTTATCTACACGGGCCACCTATCAGCTAGTCATTGGCGACACTGATGACCACGCGCATGCTGTTACCATCTGGTCTTCATGCGTTCCAAATCGTGTGAAAATCTTTGCATGGCTTTTGTTTCGTGGAAGACGCAACTCCAAAAGCAACCTACTCCGCAAGCACATCATGGAAGACTCTCTATGTCCCCGATGTGGGTTTGACGGCGAGACCAGCTCGCACATCTTCATCGACTGCCCGCTCGCCCAGAGAATATGTAAGCGGATCGGACTATCACCCCCAACTCCATTGACAACCTTTGGGACTGCCGCCTTCCCAGCCAGGTAGACGCGCTAATATG
The DNA here is from genome assembly GCF_056163025.1 of Triticum urartu. Taxonomy (NCBI): domain Eukaryota; kingdom Viridiplantae; phylum Streptophyta; class Magnoliopsida; order Poales; family Poaceae; genus Triticum; species Triticum urartu. The sequence continues at coordinate 697,260,011 of NC_141875.1, forward strand.
GCACTCCATCCTCCTGATTATCCTATGGAAGATCTGGGACTCCAAAAATGCCATGACTTTCAAGAAACAGAACCACCACAGCATCTTCACTCTCAAGCGAATCATCGACGACCTTATGCTATGGACGCACCGGATGAAGAAGCGGGCGCATAAACAGGCCGCCTCCTCATGGCATTCCTATTTCTTATCACGATTATACATGCTTATGTAATTCACCTTTGTAATCAATCAAACGTTGGGCTACAAAACTGAGAAATATATTCGGGTGGGGAGCTCCCCCCCCCCCCCCCCGCGCGCGCGTTGATTTTTCAAAAAAAATAGACCCTGTGTTTTTTAAACACGAGCCGGAGGAATTGGTAGTCAGACATGTATAGTTTTGTCATTGTCCTACTAGAGATGGTCAATGGAAGGGACCCGACAGGGCGTCTCAACAATAGGCATCCATTGCCATGATGGGTAAGTGATGCGGAGCATCCTACGATCATCCCCATGGACCTACCATCGTCTCACGAAGTGCCAAGAGGACCTATGACTCGAGCTAGAGCTAGAGATCTCGAGACTGAGGTGACTTCTCTCCTTAGTGATATTGCATATGATCCCCTCGAGACATGGCTACCACCTAAATCCGAGATGTTGTGCATGATCAGGTACCAAGAGGACCCTCCCGAAGATGCACGTGAAGACGGACAAGCCGCCAAGTCCATGGATGAAGAGAAACGCCGAAAGGAGAAGAAGGCAGCTCCAGGACCTGGACATCCGTCCCCAAGCCCGGACATCCGGCCGTTGGGGACATCAACTACAGCAGCCTTCCAGCCGCCACGCATCTACAGGCCCCGAACATCCGGCCCCGACCCGGAAATCCGGCCTCCTGCCCGGATATCCGGACACCACCTATCCAGAGGACAGAAGAGAAGCACCGGAAGCCCGGACATCCGGCCCCAGCCCCGGACATCCGGCTCCTTCCGAGAGCCCGGACATCCGGCCCGACGCCCAAACGTCCGGCCCCGTCTGTCTGGGCACAGTAAAGGGCCGAAGCCCATGTACCCTTTCTCCCCCCCTAGACTATATATACTCTCCTCCTACCTATGTTTTAGGGTGAGCAAAGGATTAGCTCATATTTGTGTGAGAGCTTTGCGCATCCACTTGGTTACCTTCTCCTCGGAGATCGCGCCTCCTCGGAGAAGATCCCCCAAGCGGATTCAAGACCCCGTCACGGGAAGAACCTCAAGACCTCTTCACACAGAAGATCGTGCTACTTGTATCGTCCTTAGTTGACCGTGGACCATGTGATCTCTATGTGTACTCGGATCTAGTAGATGTGTGACTATTTCTTGTTGGTTTTAGTGATTCTCTCGTGTTTCCCCTCGTTATTTCCCTCGTTTTCCCCCTCGTGTTCCTCGTGTTCTTCGCGGGGTCCGCTCCTTTTGTGAAAGATCGGCCGTATAGGGTTCCACCCTACATCATCTTGGTATCTAGAGCCACGTTGATCACGATTTCGGAGCCTACCCGTTGTGTTTTCTGGCCTTGTTTTGTTGATTTTTCCCCTAATTCGAAAATTTCCCCACAATTTTGCCCCTAATTCGAAATTTTGCTTTGTGATGGGTTCGATCTTACGATGCTTGATCCTAGTGACAGAAGAGGAACCGACACGTATGTATCGTTGCTATTAAGGATAACAAGATGGGGTCTATTTCTACATAAATAGATCTTGTCTACATCATGTCATCGTTCTTATTGCATTACTCAGTTTTTCCATGAACTTAATACACTAGATGCATGCTGGATAGCGGTCAATGTGTGGAGTAATAGTAGTAGATGCAGGCAGGAGTCGGTCTACTAATCGTGACGTGATGACTATACAATGATCATTGTCTGGATATCGTCATGATTATTTGAAGTTCTATCAATTGCCCAACAGTAGTTCGTTTACCCACTGTTTGCTATTTTTCTCGAGAGAAGCCACTAGTGAAACCTACGGCCCCTGGGTCTCTTCTTTATTATATTTGTCTTTACGATCTCTTTTCCTTTGCTTTTATTTTCAGATCTATTAAACCAAAAATATAAAAATACCTTGCTGTAATTTTTACTTATTTATTTCATCTCGCATTCCCGCGAGATCTATTTATCCAATCTATTATATTTTTATCCCGTCTACTTGCCAATTTCTGGCGCCGTTACCTGAAAGGGATTGATAACCCCTTTAATACGTCGGGTTGCGAGTATTTTTTATTTGTGTGCAGGTGTCATTCATGTAGTGTTGCGTGGTTCTCCTACTGGTTCGATAACCTTGGTCTCATCACTCAGGGAAATACCTACCGTTGTTGTGCTGCATCGATCATCCCTTCCTCTTTTGGGAAATACCGACGTAGTTCAAGAAAACATCAAAGATGAAGATGAATGAACATGGAATTCATATGCCAAAGCCACAGGAATATTGGCTTGATATACAAATCCAGTTATGCCACTATCTCCTTAGAGAAACTCTAGTCAATCCCCTAAAACCGATTAGAGGAGTTAAAATCCAGTTTTACTCCTCTAACTGTAACCTAGCCGGTCTCCTAATTGCTATAGCGGGGTATAAATTTTACTCCTCGCCGCTTTAGTGGAGTAGATGTATTCCACAACTCGGGCTTGGAGTAAAAATTCCACACCACTCTGCACCCTCCTCTGCCTCTTCTCCCCCCAATCCCTCTCACCGGTGACTCCCCCACTACTCCCGCACCCCTGCCGCTGCAGCCATGGCCGGATCACGTGGCTGCAGATCGCCGCCACCCTTCCAGAACACGGATCCGCACCGCCACCAGCTCAGCACTGGCGCATCTTCTACCTCTTGAGCACTGCGTTGGTTTTCCCCGAAGAGGAAGGGATGATGCAGCAAAGTAGCGTAAGTATTTCCTTCAGTTTTTAGAACCAAGGTATCAATCCAGTAGGAGGCTATGCGCGAGTCCCTCGTACCTGCACAAAACAAATAAATCCTCGCAACCAACGCGATAAGGGGTTGTCAATCCCTACACGGCCACTTACGAGAGTGAGATCTGATAGATATGATAAGATAATATTTTTGGTATTTTTATGATAAAGATGCAAAGTAAAATAAAAGCAAAGTAGAAAGCAAAAGAAATAGCTAAGTATTGTAAGACTAATATGATGAAGATAGACCCGGGGGCCATAGGTTTCACTAGTGGCTTCTCTCAAGAGCATAAGTATTCTACGGTGGGTCAACGAATTACTATTGAGCAATTGACAGAATTGAGCATAGTTATGAGAATATCTAGGTATGATCATGTATATAGGCATCACGTCCGAGACAAGTAGACCGACTCCTGCCTGCATCTACTACTATTACTCCACTCATCGACCGCTATCCAGCATGCATCTAGAGTATTAAGTTAATGAAAACAGAGTAACGCCTTAAGCAAGATGACATGATGTAGAGGGATAAACTCATGCAATATGATGAAAACCCCATCTTATTATCCTCGATGGCAACAATACAATATGTGCCTTGCTACCCCTACTGTCACTAGGAAAGGACACCGCAAGATTGAACCCAAAGCTAAGCACTTCTCCCATTGCAAGAAAGATCAATCTAGTCAGCCAAACCAAACTGATAATTCGAAGAGACTTCCAAAGATAACCAACCATACATAAAAGAATTCAGAGAAGATTCAAATATTGTTCATAGATAGACTTGATCATAAACCCACAATTCATCGGTCTCAACAAACACACCGCAAAAAGAAGATTACATTGAATAGATCTCCACAAGAGAGGGGGAGAACATTGTATTGAGATCCAAAAAGAGAGAAGAAGCCATCTAGCTAATAACTATGGACCCGTAGGTCTGAGGTGAACTACTCACACTTCATCGGAGGGGCTATGGTGATGATGTAGAAGCCCTCCGTGATCGATGCCCCCTCCGACGGAGCCCCGGAACAGGCCCCAAGATGGGATCTCGTGGATACAGAAAGTTGCGGCGGTGGAATTAGGGTTTTGGCTCCATATTTGATCGTTTGGGGGTACGTAGGTATATATACGAGGAAGGAGTACGTCGGTGGAGCAACAGGGGGCCCACGAGGGTGGAGGGCGTGCCTGGGGGTAGGCGCGCCCCCTACCTCGTGGCCTCCTCTCTTGTTTCTTGACGTAGGGTCCAAGTCTCCCGGGTCTTGTTCATTGAGAAAATCACGTTCCCGAAGGTTTCATTCCGTTTGGACTCCGTTTGATATTCCTTTTCTTTGAAACCCTAAAATAGGCAAAAAAACAGCAATTCTGGGCTGGGCCTCCGGTTAGTAGGTTAGTCCCAAAAATAATATAGAAGTGGATAATAAAGCCCAATAATGTCCAAAACAGTAGATAATATAGCATGGAGCAATCAAAAATTATAGATACGTTGGAGACGTATCAAGCATCCCCAAGCTTAATTCCTGCTCGTCCTTGAGTAGGTAAATGATAAAAACAGAATTTTTGATGCGGAGTGCTACTTGGCATAATTTTAATGTAATTCTTCTTAATTGTGGTATGAATATTCAGATCCGAAAGATTCAAGACAAAATTTCATATTGACATAAAAATAATAATACTTCGAGCATACTAACTAAGCAATTATGTCTTCTCAAAATAACATGGCCAAAGAAAGTTCATCCCTACAAAACCATATAGTTTAGTCATGCTCCATTTTCGTCACACAAGAATGCTCTCATCATGCACAACCCCGATGACAAGCCAAGCAATTGTTTCATACTTTAGTAATCTCAAACCTATAAACTTTCACGCAATACATGAGCGCGAGCCATGGATATAGCACTTGAAGGAAATATGCCCTAGAGGCAATAATAAAGTTATTATTTATTTCCTTATTTCATTATAAATGTTTATTATTCATGCTAGAATTGTATTATCCAGAAACATAATACTTGTGTGAATACATAGACAAACTAAAAGTCACTAGTATGCCTCTACTTGACTAGCTCGTTAATCAAAGATGGTTATGTTTCCTAACCATAGACATGTGTTGTTATTTGATTAACGGGATCACATCATTAGGAGAATGATATGATTTACATGACCCATTCCATTAGCTTAGCACCCGATCGTTTAGTATGTTGCTATTGCTTTCTTCATGACTTATACATGTTCCTATGACTATGAGATTATGCAACTTCCGTTTGCCGGAGGAACACTTTGTGTGCTACCAAACGTCACAACGTAACTGGGTGATTATAAAGGAGCTCTACAGGTGTCTCCAAAGGTACATGTTGGGTTGGCGTATTTCGAGATTAGGATTTGTCACTCCGATTGTCGGAGAGGTATCTCTGGGCCCTCTCGGTAATGCACATCACATAAGCCTTGCAAGCATTGCAACTAATGAGTTGGTTGCGAGATGATGTATTACGAAACGAGTAAAGAGACTTTCTGGTAACGAGATTGAACTAGGTATTGAGATACCGACGATCGAATCTCGGGCAAGTAACATACCGATGACAAAGGGAACAACGTATGTTGTTAGGCGGTCTGACCGATAAAGATCTTCGTAGAATATGTAGGAGCCAATATGGGCATCCAGGTCCCGCTATTGGTTATTGACCAGAGAGGTGTCTTGGTCATGTCTACATAGTTCTCGAACCCGTAGGGTCCGCACGCTTAACGTTCGTTGACGATATAGTACTATGTGAGTTATGTATGTTGGTGACCGAATGTTGTTCGGAGTCCGGGATGAGATCACGGACATGACGAGGAACTCCGGAATGGTCCGGAGACAAAGTTTGATATATGGGATAATAGTGTTTGGTCACCGGAAGGGTTCCAGAAATCACCGGAAGGGGTTCTGGATGTTTCCCGAAATGTTTGGGTACGAGAACACTTTATTTGGGCCAAAGGGGAAAGCCCACAAGGTTTTTTGGAAAGCGCAAAAAGGAAGTTTTGCGGAGTCCAGGGGCCAGACGCCAGGGTCCCAGGCGTCTGGGTCCAGACGCCGGGAACCCTGGCGTCTGGCCCTGGAGTCCGAGAAGGACTCTTGCCTTTCGGGTGAAACCGACTTTGTGGAGGCTTTTACTCCAAGTTTCGACCCCAGGGCTCAACATATAAATAGAGGGGCAGGGCTAGCACCAAAGACACATCAAGAAACACCAAGCCCTGTGCCGGCAACCTAGTCTCCTCTAGTTTATCCTCCGTCATAGTTTTCGTAGTGCTTAGGCGAAGCCCTGCGGAGATTGTTCTTCACCAACACCGTCACCACGCCGTCGTGCTGCCGGAACTCATCTACTACTTCGCCCCTCTTGCTGGATCGAGAAGGCGAGGACGTCACCGAGTCGAACGTGTGCAGAACTCGGAGGTGTCGTGCTTTCGGTACTTGGATCGGTCGGACGTGAAGACGTACGACTACATCAACCACGTTGATATAACACTTCCACGAACGGTCTACGAGGGTACGTAGACAACACTCTCCCCTCTCGTTGCTATGCATCACCATGATCTTGCGTGTGCGTAGGAATTTTTTTGAAATTACTACGTTCCCCAACAGCACTATGGGTGGAATAGAATATGATGATGGGGGTTATGTGGAGAAGACAAAAAAGGAGATAGTCTCACATCAACGAGGCTAATCAACGGGCTGTGGAGATGCCCATCGATTGATGTTAATGCAAGAAGTAGGGATTGCCATGCAATGGATGCACTAGAGCTATAAATGTATGAAAGCTCAACAAAAGAAACTAAGTGGGTGTGCATCCAACTTGCTTGCTCACGAAGACCTAGGGCACTTGAGGAGGCCCATTGTTGGAATATACAAGCCAAGTTCTATAATGAAAAATTCCCACTAGTATATGAAAGTGACAAGACAAAAGACTCTCTATCATGAAGATTATGGTGCTACTTTGAAGCACAAGTGTGGAAAAAGGATAGTAGCATTGTCCCTTCTTTTTATATTATATTTTTTTATTTGGCCTTTTTTATTTGGGACAATGCTCTATGAATGATGATCATCACACTTCTATTTACTTACAACTCAATGATTACAACTCAGTACTTAGAACAAGATATGACTCTACATGAATGCCTCCGGCGGTGTACCGGGATATGCAATGAACCAAGAGTGACATGTATGAAAGAATTATGAACGATGGCTTTGCCACAAATACTATGTCAACTACATGATCATGTTAAGAAATATGACAATGATGAATGTGTCATGATGAACGGAATGGTGGAAAGTTGCATGTAAATATATCTCGGAATGGCTATGGAAATGCCATAATAGGTAGATATGGTGGCTGTTTTGAGGAAGATATAAGGAGGTTTATGTGTGAAAGAGCGTATCATATCACGGGGTTTGGATGCACCGGCGAAGTTTGCACCAACTCTCAATGTGAGAAAGGGTAATGCACGGTACCGAAGAGGCTAGCAATGATGGAAGGGTGAGAGTGCGTATAATCCATGGACTCAACATTAGTCATAAAGAACTCACATAGTTATTGCAAAAATCTACAAGTCATCAAAAACCTCGGCACTACGCGCATGCTCCTAGAGGGATAGATTGGTAGGAAAAGACCATCGCTCGTCCCCGACCGCCACTCATAAGGAAGACAATCAAAGAACACCCCATGTTTCAAATTTGTTACATAACATTTACCATACATGCATGCTACGGGACTTGCAAACTTCAACACAAGCATTTCTCAAATTCACAACTACTCAACTAGCACGACTTTGATATTATTACCTCCATATCTCAAAACAATCATCAAGCATCAAACTTCTCTTAGTATTCAAAACACTCATAAGAAAAAAAATTATTCGTCTTGAACACCTAGCATATTAGCATTATTTAAGCAAATTACCATGCTATTTAAGACTCTCAAAATAATCTAAGTGAAGCATGAGAGAACAATAGTTTCTATAAAACAAATCCACCACCGTGCTCTAAAAGATATAAGTGAAGTACTAGAGCAAAACTATATAACTCAAATGATATAAGCGAAGCACATAGAGTATTCTAACAAATTTCAAATCATGTATGGCTCTCTCAAAAGGTGTGTACAGAAAGGATGATTGTGGTAAACTAACAATTAAAGACTCAAATAATACAAGACGCTCCAAGCAAAACACATATCATGTGGTGAATACAAATATAGCTCCAAGTAAAGTTACCGATAGAAGTAGACGAAAAGAGGGGATGCCTTCCGGGGCATCCCCAAGCTTTGGCTTTTAGGTGTCCTTAGATTATCTTGGGGGTGCCATGGGCATCCCCAAGCTTAGTCTCTTTCCACTTCTTGTTCCATAATCCATCAAATCTTTACCCAAAACTTGAAAACTTCACAACACAAAACTCAAAGTAGAAAATCTCGTGAGCTCCGTTAGAGAAAGAAAACAAAAGACCACTTCAAGGTACTGTAATGAACTCATTATTTATTTATATTTGTGTTAAACCTACTGTATTCCAACTTCTCTATGGTTTATAAACTATTTTACTAGCCATAGATTCATCAAAATAAGCAAACAACACACGAAAAACAGAATCTGTCAAAAACAGAACAGTCTGTAGTAATCTGTAGCTAGCGCAAGATCTGGAACCACAAAAATTCTAAAATAAATTTCTGGACGTGAGGAATTTATCTTTTAATAATCTTCAAAAATAATTAACTAAATAGCACTTTCCAAATAAAAATGACAGCAGTTCTCGTGAGCGCTAAAGTTTCTGTTTTTTACAGCAAGATTAACAAGACTGTCCCCAAGTCTTCCCAACGGTTCTACTTGGCACAAACAATAATTAAACACAAAAAACACAACCTAAACAGAGGCTAAATAAATTATTTATTAATAAACAGGATCAAAAATCAAGGAATAAAAATAAAATTGGGTTGCCTCCCAACAAGCGCTATCGTTTAACGCCCCTAGCTAGGCATAACAAGAAAGGATAGATCTAGGTATTGCCATAATAGTAAGATAGATCATTAAAACTAATTTCATATTCTCTACGTTCGCCAGCAATTTTTTTTAGGCAAGCAAAAGTATTCAAAAGGGCTAAATTTAATGGGGCAAAAGTCCCCAAGATCAACCTTGGGAGGTATAGGTTCCTCCTTTGGTCCTTCGTATTGCACAACCAATTCATCATTATAAGCATTCTTTTGGCAGAACTTTGTGAGCCTATATTCAAGAGAATATCCTAGTTCATTATTTCGAATAGCCAAATCATCATTAAGTTCAGAAATTCTATCAACTAAAACATTGGTAGGAACCCTTTTTCTAAGATTTTCAATGAAAGCAACATAGTCTAGAGATTGAAAACGCATTATTTCTTCTTGATCAAAGAGGATGGCCTCTATGGGAGGATGACAAGCGTCCACCCTATAATGCGCAAAGATTTCTTTGGCCTCTTTTATTATGAATCTAAACTCATGAGCCAAAAAGATAGTAGCAGCACGCTTAACAGAAGAATGCTCAATATTAGAAAATTCTAGAAAAATCCTTTGTATGCAAGGGTGCATGTGCATGAATTGTCTTTCAAGTTCAACTACAAGCAGGGCAATAGCGTCCACAAGACTACTAGTTCTATGAAGGATAGAACTACCCATAGAAGGTAAAGCACCAGCACAAGTAAAGAAATCTTGAATAACTCATTTTCCAATAGTATTATCACTACCAACACGGAATTTTTTTTGTATGTAAGATGGGTGGTTCTTTAGCAGGAGCATCAGAATTTTTCATGATATTATTATTGTCCATATCGACAATAATTTTCCCAATTTCAGACATAACGGAAGAAGGTGCAAGGGGCAAAAAGAGGCAAAATAGAGAAAGAGAGGGAGGAGAGAGAGAGAGAGAGAGAGAGAGAGAGGGCGAATAAAATGGTAAGGGTGAAGTGGGGGAGAGGAAAACGAGAGGCAAATGGCAAATAATGTAATGCGGGAGATAGGGATTGTGATGGGTACTTGGTATATTGACTTTTGCGTAGACTCCCCGGCAACGGTGCCAGACATCCTTCTTGCTACCTCTTGAGCACTGCGTTGGTTTTCCCCGAAGAGGAAGGGATGATGCAGCAAAGTAGCATAAGTATTTCCCTCAGTTTTTTAGAACCAAGGTATCAATCCAGTAGGAGGCTACGTGCGAGTCCCTCGTACCTGCACAAAACAAATAAATCCTCGCAACCAACGCGATAAGGGGTTGTCAATCCCTACACAGCCACTTACGAGAGTGAGATCTGATAGATATGATAAGATAATATTTTTGGTATTTTTATGATAAAGATGCAAAGTAAAATAAAAGCAAAGTAGAAAGCAAAAGAAATAACTAAGTATTGTAAGACTAATATGATGAAGATAGACCCGGGGGCCATAGGTTTCACTAGTGTCTTCTCTCAAGAGCATAAGTATTCTACGGTGGGTGAACGAATTACTGCTGAGCAATTGACAGAATTGAGCATGGTTATGAGAATATCTAGGTATGATCATGTATATAGGCATCACGTCCGAGACAAGTAGACCGACTCCTGCCTGCATCTACTACTATTACTTCACTCATCGACCGCTATCCAGCATGCATCTAGAGTATTAAGTTAATGAAAACAGAGTAACGCCTTAAGCAAGATGACATGATGTAGAGGGATAAACTCATGCAATATGATGAAAATCCCATCTTGTTATCCTCGATGGCAACAATACAATACGTGCCTTGCTGCCCCTACTGTCACTGGGCAAGGACACCGCAAGATTGAACCCAAAGCTAAGCACTTCTCCCATTGCAAGAAAGATCAATCTAGTAGGCCAAAACAAACTGATAATTCGAAGAGACTTGCAAAGATAACCAATCATACATAAAAGAATTCAGAGAAGATTCAAATATTGTTCATAGATAGACTTGATCATAAACCCACAATTCATCGGTCTCAACAAACACACCGCAAAAAGAAGATTACATCGAATAGATCTCCACAACAGACGGGGAGAACATTGTATTGAGATCCAAAAAGAAAGAAGAAGTCATCTAGCTAATAACTATGGACCCGTAGGTCTGAGGTGAACTACTCACACTTCATCGGAGGGGCTATGGTGATGATGTAGAAGCCCTCCGTGATCAATGCCCCCTCCGGCGGAGCTCCGGAACAGGCCCCAAGGTGGGATCTCGTGGATACAGAAAGTTGCGGCGGTGGAATTAGGGTTTTGGCTCCGTATCCGATCGTTTGGGGGTACGTAGGTATATATAGGAGGAAGGAGTACGTCGGTGGAGCAATAGGGGGCCCACGAGGGTGGAGGATGCGCCTGGGGGGTGGTAGGCACGCCCCTACCTCGTGGCCTCCTCTCTTGTTTCTTGACGTAGGGTCCAAGTCTCCTGGGTCTTGTTCGTTGAGAAAATCACGTTCCCGAAGGTTTCATTCCGTTTGGACTCCGTTTGATATTCCTTTTCTTCAAAACCCTAAAATAGGCCAAAAAACAGCAATTCTGGGCTGGGCCTCCGGTTAGTAGGTTAGTCCCAAAAATAATATAAAAGTGGATAATAAAGCCTAATAATGTCTAAAACAGTAGATAATATAGCATGGAGCAATCAAAAATTATAGATACGTCGGAGACGTATCAGCATCCTCCTCACACCGCCGCCGTGGCACTTCGGCCCCATCCGGCATGCTCACTGGCTTCCTCAACCTCCCCACATCGCTGCCGCCACAAAGGCGGTACCTAGACGTGCGGCAGGGCGCATGGGGGACGTGGGTGACAAAGATTACGGACTGGGATACCCACAAAAAAATGTGGCTCGGATCCTTCCACATTGCCGAACTCGCCGCCCGTGAGTATGACATTTGGTCCGGTCGGCCGGATGGCGCCGCGGGCCGCCGGAATTTTTAGTGGGGTGAGATGTCACTGCTCGATCTGCCCCAGGCGAGGGTGATGAATGCACAAATGGCTCGGGAGGACCAGGAGGCGAGGGGATGGCTCGCGGTGGAGGCTGTCGACGAGGCGTACATGGCGGACCCCCGTCGCCAGTACCACGTGCTAGTGGAGGCAGAGCGCCGCCTAAGCAGCGAGCGGCCGGCGTGGCGAACATCATCATCCTCTCAAGCGACGAGGAGGACAATGGAGGCAGCGACGACGACTTCGACTTTGAAGAGTGGCGAAGAACCTTCCCCGACTGCGACGACGACGGCACAAGGCCTGACCCCATGGGTAGTAGGATGTCCAGGGCGGACTGGTTGTCCCTTGCAAAGTCGGATAGTGACTAAATTTCAGTTAAGTTCAAGTTTAAGTTTAGGTTTAAAACTAGACTATGTTTCGGCGAATGGTAACGTGAATTACGTGTCGAAATTCTGTTATGAAGTTTGCTTAAATCAAATCTATGTTCATCATATCCAAATTTGCTTTTTTACTCCGCTAAAATTTACGAGATCGGCTACTGGCCAAAAGTTAGTGGGGTAAAATTACTCCATTAAGCTTTATTTGGCCGGATACTCTATTTTTTTTATCCGCTAGAGTTGCTCTTATACACAAATAATGAAACGTGAACTGACTTGTGATACTCCGTTCCAGAGACGAACGAACTTAGCAAACAGAAGGGAATCCAGCCAAAGCAAAGATAAAAAAGATGGTCTGAGATACCATGCCCAACTATTATACATACTATTCGTACTTCTTAAAGGGCACTAATCTGCGCCGGCGCACTAGCCCAACCGTTCGGCCGGTCGCGTCAGGACCATTGGATTTGAGCTGCGTGGGCCATGGATCTGGCAAAAAAAAGGGTTAGCCCCGCTGCTTCTTCTTCCTCTCGCTGGATTCACATCTCCCGCTCGGTGCACGCATCCTCTCTCCTCCGGTGACTGACCTCGTCGCCGGTCCCCATCCCCGCCGGCCGTCCTTGTCGCCGGTCCCCATCCTCGCCAGTCCCCATCCTCGCCGGCCGTCCTCGTCGCCGGTCCCCACCTGCGTCGTTCGTCCTCGTCGCCGCGTTGACCCATGAAACAGCTGCACCTACGATTGTAGCTCTCAGCAGCGACGGTGAAGCTCAGGTTGCAGCTCCGCCGCCGCCCCTCGCCGCAGCCCTATCGCCATGGCCACACCCAACCAGTCCTTTCTCCTTCATCATCCACGTGCAGATACATTTTGCTTCAACCATTGTTCATTTTTGCTACGACCGGTGACAGGAATCGCTACAACCATTCATGTCGACAGTCACGGCGGCGACCACGATTTGCTTCAACCTTCGTCGGGTTTTGCCGGGAGTAGCAAGACATGACACCGGTTGTAGCTTTACCCGCTGCCGGTTGCAGCAAAAATCGCAGCGCCGCCGTCGCCACCACAAATTTCGTCGTGGCCGTTGCAGCAAATCACATATCCGAATGTAGCTTTTTCGTTGCCGGTTGTAGCAAAAATGACCGCCGGTGGTAGCTTTTCATGCTTCTGGTTGCAGCAAAAACGCAACACCTTGGTCGCCACCACAAAACTTTGGTGTTGCCATTGCAGCAAATCACGTCGTCGGAGGTAGCTTTTTTTGTTGTTGGTTGTAGCAAACGGCAACGGCGGTTGCAACAAAAAATAGTCGCCGCATTGATTGTAGCTCGTCGTTTGTGCCGATCGCAGCATTTTCATTGCTGGTTGTAGGAAAAAAATTGACCTCAACGGTAGTAGCAAAAAGTAGACGATGGTAGACCGCGGTTGCAGCAAAAATTCGCCCTCGCCGGTAGTAGAAAAAGTAGACGGTGGCAGCAAAAATTCATTCTCGCCGATAGTAGCAAATTGTCTCACCGGGGTAGTAGCAAAAGTAAACGGCGGTTGCAACATAGACGATCGTCTCCCCGTCGCGAGGCACGGTATGGCCATTTGGTTGTAGCAAAAAAAAATTAGCCGTCGCAGCAAAATTAGATTATGGTTGTAGCAAAAAACATTGTCGTCACTGTCACGAGAGGCAGAGTGGCTAGTTGGTTGTAGCAAAATTTGTGGCCGGTCGTAGCAAAAACCGACAATGGTTGCAGCACCATCTGATCGGTTGTTTACCATTGCTGGAGATGGTCATCTCGGCCATCTCATCATACAACTTCGGCGGTCGGTGGTTCGCAGCACCTAGGCTCGCCGCCCCAGGCCGTTTCGTGTCTAACTCCAAGGAGTTAGGGGTCGTCAGGAGCAAGGAGGATGTGAGGACAACGACATGAAATCTGTGGAAGGTGGGAGGAAGAGTTTGCCCGGAAGGAAGAAAAAAATAGAGATATAGGAGAGGTCGCTTCGGTGGTGGAGCTCGCCGGGAAGCCATGGCGGACGGTGGAGCGAGAAACGGCTCAGGGGATCATGAGGAGCAGATAAGGTTGCGATGCGTTTGTGGAAGAAGACGATCATAAAAAAACTGTGATATGTGGGTTTGTGTCTAACGCAGGGGTGGACTGCCAAACGCATGATTGAAACAAAACGCACGGCCCGCGCACGACCGGCCGAAGTTTCAGCCGGTCCGCCGGGTGGAAACGTTTCCCCTTCTTAAATCTCACCTAGGAGATAGCGCACAAAGGCATTGAGGTGTTGTCGTTTGGCTTACTAACCCTTTCTGCCTAACGGACACTACTAAGACGTCATTCCGGCCTGTACGCAGGATGTGCGTGCAACCTGGCGTCGAGGCCCGATCCGATCCCTCGGCAGCTGGCTGTTCGTTTGCATCGCCAAATATTCATCGAGATCACGAGCTATTATATAGGATGTGTTCGTTCACGAGCTTCCTTCCCAGGCAAATGGCTGCTGCGAGCTTCTCCCCCCGAATACAAATCCTCTTGCTTCTCTGCTACTCGGTATGGTCTCTGCACTCGCCTCGTGCTACCTCGCTCTCTTTCACCGCCAACTTCTCCCGTCCGGGTGGCCATGACGCCACCAAGCATCTCCGCTTCAAGCGTGACGCGCGCTTCGACCACCACTCTCGGATGATCCATCTGACAAAAGCCGGCGGGAGTCCAAGCAACAGCGTAGGCCGGGTGTTGCACAAGAACCCCGTGAATCTCTGGGACGCTGCCACCGGCGAGCTCGCCGGATTCAACACCTCCTTCACCTTCCGAATCAAGGCTGCAAACAGTAGCACATCCGGTGGCGATGGCCTGGCTTTCTTCCTGGGGCACCATCCTCCAACGAGCATCCCCGATCCCCTCAACAATGGTCGCAACCTTGGGCTCTACCCGAAAGACGTCAGGGTGGCGATCGGCGCCAACCGGGCCGTAGCGGTCGAGTTTGACACCCTCAGGAACCCTGAGGTCGACCACTGCGGCAGCCACATGGGCATCGACGTCAACTCCATCGCCTCCTGGCCGTACGCCAACGCGACCTTGCCGGACAGGAACCTCAAGTCGGGCCTCCCAATGACTTGCCATATCAGCTACGGTAACGACACCCAGATCCTAGCAGCCGTTCTCCAAGTCGGCAACGCGACCTACAATGTCAGCACCACTGTTGACCTGAGGGATCACCTACCTAGTGTGGTGGCCATCGGCTTCTCAGCTGCTACCGGCCGGGGAGTCGAGATACACCAAATCATATCCTGGTCGTTTAACTCCACCTTGGATCCCTCGATGCAAAGCTTCAAGGTTCTGCAGCCGAAAAGCCCCAAGATGATGTGGAAACAACGAGTAGAGGTAATAATTGGAGTTATTGCAATTGTGTGCATCTTTGTTGGTGCTCGTCGATGGCAGTTATGCACGAGAAGGAAGCGTTACAGAGCTCTCGCTGGGGGGCTTCCACATGTTGATTATCACAAGCTGGCACATGCGGCCAATAGATTTGCAAAGGAAAACAAGCTCGGCGAAGAAGGTTCTGCCTCTGTTTATCAGGGCCAACTGACTAGTCCAACAAGAGCAGTGGCGGTAAAGATATTCAAACCGGCAGCATCCGGCTAGGGGAGGAAAGCATTCGAGGACGAACTCAGGATTGCCAGCCGGCTGAGGCACCGGAACCTTGTCGAATTGATAGGTTGGTGCTACGACGGCCCAAGGAACCTAGTTGAGTTCATATGTTGGTGGCGGGACGACAGGTACATGCGGCTCTTCCTTGTGTATGAGTTGTTGCCACAAGGTAGCCTTGATAAACACATGCATGGGGCAACAGTTGGTTGCCATGGTCGAAGAGGTACTCATTATACTTCATCCTGAGAGCATTTACATCGTTTAATCCAAGTTCAGTTTTTTCTTGATACATAATGCACGGTTACATGCTTTGAAAAACAGGTACGAGATCATTTTCGACCTAGGCTGTGCAATACCTTCACGTAGATTGCGAGCAAGGCCAACAATGTATCATACATGGTGATATATATATATATATATATATATATATATATATATATATATATATATATATATATATATATATATATATATGTTCATCGACATGAGCCAACGAAACAGGCAGTCAGACATATACAGTTTCGGCATTGTCCTACTAGAGATGGTCTCTGGAAGGGATCCGACAATGCGCCTCCATGATAGGCCTTCATTGTCATCATGGGTAAGGAGTTCGTACCATAGCAATGTCATCCTGGACGTCGTAGATGAGAAGCTGATAAGCGACGAGTCCAGTGCCGTGCGTCAACAGATGGAGCGCACATTACTCATTGGGCTCTTGTGTGTGCACTCAGACCCAAGCATCCGGCCATCCATCACCCACATCATGGAAGCCTTGCGGTCAGAGGAGCTGACATTGGATATCGCTCCCCTAGCGTCGGTTACACTCTTGTTACCATAGCCTTTTTAGTTCTGGCTTCTAGTCCAGCAAATCATGAAGAAATACCATACATGTGTTCAAGGGTTACAGATTGGGTCTGAATGTAGCGAGACAAGGAAACATGTACTAGAAAGCTCCACACTATGACTTCCTTCTCCGGCTAACTTTCTAGCCCTCAAGAAACTAGACTCACTATAATAACTCACATCACTATGATAAATATCTTTTGGACATGACTATTACTCAAAGGCTAAGATGATCTATGACCTACCACATCACTTGCTGGAAGGCCTAATGAAAACATATTGAACTAGCAAAAGAACAGAAGCTAGCTCTGAAAATCGAACAAAAAACGGATGTTGACTCAGATATAGTTATTGAGTATGATGAAAATAATGTTTGTGCATATATATAAAGAAATTTCCGTACATATAACAAATAAATAATTTATTATTTTGAAAGGCATTCATTTACTTCATAGGAAGGAAAATAAATGTAAAAATAAAAAATAAAACAACAAATATACAACAAAGGAAAGGAAAGAACAGTGGAAAAATAGTAGCATTTTTTAGTAGTAGAAAATATAGTAGCTAAAAAGGTAAACGTGCCAAGTTAAGGAAATATCAAACGAAAGGTGGGATGTCCTTTTCTTTAGCAAAATATGTTTTTTTTCATTTAAAATGTTCGGAGGCATTACACAAATATTGGGTAACACCCAGCCACAAATATCTGCCTTCCTCTAAGGAAGAAGCAGCCACATAATATATGAGCCTCATAGGCGGGAGGTCCTATTTGCCCCCTCAATCGCCCATAGGCGCGAGCAACCTGGCCAGCCCATCTAAGCTTCGCTTAAGTCAGGCTGTTCGGTTCTTCTTTACGCATTTCTTTTTTTGTTTTTTCCATTTTGCACGGCATTCTCCTTTTTCCGTTGCATTTTAGTAAGATTTTTTGGAAAAATAATTAAAATTTTATGAAACGTCCAGTCAATTGAAACAAAATAACCATATTCAAAAGATCCACAAACTTTAAAAATGTTCATAGATTTTTAAAATGGACACTTTTTTCACTACTTCTAGAAATGTCCTGAATTGCTTAAGGAATAACGCATTTTGCAAAATACAAAATATTTTCCAAATCCTTTGTGAACATTTTAGTAGAAATTACGAATGTTTTTAAAAATTATGAACATATATTTTAAATGTGTATAATTTTAATATCTATTTTTTTACAAAATTTGATTTTTTAATTCTAAAAATTGTTTAAAACTGGTGAATGTTTTTCAAAACCTGAATAGTTTTTTTAGTATTGGCAACATTACTGTAAAATGGCGAACATCTTTTTGAAAGAAAATTAAAATGAAAAAGAGAATATAAAAACAAAATGAAACACAAAACCGGAAAGAACCTTCTAGAATGTTCCTAAATCAGCTAAACGAACCAGAACCTTCTAGAATTTTACCAAAACAGGAATCCTTGTAGTAAATGAGTCGACCCAAGTCGCATCTGCGTGTGTGCTTGCTCTGAACCGTTTTCCTTGTGTGTTTGGTCGACAAACTAGCGCAATAAGCATCAAATAGGGACCACCACGAAAGGCTTCGGTTGTCACCCTCCTTAGTAGTGAGACCTCCTATATGCCGCGTCATATAAACTAGGGACATGATTTTTCGTTCCTAGCATATACTGGCGGGCTTTAACAGATGTATATTTAACGGTTCCTGGTTTTTCGTTTATTGTTTCATGTGTCGGTGCTCGTATAGTTTGTTTAACAAAAACATTCAAGATTTTTCCTTTGTTTTGTCAGGTTTTCTAATCTCTTTTTGTGTTCTAGCATAAGAACATAAATTTTTTTAAGCAATAAAACAATTTAGTACATGAAAATTATTTTATAAAATTACATGAATATTTATAAAATACATATGAACATTTCATACAAATGTATGAACACATTTATAAATTTTCACCATGTATTAAAAAAGGCAATTATGTTTGAGAAATGTTCGTCTTGTATTAGATAAATATTCATCGTATTTAAAAAGATGTGTACCAAGTGAAGAAAGAGGGGGGAAATAGGATTTTTTTTAAGAAAAGTAAAAGAATAATGGAAGAAGGGAAAATAAGGGAAAAAAGAAAAAATAGTGAAACCAAAATAGGAAATCTAGAAAAAAAAACATGAACATATAACAAAACCAACAAAAAATGGGCTTCTGGAGCACGACAAATCCTATTTATCATTCTGTGCGACAAGGTGTCGGCCAATCATACAGGGTCACGTCCAAGTGAGCCAGCCCGACTAGCGTAGGTCCTTCCAATTGTCAGGAAGGTTCTAGAAACTTCTCATCCTGCTTTTTCAGTTGTATTTCTTTTCCTTTGTTATCTGCAGCACGTTTTATTTCTTTTTTATTTTTAAAAATTATAATATTTTTTAAAGAAAGTCCTAGTTTATTTTCTCTCTTTTCTTTTAAAATTATTCACAAAATCCTGGAAAATTTTGATTCTATTAAAATGTTAAAAATTTCATGAAAATTAATATTATGATAAATATTCAAAAATATTTTCAGAACGACCACAAAATATTTTAAAAGGTTATTATATTTTAAAACTTGCACTTTTCAAAGTAAATAAATAGTCATATTTCTTTTGAAATGTAAATGAAAAATCTAACCGAAACCAGTAAAATATGGAAAGAAAATTGTTGGTACACGCTAGCACTAAATGGGCCGGCCCAAACATGGCGCTCTATGTGTCATCAAGACATTTAGAGGCAAAGAACGTATTAAAAATGTTTACAGCATATTAAAAAATGTAGTTGTGTATTAAACATGTTGGAAATATGTGCTAGAGACAATAATATTTTATTATTGTATTTCTAAGTCTATAACTAAAGTTTACATTCTATACTATAACCGTCATGGTTCACAAATATGTGAATCAGAGTAAACTCGTCAGCACGTGTAGAGTCATAAACGGTAAAACGTGATTCCTAATCTTGCCTCTAGGACTAGCTCAAATGTTGATGATTCTGTTTTACTGATCATGTGCATGACCATAATGTCGGCAATATGTGATAGCATGATATTGGTAGAACACGCTTGAATTGACCCAAGTTATTTGTTATAACTTAGAGATCATATCATCTGACGTCTATAGTCCATACAAGGGAGTTAACGTATGTACGATTACTTAGACCATGAGAGTATCGAGCCACTTCATACCGGCCGGTGCGTGCTTTGGGGTTGTTCCAACGTAATCCGTAACAGGGTGATATTCATGAACATGTTTTGATATAATTTTTTAATCAAACGTTATATTTATTCAAAAATTAATATATAAAATATAAGAGTGAAAGAAAAACCAAAATACAAAAACAATAATCGTTTGTAGGCTTTAAGAAGCTAGCAATCAGAGATGGGCGGATAAAAAGTTAGCGATAAAACGCAAAAATCAACGAATCGTTGGTAGCCTTCGAAGCTACCTACCAGACGCACGATAGAACCTATTTGGTGCTTCAGGCGCCCGTTACTACTGTTTTTGCAAACGGGCACGATGGGTCGGCCCATCTAAGGTTATTTTTTCTGTGTATCAACTCACAAAAAACCGTGCAGTTTGTTAATCGAACCTATGACACTCGTCTTGGAGGTACGCCAGTGTAAGCACCATAACACCTAGTACAATTTGGTAACCATGAAATTTTAACCTCTTTTATCTGTTCTTGTTACCTTTTTACATTTTCTAGTTTTCTTTTTTTTGTTTTTTCGTTTTTTTTTCCTTTTTTCTCTCCTTCCGGGTCCGATGAATTGTTCGGAAATACATGAATGATTTTCTTTAAATTGTGGAGCTTTTTTTGAAATTCTGTGAACTTTTTCAAAATTGGTGAGCTTTTTTGAAATCGATCAACTTTTTTACAAAATTCATGGACTTTTCTGGGTTTCGATGAATTTTTTTCTAAAATTTGATTTTTTTTAAATTCGATGAACTTGCTCAAATCAATGATTTTTTCAAAATCCTTGACCTTTATTTGAATTTTGATGATTTTATCTTTCAAATTTGATGAACTTTTTTTCGTATTCAATAAACTTTTTTCAAATGCGATGAACCTTTTTTCAAAATTAATGAGTGTTTTACAAATTCGATGAATGCTTTATCAAATTTGATGAACTGGTTTTCAAATTCGATGAATCTTTTTGAAGTTGATTTTTTTGAAAATCTATGAAACTTTTTTTAATTCATGACTTTTTCTAGATTTTTGCGATTTTTTTTAGTTTTTTTAAAAAAAATATCAAAAGTCAACGGTTGACCGGTCAACTGGTCAACAAGCCATCCATTTAACCAAACCAGCCTCTTTTTAAATCTATCAACCAGACCAACTGGAAGCAAGGGAACATTTTTTTCATGCCACATTCCCTGCGATCGATCGAAGGTAAGTTGGGCCAGCCCAATAGCGCGTCCCTTTTAGCGCCAGAAACATAAACCTTAGGAACCCCCAGATGCACATGTAAAAGTAAACTAATAATTGGACGACTTATAGGCGGGCATGAAGGTGAGCACACGTGCTGCTGCTTGCTGAAGGCGATATATATCACCTCCCCCTCACCAATTCCAGTGACACATCGATCAAAAACAGTGGAAATTTTTTTATCAGAAAAAGTGGGAATTCCTTGAACTAGGTTTGTCCAAGGAATCTATTTGACGCCTCACCAAGGCATCAAGGCATCTATTTGACGCATGTTTACTACAGGCGTCAAATAGGATTTTCCCTTGTTTTTTTAGAAACACCAACCTTTATTACTCAAAATCCACGGAAGATGGGATACAAATCAAATCACGGGGTTAGCCCAACCATATATGGCGCCCTGATTTAAAGAATTCAAATGCTTGGCTAGCAAGTCGGCCTCAAAGTTTGTCAACCTGTTTTCAAAATGAAAAATACGATTAAATTCAAAGCTCTCAGCTTGGTCTCCTCGATGACTTGCCCATATATGCCACTTTGTCCCTTCTGGATGGTATTCATGACTTGTTTGGAGTCACAGACCACCACAATGTTGTGCAAAAACAGATCCTTGACCAGCGACAAACCCTCCATGCAGGCGATTACCTCTAGAGTAGTCACATAGTTGATCCCTTATAAAACCAGCGAGCAGGAGCCAAGATAATTTCCATTCGAGTCCCCACAGACTCCTGCTGCTAAACCTCCAATACCGGCCCTTGGTATGCTAGCATCCACATGCAATACTGCAAAACCTGGTGGTGGTGCAGCTATTAGAATAGGGCTGGCTCTACCTGGGTTTGTTGTAGGTTCCCTCTGCCTCACACTCATTCGACGTGCTTGAGTTGTCTCTGATACTCCTCCCAGCTATGCAATAAAACTGTTCACAAACATATTTGTAGAGAACGGGCTCTGGTATTCGCCCTCGTGAATAGCCTTTCTTCTCACCCACGACGTTGCCCATAGGGTCACAACAAGTTTTACAAATGCTTCATGGGACATGGACTCTTTCATAGTGAATAACCATTGCTTTGTGCTAGGTTCGGTGCAGACCATCATAACCTCAGCTATTTCCTCACCGAGAAACAAATAGGGTTTCTCGTGTTGCTTGATTGTTCTACAACGGGCTTAGAATTTCCTCAGCCCAACAACAGATTCTGGGTCATTCAAAAAACATAATATATTAGGCTAGAGGTTTGAATTTTATAGAGACCTCCTATTCTTCGCTTCACATGCTGACAGGGGGGGCCTGGTGCTAACTATTCCCATTCGTGGGCCGCAGCACAATAGTCCCGCCTCTCCCTCTAGTACCTGCTTGCCTCCTCATGAGAGGATTGCTGGTTCCCTAAAAAAGCAGGAGGATCGCTGGTACCGCTCGAGAAGAAAACAAAGGATCGCTAGTCCCTCCAAGAAAAGAGGCCCGCTAGTTTTCTCTAAGGTTCGCCATTTTCTACTATTATTGATATGGCCACTAATTTTATACAGGTAAAAAATTTGTGCATTCGTTTTTTAAAAGTAAATGCCAAAAAAACCCGTGAAATTTTGAATTTTTTTGCGAATTTATAGAAATAGTTTGCGGATTCCAATTGTTTGCATAAAATGTTTTAAAAAATCGTGAATTTGAGAAAAGTCCATGGGTTTTGAGAAATGTTCACAAATTTGGAAACAAAATCGCAGGTTCCCTAAATTCTAAAAAAGTCATGACTTTGAAAAAATATCACGAATTTTGAAAAATCACAAAAATTAAAAAGTATGTGAATTTGAGAAAAAAATTCATAAATTTGAAAAAAGGCCACGAATTTGAAAAAGTTCATGAAATTTAAAAAAGTGTATGGAATTTTAATGTAAGTTCATGAATTTGAAAATTTTCAAATTTTCTAAAAAGTCCCTATATTTTGAAACAAAAAATGTTTGCAGAGTTGAAAAAGGTTCATTAATTGCGAATATAAGTTTGTAAAAAATAGAAAGAGTTCGCGGATTTGAAAAAAGGTTCACGGAATTGAAAAAAGTTCATGATCTTAAGAAAATGCTGCCAGGTTTGATAAAATGTTCACAAATTTGTAAGGTTCTTGTTTTGAAGAAAAGTTCACAATTTAAAAAAAAATCCCTGCAAGTATAACAATAGGAAAAGAAATAGATAATGAAAAAGAAAGAGAAAAATAAAAATAACAAAAAACAGAAAGAAAAACTGGACAAACAAAACCGAGAAAAAAGAAAGCCAGACAGGGAAGTTTTTAGTGTTACATTTGACGCACAACATTAAGAGAAAAAGAAGTATGTAGGCACAACAGGTAAGGTGTTCTAGTTGGTTGATTGGTTGCAACTAGTCCATGAGGTTTGGAGTTCGAACCTATTTTTTGAAAGTTAAAAGAAAAAATAGTGGGCCGACCCGGAGACAAATAGGAGTTTACGGAATGGCCTATAACTGACGCTAAGGGCGCCAAATAGGAGTTGGATCTTTATCCGCGTTTCCAGTTCCCGTTGCTCTCGAGTATTGATCTCTTTTCATTTACAAGCGACCGGTGTAGTTTTGAAGATAGAGCAACCCCATGTTTTCTTTGTGCGCTGTTAGAGCAAAAAGAGCAACCCCATGTTGCCAATGATAATAGTATTTTTTGTGGGGGAATAATAATAGTTGATCTTATCGTAAGGAAGGTAGCTCGGGGTCATGTGATCAACAAGATGCTGGTGCCGTTGGGACCGAAGATGCATACCGTGCAACAACAATCATTAAACATGAAATTATCTTATAATAATGACAATCCGTTCGGCAAAGAATTTTTGATTCATATGTCAATCAACAGCATGTAGCAGGAAGAGAAACCGGCCAGGCAAAGCTAAAAAAGAGGATGGCCTGAGATGACCATTCTCCCAAGGCAGAAGCCAGCGTGCGTTCCAGGTGCAGCCATCACTAATTATGAGTGTGCAAACATCTTATCTTTGGGATATGTACCACCACCCAACAATATTCCCAGGACAATCACAAGGAGAGGAGTGATTAGATGCTAGCACCACCCCATCCCCATTGGCGATGGTATCCTGAAAAGACTAGACCCAAAACGCAGCCGGCCCTCTCCCTCCGCTGCTTTCCGGGGCCTTTTTACGGAGGCCACGGGCCCCTACCCACCACCCACGCCACACCACAACAGCTGCTTTGCTCCTCCCTTAGTGCAGCCGTTGACCCAAAGCTAGCTTAGCCTTTCCCCTCCTCCCTCCCCCTTGAGTCCCTCCCTTCACATCATTGCTGATAATCAAGCCCCTCATAATCAGTCCAAACCTCACCTCCAAATGCCCATGCCTCGCCCTGCTTTTCATCCCTTAAATGGTTCTATCGCCCCCGGTGTTTGTGATGGGTTTTGTTTTCTTGCTCTTTTTGTGGAGGATTCCATGTCTAATCCATATCTTTTTCATGGTGATAGATAGGTGCGTCCACATTGCCTTCTTAAAGGGGCAGTGTAGCAATTGCTGCTTCGGCTTTAATGATTTTGCGACTTCTCATTACGGGGGTCTTGGGGAAGGACAAATTTCGGTGTTCTAAAAAAGCTTGTATTTTTTAGCATTGAAATTTTTTCTACTGTAGTGTAAATTGATCTCTTCTACATGAAAAAGTACAAGCACATCAATGACTCGAACATTGACATGTCTAATTTGTTGTCAATGAGAAAAATAAAATTTAAAACTTGGGCCAGCCCGCCCCAAAAGCCTGGGACTAGTCCGAGCTCATGCTTACCCAAGCTCGACAACAAATTAGCTCGATAAGAAAATATAATTCGTATTTTAAAAATATTATATTTTCAAAAGCCTGGGATTATATTAATATTTTTCAAATATGAATTAATATTTTCTTTTTCCCTCCTTCCAAACCTAGGCTTGGTATTTCAAGGTAGTGTGTAGAAACCTGCCCAAGTTTACAGACGAATTCGAACTATGGGCACCTTTAGTGTATAGCTTAATACTCACTCCGTTCCACAATGTATTGTATATCTGCTTTTTAAAACTCAAACATGTTTATATTTGACCAAGTATATCGATAAAACTATCAACATCCAAGATACTAAATAAATATATGCACAAAAAAAATACTAAATAACTAAAATATGAAAATACACTTCATGATGAATCTAATGATACTAATTTTTTTATTTTGGTACTAATTTTTTGTTTTGGATGATATTTTTCTATAATCGATCTCAATCAGACATAAACTTGTTGGACTTTTCTAAAACCCAATATACACTACAATATGGAATGGAGAGAGTGTAATGAAAATGAGTCGGGTATATAAGGTAGTGTCTCTTTGTTAGATGGGGACATTCGAGCTATATATGTCAATGTGGGCTTGGTGTTGTCTGTTGTAGAAAACCATCAAAGGAGATCTTTAGTTTTTGTAGAAATCCAACCTAAGCAACGTGGGATTGGCCTCTGCACCGTCAAAAGCGATAAAGTTCATAAGATGGGACATCTCTTTTGCGGGGAATGAAACGGGAAATTAAAGAAAATGTTTGGAGAATGTGGAGTCGGGGCTGATGAGAGGTAGTATCACTCATGAGTTAGTCATGGAAAATTAGGCTTGTAGAGTTCACAATTTGCATATTTTCCACCAATCCCCATCGATACAACTTTATCTTTGTACTACTACCTAGTAGGAGAAAGCCAGTTGGACCTAAATGCTTAGGTTGCACTACCGAGGAAGGGGAAGGCCAGTGCATGGATGGGTCAATAGGGCCATCATTCTACTACCAAATTATCACGGGAAAGGGAGAAGACGTGATGCTGCTGGTGTGACATGTTGGGCTTATCTTTGTGTTTCCCATTTGGGCCTTCCATTTGTATCATTGCCATCCAGTGAACGTGCCCAGTTGCTAAAAAAAAAACCAGTGAACCATGCAAACCGTTGAATCCTCGGCCGGCCGTTGAACCCGAGCGGCACAAAAACAGCCGTCTCCACAGGATTCGTCTGCCATCACCTGGAGCAGTTGACAAAAAATCAGTGAATTTTCATCATGACAGAGCAGATGCATCTACCTATAAAAAAACAGAGCAAGCATATCTTGATGGCATCTAGAGACTAATTATGAATAATACAAGGCTGACAGCTGTGGTGCTGCAAATTTTGTGTGCAAATTAAATTGAAGTCTATGAAGAGTCCAATCATGGTTAAAGCTATTGGATTTTGCTTGATGCCTGTCACGATCGTGCTGGCGATTCTCCAGCTGCTGCTGGCTGGGCTAAGCTAAGCTTGATAGCTCCTTGACGCTTCTAGAGACAGGAAGACTCAATTTGCGCAGGAGGCATACAAGTCCGTGTCCTGGAAAAGGACAGAACCAACTTGTCACACCTATCCATACGGATCTTGATCGATTTGATGAGTCCGGATCCCGGCATCACCAAGGCGCAATTGTAGCCATCAAATTCACGCTTTCTTACATACTCCTGATGGCAACACCCCAACTAACACAAATATCTGCATGTGCAACTCAACATACCTGTTTAATTTATTTATTTAAAGGCTTCCATACTTTGGTCTCTCTTTGTCTCCCCCACATCGCACATTACAGTTCTACAATTGTCCCAAAAAAAGTACATAAGAGCACTCGGGTGCCACACCCCCCTTATATTCAAAACTAATTTAGTAATTCAAAAAATCCCGGAACTTTTTATGGAATCAAACATGACCAAGTATCGCACTTGTATAAAAAGTTTAAACAGGGAATGACTTTCATTGTATCCGGGGTCAAAGATTTGCCAAAAAAAACTAGATAAAAGTAATACTCATGCTATATTGTCGACATAAATTTATTTATTTTTGCCTTGAAGTCAACGGGAATCATTTCTTGGCCAAACTTATTATACAAGTACAATACCTGGTCATATTTGATTCCAAAAAAATTCCGGGATTTTTGACCTTTTTTGAATTACTTTTTATTTTTGAACATAGGGGGTGGAGTATCCGAGTGCTCCTAATGCGCTCGCTACAGTTGTCATACTACTTAATTTTCTCAAGTTCTCGTCAAGATGAGATTTAAGTAAATTTTACCACAGGTGACATCTGCATATGGCTTTTTTGTTGTTTCTTTATGTTTTGAGTATTTAACAAAAAACTACCACAATTCATGAAAACGTGTCCAGAAACTACCACTCTACAAATTTATGCTGAAAACTACCACTTTTTCTCTAATCTTTGACTAAAAACTACCATGTCGCGTAAGTATACTCAATTCGCCTCTTCTAAACGCCTTTCTGGCAGGATGGGCCCACAAGTCAGGTTGACCCTCTTCTTCCTCCTCTCTCTCCCTCTCTTTGGCATTTCTACAAACACCTTATGTGCACCAGCAAGCCACCTCCGCCGCCGACCACTGCCGGCGCTCACTCACGCACGACAGCGCACACGCTCCCGGCGGCGGCGGCTATGCGCAGCTCACCTGGAGCATGGACGCCGACGCCTCTGCTCACGCCCACACGCGGCCGGCGCGGCTTCTCTTGCTCGTTCCCATCCCCGCTGCTGCTCGCGCATGGCGTCGCAGCACGCACCCATGCGAGGCCGGCGCGGCTACTGCTGCTGCTCATTCCCATCCCCGCTGCTGCTTGCGGCCCGAGCTGGTGCTCTCGCCCACGCACGGCCGGCGCGGCTGCTGCTTGTGCCCGTCGCGGCCGGCGCCGCCGCTGCCCGTGCGCACCTCGGCCTCCACCACTCGGAGCTCCGAGCTGACCAGCAGCATGCCCGCATGGCTAGGGCCGCCGCAGCTCGCGCCCGTGCGCGGCCGACGCGGCTGGTGCTCGCACCCTTCGCGGGCGGCGCCGCTGCTGCCCATGCGCACGTCGGCCTCCACCGCTCCGAGCTGACCCGACGGCCTCGGCCCGCATGCCGGCGCGCTCGTGCTTCACCGGCTCGGACATCAGTTAACGGCGGCGGCGGCGGTGGATAGGCCGGCTCGGCAGTGGAATAACGATGACAACACTTACATGCGGGCCAGGCTTGTCATAAGTGCGTTTAAAATGGACGAATGGGTCGATTTCGCGACATGGTAGTTTTTAGTCAAAGATTAGAGAAAAGGTGGTAGTTTTCGGCACAAATTTGTAAAGTGGTAGTTTCTGGGCACGTTTTCATGAATTGTGGTAGTTTTTTGTTAAATACTCTTATGTTTTCTCTTTGAATTTTTTCATCATTTTATTTTTAGTTTCTCCTTCTCCATTGTATTTTTTTTAAAATTGACATAGTTGTGCACGGCTGTTGGGCATGTGTACCCACGGACATGCAGTTGCACACAGTGGGCGACGTGCAACTATAGTTGCACCGTAGCGCGCGTGCGTGTAACTGTAGTTGCGCGCGGTCGATGGACATGCAGTAACGTACAGTCAGCAATCATGTAACTACATTTACACGTCAGTGCGTGGGCGTGCAACTGCAGTTGCACATTGATATGTGGGCATGCTACCACAGTTGTGCATGGTTGACTGGCATGCAACTGTAGTTTCGTGCAGCCTGTTATGCGTAGAATTCTATTTGCGCACGACATGGAGAAAGTTAAAAACAAAAATTGAAAAATAAAACATAAATCAGACAAAACAGAGGGGGAAAGTAAAACTATAAAATCGCATGAATCTTTATGTAAAATCAAATGGCGCATTAGGTGGGCAATATTTAGTTGATTCTCATATTACAAATCCATAATTCTTATGGTGACGTATTTTTTTTCTCAAAATTCATCTTCAGACTTCGGGGCTTTGGACCCACCAAAACATATAGCAATTGTTTTCATTTTCAAGAGTGAAGTTGGGAATTCAAGATTCCCATGAATGTCCAAGCTCATTTTAGATTTTTGGTGTCACAATGATGGATTTGAATGTAAGGTGGTATTCACTTTATTTCAAAATATAGTGTATATTCGTTTTGTCATAAGTAAAACTCTGTAAATTTGACCAAGTTTAAATAAAAATGACTGCAACCCAATTAATATAATATATTTGATGATGGATCTAATGATATTGATTTAATATTGTGGATGCTAATTTACTTTTTATGCTTATAGTAAAAAGAAATACAAAGTTTGACGTCGCAAATCTTATATGCACTACATCCTGTAATGGAGGGAGTATTTGGATGAGAGGTGAGATTTATTTAGTAACTCTAATTTGAATTTGTCCTTGTACCAAAATTCATAAAAAAGAATTACTTCTCATCCAAGCTGGCACAGAAGCATCCCATGGATAGAGTAATAAATTAAGGAAATTACTTCTCATTCAAGCTGGCACATAAGCATCCCATGCATATATATACATAAATTAAGGAAATTACTTCTCACTCAAGCTGGCACAGAAGCATTCCATGCATATAGGGTAATAAATTAAGGGTGTGCATCCACGTGGACTGGACCATAAATAATACTTCACATCCACCACTCCTTACGTAGGGAAGTGATGATGAATTGATTATTTCTTATTATTGTGCACGTCTCCTTCCATCCGTGTCCACTGCAAAGGATCCAAGAACAGCATGGTCCACACTCTGGTGAAAAACTAAGGCTAGTCGTAATGGTAGTATCATAGCTAGTATCATGCATGCCAACTAGGCAATTTTAATGAGGTGTCATAACGTTAAATGAAGAAAGAAAGGATGCAGTATCATATCATGATACCGTATCATAATAAATGCTATGCTACTTTGTGTCATGCATGGCAATAAATAAAATACTACATGATACTAATATATGATACTATGCATTAAAGAGGTAGTATCATACACTAGTATCATATGTATGATACTAGCATATACTTCCCATTACAACTAGCCTAAAGAGAATCCAGTTAAAGTGCACAGAATAGTGTAAAAATTGCCGGACCACCGACACAGTGAAGGCCGGAGCGACACAGGAGGCTATACACGTTTCCACAAACGGAAACTAGCCACAGGCAAGATGATTAGACAGACGAAAACATGATTACATCACACCTAACAGCAAAAGTTAAGCTCCTAAACAGTCATGCTGCATGATCACATCAGCTTAATCAATCAGTCTCGGATAAGGATCGGCAAAGGTGAGGCTAATCCAAGATTATAAGGAGAAGTTTAATATTAATATAGCATCCATATCTGGATCCTGCTCACGCGCACAGGCAACAGTTGTCTGGCGCCAAAAGCTCAAACTGCACTTATACTTCGGCACTCTACTAACGCTTGGCTTCCCTTTTGGGCTGCCTAAACGTGGACCAAATGTGTGTTACATTTCTTTTGTTTTGGAATGGTGCCAACAGCCAACCAGGTCTTGAAATTAATACGTACTCCCTTACTGTCATAAACACTCTTGTATTATGAGACGGAGGGAGTATCTTTTAGCTTTGATTCTTTTTTCCTCTCTTTTTTGCGGGGTTTTAGCTCTGATTCTATTACCATATAAAGTTTTATGCACCTACAAGTTGATTAAAATTGAAAACCAACGAAGAAAAGTGTACTAACTAGGCACTTATACTTCAATGATGATATTGCTTTGCATTCACGTACTCCCTCCCATTATTTTTACTCCGCATATAAGATATGGTCAAAGTCAAACTGCACAAAGTTTGACCAAATTTATATAAAAAAAAAATAAGCATCTACAATACTAAAACTATATAGTATGAACATACGTTTTATGGTGCATCTAATAATATTAATTTCATATTGTGAATGTTTATATTTTTTAATATAAAGTTAGTCAAACTCTATAAAGCTTGACTTTGACCAAATCTTATAAGCGGACTAAAAAGAAACGGAGGGAGTACCTGACAGAGTGACAGGACTCTCCTAACATGGGAAACTGACGATGAATTGATTCTTTCATTCAAATGCGCAATTGGTACATTGGACCATGTGTACGCCGCAAAGCTTCCAAGCAGCATGGACCACTAATTGGTCCACACAAAGGTGAAAAAATGTGACACTTTGTTCAAAAAAATGTAGTGCATTGCCCTAGCTAGAAAGTGTATACT
Source organism: Triticum urartu (assembly GCF_056163025.1). Taxonomy (NCBI): domain Eukaryota; kingdom Viridiplantae; phylum Streptophyta; class Magnoliopsida; order Poales; family Poaceae; genus Triticum; species Triticum urartu. Next base: position 697,291,123 of record NC_141875.1, read on the forward strand.
CCACATAAAATGCAGCAATGCACAAAATAGTTACTACATGCCGGACCACCAACACGAGGCGATAATATAATAATTCCATAAACAGAAACTAGCTGGGGAAGGTGATTAGACACATGCATACATATAGTAGTACACCTGGAGATGATTACGCCACCTAACAGCAAAAGGTTAAGCTCCTAAGCAGTGGCGATGCTAATCTAGAGTTATAGGATAAGTTTAATAAAATCATGAGCGTTCGCTTTATAATCTCTGTCTGGCTCCAGCAAACCACGCGGATAGAAGTTGTGTGGCGCCAAAGCAATCATTTGCTGAGCTCACTGTGCGTGCAGCTGTGCGCACAGCAAATCTAGGAGCTAGGATTCTCTGCGCCGTCCCGTCGCTGGAATCCTGGGTTATGTGTGTCCCCGCTGGACAACACCTCTGTAAAATTAAGCTGTGAAGAGGTTTCCAGTGAAACTGATAAGGGAATTAGTTACTACTAAGACAGACGAGTAGACCACACTATCTTGGCCGTTGATTCTTTCTTTATTATCCAATAAAAACCTGATAGTTTGCACATTCTTTTTTTAATAAAAGTTTGCACATTCTTTTGAGATTGTGTGCAACCTCTGTATATGTAGCTTGGTACGTAGGGCACGTAAATTCTCTGTGTAACTCTAGTAGACATCATCCGCAGTGTAGCTAACTTTGTAGTGGTGACAGTCGGATGAACTAATTGTGTATGCATCTTGTTGGGGGAACGAGAAGATAGATACTAGTACTACTAGATTCATAGATAGCGGCACATGGGTGCACGCAAAGCAGCAAGGCCACGGAAAACAAAGCCGAAAGGTGGAACGGAGGGGGGCGCCACCGTACCATGCGTCCCGACGGATGGATGGAGGGGCCGGCCGGCCATGGCCGAGCAGCTCACGCTGACAGGGGAAATCAATGATGACATACATTTTTCCACGTCACGGAGTGGAGTGGCTTGGGATCGGCGCTGTTGGGTGGATGGGACTTGCCATCCATCGGAACCTACACCACATACCTGCCCAAGCAAACAGGAACGTCATCCATCCTTTTTTCATTGTTATATTTGCAAAGAAACAGCGATACAAAGCGAGACGTGTTGCTCATACGTGCCATGCCAAACAGCAGCTCCGGCCTGTCTCCTCCCGCGCCGTACCACACGCACGCACCAGCAGCCCACCGGCCGGCCACGACGCGGACAGGCCAACAGCTCGCATGAAACGTGGCCGCCACGTACGTATGTCGTGTTGCCCAGATCAACGCTGCTGGAAACGAAGAGGACGTACACGGCAAATATAGGCATATGGCCATACACTCACAGTGAAATGATCTGCAAAACATACACTTGACAGACCTGGCTAGCATGCATCGCTAGCTACGTACGTCCACGAGATCGTGGGCACGAGGACACGATGTCCTGGCCGGAGGAGAACATCGACCACTGTACCGCGTTTCGTGCTTGAAGATGTGCAAGCAATCGCGTACGTGGTGGTACCTCACATGGCTGCACGATCGCATGCACTAGTGAGGTAGCACTCGCGCGCCTTGGACACGAACATGAACATGATCGATCAGACAGCACAGGTCGGGCTACTGTGCATGTACGCACCGTATCTGTGTGCGACTGAGCCGTGGGCCACCGTAGCCTGGACACATGCAGCAGCGGCACGTGGTGGTGGTCGACGTACACGTGCGGGCAACATCATCGAATCGGATACCGACACGATATCTCTCACGCTGACGAACGTGTCAGTGACGAGCTCGATCCATCACTGCCTAGCTCGTCGATCCATGCATCCATCAAACCATGAACTTACATACGTACGTACGTACTCCGACGCAAGACGACTAGTCCGGCGACTCCGGTCGAGCCAGGCTACAAGCTAGCTAGAAGTATCATCTCCGTACTGCTTATCTATCTATCCATATACCCATCTACTCCTCGTTAACGTTACTGTTGCCTCTCACTTTTGTCACCGGCCTGCCTACCCTTCCCGTTGCTTCCGTCGATCGGTCCCGGCCGGCGGGGCACTGTGGCCTGAGATCTCCGTGCGTGCGTGCATTTACGTGTGCGCGTGCGTGCGACTGGCACCGCGTCATTCATGTCTTGTTTGTTGTACCTGGTACACGTACGTACCCACTACTACTAGGTGTGTACCCTGCTGCCTGCCCGACGTGAAGCGTCACCTTTGCTGGTGGTTGGGACGTATGGCCAGCCTGCTCTTCTTGTTACATGCTGGCCTGCCTAGCTACCAGCTAGCTACTACTAGGAGTATGTCCGTGCCCATTCACGGTGAATGCGCGCTCTGTCTCTGGCGTACGTACGTCGTGAGATTTGACTGATGTGATCGCGTCCATTTAGTCCCATGTCGACTACTGAATGAGCCCTAATAATTTCGGGCCCTACCTACTACCTCTTCACTCTCTGCCGGACCTCACCTCATCCATACAACACAATGCCTCTCTCCTCGATCGACCGAGGTCATCGATCTACTCTACTGGCTCCGGTTTATCTACGTGCATACATTAGGTCGATTCAACAACAAAGAAAAAACACTGGAGAAAGCAACGCATGTACTACGTACTGATGACATTTTAGGTCGGGACAAATGTGTCAACGAATCATGCATGCCCGAGTTATTGAAGCTAGCTAAGCTAGTCATATAGAGATCTGGCCAGGCAGGCGATATGATGGAGGGGCGTGTCGGTCTCGGTCGTACGCGCCCACATGCAGGTGCCGCACGGGGAGGCGACACGCGACGAATCAGCAGCTATCGCCAGGGTGGCCGCCCAATCTTGGATATCGACGGACGGACGGGCCGACGAATGGATGGAGAGCTGCTATTGCAGCAGAGACTGGAGCTCACTCTGCATGCCATATGCATGCTGAGCCTGACCGACCTGCTAGCTATCGACAGAAAGTCAGCACAAGTGACATGACAATATATGAGCGGGCCGCGTGGTGGGGATGCGCGACGTGACCGGGCCAGCCAGAGCTTGCGACTAGTACTCCGGCCGGCCGGTCCTAGCTTGCAGGCGGCAGACACCACGAACCCCAGGAGGCGCCATGCATGCGTTGCTCGACACGACCATGCCTGCAGGTGGTGAGAGAATGGGAGAGATAGATACAGCGAGTAGTACATGCGGGTGCGTGGTGTGCGTGTGACCAATGCCATGCCATGGCAGCCACCAGCCCACGTCGGCGTTCGAGTAAACTTCGCGGACGGCAACGTCAAGTCCCAATGCAATGCCAGCCACCCGCCGCCTGCGCGCCCGGCGTCGACGACGGAGAGGCCGTGCTTGCATGCATGTTAGGTCGTGCGAGCGCATTGACCGGCAGCTAACGTACGTGTGCATAGTGCGCGCTCTCGTGCCATCTTGTTAGTACATTGACCTGCACGTCGTCCGCATAGTATAGCACGTACTACCACACAAGATCATCCCAGATCAAGATTCAACAAGAGCTAGCCATTGTTGCGGGTGGGGTCGAGCTCTTCTCCTGGACCCACCTGTCCGCGTTCATACAAGATAGTAGCTCTCGTCTTTGCTGGATGGACGGCAATGCCTGGGCTGGGCTGGGCAGGGACAGGCTTTCGTCGTGGTACAGGTTGACAGGACGTGAAACTAGGTTAGGATGTGTCTGTGGTCTGGTCTGTCATAAAGATGGACCGGCCCGCTCTGACTGGCTCAAACGTACTTGGGCGCATGCATGCATGTGAGTGACCATATGCTCCTCGCGCAAAAAAAGCCGGGCAGGGCGGCAGAGAAGACCAGTGCACGCACGCATCTTTCATCGTTTCTCCCTTCGACTTCGAGCATGAGCACATTGATTTCTCTCATATGTATATATTTTTCATCGTCCCGGTCGATGATTGGTGTGCTCAAGCTCAACCAGCTCTTCTATCCTTGGGTCGCAGAGCCAATGCTGAAAAGGCATACTACTCCTACGTGTGTTTCGCTGTGGTCGCAGCGGCAGCAGCCAGCAAGCTCGTCTTTCGAGAGCGCCGCGTACTTGGTATTAGAGCAATTGTTGGCGCGACGAGACGTTGAAGATACGGTGGCAAAAGGGATGGCCGGCTCCGTCCATGTCACCTTGTCAGCATGGCGCGGGTGTACGTACGTATGGAGTACGTACACGACGCACGCACGCGCATGCACACCCATGCATGCGGTGCAACAGTCGACTGAGGCAGAGACAGAGACACGCGCACGTACAAAAAGCTTCTACGCGCGATCAATGGAAGCAGCCATGACGGGAGCCAGGAGGGATGGGCCGGAGTGGGAAGCGTAGGAGCAGGACGATGGATGTGATGCATGGGATACGCGGTGGGAATTGGGAAAGCGTGTGACCAAAGGCACGAGCATACGCAGGTTTTGCCCTCTGCTTCTGCATGCTGCGCGCGAGCTGCCGGATGGGGTTTGGGCGTGTGCATGGCATAGCATGCGTGTGTAAGAGGAGAAGAAGCAGAGTGAGGCAGGCAGGGGAGACGCATTGCACGGACGTCGATTGGAGGGATCGATAGCAGAGGACCAGTCAAACGTCACCTCCGAGTGCCGCAAATCATAGGACCCGCAGTGATGCGTCAATCACCGGCTGCCCGGGATCCCCCACTGCAAACAATTGGTGATCTCAGAAATGCAGCTTTGCTTAATTTTTTGCCTGTGGAATATAATCCCCTCGAGCAATGGCCTTTGACCATTGGTGAAAAGTACTCCCTCCGGTCCTTTTTAGTTCGCATATAAGATTTGACCAAAGTCAAGCCTCGTAAAGTTTGACCAACTTTATAGAAAAAAGTATCAACATCCACAATCTGAAATCAATATCAATAGATGTGTCATGACTCAAAGTTTCATATTGTATAACTTTAGCATGGCAGATGTTGATATTTTTTCATATAAATACGGTCAAATTTTGTGAAGTTTGACTTCAGACAATTCTAATATACAGAGTAAAAAGGACCGGAGGGAGTAGAAATGACCGTGGCACTTGACTAGTTGGATCGCCGGGGATCCAAAATACTTCTTGAGTGAAAAGCAAACTACAAGCGAGTCCTGTTATATGTTAAAACATATACAATTGCTAAATCTCAGTCGACTGACATTTAACCAAGTCTCAATCGATGATATATTCATAAAATCTTACGTGTAGATTCGTGCAAAATTTCTTTTTAACTTTTTTTATTTTCTTCTTCTTTATATGCTATGCTATTTGACTAGACTGAGATCTAGCTAAAATACTTTAACATGTGCTTCTTTAAAAGTCTTACGCACTAGTACAATTTAACGATGGTCATTCCCACGTTAGCTCCAAATGGTTATTATCCCTCTCACGGTACAATACGTAAAACTTTTTGTAGAAGTACATGATGAAGCTATGTATCTAGGGTAGGATCATGGACCTGTCCTAACTGCCCTACTCAAGAACATCTCTAGAAGAAACCACATTTCAATCGACTTGGAGGCATTCCACTCGACAGACTCGAAGACGCTCGACCAAGAAGCAATCACTCGACCAAGATCCAACCACTCGACGGCCAGGAGACCTGAAGTCACTACGCACGCTAACGGTCGGTCATTAAGTAGCTTTTATGGTCATCATAGCACTTTATTAACTAGCGTTACCAGTAACGCCTTGCCTTAATGTACATTGAACCCTTTGTAACGTGGGCTGACCGGGGTCCTGGCGCACTCTATATAAGCCACCCCCTCCTCCGAGACAAGGGTTCGGACCTCGGTAACCCATATTCATATAATCCAGTCGACCGCCTCCGGGCTCCGAGACGTAGGGCTATTACTTCCTCCAAGAAGGGCCTGAACTCGTAAACCTTGCGTGCTTACAACTTCGCCACAGCTAAGATCTTGCCTCTCCATACTCACCCCCCTACACTACTGTCAGACTTAGAACCACGACAGTTGGCGCCCACCTTGGGGCGGGTGTTTTAGCGTTTGTTGGAGAAGTTGCGACTTTTTTCCGACCCGAATCATCATGGTTTTCGGCGGAGTTTCGGTGGAGGGCCGCGAGATCCGTCTCGGCGCGCTCACGTTCATCGTCGACGACTCTGCTTGGCTCCAGGAGGCTCCGCTCGACGTGGACGCACTCCCTGCTCGCAGGGCAACGCACTTTAGCGCGTGCGTCCGCGGCGTTCTCCTGCGGCAACCGTCGACCCCCTATCGGTCGGCTCCTGTGTTGTCCTCACTCCCCGTTTCCCGCCGGCGCAAGCGTTCCGGTCGGTCGAGACTTCAGCGGTGGGTGAGGCACGCGGTGGCGCGTCAGTCGGCCACCCCCCAGGTTGCGGCGATCGAGCCCGACGAATCCCTCTACGGCCTGTTCGACCTGTCGACTGGCTCCGCAGAGACCGCATCTGAGTGCGGCAGCAGCGATCCGGCGGCGGAGGTTCTGATGGTCGATGGACCGCCCAGTCCTCCCGGTTTTCCCCGTACCGACGGAGGCGCGGGTGGAGGCGACCCGTCGCGTCTCCATGAGGAGTATCTTCCCGAGCCTCTCACATCGCTGCAGAGAGAAGAACTTCGCCGCCGGAACATGGATGCACTGCACACTCCTATCGTTGGAGAGACCCCCGAGGCTCGCGCCTTGGAGGACGCGCGCCTGGCAAACTTGGCCGAGCGCACTCGACTGGAGAACCTCCAGCGAGCACTCGACGAGCGTGCGCGACAACGGATTCCCGAATCCAGTCGACGTCAGCTCTTCCCGCCCCTGCAGGTATATCGAACTCCGGTTCAGAATTTAGCTGCTGCAGCCCGTATAGCGGAGTCGATTCAACCTTCCCAGTCGGAGGCTGGCAGAGGCTTGCTGCAGATCAGAGCATTACTCCGGGCAGCAGGAGATCAGAATTCCGCTGTTTCTCAGTTGCGGAACAGGATTCACAGCAGATCTGTTGCCGCGGACACAGTCCAGTCGGCTCACAGCCCGAGATCGCCCCCGAGGCGTGAGGGACGTGGTGACCGGCGTGTCCAGTATGGGATCCATGAGCAGTATGATCACCGAGTCGATCATGACGGTCGACGTCGAGTGCCCACGCCTCCCCCGAGGAGCGGGTCGTATGTGCCTCGCCAGCAGGATGACAGGCGCCCTCATAGTGGTGGGCGAAGGATTTCAGTCGACCCCAGAAGGCCAGGCTTTGACGCGAGATCCATTCTCGTCCAGGGTTTGGTCGACAGGAACAGGGCTCACCGAGAAGGTCACGACAGAGATGCACCTACCAGCAGCAGAGTACATGTGTCGGGGCCAGAATGCTTTAGTAGAGCCATCAGGGCCACTGTGATTCCTCCCAACTTCAGGTTGGCGACTGGAGTCAGTAAGTTCACCGGCGAGTCCAAGCCCAATACTTGGCTTGAAGATTACCGAGTGGCCGTCCAGATCGGCGGCGGCAATGATGAAGTGGCCATGAAGCACCTCCCTCTCATGTTGGAGGGCTCGGCCAGAGCGTGGCTGAACCAGTTAGCACCTAGCAGCATTTACACTTGGGAGGATCTCTCCCGAGTGTTCGTCACCACATTTGAAGGTACGTGCAAGTGGCCGGCAGGGCTGACGGAACTGCGGTCTTGTGTACAGAAGCCAAATGAAACTTTAAGGGATTACATCCAGAGGTGGATCACATTACATCACTCGGTGGAGAATGTGCCTGACCACCAAGCAGTTTGTGCCTTCAAGGAAGGCGTCAAGTACAGAGAACTGAATTTGAAATTCGGTCGAACTGGGGATATGTCCCTGAATCGGATGATGGAGATTGCCACCAAGTACGCTAATGGCAAAGATGAAAATCGGCTCAGGAGTGGCAAACTCAAGTCAGTCGCCCAAGAACCCGGGGGCAATTCCAATCGGAAACAGAAGCGGAAAGCCGAGCCAGCGGCTCCCGGGGAAGCCTTGGCTTTAACCCAAGGAAAGTTTAAAGGGAAACCTAAAGGGCCTTGGAACCCTAAAAAGGTTAAAGACCAGGACGGAAATGATGTGTTGGACTTGCCATGTCTCGTCCACACAAAGAAAGATGAAGAGGGTAATTTTATTTACCCGAAACATACCACTCGACAGTGCCGGCTCTTGATCCAGCAGTTCCAGGGCAAACAGCTCAAAGGTAAGGAAAAGGGGTCGGACAAGGTCGAGGACAAAGAGGACAGTGACGACGGATACCCTCAAGTCAATTCCACCTTGATGATTTTTGCTGATGTTGAGAGCAAACGTCGACTGAAAGTCATAAACCGAGAGGTGAATATGGTTGCTCCGGCGACACCAAGTTATTTGAAATGGTCCCAGACTGCCATCACGTTCGACCAGTCCGATCACCCAACGCATATTGCCACCCCTGGGAGGCAAGCTCTGGTGGTCGACCCAGTGGTTGAAGGCACTCGACTGACCAAAGTCTTGATGGATGGTGGCAGTGGTTTGAACATATTGTATGCTGAGACATTGAAAGGGATGGGCATTCCGATGTCCAGACTCAGCGCCAGCAACATGAGTTTCCACGGAGTCATTCCTGGGAAGAAGGCTGAATCACTCGGCCAGATTGCTCTTGATGTGATTTTCGGTGATTCCAAGAATTACCGCAAAGAAAAGTTGACATTTGAAGTTGTAGACTTCCAGAGTGCCCACCACGCTATTTTGGGCAGGCCGGCTTATGCACACTTCATGGCCCGACCGTGTTATGTGTATCTTAAATTGAAGATGCCTGGCCCCAAAGGTATGATCACTATTACGGGCAATCGGAAGAAAGCGGAAGAATGTTTTCAGAAAGGTTCGAAGATCGCCGACACTCAGATGGCAGTGGTGGAGTTGCGGGAATACCAGAAGACTGCAAACCCGAGTGATTTGTTGCGAGCCAAGAAGCCCACTACAGAGTCAGCTTTTCAGTCGACTGGCGATACAAAGACAGCTCATATCCACCCGACCAACCCTAACGCTGCTCCAACCTATATCTCGACAACACTCGACTCCAAATAGGAAGAAGCGCTCATCCAGTTCCTCCGTGAGAACTGGGACATTTTCGCATGGAAGCCCTCTGACATGCCGGGTGTTCCCAGGAAACTGGCTGAGCACCGCCTAAGAGTCGACTCAAAAATAAAACCTGTCAAGGAACATCTCTGACGGTCCGCCGTCCAGAAGAGAAAGGCCATTGGCGAAGAGGTATCTCGGCTCTTAGCGGCAGAGTTCATCCGAGAAATCTACCACTCCGAGTGGCTCGCCAATGTTGTCATGGTCCCCAAGAAGGACAAGTCACTTCGCATGTGCATTGACTTTAAACATATCAATCGGGCCTGCCCGAAAGACCATTTTCCTCTCCCCCGCATCGACCAGATAGTCGACTCGACTGCGGGATGTGAGTGACTGTCTTTTTTAGACGCCTATTCCGGGTACCATCAGATCCGTCTGTATGGACCCGACGAGATCAAAACAGCTTTCATCACTCCATTCGGGTGCTTCTATTATGTTACCATGCCATTCGGCCTCAAGAATGCCGGAGCCACATTCATGAGGATGATTCAGAAGTGTTTGCTCACCCAAATCAGTCGGAATGTTGAGGCGTACATGGATGATATTGTGGTCAAGTCATGGAAGGGTTCCGACCTGCTGACTGACCTTGCTGAAACCTTTGCCAACCTCAGAAGGTTTGATATCAAGCTTAATCCATAAAAATGCATATTCGGGGTTCCTGGCGGAAAGTTACTCGGTTTTCTCGTTTCCGAACGGGGAATCGACGCCAATCCAGAGAAAGTTGGTACTATACTCCGAACGAAAAGTCCTGTGCGAGTGCACGATGTTCAAAAGCTTACTGGTTGCTTGGCCGCCCTAAGTCGATTCATATCTCGTTTCGGTGAAAAGGCATTACCTCTTTACCGATTGATGAAGAAGTATGACAAGTTTGAGTGGACTCCTGAAGCTGACGCAGCGTTCGCAGAACTCAAAACTCTGCTCTCCACCCAGCCGGTGCTTGCTGCCCCAATCAGCAAGGAGCCTTTGCTGCTTTACATTGCAGCCACAAGACAAGTCGTCAATACGGTACTCACGGTCGAGCGGGAAGAAGAAGGGAAAACCTTCAAAGTTCAGCGCCCAGTGTATTATATTTCTGAAGTCTTGACCCCATCGAAGCAAAGATATCCTCATTATCAGAAGCTCGTATATGGGATTTATATGACCACAAAGAAAGTTGCCCACTACTTCTCTGATCATTCCATTACAGTCGTCAGTGACGCTCCGTTGTCAGAGATCTTGCATAACAGGGACGCAACTGGTCGAGTGGCAAAATGGGCGATTGAACTCCTTCCTCTAGATATCAAGTTTGAGGCAAAGAAAGCTATCAAGTCCGAGGCAATCGCGGATTTCGTCGCCGAGTGGATTGAACAGCAACTGCCGACTCAGGTCCACTCGGAGTATTGGACCATGTTCTTTGACGGTTCCAAGATGATAAATGGTTCCGGAGCCGGAGTGGTGTTGGTCTCTCCCAGAGGAGATAAACTCAGATATGTTCTTCAAATCCACTTTGATTCCTCTAACAACAAGGCAGAATACGAAGCACTTTTATATGGGTTGCGCATGGCCATTTTGCTCGGCGTCCGTCGCCTCATGGTCTATGGCGACTCAGATCTGGTGATCAATCAAGTGATGAAGGAATGGGATGTCAGAAGTCCAGCCATGACTGGTTATTGCAATGCAGTGAGAAAACTGGAGAAGAAATTCGAGGGGTTAGAGCTTCATCACATACTCCGACTGAAAAATCAAGCAGCTGATGATCTGGCATAAATAGGTTCCAAAAGAGAAGCCATTCCCAGCAATGTGTTTCTGGAACACATCCACACACCATCAGTCCAGGAGGATCCCTTCACTGAAGAGGCCCCGCAGCCAAAAAGTGCCACGGATCCGACTGAAATCGAAGTGCCAGCTGTGATCGACTTGATCATGGAAGTCCTGGTTATCACTCCTGTCTGGACAGAACCATACATCACGTACATCCTAAGGAAAGAACTCCCAGAAGACGAAGAAGAAGCTCGACAGATCGTCCGTCAATCCAAGGCCTTTACAGTCATAGAGGGACAGTTATATAGAGAAAGCGCGACTGGGGTCGGCCAGAAGTGTATTACACCAGAAGAAGGTCAGATGATCCCTAACGATATCCACTCGGGGACCTGTGGCCATCATGCGTTCTCTCGGACCATTGTGGCTAAAGCATACCGAGCGGGGTTCTACTAGCCAAAAGCCAATGAGATGGCCAAAGAGATAGTCGACAAATGTGAAGGATGTCAGTATTACTCCAACATGCCACACAAGCCCGTGTCGGCCCTGAAAACCATTCCACTCGTCTGGCCCTTTGCGGTTTGGGGGTTGGACATGGTTGTGTTGGAAATATGCCCTAGAGGCAATAATAAATTGATTATTATTATATTTCCTTGTTCATGATAATCGTTTATTATCCATGATATAATTGTATTGATAGGAAACTCAGATACATGTGTGGATACATAGACAACACCATGTCCCTAGTAAGCCTCTAGTTGACTAGCTCGTTGATCAATAGATGGTTACGGTTTCCTGACCATGGACATTGGATGACGTTGATAACGGGATCACATCATTAGGAGAATGATGTGATGGACAAGACCCAATCCTAAGCATAGCACTAGATCGTGTAGTTCGTATGCTATAGCTTTTCTAATGTCAAGTATCATTTCCTTAGACCATGAGATTGTGCAACTCCCGGATACCGTAGGAGTGCTTTGGGTGTGCCAAACGTCACAACGTAACTGGGTGGCTATAAAGGTACATTACAGGTATCTCCGAAAGTGTCTGTTGGGTTGGCATGAATCGAGACTGGGATTTGTCACTCCGTGTAAGCGGAGAGGTATCTCTGGGCCCACTCGGTAGGACATCATCATAATGTGCACAATGTGATCAAGGAGTTGATCACGGGATGATGTGTTACGGAACGAGTAAAGAGACTTGCCGGTAACGAGATTGAACAAGGTATCGGGATACCAACGATCGAATCTCGGGCAAGTATCATACCGCTAGACAAAGGGAATTGTATACGGGATTGATTAAGTCCTTGACATCGTGGTTCATCCGATGAGATCATCGTGGAACATGTGGGAGCCAACATGGGTATCCAGATCCCGCTGTTGGTTATTGACCGGAGAACGTCTCGGTCATGTCTGCATGTCTCCCGAACCCGTAGGGTCTACACACTTAAGGTTCGATGACGCTAGGGTTATAAAGGAAGCTTGTATGTGGTTACCAAATGTTGTTCGGAGTCCCGGATGAGATCCCGGACGTCACGAGGAGTTCCGGAATGGTCCGGAGGTAAAGATTTATATATAGGAAGTCCTATTTCGGCCATCGGGACAAGTTTTGGGGTCATCGGTATTGTACCGGGACCACCGGAAGGTCCCGGGGGCCCACCGGGTGGGGCCACCTATCCCGGAGGGTCCCATGGGCTGAAGTGGGAAGGGATCCAGCCCAAAGTGGGCTGGGGCGCCACTTCCCTTATGGCCCATGCGCCTAGGGTGAAGGGGGAACCCTAAGGAAGAGTCCCAAGGAGGGAAGGCACCTCCTAGGTGCCTTGGGGGGGAGGGAAACCTCCCCTGGCCGCCGCCCCCTAGGAGATTGGATCTCCTAGGGCTGGCGCACACCCCCCCTTGGGCTCCCTATATATAGTGAGGGTAGGAGGGCCTCTTGAGACACCCCTTATGCCTTTGGTGCAGCCCTCTCCTCTCCCAAGTCCTTCTCCTCTTCCGCGGTGCTTGGCGAAGCCCTGCAGGATTGCCACGCTCCTCCATCACCACCACGCCGTTGTGCTTCTGTTGGATGGAGTCTTCCTCAACCTCTCCCTCTCTCCTTGCTGGATCAAGGCTTGAGAGACGTCACCGGGCTGTACGTGTGTTGAACGCGGAGGTGCCGTCCGTTCGGCACTTGGTCATCGGTGATTTGAATCACGACGAGTACGACTCCATCAACCCCGTTCACTTGAACGCTTCCGCTTAGCGATCTACAAGGGTATGTAGATGCACTCTCCTTCCCCTCGTTGCTGGTCTCTCCATAGATAGATCTTGGTGACACGTAGGAAAATTTTGAATTTCTGCTACGTTCCCCAACAGTGGCATCATGAGCTAGGTCTATTGCGTAGTTTCTATGCACGAGTAGAACACAAAGTAGTTGTGGGCGTTGATTTTGTTCAATATGCTTGCCGTTACTAGTCTTATCTTGATTCGGCGGCATCGTGGGATGAAGCGGCCCGGACCAACCTTACACGTATGCTTACGTGAGACCGGTTCCACCGACAAACATGCACTAGTTGCATAAGGTGGCTAGCGGGTGTCTGTCTCTCCTACTTTAGTCGGATCGGATTCGATGAAAAGGGTCCTTATGAAGGGTAAATAGAAATTGGCATATCACGTTGTGGTTTTGCGTAGGTAAGAAACGTTCTTGCTAGAAACCCATAGCAGCCACGTAAAACATGCAAACAACAATTAGAGGACGTCTAACTTGTTTTTGCAGGGTATGCTATGTGATGTGATATGGCCAAAGGATGTGATGAATGATATATGTGATGTATGAGATTGATCATGTTCTTGTAATAGGAATCACGACTTGCATGTCGATGAGTATGACAACCGGCAGGAGCCATAGGAGTTGTCTTTATTTATTTATGACCTGCGTGTCAACTTAAACGTCATGTAATTACTTTACTTTATTGCTAACCGTTAGCTGTAGTAGTAGAAGTAATAGATGACGTGACAACTTCAAGAAGACACGATGATGGAGATCATGATGATGGAGATCATGGTGTCATGCCGGTGACAAGATGATCATGGAGCCCCAAGATGGAGATCAAAGGAGCTATATGATATTGGCCATATCATGTCACTATTTGATTGCATGTGATGTTTATCATGTTTATACATCTTATTTGCTTAGAACGACGGTAGTAAATAAGATGATCCCTCATTAAAATTTCAAGAAGTGTTCTCCCCTAACTGTGCACCGTTGCTACAGTTCGTCGTTTCGAAGCACGCCGTGATGATCGTGTGTGATAGATCCTTACGTTCACATACAACGGGTGTAAGACAGTTTTACACACGCGAAACACTTAGGGTTAACTTGACGAGCCTAGCATGTACAGACATGGCCTCGGAACACAGAAGACCGAAAGGTCGAGCATGAGTCGTATAGAAGATACGATCAACATGAAGATGTTCACCGATGTTGACTAGTCCGTCTCACGTGATGATCGGACACGGCCTAGTTGATTCGGATCATGTAATCACTTAGATGACTAGAGGGATGTCTATCTGAGTGGGAGTTCATAAGATAAACTTAATTATCCTGAACATAGTCAAAAGGATTTTGCAAATTATGTCGTAGCTCGCGCTTTAGTTCTACTGTTTAGATATGTTCCTAGAGAAAAATTAGTTGAAAGTTGAAAGTAGCAATTATGCGGACTAGGTCCGTAAACTGAGGATTGTCCTCATTGCTTCTTAGAAGGCTTATGTCCTTAATGCACCGCTCAGTGTGCTGAACCTCGAACGTTGTCTGTGGATGTTGCGAACATCTGACATACACGTTTTGATAACTACGTGATAGTTCGGTTAAACGGTTTAGAGTTGAGGCACCGAAGACGTTTTTGAAACGTCGCGAAACATATGAGATGTTTCGAGGGCTGAAATTGGGATTTCAGGCTCGTGCCCACGTCAAGAGGTATAAGACCTCCGACGATTTTCTTAGCCCGCAAACTAAAGGAGAAAAGCTCAATTATTGAGCTTGTGCTCAGATTGTCTGAGTACAACAATCGCTTGAATCGAGTGGGAGTTGATCTTCCAGATGAGATAGTGATGTTTCTCCGAAGTCATTACCACCAAGCTGCTAGAGCTTCGTGATGAACTATAATATATCAGGGACATATATGATGATCCTTGAGATATTCGCGATGTTTGACACCACAAAAGTAGAAATCAAGAAGGAGCATCAATTGTTGATGGTTGGTGAAACCGCTAGTTTCAAGAAGGGCAAGGGCACGAAGGGATACTTCATGAAACGGCAAATCAGCTGCTGCTCTAGTGAAGAAACCCAAGGTTGAACCCAAACCCGAGACTAAGTGCTTCTGTAATAAGGGGAACAGCCACTGGAGCAGGATTACCCTAGATACATGGTAGATGAGAAGGCTGTCGATAGAAGTATATTGGATATACATTATGTTAATGTGTACTTTACTAGTACTCCTAGTAGCACCAGGGTATTAGATACCGGTTCGGTTGCTAAGTGTTAGTAACTCAAAATAAAAGCTACAGAATAAACGGAGACTAGCTAAAGGTGAGCTGACGATATGTGTTGGAAGTGTTTCCAATGTTGATATGATCAAGCATCGCACGCTCCCTCTACCATCGAGATTGGTGTTTGCGTTGAGCATAGACATGATTGAATTATGTCTATCGCAATACAGTTATTCATTTAAGGAGAATAATGGTTACTCTGTTTATTTGAATAATACCTTCAATCGTCTTGCACCTAAAATGAATAGTTTATTGAATCTCGATCGTAGTGATACACATGTTCATGCCAAAAGATAGTAATGATAGTACCACCTACTTGTGGCACTGCCACTTAAGTCATATCGGTATAAAACGCATGAAGAAGCTCCATGTTGATGGATTGGACTCACTAATTTTTGAAAAGTTTGAGACATGCGAACCATGTCTATTGGTGTATACGCATGAAGAAACTCCATGCAGATGGACCGTTTGGACTCACTTGATTTTTGAATCACTTGAGACATGAAAATCATACCACATGGGCAAGATGACTGAAAGCCTCGTTTTCAGTAAAATGGAACTAGAAAGCAACTTGTTGGAAGTAATACATTTTTGATGTGTGCAGTCCAATGAGTGCTGAGGCATGTAGTGGATATCGTTATGTTTTTACTTCACAGATGATTTGAGTAGATGTTGAGTATATTTACTTGATGAATCACGAGTCTGAATTATTGAAAGGTTCAAGTAATTTCAGGGTGAAGTTGAAAGATCGTCGTGACAAGAGGATAAAATATCTATGATATGATCATAGAGAAGAATATCTGAATTACGAGTTTGGCACATAATTAAGACACTGTGGAAATTGTTTCACAACTAATACAGCCTGGAACACCATAGTGTGATGGTGTGTCCGAACATCATAACTGCACCCTATTGGATATGATGCATACCATGATGTCTCTTATCGAATTACCACGATAGTTCATGGGTTAGGCATTATAGACAACCACATTCACTTTAAAAGGGGCACCACGTAATTCCGATGAGATGACACCGTATGAACTATGGTTTAAAGAAACCCAAGCTGTCATTACTTAAAAGTTTGGGGCTGCGACGCTTATGTGAAAAAGTTTCAGGCTGATAAGCTCAAACCCAAAGCGGATAAATGCATCTTCATAGGACACCCAAAACAGTTGGGTGTACCTCCTGTCTCAGATTCGAAAGCAATAAGGGATTGTTTCTAGAATCGGGTCCTTTCTCGAGGAAAAGTTTCTCTCGAAAGAATTGAGTGGGAGGATGGTGGAGACTTGATGAGGTTATTGAACCGTTACTTCAACTAGTGTATAGCAGGGCACAAAGAGTTGTTCCTGTGGCACCTACACCAATTGAAGTGGAAGCTTATGATAGTGATCATGAAACTTCAGATCAAGTCACTACCAAACCTCGTAGGATGACAAGGATGCGTACTACTTCAGAGTGGTACGTAGTCCTGTCTTGGAAGTCATGTTGCTAGACAAAAATGAACCTACGAGCTATGGAGAAGCGATGGTGGGCCTGGATTCCGATAAATGGCTCGAGGCCATAAAATCCGAGATAGGATCCATGTATGAAAACAAAGTGTAGACTTTGGAAGAACTACTTGATGGTCGTAAGGCTGTTAGGTACATATGGATTTTTAAAAGGAAGACGGACAATGATGGTAAATGTCACCATTAAGAAAGCTCGACTTGTCGTTAAGATGTTTTTTTGACAAGTTCAAGGAGTTGACTATGATGAGACTTTCTCACTCGTAGCGATGCTAAGAGTCTGTTAGAATTATATTAGCGATTACTGCATTATTTATGAAATCTTGCAGATAGGATGTCAAAACATTGTTTCCTCGACGATTTTCTTGAGGAAAGGTTGTATGTGATACAATCGGAAGGTTTTGTCAATCCTGAAAGATGCTAATAAGTATGCAAAGCTCCAGCAATCCTTCTAAGGACTGGAGTAAGCATCTCGGAGTTGGAATGAATGCTTTGATGATGATCAAAAGATTTTGGGTTTATACAAAGTTTATGAGAAACTTGTATTTCCAAAGAAGTGAGTGGGAGCACTATAGAATTTCTGATGAGTATATGTTGTTGACATATTGTTGATCAGAAATGACGTAGAATTTCTGGAAAGCATATAGGGTTATTTGGAAAGTGATTTTTCAATGGAAATCCTGGATTAAGCTATTTGAACATTGAGCATCAAGATCTATAAGGATAGATCAAAACGCTTAATGGTACTTTCAAATGAGCACATTCCTTGACATGATCTTGAAGGTGTTCAAGATGGATCAGTCAAAGAAGGAGTTCTTGCCTGAGTT
Organism: Triticum urartu; assembly: GCF_056163025.1. NCBI lineage: Eukaryota > Viridiplantae > Streptophyta > Magnoliopsida > Poales > Poaceae > Triticum > Triticum urartu. Next base: position 697,308,740 of record NC_141875.1, read on the forward strand.
ATAAGGTATGAAGTTAAGACTTAAAGCTCGACCACGACAGAATAGAGAGAAAGGACGAAGGTCGTCCCCTATGCTTAAGACATAGGCTCTACAGTATGCTATGCTGTGTACCGCACCTGAAGTGTGCCTTGCCATGAGTCAGTCAAGGGGTACAAGAGTAATCCAAGAATGGATCACGGGACAGCGGTCAAAGTTATCCTTAGTAACTAGTGGACTAAGGAATTTTCTCGATTATGGAGGTGGTAAAAGAGTTCGTCGTAAAGAGTTACGTCGATGCAAGCTTAACACCTATCCGGATAGCTCTGAGTAGAGATGCCGGATACGTATAATGGAGCAACAATTTAGAATAGCTCCAAGTAGAACAGTTATTTGGATTAGCTCCAAATAGAACGTGGTAGCTACATCTAGGAGATGACATAGAGATTTGTAAAGCACACACGGATCTGAAAGGTTCAGGCCCGTTGACTAAAACCTCTCTCACAAGCAACATGATCAAACCTAGAACTCATTGAGTGTTAATCACATAGTGATGTGAGCTAGACTACTGACTCTAGTAAACTCTTGGGTGTTACTCACATGGCGATGTGACCTGTGAGTGTTAATTACATGGCGATGTGAACTAGATTATTGACTCTAGTGCAAGTGGGAGACTGTTGGAAATATGCCCTAGAGGCAATAATAAATTGATTATTATTATATTTCCTTGTTCATGATAATCATTTATTATCCATGCTATAATTGTATTGATAGGAAAATCAGATACATGTGTGGATACATAGACAACACCATGTCCCTAGTAAGCCTCTAGTTGACTAGCTCGTTGATCAATAGATGGTTACGGTTTCCTGACCATGGACATTGGATGACGTTGATAACGGGATCACATCATTAAGAGAATGATGTGATGGACAAGACCCAATCCTAAGCATAGCACTAGATCGTGTAGTTCGTATGCTATAGCTTTTCTAATGTCAAGTATCATTTCCTTAGACCATGAGATTGTGCAACTCCCGGATACCGTAGGAGTGCTTTGGGTGTGCCAAACGTCACAACGTAACTGGGTGGCTATAAAGGTACATTACAGGTATCTCCGAAAGTGTCTGTTGGGTTGGCATGAATCGAGACTGGGATTTGTCACTCCGTGTAAGCGGAGAGGTATCTCTGGGCCCACTCGGTAGGACATCATCATAATGTGCACAATGTGATCAAGGAGTTGATCACGGGATGATGTGTTACGGAATGAGTAAAGAGACTTGCCGGTAACGAGATTGAACAAGGTATCGGGATACCGACGATCGAATCTCGGGCAAGTATCGTACCGCTAGACAAAGGGAATTGTATACGGGATTGATTAAGTCCTTGACATCGTGGTTCATCCGATGAGATCATCGTGGAACATGTGGGAGCCAACATGGGTATCCAGATCCCGCTGTTGGTTATTGACCGGAGAACGTCTCGGTCATGTCTGCATGTCTCCCGAACCCGTAGGGTCTACACACTTAAGGTTCGATGACGCTAGGGTTATAAAGGAAGCTTGTATGTGGTTACCGAATGTTGTTCGGAGTCCCGGATGAGATCCCGGACGTCACGAGGAGTTCCGGAATGGTCCGGAGGTAAAGATTTATATATAGGAAGTCCTATTTCGGCCATCGGGACAAGTTTCGGGGTCATCGGTATTGTACCGGGACCACCGGAAGGGTCCTGGGGGCCCACCGGGTGGGGCCACCTATCCCGGAGGGTCCCATGGGCTGAACTGGGAAGGGATCCAGCCCAAAGTGGGCTGCGGCGCCACTTCCCTTATGGCCCATGCGCCTAGGGTGAAGGGGGAACCCTAAGGAAGAGTCCCAAGGAGGGAAGGCACCTCCTAGGTGCCTTGGGGGGGAGGGAAACCTCCCCTGGCCGCCGCCCCCTAGGAGATTGGATCTCCTAGGGCTGGCGCACACCCCCCCCTTGGGCTCCCTATATATAGTGAGGGTAGGAGGGCCTCTTGAGACACCCCTTATGCCTTTGGTGCAGCCCTCTCCTCTCCCAAGTCCTTCTCCTCTTCTGCGGTGCTTGGCGAAGCCCTGCAGGATTGCCACGCTCCTCCATCACCACCACGCCGTTGTGCTGCTGTTGGATGGAGTCTTCCTCAACCTCTCCCTCTCTCCTTGATGGATCAAGGCTTGGGAGACGTCACCGGGCTGTACGTGTGTTGAATGCGGAGGTGCCGTCCGTTCGGCACTTGGTCATCGGTGATTTGAATCACGACGAGTACGACTCCATCAACCCCGTTCACTTGAACGCTTCCGCTTAGCGATCTACAAGGGTATGTAGATGCACTCTCCTTCCCCTCGTTGCTGGTCTCTCCATAGATAGATCTTGGTGACACGTAGGAAAATTTTGAATTTCTGCTACGTTCCCCAACAGGTTGGACCACTGAGAACAGGCAGGAGCGGCTTCACTCATGTGCTGGTAGCAGTCGACAAGTTCACCAAATGGATTGAGGCCAAGCCTATCAAGAATCTTGATGCTTGCACCGCTATTAGTTTCATCAGAGAGTTGATATTCAGATATGGAGTTCCGCACAGCATCATCACCGACAACGGGTCAAACTTCGATTCCGACAAATTCAGGGTCTTTTGCGCCTCTCAGGGCACTCGGGTCGACGATGCTTCGGTCGCTCACCCTCAGTCGAATGGTCAAGCAGAAAGGGCAAACGGCCTAATTCTCAAAGGACTGAAACCCCGATTGATGCGCAATCTCAAGCACGCAGCAGGTGCATGGGTCGACGAGCTTCCATCAGTCCTTTGGGGATTGAGGACAACCCCGAATCGATCGACCGGAAGAACCCCATTCTTTCTGGTCTATGGAGCCGAGGCAGTCTTACCGAGTGACCTGCTTCACAACGCTCCCAGAGTCGAGCTCTACTCAGAAGATGAAGCAGAACAAGCCCGGAAGGACGCAGTCGACCTCCTAGAAGAAGAAAGAGAAATGGCCTTGATTCGATCAACCATCTATCAGCAAGACTTGCATCGATTCCATGCCAGAAACGTGAAGAGCCGAGCCTTCCAAGAAGGAGACTTAGTCCTCCGAGTGGATCAACAGAAACCACACAAGCTCACTCCTACTTGGGAAGGCCCCTTCATAGTCACGAGAGTCCTCCACAATGGAGCATACCACCTCTACAATGTCGATCGCCAGATTGATGAGCCACGAACCTGGAATGCGGAGCTACTCCGCCCCTTTTATACTTAAATTCTCACTCGGATGAGATGTAATAAGAAAAACTCCTGAAGTTTATTTATCAAAGACAAGAGCGTTATATTTTTCCCAGTGATTATTATTGCTTTTTTTGTTTGCGTAAGAAATCCCCCAGTGGGTGACTTAGCTGCGAATCCGTTTCGCCTAAGTTTGAAAAAAATCCTACCGAGTGGAGAGCAATCCTCCCACTCGGGGGCTTAGCTGCAGTCCAGCACTCGCCTAAGTTCTCTCACTTAGAGACTTAGCTGCAGTCCGGCACTCGCCTAAGTTTGTAAAAATCCTATCGAGTGGAGAGCAATCCTCCCACTCGGGGGCTTAGCTGCAGTCCAGCACTCGCCTAAGTTCTCTCACTTAGAGACTTAGCTGCAGTCCGGCACTCGCCTAAGTTTGAAAAAATCCTACCGAGTGAGGGAGCAATCCTCCCACTCGGGGGCTTAGCTGCAGTCCAGTACTCGCCTAAGTTCTCTCACTTAGAGACTTAGCTGCAGTCCGGCACTCGCCTAAGTTTGAAAAAATCCTACCGAGTGGAGAGCAATCCTCCCACTCGGGGGCTTAGCTGCAGTCCAGCACTCGCCTAAGTTCTCTCACCTAGAGACTTAGCTGCAGTCCGGCACTCGCCTAAGTTTGAAAAAATCCTACCCAGTGGAGAGCAATCCTCCCACTCGGGGGCTTAGCTGCAGTCCAGCACTCGCCTAAGTTCTCTCACTTAGAGACTTAGCTGCAGTCCGGCACTCGCCTAAGTTTGAAAAAATCCTACCGAGTGGAGAGCAATCCTCCCACTCGGGGGATTAGCTGCAGTCCAGCACTCGCCTAAGTTCTCTCACTTAGAGACTTAGTTGCAGTCCGACACTTGCCTAAGTTTGAAACAATCCTACTGAGTGGAGAGCAATCCTCCCACTCGGGGGCTTAGCTGCAGTCCAGCACTCGCCTAAGTTCTCTCACTTAGAGACTTAGCTGCAGTCCGGCACTCGCCTAAGTTTGAAAAAATCCTGCCGAGTGGAGAGCAATCCTCCCACTCGGGGGCTTAGCTGCAGTCCAATACTCGCCTAAGTACGAAACACATCTCATTCCTCAAGGACGACGAGGGGCAGGTCGACTGCCACCTTCTCCTGGGGAGCTTCGCCACAAATACAATGTGCGCTCCGTCCCACTCTGCAGTAACAGGGTGTGGGTCGACCGCCGCCTTCTCCTGGGGAGCTTCACCACAAATACAAGACATAGGTCGACTGCTTCCCTCTCCTTCGGAGCTGCGCTGCGAATGCAAAAGTTGTCTCGAATGAAGAATGGGTTCACTCAGCAGGAGATTCATAAAGATATTCAACGGTAAACCAAGTTCGGGTAAATTCCAAAGGTTCCAAATCACAGATCGAAGTACTCGGACATGCAGCCCGAAAAAGTTTAACGGTTACAAAAACCACTCGGCATTCCGAGGCAAATTTAAGGTGGGATATAAGAGTTTGTTCACTCCGCGGGAGGAGGGCTGGCAGGCTCGACGAACTCATCCAGGTCGACGCCATCGGCTATCCGAGTGGCTGCAGCGATGAAAGTCTCCATAAAGGTTCGAAAGTCAAGCTTCTGGGTGTTGGCGACCTTGATTGCTGCCAGTTTGTCCTGTCGCACCTCCTTGCAGTGGACACGAACCAAAGACAGAGCCACGTCAGCGCCACACCGAGCAGCAGACTTCTTCCACTCCTGCACTCGGTAAGGGATTTCATTTAGTCGAGTCATCAGGGACTCAATATCATTTTGGAGCTCAGCCTCTGGCCAAAGTGCCAGGTCAATCCGCGACATGGCAACCTTCAGTCGAGCCAAGTAGTCCACGGCACTGTCGATGCGAGATTCCAGACGGAGCAGATTCATGGTAGTTTCATCTTTCATGGGAGAGTTGATTGGATCCAAACCAGGCTCGATCCCCCCAGTCTCCTCTTCAAAGTTCTGGCAAAACTCTGCATTCACGATCCAAGGATAAGTCAATTTTCGTACACTAAGTCGACTCAAAAAAAAGTAAGTCGGAACATAATGTGCACCTTCAAGCTTGATGAACAGCTTCTTGGCAAGAGTTCTCAGATAACTCTCCAGATCATCCCTCCTGCAAGCAATGCCTTCCATTTTCTCGCCCTGGACGAGATTCGCCTTCTTCCAGCGCGAGCACTCCTTGTTGGAGTCATTCAGAGCGGTCTTCAGCCTGGTATTCTATTCTTCCAACTAGCCTACCGAAGCCAGCTTCTGCTCGGCCAGAGCGGTCTTGTCGTCAGCCTCCTTACGAGCAGCGGCCAAATCCTGATCCTTCTTCGCCAGAGCTTCTCTCAGTTTTTCTGCAAAGAAATGATGATTGATTCAGAAATAGCAGAAGGGTACCCAAGCCTAAAACTGACCAGTCGACAAACTTGTCTTACCTGCGGCGCCGTCTCTGACCTTTTGCAGCTCTGTCCTGGCCAGCTCCAAGTCAAGGTTCAGTTGAATCTGCTACTTCTCCAAGTTAGCAAAGCGAGCTCCAAGATCACAAGATTTCTGAAATCAAAGGGGAGAAGTTATTTTTACAGCAAAAAAAACAAAGGCAATAAATACTAAGACTACGGTCGACTGCCCGCAGTCCACCATAGTCTCGGGGACTACACCCAGTGAGTGCACTCAGTGTGCCCCCACCGGATCCCACTCGACCAGTCCGCCGGAGTCGAGTGGGGGGAGTAAAAAAAGAGAGAGAAAGTAGAACTCAGACCACAATCGACAGCCAGCAGTCGACCGCGGTCTCGGGGACTACACCAAGTGGGTGCACTTGGCGTGCCCCCACCGGTTCTGATCCCACTCGACTAGATCGAGTGGAAGAGATAAATTACCAGTTCGGTTTATACATTCGGCAAAATACTAAGACTATAGTCGACTGCTAGCAGTCCACCGTAGTCTCGGGGGCTACACCCAGTGGGTGCACTCAGCATGCCCCCACTAGTCCAAAAATTCAATCGACACACCCAGTGGGTGTACAGATGCAAAGGTTTTCGGAAAGAATCTTCAGGTAGCATATCCTAAGAACAAGCGGCGACCAACTAACCTGAACGTTGCTCTGGAGAGCTGAGCTGGCATCATAGGCGGCTTGGCTGGTGTCCCGCACCGTCTTCATCTTCTCCATCATAATGCCCGCCTGGCGTATGGCTTCCTTAGCAGCATTCACCTCGTCCTCTGGGACATGATGGGTCGCAAAAACTGAAGGCGGGTCGACAGGGGCCTGAGCAGTCGACGAAGAAGGCAAGGCACTCGACAGTGGCTCAGCGAAGGTAACAGAGCCCCGATTGACGTCGCCAGTGTCCTGAACAACTGGTTCCGCCCTCGGCGTCGTCTGTAGCGCCCCGCTTGCAGGAGCTCGCCTATTTTTCCTCGTCGAAGGCCTCTCGGGCTCTTCATCATCATCAGGGAGGTCAATAACGTTGGGAGCTATGCAAAGTTCAATCGTCAAAGTCACATCACCCAATGGTACGTGTTGCAGTTGAATCGACCAAAATAAAGACAGTATGGCAGAGATCATACCCGGATTAGAAGTGACCACATCCTCCATCACCTCATCTTCGTCCCTGTAAGCTGAGGTCCTGATAGAGGCTAAGGTGTCCCGATGTTTCGATGAGATGGTGGCTATCGTTTTCTGTGGGAGTCGACCTTGACGATCCGACTACGAACGTGCGAGACGTCGCGCCTTAGCAATCGCTAAACCAACTTCCGAGGGTTATTGACCACGCCAGAGCACGATCAACCTGACCACGAGGGTTTGTTTCCTGCGAGCAAACAAAGAACAAGCAAGAAACTGAGATTGCAATCGGGATATTGCGAATATAAGATGAAAGCTTTATTGATCAAGGTGGGGTTCTGTGACGTCTTGGTCTGGTCGTTGGACACAAACGAAGTACGCGAAGTTGCAGCTATGACGAACTTTTAATCTAAACAAAACCCAAAGTCTAAATGATGCCCTAAGGGCTGTATATATGGAGGAAGAGGGGGGGGGGGAATTTCGTGGCCCTTGAGGGTGGGGTCCGAAACCAACCCTAACTCTTGTTTCCCCACACATACGGACTCTAAAAATAGCCTATACTTAAGTATTTCGAAATTACATGGGCCTGGCCCATTAATAAGGTGACGCAGCACCTAGAATAGCCTATGGACGAATATTATGAAGTGGCATCTTGTATATTTCGTCCAAGGCTTCATGCGCTCCTTATGGCGGCTTCAAAGTCCTGAAATCATCACTTGTAACTCCGTTCTTGATCCCCTTGCGCATGCCATCAACTCCATGCGTGTTCTTGCTCCAATGTTCATCCTTCTCCAAGCTAGGCCCTTCATTTGTAAGCAAAACAAATGTATCCAATTTAGGCAGCATCATAATCTCATGAACATTAGAATCATTGCCAAGAAATGAAAGTACCTGGTAATTTAATTGGCGTGCGCGAGCTCTAGTAATTGGTCCAGTATATGTAACAGTAGGGGCTGTGGGTGTAACAATGGTATTGATGTCCTTATCATCCTCCCCTTCTTGAAATGAAGTCGTCCTCGACGGAAGCGCATCTTCCTCACCCAAATAAGGCTTCAAATCTGCAATGTTAAAAGTGGGACTAACCCCAAAATCTACAGGTAGCTCAAGTTTATATGCATTATCATTTATTTTCTCTAACACCTTAAAAGGACCATCAGCACGTGGCATTAGCTTTGATTTGCGCAGATTAGGAAATCTATCTTTACGCAAATGTAACCAAACAAGATCTCCAGGCGCAAACACAACATGTTTTCTACCCTTATCTCCAGCAAGTTTATATTTAGCATTCATACGCTCAATGTTTTCCTTAGTTAACTCATGCATTTTTAAAATCAATTTAGAACGTTCTTTAGCATCAAAATTAACCTTCTCTGAAGATGGAAGAGGCAACAAATCAATAGGTGCACGAGGTAGGAAACCATACACAATTTCAAAAGGGCACATCTTAGTAGTAGAATGCAATGAACGATTATAAGCAAATTCAATATGAGGCAAGCATTCTTCCCACATTTTCTTGTTATTCTTCAAAACAGCCCTAAGCATAGTAGACAATGTTCTATTGACTACTTCAGTTTGTCCATCAGTTTGGGGGTGACAAGTAGTACTAAAAAGCAGCTTAGTCCCCAACTTAGCCCATAAACATCTCCAGAAGTGGCTAACAAATTTAGTATCACGATCTGAAACAATAGTATTTGGCACACCATGTAAGCGAATAATTTCACGAAAGAACAAATCAGCAACATTAACAGCATCATCGCTTTTATGACATGGTATAAAGTGTGCCATTTTTGAGAACCTATCCATGACAACAAATATGCTATCCCTCCCCTTCTTTGTTCGAGGTAAACCTAAAACAAAGTCCATAGATATATCCTCCCAAGGAACACTAGGTACAGGCAAAGGCATATATAAACCATGAGGATTGAGTCGTGACTTAGCTCTTTGACATGTAGTGCAGCGAGCAACAAAACGCTCAACATCCCGTCTCATCTTTGGCCAAAAGAAATGTGTAGCAAGTATATCCTCCGTCTTCTTGACGCCAAAGTGTCCCATTAATCCTCCTCCATGCGCCTCCTGCAACAACAAAAGACGAGCGGAGCTAGCTGGAATGCATAGCTTGTTAGCACGAAACACAAATCCATCGTTAAGAACGAACTTGTTCCAAGTTCTCCCTTCCTTACAATTCTGCAATACATCTTTAAATTCAGCATCATGAACATATTGATCTTTGATGGTCTCCAAACCAAATATTTTAAAGTCAAGTTGTGAAAGCATAGTATAACGACGAGACAAGGCATCAGCAATAACATTTTCTTTACCCTTCTTGTGTTTAATGACATAAGGTAAAGTCTCAATGAATTCAACCCATTTAGCATGTCTACGGTTCAGTTTTGCTTGACTTTTAATGTGTTTCAAAGATTCATGATCAGAATGTATAACAAATTCCTTGGGCCATAAATAATGTTGCCATGTTTCTAAGGTCCGAACAAGAGCATATAATTCTTTATCATAAGTAGAATAGTTCAGACTAGGCCCACTCAATTTTTCAGAAAAGTATGCAACAGGTTTTCCATCTTGTAATAACACACCTCCTAATCCAATTCCACTAGCATCACATTCAAGCTCAAAAGTCTTATTGAAATTAGGAAGTTGGAGTAAAGGAGCATGTGTCAACTTATCTTTCAATACCGTGAAGGCTTCTTCCTGTGCGGTACCCCAAACAAAAGGCACATCCTTCTTTGTAAGCTCGTTGAGAGGTGCAGCAATGGTGCTGAAATCTCTCACAAAACGCCTATAGAAACCAGCGAGGCCAAGGAAACTCCTCACTTGTGTGACCGTTTTGGGCTGCGGCCAACTCTCAATAGCTTCAATCTTGGCTTTATCAAGTTCAATTCCCTGTGGAGTAACAACATAGCCAAGAAAAGATACTCGGTCGGTGCAAAAGGTGCACTTTCCAAGGTTTCCAAACAAACGTGCATCACGTAGAGCAATAAAAACAGCACGTAAATGTTCCAAATGTTCCTCCAAAGATTTGCTATAAATCAATATGTCATCAAAGTAAACTACCACAAATCGTCCAATGAAAGCACGTAAAACTTCGTTCATTAACCTCATGAAAGTACTAGGTGCGTTAGTTAACCCAAAAGGCATGACTAACCACTCATATAATCCAAACTTAGTTTTAAATGCTGTTTTCCATTCATCACCCAATTTCATACGAATTTGATGGTATCCACTACGCAAATCAACTTTGGAGAATATTGTAGAGCCACTCAATTCATCAAGCATATCATCTAGCCTAGGAATAGGATGACGATAACGAATAGTAATATTATTAATGCCTCTACAATCAACGCACATACTCGACGTACCATCCTTTTTCGGCACTAAAATGATAGGAACAGCACAAGGACTAAGGGATTCGCGTATATAACCTTTGTCGAGCAGTTCTTGTACTTGACGCATAATCTCCTTCGTCTCCTCTGGATTGGTACGGTATGGTGCACGGTTGGGTAGCAAAGCACCGGGAATTAAGTCAATTTGATGCTCAATCCCTCGAATAGGTGGTAATCCCGGTGGCACGTCTTGTGGAAAGACGTCAGCGAACTCCTGCAAAATGTTAGTGACAGCAGGGGGCAAAGAGGAAGGCACGTCCTTGAATGAAAATAATGCCTCTTTGCACACAAAAGCATAGCAAACAGATTTGCTAAAATCTAGCTCATCAATATCAGATTTGGTGGCAAGTAAACATGCACTTTTCAATTTAATTTCAGAAACAACAGTAGATGGTTCATTATTAGGCTTCATTTGGTGCTCAAATTCTTTTGCCACAATCTGATTTTCACTCTTATTTGTCTCTTGTTTTGCTTTATTAGCTCTATTAATATCATCTTTCAAAATGGAATCAGGAGTCATAGGAAGCAAAGTAATATTTTTATCGTTATGAACAAGAGTATACTGATTGTTTCTACCATGGTATACATATTTTTAATCAAATTGCCATGGTCTACCAAGTAATAAGGAACATGCTTGCATAGGTACCACATCACAATCAACATAATCAGCATATGTAGAGATACTAAAATGCACACGAACAGTACGTGTTACCTTAACCTTGCCGCTGTTGTTGAACCATTGGATGTAGTAAGGATGTGGATGTGGTCTTGTGGTGAGAGATAGCTTCTCCACCATCTCCATGCTAGCCAAGTTATTGCAGCTCCCTCCATCTATGATCACGCGAACATAACGTTCCTTCACAACTCCCTTTGTATGGAACAAATTATGCCTCTGATTTTGCTCAGCTTGTGTAACCTGCACACTCAAAACACGTTGAGCAACTAAACATTCATACCTGTCAGCATATTCAGGAGCCATGTATTGCGTCTCATGATCAGAATCGTCTCCACCGTGTTCGTCACGTGTAATAAGAGCCAAAGTCTCCTCATCATAGTCACTAGCGGACTCATACCCACCATCCTCAGTAACAATCATCACACGCTTAGATGGGCATTCTCTCGCATAATGACCTCCACCCTTGCAACGTCGACAAATAATATCATGTGTTTGCCCTGTTGATGCCATGGATGAAGAAGAGCTCTTTGCAGGCCCAGAAGGTGTGCTCTTGGCAGATAGTGGTGATTGTGCCTGCTTTATTGTATCACGGTTGGAGGTGGCAGCCGACGGAGGCGCCGGTGTGGTAGAACGTGTGGAAGTAGATGATGCACGTGGTGTCCATGATGAAGGTCGACCTGCAGAAAAGTTAGTCCGCGCCAATGCCTGTCGATCCTGCACTTCACGTTCAGCTTTACAAGCAAGATGGAATAAACGAGTGATATTAGTATACTCCTTATACTCTAGAATCGTCTGAATCTCTCTATTTAATCCACCCATAAAACGTGCAAGCATAGCTTCATTCTCCTCAACAATACCACATCTAATCATGCCAGTTTGTAATTCCTGATAATATTCTTCTACAGAATTTTTTCCCTGTCTTAAGCACTGCAATGTTTGAAGTAATTCACGTTGATAATATGGTGGAACCCAACGAGTACGCATAGCAGTTTTCAAAGCAGCCCAAGTAGCCGGAATAGGATATAATCTACAATGCTCAGACCACCAAACACATGCAAAACTAGTGAAAGCACAAACAGCAGCAGGAACACGTCTCTCCTCGGGATATTGTAAACATGTAAATCGTTGTTCAGTTTCTAACTCCCAAGTAAGATATATATCAGGAACATATCTACCCTCAAATGGTGGAATATTCAATTTTAGTTTAGGGAGATGGTCATGATCTCGTACCTGAGGGTGAGCCCTACCATTGCCATTATTTGCATGTGGACGACCTGGTGGTTGCTGTGCTGGTGGTGGCACGTAGTTATGATTTTGATCAACCTCATCCTCATAATCTCCCACATAATCATCCTCCTCCACATTAGCAGTAGGAGCCACAGAAGTATCAACAGCAGCACCAGCAGTTTGGCCCGACTGAAGAGGGACACGGCTCGCTCGGCGAAGGGCTGTTTCCCGACGTGGAGGTAGTCGGTGTTGTTGCTGTTGTTGCAGAGGTGCGGCAGGAGCAGCCGGTGGTGGTGGTGGAAAACGCGAAAGCAATTCAGCAAACTTGTTATCGAGCTTTGTTTCAAACGTCTTCTCCATGCCATCTATCTTCTCCATGGCCTCTTCAAATCTGTTTATCACATCTTGCACCTGTACACTCATCATTTGCTGAAACGTATCATGAAGCTCCTTGTTCGTCAAGTTCTCCCAGTCAGTCTCGTCGGCTTGTGATCCTGGCATGGTTAGCAGCAATAGAAACACACAAGAAGATGATCCTAAAGACTACTAACAAGTGGTGGTGGTGGCGGGTGTCACAAATCCGTCAAGCAAATCTCAAATTCTTACCAGTTCTTACCCAGCAGCAGGCGGTGATCGGCAACCGTTGTAGTCAAAACTCTCAAAAGCTTGGATAGAGCGATTGCCAGGGAGAGTCAAACGCACGACGTAGATGTATGTGGAGCTGGGAAGGCTTATAGTATGGTAGCAAAAAGGGTCAGCAATAATCAATTCAGATATGCAAAGTTGAATAAACGCTCAACGACGGTACTGTGCTGGTCCTAGGCTAGACCGTGCTAGAGACGCGAGCTTAGAACACTAACAAAATCACGGCGCTGCACGTAAATAAGGGAAAAGCACACTCTGGAATCGGGATATTGCGAATATAAGATGAAAGCTTTATTGATCAAGGTGGGGTTCTGTGACGTCTTGGTCTGGTCGTTGGACACAAACGAAGTACGCGAAGTTGCAGCTATGACGAACTTTTAATCTAAACAAAACCCAAAGTCTAAACGACGCCCTAAGGGCTGTATATATGGAGGAAGAGGGGGGGGGGAATTTCGTGGCCCTTGAGGGTGGGGTCCGAAACCAACCCTAACTCTTGTTTCCCCACACATACGGACTCTAAAAATAGCCTATACTTAAGTATTTTGAAATTACAAGGGCCTGGCCCATTAATAAGGTGACGCAGCACCTAGAATAGCCTATGGACGAATATTATGAAGTGGCATCTTGTATATTTCGTCCAAGGCTTCATGCGCTCCTTATGGCGGCTTCAAAGTCCTGAAATCATCACTTGTAACTCCGTTCTTGATCCCCTTGCGCATGCCATCAACTCCATGCGTGTTCTTGCTCCAATGTTCATCCTTCTCCAAGCTAGGCCCTTCATTTGTAAGCAAAACAAATGTATCCAATTTAGGCAGCATCATAATCTCATGAACATTAGAATCATTACCAAGAAACGAAAGTACCTGGTAATTTAATTGGCGTGCGCGAGCTCTAGTAATTGGTCCAGTATATGTAACAGTAGGGGCTGTGGGTGTAACAATGGTATTGATGTCCTCATCATCCTCCCCTTCTTGAAATGAAGTCGTCCTCGACGGAAGTGCATCTTCCTCACCCAAATAAGGCTTCAAATCTGCAATGTTAAAAGTGGGACTAACCCCAAAATCTACAGGTAGCTCAAGTTTATATGCATTATCATTTATTTTCTCTAACACCTTAAAAGGACCATCAGCACGTGGCATTAGCTTTGATTTGCGCAGATTAGGAAATCTATCTTTACGCAAATGTAACCAAACAAGATCTCCAGGCGCAAACACAACATGTTTTCTACCCTTATCTCCAGCAAGTTTATATTTAGCATTCATACGCTCAATGTTTTCCTTAGTTAACTCATGCATTTTTAAAATCAATTTAGAACGTTCTTTAGCATCAAAATTAACCTTCTCTGAAGATGGAAGAGGCAACAAATCAATAGGTGCACGAGGTAGGAAACCATACACAATTTCAAAAGGGCACATCTTAGTAGTAGAATGCAATGAACGATTATAAGCAAATTCAATATGAGGCAAGCATTCTTTCCACATTTTCTTGTTATTCTTCAAAACAGCCCTAAGCATAGTAGACAATGTTCTATTGACTACTTCAGTTTGTCCATCAGTTTGGGGGTGACAAGTAGTACTAAAAAGCAGCTTAGTCCCCAACTTAGCCTATAAACATCTCCAAAAGTGGCTAAGAAATTTAGTATCACGATCTGAAACAATAGTATTTGGCACACCATGTAAGCGAATAATTTCACGAAAGAACAAATCAGCAACATTAACAGCATCATCGCTTTTATGACATGGTATAAAGTGTGCCATTTTCGAGAACCTATCCATGACAACAAATATGCTATCCCTCCCCTTCTTTGTTCGAGGTAAACCTAAAACAAAGTCCATAGATATATCCTCCCAAGGAACACTAGGTACAGGCAAAGGCATATATAAACCATGAGGATTGAGTCGTGACTTAGCTCTTTGACATGTAGTGCAGCGAGCAACAAAACGCTCAACATCCCGTCTCATCTTTGGCCAAAAGAAATGTGTAGCAAGTATATCCTCCGTCTTCTTGACGCCAAAGTGTCCCATTAATCCTCCTCCATGCGCCTCCTGCAACAACAAAAGACGAACGGAGCTAGCTGGAATGCATAGCTTGTTAGCACGAAACACAAATCCATCGTTAAGAACGAACTTGTTCCAAGTTCTCCCTTCCTTACAATTCTGCAATACATCTTTAAATTCAGCATCATGAACATATTGATCTTTGATGGTCTCCAAACCAAATATTTTAAAGTCAAGTTGTGAAAGCATAGTATAACGACGAGACAAGGCATCAGCAATAACATTTTCTTTACCCTTCTTGTGTTTAATGACATAAGGTAAAGTCTCAATGAATTCAACCCATTTAGCATGTCTACGGTTCAGTTTTGCTTGACTTATAATGTGTTTCAAAGATTCATGATCAGAATGTATAACAAATTCCTTGGGCCATAAATAATGTTGCCATGTTTCTAAGGTCCGAACAAGAGCATATAATTCTTTATCATAAGTAGAATAGTTCAGACTAGGCCCACTCAATTTTTCAGAAAAGTATGCAACAGGCTTTCCATCTTGTAATAACACACCTCCTAATCCAATTCCACTAGCATCACATTCAAGCTCAAAAGTCTTATTGAAATTAGGAAGTTGGAGTAAAGGAGCATGTGTCAACTTATCTTTCAATACCGTGAAGGCTTCTTCCTGTGCGGTACCCCAAACAAAAGGCACATCCTTCTTTGTAAGCTCGTTGAGAGGTGCAGCAATGGTGCTGAAATCTCTCACAAAACGCCTATAGAAACCAGCGAGGCCAAGGAAACTCCTCACTTGTGTGACCGTTTTGGGCTGCGGCCAACTCTCAATAGCTTCAATCTTGGCTTTATCAACTTCAATTCCCTGTGGAGTAACAACATAGCCAAGAAAAGATACTCGGTCGGTGCAAAAGGTGCACTTTCCAAGGTTTCCAAACAAACGTGCATCACGTAGAGCAATAAAAACAGCACGTAAATGTTCCAAATGTTCCTCTAAAGATTTGCTATAAATCAATATGTCATCAAAGTAAACTACCACAAATCGTCCAATGAAAGCACGTAAAACTTCGTTCATTAACCTCATGAAAGTACTAGGTGCATTAGTTAACCCAAAAGGCATGACTAACCACTCATATAATCCAAACTTAGTTTTAAATGTTGTTTTCCATTCTTCACCCAATTTCATACGAATTTGATGGTATCCACTAGGCAAATCAACTTTGGAGAATATTGTAGAGCCACTCAATTCATCAAGCATATCATCTAGCCTAGGAATAGGATGACGATAACGAATAGTAATATTATTAATGCCTCTACAATCAACGCACATACGCGACGTACCATCCTTTTTCAGCACTAAAATGATAGGAACAGCACAAGGACTAAGGGATTCGCGTATATAACCTTTGTCGAGCAGTTCTTGTACTTGACGCATAATCTCCTTCGTCTCCTCTGGATTGGTATGGTATGGTGCACGGTTGGGTAGCGAAGCACCGGGAAACAAGAAGAACAAACAGCGCGGAACGTCGAGTGAATGCAATGAGAGGCACTCACGCGGAAGCGACGGGGATATCAATCTTGATTTTCGGCAACGCCTTCCGAGTCTTCGCCTCTACAACTCTGGGGTGCTTTGGCGCCTTCTCAGTCGGGTTGGTGAAGAGATCCGAGGGCGCTTCGAAGACTGACCAGCCGGAGCAGTTGCCTTGTCACGGGCACTCGGTCATTCTTGGTCAAGCTTGGATCGCCTCTCCCTGCAAGGAGGCGACTCGACTTCTTCTGCACCGCTTGAGTCGTCGCTTCCTCCATCCCCTTCACCATCGGAAGTCCACTCGCCGCTTTCGCCGCCACTCGCCTCTCCTTCCAGAGCTTGCTCTTGCTCCCCGTTGGGCATTGAATACATTTCAATAATGGCCTGAAAGAAAGCAGGTAGATCAAAGTCAGTTGACGCAATATAGGCAGCTACGCGAGTGAATTCAGATTACAAGCAAAAACTCAGAATCATACCTGCTCTGGTGCGTGGGACTGGTCGAATGGAGGGACTCTCCTGGCTCCCCTGGGATTGTCCTTATTCCCGGTAATGCCAGACAGCCACTTCTCCAGTGTGTCATCGTCGACCTCCTCCGGGTGGATCCGAGTGGAGTCTTCAAGACCCGAATACATCCACATCGGATGGTCTCGGGCTTGGAGAGGCTGGATGCGCCGCTGAAGGAAGACCTCCAAGAGATCCATACCAGTGACCCCGTCACGAATAAGCTGGACCACTCGGTCGACCAACACCTTCACGTGCGCCTTCTCCTCCGGGAGCACCTTCAAAGGGGAGGGTTTTTCCACTTGATCCATGATAAAGGGAGGGAGGCCAGTTGATTGCCCTGGCGTCGACTGGTCTTTACAGTAAAACCAGGTCGACTGCCATCCGCGAACTGAGTCGGGAAGAATCATGGCCGGGAAGGAGCTTTTCCCTCTCGTCACTCGGATTAGCCTTTTTCACTGTCTGGGAGCGACAAGTGAAAATATGCTTGAAGAGACCCCAGTGAGGCCGACAACCCAGGAAGTTCTCACACAAAGAAATGAAAGCGGCAAGATAAACGATTGAGTTGGGGGTAAAATGATGGAGTTGTGCCCCAAAGAAGTTCAGAAACCCTCGGAAGAAGGGGTGAGGGGGCAAGGAAAATCCACGGTCGACGTGGGTGGCAAGAAGGACACGCTCACCCTCCCGAGGCTGCGGCTCAGATTCCTTCCCCGGAAGCCGCGCCGAGTCGTAGGGGATCAGCCCCCCTTCGGCCAAGTCGTCGAGGTCTTCTTGGGAGATCCTTGAGTGGATCCATTCGCCCTGGATCCAGCCCCTCGGCAGGCCGGACCGCGAGGAAGATCCGCCCCGGCTGGTCGCCTTCCCCTTCGACCACGCTGTCGCCTTCTTTGCCCGCTCCAGAGCCACTGTCTTCTCCTTCCCCATTGTCGCCGGCGAGACGCGTACAGTGCGGTGGCGCTGGGGCGAGAGCGAGCGCAGCGGAGGGGCGTGAGGAAGAGAAGAGGAAATGAGATGCACTGTTCGGGAGACTCCGGTCCGGCGCTTTATATCAGTTAGCTTCCGAGTGGCTGACGGGTAGGCCCAGGCAGCTCTGTCAAATCCCGTAACGACCGCGCACGCGATACGTGGCGAAAAAGGTGGCGCGGGGATCGAGGCGGCTCCGCTCTATCCCATCCGATTACTGCGGCCTCCCCCGTCCCGCGCGCTTCCCAAAATTCGGATCCCACGAAATCTGCGCGCATCAAACAACTGGTCAGACCAAAGATCTCCGCACCATCACTCGGAGCCTTACAAGAAAAGAAACCCACTCGACGAAGAATTAAGAATGGATCAAGGCGACTGAAAAGGAAGTTGCTGTCGTCACTCAGGTTCGTTGATCTGAAACAAGATATGCTCATGGCATGAAAAACGAGTCAGAGAAGTTCTCAACTCCTTCCCCACTCAAACCTCGATCCATTCGGGGGCTAATGATGAAGCTATGTACCTAGGGTAGGATCATGGACCTGTCCTAACTGCCCTACCCAAGGACATCTCTAGAAGAAACCACCTTTCAATCGACTTGGAGGCGTTCCACTCGACAGACTCGAAGACGCTCGACCAAGAAGCAATCACTCGACCAAGATCCAACCACTCGATGGCTAGGAGACCTGAAGTCACTTTGCACGCTAACGGTCGGTCATTAAGTAGCTTTTATGGTCATCATAGCACTTTATTAACTAGCGTTACCAGTAACGCCCTGCCTTAATGTATATTGAACCCTTTGTAACATGGGCTGGCCGGGGTCCTGGCGCACTCTATATAAGCCACCCCCTCCTCCGAGACAAGGGTTCGGACCTCTGTAACCCATATTCATATAATCCAGTCGACCGCCTCCGGGCTCCGAGACGTAGGGCTATTACTTCCTCCGAGAAGGGCCTGAACTCATAAACCTTGCGTGCTTACAACTTCTCCACAGCTAAGATCTTGCCTCTCCGTACTTACCCCCCTACACTACTGTCAGACTTAGAACCACGACAGTACACATAAGATTTCCCTCTACATCCCTCTCACGGTACTCCTTTTTTATTTTCTTTGCAGGTGCTCGCAGGGCATGAACTATGGTGACATATGAATTCAGATGCCCTATTAGAAAAAGTAGTTTGAGACATCTACACTGGTTTTTTCTCCCAAATGCAAGCCATCACTAGTGGGCCTCATCAAACAATAGAATATAAAGACTCTAGTACACATGCATTTCTACTCTCCACTCCAACCTTTTCAGTTTTTTACACCGGACCACACTTTTTGTAGTCAACGATTGCTTCATAATTATTTTTGCGGGAAATTATTCATATCTATCTAAAAATGCGTCCCCTATGTTGTAACAATTTATCTATCTAGTGAGAAAACGATTACTACCATAGCCAGGTGATAATATCTTATTTCCCAACCACTTTAAAGAATTATCCACACTGATATAAGAAAAATGTCCATCATACTCTTGAAATAATTTATTCATCTACTTAAAAATACTATTGTCTCATCCGACAAAGGATTTCTTATTTCCCGAGCATCTTTCAAAAATGGTCATATTGATGCAAAAAGATCATCATGTTGTAGAAATAATGTATCCATCTAGTGGGAAAAAAGTTGTCTTAGAGTTTAACAAATTTGGAATCTTGCATGGATCTCCATGTTGGATCGTCAGTTTTGTCATCGACAGAGATATCATAAATTAGAAACCGTGGGGAGGCTGTGAAGTAGCAAAAATAATAATTAAGTACATCAGTCAACGATGTTTAATTTAACCTATAGCTACGAGACCTGGACAGTTGAATTTTCCAGTTTCCCTAAAAAAAGTTGAATTTTCCAGTAACCACCTAGCAACTAGCCAATTCACCAGACTTTGGCGAAAAATGAGCTTATTAGTTGATTTATTTTCGGATCAGATCATATACCAAGAATAAGACCTAATGTTTGTAGTGTGCATTTTGGCATGACAATTTTCGTTCCTATCCATCAAAATTTTCAATCAGGTAGCCAAATCCTTGCACTGCATTGCCAGTGTTGTCCCCACAACATCATCAAGGCTTCAAGATACTCCCTCCGTCCCATAATATTAGAGCGTTTTTGACACTACTATCTTATATTATGTTATGAAGGGAGTACTTCTCAAGCTAAATCAATTATCGATATAAATCTAGGAGTTCCGGTGAGCTCCCCAACCCTACCCCCCTAGCCACTCCGGCGAGGTCCCCTTCCTCTTCCTCGGCTCCGTGGTCGTTGTCGCTCCCGTGTCACCGGTACCTCCACCTCCACGTGGGGCGGCAAGAAAACAGAGTTTGCCAAATATGAGGCGCCACCACGGTACGTAGGGGGTAGAAGTAGATGCACTTGAAGAAAGCCGGGGGGTCGAACGATGTTGTTACATTGCATGGATGTATGGTCCATCCATTCCGTCCACCGGTCAGAAGAAATGGCCAAATCTTCTCTCTTTGGGTCCTCCCGCTGTCTGCGAAAAGGTAACCACGCAGCTACCCATAATCAATGCAGTTAAGTGGTCCAAGCACATGCAGATCACTGATCACTGGCGCCGGTACCACAAAACCGTTGCCATGGTCAGCGTCCCCCCTCCGTAAACCCCGCCGGATACGCGCATGTTCCCGCCCAGCTACTAAACCCTAGCCAGCTAGCTCGATAGCTCTCCTGTTCTCAAGAATCTCACCGGTTTTCACTGCATTTTGTTACTACTAAAACCCTAGCTCTCCTGTTCTGAGTGAATCTTTATTCGCGCATGCCCACCCTAGTCACCCCACCTTGAAATCACGCTGGTTTTTACCGCTGCGTTTTACCGCCGGCCGGGAGGGGAGGGGAGGGCCGGCCGGAGTACGTACGAGTCGTGGATCAGTTGCCGCGGACTACAGTCTCGCACGTACACCGCCTGCACACCCAGTCACTCGCCCGCCCTCGCATCGCATCGATGGCAGGGGGGGGGGGGGCCGCCGGCCGGAGGGGGAAAGGGAGAAGACCGGCACCGACTGACCGGCCGGGTCCCGCGCGTCCTCAGATTCTGTGCCCGGCCGGCCGGGCGTTAAATACGACCCCGTCCTGCCCGCCGTGCCATGGCGATCCATCCATGGGTGTGGTGCGGTGCGGGGCGGGGCGCCCCCACCTTCCACTGCATACAACGTCCGCGCTCCAGTACCTCTGCCTCACTGCCTCTCCCCGCTCCCCGCGCGCGCGGCCTCCGTGCCCTCGACCCGTTCGATCCACCGATGTGCTGTAATGGGGGTATGGCACGGGTCGTCAATCCAACAACCACCCCTGCCAGTCCAGTCAGTCCCCGTCCGTCCGTCCCTCCGTCCTCAGCGATGCGTTGCAGTACACAAGCCCATACGCGCATGTCTGTCTGTCCAGCTCTCTCGCCCATGTTCACGTATCGTATGGATCGATGATCATCTATGGATTGATGGACGGATGGTGTCAAACGTACGTGCGTCCATGGCGTGCGCGTGTGTGTGCGTGCACCGGTCAGTCAAGCCACTAGCCACTAGCCACTAGCCAGCGGTCAAATGGTATCGCGCATGGGCAGCGCCGGCCCCGGGCGCGGGCGCGGTGGTCTGGGCGCGCGCTGGCGTCTTGGAGCTCGGGGCGCACTGGCATGGCTCGGGCAGAGTCCAAAGCAGTGGTAGTAGGCAGACGCCGGGGCTTGGGCGGGTCGCCGGCCCCGCCACGGGATCGACGGACGGGGCTTTAAATCGGGGTCGGGTCGGGCAGCGGTAGCAGGCAGGCAGGTCGGCTCCCCGGCGGGCATGGGCATGCGTGGCGGGGCCGGGCCCTCCACGTTTCCCGCACGGCGCCACTCCCCATAACTCCAAGTTACTGACCACCGATGTGATGGCTGCTGCTGCTGCGCGACGCGGAGGACGACAAAACCGCAGAGAAACGCATGCATACGCTACGCAGCGCAGACACAGCATGCCTGACCAGTGGCCGGCGCACAGACTTTTCCACGGCGCCTTGGCGCTGGAGAGTGAATTGCAAAAAACATCGACACTTTTAGGCTAGGTTTGCAGGTGCCATACATATACGAAATTGTGCCAAAAAGCATTAATTTTTTTTCATAATTTTTTGCAAAAAACACTAGTTGCTTGTTTGGACCGTTTTAAGTGCGTGTATGACAAGGGGGGCCCGCATCCGTCGACGTGGTAACACTGTTCACACGACAACACCGTTAGACGGCGTTACACGCCGCTGGCGCACCGGTTCGAGCCGGGCGGGTCAAACAGCCCGAAGCGGTGCAGGCCCCACCCCCTCACTCTCTCCCGTCCTTCTCCCTCTCTCTGCTCCCGCTCGTTCGCCGTCGCCGCCCCCTCCCACATCTCCGACTGCCGTCGCCACCACGTCGCCATGGTTTCCTGGTCTGAAGACGACAGCAGCGAGAACTCTCACCAGTACGCCGACTCAGCTTCAGACGAGGGCATCATCAAGGTGAGTTGCTCGAGCTCAAGCTAGGGTTAGGGTTGCGATTTGGGGATTTTTTTTGTTGAGCTTGATCTGAAGTTTTGTTGCCTTTCCTTTGCACCTCCAGATCCCTGAGACCATCGATGACTCCGATTTCGAGGGCACTGAACCTGATGTTTTGTGCAATGACCACTCCCTGCCAGCAGAGAGGCGTGTTGCTTTCCAAGGCATCCATACTGGCAGGAGGTTCTTTGCTTGTGCTGTGAAGGTATGTGCCAAATTTATGCTAATCTGGTCACTGTTTAATACTGATTTTATAGTTAGCAGATCTGGTGTGCTAGTTGCTCAGTGAGGCCATTGTTTATATGTGAGCATGTGCAGAGTGTTGTCAGCAGATCTGGCCTGTTAGTTAGGTTGCTAATTAGTTATGTATTTTCTGTGATAGTAGTGGGTTAGGGAGGTCATTGTTTATATGCCAGTATGTGCATAGGGTTGGGAGCACTGATTGAGACTTCTTACTTTATAGCATGTGGATTAGTGAGCACTGTAATTGTTTAACTCATTGTGTCATATAGCTAGCTCATACATGTTTGTTTAACTCATTCTGTTACTTTATAACTGTTTGTTACTTTATAGCATGTGGATTAGTGAGCACTTTACACCATTTGTTACTTTGTAGCATTGTGTTACTTTATACCTGTTTAACACTAAAATTACAGGAGGGAAGAAACTGTGGGCTAGTTGAATGGGTTGATCCATTTTGGCCAGCTACAATGGAGAATGCATTGACCAAGTTGTGGGATAAGTATGAAGAGTGCAGGAGGAGCAAGATTGAGGACAATCTGGAAAGCTCATTTGCTGTTCACAATCTGACACAACAGAAGATCAAGCTGCAGGCAAGTTATGAGAGGTTGGTTGAAGATGTCAACGGCCTTTTGGATGCCCAGGAGCAGAGGGCTCGGTTGGAGAGAGGTAAGATGCAGAACAAACCTGATGAGAGCAAGCTGCAGGAGAAGTATGACATGCTCAAGAACCTGACAGTTGCTCAAGCCAATGTCATTAGGAACATGAAGTTGAAGCTTGCTGAAGAGAAGATTAAGTTGCAGGCCCACATTGCAGAGCTTGAGAAGGTTGTCGAGCAGACCAAGCTGAAGCTGAATGGGATCAAGGCCATCTTAGATGAATGAGCAGTATAATGTAATATGTTGCTTATTAGTACCACCAACATGGTTATGGGATGATGAGTACTATAATTATGGTTATGTAATGACTACTATTAGATGAATGGTTATGTAATGTACCTATTTAGCATTAAGCACTATCGTGTAATATGGTACTTATTAGTTATGATTATCTATGAATCTTCCAGTTATGCTGAATCTGATGCTGTTGGTTGGTTGGTTTTGTCAATGCCTAGAGACCCTAGACTCACTTGCTAGTTTTGTCGACGCCGAGTGACCCTAGACTCATTTGGTTGGTTTTGTCGACGCCGAGTGACCCTAGACTCACTTGGTTGGTTTTGTCGATGACAAGAGACCCTAGACTCACTTGGTTGGCTTTGTCGATGACGAGTGACCCTAGACTCACTTGGTGGGTTTTTCGACGCCGAGTGACCCTAGACTCACTTGGTGGGTTTTTCGACGCCGAGTGACCCTAGACTCACTTGGTGGGTTTTTCGAAGCCGAGTGACCCTAGACTCACTTGGTGGGTTTTTCGACACCGAGTAATCCTAGACTCATTTGGTTGGTTTTGTCGACGCCGAGTGACCCTAAACTCACTTGGTTGGTTTTGTCGATGACAAGAGACCCTAGACTCACTTGGTTGGCTTTGTCGATGACGAGTGACCCTAGACTCACTTGGTGGGTTTTTCGACGCCGAGTGACCCTAGACTCACTTGGTGGGTTTTTCGACGCCGAGTGACCCTAGACTCACTTGGTGGGTTTTTCGACACCGAGTGACCCTAGACTCACTTGGTGGGTTTTTCGATGCCGATTCACCCTAGACTCACTTGGTGGGTTTTTCGACGCCGATTCACCCTAGACTCACTTGGTGGGTTTTTCGACGCCGAGTCACCCTAGACTCACTTGGCGGGTTTTTCGACGCCGAGTCACCCTAGACTCACTTGGTGGGTTTTTCGACGCCGAGTGACCCTAGACTCACTTTGTTGGGTTTTTCGACGCCGAGTGACCCTAGACTCACTTGGTGGGTTTTTCGACGCCGAGTGACCCTAAGCATCATCATCATCCATCTAAGCCAACATCATCACGAGAATCACCAGCATCACAGCCAACATTTTCAGGTTCTCACATCCATCTAAGCCAGCATTTAAGATAAACATCCAAGTTCTCACAACCAACAATGGTTCAAAGCCAACATAGGCATCATAGGTTCTGAAAGCCAACAAAGGCATAATCTAGTTCACAGCCAACATAGGCATCATAGGTTCTGAAAGCCAACAAAGACAAAGGCATCTAGTTCCCTAAAGCATAGAAGTACTCTTTCAACTTGTATGAAGAAGTCCTTTTTCTTCCACTCTGTCTTGGAGCTTGAAAAGTTGACCTGTTTCCTGCAGCAGAGGTAGAGGCTGTACCAACATTGGTAGCTTTCTTCCTGAGAGACCTCCTTGGAGGAGCAGCAGGTGTAGTGGCAGCAGGTGTAGCTTTCTTCCTAGGAGACCTCCTTGGAGGAGCAACAAGTGTAGTGGCAGCAGGTGTAGGAGCAGCAGTTGATGGAGATGGCCTCTTCCTTGGTGGTGCAACAGCTGTAGGTGCAGTAGTAGATGAAGATGGCCTCTTCCTTGGTGGTGCAGCAGCTGTAGATGCATTTGTTGTTGAAGTAGAAGCCTGTGACCTGTTTGGCTGCATTTCAAAAACAGTTAAGGCTTGTGAGTTACAATGGAGACAAAATAAAGAGAATTGAGGTGCTACTATAACTAACCTGATGTTGGTTCATTCTCATAGCAAGAGCTGGCTTGAGGGGCTTGGAGAAAACATTGTATCTATGCCCTACAAGTTTGCAGTTGCTGCAAGTAATAGATGCCATCCTAGATGTATCTCTTGGTGCTGGCTTCTCAAATTGGTTTTTCCTCCTCTTTGTCTGTTGCTTCCCAACCTTGTCTTTGAATACTGGAGGCTCTATGTCATGAGTTCTTGTCCTTGGCCACATGTTTGGACCAGGCACAGGAAATATGATATGTGCAAATGCTTTTTTATACATTTCCTTTTTGAAGAAATCAGCAACAAAGTCCTCTGGCTGCAACTTAGCTTTCACTATTGCAGAAACTGCATGATGGCAAGGCATAGAAGTCATATCCCATTTCCTACATCCACATGTTCTGTCCAGCAAGTTCACTGAGTAGGTGTTTTCTCCACTAGTCACTTGGTAGATGTTAGGACCAGCCATCAAAGCCTGGCACCACCTTGAGTTGTACTTTGTCTTCTCTAACATTTCAGCATAGGTAGGGCAAATCTCCCAATTTGCTGTCTTTGTCTTTGTTCTATTCGTGTTAAATTTGACCATCAATTTTGTCCTAATTCCTTCTATCATGGTCACTATTGGCTTGCCTCTGACATCTAATATCATTTTATTAAACACCTCACTGATGTTGTTCACTACCAGGTCAGTTTTGCAATTAAAATCCATAGCATGCCTAGCCCAAGTATGAACAGGGATTTTGTAAAGCCATGTCCAAGCAGCCTTACACTCTCTTTTCAAAGCATTCATTGCATCAAGGTGTTCATTCTCAGTATAAGAGTAGCTAGCTGCATCCATGTGTTTCTTTAATTCATCACCTCTAAAACCAGCAGTTTGGAAATTCTGATAGATATGTCTAAGGCAGAATCTTTGTGGACAATTGGGGAAAACATGGTTTATTGCATTTAAAAGCCCCTGTTTGAAACAATGGGAAATAAAGCTAAGCATTGGTCCTATAAACAATAAAATAATGAAGCTATAGCAATGTGCATATGAAACCATGAAACCTAGTGCAATATTGTATGAGAATAGAAGTTTACCTTCTGCCTATCAGAGATGATGGTATAATAGCCAAACTTCCCACTTTCTCCACCAAGTGCATCTTTAAGCTGTGTTAATAACCATGTCCAGCTGTCTTTGTCCTCTTTGTCAACAACTCCAAATGCTATAGGGTAGATATTATTGTTCCCATCCCTTCCTGTTGCAGCAAGGATCTGTTGACCTGTTGACAACTTGATAAAACAACCATCTACCCCTGCAAAGCTGACAATTGTGAGAACATAGTGTATGTAATGTGAGCACATAAACAATTCACAACTTAGTAAATGAAATGTACCTATGAATGGTCTGCATCCATTCAAAAAGCCTTCTTTGCAAGCACTTAGACAGAAAAAGAGGCCATGAAACCTAGGGTTTTTGCTTGGGTGCTCTAGTACATGCCTAGTAGTAACAATACATCTAGAGCCTGGGTTTGTATCCAACACAGCCTGCAAATAATCTCTTATTCTAGTGTATTGTCCTCTCTGATCTCCTTGGACAACCTTCAATGCTTGCTTCCTAGCCCTATAGGCCATATGGGTGGACATCTCTATTCCATATTTCTTCTTCAGTGTCTGCATTATTGTGGTGACTGGTGTGCCAATATCAACTCTCATCATTGCCTCACACTGGTGTGCAACCCATTTTGCAGTGACCTTGGTGTTCTCTCCTACTGCTGGGCATGTGTGCACAAAATTTTCCTTCCTTATGCAAAAAGTAGTCTCATTTGCAACAACAGAAGCTGCAATAAAGAAAGGGCATTTTGCATTTGTGCACACAACTATGATGCTGTCATTGCAGTTTCTGTGGAACTCATAATTCCTATTCTGAGTTATGTGCAATGTCTGAATTGCTCTCCTAAACTGATAGACATTGAGGAAACAAAGTTTTCTGCAAAACTGCTCCTCTGGGTTCTCTCTCTCCTCACTATACCAGATCCTTGGCAAAGATCTCACTGATCTGCTCTTCCTTCCATTGGCCAGAACAAATTGTACTTCCTCAGCTCCATCATCATATTCCTGCTTCAAAACACCAAGATCTGGCTCCTCATCTGATGATGGTGCCCAAACATCCTCAAATCTCCGTTCCAAGCTAGAATGTGACCTCTCTGTTGGCCCTTTCCTAGCTTTCTTCTTCTTTGTAGGCACCTCTTGCTGCTGAGGCTGCTCCACGTGCTCCTCTTGGTGCACCTGCTCCTCTTGCTCCACCTCCACATGTTGCCCTTCCTCATCTTCCTCATACAGTTCATCCACATCAGTGTCTCCATCAAAATGAATGAGTGGATCCTCTCTTTGCTTCCTCATCTCATTAAGCCTCTGAAGATAGTCCTCATCTGCATCCAGATCTGAATCATCTTCAGTTAGAAGAATTGGTAGCTTCTGCTTAACTTTATTTACATGCTCAGCTGCAATCTTATGTTTCCTAAATTTGGCAATCTTTGTTCTCCTCTTCAACTCCATTAATGTCTCCAGTTCATCCTGATGTGCTGCATTGGATTGGTCCATGGCAGCATTTGTATCCAGATCATGGTTTGTGCTCTGCTGTGTAGTGTAGAACTGCAATGGCTCTGGCTGACTCTGTATTATACTTTTTGGTGGTGATCTTAAGAGAACACCAGAAGGATTTACTACATACACAGGGTTCTCTCCTATATGGCTCAAAGGAACCTGCTCCTTAACCAGATAGCCTGAGTTCAAATCTGCAGGTCTTGGATCAGTGCCCCTAACCACTGTCAAGTTCACTACACGCTGATCATTGTTAGCAATATGGTCAAGCATTTCATCCACCTTATCATCATCACAAATTTCATCCATTCCTGCAATCCCCACACCAGGACCCCTCACAAAATACATGAAATCATTAAGCCCATATCCCTCTGTCTCTATTAGGGCAACCAAATTATAATATGTTATGTCTGAGATGCAAACTGATCTCTCCAAATTGTCTCTGTCATGGAAGTGCATTCTAACTTCCCAAACATCATCGTTCAAACTACACACAAATAATTAAAATAGCTTAATTTACAGAGCACTAAAACAGAGCACCAATGTACTGTAAAAAAATGCACAATTCCTAAAACAGAGCACCAATGTACTGTAAAAATGCATAATTCTTAAAACAGAGCACTAAAACAGAGTAATCAACATTATAATTGCTACAATACAGTACAATACACTCTGAAAACAACAAACACCTTCTAAAAACAACTGTCAAGTTCTGAAAACCAGTCAACTTCACTGTCAAAGCAAAGCAAATTGATCTCTCCAAGTACAGTACCCTGCTAACTACTCTGCTGACTACATCATCAACTAGCTACTCTGCTAACTACTCTGTCAACTAGCTACTTTGTTAACTACAAATCAACCGCAACTAAATCACAATTAAGAGAGCACCAATTAACAGTGCCAAAAAACCTAACCCTAACTCTAGAATCGATCTACAGGAAGAGGGAAGAGGGGAGAGGGAAGAGGAAACTCACTAGACGCCGCCGAATGACGAGGCAATCCGGTGACTCTCCGACGGATTCTCCTTCACTGCCCTGGCCCAAGATCTTGCCGCCACATATTCGAGACAGTGCTGGGGGCTCTGGCTGGGGCTGCTCGTATCCGACGGCCAGCTAGGGTTTGAGCTCCCGCATATATCTCCCACAGGTGGACCATCGTCTCCAGCGCCGGCAGAGCCGCCACAGTCGCCGCCTGCGCCGCCAGCCGTCGCCATGACTGAGAGGAGAGAGTGCGGGGAAGGAAAAGAGAGTGAGAGGAGCGGACCGGGCGGGGTACGGCTCGAAGACTAAGCGGCCCGGCTCAAACCGGTGCGCTAGCGGCGTGTAACGCCGTCTAACGGCGTTGCCGTGTGAACAGTGTTGCCACGTCGACGGATGCAGGCCCCCCTTGTTATAAACACACTCAAAACGGTCCAAACAAGCAACTAGTGTTTTTTGCAAAAAATTATAAAAAAAATTAGTGCTTTTTGGCATAATTTTGTATATGTATGGTACCTGCAAACCTAGCCTGAAGTGTCGATGTTTTTTACAATTCACTCTGGCGCCGGACCACCGGCCGCCGGCTGGCTGGCTGGCTCGATCGCCCGCGCCAGAGGAACAGAACGCAGAGACCGACGTACAGTTGCAGGGCCATGGCTGGGGAAGTGCGTGCCGGATGCAGGCAGGCAGGCATGCCTGGGCGGCTCAGTTTCCTGCGCCAGTGAACCCAGGGGAGGGAGGGCCAGCGAGAGAGAACTTTACTCCTCCCATGAAAAAGACGGAGCCAACGAGGTTTGGGTTTTGCTTTGCGGCTGCAGTGAACCCAGTGGCGGTCCAGGGACGGACGTACCACTGCTCTTTCCACCGTACGGTGCTCCCCAGTCTTACACGTTCACTTACGCCTCTCACTGTTGTTTAACAGTGGTCCTAATCTGGATTTAATCTCCGTAACCAATTTCCCGCCACGCTGCCCGTGCAAAGGCGCACGTGTTCTGGTGGCGTGCGCTGGGTTCACATGATTTTTGTGTCGGAGGGCTTGACAAAATTAGCAGGCTTAACCACACATGTACGTACCTGGCGATCGACCGGTGAGCCGGAGTCGAGGCGGCGTCCCTTTCAGGGAAGCCCGGCGTCGCTGTCGCGGAGTCGCTACTGCCAGCCAAGAGGCGTCGCGTCCATGACCGACCATTGAGTCCGGCCAAGCCGCGCACGCGTTCCGTGTTTGGACGTGTCGACGGCCGGAAATGGGGGAGGTTGTCACATGCATACAGCCCGGAGCCGCATGGATATACTCATGTCCCTCACACGTTGCTTTCACCAGCTCTCCATCCAAGTGGCTCGTCCGGGGATGAGATGAGATCGATCCCTCGCCGTCGACCACTCGAGCTGCCCCGGTGCGCGGGTGTAATTCAAATCGGCGCATGCATGCATGCATGCATGAGCCTGACAAAAATGAACAATGGCGTGTCGTATTCCGTGCCACACATACGCGATCCAGAGGATAAATGAAGCATGCATGCCATGCACTATGCACTGTGCCACGCATGCATGCATGGCCCTGCGTTGTCATGCAGGCAGCTGGTTGGACTCAAGACATGCATGCTTGCTCGACTGCTCGGTCAATGAGTCGATCGAGCTCCCTTGCATCATATATCTCCGTAATTCCGGAAATAAAAATAAACACGATGGTGCATTTTTACATTTACCGTGATACGAGAATTAATGAAATTGTTTTTCCAACAAAAAAAAGGCAAATGGGCTTCCATGCTGCATGAAAAAATGCTACATATTGCGTAGGTACAGGAAAGCTGATGATGCATGTGATCTTGCCATCCATATCCGCGTGATATGTATGATCCGTCTGCATCGATCAGTCCTTTTCTACCAGCAAAATCCAGGGCACACTTTCAATCTGACAACGAGGGTGCGAGACCGACCATACATGTACATGTACCAGCTAAAACAAGTAGGCGGCCAAACAAAGTTAGGAGGGCCGCCGGGCAAATATTTATTTAGGCGCTTGTTGTCCACCATCATATTTAACGCTTCACCGTTGTGACACAGGAGTACATGTTTTGATCAATTCGAAACAAAGTTAGCGGGCACGGTCAAAAAATTAGGTACTTGTCTTGATTAATTTCAAACAAATATACAAGCTGATGTGCTGCAGGAAGCTATTATGTTAAGACTCTAACAGGCGAAAAATGTGCCCTCATTAGCACCCCTGGGCGAATGATCGTTTATTCTGGGAGGCTCAAACAAGCGAAAAACTCCGTTCGCTCTGAGAGGCTCTAGCCAACGAACGACGCCATGTGCCCTCTTCCTCACACATCGCTAGAGGATGCTAAGAAGAGTGAATTGTCATGTTGCACCATTTTATTAGAAGAGAATTATCATATTGCACCATTTTATGAAGAGAGAATTGCCATGCTGCAACAAAGAAGATTTTCATGTATACGAACGAGAGTTGTTCCCCATATTAGGATTTACCATGCTACATCGTAGAATTTTGCCACATGATCATGGATTGCCCTATTGGAATTGTTATGCTATAACACGGAGAATTGCCATGTCATAGAAGAGAAAACTGCCCTCATGTTTAGTAATTACCATGTTGGTACAAAAGATTGCCATGTTATAGCAAAATGATTTGGCATGGTACAACAAGAGAAAAGTTGCCGCACATGTCTAGTGATTGTCATGCAACAACAGAGAAATGTCATGCTACGCAGATGTCATGCTCTGAACTTCGTGGATGCGGGTCTCGTTCACTCGATGGGGATGGATGGAGCATAAATTTGCGTCGTTTGCCCTGGGAGGCTCAAACGAGAGAACCGAACAGTACGCCCATGAGGATTGCCATGTGTTATCACATTAAGATCCGTGCGTGGGATCGGACATAGAGTGTTCGCTTGAAAATCCTTCTCAAAGCACGTTCGCTTTATGACATTTCAGTTAGGTTAACTTCTTCGGTTGGGCCAGGCTTTTCCTACCATATTATTCCAAAATTCTGTTACCTAGACCTCTAGATCGAAGGGAAATTAAAATGGCGGGAGCAACTAGTTAACGAGCGCTCCTTCGGGAGCCTCGCAACGATTAGCGCCACTTGACGCGCTCTCAGCCATTTGCCACGTGTCGCGCTCTGGATGCTTCCTTCAGATTTTGTTTTTTTATTTTTCCGCACGTGTTTTCGGCTTTTTAAACGGTTTTTTTCCGGGATTTTTCGATGTTTTGGTTTTCCCTCGGTCTTTCTTAGCTTTTCGATTAAAAAAAATTTGAATTTTTTTTCACGAAAAAACGCGTTTCCTTTTTTTTCCTTTCGGGAAAGTCACGGTTTTTCTTCCGTGAGAGGCACGGTTATGCTTTAGCAAGAATCACGGCCATGCCTTTCGGAAACGAAAAAAAACGCGTTTTCTGTTTTTTTTCTTTCACGAGAGTCACGGTTTTGCTTCCGCGAGAGGCACGGTTGTACTTTCGCGAGAGTCACGGCCGTGCCTCTCGGAAAGGGAAAAACAAAACGCGTTTTGTGTTTTTTTTTCTTCGGGAGAGTCACGGTTTTGCTTATGCGAGAGGCACGGTTGTGCTTTCGCGAAAGTCACGGCCGTGCCTCTCGGGAAGGGAAAAAATACGCGTTTTCTGTTTTTTTTTCTTTCGCGAGAGTCACGGTTTTGGTTTCGCGAGAGGCACGATTGTGCTTTCGTGAGAGTCACGGCCGTGCCTCTCGGAAACGAAAAAAAAACGCGTTTTCTGTTTTTTTCCTTCCACGAGAGTCACAGTTTTGCTTTCACGAGAGACATGGTTGTGATTTCGCGAGAGGCACGGACGTGCCTCTTTCGGAAAGGGAAAAAAACCATGCTTCTCGGTCCGGTTTTTTCGCCCCGATTTTTTTCATCCGGTTTTTTTCGTGAAAAAAGAGTTCGTCAAACCCTATCAACATGGGATCTAGTTTTGAAGATCTCGACGCGAGGAATCCAACGGTGGAAACGGTTTAAGATTTGAACGCACGGTTTAAGAGATAAAATGTTTTGAATAAATGGATCTACGAAAAAAGAGAAAACTTCCAGGTTGCGACAAGTGGCGCGCTGCATATGCGCCACTTGTCGCGATCCGGGAAAGTGGAGTGTTCTTTGCAACGAGTACTCCTTAATTAGTGATTTTGTAAAATGGCACTAGGTAGCCAATAATAAGGGAAATCAAGCTAGCTTGGCGACGAACGTACTGCAGCTGCTTAACTGAGGTTTTGTAGCCAGGCCAGCCGTGCGCGCAGTAATGTGTGCACCAAACCAATCCCCGGCCATACGAACCACAGCTACCCAATCCGTGGATCGATGGAGGCCACGCCGCGACGTCCGTGGCGGGGGAGGGGACAAATTCAATGTGCCCATCTCCGGGTCCAGCCCGAAGCCACTGTTGGGAGATTGGAACCTGTCGCGCGCCGGCGTGGGTCCATCCCCGGCCGGTCGATCGACGGACGTGAACCACCGTCGTCGATCCATTCACGGAGCCCGGCCGGCGGTGCCGCGATTCGATCGAACATGGGCCTCGGCCTCGCCAATGGGAAAGGGGCGGCGGATACGGGACGATGGATAAGCTAGCTGGTGTCGCCGGCCACTTGCTGGAAGGAGATATCGCCATATCGGGCGGCCATATTCCGAGCTTCCCGTGGCCCCGCCGCTCCGGGCATCCATCCAGCCATGAGCCATCCGTCCGTCCATGCCGTATCTGCTGATGTGCGACCTTTACCTAGGCGATCTTGTTGGATGCACGGATTGGTCGACGTCTCGACGAGAACCAACCGATCGAGGCCGACCCAAGTGCGACAGTGCTCCTGGTTCGTAAGTGGGTCGAGAGCGAGTGAGAATAATGGTTTGGATCACAGGCAGGCAGGAGCAGGAGCGACCACCACCGAATCTGACTGGCTGCGCTCCGTGCCTCCCCTTGATTTGATCATGTTCATGTACGCGCGCGCGTAATGTTTCTGCGGCATGCCTGTCTGTCTGTCAAGTGCGTACCGTGCATGGCCGCTAGCTGCAAGGGCATGTGACAGGGATTAATTCCACCTCTCCTGTACATGCGGACTGTGGATCTGGCTAGTTCAAAAGTGAACAGTACGTGGGACGCTCCAAGCTACTCTAATTCATTCATGCCCGGGAGAAGCATGCATGCATGCTTGTCAAGTAAAACTGGAACAGGAAAAAAAACGAGGAAATCCATAGTATATGCCACCGATAATTTGTTCATCTGCTCAAGTAGCACTTGAGTTACTTGATAATTTACATACGGTACATATACACCATTGCACTGAGTACTTGATAAGTAATTCATTCATGCACGTACTGTAAAAAAAAACACTTTACAACTAAAGTTGATAAAAAAGCTGGATAACTTAATTTCTCGTAGACAACTGCCTAGAATTGGCTCAAATTGTATCAAAGTAACAAATAAACCATTAATGATGCGTTGTATATTTTTCATATTTATTAAATTTCTTTTAGCCTACTACCCAGAATTAGATGATTTTGTTACTAAAATAGTAAGAAACCATTTAAAATTATTTCTTTTTTTGTATGAGATTTTGGCCAATATCTGATCGAAAACTTGGTAAATGAATTTTCTCTTAAACAACACCTGTGAGTTTGCTCAATCTTTTATCATAATAGCAAGGAAACCAACCTTGATTTACTCTACTTGTTTAAGAATTTGTTGATAAGTGTCAAATTTTAGCCAAGTTTGAAATGATCCTAATGTTATGTTTTTTTCATGATGTACCATTATTTTTTTTCATATTTGAAATTTCACATTCCAGCCAAAATCCGATAAAAAAACTTACTTGACCATAATAGTAAAGTTACCGCTTGTGATGTGCTGCAAGTTTCTTTGTTTTTTCTTCTTCTTCTAAAATGAGCCAAATTTCAGCCAAAGTTGATCTGAATACTTGATAATTTTATTTATCTTAACCTATTTACTTGGCGCCAATGTATTTCAAGATTCAGTTTTACCAAGAAAACATAAGGTGGGTTTTATGAAATAAGACTCTTATATTATGTGTCAAATCGAGGGTCAAAGTTCAAATTATGAAATGTGAGGACACCATGTAGATAGGGAAAGATGGAGTACTGTTTAGTGGGTTAAATAATTTTTTTCCTTGTAAACCTGCATAGTGATGTTTTTCTTATGACCAGTTCAGACCATCTTTATAAAATTTAACCTCTTCGATTTATTTACGGATAGAATCGTATCTCATGCCGAGTGAGGCAATGTAGCTCCCTGGCAATATATCATTTTTAACAGACACATATAGATGTCCCTGCATATCTGTATATTTTATTAAACACTACGATGATTTTTAGACTGCATAAGAAAGATAATTATCTGTGCCAAAACAACAAAAATTAAGCACATTTTGCTCCTCATATTTGTCTTTTCTGCAAACCACATTAAAAAAATATTGATGACATTTTTTAAAACACACATTACACATCTATATGTATATTCATATATTTGTTTTCACAATTATTTGTTGTATAGACATACTGTTTTCGTCATTTCTCTCTCTCTCTAGAAAATAGGGCTACTTGGAGCCTCGGTTTCAAATCACTTTTACTGTCTTCCACCTCTTTATATATTGAGAAAAAACAATACAGCAGGGCTCCTCCCTGCTGGTCTTTTTCTTGTACTGTCTTGTCCGTGGCCGACTTGTACCTGAAAAATCACACACGTTTTGGGCTGTACTGTCTTCTGTTCGCATTTGCTCCCCCCCATGTGGATAGCTTAATCCTGTGCAACATAATTAGCTTTAGCACCCTGTGTTTACAAGCAAAGGCACATCAACCTAGCTAGGAAATCATTGCAAAAAACAAAAACCTAGCTAGAAAATTCACGCACGTTTTGGGCTGTACTGTCCTCTCTTTGGATTGGCTCTCCTCCATGTCGATAGATTAATTCTATGCAACATAATTAGCTTTAGCACCCTGTGTTTACAAGCAAAGGCACCTCAACCTAGCTAGCTAGCTACTTGTAGCCAGTACACTTATTTCATTCCATCTTCAACGGCTTTCTGGATGGAAAGTTTCTTTCAGTACAATGTGCAACTAACATGACTTCCCTGGCTATGAAAGCTTGCCAAAATTAGCTAATTTATGCACATGCTTTAAACGGGCTGTTGGATTGTGATCTGACATGACTTTTATGTTTGTGCAGCTGGAATAGTTATGCCGATGTTGAGGCGTGCATCATTAGGATTGCCACGTTAATCTATACTATACACCAAAAAGTGACGTTGAGACCAATATGTAAGTATTAAGTTTGAGGAGTTCTGTAAAGCTATCGTTTATGTGATTAGCTGGTAACTGTATTTTAAAACAGGTTAGTTTACCTACTTAATGAATCATTAGGATTTGGTAACTGTGATATGCTTGAACATGCATTTCAACCCTATATTGGTCCTGGATCCATTCTCGCGGGAGAAAAGTCTAAAATAAGCCTTAAATTCATATTCCAAGTCTAAATTAAACCATGTCGTTAAAAGCTCGCTTGCTGGGGTCTGGGATTGCTTACATAGCACATGGTCGAGGGGAAACCACACGCCACTTGGTTGATCCCGGTGATTGACGCCGGCAAGCTCTGGCACGGCTTCCGTAGGGGCGAGCTGTGCAAGTTCACGAGAGCTGCCCAGGAATGGGGGTTTCTACTAGGTCCGCATGCACGTCGTTCCATGAAATCACTTCATCAATAATCCAGTTCGAGATGATGATAATGTTTGTTTGCTTTTGTGTGTGTATACATAGATATATAGCAAACTATGACATCCACGGGAGCGGCTGGACGTGATGGAGAGCTTGGCGAGGGAGTTCTTCGTGGTGAGAGAACGAAAT
The DNA here is from genome assembly GCF_056163025.1 of Triticum urartu. Classification (NCBI taxonomy): domain Eukaryota; kingdom Viridiplantae; phylum Streptophyta; class Magnoliopsida; order Poales; family Poaceae; genus Triticum; species Triticum urartu. The sequence goes on from NC_141875.1 coordinate 697,345,283, forward strand.
GTACACGATGGCGCCGAGGAGCAGCCAAGGCTACGGTCACGACTTTGTCTTCTCCGATGACCACGAAATGTGCAACATGCTGGCGCCCATCCGGCCAGCGCGCGCTTCTCGTCAACCTCGCGAAGGCGGCACTGCGTTACCAGCTCGTTCCTGACATTGCTGCGTGCACGAACGAGACGTCGAATCATTGGTTCTTCTAATGGTAGACATCTGATGCTCGTTTGCGTTTACATGCAGAGGAGAAGGATCTAGGTGAACAAGACGCCATGAGGTAGGTACATATCATGCGAAACCCGTGTTCGTTTCTCGAAAACTCACTCATGTGTGACTCTGGCAAATGGAGCTAGAGATGATAGCGGCACAACGAGAGCACTTATTGTGCCATTGCTGAGGGCTGCGATGCATAACTTCGTTGAAGAAAACAAGCGCCTGTGCAAGAAGACGTTGGATTCCCCTCGACCGAGTGCCACGTAAGATATCCAAGAACCAAAACGAGTTTTCAGTGAAAATGGCCAGGCTCGACCGGGCGTAAAGAAGACAGGGTGCGGGATTTCGAGGTTGGGGTTTGATTCAAACCAAGAATTCGAATTGAAGGTTTTTTCCAGACTTTTGCCTTCTCGCAGGGGCGGCAGCCCTATGCTGGGTCATGTGGTTTGTCAAGAATGGTGTGGTTTTCAACAAAAAAAAATGCGTTTCAACCTCTGTGCAGGTTATTCACGTACATACACATTAACTCCGTACTTGATATATCCTGCAGAGATCGGAGCATAGTAACCTTTTTAGAATGGCATCTACCCAGCTGGAGCTTATGGTTAAGGAGGTCTTCCGATATGACCCCTTCATTTTTTGTTGTTTCTTTATTATTACTTACTCTGTAAGATAATAATTTATTTATTATTGAACATGTTTTTTTCAAGGAGTATGAGCTCGTGCGCTCGTACCGCACCTCGGCTTCTCTTCTAGAAAGGATGAGATGTGTACACCTCGGCTTCTCTTCTAAAAAGGATGAGATGTGTAGAATGAGTTTTTGTATGAGTGCGAGGCGTCGAACCATGCGCCGTCTTCTTCTGTGGAAGGGTGAGGTTACGTGGTGGAGTTTTCGTACTAGCGATAGTACAACGGCGAGCGGTTGTACCATTCCTTTTATTCCCTTCTAGTGGTACAGAACCTGGTGAAATATTTTGTGCTTCGCCCTTATGTCATATATATGACATATTTTCAACAACAAGAATACAAGTAGGTGTGCAACAAAATAAAATAACCGAGTCAATGGTACATTTAAATTTTTACCTTTCAAAGAGGTAAATTGAGCATTAAAAGCCTTCACCGTGTCAGGCAAGCTTGACTTCTTGAACTCAATGTGCATGTCCCCAGGTTGAGGTAGAGGGATGTCTTCTTACTCTTCACTTGAATATTCCATCCTTTTTCGATAGGGATGTTCCTCATCCGATAGCTACTCAAAATCTTCAGTTTCGTCATAGGGATTGGAAGTGTCATCTAGGTAGGCGACATAAATCTCCCCATCGGAATCTTGAGAAGACATGATGATCTAAACCTCCAAATCCTGGGAGAAAATAGTTCAAAGCCAGAACAGGAGGAAAATTTGCGATACAAAGGTCAAAATACCGAGGAATATATATAATGAATTTTTATCTTGCATGACAAGTTATCTGGAAGAAAACAGAGTCAGAAAGTGCACATGGAGCCCACAAGTCATCAGGGCGCACCCAAGGCGGTAGGGTGTGCCCCAGTCTTGTGGGTCCTGCATGGACTCCCTCGGTTGTTTCTTATTTTCCTAATTTTTATTTATTCCAAAACTGGTAGAAAGTATTTTATTAAATTTTTGGAGTCGATTTACTTCCTGTATCACGTACCTATTCCTTTTTCAGGATTCTGGACTACTCCGGAAGGTCTTTTTTATGTACTCCTCCGGTGTAATTACTTGAATAGCGTCCAAATCAATGTTATTGGTGTTACCTGCAATATAATGTTTAAGTCTCTGCCCATTAACCATCTTCCGCTTATTTCCTTCAACATTGTTAATCTTGATCGCTCCAGAGCGGTAAACTTCTTCGATAATATAAGGCCCTTCCCACTCAGAGAGGAGTTTTCCTGCAAAATACTAAAACGAGACTTGTGCAAAAGAGATTTGTCACCAATATTAAATTCTCGTTTCTGAATTCTTTATCACTAGTTGTCAACCCGTGCACCTACACTGAATAGGTATTTTAATATTAGATATAACAAAGTTTTGACAAATTAGAAATGTCAAACCATAATTTGAATATGTTTATCAAGGTTATTATTATTACACATGCACATAGGGTTGAATGAACTTACATTGCTTTGACTATTTGGTGATTAGATTGTTTGAGTCCAATTGTGTCACAACGGTATAAATACTATCTTTGTGTGATGTCGGATCACCTCGGATTTATAGAAGATATGTTGAAATACGGATCTGCTACTTTATGAAGGTTATATAAGGGTATATGTGTTATGTTGGTAGAAAACATGGTTACAAATGCAAATTGATGCATGTATCGTGTACTCGCGACCTATAAGTTTCTAAAAGGTATTAAAGATCAAGTGCCCGATATTATCATATATCTCCCCTTCTTTCTCAACCGAAAAAGAGACATACATCTTTCTTTTTGCCACGGAAGCACGGTAGAATTATAAAGACTTTGTTCAACACAATAATGGACACATGCATGCAGTTTTCTTGTCTCTACCAACAAATTCTTGTCTGTATCGACAAATTCTTGTCTCTACCAACAAATTAGAAATTCTTGTCTATACTAAACCAAAAAAGACATACATACATGATATTGTAGCAAATAATATACATATTTTAAAAAGTGGAAGTTGTATACTATAAGAACCATAGATTATTCAGACTAGAAATTTGTTGGGAAACATAGCATCAATTTCAAAAGAATTCCTACGCTCACGCAAGATCTATCTAGGAGATGCATAGCAATGAGAGGGGGAGAGTGTGTCCACGTACCCTCGTAGACCGAAAGCGGAAGCATTTGACAACGCGGTTGATGTAGTCGAACTTCTTGTCGTTCCGACCAATCAAGCACCGAACGTACGACACCTCAGAGTTCTGCACACGTTCAGCTCGACGACGTCCCTCGAACTCTTGATCCAGCAAAGTGTCGAGGAAGAGTTTCGTCAGCACGACGGCGTGATGACGGTGATGGTGAACTGATCCGCGCAGGGCTTCGCCTAACCACTACGACAATACGACCGGAGGCGTAAATTGTGGAGGGGGGCACCGCACACGGCTAACAATCGTTGTTGTTTGTTCTAGCGGTGCCTCACCCACATATATATAGGTTGGAGCGGAGGAGAGGAAGACAAGGGGGCGCCCCAAGTAGGAGGAATCCTACTTGGGTGCCTCCCAATTCGGCCTCCCCCCTTCCATATTCATCTGGAGGGGGAATGAAGGAGGAGGGAGGAGAGAAGGAAGGGGGAGGCTGAATACCTTCCCTTCCTTTCTCTCTTCTCCTCTTTCCTTCCCCTCCTATTTCAGCCTACATGGGGAACACCAGCCCCCTAGGGGCTGGTATGTCCCCTTCTTGGCCCATTAGGCCCATGTAATTGCCGGGGGGATGCCCGAAACACCTTTCGGTGACCCGATATGTACCCGGTACCCCCCGAACACTTCCGGTGTCCAAATACCATCATCCTATATATCAATCTTTACCTCTCAACCATTTAGAGACTCCTCGTCACGCCCGTGATCTCACCCGGGACTCCGAACAATATTCGGTCACCAAATCACATAACTCATATAATACAAAATTGTCATCGAACGTTAAGCGTGCGGACCCTATAGGTTCGAGAACTATGTAGACATGACCGAGACACCTCTCTGGTCAATAACCAACATCGGAAGTTGGATGCTCATATTGGTTCCCACATATTCTACGAAGAACTTTATCGGTCGTACCGTAATGACAACATACATTATTCCCTTTGTCATTGGTATGTTACTTGCCCGCGATTCGATCATCGGTATCTTCATACCTTGTTCAATCTCGTTACCGGCAAGTCTCTTTACTCATACCGTAATGCATCATCCCGCAACTAACTCATTAGTCACATTGCTTGCAAAGCTTATCATGATGTGCATTACCGAGAGGGCCCAGAGATACCTCTCCGATACTCGGAGTGACAAATCCTAATCTCGATCTATGCCAACCCAACAAATACCTTCGGAGATACCTGTAGAGCATCTTTATAATCACCCAGTTACGCTGTGACGTTTGATAGCACACAAGGTATTCCTATGGTATCCGGGAGTTGCATAATCTCATAGTCAAAGGAATATGTATATGACATGAAGAAAGCAATAGCAATAAAACTTAACAATCATTATGCTAAGCTAACGGATGGGTCTTGTCCATCACATCATTATCCTAATGATGTGATCCCTTTCATCAAATGACAACACATGTCTATGGCTAGGAAACTTAACCATCTTTGATAACGAGCTAGTCTACTAGAGGCTTACTAGGGACATTGTGTTTTGTCTATGTATCCACACATGTATCAAGTTTCCGGTTAATAAATTCTAGTATGAATAATAAACATTTATCATGATATAAGGAAATATAAAATAACAACTCTATTATTGCCTCTAGGGCATATTTCCTTCAGTCTCCCACTTGCACTAGAGTCAATAATCTAGTCCACATCGTCATGTGATTTAACACCAGTAGTTCACATCTTTATATGATTAATACCCATAGTTCACATCGCCATGTGACTAACACCCAAAGGGTTTACTAGAGTGAATAATCTAGTTCACATCGCTATGATTAACACCCAAAGAGTACTAAGGTGTGATCATGTTTTGCTTGTGAGAGAAGTATAGTCAACGGGTCTGCCACATTCAGAGCCATATGTATTTTGCAAATTTTCTATGTCTACAATGCTCTGCATTGAGCTACTCTAGCTAATTTCTCCCACTTTCAATATGTATCCAGATTGAGACTCAGAGTCATCCGGATCGGTGTAAAAGCCTGCATCGATGTAACTCTTTACGACGAACTCTTTATCACCTCCATAACAGAGAAATATTTCCTTAGTCCTCTTAGGTAACTAAGGATAACTTTGACCGTTGTCTAGTGATCCACTCCTGGATCACTATCGTACCCCTTGCCAAACTCATGGAAAGGTACACAATAGGTCTGGTACACATCATATCATACTTTATAGAACCTATGGCTGAGGCATAGGGAATGACTTTCATTCTCTTTCTATTTTCTGCCGTGGTCGGGTTTGAGTCTCACTCAACTTCACACCTTGCAATAAAGGCAAGAACTCCTTCTTTGACTATTCCATTTTGAACTACTTCAAAATCTAGTCAAGGTATGTACTCATTGAAAAAATTATCAAGCGTCTTGATCTATCTCTGTTTATCTTGAGGCTCAATATGTAAGCAGCTTCACCGAGGTATTTCTTTGAAAAACACCTTTCAAGCACTCCTTTATGCTTTCCAAAAAATTCTACATCATTTTTGATCAACAATATGTCATTCACATATACTTATCAGAAAGGCTGTAGTGCTCCCACTCACTTTCTTGTAAATACAAGCTTCACCATAAGTCTGTATAAAACGATATGCTTTGATCCCCTTATCAAAGCATATATTCCAACTCCGATATGCTTGGACCAGTCCATAGATTGATCCCTAGAGTTTGCACACTTTGTTAGCACCTTTAGGATCGACAAAACCTTTTGGTTGCATCATATACAACTCTTCTTTAAGAAATCCATTAAGGAATGCAGTTTTGACATCCATTTGCCAGATTTCATAAAATGTGGCAATTGCTAACATGATTTGGACAGAGTTAAGCATCGCTACGAGTGACAAATCTCATCGTAATCAACACCTTGAACTTGTCGAAAACCTTTCGCGACAAGTCGAGCTTTATAGATAGTAACACTACCATCAGTGTCCGTCTTCCTCTTGAAGATCCGTTTATTCTTAATGGCTTGCCGATCATCGGGCAAGTCCACCAAAGTCCACATTTTGTTCTCATACATGGAGCCTATCTCAGATTTCATGGCCTCAAGCCATCTGTCGGAATCTGGGCCCATCATTGCTTCTTCATAGTTCGTAGGTTCGTCATGGTCTAGTAACATGACTTCCAGGACGGGATTACCGTACCACTCTGGTGTGGAACATGCTCTGTTCGACCAACGAGGTTCAATAGTAAATTGATCCGAAGTTTCATGGTCATCATCATTAGCTTCCTCTCCAGTTGGTGTAGGCATCACGGGAACAGATTTCTCTGATGTGCTACTTTCCAAATTGAGAGAAGGTACAGTTACCTCATCAAGTTCTACTTTCCTCCCACTCACTTCTTTCGAGAGAAAATCCTTCTCTAGAAAGGATCAATTCTTAGCAACAAAGATCTTGCCTTCGGATCTGTGGTAGAAGGTGTACCCAACAATTTCTTTTTGGGTATCCTATGAAGATGCACTTCTTCGATTTGGGTTCGAGCTTACCAGGCTAAAGCTTTTTCACATAAGCATCGCAACCCCAAACTTTAAGAAACGACAGCTTAGGTTTCTTGCCAAACCAAAGTTCATAAGGTGTTGTCTCAACGGATTTAGATGGTGCCCTATTTAACGTGAATGCAACTATCTCTAATGCATAACCCCAAAACGATAGTGGTAAATCGGTAAGATACATCATAGATCGCACCATATCTAATAAAGTACAGTTACGACATTCAGACACACCATTACGCTGTGGTGTTCCAGGTGGCGTGAGTTCTGAAACTATTCCACATTGTTTTAAATGAAGGCCAAACTCATAACTCAAATATTCACCTCCACGATCAGATCATAGAAACTTTATTTTCTTATTACGATGATTCTTTACTTCACACTGAAATTCTTTGAACTTTTCAAATGTTTCAGACTTGTGTTTCATTAAGTAGATATACCCATATCTGCTCAAATCCTCCATGAAGGTCAGAAAATAACGATACCCGCCGCGTGCCTCAACACTCATTGGACCGCATACATCGGTATGTACTATTTCCAATAAGTCATTGGCTCTCTCCATTGTTCTGGAGAACGGAGTTTTAGTCATCTTGCCCATGAGGCCTGGTTCGCAAGTATCAAATGATTCATAATCAAGTGATTCTAAAAATCCATTTGCATGAGGTTTCTTCATGCGCTTTACACCAATATGACCTAAATGGCAGTGCCACAAGTATGTTGCACTATCATTATCAACTTTGCATCTTTTGGCATCAATATTATTGATACCTCTTGAGCACTTGCGTTGGTTTTCCCTTGAAGAGGAAAGGATGGCGCAGCAAAGTAGCGTAAGTATTTCCCTCAGTTTTTGAGAACCAAGGTATCAATCCAGTAGGAGGTTATGCGCGAGTCCCTCGCACCTACACAAAATAAATAAATCCTCGCAATCAACGCGATAAGGGATTGTCAATCCCTACACGGTCACTTACGAGAGTGAGATCTGATAGATATGATAAGATAAGATTTTTGGTATTTTTATGGTAAAGATGCAAAGTAAAATAAAAGCAATGAAAATAACTAAGTATTGGAAGATTTAATATGATGAAGATAGACCCGGGGGCCATAGGTTTCACTAGTGGCTTCTCTCAAGAGCATAAGTATTTTACGGTGGGTGAACAAATTACTATTGAGCAATTGACAGAATTGAGCATAGTTATGAGAATATCTAGGTATGATCATGTATATAGGCATCACGTACGAGACAGGTAGACCGACTCCTGCCTGCATCTACTACTATTACTCCACACATCTACCGCTATCCAGCATGCATCTAGAGTATTAAGTTCATAAGAACAGAGTAATGCCTTAAGCAAGATGACATGATGTAGAGGGATAAACTCATGCAATATGATGAAAACCCCATCATGTTATCCTCGATGGCAACAATACAATACGTGCGTTGCTTCCCCTACTGTCACTGGGAAAGGACACCGCAAGATTGAACCCAAAGCTAAGCACTTCTCTCATTGCAAGAAAGATCAATCTAGTTGTAGATCCAGCACCCGACATCACGGGGACAAGCGGCGAGCCCCCCCCCCCCACCCGGATCTGAGGAACCGGTAGAATCTCTAGTGACCGCATTAGCGATCTCCCGGACGTCATCCTTGAGGAGATCATCTCGCTTCTCCCCACCAAGGATTGTTGCCGCACACAAGTCCTCTCAAATCGGTGGCGCCCTCTATGGCGCACCGCGCCCCTCAATCTCGATTGGCGTCAGATATCTGTCCTTCCTGAATTTGATCTCCTCAGAGCCATCGTCTCCTCTCACCAGCAGGGCCTCGTTCAACGCCTCTGCATCCCGACACGCTACCTGCTGTCCATACCCGGCACGGTAGACGCTTGGCTGACATCCACTGAATTCGGAAAACTCCAGCAGTTTGAGTTCCACCATTACCACAAAAGTTTCATACCACGAACATACCAAGAATTCGTGCCCACACCACGATTGCCCATCTCGCGGTTTTCCTCCTCTCTCCACACCGCCACCTTCGCCCAGTGCCATCTACCAGACGATTTGGTACAAATGCTTCGACTCCCACTGCTAAATAAAACTTTCGCTTGTGGTGGTTTATCTGTCGGAGGCCTCAGTGCACAGCATTATCCACTCCAGTTGCCCTGCCCTGGAGCGCTTGCTGATTGTTTTGGGAATAGAAATCCCTATTAGTTGTCTCCAAATAAAATCGCCTCATCTTAAAAGCATTGGAATTTGTTTTGAAGGACAGCAGCTCATCATCAAAGATGCTCCTTCACTTGAAAGGTTGCTCCTTGATAATTGTTATAAACCTTCGCAAATAACCGTCGTCTCTGCGCCCAAACTGGAGACCTTGGGTGTAATTCGTGATCTGTTTAATGATCACAAAGAGTTGGTGTTTGGCTCCTCACTTTTTTAGGTACCGTATATTATCATCTACACATTTGTAATCATAAGCTGCATTTTTCATTTGTGCGCATAAGTTTTATATCATCTTGGAGTACACTTTGGGTACTAATATTATGTTATATGCTCAACGAATAGTTCGTCCATGGATAGCCTATCAATGTTGCTGGATTCTGTCAAGATCTAATATATCGGAATGTATAGTTATGATCTGAACATAATTATTGGCTTGCTGTGATGCTTTCGGTCTCTGGAGAATTTATATATGGAGGTGATGATTTCATGCACATTGAAAGACTGTATATATTGTACTAGAATTAACCGTTCAGCTGTTGCTCTTTCGACATACTCTTTTTTCAGACCTTAACTGTTTTCAAATCTTCATGTCTACTTAGGTACTTCAAGTACATGGACAAAAACATATAACCAATCGGTGGCATAATAAGCACCAGGATTTTCTCAGTTCTCATGACATTCGTTTGAGGACAATAATGATGGAAGGATATGCATCCAGGCAAACAAAAGCTTTGTCACATTCTTCCTGTTCAATGCGAGGTTACTATTGTCCCTGAGGCTTAAATTTTACCGCAAGAGATTTCTCATGGACAGACACATTGAAGAGCAAAAAAAGAAGTTTTAGGTGGACAAATGGGCTTATAAACGTGCTCGGCTTCTATTTACAACAAGTTGTAGTCATCGTGCAATAAATTTTTATGCACAGGATGTTGATTTTATGGATCAGACCAATCCATTTGTTTGTGACTGCGAAAAAGAGTGGTTGCGTTAGATGTTACTGCCATGTTCAATCTGGGTTTTGTCTAAAAATTTGATGAAAAATTAATCCTTAGCCTTTTTGTACCATTTGTAAGCTTGAGTTGCATGTTGTTTCCCTCGTACTCCCCTCCACCTGCCACTACACTGCCGCATCTTCCACGGTAGATGTTCCTTCCCGTCCGAGGCCTCGCTGTCGTTCCCCGCCTTAGTTCGCTCGCTGTGCCCGCCTCCGTCTGGCATTGTCAACATGGTCAACAACCAAGAGGAATCAGGAGATGACTGTATGTGGAGAGTCTGACAGTAGGGACCCACAAGGTCATTGCATTACACAAGAAGGTACCTCGTTATTACAAGCCAGGACAAGTCATCGACGTATCATCTCATACCAGCGATGCATAGGCCGGCACGGCGGTGGATTTGTTAAAATTACACAACGAGCAGATAACACCAGAGATCCAGCAACTCGCCCAGTTGTTTTTTTAGTTTCAGAGACGGAGCTCAACTGCGCATTGTGCGGGGGCTGTGGCCTGACTAGCCCACACTTACGCTTTTATTTAAGCACATGACGAGCCCAGTTGATATCTTTTTTCTTTCTGAAAATGGCTAGCCCAGTTCTTTTTTGGGAGAACACCAAAACCGAGTCCTACTTGCTTTTCTCAGCCCTGCTGGGCAGCAAATATTTCAAGACGAGGAGGGAGGGATGTAAACTAGTAAGAAATGTGCTTCCCCAGAAAATGGGCTATAAGTTGTAAGAAATGGGCTGTAAATTTTTAAACCAAACCAACCAGCAATTACATTAAAATATCATTTTTTTCTAGATTTCTCTACTCTCTACTCTTATAAAACCAGAGCCAACTGGCAATTACATTAAAAGATCGTCTTTTCTCCCACAAGATAAACTACTCATTCAAATGCATCTTCATGTTCCGTGCAATGCACGGGCATCTTGCTAGTTAAGATTTTAAGTTTCATTCATTTTTTTGTGGAGAATTGTTTTTTGAATTTTATTTTGATATAATTTTTAAAAAATTATTTTTAACGCCCAGAAATAGTTCGGACCCCACCGAAATATGAAAAATTTCATTGAATTTTTTAGCAGTGCCCAGAATATATGGTCTGTAATGCTAATAAAAAGAATATTGGCTTCAAATATCTTTAAGAATTAGCAAATGGGCTGTAAATTATTGAAAATAATGGTTAATGGGATGTATGTTGTTTTCCACAGATTTGGAGGCTGACTTTTGGGCCTACTAGGTTGACGATGGCGCTGTCCTAAATTTGTTTTGACGCGTACGCAAGGCTTTGTCAACTTAGTCAACACAGAGCAGTGACTGTGGGATGTCCATCCAACGGCTGCCGTGCTTCTTCAATCTCTGATCTTCCTGCTCTAGCCGGCCAAACCAACACTAGTGGGACTTCCTGCTCCCTCCTCCCGTGGCTGGCTGTGCTGCCGCCAGGCCATCCCTCTACCCACCCGCACGTCCTGTTATTTTCCGGTGACATTAGCCTCACCCTGCAGCCGACCAGTCAGCGCTCGTACACCCCTCAGCGTGGGCATCCGCTGCGGTGTGCTACCTCTTGAGCACTGCGTTGGATTTCCCCGAAGAGGAGAGGATGATGCAGCAAAGTAGCGTAAGTATTTCCCTCAGTTTTTGAGAACCAAGTTATCAATCCAGTAGGAGGCTACACGCGAGTCCCTCATACCTACACAAAAACAATAGCTCAACGCAACCAACACGCTTAGGGGTTGTCAACCCCTTCATGGTCACTTACGAAAGTGAGATCTGATAGAGATGATAAATAATATTTTTGGTATAGAGATGCAAAGTAAAAAGTAAAAGCAAAGCAATAATAAAGTGATGGAGATTGATATGATGAGAAAGAGACCCGGGGGCCATAGGTTTCACTAGTGGCTTCTCTCAAGAGCATAAGTATTCTATGGTGGGTGAACAAATTACTGTTGAGCAATTGACAGAATTGAGCATAGTTATGAGAATATCTAGGTATGATCATGTATATAGGCATCACGTCCGAGACAAGTAGACCGACTCCTGCCTGCATCTACTACTATTACTCCACTCATCGACCGCTATCCAGCATGCATCTAGAGTATTAAGTTAAAAACAGAGTAACGCCTTAAGCAAGATGACATGATGTAGAGGGATAGTTTCATGCAATATGATAAAAACCCCATCTTGTTATCGACGATGGCAACAATACAATACGTGCCTTGCTGCCCCTTCTGTCACTGGGAAAGGACACCGCAAGATCGAACCCAAAGCTAAGCACTTCTCCCATGGCAAGAACAACCAATCTAGTAGGCCAAACCAAACTGATAATTCGAAGAGACTTGCAAAGATAACCAATCATACATAAAAGAATTCAGAGAAGATTCAAATATTATTCATAGATAGACTTGATCATAAACACACAATTCATCGGTCTCAACAAACACACGCAAAAAGAAGATTACATCGAATAGATCTCCACAAGAGAGGGGGAGAACATTGTATTGAGATCCAAAAAGAGAGAAGAAGCCATCTAGCTACTAACTATGGACCCGTAGGTCTGAAGTAAACTACTCACACTTCATATAGGAGGGGCTTGGATGATGATGTAGAAGCCCTCCGTGATCGATGCCCCCTCCGGCGGAGCTCCGGAACAGGCCCCAAGATGGGATCTCATGGATACAGAAAGTTGCGGCGGTGGAATTAGGTTTTTGGCTCCGTCCTTGATCGTTTGGGGGTACGTGGATATATATAGGAGGAAGAAGTACGTCGGTGGAGCTTCGAGGGGCCCACGAGGCAGGGGGCGCGCCCTCCACCCTTATGACCGCCTCCTAGCTTTCTTGACGGAGGGTCCAAGTCTCCTGGATCTTATCTGATGAGAAAATCATGTTTTCGAAGGTTTCATTCCGTTTGGACTCCGTTTGATATTCCTTTTGTTCGAAACCCTAAAACAGGCAAAAAAACAACAATTCTGGGCTGGGCCTCTGATTAATAGGTTAGTCGCAAAAATAATATAAAAGTGGATAATAAAGCCCAATAATGTCCAAAACAGTAGATAATATAGCATGGAGCAATCAAAAATTATAAATACGTTGGAGACGTATCAAGCACCCCCAAGCTTAATTCCTGCTCGTCCTCGAGTAGGTAAATGATAAAAACATAATTTTTGATGCGGAGTGCTACTTGGCATAATTTCAATGTAAATCTTCTTAATTGTGGTATGAATATTTAGATTCAAAAGATTCAAGACAAAAGTTCATGTTGACATAAAAATAATAATACTTCAAGCATACTAACAAAGCAATTATGTCTTCTCAAAATAACATGGCCAAAGAAAGCTATCCCTACAAAATCATATAGTCTGGCTATGCTCTATCTTCACCACACAAAGTATTTAAATCATGCACAACCCCGATGACAAGCCAAGCAATTGTTTCATAATTTTGACATTTTCAAAACTTTTTCGATCTTCACGCAATACATGAGCGTGAGCCATGGATATAGCACTATATGTGGAATAGAATGGTGGTTGTGGAGAAGACAAAAATAGGGGAAGATAGTCTCACATCAACTAGGCGTATTAACGAGCTATGGAGATGCCCATCAATAGATATCAATGTGAGTGAGTAGGGATTGCCATGTAATGGATGCACTAGAGCTATAAGTATATGAAAGATCAACTAAAGAAACTAAGTCGGTGTGCATCCAACTCGCTTGCTCACGAAGACCTAGGGCATTTTGAGGAAGCCCATCATTGGAATATACAAGCCAAGTTCTATAATGAAAAATTCCCACTAGTATATGAAAGTGACAGAATGAGAGACTCTCTATCATGAAGATCATGGTGCTATTTTGAAGCACAAGTGTGGTAAAAGGGTAGTAACATTGTCCCTTCTCTCTTTTTCTCTCAATTTTTTTGGGGCCTTCTCCTTTTTTATGGCCTCTTTTTTTCGTCCGGAGTCTCATCCCGACTTGTGGGGGAATCATAGTCTCCATCATCCTTTCCTCACTTGGGACAATGCTCTAAAAATGATGATCATCACACTTTTTATTTTTCTTACAACTCAACAATTACAACTCAATACTTAGAACAAAATATGACTCTATATGAATGCCTCTGGCGGTGTACCGGGATATGCAATGAATCAAGAGTGACATGTATGAAAGAATTATGAATGGTGGCTTTGCCACAAATACGATGTCAACGATCATGCTAGCAATATGACAATGATGGAGCGTGTCATAATGAACGGAATGGTGGAAAGTTGCATGGCAATATATCTCGGAATGGCTATGGAAATGCCATGATAGGTAGGTATGGTGGCTGTTTTGAGGAAGGTATTTGGTGGGTGTATGATACCGGCGAAAAGTGCGCGGTATTAGAGAGGCTAGCAATGGTGGAAGGAAGGAAAGTGCGTATAATCCATGGACTCAACATTAGTCATAAAGAACTCATGTACTTATTGCAAAAATCTAGAAGTTATCAAAGCAAAGTATTACGCGCATGCTCCTAGGGGGATAGATTGGTAGGAAAAGACCATCGCTCGTCCCCGACCGCCACTCATAAGGAAGACAAACAATAAATAAATCATGCTCCAACTTCATCACATAACGGTTCACCATACGTGCATATCTCAAAACAATTATCAAGCATCAATTTTTTTCTTAGTATTCAACGCACTCAAAAGAAAGTTTTACAAATCTTGAATACCAAGCATATTATTATTAAGCAAATTACCATGCTATTAAGACTCTCAAAATAATCTAAGTGAAGCATGAGAGATCAATAGTTTCTATAAAACAAATCCACCACCGTGCTCTAAAAGATATAAGTGAAGCACTAGAGCAAAATTATATAACTCAAAAGATATAAGTGAAGCACATAGAGTATTCTATCAAATTCCAAATTATGTATGGCTCTCTCAAAAGGTATGTACAGTAAGGATGATTGTGGTAGACTAACAAGCAAAGACTCAAATCATAAAAGACGCGCCAAGCAAAACACATATCATGTGGTGAATAAAAATATAGCTGCAAGTAAAGTTACCGATAGAAGTAGACGAAAGAGGGGATGCCTTCTGGGGCATCCCCAAGCTTTGGCTTTTAGGTGTCCTTAGATTATCTTGGGGGTGCCATGGGCATCCCCAAACTTAGGCTCTTGCCACTTCTTGTTCCATAGTCCATCAAATCTTTACCCAAAACTTGAAAACTTCACAACACAAAACTTAAAGTAGAAAATCTCGTGAGCTCCGTTAGCGAAAGAAAACAAAATACCACTTCAATGTACTGTAATGAACTAATTCTTTATTTATATTGGTGTTAAACCTACTATATTCCAACTTCTCTATGGATTATAAACTATTTTACTAGCCATAGATTCATCAAAATAAGCAAACAACACGCGAAAAACAGAATCTGTCAAAAACAAACAGTCTGTAGTAATCTGTAGCTAGCGCAAGATCTGGAATCCCAAAAATTCTAAAATAAATTTCTGGACGTGAGGAATTTATCTATTAATCATCTGCAAAAAGAATTAACTAAATAGAACTCAAATAAAAATGACAGAAGTTCTCGTGAGCGCTAAAGTTTCTTTTTTTTACAGCAAGTTCAACAAGACTTTCCCCAAGTCTTCCCAACGGTTCTACTTGGCACAAACACTAATTAAACACAAAAAACACAAAAAAACAGAGGTTAAATAATTTATTTATTACTAAACAGGAGCAAAAAGCAAGGAATAAAAAATAAAATTGGGTTGCCTCCCAACAAGCGCTATCGTTTAACGCCCCTAGCTAGGCATAACAAGAAAGAATAGATCTAGGTATTGCCATCTTTGGTAGGCAATCCATAAGTGGCTCTCATGATAGATTCATATGGTAATTTTATTTTCTTTCTAGGGAAGTGTTTCATGCCCTTTTTTAATGGAAATTGAAATCTAATATTCACTTCCTTCATATCAATAATTGCACCAACCATTCTAAGGAAAGGTCTATCGAGAATAATAGGGCAAGAAGGATTGCAATCTATATCAAGAATGATAAAATCTACAGGCACATAATTCCTATTTGCAACAATAAGAACATCATTAATTCTTCCCATAGGTTTCTTAATAGTGGAATCCGCAAGATGCAAGTTTAGAGAGCAATCATCAAAATTACGGAAATCTAGCAAATCACACAAAGTTTTGGGAATAGTAGAGACACTAGCACCCAAATCACACAAAGCATAAAACTCATAATCTTTAATTTTAATTTTAATAGTAGGTTCCCACTCATCATAAAGTTTTCTAGGGATATAAACTTCCAATTCAAGTTTTTCTTCATAAGATTGCATCAAGGCATCAACGATATGTTTAGTAAACGCTTTATTTTGACTATAAGCATGAGGATATTTTAGCACGGATTGCAACAAGGAAATACAATCAATTAAAGAGGAATTTTCATAATTAAATTCCTTGAAATCCAATATAGTGGGTTTAGGATCATCTAGGGTTTTATTTCTTTTAATCCCACTTTCACCAATTTCATCATCAAGATCTAAATACTCCAAATTTTTAGAACACCTTCTAGGTAAAGGTGGATCATATTCAGTCCCATCATTATCAAGATTAATATTGCAAAACAAAGATTTAATAGGGTACACATCAATAACTTTTAGATCTTCATCATTATTTTCATAGGAACTAGAAGAACACGCTTTAATAAAGGCATCTTTCATAGCACGCGTCCTAGCGGTTCTTTCACTCATCAATGGAAATTCTCATGGCTTTGAGAGACTCATTGATATCATGCTTAGGAGGAATAGATCTAAGCTTTAAAGAATCAACATCAAGAGAAATTTTATCAACGTTCCTAGCCAAATCATCAATCTTAAGCAATTTTTCTTCAATCATAGCATTAAATTTCTTTTGCAAAGAAATAAATTCTTTAATATTAGATTCAAAATCAGAGGGCATCTTATTATAATTTCCATAAGAATTGTTGTAGGAATTACCATAATTATTAGAGGGATTACTAGGATAAGGCCTAGGATTGAAATTTCCTCTATACGCGTTGTTACCAAAATTATTCCTACCAACAAAATTCACATCCATAGATTCATTATTATTCTCAATCAAAGTAGACAAGGGCATATCATTAGGATCAGAAGAAACACTCTTATTAGCAAATAATTTCATAAGTTCATCCACCTTTCCACTCAAAACATTAATTTCTTCTATCGCATGCACCTTTTTAGTAGATCTTTCAGTATGCCATTGAGAATAATTAACCATAATATTATCTAGGAGTTTAGTAGTTTCTCCTAAAGTGATTTCCATAAAAGTGCCTCCCGCGGCCAAATCTAAAAGATTTCTAGAAGCAAAATTCAATCCGGCATAAATTTTTTGTATAATCTTCCACAAATTCAAACCATGAGTAGGGCAATTACGTATCATTAATTTCATTCTCTCCCAAGCTTGTGCAACATGTTCATGATCAAGTTGCTTCATAATATCGTTTCTAAGAGATAAGATCTTAGCGGGAGGAAAATACATAGAGATAAAAGCATCTTTGCACTTGTTCCATGAATCAATACTATTCTTAGGCAAAGATGAAAACCAAGCTTTAGCACGATCTCTAAGCAAAAAAGGAAATAGCTTCAATTTAACAATATCATTATCGACATCTTTCTTCTTTTGCATGTCACACAAATCAACAAAACTATTAAGATGGGTAGCGGCATCTTCACTAGGAAGGCCGGAGAATGGATCTTTCATGACAAGATTCAGCAAAGCAGCATTAGTTTCACAAGATTCAGCATCGGTAAGAGGAGCAATCGGAGTGCTAAGTAAATCATTGTTGTTGGTATTGGTGAAGTCACACAATTTAGTATTATATTGAGCCATCGCGACAAACAAGCAATCCAACACACGAGCAAACAAAAGGCAAACGGGCAAAAAGAGGCAAATAGAGAAAGAGAGGGAGGATAGAGAGAGAGAGAGGGGGCGAATAAAACGGCAAGGGTGAAGTGGGGGAGAGGAAAACGAGAGGCAAATGGGAAATAATGTAATGCGGGAGATAGGGATTGTGATGGGTACTTGGTATGTTGACTTTTGCGCAGACTCCCCGGCAACGGCGCCAGAAATTATTCTTGCTACCTCTTGAGCACTGCGTTGGACTTCCCCGAAGAGGAGCGGATGATGCAGCAAAGTAGCGTAAGTATTTCCCTCAGTTTTTGAGAAGCAAGGTATCAATCCAGTAGGAGGCTACGCGCGAGTCCCTCGTACCTACACAAAAACAATAGCTCAACGCAACCAACGCGCTTAGGGTTGTCAATCCCTTCGCGGTCACTTACGAAAGTGAGATCTGATAGAGATGATAAATAATATTTTTGGTATTTTTGGTATAGAGATGCAAAGTAAAAGGTAAAAGAAAAGTAAAAGCAAAGCAATAATAAAGTGATGGAGATTGATATGATGAGAAAGAGACCCGGGGGCCATAGGTTTCACTAGTGGCTTCTCTCAAGAGTATAAGTATTCTATGGTGGGTGAACAAATTACTGTTGAGCAATTGACAGAATTGAGCATAGTTATGAGAATATCTAGGTATGATCATGTATATAGGCATCATGTCCGAGACAAGTAGACCAACTCCTGCCTGCATCTACTACTATTACTCCACTCATCGACCGCTATCTAGCATGCATCTAGAGTATTAAGTTAAAAACAGAGTAACGCCTTTAGCAAGATGACATGATGTAGAGGGATAGTTTCATGCAATATGATAAAAAAAAACCATCTTGTTATCCTCGATGGCAACAATACAATACGTGCCTTGCTGCCCCTTCTGTCACTGGGAAAGGACACCGCAAGATCGAACCCAAAGCTAAGCACTTCTCCCATGACAAGAACAACCAATCTAGTAGGCCAAACCAAACTGATAATTCGAAGAGACTTGCAAAGATAACCAATCATACATAAAAGAATTCAGAGAAGATTCAAATATTATTCATAGATAGACTTGATCATAAACCCACAATTCATCGGTCTCAACAAACACACCGCAAAAAGTAGATTACATCGAATAGATCTCCACAAGAGAGGGGGAGAACATTGTATTGAGATCCAAAAAGAGAGAAGAAGCCATCTAGCTACTAACTATGGACCCGTAGGTCTTAAGTAAACTACTCACACTTCATAGGAGGGGCTTGGATGATGATGTAGAAGCCCTCCATGATCGATGCCCCCTCCGGCGGAGCTCCGGAACAAGCCCTAAGATGGGATCTCGTGGATACAGAAAGTTGCGGCGGTGGAATTAGGTTTTTGGCTCTATCCCTGATCGTTTGGGGGTACGTGGATATATATAGGAGGAAGAAGTACGTCGGTGGAGCTTCGAGGGGCCCACGAGGCAGGGGCGCGCCCTAGGGGGGGCGCCCTCCACCCTCGTGACCGCCTCGTGACTTTCTTGACGGAGGGTCCAAGTCTCCTGGATCTTATCTGATGAGAAAATCACGTTTTCGAAGGTTTCATTCCGTTTGGACTCCGTTTGATATTCCTTTTATTCAAAACCCTAAAACATGCAAAAACAGCAATTCTAGGCTGGGCCTCCAGTTAATAGGTTAGTCCCAAAAATAATATAAAAGTGGATAATAAAGCCCAATAATGTCCAAAACAGTAGATAATATAGCATGGAGCAATCAAAAATTATAGATAAGTTGGAGACATATCACGGTGGCTTTGTCAGCTCCGGGTCGTTCCCTTCTTGGGCCTCGCCCTCGTCCACCGCGTCTGTGCTCTCGACACGGTGAGGTCAACATGGTCAACAAACAACAGCCATCGGAAGAGGCTGACAGTAGGGGCCCACACAAGGAAATGCCTCCTTATTACACGCAAAATAATGATTCGTCCACCTGACAGCTGGGACCCGCCGGAAGGGCCTCTATATTTCTTGAAAAAAATGTTTCCCCCGCTGTCAGCTCGGACCCTCCAGCTATATCTTCGCAC
Source organism: Triticum urartu (assembly GCF_056163025.1). NCBI lineage: Eukaryota > Viridiplantae > Streptophyta > Magnoliopsida > Poales > Poaceae > Triticum > Triticum urartu. Next base: position 697,364,991 of record NC_141875.1, read on the forward strand.
ACAAGGAAGTGCCTCCTTATTACGCACAAAAAAATGAATACTCCCCCTGCTAGCTGGGACCCACCATTATTGGAGGCTGACTTGTGGGCCTACTAAGATGACGGGGATGAAGGGCTTTGTCAACTTAGTCAATATGAACGATTCTAGCTCCAGTGACTGTACGATGTCCATCCAACGGTCGTAGTGCTTCTTCAACCTCTGGTCTTCTAGCTCTAGCCGCCCAAACAAGCGTCGGTCATGCCGCCGGCCCCTGCCTCCCGTGTTCAGCTGTGCTGCCACTGCTGGCCATGTCATCCCTCTATACTCACCCACACCTCCTGTTATTCTCCGGCGACGGAAGCCTCACACTGCAGCCGAAGCAGTCAACCCACGTACTCCCCTCCGCGTGCGCATCCACTGCCGTGTCTTCCCCAGCTCCGCGTCGTCCCCTTCCGAGGCCTCGCCGTCATCCACTGCCCTAGTGCTCTCGGCGCGGCGTGGTCAACGTGGTCAAGGAATGACTTCCATCGAAAGAGTACTATACATGGAGAGGCTGACAGCTGGGTCCACGACCGCGGCAAGTGCCTCCTTATTACGCGGAAATAATGATACCTCCACCTGACAGCAGAGACCCACCGGACGGGCCACCGTATTTCACGAAAAAAACGTTTCCCCCTGACTGCTGGGACCCACCAGCTACATCTTCGCACGCAAGGAAGTGCCTGACAGTCGGGACCCTCCCGGTCGAAGCGTACGTAGCGTTGTCATTCTGGTCGTGAACGTGTACGTACATACGATCGGTCTGTCTGCAGGCTGCAGCGATGAACAGTGGCCGTGTAAGGAAGGGCACATGTCGTAGTAGCGGCGCGCACGTACTTACATCGGCAAGGGTGCAAGAAAGTAAATACGACCACATACGTACATACGGGCGGGGTCTCGAACGCCTACTCACGCATACGTACGGCCAAAGCTCGTGTACATGGCTGGGTCGAAACGAAGAAGCTGTGTCGTCGTCGTGTTCATGGGGAGGCAACCGGCTGGGTTGGAACAGAATGCGTCGTCGTGTTCATCGGGAGCCAGCCGACTTGGACGGAACAGTCGATGGAAACAAGGTCTGGCGTACCACAGAACGGAGGAAACGGCCTTGTGTTCGACCGGCCACGGTGGAAACGGGATCCTGTTCATCGGGAGGGGTCTGACGTAGCGCAAAACGGAGGAAACGGACCTCCTACGGTGGAAACAGGGTCCTGTTGATCGGGAGGGGTGTGGCGTACCGCAAAACGGAGGAAACAGACTTGTGTTGGAGCGCTACGGTCGAAACGGGGGTCCTATTCATCGGGAGGGGTGTGGCGTACCGCAAAACGGGACTCCACGGGATACGATTCATCTCCACCGCCGACCTCCTCCAGCCTCCACGGGCTCCTGTTCATCCATCATCGACCTCCTCCAGCCTCCACCTACGACTGTTCATCCATGGGCTCATGTTCATCCAGCCTCCACCGCGCGCTCTTCCACCGGCTACTGTTCAACCAGCCCTCTCCACGGGGTGCTGTTCAACCACCCCTCTACGGGCTACTGTTCATCTAGCCCTCCACCGGCTACTGTTCAACCAGCCCTCCACCGGCTACTGTTCATCCAGCCCTCCACGGGGTCCTGTTTTCATCCAGCCCTCCATGGGGTCATGTCCATCCACCGGCTCGATCGATCGAGGTACTGTTCATCCAGTGGCAACGGCCTCTACTACCATGGGGTCATGTTCATCCAACCACCCACCGGAAACTGTTCATCCAAACCCCCTCAACAACGCTCACTGTTCATCCAGAGGCAGCATCGATCGGCTTCAGTGAGCAGCAGTAGCGAAGGAATCACACTCGGATTCTGTTAACAGCAAGGGATCGATCGATCACTCGGGTTCAGTAACGCGTAGCCTGCAGTGCAATCGCTCAGGTTCAGTTAGAGCCCAACGCCTCGCTCAGGTTCAGTTAGACCCCAACGTCTCGCACACACGCGCGTACGTACAAGAGAAACGCGCATCGCTCAGCCCCAGACCACCCACCGTAACCGGGAACTCCCCGATATTTTCCTTTCCCTCGCTTCTACTACGGTTTTTTCCGTCACGGACGGCCTAAAGAATGTCATGCAGCTGCGTCTCCGGCCCGCCTAGGACGAAAGCCCATTTTCTGTCATGATTTTTTCATAGAAGTAGGACCCCACCACATCTATGATGATACCGGGTTTGTCACAATTTTCGTCATAGAAGTGTCATAAGTATGACATAAAAAAAATTCTTTTGGCCCTAAATGTCACAGATGAGTCTTTTTTTGTAGTGTTGTCTTTGATCTTCAATATAGTGTTCTTGGATATCTATTCGAAATAATCTTCTTTTGCGGTGTGTTTGATGAGATCCGATGAATTGTGGGTTTCTGATCAGATTATCTATGAATAGTATTTGAGTCTTCTCTGAACTCTTTTATGCATGATTTATATAGCTTTGTATGTCTATCTGATCTGTTGATTTGGCTTGGCCAACTAGATTGATCTTTCTTGCAATGGGAGAGGTGCTTTGTAATGGGTTCAATCTTGCGGTGCTCAATCCCAATGACAGAACGAGACATGACACGTATTTATATTGTCGTCATTAAGGATAAAAAGATGAGGTTTATTCATATTGATTGGATCTATCCCTCTACATCATGTTATCTTGCTTAAAGCGTTACTGCGTTCTTGTTAACTTAATATACTAGATGCATGATGCATAGCGGTCGATGTGTGGAGTAATAGTAGTAGATGCAGGCAGGAGTCAGTCTACTTGTTTCGGACGTGATGGCTATATACATGATCATTGCTTTGGACATGTTCATAACTATGTGCTTTTCCATCAATTTCTCAACAGTAATATGTTTATCAACTATATGCTTTCTTTCAAGAGAGAAGCCTGTAGTGAAAACTATGGCCACCGGGTCTATCTTTTATCATATTATTTTCAGATCTTCAAAACCAAAAACATAAAAAATACCTTGCTGCAATTTATTTACTTTTATTTTATTTTGCATGTTTACCTATCTTTTATATTTATAACTATCAGATCTCATCCTTGCAAGTAACCATGAAGAGATTGACAACCTCTTTATTGCGTTGGGTGCACGTATTGTTTGTTTGTGTAGGTGCACTTATTGGAGACTTGTGTGTTCCTCCTTGGTTCTTAACTTAGGGAAATATTTATCTCTACTTTGCTGCATCATCCTTTTTGCTTCAAGGGAAAAACCAACGCAAGCTTAAGAAATAGCAAACAACAACAAAAGTGTTTTAAAAAGTAAATACGTTTGAGACGTATCACTCCCCGAGTGCAGCCCATAACATCGAGCCAACACAAAACTAATCTATCACAAAGAATCGACCATCAAGAATGACATTAGATCACGTCTCCCACCTCCTGCATATCATGTATGCACCTAAACCAAATCTAAAGCCAGCAACGAAGGACCCGATACCATTGTTGGGCTATGCGACATGCAAGACTTGCAAAAGAAAATTTTCGTACCACGCAAAACACCCAGGAGCATACTTCGGAGACAGATTATAGGATTACCTCTAGATTGTAGGATAACAAATAATAGCAGCATTATTACAAAATGATTAACTTGTGTTTCATGCAACTCATAAATAAAACCATTAAAAATGTTCACTTGCATTGTATTCTACTAGGAAACATGCCCGTGGGTTGCAACGGGAAAATGATAATAATCTATCAACATACACACATCAGATTATGTAGTTTTTTTCCCGCAAAAAAACGACTATCTAGTTTTCTTATTAATAATTCCATGAAGTCCACTTAACATTGCTTAAGCTCGACTTTCAAATTAGTAACCATCAAGGTTACGCTATGTCAAGCAGGTGTGAAGCAACACTAATGATCACGTCCTAAAGTGGTCCTCAAAATTCAGGAGCGGACATCCACGCTCATAGTCATTGGTGCGTAGTATTTTTTCAATGAATTAACATGCCTTTACCAAAAGATGTGAATCATCCATACGACCATGTCCCGGCAATGTATATATTTAGTGAGTGTAATAGACAAAAGTATAATAGGTGTGAGACACTGCATCAATTCTCTCTCTTCTTTCTCGTGGGGAAGACAATACACTAATTCTAAATTGAACTTTTCTAAATTCATCTTTCCTTCACCACAAAGCTCCAAAAACTAAAAAAGTAGGAAAACATTCAAAAGGTTAGTAAATATATTAGTTAAATGAGAATATAAACAGATGAAGCAGCAATGTTCAACAATAAATACTTGGATTTGCTGAGGTGCAACACCATGACCTTACAACAGCATCCCATGTCAAGGCGATCTGGCTTGCATTCCAAGTGCACAATAGTTGTGGTCAAACGCCGCTCCTAGTGTAGTATTCTCTAATCGAATCCAGCAATGCAGTAGCACCTCTATGCACGTAACTCAACTGCATGAACACTTCCTGCTGCAACGATGCTCATAATGGCCGATAGCAAGCTCTACTCCACTGCTCCTGCAAGGATGTCCTGCTGAACCCCCTGACTCGTTGCTGGCCAACACCAGTTTAAAGCCAGATAAAACCAATCATAGAAAATATGCCAGTGATCCTAAAAGATTAAAATATATGATGTCAAATGCAAGAGATGGTGATCGGAGGGCCATAATGCCAGCAACCAGCCAACCACATGTAGAGGCACTTTTTATGTTGTTTTCGTACAGACTAAAATCCAGAAAAAAATATGTGCTTAAATAACACCTTTTTTTGCATCAGAGACTTGTATATAGTTCTATAGAGTGACAAAATAGCTTGTTCAATATAATTTGGTCTGCATAAGCAAGTTGCTCTACTGCCTATTCACAACCTACCTTCCTTTAACTTCAATTCAAATGTTTCATGGCATGCTTATCAATCAGCCAGAGTAACCGCGGCATGAAGTTTCACATACACAAGACCAATTCATCAAAACAAAAAAACTTAATAATAGGACCAGGTTTTTGCAAGGCCTTGACTGTGTCATTGGTTCTGTTAGACATTATAACTTCACACGTCTTAAGATTAATTAATGAGATTTATCTGTTGTCTCAATAAATATATGATCAAACTTGTCTCCCTTTTGCTTCACCAACTTCAGAAGGATTTCTACAAGAGCCCCCTCGGATAGTACAGCACAACAACAAGTATTCACCACCACAATGTTTTCGGTAAAGGATGAATGAACAACAATCCTCTTCCCATGTTGCGATGTTAAAATATGATTCAGAAGAGTTGTCTGTGAAAGAGAGAGTGAGAGATTTAAGAGCTAAGATTAGCTAATCTTAACAAAAATTGTTTATTTAAATCCACACTGGATGTAATGATTATATTGATAGCGCATCATTTTCTCAATCCTGAATTCCCATTGTGATCACCTAAGCATTACTGGACAATTGGTTTAGATTTCAGACATGACTGGCTTCCATAGCCTACAGCTCCAGTTAGTAAGCCAGGCAGAACTTGTATATGCCGAGGAAGTCGGTAATGAACTGAGCATGTGCTACACAGTAGGCAGAAGACTTAGATCCAAACAAAGTGGTCCATGTAGAACAGCCTCACCGGTGAGAAGGCACTCTTTTCCTACAAATATGGTTGCCCTGCACATCGTCCTTCTCCTCATACATTTTTAAAAGGGGGGCCAAGGGATAATTAGAGTAATTAATTCTACCAGTGTTAGGATTTCAGATGGTGCCGAGCAGAGTTACCTCCATATCCCAACTATCAACATCGTCGACACACTCAGCACACTGATTATGCCAAGGCAATTCGAATTTCAAAATCTGTCCTGATGCCTCAAGATGTCTTTTGTTCTTCAATCGCAAATCTCAAATCAGCTCTGGATAAACAAAATCATGGAAACATGAGCAAGTTCTAAACTATGTTTGTGTGGACACAACTAAGGGAAAGTAATGGCCTAATTCGGATCTTTCTACAGTATGATATATGAACACAATTTCTATGAAAATAAATACGGATTGTGGGCACATGCATGATACCTTTGCATGCTCGGATGGACTAGTCGCATCGAGGATAATTAAGCTCCCAATGCTAGCAAGTAATTCTTATATATCTCTAGAACCAATTTCTTCACGCATGGTTTTGGAATATTGCTACCATGTCATTTCTTTTGCTCTTCCACAGGTATACCTCTTCATCTTCAGCTTCAACAATTTTTTGCTGAACCATCAGACAACACCACCAATATTAACAAACAAGATGAAAATAACCAAAATTTGGTTCCGCACACAGTGAGAGACATAGCCAACATACATCCATGATCCGATCCTTTTTTCAAGTAGAAGTTCAGAATAGAATTTTGTCTTTGTCAGCATCTCGTCCAACTTGCTCAACCGTGCCTTCGGATCAAAAGCCTTTTTCCTTGGGGCTTCTCTCTTTCAGGCCGCCTCTTCATCTACCTTGAACCAGGCCTAACCTTATGGACCAATTTAGGCTTAATCCTTGAGACACCAGTAGCTAGACGTACTGAACATACTGATGAGCAGTTCATTTGTACAAGTAAAAGAACAACATCATAATGGTTTTGACTGACTGCAGTGAAATGAACTACATAATGAAGTAGCTTAGCTATGTCCCCCGTTGGATAGCAACGGCGAGAAGAATCATTAGCTGAAACAATGGAAGAGGAACCCACAAAACGTGGATGCATCCACCACAAAATCTAAGGAATTCGACAAAAGTGGGGCATGGATTGTCAATAAGAGCAGGATTCTCCATGACGTGCAAAAACACATCGCCCTTGACCACAGTGGAGAAGAGGCATACATGAGAAGCACCTCATCCTCGCTGTTGGCCGGGGTGGGGCGATTAGCACAGGATTTTCCGACGGCGTACAGGAGCAGGGCCTGGACAACGATAGAGGTGAGGCGACAGCTAATAGGCCCTCGTCCTCTCCGTCAGCGTGTGCCTCGGGCCGCAAGTGCGCCAAGCCGTTCGGACAGGAACCGGAGTCGTCCTAGCAGTCCATCTCGCGCTTGCGTCGGAGCGTCATCACGTCGCCCTGGAAGATATTGAGCGCAGTCAAGGTGTCTACGCTCAGCACCACCGTCGAGCTGAAGCACGGTCAAGGTGTCTACGCTCAGCGCCACCGTCGAGCTGTAGCATGTTATAGTCCTCTTGCGCCTGGCGCTGCCGCCGGCTGGAGCGGCTAGGGTTAGAAGAGAGAGACAGAGTGGTTTTGCTCCATCGGGTCGGGGGTTGGGCGTCGGGCTGCCGCTGGGCCTTTTAACAGGAAACCGGATCAGCAGCTCAAAAGAAAAAGGAAACCGGATCAGCGTTTTTAATCAGAAAACCCGAAGAGAAACCAATTGAGCATCGGCACGACTTACGTACGACGTGCAGACCTAGGATGAAGTGAAACAAAGAGACATAGGCTGGTCGACTGGCCTTTCTCTCCCGTCGCGCTACACTGGCTTGGGCTTCTCTGGGCCGGTAAAAAAAATTAAGAGATCGATCGTTAGCTTGGAAAAATCGATCGATTCCTGTGATATGTTCTGTGAAAAAAAGGAATGAGATCGATCGGGGCAGCGATCCGTTCGATAGGAAAAAACTTGATCGAGGAGGAGGACGGATCGAGGAACGCTACCTTATTAATATAGGAAAGAGAGGAGAGAAGAGAAAAGATATTCCTTTAAATTTCAGCTGTCAATCTTTATGTTTAACACAAAATCGACGGATATAAAAGGGTTGATGTATGGAAAACTATGAAAGGCTCCGTCCTTTAATATTAGGTAAAGATTATATACACACGTACATTTTTTTATTTTTCCTTTCAATTATGAGTGTACACTACTACAAGAATACCTAGCAGTGGCGGGTTGCAAAAACGCCAGCAGTGGCGGGCCTAGCTCTTAGGGGCGCGCACTACCAACCTCCCGCCACTGGTAGAGCCTTGCAGTGGCGGGCATGCGTACTTGCCCGTCACTTCTTTGGTTTCTTTAGTGGCAGGCAGGGCTTACCTGCCCGTCACTATTTATTCATGTTACAATGGCGGGTGTATTAGAGCGGTTGCCACTGCAGGCTTATTCATGCGAATTAAAAATTTATAGCTAGGACACCAGTTGTGCTGCCATGGCTGCGCTTTGCATAAATCCAATATAAGAAATTGAATACTAGAAGCAAATAAAGCACGCATTGTAAGTTTAGGCATGCAATTTCATTAGTTAATTAGTACTCTTCATAACAACTAGTAACACTTCAAATTTGTTTCAGTTAACAAACCAACATCAAAGTATCACAGGCATCTTAACTAAGTAACTAAGAGTTCATTGGCTTGGAGATATTTGACTGGACCTTATTTCTAAATAAGATCTACAACAACCATCATAAAGAAGTTGTTATTCCTGTCGTTCCTTATCGTGATGACCACTATTGTGTCAACCATTAGTCGTCATCTCTTTCCCTTCAGGAATTCCCGCTAGCCGACCTCATAGAACAATATGCGGTCGTTTGTGTCCATCTTGTACTGAATGCTGGTGACAGGATCTGCTGCTCCAAGGCTTACTTCAGTCATGCCGGCAGCAGGGATGTCCTCGGCAGAGATCATCTTCATAGGTATTTTCTATGATCCCCGTTGTCGGTGTCAAAACCGGCGGATCTCGGATAGGGGGTCCCGAACTGTGCGTGTAAGGCGGATGGTAACAGGAGGCAGGGGACGCGATGTTTTACCCAGGTTCGGGCCCTCTTGATGGAGGTAAAACCCTACGTCCTGCTTGATTATTCTTGATAATATGAGTAGTACAAGAGTTGATCTACCACGCGATCGGAGAGGCTAAACCCTAGAAGCTAGCCTATGGTATGATTGTATGTTGTCCTATGGCCTAAAACCCTCCGGTTTATATAGACACCGGAGGGGGCTAGGGTTACACAAGGTCGGTTACAAAGGAGGAGATATACATATTTGTATTGCCTAACTTGCCTTCCACGCCAAGTAGAGTCCCATCCGGACACGGGACGAAGTCTTCAATCTTGTGTCTTCATAGTCCAACGGTCCGGCCAAAGAATATAGTCCGGCTGTCCAGAGACCCCCTAATCCAGGACTCCCTCAGTAGCCCCTGAACCAGGATTCAATGATGATGAGTCCGGCGCGCAGTGTTGTCTTCGGCATTGCAAGGCGGGTTCCTCTCCAAATTTCGAACGTTCGTCAAGTAGTGTCCGGTACCATAAATGTTGGGCTTCTTGGCTTCGGCGCCCAATAAGGGCTATCTTCCACACGTTGAGTGAATACGAGGAGTCAGGACATTTTTACATTCGCCCCCTAGCCAGATAAATAAATTGTCTATTAAAGGGATGGGGATTCTTAGATCCAATCCATACCATCCTCCCCCAGCGAGAATTCATCGGAGCGCGCTTCTGAAAGATCCACTCCAGCATGGCCGACCTCCGCAGCTCCTCCTCCCGCCCCTGTAGCCCTAAGACCGGTGATTGGGAGAGGTGTTCCATCCCACACAGTCGATTAGTCGAGCTGTAGACCAAGGGATTTCTCCCTCCAGTGTATATGGTTCCCGTCCGAGCCAGGCTAGCCACCTACAATGCTGGGGAGCAAGCGGAGAGCTTCCCCAGCCCCTCGACGGGGGAGCGGTTATGCCTTGTTCCTTACTTATTAAGGGGACTCGGATTTCCAATTCATCCGTTCCTCCGCGGGCTCTTGGAGTTTTACGGCCTCCAACTGCATAATTTCACCCCTGCTTCCATTTTACACATCGCCGGCTATGTTGCCCTCTGCGAGTTATTCCTGGGCTGCGAGGCTCATTTCGAGCTGTGGAAAAGGTTATTTTTCCTCGTCCCTCGCACACAGGAGGGGTCACTTTATCAAGTGGGCGGAGCCGAAATATGGCACATCGCCGAAACCGGATACCTGTTCGGTACTTCGAAGAAGACGTCCGAAGACTGGCCTTCGGAATGGTTTTATATGGAGGACGTCCCCCTTCCGGATCCTGTTCGACGGGGTCTTCCTGAGTTCAGCAATGCTCCTTTGAAGAAACGCCGAAGTTGGCGCCCACGGAGCCCCCCAGGAGGAAGACAACGGAGAAGTCCTTTACCTGATGAACCGGATTAAAGCGCTGGCTCAATCAGGATTGACAGTAATCGAGGTTATGTCAATATGCATAATGCGGGGAGTGCAACCACTTCAATATCGAGGGCACCCCCTGTGGTGTTTTAACGGGGAAGATGATGCCACCCGTTGTGGGCATAAGGGTCCGGACAACGCTGCCGCTTTAGCAAAAATTCTGCCCGAATTGTTCAAGGGGGAGGAAGAGGAGTTCATCCGCATCAAGCCACGGGATGGATTCTCCATGTACAACCCTCCAAGCTGGGTGAGTTATATCTCCTTACTCCCATTCTTCCCGCATTCTTTGTCGTAAGTACTCACCTTGCCATTTTGCGGCAGGAACTGTGAAAAGCCATAAGGGAGGTCAGCAGCCCATCTCCACAACTAGAGGACCCTGACCGGGCCCTTGTTCCCGGACTTGAAGAAGATCCGGACATATTCGTGGAGCTGATAGACCGGCAATTCTATCAATTAAGTTGTGATGACGCCATGGAGGCCATTACGGCCGACTATCCCGGACTGCTTCCTGCGTCGCACGTAAGAAAAACCAAAAATCCCAACTCCAAAAACTAGGATCCCCTTTTAGACACTTCACCTACCATATACATATGGTGTTTTTACAGGGAAGGCATTCGGGACGCCATGCCGAACCCGCAGCAACTCGCCAACAAGAGGCACCGAGGCCGGGCAGGCCAAAAAGGAAGGCGGTCAGGACGGAGACGCCGGCGCAGAGGTATGACAGAAACCCCGCTCTGTGGTTGTCGTCTTTCTTGAAATGTAATGACGTCCATGTTTCTTTAACAGAAAAAACGCTCGCCGGAATATGTCCGGTGAGGCTGCCGATCATGCTTCCACCAGTCGGGCTCGAGGACCGGACATAGAGGCGGAAGCCGACATGGGGCGGACGCCGGATACTCCCCCTACAGAGGATGCGGATAGGCTATCCGCTACAAATTCAGAAGTGAAGAGCGCCATGAATCATAGGCGTCGTCGGGCCGTACTCCGCGACGCTTGCTTCTCACTAGAGGCATTTGATGCCTTCAATTCTGGAGAGGCGTACCTCCGTGCTGGTCAAAATGGTCTAGCCAGAGCCACAAACCAGTATGTAAAGGATGTACGGGTAAGCAAATCTGACAATTATATGTATCAGTAGCCCCTGAGACTTGAAACAGTTAGCAGAACTGATTTAAGGATCATCTTATTGTGCAGGTTCTTACAGAGAAGAATAGTCGACTGTCACAGGAGCTGGAGTAATGCAAGACCCAACTTCGGGCCGCTGTTGCCGCATTGAAGGAACCTAAAAAGTCCCCAGCTGGTAACATTTCTTTCAAAGAATGATAGGTACCATATAGCGTGCAGCATGGTTGTAGATCTAATAATAGATGTTGCAGATGAATCCGGAGAGAATCCGGAGGAGTGGCATGCTGTACGACAGCTAAATGCTGGCGAACGCGTGCTGACTCAGGTCGGGCGGGAGAAAAAAATCTCCAAGACACCAATACCAAGCTTAGTGTGGAACTAAAAGATGTTCGAGCCCAGCTTGCGGACTCCGAGAAGGAGAATAAGCGGCTTCGACGCGGCATATTCAGTAAGTGCTTCAACGAACCCTTAATAAAGGGGACAGCGGAGAAGCCGGCTAACAGAGTTATGTCTGCAGGTATGCTGACAGGTTGTCCCGCGGAGGAGATGCCCGGGTCTGTGGGTGATCTTCTATCCGAGCTCTCACAACTGCACGAACAAGTTCGGCAGATGATGCAAGGTATTGCCCAGGCCTTGTGGCCATCCGTCTCCATGCCAGAAGGCGCTGGAGAGCTTGTGGAGAAGCTCAAGGAAGCACGGCGGCGCTTCCAGTTATGGAAGATATCTGCCTGCCGTCAAGGTGCTAGGGAAGCCTGGGCCATGGTAAAGACGCGGTATACCAAGGCTGACCCAAATCACATGGCCGAGGTCGGACGTGTGGGGCCCGACGGGAAAGAGATCCCCGTTAGCTTAGTCTATGGGCAAGTAGAATTAGCCGCAAAGTATTCCCAACAGGATTGTAGGCTAGACCGCCTGTTGGATGGTATAGAAGAGGAATTTAGTCAGTCTACATGACTATGTAATTAAAGTGACATGTATAATGCCTTCTAGCCGGATTGTAGATCATTTGTCATGGCGGACATGTTTGCTTCAACCTCGGGACCCGATAGTCCGGAGTGTATCCGAATACCCACTCAGTTATATAAGAACCGGGGTATGCGTGGAGACTAGGCGTAGGGGTCATTAGTGCTTGAACAGACAAGTGCCCAACTAGTTATGTTATATTACATGGGTAGTAACAAACATCTTCCAGGGAGAATAGTTCAGTTAAGGGTTCCTTTCCCTAGGTATGCATGCCCTAAAGTGCATGTCCGGACTGCGAGAGGAAACGCAGGAAAAACATCTGGGGGCACATATGGAAAATAAAAAAAATCATCTTTTGTTCATCGACCGAATATTCTCTTAAGAACACTAGCTTTCGGCTTCACCCAGTCTGAGGTACACATCCGACTGACCCGGCAGTAACAATCGCAGAGGTGCTCCCCTTATGCCCTAGCCGAATTAACGGGAACGTAGGGCATAAATACAAGATCCAGGCAACCCAGCTTGGCCAAAACTTAAGTCATATCGATGCATATAATGTCGAAGAAAAGGTACATGCGGAAGAATAACACAGGTGCTGGGCATGAAGCCCAGATAGATAGTTAAGCTTCCGTGTAAGAAGCCCCCAGGTAAAATGAGCGCGGTTAGCGCATCTATAGTGTGCGAGCGAGGCACAAGTTGGCCCTTGAAGGCCTTGAGAAAGAATAAAAGAAAGAAAGAGAAAAAAGACAGATAATATATATTCAAAAATGGACAGAGGAAGGAGACTGAGGGAGTCCTGGATTAGGGGGTATCTGGATAGCCGGACTATACCTTTGGCCGGACTCCTGGACTATGAAGATACAAGATTGAAGACTTCGTCCCGTGTCCGGAAGGGACTTTCCTTGGCGTGGAAGGCAAGCTTGGCGATACGGATATGTAGATCTCCTACCATTGTAACCGAATCTGTGTAACCCTAGTCCTCTCCGGTGTCTATATAAACCGGAGAGTTTTAGTCTATAGGACGAACAACAATCATACCATAGGCTAGCTTCTAGGGTTTAGCCTCTCTGATCTCGTGGTAGATCTACTCTTGTACTACCCATATCATCAATATTAATCAAGCAAGACGTAGGGTTTTACCTCCATCAAGAGGGCCCGAACCTGGGTAAAACATCGTGTCCCCTGCCTCCTGTTACCATCCGGCCTAGACGCACAGTTCGGGACCCCCTACCCGAGATCCGCCGGTTTTGACACCGAAATTGGTGCTTTCATTGAGAGTTCCTCTGTGCCGTCACCATCAGGAAGGATGCCTCATCCCGTCTTTAAAGACGGCACGATTGCTAAGGGAGCTTTGGTTGTCGGCCAGACTCTCAGGCTAGGTGGTTTCCTTATGACCACCCGTTCGGCTGCTGCGCCAACGATGACCTCTCGGGTCATCAAAAGCAATCTTCACATCAGCTCGGAATTCGCTGAGCAGCTAGATCCAATGGAGCTCTCTTCCCTAAATGAGCTCTTGGATCGCTTCGCCGCTTTGGGAGTTGCTACGGATTACGACCAGATTAGGTCTAAACCCGATTTGAGAGAGATTAACTCCCCCAGGTCACCCATCACATTGCCGTGGTAGAGGGACAGTGCGGCGACCCATCATCTTTCTTAAGGACTAGATATGTCCGAATTCCCGATCCCTCCAAGTCGGATACCCGCGGAGGGGAGGACATCACTCAAGACCTGAACTTAAAGTCAGGTGATGGGCTAGATTCATTGGAGAGCATCCAAGAATCCAAACTTCCGAGTTCGGAAACTCCTCGGCCCCTGGGTCTCAGATTGAGTGAGGTTTCAGATTTGATTCCGCCCACCCACCCGTACATAAGCGATCTATCCCAAATTAGGCAAGAGCCCGAAGAAACAGTACATCATTACTGGGCCAGATTCCTCCTGGTTATGAACAGGATAAAGGACTGCCGCGAGGAAGACGCAATTTCATTCTTCTGTAATAATTGCACGGACAAGGGAATCCTCAACGCCATAAGTCGCCATGATATTACACGCTTTGCTGACTTGGCGTCCATAGTACGAAAGTACTATGCGATGGAAAGCGCCTGGAAAACCGAAACAAAATTTTGGGACAATCCGGACTTGAATACAAACCCGGTCCGAAATAAAAGGGTGCATCATCGTCAGACACCCGGGTTCAATACCAAAAAGCAAAAGCCCTTTACAGGGCACGGAACCGTACTGGAAGGATGGCTTGATGGACCCTGTAAAATTCACAGTGCAGAGGGCGCCACACCAACTCATAGCCTTAGAGCATGTTGGATACTCCGGCAGGTGGCAAAAATTGGCGAAGATCTTCTAATTCTAGAAGCCACAGAAAGCCACCCCAGAGAAACCAGTACGGTATTAACAGTCTTCAAGACTTCCGCATCAAATAATATGCGAAAAGGACACTCCGCGGCCTTGCCGAAGTCTACCAAGTAGAAACAATAAACCCATGGAGTGACACGGCTATTACTTTAACGCCAGTGATGAACCTAAATTCCGAACAGCCCGAGCACCAGCCGCATTGGTCCTCGGTCCAATAGTGGACGGATTTCGTCTTACTAAGGTACTCATGGGTGGCGGCAGTGGATTGAACCTCATTTATGAGGAAACCCTTCAAAAAATGGAAATAGACTGGAACCGCATTAAGCGAAGCAGCACAACCTTTAGGAATAATCCCCAGTCGGGAAGCGCGCTGTACAGGAAAAATCACACTAGACGTGGTGTTCGGCACGCCGGATAATTACAGGTCCGAAGAGGTCACGTTCTAGGTGGCCCCGTTCAGTAGCGGATATCACGCTCTGCTAGGGCGGGAAGCGTTTACAGTCTTCCAAGCAATACCCCATTACGGGTACATGAAGCTCAAGATGCCCGGGCCTAATGGAATCATCACTCTCGTTAGTGATCCGGACATAGCACTCCGCGCCGAAAACAAGACAGCCGCACTGGCCCTCGAGGCGCTATCCGAAGCCCTAGCGGCTGAGGAACTGACTGCGCTGCGCTCCATGGTGAATAGGGACGATGTGATACTCGATAAAAGATCCAAGTCCACCTCCTTTAAACCGGCGAACGAAATAGTGAAATTCCAGGTCCATCTAACGGACCCCAATAAAACAGCTTCCATCGGGGCACAGTTAAACCCTGATGTAGACGCCGCACTGCGAGAGTTCCTACGAGAAAACTGGGACATTTTTGCCTGGCACCCTTCAGACATGCCATGAATCCCACGCAGGCTGGCCGAACACAGCTTAAATATCCTAAAAGGATTCAAGCCAGTCAAACAGGCTCTTCGGTGTTTTTCCGAACCTAAGAGACAGGCCATGGGAGAGGAACTAGCCAAGCTATTGGAGGCCGGATTCATCAAAGATATAAAACATCCGGACTGGCTAGCAAACCTGGTGATAGTACCAAAGAGGGACAAATCCTGGCGCCTGTGCGTTGATTTCAAAGACCTTAACAAGGCTTGCCCAAAGGATCCCTTCCCTCTCCCCCGCATCGATCAAATTATCGATGCTACCGCAGGACACGATTCGTTGTGTTTCCTCGACGCATACTCCAGCTACCATCAAATAAAGATGGCAGAGTCATACCAAGCCACAGCGGCATTCATCACACCATACGGCCCATTCTGCTTCAACACAATGCCCTTTGGGCTCAAAAACGCCGACGCAACATATCAGCGCATGATTCAGACATGTCTGGCAAACCAGATCGGCAAAACAGTGGAGGCATACGTAGATGATGTGGTCGTTAAAACAAGACATGTCGAATCTCTAGTAGACGACTTGAGGCTAACATTCGATAACCTCCGAACATACGACATCAAGCTCAACCCGGAAAAATGCGTTTTCGACGTTCCAGCCAGAAAGCTCTTGGGCTTCATTGTATCCGGTAGAGGCATTGAAGCAAATCCAGCCAAGGTCCGAGCTCTGTCACAATTGGATATCCCGAAGGATCTCAAACAAATACAAAAATTAACCGGATGCATGGCGGCTCTAAGCTGCTTTATCTCCCGCTTAAGAGAAAAGGCCCTACCCCTTTACCGCCTCCTTCGGCGCACCGAACACTTCGAGCGGATGGATGCAGCCATAGCCGGACTCGACGAAATAAAAGCCATCTTGTCAACAAACCCAGTCCTAGCCGCGCCAAACATTGGCGAACCAATGCTATTATACATTGCAGCAACCCATCAGGTCGTAAGTGTAGTGCTTGTCGTCGAACGAGAAACGGACGGACACAAATTCCCCCTTTAAAAGCCGGTCTATTATGTGTCCACTGTCCTTACTCCGTGCAAGTCACGGTACCCGCATTATCAAAAGATTGCGTACGCGGTATTTATGGCATCCCGGAAGCTGCGACACTACTTTCAAGAGTGTTCAATAACAGTAGCCTCGGAAGTGCCACTTAACGATATTATAAACAACCGCGACGCGACGGGCTGGATTGCAAAATGGGCCATTGAGCTCCTCCCGTTTGACATAACTTACAAGCCACGGCGAGCTATCAAGTCGCAAGTTTTGGCCGACTTCGTCGCAGAATGGACGGAGGCCGAACTCCCTAAAGAGTACGACACATATTCAAACTGGGTCATGCACTTCGACGGCTCCAAAATGTTGGCCGGTGTAGGGGCTGGCGTCGTTTTGACGTCCCCCACAGGAGACACAGTTCAATATGTACTCTAGATAATGTACACAGACTCCAACAACGCAGCCGAATATGAGGCCTTTTTACATGGTCTCCGGATGGCAGTATCCATGGGCATTCAATGGCTAGAGGTGCGCGGGGACTTGAACCTCGCAATATATCCCAAATAAATGGAGACTTTGATACCAAGGATCCAAAAAATGGCAGCTTATCGCAACACCGTCCTAAAAATGTCAACTCGGTTCGAAGGCCTCGAATTTCACCATATAGCCCGGGAAAATAATCAGGCGGCAGATGTCCTGGCACGCATCGGTGCAAAACGCGATGTAGTCCCCCCAACATCTTCTTGGAAAGGCTGTTCAAGTCGTCCGTAGTATGGGAAGGGGAACCTGGCAATAACAGCCCGGACCCAACCGCACTGCCCGACACCGAACACTCTGACATAATTGGTGGCTCTACCAATGAAATAACACTTTCAGCCCACGTAATAATGGCCGTCATCGCCCCATGGATAGAACCATTCCTCGCCTACCTTACCAGGCAGGAACTCCCTGAGGACCAAAATGAGGCACGCTGCATAGTGCGGCGATCTAAAGCCTATAAAGTCCATGAGGGAGAGCTTTATAAGAAAAGCACTACTGGAGTCCTTCAAAGGTGCATCTCCGAAGAGGAAGGGCGGAACCTCCTGGCTGAAATTCATGCCGGACTCGGTGGACATCACGCTGCGGCTCGGTCCCTTGTAAACAAGGCCTTCCGTACAGGCTTTTATTGGCCGACGGCTCGGGCAGACGCCCAGGACATAGTCCAACGATGCGTCGGTTGCCAGCTTTTTGCAAACCAAAGCCATATGCCACCCACCGCCCTCCAAACTATCCCCATCACCTGGCCCTTCACGGTCTGGGGGCTTGACATGGTTGGACACCTTAAAGGCGAAACCCACAAGAAAAAATACTTACTGTTCATGGTGGATAAGTTCACCAAATGGATAGAATCCAAGGCTGTTAAGACGGCCGAATCCGGACCGGTGATAGACTTTATATCCGGGGTTGTACACCGTTACGGCGTCCCCCACAGCATCATCACTGATAACGTCACGAACTTTACGGCCGATGAGGTAAAACTCTGGTGCAAAAACATGGGCATCAAGCTCGATTATGCTTCCGTCTATCACCCACAAACCAACGGCCAGGTCGAACGTGCAAATGGTCTTATCATGAGCGGCATCAAACCCAGATTAGTGCGGTCCCTCAAGGAATCTAATACGCACTGGGTAGAGGAGCTCGACTCCGTACTCCGGGGGCTACGGACCACGCCGAATCGCACCACCGGATACACACCATTCTTCATGGTGTACGGCGCACAGGCAGTTTTGCCCTGCGACATAATTCATGACTCACCTCGAGTGCGCATGTACGAAGAAAGAGAAGCCGAGCTTGAACGGCAGGACAGTTTGGACGCCTTGGAGGAAGAGCGAGACGTGGCAAAAGCCCGTTCCGCATTCTATCAACAGCAGGCTCGAACATACCAAAGCAGAGAAGTACGGGCCAAAAATTACAACGTTGGCGAATTAGTTCTACGCCTGCCGGACAAGAAAAAGGAAAAACTCAAGCCCAAGTGGGAAGGTCCCTTCATAATTGACCAAGTCCTGACTGGTGGAGCGTACCGCCTGCGAGATGCATCGGATAACCGACTCGAGCCGAACCCATGGAACGCAACCCGTCTCCGAAGATTCTATGCCTAGCGCCGGACTCTGTGTTTGTCTCCTTCCTCTGTCCATTTTTTACATACTTTCTATCTTACATTTCTCTCCTTCTCCTCTCTCTCTCTTATAGCCTTCAAAAGGCTCATAAAATGACGCGCTATCCGCGCTCATTAAACCTGGGGGCTTCTTTAAACAGAAGCTTATTTATACGGGCTTCATGCCCAACACATGTGTCACACTTCCGCATGTACCTTTTATTCGCCATGATATGCATCGATATGACTTATGTTTTGGCCAAGCTGGGTTGCCTGGCTCCTGTGCTTACCCCTACGTTCCCGATTGTTCGGCTAGGAGGTAAAGGGAGCACCTCTGCGATTGTTACTGCCGGGTCTGCCGGATGTGTAGCTCAGACTGGGTGAAGCCAAAAGCTAGCGTTCTTAAGGGAATATTCGGTCGGTGAACTAAAGATGATATTTTTTTATCTATATGCCCCCAGTTGTTTTTCCTGCGCCTCTTTTCGCAGAATGGACATGCACTTTAGGGCATGCCTCCCAGGGAAAGGAACCCCTAACAGAACTATTCTCCCTGGAAGATGTTTCTTACTAACCATGTAATATAACACAACTAGTTGGGCACTTGTCTGTTCAAGCACTAATGACCCCTACGCCTGGTCTCCATGCATACCCCGGTTCTTATATAACCGCAAGGGTATTCGGACACACTCCGGACCGTCAGGTCCCGAGGTTGAAGCGAAAAGGTCGGCCATGACAAACGATCTACAATCCGACTAGAAGGCATTACACATGTCAATTAAAATTACATAGTCAATCTGACTGATTGTATTCCTCTTCAATACCATCTAACAGGTTGTCTAGTTTACAGTCCTATTGGGAATACTTTGCGGCCAACTCTACTTGGCCGTATACTAAGCTCACAGGGATCTCCTTCCCATCGGGCCCTACGGGTCTGACCTCGGCCATGTGGTTTGGGTCAGCCTTCGTGTACCGCTTCTTCACCATGGCCCAGGCCTCCCTGGTGCCTTGACGGCAGGCCGACATCTTCCACAATCGGAAGCGCCACCGCGCTCCCTTCAGCTTCTCTACAAGCTCTCCAAGGCCTTCGGGCATGGAGACGGATGGCCACAAAGCCTGGGCGACGCCTTGCATCACCTGCCGAACTCGCTCGTGCAGTTGTGAGAGCTCGGGAAGAAGGTCACCCGTAGAACCGGGCATTTCCTCTACAGGACGACCTGTTAGCATACCTACAGACATTACTCTGTTAGTCGACTTCCTCGCCGAACTCTTTTTTCAAAGTTCGTTTAAGCACTTACTATATATGTCGCGTCGAAGCCGCTGATTCTCCTTCACGGAGTCCAACAGCTGGGCACGAACGTCCTTCAGTTCAACGCCCAGCTTGGTGTTGGCATCTTGGAGATCATTCTTCTCCCGCCACACCTTTGTCAGCACGCTCTCAATAGCCTTCAGCTGGCGTCGGAGTTGTTGCACTTCCGGATTTAATCCGGCACCATCTGCAATTTCATTTGTCAGATTTGCACCCACGCCGCACTTCGCAAAATACTTATCTTTCGAAGCGTATATTACCAGAGGGGGTCTCCTTGGGCTCCCTTGCCGCGGCTAGTGCGGCCTCAAGTTGGGCTTTGCACTCTTCCAGCTCCTGGGATAGCAGGGTATTCTTTTCTATAAGAACCTGCATAACAAATGATCCTTAAATCAATTATTCTAACTGTTTCAAGTCTCGGGGGCTACTGGTACATATATATAATTACCAAAAATTTCTTACCCGTATGTATTTCACATACTGCTCCGTTGCTCTGGCAAGACCATTTTGAGCGGCACGGAGGTACGCGTCTCCCGAATTGAAGGCATCCAATGCCTCTTGGGAGAAAAAAGCGTCGCGAAGAACTGTCCGGCGACGCCTGTGGTTCATGGCACTCTCCACCTCGGAATTGGTGGCAGACAGCCTGTCCGCATCCTCCGTCGGAGGAGCGTCCGGTGCGCGCCTCGTGTTCGCCTCCGCTTCCGGATCAAGCTTTGGAGCCTGGCTGGTGGAGGCGCGATTGGCAGCCTCTCCGGATATAGTTCGGCGAGGTCTCTTCGTCCTGAAGAGAGCACGATCGTTAATATGGCTCGAAGGAATAACACCTGGGAATAAGGTGGCACGCTATACCTTTGCGTCGGTGCCTCAGTCCGGACTGCACTTCTTTTTAGCTCGCGGGGCCTTGCCGCCCCTCGCTGGCTAGTCGCCGCAGGCTCGGCCTCCCGTCTCAAGGACCTCCCCTGCAAAACACGGTTGTCATACAGCAATCGAAAACACACGAGGACAGATCCGTTTTCAAAGTGCTGGGACTCCGGTCTCAGTTACCTGTGAGGCTGGGAGTAGCCCTGGATAATCAGCCATAATGGCCACCAAGGCGTTGTCCTTGCTCAATTGATGAAACACTCCATTAATCAGCTCCACAGATAAGTCCGGATCCTCTTGAGAGGCCGGGTCGAGGGACCGTCCCGGATCCTCGGGTTGTGGAGGAGGGCTGTTTATTTCTTTAACAGCCTAGCGCAGTTCCTGCGTTGAAGTCGTTAGACTGAAAATTTAACAATGGGAATATAAAACGGATGGGCATGTAAAAGTGTCCACTTACCCAACTTGGGGGATTGTACATAGAAAATCCACCCTGTGGGTTGACGCGGAGAAATTCCTCCTCTTCTCCCTTGTACAAAGCGGACAAGGTCTTTATTAGAGCGGCAGCCGAATCAGGCCCCTTACGACCATAGCGGGTGGCGTCGTCCTCCCCATTGAAGTCCCACATGGGGCGGCCTCTATACTGAAGCGGCTGCACCCCTCGCATGATGCATGCGGCCATGACCCCGATCATGGTCAGTCCGGAATGAGCTAACAACCTTATCCGGCCCATCAAGTAAATAACATCCCTGTCACTTTCCCTCTGAGGGCTCCGTGGACGCCAGCTTAGGCGCTTCTTTAGGGGAACACTGTCGAACTCAGGGAGGCCGATCCGGATAGGATCCGGCAGTGGGACGTCCTCTATATAAAACCATTCCGAAGGCCAGTCCTCGGACGCCTTCTTTGGGGTTCCGGATAGATATCCGGTCCCGGCGATGCGCCACACTTCGGCTCCGCCCACCTGATATATTGACCCATCCTTAGAGTGGGGCACAAGGCAGAATAGCCTTTTCCACAGCGCGAAATGAGCCTCGCAGCCCAAGAACAGCTCGCAAAGGGCTACGAAGCCCGCGATATGCAATATGGAGGCAGGCGTGAGGTTGTGCAGCCGGAGGCCATAGAACTCCAGAAGCCCCCGGAGAAACGGATGAATTGGAAATCCGAGCCCTCTTATTAAGTAAGGGGCAAGGCATACCCGCTCTCCTTTGGAGGGATTGGGGGCGCTCTCCGCTTGCTCTCCGCCATTATAGGTGGCAAGTCCGGCTCGAACCGGGACCATATAGGCTGGGGGGAGAAATCCCTTGGTCTGGAGCGTCACTAGCTCGCTGTGCGGGATGGAGCACCTCTTCCAATCTCCAGGTTGAGGGCTGGAAGGGCGAGAGGAGGAGCTGCGGCGGCCGGCCATGATGGAATGGACCTCTGTCGGATACGCTCTGATGAATACTCGTGGAAGGGAGAAGGTGTAGTTTGGATCTAAATCCTTGCCCCCTTAAATAGGCGGCTCATTCACGTGGCTAGGGGTGTAAACATAAAAAACACCCTGACTTTTTGTATTCATTTGACACGTGGAAAACGGCCATTATTGGGCGTAGAAGCCAAGGAGCACTACATTTACAAGAAACCGGACACTGTTCAATAGGTACACGGAATTTGGAGAAGAACCCGCCTTGCAATGCCGAAGACAATTTGCGCGCCGGACTCGTCGTCATTCAAGCCTGGTTCGGGGGCTACTGAGGGAGTCCTGGATTATGGGGTGTCCGGATAGCCAGACTATACCTTCGGCCGGACTCCTGGACTATGAAGATACAAGATTGAAGACTTCGTCCCGTGTCCGGAAGGGACTTTCCTTGGCGTGGAAGGCATGCTTGGCGATACGGATATGTAGATCTCCTACCATTGTAACTGACTCTGTGTAACCCTAGCCCTCTCCGGTGTCTATATAAACTGGAGAGTTTTAGTCCGTAGGACGAACAACAATCATACCATAGGCTAGCTTCTAGGGTTTAGCCTATCTGATCTCGTGGTAGATCTACTCTTGTACTACCCATATCATCAATATTAATCAAGCAGGATGTAGGGTTTACCTCCATCAAGAGGGCCCGAACCTGGTTGAAGCATCGTGTCCCCTGCCTCCTGTTACCATCCGGCCTAGACGCACAGTTCGGGACCCCCTACCCGAGATCCGCCGGTTTTGACACCGACAGAGACGAACATAGAGTCCGGCTCTAGGCGTAGAATCTTCGGAGCCTGGCTACGTTCCATGGGTTCGGCTCAAGTCGATTATTCGATGCATCCCGCAGACGGTACGCTCCACCGGTCAGAACTTGGTCAATAATGAAGGGACCTTCCCATTTGGGCTCGAGCGTGGTCTTTTTCTTCTCCGCCAGGCGTAGAACTAAGTCACCAACGTTATAAGTTTTGGCCCGTACTTCTCTGCTTTGGTATCTGCGAGCCTGTTGCTGATAGAATGCGGAACAGGCTTTTGCCACATCGCACTCCTCCTCCAGGGTGTCCAGACTATCCTGCCGATCGAGCTCGGCTTCTCTTTCTTCGTACATGCGCACTCGAGGTGAGTCATGAATTATGTCGCAGGGTAGAACTGCCTCTGCGTCGTACACTATAAAGAAGGGTGTATATCCGGTACTACGATTCGGCGTGGTCCGCAGCCACCAGAGTACGGAGTTGAGCTCCTCTACCCAGTGCGTGTTAGACTCCGTTAAGGACCGCACTAATCTGGCTTTAAGGCCTCTCATGATAAGACCATTTGCTCGCTCAACTTGGCCGTTGGTTTGTGGGTGATAGACGGAAGCATAATCGAGCTTGATGCCCATGTTGCTGCACCAGAGTTTTACCTCGTCGGCCGTGAAGTTCGTGCCATTGTCAGTGATGATGTTGTGGGGGATGCCCTAACGGTGTACAACCCCGGATATGAAGTCTATCACCGGTCCGGATTCGGCTGTTTTAACAGGTTTGGCTTCTACCCATTTGGTGAATTTATCCACCATGACCAGTAAGTACTTTTCTTATGGGTTCCCCCCTTAAGGGGTCCGACCATGTCAAGCCCCCAGACCGCGAAGGGACAGGTGATGGGGATTATTTGGAGGGCGGTGGGTGGCATGTGGCTTTGGTTTGCAAAAAGCTGGCAACCGGCGCAGCGTTGGACCAAGTCCTGTGCGTCTGCCCGGGCCGTCGGCCAATAAAACCTTGTACGGAAGGCCTGGCTTACGAGGGCCCGGGCTGCGGCGTGGTGGCCGCCGAGTTCGGCGTGAATTTCTGCCAAAAGCTTCCGCCCTTCCTCTTCGGAGATGCACCTTTGAAGGACTCCGGTAGTGCTTTTTTTATACGGCTCTCCCTCGTGGACCCTGTAGGCTTTAGATCGCCGCACTATGCAGCGTGCCTCATTTTGGTCCTCGGGGAGTTCCTGCCTAGTTAGGTAGGCCAGGAATGGTTCTGTCCACGGGGCAATGATGGCCATTATTACATGGGCTGAAGGTGTTATTTCGGTGGCAGAGTCTCAGATTATGTCAGAGTGTTCGGTATCGGGCATTTTGGCCGGGTCCGGACTATTGATACCGGTGTCCCCTTCCCATACTACGGATGGCTTAAACAACCTCTCCAAAAAGATGTTGGGGGACTGCATCGCGTTTTGTGCCGATGCGGACGAGGATATCCGCCGCTTGATTGTTTCCTCGAGCCACATGGTGAAATTCGAGCCCCTCGAACTGAGCTGACATCTTTAGGACAGCGTTTCGATAGGCCGCCATCTTCGGATCCTTGGCATCGAAGTCTCCATTTATTTGGGATATTGCAAGGTTCGAATCCCCACGCACCTCCAGGCGTTGAATTGTTGGAAATATGCCCTAGAGGCAATAATAAAATGGTTATTATTGTATTTCCTTGTTCATGATAATTGTCTATTGTTCATGCTATCATTGTATTAACCGGAAACCGTAATACATGTGTGAATACATAGACCACAACATGTCCCTAGTAAGCCTCTAGTTGACTAGCTCGTTGATCAATAGATGGTCATGGTTTCCTGGCCATGGACATTGGATGTCATTGATAACGAGATCACATCATTAGGAGAATGATGTGATGGACAAGACCCAATCCTAAGCCTAGCACAAGATCGTGTAGTTCGTATGCTAAAGCTTTTCTAATGTCAAGTATCATTTCCTTAGACCATGAGATTGTGCAACTCCCGGATACCGTAGGAATGCTTTGGGTGTACCAAACGTCACAATGTAACTGGGTGGCTATAAAGGTGCACTGCGGGTATCTCCGAAAGTGTCTGTTGGGTTGGCACGAATCGAGACTGGGATTTGTCACTCCGTGTAACGGAGAGGTATCTCTGGGCCCACTTGGTAGGACATCATCATAATGTGCACAATGTGACCAAGGATTTGATCACGAGATGATGTGTTACAGAACGAGTAAAGAGACTTGCCGGTAACGAGATTGAACAAGGTATCGGGATACCGACGATTGAATCTCGGGCAAGTATCGTACCGATAGACAAAGGGAATTGTATACG
Organism: Triticum urartu; assembly: GCF_056163025.1. Classification (NCBI taxonomy): domain Eukaryota; kingdom Viridiplantae; phylum Streptophyta; class Magnoliopsida; order Poales; family Poaceae; genus Triticum; species Triticum urartu. The sequence goes on from NC_141875.1 coordinate 697,390,310, forward strand.
GGGTTGATTAAATCCTCAACACCGTGGTTCATTCGATGAGATCATCGTGGAACATGTGGGAGCCAACATGGGTATCCAGATCCCGCTGTTGGTTATTGACCGGACAGTCGTCTCGGTCATGTCTGCGTGTTTCCCGAACCCGTAGGGTCTACACACTTAAGGTTCGGTGACGCTAGGGTTGTAGAGATATTAGTATGCGGTAACCCGAAAGTTGTTCGGAGTCCCGGGTGAGATCCTGGACGTCACGAGGAGTTCCGGAATGGTCCGGAGGTGAAGGTTTATATATAGGAAGTCCAGTTTCGGCCATCGGGAAAGTTTTGGGGGTAATCGGTATTGTACCGGGACCACCGGAAGGGTCCCGGGGGTCCACCGGGTGGGGCCACCTATCCCGGAGGGCCCCATGGGCTGAAGTGGGAGGGGAACCATCCCCTGGTGGGCTGGTGCGCCCCCATGGGCCTCCCCTGGGCCTAGGGTTGGAAACCCTAGGGGTGGGGGCGCCCCACCTGACTTGGGGGGCAAGTCCCCCCTTGGCCGCCGCCCCCCTTAGAGATTGGATCTCCTAGGGCTGGCGCCCCCTAGGGGTCCAATATATAGTGGGGGGGAGGGAGGGCAGCCGCACCCAAGTCCCTGTCGCCTCCCTCTCCCTCCGTGACACCTCTCCCTCATTTTGGTGCTTGGCGAAGCCCTGCCGAGATCCCGCTGCTTCCACCACCACGGTGTCGTGCTGCTGGATCTCCATCAACCTCTCCTCTCCCCTTGCTGGATCAAGAAGGAGGAGACGTCTCTTCGTTCCATACATGTGTTGAACGCGGAGGTGCCGTCCGTTCGGCGCTAGGATCATCGATGATTTGGATCACGACGAGTACGACTCCATCAACCCCGTTCTCTTGAACGCTTCCGCTTAGCGATCTACAAGGGTATGTAGATGCACTCCCCTTCCCCTCGTTGCTAGATTACTCCATAGATTGATCTTGGTGATGCGTAGAAAATTTTAAATTTCTGCTACGATCCCCAACAGTGGTATCAGAGCTAGGTCTATGCGTAGATTCTATGCACGAGTAGAACACAAAGTAGTTGTGGGTGATGATTTGTTCAATTTTCTTGCCGTTACTAGTCTTATCTTGATTCGACGGCATTGTGGGATGAAGAGGCCTGGACCGACCTTACACGTACACTTACGTGAGACGGGTTCCACCGACTGACATGCACTTGATGCATAAGGTGCACTAGTAGACAAAGGGTCAAATTTGAAGCACATTAGTGCCGGTTTGAATTTGAGCCGGCACTAATGTGTGCATTAGTGCCGGTTCCAACGGCTAGCCGGCCGCTCTCATTAGTGCCGGTTCGTGGCGAACCTTTAGCACCAGTTCGTGCCACGAACCAGTACTAAAGTGAGTGGTGGCAGGATGTTGTCAGTCCGGGGCCCCTCCAGCACCTTTAGTACCGGGTCGTATCACGAACCGGTACTAAAGGTCGTCCTACATAGACCCTTCGTCCACCCGAGCTCGCTCTGTTCTTCCCCTTTCCCCTCTCCTCTCTGTTCTTTTCCCTCTTCCTCTCAAGCTCATCACACATTTTCCCCACAATTTGTCAAGATTTGAAGGGCCCCATCCATTCAAATGATCACAAAGGTTAGCAACTTTGTCCTTTCATCTCTCATTGCTAGATTAGCCCGTGCAATGCTTTATATAGTGATTGATTTTTGAGTTTAGTAATTTGGGGGGAATTATATATATGTGCTAGTATTTGATTTATATGCAATTTGAGGTCAAAATTAACACTTAGTTTGCATATGTAGGTGTGGTTTACTTAGTACCTTCTAAATCTCCGTCGTAACCACCGTCGATCGCTCGCAACGTCCCGTCGTCGGCACCACCTTGTGGTGAGCCTCTTGTTCATGAAGTTTTATATAAAAAATTGATGTTTGTGTGATTTGGATATATAGTTACTCGTATAATTATCTTACCCATACGTTGTTTGTTATACATAGTGCCATGGTTTTGATATCCGTCCCCGTCGGCCCTCGTCCGGGTTATGATTCGGATGTGGTATATTCTCTTTTAAAACTATTCATTGCATTTCATGTTTATGACAAATTATGCCCATCAAGTTGAAATAGATATTTGTATGTAGGAGGTAGTTGAACCGGAAATTCCAACCGACCCTATTGTCGAGAGGTTAAATTTAGTTGAAAGAGAAAACGAGGATTTGAAGGAAAATTGAAAAGAATTGAGGGGAGAAGATGGAATTGGAGTTGCATGTTGGCGATGTCGTCGATGATCACAAGATTAAGATGGAGAAAATGCGCTTGAAGATTAGAAAGATTAGAAGATATGCATTCATAGTGAGGCTTGGTATCATTATGCTGTTGGGTCAATTGTTACTTTAGTTGCGATCTTGATCGCATTTGTTGTTGCATTTAAATTCTTTAGCAGGAGAGTTATTTGTTTGTTGCATTTAAGTGTTGTATGATCTTTATGTATTGTATTAATTTGGTGTTTTCGGTGTTGTGTATTGAAGATGAGCCGGAAATGGATGTACGATGACCGATGCTCTCCCGAGTTCATTAATGGCGTGCGTAGTTTTCTGCTTGCGGCTGAGGCAAACAAGCGGGCGGATGGTTTTATGCCTTGTCCATGTGTTGGCTGTAAGATTGGTCACAATTACTCTACGTCAAGAACCATTAATGTCCACCTGTTTGAGTCCGGTTTCATGCCCCACTATAATGTTTGGACCAAGCATGGAGAAAGAGGGGTTATGATGGAAGACAATGAAGAAGAAGAGGACGACGACAGCTATCCTGGCCATGGGTTCCCTGAATACGATGATACAACAATGAGGGAAGAAGCTGAGCCGGTAATGCGGGAAGAAGTTGAGCCGGCAATGCGGGAAGAAGCTGGAGAAGAGGCATCGGATGAGCCTGTTGATGATCTAGGTCGGGCCATTGCCGATGCAAAGAGAAACTGCACAAGTGATTTGGAGAAGAAGAAGTTGCAGCGCATGTTAGAGTATCACAAAAAATTGTTGTACCCGAATTGCGTAGGTGACAAGAAAAAGCTGGGCACCACACTGGAATTGCTACAATGGAAGGCAGAGAATGGTGTATCTGACAAGGGATTTGGAAAGTTGCTGGTAATGATAAAGAATATGCTTCCAAAGGACAACGAATTGCCTGAGAGTACGTACGAAGCAAAGAAGGATGTCTGCCCTCTAGGGTTAGAGCTGCAGAAGATACATGCATGCCCTAATGATTGCATCCTCTACCGCGGTGAGTACGAGGATTTGAACGCTTGCCCAGTATGCATTTTATTACGCTATAAGATCAGCCGCAATGACCCTGGTGATGTCGAGGGCGAGCACCCCAGGAAGAAGATTCCTGCCAAGGTGATGTGGTATGCTCCTATAATACCACGGTTGAAATGTTTGTTCCAAAACAAAGAGCATGCCAAGGCGATGCGATGGCACAGAGAAGACCGTAAGAAAGACGGAAAGTTGAGAGTACCCGCTGACTGGTCGCAGTGGAGAAAAATCGAAAGAAAGTACGGGAAGGAGTTTGCAGATGACGCAAGGAACGTATGGTTTGGTCTAAGCACAGATGGTATTAATCCTTTTGGGGAGCAGAGCAGCAACCATAGCACCTGGCCTTTGACTCTATGTTTGTATAACCTTCCTCCTTGGTTGTGCATGAAGCGGAAGTTCATTATGATGCCAGTGCTCATCCAAGGCCCTAAGCAACCCGGCAACGACATTGATGTGTACCAAAGGCCATTAGTTGAAGAACTCTTACAACTGTGGAATGGAACAAGTGTACGTGCATGGGATGAGCACATGAGGGAAGAATTTGACCTAAAGGCATTGCTGTTTGTGACCATCAATGATTGGCCTGCTCTCAGTAACCTTTCAGGACAGACAAACAAGGGATACCGCGCATGCACGCACTGTTTGGACGATACCGACAATATATATTTGGCTAATTGTAAGAAGAATGTGTACCTGGGACATCGTAGATTTCTTCCGAGCAGGCATCCCGTAAGAAAGGAAGGCAAGAATTTCAAAGGTGAGGCGGATCACCGGACAAAGCCTCGCCACCGTACTGGTGCTGATGTACATGATATGGTCAAGGATTTGAAGCTGGTCTTTGGAAAGGGTCCTGGTGGACAACCTGTTCCGAATGACGCTGACGGACGCGCACCCATGTGGAAGAAGAAATCTATATTTTGGGACCAGCCCTATTGGAAAGACCTAGAGGTCCACTCCGCAATCGATGTGATGCACGTGACGAAGAATCTTTGTGTGACCCTGCTTGGCTTCTTGGGCGTGTATGGGAAGACAAAAGATACACCTGAGGCACGGGAGGACCAGCAACATATGCACGGAAAAGACGGCATACATCAGGGTCATGCAAGCTACGCTCTTACCAAAGAAGAGAAGGAAATCTTCTTTGAATGCCTGCTCAGTATTAAGGTACCGTCTGGCTTCTCGTCGAATATAAAGGGAATAATAAACATGGCAGAGAAAAAGTTCCAAAACCTAAAGTCTCATGAGTGCCACGTGATTATGACGCAACTGCTTCTGGTTGCATTGAGGGGGCTTCTACCGGAAAATGTTCGATTAGCCATTGTGAAGCTATGTGCATTCCTCAATGCAATCTCTCAGAAGGTAATCGATCCAGAAATCATACCAAGGTTAGAGAATCATTTGGTGCAATGTCTTGTCAGTTTCGAGTTGGTGTTCCCACCATCCTTCTTCAACATCATGACGCACGTCCTAGTTCACCTATGTGAAGAGATTAACGTTTTGGGTCCTGTATTTCTACACAATATGTTCCCCTTTGAGAGGTTCATGGGAGTCTTAAAGAAATATGTTCATAACCGTGCTAGGCCAGAAGGAAGCATCTCCAAGGGCCATGAAAATGAGGATGTCATTGAGTTTTGTATTGACTTTATTCCTGACCTTAAGCCGATTGGTGTTCCTGAATCGCGGCATAAGGGCAGACTGGATGGAAAAGGCACGCTAGGAGGGGAACAAATAATATGTATGGACGGATATTCTCTCACTGAAGCACACTACACAGTTCTACAGAATTCCGCCTTGGTGGCTCCATATATGGATGAACACAAGAATTTGCTACGCTCCAAACACCCGGAGCGGTCTGATGACTGGATTACACGTGAACAAACTAGGAGTTTCGCCAGCTGGTTGCAGACACGTACCATGCATGACGCCTCTATTGAAGATGACCTGTACTTGCTGTCGCAGTTACCATCTTCGAATATAATGACTTTCAAACGGTACGAGATAAATGGTAATACATTTTACACAATCGTCCAAGATTAGAAGAGCACCAACCAAAACAGTGGCGCCCGCTTTGATGCAGAAACCAAGACGGGAAAGGAAACGTATTATGGTTATTTACAGGACATATGGGAACTTGACTATCGACGTGGTTTGAAAGTCCCTTTGTTTCGGTGCAAATGGGTCAATATGACACGAGGCGGGGTAACGGAAGACCCACAGTACGGAATGACAACAGTGGATCTCAACAATCTTGCGTATGCAGACGAACCATTCGTCCTAGCCAATGATGTGGCACAGGTTTTCTATGTGAAGGACATGTCTACCAAGCCAAGAAAAAGAAAAGATAAGGAAGCGAATGCATTGTACGATGAGCCAAAGCGGCACATAGTTCTTTCTGGGAAGAGAAACATCGTGGGAGTGGATGACAAGACAGACATGTCAGGAGATTATGAAAAGTTTGATGAAATTGCTCCATTCACAGTGAATATTGACCCGAGCATCCAGTTAAATGATGAAGATTTTCCATGGCTACGGCGCAAAGGGACACACGCGAAGAAAAAGTTTCACACCCAAAGATCTGGGATGTGATCGGCTTCACTATCATCACTTTCTTCTGTGTTTCACACCCAGGAGGGAATCTTTGTAATAGTTAGGGTAGCTAGTTATGTGTTTTGGCATTTGAAACGCGAAGAAATTTTATGTGCAAGCAAATTCTTTCATGCATTTACTGATTTTTTCAGCTAAATGACCGTGAAATTGAAAAGCATTTCAAATGAACTCAGAAAAGGTTGAAAGTTGGCAAGGTATCATAATTTCACCCACATAGCATGTGCAAAAAAGTAGAGAGGGTTACCGCAAAAACTAGATGCACTTCGTGTACAAAATGGACAATCTCTTTCGAAGTATCAGGGTTTCGCACAAAAACTCATCCGTTACAAAGGCATTTCATTTTTTAAGTAACCTAAGCATTACCAAATTGAATATAATGATAAAACACACTAATATTAAATATAATAAAAAAGAATCACTGAAAAATCTATTTTCAAAGTTAAGTTATTCACAAACTAGTGATTCACACAAATTTCAAATAATGCAAAATTTAAACTATTCAAATTTGTAAACTACGGGTACTAACAGAAAGTTTGTAATTTTTTGTACCTAAAGCAAAAATATTCACAAAGAAACTCTAAATACAGCAAAAAACAACTCAAAAATAAATAAAACAAAAATAAATAAAGAAAAAATAAGAAGAAAAAAAGCCCACCTACTGGGCCACAGCGGCCTGCATACGACTAGAAACCCAAATTCTAGTTGGGCCAGGATGCAGGCCCGCTAGCCCAGTAGGCCCAACAGGGCATCGCAGCAGAGGTAGGCCCAGAAGGCCTGCTTAAGAGAGGAGCTCGAGACAGCAGCGACGGTGGGGCTTATAAGCAGGTGCGAGTGCCCCTCGGCTAGCGAGGTGGGACTAAACTTCTGCGCCCCTCTCCTGGCAACACACACCCTTTAGTACCGGGTCGTGGCTCCAACCGGTACTAAAGGGGGGGCCTTTAGTACCGGTTGGTGCCACGACCCGGTACTAAAGGGGGTGTGGTTCCCGCCGCTTCGCCTGGCCAAAACAGACCTTTAGTACCGGTTGGTGGCTCGAACCAGTACTAAAGGTGTCCCCTATATAAGAAAACACTTTGAAAAATTTCAGTTTCTCATCTCCCACTTCTCTCTGCCGCCGCCCCGACCCGCGCTGTCGCCGCCCCTGTCGCGCCGTCCCCGTCGACTCCGCGACGCCCCCGTCCTCGTCGCATCGTCCCCCTTGACTCCGTGGCGCCCTCGTCGCCGGCCTGTCCCGGTCGCCGCACCGGCCCGTCGCCGTCCCCTCGCGTCGCCGCCGTCGCCATGGATCGCGACCTCGCCTCGCCGTCGCCGTCGCCTCGACCTCGCCCGCGCGCGCTGTGAGCCCCTCCCCCGGCCCCTCTCCTCCCTCCAATCGATCAAAGCCACTGCACGCCGACGCCGGCCGTAGCGCACACACACGCGCGCGCACACACACACACACACTACATGCACACACACACAATTTTTCTGTTTTTAGTTTTTAGTTTTTTTTCTATTTTTCATACAAAGTTTTAGATGAATTAATTAATTAGATTAGATTAATGTGAAATAGTATATAGAAATGTTAGTTATAATATATATAATGTCAAAGATTTTTTCTGTTTTTGATACAAATGTTATAGAAATGTTAGTTATATAGAAATGTTAGAAATTTTGGAAATGTTAGTTTTAGCTAGATGAATTAGATTAATTTCAAATTGTTAGACGATGATCGATGTTTTTTCTCTATTTCTTATATTTTTAGTTATAAAATTTAGAATTTGCATATATGAAATCACAATCCATCATTTAAAAAATGTTACTTTACTTTTGCGGCATATAGTATTTGTTGTCGATGATGTCCGACCCGCATCCTCGCTGTCGACCCATTCGCGACGACGTCCTGCTTCAGAGGACCCATGTCCGGGACTGGGCTCCGCCGGGCTGGCACTGGGAGGTGCTACCTTCAGGGGCGCGACGCTTGGTGAGGAACCCGGCCCCGGGTCCCGTCGTCGACCCTCATCTCCTTTGGTGGCGTTCGCGTGGGCCACTTTCGGTGCGGAGGGAGTCGGCCCCGCCGGAGGTGGTACGTCGCCGTGTCAGGGAGGAGGACGAGCACGTCCATTGCTACATGGCTGCTATGGACGTCAGGTTCTCCAATACCTGGCAGGTTCTTTGGGGAGATCACCCGAGCTTTGATCCAGTGATGGTTCCTTCACTTTGGTTGTACACCGCCTAGATTACTCTCTAGTATTCGATCTTTATTAGCTAGCTAGCTAGCTAGCTAGTGATGTATTTGATATATAATATTCGAGATTATTTATTCGAGATTATATATATTATTCGAGACGATGTATTCGAGATTATGTCTATTATTCGAGACGACGTATTCGAGATTATATTCGATGATGCTTATTATGTACTATGATTGATTCAATTTTTCCTTATTAATTGATTGCATCCATGCATTGTAATTTGAATATATTTCTTTTGGATTAGTTAAACAAAATCTATGGCGGACAATACTGGCAGAGAGGGAGAAGAGGCCCTGTTCAGTATCATACACAATCCTCACGGGCCTGATGATGATCAGAATGAAGAAGATTATGATGGCTCCGAATATCTAAACAACACCGGGGAGGGTGATATGATATTCGATCGCGACGACCGAATTAGTGAAGTCATGAACTATGAACATGACGAAGAAAATGTTGATCTTGAAACAACAAAGACCGGCAAGGTATATATATTTATATAAACAGGCATTTGGTGATCATCACATGTTTTAAATGACTTGAAGATATATTGACGAATCAATCTTTCTTCTTTCAGCCATCCGGATCAAGCAAATCTTCAGGCAACAGGAAACGAGGCCCAAACAAAAAGTTGAAGGAGGGCATAAAGTGCACTATCGAGGCCATCAAACCTAATGGCGAACCATTAGCGCCTAAGAAGATTGCGGACAAGTTCATTCGTCAGTGCGGAGTTCTTGTGAAGGACCAACTCCCGATCTCCCTTCAAGAATGGAGAGAGCCAGCAAAGCCACGTCCAAGAGTTACTTTTGTCGACGACAGACAAAAACTTCTGCTTTGGGAAATGCTCATGGAACATTTCACCCTACCAGATCATTTCACAGATGCAGATGTGGAGAAAGTCAAGGACGCTGCTCTTAGGAAGATGGAGGTTGCATTCAAGAACCACAAGATTCGTGAATGGGCCAAGTACGTCAAGGGAGGAAGGAAGACTCCAGTATTCGAGGGAACACTATAGAAGCAAAGTGCTCATTGGGACGATTTCGTGAAATTCAAGGATTCGGAATTATCTAAGGAACGGTCGAGAATAAACAAGGTCAATGCCGCAAAAAAGGATAAGTTCTATAAGCTGGGGCCAGGTGGCTATGCGGTGGGAATGCCTAAGTGGGATAAGTCCGAGAAAGAGATGGAGGATGCAGGTGTCACTCTAGAAACATTGAGCTGCCCCCCCAGGTGCAGGACTTGGTTCTATGCGCATGGGGGGAGTTGGACCCGAAGACAGGCAAAGTTTCGAAGAAGGCATGTCTGGACGGAGCCGAAGATAAGCTACTTGTTGCAATAGAAGAGGATCGATCGGGGGTGTTCGAGCCTAACAGAGAGAACGACGAGCTTACGCGTGCCCTGGGAAATCCTAAACACCCGGGAAGAACACGAGGCATGTGCGCTATTCCGTGGTATGAGGGGTTTTCGGACTGGAACACCGACTACAGAACCCGTGCGAGAAAGAAGATTGCGGAGGAGAAGAAGAGGAAGATGGAGGAGCAGAGGAAGCTAGACTATGAATGCCTTCAAGGCCTAGAATCAGCGCACGCGGACTTGGCAGTCAAATTCCAGTGGCAGCAGGAGCAGATCGACTCACTTAGCCAGCAAAGGGGGTCTCAACAGCTAGCGGATGATCCACCATTGGATAGCACCGTCCCATCCATGCCGAGAAGCAGCGTGGGTTCCTCCCCGGGCGACGCATTGCTGGATAGCTACCCAGTGGATGACATCATGGAGAACACTAACTGCGAGCTACACTTCAAAATGAAGAACATATCCATGAAGGTGGCGGACACCCTTGCTTTTACAAATCCCCCCGAGGCAACCTTCCATTGCAACCCGATTCCAGCGGGCTATGCTCGTGTCTTGGTTGATGAGGTGGTGGACCAATATTCGAGGCTAGAGCTTGACATTCCTGGAGGTGACGATGAGCACACACTGGGAGAGGCCAACCATCGTATCATCCTATGGAGAAAGGATTGCATCATCTTTCAAAGGCCACCGACACCGCGTCATCCGACTCCTCATCGAAGTCCGCCACCGAGTCAGCAGACTCTCGCTCCTCCAAGTCCACCAACGCGTCAGGCCACTCCTCCTCCAAGTCCGGCACAGCTTCAGGCCACTCCTCCTCCAAGTCTGGCAAAGCGTCAGGCCACTCCTCCTCCAAGTCCGGCACAGCTTCAGGCCACTCCTCCTCCAAGTCTGGCACAACTTTAGGCCACTCCTCCTCCTCCAACTCAGCCACATTAGCCGTCTTCGCCGCCTCAGCAATCACGGAAGAGAGCCGCCTCAGCTATGGTGCGTAGCGGTACAAGTCGAGGTAGTACTAAAGGTACAGGCGGAGGCAAGCGATTTCAATATGGTCCAAGCCTCGCGCCTCTTCCACAGAGGCCTTACGACAAGTCTGAGGAGGAAAACGTAGCCATATCGAAGGCCGAGGTGGAAGCCCATTTTGCACCGAAACCGCCACCGCCGCCAAGGGAGAAAGTGCTTGTGGAAAAGATTGACCACTTCATTCGTATGGCTAGAGCACCAGCTCCCAAGCCTGTTGACACAGACTATGAGCGCCACATCAAGAAGTTAAATCGAGCACGTCTATAGAAAGAGGCGAGCTCAAGCTCGAGCAAATCAGCTGGCAAAAGGAGCGGTAAAACCGTTCCCTAGCTGGGAGAACAGGCGGCGCAATCAATCCCCCCGCTTGTTGTGCCAACAACACATGAGAGTAGGCGCGCCCAATATTACTGTGGGCAAACCGTTAACGTTCCCGGGCTGGGTGATGTGGTAACAACCGAGAAGCATATTGAGCAGGCTGAAACGCTCATGATTACTGTTGGACAAATCCTCGATATCGAGCCCATGTCTCCGACTACAGAGGAGGAAATAAAACGGAAATATGTCCGGGGCCAACCTTTGGTCAAGCCAGACGAGGTCAAGAACCTCCCAACGAGAATGTATGAATTTCATCAATGGTACATGGACATTACCAAGATTTCCAATCGAGAGTCCCTCATGGTGAATGTAAAGAAGGATCATTACTACCATGAGAAAGCTGTGACCGTTGAGTATTCAGAACTATTTCAGCTATACAATCAAGACGCACTCGACAAATCTATCGTCAGTTGCTATTGTCTGTAAGTGATTTCTTTCTGTAATTTAAGTCTCAAGCTAGCTGTAGTGATCATTTTGATCAATCACTACCTGTAATTATCCTCACTATATTCTTTTCTGTGGTATTATGCAGGATGAAGATTTATGAAATGAAAAAAGGTGGACGCTATGGCATTGGGTTCGTTGACCCAAATACCATTAATGAATACACAGGGAAATTAGATACATATTACGAAAAAAGTGTAGAGGAAAGCATGCTAGAGTTCTTCAAGTGCCTCAAATACAATGAAGATATACTACTTCCTTACAACTTTGAGTGAGTCACACTGTCTTGTACTACAAATTCTGTTTTTGCCTACTAGCTAGCTACATGTTTTTGCTTACATATGTCCGCTTAATTAAGACATGCAAACGTGCATGCATGCAGATTTCACTGGATCTTGTTAATCATTAAAGTTGATGAAGGAACAGTTGAAGTACTAGACTCACTACTTAAGAAAGCAAGTGACTACACCATCGTGAAGGGGATAGTCAACAGGTAATTTCAATCATTATTAACTATATCTCGATCTATTTAATTAGTTCGTCATTTCCTGATAACAACTATTTAATAACCCATTTATTCATTTTCTTTGTCGGCGGGCAGGGCTTGGGCAAAGTTCATCAGGGCCACTCCGGGCCCATGGAAACAAAACCTGAAATGGTATTGACCCTAGTAAGTAATTAAGTAGTACTAGCTAGCTGCCATCTCTTTAATTATCATGCTTGATTAATTATTATCTGATCAAATTCCATTCTCGTAAAGGCCCTGAAGCAGGCGCCGGGGAATAATCTGTGTGCATACTACGTTTGCGAGAACATTCGCATGATGGCGTCCGAAAGGAGCAGATCTCAAAGACAGGAGTGGGTACGTTTGTCAGAATACTATTCACAATTTTTACACCATTATCGATATCTAGTCACACAACTAATACACATGCATATTGATCTCCTTCTTAACAGTTCAAAAAGGTGCGGGAGAAGCTCCTAACAGAGGACCGCATAGAAGCAATTCAAGAGGAAATAGCGGGATTTTTGCTCGACCAGGTCATAGATCCCAAAGGAGAATACTATTACCCGCTACCGGCCCCATGAACCATTTCCAATTATTATCGTGCTCCGAAGGCACCAATTAGGCTAATGCCACTGGCTCCGAAGGCACCAATTAGGAGAAATTGTATATATATACATGTGTGTATATATGTGTATATATGTATACATTCATATATATATATATATTATGATCGGTTCTACTAGAAATTCTATTTATATATATGCATAACATGTACAATATGTAGTATCGAAAAATACCAGCAAACGAAAAAGAATTAAATGGAAACACAAAATTAAATGAAAAATAAATCATAAACCCAACCCCCCCCCCCAACCTTTTAATACCGGTTGGTGACACCAACCAGTACTAAAGGGCTCCCTGCCCCCGAAGCTGGCTCGTGCCACGTGGTTGCCCTTTAGCACCGGTTCGTGCTGAACCGGTACTAAAGGGGGGGGGGCTTTAGTGCCTACACTTTAGCGCCGGTTACCAAACCGGCACTAAAGGGCCTTACGAACCGGTGCTATTGCCCGGTTCTGTACTAGTGGTGGCTGGCGGGCGTTTGTCTCTCCCACTTTAGTCGGATTCGATGAAAAGGGTCCTTATGAAGGGTAAATAGCAATTGGCATATCACCGTTGTGGTTTTGCGTAGGTAAGAAACGTTCTTTCTAGAAACCCATAGCAGCCACGTAAAACATGCAACAACAATTAGAGGACGTCTAACTTGTTTTTGCAGGATATGCTATGTGATGTGATATGGCCAAAAGGATGTGATGAATGATATATGTGATGTATGAGATTGATCATGTTCTTGTAATAGGAATCACGACTTGCATGTCGATGAGTATGACAACCGGCAGGAGCCATAGGAGTTGTCTTAATTTATTTATGACCTGCGTGTCAATGAAAACGCCATGTAATTACTTTACTTTATTGCTAACCGTTAGCCATAGTAGTAGAAGTAATAGTTGGCAAGGCAACTTCATGAAGACACGATGATGGAGATCATGGTGTCATGCCGGTGACGAAGGTGATCATGCCGCGCCTCGAAGATGGAGATCAAAAGGCGCAAGATGATATTGGCCATATCATGTCACTTTATGATTTGCATGTGATGTTTGTCATGTTTACATCTTATTTGCTTAGAACGACGGTAGCATAAATAAGATGATCCCTTGCTGAAATTTCAAGAAAAGTGTTCCCCCTAACTATGCACCGTTATGAAGGTTCGTTGTTTCGAAGCACCACGTGATGATCGGGTGTGATAGATTCTAACGTTCGCATACAACGGGTGTAAGCCAGATTTACACATCCGAAACACTTAGGTTGACTTGACGAGCCTAGCATGTACAGACATGGCCTCGGAACACGGAAGACCGAAAGGTCGAACATGAGTCGTATAGTGGATACGATCAACATGAAGATGTTCACCGATGATGACTAGTCCGTCTCACGTGATGATCGGACACGGCCTAGTTGATTCGAATCATGTATCACTTAGATGACTAGAGGGATGTCTATCTAAGTGGGAGTTCATTGAATAATTTGATTAGATGAACTTAATTATCATGAACATAGTCAAAAGGTCTTTGCAAATTATGTCGTAGCTCACACTTTGGTTCTACTGTTTTAGATATGTTCCTAGACAAAATTTAGTTGAGAGTTGACTATAGCAATTATGCGGACTGGGTCCGTGAACTAAGGATTTTCCTCGTTGCTGCACAGAAGGGCTATGTCCTTAATGCACCGCTCAGTGCGTTGAACCTCGAGCGTCGTCTGTAGATGTTGGGAAACATCTGACATACACGTTTTGATGACTACGTGATAGTTCAGTGTGTAATACTAACGGTTTAGAATTGTGGCACCAAAGACGTTTTTGAAATGTCGCAGAACATATGAGATGTTCCAAAGACTGAAATTGGGATTTCATACTAGTGCCCACGTCAAGAGGTATGAGACCTCTGACAAGTTTCTTAAGCATGCAAACTAAGGGAGAAAAGCTCAATCGTTGAGCATGTGCTCAGATTGTCTGAGTACTACAATCGCTTGAATCGAGTGGGAGTTAATCTTCCAGATGATATAGTGATGATTCTCCATAGTCACTGCCACCAAGCTATTGGAGCTTCGTGATGAACTATAACATATCAGGGATAGACATGATGATCCTTGAGCAACTCGCGATGTTTGACACCGCAAAAGTAGAAATCAAGTAGGAGCATCAATTGTTGATGGTTAAACCACTAGTTTCAAGAAGGGCAAGGGAAAGAATGGATACTTCATGAGACGGCAAATCAGTTGCTTCTCTAGTGAAGAAACCCAAGGTTGAACCAAACCCGAGACTAAGTGCTTCTGTAATGAGGGAACGATCACTGAAGCAGAACTACCCTAGATACTTGGTAGATGAGAAGGCTGGCAAGGTCGATAGAAGTATTTTGGAAATATGTTATATTAATGTGTACTTTACTAGTACTCCTAGTAGCACCAGGGTATTAAAATACCGGTTCAGTTGCTAAGTGTTAGTAACTCGAAATAAAAGGCTACGGAATAAACGGAGACTAGCTGAAGGTGAGATGACGATATGTGTTGGAAGTGTTTCCAAGGTTGATGTGATCAAGCATCGCATGCTCCCTCTACCATCGAGATTGGTGTTAAACCTAAATAATTGTTATTTGGTGTTTGCGTTGAGCATAGACATGATTGGATTATGTTTATCGCAATACGGTTATTCATTTAAAGAGAATAATGGTTACTCTATTTATTTGAATAATACCTTCAA
Source organism: Triticum urartu (assembly GCF_056163025.1). Classification (NCBI taxonomy): domain Eukaryota; kingdom Viridiplantae; phylum Streptophyta; class Magnoliopsida; order Poales; family Poaceae; genus Triticum; species Triticum urartu. Next base: position 697,405,464 of record NC_141875.1, read on the forward strand.
TGGTCTTGCACCTAAAATGAATGGTTTATTGAATCTCGATCGTAGTGATACATATGTTCATGCCAAAAGATATAAGATAGTAATGATAGTACCACATACTTGTGGCACTGCCATTTGAGTCATGTTGGTATAAAACGCATGAAGCTCCATGTTGATGGATCATTGGACTCACTCGTTTTTGAAAAGATTGAGACATGCGAACCATGTCTATTGGTAGATATGCATGAAGAAACTCCATACAGATGGATCATTTGGACTCACTTGATTTTGAATCACTTGAGACATGCAAATCATACCACATGGGCAAGATGACTGAAAGGCCTCGTTTTCAGTAAGATGGAACAAGAAAGCAACTTGTTGGAAGTAATACATTTTGATGTGTGCAGTCCAATGAGTGCGGAGGCACGCAGTGGATATCGTTATGTTCTTACTTCACAGATGATTTGAGTAGATACTGAGTATATTTACTTGATGAAACACAAGTCTGAATTATTGAAAGGTTTAAGTAATTTCAGAGTGAAGTTGAAGATCATCGTGACAAGATGATAAAATGTCTATGATATGATCGTAGAGATGAATATCTGAGTTACGAGTTTGGCACACAATTAAGACATTGTGGAAATTGTTTCACAACTAATACCGCCTGGACCACCATAGTGTGATGGTGTGTCCGAACATCACAACTGCACCCTATTGGATATGGTGCATACCATGATGTCTCTTATTGAATTTCCACTATCTTTTATGGGTTAGGCATTAGGGACAACCGCACTCACTTTAAATAGGGCACCACACAATTCCGTTGAGCCGACACCGTGCGAACTATGGTTTAGAGAAACATAAGCTGTCGTTTCTTGAAAGTTTGGGGCTGTGATGCTTATGTGAAAAGGTTGCAGGCTGATAAGCTCGAATCCAAAGAGGATAAATGCATCTTCATAGAATACCCAAAACAGTTGGGTATACCTCCTATTTCAGATCCGGAAGCAAAATTGATTGTTTCTAGAAATGGGTCCTTTCTCGAGGAAAAGTTTCTCTCGAAAGAATTGAGTGGGAGGATGGTGGAGACTTGATGAGGTTATTGAACCGTCACTTCAACTAGTGTGTAGCAGGGCACATAAAGTTGTTCCTGTGGCACGTACACCAATTGAAGTGGAAGCTTATGATAGCGATCATGAAACTTCGGATCCAGTCACTACCAAACCTCATAGGTCGACAAGGATGTGTACTACATCAGAGTGGTACGTAATCTTGTCTTGGAAGTCATGTTGCTAGACAACAATGAACCTACGAGCTATGGAGAAGCGATGGTGGGCCCGGATTCCGACGAATGGCTCGAGGCCATAAAATCCGAGAGAGGATCCATGTATAAAAACAAAGTATAGACTTTGGAAGAACTACTTGATGGTCGTAAGGCTGTTGGGTGCAGATGGATTTTAAAAGGAAGACGGACAATGATGATAAGTGTCACCATTAAGAAAGCTCGACTTGTCATTAAGATGTTTTCCGACAAGTTCAAGGAGTTGACTACGATGAGACTTTCTCACTCGTAGTGATGCTAAGAGTCTGTTGGAATTATGTTAGCAGTTACTGCATTATTTATGAAATCTTGCAGATAGGATGTCAAAAAAAACATTGTTTCCTCGACGATTTTCTTGAGGAAATGTTGTATGTGATACAACCAGAAGGTTTTGTCAATCCTGAAAGACGCTAACAAGTATGCAAAGCTGCAGCAATCCTTCTAAGGACTGGAGTAAGCATCTCGGAGTTGGAATGTATACTTTGATGATATGATCAAAGATTTTGGGTTTATACAAAGTTTATGAGAAACTTGTATTTCCAAAGAAGTGAGTGGGAGCACTATAGAATTTTTGATGAGTACATGTTGTTAACATATTGTTGATCAGAAATGATGTAGAATTTCTGGAAAGCATGCAGGGTTATTTGAAAAGTGTTTTTCAATGGAAAACCTGGATTAAGCTACTTGAACATTGAGCATCAAGATCTATAAGGATATATCAAAACGCTTAATAGTACTTTCGAATGAATACATACCGTGACAAGTTTTTGAAGGAGTTCAAAATAGATCAGCAAAGAAGGAGTTCCTAGCTGTGTTACAAGGTGTGAATATTGAGTAAGACTCAAGACCTGACCACGGCAGAAGAGAGAGAAAGGACGAAGGTCGTCCCCTATGCTTTAGACGTAGGCTCTACAGTATGCTATGCTGTGTACCGCACCTGAAGTGTGCCTTGCCATGAGTCAGTCAAGGGGTACAAGAGTGATCCAGGAATGGATCACACGACAGCGGTCGAACTTATCTTTAGTAACTAGTGGACTAAGGAATTTTCTCGATTATGGAGGTGGTAAAAGAGTTCGTCGTAAAGGATTACGTTGATGCAAACTTTGACACTAATACGGCTGACTCTGAGTAGTAAACCGGATTCGTATAGTAGAATAGTTGTTTGGAATAGCTCCAAGTAGCGCGTGGTAGCTGCATCTACAAGATGGCATAGAGATTTGTAAAGCACACATGGATTTGAAAGGTTCAGACTCATTGACTAATAAACCTCTCTCACAAGCAAGATATGAACAAACCCCATGGGTGTTGGATTCATTGCAATCACATAGTGATGTGAACTAGATTATTGACTCTAGTGCAAGTGGGAGACTGTTGGAAATATGCCCTGGAGGCAATAATAAAATGGTTATTATTGTATTTCCTTGTTCATGATAATTGTCTATTGTTCATGCTATAATTGTATTAACCGGAAACCATAATACATGTGTGAATACATAGACCACAACATGTCCCTAGTAAGCCTCTAGTTGACTAGCTCGTTGATCAATAGATGGTCATGGTTTCCTGACCATGGACATTGGATGTCATTGGTAACAGGATCACATCATTAGGAGAATGATGTGATGGACAAGACCCAATCCTAAGCCTAGCACAAGATCATGTAGTTCGTATGCTAAAGCTTTTCTAATGTCAAGTATCATTTCCTTAGACCACGAGATTGTGCAACTCCCGGATACCGTAGGAATGCTTTGGGTGTACCAAACGTCACAATGTAACTGGGTGGCTATAAAGGTGCACTGCGGGTATCTCCAAAAGTGTCTGTTGGGTTGGCACGAATCAAGACTGGGATTTGTCACTCCGTGTAACGGAGAGGTATCTCTGGGCCCACTCGGTAGGACATCATCATAATGTGCACAATGTGACCAAGGAGTTGATCACGGGATGATGTGTTATGGAACAAGTAAAGAGACTTGCCGGTAACGAGATTGAACAAGGTATCGGGATACCGACGATCGAATCTCGGGCAAGTATCGTACCGATAGACAAAGGGAATTGTATACGGGATTGATTAAATCCTCAACATCGTGGTTCATCCGATGAGATCATCGTGGAACATGTGGGAGCCAACATGGGTATCCAAATCCCGCTGTTGGTTATTGACCGGACAGTCGTCTCGGTCATGTCTGCGTGTCTCCCGAACCCGTAGGGTCTACACACTTAAGGTTCGGTGACGCTAGGGTTGTAGAGATATTAGTATGCGGTAACCCGAAAGTTGTTCGGAGTCCTGGATGAGATCCTGGACGTCACGAGGAGTTCCGGAATGGTCCGGAGGTGAAGATTTATATATAGGAAGTGCAGTTTCGGCCATCGGGAAAGTTTTGGGGGTAATCGGTTTTGTACCGGGACCACCGGAAGGGTCCCGGGGGTCCACCGGGTGGGGCCACCTATCCCGGAGGGCCCCATGGGCTGAAATGGCAGGGGAACCATCCCCTGGTGGGCTGGTGTGCCCCCCATGGGCCTCCCCCGCGCCTAGGGTTGGAAACCCTAGGGGTGGGGGCGCCCCACCTGACTTGGGGGGCAAGTCCCCCCTTGGCCGCCGCCCCCCCTTGGAGATTGGATCTCCTAGGGCCGGCGCCCCCCTAGGGGTCCTATATATAGTGGGGGGAGGGAGGGCAGCCACACCCAAGTCCCTGACGCCTCCCCCTCCCTCCGTGACACCTCTCCCTCTCGTTGGTGCTTGGCGAAGCCCTGCCGAGATCCCGCTGCTTCCACCACCACGTCGTCGTGCTGCTGGATCTCCATCAACCTCTCCTCTCCCCTTGCTGGATCAAGAAGGAGGAGACGTCTCTCCGTTCCGTACGTGTGTTGAACGCGGAGGTGCCGTCCGTTCAGCGCTAGGATCGGTGATTTGGATCACGACGAGTACGACTCCATCAACCCCGTTCTCTTGAACGCTTCCGCTTAGCGATCTACAAGGGTATGTAGATGCACTCCCATTCCCCTCGTTGCTAGATTACTCCATAGATTGATCTTGGTGATGCATAGAAAATTTTAAATTTCTGCTACGATCCCCAACATGAATGCCCATGGAAACTGCCATCCGAAGACCATGTAACAGGGCTTCGTATTCGGCTGCGTTGTTGGAGTCTGTATACAGTATCTGCGGTACGTATTGAACTGTATCTCCGGTTTGGGACGTTAGGACGACGCCAGCCCCCATACTAGCCAGCATTTTAGAGCCGTCGAAGTGCATGATCCAATTGGAGTATGCGTCGTACTCTTTAGGGAGTTCGGCTTCGTCCATTCAGCGACAAAGTCGGCCAATACTTGCGATTTAATGGCTCGCCGATATTTGTATGTTATGTCGAACGGGAGGAGCTCAATGGCCCATTTGGCAATCCGGACCGTAGCATCGCGGTTGTTTATAATATCATTAAGTGGCACTTCCGAGGCTACTGTAATCGAACACTCTTGAAAGTAGTGTCGCAGCTTCCGGGATGCCATGAATACCGCATAGGCTATCTTTTGATAATGTGGGTACCGTGATTTGCATGGAGTGAGGACAGTTGGATACATAGTATACCGGCTTTTGAAGAGGGAATTTATGTCCGTCAGCTTCTCGTTCGACGACGAGCACTGCGCTTACAACTTGATGAGTTGCCGCAATGTACAACAGCATTGGTTCGCCGATGTTTGGCGCAGCCAGGATTGGGTTGGTTGCCAGTATGGATTTTATTTCTTCCAATTCGGCTGTGGTAGCGTCCGTCCACTCGAAGTGTTCGGTGCGCCGAAGGAGGCGATAAAGGGGTAATGTCTTTTCTCCCAAGCGAGAGATAAAGCGGCTTAGAGCCGCCACACATCCAGTTAGTTTCTGGATTTGTTTGAGGTCCGTTGGGATAGCCAACTGTGACAGAGCTCGAATTTTGGTCGGATTAGTTTCAATTCCTCTACTGGAGACAATGAAGCCCAGGAGCTTTCCGGCTGGTACGCCGAAAACGCATTTTTCCGGATTGAGCTTGATGTCGTATGTTCGGAGGTTGTCGAATGTGAGCCTCAAGTCTTCTATTAGAGAGTCGATGTGTTTGGTTTTAATGACCACATCATCTACGCATGCCTCTACTATTTTGCCGATCTGTTTCTCCAGACATGTTTGGATCATGCACTGATATGTTGCGCCGGTGTTTTTGAGCCCAAAAGGCATAGTGTTGAAACAGAAGGGGTCGTATGGTGTGATAAATGCCGTTGCGGCTTGGTCAGACTCCGCCATCTTAATTTGGTGGTAGCCGGAGTATGCGTCTAGGAAACACAATGACTCGTGTCCTGCAATAGAATCGATAATTTGATCAATGCGGGGGAGGGGGAAGGGATCCTTTGGGCAAGCCTTGTTGAGGTCCTTGAAATCGACACATAGGCGCCAGGATTTGTCCTTCTTTGGTACCATCACTAGGTTTGCTAGCCAGTACGGGTGTTTTATTTCTCTAATGAATCTGGCCTCCAACAGCTTGGCTAGTTCCTCTCCCATAGCTTGTCTCTTAGGTTCAGAGAAATACCGAAGAGCCTGCTTGACCAGCTTGAATCCCTTTAGAATATTGAGGCTATGCTCGGCCAGCCTGCGTGGGATTCCTGGCATGTCTAAGGGGTGCCAGGCAAATATATCCCAATTCTCGCGCAGGAACTCTCGTAGTGTGGCGTCCACGGCGGGGTCTAACTGTGCCCCGATGGAGGCTGTTTTTGTAGGGTCCGTTGGGTGGACTTGGAATTTGACTATTTCATCCGCTGGTTTAAAAGATGTGGACTTGGATCTCTTGTCAAGTATCACGTCATCCCTGTCCACTGTGGAGCGTAGCGCGGTTAATTCCTCGGCCGAAAGGGCTTCGGATAATGCCTCGAGGGCCAATGCGGCTGTTTTGTTTTCGGCGCGGAGTGCTGTGTCCGGATCACTAGCGAGAGTGATGATTCCGTTGGGCCCGGGCATTTTGAGCTTCATGTACCCATAATGGGGTATGGCTTGGAAGATCGTGAACGCTTCCCGTCCTAAAAGGGCGTGGTATCCACTACTGAACGGGGCCACTTGAAATGTAATTTGTTCGGACCTATAGTTCTCCGGCGTGCCGAATACCACATCTAGTGTGATTTTCCCAGCACAGCGTTGAGGGAGTCCAGGATTAGGGGTCTCCGGACAGCCGGACTATATCCTTTGGCCGGACTGTTGGACTATGAAGATACAAGATTGAAGACTTCGTCTCGTGTCCGGATGGGACTCTACTTGGCGTGGAAGGCAAGCTAGGCAATACGGATATGTATATCTCCTCCTTTGTAACCGACCTTGTGTAACCCTAGCCCCCTCCGGTGTCTATATAAACCGTAGGGTTTTAGTCCGTAGGACAACAGACAATCATACCATAGGCTAGCTTCTAGGGTTTAGCCTCTCTGATCTCGTGGTAGATCAACTCTTGTAATACCCATACCATCAAGAATAAATCAAGCAGGACATAGGGTTTTACCTCCATCAAGAGGGCCCGAACCTGGGTAAAACATTGTGTCCCCTGCCTCCTGTTACCATCCGCCTTAGACGCACAGTTCGGGACCCCCTACCCGAGATCCGTCGGTTTTGACACCGACATTGGTGCTTTCATTGAGAGTTCCTCTGTGTCGTCGCCGTTAGGCTTGATGGCTCCTTCTATCATCGATAGCGATGCATTCCAAGGTGAGACTTTTCTCCCTGGACAGATCTTTGTGTTCGGCGGCTTCACACTGCGGGCCAACTCGCTTGGCCATCTAGAGCAGATCGAAAGCTACGCCCCTGGCCATCAGGTCAGGTTTGGAAGCTTAAATTACATGGCCGATATCCGCAGAGACTTGATCTTCGACGGATTCGAGCCCCTGCCTTGTGCGCCACACGGTCACGATGAGTACGATTTAGCTCTACCATCGGACCGTATTCAGGAGATCGCACTGGCAGCCGCTCCGAGCCTCAATTCGGAGCCAGTTGCGTCATCCATGGATGGGTGGATAGACCCCGTCATGGAGGCCGTATCCTCAGCGGCGATCGAGCCGAATATCGACCTTACCCTTCACGAGACCCGTGTTGCCAAACTGTCGGATCCTTCCCCGGCCACGGACTCCGAACCGCCTGCGCCCGTGCCTATCAAATCCGACTGGGCGCCAATCATGGAGTTCACCTCCGCGGATATCTTTCAGCACTCGCCCTTCGGCAACATACTGAATTCATTAAAGTCTCTCTCCTTGTCAGGAGAGTCCTGGCCGAACTATGTCCGGCAGGATTGGGATGCGGATGATGAAGAAATTCGCCGCCCACCCAGCACCCACTTAGTAGCCACTGTCGATGACTTAACCGACATGCTCGACTTCGACTCTGAAGACATCGACGGTATGGACGACGATGCAGGAGACGAACAGGAACCACTGCCCACAGGGCACTCGACGCCCACTTCATCACATGACGTATACATGGTGGACACACCAAAAGAAAATGACGACGTGGAACGGAAGGACACAACGAAGGGTTGTCCCCTCGAGAAGCAGTCAAAGCGGCGGCGTAAGCGCTGCTCCAAATCCCGCCTCGACGGAAACAACGATCATATAGACCGAGCATTAGTGCAGGGTGAACCATCGCCGGACCACGGCAACACAGAGAATCAAACCGAACAACCCGACTCTATCAAAGATAATAGTCCGGACGACATCACACCGGACAGACACTCGGAGCAACAGAATGCCCGTCAAAGGCTTGTTGCCACCGCGAGGAGTCTAAAAAAGCAGAAGCAAAGGCTCAAGGCTGCGCAAGACACACTTAGAATCAGATGGAGTAAAGTACTCAACACAGTAGCGAAGTACGGCGGTAATTGCCCCACCAAGAGCTACCCGAAGCGGAAGTTGCTACCTGAATTCGATGAGGAGGCCTTAGATCCCCCGCAACCAAAAATTAAAATGGCCATCTGGCCGGATAGACGACCTCACGGCCAACATAGAGCGGCAAACAACGCCGCACATAAGCCAATACGCGATCCACGCAAGGGCTCGCATCAAAAGGACGGCGCAACCAGATCCATCTATGGACCACGCAAGCGCGCTCCAGCATACGTTGCAACACAACAAACATCCGAACAATGCGGTACACCCAGATACAGGGGTGCCGCACACCCCCTATGTTTCACCGACGAGGTGCTGGACCATGAATTTCCAGAGGGATTCAAACCCGTAAACATAGAGGCATACGATGGAACAACAGATCCTGGGGTCTGGATTGAGGACTATATCCTCCATATCCATATGGCTCGAGGAGATGATCTCCACGCCATTAAGTATTTACCCCTCAAACTCAAAGGGCCAGCTCGGCACTGGCTTAAAAGCCTCCCCGAAAGCTCCATGGGAAACTGGGAAGAGCTCGAAGACGCTTTTCGGGCAAATTTTCAAGGGACTTATGTCCGACCTCCGGATGCGGATGATTTAAGTCATATAACTCAACAGCCCGGAGAGTCAGCCCAAAAGCTTTGGAACAGGTTTCTTACTAAAAAGAACCAAATAGTCGACTGTCCGGACGCCGAAGCCTTGGCAGCTTTTAAACACAGCGTTCGAGACGAATGGCTTTCCAGACACCTCGGCCAAGAAAAGCCGAGAACAATGGAAGCATTAACAAGCCTCATGACCCGCTTTTGTGCGGGCGAGGACAGCTGGCTAGCCCGATGCAGCACCAGCGACCCAAGTACATCCGAAGTTCGAGATGGAAATGGGAAATCATGACGCAGCAAAAATAATAAGCGCCGGAATAAAGAAGACAGCCCAAAGAGCATGGCGGTAAACGCCGGATTCAGAAGCTCTCGGCCAGGTCAGCAAAAGCCGCCCTCTAAAGGCGCCAGAGATGAACTGTCCAGCCTAAACAAAATTCTGGACCAAATATGTCAAATCCATAGCACCCCCAATAAACCTGCAAATCATACCCACAGAGAATGTTGGGTCTTCAAGCAGTCCGGCAAGCTCAACGCCGAACATAAGGTGCAGGATACACCAAGCGAAGACGGGGATGAGCCTCGCAAGCAAAGCACTGGGGAACAGAAGAAATTTCCACCAGAAGTCAAAACAGTAAACGTGTTACACGTGATAAAGGGGAGAAACAAAGCGGCACTCCCAGATAAATATGCCCAAGGGCCTATCACCGCGGAGTTCTACCACTGGCCGTCTCAACCGATCACCTTCGACCATCAGTATTACTCGGCAAGTATCCGGCGCGCAGGATGGGCTGCCTTGGTATTAGATCCAATAATTGACGGATACCACTTCACACGAGTCCTGATGGACGGTGGCAGCAGTCTAAACCTGATATATCAGGACACAATCCGCAAAATGGGGATAGACCCAACGAAAATTTGCCACAGCAATACTACCTTTAAAGGAGTAACGCCAGTCCGAGGGGCTCATTGCACGGGCTCCCTGCTACTAGAGGTTATATTCGGCTTCCCCGATAACTTCCGTAGTGAAAATTTAACCTTCCACATTGCTCCGTTCCAAAGTGGCTATCAAGCACTACTTGGACGCGAAGCTTTCGCTCGCTTTAATGCAATACCGCATTACGCTTCCCTCACGCTTAAGATACCCGGTCCATGTGGCATCATTACAGTAAATGGAAATATTGAGCGATCACTGCGCGCCGAGGCAGCCGCACACTAAAACGGCCTCACCAACTAAAGCATTCGATAGGTCGTCAAGACTACGGACACGGTTAGACGAGTCCGACGCAGCTATATGTAATTCATACAGGTTTGATGGCCACACCCCTATTACAAATACAAGGGGCTCAACGCGCGCAGACAAGTGGCAATTTTTACTCATCTTGAATTGTACATGGTTCTTTAAACCTACCTTTTTGCACGACAACTTTTCACCTAAGTTCCTCTCTTTTACAGATGACCATCGTGCTACACCCGTCCAGTATACGGCACAACGGAGACACAGGCGCAGACGTGCAGCAGGGACCCGTTCCAAGGATTCTTTCTAGATTAAGACCCTGCGTCAACCTTTTTTACTGTCTCTTGTTGATACACATCCCTCAGATTCTCAGTACAATTCAGAAGGATGCTGGCGTCTTGGCATGTGGCCACGTTAGAATAATGCACGTACCTGGACACCAGGGGCTTCTTACAAAGGGCACTGTTTAGGCCCGGTTTACACCATAAAGACCGAATACCTTAGGGAGTGTTCGGCGTCGCGAGTTTGGCCTTATATGCATCAGCTCTGAATCATGTCTTTGGTCAAATTTTGGGTTTGCCCGGCTCCTATGTGTTGCTGCCTTACGTTCCGCTCTATCGGCTAAGGCGGCACCAGGAGAACTACTGCCATTGTGCCCTGGTTCATCCGGACGAGCACCTCAGTAGAGAAAGCTGAAAACTGACTGTCATGATATAGCGTGAGACTGGTCAACCACTCGATGACCTATCAGAATCTTAGAATTCCTCCGCCTTAACGAAGGGTCGTTTCCCGGCCAGGCATGTACGCACCCCAAATTCGGATGAGTGCGGAGCCACCAGGGGCTATATAGTAGCCCCACTGTCAAACTCCTCTGGCTAAGTGAAAGTGTTAAAGCATTATAGTCCGGTTGCCTAGTTCGCTGCGCTATCACCTCCTTAATAGGACCAAGACGTTGGATTAAGTGTGAACACGCGTCTTCTACGAACACCCCCGCATTATATGCGTGGGGGCTGAAGCCGACGATTGCAATCTTTCAGGATATACATACGTAAACGGCCGCACAGGAGGCATCATATTACTTTTGGGAAAAAGTATAAATACAGCCTTGATAAATTTACTAAAACATTGTTTTTACAATGGGAATACATGTCACTCAAACATAATATTCTTCGAGCACTGGGCCTCTATCAAATGAGCACCCTCAAGAACTTCTTCAAAATAGTGCTCGGCAGCCACTCGGCCTATGGCCGAACCCTGCACCGCAACAGTGGTAGCATCCATCTCCGCCCAGTATGCTTTGACACGGGCAAGGGCCATCCGCGAGCCTTCTATGCACGCCGACCTCTTCATCGCATTGATGCACGGCACCGCACCAAGGAACTGTTGCACCAGGCTAAAATAGTTGTTCGGCTTTGGCCTTTCCGGCCACAGCTGATCCACGACAGACCTCATGGCGAGTCCGGACAACCTATTGAGTTCGGCCCATTCGGCTAGCTGATCAGTCAATGGAAGCGAACGCTCTGGAACGTTAAACTGCGACCAGAACAACTTGTCCACTTCACGATCTGTTTGATCTCGGAAGTATTCGGCCGCATCGACCGCGCTCGCCGCCAAGTCCAGATATGCGTCTGCCGAACTCCACAACCGATCCAGAGGGGCATACCGCGGATCTCCGAACTTCCTCCACAGCATAAAGGGCTTCCCAGCCACAATATCCCTGGCTTCACGCAGCTCCTCCTTCTTCGCTCTCATAGCAGAGCGGGTGTCTTTGGTCGCCATCGTGGCCTTTTCAAGGTCCGTCGCCTTCGCTCGGTTTTCTTCTTCAAGGAACTGGCAACGGTCGGCAGTGTCTTTTAAATTTATAGCCATCTTGGCCATTTTCTCTTTGCTCTTGCAATGCGCGGCCTTCTCGGCTCTCAACTCTTCGGCCGCCTTCAAAGCAGCCACATTACTACTCCTTGCTTGTTCTTTGGCTCGGGCAAGTTCCGCCCGAAGGGTCTCCACGGTGGCAGCTCCATCTGCAGTCACAACATATTAAAGATACTGGCATCACGCTGCTCTTCCTATGTGACATTCACCAGAAAACATCACTTACCATGTGCCTCGTCAAGCCGCTTGTTAACAAGCTCGATGTCGGCATCTGCCGCATCCAGTTGCCGCTTTAGTTCGGCAAACTCATTAGTCCGGCTAGCCGCTGGAGCTTCCACCACCTGCACATAAAAGCGGTATGGTTATTACCTGGGACTACGATCCTCTGTTTGCCGCCGTTCTCAGCGACAACCAGAATCTCAGGGGCTACAACCTACACAGGCCACACCTAAAAATGTGTGGTACTATCACAAATGTATATCATTTTATGTACCTCAAAGCCCGTTAGTAGACTCATAAAGGCGTCATGCAACCCGCTTTCGGCGGACGAAATCCTTTCCATCATCGTGCCCATCAACATACGGTGTTCTTCCGAGATGGTCGCTCGCTTCAGCAGATCCCTCAGTGCGTCCGACCGCATACCAGACGGCGCCGGACTCTTTTGTTTGCCCTCTTCAAGGGCCGGATACTGGGGACTTCGGGTGACCATAGGATTATCTTCTGGCATCACCGGACCCATGGAGGCCCTCTGTGACGACACCTCAAGGTCACCCGCTTCTTGAGCGGGGGAGTCCGGGGGAGGCGTTTCGCTCTCCATCATCTCCGGAAGAAGATCCCCTGAAGACGAGCTCTGTTGAGAAGGGCTAAGATCCGAACTGCAATATAAACGCTTCGGTTATTTTCCTCGGAAGTAAGGTATAATATCTTTACTATTAAGCATTTTTTATCACTTACGGCTCGTTAGAGGGCTGATCCCCGCGCGGACTTTGCGCGGCAGGAGCACCCTCCGAGGCAGGACCCTCTGGTGGAGACTTCTTGTCTCGTTTGGAAGCCTTGGTTTCCGGCTCTTCACAGGCAGTCCTCTTCCTTCCCCGGAGCGAGAGAATGTCAGATTCTTCCCCTTGGTTATCCTCCTTCATGGAGGCGCTTATTCCCTCGGTTGGAATTGGTCGCGGTGGGGGCCCGCTTTCGCCCTCATTATTCCCCCTTTATCTTCCTTTGAGGGCGCCGGGCAAGGCGCTAGCTCGAGCATCTTTTCCAGTATCGGATTGTCCAAACCCTCAGGAGGGGGGGCCGAACACCGAATCATCTTCGCCTTTGTTAGCCAGTCCTAGTCAAAGAGCGATGTCTTGGAATGACGTCATGATAAATGAAAGACGGTGTGTTCGGCTAGAGGATTACTTACTTGGTCAGCGGTGCGGTTGTTGCTCAGGCCCACGTCCTCGGTAGTATCCGGACACTCTATTTGGGGTCCGAAGAATGATTTATACATCTCCTCGTGCGTCAGGCCGAGGAAATTCTAAATAGTGCACGGTCCTTCTGGGTTGAACTCCCACATGCGGAGGGGCCGGCGTTTGCAAGGCTGGACTCGACGAACCAGCATGACTTGCACCACCATAACTAGACTGAAATCTCCTTCGAAGAGATCTTGAATGCGGCTCTGCAGTATAGGCACGTCCTTGGCTGGACCCCAGCTCAGCCTTCTGCTAATCCATGACATCAGTTGTGGTGGAGGGCCCGAGCGAAAAGCAGGGGCAGCCACCCACTTGGCACTTCTGGGAGCTGTGATGTAAAACCACTCCCGTTGCCATAATCCGGACACCTCTGGAAAGGAACCCTTTGGCCATGGAGCTCCAACAATCTTGCTTATTAATGCGCCTCCGCACGCTACATGCTGCCCCTCGACCATCTTCGGCTTCATGTCAAAGGTCTTAAGCAACAGGCCGAAGTGAGGGGTAATGCGGAGGAAGGCCTCACATACGACAATAAATGCCGAGATGTGGAGAAAGGAGTCCGGGGCTAGATCGTGGAAATCTAGCCCGTAATAGAAAATCAAACCCCTAACGAAGGGATCCAGAGTGAGGCCTAGACCTCGGAGGAAGTGGGAGACGAACACAACGTTCTCGTTGGGTTCCGGAGTAAGGATGACCTGCCCTCGGGCAGGCAACCGATGAGAAACCTCGGCGGTCAGGTATCTGGCCTCCCTCAACTTTTTGATATCCTCTTCCTAACGGAGGAGGGCATCCACCGGCCTTGAAGGCTAGATCCGGACATGATTGAAGGTCTGAAGCACCTGACCTAGGCTTTGGGTGTTAGAACTCGAGGCAGGGGAAGGATTCGATTGAGCACGGGAGGGAAAAAAGTAAAAGCCTTGTCCCTTTATAAAGAGGGTGAATATCAAGCGTCATCCTAGTGGCCGTTTGGGACTTGCCTAAAATCTAGGAGTCCTAGGCACGGTTCGGTTACCCATGACCGTATTGATGAGAATCCCGTAATTAGGGGAACACGATCTCTGCTTTGACAAGACGTGTCAAGAAACTGCCTCGCGTTATGTGTGGGGCTAGTTAAATAAAAATGGTTCGAAAAAACGTCGAGCCATGGCATGATGTCATATAGCCAAAACGTGTCAGCACATTAGATTTGTGGAAGTATTATTCTCTCTACGGAGGTATGTGGAACGTGTTTTGCAGGGTCGGACACTATCCTTTTATTTGAACTTTTCTGTGGTATATCCGGAGGAGGAACCCGCCTTGCAATGCCGAAGACAACACTGCGCGCCGGACTCATCGTCATTGAAGCCTGGTTCAGGGGCTACTGAGGGAGTCCGGGATTAGGGGTCTCTGGACAGCCGGACTATATCCTTTGGCCGGACTGTTGGACTATGAAGATACAAGATTGAAGACTTCGTCTCGTGTCCGGATGGGACTCTACTTGGCGTGGAAGGCAAGCTAGGCAATACGGATATGTATATCTGCTCCTTTGTAACCGACCTTGTGTAACCCTAGCCCCCTCCGGTGTCTATATAAACCAGAGGGTTTTAGTCCGTAGGACAAGAGACAATCATACCATAGGCTAGCTTCTAGGGTTTAGCCTCTCCGATCTCATGGTAGATCAACTGTTGTAATACCCATACCATCAAGAATAAATCAAGCAGGACGTAGGGTTTTACCTCCATCAAGAGGGCCCGAACCTAGGTAAAATATCGTGTCCCCTGCCTCCTGTTACCATCCGCCTTAGACGCACAGTTCGGGACCCCCTACCCGAGATCCGCCGGTTTTGACACCGACAAGCATGCTTCCCGACTGGGGATGATTCCTCTGAAGGTCGTGCTGCTTTGCTCAATGCAATTCAAGTCTATTTCCATTTTTTGAAGGGTTTCCTCATAGATGAGGTTCAATCCACAGCCGCCGTCCATGAGTACTATGGTGAGTCGAAAGCCGTCCACAATTGTACTGAGGACCAGTGCAGCTGGTGCTCGGGCTGTTTGGAATTTAGGTTCGTCACTAGCATTGAAGGTAATAGCCATGTCACTCCATGGATTTATTGCTGCCACATGGCAGATTTCGGCAAGGCTGCGGAGTGTTCGCTTGCGCCTGTTATTTGATGCGAAGGTTTCAAAGACTATTAGTACCGTATTGTTATCCATGAGATGGTGCTCTGTGGTATTTGGGATGAGAAGATCCTCGCCACTTTTGGCCACCTGCCGGAGTATCCAACATGCTCTAAGGCTGTGTGTTGGTATGGTATCCGCTGTACTATGAATTTTGCAGGGTCCGTTAAGCCATCCCTCCAATACGGTTCCATGCCCTGAAGAGGGTTTTTGTTTCTTTGTAACTAACTCGGGTGTCTTATGATAGTGCACCCTTTTACTTCGGACTGGGTGTATATTCCGAGCCGGATTATCCCAAAATTTCTTTTCGGTTTTCCAGGTGATTTCCATCGCACGGTACTTTCGTACTATGGACGCCAAGTCAGCGAAGCGTGATATGTCACGGTGACTCAAGGCGTTAAGGATTCCCTTGTCCGTGCAATTTGATGCGTCCGTATCTACTACGATAACAACGGATATTTTGAAGGCTGAACAGGGAAGAAAGGAGAAATATATAGTGCTTGCTTTGCGTCAGAAGAGAAAGAAATTTGTTGTTGTTCATGACATCAATCAGACAGTTCATCACGTGAGCAAGTCATCATGGCAACAAGGTGGCATGTACTTTTGTTGGAGAAATTCCCGTTCAAGTTGCACCAACGGATGAAGTTGAGCCGAAGTTCAGGACTCCATGCAAAAGCCTGATGAACAATTTGAGTCCTTTGAGTCGTACGTGATCAACACAAGGAAAGTAGTACTATTTTGGAATCTTGTGATCAACGTTGCTGGATTTTGTATTAGCTTAATACTGATTAGTTAGTTAAGATAGGAGAGAGTTTTTTTTCCATGGTCACTAGTATACGATACGTGCATGTATCAGTACGTGTCTAACTAGATTTTGTGTCCAATTAGTTTTCAAGTCGTAATAGGAGTCCAGGTTGGTGCAGCCTTGTGCCTGCGTGCACTACATATAAGGCGATCCGGCTGTGTATCGAGGGATAGGTTTTTTTTACATTGAGTTAAATCAGAAGAAACGCCATATTACAGCGGCGGCGGCCATGACTGTGTGTGAGACAAGTTGAGGAATCGATCTGGTTCTGTGTTTCCTTGGCGAGAAGGTTGGTAGCTTGTGCTACTAAATTTTTCGGCCGATCGTCTACGATCGTCCACGCGCTTCCGATCAGGGTGCTCGTGTTGTTTAATTAGGTTTGCATATAGTAAACCTAGTTTCTACATTGTTCATTGCTGTTTTGCTGGTTGATTATTTGTGCAGTTAGATAAGGAAAGATTACAATTGAGATCAGTGTACCGTGAAAGATTGGGGAAAATTATTCGCGTCATCGAGTTTTTGTCGACGTTTGCATCAAGTGGTATTCAGAGCAAGGTTGATCACGGTACAATTTTTTTTCTCGGCTATTTGATTTCAATTGTTTGAAAGATGGTGAACTCGCAGCATGAGAAATCTGATCATGAGGAGGGCGATGAACTTCCGGAGGATTTGAATATAAGTGATGATTTACGTATCCATCTGATGTCGATCAAGGGAGCGAACAAGAAGCTTGGGACAAGGGTTGAGGAGTTGTCTGCAAATATTGTTGGCGTCGAGGACAGGTTGAACGAGCGTTTGACTGCCAGCGACCGACAACGCACTGATAGTCTACAGGTGGTGACTGCGAGTCTTAATCGGCTCACCATTGCGGTTCAGCGCCTTCAGGCGAGACATGTGGCACCCCGACAGTCCCGCTCACCACGACGACGTCGTGACCGCGACAATGACGATGATGGTGATTTTTCTGAGGATTCTGATGCCCGTGGAGGCTTACCTCACCGACCACGGCATGATGCTGGGGCTCACCGCCATGCTGGGCAGCGCCGTGACTATGGCGGCAATGGTGCCCACGAGGATGATGGTTTGGGTCGAATCAAGATAACCATACCTGAATTCTCGGGACGTTGTGCTGACCCGGAGAAATATTTGGAGTGGGAGATGCGCGTAAATCAGATTTTTGATGGTCACAACTACTCCGAAGAGAAGAAGGTTCGTGTTGCATCTATGGAATTTACAGAGTATGCTCTTGTATGGTGGGATAATAAGAACCGTACTAATGAGCGACCAGCAACATGGGCTGACATGAAGCGAATCATGAGGGAACGTTTTGTGCCTGCTTACTACACTCACCAGCTTCATAGTAGACTGCGTCGTCTAGTGCAAGGTACGAAATCAGTTGATGAGTACTATAAGGAGATGCAAGTTTTGATGATCCGTACAGCTGTGCGTGAGTCTGCGGAGGCGACCATGGTACGTTTCTTTGAGGGGTTAGAAGAAAAGATTCGCGACCGTGTTGATTTAATGCAATATAATGATATTCATGAGTTGCTTCATCAAGCAGAGCGTGCTGAACGTTGGGTATTGGAGAAGCAAGCTTTAGAGACTCGTCCAACTTACAACGGTGGGCGACGCGGTTCTTCTCCTATTGATGGTGGGTTTAGTGCTAAACCGACTCCTTCTTATAAGTCGGGAGGCATTGAACAGAGCAGAGTGGCGGCTGCGCCAAAGGAGGTTTCTCAGGTTTCATCTAATGCGTCTTCATCTCATCATCGTAATATTATTTGCCACAAGTGTGGAGGACGTGGACACATGAAGCATGAATGTTCCAATCAACGAAGGGTTCTACTTGTTGATGCAGAATATATTTCAGAATCTGAAGATGAGATGCCTAAGTTAGAGGATGAAATCGAAGGAGGTCATGGTGATACCATACTATGCTATCCCCAAGATGATCCTGATGTGGAGAGTTTGCTAGCACATAAGGTCCAGCGAGATGACAAGGTCATTCTTGAACCAGGACAACGACGGAGTATTTTTCAAACTGCATGTACCATCAAGGGAGAAGTGTGCAAACTGATAATTGATGGCGGGAGTGCTAGCAACATGATTAGCAAGGATGTGGTGGAGTCTCTTTCTTTGCCAACATGGGAGCACCCAAAACCATATTATATGAAGTGGATCAATGATGTGGGCAAAGTAAAGGTAACTCACAGGGTGAAGGTTCCTTTTTCTGTTGATGGCTATGTTGACAAAGTAGAATGCGACGTTATGCCACTACATGTCTGTCATCTTATTTTGGGGCGTCCGTGGCAACATGATATTAACGCTCTTCATCATGGGAGAACAAATAGGTACACTTTTATGCATAAAGGTGAGTTCTATGCTATTCTTCCGAAAGATGCAAAAGATATAAAGTGTACCATCGAAGTGTTTAAGAAAAAACCTAGAAGGCATACGCTGAAACCAAGGACGGTTTCCCTTCAAGGGAGGGAGGATGATGCGTCCGTATCTACTACGATAACAACGGATATTTTGAAGGCTGAACAGGGAAGAAAGGAGAAATATATAGTGCCTGCTTTGCGTCAGAAGAGAAAGAAATTTGTTGTTGTTCATGACATCAATCAGACAGTTCATCACATGAGCAAGTTTCATCATGGCAACAAGGTGGCATGTACTTTTGTTGGAGAAATTCCCGTTCAAGTTGCACCAACGGATGAAGTTGAGCCGAAGTTCAGGACTCCATGCAAAAGCCTGATGAACAATTTGAGTCCTTTGAGTCGTACGTGATCAACACAAGGAAAGTAGTACTATTTTGGAATCTTGTGATCAACGTTGCCGGATTTTGTATTAGCTTAATACTGATTAGTTAGTTAAGATAGGAGAGAGTTTTTTTTCCATGGTCACTAGTATACGATACGTGCATGTATCAGTACGTGTCTAACTAGATTTTGTGTCCAATTAGTTTTCAAGTCGTAATAGGAGTCCAGGTTGGTGCAGCCTTGTGCCTGCGTGCACGACATATAAGGCGATCCGGCTGTGTATCGAGGGATAGGTTTTTTTACATTGAGTTAAATCAGAAGAAACGCCATATTACAGCGGCGGCGGCCATGACTGTGTGTGAGACAAGTTGAGGAATCGATCTGGTTCTGTGTTTCCTTGGCGAGAAGGTTGGTAGCTTGTGCTACTAAATTTTTCGGCCGATCGTCTACGATCGTCCACGCGCTTCCGATCAGGGTGCTCGTGTTGTTTAATTAGGTTTGCATATAGTAAACCTAGTTTCTACATTGTTCATTGCTGTTTTGCTGGTTGATTATTTGTGCAGTTAGATAAGGAAAGATTACAATTGAGATCAGTGTACCGTGAAAGATTGGGGAAAATTATTCGCGTCATCGAGTTTTTGTCGACGTTTGCATCACAATTACTGCAGAAAAATGAGACTGCGTCTTCCTCGTGACAGTCCTTAACCTTGTTCATCACAAGGAGGAATCTGGCCCAATAATGATGTACTTTTTCATGGGGCTCTTGCCTGATGTGGGAAAGATCATTTATGTCTGGGTGGGTGGGTGGAATTGGGTCCGAACCCCTACCCAATCTGAGACCCAGGGGCCGAGGTGTTTCCAATCTTGGAATTTCGGGTTCCGGGATGTTGCCCGATAAGTCTGGCCCACTGCCTGACTCTGGGTTCAGGGCTTGGGTGATGTCCTGCCGTAAACAGGTATCCGGCTCGGAGAGCTCAGGAATCCGGACATAGTTAGTCCTCAAGATAGAAGAAGAATCGCCGCATTGTTCCTCCACCACCGCAACATGATGGGTGACCGATGGAGAGTTAATCTCCCTTTGATCGGGTTTAAGCCCAATCCGATCATAGTCCGTAGCGACTCCCAAGGCGGCGATGCGATCCAAGAGCTCGTTTAGAGAATAGAGCTCCATTGGATCCATCTGCTCGGCGAATTCCGAGCCGACGTGGAGGCCATTTTCGATGACCCGAGAAGTCATCGTCGGGGCAGCAGCCGAACGGGTGGTCATGATGAAACTGCCTAGCCGGAGAGTTTGGCCGACAGCCAGGGCTCCCCCGGCGGTGATCTTGTTCTTAACAACGAGACGAGGCATCTTTCCTTACGGTGACGGCACAGAGGAACTCTCAATGAAAGCACCAATGTCGGTGTCAAAACCGGCGGATCTCGGGTAGGGGGTCCTGAACTGTGCATCTAAGGCGGATGGTAACAGGAGGCAGGGGACATGATGTTTTACCCAGGTTCGGGCCCTCTTGATGGAGGTAAAACCCTACGTCCTTCTTGATTATTCTTGATAATATGAGTAGTACAAGAGTTGATCTACCACGAGATCGGAGAGGCTAAACCCTAGAAGCTAGCCTATGGTATGATTGTATGTTGTCCTACGGGCTAAAACCCTCCGGTTTATATAAACACCGGAGGGGGCTACGGTTACACAAGGTCGGTTACAAAGGAGGAGATATACATATCCGTATTGCCTAGCTTGCCTTCCACGCCAAGTAGAGTCCCATCCGGACACGGGACGAAGTCTTCAATCTTGTGTCTTCATAGTCCAACAGTCCGGCCAAAGGATATAGTCCGGCTGTCCGGAGACCCCCTAATCCAGGACTCCCTCACCCGTGATTAAAAGCAAAATAGAGCACGCAATGTCAGACATCTTGCCATATAGTCTTTTGAACAAAAAAGAGAGAAAATATACAAAACATACCATGGTGTGTTTCACGATGTTGGTCTTGGTAAAACGATGCACAAATGGCCTCCCCAAGTTGTGCACACTTGATGGTAGGATCGCGATGGCGTTCTCATCCTCATTAAGCTCTTCCACTTTTTGAAAGAAAATTGCATAATTGTATGGATCATCATCATCATCATCATCTCTGGTACCCTCATCATCTTTCTCATCCTCATGCCCCTAGCTATCTCATCATCATCGTCATCACCTTGGGAATCCTCAGCATCATCTTCATCAAGCTCATCATCTTGGTCAGAGAAATACTTAATCCTTGACTCGTTGACCGCTTTCTTCAAGTAAAAGCCTATGCAGTCTCCCGCGGTGAGCTTATTATTTGAAATGTACTTGTTCCATCCATCGCCTCCTATGATGGTTTTATCCTTTTGTTTACAAATGAAAATTTTGTACGATTGCCCTTGACCATCCTAAAACTTGAAACTGTCACTGTTTAAATTATTGAATTGGACCCTTAAGTTCCATGGGATACACTATGTAACAATTAAGAATGATGTAGTTAATAGTTAATGGTATGCACAGTACAAGAATTTGGTAACTGGTTAGAATTGAATGATGAACATTGTTACCACAATTTTTTCGAATCCATCCCCCAAGAGGAGACCGAATTCTACTGCATGGGATAAACTATCCCTACAGGGATTTTTGGAGACATTGCAGGCCTTAAGCACCATGATCATCTCCTTCAAAAAGTTAAACACTGTTATCATTGGTGCTATGTCATGAAAGAATATTGAGAAGCGGCATAAAAAATTGGTAGGAAAAAATGTCATCACAACGAGGTATGATCACAGATTACCAACACCACACCAACTAGGCAGTACGACTATATAATAAGCAGGTTTATCACGAAGTCACGGACATATATAGTACGCCATAGCAAGTTTCATAAGTACTACATTAAAGGTTCAAACATCTGAAGCACGGAGGTATAGACTAGGCACGGTGGAGAGATCAACTCCTAATCTAAGTCAACGTCAGAGCCAAAGTCGTTATCGTCATCCTTGTCAGATTCCTCGGCAAGATCATCCCAGACTATCAGGTCATGCTCGGCATCCTTCTGGTTGCGTGCGGTCATCAGCAACGCCTCACTAATGGCGACAGATGCGGATCCTCCCGAAGATTCCGTTCCACCAAGGGATCGGTGCTCTGACGTTCAAGGGCCCTGATGAGTGCCTTGGCCTTGAAGTGCTCCTGCTTCTCGACCTTGGAGATTATCCTCATGTTAGGAGGCGCTATCTCACTTGTGCACCAAGCATCCGGAGGAAAGTTGAGCTGAGCCCTTCACCAATGGTACTCGAGCACCATGGCATCATAAGCGCGCGTCGCGTCCTCGGCTAAGTCGAACATGTCGTGCCATTTTTTCTTGCCAGTGACGGGGTTTTGGATTTGGGCACTCCACTTCCCCTAGGGCCTCTGGAAAATACCAAGGTATGTGCTGTTGTCCGCCATTTTGGGAAAAAATGAGTAAACATGCAGAAAAATAAATTTGGCGAAAGAACTGAAGAAATATTCAACAACACAATATGAATTAAAAACAAACAAAAAATTGGCATGACCTCAGCATAAAAATGGACACCTTAAGAGCTAGAAATTTGGTGAAACGGAAATAAATCAATGTTTCGCCAAAACTTTAGCGCTTATAGTACAAATCCCTGTAAAGAAATAAAGACATCTGCCACAACACAATATGAATAAAAAATAAATAAGGAAATTTGGCATGACCACTGCATAAAAATGGACACATTAAGAGCTAGAAATATGGCGAAACAGAAATAAATCAACGTTTCCCCAAAATTTTAGCGCTTATAGTATGAATCCCTATAAAGAAATGAAGACATCTAATACAGCACAATATGAATAAAAAATAACAAAGAAATTTGGCATGACCTCTTCGTAAAAATGGATACATTAAGTGCTAGAAATTTGGTGAAACAGAAATAAATTAACGCCTCGCCAAAACTTTAGTGCTTATAGTATTTACTCCCTCCGTCCGGAAAAGCTTCTCCTTCAAATGAATGTATCTAGCACCAAGTTAGTGCTAAATACATTCATTTGAGAGACAAACTTGGGACAAGCTTTTTCGGACGGAGGGAGTATCCATGTAGAGAACTATAAACTACAACTATACGGCTATTGAGTTCATATATACGGCTTGTTTTGATTGCTATAACTACAACTAGAAATATAAAATTACAACTACAATTTGTTTTAATGTGTGCATTAAAAACTATACAACGTATACAATCTACAACAATCACACTAAAACTAGCTAGAAACTACAACTATACCTACAAATTAAAAATTAAAACTACAACTAATATCAAACCCCTAACCCTAACCCTAGTCGAACGTGGCTACTACTGCGGCTGTGCGTGTGTGTGTCGGTCGCTGCTGCGGGTGGCGATGAGGACGGCCAAAAAGAGAGGTGGGGACGACGACCTTATACCTGCCGGAGTGGAGGCTGACGGGGCGATGAATCAAGGGCGAGGGCGAGGGTGACAGGGACGGAGGATCGAGGGCAAGGGCGACGCAGTGGAGGGCAAGGACGGCGGCGGTGACGGACGGCGTTGGCGGGAGCGAATGACGACGACGACATGAGCAGCGCCACGGTGGAGGGCGAGGGCGGCGAAGAGAGCGAGATGGGGGAGATAGTGAGAGTGAGGGTGGGAGTGGGCTAGGAGAGGGGGAGGGTGCGCGCGTGCAGATAGTGCTCATCACCTGCGACAGGCGCGCCAGATTACCCGAGACTGCTAATTTGGGGTGCGGGCGGCAATCTTTGAGTTGAATTTGGACAGTCTACCGCTAACCTATGTGTGGCGGGTGCGACAATTAGTATCTGCCTGCCACTACTACCTGTAACAATGGTGGTGGGTGCACAGTGGCACTCGCCACAGCAAACACTCATAACATAGCCACTCTCAGCACCGCTTTTTTGTGGCAGGTGACGTATTTCGCCCGTCACTGGTGTGCCCGTAGCTCTGGTGGTCCCGTTTTGTTACCCTCCACTTCTGCTTCTCCTAACTAGCTGTGGTGGGTGCCTCGACCCGCCCGCCACTCTATTGAGTTCACCTATAAGGCCTTTCCCGGTAGTGGTATCTTCTATTTAAGAGGTCACTTAGCACTCGAATCCAAAAGTAACAACCTTGTGTGTGCTTTATGTATGTGATTTTGACTCCATTGTTCAAAGGGGAACACCAGCCCCGAGTGTGTGATTAAATTTCTCTTGGGTCCACTTTTTAATAAAGGGTGGATTTTATTACTCAAAATGAAGCATCATGTGGATACAACCACAACGAGTACACATGCCTCTGCATAGGTAGGATGCACACAGCCAACACCAGCGCACACACGCAAAAACCGCCGGCAAAATAGCAAAGTCATATAAGACCAAAGCTATGCCTAAGCAAGAAAAATGGAAAAAAAATCTCTAAAGCAATCAAATCCACGATCGACAAACTGCAAAGATGACCATATCCACACCAATCATCTTATAACACCACAAGGACAACCATGTTCTTCAACAGCAACCCTTCATGAAGGGAGCAACCCTTCATGAAGGGAATGACGCCCGAGCACCACCGTCACCGGATCCAACGACCAAAGAGGTCAGAGTCTAGGTTTTCACCCTAAAGAAACAATCCGAGCATATCCGATAAATGTCTTCGACAAGGTAACGACATAAAAACATCGTGATTGCGAGGTATAACCAACACTGGCAGACCTAGGTTTTCACCCCCAGAGTTCAAGATGGGTACTTGAAAGCACCACCACCGAAATCAATCATGTGTTATCGCCGTCACTTTTCCACGATCATAGCAACTACATTTGCTAGGTTAGAAACCCGACTGCCATAGTTGCACAACTATGCCCTTTGCGTCAAGCCGCCGTTCATAGGTTGCATCTCACCAACGAAGGTAACCACTGGATCTGGAGAGAGTATCCCCATAAAGATCTTTCGGTGGCCATCGCAATTCGCTATGACACTGTCGTCGAAGGGCAGAGTGATCATCACATGGGCCAACACTAGCGATGGAGCACCTCACTGCTGACTGCCACCTTGTTGCACCTGAGCATCCGCGCGCAGCTTCGGCCGAGCCCGCACGACTGCCGGCTGGCCGGACACTCCAAAGTACCGTATCAGGCCACGAACAGTACCGCACCTGCAGATCTGGCCGAGTTTTCGCCAAATTCCAATCAAGAAAGCAGTCGGAGAATCTGAATCCAGAGACTCATTGCAGGAGGCGCCAAGCAAGTGGTAGTCAGAGATCTGCAACCAGATGTTCGTATCTCTCTTGGGCGCCACTGGCCACGAGGGAGGACGCGAGGAGTTGATCACCTTCCAGGGACTTCGATGACGCTACACGAGCTGGGAGATGCCCTAGTCGCCCCTCCTCCTCACCCTAGTCACCCATCCTCCTCACTCCCCCCCCCCCCCCGCCCCCCTCCTCTTCTCTTCCTCATCGCCGCCCGAGGCAGCCGCCAGGCAAGCCCGAGGCGCCAAGGATAGTGGCCGCAGGGCCTCGGTTGCCCTACTTCTGCGTGGGGAACCCCGGATCTGGAGTGACGGTTCCATTGGCAAGGCACAACCGGCTAGCAGCCATGCGGGTGGTGGATCAGGTGTCCCGGCTGCGCAGGCAGCGGGATCCAGTGGTCGTTGGCGGCCGGCAGCGGCTTCTGCGGCGGTCGATGCGTGCGATCTGGCGCCTCCCCTACTCCCCTATTCGGCGTGCGGGCCAGCCTGGTCGGGCCGCGCTTCCTCTTGATCGCCGGTTCTGTACGGGAGGCACTGCTGGTGGCGGGGATCTAGTTCGGGCGAAATTCCTGGCCGGCCATGACTGGCCGCGCCGACGGCGATGCCTGAGGGCGCCGTTCCCCTCCTTGGAGGCGTCGGTATGGACTGATCTCCTCACTTCACCTTCCCCTAGGTCTCCCGGGCAAAAGCCCTAACTTTGTTGGGCGGCAGTGCTCACGGCATCGTTGCCTTCTTGAAGGTGCCACTTTGGGAACTTTGGGGTTGGGTGGCGCTTGTGGGTGGTGGGCGGCGGCGGTGGTGCGGCCCTATCCTAGCATGGATTTATGTCCGTTGCTTGGAGATGGACTCGCGTAGGTGGAGGTCGTCGGCTGGCGTCGTGGTGGCGTCAATGGCGGGGGACCTGCCAAGGCTCGCGTAGGTGGAGGTCGTCGTTTGGCATCGTGGTGGCGTCGATGGCGGAGGACCTGCCAAGGTTGTCACCTCAATCTGCTATGAAGATGGACCTGTGGAACATGGCGGCGATGACACATGTGAGTGCGTCGGACCGGTTTGAGCCCCGGACCCGGCAGATGGCTCGGTCGGGGCCTCCGGCTTTAGATGTTAGGCTTAGATGAGAGGTCTGGGTATGTGGCCTAGCTTGCACCCCTTCATCATTTAGATAGGAGTAGCTGCAGATTTTGACAAGATGACGAATTTAGGCATATTGTTGTTCTACTTTGTAAGACCTTCAAGAATAATCAATAAAATGATCGCATGCATCTCACAAATGCAGAAGCCGGAGGTCATCATCCTTTTTTTAAAAGACACAAGATGGGAGATGGCCCGCCGTCGCCATCGGCCGGCCGGGGATTCGCCGAGCGGCTCCGACCGGCGACGGCGAGGAGGTGATGGCATGAGGGGGCGCTTGTGGCGGCGATGATGTGTGGCCACGCAAGACGCCCTAGCAGGGCGAAGCACTCTCGGGTCCACTTGCAAGCTAAAATGACACCCAAGTAGTATATCCTACCTATGGGAAGCTGTCAGCTTCAAAGGAAAGACCAATAAAGCTCTGTCTTTTCTGATCTAAATTATATATCCACTTGACATTTCATAATGGAGATCTTTGTACGACACACTATCATAAGATTGTTAGTGCTTATTCAATTAACAGGTAAGAAGAAGTACTTCCACAAGAATCATTTGGCAGCGAAGTCACGCCAAGAGATAACAATATAAATATTTTACCAAGATCCCAAAAGACATCCAAAGAATGTTTTTTCTTTCCAACAAGCAAGAAGCTACAATATAATTATTCATTCACAAAAAGCTGATCATAGCAAACGTTGTTTGTTCCACCCACACTTGTATCACGATTCAATTTGTTTACTCAATTTTAGGGGCAATCATTGGATTGCGAGGTTGATGCATGAGTGCCCAAGGCATATGTCCACGGGTGCATAATTATTTAATTAATTGGCAACTAACTATAGCCCAGAGCACGCTATCAAGCTCATCCACAAGTTAATTTCCGAAGCTATATAATATGGCATACTACTATTATTAATGTACTTTTCACCATGCATGCATGTGACCTTTTCCTAACATGCTCCCGTTTTGCCCAGTAAAGTAACTAGACCAAGCACTACATAGCAACAAAAGAATATACGCTGTAAAGCTGCAGGCGTGATTATCCATAAGAGCTTAACCTATCCAATCACATAGAAAGTATGCACAGGATATAATAATGGAAAAAGAAAGAACTACGAAGTCAACTAGGTAACACAAAGAATAATTTGGAACTAATGAAGACACTTATAAAACACAAAAGTAATTAACAAAGATCTGTTCCTATAGTACTTTATTCACTCTCTAATCATCACTTAATAATGGTCTCCTGTGATTTGGCCGATTAACAAAACATGGTAGGAATCTTATGATCAAGGTTAGTCAGCAGAAGGAATGATCATGGAGAGCTGTATACGTATATATACAAACAAAAGTATACATGCACACGCATCTCCAACGGATGCATGCTCTCTTCTTTCACGTCATTTGCCTGGAAGGTGCAGCATCTCTGGCCTATACGTTAGCACATTACCCGCAGGCTCTTCTGCGGTCTTTCATTCTTTTCTTCTTTCGGAAGGTGGGACGCAATTATCACCAAATCAATTTTGGCAGCGTGTCACTGCGTTTGTCATATTTTTTGACACTTGTATATTCTGACTTTATCCACATCTCTAATTTTCTATGATTGTATT
Source organism: Triticum urartu (assembly GCF_056163025.1). Taxonomy (NCBI): domain Eukaryota; kingdom Viridiplantae; phylum Streptophyta; class Magnoliopsida; order Poales; family Poaceae; genus Triticum; species Triticum urartu. Next base: position 697,433,505 of record NC_141875.1, read on the forward strand.
GATTTAATAGCTGCAAAATGTGTTGATACACTAAAATTGTGATGTATCACCTACTACTACTGATTTGTTGACCACCGGAGAAAGGAAATGATACACAATTTTTTTTTCCTGATGAGCTAACAATCGGTGATAATTGCTCAGTGGAGCTAGGGTTATGATACACGTTCAAGCTGGCTTGGAAGTTGGAAAGACGAGGAGGTGTAGGAGGTTATAGTAGACCTGCGCATGGGCAGCCCGGCCCGACGACCAAAGCCCAGAAGCCCAACATCCGGGCCATAGATGGGATTAGCTCTTCCGCCCGAAGCCCAGCCCGAAAATATCCAAATGAGGTTAAAATAATTATTTTAATTGAAAATAAGTAGAGTAATGTATTTAAATACCCTGAAAACTACTATATTGACTAGAAAAGTGCATTTTCCACATGGTTTGGGGTGGGCACGGCTCGGGCTTGGCGTTTTCACTTTGCGCTTTGTCAAGCCCGGTCAAAAACCTATCCTGGCCTTGGGTATGATCAGGTTTAGGCTATCTCATGTCCATGTGTGGCATAAAAATAAGCTAGTTTGGAACGAAAGGCGAAGGATAAATGGTGCTCTGTGTAAATTTAATGGATGTAAAATGTTGATATTGTTATAGGGTCGTATCACCTACTACTATCTTGGTAACAACTGGAAAAATGATATCATCAGCAAATATTCCTTTCTATGATATACAATTGTTGGACCAATTGCTCAATAGAGTTAGGGTTATCATGGAGACGACGGTTGTCCACAAGTGGCATAACGATAAGCTAGGTTAATTAGGCCTAGGGGTCGGGTAAGGGGGGGGACTCTGAATTAATATAGAGAGCATCTATGTCCCCCACAACTAAGAATAAACTAACTCTTATTAACTTTACAAAATTGTTATTGCAAAACAAGAATCAGTTACCGTGTTTAAATATATTTTTCATCTAGGTAGTAGAAAATATACAACATTATCTCAATCGACAAAGAATTAACTAATTCTCATCTGATTTTACCAATGTGCTCACACAGATTAAAAATATACATTCAGGTAATGTAATAATTCAAAAAAATGCAAAATCTTGCAGGGATCTCAAAGTTAAATTGATGGAGTAAATAGAATTAGCAACTCTGACAAATTCAATAGCTATAAAATATGTCTTTCTGAAAATTCTGCACTCACATCCCTTAACTTTTTTCAATTGTAGAAATGGAAGTTGCCATGGCTCTATGAAGGGTATAATTTGGTATTTACAATATTAGCATGTCATGGGATGGTGTAACACGGCATTGTAGCCATACATTCTTCTTTTAATTTATGCCCCCTCCATTCATTTATGTAAGGTGTATTATTTTCAGCACGATGACCAAGGCACATAATTGTAGATGAGTTAGGACGAAATTACCCTTGACAAATTTGTCGGTTACTGACAAGTAAATCAGTTAGTCCAAGAAAGTAAGAGATACATGCAATCGACAGAGAGATACTTTCTTCTTTTGCTACAAAAAAAGATACAGACAATCGGGAGTGAGATACTTTCCCTTTTCTGGAGGGCTAACAAGGAAATTATGCGGAATTAGAAGAAATGCATCTTACATTCTGGAATTTTCTCAAAAAATAAATACATCTTATATAAAGGAATTGAGGAAGTATAAAGGAAGCCCTGCATCGTCTTTAATCTTGCTCTACTCTCCTACAAGGCAAGCAGACACTTCAATCACACATGATTTATGACTTGCATCAGTCAAAGCATGGCACACTTAATTTTCCCCACCCCACCCCAATTGGAGGGAGGGCTCACCCTCTTTCTGTCCAAATTATTCCGGGCCCCTGAAGTGTGGACACATACATGCTCTGTTTGGCATATATGTACGGTTAATTTCCACCCTCCCATTTTAATCCCACCAATTATTCATGTCCCCAGCCAGCCACCCATATTGCCCTCCCTCCTACCTAGCTCCCCCAATACAGGGCCAAAAAAATCTCAAGCCCCTATATAACCTTTAGAGAGAGAGAGAGAATGGGTGTGTGCTAGAGAGAGAGAGGCACCAGCACGAGCGCCCTTCAAAAAATACTGCATAAATAAAGGGGGCAATAACTGGGGAGAAAGGGAGAGAGAGAGAGACAGAAGTGAAGAGGGGAGAGAAGAAGTGGTCACTGCAGACAGAAGAGAAGATCAAAAGAGATCGGGCGATGCAGCACAAGATTGGAGGGCAACAACAAGCGCAGCAGCAGCAGCAGCAGCAGCAGCCGGCAGCAGGAGCAGAAGAGCAAAGCAGCCAGCAACGCCAACGGCTTCTTCCACCACTCCTCTTCTTCAAGCTCCAGCCGCAGCTCTCGAGCTGATTCATCGAGCTTCTTCTTCCTCCTCTCCCTCTCCGAATTGACTCATAGAGGAGGAGGAGGAGGAGGCGGCGGATTAGCAAGCAGCTGGTGCGGCGCGGCGGGCGGCCATGGACGACACCCTCAAGTCGCTGTCCATGGACTACCTCAACCTGCTCATCAACGGCCAGGCCTTCAGCGACGTGACCTTCAGCGTGGAGGGCCGCCTGGTGCACGCGCACCGCTGCATCCTCGCCGCGCGCAGCCTCTTCTTCCGCAAGTTCTTCTGCGGCGCCGCCGCGGACCAGGCCGCCGCCGCAGCCGCTGCCGGCTCCCCCGGCGCGGTGCTCATGGACCACCTCAGCCCGCGTTCCCCCTCCGGTGCATCCGCCTCTTCCCCGCGCGGCGCCGGAGGCTCCGGTTCCGGCTCGGCCTCCGCAGCGGCGATGGCGCCCGGCGCCGTGATACCGGTCAACTCGGTAAGCTACGAGGTGTTCCTGCTGCTGCTCCAGTTCCTGTACAGCGGGCAGGTGTCGCTGGTGCCGCAGAAGGGGGAGCCGAGGCCCGGGTGCGGCGAGCGCGGCTGCTGGCACACCCACTGCGCTGCCGCCGTCGACTTGGCCCTCGACACCCTCGCCGTCGCCCGCTCCTTCGGCGTCGAGGAGCTCGCCGTCCTCACCCAGGTAATCAATTACATACTCTCCCTAATTAATCCCCAATTCCCAATTCTTGCTCCTCGACCCTCTTTTCCCCATGAACAAGAATCAAGAAGCTAATAATCTCTCACTCCTGGAGCCGGGGATCGATCGATTGTGGGGATCAAGATGGGGGTCGGTTATGTTGGGATCGGCGAGCATTCTGATCTCTGCAGCAGCATTGATTTGATCTCTGGCCGTACCTTTTTAAATGAAGCTACTCGAGTGTGGTAGCGGTATCGTCGACGTCGTCGTCGTCGTCGCCGTCGACCCGTCGTGTCGTCTGCAGGCAGCGCACGCACGCGTGCGTCCGTATATGCATATGCATACGTACGTGCGCGCTTTCTTCCTCCTCCTGCTGGCTGCCTGCCTGCCGCTTTCTTTCCTGCTCTCTCTTTATCCGTCCATCCATCCGTCTTTCCGTCACCCATCCATCCACCCCCCTTGCTTTCAGCTCTTGTTGCTAGCTAGGGTTCGTTAATGGTAAATTTCTCCTTTCCTTTTCGCCACTGTTCCTCCTTCTCATGCCACCATGGCCGCCACTGTTGCAGCACGAGCAGCACACCACGGCTGCAAGTAGCGGGCGATTCGGCAGCACTCGGAAAGGCACACACTTTCTTGCTTTGTTTTTGCTCCTGATTTGCGATTTTGCGCTAGGGTTTTCTTTTCTTTGTGAGAGGGTTAATTTCCCTTTTTCCAAAACTTTTTTCGCCAATCCCTTTAATCCTGTCTTCAATCAGCGCCATGATGCTGCTATACATACATACTGTTGCACCCTTCTGTTCCTCCTCCTTATATTTTATGCACAGGGACAATCCACTATGCACACATCTCATATATGGGTAGAGATCTCTTCCTTTATATCGTCTCTTGTTAGCTTGCTCACCACCGCTCTCTCGGTCTCTCCATACCATACCTGTGAGCTGTGAGCTTTTGCAACTTGTGAGTGTACATATGATGGATGTGGAAAAAGTATTGAGCTTTTTGCGACGGTGATGGCTTTGTGGTTTTGCAGAAGCAGCTGGCGGGCATGGTGGAGAAGGCGTCCATCGAGGACGTGATGAAGGTGCTCATGGCGTCGCGCAAGCAGGACCTGCACCAGCTCTGGAACACCTGCTCCCACCTCGTCGCCAAGTCCGGCCTCCCGCCGGAGGTGCTCGCCAAGCACCTCCCCCTCGACGTCGTCGCCAAGATCGATGACCTGCGCCTCAAGTCCTCCATGTCCCGCCGCTCCCCCTTCCTCGCCCACCACCAGCAGCACCAGCAGCACCACCACCAGGGCTCCGTCATCGAGGCCTCCGCGGCCGAGCTCGACGACCACAACAAGATCCGCCGGATGCGCCGCGCGCTCGACTCCTCCGACGTCGAGCTCGTCAAGCTCATGGTCATGGGGGAGGGGCTCAACCTCGACGAGGCACTCGCGCTGCACTACGCCGTCGAGAACTGTAGCCGGGAAGTGGTCAAGGCGTTGCTGGAGCTGGGCGCCGCTGACGTCAACCACCCGGCTGGGCCCGCCGGGAAGACGCCGCTGCACGTCGCGGCCGAGATGGTCTGCCCGGACATGGTGGCCGTGCTCCTCGACCACCACGCCGACCCCAACGTGCGCACCGTCGACGGGGTCACGCCGCTCGACATCCTCCGTACGCTCACCTCCGACTTCCTCTTCAAGGGCGCCGTGCCGGGGCTCACCCACATCGAGCCAAACAAGCTCCGACTGTGCCTCGAGCTCGTGCAGTCGGCGGCCATGGTCATGTCCAGGGAGGACGCGGCTGGCAATGCGCCGGTGCCCATGTACAGCGACCACCATCCAGGCGCGGGCGGCGGTGGCGTGTACAGCAGCAGCGGTGGCGCGAGCACGAGCATGAACCTGAGCTTGGACAACAGGATGGTGTATCTCAACCTAGGGATGGACGTGATGAACCATGGCGACGGCGGTGGCGACGACGGCGGGAGCAGATCAGGGCAAGGAGGCCCCTCTTCGTTGTTCTCCCCGCATGGCTTCCCATGAGACATGGCTGGCTGCTCTACTATCTCCTTGTAAGGCTTAGAACTAATTAATCATATGCTCTATTTATATCCATATTATCACAGGAGGTCAGTGATGAGAATGCATGATCAGATCAGATGATCCTTTTGGACTGTTGATTAAGTAGCGTCTTTTGTAGAGAGATCATGCATGCATGGATGTTGAATTTCAATAGTTAATTTCCTGGTGAGTTGATATGTGTTCGTTAGGGTCTACATTAATTTCCTTTTTTTTCTTAATTGGTGGTGTTCTTTTGAGAAGTTTGACAGGTGATGTTTAAAAAAAATGAAAACTGTTTCTGTTTTGTGCATGTGTGTTGGTGTTGGTGGGTCATGTTCTTTGATGCACTGAAACATGGACAAGAAAGGTCGATTGGTACTTGATTTCATATCATGTCTTACTACTTTTTTCTGCTCAAATGATCCTTTTGAAATCACACAAGGTCGATTGAGCTATATTATTTACTATGTTGTCTTCCTATATGCGCTAGTACTCCCGCTGTACACAAATGTAAGATGTTTTGGTAAATTGTCAATTTTACATTTGTGAACAGAGGGAGTATTACTTATCACGTATAATATCTTAGTGTATGTACTCCCTATTTAGCGCCGTGGCAGCACTTGTTTTTATTTTTCCTTACTGGAATTTATTTGGCCAAAATTCATATTTTCTGCCAATTAACTTAAAGAACTTATTTTACTTGTAGCAGAGTGCATTTAATAGAGGTCATCATGTATATGTACTACTTATCTACATACCTTTTGCTATCTCAACTGATAGAAGTACTGTTCTTGAAAAAAGAAAAACATGTAGTGATAATTTTCTCTTTGGGAGTTATTTGAGGCTGAGAAGATTTTGAGATTATTTGAGCGCAATGAGAGGGAGAGGGAGGGGCACACAAGCATGTGGGGGTTGGCATGAAGAGGGGAGACAACGGGAATCTAACTTGAGCTTATGAATGATGGAAGCGATCGATGCTGGTCAATGCTTTAACCCCACAACCCCTCCCATTTTGTTCTTATTGCAAATTAGGCCGGCTTCCATGTTACTACAACCTATGCAAATGGGCAGAGGGGGGGAAGGGAGATGAGTGCAAAAAGGAAAATCACTCTTCATTTTTACTTCACCTTTTTCTCCACTTCTTTTGTTGACCTTGGTGTTGGTTTCCTCAGAGGTGTGGGTTCCGCTCCTTTTCTCTCTCTACAAATTTACCTTGCCTTTTATCTATTGGTGTCTCTTGGCTGGGTGTAGGCAGGGTGTAGGATGAGAGAGAGAGAGAGAGAGAGAGAGAGAGAGAGAGATTGTATACAGGTATCTAGCTTTGAAACAATGGCAAATCTTGAGTCTTAACTATAAGCCGGAGGCCATATCCTAGTGAGGGGAAGGGCTGTCCCCCCTCCTCTCACACACCATCTTTCTCTCTCTCATGGATCTATAGTGCATGACTATTGCATGGTATTGATTGTCTCTCTTTCTCTCTCTAGTGCATGCAACGCTTTCCATGCAACAATGGCCTATCTATCTGTCTTTATGGCCCAATAGTGCTTGGGCTGGCCTCACGCACTGCCCCATCCCACGGACAAAATAGTTGTAGTGGGGCTTGCATTGGGCACACAGCGAGGCTGTGGACAAATGTATCCCTTGTCTTGCATGAGTGCAACATTGTGTAATGTCACTGTGTGGCCTCACGCATAAAGTCACCACCTATACATGTGTCGATCAGTAATGTTGTGATGCTGCTGCATCAACATGGATCTCCCCCTATGATGGCTCCTTGCATGTATGATGGCCCTGCCTCTGATCTATTCTTTCCTGGCCTCGCAACCATTCACTTTCCATTTGTGTGTCTCTTTAGCGTCTTCGTGCAAAGCCTACATATGTATGTATACGGCCACTGTTCTGGCCTCTGATTTGCTGCTGTAGCGAGCCAGCAGCCAGGTTAATTTTTTTTGACTGCGTGCATGCGTTTGACTAGATCCATGCATACCCCATTCCCTTCGAGAGAAAAAAAAAATAGCAAGATCAAGATGTTCAGGTGCATGCATGTAGTACATTGTATATGTACATTCTTTTGCGTATGTGTCTGAATGTCTGATAAGACGACAGCTAAAGAGGTAATAAGACACAAGGTGATTTGTTCTCTTCTTTCTGCGAGCACAGATATTTTTATTATATGATATAAGCCTAGGTCTTCCCTGCGGTCTCCCAGCTCCTAGCTAGCAACAATATATTATCATAGCTAACGTACAGCTAGCCTATGCAGGCACACAATTGACAGGAATGTTTTTGAATATATACTGGTTTCGAGAAGGCACTACATATTTATATGACATGATTTGATCTACATGCATGTATGCGGTGTGGCTTTAAACTGATACTATAATGAAATGGTGTCCCCTAAAGATACAAATGCATGTGACCAGCACCTCAATAATGGCCGTATTGTTTTATTATTTTGCTAGGAAATAATGGCCGTAACGATTCATGTCACTATATTCAGTTTACATATTTAGTATTGACGTATCTTTTAAATAAAGTTATGTTGTTTTGGATATATAGTTAGAACAATATGATTAGGGCCACACTTGTGTTGTTATGCATTTTATACCAATGTTTTTTTACGTCCAACGAAGGACTCGCTTCATCCATGTATGCAAGGCCACTTGTCTTGTCTTATGTCCAATTGTTTTTAATTTGATCAAGAACTTAAAAGGATTTATTTATAATGCTAATCAAACTTTAAATGGTTTGGTTTTATAAACATGATCACAACATAAAGGGTTTGAATTGAGACAAGACAAGGCTGAGAGAGAGAGAATTTTGATGGAAAATGGAATTTGCTAGCTGGCTTACTTGCTAGTGGACAGACATCTTGCATAACTGGAATCATGCATTTAGGTTAGTTGAAGCATAATTTTGTATTTTATATTTGTAATCTTATGTGTAGCTCCGTCCGACTCCCAAAATAGGGCATGTGTGTTGTTCATGCATACAAATGACATTCCAAGCCCAGCTATCATATAAGTGGCCACCCACTCAATTCGGCTTGTAATTGCTCCAAATGACCATGAGCTTCGTTTTTGGAGGAGATAGGAAAAAAGTTTAGGGCCTTGTTTTTTTAGAACAGGGAGAGTGCCACACTAGCTTTACTAGCAAGAATGTTTTAATTTGCTCTCATGGGGCATGTTCTCCCTCGATTTCACTAAATAGTGATGTTTTGGACATTGATACGGGTTTAAAAACATAAATTTTTACTGTGGTATGCACATAATGACCAAAAATACTAATACATGTCGGTACAATGTACGCATATGATTTTCAAGTTTCCAATCCATATATTTGCAAAAATAATCTTGGTAAAAAGAATTTCAAAACTCTCAAATGTATTTCCATGAAATCTAGGGCTCCCTTTGCATTTATATCCATCATGAACCAAGGATATCCATATATGTTGATCTTCCCATATATAATTGTTAACTGCTACAACACATTTTTTGGGCATTTGCTCTCAAATGTGGCACCTATTTACTAATAAGTGCAACCAGTATGTGTGCATACAAAGGTTATCCACCTTAATTTAATTCTCTTTAAATAAATGTCAATATTCCATCTTCAGATATCAAAGTCTACGCACGGGGAGTGGGAGGCAGTGGGGTGTGTATATATGTTGCACAGAACATTAACCCATGCTGCTTAAGTTGCATCCTAAGATATATTGTCCTATCACTACTATAGAACCATCCTCCAAAGGCTCGTACCTAAACCCTTCCAGTGTGGGTTGTGCACCTGTGAGTGACTATATATTGACGGAGAAAAAAAGCAACTAGCAGGCAGCCTCATTATTGGTATGTGCCTTGCATGCCCCCACAAACTCATTTTAGCAGCTTTCAAGCATTGACACCCCCGCCTGGTGAGGGCGAGCTCAAGGACAACGACATGATCAATTAGGTTGTGGAGGAGGAATGCGTACATTACTATGTCGGTAAGAAGGTAGAGAAGAATGTCAAAGGGAGGTGGGGAGAAGGGGAAGTGGTCAAATTTGATCAAGGGAGGAGTCATAGTTGGAGAAGCTGAATAGGTGGGAGTGGCATTGATGGGTGGGAGGGGTCGACGACATCGATAGCGGACTAGAAAGCGGGAGGGAAACAGAGGACGTAATCACTTCTTTACGAATTACAGTGTCATGCCAGTTCAAACGAGGAAAAAAAACTAGGGGAGCTCCCTCCATTTTGACAAAAAGAGAGAGACGAGAACAACTAGTTTATAGGTTCTTTTAGTGTCCAATTAAGCTCTTCCATTGCCAGATGAAGTCCTTACTAGCCTAATTTGTCTCAGCCTTTTTTCTGGAGGAAAGGATGTGATGTTGTTACCATGATCTGGTTTCCATGCTAATATGGGCCTAAGTATCACTCAAAAGCTAAATCTCGCTTATTGTGGGACGAAAATCGCGCTCGCCACCAGCGTTCTCACTATCGGTCGGTCTAATAACTTGTGGTTATCGAACCTTCCAGGGAATGGTTTTGGGAACATTTCATCAGTTTTACAAAGCATTTGGCCCGTTTTTCTTCTTTTTCTTGTTTAATTTCTCTATTGGATTTTATTTTATTTATTTTTATCTTTATCTTTTTGGTTCTTCTTCTTTTCCATTCTTTTTTATTTTTGTTCTTCTTATTTTTTTTCTATTTTCAAAAATATATTTCGCCTTTTTTGAAAACATGTTGAACGTTTTTTAATACTTTTTGAACATTTTTCAAATGGCCATTTAATTTATTTTAAATGCACGATCAACAGCATTAAACACATATTGGACATTTTTCATAAATGTCATGATTTGTTTACATTTTCAAACAATATTTAACTGTTACGAATATTTTTTTAAATACACTATGATCAATCTTTAAACACATGTTGAACCTTTTCATAAATGCATGTACTTTTTTAGAAAAAACATGCCAACATTTTTAAGTGTTATGGACATTTGTTCTAAATACCTTGAGCATTTTTTAGTGACACAAATAAATTTTCCATAATTACAAAAACAATTTTTAAAATTATATGAACTTATTTTTTAAATATCATCAAAGTATTTAGAAATGTGTGAATATTATAAAAATGTGATGAATATTTTCTTGAATGGTATGAACATTTTTGACAAATTACACGAAAAAATATGTTATGTGAATAAAGAATGTTGAATGAACTTTTAACAATTAAGTAAAGCCTATTTTATAACATATACATTTATAATACTTTAATATTTAAAGAAAACACAAGCAAAAAAAGAAGAAGAAATGAATTGTGCAAAGGAACAACACAAGCGAACAAACCAAACCAGCAGCTCCCTAATGAGCCGACCTCCTTGAGGCAACATAAGCTTCCTTTTCACTAAAAGCGCGACATAGTCATGGGACCTCGTATATGACGTATTTTGCGTGATCTAGGAGCTCGACGCACAGGGGCTGGCCCAACATGTTTCCTATCGTGTGACAGAAAAAAAGTTGAACAACAACAGAGCATGCCATGATTTTAGGAAATCCCTATTTGAGGCACGCTGCGTCAAACTGCCGGCGCTTCGCACAGGCGAACCGACCGAGCGACACGATAGGCCAGCCAATTTGCATATGCAGTTCGCGTATAGCGTCATCGGGTTACCTTCTAGAAGGTTCCCTGAACCAGTTTATTTTCTTTTACTGGTTTTCCTTTTTCTTTCTTTTTGTTTTCTTCTTCTTCTTCTTCTTCTTCTTCTTCTTCTTTCTTTTTTCCTTTTTGCTGTTTCTTTTTTGTATCTGTTTTCTTTTTAAAAGTTTATTTTTTCTATCTTCAATTGTTTTTCACATTTTAGAAAAATGTTTGAAAATTTCAAAAAATGTTCCAATTTAAAAATTATTGTGAGTTCAAACTATTGTCAGAAATTAAAAAAACTAAACCTTAAAATTGCTCCAGTTATGAAAAAAATTGTTTGGCATGTTGTGGTACAACATTTTTCTACAATTTTTCAGAAAATTTTCAGAATATCAAATAAAATCCTTTTTCAAAAATTTCTCACAATTTGTTCGTGCTTTCAAAAATGTTCAGAATTTCGATGTTTGTTCCATTTTTAATAGATGTTTAAAATTCAGAGACTATTCAGAATTTCAAAAAATGTTATTTTTTTCAAAATTCACATTTTTTTGATAAAATATTCAGATTTTGTGCAGGTTTAAAAAATCTATTTTCCAAAAAATGTTCTGTGTTTTTTAAAGTTATTCGTGCTTTCTTTTTTCTTTTAAAATAATTATTTAGGTTTTCATAAAAAATCATAAATTTTCGGAATTTATTTTCCTTTTCCATAATATATGTTCAAAACTTCGAAATATATTGCCGCTTTTGAAATTTTGTTCTCAACTTTAAAAAATATTTGTGTTTTTATAAATCTTCTGGAATAGATAAAATGGTTGTATTTTTAAAATATGTTCAAAAGTTCAAAAAATGTCCTCATTTTCAATTTTCGTTCAGAAATTCAAAAATGTTCGGTATTTCAAATTATGTTCACATTTTCCAATTGTTCTTCACTGTTTTTTTAAATCATGTTTTTAGATTTGTGTTCAAATTTCAAAATTGGTTCACATGTTTCGGTAATTGTCCAAAAATTGTTCAGCATTTGATAATTATGTTCATGATTTGAAACATTGCTCACATTTTTAAAAACTTTGTTCACATTTTCAAAGAGAATGATCAAAAAATTTGAAAAAATTGTATCCAAGCTGTACATTCTTTAGGATTTCGCACTGCATGAATATCAGTAGCACTCACCAGCACGAGTGGCTAGCGATATTGCTTCTTATCTTACACACTGCAGCAGTGGCGGTGCTGGGGCTTCCTTGAACTTTCATGGAATACCAAAGAATTTGCCTTAAAAAATGAAGAACCCACGAAATCAAGTCCAAAATGGCATAGCTTTCTAGCAACCCATATCCAAAACCAGCAACTGCAGCCACGCACCAAACCTGACGTCCTAGTGCGGCGTGCGAGAGCCTCGTCCCCCATTTTCCCAAATCTAGCTTCGGGGATTTTCAAGGCAGACCCTTAAACCGTCACTATGTGTCTGGGCCACGGTGTCTGGATCACTTTTATCATCCAACGGGAATTTGCATATGTTTGCTTAGCAGTTCGGACATACAGATGCCGGTATTCAAGAGACAAACGTGGGGAGCTTTGTGAGAGTTTGGACATGCACTTGACCAATCACATGCATGGTCCATCTCTTCCCTCTCTCCTGTCAACTGCACATGCATGGTCCCCACTCCTTTCTACCACAAATCATAAATATCCCACCACATGCATGGCCCCATCTACTTTTTCTTCTCCCAACCAGATACTTTGTGATTAGTATTGGATGGCTCATTCCGGCATCATGTCCTCAAACCACGTCCGGACATAAAAACACACATATAACGTAGATATTTGCGGGTGCCCTTACTACTTACGGCGGCGGCGGCATCCCATTCCAAGTTCAGCGGGCGATGGATGATGGCCGACCCTCTCCTTGCCCTCCCTGATCTGCTCCGGCCCTCCCCGCCGTGGATCCGCTAGTTCGCTTACGGCCTCCCCCTGCAGGCGCCATCAACAGCTGACGGCTCCACCTCCGGCGGTCCAGCCTCCATCGCAGTGTTGCCACTGGGCTCCACCTTTGTCAAGTATGCATCCAACCATCCCCGTTCCATCTACAAGTAGCAGCCACTTTGCTTGTGAATTGTATTTGTTTGTCCAATGCACATCAGTCCATGCCACTTTCGCAAAAAAAATTACAAGAATACTTAGGAGCAAATTCCTGACTCCACCATTGCACCACAGACAATTGACCGCAGGCCATTAGCCACTACACCAATCAGTGGTAGCTGGACATCAAGTTGCAAAACTATATACGAATACACAGCAGCATTGAGATTTGGAAAACATTTCTTGAAAATTGTGAGCAGTTTTTTAATGCCACAATTCTTTTTATATTCCAATTTTTTGAAGAAGTGAAGATACTCTGTAATCCGAATTAAAAAAGAAACACAAACAAATTTTGCTAATCCCAAACAGTTTTATAAAGCATGATTTTTTTTCAAAAATGTATAATTTTCTGAAGAAACGAACAAATTACAAAAACGTGAACATTTTTCTAAACTTCTGAATATTGCTGAGATCACGGACAGGTTTTATTTTTCAACAAAAGTAGAAAACAGGAATTTTTGTTAAAACAGAACATTTTTTAAAACCGCGCACATTATTGAAAACTGCAAACATATTTTATGGTATGTTTTTCTGGAAATTCGAACAAAATTTGAAAAATGGGAACATTTTTTGAAATTCTGAACAAAATTTTGAAACCGCGAACATTTTTTGAAACACATACATTTTTCTGAAATTGTGTACAAATTTTGTAAAGAACACATTTTCAGAAATTCCTGAATATTTTTTGAAACCTGATCATTTTCCTGAAATTATGAATAAATTTGAAAATGAGAACATTTTTCTCCGGGCATCGGATACGAGAGGTGGAACTGTGCACGGGTTCACTCTCCTTCCCTGCTAAAATTGAAGATACAAAGTGAACACAATGTATCTCACGTGCAAATGCCATACGGTTGTTAAGACCATATTACTATATATTATCAAAAGATCATGCACAATTTTTTTAATGAGAGTCAAATTGTACGCAAAAGCCATGTAAAATTTTAAGAAAATAGGAAACTAAAAACAGAAAAAACAAAGAGAAAACAATTTGAATAGGATGTAACCCAAAAAAATAACATAAGAGAGGAAAGGAAAAAAATAAAGGCAAAGAAAAGGTTAGAGATTTTTTCCCCTTTATGCAAGGACAAAAGAATTGGCACAATGAAAAGGAAAACTAAGAAAAATCATTAGGAACCCGAAAAAGAGAGTAAATGAAAACAAAAGGAAAGATCAACAAACATAAAATTAGCGATGTTTCCATGAGATTAATCTAGCCCCCCCCCCCCCCCCGCCCCCTCTTAATGTCGGGCAATGAATTTGAGTCGCTGAACCCGGTGAGGTTCCAGTCTCATTAGCTGCCGAAATTCAAAGATACAGAGAGAACCCAGTGTATCTCACCTACCATATGGTTGTCAAGACCAATGAATCCAGTTAGCCAATGGCGTGCTTGAGAGAAAGCAGCTACAGTGATATGCCTAGAGGTAAACAAACATCTCAAGCCGTGAGAATCGAATTGTTTGAAAAAATCTATTTTATTAACTACATAAGATACTATATATTAACAAAGATAATGCACACATTTTTTTAAAACTAGAGTTAAATTGGAAATAAAATTCATATAAATTTGAAAAAACATATACGAAACTAAAACAAAAAAGGAAAGAAAATAATCGAAGAGAAAAAACAATTGACTTAAAATGTAACCAAACAAAAATAACATAAGGGAGAGACAAGATTAGAGATTATTTTTAATATAAATATAAACAAAATGGAAAAGTTGAACGGAGCAAAGGAACGAAACATGCGAACTAACCAAATCACCATCTCCCCAATGGGTAGGCCCACTACAGGCTTGCCTTGAGGAAATGAAAGCTTCTGTTTTAGTAAAAGCGAGACATAGATACTCCTAGAGTATAGAAATGGAGAAGACCTTATTTAGGGGGGAAAACGGAAAATACCTAGCAAACCTCTTATGTTACCCTGTTCATGCCCCGCTTGGTGGGTGGATTATAGGGCTTATTTCTCTTATTTCTCTAGAGGCCCATTTAGCATCTAATTGTCTGGTTTGTTTGCATTTTACAATATCTTAGTAAAACATAATTGTTAAATTCTATTTTTTTAAACAAGTGATTATCTTAGTTTTCTGCCATCTATGAAATATAGTCGGGTATGTTACACAAATATTAGAATGTCCAATAAAATGCTAATTCTCCCTTGTAATTTTTTAATCTGCTTCACAGAAAGTGTGATCTCCGTTTTATGAAACCTCTCAAGTTTATCAATTCAATTGTTCATATATGTCAAATAGAAAACATAACTCTACATCTAAAAAGTGTTTCGGCATTTGTAAAATAGAAAACTTTCACAACTTGCAAAAAATATTTCAGTATACAAAATTATCCTATATAATTTTCACTCACTAGATATACTTTGCGTTCCATGGTAAATGTTCATGTATGCGTAATAAAATGTGCATCGTATTACTCATGTATGCGTAATAAAATGTTCATGTATAAAGCAGCTACACCGATATTCCCAAACCCAGAGGTACACAAATATCTCAAGCCACGAGAATTGAATGGTTTGAAAAAAAACTCTATTTGATTAACTATATAATATTATTATATATTAACAAAAATCTTGCGTACTTTTGAGTTGGATTCAACTTATAAAAAATCATGTAAAAATATAAGAATATAAGAAATTGATAACAGAAAAAATAATCAAAAATAAAACAATTTCTTAAAATGTAACACTGCAAATAACATTATAGAGGGGAAAAGGAGGTGAAATGATTAGAGATTTTTCCTTTTTTGCGCAAGGACAAAAGAATAGACTTGATGAATTGGAAAGCTAAGAAAAATCATTAGGAAGCCAAAAAATAAAAGCAAACAGCAACAAACATAAAATTTGCAAGATTGAGTGTCCATGAGATTAATCTAAAAATCAATTTTTTGAAAAGTTGGGTATCGAATTGAGTCACATAACCAGGTGAGGTTCCAGAGTTCCTAACTGCTGAAAATCAAAAGATACAGAGATAACCCAATGTATCTCCCCTGCCATAAGTTTTGTCAAGATCGATGAATCCGACCAATCAATGCAGTGCTTGAGAGAAAGCAGCTAGGTTGGTATGCCCAGAGCCAGAGGTGCACAAATATCTCAAGCAGTGAGAATCATGTCATTTGGAAAAAATTATTAAGAATATAAGGTTACTATATATTAACAAAAATCATGGACACTAATTCTTTAAACTAGAGTCAAATTGTATAAAAAATAATGCAAAAATTTGAAAAATAAATACAAAACTAAAACACAGAAAAAAAGGAAAGAAAATAATCCAAGAGAAAAAAACCTTAAAATGTAAGCCAACAAAAAATAAGATAAGACAAGAAAAGCCAAAAAAAGGCAAAGAAAAGATTAGAGATTGTTTCATTTTTGCACAAGGATGAAAGAATAGACATGATCTATAGGAAAACTAAGAAAAATAATTAGGGGGAAAAGAAAGTAAATGAAAACAGGAACAAAGAGGCTGTTTCCTTTTTTAATGACGTGCATCAGATTTGAGTTACAGAACTGATTGAGGCTTCTGTCTCCTTGGATGCTAAAATTTAAAAGATACAGACAGAATAGAATGCATCTCCCCTTTGCCGTCGTACTTGCAAGCAACACATGAGCTGTATGGGCCAACTTTCAAGGCCCAATAATTTAGACGCGACGGATAAAAAATACACTACTGGGCCAATACAGAAGCGCTTGTAGGCTAACATTTTTTAACTCTTACAACTATTTTTTAAAATACACTAATATCACTTTTTAAAACAGCATTCAACTTTCTCATAAATGCATGTACATTGTTTTAAACTACGTGAACAGTTTTAAGTGTCACAAACATTTTTCTAAATTTCATGTGTACTTTTAAGTGATACAATCATTTTTTCCAAAAGTATACGAATTATTTATGTTAAATAGCATTTTTCAACATCTTGAACATATTTTAAGATATGTGGATATATATTAAATGTGATAAACACTTTGTGAATGATTTAAACATTCTTTTACAAATTACAAGAGAAGAAACCAAACCACCAGCTCCCTAATGGGCCGGTGCACTGAAGGCTCCCCTTGAGTCTAATACTTCAACCGAGACATTCCCTCAAAAAAAAACTAAAAGCGAGACATGGCCACTTCTTGAGTATTACAAAGAAAAGACATAGCAACTGAAATCACTAGTTGAGGAGTACTCGTTGCAAAGATCACACCAACTCCCCTGGTTGCGACAAGTGGCCCACATGCAGCTCGCCAGTTGTTGCAACCTATGAGTTTTCCCTTTTTTCATAGATCCATTTATTCAAAATGTTTTATCTCTCAAACCGTGCGTCCAAATCTCAAACCGCTTTCACCGTTGGATTCCTCGCGTCGAGATTTTCAAAACTAGATCCCATGTTGATAGGTTTTGACGAACTTTTTTTCACAAAAAACCGGACAAAAAAATGAATGAAAAACCGAACCAGAAGCACGAGTTTCTTTCCTTTCCGAAAGAGGCACGCCCGTGCCTCTCACCAAATCACAACCGTGCCTTTCCTGAAAGCAAAACCGTGACTCTCGCGGAAGGAAAAAAAAAGAGAAAATGTGTTTTTTTTCGTTTCTGAGGAGGCACGGCCGTGACTCTCGCGAAAGCACAACCTTGCCTCTCGCGGAAGCAAAATCGTGACTCTCGCGAAAGCCCTCCCATAGCAATAACTAGAATTAAAAAAAAGGGAATGACAGAGCATCTGGGAATAAACGATTAATTTCTATCAATAAACCTGCTAAAGCACCAAACCATAGAGTACTTAGCACGGGTGCTACAGAGAGATATGTTTTTATATCCCGCATTGAAAATCCTCCTTCCTTGTTGGAATACATATATGATCATAAACTCTTGCCCAAGATTGTTATGCTATATATAAAATTTTCGTTTCCGAGAGGCACGGCCGTGACTCTCGCGAAAGCACAACCATGCCTCTCGCGAAAGCAAAACCGTGACTCTCGCGAAACAAAAAAAACAAAGAACACGTTTTTCTTTTGTTTCCGATAGACACGTCCATGATTCTCGCTAAAGCACACGTGCCTCTCGTGGATACAAACCATAACTCTCGCGAAAGGAAAAAAACAGAAAACACATTTTTCCCGTTTTCGAGAGGCACGGCCGTGACTCTCGCGAAAGCACACCCATGTCTCTCGCGGAAGCAAAACCGTGACTCTCGCGAAAGGAAAAAACAGAAAACGTGTTTTTTCTGTTTCCGAGAGGCACGGCCGTGACTCTCGCGAAAGCAAAACCGTGCCTCTCGCAGAAGCAAAATCGTGACTCTCGCGACAAAAAAAGAAAACACTTTTTTTCGCACAATTTTTTTTATCGAAAAGCTAAGGAAGACTGGTGGAAAACCAAAATGTCGAAAAAACCCATTTAAAAAGCCGAAAATGCGTGCGGAAAAATAAAAAAACAAAATCCGAAGGGAACACCCAGAGCACGACACATGGCGAATGACCGAGAGCGCGCCAAGTGGCGCTGATCGTTGCGAGGCTCCCGAAGAAGCGCTCGTTAACTAGTTGCTCCCCCTAGCAACCTTCTTCTGTTAACCCGTTAATGCCCGATTGGTGGGCCGAGTTACGCGGCTGATTTCACTATAGGCCTTAATTGTCTAGTTTTTGCATTTTACAATATGTTAGTAAAATATAATCGTTAAATTCTGTTTTTCAAAACAATCGATAAACATAGTGCTCTGAAATCTATGAAAAATAATCATGTATATTACAAAAATATTTGCTTGTCCAATGAAATGTGCATTCACCTTCATAATTTTTTAGTCTACTCCTAAAAAATGAGTGATAAAAAATGGTTGCTGTCTATTAAAACATCTCACGTCTATCAAATCAATTGTTCATATATGTGAAATAAAAAATTAATTCTACTTCTAAAATGCGTTTCGGGATATGTATAACCAAAAACTCACTCAACTTTTGAAAAAATCTTATGGTATACAAAATTGTCCTATATAATTTTAAATCACTAGATATACTTTACGTTCAATGGTAAATGTTCATGTATGCATAATAAAATGTGCATCTTCTTACTAAATATGTACAAAGGGATTCACCAAAAAAATGTTGAACTTGTTTTGTCGTCCATGAAACATGTTAGTGTATTATCAAAGAGTAAATTATTACTTCATATTAAAAGAAAAAAATGTACACTATTTTTAATTAACCAGATTCAAATAGTAAAGAAAATATGGTCAAATAATGGTAAACAAGCTTTGTCGTCCAGGAAACATGTCAATTATATACAACGGAATATAAGATTACTATATAGTCTTTAGCACTTTTCATTAACTCAATTCATATTGTGTAAGAAACTAATGCAAGAAATAATTCAAATACAAAATAAAACAAGGTAAAATGAATATAAAATAATCCAAGAGAAATTTTTTTCCCTTAAAATATAACCTAACCAAATTAACATATGACATGAAAGGGAGAAAAATAAAGGCACACAAAATATAAGAGATTTTTCCTTTTTTGGAAGAACAAAAGAGTAGACATGATGTAAAGCAAAATAAGTAGGTGCCATAAAAAGAAAGTAAATTGAAACAAAAATGAAGTGCAGTAAAGATAAAATTTACCAGTCCCAGTCACAATTTTTTTAAACCCCAGGCATCGGATTCGAGTCGTAGAACTGCGTGCGGGTTCAATCTAATCCCTTCTGATATTCAATATACAAAATGAACACAATGTATCTCCCCTGCGAACATCATACGGTTGTCGATACCGGAAAGCTAGCCAATCAAGGTCGTGCTTGAGAGGAAGTAGCTACGGTGATTTTCCCAGAGGTAGAGGTACCAAGTATCTCAAGTTGCTAGAATTGAATCATTTTTAAAAACTATATTTTATGAACTGTATAAGGTTACTATATATTAACAAAAATCATGCAGTTTTTAAAAAATAGAGTCAAATTGTAAACACAAATCATTTAAAAATTTAAGAAAGCAGGAAAGTGAAACACAAACAAAAAATCAATGAGAAAACAATTTCTTAAAATGTAACCCAAGAAAAATAACATAAGAGTGGAAAGGGAAAAAATAAAGCCGAAAAATAGTAGAGATTTTTCCTTTTTCGCACAAGGACAAAAGAATAGACATGATGAAAAGGAAAATTAAGAAAAATCATTAGGAACCCGAAAAAGAAAGTAAATGGAAACAAAATCAAAGAGCAACAAACATATAATTTGCGAGATCCTGTGTCCATGAGATTAACCTAAGACCATTTTTTCCGAATGACAGGCATTGAATTTGAGTCACAGAAGCAAGTGAGGTTCTAGTCTCCTTAGTTGTTGAAATTAAAAAGATAAAGACATAACCCATGTATCTCCCCTGCCATACGGTTGTCAAGACCAATGAATGCAGGCAACCAACGCCATGCTTGAGAGAAAGAAGCTACAGTGATATGCCCAGAGCCAGAGGTACACAAATATCTCAAGCGTGAGAATCGAATCATTTGAAAAAAATATATATTTTATTAACTATATAAGATTACTATATATTAACAAAAACATTCACACTATTTTCTAACTAGAGTCAAATTGTAAACATAAATTATGTAAAATTTTGAATAAATATGAAACTAAAACATAGAAAAGAAGAAAAAAAAGAAAAGAATCCAAGAGAAAAATAATTTCCTTAAAATGTAACCCAATAAAAATAACAAAAGACAGGAAAGCTAAAAAAAACTAACGGCAGAGGATTTTTTTTAGAGATTTTCCTTTTTTTGCGCAAGGATAAAAGAATAGATATGATGAAAAAGAAAACTAAGAAAATAATTAGGAAGCCAAAAAATAAAGTAAATGTTAACAAAAACGAGAGCAAAACTATAAAATGTTGCCAGACTCAGTGTCCATAAGATTAATCGAAGGCCCATTTATTTTTTGAATAACTTGCATTGGAGTCGAGTGGTAGAACTGGGCAGTGGTGGACCCAGGAAAACAGTAGGCCCCAGGCCAGCTTCGAAGTGCTGTAGCTACAACGATGTACAGTCAACTAAGGGAATCGCCGTCACGCCCCAGGCAGCCGGCCTAAGGGTGTGTTTGGTTGGTGTCCACACCACCACAAGCCTGGCCTGGATGGGTGCCTGAAGCATGCCTGGTCCCTGTTTTGTTTGTGTCCTGAGCAAGAAAGTACATGCCTGGCCTGGGTTGCTCAGCAATGTGATTAGCCTGGCCAGGTTGAGAAAAATAAAGAATAAAAAAGATTCCTAGCCCAGGCAGTAGGATTAGCCTGGCCCAGGCGTCCAATTTCTTATGCCTGGGCGTGCCACAGCAAGCCTGGCCTTTGCTTAAGAATTTTTTATTCGCTGGATGACTAGATGATGCAATACCCTGCCAGGGTACGAACCAAACGCACAGCTGCCAGGCTAGCCTGGGCAGGCAGGAAAGCATCACGTTACCAGGCGAATGCCAGGCACCGGATTTTTCCAGGCAAGGAGCCGAGGATACGAACCAAACTAGCCCTAAATCCGCCTCTGGAACTGGGTAAGGTATGAGTCTCCTTGGCTGCTGAAATTCAAAAGATACAAAGACAATGCAATGTATCTCCCTTCTCCCCTTTGCTGCCGTACACGCAAAGCAGCACAAGAGCTGCATGGTAGCAGTTATTGAGTACCACCTCGGCTAAAATATGAGGCACATACATACATACAATTTAATAAAACATACAACCTTTGGTGACGGACGAAGAGATCATATATGTGTGACGGATGAAAATTTCAGAGAAGAGCACCATTCTTTATTGTTAATAGGTACATATAGAGACAATAGGAGAGATGAGAAGACTAGAGTGAAATTGTAAACAAAAATCATGTAAAAATAAATAATATACTAAAATATAACACAGATAAAGAGAAAAAGAAAATAATCCAAGAGACAATTTCCTTAAAAGTAACCTAACAAAGATAACATAAGACGAGAAAGAGGGAAAAGCTAAACCCAGGATTAGAGCTATTTCCTTTTTTTTTGCGGAAGGACAAAAGAATAAGAATAGGCATGATGAGAAGAACAACTAAGAAAAATGATTAAGAACCCGAAAAAGAAAGTAAATAAAAACAAAACGACGAGCAACAAACGTAAACTTTGCCAGATCCAGTGTCCATGAGAGGTATCAAAGTCCCATTGTTTTCTTAATGCCAGGCATCGGATTCGAGTCCATGAGATTGATCTAATTCCCATTTTTTGTAAATGCCGGGCATCGGATTCGAGTCGCAGAACAGGGCAAGCTTTCAGTCTCCTTGGCTGCTGAAATTCAGAGGATAGAGAGAGAACGCAATGTATCTCCCTTGCCATGCCCATACGGTTGCTGAGACCGAAGAAACCAACGAACCAGCCAACGCCGTGATGGAGAGAAAGCAGCTAGGGCGATACGCCCAGAGCCAGATCGAGGTACACAAATATCTCAAGCAGCGGGCGGGAATCGAATCGTTTGAAAAAGCCCTCCTCGGGGTCACACGAGCAGAGCAGCAGCCGGAGGAGGGAACCGGAATCAACCGATAGATTGCTGTATCCTGGACCCCCTGTCGGCTGTTCCTGTTCCTAGTGTGAACATGTATCTTCCGGTCCAGGCGCTTCCTTGCGATAGAAGATTTATCTGCCCGCCGGCCGGCCAATCTTTCCTCCCCGGAGAGAACCTGATTCCCAACTGACCCTGATGATTTCACACAGTGTTGGGCAAGGAATATCGGACAGAGCAGCCGTCCTGAAAATCTAGTCAGAAAGCGCCGCCTCTGACGCGGTGCTTTGCATCTCATCTCATCTCATCTCAAGCCTTGGACTTCTCCGGCCGCCGACGGCGCGAGGCGGACCGTCGATCAGGCCACCAAACCCATGGGCGGACGTGTCAATCCCGACCCTTTGTACGTGTGCCTATCCGCTCAACCAACCTCGGCTATTCGAGGAGTGCTCGCTTTCGACTTGTCAGCTAATAAAGGTGGTGCTGAGGCAGAATCGAATCAAATTACTTGTCAGCGACTGCGCGGTGCGGTGTCAAAAGTTGGGGGAGAAGCTTCCGTGCTCTGCCTCTCTGTGTGTGCTATCCGTGTGCCTGAGCCTGACACCAGTGCGGCTGGCGTGTATATATAGAGGGTGCTGGAGTTGGAGACAGGTATCCATCAGCAGATCAGCTGAATCCGATCGACAGCACAGCACAGCAGAAGCAACTCGTAGCCAGAGGACATACCTGATGGAGAACAACAGGAGCAACCAGCAGGCTCCTCCACCACCGCCAGGTATTGGTCGATCTACGCTACGGACTCGTTGGGGCTCAGCTCCCTGAAATCTTCAGATAGATGAACTTGTTGCTGCTTTCGATTTGTTCATTCGTTGGTGTTGGTGTTGCAGGGTACCCAACGGCGGCTGCGGAGCAAGGCCAAGCGGGCGGGAAGAAGGGGGGCCGGGCGAGCACCAAATCCAGGGGCGAGAAGGGCTTCATCGAGGGGTGGTACGTACTCCCCACCACCAGCTACTCCATCCATCGACACCACCTCCTTAACTGTCGTTTGTGATTTCCGGCCTGACAGTGTCTGAATTTGGTGTGTGTGTTTTCAGCCTGGCGGCGCTGTGCTGCTGCTGGATCTGCGAGATGTGCTGCGACTAACCGGCCGGCGACGGCGAGGTTCCTGGCACAAGGCCTCGGTGCTATCGTACCCACGAGGAGCGTATGCGTATACAGAGAGAGAATTGTTCTTAATTTCAGTGCCCGTTGTTTTAGGTTCTACATATATACTCCTAAGGTGATGCATGCATGATCAGTACTGTACCTGCCTACCTGTGTGCGTGTGTGAGATATTTCATGTATCCGTCCGTGTGCAGTGCCATATTCATGCACCGCGTCGTGTGTAATTAACCGGTGTCTACGAGACCGATATACTACTCAGTAATACTGTGATTGAGTATTTGATTTGAGGGTGCTTCCACTGCGTATTATTCACCCATTTGCATCATCTTACTCTAGCATCATCGGGCCCCTTAAAAAAACAAAGAATCGTTTGAAAATTCTCTATTCCCTCCGCCCCAAAATAAATGTCTCGGAGCAACTCCAACGGGGCGACCCAAACAGACGCGCACTTTGTTTGTTTTTTATCCGTCTGGGTCGGCCAGACGGACGTGCGTGTCCGTATTTTAAAATGGGTCAGCTTGACCGCCCAACGGGAAGGCCGACCCAAAGGTGTCGCCGTGGGGAAAAATAATACTCCCTCTGTAAACTAATATAAAAGTGTTTAAATCACTAAAATAGTAATCTAAACACTCTTATATTAGTTTACGGAGGGAGTAAGTTGCAAGAAATAAACATAAATAAACATAATTAAACATGAAGTGGCCGGTCAAACGCCGGCCAAAGTCCACCTAAATCTAATAAACATAAAATAAAAAATTAAAAAAAAGTCTGTGCCCGCCTGCTGCCGCCCCACACGCTGCCCTAGATGTTGTCGGCCTTACTCTTGCCCTTGCCGTCGACGCCGCCGTCGTCGGTGAGGTTGATGAAGACCGGAGCAGGGCCAGCCCACCCAAGCGCCGCCTGGTACGCTGCCAGGGCAGCCTCCTCCGGCGTCTGCTGGGGCGGTGGCATTGCGGCAAGCCGCGCGCGCTCCTCCTCCTCCTCCTTGAGCCGGAGCGCCTCCGCGTCGCGTTGGAGCATGGCATCATAGCACATCTGCTCCTCGCCGTCGGCCTGCTCCTGGCGGTGTCAGTGCTCCTTCCATTGCTCGAGGTGGGCCGCCTCCTCCTCCGGCGTCGCAGTGAAGTGGACGGGAGGCGCGCTCACCCACTCGCGGTACTGACCCGTCCACGAGTAGGCCTCCTCCGGCCAAGTGGGGGGAGGCGGGGAGCGCTTACGCGTCGGCTCCGGCTTGGGCTGGACGGGCGGCGCGGTGGCGGTGGCGGCACGAAGAGCGGGGTGTGAACAGAGTCCCCCGCTGCCGACAGGGCAAGGGCTTGCTCCAGCCCATCCCAGTGCGCGTCCTCCTCGAGGCGGCTAGCCTCCAGCGCGTGCTGCAGGGCCTCCTCGAGGGCGGCTTGGTACTCCGCCTCCGCCTCCATGTCCTCCGGCTCTACCTGCGGGGGCGGCGGTGGGAACGGCGGCAGGACGGCGTCGACACCCGAGCGCCGTTGCTCCTCGTGTTCGAGGGCGAACCACGCCTCCCAGTTGGGGGAGTCGGCGGCGTACTCTGGCAGCCGACGCTGCTCCGGCGTGAGCTGCGCGCGGCGCCTGCGCACCTCGTCGTCGTGCGCCCGTTGGGTACGAGGAACCGCCGGCACCGGGATCCGCTGCGGATCCAGATGCCAATGGTGCGACAGCGTGACATTGGGGTACAACAATGACTGCCTGTACTCCCAGTGCCACCGCGCTTGGTGCACCGGGATGTGCAGGCGCCGGCGACCAGGGCGGAAACGCGTCGCTATCGGAGGAGGAGGGGGAAGGGGAGCACGGGAGGATGAGGCGCCGGGGGTGCCCTTGCCCTTGCCCTTGCCATTGCTGCTGTCGAAGATGCCCATGGCTAGGGTTTGCGGTAGCCAGCGAGGAAGCAAATGGAGTTGTGGGGGGGGGGGGGGCAAATGTGGACGGGAAAAGTGGATGAGGCCGACCCCGCCGCACGCGTGGTTAAAAAAGGACGCTTCCACTGGCTGATGCGTGGGCCCGCTGTCCGTGGTCGTCATGAATAAGACGACCGGTGGCGGTTGGGTGGCCGCCAGGTGGGGACGCGGCGGACGACGAGGAGACGCGCGGCGCGTCCGCTTCATGTCCGCGCTGACGCATTTCAGACGCAATTTTAGGCCGAAAATGGGTCGGCGCGGACGCCAGGCGGACACGATTTGAATTTGGGTCGGCGCGTTGGGCGGCCACTTTTGTTCGCGCCGATCCAAACGGATGCGGATGGACGAAATGGGTCGCCCCATTGGAGTTGTTCCGGAGTATTTATTAGTACGTGAACAGAGCAGGAGGAGGGAAACGGATGGAACTGAAGCACTCGAACCCCCCTTTTCTTTCAAGATAATAAAGAAAAGCTTGAATCCTGGTGGGTAGTGTCGACATGCATCACCCGGAGCTCCTTTGTAGCTGAAGTTTCAGCCGGCTTATCTTTCCCGGGACAAACTTGGTTCCCAGTGATGTCACACACCTTTTTTAATAAATAAATTTTTTGATTCTAAACCCATGATCGACATGATATGACATAAAGAGTTTACTCCTATTCTTCTTAATAAGTAGAAGTATGAGAGAGGGAAATGTCTAGCTGGGATAAACCTAGAGAAGGTGGTTCTCAGTTTTGGGCCGAGATTTTAAAACACAAAGAACATTTCTTCTCCTTGTGTAATTTAAGCTCGTAATGTGAAAAATGTGAGATTTTGGGAGGATTGGTGGATAGATGATAAACCTCTTAAAACCAATTTTCCAAAATTATATAATACTATTTGCCTTTATAAGAATAAGTTTGTTGCTGATTTACTTATTTTTTTGGTAAGGGGCTTGATCAAGTCTAGTTTAGAAGGACTCTTTCTGGAGACTCCTTAGATTTAGGATATAGATAAATCCCGAAGGCTTGGGATTTGACCGTGGCAAATCGAACATTTTCAATGACAATTTTAGTGACGAGAGGATGGCAAGTTTAGCTGGCAAGCATGGCAACTCCATGCTCAATGTAATTTTTGCCACAAAATTGTCGTGCGTGTCAACTAAACGTGTCATCCTCAAGTCACTACAATTATCATAAAAACTTTCCATTTTCCATGGTCAAATCCCAAACGTTTGGGATTTATCAGTTCAGTAGATTGATGGAACCGCGTTAAAGAGATTTATGATGATGTGGTCCTGACTGACCAAAACGATTCTATTAGGTGGACACTAACTAAGAGTGGGGTCTACTCTCTTAAGTCCTTCATGTGGCTGGTTCTTAGAAACAATATTTTAACCAAGCATAATTTGGCTAGAAAAGGATGCACTGGACATAAAGAAAATTGTCCTTATTGTGGGAAGGATGAATCCATTAATCACATGTCTTCGCAGCCTCCTGTTTCCAAATTGCTTTGGAATATCATGAAATGTGCTTTTAACCTGGATGACATACCCGATAATGTGCATGATATGTTTAATCATGGGCTGAAATTTAATAAGATTGATTTTTTTGTTATGGTTGGTCATTCTGCTATTTTATGGACTGTTTGGAAATTGAGAAATAGCATTGTCTTTGATAATAACAAGGTGACTGACCCTTGTACTCATGTCAGTCTAATTGTCAAATGGTTACACGATTGGATTTTTTTGCAGATAAACCCATAAAGAACAATGAAGTGGGGCAAAAGAATGGTTGAGCTAATTTCCAATGAGGTCTTCAAGGTGACGCATGGATGAGTTTTGGGACTAACAGGATCATGGTTGGGTGATTACAAAAGTATTTTCCCTTAACCATGCCGATGTAGAAGACTTCGCTTATTGTTACTGCTCTATTATGGTCTCATTTTTTGTGTTTAAAAACCTATATTTATATCATCTCCTAGAGATCTGGCTTGTAGACTCCCAGGAGATGAAGTTGGAGGCTGTCGGTTCGTTGGGGTAGCGTTAGCTTGCTGGCTTTTCCCCCTTGTGATCCTTGGGAGCCGATGGGTAGTGTTCTCATCTTGCCCTCTAGATCATGCATCATTTGTTATATTTCCTGTTAGTTCTGGTAGTTGTAAAAGACACTCTAGTTTGTATTAATGGAAATCGGAGAGGGATCTCTCTTTATCAATCAATAAATAAATAACTAAATAAAGAGTTTACTCCCTGGAGCGAGGATTTGTGGCTCCCGGATTCCATGGAACATGGAATTTTCAAAAATTCGAAAACCAACTTTGTAAGCTTCAATAAATTCTGGAAAAAACACATGTACTGAGAGATGTATACCATGTGTGGGTAAAATTTCATGATGAAATCCGTTTTTGTGTGAGCTACACACAAAAATCAAATGATTATTTTGTGGGTAGCTCGCATAATAATGCTTTTCACCATGAAAATTTACAGACAAGTAGTATACATCTATAGGTATGTGTATAATTTTTTAAAGATTTTTTAGCACCTTAAAAATAAAATTTTTGAATATCCCAAAATTCAGGCTCCATGAAACACGGGAGCTAACACCAATTTTTGTTACTCCATACCTGTACAGAATCACATACACACAACCCAAACAAGAAGTTTATATTCTGGTCTCAGAACATTGGAGGACGCCCCCAAGCCGCTCTCATGGGTGGCTCATAGACAAACCCTAAAACGTTCTCGCCATCCTCTCCCCTCTATTTTCCTTTTTGTTGTTATCATAGAAGGTCCTCGGCCAAAGGCGAGGCGATGCTAGGATGTGTGGCGGTCTTGATCCAATCAACAACAAGAAAAGGAAGGGCAGCAACACCGTGGCTTGGTCGTGGAGGTGTGTGCAATCCACATGAAGCAATGGAGTCTGAGACTTGGTCGTGGAAGCATGTTCTCCAGTCCATGTGGAGCGGCGTCGATGTTTTAGGATGCACCGAAAGATCATGCTAAGATCTAGCACGAACGGGAGGAGCTCGAGCGATGGCTCAGGGGGATGCTGTAGAATAGCAGGTGATGCATCGGCCCTACTTAGGATTTGGCGGGTTCTAGTCGTGGTGTCTTGCATTTTGAGGGGATGCTAGTGCAGCGAAGACGATGGCTATAGTGAGCTACGGGGAGGTCAGTCTGCCATAAGCAGTGGTTGGTGGGGCTCCGTGTTTACCTGTAACGTGAGGTTCCACATCGGCCAGCTAGCGAGATGGTGATGGTGGATGGGCCTTTATGCTCCTAGAGCAGCAATGAGGGTAGTGGCATGGTCAACGAAGGGTGGCGGTGGTGCGATTCGTGTGGCTATGACGACTCCCGATGAGCACATCATTGAGTAGGTTGTACCGCAAGCTGGCTCATCGATACAAAAATGTGTTGAAGCCATAGTTGTTGTGTCATAGAGGGTGACATAGGCAGCAAGCATGATAGCTGATGAGGTGAAGTCTAATGCAAGGCTTATCCCATGCTTCACTCTTCAACAAGTAAAGTCGTTGAAACTGGAGCTTCCTCAACAAATTTTTAGTAGCCAGTTGCGGTATATTTGTGGGGTTGGGTGGGGATGGGGGGACTGAAGGTTTTCTTTATGCTGATCGATGAGTCATGGTTAGTCAATGGTGATGTCGGAGTAAATGAGTAATGAGGCGATAGAATGATGATGATGAAATCTGGAAGGGTATGATAGATAAAATCTTCTCAGCGATGGATAATGGGTTTCTTTATGTTGGCAATGCCATTAGTATAGTGGTTGTTGTTTGTTGTTCCGTTTCTCAACAAGTTTTCTTTTAACTAATTGGCCTTCTTCTTAAATAATAGAAAAGAAAAAGTGTGTGCCTCAGTTTAAAGATACAAATGAGAAGTTTAAGGCAATGTTTGCCAAAAAGACATACCTAATAAAAAACTAGAGGACCGATCCAAATACTACATAACATCCATCTTGGGTAAAAAACTCGTTGACAACCCAATATACCTTGGTATACGCCATGGTAAAGACTCACGGTGCTCCGATCACTGTCGTGGGAATCAAGTACAAAGACAATTCATACGTAAATTAATATTTCACAGTGAAAAAATATATACTTTTTGTCCAAATAACATCATTCCTACAAAACCACATCAACCAACATAGTCATTGACAGTAGGATAAGAGCACCGAGCTTAACATGTATCCCTGCAACCTGTTGCCAAACAAATTACGAAACACTTGATGATGGATATACAACTTACAAGCTAATGAATTGGCGCGAACGAAAAAATACACTAAGGATGGATGTTTAATTGTCTCAGCACAAGAACAAAAGCAATATTCCATGTTGCCATGTTAGTTACGCTTCACGAGGTTGTACCATATTAAGTTCAACCCTTTTAGGAGTGTCTCAAGGTACTTAACTGTTGACTAGTAAATCACAGTGGACAAGTGCAAGGTACATCGAGCTGGCCATATCTTCTTTATCCTGATGTAAGTTCAACGGAATTCATTCGACCATTGTACTAACTAGATCGATTTGTGGTGTTGCAAAATAAAGTGTTTCATGCTGCAAGCAACGACCCAATTAGGTCACATCTAAAGCCCACATCTTGTCTTGCCACGTGTAGGACTTACACGATTATGACATGTTTATGATGCATAATATGGAGAATTCATGGGTACAATTCACAAACTGGTGTATTTTCTAACCATGGATCTGCTCTCTAAGGGCTATCTTTAGTGGATCCTTAAAAGTTGTATTTAAGAGGAACAAATCGTTTAGGGGATTAAGCATCAGATCCCTAACAAAGTTTACTTCCTCGAATATGACTTTTCCCCCTAAAACTCTCCTCCACTTGCTCAAATTTAGTCCAGCAGTGGTCATTCTCACCAAAAATAAGGCAAATCCGCACTACTTCCTCCTCGTCCACAACCTTCCCGTCAACCCCGCCGATGGCCATCCCTGGCCCCAATAAACGGTGGAATTGGAAGCACCGCCGCCATTGCACCCCTTGCCACCGCCAGAGACCCGACACCGGCCATGGATTCGGTGCTGTAAGTACCAAAATGCGGCGCCAAGGAAGAACCTTATCGAGAGCGCTCAATCGTCGGTGGTGGTCGCCACTCGCTCCGCCGCAACCACCCTACGACCCTTGTTGGCACTGACCAGCAAATGGGACCGTCGGCCAAGTTGGCGGACGCGGTGAAGAAGAAAGATGTAGTCGCCCCTCCCTCCCCCCCCCCCCACAGCCTCGAGCCGCCCCGACAGCTACCCAGGAGGCCGCACCACCACCCCCTCCATCTCTGGCAGCTGAAAATGACCCAAATTCAAACAAGACGAGGAGCGAGGCCGGCATGCTCGAGGATATGCTCGCAAGGTAATAAATATTCTTTTTTGTTTGTTTGTGTTTTGCAATTGCTCAAGAGATTGATGCATGGTGTGATATTGATTGCTAGGTTCTTTCTTTGCTTTTGCAATGCGCAATTGAATGATGATGTAGTGGATTTCATGGTGGTGCCGACCGTGATGGTGCGAGTGCATGAGGCCCATGTGAACTATGATGTCTTTTGGTCCACCACATGTGGTGGTATTTTGGAATGAACTTGTTCATTCGGTGCTTTTTTAGCACAACTTATGGTTATGTTTAGATGTTCGATGGATGTGATGAACTTTATTTATGCTCGTAAAGTCATAGTTGAATTATGATGTGGTGCATTTGAATTTTCCATGTTTGTTTTGAAATGTCGTGAATTTGTTTCAATGCAAATGTTTGGAAGAATTGGCAAAATACATTCTTTTGAGAGATTAAGTTTGTAGGAAATGTACTAGATGAATAAACATTTAATCGCTGTAAAACTTGTATATAGAAAAACAGAACAATGAAGAGGTTTCGGACTTTTAGAACAATGTATCTGCTAGAGATGCCCTTGATGTAAGAGCCTCAGCTGACTGTTCCAAAACGGAAGAAAAATTGCTTCGTCTCTGTTAAGCTGCTCCAAAAGTGCAAGTCCCGGCGCTTTTGGACTTGTGAGTGTGTCTCATATTCCAAGTTTAAATAACCATTTGCTGAGGAGCACTCTATTATATCTCTACACCGCCTTGATCTTTTGCGACAATGAATGCTCCATGTAGCCGGATACTCGCTCTGTAAAAAAATATAAGAACGTTTTCACAAAAGTAGTGATCTAAATGCTTTTTTTTTGCGGAGGGAGTATTTTTTTTCCCTGGTGGCATCACAAAAATTTTACGCACGCTTTTGCCAGCGAATGTCAAACAGCCGAGCCGGAAACACCAGTCAGAAAGTCGCGCCAGAACATGGTTGCTTTGCATCTGATCTCTAGCTAGCTTTCTCCGGACAGCCAGCCGGCGACGGCGCGACCCGAACCGTCCATCCCTTCCACCAACCCGTTCATGGCCGGCTAGCTTCTAGATCACTGTACGTGCGTACCATGTCGATCGCTGGCTAGTATGTGTGTGTGTGTCTATCTGCTCATCAATCCTCAACCGCATGGCGTGGTGTGGAAAGGTGGGGTCATGGGGAGAGAAACTTGTGTACTATCTACTATGCTCTATCTAAGTGCTCTCCGCGTGCCTGTTGCGACGGTGGGAGTGGCCAGCGGCTAGCCGGCGGTGTGTATATTATAGATAGGACCTTGGGGCGTCGAGAAGAGCAGAGAAGCGCCCATCATCATACAGCTGAAACCATCGGTCGATCGCTCGCCCGAGGTGGTTGTGGGTAGGGATGAACACGGCACGGAAATGGACGAAATTGAGTGTTATCATATTTGTTTTCATATTTTTTCACAAAAGCGGAAACGAATACAGAAACCCCGAAAACGAATACGGAAACAAATACTACCGGACACAGACACGGAGCGAATACAGAGCGAACACGGAAACAAAACTGTATATTGACCGGAACTTAAAACCACCTTGAATCATAGAGAAATAGACAAAAACAAACAAATTTATGAAATTGTTAACATGGCTACAAAATAATATGGTTGTGTTGGCAACATAGGGTAGTATTGTAGTAGTACATGACAATTCTGTATAGGGTATAGTTGAGTACGCGTGTGGTAGTAAAAGTTGGTCCTCAAATTATCCATTCTGCTCTTTCTACTCATCGTGTTATTGTGTATTGTTTGATAGTTGGGCCACAAAGTAGCCATAGACCTATAGTAGAAACGGAAATTCCATATTTACGGAAACGAAAAGTTTCGTTTTCCATGTCTGTTCCACCGGAAAACACAGTTCCATTTTTGTTTCCGTTTTCGCATAAAAAATTCTATTTCCGTTTCCGTTTTGCAAATTTCCGTTTCCATTTTCATATTTCCTCTCCGTTTCCATTTTTCCTCCCGAAAAGCAGAAACTTTTCACTCCATTTTCATCCCTAGTTGTGGCTGTGTTTGTTTTTCCATTCTCAACAAGTGTTCTTTTAACTACTTAACCGGATAACTATGTTCTTATTAATTAATAGAAAAGACAAAGCTCATTCCTCGACTTCAGAATTGAAACTGCTCCATGCACGATCCTTGTGCCCAATGCACGGCAGAAAATCCAGTGGCCGGTGCTCTTTCCATCAGACGTATGTCCGGCCGGATTTCATCCATCGTGCGTGAATCGCCAGATTTAGGTCGTGTGCATAGCCATTCATAGTACTGGAGGACCCACAACCAACATCATTCCTACCAAAGCACATCAACCAACATAACCATTCATAGTAGGATAACAGCTATGAGCTTAACATGTATCCCTGTGACCAGTTGCCAAACAAATTTTGAAACACAAGACAATGGATATAAACTTACAAGCTAATGAATTATCGCACAATTAGCGCGAACGAACAGGCATGCCAAGGATGGATGTTCAATAGTCCCGTCACAAGAACAAAAGCAACATTGCTTGCTCCCATGTTTGTTACGCTTCGTGAGGTTGTACCTTGTTAAGATCAACCCTTTGAGGAGTGTCTCAAAGTACTTGTTGACCGCTACATCACAATGGATAAGTGCAAGGTACCACAAGTTGGCCGAGATTTTTTTTTCATCCTGATGTAAATTCAACGGAACTCATGTGACCATTCTATTAACTAGACCGATTTGAGGTGTTGCACTATAAAGTGTTACATGCTGCAAGCCACGACCCAATTAGGTCACATCTTGTGGTGCAGCGCGTAGGACTTACGCGATTGTGACATGTTTATGATACATAATATTGAGAACTGATGGGTACAATTACCAGAAGTGGTGTATTTTCTAACCATGGAACTGCTCTCTAAGGGCTCTCTTTAGCGGATCCCTTAAAAGTTGTATTTAAGAGGGAATAAAATTGATTAGGAGATTAAGCATCAGATCTCTCGTAAAGTGTACTTCCTTAAATATGACTTTTCCCCCTAAAATTTTCCCTCACTTGCTCCCCAGCCGACGTGCTACAAAGGTTCAGCCTTGTCGTTCTGCGACGGGCTGCTCAATCGGTTCACAATATTGCTTCAACTATGGTGCTTCGGCGGATCTGGTTTGTTGGGTTGTTCGTTTTTCCTATCTCCAGTGGTGCTTCAGCGACGATGGTGGTCGGCAACGAGCGAAGATGACGATGGATGTAAGGGTCTCATAGGACTGAATTTTTTACTTTGTTTCTTTGGAGGGCTTTTGTACAATTGTATGGGGACACCTGTGTTCCTTGGTCTTTTCAGTGAATTTTGCATGTATGCGTTGTGTATGCTATTTGCAATAAACAAATAGTTATTCATAAAAAATAGTCTAGTCACGGTCATTCTACGACCAATAGAGCTAATCCGCGTTGCTTCTCGCTCGTCCGCAGCATTCGCTCCCAAACCCCGATGATCGATGGAATGGAAAGCCCCACCCCCTCCACACCTCTGGCCACCCTCGGCACTGCTGAAAACCCAACACAGGTCGCGGATTCGGTGCTTCATGTACAAAAATGTAGCGCCAATGCATGAACCTTAGCGAGAGCTCTCGGCGGTGGTCATCACTCGCTCTGCCGCCTCCACCCTACAACCCATGTCAGCGCCGATAGGCAAATGGGACCGTTGGCCACCGACCAAGGGGGCGGACCACATGGCAATTGCAGTGAAGAAGGATGTGGTTCCCTTGGTGCCACCCCCTCCCGCTCAGGCTCGAGCGATGCCATCGACTACCCCGAGGCCTCCTGCAGTCGCGCCGCCACCCCTCCACCTTTGGCGGCCGACGACGACCTGAATTCAGATGAGACAAGGAGCGAGACCAACGTGCTCGCGGATATGCCCACAAGGTAATAAAAGTTCTTTTTTTTGCGTTTTTGTTTTGCAATTGCTCAAGAGATTGATGCATGATGTGATATTGATTGCTATGTTCTTTCTTTGCTTTTGTAGTGAATGAACAACTGAATGATGATGCCCCGGATTTCATGGTGGTTCCTATGGTGATGGCGCGAGTGCATGAGGCCATGTGCACTACGATGGCTTTTGGTCCACCATGTATTGGTGTTGGTACCTTTTGGCATAAATTACATTATGTTTTAGAAGTTCCATGGATTTGATTAACTTTATTTATGCTCGTGGTTGAATTATGATGTGGTGCATTTGAATTGTCTACGTTTGTTTTGAAATGTCGTGAATTTGTTTTAGTTGTTTGAGGAAATGTTTGGAAGAATTGGCAAAATACTTTTTTGAGACATTAAATTTGTAGGAAATCTACTAGGTGAATAAATATAATCACTGCAAAACTTGTAAATAAAGAAACATAATAATGAAGAGGTTTCAGACTTTTAGAGATGCCCTTGATGCAAGAGCCGTCAGGGTGACTGTTCCAAAACGGAAGAAAAACTGCTTCGTCTCCTTTAAGTTGGTACAAAAGTTCTGGGGCTTTTGAACTTCCGAGTGTGTCTCATATTCCAAGTTTAAATAACGAGCCCGAAACAACAGTCAGAAAGGGGCACCGGAGAAAATGGTTGCTTTGCATCTGATCTTTCGCTAGCTTTCTCGGGTCAGCTAGCTGGCGACGGCGCGACCCGAACCGTCGATCCCTTCCACCAACCCGTTCATGGCCGGCTAGCTTCTCGATCACTGTTTGTGCGTACCATGTTGATCACTAGCTAGTGTGTGTGTCTCTCAATCTGCTCAACAAACCTAGGCCATCGATTCACACTTTGGATTTGTCAAGCTCGTAAAGGCACGTGCTGTTGAGTCACTCCAAATCGAATCCGGCTAATGGTCGATCCGCAACCGCGTGGTGTGGTCTGAATTAAACTTGATGTGGATTCAGTGTTGTAAGTACCAAAATGCGGCGCCAAGGCAAGAACCTTATCAAAAGTGCTCAACTGTCGGTGGTGGTCGCCACTCACTCCGCCGCCACCACCCTACAACCCTTGTCGGCACTGACCGGCAAATGCAATTGTCGGCCAAGTTGGCGGACGCAGCGAAGAAGAAGGATGCAGTCACCCCCCCCCCCCTCCCCCACCACCACCACCACCACCAACCGACCTCGAGCAGCACCGACGGCTACCCAGGAGGCTGCACCGCCACCCCCTCCATCTCTGGAAGCCAACGATGACCCAAACTCAGACAAGACAAGGAGCGAGGCCGACATGCTCGAGGATATGCCCACAGGGTAATAAATATTCTGTTTGTTTTTGTTTTGCAATTGCTCAAGAGATTGATGCATGGTGTGATATTGATTGCTAGGTTCTTTCTTTGCTTTTGTAGTGTGCAATTGAATGATGATGCAGTGGATTTCATGGTGGTGCCGATAGTGATGGTGCGAGTGCATGAGGCCCATGTGAACTATTATGGCTTTTGGTCCACCGCATGTTGGTGGTATTTTGAAATGAGCTTGTTCATTCGGTACCTTTTTAGCACAATTTATGGTTATGTTTAGACGTTCGATCTGATGAACTTTATTTATGCTCGTAAAGTCACAGTTGAATTATGATGTGGTGCATTTGAATTTTCCATGTTTGCTTTGAAATGTCGTGGATTTGTTTCAATGCAAATGTTTGGAAGAATTGGCAAAATTCATTTTTTGAGAGATTAAGTTTGTAGGAAATGCACTAGATGAATAAACATTTAATCACTGCAAAACTTGTAAATAATGAAACAGAATAATGAAGAGGTTTCTGACTTTTAGAACAAGGTATCTTCTAGAGATGCCCTTGATGTAGAGCCGTCAGGTGACTGTTCCAAAACGGAAACAAAATTGCTTCGTATCCGTTAAGCTGGTTCAAAAGTGCGAGTCCTGGGGCTTTTTGAACTTGCGAGTGTGTCTCATATTCCAAGATTAAATAACAAGCCCGAAACAGCAGTCAGAAAGGGGCGCCGGAGAATATAGTTGCTTTGCATCTGATCTTGAGCTAGATTTCTCCGGTCAGCTAGCCAGCGACGGCGCGACCCGAACCGTCGATCCCTTGCACCAACTCCTGCATGGCCGGCTAACTTCTCGATCACTGTACGTGCGTACCATGTCGATCGATCACTAGCTAGTGTGTGTGTGTGTGTGTGTGTGTGTGTGTGTGTGTGTTTCAATCTGCTCAACAAACCTAGGCCATGGATTCACACTTTGGATTTGTCAAGCTCGTAAAGGCACGTGCTGTTGAGTCACTCCGAATCGAATCCGGCTAATGGTCGATCCACAACCGCGTGGCGTGGTCTGAAAAGGTGGGGAGAGAACCTTGTGTACTATCTACTATGCTCTATCTACGTGCTCTCCGCGTGCCTGTTGCGACGGTGGGAGTGGCCAGCAGCTAGCCGGCGGTGTGTATATATAGATAGGACCTTGGGGCGTCGAGACGAGCAGAGAGGCACCCATCAGCATCCAGCAGAAACCATCGATCGATCGATCGCCGGACACAGCATCGATTCTCCTCGCACACGCACATACGGATTCAGTCGATCGATAGATATACGTGATGGAGAATGAGAGGAACAACCAGGCTCCACCCCTACCCCCAGGTTAGTTAATTTCGACCAGTTTTGATCTCCATGCTCATGTCTGAAAACCGAGGCTGAACTCACTTCAGTTAGCTGCGGTGTCGTCGTCAGATGAGATAAAGATAGGCTAGCACGTACCCCAAGCTGTTGCTTTAGTTTGCTCATGTGTGTGCCTTACGTATGCGTGTGCAGGCTACTACCCATCCGCGGCTGCGGAGCAACGTCAAGGCGGCGGCGAAAAGGGATTCATCCAAGGATGGTAAGTACGCGCCACCACCAGCTGCTCCATCGATCGATAGCACCTCCTTTGTACTCCCTCCATTTTAAAATAGATGATTCAATTTTGTACTAATTTCAATACAAAGTTAGTATAAAGTTGGGTCATCTATTCTGAAACAGAGGGAGTAACTTACTTCATTGTCGCTGATCTCGATGTGTCGTGCTTTTCAGCCTGGCCGCGCTCTGCTGCTGCTGGATCTGCGACATGTGCTGCGACTAACTCGCCGGTCGCTGCCGGCACAAGACGTTGGTGCTAGTATAGACCTATGAAGAGCATACACACAGAGAGACTCGTTGCTTAGTTAGTGTTTGTTTGTTGTTTTAGGTAGTGCAAAAAATACCCCGCAAAAAAAAGGTAGTGCAGAAAATAACCGAGAACGCATGCGTGAGTGGTGTCCATGTAACTTACCGTGCGTATCGATAATTCTACACCTACGAAAGTTCTACGTAGGGTTACGTAACCTTCCATAAATCCCCCCCCCCCTATTTTAACCGGGGTGGGCCCCAGCTGCAAATCCTGGCCCAATTAACAAACCCCGCATCAGTTTTTACGTGAACGTAACATTACGTATGTGTAGCATTGCTCCGTGCGTATTGGGGCTTTGCTACACCCAGGCAATTATTGTACGTAAAACTACGTGAAAACTGGTTTGGGTGATTTGATTGGAAGAAAAAAAATGGCCCGGACCCCACCACGTGAAATTCGGGGGGAAGAGAGAAGTAAATTATGAAGTTTAAGTAAGTTTACCTAGATGGTACGTAGGTGTAGGATTAGAATAATGCTACATCTATGAATGGCTTAAAGTAATCCTTAGAGGATTAGACAGCTAGCAAGTTATGATTGGAGTTAGAGAGAAGGCGGGCCTCACCCCACGTAAAATCAGAGGGAAAAGAAGTATTGTTGGAAAGTTATGTGAACATTTACATTAGCCGTCGTAGGTGTAGGATTATTGGTGCGTGTTGGTGTGGCGTCCGCGTCGATCGTCGTGTGTAATTGGTGTGTCTGAAATATACTCACGTACGTACACACCATACTTGATTTAGGCCTTGAAATGTGCATCATTTTTTTAATGAACCCTCTCATCTAGTCATAACATGTCATCAGTACAAAGAACATTACAAATGATAAATTACATATAGGTTCATAAATCACCTAACGACGACTACAAGCACTGAATCGACCCAAAATGTCGCAACCCTCATCGCCCCTTTCTGATTGGAGCTGGGTAAAACTTGTTATAGCACACACTCAGGAAGTCGTCGTGTTAAGGCTCCATTTGACCATCACACAGAACGGCAATCGCCGCCGACGAAGAAAAGTGTTGATCAAAAAGATCCAACCTATAGACACATGACCAAACAAGAACGAATACTAGATCCACGGAGATGAATCGAAGACTAATACAGACCGAATCCCATGAGATCCCTCAGTAACACAACTTCACACCCGCTCTGGTGATGCTCTAATGCTAGATGCATCACCGGGATGAGACTAGGCATGGTGAGGGAACATTATTCCATTTTCAGGGAGCCGCCATCGTAACGCTTTCCTGGCAGGAAACAAATCCTAATCGACCTCAAAAGAACACCTAAAATCGGAATAGGAACCCTCCCGCCGGCAAGGGCAAGGTTCCATCGCGCCTCCGTAGCCCTAAGGCCATCAGAGTGGCTCTGGCGGGAGGTCAAGAAACCCTAATCGCATATGCACTCGCGTCAGGAGGCGAAGGGGTACACTATTGAGTGCACAACATTGAGTCCTCATGTTCAACCTCTATAGTTTGTTTGTCTAAAGTCAAATTTTATAAACTCTTAACAAGTTTATAAAGAAATATCAACATATACAGTACCAAACCAATACCAGTAGATTCATCATTGGATATATTTTCACATCATGTAGATTTATTATCGTAAATAATGTTCATAATGTTTTATATAGACTTGATCAAACTTTATATAGTTTGACCTCAACCAAAGCTAATATGGGGAGTACATAAAAACAAAGATTGTACTTATTACATGGTATGAGAATCTCCAATAGCAGCCATAAAAATGCAGTCATGCCAAAAAGCTGTATTTTTTTTTGGTCTTTTGGGGTAAAAAAAGCCTCCAGCAGTAGCCCTAATATAGTTATATATGTTATCTACAAAATTTTAGGTTCTGCCTCAATAATTGCTACAAGTGATGCATATTTGCATCACCAATAGCAGCTGCCCGAAAACTTAAAATGTTGGGGCGGTAGTCCCAACCGCCCGATTTGGAACTTCGCCCCCCCCCCCCCCCCCCCGCTAGCCCTACTGGCCTAGATGACCGTCACAACCTGCTTCGCCGCCGCGGAAGCTCGAAACGCCACCGCCAATTTCACGTGTTCCCTAGCTCGTTGCCGCAACATTGTATGTCATCATGGTTGATTAACGGCAGGGCGAGCTCCAATCGACCAGCGCGATCACCACTAAGCCATGGCTCCATTCAGAGGTCTTGGCGCTCACCTGACGCGGTGCCGCAGAGTTGGCCACACCCCATCTCCTTTCCACCCTCCCACTCGTCCCTCGGATGCACTTTCTAGGCGGCCCGACGACCGTCTCGGCACCGACGAGCTACCCCAGACAAAATCGTGCTAGGTGCCCCACGACCAGCAGTTGACCGTCCATTCGCATGGCCTGGCCGAGGCTTTATAAGACGTGCTCTAGCGCCGTCCGCATCACACTCTCCGCATCACTCCGCATGTCCTCCTCCTCACCTCCCCTATTCCTCCACAACTCCGCATGTCCTCCTCCTCACCTCCCCTATTCCTCCACAACTCCGACGATGGGCCCAGCATGTGGCGGCTCTGGGACGGGCTCCGGAGGACTGTGGCGCTGTGATATATTCTATAATTTTTGATAGTTTCATGCTATTTGATGTCTACTACACAACTTTCTTATTGTAGAAGTTGTTGGGCCTCCAAGTGCAGAGGTTTGTAGGACAGTAGCAAATTTCCCTCAAGTGGGTTCATACTTTCGCTAGTGCAAGTTCCCTCAACAATAATAACATAATTGGATCACATAACTATCCCTGAACATGCAACAAAGAGTCACTCCAAAGTCACTAATAGCGGAGAACGAACGAAGAGATTATGGTAGGGTACGAAACCACCTCAAAGTTATTCTTTCCAATCAATCCGTTGGGCTATTCCTATAAGTGTCACAAACAGCCCTAGAGTTCATACTAGAATAACACCTCAAGACACAAATCAACCAAAACCCTAATGTCACCTAGATACTCCAATGTCACCTCAAGTATCCATGGGTATGATTATACGAGATGTGTCACACAATCTCAGATTCATCTATTCAACCAACACAAAGGACCTCAAAGAGTGCCCCTAAGTTTCTACCGGAGAATCATGACGAAAACGTGTGCCAACCCCTATGCATAGGTTCATGGGCGGAATCCGCAAGTTGATCACCAAAACATACATCAAGTGAATCACGTGGTATCCCATTGTCACCACAGATGCGCACGGCAAGACATACATCAAGTGTTCTCAAATCTTTAAAGACTCAATCCGATAAGATAACTTCAAAGGGGAAACTCAATCCATTACAATAGAGTAGAGGGGGAAAGAAACATCATAGGATCCAAATATAATAGCAAAGCTCGCGATACATCAAGATCGTACCACCTCAAGAACACGAGAGAGAGAGAGAGATCAAACACATAGCTACTGGTACATACCCTCAGCCCCGAGGGAGAACTACTCCCTCCTCGTCATGGAGAGCACCGGGATGATGAAGATGGCCACCGGAGAGGGATTGCCCCCTCCGGCAGGGTGCCGGAATGGGTCTAGATTGGCTTTCGGTGGCTACTGAGGCTTCTGGCGGCGGAACTCCCGATCTATTGTGCTCTCCGATGTTTTTAGGGTATATGGAGATATATAGGTGGAAGAAGTACATAAGGGGGGCCACGAGGGGCCCACGAGGGTGGAGGGCGCGCCCAGGGGGGTGGGCGCGCCCCCTGCCTCGTGGCCTCCTTGTTGCTTCCCTTACGTGGACTCCAAGTCTCCCGGGTTGCTTTCCTTCCAAAAATAAGTTCCGTGAAGTTTCAGGTCAATTGGACTCCGTTTGATTTTCCTTTTCTGCGATACTCTAAAACAAGAAAAAACATAAAATGGCACTGGGCTCTAGGTTAATAGGTTAGTCCCAAAAATAATATAAAAGTGTATAATAAAGCCCATAAACATCCAAAGTTGATAATATAATAGCATGGAACAATAAAAAATTATAGATACGTTGGAGACGTATCAGCATCCCCAAGCTTAATTCCTACTCGTCCTCGAGTAGGTAAATGATAAAAACAGAATTTTTGATGTGGAATGCTACCTAACATATTTATCCATGTAATTCTCTTTATTGTGGCAAGAATATTCAGATCCATAAGATTCAAGACAAAAGTTTAATATTGACATAAAAATAATAATACTTCAAGCATACTAACTAAGCAATCATGTCTTCTCAAAATAACATGGCCAAAGAAAGCTATCCCTACAAAATCATATAGTCTGGCTATGCTCCATCTTCACCACACAAAATATTTAAATCATGCACAACCCCGATGACAAGCCAAGCAATTGTTTCATACTTTTGGTGTTCTCAAACTTCTTCAATCTTCACGCAATACATGAGCGTGAGCCATGGATATAGCATTATAGGTGGAATAGAATGGTGGTTGTGGAGAAGACAAAAAAGGGGAAAGATAGTCTCACATCAACTAGGCGTATCAACGGGCTATGGAGATGCCCATCAATAGATATCAATGTGAGTGAGTAGGGATTGCCATGCAACGGATGCACTAGAGCTATAATTATATGAAAGTTTAAAAAGAAACTAAGTGGGTGTGCATCCAACTTGCTTGCTCATGAAGACCTAGGGCATTTTGAGGAAGCCCGTCATTGGAATATACAAGCCAAGTTCTATAATGAAAAATTCCCACTAGTATATGAAAGTGACGAAACGAGAGACTCTCTACTATGAATATCATGGTGCTACTTTGAAGCACAAGTGTGGTAAAAGGATAGTAGCATTGCACATTCTCTCTTTTTCTCTCATTTTTTGGGCCTTCTCTCTTTTTTATGGCC
This sequence comes from Triticum urartu, assembly GCF_056163025.1. Taxonomy (NCBI): domain Eukaryota; kingdom Viridiplantae; phylum Streptophyta; class Magnoliopsida; order Poales; family Poaceae; genus Triticum; species Triticum urartu. The sequence goes on from NC_141875.1 coordinate 697,476,162, forward strand.
TCTTTTCTCTTTTTTTATTTGGGCTTCTTTGGCCTCTTTTATTTGTTTATTTTCGTCCGGAGTCTCATCCCGACTTGTGGGGGAATCATAGTCTCCATCATCCTTTCCTCACTGGGACAATGCTCTAATAATGATGATCATCACACTTTTATTTACTTACAACTCAAGAATTACAACTCGATACTTAGAACAAGATATGATTCTATATGAATGCCTCCGGCGGTGTACCGGGTTGTGCAATGACTCATGAGTGACATGTATGAAAGAATTATGAACGATGGCTTTGCCACAAATACAATGTCAAATACATGATCATGCAAAGCAATATGACAATGATGGAGCGTGTCATAGTAAACGGAACGGTGGAAAGTTGCATGGCAATATATCTCGGAATGGCTATGGAAATGCCATGATAGGTAGGTATGGTGGCTCTTTTGAGGAAGGTATATGGTGGGTTTATGGTACCGGCGAAAGTTGCGCGGTACTAGAGAGGCTAGTAATGGTGGAAGGGTGAGAGTGCGTATAATCCATGGACTCAATATTAGTCACAAAGAACTCACATACTTATTGCAAAAAACTATTAGTTATCGAAACAAAGTACTACGCGCATGCTCCTAGGGGGATAGATTGGTAGGAAAAGACCATCGTTCGTCCCCGACCGCCACTCATAAGGAAGACAATCAATAAATAAATCATGCTCCGATTTCATCACATAACGGTTCACCATACGTGCATGCTACGGGAATCACAAACTTCAACACAAGTATCTCTCAAATCCACAACTACTCAACTAGCATGACTCTAATATCACCATATCCATATCTCAAAACAATCATCAAGTATCAAACTTCTCATAGTATTCAATGCACTCTATATGAAAGTTTTTATTATATCCCTCTTGGATGCCCATCATATTGGGACTAAATTCATAACCAAAGAAAATTACCATGCTGTTTAGAACTCTCAAAATAATATAAGTGAAGCATGAGAGTTCATCTATTTCTTCAAAATAAAACCACCACCGTGCTCTAAAAAGATATAAGTGAAGCACTAGAGCAACAATAAACTACTCCGAAAGATATAAGTGAAGATCAATGAGTAGTCGAATAATTATGCAACTATGTGAGGAATCTCTAACATTTAAGAATTTCAGATCTTGGTATTTTATTCAAACAGCAAGAAAAACTAAATAAAATAAAATGACGCTCGAAGCAAAACACATATCATGTGGTGAATAAAAATATAGCTCCAAGTAAAGTTACCGATGAACGAAGACGAAAGAGGGGATGCCTTCCGGGGCATCCCCAAGCTTAGGCTTTTGGTTGTCCTTGAATATTACCTCGGGGTGCCTTGGGCATCCCCAAGCTTAGGATCTTGCCACTCTTTATTCCATAGTCCATCGAATCTTTACCCAAAACTTGAAAACTTCACAACACAAAACTTAACAGAAAACTCGTAAGCTCCGTTAGCGAAATAAAACAAAACACCACTTCAAGGTACTGTAATGAACTCATTCTTTATTTATATTGGTGTTAAACCTACTGTATTCCAACTTCTCTATGGTTTATAAACTCTTTTACTAGCCATAGATTCATTAAAATAAGCAAACAACACACGAAAAACAGAATCTGTCAAAGACAGAACAGTCTGTAGTAATCTGAATCAAACGTATACTTATGGAACTCATAAAATTCTCAAATAAATTGATGGACCTGAGGAATTTATCTATTAATCATCTTCAAAAATAATTAACTAAATAGCACTTTCCAAATAAACATGGCAGCAATTCTCGTGAGCGCTAAAGTTTCTGTTTTTTTACAGCATGATCAACAAGACTTTCCCCAAGTCTTCCCAAATGTTCTACTTGGAACAAACACTAATTAAAACATAAAACCACATCTAATAAGAGGCTAGATGAATTATTTATTACTAAACAGGAGCAAAAAACAAGGAACGAAAATATAATTGGGTTGCCTCCCAACAAGCGCTATTGTTTAACGCCCCTAGCTAGGCATGATGATTTCAACGATGCTCACATAAAGGATAAGAATTGAAACATAAAGAGAGCATCATGAAGAATATGACTAGCACATTTAAGTCTAACCCACTTCCTATGCATAGGGATTTTGTGAGCAAACAACTTGTGGGAACAATAATCAACTTGCATAGGAGGGCAAAACAAGCATAACTTCAAAACTTTAAGCGCATAGAGAGGAAACTTGATATTATTGCAATTCCTACAAGCATATATTCCTCCCTCATAATAATTTTCAGTAGCATCATGAATGAATTCAACAATATAACCAGCACCTAAAGCATTCTTTTCATGATCTACAAGCATAGAAATTTTATTATTCTCCACATAAGCTAATTCTTCTCATTCGGAATAGTGGGAGCATCATAAGAGACTCGAATACTATTAATTGTTTCCACATTAAAAGAGTAATGTTCAGAGAAGGGGTAATCATAATCATGACAAGTTTTATAAATATAATCACTACTTTTTATAGCATAAGTATCATCACAATAATCATCATAAGTAGGAGGCATGCTATCATCATTATAAACTTGCATATCAAAACTTGGAAAACTAAAAATATCATCTTCATTAATCATAGCTTCCCCAAGCTTGGGAAAAACATTAATTGCAGCAAATATATTCTCAAAAACATCATCTTCATCAAACATAGCATCCCCAAGCTTGGGCCTTTTCATATCATAAGCATAATCACTCTCATAATTAATAGTATGGATAGCACCAATAGTATAGCAATTATCATATTCTTCCAAGCAAGTGCCAAAAAGATTTTCAAGATCATAAGAAGTATCATTATCTTCCACAATTATATTTTCATGAGGCACAATAGTAATAGGAGCAGCATTATTTGGGAGAGATATCTTCTTACCTCTCTTCCTTTTTCTTTTCTTCTTCTTCACCACATCATGTGTGGGTTCAATCCTCTTTTTGGAGCTCCTTATTAATGAGATTGGTTGAATAGGAGGCTCCTCCTCGTTACCTGATTCATCATAAGAAATAATAGGAGGGTATTGGGAAGCCTCTTCCCATTCATTAGTATTCTCTTCATCTTCTATTTCTTTTCTTTTCTTTATGTAATTGAAAATATAAGGGTTTTCAATACAATTCACCGCACAATACATATAAATTTCCTATAGATCAAATCCAAGAAGTTTATAACGGGAAATTTTTGGAAGATAATTAGTTATACGTTTCATTTCTTCGTAACTCATAAGCAAACTAAGTTCATTATGATGTGTAAGGGAAATCAAGTCATCACAATTTTTGGACATGATACGATCATGAAACAATTTTCATTGGGTATTGAAATGATCATGTTCATTACAAAGCTCACAAGTATGGCCAATATAATTTAAATTTTCAGCACATTCATCTAGCCTTTCTTGCAACAAATTAGTTTCTAAGTACTTATGCCTCTTGCAATATCTATCTTCCCTATTTGGTGTGTTCGTACAAACCCAATGTACTCCACAAAAATTGACATGTTTATAGGAGACATCATAACTAGTGCAATCATCATTAGTATCATGGATATTCAAAGAATTCATACTAATAACATTGCAATCATGCTCATCATTCAAAGATTTAGTGCCAAACATTTTATAGACTTCTTCTTCTAGCACTTGAGCACAATTATCCTTTCCATCATACATATGAAAGATATTACAAAGGTGAAGCGTATGAGACAAACTCAATTCCATTTTTTACTTTCTTTTATAAACTAAACTAGTGATAAAACAAGAAACTAAAAGACTCGATTGCAAGATCTAAAGATACACCTTCAAGCGCTAACCTCCCCGGCAACGGCGCCAGAAAAGAGCTTGATGTCTACTACACAACCTTCTTCTTGTAGACGTTGTTGGGCCTCCAAGTGCAGAGGTTTGTAGGACAGTAGCAAATTTCCCTCAAGTGGATGACCTAAGGTTTATCAATCCGTAGGAGGCGTAGGATGAAGATGGTCTCTCTCAAGCAACCCTGCAACCAAATAACAAAGAGTCTCTTGTGTCCCCAACACACCAAATACAATGGTAAATTGTATAGGTGCACTAGTTCAGCGAAGAGATGGTGATACAAGTGGTATATGGATAGTAGATAATAGTTTTTGTAATTTGAAAATATAAAAATAGCAAGGTAACTAATGATAAAAGTGAGCACAAACGGTATTGCAATGCGTTGAAACAAGGCCTAGGGTTCATACTTTCGCTAGTGCAAGTTCCCTCAACAATAATAACAAAATTGGATCACATAACTATCCCTCAACATGCAACAAAGAGTCACTCCAAAGTCACTAATAGCGGAGAACGAACGAAGATATTATGGTAGGGTACGAAACCACCTCAAAGTTATTCTTTCCAATCAATCCGTTGGGCTATTCCTACAAGTGTCACAAACAGCCCTAGAGTTCATACTAGAATAACACCTCAAGACACAAATCAACCAAAACCCTAATGTCACCTAGATACTCCAATGTCACCTCAAGTATCCATGGATATGATTATACGAGATGCGTCACACAATCTCAGATTCATCTATTCAACCAACACAAAGGACCTCAAAGAGTGCCCCAAAGTTTCTACCGGAGAATCACGACGAAAACGTGTGCCAACCCCTAAGCATAGGTTCATGGGCGGAACCCGCAAGTTGATCACCAAAACATACATCAAGTGAATCACGTGGTATCCCATTGTCACCACAGATACGCACGGCAAGACATACATCAAGTGTTCTCAAATATTTAAAGACTCAATCCGATAAGATAACTTCAAAGGGGAAACTCAATCCATTACAAGAGAGTAGAGGGGGGAAGAAACATCATATGATCAAAATATAATAGCAAAGCTCGTGATACATCAAGATCGTACCACCTCAAGAACACGAGAGAGAGAGAGAGAGATCAAGCACATAGCTACTGGTACATACCCTCAGCCCCGAGGGAGAACTACTCCCTCCTCGTCATGGAGAGCACCGGGATGATGAAGATGGCCACCAAAGAGGGATTGCCCCCTCCGGCAGGGTGCCGGAACGGGTCTAGATTGGCTTTCGGTGGCTACGGGGGCTTCTAGCGGCAGAACTCCCGATCTATTGTGCTCTTTGATGTTTTCAGGGTATATGGAGATATATAGGCGGAAGAAGTACGCAAGGGGGGGCACGAGGGGCCCACGAGGGTGGAGGGCGCGCCCAGGGGGTGGGCGCGCCCCCTGCCTCGTGGCCTCCTCGTTGCTTCCCTTACGTGGACTCCAAGTCTCCCGTGTTGCTTTCCTTCCAAAAATATGTTCCGTGAAGTTTCAGGTCAATTGGACTCCGTTTGATTTTCCTTTTCTGTGATACTCTAAAACAAGAAAAAAACAGAAACTGGCACTGAGCTCTAGGTCAATAGGTTAGTCCCAAAAATAATATAAAAGTGTATAATAAAGCCCATAAACATCCAAAGTTGATAATATAATAGCATGGAACAATCAAAAATTATAGATACGTTGGAGACGTATCACTATTATAGTATCAATTTTGGATGTTTTATATGCAATTATATGTCATATTTTGGGACTAACCTATTAACTTAATGCCAAGTATCAGTTGCTGTTTTTTTGCATGTTTTTGGTCTTCCAGGAAATCAGTACGAAACGAAGTCCAAATACCACGAAACTTTATGATGATTTTTTCTGAACATAAGAGACCCTAGAAGCTCCAGTAGGAGTCAAAAGGCGAAGGAGGTGGCCATGAGCCACCAGGTCGCGCCGGGGGGGGGGGGGGTAGGCGCACCTTGGTGCCCCATGGGCCCACATTTGCTCCGTTTGACCTAATTATGCCTCTATAAATTCTCTAAAATCATGAAACCAACAGAGAGCCACACAAAACACTTTTTCCACCCCTGCAAGTTCCTGTTCTCGCGAGAATCTGGAGGCCTTTTCCGGCACTTTGCCGGAGGGGGAATCGATCACGGAGGACTTCTACGTCAACCTTGCCGCCCCTCCAATGATGTGTGAGTAGTTTACCATAGACCTACGGGTCCATAGCTAGTAGCTAAATGACTTCTTCTCTCTCTCTCTTTGATCTTCAATACATTATTCTCCTCAATGTTCTTGGAGAACTATTCGATGTAATCATATAATTAAATTCAAAATACCTTGCTGCAATTTACTTTACTTTATTATATTTTGTGTTTTGTTTGTCTATCTATCACTACGAGATTTGATCCATACAATTAACCGCCAAGGAATTGACAAGCCCTTGTTGGCATCGGGTGCAAGTATTTGTTATTTTGTGTGTAGGTACTACTTACGAGGTGTTGTGTGGTTCTCCTACTGAATTGATAACCATGGTTCTTACCTGAGGGAAATACTTATCTCTACCGTACTGCATCATCCTCTCCTCTTCGGGGAAATTCCAACACAGCTCACAAATAGCACGCCGCCGCCCTCGAACTTTGGGGCCGTCATCCTCATTAGCGGCCAACTCCTCGGCGAAGGAGGAGATCATAATCTCCTGCGGCAACGAGAAGGACCAGCCGAAGCAGCAGCAACCGATGATGTAGGGCGCGGTCTACTATGCCACAGACGAGGAGTACGAGCAGCATGAAGGTCATGCTCCGTCCTCCACATCAATGGCCTGGCGGCTCCACATGAGACCCGCCCTTTGGACGCCGTGTGAAGGAGGAGCCCCTCTCACCGTCTCCCCTATGCGTCAAGGAGGAGTGGTGCTACCTCTTGAGCATGCGTTGGTTTTCCCTTGAAGAGGAAAGGGTGATTTAGCAAAGTAGCGTAAGTATTTCCTTCAGTTTTTGAGAACCAAGGTATCAATCCAGTAGGAGACTACACGCAAATCGCCTAGTACCTGCACAAACAATCAAGAACCTTGCAACCAACGCGATAAAGGGGTTATCCATCCCTTCACTTCTCCCGTTGCAAGAAAGATCAATCTAGTAGGTCAAACTAAACCGAAAATTTGAAGAGACTTGCAAAGATATCAAATCATGCATATAAGAATTCAGAGAAGAATCAAATATTGTTCATAGATAATCTTGATCATAAACCCACAATTCATCGGATCTCGGTAAACACACCGCAAAAAGTATTACATCGAATAGATCTCCAAGAACATCGAGGAGAACTTTGTATTGAGAACCAAAGAGAGAGAGAGAAGAAACCATCTAGCTAATAACTATGGACCCGAAGGTCTGTGGTAAAATACTCACACATCATCGGAGAGGCTATGGTGTTGATGTAGAAGCCCTCCGTGATCGAATCCTCCTCCAGCAGATCGCCGGAAAAGGCCCCAAGATGGGATCTCACAGGTACAGAAGGTTGCGGCGGTGGAAAAGTGGTTTCGTGGCTCCCCTGAATGTTTTCAGGGTATAAGAGTATATATAGGCGAAAGAATTAGGTCGGTGGAGCTCCATGGGGCCCATGAGGATGGGGGGCGTGCCTCCCTATCTCATGGCCGCCTCGTTCCTTCCTTGACCTCCACTCCAAGTCTCCTGAATTGCGTTTGTTCCAAAAAAGATCCTCGCGAAAGTTTCGTTTCGTTTGGATTCCGTTTGATATTCCTTTTCTGCGAAACACTAAAATAAGCAAAAAAACAACAATTTGCACTGGGCCTTCGGTTAATAGGTTAGTCCCCAAAATAATATAAAAGTACATATTAAAGCCCATTAAACATCCAAAACAGACAATGTAATAGGATGGAACAATAAAAAATTATAGATACGTTGGAGACGTATCAAGTGGCTCTCGCTGCCACCCCGCCGCGTGAAGGAGGAGCTACGCTCGCCACTGCCCCTGCCCTAGTCGACTGCCGCAAAGGCGCACAGTCGCCTTTGCCACTACCTCGGTGGTGTCAGCGGCGGCTGCAACAGCTCGTCCTCCCGAAGCGCCCTAGCGGCGGCGGAGTACGCCAGCGGGGAGCGGCGATGGCGGGACAGGCGCAACACGTCGCACCGGTCGGAGTTCGTGGACTCCGACATCCCGGCGCCACACATTGTGGCGGATCCGGAGCTGGCATACGCCAGGGCCCTTGGCCGCTCCAAGATGACGGCGGAAACAAGAAAGCATCGTCTTCCCCGCCTCGACAGGGAGATGGCGAAGTACGGTGAGGAGTTGCCGCCATTGCCGCTTCCTCCAAGGCCCGCCGCCATCTCCTCCTGTTCATGTCACCGGTGGCCCAGCCGCACTTCACAAGGCGCCGGAGGAAACGGAAAAGATCATCCGCGAGTGGTAGGTGGCTACCGAGAATCCCTGCTGAAACGTCGCGCCCATCCGCCACTCCAAGCCTGACGACGAAGACTCTGACAACCGCTCTGGCGACGATCATGGAGAAGCCACCGGCCAGCCCGGCATGGCCTACGATGTCACCATCAAGTACAGGGTAACGTAGGGTTAGTTCTTCTTTTCCAGGGTTTTAGTTGATCAGACGTAATATCGTCTGGTTTTATGTAATAATTATTCTAGTTTAAATGAATATTGTCTGGTTTGTGTGAGTTCGAATCAAATTCGTTCATTTTTGGACTCCTGCATCAGTGTCTGCCAACTGGTCTTCCTTGTCCACAGACGGATGCCAGAGCCAATTTACAGGTCAGCATTGGCGATGCCCTTAGGCGAGTCCATTTGCCATGCTTAGAAGCAAGGGAACTACGCTTTTTCTTATGAACAATTCTATTGATCCATACATTCACGGATGAAAAGATAGCATCAGCCTATATTAGCAATGGAGAAGGTAAGGGCATCTCTGACGATGACCTTTGAAACAAACACTGTATTTATCCATGGACGCGCCCGGACGTGTCCATGAACAATGAGACGGTAGCTGACCATCCAATCATTCCCACATACACTGGAAAACAAATTTTAACAAACTAGACAAATTATGCATACTGGATGATTTTATTTAAACCAGACCAAATTTTTTATATTTTTGACATATTTAACTAAACAAAAGCGGATGACACTCTTATCCTAGTTAAAAAAATTGCCAACCGTGAAGGCATCGGTGTTCCATGATGTCTTCCCCGTGTCTGGTGTTCCATGATGTCTTCCCCATGCCGGGAAAGCTCAACGGCTATGAGTCTCGGAAAGTGAAGTTGCGGGAGGGCAAGAGAGCATGACATGGGACTCGAGACGGAGCCGCGTCCTCCTACACTTCGTCTCCTTGGCCCTGAAGGCACTAGTAGTCAGACCAGCAAAAAGACTGAGCATTGTGCAGACGCGTTGAGCTCAAGGGTCTTTTGGTAGCTTACCTACCAATTGGAAATCCATCACGGCAGACTATTGCACTTTTTAGCCCTCACCTCGATTTTAGGAAGTTCCTCATGCCTCCTACTCCTATGTACCGAGAAGGAGAGGAAATCGTGTGCTGGTATTTAGTTTCAAGATCTCATACAAATTTTTTGAAGATTATATAGCCAATCTAAATGATGATCAACTCCATGTTACACACAGAGTAGTATATTTGGGCCCTACCTTTGTGAAGACATATGTGAAGAGACAGAGAAGGAGGGGGCACCTTTTATAGACCAAGATGGTACTAGTTTGCACACAGATCATAAATACCGGCGGAGATCTTTACATTGCAATCGCCCTGTTTGTGTTGCCAGGGTTATAAATCATGGCTCATTGGTACACCCACATGTTAGCTCCATATATCTACCAAAATAATATTCTACATTTATAAACTTTAAAGCAGATAAAATCGTTGGCAAACAAAATTGTGTTTGATCACATGGTAAAATACTGGAATAAGAGAGCGATTAGAATCAGGAATCTGGTGATTGAAATTCGTTGTTGCTAGTTACACTTGTTGCAGGCACATTTTTTGGCTGTGACCTGCAATGGTGTAACACCCCAACTACCTACAAATGGCAGTAGTTATGCATGACAACACAAATCTTTTTCATCACACTTGGTGCCCAAGAATACCCTATGTCAAACATGCTTGACTAAGAAGTTCTCACGCGATTTCTTCCAGAAAAGAAGATGCATCTTATTAGTACTTCCTATGGGGGACGGTGCCCGTCGAGCTCGAGCCGCCGCCACCAGGGGTGGTGAGTACGGCGGTGGCCATGGAGGAACTGGCGGAGCTACAGCCAGGCCAAATAGGCCATAGCCCGCCCAGCCCATAGTGCCGATGATGAGTTAATGGCGGGCCTCCGCCGCTGGTACCCTGAGCTCGTGTAAGCGGAGCGGAAGATCTTCGCAGAGCACGCGGTCGACGGGGAGGTCATCATCCTCTCCGACGACGAGGCACACAGTGGCAACTACGAGGAGGACTTCGACGTGGAAGAATGGCAGCGCATCATCCCCGACTGCGGTGACAACGGCACAAGGCCGGACCCCATGGGCGGTAGGATGTGGCGGGCGGATTGGCCCGCCCTCTACAAAGGTGATGATGAAGATTAGTTTAGTTTTAAGTTTAAGTTTACGTTTACTTTTAAAAACTCATGTCCGGTGGGATGTCAAGACAAGGCGGATGATTATGTGTCGAATTTTGGTTGTTTAAATCTAATCTAGGTTGAACTTATGGAAATTTGGTTTTTACTCCGTTAAATTTAGGAGTTCGGTTAGGTCCGACAAAAAGTTAGTGTAGTAAAAATCCTTCACTAAGCTTTGCTCGGCCGGATCCTCCTCTATTTTACTGGAGATCGGTTAGAGTTGGCCTTAATGTAAAAGCCGTCTTTTGATGCTGGCTGTTCCGAAACGGTCCGTTAAGCTGGTCCAAAAGAGCGAGTACCGGGGCTTTTGAACTTGGGAGTGTGTCTCATATTCCAAGTTCAAATAACCCTTTTTTTTGGAATTGTACTCAGGAGCACTATCTTATATCTCCAACTTGATCTTTCCCGACAAAGAACGCTTCTTGTGGCCACAATTTTTCTTCCCTGGTCGCATCACAAAAATTTCACACACGCTTTGGCCAGCGAATGTCAAACAGCCGAGCCGAAAACACCAGTCAGAAAGTCGCGTCGGAACATGGTTGCTTTGCATCTGATCTCTAGCTAGGTTTCTCCGGACAGCCAGCCGGCGACGGCACGACCCGAACCGTCGATCCCTTCCACCAACCCGTCATGGCCGGCTAGCTTAGGTCACTGCACGTGCGTACCATGTCGATCGCTGGCTACTGTGTGTGTGTCTATCTACTATGCTCTATCTATGTGCAGCTAGCCGGCGGCGTGTATAAATAGGTAGGACCTTGGGGGGTCGAGAAGAGCAAAGAAGCGCCCATCATCATCGAGCTGAAACCATCGGTCGATCGCTCGCCCGAGGTGGTTGTGGGTGTGTTTGTTTTTCCACTTCTCAACAAGTGTTCTTTTAACTAACCGGATAATTATGTTCTTATTAATTAATAGAAAAGACAAAGCTTGTGTCTCGATTTCAAAATCGAAACTGCACCCTGCATGATCCTTGTGCCCCACGTATGCACGGCAGAAAATCCAGCGGCCGGTGCTCTTCCCATCAGACGTATGTCCGGCCGAATTTCATCCATCGTGGAGTACCAAGTAAATCCATCGTGCGTGAATCACCTGATTTCGGTTCAAAAATAAATAAATTCATCCATCATGTGTGAATCGCCTGATTTATATCATGAGCTCTTTTACAGTACCCTGGTACTCCCTAAGGGTCCTGTGTTGTACCAAGTAAATCCAACCGTGGATATTGAAGGGTATTATAGACATTTTACAAATTGTGTTGGTGTTTCGTTTAACCTAAGCCTCCTCAGTTTCTGAAACTAGTCTGCTCCACAACAATCCAATCAGCCGCCGCCCGCTTTGTTCTGAATCTGCTATCACCGTTACGACTAATCGGCCGGCGCCGTTGCCTGTAAATGATTACTATTTGGTACTTTCCCATTTTCAATCAAGGGTGTTGCGACGCTAGAATCAAGAGTATTGATCGCAGCTGACCTGGTTAAGAAATCCTTATTTTGGATTGTTCTTGGCTGTATGTCTTGATGTTTCTCTAATCCAACGAAGCAAAGAAATAGGGAGTAATGAAGTCGAATGATGCTAATTCCAAAGTCAGGCCGCTCTAGATCCGCGTGATAATGGATGTATCGTAACTCTCTCCCACGCAAATAACTTGCCACAATTATCAGATCGGTGCATGCATGCAAGATATAGATCTGATTGCGGGAATAGCATATCATAGTCATATATTTATTTCCAAAAACATCATAAATCGGGATCCTGAGTTTGGCTCTCCTAAATGACAAATCTACCCTTCGAATTAGGTACTCCCTGATTTTCGGTTGTAGTACTCCTTAATGCTTACAATGGAGTACCCTTTAGGTATATCCGTCGGATCTAAGAGAATGGATGCACCATATTAAACTAATGGTACTGTAAAAGATCTCGTATGTCGTGTGTATAGCCATTCATTGTACTGGAGGACCCACAACCAACATCATGCCTACGAAACCACATCAACAAACATAGCCATTCATAGTAGGATAACAACTATGAGCTTAACATGTATCCCTGCAACCAGTTGCCAAACAAAATTTTGAAACACTAGGCAATCAATATAAACTTACAATTAGTGCGAACGAACAGGCATGCGAAGGATGGATGTAGTCTCGTCACAAGAACAAAAGCAACATTGCTTGCTCCCATGTTTGTTACGCTTCGCGAGGTTGTAACTTGTTAAGATCAACCCTTTGAGGAGTGTCTCAAAGTAGTCGTTGGCCGCTACATCACAATGGATAAGTGCAAGGTATGACAAGTTGACCGAGATTTTTTTAATCCTGATTCAACAGAATTCATGTGACCATTCTATTAACTACAACGATTTGAGGTGTTGCACTATAAAGTGTTACATGCACCTAAAGGTCACATCTTGTGGTGCAGTGCGTAGGACTTACGCGATTGTGACATGTCTATGATACATAATATGGAGAACTGGTGGGTATAATTACCAAAAGCGGTGTATTTTCTAACCATGGAACTGCTCTCTAAGGGCTCTCTTTGGCGGATCCCTTAAAAGTTGTATTTAAGAGGGAATAAAATTGATTAGGAGATTAAGCATCAGATCCCTCATAAAGTGTACTTCCTTAAATATCACTTTCCCCCTAAAACTTTCCCCCACTTGCTCCCCGGCCGACGTGCTACAAAGGTCCGGCCTTGTCATTCTGCGACGGGCTGGTCAATCAGTTCACAACACTGCTTCAGCTATGGTGCTTCGGCGATCTGGTTTGTTGGGTTGCTCATTTTTCCTATCTCCAGTGGTGCAGTGCTTCAGCGACGACAGTGGTCGACAAGATGACGATGGATGTAAGAGTTTCTTAGGACTGAGTTTTTACTTTGTTTCTTTGGAGGTCTTTGGTGCAATTGTACTGGGACACATGTGTTCCTGGGTCTTTCCGGTGAATTTTGCTTGTACGTGTTGTGTATGCTATTTGCAATAAACAAATAGTTATTCATCAAAAGAATAGTCCAGTCATGGTCATTCTACGACAAATAGAGCTAATCCGCGTTGCTTCCCACTCGTTTACAGCATTCGCTTCCAAACCCCCATTGGCCGTCCATGGCTTGATGATCAATGGAGTGGAAATCCCCCACCCCCTCCGCACCTCTGGCCACCCTCGGCACTGCTAAAACCCAACACAGGTCACGAATTCGGTGCTTCACGTACAAAAATGCGGCGCTAATGCATGAACCTTAGCGAGAGTTCTCGGTGGTGGTCACCACTCGCTCCGCCACCTCCACCCTACAACCCTTGTCAGCGCCAACTGGCAAATGGGACCGCTGGCCGCCGACCAAGGGGGTGGACCACATGGCAGCTACACTGAAGAAGGATGCGGTTGCCCCGGTGCGATGCCGACGACTACCCCGCAGCCTCCTGCAGCCACGCCACCACCCCTCTGTTGGAAATATGCCCTAGAGGCAATAATAAAATGGTTATTATTATATTTCCTTGTTCATGATAATTGTCTATTGTTCATTCTATAATTGTGTTATCCAGAAATCGTAATACATGTGTGAATACATAGACCACAACATGTCCCTAGTGAGCCTCTAGTTGACTAGCTCGTTGATCAACAAATAGTCATGGTTTCCTGACTATGGACATTAGATGTCATTGATAATGGGATCACATCATTAGGAGAATGATGTGATGGACAAGACCCAATCTTAAGCATAGCACAAGATCGTGTAGTTCGTCTGCTAGAGCTTTTCTAATGTCAAGTATCCTTTCCTTAGACCATGAGATTGTGTAACTCCCGGATACTGTAGGAATGCTTTGGGTGTGCCAAACATCACAACGTAACTGGGTGACTATAAAGGTGCACTACGGGTATCTCCGAAAGTGTATGTTGGGTTGGCACGAATCGAGACTGGGATTTGTCACTCCGCATGACGGAGAGGTATCTCTGGGCCCACTCGGTAAGACATCATCGTAATGAGCTCAATGTGACTAAGGGTTGGTCACGGGATGATGTATTGCAGAACGAGTAAAGTGACTTGCCGGTAACGAGATTGAACGAGGTATTGGGATACCGGCGATCGAATCTCGGGCAAGTAACGTACCGATTGACAAAGGGAATTGAATACGGGATTGATTGAATCCTCGACATCGTGGTTCATCCGATGAGATCATCGTGGAACATGTGGGAGCCAACATGGGTATCCAGATCCCACTGTTGGTTATTGGCCGGAGAGTTTTCTCGGTCATGTCTGCATGGTTCCCGAACCAGTGGGTCTACACACTTAAGGTTCGGTGACGCTAGGGTTGTAGAGATATTAGTATGCGGTAACCCGAAGGTTGTTCGGAGTCCCGGATGAGATCTTGGACGTCACGAGGAGTTCTGGAGGTAAAGATTTGTATATAGAAAGTCCAGTTTTGGCCACCGGGAAAGTTTTGGGGGTCACCGGTATTGTACCGGGACCACCGGAAGGGTCCCGGGGGTACACCGGGTGGGGCCACCTATCCCGGAGGGCCTCATGGGCCGAAGTGGGAAGAGAACCAGCCCCTGGTGGGCTGGTGCGCCCCCCCTTGGGCCTCCCTTGAGCCTAGGGTTGGAAACCCTAAGGGGGTGGGGGCGCCTCCACCTGCCTTGGGGGCCAAGCCACCCCTAGGCCGCCGCCCCCTCCCCTTAGATGGGATCTGTAGGGGCCGGCGCCCCCCAGCCCCCCTATATATAGTGGAGGGGAGGGAGGGCAGCCGCACCCAAGTCCCTGCCGCCTCCCTCCCTCCCGTGACACCTCCTCCTCTCCGCTTGCGCTTCGCGAAGCCCTGCCGGGATCCCGCTACTTCCACCACCACGCCGTCGTGCTGCTGGATCTCCATCAACCTCTCCTTCCCTTGCTGGATCAAGAAGGAGGAGACGTCTCTCCCAACCGTACGTGTGTTGAACGCGGAGGTGCCGTCCGTTCGGCGCTCGGTCATCGGTGATTTGGATCACGACAAGTACGACTCCATCAACCCCGTTCTCTTGATCGCTTCCGCTCGCGATCTACAAGGGTATGTAGATGCACTCCCATCTCCCTCGTTTCTAGATGACTCCATAGATTGATCTTGGTGATGCGTAGAAAATTTTAAAATTCTGCTACGTTCCCCAATAGTGGCATCATGAGCTAGGTCTATGCGTAGTTTCTATGCACGAGTAGAACACAAGTTGTTGTGGGCGTTGATTTTGTCAATTTACTTGCCGTTATTAGTCTTATCTTGATTCGGCGGCATCGTGGGATGAAGCAGCCCGGACCGACCTTACACGTACGCTTACGTGAGAATGGTTCCATCGACTGACATGCACTAGTTGCATAAGGTGGCTAGCGGGTGTCTATCTCTCCCACTTTAGTCGGATCGGATTCGATGAAAAGGGTCCTTATGAAGGGTAAATAGAAATTGGCATATCACGTTGTGGTTTTTGCGTAGGTAAGAAACGTTCTTGCTAGAAACCTATAGCAGCCACGTAAAAACTTGCAACAACAATTAGAGGACGTCTAACTTGTTTTTGCAGCATGTGTCGTGTGATGTGATATGGACAAAAGGATGTGATGAATGATATATGTGATGTATGAGATCGATCATGTTCTTGTAATAGGAATCACGACTTGCATGTCGATGAGTATGACAACCGGCAGGAGCCATAGGAGTTGTCTTAATGTATTTATGACATGCGTGTCAACATAAACGTCATGTAATTACTTTACTTTATCGCTAACCGTTAGCCATAGTAGTAGAAGTAATGATTGACGAGACAACTTCATGAAGACACGATGATGGAGATCATGGTGTCATGCCGGTGACGACGATGATCATGGCGCCCCGAAGATGGAGATCAAAAGGAGCAAAATGATATTGGCCATATCATGTCACTATTTGATTGCATGTGATGTTTATCATGTTTTACATCTTATTTTCTTAGAACGACGGTAGCATAAATAAGATGATCCCTCGCAATAATTTCAAGAAAGTGTTCCCCCTAACTGTGCACCGTTGCTAAGGTCCGTTGTTCCGAAGCACCACGTGATGATCGGGTGTGATAGGTTCTAACGTTCGCATACAACGGGTGTAAGCCAGATTTACACACGCAATACACTTAGGTTGACTTGACGAGCCTAGCATGTACAGACATGGTCTCGAAATACGGAAGACCGAAAGGTCGAGCATGAGTCATATAGAAGATACGATCAACATGAAGATGTTCACCGATGTTGACTAGTCCGTCTCACGTGATGATCGGACACGGCCTAGTTGACTCGGATTATGTTTCACTTAGATGACTAGAGGGATGTCTATCTGAGTGGGAGTTCATTGAATAATTTGATCAGATGAACTTAATTATCATGAACTTAGTCTAAAATCTTTACACTATGTCTTGTAGATCAAATGGCCCACGCTAATGTTGCCCTCAACTTCAACGCGTTCCTAGAGAAAACCAAGCTGAAAGACGATGGCAGCAACTATACGGACTGGGTCCGGAACCTGAGGATCATCCTCATAGCTGCCAAGAAAGATTATGTCCTAGAAGCACCGCTAGGTGACGCACCCATCCCAGAGAACCAAGACGTTATGAACGCTTGGCAGTCACGTGCTGATGATTACTCCCTCGTTCAGTGCGGCATGCTTTACAGCTTAGAACTGGGGCTCCAAAAGCGTTTTGAGAGACACGGAGCATATGAGATGTTCGAAGAGCTGAAAATGGTTTTCCAAGCTCATGCCCGGGTCGAGAGATATGAAGTCTCCGACAAGTTCTTTAGTTGTAAGATGGAGGAAAACAGTTCTGTCAGTGAGCACATAATCAAAATGTCTGGGTTGCATAATCGCTTGACTCAGCTGGGAGTTAATCTCCTGGATGACGCGGTCATTGACAGAATCCTTCAGTCGCTTCCACCGAGCTACAAGAGCTTTGTGATGAACTTCAATATGCAGGGGATGGAAAAGACCATTCCTGAGGTATATTCAATGCTGAAATCAGCGGAGGTGGAAATCAAAAAGGAACATCAAGTGTTGATGGTGAATAAAACCACTAAGTTCAAGAAAGGCAAGGGTAAAAAGAACTTCAAGAAGAACGGCAAGGGAGTTGTCGCGCCCGGTAAGCAAGCTGTCGGGAAGAAATCAAAGAATGGACCCAAGCCTGAGACTGAGTGTTTTTATTGCAAGGGAAGTGGTCACTAGAAGCGGAACTGTCCCAAATACTTAGCAGATAAGAAGGCCGGCAACACTAAAGGTATATGTGATATACATGTAATTGATGTGTACCTTACCAGTACTCGTAGTAGCTCCTGGGTATTTGATACCGGTGCGGTTGCTCACATTTGTAACTCAAAGCAGGAGCTACGGAATAAGTGAAGACTGGCGAAGGATGAGGTGACGATGCGCGTCGGGAATGGTTCCAAGGTTGATGTGATCGCCGTCGGCACGCTACCTCTACATTTACCTACGGGATTAGTTTTGAACCTCAATAATTGTTATTTAGTGCCAGCTTTGAGCATGAACATTGTATCAGGATCTTGTTTAATTCGAGATGGCTACTCATTTAAATCCGAGAATAATGGTTGTTCTATTTATATGAGAGATATGTTTTATGGTCATGCTCCGCTGGTGAATGGTTTATTCTTAATAAATCTCGAGCATAATGTTACACATATTCATAGTGTGAATACCAAAAGATATAAGGTTGATAATGATAGTCCCACATACTTGTGGCACTGCCGCCTTGGTCACATAGGTGTCAAACGCATGAAGAAGCTCCATGCAGATGGACTTTTGGAGTCTCTTGATTACGAATCATTTGACACGTGCGAACCATGCCTCATGGGTAAAATGACCAAGACTCCGTTCTCAGGAACAATGGAGAGAGCAACCAACTTATTGGAAATCATACATACTGATGTGTGCGGTCCAATGAGCGTTGAGGCTCGCAGTGGCTATTGTTATGTTCTCACCCTCACTGATGACTTGAGTAGATATGGGTATATCTACTTAATGAAACACAAGTCTAAGACCTTTGAAAAGTTCAAGGAATTTCAGAGTGCGGTCCAATGAGCGTTGAGGCTCGCAGTGGCTATTGTTATGTTCTCACCCTCACTGATGACTTGAGTAGATATGGGTATATCTACTTAATGAAACACAAGTCTAAGACCTTTGAAAAGTTCAAGGAATTTCAGAGTGAGGTTGAAAATCAACGTGACAGAAAAATCAAGTTCTTGCGATCAGATCGTGGGGGAGAATACTTGAGTCACGAATTTGGCACACACTTAAGGAAATGTGGAATAGTTTCACAACTCACGCCGCCTGGAACACCTCAGCTTAATGGAGTGTCCGAACGTCGTAATCGCACTCTATTGGATATGGTGCGATCTATGATGTCTCTTACCGATTTACCGCTGTCATTTTGGGGCTATGCTTTAGAGATTGCCGCATTCACTTTAAATAGGGCTCCGTCGAAATCCGTTGAGATGACACCGTATAAATTATGGTTTGGGAAGAAACCCAAGGTGTCGTTTCTAAAAGTTTGGGGATGCGATGCTTATGTCAAGAAACTTCAACCTGAAAAGCTCGAATCCAAATCGGAAAAATGCGTCTTCATAGGATACCCTAAAGAAACTATTGGGTATACCTTCTACCTCAGATCCGAAGGCAAAATCTTTGTTGCCAAGAATGGATCCTTTCTAGAGAAAGAGTTTCTCTCAAAAGAAATAAGTGGGAGGAAAGTAGAACTCGATGAAGTATTACCTCTTGAACCGGAGAGTGGCGCAGCTCAGGAAATTGTTCCTGAGGTGCCTGCACCGACTAGAGAGGAAGTTAATGATGATGATCATGAAACTTCAGATCAAGTTGCTACTAAACTTCGTAGGTCCACAAGGACATGTTCCGCACCAGAGTGGTACGGTGTAACACCCTCGATGCGGCTATATCTCCCACGTGTCGAAGCACGACTTAGAGGCATAACCGCATTGAAAGCAATGTCGCAAGTGAGGTAATCTTCGCAAACAACCCATGTAATACAAAAGGGAAAGAGATACATAGTTGGCTTACAATCGCCACTTCACACAATTACATGAATAAAACATTACATCATCCAGATACAATCAAGGTCCGACTGCGGAACCAAAATAAAAGAAGAACCCCAAATGCGACAAGGTCCCCGATCGACCCCAACTGGGATCCACTACTGATCAACTAGAACGAAGCAACACAACGGACAAGATCTTCATCGAGCTCCTTGTCGGTGTCAAAACCGGCGGATCTCGGGTAGGGGGTCCCGAACTGTGCGTCAAGGCCGGATGGTAACAGGAGACAAGGGACACGATGTTTTTTACCCAGGTTCGGGCCCTCTTGATGGAGGTAATACCCTACTCCTGCTTGATTAATATTGATGATATGGGTAGTACAAGAGTAGATCTACCACGAGATCAAGGAGGCTAAACCCTAGAAGCTAGCCTATGGTATGATTGTTGTGTATGGAGTTGATTGCCTACGGACTACAACCCTCCGGTTTATATAGACACCGGATAGGGTTAGGGTTACATAAAGTCGGTTACAATGGTAGGAGATCTTGAATATCCGCATCGCCAAGCTTGCCTTCCACGCCAAGGAAAGTCCCATCCGGACACGGGACAAAGTCTTCAATCTTGTATCTTCATAGTCCAGGAGTCCGGCTGAAGGTATAGTCCGGCTACTCGAACACCCCCTAATCAAGGACTCCCTCAGTAGCCCCTGAACCAAGCTTCAATGACGACGAGTCCGGCGCGCAAATTGTCTTCGGCATTGCAAGGCGGGTTCCTCCTCCAAGTCGTTCGTAGAAGATTGTAAACACCAAGAGTAGTGTCTGGCTCTACAAAATAAGTTTCCACATATTGCCATAGAGAGAATAATATTGACACAAATCAAACCTGCCGACGTATTCCGCAGTGCGTCATCACACTACGGCCAAGTCCTTTACTCGAATCGTTTTTACTTTTCCACCTCAGCATGTTTTGCGAGGCGGTTTCCTTGGCACGTCTTGTCAAAGCAGAGATCGTGTACCCCCTTTACGGGATTCTCATCAATACAGACGTGGGTAACCCAACCGTGCCATTTATCACGGCGCTTGGGAGGCAAGCGAGTTTTACTAGGCTGGTGGGGACGCACAACCGCATCCGCCCATATAAGGGGATAAGGATCCACCCTTTTACCTACGCCTTCTTCCTCTTTTGCCTATCCATCTCCTGCGCACTCGAGCTCCAGCGCCCAAGCCCGCACTTCCCACCTCAACCTTCTCCAGCAATGTCCGGAGCGGGAGGCAAGTGGATGGTCTCCTCCGTCACGGAGGGCCATGTCAAAAAGCTAAGGAAGGCCGGATACTTGTCCAAAGACATCGCGCACCGGCTTCCCGAGGAGGGGCAGCTTCTCCCCACCCCAAGGCCCCATGAGAGGGTAGTATTCCTTCCCCACTTCCTCCGCGGACTGGGTTTTCCACTCCACCCATTTGTCCGGGGGCTCATGTTTTACTATGGCCTGGATTTCCATGATCTGGCCCCGAACTTCGTCCTCAACATCTCGGCATTTATCGTCGTGTGCGAGGCCTTCCTCCGCATCCGCCCCCATTTCGGCCTCTGTCTCAAGACCTTCAACGTCAAGCCCAATGTGGTGCGCGGCTGCCAGGCGGAATGCGGAGGCGCCATGGCGGGCAAGATGGCCAACATCCTATGGCTCGAGGGCTCCTTCGTGGAGACCCTGAAGGGGTGGCAATCGTGGTGGTTTTACATCACCGAGCCGCGCGATCCGAAATGGATCGCAACCCCCGAGTTCCGATCCGGACCCCCCACGCGGCTTATGTCCTGGAAATAGACGAGCCTGTCGTGGGGCGATGAAAAAGAGGTGACCGGACTGCGGACATGCATCCAGTCCCTGGTGAGCAAGCCGATCAAGCTCGTCAATGTAGTCCAGGTTATGCTCGTCCGCCGGATCCTCCCGTGTCAACAACGGGGCTTTATTCTGTGGGAGTTCAACCCGACGCAGCACCAAACCCTTAACAGGCTCTTCGACATGACATATGAAGATGTCTGGAAGGTGCTAACCAAAGGCGCCGAGGCTCCCACATCCGCTTCCGAGGACCGCGGATACAGCTCGCAGCATCACGCTAGCGAGGTAAGCTATTTTCACCTTTTACAGGATGTTAAGTTTTTTCATAGTTTGACTCTACGCGGGATATAAGCTCCCTTACCTTTGACAGGCTTGGCGGGCGAAGTCCGGATCGATTAACTGTCCGGCTCCCTTGCCCAAAGACCCAGCCCCCGCTCTACTAGCGAAGCTGCTGGTTCCGGCACCTTATGTGGTGCCGGAGAAGAAGGCCAAGAAGAAGAAGGCCACGGGGACTCGAAAGAGTTCCCGGCATATGGTGGTGTCGAACTCGTCGTCCGACGAGTCTGAGACGCACTCCCCCCATGAAGACGAGGAGGAGGAAGAAGAAACCTCTCCCCCCTAGCGGGGGGAGGAGAGAAGAGGAAGGCCGCCCCAACGGGGGAGGCCGAGGGGTCTAGGAAAAGGAAGACCCCTCCGCTGGACTACGCCCCCAACGCCGAAGAGGGCAAAGAGGAGTGGCCAAACAGGGCCAAGCGTCCGGCGAAATCGTAAGTTCGGATATCAGAATAACTCATGATGTTCCTTCGTTGCACAGCTTTCCCTAATGTCGAACATAATTATGCAGCCCGCCCCGGGCCGAACTCAACGAGTCATCGAGCGGCTCCCTGGATTCATCGGACGTGAACTCAGTTCCGCCCGCTGTCTCCCCCCGCACTGCGGACGACACCGAAGTGGCGTCGCAACGAGCTCCGGGGTAGGAGGAGGTGGTCCTAGAGGAGCCACAGGGTGACCTGCCGGACCCCAGGAGTAAAGGGGACAAGACCCCCCAGGGCTCCAAGTCCGGCTTTGTGCCGGACACCGCGCCGGAATCTTCAACAGTTCTGGACTGTGGTAGGCGAACTCCTTCCAAGAGGAGCAAGCCTTCTGAGCCGGCGGCCTCCGTCCAACCGGAGGTGCCGGACAATCTGCTCGAGGTGCTTGATGGCGCCTCCATCGACGAGGAGCACCATACTATTATGAGTACGGTGATCCAGAAGGTTCAGTCCACCAAGAGCGGACTGAGTGAAGCTTGCGCTAGCCTCCTAACAGGCTTCGAGGTAAGTAAAAATATGTGAAAATATAACCGCATAGACAGTAGCCCCTAATGCTCTCTTTGGCGTCGGAAAGAAAAGCCGAATAGAGGATCTAGTAAATTTCGCAGGAGTCTAACAATAAAGAGTCAATATGCGTGTGCAGGCTTCGCTGCTATCCACCGCCGCACTGACTGCGAAGGTGGGTGTCCTGAAACAGGACCTCAAGCGGACCGCGCAAGAGCTCGGCCTTGCCAAGCGGCAGCTCGAGGAAAAAGAAGGTAGGAAATACCTTACAGAAAAAGTGCCTATAGAGAGGCGTGATTGCGAAAAATAACAGGATTGCATTGCTTATTATAGGGGCCACGACTGAGGTGGCGACCCTCAAGCAGGCGCTGTCCGAGGCCGAAAAGAAAACGGCCGCGGAGCGCACCGAGCGAGAGAAACTTGGGGCTTAGGTTGGCGAGGTGCAGCAAGAGCTTCAGGCTCTCATGAAAAAACATGAGAGTTTGGAGCTTGAGTCAAAGACCCAAGCGTCCGAGCTCGCGGCGGCCCTTGAGACTACCAAGTCTGCCAAGGCCGAAGCCCAAAAGGCCCTCCAAGAGTTGGAGGAGATTAAGAAGATAGCAGCGGGTAAGGCATTCTTTATGCAAAGCAGAAATATAAAAGTAAACTACTTGTTACTTACCCGAATCCGGAGTTCTCCAGAGGCATTCGCAGATCTTCCCCGCAGCGTATCCGACGCCGCCGCATTCTACCGAGCTGAAGAGGGCAGCTCGACGGAGAAGGTGTTCTGGTCTCAGTATGCTGAGGCCAGACACCCTGTGCCCTTGAGCGACCAGCTGGTCGAGCTCCACAAGGCGGCCGAACAGGCCATGAATGGCTTCATAGTTCGGCTGTGGCCCGGAGAGGCCCTGCCTGGGAGCTACTTCGGGCTGGTGCGGCGGCTAGTGGAGGCCTGTCGAAGGCTCGAGGTCATCAAGCGCTCCGTCTGCATCGAAGGTGCCCGTCGGGCCCTTGCCCATGCAAAGGTGCACTGGGGTAAGCTGGACGGTGAGAAGCTTGTGAAGGACGGGCCGCCGCCGGGGAAGGAGCATCGCAAGCCCGAGAACTATTACAAGGATGTTCTTGCGGGTGCCCGCCTTGTGGCGGATGAATGTACCAAGGATGTAATTTTTGAATAAACTCACTCGTTTTTATCCTGTGCACTGAAAACTTGTTCATAGGCGCTTAAGCAATGCTTGTTGAATTTAAAATATTATTTTCTGTGCGGCCGTTTATCAAAAAATTGAGAGATGGCCAGTCGTCGGCTTCTGCCCCCATGCCACTAGTGCTGGGGTGTTCGGGATAAACCTGAGCGCTCTTTTTCCCATAGTTGGGTCCTTCGAGGGAGGCGCTCAGCACAACAAACCAGGCAATCGGACTATAATGCTTGAACACTCTCACATAGCCATAGAACTTTATAATTTTAAATTTCGGCGAAGCCCCTAGTTCGAAAGACCGAGTTCGGGGCGCTATCCATGCCTTGGCCGGACAAATCCGGCTCCTCGCTCGAAGCGGCATAAGTCTTTAGGGACTCGAAAAAACCTCTCGAACAGCGACCGGTCTCTCGCCTCATCATGACAGTCAGTTTTAGCTTTCTCCACTGAGGTGCTTAACCCAGCTCAATCGGGGCACAATCGCAGTGGTTCTCCTAGTGCTACCTTAGCCGATATAGCGGAACGTAAGGCACCAAAACATAGGAGCCGGGCAAACCCAACTATTGACCCAAATCATGATTCGGAGCCGATGCATATAGTGCTATAAGTTCGGGGTGCCACACTTGTGAAAGTGTACGGACTTCTCACACCATATTAAAGGGTACTGAAGCCCCTGGCGTACTTGCCGTACCACAGTGTACGGGTGCAACATGTCATTAATGAACATATATAAAAGAGAGTAATGCAGAAAATAGACAAAAGCTATGCATTGTTTATATAAAGGCTATTTATCAAAGCCGAACGATACAAATAGTGCGGTAAGCAAAAGATATTGGACTATTCAGTATGTCCTGGCCGGGGCAGGCCGCGGAATTGTATTTAAAACAGGTATACCGCTCGTAACAGAGACCACCTGGGAGCTCCATAGTGCGGCATGGCTTGTCTGCCTCCCTGGATCTTGCATCGTTTGTGCGGCAGTCGAATTGCCGAACAGGTCGTCCGAAGTATGGAGTCCTGAAGGTAAGAAAAAAAGAGAATCCGGCAGCCCCTAGTACATTTTAAGCCGTATTCTGGGCGTGCCATTATTGTGCCCCTTCCCCTGTGCCCATGGTATTTCAAGGGCGTAGTTATGTACGCGAGGTACTGGTTTCGCTATGTCGCGATAGCTGGGGTTGGGGCCGCATTGCTAAGCTTGCTCAGAGTGTGCCAGGCGGTCCTGCTGTGGGTTACTCCGGGCGCGCTTGGCAGTGTCTGGCTTTTTAATGGCCGGACTGGAGAATTGCCTGAGAAGGCTATTTCGTACCTCCGCTGCGAGAGCCGCCGTATGCTCCTCCGTACGGAGGGAGCGTTCGGTGCTTCCGTTGACCGTAATTACTCCTTGAGGGCCTGGCATCTTGAGCCTAAGATATGCGTAGTGCGGCACCGCATTGAACTTTGCAAATGCGGTTCGTCCGAGCAGGGCGTGATAGCCACTGCGAAACAGGACTATATCGAAGATTAACTCTTCGCTTCAGAAATTGTCCGGGGATCCGAAGACCACGTCAAGTGTTACTGAGCCTGTACAGTTGGCTTCTACACCTGGTATAACGCCTTTAAAGGTCGTTCTTATGGGCTTAATCCTTGAGGGATCTATGCCCATTTTCCGCACTGTATCCTGATAAAGCAGGTTCAGGCTACTGCCGCCGTCCATGAGGACTCTTGTGAGATGAAATCCGTCGATGATTGGGTCGAGAACCAATGCGGCGAAGCCGCCATGACGGATGCTAGTGGGATGGTCCCTTCGATCAAAAGTGATCGGGCAGGAGGACCATGGGTTGAACTTTGGGGCGACTGGCTCTATCGCGTATACGTCCCGTAGCGCACGCTTCCGCTCCCGCTTGGGAATGTGGGTTGCGTATATCATGTTCACCGTCCGCACTTGTGGGGGAAAGCCCTTCTGTCCATTGTTGTTCAGCGGCTTGGGCTCCTCGTCGTCGCTGTGCAGCCCCTTGTCTCTGTTTTCGGCCCTTAACTTGCCTGCCTGCTTGAACACCCAACAATCCCTGTTAGTGTGATTGGCTGGCCTTTCGGGGGTGCCATCTATCTGGCACAAGCGATCGAGTATTCGGTCCAAACTGGACGGGCCCTGAGTATTCTTTTTGAATGGCTTTTTCCGCTGACCGGATTTATAGCCTTTGAATCCGGCATTGACTGCTGTGTCTTCATTGCTGTCACTGTTAACGCAACATTTTTGCTTATTCCGACGTGTCCTGCCACTTTTGTCCTTGGTATCCGAATTACCAGGGTTCTTTGATAAGTTGTTACTGCGAGCTAGCCAGCTGTCTTCTCCCGCGCAAAAGCGGGTCATGAGTGTCGTGAGGGCTGCCATGGATTTCGGCTTTTCCTGTCCCAGGTGCCGGGCAAGCCACTCATCGCAGATGTTATGCTTGAAGGCTGCTAGGGCCTCTGCATCTGGACAGTCGACTATTTGGTTTTTCTTTGTTAGGAACCGTGTCCAGAATTGTCTGGCCGATTCATCTGGCTGCTGAATTATGTGGCTTAAGTCGTCGGCATCTGGCGGTCGCACGTAAGTGCCCTGGAAGTTATCGAGGAATGCGGCTTCTAGGTCCTCCCAAGAACCAATTGAGTCTGCTGGCAAGCTGTTAAGCCAATGCCGGGCCGGTCCATTAAGTTTGAGCGGGAGGTATTTGATGGCGTGTAGATCATCGCCGCGTGCCATGTGGATGTGAAGGAGATAATCCTCGATCCATACCGCCGGGTCTGTTGTGCCATCGTATGATTCGATGTTTACGGGTTTGAAACCCTCTGGGATTTTATGATCCATTACTTCATTCGTGAAGCATAGCGGGTGTGCGGCGCCTCTGTACTGGGCTATATCACGACGTAGCTCGGAAGCGCTATGTCTGTTGTGTTCGGCCCGGCCGGATTTGTTGTATCCGGAGTGAAGATCATTGTCACATGCCGTAGGGCACCTGCGTGATCCGTAGATCGATCTTGTTTGTCTTGCCTTATCCTCCAGTATGTCTCGCAGGTCGGGCGCATTTTCCCGTGCCTTAGTTGAGCGGCGTCGGGGCATGGCTTGGGTGGAGGGACGAGGGGCCTCTCTGTCGCGGCCGTGAGGTGGCCGGTCTGCCATGTCATGCGCTGGTGATGTAGGTGCTTCCTCCTCTGATCGGGGTAGCGGCCTGCGCTTCGGGTAACTCTTGGAGGGGCGTTCGAGTTCATACTCTTCGGCCGTAAGGACTTCAGTCCATCTGTCAGCTAGCAAATCTTGGGCAGCTTTAAGCTGTTGCTGCTTTTTCTTGAGGCTGCTTGCCGTGGCTAAATGCCTGCGTTTAAAACGCTCTAGTTCGGCGGGGTCTGATGGTATGACGAATTCGTCGTCATCGAGGCTTGCCTCGTCTTCGGAGGGAGGCGTATAGTTATCATCCTCGACCTCTCGGTCTGCCGCTCTCTC
The DNA here is from genome assembly GCF_056163025.1 of Triticum urartu. Classification (NCBI taxonomy): domain Eukaryota; kingdom Viridiplantae; phylum Streptophyta; class Magnoliopsida; order Poales; family Poaceae; genus Triticum; species Triticum urartu. The sequence continues at coordinate 697,503,419 of NC_141875.1, forward strand.
ATGAGGGCTGGCTTCTCCATCTTCCTGTGTCGAATCTTGCTGAGGTGGGTGTTCTTCGGTGTTATCCGGGGTAGTATTATCTCCCGTGCCGGAACCACCGTTTTTGCTTTGGCGGGATTTAGAGCGGCGCCGCTGACGCTGGCGCTTCGGCTGTTTCTTGGGGGCGTCATCCCCCACTGTTCCATCGCCATCTCCATCTTTTGGAGTATCCACCATATATATGTCATATGACGAGGTGGCCTTCCAGCGCCCTACAGGTGCTGGTTCCTGTTTGTCTCCTACATCGTCGTCCATGCCGTCGATGTCTTCGGAGCTGAAGTCAAGCATGTCGGTTAGATCGTCGACAGTGGCTACAAAGTGGGTGGTGGGTGGGATTTGAATTTCCTTATCGTCCGTATCCCACCCTCGCTGACCGTAGTCCGGCCAGGGCTTTCCTGATAAAGAGAGAGACTTAAGAGAGTTCAGGATGTCGCCAAAAGGCGAATGCTGAAAGATGTCTGCGGCGGTGAACTCCATTATCGGCGCCCAATCGGATTCGATTGACAGGGGCGCGGGGAGTTCGGAGTCCGGGGAGGAGTCCGGATCCTCAGAGTCACGGGCCATGCGGAGTGCGGGGCTGGAGTTCGGCTCGATCGCCTATGAGATCGCAGCCCCTGAGGCAGCGTCTAATCGCTGATCCTCGATCGGCGCAGTATGCTCCGAATCAATGGTCGAAACCGATGCGTATGCGGCCTCCAAGGCGCTGTTCGGCGGCAGAGCTATATCATGCCCATCGAGACAGTGCGGCGCGCTTGGCTGTGGCTCGAATCCGTCGAAGATCAAGTCCCCGTGGATGTCAACCGTGTAGTTTAGGCTTCCAAACCTGACCTGATGGCCAGGGGCGTAGCTTTCGATCTGCTCCAGGTGGCCGAGTGAATTGGTCCGCAGAGCGAAGCCGCCGAAGACGAAGATCTGTCCGGGGAGAAAAGTTTCACCTTGGACCGTATCGTTGTGTCACATCCCTAGTTCTGGTATGACCTAGGCTAGCTAGTCATGTGTGCATCATGTTTAAATTTCATTTAACTTTGAAATGAGGATTGTGAAACCCTCACAAGTCATTTCTGGAAATGACCTAGATAAAAATTTCTCCAAAAAGGTCCAAGAAAATGTTCATGATGCTCTCTGAAAATAGTGGACAGAGATAAAAATCAAACCAATATCTTTAGGAGCTCATAAGTATTTATTTTGGGCATTTGGAATTAATCCAGTAATTATTTGCGTTGGATAAATATTTTATTATATATAAAATATTGTCCAATAATTCTGAATTTTGGTGAGGGGCTTTGGAGTGGTCCAACTAGTCCCTACTAAAATTTACAGAATAAAATAAAATGATTTAGTATTTTTATTAAATCAAAACAAATGTCAGAAAAATAGAAAAGAAAAGAAATAAAGGAAAAACCCTTACCTGGGCCTCCTACCTGGCAGCCCAGCGGCCCAGCAGGCCAACGCCAGTTGTCGCCTACCTCCTGCCAGGAGGACGGCGCGCGTGTGCCCGACGCGCGCGAGCACACGCCGGCCACCTCCTGCTTCCCCGCTCGCCGCTGGAGGCACCCAACGATGCCATGCACTTCCCCGAACCACTCTCCCTCTCTCCAGTGGCCTCCCCTCCTCTCTCTCGCCCTTCCTCGCTCACGGCCGAGCGCTGCCGTCGCCACCGGCCACCGTTGCTGCAGCCACCGCCTCCCCCTCGCCCTCTCTCCATGTCTGCAAGCTCCGCCACCTTGCCCTGAAGCTCTCCGTCGAGCCACGCGCCTCGGGAGGCCCTGGAGCGCCTCCATCGCCGCCGTCTTCATCTCCGGTCGCCGGAGATCGTCTTCGCCGCCCCGTCGTCTTCAACGCGCCCCCGAGCTCGCCGACCGCCTCGTCCGAACCGCCGTGAGCTTCTACGCCATTTCCCTCTCTCCGTTTAGACGCCTGCACGCCGTAGCCCCTTTCTCCGCCGTGGCCGTAGCTCCTCGCCGCTGTCTATGTCGCCGTCGTCGCCCTGGCCACCGCAGCCCGCAGCCGACCACGTCACCATGCTCCTGGTGCCACGAGGGTGCCGCAGAGCCCCTCGGGTGGCCTCCCCGTGCCCCACAGCTCGCTCCTGCTTGAAGCCGGTGCTCTGGCCGCCGCCCCAAGCTCCGCTCCGGCGAGCTCCGGTCGTCCCCGCCTCTCCCACTTGCTCCAGATGACGCGGACGAGAGCTGGCTCCTCGCCAGTGGTCTCCACCGTCCAAATGGTCGCCGGAGGGCAAAATCCGAGGCCCTCCGCCGCGTCTGGCTCGCCGGCGTCAAGCCGCCGGTGGCTTTGACCCGCTGACCGGGGTTGACCCTCCCCCTTGTGTCACCGACGCGTGGGCCACCCCCTGACATTTAGTTAGTATTAGATTAACACTAATTAACCTAGGTTAGTTACCTAGTTAGTCACTGACCAGTGGGCCCAGTGCTCACTAATCCTAATTAGGCTAAATAAACCCTAATTGACCTGGTCAGCTCCGTTGACCTGCTGACGCAGGCATGACGCAATGCTGACACAGTTATTCTTTTTTTGGAATTATTTTTAAAGAGGAAATTTCAGAAAATGTTCAAAACTTCAAAAATTCATAGAAATTCAACTGTAGCTCAGATTGAAATAATTTATATATGAAAAATTATCAGAAAAATTCAATCTATCCATCTGTACCATTTTCATGCATGACAAACCAACCTATACATGTTGTATATATGAAAACACATGAATGGCATTTATAAGATCTTATTTTGGAGTTGCATTTGAATCTTTAGTTCAAATGGACTTTAACCAAATGAATGCTAGTTGCATTAGCTCAAACAACATCACATCTTCATGCCATGTTCATGCATCATATTGTTGCATATGCTGGTGTATTGACTATCGACACCGTTCCTTCTCGATAGGTCCTGCTCCGAAAAGTGTTCGAGAGTACCTATCAGTGGAGCAGTGCCCCCTCTGTTGATCTACCAGGCAAGCAAACCCCCTCGTTCATTCCGATACAATCCCACTCTCTCGCTCCTGCTCTGTTTTATTGCATTAGAACAACAACGATTCAACTACTACTTTATGCTGCGGTAGTTGAACCCATTCCTCTGCATGACCTGTCATTTGCCAGAGTAAATAGTTGAAACCCACTAGCATGTGTAGGAGTTGATTGAGCCATGTTATGCTTCTACCATGCCATGCCTGCTATTGCTTAGAGTTGTGTCAGGTCTGATTCATCGGGAATGAATTGGAGTGTTATGACATGTTCTGGTGCTGAGAGTTAAGCGTGTGAACACGATTTGGTAAAGGTAGCGGTGAGAGGCCATGTAGGAGTACATGGTGGGTTGTCTCATTGGGACCGTCCTTAAGAACTGAGTTCTGTGTAAGTTGTCCAATGACTAGCTACTACCACACATTGGGCTCCAGGCGCTCCAAGCTCTCTCGGCTTATTAACCGCCTTGATCTCTGTCTAGGAGTTGCAAATAGTTTCTGGTGTTTGTAGGTAGTGCTATTTCTCTAACGAGTGGCACCCGACAGGGTGGGCTCGGGACAGACTAGGCACAGGTGGCACGGTGTACCAAGTGGCACCCAGATGGTGGGCTTGGGAACCCTGCTCACATCGTTTGGGGCCGTGAGCGACACCCTAGCCGGATCTTCTTGCGGATGGAACCCAAATAGGTGATAAACCTGGACTAGAGTCTTGCGTGGTTAGTCAGGTCGTGGCCGACACCCTCGCCAGGCTTCCGCTTGAAGGTTGCCGAGATACATGACGGGTATATGGTGATAAGTGGTGAGAGCGTGTGTGATGAAGTACACCCCTGCAGGGTTATCATGATCTATTCGAATAGCCGTGTCCTCGGTTATGGACTTCTTGGATGCTTACGTGGTACATAGACAACTTAAAGTGGATACTCTAAAATGCTCAAGACAAGTGTGAGTGCTATGGATGGCCTTCTCGTAGGAGAGACGGGGATGAATCCATAGTAGTGTATTGATGTGGTGATTAGTGGACTCGTGTGCGCTGCCTCACCTCAAAGAAGTTTCTCATTGTCATAGAACAGGATAGCCACTGAGTCAAAGCTGGCTTGCTGAAGCTAAACCCCACATTACCTTCTTGATACAAATGCATGTATGATAGGATCTGACGTAAGTCTTGCTGAGTACCTTTGTACTCACGTTTGCTTTATTTATGTTTTGCAGATGAGACATCTGTCTCACTAGTAGTACCGCTTGGACTTCGACGAGTAGCTTGTTACCTCAGCTACGATCTTGTACCTTGGAGGGACTTGTAGATAGTCAGGCTTCTCGGCCTTTTTTCTTTGTAGTTGTCTGTACTCAGACATGTAATGCTTCCGTTGCTTGTATGCTCTGAATGATGGGTCATGTGACCCCTGTTTGTATTGATGCTATGTGGCTCTTCTGAGCCTTTATCTATATGAGTTGTGTTATGTTGTGATGCCATGTTGTACCGCACATACTTGCATGTTATGCGTACGTGTGACGTGTATTGCTATGTGTGGGATCCGACAATCTAGTTGTTTATCCTTGGGAGCCTCTCTTATGGGGAAATGTTGTATGGTGCTTCCTTGAGCTATAGTAGTCCGCTACAGCCCGGTTCACCGGAGTCCTGCTAGCCCAGCACTACTGCTCAGAACACTTGACTGACCGGCATGTGTTCCACTTTGTTCCTATGCCTGTCCCTTCGGGGAAATGTCACGCGGTGACTTCCGGAGTCCTGTTAGCCCAGTGCTACAGCCCGGATTCATACGTTGTTGACCGACATGCTCGATGTGATTCATGTATGCCTGTCTCCATAGGTTTGTGCCGCTTTGGGTTCACGACTAGCCATGTCGGCCCGGGTTCTCTGTCATATGGATGCTAGCGACACTATCATATACGTGAGCCAAAAGGCGCAAACGGTCCCGGGCCATGGTAAGGCGACACCCGTGGGGATACCGTGCGTGAGGCCGCAAAGTGATATGAGGTGTTACATGCTAGATCGGTGTGACTTAGAGTCGGGGTCCCGACACATTGTTGATGATCAAAGGAGCCATCGGGCCTAAAGGCGACGACACAGAGGAACTATCAATGAAAGCACCAATGTCGGTGTCAAAACCGGCGGATCTCGGGTAGGGGGTCCCGAACTGTGCGTCAAGGCCGGATGGTAACAGGAGACAAGGGACACGATGTTTTTTACCCAGGTTCGGGCCCTCTCGATGGAGGTAATACCCTACTCCTGCTTGATTAATATTGATGATATGGGTAGTACAAGAGTAGATCTACCACGAGATCAAGGAGGCTAAACCCTAGAAGCTAGCCTATGGTATGATTGTTGTGTATGGAGTTGATTGCCTACGGACTACAACCCTCAGGTTTATATAGACACCGGATAGGGTTAGGGTTACATAAAGTCGGTTACAATGGTAGGAGATCTTGAATATCCGCATCGCCAAGCTTGCCTTCCACGCCAAGGAAAGTCCCATCCGGACACGGGACGAAGTCTTCAATCTTGTATCTTCATAGTCCAGGAGTCCGGCTAAAGGTATAGTCTGGCTACCCGAACACCCCCTAATCTAGGACTCCCTCACTCCTCCTTCAGCTTGGTTGCGTCACCTGCTCGGTAACATCGGCACCTGCAAGCTGGTTTTGGAAGTATCTGTGAGCCACGGGGACTCAGCAATCTCGCACCCTCGTGATCAAGACTATTTAAGCTTATAGGTAAGGTAAAGTTATGAGGTGGAGCTGCAGCAAGCGACTAGCATATATGGTGGCTAACAGACGCAAATGAGAGCGAGAAGAGAAGGCAAAAGCACGATTGAGAAACTATGATCAAGAAGTGATCCTAGAGCAACCTACGTCAAGCATAACTCCAACACCGTGTTCACTTCCCGGACTCCGGCGGAAAGAGACCATCACGGTTACACACGCGGTTGATGTATTTTAATTAGGGTCAAGTTCAGGTTTTCTACAACCAGACATTAACAAATTCCCATCTGCCCATAACCGCGGGCACGGCTATCGAAAGTTCAAATCCCTGCAGGGGTGTCCCAACTTAGCCCATAACAAGCTCTCACGGTCAACGAAGGATATTCCTTCTAGCGGGAAGACCCGATCAGACTCGGAATCCCGGTTACAAGACATTTCGACAATGGTAAAACAAGACCAGCAAGACCACCCGCTGTGCCAACAAATCCCGATAGGAGCTGCACATATCTCGTTCTCAGGGCACACCGGATAAGCTAAGCATACAGGAGCCGACGTAACCCAAGTTGCCAAGGGATGGCCCTGCACGGTGCTCTAGTTTGGACCAACACTCAGAGGAGCACTGGCCCAGGGGTTTAAATAAAGATGACCCTTGAGTCTGCAGAACCCAAGGGAAAAAGGCTTAGGTGGCAAATGGTAAAACCAAGGTTGGGCCATGCTGGAGGAGTTTTATTCAAGGCGAACTGTCAAGGGGTTCCCATTATCACCCAATCGCGTAAGGAACGCAAAATCCGGGAACATAACACCGATATGACGGAAACTAGGGCGGCAAGAGTGGAACAAAACACCAGGCATAAGGCCGGGCCTTCCACCCTTTACCAAGTATATAGATGCATTAATTAAATAAGAGATATTGTGATATCCCAACAAGTAAACATGTTCCAACAAGGAACAACATCTCCATGTTCCCACAAGGAACAAACTTCAATCTTCACCTGCAACTAACAACGCTATAAGAGGGGCTGAGCAAAGCGGTAACATAGCCAATCAACGGTTTGCTAGGACAAGGTGGGTTAGAGGCTTGGTTCAACAATATAGGAGGCATGATAAGCAAGTGGTAGGTATCGCAGCATAGGCATAGCAAAAGAGAGAGCATCTAGCAAAGCAAAGATAGAAGTGATTTCGAGGGTATGATCATCTTGCCTGAAATCCCGCAAGGAAGAAGAACGAGTCCATGAAGAAGACAAACAGACGTAGCCAACGGATCCTCACAACTCCGAAACGGAACCGAAGCTCACGAGAAAGGCAGCCCGGAAAGAAGCAAACAACATAGTAAACAACCACCACAAAAGCATGGCACGATGCGCAAACAAGTATGATGCATGTCCGGTTTAATGAGGCATGGCATGGCAAAGTGCACAAACAATCCTACAAATTAAGTGGAGCTCAATATGCATCGGGGTGCATATTGCCAGAAAACCACATAACGTATTTAGTTTGATCTTGTTTATGTACCCAACAATATTAAATGTTGATTAACATGGCAAGAGGGTGAAGCAAAGTAAAACTACCTATCTAGTCAAGTTTAAATGAGGCCGGAAGCAACGAACAACAATTCCGGTAAATCCCCATATGCATATATTAGGTTTGGTACTGTTCTGCCCTAAACACAATTTTAGAGTTGTTAAACATGCAAAGTTATGCCACCATGTTAAACTAGACATTTTTCTACCCCATTTACATATAAAGATTATTTAATTCGGAGCTACGGTTATTTAGTTATGAAATAAAGCATTTTAGCATGAAATAGGAGCAAATTATGTAACCAACATTTTAAACATATTAAACATGGATGGAAATGACATATTATGAAACTAGAGGAAAAACTAAGCATGTTACATATTTAAAACATTTTAGTCCAATGCACGGTTTGTGAGATATTAAATGCATGAACATAAGGGTTTTTCTGTAAAATTGCAGTCTCTGGAATAATAGACAAATTCGCTGTAGAGGAAAAAAACACAATCGGGCTGAATCTGGGATCTGGGCTGGGGAGCTACTCACATTGGGCCTGCAGGCGCGCGCGGAGCTGGGCCTCGCGGGCGAAGGGAGCTGGGCTGCGCGTGGAGCGGTCGCGGTCAATGGGGCTGGGTCGTGGCTCGATGCAGAGGCAACGCAGGCGCGGCATCGTCCTGTCGCTCGAAGCAGAGGAAGCAAGGGTCAGTGGCAGGTTCGGCAGGGACGGGGACGACATGCAAGAAGGCGAGGGGCGGCGAGGTCGACCAGATCCAGCGCTCGATCGTCGGACTTGGCTTGGCGGCGCTCAGGACGAAACGGGGGCCGGCGGCGGCTGTCTTGCTGGGCTCCTAGTGGCCGAACGGCTGTGGAGCATCGTGGCAGCCATGGTGGTCTCCTGATACAGAGAAAAAGAGAGACGGGGTGAGGGGGAGAACTAGAGCCAGGAGCGGCGGGGAGAGGAAACAGAGATGGAGAGGCAGGGGCTCGGCCTGGTGCTCGGCTGCTCGCTGGAGATCAAAGCAACGGGGACGAGGTGCTCGTGATCTTCTCGGGATCGAGCAGAGAAGTGGCCTCGGCGCCTGCGGGCACATGGACAAGGAGGCGGGCACACGCGGGACGAAGAGGACGGGAACGATGTCGAGCGCGGGAGGCCGGCGCTGGGTTCACCGGCGGCGACGGCGCCACGGACGGAGGAGCAAACAGGAGGAGCTCCCTCTCAATCCCAGAACGAGCGAGCTGGGAGGCTCTCGGGCACGGGCACACTAGAGCGAGGGGTGCAGGGTTGCGGTTGCTGGTTGGAATGTGGGGGTTCGCCGAGTTTAGGCATGTGGCTGCGCTTGCGGGTGGCGGAGGAAATCAGCAGCTGGTCGGAGCAATCTGGATCGAGGAGATGTGGTTGGCCGAGGGGATTTTTTGGATCGGGAGCAATCCCAAGGAAGAGGGTGGCGGCGGCCGACTTGGCAGGGGAAAAATTTGACGGATGGGACGGCATTTAGGGTTAGGTGTCTATATATATAGCATGTAGGTTAGGCTAGGGGTATATCGTCCCTCCGATCGCAATTGAACGATCGCGAATAAAATAGCTAGGAAGTCCAAATAAGAAAACGGAGACGTTTTGTAGATGTTTGGGGATGTTCCGGACACAACGGTAACGTTAGTCCGGGTCGGGTCCGGGACAGTTTTCGGACGCGCGCGCGAGGAGGGCCGTGGGTTGACGAGAGAGGTTAGGTTGGACCTAGCGGTAGGTAGTGGACTGTGCAGAAGGGCTCGAGCTGAGAGAAGACAAGAGAGAGAGGCCCGGCGACTGTTTCCGAAGACCGAAAACGTTCCGACGTTAGACCGACTATATTGTCGCTATAGTTAATCGTTGGGGCGTCAAACAGACTCCGAACGCGATGAAACTTGGCAGGCGGTCTACTAACAACAAAACAACACCGCACGCCAACTTTCACCCCATTCTGAGAACATTTTCCGGCCACTTATAAAATACTATTTCGTACATGCCGCGGGCGCGTGCAAGTGTGTCTGGGCTCAGAACGAACAACGGAGAGAACGAGGAGGCCGGGACGAATGCAAGTTTTGAAAACATGATGATGCAATGCACATGATGACATGATAAGATGCAACACGCAAGCGAATGACATGGCAAAGACAGCGAATAAGCGGAGGACACCTGGCACATCGGTCTCAGGCGTCACATACGGCAACCCTATCCTGGAAATCATGTTGTTAGACAACGGTTAACCTTCAAACTATGAAGAAGCAATGGCGGGCCCAGATTCCGACAAATGGCTGGAAGCCATGAAATCCGAGATAGGATCCATGTATGAAAACGAAGTATGGACTTTGACTGACATGCCCGATGATCGGCGAGCCATAGAAAATAAATGGATCTTTAAGAAGAAGACATACGATGATGGTAATGTAACCATCTATAAAGCTCGGCTTGTCGCTAAGGGTTATCGACAAGTTCAAGGGGTTGACTACCGATGATGACTAGTCCGTCTCACGTGATGATCGGACACGGCCTAGTTGACTCGGATCATGTATCACTTAGATGACTAGAGGGATGTCTATCTGAGTGGGAGTTCATTAATAATTTGATTAGATGAACTTAATTATCATGAACATAGTCTAAAAACTTTGCAATATGTCTTGTAGATCAAATGGCCCACGCTAATGTTGCCCTCAACTTCAACGCGTTCCTAGAGAAAATCAAGCTGAAAGACGATGGCAGCAACTACACGGACTGGGTCCGTAACCTGAGGATTATCCTCATAGCTGCCAGGAAAGCATATGTCCTTGATGCACCGCTAGGTGAAGCACCTGTTTTCCCTGTAGAATAAGACGTTATGAACGCTTGGCAGACACATAGTGATGATTACTCCCTGGTTCAGTGCGGCATGCTTTACAGCTTAGAACCGGGGCTCCAAAAGCGTTTTGAGCAACACGGAGCATATGAGATGTTCCAAGAGCTGAAAATGGTTTTCCAAGCTCACGCCCGGGTCGAGAGATATGAAGTCTCCGACAAGTTCTACAGTTGTAAGATGGAGGAGAACAGTTCTGTCAGCGAGCACATACTCAAAATGTCTGGCTGCATAACCGCTTGTCTCAGCTGGGAGTAAATCTCCCGGATGATGCGGTCGTTGACAGAATCCTTCAGTCGCTCCCACCTAGCTACAAGAGCTTTGTGATGAACTTCAATATGCAGGGGATGGAAAAGACCATTCCCGAGGTATATTCAATGCTGAAATCAGCGGAGGTGGAAATCAAAAAGGAACATCAAGTGTTGATGGTGAATAAAACCACTAAGTTCAAGAAAGGCAAGGGTAAAAAGAACTTCAAGAAGGACGGCAAGGGAGTTGCCGTGCCCGGTAAGCAAGCTGCCGGGAAGAAGTCAAAGAATGGACCCAAGCCTGAGACTGAGTGCTTTTATTGCAAGGGAAACGGACACTGGAAGCGGAACTGCCCCAAGTACTGAGCGGAAAAGAAGGCCGGCAATACCAAAGGTATATGTGATATACATGTTATTGATGTATACCTTACCAGCGCTCGTAGTAGCTCCTGGGTATTTGATACCGGTGCAGTTGCTCATATTTGTAACTCAAAACAAGAACTGTGGAATAAACGGAGACTGGCGAAGGACGAGGTGACGATGCGCGTCGGGAATGGTTCCAAGGTCGATGTGATCGCCGTCGGCATGCTACCTCTGCATTTACCTACGGATTAGTTTTAAACCTCAATAATTGTTATTTAGTACCAGCTTTGAGCATGAACATTGTATCTGGATCTTGTTTAATGCGAGATGGCTACTCATTTAAATCTGAGAATAATGGTTGTTCTATTTATATGAGAGACCTGTTTTATGGTCATGCCCCGCTGGTCAATGGTTTATTCTTATTTAATCTCGAACGTGATGTTACTCACATTCATAGTATGAATGCCAAAAGATGTAAGGTTGATAATGATAGTCCCACATACTTGTGGCACTACCTCCTTGGTCACATTGGTGTCAAACGCATGAAGAAACTCCATGCAGATGGACTTTTGGAGTCTCTTGATTATGAATCATTTGACACGTGGGAAGCATGCCTCATGGGTAAAATGACCAAGACTCCGTTCTCCGGAACAATGGAGCGAGCAACCAACTTATTGGAAATCATACATGCTGATGTGTGCGGTCCAATGAGCGTTGAGGCTCACGGTGGCTATCGTTATGTCCTCACCCTCACTGATGACTTAAGTAGATATTGGTATGTCTACTTAATGAAACACAAGTCTGAGACCTTTGAAAAGTTCAAGGAATTTCAGGGTGAGGTTGAGAATCAACGTGACAGGAACATCAAGTTCTTACGATCAGATCGTGGGGGAGAATATTTGAGTCACGAATTTGGCACGCACTTAAGGAAATGTGGAATAGTTTCACAACTCACGCCGCCTGGAACACCACAGCGAAATGGTGTGTCTGAACGTCGTAATCGCACCCTATTGGATATGGTACGATCTATGATGTCTCTTACCGATCTACCACTATCATTTTGGGGTTATGCTATAGAGACTGCCGCATTCACGTTAAATAGGGCTCCGTCGAAATCCGTTGAGACGACACCGTATGAATTGTGGTTTGGCAAGAAACCTAAGCTATCATTTCTGAAAGTTTGGGGATGTGATGCTTATGTCAAGAAACTTCAACCAGAAAAGCTCAAACCCAAATCAGAAAAATGCGTCTTCATAGGATACCCTAAAGAAACTATTGGGTATACCTTCTATCTTAGATCCGAAGGCAAGACTTTTGTTGCCAAGAATGGATCCTTTCTAGAGAAAGAGTTTCTCTCGAAAGAAGTAAGTGGGAGGAAAGTAGAACTTGATGAAGTATTGCCTCTTGAACCGGAGAGTGGCACAGCTCAAGAAATTGTTCCTGAGGTGTCTGCACCGACTAGGGAGGAAGTTAATGATGATGATCATGAAACTTAAGATCAAGTTGCTACTGAACTTCGAAGGTCCACAAGGACACGTTCCGCACCAGAGTGGTACGGCAACCCTGTCCTGGAAATCATGTTGTTAGACAATGGTGAACCTTCGAACTATGAAGAAGCGATGGCGGGCCCAGATTCCGACAAATGGCTGGAAGCCATGAAATCTGAGATAGGATCCATGTATGAAAATGAAGTATGGACTTTGATTGACTTGCCCGATGATCAGCGAGCCATAGAAAATAAATGGATCTTTAAGAAGAAGACAGACGCAGATGGTAATGTGACCATCTATAAGGCTCGGCTTGTCGCTAAGGGTTATCGACAAGTTCAAGGGGTTGACTACGATGAGACTTTCTCACCCGTAGCGAAGCTGAAGTCCGTCTGAATCATGTTAGCAATTGCCGCATTCTATGATTATGAGATATGGCAAATGGACGTCAAAACGACATTCCTTAATGGTTTCCTTAAGGAAGAACTGTATATGATGCAGCCGGAAGGTTTTGTCGATCCTAAGAATGCTGACAAGGTGTGCAAGCTCCAATGCTCAATCTATGGGCTGGTGCAAGCATCTCGGAGTTGGAACATTCGTTTTGATGAGATGATCAAAGTGTTTGGTTTTACGTAGACTTATGGAGAAACCTGTGTTTACAAGAAAGTGAGTGGGAGCTCTATAGCATTTCTCATATTCTATGTGGATGACATACTATTGATGGGAAATGATATAGAATTCTTGGAAAGCATAAAGGCCTACTTGAACAAGTGTTTTTCAATGAAAGACCTTGGAGAAGCTGCTTATATATTAGGCATCAAGATCTATAGAGATAGATCGAGACGCCTCATTGGTCTTTCACAAAGTATGTACCTTGACAAGATATTGAAGAAGTTCAATATGGATCAATCCAAGAAGGGGTTCTTGCCTGTATTGCAAGGTATGAGATTGAGCACGGCTCAATGCCCGACCACGGCAGAAGATAGAGAAAAGATGAGTGTCGTCCCCTATGCCTCGGCCATAGGGTCTATCATGTATGCCATGCTGTGTACCAGACCTGATGTAAACCTTGCCGTAAGTTTGGTAGGAAGGTACCAAAGTAATCCCGGCATGGAACACTGGACAGCGGTCAAGAATATCCTGAAGTACCTGAAAAGGACTAAGGATATGTTTCTCGTGTATGGAGGTGACGAAGAGCTCGTCGTAAAGGGTTACGTCGATGCTAGCTTCGACACAGATGTGGATGACTCTAACTCACAAACCGGATACGTGTATATTTTGAATGGTGGGGCAGTCAGCTGGTGCAGTTGCAAGCAAAGCGTCGTGGCGGGATCTACATGTGAAGCGGAGTACATGGCAGCCTCGGAGGCAACACAAGAAGCAATCTGGGTGAAGGAGTTCATTACCAACCTAGGAGTTATTCCCAATGCGTCGGGCCCGATGACTCTCTTCAGTGAGAACACTCGAGCTATTGCCCTTGCCAAGGAGCCCAGGTTTCACAGGAAGACCAGGCATATCAAGCGTCGCTTCAACTCCATTCGTGAAAATGTTCAGAATGGAGACATAGATATTTGTAAAGTGCACACGGACCTGAATGTCGCAGATCCGTTGACTAAACCTCTTCCTCGAGCAAAACATGATCAACACCAGAACTCTATGGGTGTACGATTCATCACAATGTAACTAGATTATTGACTCTAGTGCAAGTGGGAGACTGTTGGAAATATGCCCTGAGGCAATAATAAAATGGTTATTATTATATTTCCTTGTTCATGATAATTGTCTATTGTTCATGCTATAATTGTGTTATCCGGAAATCGTAATACATATGTGAATACATAGACCACAACATGTCCCTAGTGAGCCTCTAGTTGACTAGCTCGTTGATCAACAGATAGTCATGGTTTCCTGACTATGGACATTAGATGTCATTGATAACGGGATCACATCATTAGGAGAAGGATGTGATGGACAAGACCCAATCTTAAGCATAGCACAAGATCGTGTAGTTCGTCTGCTAGAGCTTTTCTAATGTCAAGTATCCTTTCATTAGACCATGAGATTGTGTAATTCCCGGATACTGTAGGAATGCTTTGGGTGTGCCAAACGTCACAACGTAACTGGGTGACTATAAAGGTGCACTACGGGTATCTCCGAAAGTGTCTGTTGGGTTGGCACGAATCGAGACTGGGATTTGTCACTCCGCATGACGGAGAGGTATCTCTGGGCCCACTCGGTAAGACATCATCGTAATGAGCTCAATGTGACTAAGGGTTGGTCACGGGATGATGTGCTGCGGAACGAGTAAAGTGACTTGCCGTTAACGAGATTGAACGAGGTATTGGGATACCGACGATCGAATCTCGGGCAATTAACGTACCGATTGACAAAGGGAATTGAATACGGGATTGATTGAATCCTCGACATCGTGGTTCATCCGATGAGATCATCGTGGAACATGTGGGAGCCAACATGGGTATCCAGATCCCACTGTTGGTTATTGGCCGGAGAGTTGTCTCGGTCATGTCTGCATGGTTCCCGAACCCGTAGGGTCTACACACTTAAGGTTCGGTGACGCTAGGGTTGTAGAGATATTAGTATGCGGTAACCCGAAGGTTGTTCGAAGTCCCGGATGAGATCCCGGACGTCACGAGGAGTTCCGGAATGGTCCGGAGGTAAAGATTTAGATATAGGAAGTCCAGTTTTGGCTACCGGGAAAGTTTCGGGGGTCACCGGTATTATACCGGGACCATCGGAAGGGTCCCGGGGGTCCACCGGGTGGGGCCACCTATCCCGGAGGGCCTCATGGACTGAAGTGGGAAGGGAACCAGCCCTGGTGGGCTGGTGCGGCCCCCCTTGGGCCTACCTTGCGCCTAGGGTTGAAAACCCTAAGGGGGTGGGGGCGCCTCCACCTGCCTTGGGGGCCAAGCCACCCCTAAGCCGCCGCCCCCTCCCCTTAGATGGGATCTGTAGGGGCCGGTGCCCCCCCAGGCCCCCTATATATAGTGGAGGCGAGGGAGGGAAGCCACACTCAAGTCCCTGGCGCCTCCCTCCCTCCCGTGACACCTCCTCCTCCCCGCTTGCGCTTGGCGAAGCCCTGCCGGGATCCCGCTACTTCCACCACCACGCCGTCGTGCTGTTGGATCTCCAAAAACCTCTCCTTCCCTTGCTGGATCAAGAAGGAAGAGACGTCTCTCCCAACCATACGTGTGTTGAACGTGGAGGTGCCGTCCGTTCGGCACTCGGTCATCGGTGATTTGGATCACGACGAGTACGACCTCATCAACCCCGTTCTTTTGAACGCTTCCGCTCGCGATCTACAAGGGTATGTAGATGCACTCCCCTCTCCCTCGTTGCTAGATGACTCCATAGATTGATCTTGGTGATGCATAGAAAATTTTAAAATTCTGCTACGTTCCCCAACACCCTTCACCTTTGGCGGCCGACGACGACCTGAATTCAGACGAGGCAAGGAGGGAGACCAACGTGCTCGCGGATATGCCTACAAGGTAATAAAAGTTCCTTTTTTGAGTTTTTGTTTTGCAATTGCTTAAAAGATTGATGCATGATGTGATATTGATTGCTATGTTCTTTCTTTGCTTTTTGTAGTGAATGAACAACTGAATGGTGGTGCCTACAGTGGTGGCGCGAGTGCATGAGGCCATGTACACTACGATGGCTTCGGGTCGACCATGTATTGGTGTTGGTACCTTTTGCCATAAATTACATTATATTTTAGAAGTCCGATGGATCTGATTAACTTTATTTATGCTCGTGGTTGAATTATGATGTGGTGCATTTGAATTGTCTACGTGGGTTTGTTTCGAAATATCATGAATTTGTTTTAGTTGTTTGAGCAAATGTTCGGAAGAATTGGCAAAATACTTTTTTGGGAGATTAGATTTGTAGGAAATCTACTAGGTGAATAAATATAATCACCGCAGAACTTGTAAATAAAGAAACACTATAGTGAAGAAGTTTCAGACTTTTAGAACAAGGTATCTTCTAGAGATGCCCTTGATGCAAGAGCCGTCACGTGACTGTTCCAAAACGAAAGAAAAATTGCTTCATTCCCTTTAAGTTGGTCCAAAAGTTCTGGGACTTTTGAATTTGCGAGTTTTTTTAGAAAAGGAGAAGGACCCCTGGTCTTTTCATCTGAGCGATGCATACAATTACTTTATTAATTATTCTCACAAGATCTTACAAAATCATACAACAGTAAGACTAAAGTCACCGTCTAAGCAATAATTGTCGTTACTCCTATCCAATTGATGAAGGGGCGCTGATAGTCTGGGCCTAATACCAAACAGACATCGCAGCCAAACCTAAACATCTAAGACCCGAGGTCCCAACCAGGACACCTGTCAGGTATGGGGCACCTACCAGTCCGGCGCACTCCTCAACCAGGATGCCTGCCAGGTATGAGGCCGCCGCAGCCACCTGCCATCAATCCATCTTCAGTGTTGTACTGCTCCACCACCTTGCCCGGCCTCTCTATCATTGACGCCACCACGACGCCTGATAACGTCACCCTCCTGTGCGAGTCCCTCGCCACACATCGAGCGTCGAGCCTCCACTGCGCCACACCGCCGAGAAACGCCACCATTAATGTGCGGGATGAAACACCGCTCCACCAATTATTCCGTCCACTGGTCCCTCGAGCCCGTGTACACCTCCAAAAATGACGCCACAAAAGGAAAACAACACAATAATGCCACCGTCATCCGATCTACTGATTTAGGGTTTCCCCCGGAGGTAGCAGATAGTGGTCTGAAACTTCTCAACAGCGATGCCTTCAACAAGGGAACGACACCGAATAGTGCCGCCATCGCCGGCCTCGGCAGCAGCCGCGAGCAGGTCTTCACCCAGATCTGTTCCAATGGCCTCCATCAATCGTCTTGTGCACGGATCGTCTACCATCGCGGCCGCCGCCGCTGCCTGACCGGCCATGGCACCACCAAGATACCTACAACCGGTGCCACCACCAGCCCGCGTACTGAGCCGCAGCACCGCGCCATACCAGATCCGGCAAACGGCACGCCGGCCGAGCACGAGTCTCGCCCCCACCATCCGCGCCAGCCACGGCCCGCGAGGACCCAGATCGGGCCCGCACGGGCGGCCAAGACCGCGACCGCACGCCCATGACGGAGCTCCCATCATGGCAACACCGTGCCGCGTGCCAGCGACCACCGCTGCCACGATCAAGGACGCCGCCGTGAAGACGAGCTTCGGACAGTCACCAGCCGCCTGAGATCTCCCCATCAAAACAATAGCCGACGAGGAGCACGAGCCCCGCCGCCGCCAGCTCCGCGCAGGCTTTGCCTGCCGGAGGCCACCGGCGACGACGAGGGGGTGAATGGGATGGTTGGGGCGAGGAGAGGCTGGGGGTTCGCCGCCCGTGTCGCCCCGGGGAGGGAGCGGCGCGGGGGCAGATGGGATCCTCTCTTTGAACTTGCGAGTGTGTCTTATATTCCAAGTTTAAATAACGAGCCCGAAACAGCAGTCAGAAAGGTGCGCTGGAGAATATGGTTGCCTTGCATCTGATCTTTAGCTAGATTTC
The DNA here is from genome assembly GCF_056163025.1 of Triticum urartu. Classification (NCBI taxonomy): domain Eukaryota; kingdom Viridiplantae; phylum Streptophyta; class Magnoliopsida; order Poales; family Poaceae; genus Triticum; species Triticum urartu. The sequence continues at coordinate 697,521,186 of NC_141875.1, forward strand.
TCAGGTCAACTAGCTGGCGACGGCGCAACCTGAACCGTCGATCCCTTGCACCAACCCGTGCATGGCCGGCATGATGATTTCCGGCCTGATGATGTCTGCATGTGTCGTGTTTTTCAGCCTGGCCGCGTTGTGCTGCTGCTGGATCTGCGAGATGTGCTGCGACTAGCCGGCCGGCGAGCTCGCTGCTGGCCGGCACAAGACATTGGTGCTAGTATAGACCTTTGAAGAACATAGATATACAGAGAGAGTCGTTGCTTAATCAGAGTGTTTGTTTGTTGTCTTAGGTTCCGCGGAAATAACCGAGAACACGTGTTTGAGTGGTGTCCGTACCTTAGGCATATGCAACATGCAAATTTTTTCCCACATCCGTCCGCAGACAGGGAACCAGTCCGCGTACATGGATGCAGAAGACCGCCATCCAACACTATCATGTATATGTCGTCTAGAAAATTCAAACATTTTCCAACCAACATAGCGTGCTTGGGCTGGCCCATCTCGGTCTCCCCTTCAGCGAGGGTTCCTACTCCTCTCACTAAAGGCGAGACACAGGGTCGCCCGCGTCAGATGGCGAAAGAAAAATTGGCTGGAGCAACGAGGCTCGGCTTGGATGCAGACTTTCTTTCCTTTCCTTGCTAGGTGCCAGCGCGTCGTGGCGTGCCATGTGGGTCAAGGTTGCCGGCCCCGAGGGCAGCTCAGCGTCGTGGCATGAGTGCCACCGGTTTCACACTCGGGTCGAGGATCACACCTTTCTTTCACCTTGTGCGGATCGCGACATGGCTAGGGTAAACTCTCCCCTCCAGGCTTCGCCAGTAGCCCTTAGATTCGCCTCCCCTCTGCCTGCCACTCCGGTGGCCGGTGGCCGGTGGCCGGTGGCGGGGAGGGGAATCCAGGTGCCACCACTCCGGTTAGTAGTTTAGGTTAGGATTTTTAATCCTCGCAGGTGCGGCGCTTGGTCGGATGACGACGCTTCTTCTACGAGTTTGTCTTCCGGGTTTCGATCCTCCTCGAGTTCGTCTATCAGGACATAGTCGACGGGGTTCCGACGTAGATTCCTGCCATTTTCTTGGGACAATGAGGTTAGGGTTTTTCTCCATATGGTGAGATTCGGGGTCAGGTGTTTCAGATCTATTCAGGGGTTCAACGACGAAGACTTCAGCTCCAGGGTGCTGGTCCATAGGGGCACGTGCACGAAGACTTCCCTTCCGGCTGTCATCGACAAGCTCAAACCGGCTCCGGTATGGGAGTGGTAATATCGGTGCATCGGCGGTTTGTTCTGTCGAACAGTGGTCTTTCTGTGATCTCGGAATCTTGATGTAATTTTTATTATGTTTACAATGCTTTGTGCTTCCGATGAATTTTAATAATAGATCTGAATCATTTTCCTAACCAAAAAAAGCTCCACGCGACACAAGATCAACACTGATAAATTAGCCATCCGATAAATGTGGAACCAACCGTTCACGCATCAACCAATCTATCACGTCGCGCAGTATCGCACACTTGGCCAGTCCATTTGCCCTGTTTAGAATTCGTGTGGACAATTTTATTGATCCATACATGCACGGATGGAAAGACCGGAACCACACAAAAAATATTGGCTATGGAGAAGGTAAGAGCATCTCCAACGCACCACATGGCATATGTGATAAGCAATAAAAAAAGAGAGCATCTCCAACACTAACTCATAAAATAGACATTGTATTTGTTCACGGACGAACCCACATATGCTGATACAAGAGCCGGTCATTCGACCATACCTGCATACATTTCGAAGCGAATTTTATTAAACCGGACAAATTTTATGCAAACTAGATAATTTTCATTTAAACCAGAGAAAATTCTTTATATTTTTAACATATCTCAACTAAACAGAAGCGGACGATATATTTTCTAGCGCAGTTTAGAAAATTTGCCGACCATGGAGGGGTCAGTGTTCCACGTGATGTCTTTCCCAAGTCTAGCAAGATCACCAGCTATGAGCCTCGGAAAGTGAAGTTGCGAAAGGAGAAGAATAGGATGTGGGACACAAGACGGCACCACATCCATGTCCCACCTCCTACTCTTGGTCTCCTTGGCCCTAAAGGCACCAGTAGTCGGACCATCAAAAAGATTGAGCCATTGTGCAGGGGCATTGAGCTCAAGGTTGTTTTGGTAAATTTTGCACTTCTTAGCTGTGACATCGATTTTACAAAGTTCCTCATGCCTCCTACTCCTATTTACTGAGAACGAGAAGAAATAGTGTCCTGGGTATTTAATTTAAGATCTCATACAAGAATTTTGAAGTTTATATAAATAATCTAGATGATGATCAGCTCCATGTTATACACAAAGTAGTATAATTGGGCACTATCTTTGTCAAGACATATGTGAAGAGGCAGCGGAGAAGGAGGGGGCACCTTTTAAAGACCAAAATGGTACCAGTTTGCACATAGATCATAAATACCAGCGGATCTTTATATTGCAATCGCCGTGTTTGTGTTCAAGGGCTATAAATCATAGCTCGTTGGTACACCCACATGTTAGCTCCATATATTGACGGAAACAATATTCCACATTTATAAACTTTAAAAAGAGTTAGCAGATAAAATCATTGGCAAACAATATTGTGTTTGATCATACAGTAAAATACTGGGATAAGAGAGCAGTTAGAATCAAGAATCCAGTGATCGAAATTCACTGTTGCTAGCTAGACTTGTCGTACACATATTTTTTGGCCGTGATCTACAATGGTGTAACACCCCAACTACTTACAAATTGGCAGTAGTTATACATAGATCATAAGCGCACTATACAAAATAGCGTCGCCCTTAAAAATATGATGTTAACGTACTATAGCGTGGTATAGTACTGTGCCATTAACGAGATATTATACATTAATCAATTTAGCGAGACAATTCTCTACATACTATAGCATGCTACTAGCTACACTATAGCATGCTATTTTCGCAGTGATACAACACAAATCTTTTTCAACTCACGTGGTGCCCAACACTCTAAGTCAAACATGCTTGACTAAGAAGTTCTCACGCGATTGCTTCTAGATATGGGGACGGGTACGGCCGTGGTCATGGAGGACAGGGTGACGAGGGAACACATCGCGGCCGACGAGGAGTGCATGGAGGACCTCCGCCGCCAGTACTGGGGCTTTTGAACTTGCGAGTGTGTTTCATACTCCAAGTTTGAATAACCATTTACTGAGGAGCACTATCTAGTATTATATCTCGAGTTCTCGACAGTCGACACCACCTTGATCTTTCGCGACAACGAACGCTCCATCTATAGCCAGATAATGTTTTCCCTGGCCGCATCACAAAAACTCCACGCACGCTTTGGCCAGCGAATATCAAACAGATAACCGACCCCGAAACAGCAGTCAGAAAGGGGGGCCGGAATATGGTTGCTTTGCATCTGATCTGTAGCTAACTTTCTCCCGTCATCTAGCCGGCGACGGCGCGACCCGAACCGTCGATCCCTTGCACCAACCCCTGGATGGCCGGCTAGCTTGTCGATCACTGTACGTGCGTACCATGTCGATCAGTAGCTAGTGTGTGTGCGCGCGCGCTCAACAAACCTCGGCCATTGATTCGGGCAGCACACTTTCCATTTCTCAAGCTCGTAAAGGCACGTGCTGTTGAGTCAGTCCGAATCGAATCCGGCTGATGGTCAATCCGTATCAGCAACCGCGTGGCGTGGTGAGGAAAGGTGGGCAGAGAACCTTGTGTACTATACTAGTATGCTCTATCTTTATGTGATCTCCGCGTCCCTCTTGTCTATGAGCATCTCTTTGGCGGTGGGTGTGGATGTGTGTATATAGATACGAACTTGGGGCGTCGAGAAGCACCCATCATCAGTCAGCTGAATCCCGTGGATCGATCGATCGCCGGCCACAGCATCGGTTCTCCAAACGGCGACGAGCACGTCCGAAACTGGTCGTTAGATAGATAGATAGATACGTGATGGAGAACGACAGGAACAACCAGGCGCCGCCGCTACCCCTAGGTTAATTAATTTCGATCGCCATTTTCGACCTCCATGCTTATTTCTGAAACTGTCGCTGGATTCGCTGCATCGATTCAATTAGTTGTTGGCTTGTTTGCTCATGCGCGTGCCGTTGGTGTGTGCGTGCAGGCTACTACCCATCTGCGGCTGCGGAGCAACGTCAAGCCGGTCGCGGGAAGAAGTCGCGCCGGGGGAGCACCAAATCCAGGGGCGAGAAGGGATTCATCGAAGGATGGTACGTACGCCCCACTACCACCTCCTTTGTAACTTGCTTAACTGTCCTTAGTGATTTCCAGCCTGATAATGGTCTGAATTTGGTCTGTGTTTTTCAGCCTGGCGGCGCTGTGCTGCTGCTGGATCTGTGAGATGTGCTGCGACTAACCGGCCGGCGACGTCGCTGCCGTTGGTGCTAGTACCTGCGTTGAAGAACGTACACATACAGAGAGAGTCGCTGCTTAATTACAGTGTTTGTTTGTTTGTTTGTTGTTTTAGGTTCTGCGTAACTAACCGAGAACCCGCGCGCGTGTGATGTCCTTGTACCCTTCTTCAAACCTATAATCAATTTTAAGGCACCAAATTATCGGGCTACTCTTGAAGATTCTCTAATTAAAGATAACATCTGCCGCGCAAAAATGAAAGCTTTTTTCTGCTTATAACTTTTTTTAATAAAGACACTTAAAGACATCTTATAGCTGTCCCCGAAACACTAATCCCACGAGCCAGAAGCGTCACTCCCCCTCCCCTCTCCCTCCCACGCCGCACCTGCGCGGCGGGGAGGGAACCCTAGGCGGCCGCTGCCGAGTTCCCCACCCTCCCTCGTCCACTCCCGCCGCCGCCAAAGGGCCTGGCTGGGCAAAGCTCGCCCGGGCTGGCGGCGGCGGGCCCTCTCAATCCCCCGTAGGCAGAGGTGTGGCGCGGGCCTCCTCTCCGGCTGGGGCACAGCGCGACGCCGCGTGGGCGCGTTGGAGACCACTGGCAAGGTGGCGGCATGGACGGTGGCGGATCGTGCGGGGCGAGCTCTAGCGGCGTGGATCTCGCGCGTGGGGTGCTTCTGTGACGAGGGCTATGCGCGGCACGACCTGGCGCTTCCTGGGCGTCGGGCGGCGGCTGCTGGCAGCAAGGTAGCCGGCGGTTGTTCTCACGGGCAGGTGGAGGTAGGTTAGCGGGTGGACGGTGGACGCCTTGGCCTCGGGTGGCGGTGGCGGAACGTTGTGTGGAGAGCCGAGGGGGTGCGGGGCAGGCACCATGGTTGCAGCTGCTCGGTGGGCAAACTCCCGGCTGCTGGCCACCTTCCATTTGGCTCCGGGATACCCAGATCTGATGGGGCGGCATCCCCCCTGGTGCATTGGCTGGTAGTTGGCTGGCAACGCGGACTGGCCTCCGATGTAGGAGTTTGGCGCAGTCCTTCTGCCAGTCGTGTAAGATCGTGGATGTCGCCTAGAGGGAGGGGGGGTGAATAGGCGTTTTAAAATAATTACGATTTAGGCTTGAAAAATGCGGAATAAACCTAGCGGTTAATTTGTCAAGCACAAAACCTAAAACAGCTAGGCTCACCTATGTGCACCAACAACTTATGCTAAGCAAGATAAGCAACTATGTGATAGCAAGATATATGACAAGAAACAATATGGCTATCACAAAGTAAAGTGCATAAGTAAAGAGCTCGGGTAAGAGATAACCGAGGCACGCGGAGACGATGATGTATCCCGAAGTTCACACCCTTGTGGATGCTAATCTCCGTTTGGAGCGGTGTGGAGGCACAATGCTCCCCAAGAAGCCACTAGGGCCACCGTAATCTCCTCACGCCCTCGCACAATGCAAGATACCGTGATTCCACTAAGGGACCCTTGAGGGCGATCACCGAACCCGTACAAATGGCAACCCTTGGGGGCGGTCACCGAACCCGTACACTTTGGCAACCCTTGGGGGCGGTCACCGATACCCGTCAAATTGCTCGGGCCGATCTCCACAACCTAATTGGAGACCCCGACGTTGCCCGGAGCTTTACACCACAATGATTGAGCTCCGAACAACACCAACCGTCTAGGGCGCCAAGGCACCCAAGAGGAACAAGCTCTAGGGTGCCCAAACACCCAAGAGTAATAAGTTTCTCAAACTTCACTTCCACGTATCACCGTGGAGAACTCAAACCGATGCACCAAATGCAATGGCAAGGGCACACGGAGTGCCCAAGTCCTTCTCTCTCAAATCCCACCAGAGCAACTAATGCTAGGGAGGAAAATGAGAGGAAGAACAAGAAGGAGAACACCAAGAACTCCAAGATCTAGATCCAAGGGGTTCCCCTCACATAGAGGAGAAAGTGATTGGTGGAAATGTGGATCTAGATCTCCTCTCTCTTTTCCCTCAAAAACTAGCAATAATCCATGGAGGGATTGAGAGTTAGCAAGCTCAAAGAAGGTCAACAATGGGGGAAGAACATGAGCTCAAAAGGTTAGGTTCAATGGGGAAGAAGACCCCCTTTTATAGGAGGGGGAAAATCCAACCGTTATGTGCTCAGCCCGCACACGAGCAGTACTAGCGCTCCTGGTCCCGGTACAACCGGGACTCACAGTATACGTGCAGAACCCTACCATGCGGTACAACCGGGCGACCAGGCGGTAGCACCTGTTGAGAAGAACAACCGGACCAACCGCCCAGCCACCGCTCAACCACCGCATAGGAACAGAAGGGAGTCACCCCTGAGTGCGGTAGTCGAGCGGTACCGGGCCGGTGCAACCGCATGGCCTTGAGCGCTCGGGCGGCTAAGTCCTAAGCGGTCGAACCGCTTCGGACACCGGTGGTACCGGTACGACCGGACCAACCGGGCCACCACCGCCCGAGTACCGCATCAAAACAGAGGCCTGACCAGTACTTGGGCGGTGCCTGGCCGGAACAACCGCCCAAGTCTTTGCTGAGCAAGTTGGCGGTACCATCGCCCGGAAGCAGCGGTACAACGGTTGAGAGCTCCAAGCGGTACTACCGCTGGGGCACGCGGTACTACTGCTGGGACCAGACAAAAACCACTCTCAAGAAAACCAGAACTGCCATAACTTCTGCATATGAGTTCCGAATTGAGCAAACTCAAGCTTGTTGGAAACAAGACGACGAGTAGCATCAAAACAGCGAGAAGTGAAACCTCCAACCGAGAAGAACCGGCAAAACCTCCAACATCGAAAACATCATAGAAGATGCAAGTGAACTCCGTTTTTGATGAACTCGAGCTTGTCATGAAGATGACCATAAGCTCTAAGACTCACAAAGAGAACCATCAAGAACCAAGAAAGATGATGCAAGGATGCAATGGTTTGATCTCTCTACGAACGATACGATCAAGCTACTCATCGAGAGCCCCCCTTGATAGTACGACAATCGATCCTATAACCCGGTCTCCCAACTACCATCATGAGACCGGTAAAATAGAAAACCTATCAAGGGCAAACATTTGCCTTGCACATGGTCCACTTGAGCTAGATGATGACAATCTTGACTCCCTCAAGTTGGACCACCTTTCTTGATTGTGTTGACTCGATGAAGACTAGTTGATTGCTCCCGCATACTCCACTATGGGTGAGCCACTCTTCCGCACATCTTCACAAGTCCATTATCACCACAAAGGACGGCAAGCTTCAAGCATTTGATCTCTTCGTGATGCTCCATTTGAACTTGCACACCGCAACCTAACCCCACAAAGAACTCTCACGAAGACCATGGGTTAGTACACGAAGCGTAATTGACAATTTTTACCATACCATGGGATCACTTGATCCCTCTCGGTACATCTTCTTCGCTTTGTGAGTTGATCAACTTAATTCACTCTTGACTTAGTCTTGATCATCCTTAAACCTTTCCAATTCTCTTCATTTGAATGATGTCTTGAAGGTAGACATGAATGATCACACAATCTTCTTCTTCAAGACATGCTTGCAATAAGCTCAACTCTCACATGACCAATCTTTGGATAATTCCTTGAATAACACCTTGGTCGACACAAACTCTCCTTGAAACCAACATATGTACTCCAAGAAAAGCCTATGGACAAAACCTTCAAATATAACTCAAGGCAACCATTAGTCCATAGAGATTGTCATCAATTACCAAAACCAAACATGACGGCACCGCATGTTCTTTCAAGTGGCTCGTCACTCCTCGCGCAACGTCTGGCGTTCAGTCACCCTGGAGTCGGTGCACGGCTCTGGGCCACCTCCGTTCCGGTCAAGATAGGAGCGTGCGGTTTGATTGGGGGGCATCTTCTCGTTATGGAGTTGATGAAGGACCGTGGCGGTGGTGGTCGGGACAACGTTGTGCCGGCGGTTGGATCTGTCCCATAGGCCGCAGATTTGGCGTCGTCTGTGTTGATGGCTCGATGATGGTCGTCGGTAGCCACTGGGCCATGTCCCCCCTCCCCCCCCGATCTACCTGGATTGGATGGGACTTCAGGTGTGGGTGCCCCTGCGGTGGTGGCGCTGACCCTGGCCTGGGGGCTGATGACGCCAACCGTGGTTTGTGCACGGTGAAGCGGACGGTCAGCTATGTCTCGTGCCATGGATGCCGGGGCGGCGGCCCTGGAGGTGGTCCGCATGGTTGGCTCCCCGGCGGGCACCATGACAGTGGTGGTGGCATTGTCTCTTGGTCATGTGGGCGGCGAGAGGCTTGGCGCAAGGTAGCTCGGGCACGCTCTTAGTCTCCGTGGGGGCGCCTCGATCCAGATCTGGGAACTTGAGCTCGTCATGCTTCCTCTGAAGACCCCGTGGGGACAAGCGAGAACTACCGGGCAAAAGCTCTGCGCTCTGACGCCTACGATGGTGACGCTCGAGGGCGTCGCTCTCTTCTTGAAGACATCATCATGGTATTCCCATCCATGCCCGTGTTCCAGGTGAAAACCTTTGTCCATCGTGGACTCGACAGCGGCGACGCTTGGCGCCAGCATCTCTCCTGAGGGCGTTGTCGTGGAACTTAGATGTATATGGCGTAGCGTGGCGTTGTACTCGGGTCCTCTTGTGCTTTCTTGTAGGCACCATTGTGTTGGGAATGCAGTAATTTCAAAAAAAATCCTACGCTCACACAAGATTCATCTAGGTGATGCATAGCAACGAGAGGGGAAGAGTGTTGTCCACGTACCCTTGTATACCGTAAGCGGAAGCATTATGACAATGCGGTTGATGTAGTCGTACGTCTTCACGATCCAACCGATCCTAGAACCGAAGGTACAACACCTCCGCGATCTGCACACGTTCAGCTCGGTGACGTCCCGCGAACTCTAGATCCAGCTGAGTGTCGAGGGAGAGTTTCGTCAGCACGACGGTGATGATGAAGCTACCGGCACAGGGCTTCACCTAAGCACTGCAACGATATGACCGAGGTGGAAATCCGTGGAGGGGGCACCGCACACGGCTAAACAATCAACTTGTGTGTCTATGGGGTGCACCCCTCCCCCGTATACAAAGGAGTGGAGGTGAGGGAGGGCCGGCCCCTCTATGGCGCGCCCAAGGGAAGTCCTACTCCCACCGGGAGTAGGATTCCCCCTCCCCCCCTTCCCTAGTTGGATTAGGAGAGGAAGGAAGGGGGAGAGAGGGGAAAGGAAAGGGGGGGCGCCCCTCCTAGGCTCCCTTCTCCTCTCTCTCTCTATGGCCCAATAAGGCCCATATCCCACGGGGTTCACCTCCCAGTACTCCGGTATATGCCTGAACTCACCCGGAATCATTTCGATGTCCAAACATAGGCTTTCAATATATCGATATTTATGTCTCGACCATTCCGAGACTCCTCGTCATGTTCGTGATCATATCCGGGACTCCGAACTACTTTCAGTACATCAAAACACATAAACTCATAATACCAATCGTCACCGAACGTTAAGCGTGCGGACCCTACGGGTTCGAGAACTATGTAGACATGACCGAAACTCATCTCTGGTCAATAACCAATAGCGAAATCTGGATGCTCATATTGGTTCCAACATATTCTACGAAGATCTTTATCGGTCAAATCGCATAACAACATACGTTGTTTCTTTTGTCATCGGTATGTTACTTGCCCGAGATTCGATCGTCGGTATCTCAATACCTAGTTCAATGTCGTTACTGGCAAGTCTCTTTACTCGTTCCGTAATGCTACATCCCATAACTAACTCATTAGTTACATTGCTTGCAAGGCTTATAGTGATGTGCATTACCGAGAGGGGCCCAGAGATACCTCTCCGATACACTGAGTGACAAATCCTAATCTCGATCTATACCAACTCAACAAACACTATCGGAGACACCTATAGAGCATCTTTATAGTCACCCAGTTACATTGTGACATTTGATAGCACACTAAGTGTTCCTACGGTATTCAGGAGTTGCATAATCTCATAGTCATAGGAACATGTATAAGTTATGGAGAAAGCAATAGCAGTAAACTAAACGATCATCGTGCTAAACTAACGGATGGGTCAAGTCAATCATATCATTCTCTAATGATGTGATCCTGTTAATCAAATGACAACTCATGTCTATGGTTAGAAAACATAACCATCTTTGATTAACGAGCTAGTCAAGTAGAGGCATACTAGTGACACTTTGTTTGTCTATGTATTCACACATGTACTAAGTTTTCGGTTAATACAATTCTAGCATGGATAATGAACATTTATCATGATATAAAGAAATATAAATAACAACTTTATTATTGCCTATAGGGCATATTTCCTTCACATTGTACGTGATCCGTTTATTCTGGGTCAGCTTTGTATGAGGGCTACCTCTCCACCCTGTATCGTTCGGCCGTGTACTTTGTTCGGTTGTTGCTTTATCTATAAAGTGGGGCGAAAGCTATTTCAAGGACATCTTATATCTGATTAATAGTATTGAGGAAAATAAAGACCAGTAATGGATAGACAACTGCATGTAGAACGACTGGTAAAAAATAAATTATATTAAAAATATACTAGTCTTCTTGTTTCTTCGGTCAAAGGTTCGGCGTGCTTCTCCCCACCCTCGCCTATGAAATGGATAACTCTTGTTGCCATAGCAGCAGGATTTTAAGGGCTTCTATTGAAGCGGACTTGTACGTAATTCCATTGAACCAACAACAAAGAAGAGCGACACCTGCAAATGGCCTTGCCATACTAAGCTTTAAAAACCGCAATAGCCACTCACCCATTTAGACGAGTTCTATAAATCTCCGAAGCTACATCGGCGGAGCATCAGCCCACACAAAACAGACTTGCAATTCATCACCCTCAGTTCGGAGAGTTGAAAAAGCTGGGCCAAGCCACAGAACAATGCAAAAGAAAATGTCAAAGCCGCCACACCAAAAGCCAGCCTGAAGTTCTCCTTGAAAGATACATCAACTGCCAAAGATCTGAAGGGAATGGGGACACAAACTTTCACGTCAACATCGGATCTACAGTCACCTGTGCAGAGGAAGTAATAGTCATGTCCATCTCTAATTGCTAGATAATCGACTTGTGCGCATCATAAAGTTGAAGATCGACTGGGCCTCCTCTAAAAGAAGGGTCTATCTCCGGTTGCTCATTTGGCAGCAATAGTGAGGATGTTTTTTTTTTCAAACTCAAGAGAGAGCATGTATAGCATCATTGATCGGTCTCGAACTCTTGACAGGCCGAATTAAATTTGCAATCCTTGCAGGAATTTTGCCATGAATAAATGGGAATGGCTTTGTCTCCCTTCATGAGAGACCGAAGGAGGTCTCCATAAGGGTTTCCTCCCGTCACTACTATTGGGCTGGCCAAGTAGCTTCCTGCGTGTTTGTTCATTTTATATTTTTTATATTTTAGAAATATTCTAAATACATATATTTCAAAACTTAATTTAGTTAAAATTTTATAAAATGTCCACTGCACATTATAAAAATGTTAGTGCAGTGTAAAAATTAGTCTGTGCAACTTTTAGAAAACTGATAGTTCATTTTAAAAGGTTTGACAATTAAAAAATTAGTGTAATTCATAAAAAATATGTTTCCTGGGACATTTAGAAAAATGTTCATGCGTTTCAAAATATGTTCATAACATTTTTTAAAAATATTTAGGGAATGTAAAAGAAATGTTCACATAGTTAAGAAAAATGCTACGCACCATTAAAGAAAATGTTCAACGTGTTTATGAAAAAAGTTTATCATGTATTCAAAATATTAATTCAAAACAAGAGTTTGAAAAACATTTAACGTTTATCTGAAAATGGTTCTAGATGTATAAAAAATGTACAACCCGTATTGAAAAAAAGTACATGTATATGTATTAGAAAGGAAAAACACCAGGTACCGTCTCGCAGTAGGCGACCGCCAGATGGCCGGCACAATATGGATTTATGAGGATCGAGTTTTACTTCGTCTCACACTCACAGTAGGCAAGATATAGTTTCATATGCAACGGTGGTGCCGTTGCTCCCACTTCGCTCGACGGATTCCAAGTGTCCCCGTTGCTCCTCTGCCTTGTGTGTGGGCCCGTGTCCCGCAACGAGACTCAGCTTGGATGCAGACTTCTTTCCTTTCCTTGCCAGTAGACCTGGCCATGGGCAGCCCGGCCCGGCTGGCCCGGCCTGAAAAAGCCTGACCCCGCCTGACCCGACGCTGCTTCCGGGCCGGGCTCGGGCCTAGATTTTGAGCCCGGTGGCCTGGCTGGGCCGGGCCCGGGCCCGTCATTTTTACAGTTTTCTGAAGGGGCCCGGCCCGAGGCCCCAGGTCCGGCGGGCTTTTGCATGTTTGGGTAAGGCTTGGGCCAAAAACTAGGCCCGATGGCCGGGCCGGGCTCGGGCCCAGGTTTTTTTGGCTCGGGCTTAGCTAGGCCCAACCCGAAGCCCGTCCCGGCCTGAGGTTTGATCAGGTATACTTGCCAGCGCGTCGTGCCCATGTGGGTCGAGGCTGCCGGCGCCCGAGCGCAGCGCTGTGTGGCACCAGCCAATAGATGTGAAAGCAACCATTCACGCATCAACCAATCCACCACGCCGCGCAGTATCGCACGGACAAGTTAGGCCAGTCCATTCCCCTGTTTACAATTCTTGTGGATAATTTCGTTGATCCATACATGCACGGATGGAAAGATAGGCACCACACAAAATATATTAGCTACGCAGAACGCCACAGCAGCAACATGGTTTTTACTCGCACATTTTCAGCTTGCGAGCCTAGCAATAACTGAACCCAGTCCACTCTTGTGCATCTAAAAGCGAACGACATTTTTCTAACCTAGTTTAGAAAAAAGTGCAGGTCGTGGAGGCGTCGGTGTTCCACACATCATGTCTTCTCCAACGGTTGTGAGCTTCGAAAATTGAAGTTGTGGGAGAGGAAGAATATGACGTGGGATACAAGACGGCATTGCGTCTGCGCCCTACCTCCTACCCTTCGTCTCCTCAGCCCTAAAGGCACTATCAATCGGACCAAGAAAGAGATAGAACCATTGTGCAAGGGAGTTGAGCTCAAGGTACTTATGGTAGCTTATGTACCAATTTTTTTTTGCGAGGCTAAAGAGAGTTCTATTCCATAATGATCGGGTTACAATCTCAACATAACAAGTCCTCACATAACGGAGGGAACCATACTGCAGTACAAGCATTGATACAGCTATAATGAGCCAGGTGATGTGCTACTATATTCTTTTTTTTTTTGAGGAGCGTGTGCTACTATATCCTGCATTAAAGCATGAATCTCCGCTTCTAAGGCGTCGTTACAATACAAGATATACCTATAAGCCGCAAATATCATCAAACTATTTCTCCCTCCATAGCACCATCCCGGCCGACGTGTGGCCCTCCTGAGCAGAGAAAGATTCGTCCACAGAGAGCGCCACCCATCGCGCTGTTGGTGGAGGCCAATGCTTAGATGGAGTTTGGTTAGTGTTGGTAATTTTTACTCGGATGTGCACAATAGGTGGCATCTTTCCTTTGATAATATCCTCCATGCTATACTTCTTCACAAGATTCAGAGATTAATAATCTGTCTAAGTAGTCAATAGTTGCATGTACTGTGCACTCACTCTTCCCATGCATAATGTCATCGCGCAGCTGTCAAATCTGCCACATAGTCATAATCACAAGGTCTCTAACCTGCTCTGAACAATTTGCCAAAAGCTGGAGTACCCAATCTTTGCCGGTGTCCCTTAGCATCGAATCATCTGGTAGTGGCCAAACAATATGAAGGACCTCCCACACTTGACGAGCATGCATGCATGCAACAAGTGCATGGAAACTAATTTCTCTCTCCTTCCCCCACACGCCGGGAAAGTACTGTTACTTGGAATATGACGCCGATTCTTGGCCAAGTTAGTGGCTAGTGATGAGCTATACTATGCACACGATAAAATCAGGACGATTCACAGACGATGGTTAAATCAGGTCGTACATGTGTATGAGTGAAACAACACAGGACGCTGAATTTACATATCGTGCACTTGGTTCGCCAAGCCATGATCCGCATTTTTAGTGGTACTTGAGACTTCCATATGGAGCCCCAAATGGTTCGAGTACCATCAGGATTTGTACCAATTGGAAATCCATCATGGCAGAATTTTGCACTTCTGAGCCACGACCTTGATTTTACAAACTTCCTCATGCCCCCTACTCCTACGTACTGAGAACAAGAAGACATGCTATCTAATTTTAAAATCTCATACAAGAATTTTGAAATAACCAATCTAGATGATGCTCAGCTCTAGGTTACACACAGAGTGGTATATTTGGGCCCTATCTTTGTGAAGACATATGTGAAAAGACATCGAGAAGGAGGGGCACCTTTTAAAGACCAAGACGGTACCAGTTTGAAACACAGATCATAAATACCTGTGAATCTTTACATTGCAATCGCCATGTTTGTGCTGCAAGGGCTATAACTCATGGCTCATTCGTACACCCACATGTTAGGTCCATAGATGAACAGCATTCCACATTTATAAACTTAAAAAAGAGTTAGCAGATGAAATCTTTGACAGAGAAAATTATGTTTGATCATACTGTAAAATACTGAAATAAGACAGCGATTAGAATCAAGAATCCGACGATTGAAATTCTTTGTTGCTAACTAGACTTGTGTTGCAAAATTCGTGGACACATTATTTGGCGGTGACCATGCAATGGTGTAGCACCCCCTACTACCTAAAAAATTGACAGTAGTTACGCATGACAACAAAAATCTTTACCAGCGCACTTGGTGCCCAATAATACTCTAAGTCAGACATGCTTGGCTATGATTCTTGGGTACCAATGGCTGATACCAAATCCTCTCACAACCTTGGTTACTTATTTTTGTTACAGATGGAATCTGATGTTATTTTCAATTTGGATTCAGTAATTCATTGCTCAATGAAGTTGAACCAATTTTGACAGAAAATTATTACGTAAGGGGACATAGCGTGTGGCAGGAGATGTGTGGGGCCACTTAAGTGCGGTCTAAGGCGGGATGGCACCGTTATGAAATCATCAAGGAAGCAGTGACGTGTGGGGTTGAGTGGCGCTGTCGTATCGTTGATTGCCACACTGGGCAACGCACAAGAAGAATTATTGAGGGTGTCTTGTAGGGCACATGGATTAATGCGGAGAGGGTTATCGTCGTCGTGTTGCCTGTCGCCGGCTAGCGTTGCGATTTTATTTTCCTCGGGGCATTGGATTTCCCAAAGATGCAAGGCTGCAACCCAAGCTCAAAAGTAGGAGACATAGTTAGTCACTGCATTACGGGGACAAGATAGGGGGCTTTCTGCAAAAAATGAATG